>NC_080633.1:143004979-145721572 GCF_027579445.1 Ammospiza nelsoni
AGTTTGGAGGTCTTTTAGCTCCAGGCTGGCTTGAGTATCCGGTGCTTCGAAGCAATTTACAAACATCATCTAAATTGGAGTCAGCAGAGGATCGGGCTGCACTGTTTTACAAAAAAAGAGGAACAAAAATATGAGCTATATGACTTAGTAATTTCCTTTTCTCCCTCCCCTTGTAACCACACCCTTCTCACAAGAAAATGAACAAATACTAGAGTCTAAAGGAGGTTTTTGATTTTTATTCCATTAATATCATGTTATAGGACACTGATGAATGTCCATACTGAAATTCCAGATAAGAAGAAAAGCACAAACAGAAAATTAACTCAGGAACAGAAAGAAGGAGCTTTATATTCAGAGAAGAATTTGTTCCCCTTTTTTCCCCCCTTCTTTTTAAAATTTTCATTTTCTTTCTCCCCATTTCTGAATTTCCCTTGTCAATTCACTTCTGCATTCCAGAGTCAAAGAACCTCTCATTATATACTGGGAGGCGTAAACATTGTCAAAGCAGCACTTTACACGTGTGGAAGAATTTGCACTGATACTCTTTAAGCTCCCAGCTGTTATACCCTGATGCTGAGAACCCACCCTGTAAAACTTGCTACTGATTTACCCAATAAAGCGCTACAAGAAGTCTGACTTGCAATACATTTGTTACCTAGGTAGTCAGGACTTTTCAGAAAGTTTCCTTGCATGTTTGGGAACCTGTGACACTTTCACAGGCACTTGCAGGCTAAAAGCTTTAGCTGAAAGTTTATTTGTGGACTTCAAATGTCTGTTGTAACAGAATGAAAAATCTGTTGCTAGTTTTGCAGCTGAACTTGCAAACACAGCTAAAAGCTAAAGCAAGGAGTTCTGCTGATATTCAGAGAGCTCTGCTGAATTATCTGTATAAAGTCAGTTGATAAAAAATGTGTCAATATTTCCATTTGTCTTAATTCAATGACCTAGGTTACTGAACATTCTGCAGGTTACACATCTCAGCCTTGAGTGCTCCCGTACACCAATATACACCACCTGTATCGGTAGTAGGAAACCAACATTCTTTCTCTGACTTCTCCTTCAATCTTCTGGTCAATGACCAGTAGCATGACTCCATATAAATACAGGGCTTCACACTGTTTGGAAAGGGAAAGAATGAAGAAAGAAAATCACATAAACATGATTTTGCAGCAACATTTAAAGAAAAACACATATTGGCAAACTAACCCAATGTCAACTACGTAGTCAACACAACATGAAAAGTGGCAGCCTGAAGATTTTTGCTCTTTGTCCTCCTTGAAGTAAGCCACAGCACTTCCACACATTTGGTAAACTTAAATTTTTGTCTAGCTTGGCACTTACTGAGTGGGTTAATTTTCTACTATTACAAAACTAGTCAATACTCACTAGAAGCTGTTTTCCATCTTCATTGAGGAGGACGGTTTCTAATGTTTGCTGAATGTAAATTCCTTCATTGAGATCATCTAAGTATCTAGGAATCATGACAAAAACTTTGGTCATTGACTATTTTGCTCTCAAACTAAACTCAGTAAGTGACATCTTCTCTGAAAGCCAACAGATGCATCAGAACATTTCCCTAGAACAAGCAGCATGGTATTTTTCATAGGATTTTTCCTAAAAAATTTTTCCTAAAAAATGAGAGACTGGAACCCCTAGCTAGTGCCAACCAGTTGGCACAAAGTTTCCTTCCATATCCTGACGGTGTGTGTGAAAGACACTGGAGGATACCTGGCAGCTTACAGCTCATCCTCTTAATATTGTCATGGGTGAATACACCCTGGGAAGGCTGCCATGCAATAATGCAGTAAAATTGTGTCATATTTTCAAGTTATCTAAATATATCTCCTTGGAAATACCATAAATTGATCTCAATTGCAATTTGGAAGGTAGAGCTAGAAATAGCATATGTTCACCTGAATTAACAGAAGATTTATTCCTATTAAAGGATTTTCCAGTAACACTACTTAATAAGTAATATCAAACATTTGATCTTTTCACATAACATCAATAATAAAACCAATTCTCATGTTTAAGATTCTCAGTAACTTTCTCTTAGACCATTTAACGAAGTTTTAATTTTGCTTTTTAGATGTCAGATTAGCAAACTTGAGAATATGGCAACTTCACTGAAAAATTTAGTTCAAGAAAATAATGCCAATGAAAGTTAAAAAACCCCAAACTATCTGACACTCTGTTTTGCAAGACCAAAAGAAAATTGCTTAATAATATGGATTCTTCTTTTATTAAAAAAAAAAACCAAAAACTTCAGCACAATCTCTAAGATAAAAAAACTAACTCAAATTTACAATTGAGTAATTAAGGTAGAGAGGTTAAATCTTTTCAAGTCATATATTAACCTGGTAGAGAACTGTTGGAATAAATGTTAGTGTTTACTCCAGCAACCCAGGTTAGCTGGAATATGCTTCAACAAGGAGTATATTGGGTCTCTAAGAAAAAAGCTTTTCATCAATAAGACAAAACAGTAATCTGGTCTTTGAAAATCCATATGTATTTAAGATACCATACCTGTTTAAATCTACAATGTATTTATGTACACTCTGAAAAGCTAAATAAAATCTTGTCAAAATTTCAATGTTGTTTTCACGAAATTCTTCATCTAAATCCAGTAACTCAGGCTTGGCTTCCAGTTTGCCTTCACATGTCTCAGGCCCCTGAAAAACAGAAACTCACCTTTAGAGACAATACTTAATACTTTTAGCTCTACTTGACTTCTCTACAGTAGGACACAGACCATGTACAACCACCCCTGTGTGCAAACCAGACTTACCATTCCTTACCAAAACAAGGATCTGTAGTTTTCTAACCTAATTTATGGTAAAATATTTATTCCATAAAGATGAGTTTTACACATTGTTGCAATCTGCAATGACTTTAAATATGATTTATCCAATATAACCAATGGAAAAGAATAGCCAATGCTTTCAGTAAAGCCCCAATACACCTGAAAGCACTGGGTGCTTTCTGTAGTGCTCATACCCTGATGGAATTTTTTCCTTTACGCATTTCTTCTGGTTGATTTCTCAGATAGAAACCATAACATTGAGGGATCACAAAGCTTAGTACCTTCTCATACATTCAAACTGCTTGAAAATATTAGACATGTTTTTCCCACAGACTCTACATCTAGCTCAGCACTCGTCTCCTGAATTAATTCTCATTAACAACCATGGGGGAAAAGGAGCTGGGATGAAGAACCTGACTTCCTTAAAGCAATAGTACAACTTTCCTAACCCTTTACCACCGTCATATTTCTCATAAGCACCATGCAATCTTACCATCACCAACTAAATGAAAATAATGCTAAAGTTTAATTGGAAGTATTATTAGAATTTAATTGAAAATATCCAACTGACAATTTGAGTTTTAAAAAGGATTCTTCTGCTTCTCTTTGTGTGCAAAATATCTACATAAAACAAAGGATAAAAGCAGATGCCAAACTGCCATTGAAGTTCAAATGGACAAAGTAAATAGTTTCAACTTTCCAAATCTCTCCTCATTAAAAGAGTCTAAGAATTGTGCATTGTCCTAGATTGCAAGACAATGTGTATTCTATTTGCCATCTTTTAGAGGTGTGGCAGTTATCTGTTAATTGGGCAGTTTTCTTTATCTCTTCCACAAACCAATCCTCCCTTGGGACATCTGCAGTTAATGTGCCAGTGAGTGTCACTGGTGGCTGATAAAAACGACAGCATCCCATTGTGAGATGCTCCACCCAGGGAGAGGAGCCAAGCATTCCTACCTGGATATAGTCTGATATTTTGGGACACCAGGACAGCCTGTCCACTGGATTCCCAGAGGTGCAGCTGTCTCTTCCACTGGATCTTCAGAGGAAGACTGATCTTTCTACAGGATCACTGCTCCAGCAGAACCACACCTGCCACTCCAGGAGGGCTGCAGCCACCATTCCAACTGGACTGCTACCAACACCCTCACCCACAGGGTATCTGGTCGTATTCTGACTCTGTCAGTGTTGTTTTGTTTCACTTTGTTTTGTTTTATTTTTATTTTCTTCCCTAATAAAGAACTGTTATTCCTGCTCCTATATCTTTGCCTGAGAGCCCCCCTTAATTTCAAATTTATAACAATTTGGAGGGAGGGGGTTTACATTGTCCGTTTTAGGGGAGGCTCCTGCTTTCCTTAGCACACACCTGTCTTTTCAAACCAAAACATGTGTACAGAAGGGGTGCATTTGCAGTAATAATATCTATAAATTCTCTAATCTCTGCTTTATCAGTATGACTTCTGAGGATTTATTTGGTTTTAACAGCACACTTATGCTTTCTTAACATTCAAAAATACTGAGGCTTTAAAGATTACTGTATTTCTTACCAATTACAGCTATCTGCTTTTAAATTTTCAAGTAATTTGTGTATAAAAAAAAAGACTTCAACCAAGCACTTAAATCTAAAGGTAACTGTGAAATCATTTGTGCTCTGGGTTTTCAGTATCTAAGCCTCACAGTGCCTGAAATTTACAACTTTTACTACAATGAAACTGAATTAAATTTTAGAAGTGTCTCCCTTGCTTTATTACCATCATTTCTTGTATGGTACAGTCCAAATAAAGTCAGATTAGATAGTCTCTGTTGTTCCTTCTTAATCATGCTGGAAAATGACAGAGGGAACTTAGTACTGCAAGCCTAATTCTGAAAGCGAAATAAGGGCTTTCATGGACACTTCTCCTTGACTTATTTATTTATTTATTCAGCCCATGTGACAAGTCCAGAGGAAGAACAATCACAGCACTGTCAGACAGGAAAGCAGAAAGCAGTTTTCATGGCTGCAAAGAATAAGCTACAGAATAAGAGAAGAAAGATGGGCATACTGCCCACGGCACTGCTCTGAAGGAAAACAACCAACCATGCAGGCCCAGAACCTGCTGGAGGAAGGTTAATTTAGTGCTCCTGCAGGAATTACTACTACTACTACCTCCCCAGAATCCAATACTCACATTTTATATAATTGGTATCTATCAAAATTCACAGGCCAGATGACTCATCAAACATTTTGGAAAATGTAGTAGTAATAAACACAATAGTCAGGAATGGCTGTTTCACAACCCAAAACATCCTCATGTGGGACAGCAATGCTTTAAGTAGTTGAATAATAAAAGGATTTACCTTGAAATAACTGAAATCAAATATGATATCTCCATACTTCTGCTGATCAGCTTTGTCCTTTAGCCTGAAAACACCAGGAATAAATTCGGAAAGTCTCAGAAGTTCTGCAATGATGGCATTTCCACAGGAAACAATCCGAAGAATTGCCTGACCACAGAGATTGTTTTCAGCCAGAAAATCCACCATGGTGGAGCTGGATGTGACAGAGCAGCAGAAGTCCTGCAGTCTGGTTCTGATCCTTACTCTTTAGGTTACTGCAAGCAGAAATCCTGATGAAGAAATGAGCTGCGCCATTAATAACCTGCAAAAACAAACACACACACACATCCAGAGTGGTTTATATTCATGTTTTTAGTAGTTTAATTTTTGGATATTTAAGCATACTCTCCAATCTTTCAAATGATGAAATCTAAATTATCCACAGCTTTGTAAAATGAAAGAAATGGACAGAATTCATTTTCAGCATGTACACTGAGTTGGAGAAGTGACCTGTGTGAGCAGGCAGGGGAAGTGTGATCTTTTGGAGAGCAGTTGAAGAACATTATTGAAGAATAAAACAGTCACAATAGTGAAGCAATTATGACCAGGTGAGGAGACTGGGCCCAAGGAAAGCAAAACCACTTCACAAAATGTGTTTTTAAGAGCCCCTTTAAAAATACAACCAAAGTGATCATAATGGGTTTTAGCAATAAGGAAAACTTTCATAGCAAATGGAAATGACACAGTTCTGTTCCTTCATTTATTGCTGAAGGACGAGCTTCCATACTGTGCTTGCGTTTCCTGCTCAATTTCACTCGTTCCCCCGTTTCCTGCGGGACACGGCGTGCAGCACCAAAAATAAGCGTCTGTGCTTCAGAAACATTTACGGGAAGTTATGACCAGGCTTGACTTTTCAGCAAACACTTCCCGAACCACCGCGATACATTTCTGATGACAGTGAGCTGTCCCAAGACAGTTCCGACCCAGAACGAGCGCCCGGAGCCCTCCCAGGTCCCCAGTGCCGCGGCAAGCTCGGCTCTGCTCCACAGGGCGCACAGCGGGCCCCGGACCGGCAGCGGCTCCGAACCCGGTCCGGTCCGGTCCGGTCCGGTCCTATCCTGTCTCGTCCCGTCCCGTCCTCTCCTCTCTCCTCTCCTCTCCTCTCCTCTCCCCTCCCCTCCGAACTCACGGTTTGCGCCCCGGCGGCCCCGCTCCCTCAGCGGCTCCCGCCGGCGCCCGCCCCGCCCAGCGCGCTCACCTTGCCCCGGCAGCGCCCGCGGGCAGGGACGGCGGCGGCTGCGGGCACAGAAGGATGGAGGGAGGGTGGGAAGAATGGGAGGGAGACGGCGGCGCTCCCTACGACGTAGCCGAGCCCTCTCATCACATGACGGCGCCGGCTGATGAGGCGGTTCCGCCCGCCCCGGTGCCCGGCGCTACCGCCAGCCTGCCTGTACCGCCGGGAGGGCGGCGTGGGGCCGCCCCCGGGGCAGTCACACTCTCGGCCTGCGAGAACGAGGTGAGCAGCGGCCGCTGGTGAGCGTGGCTGTCCCCGCCGGCCCCGTCCCCTCCCCGGGTGAGGGCAGCGCTCCCCGGCGGGGCGCGGGAGCGGCGGCGGGACGGGTGCGGGGCTGGGTCTCGGTGCGGGACTGCCCGGCCTGCCCTGCCGCGGGTGAGGCGGCCCTGGGGCGCGGAGCCTCCGGCTCGGCGGGCGCTGCTCCCCTGCCCGAAAAGGAAAGGGTCTCCCTGTGGCCGCTCGTCACCGAGTGAGCTTGGGGCTGGACACTGATCCTGCTGCTCAGAGAGCACTTGACACCTGTAGGGCTGCTGTTACAGAAACAAATAATACTGTTTTATTACCTCTGCTTCATAGTTTGAGATATTGAAGCATAGAGAGTTTAGGTATTTCCGCAAATATTTAAAATAGCAAACAGAATAGAAACTAGATTTTTTTGGTTCTTTATCCTGTCTGGACCATTTCATCACTTGCTGAAAGAAAAAAATAAAACAGTGTCCCCAGTAGTTTCCCATTCAGCACAGAGTTTGCTGGTTGTATTTCCTGCAGAGAGGGGCTGGGGGTTGCACATGGTAAAGGTGCTTTGAGGCACCCACTGAAGTTTCCTTCCATTTCCTGGCAGAAAAGTGTGGTGAAAAAAACACTGCAGTGAAACCAGTTCCAGGGAGGAATGTGCCCCTCCCTTGGAAGGCAGAATGGACAGCTCCAAGCTGAAGTTGAATTCACTGAGAAAGTTCAAGAGTGAAATCTTTGCCTTGGGATCTACTGGAGAGCTGAGGAACAGCTGACAGGCTCAAAAGAGCCAGCTGGGAAGTGATGGGGGAACAGGAGCTGTAAGCCCTGAAGTGGCAGAGCATAGGAGATAAAAGGAAAGCAACACATGTGCCAAACATGCTCCACTGCCAGGGTTTAGAAGTTGTTGAGACAATGCTGGATCTTGGGGTGGTGGCCATCTACTTTTCTCTCCCCATTTTCTTTTTCTTTCTTTCTTTCTCTGGTTTTCTTACATATTCTTCTCAAAATGTGTTGTAAGTCAGACTGAAAACTTCCAGTGTCTTCTTGTGTCTGGAGAAGTTAAAGTTTGCTGAGCTAAAGTTTGGGAAGTGCTTTATTTTGGTCTGGATGTTTTAAATTTTGCCAAGTACCTTATTCTACTTGAATGTTCCAAAGTTTGGAAATATAAGTTTATATTATTGTTTTTGAGTCTCCTGGTAATTTGGTTGTTTTTCCCATGCACTGCCCAGGGTATATCCCAGTGCCTTCCTCTGAACCCCTCAGGTAGGCTGGGGCATTACAGGATTGCAACCAGCTTCCAAGAAAAATAATCTTTTATTAAAAAACAAAAAAAGGAAAATTAATCCAAAAGAAATTACTTTCCAAAAGACAAATTGAGGTGAACCTACCACTGCAATGATTTGATTTAATATCATAACCAGTAACTTCTGCTCCTGTGTAGTTTGCTCATGAGAATGAAGGAGCCTTTTAAACTTTTCAAAGTTGTTTTTTTTTATTTTTCAGATTCCTGCTTTCACAGTGTGTGTCTGTGAAATTTCCAAAAGAACAGCAGGCTTTCTCAGCAAGATTTAGCAAGTTCAAGAGGGGAATTAGGCTCTATTTGTTAACTTTGATGCACAAAATGGGCTCAGAAAGATGAAGCTGCTAACATTTGACTATTCAGTAGTGTACGTTTGGATCACAGAGGTTCTATACAAACAGTCTTGCTAAGATGGCAAACAAGTACCTTAAAAAAAGTTAAATAATATACTAGCTGAAGGAATTTGTTATTAAATATTCAAGAGCATCCTTTTTCTTTACTCTCAGTGAGTTCTATAAGGAACTTTTGCCTTGTCTTCTGTTGTCAGTTTGACAGCTCTAAAGCTCTGTAATGATAGCAGTCACAGTCTTCTGTCAGGGAGAACATGAGCTGACATAACAAGAGCTGTAGTTGAAGTCTCCTGCATCTGTGGAAAGATGCACCTTTAGAAGGGGATAGAGAGGAAGACAAATTTGCATGTAATTAAGAAGTTCAGTTTGTGGTGAGGTTAAACTGTTGTTAAAATGTTGCTGGAAGCACCTCACCTAAAGATGGTGTAATAAAAGATCATATTGACTGGCCAAGCACATTTAATAAATGGAAAAAAAGGAAGATTATAGGAAATAAACATTAGGAGACAGCAGGTGTTCAGGTCTCCTAGTCTGTATGGTACTTGTGTGGAATGTGGCAATGTTCACGTTAGGGGGATCACAAGGTGGAGTTCTGGGGTTTCAGGGAAAGCAGTAGAGAGAGATACAGCCTTAGATACAAAGCATGGGAAAAGCACTGTACTTTCTATACATCTTTCCCACGTTGCTGTTGGATTATAGCCTGTTAAAGGTTGTTATTGATAGAACAATTCTTTCCCTTCTGGTATACCCCAAATTTGTTTGTGGATTCTGCTCTCTATCTCCCCCAATGGCATCTCAGTATACTCCTTGAACATACCAGTTATTCTTTACATGGACTAATGCAGTATTTCTGTCTAAGAGTTCTGTTTTGCTGTGTCTATTTTTCTTCTTCTTTGGTGTATCTAAAGCTGAAGCAGAATTTTTCTAATCTGCAACTTGAAGTATAAAATTGTTCCCACCAGGTTCATGTTTCTCACAGTAGCTATGTGACTGAGTGGGTTATGGCAAAGCATGAAGAAGGAAGAGCAGAAATTAGGGATTTCTGGGAAGAAACCAATGGATGTGAGCAGAGTGGACTGGAACAACATAAGCAAAAACACTTAAAGGTTCTACTAACAGAGCAGCTAATCCCCACAAGGGTGTAGGCTGTGGGTGTGTGTTGTAGAGCCAGAGGGTGGTAAAGAAGATAAACAATGGTACCTGGGTGACTTCATTTTGTGCTAATGGAAGATGGGTACCAAAAGCTTGTAGCATATTTGGCAGAAGTAGACAGCATTTTAAAGGTGGGCATTTATTTAAGAATGATGCTAAATGTTTTAAGTACATTCTTAGTAGAGTGACTCTTTGTTAGATTATTTTTTCCAAGGGCCAACTGCTGGTGAAACTAAATAGAGTGTGAGAAACCATATTTCTTCCTAGGCTAATTGATTATATGCCTAGATAACCCAGACAAGTTTTTGGGTGTGTGGGCTTTTTTGGATCTTATTTTGGATCTGAAATAGAGCAGTAGTTTTCAAGCAGCTGTAATTGTGGAGTTTGAACTTCACTGTGGTTTAGTGGTAGAAATGAGCAGAGGAAAATGCCAATTGCTTTTAGTGGTGCAGTTTTGCTTAATACTGAATTGGAGGTGAATTGAAAACCTGTGATGAATTGCACTTTCACTGAATTTACTGACATCTTGGGAGCTAAGTTTTCATCCCTGCTCCCTAATGCTTCAGTGATTCTGTTGACACTGCTTTATGTTTAGCTATCTATTAGAACTTATGTTTTCTCTCCCAAATTCTTTGTGTGCAAACTGCTTTTAATTTGTTATCTCTGTTGTTTCTAGAGTAACGCTTTCAAGATGTCAGGTGGTCCAAGAGTCTCGTTCAATGCAATTGATTCAGCTCTTTCTTCTTTGAAAAACTGCCAGTCCTACATCAACTCTGGGATGGATGTGGCTACTCAGGTTGCCCTTGATCTTGTGGAAAGTTTCAGTAAGTATATTCCCTCTTGTATTGCATTCTGAATCATTTGGGGCAGATGAGTCCCAGACCTGTGTATTTTGACTTAGTTACTATTAATATCGATCTTTATTATAGCTCTTCTGGCCTGGCCAGGGTGTTTTCATTACAATCATTTCACTTAAATTAAAAATTTCATTTAAATGATAAATTCAGTGAACACATAAATACCTGGCAAACATTGTCCTTGCTTTTGTGACAGCCAAGACTAATTGTGTTCCAGTGATTGTTACCCTTCAGCTTTGTAGAAACTTTAACATTGCTGAATGAGATGGAGAAGGCCCCTCAAGTGGCTGAATAAAATGAGTTTTCATTATCATACTGCTTCTTTGTGTCTGCTTTATTTGACATTCAGGGCAAAATATATTAAAATAATGCTAAAGATCTTGAATACAAAGCTTGAGACACCTGTTAGGGGATGCAGGTCTTTAAATGCTGTCTCTGCTGAAAATCAGGCCTTTTTTAGGGTGCTTCAATTTGGACCTTTCCGAAGTGGGGTACTTTAAATCTCCAATTACTGCCCACAGTCTTGTCATTGCTATTTCACAATGAAAGGAGCACTGCAAAGCTACTTTTCAAGGACAAACATTAGCTGACCCATTTCCCTATCTTGGATCTGTGTTAATATTTTCACTAGGGAAAAATAAAAACTTTAAAGCTCCAAACCCCTGATAGTTTCAATAAAGAGTGGAGAACAAGAATCTCCTGAAAGAAAAGCTCTGCTGTTCATTATAACTCTTGCACTCAGCTAAGCCAATGATTGTGTACAATCAAGATGTAATGTTTTTCTCTTGTCTGGTGGGATAGTTCTCTCTCCTTTCACCTTTTTATCCATACTGCTGTCAGAGACAATTGACATGCCATTTCTAGCTGGAAGAGGAAATGGAAAGCTTGTCTGAACCCTCACCTGGGGATCCCCTTTGATGTAAAGCTCACGTAACCAGTTCCATTTCCCCTCTGCTTTAGCAGTCACCATCTCTCCTACTTTGTCATAAGCAATGCATAGAAATACATTGAATGTACTGAATTCTTTCATCCCCAAGACCACAGAAATTAATTATTTATACAAAAATTAAAAGTTGTTTGTTAATTACACTTTTCAGTAGAAGCCCCTGTTTCATTTCTATTGGGAAGGGTGTAAGGCAACTTAAGCTCAACTCTGCAGGTCTGCAGCTGCAAGTCTGTGACTTGTACTCCTAGGAAATGTCCCTTCCTCATTTACCTGCTTCTGACACATTAATCTTTAATTAAAAGCTTGAAATTATTTTGTTCACTTAACTCAGTAACCAAAAGGACCATTTTTAGCATTCTGTCCTGAGAGAAGGAGATTACTCCTGATGAAATACCTGGTTACAGTTAAGCTACATCATGTGACTGGGAAATAGCTCCTACCTAGACCATAACACATTTTATTCCAGCAGAGGCAACTTTCCTGTTGAATCATGGTTATAGAATTATCAAGCATGATCTGATATCATAGTACATCCCATGGCACTACAGAAGTGTTCCAGATGTGTAGGTCATACTTCTTTGATCTAGTGTTCCCAAATTACATTTTCACCTACAACAGTTGTCTTCTTCACTCCTACACCTTTCCTTGCAGAAGTATTTACATGGAATGAACAGATAGTGAAGGTCCTCACTTCTGTAAGGTTTGGTTTTCATTACCCTGACTACTTTGTATTGTATTAGTGGGATGCCCCGTGCCAGGAAGGAATGATGAATCTGACTCCATGTTCTCAGAAAGCTAATTTATTATTTTATGATACTATATTATATTAAAGAATACTAAACTAAACTATACTAAAAAATACATAAAGGATACTTACAAGTAGGCTAAAAAGTTAATAATGAAAACTCGTGACTCTTTCCAGAGTCTCGGCACAGCTTGACCCTGACTGGCCAGAGTGAAAACAATTCACAGAAAACCAATGAAACAACCACCTGTTGGATAAACAATCTCCAAACACATTCCACATGTGAGCACAACACAGGAGAAGCAAATGACATATGAATTTGTTTTTCTTTTTCTCTGAGGCTTCTCAGCTTCCCAGGAGAAAATCCTGGGCAAAGGGGTTTTCCCAGAAAATATGAATGCCACAACTCTGCTTGAACACTTCAAGTTCTTGTGCTCCTTGCAGAATGCCATCAGGAAGGATTCTGGGTTTCTTTGGCATGACATGCTTGGTAAACTCTTGGTGTTTTAGAAGTAGCATCATCTGATCTGCTGGACTTGACTGATCAGCTCTCACCTCCAGCTCATATGCGGCAATTTCTGTTTCTAAAGCTGTTGCTTGTCTGTCCTGCTTTGCCGTCATGTTCTGAGACAAAATACTAATTTAATTTTGAGATAGAGTTAGATAATATATTTCTGTGTTTTTCTGTCTAGTTTGTAATTTGCTTTTATTTCCTTTGCAAAATTTGACTGTCCAGCTTCTGACAGGTTCCATTGCCAGGCTTTGTGGAAGCAAGGAATTCTGTTGCAACTGTTTGTTGTAGTTTACAAGCACTTTTTCTGTGTGTTTATTTTGTTCCTATAGTCTTTCATAATGGACAATGCTGTTGTTTGTGAATAGTAATGAAGAACATAGCAAGTACATAGCATAGTACATGAAAAAAATTACATTTGCTTCTTAAGGTAACTGAAAAGACAGAAAAGTTAGTTCAGTGAGTAAGTTTTCCTCTCTTAATTCCTATTCTCCACTGATAAAATCCTGAAAACATTTACTGTTAAATGTATTTATTAAATGTTTATTTTGTTCTACTCCTGTATTTATGATTTATGAAAAGAAATTACTTGTGTTCAATGTTTGGGTCAGGCATTGCTTATTTATGAACCTGTACAATCTCTAGAAAAATAAGGCTATTTCTTATTAATAAGGCTATTATTAATAATAGCTAAATGAGTGCAGAATAATTTTAATGTACCTGATAATGAAAACCTCTTATTTTATAAGGAGTTTTGTTGATGTCCATGAAGTTAAATTGTTGATTAAGATCTCCCTGTCAATTGAGAACCTGCTGACTTTTAGCATTGAGCATTGGTGTTATGAACATGTGCTAGCAAAGAGACACAATTTTAAAAGATCCTGTAAGGGTTTAAGGATCTAGAGGTAAAAATTAGTTTCACCAAACTGAATGTGAAAAGGAAACAGCCAATTTAAAAGCTCATTTATTTAATGAGTGAAAAAGAAAGATAAACCTTTTGTCCTTCTCAGTCTTTCTGCTGATTATCTTTTAGATACTGACACTGTCTAATGGTTGTATTTTTCTTTTCTTTACAGAACACTGCTGTTGTATAGAAGCAGTTTGAAAAGTTACTATATAAGTAAATTATGTAAGCAAAAAAACAGACTGTGTACACTTGGTTTCACTATGTCTTATGCTCAAAATACTCTTGGACATTCTGTGGCCCAGGCTAGTAAAATACTGTGAAGGAAAGGACACACTGATATTTGTGAGTGGTCCATCAGCCTTCCAAGAGTCTGAATATTTTAAAGCTAAAGCACATGCTTATATCCTTTGCTGGATTGGAGACCTAATAGATTTGACAATTTGAAGATGACACTGTTCAAAATCAGTTATAACGCAAGTAAAATCCTCTCAGTTCTACTGTAATTTGCATCTTTCTAAGTTTTGCCTCATTCTGGTTTTGAGTTTTAGTAGTGTGATTGCAGAAAGAGAATTCATTAAGTCATTTGTCCCAAGTACTTGTTTGGCAACATCTCTGAATTGTAGTGCTCTAAGTCCTGTGTTGGCACCTCTGCACACAAAGGAACAGCTGTTTGCACTGCTAATTTAAGTTCTCTTGGTTGAACTTGCTTTACTTACCTACTTGGAGTAGTTCTGTAGACTTAGAAATCACTGAATGGACATCCATGTCAAATACTTGAACCATAAGTTTTATTATCTGTTTTTGGAATTAGTGAAACCTGCAATTCCATGTTGACTGATGTGCTGATTATGGTAAGAATATGCTGGCCCAGGACAAATTTCTCATATCCATGACAGACATCCATTCTCAGGTTTGCTCAAAATTTTTGGGTGTAAATTTGGTCAGCTTGCTGAGGATGGCAGTTTCAGATGACTCTTCAGCAGAACTTTCTCAAGAATATAGGATTGTAAAGTATGGAGAGCTGTGGATATTTGAATGAAGAAATCTAACTCATGGTCATCTCCAGGCTTCCAGTCCAACAACTGCTCTCTTTAGATGGAGTATTACTTTTGTCTGGGCTGAAATCCTAACTGGGATGATTGTCCAGTACAAATGGGAAATAACTTGGAGGTCTGGAGAGTATCCTAACTACAGGCAAGATAAGAATTTCTTAGCATTAAACTTTTGAAAAGCATTTTCAAGAATGAACAGTTAGGGTTTTGTCTAATTAGCTGAATGGGTTTTCTGTAGAAAGCAAGATGCTTCCTTGATGTCTGGAACACCCTTTCAGCCACACATCACTTTCCCAGTGTGAAGTGTAGAGGCTATGAAATCTGGAATAGCTGTTTTTGGGAAGCAGTTATTGCAGGTGAATTCTAATCTTACTTAAGGATCAAAAGAAAGAGCTACTTTTTCTTCAAAAACTTGCTGAAATGTCATGGTCAGCTGCTGCCCATGGCTGTTTGCCATCTGTATTACAGAGCAGTGATCTTCCTGTAGCACTATCAGGATCTGCTTGAGAATTCCTCCTGTTTTCTTACCATCCTTTGAAGGGTTTTTCTGCTCACCACTGTGTACAGAACAGGCCCAGGGGTCCTAAAAATGTCAGTGATACAATTCTTTGGCATGTTCCCCAGATTGAGTTAGAGTTACAGCTCTGGCTTTTCTTTCTTGTCTGGTTATTACATAACCTGCTCCTTCTGCCAGCAGAGTTTACCTCAATTCTGTCTGCTTACTCCATTTGTCTGATTCCCTGTCCCAAGGCTGCCTCTGTACTTTTCTTCATGCAGTATGCACCACTACATCTTATATGTGCAATGTCCTCCTTTTCTGGCTGCTTTCTCATCTCCAGTTGATTGAGATCTAGTGTGTAAACAGTAGTTGATAATGTAGGATCTTCTAACACTGTGAGATTCTCCACATTACTTTGACTTCTATCACTGCTCACTTAGAATGGTTTTAGCAAGAACAGCTCTAAATGTTGCTGAGGGTTTTTGACATAGGACGAAGTGTGGAGCATACAGATCTGGCAATTAGCCTTGTTTTATGAAATTATTGCCAGCCTTTTGATAGACAGTTGGATGAGTTTGTATAGAATATCCACTATTCTTTGGAGTGACTTTCTGAACCCATTGCAGCAGCCTAAAACAGTCAGACTTGAACATTCTAAGTTTGTTCATCCCTGAGAGAGGGGCCCTTTCTATGCAAGTGTCTCTGTCATTGACCTAAAACTTCTATTGGTATGGTATAAACTCCAGTATGAACATGGACTCTGTAGCTGTGCTTGAATATCAAATTATTTGGTTGTTTTCTTTGTTCCTTTTTTCCCCCCTACCTTATTTTAACTTGGAAATTCAAAGGCAGGATTCCTGCAGTATCATACCATAACATGAATCTTGACATTGATAAGGTTCTTGTGCATGAAATGACTATGATGTAATTGTTCTGAGATCCAGAACACCTGTGCTTCTAAAATGTTTATGATCTCTTAGTTTCCATGGTGTTAGAGATCATTGTGCTTCATAAAAATAATCCAAACCTAAGGTACTTGTCCTGAGAACAGGCTGTAGCAAATAGGCTGAAAGTCCTCTGACTGAGGAAATAAGCAGGATAAACTTTGCCTTGCTGCCCTATCCTTGTCCAGGCAAGATAAGCCATGTCAAGATGTTTTCTTGCACATCCTGCCTTCTGTCACATACAAATGGTGATTTGGTCAAGTATCCAGCTCACAGTGGCCTCGTAATGGTCAAAGCTGTGGTCTGTGCTGCAGGGACAGTTCATGAGAAATCAGACCTTGGTTTTCATGCTTAGGTCCATATATCTGTGAAGGTGCTTGTGAGAAGAAAGAAGCAAAGTTTTATAGGAATACAGTTTTTTTCTTAGTGGAGAACCTAAATGTAGATTTTTTGTTTTCTTGTTGGAGAATATACGTGTAGAATGTCAAAGTCCAACCTGGAGATAAATGGCTTTTCACTGACACTTGCTATACAGAAATGTTTTCTAGTTACGAGGAGGTAGAAAATGAAGAGAGGCCAATGATGCCTGAAGTTCATCCTTCTGTGTTAGACTCTACTAGATGCTTCCTGTGAAGCTGCAAGAATTCCCTCATGATACCATGCTGTTCACAGAGGAAGTTTTATTCTAACCCCAGTTTTTTCTCTGCCAGAAGCTGTTTGTTCACTGACTGCTTTGTTGCTACATCAGTGTCTGTGGTGTTGATTGGTGACGTGCACAAACTCAGTGTAGGCACCAAAATTACATCTTTCTTGGGAAGTTCTTTTCCTGTTGCCCAAAGTAAGCTTGTATTTTGTGGTATGGGAAATAAAATGTTCCATATTCCTTCCAAAAATACTAATTTTGCTGTCCTTCAAATCCCTTTCTTAAGATTAATCATTTTAGGGAAGATGTGCTTTTAATCTTAACTTATGCTTCTGTTGTGCTGTGCTTCTTGTATTGTTTTACAGATATTTAACCTTTCAACTAGCAATGAGAATGATGTATTTTTTTGAAGTAGATAAGTATGTGGTGTTACACTTGGAGTATTTCTTCTTCAAGTAATTTTATTCTTTGAAACAAGAAAGACTGGTTGAGTTCTTGTGAAATGCTTTTCTGAAAACAAAAAAGTTACATTTTTTGCACTATGCTCTGCAGTCAGTATAAACATTTTGAGAAGATAGAGTTGGATTAATTTTTTTTTCTCCCTCTCTTTACTTGCAATGTTTATATCCAGCACTGATGAGCTCTTTGCTGGAAGGCACTGGTTGTCTCTGGAAGCTGCTCTTCAAAGCAGTCCAAAAAAGGGGAATTTGGAAATGTGCCTTGTTTCAAAATCTGGAAAAATATGACTTGTAATGAAAGATTTTTGTTCTTTTATATTTATCCAAACCCACTCTGACTGTAGTCTGTAATCTTACAAAGTGGGAAGAAACAAATATGTAGTGTTGTTACTGTTTCCTAGCTGTAATTTTGACTGCAAGAAGAGCACAGTGCAGTGAGGGGAAAGCAGCTAAATTAAGCTGTGATAAGCTATATTAAGCAGCTGTATTATTGTCTTAAGCAGCATGCTTTTTTTCTGATAGCTCTTTTTCAGTTTGGGTGCTCATTAAGCTGGGTGCATCCAAGTATTTTTGTTCCTCAACTTCAGAAGTTCCAAGGACAGAGAAACCCTTTAGGTGGCAGCAGAGTCTTTGCTTTTTGCTTCACCTGCTGTGGCACTCTGGAACTCACTCCTAGGATGGATCTGGAGGTGTTGCTGCATGCTCTTGCATTTAGTGACAAGAGAATATAAATGGAGGATTCAGATGAATAGAAAGAGAATTTGTATTATCAGATCAATACAGATCATTGCAATAAATTTATACATTTATTCTTGCATGAAGCTGCTATGTTGTGGTTGATCTAGAGAGTATGAACCAGACTGAAATCCAGGCTTGATTTAAAGCTTAACTGAATAACTGGACAGAATAACTGTCCTTAGTGTGTTCTCATGGAAATGTACTGACAGTGTGCACCTGAGCAAAAGGTCAGAGCTGGACAGACCTGGATTTTGTCAGAACTCCTACAAGTGCTCAGATAAAAACTGCACAGTTTTATTTCACAGCTTTTGGTAGGTGGTATTTACATAGTGTCTGGTGTCAAATACATGCATATGTATGTGTGAATATTTATTCCATTTTCTTATGTATCTTTCTAAGGCAGTGGGTAGTTTTCTCCCCAAAAGGTCATTGTGAGTCAGAGAGATTTGCAGCCACCTGGTGGGTTATCTCATGTACCCATAGTTACTATAAATTTCTCTGTCCTAGACCTCATAAAATCTCAGTAGTCTTTAGAATAGATCATAAGTGGGATTTAAATGCTGTGCAGACCTTTTTGGAGACCCTCTGTGCACTAGTGATGTTAACCTTGAGAGAATGAGTGAGCTTAGAGCTGTGAGTTATAGGCTTGAAATTGCTGGGTGAGGTTCTTTGGCCTCTGCTATGCATGAGATCAGAGCAGAATGATGCTGATGGTCTGCTGCAGCTCAGAAATACTATGAAGTACTGCAGAGGTCCTGTGTGGGCTCTTTAGCACAAAGATAAATCAACCTTTTTGAACAAAAGCCAAAGAGGAATATTTTATCTGAGTAATTTACTGTATGAAAATATTCTCTGTAGTATATAAATCTGTCATTTTCTTATCATCATATTTCTGCTACAGAAATGTGGCAAGAAGAAAATACTACTAACTCCTGCTTAAATGTAGAGGCATACAGTATATATAGAAAGTAGTGTGGGCTTTGAAGAACCCATTCTGAAGGCTTTAATTTTTATCAATTTAAGTAGATCAGAATTTAGCTTTCAGCGATCTAATTGTGTGCATAAAAATTAGGGAAGGAGGAGGAATGCACAAAAGTAGAAAAAACCCTGGGGTTGGCAGCATTCAGAAAGATTGGGAATATAAAGCAATTATATTTCTTTTCTTGATTCTTTCCACTAGGAAAAGATTTATCTGGGTAGAAAGTGAGCATTGTGCTGACATGTTCTTAGTGTTTGGTCACAACATGAAAGGAGCCCTTATGTAGATGTAATCATTCTGAAACTTCCTCCAGAGCTCTATGAATAGACACAGGACACTTATAAAAATTTTATTTTTCCTTTCTTTTCCTCTTTGTCTCTTCAAGAATTCAGGATTTTGTTGCTAATTTTTACCTTGGTTTTTTTTTTTTGATATTCACAAATTTTGTAAGTGAACATAGACTTAATTACTAGAGGTTTTTAATACTTTCAGTTAAAAAAGCCCCTCTGCCTCAAATCCAGGTTTTATGACATGTTTTATGAAATTTATACCAATGTTATATGGCCCTGATGCTCCAGTGAAGAATTAATATTGTAATATGTACTGATTAAATTCCAGGAATTTAAAGGGGAATGTTTGCTTTTTCAGTTAGAATTGTGTGTAAGACTTTTGTGTTCCTTACTGACACTGCAACCTATGAAAAATGCCATCCTTTGGAGGATAGGCAGGGGTTGGTGGTCTGAATTGGAGATTTAGAATACTTTTAATTATAATTTTCATAGATTATTTTGTTTCCCTTCTCATTTTGTTTACCATTTTCTCTGAAGAAGAACAAGGAACACATTATATGAATGAGATAAAATAACTGAGGTACTCTTGAGTCTAATTTTTCTGAGTCCTTAAGGCTGGGACTAACTGTGCTTTCAAACTGGCATCACACTGTGGCCTTGAGGAAGTCACTGGAGTTCACAAAACATGAATTTGCCTTCTGTAAAAAAAGGTGTCAGGAGTGTTTTGTGAGGATGTATGAATATCTCAAACTCCTGTGTAGATATTCACTTCTGGTTTTGCTTGTGTCATCTGTGCCTGGGGAAATTATATTACAAGAGTCTAAAAATAATGTGAATTGTCTGTAATGGTGGTAGGTGATTGGAAAAAGTAGGAGAAAGGTGGCCAGGAAAAATGTGTGTACAGGGGAAATAAGAGGCAGCAGAAGACAACAGACCAGCAAAGATATCATCCTTGGCTTTTAGTGAATTGACAAACAGGAAGTGTCACAACTGTTGGTGTGATCCCACAATTACAGGTGATATGAAATGGTTTGAACCACTGAAATACACAGGGCACTAAATGAAGATGTGCATTTAGATGAAGTTTATGAGTGAGACACAACCATGTCTGCAGGAGGGTAGTCTGGTGATTAATAGTGGGATTAATACTATGTGAAGAGAAAAAATTTTACACTGATTCAAAAATGTGCTACTAGAACTGCTTACAGAAAGAAAATTTACAGTGAAACTCACAGTTCAGCAAGAGGTAGGCTGAAGAATCCATCCTATCTCTGAATAAACTGTTCAACCTTGTGTTTTCTTTTGTGTTGCAGTTTTCAGGCACTGGATCTTACATTTCTATCTGATAATCAAAGAGCCCAGTATGTTCAGAAATCTTCAAGATGTTAGTGGTAGATCATGAACAAGTCACCTTTAGCATTTTCAACTTCACAAATTGAGCTGTTTTAGTCAGTCTTGGTGTAAGACCCACTTTCCAGGCATGAGTAATTTGTGTTGTTCTTTCTTTGAAATACTGAGAGAGCTTATTGAAGGACAATGCAATTAGCAGGATTTAGTCTTTGCCTGAATTATACACTATGTGCTGTTAAAGATAGGGATGCATCTGCCAAATTGTCAGCATACAGCCAGCCCCTTCTTAAAAAAAACCTGAAAGCCAGAACAATCCCTGTACCCCTCTTAGGCATTGAACAAGGGTCTGACATTACTGATGAGCATCATACAGCAAACCTGGTGTGTAGGGCACGTGGTAACCAAGTCACTGCTGTCACTCAGGCTGCCCAGCCACCCTCAGGCAGTGTTTGTGTTAGGTGAGTTCCCAAACTGCAGTTCTCTCTAATGACTGGGGAACTTATGCCCTTTTTCTTAATTGTTGTTTCAGCTTGGGGTTTTTGTCCTTGCTAATGGACCTTTATGCCAGTAAAAAAACCCCAATAGCTATGAGTCTGTTTGAGCTGCTCTTACATAAAAGGAAGGGAGAAAGAAAGTGAGTGGTGACCCCCAAAGATGGTGATCACTGGGAAGACAGCACTTGGACATAGAGAAAGATGGCAAAAAGCCAGCTAGCAAATGCTCAGGAGTAAAAAAGTGGGAATGGGGGAGCTAGATGAGAAGGAATAGAAGGGAAGAGGAGTAAGTGGTAAAGAAATGTGTAATGAAGGATGAGGAAAAGTAAGAAATAGGAAAGCCACATCAACAGGATTAAGCAGGACAGTGTGCTGATCAGTCTCTAGATGACAAAACTTAATTGAATGCCTTCCTAATAGTGTTTCCATGCAAGCAACTTCTGTAGTTGCCACAAAGGTGTTAGCTTTTACAAAGGGGAAGAGTAATCTGGCATATAAATGGAAGGAGGACTGGTCCATGTGGATGAGAATGAGGGGATAGATGTGATCATTCTGATTAGTCCCATGCTAAAGCTGTTCAGCATATGTGTGAGTGAACCTTTTGCCTTTTTGACATTATCAACAGATACTATAGAGTGCTTCTGAAACATGCATCTGCAGTAGCACTCAACAGAAGGTGACAATCTTAAACTGCTCCCTAAATTACATATAATGAACTTTCCTATTAAAAAAGACTGAACAAAAGGAGGCAGCTGGCTTAAGGAGAAGGTGGCAGATGAAGAGAACACAATTCAAAGAAGTGTTCACACATTAAGGAAGTAATTTTAACAGGCTTTCCCCAGACTGTAAGTGGGAATGGAATTATACATTGCATGTAAATGTCAAGTGACAATAATATCTTCTGAGTTAAATCAACCTTGCAACCTCTTTCCTATTTTTCTTCAGATGAATAAAGTTTAACTTGTGATTTCCTTACTAATCATCTTAGTAAGCAGTGGGTGAGTAGACATTTACTGCATGGGTAGATTAATGTGACATTTTCACAAGACTTCATTTTTTGAAGTTTATTATTGTGGGTGTGGATCTAATTCACAGCTGTTTTTGAGAGAATTAGGTATGCCATAACTCATTCAAATTCTATATTTTCTTGGTATTTTTAGATTTTTGTTAGAGGTGTGTAGTCTGGTCTGATGTTTCAAGGTAATCAAGACTTCTCCACTGAATATACTTTTGTGTACAGATTTGGCCGAATTGCTTTTCTAGAAAAACAGATTTTAAATGGAACAAAATTCAAAAACACACCAGTATAAAGGAGAGAAAATTCTCTCAAATAGTGCATGTTAGCCATAAAAATCTCAACCAGAGTCTTATGGTTCTGAATTTAATTTATTTTAATAACACAATGACTAATAGCTATGTCATAGTTTACCAGTTCTGGTTAAGCTGAAACAGAGGCAACCTTTTACTTCTTATCTGGTTACAGAACATTACCACATTCAGTTTCAATTTATATTCCTGTTTTTTTGAAAACTACCCTTTGAGAAGCCATGAGGCCCCTCAAAGCTCTTCTTGCCTACTATGGACAAAGATAACAGCATTATATAAAAAACATACTGAGAGACTATCATCTGTGGTGTACTGTAAGCCATCAAACAGATCCTGTTTCTTCTCAATTTTGTGTCTGTATAAGAGACCTAGGCAATACAGACTTGCATTGCTTGTTTGTTTTTTTTTTTTTTACATAGAGATATGCATTTCCCACATGATAAGAAAGTAGCAGGTCCTTGTAATATGACAATTTTTTATATGAATTTTGTGGGAAGTAAAATTTCAGCAATGGAAAGATTTAGTTCTGTCACTTACCAGCATTCAAGCAGCAGAATGAATGCCACATACCAGCAATCCATGCCAAAAAGAGATCTGCCAATTCACAGAAGAGGTTTTATGCAAAGGAAGCCTGCTAGAGGCAGAAAGAAATGCTGGTTTTCATTACACTTAAAGTTTGTGTGTAGTCTTTGCCTTTGCCTTGTCTGTGTAAGAGGATTATGTGGGTTGGGTTTTTTTGTGTCAGGGTTTTGGGGTTTTTTTTCAGTCATTTTGAGGAATTATGGGCTCTGAAAGCAGTAGCTTTAGTACTGTGGCATGGTTAGCACTTCAAGGGCTGCCTCAGTATGTCATTCATAATGAATGGGATGTTTGCTTGGGGAACATCACCTGACCTTTGCTTACATGAGACACTACTTTTCTAGATTCCATTAGTTTAACCTTGATTGTTTTCTGTCTGTCACTTCTTTTCAGCAGAAAATGGAAAATGTCCAAAGCACATGAAATATCTGCATTTGCAGAAATTAACTTTGGAGATGATACTCATATCAATTTCAAGTAACCTTCACATTTCTGAGAATATTACAGATCAGTGTTTCTGATTTTAAAACACCAACCTTTCTTTTGTCAGCTGTATATAATGAATCTGAATTGTCTTTTGTTTATTCATTTATGTGTATGGACCAGTGTCAGCTCTGTTTTAAGAGACTTCACTGCTTTGTTCACAGTGGTGCAAAATGTGGTGTTGCTGCCAGCCAGATTTGTCTCAAAAGCTGCCTATAAAACTGGATTGTTTTCCCACCCTGAGCTTGCTGCTCAGCTGCAGCACAGCCAATGCCCCAGCTGGTTAGCAAAAGAGCAGCCATGCTCTGTCTGGGGCTGCCGATAACCTTCTCTAAATTCTGAAGTCAGGAATGCCAAGGGTTGTAGAAGCAGAAATACCAAAATTTAGACTGGGAGGCTGTGTGGGTTCAGAGAAAAAAAAAAAAGTTTTTAAGCATCTAATCAAAATACTGGGCATTGAAAAACCAGACATATTTTGGCATTTTTCCTCCCCCATCTGTTTCGTTTTGGGTTGGTAATGTTAACATTTAAGTGCTTGATGAGTGTTCGTTGGTGTCTGCATGAAGCTGTTGCAGTTGGTTGTGGAAGCTTAGCTTGGATTCTGTGGGGTTTTTTATGTGTGTGTATGTAGCTATGACCACTGAACTGTGCTGAAGTAAGACAGTGGTGGATTGTCTTGGAGTGAGGGGATTATCTTGGTCTTACCTTCCTGTTTGATGTGAGTTCTGTTGCTTTCCCCTGTCCTAGGGCTCATGCACACTGTAGCCCGCTTGTGGGGCTTTGGCTGCACTGCAGAGAGAGCAGGTCCCTGGGCTTTGCTGGGCACTTCAGTGGTCACCTGGCTTTGCTGAGCACTTTGGGCAGAGCAGCAGGACTGACCCATGTGCAATGAGGGTCTGAGGTGAGCTCTTGGCCACTTTGGGAGGTGACTGTGCCCTGCTCTGTCGCAGGTCACGGCCGTGTCCGGCCAGCACGCTGCTGATGCACATGTGCCTCCTGTTTCCTGTAGTGCCACAAGTTCAGTCCCTGCAATTAGATTTCAGCTCAGATGTAGCTGCACCAGACTCAGAAACTATGGTGGCTTAAGCCCAGAACCAAGACAGCAACATTGACTGAAGTGCATTACAGTGATTAAATAAGCTCTGATGAGGGCTTGTTAGCTCTGAGCTAGGCTGCCTCCACTTTGGGACAGAGAAGTTATGTTTCTGAGAATTTTGAAGATCTTGGGTGAAAAGGGCTTGTTTTCCTATCTTACTGATTTTTTTTTTTGAAAAGTCTTTCCAACCCATTTCCCATTTCCCCTAAATAGAGGAAATTCTAAGTAATTACTGCACTTACTTTAATGAAAGTACTCCTTGAATGAGCTTCTCTGAGATGAGAAATATAATTGGTTCATTAACTGAAGCAATGTTTTTCTTGAGAAGAACTTAATGGTATTATTTACTGCTGGCTCATAACAATCATGCCTTTTATTAGAGACAGACTTGCACTTCACACTAAAATATTTGTTTTTCACCTGTCAGTGCAGTTTAAAATATGAGAAGAATTGGGTTTTGGCAAGAGAAGCATTAATACAGTTGATTTGTAAATAAAAACTGCGTGGATTATCTCTGTAGAATTCATAATGTGCCAGTAGAGATCTTGAGTAATACAGAAAAAATTGTGCTTAAAAAAGATCTAACAAGTTAGAAATTAGGACTTGAACTTGTTGGAATAATAAAAATAATATTTTGTTAATTCATTTCCAGGGGAAATCATACATAAAGAAGCCCGTGAGTCTTTTATAGAGCGGTAAAGACCCATTAAAAGTCTTAAAATGAAATTCTTAATTTTAAATACTGGTTTTACAAAGTATTCTGAGAGATCAAATAATAGCAATTACAAGGTCTTAAAAAATATTTTGCTGTTCCTTTTAGGGGAAAATATTTCAAGAAATTTTTTCCAAATTCCAATGTTACCTTATCAAGTTCTGAGAGGACAAATTGGGTAGAAGAAGGACAGCACTAAACCTCTTATTTTTAAATATTCCCAGCCCTCACATCTCTCATTCTGGAGAAGGCAAGGTCAGCAGCAGCTCGGGGCACTGAATGAGGCTCTGTTTTGTGATGCAGACGTGTCCATGCTTCCAGAGGCAAGAAATATTTTCTTAGTCATAGGAAAATTCTTTCCCATTAAAATTAGTTGTAAATGTTGTTTCCAGCCTTAGTTTCATCATATGTTAAAATCCACTGGGAAGAGATATGTGAGTGTGTGTGTGTATTTATAAGTATATATTTTATATATACTGTAAATATGTTTAGGAAAACGTGGGAGAGGTTTTTTATTTACTTTATGAGAGATTGGTCACATTTCTTTGAGAAGATAACGTATGCCTTTTGCTCACATTGAAAATACACAGGTGGGGTTCCTTTACCTTTTTCTTGGCAAACAAGTTGACTTATGAAGTTTCCCTCTCCCATCTGCACCGTACTACAATTTGCTACTCCCTTAATTGTACTGGTACAACTGTTTGAATATCTTCACTTCAGATTCCATTACTAGAATGGCATGGATTTGGGTTTGGAGGACAGATTGCTATTATTAGCTTGAATTGTTTCATTAATCCAGTTTATAGTGTGACCCTATGAAAGACTGTATTATCCTGCCTGATGGACAGCAGAGGAGGAACGTAAAAGCAACATCAGGGATGAGTGCCTGGGGAAATGAACTGTGAAACTCACTTTGTTGCCAAAGAAAATGTATCTCAACCTCAGCCTTGGTGTTTGCTTGCTGCTTGTCTGTCAACATAACTTGTGTTCCTGTTCTTCTTGAGCTTGTGTTGTGCTAGTGTTGAGGAATGCTGATTTAGTCATTTGCTGGAGAGAACTGTTATTCTGGATGGAAATCACAGTAATGCCAATTGAATTATGATAGTGCAGAGCTTGAGTTGCTTCTCAAAAGTATCGCATCTTGTAAATGCTTTATCCTCCTTTCAGTGCTTCTGCTTACTAGTTATATTGTCTTTGTTAACTTTAAATTGGTCTTTCTGCAAAATGAAGTACGCATTGGTAGAATAAAGATTATCCTCACCATGACCTTGGAATTTAGTTAAGGAGAAAAGAGATGCTGGTCAAGGGCTGGTCTCTTGTCAGAAGGGTGGGAAATAGTCTGGGAATGGTACAGGCCTTAGTGTTTAGTCAAGCAAAATGCCATTTTTGTTTGGGAAAATTGTGTGCATACTACCTGTCTTCATGTCTTGGTGCTGCATGTGGCATCAAGTATAGATCTTACAATAGCAAAAAATATGTAGACATCTATAAAACTATTTTTCTGGTTCATAGCAAATGTTTACTTCTATAAGAGTTTAGTTTGTGTCTTCGTATTACTTGTGTGTCTCAGCCTAAATTGAACCATCTCCATTTGTTGAATAATATTTTACTTTGGATTTTATACAGCAAAGCAAGTCAGCACATGTTGGAGTGTTTTGCTACATCAAATTCTGTGTGAGAACCTGTTTATTTCATTAGCTCAGCATAGTGTCATTTGGTGTTCAGAGATAATGCCATTCTTTACATTGCAGTCTGTATGGGTGCCATGGTTGATATACCTGGTTAGATAGATCACTGCTACTGCTCTCATGTCTAAACTGGGATCTTTATATCTTTATACCAGCCTTCCCCTGATAGTCTGGAGAAAAAAAAGTACTGTAAGGAAATTGCTTTCCAAAGTACTGTAAGGAAATTGCTTTCAAAAGCACTGTTGGCCTTGTTCTGCTGGCAATAGAGTTTAAGGGAGTTTCAGGTTGAGGAAAAGTGTTGTGATTATTATAAAATAATACAGTCAATTTCAAAAGTGGTTAGTAATGCCAAATGCCTCAGTTTCCCTGTGCCCACTCTGAAATGACTGCTTTCAGAATGTGTGCAACAACCACTCACTGGAAATACAGCCCCCTGAGATGTTTCAAACTGGGCACTCAGCAACTGAGGTATTTCAAGCTGGGTGTTCAGACCATGCATGGTCTGTTTCTATTGACATTCTGGTTCTCTACAATGTAATGTACTTGGGTTTCTTTTCCATGGGATTGGTAGGTGTCTCCTGGGCCACTGACTGTTCTTATTTCAAACAGTCATAGCCTACAGGGAAATGGTTTGTAGTACAAGACAAGGGTTTTTTCATCAGGCATAGTTTGTAATCTAACAGACATACTCTTGGCTCAACTGACTAAAAAAACCCAAAAACCGAAGCAAGAAGAAACAGATAATTGAAGATTTTTTTCCCATTACTTGGCGGATAAAGCAAATGTTTAAATCCAGACTAAAAAGCACAGCCCTTCTTTTCTAAAATACAACCTCAGATGACTTTACTCAGGAACAGGAAGATGCTTGACCTAAATTCAAGTATTGCAGTTTAATTTGGAATTTCTTAACAGAAGCCCAATAGAAAATAAGATGAAACTCTAAAAATCACTCAGAAGTGATAGTTCTGGTGCTACCTGTGTTCTTGTTCTCTGTGCTAGTCTTTTCTTTACAAGTACTGCTAGTCCTGCCTCACACTCTCCTCTCAATTTTGCTCCTCCTGCTTTGATTTTTTTCTTTGGTAGAATACTGGAAACTCACATTCCAATTCCTTCTTTCCTTGAGAGGAACTCACTTAAACAAACCATCTTCCAGAAAAATGGCTTAGAAATGAGGCTGTCGAACATTAAAGAGTGTAATGGAAACCCAGAATGACTGAGGTTGGAAGGGACCTGTGGAGGTCATCTTGCCCAATCCCCTGCTCAAGCCAGCCCATCCATCTAGTGTAGGTTTCTCTTTCTGTCGCTCATGTCCTTTCATTTTGTGAGTCTGGTAGGTAGGTGGAGGTATTGGTCTCTCAAATCATGCATGCTCAGTCACTAACCCTGTGTGTGAGAACTTTCTGTGCAGAAAGAATGGCTTTGTTAGGGGACACTGAGGGAAATACAGCTTCAAATACTCTGAAGCTTAGTTAAGGCATTTCCTGACAAGCTGGAGATTTCATTATGACTAGTTTCAGTAGTAAGTAGCTTCTGACTATTACATGGAGGGAAATTTTGCAACTACTGCCCCACATTCCCCTTTACTCCACCAACTGCCATTCCCTGTATGGTTGTTGCTCCTCTTATCAGCAGTAATTTTTCTTCTCTTATGGATTGCAGTGGTTAGTGCCCTATCCAGACAGTTCCATGGAGACTTTTTGGGTATTCTACTTTCAACCATTTCTCTACGTTAAGAAACCTGCATTTGGGAGATGAATTTTATTTTCTCCAGTTTTTTGCTGTTCCTTTGTATGGCTTCTCATTTCCTTTAGTTTAGAATTTTCTGTATTTCTGTTTAGAATTTTCTGTAAGCTGCTCTTTCTGCAGCCAAATAATTAAAGTATATAGCAGGTCAGGTAAATGAGATTTGGAAAGAAATCTTTGATGAAAGTTTTCTGAGGAGCTGTTCATGTATCTGCAGGAGAAAAAGTGACCACGTACCCTCAGTGCTGCAGAAGCAATCAGTCTCCTGCTTCAGTTCCTCTTGGTCTGTATAGTCTGAAGTGCTGTGGCAAACTTCTCTCCTGTGTAGATGGAGGGGGGAGATGAGACAGTGCTCTCCTACATAGGTTTGAGTCTTCTCCAAGTGTATTCTCAATCTGTTCTTAAAGACTGTGGGTTGGTTAAGAGTTTTTTCAAGATCTACTGTCCAACTTGAATTATCAACAGTTTTGAGTAGACCCAGTAGAACTGGGGGTGCTGAGGGTAGTCTTAACACTTTTGGATCTGTAAATCAAGACTTACTAAGAATGACAGAAAAATACTTAGTTTTATCTTGAATTTGGACTGTATTTTTTCCTTTAAAAGATAGAACTAAATCAGGGAGTCAGAGAGCTTGTGTTTCTCTGCTGTCAGCACTAACTTGAAACGTGGTGGCAAAGTATGTATTTTATCTGCTGCTGGGGCACATGAAGACAACTGCCTACTACCACTGTTGCTATTGGCTCAAGTGATGGGTTTTAAAAGTCTGAAATCTACAGTCAAAATTTCCAGGCAATGGTATACCATTGCTCTTCTGCCTTGAATCATGGGAAAATCACCATGTAGCCTTGAATTTCAAAACAATATGTTGTGCCAGAGGTAGAACTGACATGTCCTGCTTTCTTTAAATTGAAATTTTGACTTTTGTTAGCAAATAATAGAAAGATATGAAAGTATGTATGTATTCATCTTAATCCTGTGCTTAAACATTGTCTGTGCTTAAACATTCATTTAAAGTACATTTGTATTTGTAAGTTTGGAGCCTTCCTGTAATTTCATGGCATTCCAAGCTATTTTGTGTTTAAGATAGTCTGCAGTGAAAGCAAATGCTCATTTAGATTGGTGTGTACTGGCTGCAGCACAGCTGTAATACCCTAAATAACAAATACTGATGTGGTGACTTTTGCACAGAAAGACGTAGTTGTGAAAAATCTTCAGAAATTCTGCTAACTTGTGGATATATACAGGAAACTAAAGCAAATATGAACTCAGAAGTTAGGAAATGCAAGTTTTGGATAAATTTTAGATGAGTGTTACTATAGGATGTATTAAATCAGTGCTGATTGGACTCTGTTGTTGCAACTTCTGTTTTAACGCTGTGAGTTTATGAAACATAACTTACTCCTGACTGATTATGGTTTAAATCAGCATTAAGGCACCTAAACGTGATTGGTCTCTTCAGAAGTGAGAAATTGGACACTTGCTAGTCACTTTATGCAATTTTGTTCTTTAATATTTAGGGAGACTTTTCAGAATAATATCCCTGTTTCCATTATAATAAGAGATCATAAAGTTGTACGAGCTGGAATTCATAACTGCAAACTGCATATTCAGCCAGCTAATTTTAACATGATGCACATGGGCCTTTGAAAATGAAATTATGGCCTTGAACTGGGCTTTCTGTGAGTAAAAAATGTAATATTGCAAAATGTGTAATCTCTGAGTGGTGAGGGAAATGACTTGTGAAGAAATGCTTACTAAACTCAACATATTTAGCCTAGATAACAAGGAGACTACAGTGTGCACTTCAATGGTATTTTGTGCCAGTAGCTAAAAGCATATGCAGACAGTTTGGAATGCATTCCTTAGATATGAATTAGAAATAAGATTAGGATAACTTTTGATTAGATAATAAAAGGCACTCATCCAACACTTGCAAAGTGTTTGATTTTGGTGTTAAGCTAGGTTGTTGGTCTGCAGAGTGCAAGGTTTGAGTACTTTGGAGAGTTGTCTGGCTTTGTAGCTGGAGTCTGGCTGGAGGGTATTGAGCAGTCAGTGTTCCCATGGTCTGCTGGAAGAGAGTCAGTGCCTTGCATAGATCAGTGGTCAGTGCCTTTACATGGATCTCCACTGTCACCCTCACATAGGAAACAAAAGCAGCAGCAGGGCTTGCAGAGTGAATAACAGACAATGCCTTTTGAATATTTGAAAAGCCTGATGCAATTATTACATTTTAATTATTTTTGATACTGTAGTGCTGCTAAATCCCAGTGGTTGGTGGGATTTGTGAGAATGAGTTGTGGGATGGTGTTGAGGAGAGAAAAGTCTTTTCTAATTTCTTGTTCCTTAGTAAGATCAGGTCAGATGGTGTGTTCTGATTAACCTGTGGTGGAGTCTGTTGTAAAGGAGCCTTGAAGGTGCTGGGATCCCTGCCTTGGTGAGCTGTAAAACTTTACACCTCCATACAGTCACCCACAGCTTCTTATCATGTGCACCCAAGTTCTGCCCTTCATCTGCTCCCTACTAAGGAGGGGAAGAAATGGTCTTGGCTCTTCAGGGGAAGCAGAGGAGGTTGTTCTGTGTGTAATGTAGAACAATGAGAGTTTTTAAAAGGCAAACAGAATAACTTGTAAGTTTTCTTTTAAATCTTGTTTAAGAGATGGGGAAGTAAGTGGCTGGGTACAGCAAAGGAGATTTACTCTTAGCTCTCAGCACCCTATGGATTGAACCTCAGACAGAAAATGGACTTTAGTATCTGTCAAAGAGCAGAAATAGGGTATGGACACCAACTGACATGTACACAGTCCTTCAGATCTGTCTGTATGTCCATACTGCCTCCAAGGGCAGGGTATGATTGTGTGTTAGTGACATGTTCAGCAATTTCCCAGGATGTGTCTAATGTGTGTGAAGGAGCAACATCAGGGAAACAGCAGGGAACAGTATTGAGACTTAAATCAGGCTGGGGGATGGGTGGAATGGTCAGTACTGGAAGAATGTAGAGCAGGATGTACTTGGAGATAATGTCCCTCTTGCTGAAATGTGTTCCATCTCTTTGAGCTTTATTTTAACCCATCTCTCAAGTTGCATGCAACGTTATTACTCTTCACCTGAAGTTATTTTTATACTATTAGGAAAGACAGCGTTTGTACAATTCTCTTGGCATTTAACAATGCACTTCTTTTCCCCTAAAAAAAATTTAAAACATTTAGGCCAGTGTAGTTTCTTTGAATATGATTCATTTTGGCCATGGGAGGAGAATGACAGTTATTTGCTACACAAACTTTTCCTGTGATTCATAGAGTGTCCTTTGTGTCAGCCTTGAAGGAGGCACTTCATATGCTTCCTAGCAGGAAGGAAAAATAGTGTGATCATAGTTACCAGATAGGACATGGAAACTGGGTGGGAGGAAAGGGAAAGGGGAGAGGGAAATGCTGATTATTCAGAAGAAAATCGCAGGAATGCCAGAATTCTGTCTGCAATATCCATTCATCTACTTAATGAAAAATGGATACATACCAAGCCTATATATAATTAAGGGAAATGTCACGACTGTAATTGTCATATTCACAAAATAGCATAGCTTATTATGTAACTTCTTTGGTGTAAATATATCTTAGCACTTTTCCTTTGTCTCCTTGATCCATCACTGTTTCAATATGGTGTGATGTTTCTGTCTCTGAGTGATGTGTTTCAGATTTTGCTCCCAAACTGATGGCCATATACAATCATGTCAGCTTTCTGCAGAGATAGGTTATGTTCTAACATAATAATATAGTTAGCAACTTCAGCAATGTGCCAGCTTGCCAGATCAGATGAAAATTTCATTTCTTCACAAAAAAAAAGTAACTTGAAAAGCTGTACTACAATTTTCTTCCTAAAAGCAGCACAGATTGGCTATTTAAGTGCTTTTAAAGAATGTTCCATCAAATGACAACCCCTGATGCTGCATGGCAGACTTTGGGGCTCTTTCACAGAGTCTAGCTGCTTCCAGCTGCTTTCTCTATACCTGGAAACTGCAAGATAGGAATAAATGGGAGTAGCAGAAGTGGAAACATAGGTTTCCTAGCTCCCTGATTTCCTGCATGGATCCAGGGCTTGTGGCTGGCTGTCCTCCTGCAGTTGGCAGCATTTGGTGTGGTACATGCAGCTGTGTCAGGAGTAAACAGCTGTGGCTGTTCAGCCTTGTGGCATCTACACAGGGCCCTTATCTAAGCAGATGCACAGCAGCGTGAGGATGGGAAAGCAGAGGTGTAGGATGAAAGGAGTGGAATTAGGAGGCGTGCAGAAGAGAATAAAAGTAGATATGAATTACTAATCACATGACCTGTGTTAATTGATTTTCCCTGGCAATTAGGATTTTACTGCTTGAATCACAAATGCTATCCATTCTTCCATTATTTCCTGTGTTATAAAATGCTAGCTTTGTTTTGATTTTCCTGTAGCTGTGTTTATTGGGGATAAGAGGTCTAATTATAGCTGTGAACTATACTGTACTGCAAGGGAATTTAAGTTTCTTCTGACTATTTCTGAGGCAATGTGATGAGTCATGAAATACAACTTTTGCAGAAAATATCCTGATTGCCTAATGACTAGGTGTTGGTAGATGAAATTACACATACTCTCTCTTGTTCACATGAAACCAGGGAAGTGTCTTTCTGAGTAAGCTGTTTGTTCAAGTTACCCAAGAAATGTCAAAGATTACAGTTGCAAAATGAGAAAAAAAGTGTATGTTTGAGTAGCTTGAAAACACCTGCTGAGACTTACAAATGCATTAGATATTCACAGCATGAATACTTGTAAATAAAACATCTGTGAAGAAAAAATGCTGCCTGAAAATAATACAAATGATCACCCATGTTCCATGTATTTTATTTTGCAGATGATGAAGAAGATGTTAACAATATGGAAAAAGTCATGTTAGAATATGCTACAATGGACAGAGAACTTAATCATTATATAAAAGCATTTGAAGAGACCATAAATCAGGTAAATTATCTCTTTTCATTAAGTGACTAAAACATACCCTTATTTAAATATTATCTTTGAAAAGACACAAATGTTGCATTTATCAATACTTAATTGCAAAGACAGCTCTTCAACGGGTATAAAATATTGAAGTTGCCAGTACTCTTAACTTTTCTTCCTAGCATCCTACGGGTGGCAGAGTTTTTAACTTCACCCCACCAAACCCACAGTGTTGGGAATATGGGTGATGCTTTGGGAAGGATTGAGGACACTGTAGCTAAGACACCCCACTCTCAGGTGATGCCACCTCTGTATTGTGGAAGGTGGGAGTGTGGCAGTTGAATTGAGGAGCAAACTGATGGCTGTGGCTGCAGAGAACCGAGGCTTTAAATCTGTTTCCCACTGCCGTCCTGCCACCTGGCCTGGCTGCTGAGTGTACAGTCAGCTGGCGGATTGCTCGCTCTATGAGCCAGGGCCTCGCTCCGCCCCTGGACAAAGGACGGACAGACGGACAAAGGACGGACAAACTCCGGGCGCGGCGGCGGCGCTGCCAGAGGCCGCCAGGGGGCGCCGCGCCCGCGCACTGCGGGACCTGGGCTCGGCGCGTTCCCGTCCGGGGCTCGGCGCGTTCCCGGCCCGTGCTCGGCGCGTTCCCGGCCCGTGCTCGGCGCGTTCCCGTCCGGGGCTCGGCGCGTTCCCGTCCGGGGCTCGGCGCGTTCCCGGCCCGTGCTCGGCGCGTTCCCGTCCGGGGCTCGGCGCGTTCCCGTCCGGGGCTCGGCGCGTTCCCGTCCGGGGCTCGGCGCGTTCCCGGCCCGCGCTCGGCGCGTTCCCGGCCCGGCGGGAGCGCGCGGCGGCTCCGGGCAGGGCCGGGCCGGGAAGGGGCAGGTCCAGGTCCGGGTCCGGCGCGGCCGAACCTCAGTTTCAGGGCACGTCGGTGCCGGGCGAGCTCAGGTCATTCTCGCTGTCGGTTTTCTGTGTATTTCTCTAGAACAGGCAAAAGCACATCCCTGATTTCCCTTCAAGGTGGGAAGTCCGTGTTTCAAAATGTGAAAGGTAGTGGAACTTTTCATTAAACCCACCTTGCTTTTATCTTGCTATTGCTTTTTGTTCTTTTAAAAGCAGTACAAGGAGAGCAAAGCAATGCATTTCCTACTAGTCCTGTTGAGATGCCTATATGGTTTTTCTTTTTTAGAAAGGTTTTCCTTTAATTTTTTAAAAATCATCTGATCAGATGCTCAACTGAAAAATCTTCATTCAGATAATTAAACATACATGTTTAAAAGGAGTTCAAAACTGTGTCTACATCAACAAGTGTTGGACAGCAGTAGATACAAGCACTGTTCCCCATGTAGTTTTTAAATATACATTTCACTTCAGATGTCACCATAATTGCATAAATCCTAATTTATGTTGGATGGCTCAGAACTTTTTCCTTTTATTTGGACTATTCATGATTTTTAGAGCTTTCCTGGCAAATTGTAACACAGTCCTCATTGTTAGAGACTAATGATATATATCCAGACTTGAGCAAAACACAGGTGGTTTATATTTTGATTATAAGCCAATTGATAACTTATGTGTTATTGTTCTGATAGGAATTTCAAGTAATTTGAAACAATGACTTTTAAACTTTTTTCATTATTTCCATTTATCAGCATTTCTTTCAAGTTTAGGACTATAAAGAGCAAATCTGTGCCTTCACCAACAAAACACTCAAGTCCTGTTTACGTCGGATGCATCACTCATGATATTTTAAGTGGAGCACAGGTGCAACTGCTTCACTGAAGTGAAGGTATTTTTGTTGGTTTTGGCAGAGCAGTGATACATTTGTGAATTTTAGGATTGAATTCAGCAGTATCTGTTTTGTGTATAGCTGTGCTGGTGTGCAAAAAAACATACCTGGAAGGGTTAGTTTTCCTTTCCCCCTCTTTTTTTTTTTCTAATACAGCTTCTTTGTGTCATTAAAACAAGCTCATTTCCTGTTATTTCATTCCTAAGGTGCTAAAAATACAGCTCCAAGATATTTAACATGTTCCAGAGTCTACATGGATTATAAATTTGGTAATGGCTAATCTGTTAGCCTCTAGCCACACTTCTCCTGTCTCTGCTTCCTACTTCACTCTGGGGAATTGTTTGTCCTTTCCCCTGCCAGCATCCAGAAGTCTCTGTGAATATGAGAAAGAAATGCATATAACTTGTGCTGTAGAACAATCTGTTCTCTGAAAAATAACAGCTCATGCTTTATTTTGGAGGCTAGCTGCATGCCATGCCTCTGGAGCTGCTCTGCTCATCTCCAGTTACCTGTCAGAGACAGCTTAAAATCTTCTTCTGGGAAACAGATACTGTTGCTGAATTTAGGGCTGCACCTGGAAGAAGCTGTAGAATAGCTTGGGTTTAAAATAGCCTCCACTGACTTGCTGCCTGCTTCCAGCTGAATTCCTTACCTGAGGGCTTTCTGGGGAGTTGCAGCAGGTCATTAATTTTCACAAGCAGACTGTTCTTCATAGACAGGATTTGTCTCCAGCTGTAAAACACATTTTATCCGATTCTTTTATAAGTTTGTATGTTGATGATTTTTCTGGTCTGTAATTTCCTCATACAGCAGTGAATCTGAAAGTATTTTATAGTCTGTGTTTCTCCTTCTAACCAGCTGTTTCTAGTGAAATGTCCAACTGGAATTTAGCAAGATAAGAGACAGTAGCAGTTAAAATTCCTGATATATTATTTTATTATGTGTATTTTTAAATGGCATTGACGAAAAGGTGATGTTGTACAACCAAAGGATTGTGATGTAAATAACTTGAAACTAGCATGAGATATAGTCACATGTTTTCTCAAAGCCAGTTTTTTGTTGATTTAGTCTGCAGTAGGTGGAATGCAGAAGGTGAGACATACCAGCATCCTCTTCTGGTTGAATCAGCAGCCTGTTGAGCAAGAAGTGAGCAGTTGAATCACAGTGTTTCCAACAATAGGCTGTGGGAAATCCTTTGTCTGTGGAAACTCCCTGTGCCACTGGATTTTCTTGTACCTGTGTAATGACTGGACTTCTGTTGCTGCTTCTTCTTTCATTTTTAATGGGTATTTTTAAAAGAAACGAGCCAATATTCAGGTCCTTACTATACAAAGTCCAGACAGCACTCTTATTTTTTTATGTAACAATGAAAGACTGATGGAGCTGCAGTACCTCTTGGAGATTTTTTTAATACTCTTGAAATGGACTCAAATGATTGGAACCCAGGCTCAAGTGTTCCCTACTCTGACAGAGTTCTCAAGTGGCCAGAATGCCAGCATATTGTGTTCTCCTAAATACGGATTCTTTCACCCAGTGTGCAGGAAGACAATCCACACACAGAGTCAAGATACTTGATTTTATTTCGTGTGTGCAGAGAAGAGGTTCTAGGTGGTGAATCCTTAAAGCTAACACGTCTTCAATGTGCCAGGTGCTCCTTTTTATACCCTTTGAACAATAAAGAATTGGCATTTCCCATATATGTAACAACCTAACTGTGAAGTCATTGGCTTTGCAGTCTCTTTTCTGCATGTAAGACCCAGTGCACATTTGTTTTGCTGTGCATGCTCTCTGAGGAAGTGGCTTATGTGAGCAGGGCATGGCTGTACCCTACAGACAGGTGTTATACTGAATTTACTTAATGAGCACAATGCTCAAGCAAAGTTGTAGTTGGCATTGTAGTTTGATTTATTGTGTCCTTCTGTTCTTGCTTCTTGGGTCATGGCTCTTGGTTCCTGCAGGTTTAGTTTTCCTGTACTGTCTCATGGTGCTTCATTTCAGCAGTCGTGCATGCTTCCTCCCTTCTACTCTGCTCTCTGCCTTAGCAGGGATGGTGGTAGTGGACTGACCACTCTCTCAGCTTTTCAAGCATTTGGTTTCTTTAGGACTGTAAAAGCTGGGTCAAATTTTCTGTAGTCCCCAGACTTCTCTAGATAAAATGAATTACAGTGTATTGTAGATCAAACTAGAGAACAAGGAAGGCAAAACTAGCTTCTAAAGTCACATTATTCCCACCTCTCTTTTCTTCTCCTTTAGGGAAATAGAACCTTGGCTATTTTGTTTCTTTTGCAGGTGACAGGAAATTGTTGAATGTGGTGATGGCGTCTCTGGCAAGGATTGCTTAGTGCTTCCTTTCGCAAGTTATTCTTTGCCAAACATCACTTTGTCTGCCTTTTGCTAAACCTGAGCACTGTCACAGAATCAAATCCGAACCTTAGCCAGGTGGAAGAAACATAGAGGAGACATATTTAAGAAAAAAACCAAGAGAAGGAAGCACTCAGAATGAGGAGAGGCAGATGAAAAGGTAAAGGACATGGGCTTGGAAAATCTTGAGATCATGTAGACATATGGGGAAGAGACTTGTTGAAAAAGTGCTAGGAAGGAGGTGGTGTTGAGCTGAAGAAAAGATGAAAATTCTAGATGTTGCATTGGTGCTTGGGTTTTATCCCTACTTCTGCTAGAGCTTTCCCACATTGTTCTTGGTGAATCACATCTATCACTGTCAGTGGCTGCTGAAATCTTTGTTTTCTGATTATCCTGCATGGAGACTGATGTGAGCAATTATAATAGTAATTTAATTCAAAGTTAATTATAGTTTGAACCCAGGAAGTGAAATTAAAATGTTCTTTGTTGGGTTTTATCTGCAAAACTACTACATACAACTGATGTAAGTGCATGTCTTGAGAGGATTTGAAGTCTGGGTGTGTTGGTCATTTATGCCTCTGTGACTTCACACCCTGTCAAATGTTCATTCTTCCTTTGCAAAGGTGAGGGGTGCACCATGTTCCTTTTACAAGAGTGATTTTGTCTCTACAGGATATATAGAAATTACTCTTAAAATTGTTTTGTATTTTTGAAAATGGTTCTTCCCTTTAGACCAGCAAGGTCCTTGGAGTGTGAATAAGAGGGGATGTTTGTCCAATGGGTCAGTAATTTAGAGCAGATTACTTAGTATTGGGGTCTGTTATTTTAGTGGCAAACTGTGTAGGTTGTAATCCTGCAGAGGATAATTCCCTTGAGTGATGTAGGTTGTATTCCAAGTGTGCAGCTTGTGAGTGATCTAAAAGCCTCCGCAGAAAAGTAAAGAATCCTGTTTTAAAACTACAGTACAGTTGAATTCATGGTCTCTGATTTGCAACCTGTATAGCAGAATTCTAGTTTCCTCACTTAAAACTCAGAGTGTAATGCTGTAGTGACTTGGATGGTCTTCCCTGGTCTCATAAAAATGAAAGGGACTTAACACCTCTGTTAACCAGCCTCTGGCAGCATAACTTTGTAGGCCAGGAGTCCTATTGGAGAAGGTTCTGCCAATATATCCAAGTTGTCTCTTTTGAAAAAGTAGACTAAAGCAAGAAAACACTTCTGCAGTGGTAGCTCCATTTGCAGTGTGGTCTTTGAAGGAACAGTAAGGTCAAGCAGAGGATGGGGCTCCTTCCAGCCAGGTCCCATCTTCATGGCACAGCTGTGGCAGCAGAGCTAATGTGATGACTGAGTTCAGTGTATGTGGCAAATGCTGCCTGCTAGAGACAGGGCTGTGCTTAAAAATCAGATTGTCACTTAGTTTTCTGTAGGGATAAGTACCAGGAAGACTGTGAATCCCAAGGGATTCGCGTGTTTTAGCTGATTCGGGACTCTCTGACAGTGACTGGCACTGAGATACTCATTACAGTGTTGTCAGTGAAACAATTCTTGACATGGAACTTTCTAGTCTCATGCTTGGTGCTGACATTTTCTTAATAAGCACTTTGCTCTTCATTTTCCCTCTTGCTACACTGTCATGACAACATGTTTTAGGGCAAAATCCACTGATGATATCCATATCTGCAACTCTGACCTTCACTGTACAGCTGAGCTCAGAGCATTTCCTCTGCCATCAGTGTTTCTTGATTCTGAAATATTGTCTGTTAACCATGACAATTTTGGGACCTTCCTTTTTATCAGAAAGATTCTCTGCTGCACAGAAATTGCTCAGGAAGGTCTTTGTGGAGTACCAGAAAAATGGGTTTAGTGGAATGGATAAATCTTTTCTTGGGCTGGCAGAGAGAATAAAAGAACCCTTGTAGTCTTTTGCTGCATTTATCCTGACGCTCCAATTGTAAAAGCAAGTGATTCTATCTTGAAATTCAGTCAGAGTGTACTGAGGTGCACCATCAGCAGCAGCAAGTCAAAATCCTGGTGAAAAATGTACCAATGCCAATGTCTTTGGAGATTTTTGGAGAACTTACTTCATCTTTAAAACCTCATCTTTAGAGTTTTTTTTAACAATGGATCTCCTCTTGGCTGTTATTTTGGTACCTTGAATTCTAATTGAAATTCCTCTTTAGTTGTTGTTTACTTGTTATCTACTAATGAAGCCACTTGAGACTGATCTTTCATCTTACAGAATAAGCAAAATGTGGGCATTGGATTAAATCCTTATAATGACTTTGGCAGAATAGTAGAGGAAAATAATATGTGACTCTATAATTATGCCTCTGTATCTATATATATGTATATAATGCCACAGGACTTACTGAAACTTTTACAGGGAAGCTTATTCCTAGCATTAGCTAGCTATGGAGTTTTTTAATATTTTAAAGTATCTTCAGTACTTTTTGATAAAATTTCTAATCAATAATGTATTTCTTGCTCTGTCCTAGTGCCATCTCCAAACAGTAATTCAAATAATAGAGCACTGTTGTAGGCATGTTCTCTGCTTCCTGCAGAAACTGGGACAAAGATGCATTTCAACACTTTTCTAATATTTACTTTATAATATTTGCTTTACTTTTTTCTGTGTCTGTATGTGTTGGGCTAAGCATTTGACTGAAGCTGCTTTTTACTTTCTGAGAATTAGTGATCTATGTATGTAGTTCTCTACAGTAATATGTTAGAGTCAACATTTGGTGAGCTGCAATTAAAATATTTTTTTAGTGAGTAACATATAAAGAAGTAGAAATGGTGTTTAATTTTATGTGGGTTATATAGCACATCCTCAGTAGTGTGTCTTAGTGTGTCCTAGCAAGCATAAAAATGTGTCCTGCTTTTTGGAGAATAAACCCTGGAAACTCATGCATATGGACATAGGTTTCTTTGACTTCACTGTGGTTGCTTACACTGGCCAAGCTAAACGTTTTCCTAAATATTTGCAGTGTCAACATTGTAGTTGCTGAAATGGCCCTTGGCTTGTATGGGTAGGAGTGGGGCAGCAGGGGCCACAGCTGGATAGCAGGGAAGATTGGGGTGAAAAAAAATGTTCTGGACCTAGGGCCATCACATGGGACTGCGACCTCTGTAGATATGGTGGCAGCAGTGGTGGTATTAAGAACAAATGTGCCAGAGAAGTCCTGAGAACCACATGGCAATTTGAAAAGTGAGTCTGCTATGTTGGGCAGCAGTGCTGCCCAATAGGTAGCAAACTAGCCTGTGATTAAGGAGGACTGGATGCTATTTTCAGGTCTACTAGCAGCTTGTGTGGTTGACCTTGACAAATTGTTTCACTGTGTATCTTGGGCTGTGGTCCTGTGTTTATTAACACTGCATTTGTGCAGTTCCAAATCACCTGGTAGCACATGCTCATCAATTAAGCCAGATCACATGATGCTGTTTATGCTGGCTGTATTCTGGCTGCAGGAGAGACACTACCTGATGGAGCTTAACTGTGCAAAATTAGAATTGGCAGTGTGGGTTACACTCAGTTGTGTGTCATGCAGCTGTGGTGGTTTTGATCTCATAGGATCCTGAAACTGAGTTTACTGTCTCGCTCAACCACGATCTCAGTCATGTGGACAGCATCTCATATCACTGTCTGTAACAGAGTCTGTAAGAGATTTATATTTTTTTTCTACCTGAAGAATTCAAAGCTATTTGGATTCAGTTTTTAATGATTTTATTTTAACACTGAAGATTGAAATTGGCAGTCTGAACTTTTTCTGAAATTCCAGAAGGTCACACATAGGGCAACTAAAGGTGTCTGTGATTTGTATCCTTACTTTTCTAGGCAGTGTCTGCATTTCAGAGCCAATGTGAGTTAACTCTGTCTGGTTTAGCCAAGCCTAGAGAAAGAAGATAAAATTTTGAAATGTAATGAAACTAGTAGGTGTTGAGGTAAAATAGATTACAAAACTATCTTAATGTCAAATAATGTAATTTTTTTTGGTAGATGAAATTTATTACTGGAAACACTGGTGTTGTAGTTCCAGTTGCTCAGTAGTGAAAATAGTATTTCAAATTAATCGTCTCATCTAGAAAGCTCCTGCTGACAGTCAGGGATTTAAGTCCTTGGAGCCAGGGGGTGAAGGTTGAGTGTTAAATCCTGGATGATTCTCAGCAGCAGGAGTTTTGCTTTAAATTAGTTTCTGCTGTTAATTGAACACACCCAAGTTGATCAGTGTCAGTGGGGAGGCAGTTTCTGGGATGCCATCCATAAAATGTCTCCCTCCAAAGGTTGAGTATTGTTTTAATTACTGTAATTGTTTCCAGAAGTTATATGTATATGTTGGATACTTTAAAATTCCTTCTCCAAAATTTTAAATGTTAAGTCACTCATTTAAAAACATTTACTTTTTTTCCTAGTATTTTTTAAACTGATCTTATCAATAAAAATACTCAGTTACCCAGATTTTCCCTCAGCAAAATTCTTAGCAGATTTATAAGGAATCACAGATATGTTGCTAACAGCATTAACTAGATCACACTTTTCTTTGGTGGCTTCTACTTCCATCAATTTGTTTTCATTAAAGAATTTCAGCTAAGAAGGAGTTAGTGGTAGGAGCTGCAACTCTCATTCCTAGCTTCCTCATGAATTATATTATTTGGGATTTTTTCTTGTTGAGCTGTTCATTGCTGGGTGTAAATTCGAGTGTGCATGCAACTTATTGCATGTCATTTAGAACAGACCAAAGTCATACAACTTTGTAGTATGGCTTCATAGTGAATGTTTTCACTTTTACAGAACTGTGTATTCAGAGCTTTTGTTAAAGTGGAGAGCATTTCTTTGCTTTATGATTTAAGAGTAGCTTTTTGGTATTTATTTCATTAAATTGAATAATGGGTTTCTCACAGTTTTTAACACATGTGGTAAACCTGTGCTGCAAATGTCAAATTGTTTTTCTTTCTCAAATTCTACATTGCTCCTGTTGAGGGAAGCTAGTGCTGTGATTTCAAAGCAGCAGCATGATTTCTTTGTGCTTGTGATGTGCTGGAGTATGTAACTATGCCCATTGCAGTGCCTACTGAAATTTAAAAATATTAAAAAAAAATACGCCTAGTAGTAGGTATGCATTTTATTATCTTTCCAATTTGAAGAAGAGGATTCAAAAATACCTGAATCCTGCCAGAAATCAATACCAGATGTCACAGTATCTCCCAAATGTGGCCCCATTGTTGATAACCTACTGTGAGTTACAGTGTGCTTGATAATAAGGGTTGGCAAGTTGAGCTAATTTCTGGGCTCTCATGTTTTTCATCTGAGCTACGTGCATAGCTTGAGCACACTGATTTCACCAGCTGAAGTATTTATTTTGTCCTTAGACTTGTGTATTAACACTGACAAGAAATAAAAAATATAAAATATTTAAGAAAATAAGTGTACATCAGATGCACTCCAGACTTCCTCATAAAGTGTAAAGTTCCCATGTTTACATGTACTCACACGTACCACATCTAATAAATTCTACAAAACCAGAGAAAGTAAAAGCTCAGTGGTGTTGCTACTCTTAACTCTGCTGGCACTCTTCAAATGTTAGTGCCTCACTGCATTGCCACTGCTTCTGTGTGAACAATTCACAGTGTTTGCTCAACTGGGTACTCATCCACTGTTCAAAGCTGTTATGATGCTGTTTTTTCTTCTGTTGTGTGGGGAGAAGATTGGATAGCGAGGGCTTGGATGCAGTGGTGAGTTTACAAGAGTTGCTGGGAAGATGGCAACTCTGGTAAGGGAAAACATACAGGGTGTGGTTTTGTGGGGTGTGATAATTGTTGTAATACAAAGCGTGGGCTGTAAATGAAATGTTTCTCCATGGATATTTTTATGCTTAGTTGGAGGTGATCAAGGGATGCAGGTAAAGGCTGGGCTGTGCTAGAGGCAGTTTGGTCCAGTTCAGTAAAACTGTCTCTTGAAAGAGGGAGTTTCTGGAGTAGCTATTAACAACCCCACTGTATGCCCTTATTCCTCACAAAACAACCCCACCTTTCCCCACTGCTCTCTGTCAAATTCCACTAACAATGAGCCATAGCCCTCACCACACCTCCTCTCAATGGAATGCTGCTGTTCAGACTGGTGGGCAGCTTCTCTGCCTTTTCTCTTTCTTCCCCTCTTTCATCCTGTTTAGGCTTTGGAATCCCTTTCCTACCTTCTTTTGGTGTAACCCAGAGTTGGCTCTTGTTGGTTGGTCACCTGCCTTTGGAGAAGACTCAGCACTGTTGCCTTTTCTCCCACTGACAGCAGTGCTTTGTATCTCTTGGCAAATATAGCCTGACAGAGCACTTGGAAGTATAATTGAAGAGTATTTTAGGAGAATCTGGCCCATCAGTAATATGTGTCTCTATCAACCCTCTGTGGACTAATTCGAGCTGAGTTTAGCAAGCCATCCTCCTCAATCAATCAGTTAGGCTGGCAGATGCTCGGCCACCTTCATCAGTCAGGCTTACAAACAAATATCAGACAAATCCTATCAACCAGGTTTATGTGCACAGCACAGGTCACTGTAGTTGTAATGGTTGCTGCAGTTCAGCCTGAGTTTACACTTGGCCATTTCCAAGTTCCACAAAACTCAGACCCAAACTCCTTCTCTTAGTCCTTTCTTATACTAGTTCTTTTCAGCAGTTATTTACCTGGTAAATTTTTAATAGTGAAAGATTGTTTTATGGTAAGGGGAAAATCCAGCTAAAGCAAAAAGCACCTATACAGGATTACAGGTGTGGCTTATGCTCAAGGAGAAGCTGTCAGTTAATTCAGGTAAGAGGTGACTGTAATAGCAGTGTGTAGTCAGGGATGGAACAGAAGTGTTTGTTCACTATGTGTCACATAAAGAGCCATTTAATGAAATTATCCAGCAGCAGGTTTTAAATCAACAAAAGGAAGTAACTTTTTACACAGTGAATAATTACATTGTGGAATTAGTTGCCACAGGATGTTATGGAGACCAGATCATTAATGAGTTCCAAAATCTACTGGACAAATTAATAGAAGAAAAAATCCTTGAAAGGTGTTAGATGCAAAGATTCAAATACAGTCACTGTCTTGATAAATCCCTAAACTGCAAGTTGTTAGTTGTAGGGAAAGCATATGGAGAAACAGGGAAAGATCTTTCTATTTGGTGGTCATTAGATTCCTACTCCAGCTTTTTTCTTCTGCCGTTGTTAAAGGGAAGAGAATATGTTGGATGGGTCTTTGATGTGAGGTACCATATCTGAAAGAAGCAGAAAATAAACTTCATAGAAAACCCAGTCTCCACAAACACTCATGCACCCTGAAGTTTATGTTAAATGGCTATGGAGCTTTAGATAAATTACATTTATTATCTATTTCAAACTTATTTTGGAATATTACTCTATCTAAAAATGACTTTCCACCTCCATAATTTTAATATTTGGAAAGTTTTCAGGATATCTAATAATTCATCTCTCTGTTCTTACTTATATATTTGATGATTTCAAAAATAAGTAAATGAACAGCTCCTGCTCAGGGCATTGTTACATAATTGAAAAATTCTTAATCTGAAAGCTCATTTCAAATCCATATAATGTAAAACCACATAAACCATTTAATGATTAGGTAGTAGCAGATAAAATCCAACTTGAAGTTTGCGGAGCTACACCCACTTGGACTAAAAAAGGGAGGAATCTTCAGCTAGATCTTTGTCTTGCAGTCAGTTTTCTCCCTTAATGCCCCAAAAAACCCCTTAATAACTTGTTCTAAATAACAAATCTTCTTGTAGTACTGATGGGAGGAGGTGAACTACAGCTCTGGGTGAGTACCTGATAGGACCCCTTCTTGTAAACTTGATGAAATTTCATCAGAAGTACCTGATCTGGTCTCAACCACACCAAATGGCATAAAATGTTTTCCTGGATGGTTAAGTAAAATACAATGTAGGTTTAAAACTATTTTGATGGATCATAATCTGAAAACTTTAAGATCAGTGCTTGAGGTTCCTGGGTTGGTGAATATAAAAATGCCTTTTACATCCCCATCAACAGTGTCATAAAATAGATATGTAATCCAATTGGGATATATAAATTTGGTCAACCAAGTTGTGATTGTGGGCTGCTTAGTACTGGAGATACTGGATAAGAGACAACAAAGCATGTCTTGCTTCTTGAGAAAGAAAACATTAAGTTCATAGCACTGTCAGAAAAACCCCTCCAATTTTATGTGTGTTTTCATTACTTGAGGAAAGCTTGGCTCCACCATTTTTGTAACTCTTCTTCAAAAAGTTTTTTTTTTGCCTTTCTTAGCCTCATGTTTATGGGTATAAAAAAACCCAGCTTCTTCAACTTCTGTCAGTCATGAGCCCATGGCCCCTTCCCAGATTTGGGTTTCTCCAAATGCCTCTTGAACTGGGAAGTCTGATGTGGGGAGCAGTATTTCAGCTATTGCCTAATCAACGCTTCATATAGAGGAAGAATAACTTCTGCTGGCCATGCTGCTCCAAATGTAGCTGAATCCAATTTGCTAATTAGCAGTGAAGATGTTTCCTGAAATTTCACTTGGCATCTACCATAGCAGAGCTGCTACAGAGCCAGTCAGTCCCTAACATCTACTGATGCCTGGGGTTATCCTGCCCCTAGAAAAGCTGTAGAACCCTTTTTCTTGAACTTGGCATTACCAGTTCTGATTTTCCTCAAGGTCCTTCTTGATTAAAGCTCTACTGCTTGATATGTCAAATGCTGCTGGGTTAGTTATGCCTAGAAGATTGCTGAGAGTGCATTTGGTTTCATCATCCAGGCCTTTGGTGAGGATATTGAACATATTCAGCTCTTCTGTTCAGCACTACAATAAACCTCTTGGTACAGGCTACCAGCTGGATGGCAAACTGGTGTTTGCTGTGAGCATTACCCTCTGAGCTGGCTGGCCCAGTAATTTTCTGTATACCCAACAGACCATTTGATTACATCCACCACTCTCCCCACATCTGCATTTTAGGTCAGTCCATCGCAAGAAGGAATCACCAGTTTCATCAAGCATTTCCTGCCCTTTGTGAGTCCGTGCTGGTTGTGGCTGATTACCTTTTTGTTCCCTGCGTGTTTGGAGGTAGATTCCAGAAGGATGTGGTATGTAATCCTTGCAGGGGCTAGGGGTAGGCTAAGTGGCCTGTAGTTGCCTTTCTTATGTCTTTGCTAAAGCCAGGCACAGTGCTAGCCTTTCTCCAGTTTTCAGGGGTTAGCCTCAATGATGATGATTTTTTAGAGGTGAGAGGCAGGTCTAGTGACACATCAGCTGACTCTTTCAGCACTTTCAGATTGTGTGTCTGTCCTCATAGATTTGAATACATCAGCTGTTCTAACTCATTCCTAACTTGTCCCTAAAATGTTTCTTCTCAAACCATCCTGCTACATCTGGAAATCTAGGAGTAATCTTTTCCTGTGAAGATGGAGGCAAAAATGTATTCAGTACTTCAGCCTTTTTCATCTGCACAACCACTGGGTTATGTCCTCCGTTCAGCAACATCCTCACATTGCCTCTGAATTTACACAACTCTGTCTTGCTACTATTTACATCCATCACTTGTTTTCATTCTGAACGTGCTTTCATTTTTTCAGTGTTGTTCCTAAGTGCCAAAGTAATGGTTTTGTACTCTTTTTTTTATTTTCTGTATGCTGTCCTTTTGCCTTACGGTTCATTAAGAAACTCCTTGCTTAGTCAGTGAGTCTTCTACTGAAATGCCAATCTTGTAAAATAGGATTATTATTAGTTCCTCAGTTGGCAGTAAGTTTTCTGCAAAAATGTATCAGCTAAGATAATGGCACTTTTTGCTTCAATGTCCCAGGAGCCATGTCCTGTATAATCCAACAGCCATTTGCCTAAAATCCTCAGTCCTATTTCTTCTTGTCTTCCCAGACTTCTGGATCCTGAATACAATCAGCTTGTGGTCACTACTCCCAAGCTACTATCTGTGACCACATTTGCCACTTTTCTTCCATGTTTGTGTACAGAGGTCACATAGGATATTACCTTTGTTTGTCCTCTCTAGCATTTGCATTAAACTTTTGCATTAAAAAGTTATCACCCATCCGGTCTAGAAATACCCCTGTTTGCACAATGCCATGTGGCTCTAATGAGGACCAAGTCTGGTAATTGGGTTGCTTTTGGTCATTGTTTGTATACAGCATTATCCAGTTTATTGTCCCCTTGAACATGGCTCATGTTTCTTTTGCCTTTGCTTTCGACCAGGAGTTTCCTGTCAGATAAGTCTCTGGTTTCACACTGGACCTCAGCATAGACAAGGTGATGCTTTGAAGAAAGTGCAACTGCCATTCTTCTTCATTTTCTCCATGAGTAGCCTCCATGACACTCTTCCAGTCATGGATTCTATCCCATTTAATCTTTATGATCCCGATGACATCAGAGCACTCTGACTGTGCACAGACTTCCAGTTCTTGTTTGTAGGCCAAGCTCTGTGTGTGAGTACCCAGACACCCAAGGATAGCCTGTGCATGCCTTCCCTCCAAGCAGAAATGTGTAACTTTCCCAAGTGCCCTTTTCTTACACAGACTTCATCCTTCCTTTCTTTACCTCTGGGCAAATGCCCCATTGTTCAATGAATTTAGTTTAAAGTCATCCTCACTAGAACTGTAATCTTGTCACAGAACTATTTTTGTCAGGTGGCTTTAATATCTTCTTAACAGTCCATTTGCATTGAATAGGACATTGTAGTCAAAGAAACCAAAGTCTTGCTGCTGACAGCAGCTGTGCAGACAGGCATCAGTCTGCTGGTTATATCTACTGGCCAGGCCTCTCCATGGACTACAAGGGTTGAAGAGAGCACCCCTGTGATTTCTGCCATCTCGTATTTGCTCTGAGCTCTTTCTTCCATTTGAGCTGCTCAAGGTTTCCCTTGGCTGTGTTACTCCTCTCCCACAGGGGATGGCAGCAAGAGGTAGAATTTGGAGGCTGGGTGAGTGTTGGCAATTTGTCTGCAGCACCAGTGATCTAGGTTGTAGGCAAGCAGCAGACTCATGGATAGTAGGGATGGATTCTTTTGCTTCACATGAGAAGCATCATAAGCCACCAACACCAATGCTTTCTTTGGTACTGATACTAGTCCAAAGACTTGAGATACCCCCTCAGAATTTTATCCCCAAACACTCCAGCAGCTTCTGAAACTGTTAGCTAGGCACAGCTGGAAAAGGAAGCAGAGCTGTATTCCCGTTAGCTGAAGTCGTGGGATTCCAGCTTCCAAACAGCTCAAGTTTTTATCTGCCTCTTGGTCCTTCAGTCATACCTTTCTGCCTGGAACCATAGAATAGAATCATAGAATCATTAAGGTTGGAAAATACCTTTAAGAGCTTGGAGTCCAGTCATAAACCTCACACTGCTTACTCCACCCCTAACTCATATGTACCACATCTACATCTTCTAAATACCTCCAGGAACAGTGACTCAACCACTCCCCTGGGCAGCCTGTTCCAATGCTTGATAACGTTTTTGGTGAAGAAATTTTTCCTAATATCCAATCTAAACCTTCCCTGGAGCAACTTCAGGCTGTTTTGTCTTCTTCTGTCCCTTGTTACTTGGGAGAAGAGACCAACTCCCATCTGGCTACAGCCTTTTTTCAGGGAGTTGTAGAGAGCAATAAGGTCCCCTCTGAGCCTTCTTTTCTCCAGGCTAAACACCCCCAGCCCACCAGCAGCTTTGTTGCCCTTCTTTGAACATGCACCAGCAATTCAGTGTCGACATTCATTTGCAAACTGACTGAGGGTACCCTTGATCCCCTCACCCAGATCATAGATAAAGATATTAAAGGGGACTGACCTCAACACCAAGTCTTGGAGAAGACCATTTGTGAGCAGCTGCCAGCTGGATTTAACTCCATTCACCCCAAACCCATGTTGTCTGGGCCTGATGCCTTGCTTGTCCTGTATGTGCCATGTGTTGGCACTCAAGGTGCTCTGCTCTGTAACCTTCTGTGGCACTGAAGTTAGGCTGACAAGTCTGTAGCTCCTCAGATCCTCTTTCTTGCTCTTCTTCTAGATGAGTGTTACATTGATTGCCTTCCAGTCAACTGAGACCTCCTCATTGAGCCAGGACTGCTGATAAATGATGGAGAGTGGCTTGGTCAGCTCTTCCACAGCTCCCTCAGTACTCTTGGGCGGATCCCATCTGGCCTCATGGACTTGTGTGTGTCCAAGTGCTGTAGCAGGTCACAAGGACCAATTGCCCTTGGATTATGGGGGCTTCACTGTGCTCATTGTCCTCTCTTCCAGCTCAGGGGGCTGGGTCCCTTGAGAAGAAACAGTCTGATTGTTGAAGACTGAAGCAAAGATGTTATTAAATATCTCTGCCTTTTCTTTATCCTTTGTCACCATGTCATGGTGATAGCCTCCAGCTATGACATCATCCACAAGTCCTTTCTCTTCACAACAGCAGGTCCAGCAGGTGCCTTCCCTTGTTGGCTGCCTCATAATTTTGTCAGGAAGTTCTCTTCCACACGCTCTGAGAACCTCCTGGACTGTTCCTTCTCTTTTGTGTAGTATTTCTAGCAGGCATCTGTAATTCTTACTCCAGTGGAACTTAAGTTTATACCTTGAAGAAATTTTTTTAAAGATCCTGCTGCTCTCCTGAGCAGCACCCCTGAAGTGAAGCCCTCTGGCTCCTCTTGGCTGCTCCTCACTGAGCAGAGCAGTGATTTGACCTAAGCACGGCTTCATGGCTGCCCACTCTGGGAGGAGCACTGGGCAGCTGAGCAGTCTCTGGATGGCAGAATGCACCCTCACCACTTCCAAGGAGTTGTCAAAGTACCAGGAAGACTGCAGTGGTGACCACTGGTGACGTGTGCTGTGTTCACCACTGTTTGGGAGCAGCTTCTCTTGGTGACATCTCTGGTATTTCTCTTCCACTCCCTGCAATCCATCTGGCATATTAAGTGCATTGCTTCTGGTTTTGTGTTTTGATGGCAGGACTCCTTGTTGGTAGTGTCCCCTAAGGAACACCATCTCCTCTAGGTGAATAGGAAGCTCATGGAGGTTGACTCTGTCTCTGGTGGACTCTCTCCTGGCAGGGAGCTCCCTGCTGCTGGTTAGTGAGTTCCTGCACAGTTTGTTTGCCTTGGGATCACATCACACATTGCTTCTCTTACTCTGCTGTTCAAAACACGGGTTGGAAGATGGGTGTGATTTAGCTGTGCTGGTTCAGGTCAAGAGCTAGAACTCCTAGTTTCAGGGTAGGCAAATTAGGGCAGTTTATCTAGGATTTAGTTTTATGTGCTTGTCACAACAACCATTCAGTAAAGTAAATATATGTTGTTATTTTGTTCTGTAAAGTATTTTTAGTAAATCCTCAGTGCCTCTTTTATTGAATGACTAATACATTTTGGTACATCTGAATTACATCTATACTGAGTCATTTAATTTTGTAATGGCATATTTAAATGTTTAAGTCTCTACAAAAATTAAATATTGTAAAAGTAAATATTGTAAAAACTCCTAACATTTGGTTCTAGGAGTTTGTGCCTGTATCACCACAAACCTCTGCTAAGGGGAAGAATTCCTGTGACCTGGACTTGATAACTAACAGGATGCTGTATTGCAGAAACTTTTTGGGAAAGCATTCATGAGCCAGTATGTCTTTGCACAGCCAATTTTTTTTTATCAGTTTTTCATCTGCTTGCTGTGTAATGTTGCATTTAACATTTCACAATAGGTGTTGCGGTCTTAGTTTTTCCTAACTCAGTGTTCACCTAACATTTCTAAAATTTTCCCATATCTCAGAATATATTTACTTCACATTTTGAAACTCAGGCTTTGTTTATGGGGGAGGTTTTGCCAGTAACAGAATTAAAATAGTTATATCAGTGTTCTTTGCAGTCTTGCTTTTCTCGTAAGTGTTTGTGTTCTTTGGTTTTGGGTTTTTTTTTGGTAGGACTCTCCTTTATTTTGTTTTTTTTTTTTTTTTTTTAATTCTCATAGAGGACATGTAAGCTGAAATAAAAAGAATCTGCAAGTTTTATACTGGGATAACTGTAAAATAATTGCTTGTGTAGACCTTCGTTGAATTATTTTGTCGTGTGCACTACTTCTTGAAGTACTTTTTCCCTAGTCTGATGTTTTTCTCTAATCAGCTTACAATGCCCTTATATTCCTTGAACAAATGCCTGTTTTGCCAGGCTCTCCTTATTTTGAAACACCTTGCAAGCTTTCACTTGTGCATCATTATGCTGGATTTGTAATCTGTGTTTCTCCTGATGTGTGGTTGATACCGTGTCTTTGCTTTTGTGCCAGCTCCATCGTTTACTCCGTGAGCTCTTTAGGGCAGAGAGCTGCTCATCACCTCATGTGCTTGCTGCAGTGCATACCATATTTTTAGACTCTGAGGAGTGATCATCAATCATTGTGAAATATCAATATCCTTTTATTCAGCAATCTATGAATACTGCTTGAGGCTTCTCATTGCCTTCTTCAGGCAAGGAATCAAAGCTAAGAACCACAGAAAAAGTTGGTTTTGTACTTGCACAACGGGGTTGTATGGTGAGAAAGGGTTTGAAAAGGAACACCTGCCACCACCAAACAAAAAAACCACCAAGTTTTCACCACTGAAAAAGAGAGCTGGGACTGTATAGGAGAAGAATGGGAGATATTTGTAGTGGTAATTCTGACATGAAAATAACTTTCTGCTCTGTAAGTATTTGTATGTAAAATACAGAGAGCAGGATTTTCAAAAGTGCTTACATGATGTAAGAAACAAAATGAGAAACTGAATCCACAGCTGAATGGTTAGGCAATAATCTGGGATGTGGGAGAGTCAGGTTCAAATACTTGCTGCAATTATCTTTTAATTAGTTATACAAAGTGGAACAACTTCAAACAGGAGAGATCGAGATGTCTTACCCCTGAATACCCAATAGCCTATGGGCTAGGACAGCTAATATGGGATGAGCAGAGATTTGAAAACGGGTCACTCACCTTACTGATGACTGTTTTAACCACTGAGATATTAAATCTGATAGTATGTGGATTTCTCTCATCATTGTTTATGAGGAAGGATTTGTCTGGCTTAAGCAACTGACTAAAAGAAAGGATTTGTGGAGGAGGCACCCATTGCCATTAGAGGAGTAGAACTCCCTGTCTCTTAGACAGTCTGCTTTGATAGCTGGCTTTTGTGATTCCTGTTTTTTTGACACTGACTTTCTCCATCTATTTTATACAAAGTCTGAATGTCTAATTTAGGGAGGAGATTTCTTTGGATAGCCAGATCTCTAAAGCTTCAGACTACAGTTTGCATCTTTGCAAAGACAAGATAGTCTTTCTGTGCATTTAGTTAGCCATCTGTGACAAAGCAGGGAGTTACAATAGTGCAACAGACCAAACAGAAGGATGCAAAGAGTTTAAGCAAGGCTGACATATTAAATAGCAGACATAAAGACATTACATATTGTTAAAATGTATTTACTGCTAAAGGAGGAAGCCATGCTAATATACTAATTACATCATCTTGAGACTGATAATTATCTCTGCAGGATTTCATGAGTCCGCATCCACTTGATTTGTCCTAATTCAGAGTCTTGTCATCCTCATCTGCAATCTCTCGCCCAGATGGAGCATGGAAATCGACACAAGCGTTCCTAATATGCAAATAGAGATCTGCAGTTCCACTTCAAAGTGGCAGCTTCTCAAGTGGGAGTTTCAATTATTCCATTTTGAGTTAGTGACTCTGCAAAAGAGTGGTTTTTTTTCTTCTGCCAGTGAGTTGGGTGTTCTTTTTTTTTTTCCCAGATTTGTTACCCAGGTTTGCAGTAGGCATGTCTTATTCTGTCATGCAAACAATGAAATGGTTGACCAGTTAATGATGCATTTGTTTACTGATTGCAATCCATAACTTCCTTGAGGAGTTGTTTGTCCTGTTCTTCTTGGGTTCTTTTGCATGTAGTATTTTATATAACAAGATGAGATTCCTCATTGCTCGTTACAGGAATTGTGTCATGAACTTGACGAACAAGGTCACATATCTACTGCCCTGTATTTTTCAGAGGTGAGCTGTGTCTCCTGTCAAAACTAAAATCCCTTGAACTAGAGAATGGGCTGCTGAGGTTGGAGAAGAAGAGAAATTAATGAAGCAATAAATGTTATAATCACACTCTATGGCACGGCAGAAGACAAAAACTAAGGGTAATGGGATTGTCCCCCTGCACTGGTGAGGCCACATCTCAAGTACTGTGTCCAGTTCTAGGTCTTGCAATTGTGGAAGGACTTTGAGGTGCTGGAGCAAGTCCAGAGAAGGACAGGGGAGCTGGTGAAGGGTCTGGAGAGTAAGTCATATGAGGAGTGGCTGAAGGAGCTGGGAGTGTTCAGCCTGGAGAAAAGGAGGCTGAGAGGGAGCCTTACCACTCTCTACAACTCTCTGAAAGGAGGCTGTAGCCAGATGGTGGTTGGCCTCTTCTCGTGGGCAACCAAAGACATGGTTGCCCATGTCCAAGAGGACTTGGCCTCAAACTGTGCCAAGGAAGGTTCAGGTTGAATATTAGGAAGAATTTCTTCACTGGAAGGGTGGTTAAGCCTTAGAATAGGCTGCCCAGGGAGGATTCACCATCCCTGGAAGTGTTCAAGAAACAAGTGGATGTGGCACTTTGTGCCACGATCTAGTTTGACATGGTGATTGTCAGGAGTTGGACTTGATCTTGGAGGTCTTTTTCAACCTTAATGATGGGAATTGATGGAATTGATAATATGACGGGAATTGATAATAGTTATATTGATGGGAATTGATAATAGTTATACTACAGGCACTGACCAAAATATAAAGTGATTGGCTGAGATATAGCTGAAATTTCATCTGATTGCAAATAACTACTGGGTAGAATCAGATTAAGTATTTTACTGTGACATGTACTCATAAGGAAGATTCCTGTTGAAGTGTGAGATGCAATTACAAGGTTAATTACTTATACTGAGTTATACTGTTCCACTTTGGATGGTGTATTTTCACTTTATAATGAGCTGAACTTTAAGAGGTCACTGACAGTAAGGAAACTGTGCAGCAGAAGCACTCCGAGCAAAATAATCCTGGGTACCAGTGGGTGCACTTGGGAGGGAAAGCACTGCAAGACCCCATGAGAGGTCAGTGTAAACTGCTGCTCTTGTGAGCCTGCTGACCCCTGTGTGCAACCTGCATCTGTGTCTGCTCCCTAAATCCTTTGCCAGTGACTCAGCAGGTGTTCAGTGAGAAAGTAATATATAGAAGGAAGAATGGAGGCATCCCGTAATTAGGGCTAGTAATAAGACAGGAATCAGTTTAGCATGTGATAGACAGAGTCAGAGAAATGAAGGAAAAGCAAGTTTGATAGGGTTATAAGAAGGAAAGTGCAGTACTAAAAACTGTGATGAATGGTGATGAGATGAGTGTCAAAAGAATGTAAAAAGGGAAAGCAATGTTATATGAGAAAGAGGAAGAACAAGTTCAAAACCTAAATATAAGAAGGCTGTAAATTCAGGAAGATGTAGGGAGAAGTTCAAATGGCAGGAGAGGTGTTACTAAGAGAATTGGCTAGCATAGGGCTGGTGCTAGCAGCCTGAAAGAACTTGGAGAACAAATGTAATAGCCTTGTAGAAACTGAGAAATAAGACAAAAAAATCTATCTATTGGATTTAAAAATAACAGAAAGAAAATATCTGCAGGCACAAACTGATAAGTTTGAGAAAAAAATTACTTTTTAATGCTTATAAATCTTATGGTAAATGACAGTTTCTAATCATGGACAGCATAAAATTTCTGTGAGTATCAGACAGCATAAAGAGAATGTTTTTTGATAGTCAAAAAAGTACTGATTTTTTTTTTCAGTATTATGTCCAAACATGTAGTGGTGGGGCTTCCTGTGTCAGTAAGTTCTTGGAGAGACAAAGAAGATTTCTACTCTTAACATCTTTTCTTGTCAGCAAAAGCAGTATTAGGAAAAGTGTACTTAAATTCAAGGCTAAGCGTTTTAATTTATTTTCCTTTTACAAACAGCACTTCAACAGTGTATCTGGAGAGTACTCCACTTGGGAATTGTTCTGGTTCATGCTCCTGTTTTTCCTATTGCCCTGCAGACTTTCAGGCAGAACTGTTTCCTTCAGCCTTAGAATTGCAGATGTGGACTCTTTGTTTCCTGTTTCTTCTCACCCTGCTGTCACATTTTGAAGACATGAGTAAATTGCCATTGCAGTCACACAGTCTCATTTACAGAAATTCTTATTTTAAATATGAACTATTTAGAAATTAGAGTTGGATTTTAATTACTTCCAACAACAAAGCAAGGGCTTGTGTGTAATGGGGGAGCCTATACATGCTAGGGAGCTGGAATATGATTTAATTTCTAGTCGTAACTTTAAACCTGGTTTGATAATTTGCATTTAGCTTTTTAAAAAGGCATTGTGTATGAATTGCAAGAGAGTTGCAAAACAAATATCCCTGAATTTTTAAAAACTCTTCTTCTGCGCTTCCTATTCTAGAGTCAGCTACCAGATTTCATCCAGTCCACTTTACAGTCAGGTATTGCTATTGCTACTGTTGTGCTTAGTTGCAGTTTTTGACACTGCTCACGGTTTTTCAGGTTCCCTTTATTGTGGAGAGTATGAAGCAAGGTGGCTTTGAACCAAGATGCAGATACTGATGTAATGACCTATAACAAAAAAAGTGTTCAGGTTTTGTCAAAGTTCTGAGGACCCAGTTTGGAGGCTCAGTACAGAAGGGATGTGCTGAAATCAGGAAGTTTGGCTGAGTCATGCAGGACACACAGCTGGCACAGAAACAATCAGCTGTGAAAGCATTTGTTGGCGTCATAATAAAGGAAAATGATCTAAACCAAGGATTTTGAAGCAGATTTAAAGATATATTCCCAAATGTATGTTAGGAGCTTTCCTCCAGTAGGAGGACCAAGAGAGAGAGTGTAAATGCATTTGTTTTGAAAATCAAACAGGTAGAGTGACAGAGACTGGCATCATCAGTTATCTGATGGCACAAATCAGCCACTTGATACTGTGATAGATAACAGGGAAGGTGTGGATAGACTCTAAGGATTTTGGAAGGTCAATGGGAAAGATGTGTAGGGTGGTTATGTAAACAAGATTAATCCAGGCTGCCACACTGCACACCTCCTCTTTGCAAAAACTGGTAACTACAGAGGAACAGCAACATGATCTGGCATACTAGGAGCAAAGGCTAAGTTGAAATGCCCGTTTTCTGGTCCAGTTCTTTTTCTGAAGCTAAATTACAAATATGGACCTATAAGCAAAGAGGAGGAAAATAATTGCAGTTGAAAACAGCCTTCTCTGCCTGCCTGCAGGGAACCTGTAAAAATTAGGGAATGGGGATATCCTGTTACACCTATGTAGCATAAAGGGTATGTTACCATTTCAGAGTGTGCAGTGCAAGGGAAATAATCACTCAAGCATGTACTAGGAGGGCACATAGTGTTTGGCAAGACAAGGGAAGAGGTGCAAGCTGTCACCCAGAACTGGTAAATCAAGAAGGATAAGACTGGAAGTAAGGCCTGGGATTTAGTGGCTAACAACTCCATTGAGGGCTGTCCCAATAGGAAGCTGGATAAGTAAACATCACTAATATGAATGGAAGAATTGTGGTATGTAGAAAGGCTCAAAGGAGAGTTGTCTCCCCAGCATTTGCAGTAAAGTGCAAAATAAAAGGCAATTCTGCCACCACCCACAGACTGGGACAAGTAAGGTATTTGTACCTACTGAGTATAAGTAAGGTTGGTATTCCCAGTTTAAAAGGAAATTGGGAGGCTCAGTACAGTTGCACTTGTTGGGTTTTTTGCTTGTTTTTCTTAGTGCAGCCCTGTGCTATCACTGAATTCACTGCTCTGTGTTAAAGGTGGAGCTCACTCTAATGGAATTCTTGCCATCCTGATCTGTATATTAATAAAGATATATTAATTTGATGGGTCTAGGCTTCAAGTTTCAACGAGGATTTGTGTTTTTCAACTAATGTCAATTCGAATGAAGCATGAGTCTGTTCTTAAGATATCTTATGGCTGTTTCTTGAAAGTATAAAGGTTACATTTACTGCTAATGAAAAATGATAACATGACTCACATTGCTGTTTTGGAGACTATGAAGAAGAAATGCTGTCAGGGCTGAAGAACTTTTTGAGGACAAGAATTTCATCAGATGAATGAAAAAAAAAACCCAAGAGGGGTAAAAATTGAAAAAGCTTGCCTGACTTTCACTGGAGGTACACCCAGAGAATATGGAAAACATCCCTCTGGAAAAATAACAGATTTTAACAATGGTTACTGTATGAAGGTCTTTGAAGGACAAGTCACACTTTATATTTATACAGCAATAAGCTACACATCTGGCATAAATCACTGTTTTGTTGGAAATAAACAAACTGAAGATAAAATGGAACTGTTCTTGTTTTAGGATTTAGCCCTTTATTTCCATTCCGTAGAAAACATAGGTTTTACTGATCTTAGTCAAACAAGCAGAGCCATACAAGAGTAAACAGGTTGTTAATCCAAAATCACCTTAGGGCCTTCTTCTGCTCCCACTGAAATCAATGTCTAAATTCCCATCAGTTTGAGTGGGATATTAAAGGAAGAAAAATAGCTCTAATATCCATGTTAATGTATTTGCTAAATATGAGAATTCATCAGCAGCTTGGTAAACTGGTTCAGCAGCCTGATGCATTTGCTGAATCAACCTTGCCAAAACAGATGCACCATCTGCCTCACAGTTTCTAAAACACTGCTAAAACAAAGAAACATTTTTATAAGAATGAAATTGTAAGTTGGTTTTGCTGTTACGTGCCTTCATCTGTGCTCAGGCAAAACTACTTAGCACAAAATGCTATGTATCTCTAGTGCACCAAAATGAATTTTCATATAAACTCTGTTTATGGCAGAACTTTCAGGTGTGAGGAGAAGAAGATAGCCTTGCTCCTTCACCATGTCTTGAACCCTAATACTGTGTATGAATTGCAAGAGAGTTGCAAAAAAAATATCCCTGAATTTTTAAAAACTCTTCTTGTGTGCTTCCTATTCCAGAATCAGCTACCAGATTTCATCCAGTCCACTTTACAGTTAGGTATTGCTATTGCTACTATTGTGCTTACTTGCAGTTTTTGACATTGCTCACAGTTTTTCAGGTTTCCTTTATTGTGGAGAGTATGAAGCAAGGTGGCTTTGAACTAAGATGCAGACACTAATGCCAACTGTGTAGCATTTCCAAAGCAAAGTTTTTGCTTTGTCATATTCATACTTCATATGTAGAATAAAACATACAGAAAACAAAAAGAAGACAGACTTCTGTTTTGTTAAAGTCATTAAGAATATTTAGTGCAACCCTTACAGCAAATGACAGGCTTCAGAAATGCTGAAAAGATTAAGGTGCTAAATATCCTTGAGCTTTCTTCAGTTTGGTACCTTGGGAAAACCACATCTTTAATACTCACATTTACTGCTGGTTTTGTGAGCCATTTTTCTGTTTTTGGTAACAGGTAGTTTTAATACTGGTATTTCAATAAAATCCTTTTTTGTTGCTTATATTTACCCCTTTGCATTTTGAAAAGCATTGCACAAAGGGTCTTGGGGAGAAACAAAAGGGTGTTCACCATCTTCTCTCTGCCATAGTCAGTAACTGGGGTAAATACAAATGGGTGGATTTTTTTCAGTTAAAATATGTGGAGTAGAGCATTTTGCTTGAGGTGAAACTTCTAACATATGGGAACCCCAAGAGATGCTGTTCAGACTGTAAACTTTGCACTCATACAGGCAGTTTTGTTTCTTCACCTGGTGCTCATTTACATTAATCCCACCCTGTATATATGTTTCCTTTCTAAACAGGAGACAGAAAGCAGCCAGGGTGGCCCAAGTCCATTAACAGCCTTACTGAAATGACTGTCAGGAGTTGAGAGAGTTTGCTTGGATGCACCCCAGTACCCTGGAAGCAGTGTGTGCCTCTCAGTGCTTACCTTCTTTTTACGGGTTGAACGTGTGCAGCTGTGTTTAAAGTAGGGGAAGGAAACTGTGGAAGGTACAGGCAATTTTATTTTGGGGACACCCTAGCTACAACCACTTCATTGATGTGCTGTTTTGGAACCACGGCAACCCTGCCTCACCTTCATACTGTTACTTAGCAGTATGTGGGATATTTGAATCCTGCTGACAGTGATTTTCTGTTGTGCTGGACTGGTTTATTAAGGCAGAATGTGTCATAAGTGTGGGTCAGCCCTTACAAATCTGCCTCTGTTGGTATTTCACAATAGTCTGCAAAGGTGTTGCTCAACTGGAGTCCCAGCCCTGCAGCCATGATGTACAGAGGTGTTGAATCTCCTGAATCAGATGTGGGCCCTTAGGCAATCCTGGCTGCACCTGAGCTGTGCTCAAACTGCAGCTCCTGCTGCTCAATGATGAGATACTTTTTGACTGTCCTTGCAGATGTTTCCAAGTGCAGTGTTTTATTTGTGCATCAACAAATGATCTGATATTTGCTAAGGGTTTGTATCTAGCCATTGAAGAATAATAAATGACTGTTTAGGTTGAGCTGAAATTTTGCAGCCTGATTCAGTTACAGTGGTGACTCACTTAGAGTTGGTTCTCACATGATTCACAAAGTGTATGGGTGACTCAACCCACAAATTTACTTAGCTCCCATGTTATTTTCCCTCTCAGTGAAAAAAAATTGGTTATAATAAATAATCACAGCAAACTTTGACTTACCCTGAGGTAAAATAAATATGTGTGTTGAAAGGCTGCATATTTGTAATAATAAATTATTTAGTGAGGTAAGGATGAAATAATAGGATGTAGGAATTGTTAGACAAGAAAGAAAGGTGACATGCATTTCTGTTTGCTTTTGTTGCATAGCAGAGATAAATAAAGGAAGAATATCTAGTTTCTCTATGATATGAGATGCTCAGAGAGGCTGTTTTGACATTCTTACTTTTATTTTCAGCCAATTCTTGGCATTTGTTCTCTGAAATAAGCAGATTTAGATATGTCCATGTCTGGTTCAGACATTTTGAAGTTATGTCAGTTCAGAAAATGTGAAGTTTCCAGGTTCTGAACTGGCTTTTTGTAGGATGTGGTAGGCTGGCACACCTGTTCCTGAAGGACCTGGAGTTGGCTGTCTGAAAAATCAATTGAGTTCCTTAACAAAATCAAATTGACAAAGGTAAGAAATTAGGTCCCAGCAGGAACTATAAGAAGTTTTTCCTTAAAAGATGCAGCTGCTGTCAGTGTTTGATAACCAAATGCAGAGGCACGTGGCTGTAGTGTAAATACAGTATAAATTAATTTGACTTTGGAGTTAGGTGGAAACATCACCATATCCTTTTTTGCGCTGTCCCAAAAGAATATAAATATCTAAATAACTGCATACCTCTGAGCTTTATAGCACTGAGTGACTAATCACCCTCCCTTTCATAAATGAAACAACAAAGAATCTGGAAAATGAAGAAATTCTGCCCTGTCAGCTGACTTTTAAAAGTCTTTTGAAAAGTTCATTAACAAGCAGGAATGTTTCTATACCTCACAAGACTCAAATGTCAGTAATATCTATAAATTAAACTTCAGAAGTCCATATTTTGCAGGAATTAAATTAGAGGGAACAAAAAATGCATGGTTTGAAAGACTCTGGTGAGAATTCTGAATTCTATGAAAAGACAGTTCTTTTGTAGATTGTGTCACAGATTTGAGGAAACTGCAACATAGTTCAGGTATGGCAAGAAATTTCTGAGAGATAAAATGGATGGTAGTGGCAAGCTTCCAAATACCAGGGACATAAAAGATAGCCCTGAGAAAGAGTACCTTGGAACAGTGACAGGATAAAAATATGCAGCTAGAGGACTTCTGTGCTAGAGAGAGAAGAACAAAAAGGCTAAAAAATAACCATGGTGTGTCACATGCTGAACCACTGCAATGCAAAGACCAGCGGAGCATTTCTGTGACAGGCAGAATGCTGTTCTTTTATCACAAGGTTTGCCAAGCAGCCACAAGCTGTTTCAGCCCTCTTTATAGAGAGTGAACCAAATGCACATGTTAATCTGAACTTTCCCTCAGCTAAAGGAGAAGGTAAAAGGATGGCTTTGTGCTCAAAGCACAGAACTGGGATTTATTTATTCTGGGTTCTGCCGCAGTCTCCTTGTGCAACCTTAGGCCAGGTTATTAATCTCCAAATGCCACAGCCTCTCCATTTGTAAAATACATGGTACATGTCACAATGGGTGTTTGAGGCTAATTTCTTTAATGTTTGTGAAGTGTTTTGGGACTGGGCAGGACAATTATTAAATGCTGCAGTGCAGCATGCAGGGTTATGCTAATTAGTCATTTTTAGACACTGATCCCTTGCTGTATGGAGACTAATACCACAAACTGGTCCAATTTTAGTCTATGCTACCTTTGACCTTACTCGTTCTGCGATTGGTCTGGAAAAGAATAATTTATTTTTGACTTGGTGGTTATGGTAATTGATGAAATAAAAATACCTCAGACTGTCCCTTGGAATACCCTGCATTTACTCTTCCCTTAGGCTCTCCAAGCTGGCCTTTCAAAAAGTCTGATTTTTGGAGGCATAGTTTTAACAGTTTAGGCATAGAATAGACACACTCCCAGTGGAAGAATCCCTGAGAGGAAGGTGTATCCTTACAGACAGATATTGGCAGAAGACATGTCATGAAGTGGGTCATTCCGTACTGCCTGTCAAGCACAGAAACCATTTTGCACGTATGGCTCTGACCAGGTGGTGTGCTGTGACGCCATGAGTAAATGGATCTTTTGATAGTTTAACTACAGCTGTTTTCCTAAACAATTATGTGTTTAGTGTTTGCAAATGTGTTTTCTTATCAGGACTGCTGGTAGATCATGTATGTATATGTATGTTATATATAACACGTCTGTTTTCCTTGTTGCTGACCCCCATGTAAAAACCCATGTGGTTCTTTGCTGCTATGGCACAGCAGATGCTTTTGCTTTTTCTGTTGCTGTAAACAAGATGTTGTGACTGATACTTCTTTCCACCATATGTCCCGAACACTCCCAGTTCATCCTTACATGTAATTTCCAGGATGCTTTGTAGGGTGTGTATGCCTCCACCCCATTTCAAAATCGATGTAGCTCTCAATGGATTGACTAATGGCTGCAAGGTGTTACTTAGCATGCTGGTTTTGGCTGACAGTGCTGCTAAACCAACAGTTTGCTTAACGTGTCTTTCATGGTTCTCATGTGAAGTAACTTATTCTGAGGAACTGAACATGTCAGTGACTTCAGGTCTGCTGGCAAGCATTTATTTGAGTTGCTGCTGAGACCAAGAAGGAGCTTGACCCCAGCTTGGTGCCCTGAACACTGATAATTTTGCCTTGTCCCTTTAGCCATACCCTGTGTTTGTATTGCCCTCAGACATTTTGTTATGCTGATCCCATCATTCCTATATCCATCAGGAATCTGTAGAGTAGGAGTGGGTGGGTGGCAAGAGCTAAAGAAAACTGTAATGAACCTGTAAAGGTGTTGTGCTGATGTAGTGTGTAAGATGTTGTAATTCTGTCCCACTGTGAGGATCCAGGACTGATGGGACATTTTCTTTCATTTGTTTTCTTTTATGTTGTTGTGTAGACCATTCTCAACCCTCTTCTAACCCTCTCTTAGGCATAGGATATGCAGCACCAAAGAGAAATTGCTTGTGCAGAGCAAAATGTATTTGCTTGTTATTATAGTGGGTGGACATGCCTAACCTGTGATGTGTTGACCTTCTAGAAGGTCTACCTGGCATTTCAGTAATAGCATATGTGTGGTACAGTACTGAGTGTGGTCAGGAATGGTGTCTCTACCAATCATTTTAATGAAAGCAATCATGTGGAAGTGAACAGAAACTGAATTTAAATTGTAAACATGAAAGAAAAACTACAAGAAAGTGCATTCTTTGAGCATCTCTCACATCTGACTCTAGGTTTCTGTATGAGGTGGTTGTCTGAGCCTTTGTCACATGAGCTGCATTGCTGGGCTGTCCCCACAATCTAGTAATGTGTTGCTATTGGGAATTTAGCTGGTGTGAATGACTTTTTTTTTCTCTCGATAGCTGGTGGAATTGTTCATGTTGCCCTTAGCAAATAGCAGGCTACTCTTACTTTAACAGACCTATGGCAGCAAGCTGTGTGATTAGTTGGGTGCTGAGATTAGTTGGGTGCTGAGGGAGAGCTTTATGTAAGCATTCTCTTGAGGTTGGTGAGATGTCTTCATGCAAATTTTTGTAGCTCCACAGCGGCACAGACAAAGTTTATTTGTGTGCATACAACCATAAGACTGTCCTGAGCTAGAAGAGAGACATAAAGGCCATCAAGTCCAGCTCCTGGCCCTGTCCAGGACACCCCAAGAATCCCACCATGTGTCTGAGGGCATTGTTCAAATGCTTCTTGAACTCTGTCAGGCTCAGCGTTGTGACCACTCCCCTGGGAGCCTGTTCTGGTGCCTGGCCAGCCTCTGGGTGAAGAACCTTTCCCTAATACCCAACCTGAATCCTCCTGACACAGCTTTATGCTGTTCCTTTGGGTCCTGTTGCTGGCCACCAAAAAGCAGAGGTTGGTACTTGCCCCTGCACTTCCCCTCGTGGGGAGGCTGCAGACTGCAGTGAGGTTCTCCCCTTAGTCTCCTCTTCTCTGGGCTGACCTCAGCCATTTCTCATACAGCTCCTCCTCTAAGCTGTTTAACATCTTCATGGCCCCCCTTTGGGTGCTCACTAACAGATTTATATCTTTCTTACATTGTGGTGCCCAAAAATGCACACAGCACTTGAGGTGAGGTAGCACCAGCACAGAGTGATGTAATGCACCCTCTCAAACATATGTTCTTTTTGGTAGCATAATGCTGTAAGTTACAGTTCCTGCCTTTTTTCCCTGCTCATATGTGTAAAGTCTTTTAATTCTGGAAGTTGGAGTTGAGAACCACTGTTTGAACTAACATTGACTGTGCCCTTCTTTTCACCTCTCAGTCTGAGGGTATGATTGAAGATGTTATGTTGATGCATATCTGCTCTCAAATCTTCCATGAGTCAAGAAAAAGATAAAGAGATCCTGATGTAACTCTATCAATGTGTAATGTGGTCCCTGTGGAGAGGAAAAGATTATTGACATTGTCTTTACTGCTGATGGATGCCTGTGATGAATGTCCACATAATTTATTTTACTCTTAGTGTCAGTCTCAGCAACTTAGAAGCACTTCAGGGTTATTTTTAGTATACACAGCTGCATCTTCTATATGTCTACAGTGCTCTCATTTGTCATGAGGGCAGATCTTAGTGGTGGGCTATTTGGACTATTCTTGTGTGTGTCTACATGTTACTTTTATGTTAAAGAGAGAATGTTGGTAAAACCAGTGTGATGCTGCAAAAAGAATATGTTTGCACTACATGAGTCCAGATCAAAGCATTCTTTTATAATGTCTTGCATTTTAAATGAATTTGGATTTAGTAAGCGCCTTTTTGTTCTTGAATACACTTGATAGCCAAGTTTCTTCTCCAGCTGAGTACTGAACAATGCTGGTTGGAGTTGTGATAGGTCTTCTGTTGCAGCAGTGTGCTGTGATGCTGGCACAGGCAAACCATTTGAGTGTGAATGATTGTCCTCACTGCACTGGGCACAGGATGCTCTCTTTTCCTTTGCTACTTTGGTCAGGTTTCATGGGATAAGAACTCTACATTCCTGCCTGGCTCCTGCAGCAGTCCAAGCATCTCTGATGACATGCTGTTGGTCTTTCATAGTCACTGTTCTCCTTTGGTACCAAAGTCTTACTGAGTCTTTCCCTTTTACAGCTGGATGTTGGGGTAGGTGATCTTTTATCTCCAGGTGCCTTTGAAAACTTCATGCTATCACCTGGCAGTGCATGTTTTTTTCTTATTTTTCTTCTTGCCACAACTTGTGTCTGCTGAAAGTAAATGTGCCAAACTGAGTTTGCTCTTGGAAGAAGTAATGGTTCTATGGAGTACTTTGCTTTGCTGAAGCAATAGTAAAGTTTGGCTCTTTTTCATCTTACGTATCTGCTAAGTCCATTTTTTAATTTATTTGACTCCTGAAACAAAATATATTCTGTAGGATTTCCAAGGTCTCTGTAAACTTTTAAACCTGTAAATGATTTGATGAAGTGGACTGGTTTTTTTTTGTTTTTTTTTTCTCAGTTTGTTCCTTTTTTCCTGTCTTTCACAACGAATAGTGTCATGGTCTGGTGAAGGGCAGAATTTAGTGTGTGTGGTAGGGGAAGAGTGGCTCAGCAGAAATGGTGCTTACCTCCTTTTTTTCAGATTGTCATGTTTTGACATGAAGTAGCTTTTTTTCTGGTTCAGAAAATGCTTAGCATTAAGGATTTGACAGATGTCCACCTTCTTTCTGACTTGGTGCTGTTGCTGATCCTCATTGCACAGCACAGTCCCTACCACAGTCCCTGAGCTAGTTCTTATGAAGAACTGTCAAAGTTTTCACTTCACTAGAATTTAATGTTGCCTTGAGAAACAGAGAACTCCAATTATTGATTCTAGGGAGTTCCCAATGTGCTTTTTGCATTCTTAGAATATCTTAATATTGCCTATGTGATGACTTCCCTTTTCTGGGTATTTATTCTTCAGATCATTCCAGATGTATTTGCTGTAAGTAAGTACTTTTCAAAAAACTGTGTTTTTGCCTGCTTGTGTGGCTTAATACTTCTTGTTCACATAGCACAAATAAATTGAGGTGGTTTCCTTTCACATTAGCTGTACGTTCTTGCTGGTGTTATCACACTAATCTTGCATGTAGATTATGGGATTCTGTAAACCTGATTCCAAAGTGATGAGATTGGAGGTTTTTGCAAAACTCTTAAAAGTTATTTTGGATTTCTGTTATCTTCTTGCTTTCTGGACAGAGTTGTAGACTTTGGTTTCATTCTCGTCAAGTGTTACGCTGGTTCCTATTAACATGTTTACCTTCACCACTCACAGAGATAAATTTGACTAAAAGGTTCAATTTTCCCTTTTGCTACTGTGAGAAATACCCAGAAAATGAGTTAAATGACACTGAGAATCTAATATCTACATTTCATACTTACTTTTGCTGAAATGAGTTACTTGGAGTTTATGGCTTCAGAGCAGGAAGCCTAACTGTAGTCAAAAGAAACTGAGATTATGCTAATGAAGTTTTGCTTGATGTCTTCTGCTTTGTATTAAAATGTATCATAATGAATACATTTTATTTCTTCTTCCCTACAGGTAAAACAAGAAAAACCAGAAAATTTACCAGATTTAGAAAACTTGGCGCAAGAAAAATTCCTTGAAATGGAGAGCATGAACAGTGACTCAGATTTACAAAGGAATGAAAAATATATGCATTTTAAGGATCAGCTTAAGGAGATGAAGAAACAATGTAAGTCTGATTTTTTAAACATGATTCTTTGAATGCTAAGCAGTAAAATCTGACTAACTGCCCTGAAATACAAAACTGCCACTTATGGCTCAAACTGATGTGAGTATTCTTAAAAACTTAAAAACTTACCTTAATTGATGTCTGTGTAGAAAAAAAACAGTGTACTTACCTTGATAGTTTTATTTAGACTCCTACAGCTCCTGCTGTGTTTGAACACAAATATAATGAAAACCACTTTTTTTTTGGTAAGGTGGGCTTTTTCATTTGAAGACCTTTTGCATTTATTTTCTTAACTGATAGGATCTCCTAAAAGGATTAGGTAAGCTGTTTTCATTTGTCACTTAAACAAATTGCTCCTGTTTCACAACATAGGATGTGTTGCAACACTAAGAAGACCTTTGCTTTAATGGTAGAACTGTATTGTTGGAAAATGCTTACTGTACGTGTTCTCAGGTTTACAGCTTCTGTGCATGCACCATCCAACACTGCAGATTACTAAAATCCATTTTTCCAAATTCATAGAATTTTTCAAGTATTAGAATTTTAAGTTATTTGTGCTTAAATTACCAGTAAAGTTGAAGAGTTAACAGTTTGGTTATTTATGCAAAACAACAAAATTTTCTACTTTTATTGCCCTACACATATAGCAGTCATTAAAATATTACTCTGATTACTGGTGCTGGGAAAGTTCATGGGCTCTGACACTGTTTGTGTTGCTCTTCCCTAATCATCATGATTATGTTCTGAAATCATATTATTCTGCTTGCTGTCCCTTGACCCCTTGACCCCTGTACCTATCCCCTCCCATCTTACAATTTGATTTCAACATAAACTGGTATCTCAGGAACTTCAGGAGTCATAGATTAATGATTTATACCATTGGAAAATGATATTCTGGGTGCTCTCCTGTAGCTATCCTTGAATTCTGGGTTTTTTTGAAGCCCTATCCAAAACCCAAAGAAACCAGTGGAAAGAATTTTCCCACTGGACTTTGGGTTGCTTCTCTATAGAGATTTATAGGACATGGTTGACAAGGTGAATTTCAGATCTGGTATCTCAAGACTCCTTAGGATTAGAGCTTGAAGGCTTAATATATTTGTTTTCCATCTTTATGCATTTTAGCACTGATCTCTGAGTTTAATAAAGCTCTTGGCACTACTCTCAGAATGAACATACCAAGTTGCAGACCACAAAACAGTGTAATTTTCACTCCCTGCAAAACCATAAAATTACTACTGCCCCACCATTATGTTGTAATTTCTAATTTCCAGGTGTTTGTAACTAAGAAGATAAAAATCTTGATAACAGACTTTGGATTTACTTTCTATCTTGTAATTGCCTGAGGAGGGGGTGTATGCTCAAGTGATAGATTCAGTTCAAGCTGTGGGATGAAGTTCTAACTGGCTGACCTGTTGAAAAAAAAAAACAAATTAAATAAACACAATAGAAAATATTCTTTAAAAAAATGAGGATATCATTCTGCTACTGCTGCCTGAAATCCAGATTTGTCTTATTAAATGGTTCACTTGCAATACCAGCTGAGCTGAAGATTAATAAAATCTTTAAAAGATATTACTAGTTTCCATAAGCTGGTGATTTTCCTTAAAACATCCTATATGTACATATGGTTTTGGTGAGGTCGTTTTGTAAGAAGAAATTAAGGTCATCCTGTTAAATTTTCAGCACTCATGCTTAAGCCAAGCTATCTCTGTATTCTTTACCTTCTCCTGTATGAGTTGTGATTTCAAAAGCATGAGTTCTGCAATTCTGGCCTCATCTCAACAGCACAATATAATGTGTCTGCAGATTTTGGGACACACTTGAAAACTGCTGGATGTGAATTACATGTATGAATAACTTCATCAACAACTGCTGGTTAATACTTTGTTTTCAAGTATTAGCCTTGCCAGGTGCAACTTATTTCACAATTCCTGGCTTTTTTTGAGAACACATACACTATTGAGGTTCAGTTTTTAGCTTTTTTCTGGAATTTAGTTTTATTGCTCAGTTAGATAAAACATAAAAACTCCTGCCAGGTTTTGTCAGAGGGGCTTTGCTTTCCTGTTTTGTTTTGGTTTTTATTTTTTGTTTGCTTGGTTGGGTTTTTTTTGTTCCAATTTTTTCTCTCTCAAAGGAGCAGACAGGGTAGATACTAAAATGATTTGCTTTCTAGGATGAGTTACCATTAATGATTATGTATCTTTTATGCAAAGTTTGACATCTGTATTCTAGAACAGCTGAGCAAGGAAATAATATATTCTTGCATTGTTTTGCTATTTAGAAATTAACTGAGATTTGACAGAAAAAACTTTCTCAACGCAGTTTTTAGGTATGGTGCAAAGTGTGAAGCAGTTAAATACAACTTTTACTAACAGAAAATTAAGGTAATACATTTTCTCTATATTTTTCTCTGCCACCATGATGAAAGGAAGGTGCAGGGTTGTTCCCTGTCCCCTGACAGGTGACAGGCAGTGCCATAGGTTGCTCTAATTCTCCTGGAGGAGAATGGTGCCCTGTCACCTTCCGCTTGTCTTCCCTTGGCAGTTCTGTGGGAAGGAGACCTTCTTAGCTTTGAACTTCAGCAGCAGCCAAGGTGCAGAAATGAAATCGGGCAAGAACATCTCTGTGGCAGTAAGGATGAGATCATGCCTCAGAGCAGTTTCTGTTCTGCTCATCGTTCAGACAGTTTTCAGACATTTTCTCTCAATCTGTGAGCCTTTATTATGCAGCTACTTTAGCTGGGGTTTGTGAAGTGATGAAAAATCTTCACCTCTGATATGTGTCAAAACACTGTCAGACGGGTTTTATGTGAACAGCAAGTGATTTTTCTGAAGTCTGTTTTCAGAACTATCTTAGTTTCCTAAATTCCCACTTCTTATTTTTAATGGAAAACAGTTTCATTTTTCTACTCAAACCTTCTTAGACTGTAAGCAGTAGGAAAGAGTGTTGGTTTATTTTTCCTTTTTTTAACTATTTCTGGTACCCCCAAGTGGCTACATTGTTTTTTCCAAATAACTGAGTACTTGGAGGAGTATTCACTAAATTTGGTAATACCAGAAAGTTCAAAATGACTGCATGTGTGGTAAAGAATATTTTTTGTGTCCTTAATACTACATGACTGGTGCTGTCCTTAGACGTAAGGGTCCCAGATCTGCAAAGTGCTTAGTGATCTCCTTTTGATTAAGTGAAATGCTTAAGCAAGTTGCATAAATTAAATTTTATGAGTAGATCCTTTGAAATTATTCACTTCCTTATTGGAGCATGACCACAGTACAGAGCCTTGCAGGAGTGAGCCCATAGGAACAAAACCATGCAGGAATTGTAACTTTGCATTTTCTGTCTTCTGTAAGTTTAAAATCCCACCTTCTGTTTGAACTTGTATTACTAAGTCTTTTTATTTCATGCCAGAATATATATATACAAATATTTATACACATACATATACACATATCAAAGGCACCTATCTTCTGGCAGAAAGTATGAGAAATTTTGTCTTCACAGAATGAAATTAAGAGCTGTCTTTATTCTCCATGCATCAGTTTAAATGTTTGATATTCTGTGTGGAGAGCTAATCAGAAGGTATAATCTGTGCTCCTGTGACCCTAGCTGCCACTAGTGTATTTGCTGAAGGTTATTTAGTGTCACGTTTGGTGCACAAAGGATGACAGATTTCATAGCCCTTTTGTAGCAGCTGATAACGTGCACTTTGGAATCCTTGATAACTGCAGGTTCTGCAAACACACAACAGATGCATGCTTCAGTAGTGATTTTGTGGAGAATGATAAGATTTGAGTGAATGACAATATTGCTGGTTTTGCCAAACAGTTTGTGAATGACAATATTTATTGCTGGTTATGCCAAACAGTTTAAGGACTGGATTTGGGATTTGGCAAATGCAGGAAAGTTTGGTGTTGTTTTTTGTGTGTGTTTTTTTTTTTTTTTTTTTTTTTTTTTTTTTTTTTTTTTAATGGGGGACAAATAGTAGTTTAGACAAGTTTTTGTCGCAGGAAACCAGTCACTGTAATGTAGTTTGGAAAGTAGCTACACTGCAGTTGTAAGGATCTTTCTTGCATTCTCCATTGAAGAAAAAAAAATCTCTGAGTCTTTAAAAGGAAAAAAGTATGTATCATTTTGCTAGTATGGATTTATAGTCATTATCAATAAGCAAATATTTTGAAAGGAGAAGATTTTAAATTTAATTCAAGTAGATGCCATATGCCCTGTTGATACGTGTATTTTAAGTTATGCATATGCTGAGAAATAATGGTGTGAAAAAATGGTTTTTTTGATACAGTTTGGGATAGAAAAAATGTCACTATGAAAGAAATTATCTTTAAATTTTTAAAACAGTCTATCACAGATTCCAGCAACGACTAAGGTCTTTGATTTGCTTTTAGCAGTATAAGAAAACAAACTGCAGCAAGATACTGTGTATTACACTGCTTTATGAGTTTCGTCCAATTAATCCTCACAACATCACATTGAGGTAGGCAAGTTAATTTTACCTCTTGCCACACAGCAGTGGTGAAATTTGAGGGAATATTTGATATTACTTGTATGGACTCACATAACTGATTTGCAGATCTGGGTTTCTCTTCAGCTGTAGTTTACTTTTCAGTTGGCCTATTTTGTCCCTATACTTTGCTCTGATGGCAGAGAATCAGCTGAAAAGTAATGTTAGTGTATTTTTCCTTATATTTTCAATGTAAAAAATATTTTAAAATCCCCTTACTGACTAATTATGAGAAAACAACTTCAGCACAAGAGTTGAAAATTCCAGCTGAAAGTGGGATTGGTGTTATGACAGTTCAGTGATGTGTGTGGGATATGCACTTTTCATTTACGTAAAATCCCTTACAGACAGCGCCTTGGCTAGTAAAGAAATGAAAGAGGATCCAGCACTTGAGAAGGTCATTTGAAGTTTAGGAGTCTTTGGTTTAGGTCTTTGCTTTGTTACCTTCTTGTTGTCTTAGATCAAGTCATTTAGTTTCAGAACAGATCACTGGGACTCAGGTCCCTTAAAACTTTGTGGGTCTGGACCTTACACCCCAGTCTGGAATTCAGTTCTGGGTGTATTGTGTTTGTGGACTGTGCAAGAAGAGACCTGGCCTGGCTCATATCCTGCTGCTCTGGGCTGGTGGCTTGTGGAGCGAAGCAGCCATGTCCAACTGAGTGCAAAACATTCAATTGCCCCACTTCCCTAGTGGCACTAAAGCATCATTTTTATGTTTTTGTGATTTTTTTAGTTCAAAGAACTGTAGATAGTAATCTAAGTGTGTTTTAGTGTGCCAGAGTAATGTTTTCATGGCATGATGCTGAGGGGGAAAACTGCAGCCCCAGAGGAGTAAAGCAAGTATGTCAAGAGGCATTTGTGTGAGTGAGAGCTGCCTTGTGGGTAGGGCATAAGGATTGTCCTGAGAAGATAAACTTGGCATGGCTTTTCCTTTTGGGACTGTCCTGTCTGGGTATTTCCTGGAAAGAACTAGTTGATTTGCTCAGGAGTGAGCAAGCCCACTTGTAGTTTGAAGGATTAAGAGATGAGGGCCTGATCATGGAATGAGTCAAAGCCACTCTGTTTCACAGTTTTTGGAAAGATCAGCTAGAGAAATAAACTAGATAAATGGGATGCTCACATAATATAGCAATGGGACCTGTAATGGTGCCCAAGAACAATATCCAGAGTGCAAAATTACCATTACAGCTACTATCCTTGCTAATTTGTGAAGACCAGAATGAATGAAACCATCAGAAGTTTCCTTCTGCAATCTGGATGACTTTTCCAGGGTAAAAATTAGTGATTTTTTTTTCTGAAAATGCAGAAGCTTGCATTAACAAGAACTGTGTTAGTGGATTAATGAAGAACATCAATTGCCAATAGACCTGGTGAGGGTTTCTTTGATGAAATGATTGCCTTTCTAATGCAATTGACTGAAATAAGAAGTTTCTTGCTTTGACATTTAGAGCTCTGACATGTAATTCACAGTTAAAATGAAAGAGGAATCAACCCACCCCCTCCAACAACTCTTCTCCATTATGAGTAACCTGGAGTATAAGAGACCTGAGTTTCAGTCTTGGTGATTTAAAATCAGAATTTGACTGACACTGGGCCTAGTAAGTGATTGACCTGTAACTCTGGAATCAGTCTCCCTCTCTCTCTGTCCACAGTGTATTTAACTATATATCAAAATGGCAACAACTGCAGAAGGAAATACTGAGAGACACTGACTTTTTAGTCCTATAGTAAAGCACTCAGCTCAGGGAGGACATATCTAAATCAGAAACAGCATCTGATGTAGGTCTTTCCTGTTATAAATATCTACCCTTCTAATCAGCAGATGCTTAAGGGTAAGATCTTCTTATCTCTTTCTATGCCTGCCATCTAATCTATACATATATTTTTTAAAGAGCTATATTTGATTCCATTGCAAAAGTCTTTTCAGGATGTAATTCTTGGTTTTATATCGGCCTGGCTTTCAGGTCAGCACTGAGTCTATAAAATTTAGAAAGGAAATAAAGTGTTACATGGAAATAATTTTTTATTGTTATTATACACTTAGGGATAATACTTAGGTTAATTTATTGTTACTGCTATGGGATAATTCTCTCTTAACTGAGCACATTGATGGTTACCAGCATGGCATTTTTACTGTTCATATGAATATATAGGTCAGGAAGGGAGCTTGTAGATACTGCTTCTATTCCCTTGATGTTGCATTTAATCACAATATCTAATAAAATGTCATCTTGAAATATATTAATTTTTTCTTTGTTGTTTCTCTTGGAAGGATGATAAAAAACCTTAGAACTTTGCTCAGATGGTGAGAAATTTTCAAGCAAAATAAGTCTGTGGCCAAGTTTTTGCTCATTGTTCTTGTTCCAGCACTGTACTCTGGCTTATAGAGATGCTCTCCCTCAATGGAGTTTAGTTTGATTCAGTCAGTTCCCGTCTCTCTTGACTCTGTGGTAATCCAGTTATGCAACATGGAAACTTATAAAATCTCATGTTTTGTGACCATGCTTGAACTCATCAGAAATATTTTATAAATTTCAGATGAGTGAGAAGCAGGGGGATAGGTACTAAACCTTGACTGCATCTAAATTTCAGAAATGTTAAATAGATGTGTTATACCCAATGGGAATACCCTATTGCCTTCTGGTAATAAATCACCAGTGATTTCACTTAGAGTTTTCATTCAGTTCTTTCCTGGTGTAGTAATACATACTCTTTTGGAAATCTGAGCAGTGAAAATACAAGGAGTGCCTCTGTCAGCTAAGTACAGTTTTACTTGCCATTACATTTGTTGCCCACTGTTCAGAAAGGTTTAAAAGTCAGATGATACAGGTATTCCAATCCTTTGCCATGAGCTTACAGTTTAAATTTTAAGTGTGATCACAAGAAAAGAGGTGAAGAGCAGTCCAAGGAGAAAAAAAAATCAAAGCAAGAAGAAAGGGAAAACATCTCAGTATTAAAATTTTTAAATGAGATGCTCTCATTTTGAAGTTAATATATTGAGGAGGAAGGAGAAAAATAAGGCTTAGTGGAGCTTTAAAATAAGAGAACTTTTTTTTATTTACTCATTTTTTTCCTGTTACTTGAATATTTAAGTGGAGGGATAGGAGGTTTTTTCACTCTTTCTATATGTTAATTTCAGTCATTTGTATGGTGGGATTTTGTGCCATCAGTATGCACAAGGATCAGTGGAAATTCTAATTCAAGTAGAACTCTACTACTCCAAGTAATGCCTTTGTATTGACTGCTGAGACAAAACACATTTGAGGAGAAACAGGCAAGTAGTTCTGAGATAATGCTGACTAAATAATCCATCAGTGCATATCACATTACAGGGTAACTTCAGAGTATCCAGTTCAGAGAAAGTAAAACTCTTGGTATTTTTATGGGTCCTGAAACTATTTGCCATGTGGCTCTTTGGTGTGTCCTTCAGAAGTGTGGCAGGTTGAGGTAGACCTTGCTTTGTTAAGTGCCAGTGTAGGTCTGAAATCAGTGGAATTTTGCTTTTCCCTGATCTATACTTGCAACATATAATAACATACAAAATAGTAGTGTACAGCAAGATTAGTAAACATATCAGATGTTCATGTGCATTGGCTGCTTACTGTAATTTTTGATATCCATATCATTTCATTTCCCTCTTAAACTCAAAGTAGAGTCTGGTTTCTTTCCAACTTAAATTTTATGCCATTAATATACTGGAGATCATCTTCACACTCCCCCAAATCTGTTAGATGTTGAGCTGAAATGGAGGAATAAAGCTAGGGAAGCACTAAAGGACTGCAACACCCATCTTTTAGGTCTGTGGACCTCATGCTGGAGCCTTGAGTTATGTGTCTTGGCTCCCAGGAGGAGAGCTAGGCACACCTGCTTGAACAGCTTTGTTCAGTGACAAATCTGTTTGTCAGCACAGAGTGCTTTACATCTGTATGTCAATCACGGTATTGCATAAGTTGACTAAAAATGTGCCAACTTTAAAGTAACACAAAGGTAATGAATCTCTTTTACTGTGACTCTGAGCACCTGTGCTTGTATTATGTAGCTGGAGAGGAAATGGACCATGGCTCTAATCTGTAGATTTAGAATTTCAGGCTCTCAAAAGATTACTGATGTTATCGGGGAGCTGAAGTGCTAATTCTGTGTACTGTTTCTCAGGGGTAACCTAAGAGATGTTGCTTTCAATCTCCATTAGCACAAAGTCAGAGAAATCAAACACCTTTGTTGGCATTAACACTTAAACAGGCTTGGAGCATTCAGCTATTTTGTCACAACTGAGGAGTGGTTTGAGTCGTCACCTTTCAGCAGTTATTAGCTCTGATTTCAGACATAGCATCTGACTTTACAAGTGTGGATAGGTTTATCGTGTCATATCATCTGAAATGTGGATGTAGATTTGTGTTACCAGACTTGCAGTGAATGATTTTAGGATTAAAGACAAGTTGCTTAACAGGTATTCCAACAGGCACTAAAAATACCTGAGGGAGAGAAGCAGTTAATGGAGTGAGGGTGAGAGTGCTTTTGGTTTATACCATAGCCTTGTGACTGCAGCAGTTTCCCAGGAAGCAATGCCAATAAATTCACAAATAAGCACCTAAAAAAGCCCTTAAGAGGAAGATGACATGTTTGACTCCTCTCTGGATCCTCCCCTGACTGCATTACTGGAGACTGGACGATACCAGGAAAACATTGCTGTTGGCTTTCCCTGCCTCATGCCCTCTGTAGCAATTTTCATTACTCATCATCAGAGGCTGCTGGATGGGATGGAGGTTACATCTGACGTCACATAATTGCTCATAGGCTTTCCAGCAACCCTTTGGCTGCAGGCAGGTGTGCAGAGGGCACTCTCCAGTCCTTCAGTTGTAGCAAAATGCCACCATAGCATTGGAAGTGGAAGGGGGCTGGGGAGGACTGGAAGAGAATGCATGACTTTGTACTCCAGTGATTAACTTGCAGCCAAGATATGGAAAGAAATCTGATGCTGTACATCTCCATCATCACCTTCTCTGCTTCCACCTGAATGGAGCTGTGCCTCCTTTCAAGAGCCACGGCTTGCAGGACAGTTAATGTATTCTTAGATCTTCAGGCTGGGGCAGCTCTGGACAAATACAGAAATCAAATCTTCAGATCCCTGGAGAACCTGGGAGAGATTTACTGGAGATAGATACCTTCAGGGTTAAGAGGCCATGGAACAGATTTTTTCATCATTTTGGACTTCAGTAGTTTGCTTCTGTTCTCTGGATCTGGCCCACCCTCTCGCTTCCTATTTGGAAGTTGAAGGGTCAGTTTGAGACTTGGTAAAATCAAAAGAGGTTTTTGCAGGAAGACTGTTCATCAAGATCTATCTGAACTCCCAGTATAAACTAAGTGGCTAGTTTGTAGTCAGATAGGAAAACATGCAGAAGAACAGTCCTTGCTTATTGCAGCATGGAAGACTTCATGCAGAAAAGCTAAAGAGTTTCCTTCGAGGGAAAAAATGTAAAAGCTTTCTGATTGCTTTATCAGCTTCTACAATAAAAATAGTAATTACTGCTATTTAAGACTAATGAATAAATCACTGTATTAAAATGGGAACAAAAAAGTTTAACTAGCAATCACATGTAGTCATTTGGCAGCTCTGTTATTAGTGTGGGCAAAGTAAGCTATTCACCTAACCTTTGCTGCAGCATCCATTGCTCTGGGTTTTTTGTGGGTCTTTTTTTCCCTATGGTGCAGATTGAATTCTTCTTTTCTGATCCTCAGAAGAGTTTTGTTTGATGTCTATATCTGTTTTGTCATATGTCTACATTAGTTGGGCTCATATTCCAGAATTCCACAAATACCTGCTCACCTGAGATGACTGTGGCTGTGTAGATTGCTGCACTGAAATCATGCCTGCATATGGGTTTTGTCATATCACAGCTATGTCATGAAAAGATACTTTCCAGCTCTGTCATGCTCTGTCATCACCACTTCTCTCATTTTACCCAACTGTTCCCCAGCCTCAATCAACGTCCTTCCTCCTTTTTCTGGAGCTGCTTTCCGTTTTCAGGTGATGCCACAACCTCCTGCCTCCCTTCAGTCCTCCTCTTTGGCTTTAGCTTTGCCAGCTCCTTCTTAGAAGTGTCACAGAACATTTTACCCATGATGGATGTACTTAGATTCACTAGTGAGGCCTTCCTGCCAGTCTTGTTGTGTCATGAAGAAAATACTTCATTATCATGCTTCCAGCTCAGCACAAGCTTGTACACAGCACAAGCTGTAATTTAGAGGAAAGTAGTGGCTATTGACCACTAACATAACAGTGGTGTGCTAGCTATGCCTTTACATTTTTGTTAGAGTTGGAAAAACTAGTAGCTTTGTGAGTCATGAAAGCCAGTGTAGCAAAATTCAGTTGTAAAAGAAAGAGGAACATTTCCATATTCTTAATTTGGCTTAATTCCTGTGCCTAATGGCTGTGTATATACCATAAACATTGTGAAGGAGCAACCATGGAAACACTTGTTTTCTTGCATTGCTAAATTTACTCAGGGTTGAATATTAACACAGCGCTTGGCATTACTTTAAAAGCAAAAATAGCTAAAGCGTGACTCACTATGAGTCATTTACTGCTAGTCCTGCTATACTGCCTAGAGCTTGACATTGAACAAGTTGGCAGCCTGCATTGCTGCATTTTTTTCTAGGAACTTTGAACACATTTCATTCTTGTGAATTCTCTTGTGCAACAATATTGAACACAGCAATGTGTTTATTTTTCTTCCAAAGTCAAATTAATCAGAAAACGGTGAAACAAAGAGTATTTTTCTTGGAGATTCTGGAAGAGATGGATTCAGAGAATTATTTTTTTAGCTGCAATAATGAAATCATTGCAAGGATGTTAAAAGTTAATTACATTTTATTCTGATTATGTAAGACATATTTTATATATATTAAAATACCTTTATTGTTGTTATTGATTTGCATTATCGGCAAAGGTATATGTAGAATCAGAAAGCCAAGCCTGTAGGCTGAGAATGTGTTCTCTTGAATTGGCAAGGATTTTGTGGTGGGAGGGCAGACAGCTCTGAAGGGGCAGACAAAATGAGGCAACTGCGTTCCTATTGGCCTCTGTGTGTAAAAGGCACACCCTAAATATGGTGCTGGGGATCTGACAGTGAGTAGCCTGTTGGCTGGCTGTGGGAATGCCTGGAAAGATCAGCTGATTCCAGTCAGATGGGAAGGGGTAATGAGAGAGGGCTGAAACCAAAAGCAACTTGCTGAAGTCACCATGTGATGAGATCCTGAAATGGCAGAGCCAAATATCACTTTCATTCTGCTAAAATTTTGTTCCACCTAAATGTTATTTCTAACTAAAAGCCACTTCTTAGAACAGTAGATAAGGAAATTCTTTAATATTTTCCATTTTTTTTTCTACTTAAAAATATTGCTGTGATAATTGAAGAAAAATCTTATGCTACTAGTGTGCAACCTTCTGCATGTGATCAGAAGAGGTACCAAAAATAAAAAGAAAATATTCATAATGTAAGTTCACCTACAATTGTAAAATCCCACACCCCTTGGTATGGAGAAGAAGCTTCCTATGTATCTCTTCCTTTAAACTGCAGATTATGGAAATAGAGACTGTAAATTACATTCATCTGTACATTTAATAATATGTGCTGTGCAGGATCTTTGTAAGCTAAAGCATTTTCTCTGTCTAATCTCTTAGAACATCAACTTCAAAAATTTCTCTTGAAGTGGTTTCCCTATTAAAAAATCTCATTATGATGACTCAAGAGAGAAATAAGAATGATTAATTAAGCTTAACAGTGACATCCTAAGCATTGTCCTGATATGCACTCTTCTGTCTCATTTCAACATGAATCTGTGATCACTGCACTGAAGACTTCTCTTTAAAATTTAAAATTGTTCAGGAAATTTAACTAAATAAGTTTAAACTGTTTTTTTCTTTGTTTTCCGGACTAACAATCATACTAAAAATGATACCATGTTATTTTCCCTAAACCTAGAACAAAAAAATGATTGTGTTATATCAAACAGTATAAAGTGGAAAAGGATTTTGGTTTATTTTTGTGTTAACTCTTTGACAGTGACCCCCAATTCCCTGTTATTAAAATGTTTTCAGTAATTACTCATGGTATATGCTCTTTAGCAATCTCTTCATAGCTACTGAATAGGCTGTGCCTCAGCCCCACCTCCAGGCATGTTAGGCAGAATATAGACATGAGAATATATGATAGGAGTAAGACTGTGCCTTTTAAAAGACAGCTCTGTGTAGGAGGTTTTTCTGCTCAGAGGATCATCAGAAGGATTGGAGCTGCCTAAGGCATGATATCTCTTGGGCATCTCTGTACACGCCGTGTAAGTAATGTCTCCATTAAGCTATAGCAAATTATTCCCCTCCCTGTGCAGTGTTTCCATGTACACGTTCACACACTGACAGAGCAAAGCAGTCTCTAGGACATCAAAAGACCATGTGCTGAGTTCTAGATTGACACATGGAAGCAGAGTCTGGAACTTAATGAGAACTTTATCACAAAGTACTCACTTGTTTTTCCCATATATACATATGAAATACTCTGTTGAAGTGAAACCAACATCCTGTTACGTGTGCATCTAAAAATGACAGGTGAGAACTCTCAGTTCTCAGATCACTTGCTGTTCCAGTTATGAATCCAAGATGATTTTCTTTAATGTTTTCACATGATGGAGCAAACAGAACACATTATAGGAAGCTGTAAGTCATGCAGAGTGCTGAGAGAATTCATACCCACTTAACCACTGCAGGCTGTGAGGATGAAGATCTTGCTGCTTTCTTTCCCTGAGTCTTGAAGTGTGCTTGAGGTGCAGTATTGGCACCATGGTGTCTGTGAGTTGTCAACAGAAAAGTGACAGGAGTTTTGGACTAACAAATTAGGTTCTGTGGATATATCCAGCTCCTGCACTGCTTTCAACACCAGAGTAGAGGCTCTTCCCCCCCACCCTTCAAATTGATTTTATCAGGTACTACATCTAACCTGAGAAACTCTTTCATATGTAATGAATGGATAGGATGCTGAGGGTGTAATTCCTTATTCCCATGGAGTTATGAATAATATAGTTATTACTAAACAAATTTGCCATAAAATTACTTGCACAGCATGAGCTACAGATGGCCAGAAAAAACTGTTCTTTGTCTGTTGCACCATTTTTATGTGACTGTGCCCTATTAGAACCAACCTTTCTGACTAAGGTTGTCTTGTGAGCCTTTAATCTTAAAAATAGCCCTATTTTGCTGCAGTTTGTCTGAGGTTGATTCACAAGCATAGTCATACAGGATCCAGTGGCATCACTGAACTGTTAATCACTGTCACCTTTTGTAAAGAGTCTGAATGTTAAAATGCTCATTTCTAAACAGCTGCCAAGTGCTTTCCTTTTTCAAAAGCCATTAGTCTAGCAGATTTCATTGCCTCTGTGTTTTGTTCCTTGCACACTTAAAACCTATGGCAAGCATTTTATACGTCTTGTAGCAGGTGTGTCTGTGATGTGTTAGTGGACAAATTTGCCCTGAGATTAACTTCAGATCAAATGACAAACAGATGTTTGCAAACGAAGAGATCTTCCAAGTCATGAGAGTCCTTCGTCAAGTCACCAAAGGTGATGGGAGTGAAGATAAAGGTTTTTAACTAAACAAGTTAAAAACTCCTCCTTTAAGGCATAACTAGCTTGTGTATTTCAGATCAATTGTGGTATTTGAGGAAATTAAGATACTGAAGGTTAACTTGCTGCATCAACACTACATATTGCAAAGCTAATTTCCTAAATCCACATTTAGCAATCTGGATTTTCCTAAATTCACATTTAGGAATAAGTCTGGAGCCATATTTTTAGTTTATATATGAACTTGGAGTATCTCTGGTTCCCTCATTGAGAAATTTGATTAACATCTTTATTATGTATTCCTCTGTAGGATGGGGAAGGTCTGCACTTCAGGATGAATGTTACAGACATGTGCAGACATATGGAGTTCCTCTGCCTGCCTTGTCTCTACATCTAGTCAAGCCAGTGCCATGCAAATGTGGCTATACAAATTCTGAATCAGCACTAGTCTCCATCAGTTTAACCAAGGGAATGGGCAGAGGAGCTCTGTTTACACCCACCTGTGAAGATGTGCCCTGAGATTCACCAGGATTCCAGAGAACTGAGATTGTAATTAGAACAATGTGCTCATACTTCTGCTTATATAGATGTCTCAACATGTGGGATAATTTGCTTTTGCTGCTGGTTCCTCCTGAGCAGAGGTGAAGCCTCTGCTTGAGACATCAGCATGATTAATATTCCACCGAATATCCAGCTCAGCATCATTATTGTATTTTTTTAGGTGGGTAAAATTAGGCAGCAAGAGCAGAGAAGCTTTTAATAGGCTGTGAGCCTGTTGACATACCTCCTTTTTAAAGAGAAACACAAAAAAAGAGAAAGTCCATCCTACATTTTGTATGTAGGATGGATGAAATTTATTCTAAAATTTCTCGAATAGTGGTGTTTAGTGAAAAAGATCATGTTTGGAGTTTGGATATTATTTTAGACCTTAGTAAAATACTACAGAATGTGAATCAGTTGATGGTTATCTGTGATGAGCAGGTAAACAAAAGATGTATTTCCCAATGGGGTTTTCATATGATGGTGACAAACTCCATTGCACAACAATGGTCACATTCCAAAGCTGCAACCAGGTTCTGGAGGGCTTAATTTCACAACTGCTTACTGTGTCCTATTGCATTACAGTGACCTTTCAATAAAAAGGGAGATTGCTAGCTTGTTTTTTTGTTGTTTTTTTTTTTTCAACTTAAAAACTCAATGACCATATAGTGCACTACCCTACTTTTACATATCAGATTTGTCCTTGACATTTTAAACTATGTCCTCTAGAAAAACATCCAGAAGCTTTTGTGTTTTCTACCTTTTTATTAATCTCTAATGTGCAGATCTACTTAAGCTTTGCATTTATGTTGGCAACACAGCTAATTGTAAAAAATTAATTCTGATATAGAGTGACTGACATTAAAGTATGTTTTTCTGTAGCAACTTATATATTATCCATCTGACATAGTAACACAACAAAATTATTTGTTGTTTAGTTGATAAGGGGTTCTTTTTTCAAGGTCAACTCATGAAACCTCATTTCTAAAAATTGTACAGTTGCAAGGATAGCTATAAAGCAAAAATAAAATCATGTTAACATGATATGAGAAGGATATAAACATCTAAACACTATTTAGTTCTTGGCTGTTAGAATTTTTTTAATGCTTATGACATTCCCTAAATAGTGACTCTGCTAAAAGTACACTTGTACCTCATACTGTGAAACAGTCATGTAATCTTCAAAATTACTTCAGTAAAAAATTACTCTGAACCTGATAAATGAAGACAGTATTCTACAGTCTGAAGAGAGCAGGCTGACAAGGCCAGACCTGCAATGAAAAATGTTTTACCATTGATGCTGGGAAGGCAAGGAAGAGAGAAGCCCAACAGGCACTGGCCAGAACCAGGAAAGAGCAGCTGGTTACTTACAACAGCTGGGTCTTAGATAATCTGTGTCTGTGATGTGGGAACACTGAGCAGATATCAATTTAGTAGGCTACAGATTCTCAAGTTTGAGTCAATGGCTGTTCAAGGTAACAAAGGAATTGTTAAGCCCATTCTCAGCTACAGACTCGTAATGTTGTGCCATTATCCACCTTGTGTGTGTTGGGTGTGCTCAGGTGCACGCTTAGGTCTCACTCTGGGAGGATGCTCTCAATGAGCAAAGCTTGAGGCTGCTATCCTGACCCCAAGCTGTCAATCATGTGGTCTGATCTGAATAGTTGCGAGGAAGACTTGAGCCTCTAACAACCACAACTCACCAGCAGATCTCATAACCTCAGCTGTTTGTAATCATGATTTGGATGCTTTGAGCCTGAGCCACAGCTGTGCTGGCAGCTGGCAGTGTGGTACCAGATGTAACACCCTGAATATTTTGTTTTGAGTTGCTGTTCGCTTTACAGTGTAGACAGAGCTCAGGATTACCCCTAAATTCAGTGAGAATAAAATGAATATACCTTCAAATTGGTCTGTATTGTTCATATCAATCCATGTCTTCAGAAGAGTCCATGCCTCTGCTGAGATTCCTAGCAGTGAGAAAAGGTCACTTCCATAGTGAGAATCTCGCCCCCCCACCCCCTGTTTCCACACCAAAAGGAAGCTTTCCATGGTGCCAGAGAGTCTGAAAGCACTGTGAGCAATTAGCAAGAGCTTGAAAATTCCATTGCAAGAAGCAGGGCTGCTCAGGAGTAGAGACACTTGGGATTTTTCAGCCTGATTAGCTGCAGTGACAGTGAGGTGATGTGTGCTAATTACAGCTCCTTAACCTCCTTAGATGCAGTTGCATAAAAGCCCAGAACAGCTCCATGATGAAACGTAAGGCGCTGCAGCATTCCCTGGCTCCTCTGCCTTGGTAGTCTCAGGCCATCTGTACAAACCATTGACCTGCCTGGATGAGGCATAGACAGGTGTGTCTGTGAGCCAACCTGCCAGTGGTTGTGGTGCAGAAATGGGAAAGTTTCTTATTAGGATGTGTGGCTGAGTAATAGAACCTCTGATATTATCTCTGTGGGTCAGTCAGCCTTTGAGAGTGGGTCATGAAAGCTGTGGTCAGTGTTCAGGCACTGCCTTGTAGTGCAGGTCTGACCCAAGTATGAGGAATAGAAAAAAGATTTTTGTGTAAAATGACATTTCAGTTTTTACCAGATGTATCTTCTATTATGGTGTGGTTTTTGTGCTGTCTTCATTATAACAAGAAATAACAGCATTATAACAGGCAACATAATGAATTCTGATCATTCAGTGCTCCTTGGAGAGGGGAGATCAGCATGATATTTAAATTAACTCTTTGTAAATACAAAAGTCTCATTATAGATAATGACTGGCACATTTTTTCCAGGAATTATAATGAAAGGATGTTTTCAACTGTTTTTCAATATGGCTTTTTCCAGGTGGTTCATGGAACAGATTGTTTAAAGTTTAAAATAGAAAAGCAGTCATTAGACAAAAAAATTGTTTAAGACACTGTCTTTAAAATAAACAACCAAAGTCTTGAACAAAAGAGCTGACTTGAAACAATGTTTTCTGTCCTGTTCTTTTTCTAGAAATCTCTCTTTAAATTGATGATACTGTTGTAATCCAGAAACATAATCTCCCTCTAGAAATTAATTAAAAAATAATAATTAAATTATAAGGGATGTTTCATATATGGAACAATAGAATTTAATCTGGAAAACCTTGCATATTGCATGGTCTAAAGCTTAGGAAACTGTACAGGAAATATGTCTCACAGCAAGAATTTCACACCATCATAACATATGCCAAGATTTTATGCTGGTCAACACTGAAGTAAATGTCATCCCTACTCTACGGTGATCCTCCAAAAGTTCCATATATGCTTGGCTTAATATTTGGTTTCAGCATTATTTCAGGTAAAAACTAATATTTGAGTTAAACCTGGTGACTTAAACATGGCAAAGAAATGTTAACACTTTTTTTTTTTTTCTGAGAAATTGCATCTTCCATCTGGTTAGTCATTGTATGTGTGCATTCTTTTGTAACCACTGACAATGTCATTTCCCCAGATCCTGTTGTAACTCTTGACATTGACAGTCTTTTTTACTTCTCAGTTACCTTTTCTTCAAAAGTAGAACTGGAAGCTCTTTGATTGCTCTTCCTCCAGAATCTAGCAAAGTACAGTATTCTGCTGAGGTTTCAGAATAAATGTAGAAATGGCTTTCTTTTCTTGGATAAGATACATGAATTTTACATTCAGAAATAAGTGTTTTAAGCACACATCAAAGGAAATACCAATGTATTTGAAAAGCTGTTAGAAGTGTTAGGAGTTACATGCATTAAGTTTGAGTGTACTATCAATTAATTCAAAGTATGCCCAGAAATACTGAAGAATGCAAAATACACGAGCTAAGCATGTACCCACATCTACTGTAGGAGTTGACACAGCACCATGATTCTTTAAACTTCCATTTATGGTCTTTTATAGCTACCAGTAGGACCAGTCTAAGCAGGAATTTTCCCTCTTCCCTGAAGTTTTTCAAATACCGTGTGTGTGTTGAGTGCTGCGTATACATCCACTTCTGTAGCTGTGTCTGCCACTTACTCCTGCTGAGTGTTGTGCCAGTCCCCCAAACCTGGGGATTCACTTCCTTGCAGTGCCTGTATCTCACTTCCCTGCTTTACAGCCCTGTGGTCTTTCCTCTTCTGGTCAATGGCTGATAAATGTTCTGAAGTTTTGCTCTCACAGTGGTAGTGCCTTCTACCCAGATCCCAGCTTGACATCTTCATAGAAGATCCTTTCCTTGAGCTGCAGCCTGGAACCAGAGCCCTCTCTGTACATTCAGTCTTGTTTGACCTTGCTGAGGACCTGGATATCCAGTGCCCCTGTGGTGTGTCCCCAGGTCCTGGGAGGGTCATGCCTCAGCCTGGAGTTACACTGAGAAATCCCCAATGACAAGTCCTGTAACTGTACTCCTGAATCCTGCCTGCTGGTGAAGTAGGAACAGGAATTGTGCTCTAGGTGATTTCTGCTAATTCTGCTGATAATCCAGCAAGAGCAGTGCTCTTCTGTATGAAGCCTACAGTAAAAACCGCTTGATGTGCAGTCTAGTTTGTGTGATAGTAAATAAATCTAACTGGTCTGATAGTGTATTGTGACTGTATGTGTTTAGGAAAAACAACCCCTAATTTTTAGGATCAAAATACCTGCTTTAAAAGTTAGGAAAGTAAAACACACCCAAAAAAAGCTTTTTTATTAATATTGTATTCTTGGTTTACTTTGGTGAACTAATTTTCAAGGAAATAGATTTTGTATTAATCTTTTTAAAATTTGTTTTGATTAATCTGTGTTCTGATGAGTATTAGCATGGCAAGGCTGCCCAGCACAAGGCACATGTACTAGGACAGTTCCTTTTGTTTTTCAAGGCCTTAGACATGCTCAATTTCCCTTAATTTTAATTTCCACTATTTTCAATTGTTGTAATTATTTTTCTGCTTTCAGTTTTACTCAGCTATTTTTCATCATTGATCAGTATTTTTGTTTTGGGATGCTACAAATGCAGGCACACAACTGTGACAGCTATGAATTTCCCCCAGATTTTGTCTTAAGTACAGCAAATCTGCAGCTGTCAGTACCTATTGTAGAGCTGTGGTTATCTGCAGGGTAATGGTTTCAGTCATATTTTGCAGCCACTCGGGGTATCCACCCATAATGTGAACAAGCAGTGTGACTTTCTTTTTAAGAGCTGGCTTATCCATACAGAATTTTGCAATACTGAGGCCTCAAGTTCAGTGAGCTGTTTTTCCTGTCCTAGTAGAAACTGAAAATTACTTTACATTTCCAGAAAGAATGTAGCATGTAATTGTGGAAAATAGTGCATTTACAGAAAATTTACAGAACATGGAAAGTACTATTTTTGCATTTTATATTCAGTAGATCTGTTGCAATGCTATAACTGTTTATTCTAAACTTCAGTTCCATGGCTATTTACTGCATAGTCCCTGCCCACATTGTAGAGTGATTTATTTATCTGAAGGAATTGAAAACAAAATCCCTAGTTCTTCAGTTCAGAATTAAAGAGCACTAATCTTGATGCATTAAATAATTTTTGACTCTACATATTTAGAAGGTTTGAAGGTGAATTGTATATGACCGTTTTATTTCAGCTGTTTAAAACAGCAATTGCTACAGTAGGTTAAGGCAGCAAGTGATGAAAGCAGGTTATGTATTCTGATTTCCTGTCCCAAGAGAGACAGACATAGTGTTTTAGAAGAAATGATAGAAACTCAAGCAGGGATCATTATTTCTAAGGAAGAAAAATACTATTGACTTCCTCATTTAGAGAGATTCACATATACCCTAAAAAAATATGGTTTTAGTTCTTCTAAATCACACTTACAATAAAAACATCTTCATTTCTCTGCAGATGATCTCAGTGTGTTCTAAGAAGTAAAAAGCAATTGTTCAATGCCAAGAAATTGAGGTTTTACCTTTTTAACTAAGTGTAACTGGAAATAGCAGTTCCCAGCTCACTGTAAATGAGAAGTAAAACCAGTCAGCTTAAACCACCATGAAGGTGACTTGTAAAGAATGTTCTTACTGTGTGAGCAAAACCTTAAAAAAACAAGCAGAATATACCTTTGTGGTGATTTAGCCCTTTCTGCCTGTGACCTGTTACCTCACTAGGTCCTTGACACTTGGGCATCTCTGTGGACATCTTTATTTAATTTGTCTTATGACACTGTACTAGGCACAGGAGAACTTTCAAGACATAAGAGGAGGTCTCCTCCAAGAATCTCTTCAAAACTGCTCTGCTGCACTGCATAGAAAGAACTCTAATCTAATTATGGGTGGGCAGATGGCACATTGGGATTGTTTTTCCTCACTGGCTGCAAATCCTGTGCATCCTATTATTTGTTACCCTGTCCTTGCCACCATCCCCAGACCAACCCACTTGTTTATCTCCTCTGCCTGGTTTGTCCTGCCCTTTAGGTTGATTGTTTTGGAGCAGAGATTGTCATTTTACATAACACAGAGGTTTTCTGACCAGGCTGGCATTCAGGTGGTACTGCAATATAGATATTATATTATGGTAGTACTTCTGCAGAGGTGGAACAAGTGTTGTATATAAAAAGAGCCTAATTCTTTTCCAAGGTGCACCACATGCTAATATTTTGTGTGTTTAACTATGAGCAGAAGCTTATATACCTCTAAATAGAGCTACTTTGGCAGACTTCCTGTGACAGGAGCCAGCATTCTATGAATGTAGTTTAATCAATGAACTGTATGTAAACCACTGAAATTTATTCAGTCTAAACAAATCCAGAGTCTTTCATGACAAACGTTTAATCCTTCAGGATTGCATAACTGGGGGATTTAGTGATTAGTTAGCTTTGAAAATAGGTCAGGGAAAACATCTACATTTGGTTAAAAGCTAATTAGGCAAGGAAATAAGTAAAATAGTGAAAAAGCTTTAGAAGAAGTCTTTTGCAAAGTTAATTTTATGGAATGGTACAAGGAATGTTTTCTATTTATCTAAGAGATGCAGGGCCTTATTCCCCTTTTCATTTACACTCATAGAATTCAAAGGAAGCTCCATTAAACAAGTGATGCAAGTGTGTGCAGAGTTAGGAGTTCTGTATTTTGTTCCTCTATGTCTAATGCTTTGGAATAACTTCACAAAATTTTATGAAAACTTCAAAATCACTGTAAAGAGATATAATCTGTAAGTATGAACATTATTAAAAGTTGCAGTGGAAATAGGGTTGTAATCCTAGAAGTGAGGTTATGAAAGAAAAGTTTAGGAATCACTCCAGTGAGGCTGTTGACCTAAATCTGATAATCTCCTCAGCCACTGAAGTCTGAATTCCTTCTTTCAGCTACTATTCAACTTTTCTTCCTGACTTCACCTCTTTTGCCCACTGAATGGGCTTTCTGCATCCTAGGGCTGTCTGGCAGCATGGTATGGCTTGTATTGGCAGAGATCGTCCAGTCCCATCACCTGTGTTCATAAGGATTTTGTTCTGTCACATTACTGGAGAAACAAGCTTCAGTATCACCTACAAGCTGGGGCTCCAAGTTTAATCAAGGTCTGTGTGATGCTTGGAGAAAGAGATGCTGTCTCTGAGGTGCACTGTGTAAGTCTGTGTAACTTTGTGCACTTACGTGTTCTAAGAAGCAGAAAACATCAAAATATTTTGGGAACTGCATCACATCTCACAGCACAAAATGTGCTCCCATGCCCAGGGAGTGCAGACTGGATTTTTTGACCTCGTGAAGTTTCTGTGTAATACACTGAATACTTTGCAGTTTAATATCAGCAAAGCTAAAATCCATCACAGCACAAGATCTGCACAGTCTTGTAGTCAAATGAGTCAAAGTTGAACAATATTAAAAGAAAACCCAAAAAGTTTTATTGGCTACAGGAAGTGTCTCCATATCCAGCATAGCCTGGACTAAAACAATGAATGTTCTCAATCACTATAGAGAATTGATGTAAAATAAGTTGGTCCTGTAATTCCTATGAATACAATTCTTGGAATACAATTCTTCCTTTCTCTAACAAAACACATTTGCCATGAGTAAGGATTATGAGGATTTATTTAGGCTACTAGCAGCATGCATTATTGGTTATTTGTTCAGTGCTTTTTAGCTCTCTAAAATTTCATTGTTACAAGGTGATATGAATATAATTAACCCAGTTGCCTCTTTTAAATAAGTTTTCCTTGCAACAGATACAGTGTTTTATTTTCTATCTGACAAATAGTTTTAGTAAGTGACAGTGCAGGCAGTGACGTCCAGATGGTGGTTTTGTTACAGAAACACTGAAAAGCATACCAAAGGTTAGTTTAAGTTGAGCATTCAAACTTAGGTAAATTAATAATGAAGCTTCTTACCAGGCTGGAAAAATTAGAAAGGAGGAAAAAAATTATCCAGGAATGCATGAATCATTAACATGTGATCCAAAATTCAGCACTTAGAGTCCCTTTTAGACTCTTACAGGTATTCTTTACTTTAATAATGTAGAATTGATTTCCTCTTTGTTCTTTGCTGTTTTCAAATCTTATAAGTGATTATTTTCTATGCTGGGCCTTCTCACTTAACCTGATTCCTCTGTTAACCATCTGATTACCTTGATGCTTTTTTATGCATCTTGTTTCTTGTCTTAGTACAATACATTAGATTGTGTTGCAGCTGAGAACCAGGAAGATAAATGGCACAGAGTTTTGAGTCCCAGTTCTGGGCTCAGATCTGAGCTGCACAGGTGCTATGAGACTTTTGGAGGGCAATAGGAGCAGCAAAAAATCAGTGAAATGTGAAGATGGTCTGTGCCAGTCATCCTCTCTGTGGGCTGTGCTGCTTCCTCCGGGAGCAGTGGTGGTGTTTTGACCTGCAAAGTTTAAAGAACATTGTGGAATCTGCAGAGATCTAAACTTGATAGAAACCAGTGCAATTTTTTGTAGGGCTTATTGTAGAAATGAAGTTTCTTTGGGTTGTAAATTCCACCTCTCTTTTGTCCTTGTGCTTGACAGATACTGTGAAAACAGCCAAAAATATGATTTTTGTTTGCTGAATTGATTAAAATAGAAGATTTCTTATGTATTGAAAATTGTAAAAATACTCGCTGGGAAAAAATGGTCAAGTTGTTGCTCTGAAATGCAACACAGTCTCCCAGTATTGACTTGAACTGTGATGTTCTTGTTTACGTAAACATTATGAAACTATCAAGAATTGCACTTCCAGCTTCAGGAACCCTAAGACTGCTCTAACACAACTTCTCCGTGTGAGACCTTCTTCCTGCCTCTCTGGGCTGCCATATTCCCACTCTTGGAACACCTACAGTCTGTTGTTGGGACAGTCAGAGAAACTATAAAGGCAACAGAGCCTCTCTCATGTAACGTGGCTTTGAATCTTGTGGACCTTGCAATGGCCAAATTTCCTGCCTCTAAGAACTGAAAATTTGGAGCACTTTGTACAATGAGATTGTTCTGTGTTTGAGAAGTTCCTTTCCTCTTCAGGAACATAAAAAAAATCAGAAGCATACTGGTGACATGAAAAAAAGGTGCATGAATACACAAGGTGTTTTTATTAAACAAATTTAAATGGTCAACATTATGTTTTTCATTTTAAAATTTGTGGCTAGCTTTAGCTGATAATCAGTTACTCATAATTTTAAGACAGAAACCTATTTAAAGGCACATCTGGTTTGTGGGACTATCTGCAGCATCCTATGTAAGATGGCAGTAGTTACATGAAATTTCAGGGTATCAGAGAAGCAGAGAAATGCATTTAATACAAATATCTATAAGACATTCATTTTCTAATATTGGGGATTTCATTTCAATGTCTATGCTCAAATGTTGAATTTGGAAAATTCCAAATAGATACCCATTCTGTGGTATCCCTACTTGTCCTTATTATCTGTGGTTTGCCAGTCAAAACTAGTATTTTCTCATGACCTTTTAAACTGGGATTAATTACAGGCATTAGATTTAGTAGTGAATCCACTGGTGTAACTGTGGACATAAAAATGTGGCTTACACAGAATATTTATTAGTTGAGGACACACTTTGCAGAAGCCAGTTGTGGAATCTATAGCATAACACAGACTGGGCTCCCTTACCGGGGCATTCAGTCAGAGCAGAGGAGTTTGTTTCAATCAGCAGTAATATATGCTTTTGATGTTGGCTTTCATGTTCACTTGTTTGTGACCCAAATTTTGATTTTAGCTTTCAGTTACTGTAGAGTTCACTGCATCACCTTTTGTGAACTAACATAAAAGTATTACATACTAATGAGAGGAAAAGAGAGAACAACCCAGCCTTCTTGATATTTTACAGTCTAAAGACAAACAAATCAACACAAATGTATTTGATACAAAAAAGTAAATGTCTGTGCTAAAAATCAGCAACATGAACTGCAGTCCAGAAGCCAAGCTATAGCTGTAATTGTTTCCCTGTTAACTTGAGCAAATACCTGCCTTTTGTTATCCTGTGACAAACATGGGAACACAAGCACAATGACAGATCACTCATACCTAAATGCTGTTCAAAACATAATAGTCATTTTACAGTCAACTTTTTATATTTGTTGCGTCACGAAGATTTATTGAAGAGATAAAAGTGATTATGGAAAACACTGTCCAGTAACTATGGCAACACTTATTTGTTCTCACAATAATTAGCTTAGCATTACGTTGCACAATAGTTTCACAATACCTCCTTGGTTAGTTCATTAAATAAAATTAGCTTTTGTTTGAACTTTCATCATTTGTTATTTTAAGATTAGTCTAAGTTCAAAAGAATTGAAAAATACATTTTCAAGCTGCTGTTGTACAGGAATAATTTATGCTGCAAGTGAATTTGTTAACGTCATTATGTAGTAGCACTGAATGTGTTAGTTCTGGATGTGTTTTATTGGTTTAACTGAAAATTACTTAATATATATATACAGGTGTGCACACAGTGTCAGTGTGGAAGATTCATGAGTGCCTGATGAACGTCAGTATAAGCACACGCATAATGTGGAGTTAAAAGGCAGTTATTGGAGTTAAAAGGCAATTAAGAAACCTGCAATCTTAAAAAGTGTCTGAATTCAATTATTGTTTTGTCCATTCCTACTTCTCCCTCACATAAGCAATCAGATAGCCTTTAAGTTACAATCACAGTTCACTGTTTCCTCTCAATTCTCTTTCAGTATTTCATATTGTCTTTGTTCTTGGCTATATGGTCAGTCCCTTTTACTTACTGCTCTTACAGGTATTGCTTACTCTGTGAGTTCTTAAATACCAAGATTTCATTTTGCTAAGATATAAGCATAGAGAACAAAAGTCCCATTTCTTGTTTACTACAGACTAATTAAACTCTGATCCTAATGCAGTTAGTATTTCTGTTGTGCTTTTTTATGATCCTCATTATTACAGTATCTGCAAGCATTAATGAATTTGTTTTTACATTATCCATATGAGAGGATTATTATTATTCCTACTTGACAGATGGGAAACTGAAATTCAGAGAGATTAACATAAATGTTTTGGGTAGCTTTTGAGAAACCTAGGACATGGTATCAGAGCTATTACATGGCACACAGTTCCCACTGACTTCAGGGTTTATGCAAAGCAGACTGCAGTCTTGCGTCAGGTTTCATAGGTCATCTCAAAGCACTCCTTTTCTAAATTTGGAATAAGGAAACTCCCTTCCTAACTTCCCTTTTCCTTTCCCTACCAGTCTTCTATTCATTCCATCCCCCTCAGGCTGCTTTTCCCAATCTTCCCCTTTCTTCCTCAAGGCTTCCATCTTATCTTTCTTTCTTCACATAGTCCACTTAGCCTAGCTAGGGAGATGATGATATTCCTTTCTTCTCTCTGGACTCATGCCGAGTCTAGATTACATCTCGCTATTACTAAGCCCAGAAGCAAATGTGTTGGCTTTTTAGAAAGTTCATGTTGAGTAAAATGGACAGACCTTATAGGGAAGACAAAAATTTGTTCCCTACACTTGGGCTCAACTTCAGGTCCCTGGTTCAGCACAAATGGGTAATGGAGCTGTCCAAAGAACAAGTTGTCAGAATTATGAGGTAAAACTGCATAATTTTCCTTGGCTCTCTGATTTTGGTGCCTGGATGTATTTTTTTGACTGAAATTCAGTCAGTTTCAGTCCAAGTTGATACCATTTAGGAAAATTGTAAGCCCTATTTTACTGTATTACTAAAAATGCTATTTCTGATGAAACTGCTGTTTGTGCGTATGTTTGAGAACAAAGTACCATCAATTTAATTTATTTGATACTAACCTTGTCAGATGGCTTTTTGTGGGGACATGAAAGAAATTTATCTATTTTTCTTTAGTAATTAGTATTTTTTATTGACGTGCTACTATTTTGTTGCATTCTATACAGTAGAGTGTTTTGGGTTTTTGCTTACAGCTGCAACAGAAAAGAGGCAATAAAACCTGAGTATCTGCAGGCAAAGTTTGGGGCTGGTACAGCATCCAGTTGTGATGACCAGTGATGATCCTCTTGTAGCACTTTGGGAAGATTAGAGCTTAGAGTTTATCCATATTTTAACAGTAGAGAATGTTACAGTTAGTCCTTCTCCAGAGAACAGTGATCTCCTCTCAGTTCTTGAAGCAGAAAAAGGCACAGGTAGTGACTTTTTTTTTTTTTTTTTTGACAAGCGGAAGTCTACGCCCACCCTGTAAGACAGCCTGACAAACTAGTAAATCCAGTACATGGTATGGACTAAATAATGAACAGAGTATTAATGGAAATCCAGGATACTAGGCATCCTTTAAACAGCTTATCTTTTTTTAGGAGGGCTGGTCCATAGATCTTCATCCTGCTAATATTGGTGTGATTTATCTTTTGCTAATGTAGTAGTTAACAATTTCACATGCAGGCTTCACACACTATAGGTGTTGGCCCTTCAAGAACAAGTCTAAGCCTCACAAGGATAAGTTTGCTTAAACCCTACAGTGTCACAGATCACAGACTGAAAACCACTGGCATACAGCCTGTTGATGAATGGAGTCTTATCTTCGAAATCCTTGAAGAAAGAAATGTTAGTTTTAAATATTTTTTAAAGTAGCATGGATGCACAAAGCACTGCAGTAGTGAATAGCCTTTCAGGACTGGTGCTATAAATGGTACTAAACTACAAATGTAGCTTTCAGAATTGAAAAATTCACAAGTGTTTTACACAGATATCATATATATCTACATAAAAAGCCATTATATTTAATTGTCCAGATTAGTATTTAGAGATTTTTTAAAAGAACATTACATTTTGTACTTGCTAATTGCCTACATTTTGTCTGTGAACTTCCCAGGCGTGCAGACACCTATTGTTCAAAATACTTGCCTTTGCAATAGCTCCCTATTTGCTGTAGCAAAATACACTCAAAGCTTACTCTTGAAAAAATGCTTTTGTTCATGATAGTTTTGTATTCCTAATGATATATATTCATAGGAATAAAGAGTATTCAGCTCCCTCAGGGAGTGTTTGGGTTTGAATCTTAAATGCTGCAGTTCTGGCAAACAAGTGGTATCAGGGGAGAGATAATGCTGGAATGGCTTGAGAAGGAGTGGATTGGAAAGGGTGAAAGGAATGTGGTCAAAGCTACAGGTGTGGGAGCCCTTTCTTATCATAAATTAGAACAGTCTGATTTGCTGCAGCTACATCTGTATGGAAGCTCTAAATTTCTAGGAGAGGCTGATTTCAAAAGATAAGCAATCGTGGATGTACCTCTACATCAAAGAATTTTGCATTTGGTCCATGTTATTTTATCCTCTTAACAATCTCAGAAGAAAATATCTGGGCAAAGGCCTATTGTAGTTGGAACATTTCAATTGGTGTTCTGCTCTGGGTATGGAAGTAACTTGTGAAAACTATTAAACAACAACAAATTTTGATTTATAAACTCCCACAATGTCAGATTTTTTAAAATATGCATGCCCAATCTGCTGCTGCTTTTTTTTTTTTTTTTTTTTTTTTTTTCTCAATTGCATTTCAATTTTTTGTCCTTTTGGATTGGCTTCTTTAGAGTTGTATAAATAATGCTAACATGTATTAAAAGTGTGGTCAGCAGAATAGGAGGAACAATAAGGGCATAATGTGTTCATGGTTTGGATTATTTGTTCTCAAAAATCACTTCTAAAGTTACTTATGAATTTGGGCACGTGGAAGATTTTAATTTCCTCTTTTTGAGTTTTAAGGAAGTTTGTAATTTTTTTGTCTTCTCTTTCTAAGAAGAAATAGCTATAGTCCAAAGTTCACCAAAATGTGGTGTTCCAGTAATTACTGTTTCTGTAGACCTAAACCAAGTGTTTGATTTAACAAAAGCTTTTTCTGTAGGAGATGTCTTAGCCCTTAATGACTGTAGAAATTGTGAATGTTGGCTATAGCTTAGGATGTCCTGAACATATGATCCTGAATGTTCATCCAGAGACTATGGGGATGGTGTACCTGGAAGAGACTGGAGATTTTTAGATGTGAACACCTTTTTGAAAATTAAACCCAAACCCCCAAAACTGCTTTCCTATAATTTAAGGTAAATCACAATTTTTTAAAAAATCATGAAAACAAACCCCAAGTAATCAGCTACATTATTTAAAATGAGATTTTGCTTTCTGTTCCTTAGCCTCTAATTCATAGCAGAGCTGTAAAATCAAATCTGTTCTTTTGAACTTCAAAAAGAAGAAAAAGTCTTAAATGTGGTGCCTAATGTACATGGTTCTTATAGATTAATTAACAGTGTCAGGTCTCTGCTCCAAGCAGCTTACAGTGCAAATGCCTTATGGATTGTGATGTGCAAGAGAAAATGCACATTGTTTGTTAATTCTGGAATTTTCACTTTAGTGCATTTATGTAGGATTAGCTATGGATTCTGTATCTACACAATACAGTGTGCATTTCCAGTCTCCTCTTACAGCACTGTGAATAAGCCTCTTATTTGAAGCAAAAGTGCTTAATTGAATTGTATATAAGCTGAATCTTTCTTCTATTGTGTTTCCTTTATTAGGAATTGCTCTGGGACAACATAAGCAAAACTTTCAGGTAAAACACTATACACAGCTGGGTGGTACCTGAATACAGAAAAACCTGAAAAGTAACAAGTAATAAACTCACTTATTCTCTTCCAGCTACACAAAGTGATCCAGAAATATTTCATCTTATTAAACATGCTTGTGAGAAATGTTACCTGTCTGTAATCAAACTTGCTCTGCAGTGTAGACTCTGGATGGCAAGATAAAAGAGTGTTCAACATCAAAATCTCTGTTCTCTACACTTTGGCTTGTGAGTCTCATAATTGTTAACACAACAGAAACTGGAGCATAAGCAAATTCCTGATATAAACAGCAAAACTGAATGTCCACCTATTGTGTAATCAAGGAAATATTTTTATTGCCCTATAAAAGTAGAGTTTGATAGGTAAAACAAGGCACTAAATGTGCACAGCTTGATGTGCCACTGACCTGGGCTGTCGATAGCCTTACGTCAGCCCCCGTCCTGTTAAGTCTCCTCTTGCCTCTGTGTTTGGTGCCTCGTGAAAGGGAGTGTGGGCTTGCAGAGCTAAACACTACTGAGATATGTGCAATGTTCTGGAAGGGCATTATGAACCCCAAAACACAGTTCAGCAGTGCTGTTGCTTACTCTTGATTTCATCATCATTTTTTTCCTAAGCCTGCTGTTTTTCTGTGGTGAAATGACATATTTATTCCAGCCATTGCCAGCTGAAAATGGTTTCACATTATGCCAAGTGCATCTGTGAAATAATCTCCTGACAGCTGCCTTGTCTGTTCCTAGAATCATGTTTCTTGAGCAGAAAGTGGTAGAACACTCAAAATGATCCAAAGCAGCTTCTCACTTACTAGCAGCTGCAGAAACATGAAGGGAACACAAAGACCTCAGACTGAAAAAAGGCCATCAAGATAGGGGAAGTAGAAAGTTTATTATTTGGTTATTAAAAATGTAAATAAATGTAGCAACATAGAAGCTGCTGCAATGTTTAACTACCAAGAGGAAAACTAAACAGAAATGCTGGGATCCTGCTACAAAGTTGATGAATGTTCCAAGTATTACCCAAGAGGAAAAATGCTTTAAAGCCTGGCAGTTAATTTCCTGCAGATGAATTACAGGCACTGTTAAATGGAGAGTATTGCTTTTGACTTCAGCAATACTAAGATTACTTCCATTTGGAAAAAAAGAGTAAAGAATAGTTTGAATTTGCCTGTCAAGGACATTTGTAAAGGCTGTAGGCCAAGTTTGGCTTTGTGTGTATTTTGTACTAGGTGCTTTGTTTTAATTTCTTCGCTCTCAGATCTAGGTTGCCTCATCATCGCGTTTCTGCTGAATGGCAAAAAGAACGTTTGATTGTGGTTTATTGCTTGGTGACTGAGGGACATTGCTGATATGTTGGAGGCTATTCTTCTTGCTCTTCATGCACTTCTGAGAAAAGCTTAGCAGGTGCTGGCAGACAACTGTATGTCATCATCAGCTGTTTTGAAATGTGGCAGTCCTTAAGGCCATATTCTGTCTCACAGGTAGTTTATTATGATGCTTTGTAGAGCCATCACTTCAGAATTTAGAAAGCAGGCTCATCAGTATGCTGGTGAAATACAGATGTGTCTCTCTTTACACAGAAGAACCTGTAAGTTCAGCATCTCCCGTGGAGTAATACTTGGGTGATATTGCCAACTGGCTGTCTTAAAGCTGCCTTATTTTCAACCCTGGAAAAACTAAAGTGCTGCTGCTGAGTGAAGGTCATTGATAGAGGGAAGCTTATTCTTTGTCTCCCTGTTTATTTAATAACTGTGTGTTCACAGGTAACAAAGCCAAGCTAAAAATCCCAGAAGTTCTTACAACCTTGCCCTGTTGACAGAAAATCTTCTGTTGGATTGTCAGGATGCATATTTTCTCACTACCCAATTTGTACTCTGTGGTTTATTTTGCTGGTAATAAAATAGCAGCATATATCCTATGCATCAGAGCTCTGATGGACAGATGGATGTTCCTGTTGCCTTTAATTTATTGATTGACCAATACAGCTGCCCTCCAGTTTCTGTGCACCTTTATGGATGTGACTTGGGTTTGGATTCCTTATACTAACTCTTACCAGAGGAACAGGTTAACTCTGGGGATGCACCATCTCTTAATAATGAAATGGATTCTGGCAGCCAGTTTCCTTGGAGTTCTTCATGCTGGTATCCATTTCCCTCACATCAGGGTATCTAATACCTGAAACCTTCATTAGCTCCAGCTATAGGCACAAGTTCTCGAGGTACCTGACCTCCAGCAGTCTGTTGCCATGTCTCCTTGAATCATTGTCTCTCATTACAATTTTAGTTTACTGAGACAGTTAGCTTGAAAATATGCAGTTGACAATTTCATCATGAAACAAGAGGCTTAAGTCTTGAAAAGCCTTAAAATAAGGGGTTGTGGTGCTGTCAACAAGCTTGCTTGTATTAATGTTTCTTGAAAATGTTTGGGTGCTCTTTAATTTGCAGTCTTGCAGCATTAAATGTCCATCTGTTCAGCAGATTGTTGAACACCATACATGGTGATTTGTTTCATTTTATGTTCCTGAATTTTTTAACAAGCACATTTTATTTTTGAGCAGAACATGAAAGTTCCAAACTCTGGGAACTTCAAGGAATGTCTTCTCAAAAACTTTTACTGTCATCAAACCCAAGACCTGTTTTGCATTGTTTATTAGAATAGATTGTAAATAAATTGGGCAAATGACAACTGCTCTCACCAATGTGAGAGTTCATAAAGAGAAAACTTTTTCTATACCTAATGAGATAACTTGATTCTGAAAAATATCTCTTAGCTTCACATCTCTGTGACATGCTAGGATTCAACTACACTGTAGATTCTTAGTGAGGCAATGTGAAATAGCTGCTAAAAATAAGTAAAATGTGACTCAATTCTGCCTTGAGCTTCACATCTTGTAGTGAAGTGTTGATCCAACTGAATTTGATTAGTATTTTCCAAATAATTGCATGTGTACGACTTTATTTTTCTCTTAAAGGTTTCTATCAGTAATTATTTCCTATAAATAGCCATGACAAGCAGGCTGTTGGAACACAGTAAGTTTTTGATTACATGCCTGCTGGAAAGGAGAGTTTAAATAGGAGCAGCAGGAAGCAGCAGTAAATCAAATGCATAAAACTTAATGACAACAATATTTTGGCAGAAAATCTTTGACTCTGTTTCAAATGTAGAAATGTTTCTTCTTTCTATTAATTTTTTTAAAGGAAGGGTAGGTTCCTATACCCTTGCTGGTAGTCTTTTTACCATCCTAATCGAGTCACTAAGGTTTTTGTTCTTCTGGAATCTTCCTCGTGCAGCAGTGTGTGTCAGAGAAACTGTGACTGCTGAGACACTGGGACTGTTTATTTTAAAGACAAGTACAGCTTCGGGATTGAAATGTATTTCTCTAGGTCTCTTTTTCTCCTCTCTATTTGAGTTACCACACACAGCCAGTACAGTCTAGGATTTCTATACTGTGGGTATTAATTGGAATATGTGAGCTGCTTCAGAAGGAATGCTGTTTTATAGTAATGCCTATTTTGTGGATGGATACCGGAGACCCAGAAAAAGAAGACTTAATTAAAAAAAAAAATAAGGGGGGCCTTAACTGTCAGGAGTTTGATGGGGAGTTAGGCATATAATTCTCTTTGTTGATGTTAATTATAGTGATTTGTACAGTAGCTTCCAGAAAGTGTGTCTGAACAGAGTCAGAATCCATTTATCCTCTGTCACAGGCTAATGCATTTTCTTTCAAATCGTCTTTTTTTTAACCATAGTGTTTTTTTATTTCCCCTGTTAGACAGTTCTTTTACACACCTTAAAGCCTGGAGAGTACTTGCTGCACAGTAACTTTGGCCTGAAGGAGCCCCAATAAAATGCCTGCTGACCAGGAGTAAAGTTGTGCAAGGGAAACTTAGCCCTAATGAACAGAGACAATTTTCAGAATCAGGGTGCCAGAACCCATAAAGCTTTCAGAAAGCCTTAAAAGTATTTCTGTTCAGGTGGTAAACAGGTTAACATTGTTGAGCTTTTTAAGCATGAGAATAATTTCAATAGAACTATGGAATTAGTTTGGTCTCCTGACCCATGGCACAAAATCTGAAATTGTTGTGGTTAATAAAGTCTTTATCAGATTTGGAAAAATTAAGCTCCTTTCTATGCCACACTAGAAGCATTTTATTTCAAAAACCAATTAAACATGTACCAGGAGAGGATAAATTAAGCAGAAATAAGTAACACATTTTGTCATGAAAGAGGGTCAATTTGAGGTGACTTGGGGGTCCATTCCAAAAAAAAGGCATAAGAATTTATGGAGTAAATTTAAAAAAATATATATACTTGGTCTAGAGTAGAAAAACTATGAACTGTAGTAAGCATACCACAGATCACTTCAAGCTGGCACAGATAAGTTTAGGGGTAATGCCTACAGAAAAGAGAACTTCAAGTCTGCAGAGGTGTGATTAAACTCAGAGCCTCCTGTCTGCCCACAGGACATCTGGGAAGTGTCAGCTGGGTTCCACAGCCTGGCACAAGCACAAGGAGTGCAGGAAGGGGCTTCTCCTTGGCAGCCAGCAGCCTCTTCTTCCAAAGGAGGTGGTACAGAAAATCAAGGCATTGCAGAAGGAGGAATTTAGTTCTTTTCTGCCAGAAATTTTTCTATTTAAGTCAGTATAAAATACACTTCAAAACAGAGTCAGCTCATGAGGTCAAGTAGATGTTACAGTCAGATGGTTTTGTTGTTCTGCACTTGTGTTCTTTAGAATAACTCTGTGGAGGAGAGCTCTGACCCTCCCAAGAACTGATCCCAGCAATGCACTAGGGTCCTTGGATAAAGCTGTCTGCATTGCAGGCTCATTCTCCCAAGCTCCTTGGAAGCAGAAATAATTTCAGCCTAAACCTCTCCAGCAAGATGTTTTGTTACTAACAAAGGGACAAGAAGGGCCCGAAATAATGAGCACTTTCTTTACTGGATCCCCCAAATCAGGCTCACCACAGTCCAGCAAGAGGAAAAGGATCATATTAAAAATGAATAGAGAAAGCTGAGAGATTATATCCAAATTATAAATCCTCACCATGACTGCTGTATTCCTCTGGAGAGATTTTATCTTCAAAGAGAAGGCAGTTAGAGTTCAGAGACAGGCAGGAAAAACTATTAAAAGCACAAAAATACTTTCCCATATGAAGAAATCTAGACTGGAAATGAAAAGACAGAAGAAAGGCTTGTAAAGTGATAAATCATGTGAAGAAAACAAATTAGAGAGCACAACCTTCTTGTTTTGGATTGAGATATGCTCTACAGTATTCAAGTAGTCTCAGTTTAAACCTGCAGAGTGAAGCACTCTCTTTATCCTAAGTGCAGAATCTTAAATAATACAATATTGAACCCAAAAATTGAAGTATGTCTTTTGAATGCCTCCTCAAATAAACCCCAAAAAACCTTTTAGTAGCTTCTTGAAATAGTTACATTAGGAAACAAAAGATATTCTGAAAACCCAGAAACCAAACCTTTTTAGAAGTTCGAAGACCAAATAGGAGGAAGTCATGTGAGCAAGGCTGATTTAAGAGTGAAATGGTTTTAGTCCTAGGTCTGTGATGCTAAATAGCCAGGCATTCAGACTGAAGGTGTTCATCATAAGCATGTGAAAAGGAGAATCTTATAAATATTTCTCATAAGTACTCAAAAAGCAACATCTGAATCATTCCAGGCTGCATTTGAAAAGATATCTACGTTTTTAAAAGTTGATCTCATTCAGAAAGAATTATCGCAGGACAGTGATGCAAGAGAATCCCTCAGGAGTGTAGTGAACATCAGAGCTGTTTTGAGAGAAGAAAGCATTCTGCTGTAGTGATCAGAGAAAAAGTAGCTGCATTTCTAGTGCCTAAAGAGGGCCAGTGGCTCCAGCAGAGAGTGTGCGTGCACTCTCACATGCAGGGCTTCCTTTAGTCACAGGGTAATGATCAGCCCAGGCTCTGCGATGACTTTTGCATTGCTCACAGAAAAAGGAGGTGGAAAGTGTGCAGCTGGAGCATGGCTGCAAAAGTGTTCAATGTCCTCTCAGTACACAGAGTAACAGGTTCAGATGACATGCTGAGTCACAAGTTTTACAGGAAATCAGTAAGGAAATAAATGAACCTTTAACTGACATTTGTAGATGTTTGCTGCAATAAGAGAACAGGAGGGTTATGGAGAGAAAAACAGTGCTGTTCTTTTTAAAAGTTGGATACAACATACATTAAAAGGGAAAATAATTCAATATCTTGATTTCTTCTCAGAAATCTCTGAATGCTGCATGTATTTGTGCCATAGCAGTGCTGTGACCAATGTCAGTAGCACTGAGTTCTGCACTGTTCATGTGACAATTTGCATTTCCAGTTGTAGAAACTAAGGCCCCCTACCTGTATTTTGCTGTCAGCATCGTCAGGCAAATTAGTATTGTTTGGAGGGATTTCTTGAGTGATTGCTTTGTTGTTCTTATTGCATACATTTTCAAGTTCCTCCCCACCCACCAATCTGTTCCCATTGCTGTGCTATTCATACTTATGTATGCATTCACAGTTTTCACAGGAATAAATTCTATCCATCTTAATTAAGATGCTTATCCCATCAAACTGTGTGCTGCACAAATGTTTTGTACGAAATAATCCCCACTCAGAATAAAATAAGTCTAGATACAGAAAAGTGAGAAATTCAGTTATCTTCCTAATTGCACAAACCCAAATGTTACACTTGATAATGCCCAGATCTTCTAAGTCCCAACCTATTCCTTTGCAAGAAGATTGATGCTTGTTTCAAAACACTTGTTGGGGAGTAATATTTACAGCATCTAGTAATTTACGTTTGGGTTGGTTTTATTTCTTTTGGTTTTTTTCATTATTATTATTTTGCAGTAGTTGAAGGAGGAGAGTGTGGTATAGAAAGGCTTTTTTTTGGTTTTGTAAGTAATTTTTATTACACACTTGGAGTCTTATTTTGAAGTCATATTCTTAAAAGAAGGTGGAAAACAGTGAATGGGGGGTCCAAATCTAAATTAAATGAACAAAGGTATACTATAAGAAATTGTAAGGCAGAACACTAAGCATCACAGAAATAATTTCTCAATTGAAGTCAGCTTTTTAGATTGGAGAGTTTATATTAAAATAGAGAAGCAAAGCATAATCATGTGCTATTTACTCATTTTTAGCAGAAGTTTCTTTAAGCATGCTTTATTTCATAAGTACTTGGAAGTGAGGTTTCACATCCTTTCCGAGTCTTTTGTAATACCAGCTCTCTTTGATATGCTTAAATATCCAGCAGTCCCTTTTTCTAGCAGCAATTCTGTCATTTTATAATTCAGAAAGTATTAGCACTACAGAATAGATCTGCATGCAAATAGATGAGGGTGTAGTGGGTGGCAGCAGTGCAGGTTCCTGCTCCTCTATTCCCTCTGGCACCTGTGTCCATCACTGTTGCACTGTGAGCCCACACACAGCTGGGCTTTTTTGGATGAGAACCAGCAATAAGCCCCCGTGCTTGGTTATTTTCTTTCACTGCTACTGTTTGTATTTTTGTCTTTAGATTGTATATACAGCTCCATTAAATATGTTGAGTATATTTTTGAATTTCTTTAGAAGCTGGAAACAGGAAAAAAAACTTAGTAAAATTAGTTCCTTATCAGCAGGTTCACCGAGGACACAAAGTGAAGGAAGAATGAGCATTCAGGAGTCCATTGCTTTTAGTGTTCCTCTTTACCTCATGTTGAATTTCCTCACTCTAATCTGGTATTTGTCAGCATGTGTACAGAAAATAACTTCTTTGGTAGTCATGTAATACCAAAGCCAGTAGTCACTGTCATGGGTCCTTGTCCCCAGACTGGTGACTGTGCTGGTGGCTCTATGGGCACCATATGTACAAGATAACTGGCTTTTACTTAATTATTACTGCATATACCTTGGTTTTAATCACTAGGTCTTCGTGTGTTTTACCAACAAAGGAGTCTCAAATTTCAAATGATGAAATTCAGACACTGGAAGGGAAAATTATTTTCTGAAGGTCACCCCACCAGTCAGTGCAGCATCTGGAAGAGCCTAGGAGGAAATGGGTCTTTGTGTAATTCTGGTTTTGGTGTCTGTAGTGAATGAGACACTGAACCACACACTGAGTGAGTCACAGTGATAGAATGAAATGTTAGACTGATCTATTTATTGCTCTGCAGCCTTCTTGTGCTGACAATAACACAGGCTATGCTGTATTTTTTTCAAGTATTAAACTGTATAATTAAAAGACTGTTTCATAATGCACATGACAGGTTATCTTCAGGAGAGAGTGATGTTATCAAAATATTCATGTGCTCCACTGTAGTTCGTTCAGAAGATGCAAGAAATTAAATTCAAAATTTGTAAAACCAATACAAAAACTTAATTTAGTTTCAAGTTCAAAAGTCAAATGCACTTGTTTTTTGAAAGCAAAACCATAAATTATGTATATTAGAAACTCACTAGCTTTTCTTCTTTTCATAACTTCCTGGAGAATTTATGGACAATCACTAATCCCCCAAATTTAGATTCTGCAAAAAAAAGTGTGAAAATCAGTGAGTTTCTTTTTCATAGTGTTGATGTTGTCTAATGAAATTGTGTTTAATTCTTTTAAAATGTCTGTGCAGGAAATAGGTAAAAAATACAAGATAATTATACAAGAACAACACAAATATATTTCTCTTAAAAGATAAATAAGATATGCAAAATAAGAGAAATAAGGTAAAATAAGGCAGACAATAAGCCTAGAAGTTAAATTATTGCCTTAATAAAAAAAGAAAAAACTAAGCTTCCATAGAAGCTTTTAATATGAAAAAAGCCAAACCAAAACAAAACCTGTGAGGATAGTTGGGAAACAACTGATGCATGAAGCTATGTCTAAGGCATCTAGAACACCAAAACTATTAAACAGCTCTTAAGCCATGCTCCTAGGAGATGATAGCCTTGTCAAAGTTAGATAGCTCTTCCATTCATCTGTTCAAAATGATTGTGAAATATTTGGATGGTAATGGGAACAGAGGACTGCAGGTCTCTCATGTAGTGAATACAGGGTAGCTATTATTAAACTTTATTTGATGTTTTACATCACTGAATTTTAGATGAGTAGTCATTAAAATCTTAGGAAGAAGTAGTTAATTGAGTTTGTATACAGTTCTCTTTGTAGCAACTGGATAGATTTCTCTTGCTGCCTGAGAGTTTTATGATATGTACAAATACTGTTAAGAAAGAAATTATGTACTTTATACAGTTATCCTGTTAAAAATTATTTTTGATGTGACATGTCCTACTCTCTTCTTTAGGTTTCAAGACTTACAAAAATTTAACACAAAAAAACCCAGTATAATGAACCATAATTCAGGAAAATACAGAAAACAGTTTATGTTGGCTACTTGGGTAGATAATGACTTTCTAAGTGAACATACAGGGGCACTTAGGCCTGGCAGCAGATTTTGATGAATACTTTTTTAATTGCATGTTTTTAATACAAAGGAAGTCGTACAAGTGGTGTCAAGGAGTATTCTAGCAAGATGTTTCAGAAGAGTATTGCATAATTCAAGAAGTTCAAGGTGGAAGTATTTAATCACACTTGCTGTTATGAAATATTTTGTTATTCAAGGCAAAACTATAGATCTGCATAAGTATGAATGGAACTATATTTAGATATGGATAGTCAACTTAAAAGATTTTTAGTTTAATAATAGCTTGAAGAAGGACATTTATTTACTTAGACATGAGGTCAAAAGGGTATATTCTGAGTTCTAGAGAAACCAAATATATTTACATACTTCAACATTTTTAATGTCCATGGTTTTTTTATTTTACTTCCAGGAAAATTACCAGCCATATATGTTATAGGAAAGTGTTTTTTTCTAGTTGGGAATGTTTTTTATTAAAGAATATGTAAGCAGCTCATAGAACTATATTTGTCACATTTTCATCTAATTTCTGGTTTTCTCATGAGAGAAAAAAGTGATCAGTTCTGTAACGTTCTGCCTGGAGTTTTATACTTAGAAGTGTTACTTCTCTTTTTCAATGCTCATTTGTTCTCATACAAATGATAGGAATAATAAACTAACCTGTCTGTATAGAGTGGCTGAAATGAGTTTATTGCCTGCTGACCCCAACTACATGCTCAGGATGCAACCTGATGAAGTCTTGCCTTTGTAGTTCATATGGTCATCAGAAATCAAAATAAAAATACATGCTTATGTGATAACGTTATGCCTTGTAATTGGTACATCTTGTGCAATTCCTTCAGTGGGGATTTCCTTTCTTTCCTGTAAACTGAAATTTTTGTAAGCAGTGTTTAGACACATTCTTTTGTAAAACCGATCTTATCAGGATTGTGCAGAGCTTCCCATTTTTCTACAGGGGTTAAGGAGTGCTCACCACAAATGGTATGAGTATTTCAACTGAAAAATGAGATATTTTCAAAATGAGGGGAATTTTTTAGTATAAATGTTTTAATTTTTTAAAATGGAACAAAAGCTATTGTATTTTCATGAGGACTGTATACTAAGTAGCATATGTGGACTTAGACAACTCTCTCTTAGGGATGTAAGGAATCCCCTGTTGGTTTATTATCCATTATTGCCATGCCTAATAAACAGGCTTGAGTATTTTGTAAGTTTTACTGGTGTAAGAAAATGATTCATTGAAATGTCACAAAAATAGCCTTATAAAACTTAAGAAATATGTCTCATTGTTATGCCTTACTCCTCCCTTCTTTTCCACCTACCAACCTTCTGCTAGCCCACTACCCCACTTCATCTGTATTGTCGAGCCAGAACAAGATAAAACTTGTGTACAAGACTTGAAAGAGGAAAATATTAGAACTTAAACTTAATAAACAGAAGAGGTGGTATTGCTTTTAATTTGGTGGTTGTTGTTGTGTTGTTTTGTTGGGTTTTGTGGGGTTTTTATTGATTTTGATCTCAGATATATTAAGATTAGAATTGGTTGAGAAAAAAAGAATCCATCTTTTCACTCTGACTCAGAAGGAAAACTAGCAAACTTGACTTATTTTCATGCAGGAGGGGGGCGAGGGTGGTATGTGTGTGTGAAAAGAAATGACAGAAATGTTTGAATAGTTGTATTCCATTCCAAGCAATAAAACAGAATGGTGCAGGTGGGTCTCCTTCACCTCTTGAGAAGAGACCTGCAAACCCACTGGAGGAGTGGGGTCAAGAACTGTCAAAGAAATTTCTTTTCAATGTTACTACAAGCAATTTAATTTAACGTGGCACCATGCAGAAAAGATTGAAAGGATAAATTTGTATAGAGCCTGCATTTTATCAGCTGATGTGAAACATTTGGGTATAAGATGTTCCCTGCAGCTACGACTAAGAGATAACAGCAAAACAAGAGTTTATGGTTGTTTTCTGACTAGCCATTAATGTGAGATTTTCCCAGTGCTGAGGTTCTGGAGTTCCAAGTTTCATTTCAGACTTATGGAAAACATAATATATTTGTAGAAAATCTCTTGCAGCCTTGGGTATTTCTTCCTGCTACCCTTTCCAGATTTTCCTGACTTTCTGCTGCCCAGACTGTTCTTGTGCCTGTCACTCCCACCTATTCTGCAACCCAACTGCTACAGTATTTTTCATCTTACCATCCTAATTCTTGCCCAATTCATCTGCCATGTGCCACTTGACTTGTTACCCAAATCTGCTTCCCTTCCCCTTTCTTCTCTTATGCCGGGTTCTCTGTTTTTGTTTACTCACAGTCTCTGCAGACCCAGTTCTAGGCTACAATTTTCTGCATTTTTAGTCTCTCCACATAAAGCACTTTCCCCCTCTCCTTCACTGTTTTAGTGGCTTTTTCTGTACCTTTTGTAACTCCACTCTGTCTTTGAGTTGCAAAAACCAGAACTGCACACGATACCCTAACTGGGGGACACCAGTGATTGATGCCAGGCAGGGAGGTCCCAGTGCCATGTTCCTAATGCCACTGCCAGAGATGCACGTCAGCTTCTTGGCTTCCTAGTCCTGTGCATTGAGCTGCCTCAGGACTGGCAGCTCCAGGATCTCTTTTCTAATTTGTTACTACGAGGTCTGAGTTCAGCACTGTGCAGATGGTTTAGATTATTTTCCCTAGATTAATCATTGTACATTTGTCTGCATTGAAGCTCTTCTGCCACCTTTTTGAACCACTTACTTTTGTGAAGTCTTAATGTAGTTCTTCATTATCAGGACAGCACTTGGCTCCCTGAGTTAATGGAATCTTCACACTTGGAGATGTCACCACCTTCTCATTTCTCTGTGTCATTACTGAAAATATTGACTAATATTGGTTCCAAAAAAGATTCCCCAAAAGGGATCATGGACTCTAGTGCTGATTCTTTTCCAGTTTTCAGTACATTAAAGCATCTTTCCCCAATCCTGCAGAAATATTTTTTTAATAATCTTTGAAGTGGAACCTCCTACAACTCAGTTCCTGCTTGTGGGGAAATTCTTGGAAATATTAACTTCCTGAGTAATAATAATTTAGTAAGATAAGAGTATTTTTTTAAATTATTCTTGCTAAGCATTTATCATGTCCAGTTTTGAGTGGAAATGCTGAGTGTCAGACCCATGGCATGATTGTCCCTTTCATTGCCAAATATCTGATACTGGATATTTTTAAAATCATTATTTACAAGACAATTTTGCTAACTTTGTAATTCTTACTGTGTGTCTTGGCATAATTTAATCTCAGAATAGACTTGTATCATGTTTGCTGGATTTGGTGTCAAAACATACATACCAGTCAGGCTGCTGGCTCAGAAAATTCCTGTCTAGATCCCTACAATTTCACAGTATTGTATCTTCTGAAAATTACTCTAATACTCTAATTACTCTATTACTCTAGTTCTGCCCATGATTTCTTCTAGTAAGTTCATACTATGAATCTGCTGGGAATAAAGGATTAATGGTATAACATTTTGGAATTGTAATTTGGGAAAAAAGGAAGCTAATTCACATTGTTATTGTGGAGTTTAATTAATTCAGATGAAGCATCATTCTTGAAAATTATTCTAGTCTAAGGGAGGTCTAGGAATCCTTACAAAGTCATATGATACTTCTATAGTTTTAGAAGGGCAGAGAGTTTAGAGGGGCAGAGAGTATTAGAGGGTCTTTGTATCTGCTAGAACTGTAGAAAAGTGGCCTTTCACCACTGACAGGACAAATGAATTCACTTTTCTTGTCCTGCATTTAAAATTCTTCATGTATCTACCAGGTAAAATACATAGTGATTCTTCCCCCCTCCCATTTTCTCACTCTGCTCACCCCAGAACACAATTCTCTGATATGATTTATGGTGGTAACTAACCAAAGGATCTAATCACAGCTGTACAGAAACTGAGACTTGTTTAAAGCAGGTCTTAACTTCTGTTTGGCCTCTTCTGGCAGGCCTCCACAAATGGCAGAGAGGTTGTTCCGTGGCCTTACTGAGCTTTGCCAGGAACCATTGGCAGGATGCAGACAGCAAATCCTCTGAGAGAAAATCATTAAGAGCAAACAATGCTAATTTGTGTTGTGAACAAAAATATTTAAAAGCTAGGAAGAGGTTCAAACATTTTTAACTGTGCTTTTAGAAATATGACAGGAATACTTAACTTTCTTTGTAATTTTCCCTTGGACTTCAGGAATGATCTTGAGCCATCTGAGATCAGTAATTTGTGTTAATATGCTCTTGTATACCAAAAATATGTAGGTAACTGTAACTGTTTACTTTTAAAGATTTTGTTGTCATTAACACAAGTCTGCAGGAGGAGGATGTGCAAATAATTGCATTAATATGTAGAATTTGTTGGAACATTTTGTGTGAAGACAGGAAAATAACGTATGGCTAGATACTTTTGAGCTTGTGGATAACTAATGTTCTAATCTGAGGGCCAGCTTTACCATAAGGTTTCATTCAATGCATGAGGTAACCAGAAAAGCCATTTCTTAGAAGAGATGCTAATTGACTCTTACAGCATTTACTGGCACAAATTGACCCCATGTTTAGTCATGGGAGTGGGTGTCCTGATTTCTTAACACAGAGGCACAAGTGAAAGAATAAGAGCACCCTGTGAATAAGGACATTTTTGTTCAGGTGCCTAAAAGTCAGCCTGCAAGTGATGTGTTACACAAGTTTCAAGCTGTTGCTCTTTTTTTTCTGTATGTTTTCTATTTATACACTTTCTCCTCTGACTCTCATGAGTTTACATTTGAGAGCTGCTTGTTGAATAGTGATGTAAAACAGGTATTCCCTCACTAAACTCACAGTTCAACAAAGCAAAACAAATGATTCTGTGACTTCCTTAGAAGTAAGGGTCATCCTTGTAAAGGCATCCCTCATTTATTAGCATCACCAGGTTTCAGAAGGTTCAGGCAGGTTCAACCAGGTTCAGGTTCAGGCAGACAATGTGATTTCTCAAATTCATGTTTGGTGTTGAATTCTAGAGAGCTTAAATATTTTTCTTTCTTATTCCTCATTTTGTAGGCTCTTATGCAAATCTGAGATGTACATTCTGGCCTAAAAATTTTACTTCAGCCCTTTCTATGTCCTTCTTACGCTTGAGATATGTGAAAGGGGGAGAATCATAGACTTGTTTGGGTAGGAAGAGGTATTAAAGACCATCTAGTTTCAACTCCACTGCCATGGGCAGGGACACCTTCCACTAGACCAGGTGCTCAAAGCCACATCCAGCTTGAAAAGGAGCATCCACAACTTCTCTGGGCAACCTGTTTCAGTGACTCATCACCCTCATATTAAGCATTTCTTCATAACATCTTATCTAAACCTATCTTCTTGCATTTTAAAGCCTTTATGCCTTGTTCTGTCACTCCATGCCCTTGTAAAAATTCCCTCTCCAGCCCTTTTGTGGCCCCTTTAGCACTGGAAGGTGCTATTAAGTCACCCTCGATCCTTCTCTTCTCCAAGCTGAAGAACCTTAAGTCTCTCATTTTATCTTCATGAGAGAGTTGTTCCAGCCTTCTGGGCATCTTTGTGACCTCCTCTGGACTTGCTGCAGCAGTTCCATGTCCTTCCTCACTCAGGGGACCCAGAGCTGGCACAGCATTCCCAGTGGGACCTCACAAGGGCAGGGCAGAGGGGCAGAATCACCTCCCTCCACCTCCACCTGATGCCCACGGGGTTTTTGTTACAGCCCAGAATATGTTTGGCTTTCTGGGCTGCAAGGGCACATTGCAGGGTCGTGTTGAGCTTCACATCAACCAACACCCCCAAGTCTTTCCCAACAGGGCTGCTCTTAACCCACTTTCCACCCAGCCTCTATATATTGAATACATGACCAGGTGGAAAGAGGGAGGTTAGAAAAGCAAAGATGTGTACAAACTGCAAATGTGTACAAACTAGTTGAAGCTGTGACTGGTTGAAGTCGCTCACTGACAAAAGTCTAGTGACAGAATAAAATATATGTATTGTCTCTATGACATAAAAAAGTTAACTCAGCAGAATTCTATAAATATAGTCTGTGAAAAGTTTTATGTTGTTTTTTTTCTTTTCAGGCTGCCTCTAAAGAAACTACCATTGCTCGCATAAAAATGATATAGGCAAAAATGAGATGGTGATTCAAGTTTTATTTAAATGACATATATTTTGAATGTAGTAAACACAGATAAACTGAAAACAAAAAAAAATCTTTTAAAATAAGTACGTTCCAGCATTTATAACTGCAGAAAGGAGAAAAAAGAGTTCAGCTGTATTTTTTCCACAGTTAGTTTCTAAGCAAGTGTAGTTTTTGAAGCTCTTATTTTTTCCCCTTGTTAATTTTTTTTCATTGTAATGAGTACACAAGTCTACACTTCAAATGAGATTGGCATAGAATACACAAATCTGTGCTAAAAGATTAGTGGTGTGGTGTGCAGCCAGGTATTGGCACTGGTACTGCTTTCAAGGTACTGAGGAACTGCATTAGACAGCATGTGACTAGAAAAAACCCAGGAAGCAAAGGAAAAAGCTTAAAACTTTATCCCTCCCAGCTGAATGCCCTGCTCTTGGAGCTGCAAAGTCATTCTCAAGGTTTTTGGCTCTTGTTTTCAATCCATTGCTTTAGCTGCACAGTGGTTCTGCTTCTGCAGATGTCAGAATGTCTCTTTCCTTAGTAGGGCTGCAGACTATCCAAGAGTAGCTGAACTTTTCTCCTACTTCTTAGTTACTAAGAAAGGGAAAGACTGCTGCTATTGCTTTCTCTTTCTGGCATATCTTGAGAGAAACAATACTGTCTCTTGGTATTTTGAAAGTTTTGGACTCTAAAAAAGCCTTAAAACTCTAAAGTTCTGATGGTAGGAGGCTTTTGCAGAAAAAAGCACCAAACTCCCAAATCTGAGAGATCAAAAGTGCTGTTATCAACACGTGCTCTGTGAATCTTTAGCAGTTACAAGGTCCCTACAAACAGTTGTAGATCCCTTTGCTTAGCTGACTTTCCTGAGGCACTGTGTTAGACTTTCCAGCACCTGACTTGGTGCTCTCTCTGCCAGCACAGTGGCTGGGCACCCTTGCTGGAATCACCCACAGAAGAATCTCTTTCCGTTTTACATAGCAGGTACTCAAGCAAGGCAATAATAGAAACATGAATAAAGTACCAAAACTGATAAAAACATGCCATAACGTGGGTTAGTTTATGTGTCCTTGTAGTACCAGTTCTGAGGCGGAGCTTACTTTGGCCACAAGATTTGGTTATCTCACTCCAAACTGATGATTGCTGTACATTTTCAATTAGCAAGTTGGACTGCTATAATAATATAATAGGTTCTAATATAAGAATCTTCCTGACCATCCTATACTAAAATTTCTTTATCAGCTCTCCCAGCCCTCATTTGCATGCTGGGAAAGGGAATCACATTGTAATTGGTGTCCTAAAAGAGAAAACCTCAGAAAACTCTCAGAAAACTACCTAATCCTTGTAAACTGGACTGCATGGCTGACTGGTGTGCCACTGCAACAAATAGTAATTAGAGGCATGCTCGAAGCAAGGCTTTCATAAAACTGAATGAAAAGTATGATTCATTTCCCAGGAAGACTGACCCACCCATTCAGCCATACACATGTCTGTTGTCCTCTTTTGCTTCTTCTTTTTCTGAAGTTTCAAAGGGAAATAACATGTCTGAAATAGAAGACCTGCCTGAACATATTTCTCTTCTATATTTAAATCAATTTGTAAAATAATGTTTTGATTATAAGGTTTCCTAATTTCTCAAGTGTTAATAACTCTATGCATTTTCACCCATTTACATGCGTACTAATGACAAGTAGTGCTCAGTGGATTAAATCTTCTGTTGTCCTCTGATAAGAAAGTTTCCATCATTTCCAATCACACTGAATATATGTTTCTAATATTGTTAAGTACTCTATTTTGAAAAAATTTACATATAACATTAAAAAGCTGTGTATTATCTCAAGACAGTTAAGTACTTTTGTAAACAAGTTTGTAATGTTGTACTGCTAACTTAAGATTTCAGTTGGAGACTTGTTTTTACAATAGCATAATCCTTAACCCACTTTAAACATTCAAGCATTCAATAACTAAATCTTTATGATGCTGCATATGAGAAAAGATGCCTGTGGCTACCTATGCCAGACATGTTTGCAGGATTAAAGTGAGAGTGCAGTAGGGTGGTGCTGATGCTACTGGTTTATACCAGTTTGTTTTTTTTATCCTTTTTCCAAGGTTTTAGATCAGTGTGAGCAGGGTTCTAATTAAATTCTTTAAAATAAAATTTCCCCTGTGTCTTCAAAAGCATTGTATTCTTTGTCTGAGTGTTACTTAAATTCTAAATTTTGTATGATTAACAGACTAGAAAGTTTTTTCTCAAGATTTTGGCCATAACAGCAGGATATGTGAAGAGGGATTTCCATCCTTCAGTGAGTTTAGGGACAACTAGATGTCTGTGAAACAGAATTAGCAAGACTGCTGGTACTGCCCTTGTGGACCTCACTTTATAGTCAGGATTGTAATATAGAGTCAAGTTCCCTAATTCAAAACTAAACCAAAATGAAAAGAGCCCTCTCCATCTGTGATTCTCTTGGAGGGGGAGAAAGTATTTCATAAGGCCCTTGGAAATTCATGCTTGTCACAAGTAAAAAGAGATAAAAGACATGTACATTCTTGGATCTTTTGCAGGGTCAGTATGCAGACAGCAGAATGTATAACTTATATGGCACATAGAAGAGTGTATATGGTCAACCCCAATGTCTGAAGTGCAGCCTCAGTTTACCAAATCCAGCCAATCAAAACAAACAAATAGTCAAAGATGTATTCGTGTTTCCAGAGTGAACTTTACTCTTGTGGAGACCTGATTAATGTGCTTTGGAGACCTGTAATGAGGGAGAGCTTAATTATTCAGATTTATCAGCTTGCAGAGGTTTTGGATGATCCCACATAAGCCTGTTCATTCAGCATTCCAGAATGTGCAACCTGCGTGTTCAGCAGTGGTCGTGGTTTGTTTAAGCATGCAATTTAACCCTAAATGCCAAGATATTCAGTAATATTTTCCATTAACTGAAGAGATCCCCTCTTCTAGACAATTGAGCTTATTTGAGAAGTTCCACTTTATATGCTGCATGAGTTATTATTAATTCTGTGTATAGTGCCATAACAGCACTGCCTGTTTACTATGTAAAGATGAGTTCCCTCCCCCAGAATCTTGCAATCCAAGATAAGTGAGAGGAGACAATGAGAAAGCCATACTAGAAGAGGAGGGTGTGGAGTAAAACAAGAGACAGATAAGATGGCAAAAAAGAACCTGACAGATAGGCAGGAGCAGGCTCTGGGAGCATTTGCCTGTGAGGACCTCCCGACTGCAGCCACACCTGGCTGTGCTGGTGCTCCACGGCATCACCCACTTCCCCTCTGCTGGGGCACCGCTGCCAACCCTGGTTCTCAGCCTCACTTGTTTACTCCAGTGTCCCTTTGTGCCACCCCTTCATGAGACACTCTCCAGCAGAAAGGGAGCCCTGTAAAACAAATTTGCCTTCCCTCAAACTCCCCCTTCAATGACTTCTGTTGTAGAAACACTAATCCCTGAACCAGCACTAAGATAACCCTAATAATATCTTTTTGCTGATTAAAATAAACTAAAAATGCTCCATAAGTAAAAGCTGTATGCCCAGCTAATCTGTAGAAACAAACATGCTGCTTGTACACAATCACTCTCACTCCACCATCTGTTTGCTTCCCATAACTATTGCTTTGTCTTTAGTGAAGTGTTTTTTGGCTTTACTAGATAAAGTTGGTTTTAAACTTGCACAGCTTTGCAGCTGGACACATAAACTTGTAGCAGTGATAATTATGAAGAAGAAAAGTAGAAGGTGCTTTTGACAGAGAAGTAAGATTCCGTTCTAAACCGAAGTGCAACATATCCCAAAGGATACAGCAGATTTGAAAATAGCACTGAAGAGGTACAAGAAGAATGAAGGTTGGAAAGAAGAAAGACATTTTTCTTCTTTTGACAGAAATCTGGGAATAATGTACCCAGCAGCTCTTCTTTTATGAAATCTCCAGCCATCAGCATGAGCCATGGTTTCCATTTCTATCCACCGAGTAGCTTTCTGTCTAAGGAAAACTGAGCAAAATTTAATGGCTTTTATTAGTGAGATTCCCAGCAAATGCAGAGTCACTTGTGATCACAGAGAGCATATTAAGATTAGAGAGTTAAGGAAATGTCCTGCTCCTCCTTTTGAAGAGCTCTTCTGGCAGATCAACCTCTATAGTCTTTTGCAGAAAAGTAGGCTGAAGCTTTCGGTGGAAAAAATAAGAACAGAAATACTAAGCTGTTGTTCTGTCCTTGACAAAATAATTCCACATCTAGGATTTAGCTAAATGTGCTGGACTAAAAGGAGCTGTTCCAAACTTGGCTTGTTTTCTACCTTTGCAATAATTTTATATATTTCATTGTTCTTGAGGTGGCTGCAGTAGTTCTCCAGCAAAGTCTTGTCAGGGAAGGTGCTTAGAGACCTATGGATGATGCCAAAGCCAGGGAAAATATGGACAATCTAGATGTTCCAAAAAGCACTTGTGGAGTGCTGCAGTGCATCTTAGGTGTTCCACAGGATCAGCAGGAGAGGTACTGAAGCAACCACATATACATGCAAAGTAAATAGTTTGCTCTGCCACTGCATTAGCAAGGAAACCACTTCAAACAACTCTCTCTACCTGGGGAAAAATGTAGTAATAATAAGCAATAGCAGAGGTCTCCACTCCTTGCCCCAGAGGTTGTCTACTAATCCTTAGGAGCCTTTGCACTCTGCAGGCTTCCTTTTTCGATCCTCATTTGTCACTGCAAAAATATTTGTATGGGTCACAGGCATACTGCAATTAAAAAAAATATTAGAGAAAAAAATGTTCACTAGTGAATCCCTTTATATATGTAAACAACAAACAAGGTATGGTCTCTGAGGAAAACAGAAACTTGTTAAAGAAGCTAGAAATCCTTCCTGCTTGTGAGTTGCTGGAAGCTCATTGTGCTGATGCTTCTGAAAGGGAACTGAATGCACTTGAGAGGGTTTTCTTTTCTTTCATTTCAAAAGCATTTTATGGTTTGAGATCTCCCCATAGCTAATTAAAACAAGAACACAGGGCAACATTAATTATGCACCAGAGTGGGAGTCAGAAGATGTGAGTTCAGTTCCCAGCCCTGCCACTGACTTCCTGGGTGACCTTGGGTAAGCCTCTTGATGTTGATTTTCAAAAGACCTCTAGGGCCAAATTTTCATATTGAAGTTTGATTTTCAAAGGAGCTCAGTATCTAGTGATTTCCATGATGTTGATTATGGCCAGAATTTCAAGCAAGCTCAGCAAGAAATAGGCTGAGCTCATTTGAAAATCAGGCTCTTAATCTTTTTCTGCCTCAGTTTCCCATCTCTGACAGTGCTGGTGAAATATTTCCCTTGTCTGTCCTGATTGTTTAGACTGTAGCTCTGCAATGCCAGAATTGTCTTTTCATGAATGTATATAGTGTCTTGTACAATCTTGTTTAATCTCTGTTATGGTTTTTAGGCATTGCTGTAATGATTGTTACACCAGCGTTCTGTTTTAGCAAAGAAAGAAACTGTAATCAGAAGAAAGCCTAATTACTGTGTTGCTTCTTGGATCTGGGTGAAGATCTATACTGATTTCTTTAGTTTACCTGGGAGGCTGTCATGTGGAAAGCACCAAAAGCTGTATTTAAGATCAGGATATGTGGGTGAGCTGACTTCTGTCATCCAGCAGGGACAGTTCATCTATCAGAGCAGCCGGTTAGGTCGGTTTGGCGTGATTTGATTTGTCAATAAACCTATTGACTGTCTCCTACTACCTTGTTATCCTTTAGCTGCTTACAGTCCAATTGTTCAATAATTTGCTGAAGAAAATTTTCAGGCACTGAGTGGTGTGAATTTCCATACACCTTCCTGCCTCTCTGGTTAATAATGTGATTCTGTTTGTAGTTCCTACTGAACCAGCTCTGGTTGCACTTTTCCCACACTGCTTTCATGCTCTTGCAACATCTCAGAGCAACATAACATTCTCTGTTGGCAAAGGCATAGAGTGCTTCTTCACTTCATAAGTGCTGTTTGCTTCCTGGGACCCACTACAACCCATTCCTGAAATTCCAGATCAGCATTGTCAGTGATAATCGAGCTTCTGGTTTCAAGCTCTGTGCTGTACAAGCCAGAGGCCAAATGTAGTAACCCAGGAATGTGTGATTGCAAAGACTGTCACTTCCCAAGGAACTCTGCTTACTTCTAAATGACTGCCCTTTCCACATACCTGTGGGTGTCACTAACACGGTGACTCTTCCCTGCTAGGTTTGTCATATATGGGTGGCCAGCACCTCAAGCAGCTGAAAGTTTGGAAGTGATCGTTTCCTCTGTTTACAAAACCAGCATGCACTTGCTGCTGTTTTCCAGATTCCCCTGTACTCCCCGGCTAGAAATAGTTATTATTCAAGTATGTGCCCTCTGAAGAGTCCTTTTGATACTTTATATTTTCCTTTACATGAAATGGGATGCTGTACCTTGATTAGCTTTGCAATGAAAAATCTAGCAGGACACCTCTAGGAAGTGTATGAACTTGGCTGTTTTTCAGTAAAAGCTGAGTGTGTTTTGTCATGGGGAGAGCTTAACTGTGCCATTTGTCTGTGACTAGAATTTTCTATTGATCCATTTTTTTTAAGAAGAGACTCCTTTTTTGGTCCTTACTAAAAGTGCCTTTCATTTTCTTGATCTAACAAATAATCTTCTAAATTGTGTTACATGTTCTAGTGTTGGCATGCATGCCATGCCAAGGTGGTATTTGATTTCAAAGAACTGTTATCTGCTAGGACTGGTATCTGTAAATAAAACCTTGGAATCAGGGAAATACTATACATGGTTTGGGTTTAAGAGACCTTTAGAGATCATCCAGTTCTAACCCCTCTCCCATGGATATACTCTGCAAAATCAGGCTGCTCAAAGACCTGTCCAACACTTTCAGGCATGGGGCGTTCACAGCTTCTTCTGTCCCAGTGTGTCACCACACTCCAATAAAGAATGTCTTCCTCACACCCAATCTAATCTGTCCTCTTGCAGTTTAAAAGCTCTGCTCCTTGTCCTGTTGCTGCAGGCCCTGGTAAAAGTTTCTCTCCAACTTTCTTCTGATCCCCCTTAATATATTAATTTAGTCCTTAAAAGTTTCCCATTCCTTCCAGTTACTGAACCCAGCTCCCCCATATTATTACTAGCTCTATCCAAATGTATAGAAAAGGGGGAATTTTAAACTACCTTTACAAACCAGAAGGTGCCAGTAACACTGAGCTAACCTAAATTCTGGGTTGTAAGGCTACAATCTGCTTGATTTCTGATGTGAAAGAAGCACTGACAAAAAGGTGATTCCTTGGAGTAGCTCTTTTGTATTCAGTTTTGGTCTACTTCTGTAATTAGTGCAGTTTGATTGTTTAATTTATATTAAACTGTTTATTTTGAGAGATAAACCCTCAATCTTCCTCAGCATCATGTAAGGATTGTATGTGTTTCTGCAAGGGCTGAAGTGCCAACCAAATAGTGCAAGAAAAATTAACAGTTCTTAAGAGGTAAACTATAATGTTATTCCATTTTGGATAATAAGACTAAAATAATGAGTGTAATGTTAACTCCTTTGCTGGAAAGATGAAGACTGTGCAGGATGCCCTGTGATTTAGCTGTGTGCTTGTTATCCCTATTACAAAGCACCAGTGACACTGCAACTGCTGTCCCATCAATTCACCATCAGATTCCCTTGTTCTGCTTGTCCTGCTCTGCCATTCTTGTTTCTGCTGCTGTGTGCATCTGTGCTGGGGCTGTTCAGGTCCTTTCTCTGTCCCAATTCACTCCCCTATTAAAGCTGATCTGGAGAAGAAAGTGTAGGCACAGAGGGACCTTGAGGCTTTAAAAGACTGTGCCTAGTGTTGGACCTTAGTTAAGCCCCTCACAGTCATTCCAGCATGTTTGCCACAAAGCACAGGCATTTCCAGATTGTCTGTTCTGTTATCTGCGCCATGCAGAATGTCAAGGTGAAGTCAGAAGTGCACGTTTTGTGATATAAATGACAGTGATAGAATGATAAGAGTTTTCTGATGCATGGAGCATTAAAGAAGGTGCACTCTGCCAGTTACACTCCTTGGCACATGAGAATCTGCAGAAAGGGATTTAAAATAAATATCAATCAGAATTAAAATTAACTACTAATTACCATCAGAAGCTACTAGGCTTCTGCAGTTATAATCCATGAGTATTTATAGCTCAGGGCTCTAGCATTAGACTTTTTTCTACTGACTGCCACTCAAGAAGCCTAATCTTACATCACAGGACAGGTTGAGAAAAATCATCTCAAACCAATGCCAACATTATGTTTGGCTGCACAAGGCCACCATGACATTGTTTTGGAGGATGCTCTATATACTGGGATTAGGAACATTTTTGTTTCTTTTAGGGAACATTTTCCTGAAGGTTTTTACAGTGAAGATTTGCTAATGCAGAATATCTTCATACACACACAGGCAATGTGTCACCCTGCTTTAATCTAAATAGAAACCATGCAGTTTTATGATGGAGCAATGGCCAATTGCTTTAAGTCCCTCTTAAAACCCCCCTAAACAGCAACTCAGTTTTATTTTTTATTTTGTTTTGATATGAATTATTATTTTTCTTTGTAGCTTAGCAAAGATGTATCATTTTATAAATATGACTTACTAGAAAATTACCATGTGTTCTCCAGTGCAAGTGTTGTTGTTCTTAGAATAAACAACCAGATATTGTGCAATTACTAGAACATACTGGATTTTTTCTGTGTTTTTTGCTTTTAGTGTGGAACTGATGCATTCACTAAGAATGTATGTGGAAATCATGTGTAGCCTTAGTTACTCAGGGGTAAGACAGTGTGGTCTAATGGGAAAGGCAATGGTGTAACACACAGGGTGCTGGTGGTTCTGGATGTACTCCTGCCCTGTGCCTCAGTTTTCCACCAATGAAATGGTCACAATCGTATAAATGACCTCTTTCTGGAGTGCTTTGTGTTCAAGAGGAGCTTTGTGTTCAAGGGTGTTAGTACTTCTACAAATGATTTGTTGCTTAAGAAAAATTCCTCTTCTAAGGAGATTGTCAGGACTATGGGTTGGTAAGCAAGGCAGAAGCAGAGCAGGAGATGCAGCCCCATGCAAGTACCCAGCCAGTGTCTGAAGCAGTGCCAGGCTATCCCAGAGGTGTTCCAGGCAGTGCAAAGCTGCAGAATTCAGAACAACTGGAATGGTGAAATTTATATGCAAAATACAGAAAAAAAATATTTCCGTTAAAAAACTTGGGAAATTAACACAACTTCTCTTTTTATACATCCTAATAATAAAGCACAAAATGTTATGTAGATATATGTAGTGTTTCACTGCACATTGAATAAAACCAAGTAAACTCATTCTGAATGTAGGTAAGAATTTTACAAAGCATGTAAAGTATTGAAATGCATCACTAAGAAGAAAGTTGCAAATGCTGTCTTCATTAAGACTAATTTTAAAATAAAATATAGCACCTAAAAATTTCTTTCAAGTGCTTCAACATTTATGGGGTGGAAAAAAGGGTATTTTGTTCCCACCATTTTGTTTTCACATTTTTTTATTTGTACTCATGTCTTTATTCAAGAACAGTATTTTACATAAGTCTTCTGGTAAAGCGAAGCACATCTGTTTTCCCCTCCTTTCTTTGGGTGAAAGGGGTGGTGGAGCTGGTTTCCTGTATTATAAATCTGCCCATTCTCAAAGGTGACAGATTGCTCTTTCCTGTGCTTTCCCTGCAGTTTCAGAGCTGCTGAGCCTGTGTCATTTTTGCCAATCACAAAATCAACAGGTTAGTCTTCAGGGATTAGAGCTTCATCCCTTTCATGGTATAGTTTATAGATATTCCTACCTGTGCCCCCAACACGTGACAAACTCCACGTGTCTGCATTCACAACTCTCCCGGCACCAGGGCACATTATTCTAAGGTGTTTTCAGAGAGCTGTTTAGAATAGGAAAACAGAGAAGTCTTTGTCAAAAAGTCTTGTGAGGAGAATGTGAAGAGAGAAATGGAAATGGCAATCTGAGGGATCATTTTCTAGAGGTATGATCATTTGGTGTAGCTGGGGGTTTTCTGCCCCCTGGTTCCATCGCAGCCTGTTGGATTGACTGCAGGGACACTGCTACCTGGTCTGCTTGCCCCATCACTGCTCTTTGTGTTTTCTGTCCATTATCCTGGAACAGTTCTGTTCAGGAGCATATTCTAGCAGAATGTTCCACCTGAAAAGCCCTCACCAGTTCACCTTTTTAGAAGTAGATGTCTACAGGAACACACAAATGACATACTGAAATGGGCAAAGGGACTCGCAGCCACAGGGGTTACAAGGTACGTTATGTTACCTTTTGTTGACAGTTGTCATAGGCGTGATTTCGGCTTGTACAGAACACTTGCAATGGACTGTTCTGAGAAAATATGAGTTAAATTTACAGAGTAGGCCATCCAGGGACTGCTAGGGACTTCTGCAAAAATGGATGGGCCTCTCCTCCGCTGTCGATACCAACAGCTGTCCTCTCACTACTCCAGCCCAGGATTAACAGTGCCTTCCTCAAGTCCAGTGTGGAAGTGGATTAGGCTAAACAGCCAAAAGGCACTCCTAGTGCAGAATAGGAGTGTCCACACTCTGAGTTAATGCCAAGTAGTTAATGCATTCTGTATTCACACCCTCGCTTATTTTGCAACAACTTCCCTGTGTAGGCAAGCCCTACATGTTCATGTCATTTGATGGTTAGCATTGCATCAGTGACATTCCAGATTCTGACCACAATGTTAGTAATGGAAAGTGGTTCATCTTCTAATGAAATGGTAGGCTTTTTTTTTCCTGGTTGCATCTTTTGCAACTTTTTCTTTCATGTGCCTGGAGTGAATTTCTTCATTTTTTAAATGTGTGTGATAGTCTTCTCATCTCTGATACATGAAATTATGCTCTCTAAGCATGGCAATTGCCTTTATAAATTAAACTGCATTAAGCAGTGTTTGCTCAGCCTTTTTTCTTCTGAAGAGCAGGAGAAAGCCCAAGTAACAAAAATGTTCTTTACATATATTTACAATTTAGTAGTTTGTGTCTGAAATATTTTTTCCTCATAAGATATTCCAGTTTTCATGTTTCGCTCATACTGTGGCATCCTTCGTACTTGTGCTGCATTGTCCCACGCCTGGCTTGCATTCATGTAGACCTAGAGTTTCCTGGTTATTTAAGCAGTGTTTATCAGTTTGGTTTATTTTCAGCAAGTGTCTGATACTTAACCTGCTTCTAAAGTTTACATGTCATCGTGGGCGATGGTAGTTAAGATGGAAAAATAGGACCACCTTAGGTTTTCCAGAAACAGTAGCTCCTCTGAGCTTACTGATGAGCCTTCATGACATCTTTTTAGGTAATCTTCATCTCCCCCAGTAGCTTTTTCAGGCTGAGTCCAAGCAGCAGCAATGAGGAAACTGCAGTTTAAAATGTCATCCAAGGACTTTGAAGTGTGGATTTCTCATGGTTTTTTGCAATAACAGAAGGAGCAAGAAAGCTGTCTCTCTGTTTGCCTACCAAATTGTTTGAGTTGTGTGGTTTATGATCAAAGATCTCCTTTCTGTTCTACAGACACAGTTCCCACTCAATTTCAATAGGAACAGTCTGAATTTCCCAAAATATAAAGGCAAAGTTGGTCTCTTCTCACTTTGATTAGTGTGTGAATTGGAGATTTCACAGGGTTTTCTGGAGTTCTTGTTGTTTTTTCTTTCCCTAGGATTTGTAGTTCCATTTTATTATTAATATATTAAACAGTAAATTGTATCTAGCTGCAAGTGTCTTTAAATCTCCTTCACATACATTATTTCTGTAACATACATTATTTCTGTATATAGTTGTCCAATAACATTTCCATCAAATCACAGTTTCTCTTCTTTTGAAGGCCATTCTGGAAAACTGGCATCAAGCAGCTCTACCCAGCTGGGTAAAATGGGAACAGTATTTCCATTTAGAATGGTGTATTTTATAAGACCTGTAACTTAGTGGGACAAAGTACTGTAAAATATACAAGTGCTCTGAATTTGATGGCATTAAAGGAGTTTTTAGAGGATTGATATTTAGTGAAAGACATGATCCTTTCCTTCTTCACTATTATGTAAAGGAACTAAAAATTTGCTAATACATTAATCTAATTTGTATTTCATACTCCAGGAAAATAAGAATGGCTTATATTTACAGGATTGTCATTTTTTTTTTGGATGGACCAAATGCACCTCTGTGTGCTTTTTACACAAGTATCTGTCAAACAGGGCACATACAAAGCACTTGGCAGTAAATTACCAGCAAGTTGCTTGGCCTGGGCAGGAGCAAGTAAATTTGCAATTGCAATCTGGAGCAACATGTTAGAGGCCACCTTCCTTAGATCAACTTTGTATTGCAACACCAGCAAGTAATCAAATTGTAATGTACTTCAATGCAAAGCCTAGTTTGGCTTGGTTGGCAAATTAAACTATCACATGCCTCTGGCAAAAAGCACAAAGCCTTTGAACTGTTTGACTGCAGCTGTAGCTCGCACACCTTATTTTCCCTCTTAAAAATCAAATTAAACTGTAACCTGCAGCCTCTGCAGTAATTTTCAAGGAAAATTAAACTGCTGCTAACCTTTCTAGCAAAGATAACTGTCTCTAATCAAGCTGAAAGGTCCAGGACGAAATTCCCCTCTCCAAGTTTAGACAAATTCATTGAAGGAAAACTCCAGGGCTTATTAAGCATGAAGATATTACCTCTGACTCAGGAAGTCCTTGGCCACAAATTGCTAGAGACTGGAGATTTTGCCAGGAAGGTATTACTCTCAGCTTCCCCTCTTCTTTCACTCCTACAGCATTTACTGCAGATCCATCCCTAGGGAAGGACACTGGACAGTTCTGGTCAGCTTCTCTGGACTGAAGGCTAACCCAAATTCAGAGCAGTGATGGGCATGCTGACCCACTTTCAAGCATTATCTGCTGTTCTCAGCAGTGTCAGGTCCTTCCTTTAGACTTGGCCTTGGCCTTTCCTCAGCCCAGATGTCTTCTGACTCCTGGAGCACAACTCTTGGATGTGACAATGTCCTTCACCTCCCCCACCTTTCATTATTTTCTGTGCCCTGCTGACAGGAACACTTGGCATCTGACTTGTCCTCATAACATTCATGTTTTTCTTGGAGCTCTCAGAGATAGGATTTTTCCCAGCCTGGATGACTTGCTGTTATTTCTATGGAGTCAGCAGTACAATAGACCCTCTTGGGAGCCAAGACCTTGTCTGTCTGGTGGCTCAGGCTTACAAAGACTCAATCCCACATGCTTAACGTTACCCTTTGATTCTCAGGATTAGTGTCTGACTGTGGCAGGTGAGAAGGCAGAACAGCCCAGCACAAAAGGAAATAAATCAATTGAGTTTACATTGCAACATGTACTCACTGAGAACCAGGTTAGAGAAACAGAAATTGGGGAGAGGGCATTGCTGACACTGGGAGCAGTGAGCAGGCAGCAGTCTCTTGGTCATAGAAATAACAATGACAGTGGAGAGGATTTTTCCTCTCATGCTTTTTTAACATGTATATTATCTATGCTTAGTATAATTCACAATCCAGCAGTTAATAACTCTGCACTATGGTTTTCCTGTTTTTAAAAGTTGGCTTAAAAGTTCTGAGTCTCTCTCAGCAGAGTACGTAAAAGCTGAGCAAAGGCATGTTAGTCACAATATTATCAAGAGATGAAAGCGATAGAGATATAAATTAATACCAGCTTTTAATTAAAATTGAATAAGTAAAAAAAACGTTGGCAGTTGAAAATTCGTTATGATGTGTTACCAAAAATAGATACCTTTATAAGAATGCAGGTTTATTACAACAGCTGTAAACATCATTGCTGAGATAGCAAGATAGAAAATGTGTTACTAATGTTCATAACATGTTTCAGTTGGGTGGAATGGAAAACTAGAAACTGTTAAGGCACTTAATATGTGATCTTTCAGACTACCAAAATAGATGTATGCACTTCTGTTACTTAAGGCAACATCTGAATTTTGGGAACAATAACTTAGTGTTTTCTGCATCTGGTTTTAATTTGCAAGGAAAACTCAATTTTATAAAAATATAACCTGCCTTAGCTGAAGTATGTATGATCCAGTCTTTTTATTTCTTTCTGTAGAATAGTCAGACTTGCAATTTAGATCCTTGAAATTTTCGTACATTTAATTTGGTAAAAAAAAGTCCCTTTGACCTTAATCAAAACATCTTCCAATATGAGGCTGCGGATATAGATCTACAGTTTAGAGCATCTTTCTGACCAGCTTAGGATGTGTGTGTCTTGTGTAATATCTGCAAAATTTACTGTCACTGAAAAAAAGTGATTTTCCTTTCTTCTCCTGTAATGTAGAACATCAAGCAATAGCAACAAATCTGTGGGTGGTTTATCTGATTTATGGTAATTTGCTATTGACATGCTTGAGGTATTACTTGCATCATCCCAGTCTTGCATATTTGTTTTTAAAAATATTAGCTGCTTATGAAAAGGAAATATTTTAAATAATGATTCATTTGGGCTGTGATCACCTCTTGAAGCTAGGGCCCCACTCTGATAGGCTGTATACAAAATCTTTGCAAATAAAGTGCAACCTGAAGTGTTTAAGATTGCAGCAAGAGGACACTTTGAATCCAAGAAGATTAATATACCCCACCTACAAGGATTAGGTCTCAACTCATGAAATTTCAACCATTAAACATGAGGCATCTGAATCACCTCCAAAGCCAGTATGGGAAAATGTTACCCCAGCCTGGGATAATTTGCTCTTTCCAAAGCTGCCACCTGCCAATAACTCCAATATTGCTTAGCCTTGCTGTCTTAGTGGGATTTCACCCATTGCTTGGTATTTCAAAAGCTTTATTTAAAAAAACCCTTTTTCCCAAAGTTGTGCAAAAATTGTGCTTTTTTCAAATACTATGTGCTTATGATAGAATAAACCATCTACATGAGCAATTTAAGAATAATACATCAGAGAGTTTTTTTCTGAAAACAGATGACTAACACAAGTGCATTTCTGGTGTCCATACCATTGCAGCTTTGGTATTTACAGTTAAGTTGTCCCCACTTTTTCCTTCTGATTTGCAAGTGTTTGCCTTTGTTAGGTGGTCAGTATCTGAGGAAGGTATGTTTATATTCTTGGAGATTAAAGCCTTGAAATTATGATTGACATTGGACATTTGAGCTCCTTTTCCCCCTGTTGATTGCATGACACCTTAGTAGCAGACACAGAAATATCCTTGATGAATGCCTGAGTATCCTCATGATATTCACAGGAGTAGAATCATAAGATGGTTTGGGTTGGAAGGGACCTTAAAGGTCACCTTGTTCCAACCCCAATACCTGTGTTAGAGCACTGGGGTCACAGACACTCCTAAATGCTTGGAATATTGAAATGGAAAGAAAGGCAATCTCTATTAAGGAGGAAGGTCTGGAAATAGGCCTGGCATACCAGGAGGTGCTGTGGCGGAGCAAAGGCTGCAACATCAATGCCAGGAGTCCCCAGCCAGGGCTGTGCTGGCTCCCAGGGCAGTGAGCTCTGCCCAGGCTGGGTGTGAGAGGTTTGGTTGCTCCATGGGTGATGTCTGCTGGTATCACCCGGAAGGTGATGATATCACACAGGCATGCAGCACTGACCATAAGTTAGGAAACACTGGTCCTTAATAGATGTGGCAGACTGAATACCAGGGAGGCAGAGATTGGCTGATAGTGTGCAACAGCAGCACAGGGAACCCAGGCTGAGGTACTGCAGGAGGCAAATCATGAAGTAATTCTAAACTCTCTGTGTTCACTGGTGTTTCTCACTCCTCCCTTGGGGTGCAGCTCGTGCAGCTAGAAAGAAAAACGTTCTTCTTGTTTGGGACACCTTGAGGACTGCACCCCAGGGCCCTTCTCTGCCTCTGCAAAGGCATTGCAGAACTACCCCAAAGGAATGGAAAGCTATGGCAGGTGTTAAGTTTGCTGTTATTACCAGATAAGATTCAAAGATAAACAAATGCATTCAACTAAAAGCCTAGATTTGCAATAAGAGAGGAGAGCTAGAAGATAAAACAACATGTATGTAATTCATTAAGGCTATATGTAGCTCTCTCTCTCTCTAAATATATATATATAACTAACTTTTGCATGAACAAAAATTGTTCATAGTTGGTGTGCCCCTGGGTGCACAGAGTTGCTTATAGCTTGCTTTCTTCTTCTGGTAAAGGTGGAGACCTGCAGATCCTCCAGCTCTAGATGGATTTATTCTCATTTGTCTGCCCTTTATCCCCTGGCATTGGGCCACTGGGTGTTTTATGGGAATTGTCAGAAATTTCATTCTGCTCCTCCTCTTTAAGATTACTTCAATAACATTTCTGTTGACTGTGACACTTCTTGGCTTTTGTTTTTCACTAATTATAGTCTTATCAAAATACAACAGCATCACTTTATAAATGATGCATTATGGTACAGTACAAATTCCTTTTAAAGTGTGTACAGTATGTACAGGCTATACAGGAAGCCCATTTATGACACTCAAATACAAACTGATATTGAGGGTAGGACTGCCAGATCTGCTCCACCTCATCTTTTGTTAGGTTCTGGGACTCATCTGTGTGTAACTGGGTTTTGGGGAACTTGAATAGTGAATACCAAAGATTTTGCATATCTTCAGGCCAGCCTGCTCTCCTTCCCAGCCTTTCTTTCTGGCATTGCCTGTAAATAGCCACACACACACAGACACACACACATGCAAAGTGGTTACAATATAAAAATCCACATTTTCTTAAATACATTCTAGTACAGTATTTTTTGCAGTGTCTTGTCCGTGGAGTGGTGCTGAAACATGCTGTGGTATTTTAGATATCACTGTGAGATAGTGCTTGGCAAATGTTGGATTTTATTAGTTTATTTTAAGTATTGGCAATCTACATTAAATAAGAAACAATTTTTTTTCTCTTTTTCCCATTCTACTTTCTCATAAATCAGATCATAGTAATGACACCATTGAACAAATCGATGAAGATTTAGCTGTGACTCGGAGTCAGATGAACTTTATTTGTCCCATTACACAGGTATGTATCACTGCTACAGTAATTGACAGGGAAATAGTTATTTCATATTCTTCATTGATTTGATTATTACAAATCTGCAGTACCTATTAAACAACATTATATATAACAACAATATTATAAATTTTAAGCATTTTCAGAAAAGAGTAAAACTGCTTGGGAAGAAAACCCATGTAAGTGGGAATGTACTTTACCAAGCAGGATCTCGTCCTGTAGCTTGACTGGAATGCCATGTATGAGTGGCAATCACACTTCTGCTGTTTCACAGAAAATCTCAGAAGCAGCATTTTCATGGGCATTAGCAGTTCCTTTAAATCAATCCTTACTGACTGTAGGTGACAATGAAGAGGCCAGTGAGGAACAAGGTCTGTGGACATATTTATGAAGAAGATGCCATTCTAGAAATGATCCAGACTCAGAAGCAGAAAAAGAAAAAAGTCCGGTAAGCTAAAAAGAATGTGTGGAAAGGCATTTGCTCTGCTGTGTAAGTGGAATTTTACTCCACTTGTTCTAGGAAATGTATTTGGATTGGAAAGGCTTCAGGAAGTAAAACTTCAGCATCTGCCCAAATCACAGCCTCCTCATTAGTACTAGACACGTGAAGGTGCTTTTCTTTTTAATGAAAACTGTGTGTAAGGAAATATTCAGGAATTGTGTGGGGAAGTTACAGCTTCTTGTAGCTGCACAACAGAAGTAAAGTGATGACCAACAGAGAGAGACCTCAGTTTCCTATTATTTAGTTGCTGATATGTTCCCACTGCTTATGTAGCAAGCCTTAAAGTAAACGAAAAAAAATTCCTCCATCCACCTTCTTTTGCAGTTATATTCCAATTCAGCTCAGAAATATTAAAACCGCTGAATGTTAAAGTGAGAAATATTAAACCACAACATTTTAGACAGAATAGAATTTAAGAATGAGATCAGATAGTGCAGTGCAGTTCCTACCATGATGGAGTTAAATAATTCTTTCCTTATATCACCATTATAATCTGTCACTTTTCCACATGGAACATATTTTTTTGAATGAAAAGATGTAAGAGATTAATTTTTAAACCTCAAATTCTCCACAATAAATTTGAAAATTATAATGATTTTAAGGGAAAAAAAAGAGAAAAAAGTAGAAAAAGAAGAGGCTTGAACACGAATGCTTTTTGGAGCAAGTGAGAGGACATATCATGTCATCATTGATTCATTGATTTCACCTTTGTTTTTACACCATTTATGCTAGAGCCTCCTGCTTTGGGGCTGATGACTTCATGGAAACTTACTAGTTCTAGACTTCTTAATAAATGTGCAGTTTGCTTAGGAAGGTCTGTTGGGGACCAGCAACCTGATTTCCCTGAAGATAATGCCACAGGCAGCTTATTTCCTCCATCTGTTGCTCTGGCATTTGTGTGAGGCTCTACACAGTCCTCCATGAGGGTTACAAAGGTAGAGCTGGAGTTTTTATTCCATGCTCATTCCCTGTTACAGGAAAGCACTGCTATGAAACCAAGCATCAGTTGGAATGCCCAGCCACTATCTCAGGGTCAAGACAGCTTGAAGAACTAGATGGAAGCACCTTGCTTGTGTTACAAAATCTAGGGGTAAAGTCTGGAATGGGAATAACTGGGAATAACAACAAAACCAGCAACATGGATGGACAGAGACTTGGCTGGAAAAATGAACAGGAATTGGGTAATAGCTCTCAAGTTGGAGGAAACTGAGTGTTCTGGAGGATAGGGAGAGGCTAAAAAGCATGTGCTCAACAGCCCAATGACAAGAATACTTTCTCTGATACTGAATTTAGGATGTATCTAAATGTTTCTCTGTGTTGTTAAATCCATCAGAACAATGTCAATTTAGGAGGAATTGTTGTAGTGGATCAAAAGTTTCTGCTCTGCTGAAAAACAAATAGGCTCACATGACTGAATTTTATTTTACCTTTTAAGAAAGGGAAGACTAGAGAAACTCTGGAGTTAAAAAAATCATATCAGCTGTACAACACCCAGCTTTAAAAGCTCCCTTATCCTCAAACCAAAACTATTTGTGCAGTCTGAACACTGGCAGTTCTTAATACTGAGCTTTTAGTTGGCGGCCTTACCATTTTTACAGCAGTTATTCCAGTGCTAGAAAAGCACTCACAGAGCAATGCCACAGCTTCACTGTAATTAAATTAAGAAGGACTCCTTGGTTTTCTCTGCCCAGTCTGACCAACCTACGGTAATTTTAAACTTTCTCATGAAAATTCAGTTAAAACCCATCATCTACTGTGGTGGGAAGACAGGCCAGCTATTGCAGCAAGTTCCCTGTTCAGTGTTCCAGTGTGATGGCCTGGCTGCTGGGCTGTGCCCCTGCCAGGGATATTCCTGTGGGATCAGGTGTCCTGGCAGAGCAGGGCAGGATCCTCGCTAGCCTGGCTCTGCAGTTGGAGCTGCTGCTCACTCTGCAGACACACAGTGGCTGTTTCCTCACAAGCACTTCCCAGCTGGAATCCACAGGATGCCTTCGGTGCCCTTGGCAGTGCAGTGCCTGCCTGCCAGCCCTTCAGCTGACGTACACACAGCCCGTGCTGACAGACCTGTCACACACTCCTTGAGGCAACTCTTACGTCTCTTGCTTTGCTCACTATTTTCCACTGCCTGGAAGGACATACTAATACTTTATGCTTACAGGAAATGTGGAAAGCTTTCTGAGCCCTTGTTATTCATTAATCTGGCAAGCTCTTGCTGTATTAAGGTGATAAATGGGAAAACTGAGGCACAGAGCAATTAAATGACTGATCTATGACAAACACTGTAACCTGTGGACGAATCTGGAGTAAAAGTTATGAGTACTGAGTGTAAATACGTTCAGCACCTCAGACAAACGTTTCTCTTCAGAGAGGAAAAAATTCAGGAAAAGTGCTACTTCTTACTATAGATACCATCTGTGTGTGTTTGGGCTGCCACCAAAGGAAAATGACCTTTGGTCCCTGAATATCTTTTACCCTGCTGTCTTTATCTGGCTGTTTCAAGTAGTTGTAAGACATTTTGTATTTGATTATCATCTAGAGGCTGTTAATTTGGCCCCATTTCTCCTTTCTGAGCTTTCACAGCTCATAAAAAGTCAGGTTGATTTTTACACCAACTAGATAGTACACTGATTCACCAGTCAGTCATGGCAAGACTCACTCCCTTTTGGTTCCCTAGAAAATAATTTCCCTACTTATCTGCCAGTAAAGATTATACTGCTCCACTGCAGTTTAGTGAGGTAAGCAGTATCTACCTGCAGTTTTTAGAGGACTGCAGAGAGAGAAAGCAACACAGAAAGGTGTCCATGCAGTGCTGATATCATTGCTGATGAAGGCAGCTTGTGTGCTTGCAGCAAGAGAGTGATTACAGGTGAAAGTCTCCATCTCTCACTGTGCACCTTCTTTCCTTCCTTCAGCTGCTGATTCTCACCAGTTGGGATAGATTTATTTTTTCCCACATAGAGCTGGTGAAGAGGACAAGAGGTAACAAGGAACTGAGAGAAAGAATGACAAAAAAAAAATCTAGCAGATGTTATGCAAAAGCCCATATCTGTCAAATACAATTCTTCTTAATGGAGTCTCTCTTTTCTTTTTAACAGATGCCCTAAAATGGGCTGTAGCCATGTTGATGTAAAAGGATCAGATCTTGTACCAGATGAAATACTTAAAAGACTGATTGACAGTCAGAAAAAACAAAGCTGGTCAAGCCTGGACACGTGAGCTGGATATGCTACTGCCACAAAGAAAATTTGTTATTAAAGGTCCTGTGAGATAAGCTGCTGATTCTAAATAGGTTGTATAACTGATTGTTATGTGTTAAGTGTTTCATTTATAGGTAAATCATTGTTAAATGTTTCATTTGTAGCCAAAGTTAAAGGTCTCTGCTGTAACTGAAAGCATTTTTTGTAGTCAGGAATATAAGGAAGTCCAGTTAAACTTGTTTGGGTTTTTTCTACCTTCCTGAATTTCTAAAAGCTTGCATTTGGTAAATAAAGTATGTTTTGCAGCATTTAAACTTCCTTTTCAGTATGCTAGTTTCTTCAACATATTAGAGATGCAGATCCTGCCAGCGTTAATGAGTGCTTTGCTCTGTGTTGCAGATAGTTCTGTCACTGTCTCTCTAACTACTGGGCATGGTTGGAGTAGGACACTGTGACCAAGGATTTTCAGTGCTTGGGACCATGCCCATGTTGTAACACAAACCTTAGAGATGAATTTGCAGAAAGTGTTGCACACTTATACCTTGTTTGTGGCCACAGAGAACAACCACTCAGCTTTGAGGATTTGGCCTTGTTTTTTTATAATTTTGAACTCTCTGCCCTGACTTAGGCTTTTATTTTGATATTCAGAAGCATTTAATTCAGGCTTTTTTCATTTGGGAGTCCCAGAAGGCTTTACCTTAATGTTGTAGGCTAGAAGACTACAATTATTTACAGAAGTATTCCAATAACCAAATTTCAGATAGTACAAATGTATTGTAAACATATGCCTTGGATTGAAAAACAGTTAAATCTTTTTATATAATCTTCAGATATCTATGCTTTTGGGCACAGATCCAGAAAAGAACTTAAACTTTGTGACACTATTTATTGCCTAAATTGATCTGAACACATCAGGCAGGTAAGGCATATATATACATGAATTAGAAATAGCCATAGGTAAAAGAAGCTGCCTTGGCAGTCAGATGACAATTATCTCTTGGCATATGTAAGCAGAAAATACAGGTTTCTTTGTGCTTTGGGATCCTTAGTGGGCTAGATGGTGTTTTCCTATGTAATTTTTCTGAATTTACAATCTGACATTTAATGTAAAATGTAGCTGAGGTACCCATGTACTCAGGTTTCCACTCTGGGTTACTGTTTGCTAATAGCTCTCCTTTCATAGACCATTATTAACCCCAATTGCACTTAAGAGCACAAACCACTTCAAGCTGAAAATTGTTATTTTGTAATTGAAGAATATTAATCTGCAAGCTGATTTCATAGCTGAAAAAGAGAACTGAACCATTATTGCTTGCACTGGGCTTTTGTGTTCAAAACACTTCGTGGGAATTGGCTGGCTAATTTTCATTATGTGGTCTAACCCTGAGGTCCATCCTTCCCCAGCTCTGCAGTGAGCGTGGGTGCTTCTGCCATGGAAGCCCAGCTGAAACAGCTGAAAGGGACTGGGGGGTGGTGGAGCAGTATGTACCTGTTTGTATTTTTGTGTGTAAAATCTGGTCCCTTTTAAAATACCTCAGGGCTCAAGCCTGTAGTTTTTAAGGCGGGTCACCCCTTTTCAGTTAAATACCACAAGGGAGGATGTTAACAATAGCATTTTTCAAAAAAAAAACAGGGAGGGGGAGGGAATGTCCTTTTTGTTTCATCTTTAAGATTGTGGCTAAATTTATTCTTGAACCATTTCTAAGCAGAATATCAGAAACAGAAACTTGCATTGGTTAAATAACCTCTGCAGTTTCTGGCAGAAGTGCATTAAGATTGTCCTCTTGGATCTAATTCAATCCCTAGTGATAACCAGCCTCCCAAGTTTTCAGATGCAAAGACGTACATACATTTTCCATGGCCACAAGTGCTGCACCTCAAATTTAGTTTGTGTTGGTGTCTGAGTGTGCCTTCCAATAACACATGGAAATCTGGAAAATTATACCCAGATTCCTACCAACAAACTGGTGGCAGCAGGTTTGGTTTGCTCCCTGTGGCATTTGTACCAGTATAGCCTTGGATTGCTGCAGTTCCTGATATGGTTCATTGCCCTCATGTTCCAGTGAGTAATGCTGTGAGGGAGATTGCTGTCTTGGTTACACCTTGTTGTCCTACGTGAAAAAGAGACTTGACCCATCACAGTGCTGCACTCAGCCTCTGTTAGCCAATCCACAGGTAATAAGGTGGACTGCCTGCTTAAGATGATGCAGCTGGGAGACAAAAACCAAACAAATCTGAAGCAACACTTTAAATGAAAAGAACAAATAGTCAAACAGTCACTTATGGCCACTCCAAGAGGAAAGTTATTTTTGGATTTTCATATTCCTGCTTCAAACTACATCATCTTCCTTCTCTCCTTTGCTAGCCTGAGACAGGCAGTGTCAGTGAATCAGAGAAGCTGAACCGCAAGTGAAGTTCTGAAATCCTTCTTGGTTTCACCTGAAAGAGATGGCATCACTGGCCTGCCTAGCTTTAATAACAATCACATCTGAGGTGAATAGGCATGTGTATTTAAATAGAGGTAGGTTTCTTTCTTTTATCATCAGAGATGCCTCTTTTAAAATATGACCATGTTATCCAGGAAAAGACAGATACTTGTTCACTTGGGCCAGCGTTGCTGGTGAGAGTACTTGAGTCCCATTAGAATCAGTGATGCACCACACAGATTCAAGTGCTAGAATAAACTGCCTGTGTTTACTGAAATCAATGAAGTTTTCACCAAAATGTTTGGCATTTCTGAATTTAAACTATATCATAGCACCCAAGGAATCCTAGAGTGATGAATGGTATTTTTTTTTCTTTGAACTTGGAACTTGAGCCATCCTGCTGATTTTGTCATGGCCAGTTCTCTTCTGTTGGTTCTTACAAGTAATTTTCCTCCTTAAATTGACAGATTCCAGGGTTGGCCATCAGCATCCATTGCAGCTGGCTCTTCTCTTAACTAGGTAGATGGACAGAGTGACCGTGGCAGCTGGGGAAGGCTTCTGTGCCTGTCAGCTCACCTGGTGCAAGATACAAACCACTACTGATTCACTCGGGTGGCTGCACTTAATGGCAGCTTTTTCCTCTTTCATTTGCAGAGTTCAGGGTTTGTTGTGCAGTTGTGATCTCTCTGTTCCCACATGTCCCACATTTCCCCTAAACTCTACTCTGGGAAGAAGTAGCTTGAAAGAGTTAAAGAATAAAAATAAGTGCCTGTGATGAATAAGCTGTATGATCTGTATGATTCACATAGTGGAAACTCAACAGCAGTTAAACCTTCAAATCTTAATCTGCTTTGGCTATAAGATATCATATGTAAACAGGCATATGTTAACAGTTCACAGGGTAATTTGTGTCTCATTGTCTGACGTCAGCAATTTTGCAATGATATTTTTTAAAAGAAATTCAGAGGTCAGGTGTTTGTTTTTTATTTTCTTTTTCCCATAAGATGTGCTTACAAATGCAGCAAATCTCAGGGTAGCTGAGAAGGATCTGTCATTGAAAACTGGTGAGAATCTGTCTCTGCTAGAGAAGTTCCACGTAGTATTTTGAAGGTTTAAAGAAGTGTCTAGGCAAATAGTGAATTAAAGGCAAGAGAGATCCACGTACAACAGCTTTCAGTGGTACCCTGAGGCACAAGCCATTAACACTTGCTCACTTAAGCTTGCTCTCTCACTTGAACAGATTCTTCCTGTGAATTCTCCATTTTACAACTAGAGAGTCTGAAGTTTTCAAATCAGTGAAGCCATGACGAATAAAGATAAAAACTAATCAGGCAGGCATCTCATGGAAGATTTAGCACACTTGTGCTTAAAGGAGTGCACATACCTCTGAATCAAGGACATATTCATCATTACTGCTCTGGAGCTGTGATCTTATTCATTCTAGAAGAATCAAAAAGACTAAGTCAGTGCTCCCTTGAGAAATACCCGGAGCAAAAGCAGGGGCTGCAGGAAGTGATACTGATGACTCAACAGCCAAGGCCAACACACTGCCTTATTTTAGACAATGTCCTCTTGGATACTCATGTTTCCTCATGAGTGGCTGATGACAAAGGTCTTACCTACCTGTGGTCACAAGTACCTCATGACATTTTTCTCAAGAATAGCTCCAGTACTGTGGCCAGAACTAGCTTAGAATTCGCTGTGCTACTTTATTAAGTTTCACTGCCATTTCAAGTGAATCTTAATCCTCACCTTCCCTAAAAATCTTCATGTATGGATCCTGCTGTGTCTGTTAACTAAACATTTGCCTAATGGATAGTGCTTTATTATACAGTGAAGAAGATGCACTTAGAAAAAGACTTCCTGGAATGGAAAATGTAAGAATATCCCAAGGACAGGTCTTCCTTTCTGTTACTACAGCCAAAGCCTTAAGCTGATGGCTCCTCACTACAGGTACTGATGGCAAATTCCAAGTCTTCCATAAATAATAATTTATTTGCTGGTCATAAAGTACTTACTGTTAATATATAATATTTCAAACACCTGACGTGGTCACAGAATGCTCAGAGGAGAATCCTGTGTGTAGGTGCCAGCAGATTCTAGGCTCCCAGCCAGTTACTATAAAGAGCAAAAACATTGGATTGATTGTTAAGCAAGTAAAATTCTGAAATGGGTGTACATCATCCAGTAGATACCCATGTATGTGCTTAGCCTCTTGATGCATGAATAATCACAGTAACTTGACAGGACTGCAGCAGTGTGCAGAAAACACTGTGTGTTTCATCATTTCCAAGCACTGCAGAAAAGGCTGTGGTGGGCTGAGAAGAGAGCCTGCCTCTCTTGCTTGTTCTGATGTTAGTCCAGACCCAAAGACAGAGCCTGAAAGCACGCACATGAATTGAATTGCATGGGAAGCTTACCAAAGGAAGTGTTTGCTTGTAAACTCAGTATGAATAGGATCTTCTCTGACCGCAAGGGAAATGGAGACACTCATTCACTGTCCCCTTGTGCAATCCACTTCTGAAGTAAAAACAGGATTTGAGGTCTAAAACCTGAACCTTCACACGTCTTCCAGGCAACAGAAGAAGCCTTCATGCTCTCCAGTTAGCAAAGGAACAAAGTCAGGAGGTGCTGCTCATAAGACTCCTTGGATTTGTTAACAACAGGTTTATCAAAAGGGAATCATTGAGACTTCTGAGCTACAGCAGCCCTGAGAGCAGCTTTTGTGTGGGCTTGAGGGGAGACATCTGAGCACCATTACACTGCACTGCTTTTGATGTCACTACGTGCTCGTCATGTGTTTTATATCTCAGCGGTGAATCTGCCGCCAAGTTCCACAGTGTCTGAGGATGGCTGTGGGTTATCACAGATGCTGCTCTGCTATAAAAAACATCACTTTTAGTTCTTTATCACCTGGCCATACGACTACTCTTTGAGCCCCATCTGTGCAGGGTAATTCTGTACACCATTAGATTATAGATGACATGCTGGTTTTAGATTGTTGGCTTTCAATCTGGCAGTAGTTTAATTTTCATTACATGGCTTGAAATAACTTTAAAAATAAAGATACTGATTTTTCATCGTTTACCAAGAGTTTAATATTAGCCAAAATATTTGTGTTCCTTGCCTTTCTCATCCAGTAAAGACCTTTTCATTTTTTTCTGTGGCAAGCAGCCAGTTTATTTATAAGTGCCCTAATCTAATAGAGATTTATTCAGTGTGTCCCATGAGACATACTGTCAAAGTTACCAGACCTGTCCCAAGCACTTGGGAAGTGGGGAGATGGTTACACAATACTCATTGCCTCTGGCTGCTCTAGTTATAGAGATAAAGGGTCAGAGAACTGGAGCAACAGTGATAATTTTGTGAGCATCTAAGGAAAATTGCTGCTCAGGTGAGTGTAAGCACTGGCTGAGGGCAAGGCAGGTAGATGCTTGAAAACCATGTAACAAAAATTCCCTTAAATAAAATAAGAGAAATGGGAGGATCAATGCCTGAGCACCAGGAATTCTGGATTCTTCAGTCTTTATCTCACAGATGCACTAAGCTGCTTGTCTGTTTCAAAAAAGAGAAAAAATATATGAAGAGCAATATTCACCTTGCCAGATTCCTGGCAAATCTGTGCTATGTAAGACCTTTCCCTCTGCTAGGACGTGCCCATTCTGTGATACACATCCCACAGGCTCTTTTTTCTGCTGCAGTCCCAGATCCTTGCCTAGCAGCTGGGACTCCAGAAGTGAGGACGCAGCCAGCAGTCCTGCTTGCTTTGACTGGCCTTTTCCAAGGCAGGATCTACTTTTTATAACGATTCTGCAATGTCCTTTGACTGAGAGCTCCTCAGACTTTGCTAGTGTTGGGAAGGTGTCTGTTGCACACTGTTATCCTTTGTCAGGCATGAAGTCTACTGAACTCTACTTCCAAAGGTCATCCCTGCCCACCTCACAGGTACCAAGTACCTTTGGAACATCTGAGTGCTGGTTCCTTGTATTCTGCTGGCTCACAGCAGTTTATTTTTTCTGGCACTTGGATAGCAGGACTCATCCACAGAGTCAATGTTTTATCCCAGCATTAGGTCTGTAATTGTGCACTGATCTGTGCTCCACAATGATTTTCAGTGCTGTCCACTGGAGATGTGTAACATTGCCCTGGTTCATTTTGAAGGGCTGTAAAGCCATTCAGGCTCAAATTCACCACAGGCACAACTGGGAATTACCATGACAGAATTCATCACACATGCTAAGCAGGTAGAGCCCGAAAGGTCTTTTTTGGGGAAGGGGGAGATGCAATGATGAAAGTTTATGCAGGGAATAGAAGGAAGACCTGAAAAGATAGCTTTTGATTTCAGGAGGAGACTAGTGCAGGAGATAAGCCTACATGCTTAAAAGCCAGTGTTGTTGATGGCAACAAACACAAGGCTGCTGTGTCAAGTGTGGTAGCTCCATTTTCTGCAAAAATCTTAGAATACTGAAATATTGCAACACTTTTTCACAAATCTCTTCCTGGAATTCCTCCTGTTCTCAGCACTGGTTCCTAACCACACCAGGGCTGCATGCAAGCACTGGCAGAGGTGGGCAAGAGGACAAGTTTCAGCCCTTTGAGAAAGAGCAAAAGAACATGCCATGTAGGTCATCACACAACATCCTTGGCATCCCTTTTATTTTTTTTTTATTCTTAATTTTTGCATTTTGGGGATTAGCCAAAATTAGAAAAACCAGAAAAGCCAAAGTGGGAATCCCTTCTCTGCTCTGCATCTTGAAATGAATTTGGTGGGGATGGAGGGAAGTCTGGATGTGGATCTTTTCCTATATTCTGTACCCAAAACATAATACTAACTTGAGTAATAATTGCTACTGTATGTTCAGCCATGGCATTAAGGCTTTGAGTACTGAAAGCATGCCAGGCATTTTAAAGAAGCACCAGAGGTTTCCTTCTGTCAAGAACTTCACTCATTTTTCAAAGACCTGGGAGATTTAAGCTTTGGTTTGTCTCAGTCAACTGTAGTTCAGCATATACAGTCAGCTAGAAGAGGGCACCCACCAGTGCTTGTGGGATGAATGCCCCAGGGGTTATCTTTTCCTGGCCTTTGGGAACTGCTCACCCAGTTTTAGGGCTCCAGTTAGCAGGGACGGACATACAGAGCATGAAATTGCTGGAATCCCTGTGAGGAAAGGCTGCCCAGGCACCAGGAGAATGTGGCAGGACTGTGAGGTACAATGCTGTGTGTACTCTGCTCTCCTCACATGCCAGGTGGGTTTGGGGGAGCCAGGATGACAAGAGGTGCTTTTTTCCCTTCCTCGGGACCAGTGGGTGCCATCTCCCATTTGGCTGCCAATAGCTCGAGCCAAGCCCTGTGCTCAGGTGCCACTGTGTCCCCATGGTGTGCACCTAAGGTTTTAGATGGATGGGAGGCTGGGCAGGTGAAGGACACAACTTCCAACAATGTATGCAGCAGATCCTTGGTACAGCCTCTCCTCAGCAGGGACAGTGATCTGACACAGCAGCTGAGAGAGAGGGATCTTTGGGAGGGTGGGAACACTTGACACCTTCATTCCTGCTCACTCTGCATCTCAGTTCTGAGAGAGCTACAGGGGACACCGGCACACACCACTAATGCCCGTGAGAACCTTTATGCTGGTCCATTGCTGTTTTGTGCGCACCCGTTTGTTTTTGTCTGCACCCCTTCCCTGTCCCCAGAGGTTCTGATACCTTCCCCCCCACCCTGCACCTTCTGCTGTCTCAGATGGAGGAAGCGGCCTACACATGTGGCATCCTACCAGCTAAATTCACCCAGCAGCAGCATTCCAATCATTAAACTTCCCGGAAGGGAAAAGTAAAACAAAAGGTCTGATAGATACTTGCATGTGTTTTACCTATAAAGAGGAACCAAATAAAATAGCATGCTTTGAGAGTTGTGGTGAATCACTCAGAAACAATCTGCAGGCATTAACGGAATTTTATTTCTGGGGAAAAAAAAAAAGAAAGAAAGAAATGCAGGCCCTGGGATATCCCTTTATGGCATATGAGTTTTATGTTTAAATGCATTAATGGGACTGCTATGCTATGAGTCATCCCGCACAAGAGTTTCATGTGTTTCTTAAAATACACTAGAAGTAGCTGAAGGCATGCATGGGTTTGCTGTGCAGTTATCTATCAGGAATCTGAGCAAATACCTGCACACGTGGCATCACAGGCTTCAGAGCTGGGTGACCCATCCTCAGCCCTCTCTGCCTCTTGCACAGACCCAGGATGGGGAAACCAAAACAGAGGAGGAGTTGATCCTACTGAATAACAAAACGCAGGGTCCCCGTGTTAATATTAGGGAAGCTTCAGCGCTAAATTACAGAAAATTTGCATATATAAAAACAGAAAACAGGAGAGTTTCCTTCTGAAGCATTCTTGTCAAAACTACAGCTGGTTTTTTGGTTTTTTGGTTTTTTTTCCCAGGGATGATTTGTTGTCTGGTTTTGTCCCTTTTTTTTTTTTTTTTTTTTTTTTTCCTTCTCCATTTACTCCCAGTCCGGGCTGTAAGTCTATTTACTACTCCTTTAAAGCCATGCTGTTGAGCTGTGTGTAGCTCCTCTCAGTCTGCTCCTCGCAGGTCACTGCAGCTGCTGGCGGCTGCCTGGCTCTCTGAGCTATTCCTTTTTCGGACAGCAGATATAGTTTTAACATGGGAAACACCCAGTGCCAAGTATTTCTGATGGTGCACGTTACGTCTACGCTTATGAGTAAACGCTTATGCTCACACAACAGCGCTGTGATGCAAACCTTGGGGTGAGGGATGGTTATTTAGTGATTAGTGAAAAGTAAGGACTGTGGCTGGGAACCTGCAGTTGTATGGACAAGAAGATCCTGGAAAGGAAGGTGGCCTCGCTTTCTCGACATAATTATTTAGGGTCGAAGGGGGGGGGTCCCCGCCGCCCCCTTCAAGTCCCGCGGCGGCTCCGCGGCCGCCCCGCCCGGCGGGCCCGGGGCGCGGAGAGCAGCGGGCGGAGCGGAGCGGGCGTGTCCCAGCCTCCCTCCTCCCATTTCCCTGTGCGTCAGGGCCGGGAGGAGGAGGAGAATCACCTTTTTTTTTTTTAATTTTTTTTAAAAGCCTCCAACTAGTTTAGCGCGGACTCGGCAGCAGATGGTGGACACGGCCCGAGGTTTCGGCGGGGAGAGCGAAGGGATGCGCCCAGCGCGTAGCGCCCGCCTGTAGCTCCGCGCCCGCTCCGCTCCCCCCATGAGCCGCCCCGCGTCCCTGCTGCCGGCCGCCCGCTGCCGCAGCGCCCCGGCCAAGCGCCTGCAGCCCCTGCACGACGGCCCCGCCGAGGAAGCGCCGGCCGCCAAGTGCCCTCGGCTCGCCGAATGCGGCCCCCCGGACTGCCTGAGCGCTCCCGGCTCGCCGTGTGCCCCCGCTTCTCCCGCCGGCGGCGGCGGCGCGGCGGGTCCCAGCCTGATCGCCTCGTACCTGCTGCTGCCGCTGGCCGAGCGGGAGCAGGTGTCCCGGGCGCTGAGCGTCAGCTCGGGCCGGGAGCTGCGCTGCAAGGTGAGCGGGAGCCGCGCGGGTGGGGAGCGGGTCCTGCCGGCCCGGGGACAGCCCTGCCGAACATCCTTCCTCCCGCTGCTCCACGGCCGGGAACGCCCGGCCAGCCCCCGGCGGCGTTTGCACGCCTGCCAGTGAGCCGGGACTCCGGCTTACCTCGGAGCGCCTTCCCCCCAGAGGCTGTGGGAATGGTGGTTTGTTTTAGTTTCCCCCCAGCCTTTCAATGTAAAACGAACAGGAAGGGTCTCGGTAGCCGCTCCTGCCGGTCTTGCCGAGCCCTGGCTCCCCTCCAGCTCTCTCGTCATTGTTTGGGGAGAGTTGCTACGCGAGCTGCAGCTTTCAACGCCCTTGAGAATGAATTTGGGTTTAATTTCCTCTATACAGGTGTTCCCCCTCAAACACTACCAGGACAAGATCCGACCTTACATTCAGCTGCCGTCGCACAGAAACATCACCGGGGTTGTGGAAGTCATTCTCGGGGACACCAAGGCCTATGTGTTCTTTGAAAAGGACTTTGGGGACATGCACTCCTACGTGAGGAGCTGCAAGAGGCTGAGGGAAGAGGAGGCTGCCCGGCTGTTCAAGCAGATTGTCTCCGCTGTAGCTCACTGCCACCAGTCAGCCATCGTACTTGGTGACCTCAAGCTCAGGAAATTTGTTTTCTCTAATGAAGAAAGGTAAGTGGCTGTCAGCAGCCAGCCCTGGGTGAGTGGGGAGGGAGGAATGCCACATCCAGAGACACAAAAAGCGTCCCAGGGAGTGGAAGCAGCCCCGTCAGCGGGGCATCACCTGCGAGCAATCCGAGTAGGTCCTCATCACGTGTGTGTAGTAGGTCACGGATCTAACCGGGGCGCGCTCCCTCTTAGATCTTGACTGATGAAAGGGAGGAAGCTCGCCGGGAGCTTCCTCTCATTCAGCAGAAGTTCACTGAAACCCGCTGGCAGACAAAGGGATGATAGTTCAGATGCTCGTTAGCGCCAGAAGATGTCATGTGTGCCGCTCATTCAGTGTGAAATGAATAAAAGGGAGAGGGGGGAGACTGAGGTGTTGTACCGGCGGGAGGAAGCAGCCCAGCTGGGGGAGCAGGAGATGTGAGGAGCTGGACCTCTGGTCCCTCCTCGGGAGAGCTGCCTTGTGACCCACGCTGGAGCCCCAGAACTTGGGTAGGGTCTCCTTGCTGAACCACTCTGCTGATGAGAGTGATGCTGCTGAACCTTTCGAGGCTTTTATCCCCTCTCCACTGCCGTGCTTCCCATGCCCCCCATGCTGGTGGATCGTGGGCACACACAGGAGGGAAGGTGGGACATGGTTAAATAATGCTTTGGGAGTCCTGCATCAAAGAAAATCACTTTAGTAAAACTTAGCCTAAAGCCGAGGCTCATAGAGGAGATCATAGAATCTAGTTGTTAAATTTAGATTAGGGAAATAATTCAGTATTCCCCTGGAGTGTTTGCTGCTCTTGCAGTGCTTCACCACACATGGCAGAGTCAGAAAAACAGCAAAACTGACTCTGGACTAGCTGCTTATCCCAAGGAATGTTAAAAAACCAAGTAAAAGCTGTAATGGAGTTGTGCTTAATATCATAAAAATGTACGGTGATACTACTGATGCGAAAGAAAAGGGATTTTGTTATGTTAAACTGGGCTAATGATTCTTCAGGATATCTTTTACAAATGTGATAAGAAAATTAACCAGCACGGCCCCTCTGAAACAGCCATATGTTGACACGTAAAGAAAGCTATTCCTTTGAAGGAAACTATTGCAGCTTTTCCCTCCCATAAGAAGATGAAACATTTGTTGAAATGTTACGTTGCTTACAGTCTCGCTCATTTGGAAATAACGTGTTGCACAGGCGATGTCATGTGCATCACATTTGGCAAGAAGAGGGTTAAGCAATGGCAGGCGACGCGGGCTCTGCACAGGTGCAGTTTCAGGGCTCCCGCAGCCAATCCCGGGCCCACGGTTCTCGTTGAGTCATATTTTCCGTTTGCAGAACCAATGGGTATTTGCCGAGGTCAGGCTGAGGACAGGCTGAAGCCAACATATCTACACCCCAGCAGGCTGCCAGGCAGTGCAGAGCCCTTCCAGGGCTGCCTGGTGGCTTCCCTGCCGATGGGGAGCTCCCCTTACCCTCCAAAATAGGAGGTTGGGGTGGACCCATCTCCACCTGGAGATGGTGAGTGTGGTGATACGCTCCAAAAATAAAAAAAATAAATTACAAACTAAAATGAAAAAAAAAAAAAAAGCTTAGGGAAGGCAATGATCCTCATGAGTGCAGAGGGGAGCTGGGCTTTGTGGTTTGTGGAATCGCACAGCTGGATGCTGTTTGCTCAAAGCCTGAACGGCACACAGTGGCTGCAAAGTGCCATGTCACCAATTAACCCCCTGCAGTGGCACCGCAACCTGTGTGGGCAGCAGAGACTCAGTGTTCCTCAAGAGTCCTCTGTGCTGTTAAAATCTCCAGTTAATAAAGAAACATGAGTGTCACTGAATGCTGGCCCGATGCACACAGCATCACTTCCATTACACGTTCCTGGGCGTCTGGGCAACTTCTCTGCTGCAAGTTGAGGTGTTTCCTTTCCCAGTGCCAATGGGAGAGAGAATGGGGCCATGGCAGGGTCTTGCTGTGCTTGCTCACGACTGCTGTTGCTATTTCTCACCTGTGGCTTCCTCTCCTGCCCTCCCTAGGACTCAGCTGCGTCTGGAGAGCCTGGAAGACACACACATCATCAAGGGTGAAGACGATGCTCTCTCAGACAAGCACGGCTGCCCGGCGTATGTCAGCCCTGAGATCCTAAACACGACGGGGACTTACTCTGGAAAATCGGCCGATGTGTGGAGTTTGGGAGTGATGCTTTATACCCTGCTGGTGGGACGCTATCCCTTCCATGACTCGGACCCTAGCACTCTGTTTTCCAAAATCCGGCGTGGACAGTTCTGTATTCCTGACCACGTCTCCCCCAAAGCCCGCTGCCTCATCCGCAGCCTCCTGCGGCGGGAGCCTTCCGAAAGACTCACTGCTCCAGAGATCTTGCTTCACCCTTGGTTTGAGGCAGTCTTGGAGCCTGGATATACAGACCAGGAGACAGGAGCTTCAGATCAGATTGTCCCAGAATATCATGGAGACAGTGATGATATCAGTTCCTTCTTCTGCTAACCCCGAAATCTCAAAAACCTCGTCGGTTCTTACCTCCGGCATCTTTGTAGGGTTTCATTTTCCCACTTCTGCAAACTCAACTGCATCTTAAAGTGCCAGTATGGTCAGAAAAGTGACCTTGTCTAAATGAATGCCACCCTGGAGGTCTCCGCTCCCTAAGTGTACTCAGAGTTCCATCCTCTTGCTCTGCTGGTCGGTCCCACCAGCCCCGGAGGACTTGTGCAGCCTTGTGAGAACTGTCTGGCTCTTCTGCCTCCCGCATCCTCCTCCGCTGTAACTGGTCACATCTTGGCTGCAGAGTCTTACGTCTGGCAAGGTGTGGGATGGAAAGGCAGCTCCTTCTGCTTTCCTGCAGCGGCTGCAGAGGTGTGGAGCCCTGGCCACGATGTGTAGGGGCAGAGGGGCACATGGCTCACCTCTGCCTGAACAAATCTGACAGAAATGGTGAAAAGGGGAATCGCCTTGGCGTGCCCCAGCAGCCAGCTCACCAAGCAGCTCTCTGACTGTAAGCACACGTTAATGAGGGAATGAGGTCTTCACCCACCACGGCCAGCTCTCTGCTTGTGCTGCTCCTCCAGCTGATCCTGCTTTCAGAGGCATGAAGCTCCTAGATCCACCCGTAAGAGAAATCACTGCTGTGGCTCTTTCTGAAGCAGAAACCAGTGGATCTCCCAGCTGGATCCCTTCTGATTCCATTCGCTGTCCAGGAAAGCGTTTTAAATAGACTTAAGCCTTGTGTTACCACGGTGTAGCCTATATAACTTAATGCCCTCAGCGAGCTTGTCAAGTAGCAGGTCTCGTTACCTCCGAGTGCCAAAACGTATCCGTTTACCAAACCGTAACACTATCGGCTGGGGCACCTTCCCCTGGAAAGGATGAGGGGTGTCTTGTACAGTACCTGTAAACATTGCCATGTTTTTCAACCGGCTTAACTCTTAAAAATAACACATCACCTCCTCTTTCCCCCTCCACCCCCACAAAAAGTTAGTCTTAAGAGTAAAATCTCCGTACACCCTTAGTTGATTATTCAGGTATGCTGTTTGCCTCCAGCTTCCCCCGCCTTTTTTTTTTAATTTTTAAAATTTTGTTTTGTTTTTATTTTGCATGATTATTCATAGTCTTTCCAATATGTGTGAATAATGAATATATCTGAATCATTAGCTTCCTGGGTTGGGGGTAAGTAAACCTTAGTCCTGCCTAAGATTTCTGCTTAGTTTCACATGTGTCCAGTGGTTTATGCAGAGATGTCCATTCACCTTAGGCAAGAGTGTGGCTTCTAAAATGGCCGTGAGGTGGGTGATGCGCGTTCCCAACACCACCCAGTTCGAGTGAAGTCATTTTAAGGGTTAACCCTGGCAAGCTGCAGTCCCACCACGCGTTGCAAGAATACCATGTATACCTCATGGACTGTGTACTTTGTACATACCTTACTGTTTGGGGTTTTGTTTTCTTGTTTTGTTGTACTTTGTCTTAATAAGAGGTGTCGAAGAGCAGTTCAATGTGAATTATTGTTGGCAATACTAACTTGACAGAATCATGAGCATTAAGAGCAGAGCACTCCAGCTCTCCGTTGCACTAAACCTCTCATGATTGCTTGACATTTGTATCTGTGATACAGTTTAACCCTTCTATGAAAAACAGTACATTTGTATATATTGGTAGAAAATTCTGCCAGAAAAGCTAAAAACACTATGTCCAATTTGTACATATGTATATGTCTGTGGAAACCTGGATGATAAAGTCTGACTTGTAGAAAGTTTTAATAAACTTGGTTTCATAATGTTTGTCCCCAATTCTTGTGGTGTCTCAAGAGGAATGCAGCTCAGTGTGTCTGGTTTAATCTGAAAAAATGGGGTTTGGCCTAAGAGACTATCAGCTCCTCTATGGTCTGTATATGCATTCCATCATGCCTTAGCCTGAACTCCCTCAACTCAGCCTGGGATTGAATCCCCAGGGAGAGTGGGGACAGGGGCTTTTGTGAGGTGGAAAGGGCTTGGGATGTCCCCCGGGTTATGTGAAATGGATTATCCTACTCCTCTGATAAACAAGGGAGAGAGGAGTTAGAGCTCTGCCTCTGAATTTTAGAAACCCTCTTGCCTTTCAGCCCATGCATTTGTTTCCCTCTGTGCCCTGTGAGCAGAAGATGCTGTGGCACAGCAGGGCTGTCATCCTGCACCTGTGTGCCTGGCAATGTGATGCTTCAGCCAGTGGAAAATCCGATCTCAGATGTCTAAAATTGAGCAGCCAGAAGGAGAGGCAGTAACCAAGAGCACTGGTGTTACAGGGAGCTACAGCTCGTGGGCAGAGGCTTGACCCTGCTGCTGGGAGGCAGCACGGTGCTCTCATTAAAACCAAGGGAAGGATTATTAGAGCTGCTTTTCTTTGTGGTGAGAAGAGAGGAGTATAAATAGCTGCAGTATCAAGGTTAGAGAATGTGCTTTCCTGAAAGAGATCAAGCCACCCTTGCAATCCACCCGGAGTGGTGAGATCATCGCTCACAAGTGGAAAGGAGGAGGAAGAGAGTCTTGATTTTTATTTATACTTTGCCTCATGTTTAACTTTGTCCTTTTGCTTGAAATCTGTTTAGTGGAGCAACTGCTTCTAGGCAGCTCCTTGAGCAGGAGCAACTTTAAAAACAGCTTTTACTTTTAGAAGAGAAGTGAAAAGTGAAAAGGAGGGAAAAGGGACCTGGTCAGTGATAAAGCAAAGTGCGCTGACTCTCATGAGTTACCTTGACTCCCACTCTGTGAAGCCAGTGATCTGTGCAGTAAGCATATTTTCTTAGCACTTGCTGAGTGAATGTTAGACACCAAAATATCTCAAGTTACTTTACTGATGTCATTCTTGCAAGACTTGTAAAAATATGCACACTGCATAGCCTGGCTGATTAAATTACCCCCTGCCCTACCATGCTTTCAGGCTTGGACAGGAGCCCTGATGCATCCTTTCAAAACAGCTGCAGGGGGTTTGTATTAAAGTGAAACCTCAAAAACTTTCAAAAAAACTTTTTTCTCCCCCTTGCAGTTAAGTCACCCTCAGCAGGTGAACGTGTAGGTCATCCCGTGACTTTGTTTCACATGAGCTGTGCTGCAGAGCAATTAAAATAAACGCCAAATTGTAGTAACATCTGCAAACAGCCTCTGTATTGCTTTAGGGATTATAATGCAACATCCGTTTGTACAGCAGAATAAATTGCTATTGCTTTGTTACCCCATCGTTTGTATTATTGTATACAAAGTTTCAGAACGTGTTGAAAGAACCAGCATATTAAGTGATTAAACTTTTGATGGTGGGTGTGAGAACTTTGATTTATGCTATGCACACATTTCTTTTTGAGAGAGTCATAGTTTGTCTATTTTTAAATGGTCCTTTTGGCTGAGGACCACATGAATCTCTTAGGTATTTTGCAGACCTGGTCACCATTTTCACCTTGAAATTGCCCTCTCTGAAAAGTGCTGTGAGACTTCAGTCCTCTGTTGTTGCTAAAAACACAGGAAAAGTTGAGGTTTTTCACAACATCCTGGTCTCCATCCTAAGCTGGCATTGAACCACCTCCCAATCAGGATGGATCTTACATCCTAAGTATGTGTTTTTATCAACTCTCGGTACTTCAGCTGCATTTTAGGCACCAGTTCAATAATTTTCTTTTGAAGTAGCACAGCAGAATTTGTAAACCAGCTTCCTCTGAAAGTGCCAGGTAAAACAGCCAGCTCAGCAAGCTCAGGTTTAAGGTCAACATCTCTGCCAAGGAAGTGATACTGCTGAGGTTATTTGCAGTCAAAAAGGACTGGTAAAGGTTCAGCTCTACCTATACTAAACAGTGCCCTGGTTTTAGTAGAATACCTTCAAGTTAGGCCAAGGCACTTCTGCAACAATGTAGTATTTATGAAAGCAAAGGGGTGAAAGAACAGGGTTATTTTGTAGATGTACAAGAGGAAAATTCATTGCCCTTGGCTGGATCACAGCGCCAGTGCAATACTCTCCTCTAGCTCTCCTTTAGTGCACTGAGGGCAGGCCTGACAGATAACTTGAGAAACACTTATTATTCCAGCAGTGCTGAGTGCACTCTGTCAAGCAATTCTCAACAGATTATCTCTTTATAGAAAACCAAGATTTTTTCCCTACTTTTCTCATGCTGTTGCATTCTGTCAGGGGGAAAAGCCTAACATTCAGCCTTATGGCAGTGCACAGATTTAGCAGCACAAATACTTCTTATAAAGATGTTTTTCTAGTGAGCATTGAGAAGAATAACTTGACATATAACCACGGTCTGAATTAATCCCTTGCAAAAAATGGCTTTGTTAAATGCAAAGTCACAGAAGTATTGTTGATAAAAGTACCGTGAAATTTGCAACAGTTCTTGCCATGATTCCTCCATAACTTGCAAAATCCTTTTCTCTAAGTGAAATCCAGTGTTCAGATTTCAGACAGGATCAACTTTTGTTGCAGCAAAATGAGAAATCCTTCAGGATATGAGTTCACAGCATCATCTTTTTCTTCTTTTTGTGAAGCCAGCTATTTAGAAAATGCCTTAAAGAAAACTCATTAGTTTTCATTGCCCTGCATGTATTTATTTACAGTATTTAACCAGCTAAACAAGCTAATGTGCAGCACTTCATTTCCTAATTTGGCTTTGAAACTGGAGCAGCCAAAGTATCAATTACATTCTGTCAAATGCAAACATTAACATAACTGTATGAAGCAATCATGTTTCTAACAACAGCAAGCACTGCCCAGAGGACCAAAATAAATAAAATTCATAGAGCAAGAGGTAAGGCTTTTCTTTAAGGCAGGATTAGGGCTGGTGAGCACTTCCCTCTGCGGGGTGTTTGTCTGGCAGGGCTGTGCAGAGCTCCAGCTGAGGTGCAGGTGATTAATAAGGCACTGGCTCACCAAGGGCATGGTCTCATCACGGCAGGTGTGGATTTCTGCCTGCAACTCCCACTATTATTAATGGTTAATTAATGTGTAATTTGCACAAAGAGATGAAACTGGGGCCTTGGCGGTGTGTTGTGAGCACACACACACAGGCTTATCATTCGAAGAAATATCAGGGTGACACCAAGGGTGGATAACAGAAAATAAGTGTGGTGTGAATCAGCTGCCCTGTGTTTATGATACGGCGCTGTTGTGGGAAAACATTCACCTCCATCAACTGCCGTCCCCTGCCAACAACAAAAGTTGAGTTTGATAAATTATTAGTGGAGATGTTCTCAGTGGCTTTGCTTAGATTTTACTCCTCTTGCGCAAATTGCAGATTAGGAAAGGATTAAGTAACAACAGTGTGGCTAAAGTATTACACATCGTGCTGGCAATTAGCCAAAGAATGTAGCATGCAAAAGCTGACATTGCCTAAGAAATCAAATATAGCTCTGGTCACCACAGAAAATGACTCTTCCCCACCACCCAAGATAGTTGCTCAGTTTCTTTCCTGTCTCAGAGCCTTGCACCAGCAAATTGTTCATTACAGAAATTTATTTTCCTTTTCATGATTTTTAAAGAAAAATTTCCTTAACTTCCTGGTAGTGAAAAAGCCATAAACATTTAGATGAATTGAAGAAACCATAAATGTAATTGAGTGTAAAGCCGTTGTTGGGCCCTGTGATAACATCCCTGTCAAGTCTCAATTTGTCAGATTCATAGCCTCGCTGAGGCTCAAATACCACGAGTTTCCTTTGCTGCACTAACAACTGGAGACAGAATACCCACATAATTTGGGGCAAGACTTGCACACGCAGTGAGAATGACTTTGCAGAAGGGCAGTGGGATGCATGGTGTGAGTGTTTCCCCCAGTGACTAATGGCAGCAGACTTGGGCTCACAAAGTTCAGCCAGCAGCCTCTGTTGCTAAGCAGGGGGGCAACAACCCTCAAACATCAGGTGAAAGTGCAGAACCCACCGGGTGCATTTATGAAGTTGCTGGCTGACAAGTGTGGTGGGGAGCCCTGCTTCTCCCCACCCTCCTGCCTGTGCCCAAGCTCCTGGATGTGGGGGAAGGCAGGTTGCTGGATCTGGGGATGCTGTCAGGTCCATCTGGCCCCAGGAGAAGCACGTGCCCTTGCCTGATGCCTACAGGTGTGCAGGAGCATGGCTGGGGCCCAGCAGGCTCCTCCTGAGGTGTTTCCCTCAGCACAGGGACACAGCACCTAAAGGGGACCTACAGGAAAGATGGAGAGGGGTTTGTTATCAGGGACTGTAGTGATAGGACAAGCAGTAACAGTTTGAAACTGAAAGAGGACTGGTTTAGGTTGGGAAGAAATTCTTCACTGTGAGTGTAGTGAGACACTGGAACAGGCTGTCCAGAGAGGCTGAGGATTCCCCAACCCTGGCAGTGTTCAAGGCCAGGCTGGGTTAGGCTTTGAGCCACATGGTCTAGTGAAGGTGTGCCTGACCACAGTGGGGGGTTTGGAACTAGGTGGTCTTTAAGGTCCCTTCCAACCCAAAGCATTGCATGATTCCATGACACTGTGGCCCACTGATACGCACCTTGGTATTTAAGCATCCTCCAAGGACCTTCCTGTCACTGGAAGCCTTGCTTGGCCCTTGCTGTGACTCTATCTGTACCTCAAGGTCTCAACATCCTGCAGCAATGAATTCCACAGCAGATCTTGGCACTGCTCCAATAAATTACCTTGCTTGGGAGGGGAATAAGTTTCAAACAACAGCAATATAACAGGAAAGACTAAAGAGGAGCCGCTGGCCCAGTTTTGGAGGATCTTTTTGCTGCTCTCACTCCCCATGGGCACTGGAGGTGACACTGGGCTCTGTGCAGGTCAGGAGCCTTCTGAGGCAGCCACAGCCCCCAGAGGGGTGAGGACTTGAGCCAGTGGGCAGAAAGGCTTAATCAGTCAACTCATGGGATTTTTTATCATGGGTCTTGTGATCCTTGATATGTAAGGGCTCTGTCTGCTGAAGGCAATGATCTCTGGGAGATTTTGGATTTTCATGCGAGCAAGAACAAGCAAATGTCCAGTTTCTCTGTTGCAAAGAGAGATGTGAAAGGATGTGTCCCATGAACACTTTGGACTATCCCCTGCTCGTTACTAGTGTCCCAGCCAGATGCTTCATGCTGCAAAGACATGCTTGACTGGCTGCCTCATTACAGCAGGCAGTTTTGTCCTTTCATCTGAGCAGCTGGCAAAACAATAAATTAAAAAATAAGGCAAAGTCAGCAAATAGTTTTCTTTCCCCATGTGCAAGGTTAGAGGAACTGCTACCCCTCCTCCAGAATGATTTCCTGACTTAGTAACATTTTTCTCAATCTCCTCTTCTTCTTTCTTTCTGGGCACATGGGGAAAAGCAGGATTTGTGTTTTGAGCGTAGAGGGAGCCCCTTTACATGCTGTGCTGTGGCCCAGGCTCTGCATGTGTGCAGCCAAAGCCCTGAGCAATCTCCAGCAAGGAGCTTGGCAGGGAGAGTGCTTTTGTTGTGTCAGGATGGGGCCTGGACCCCAGATAGGAGGTACCCTCCTGCCTGCAGGCTCCTCAGGGAAGCCTTGCTGCCTGCAGACAGACAGAATGGCCAGCATTAGGCACTGGCAGGAGCTGGTCCATGCTGGGATGTCCAGGTGTGCTGGAGAGAAGATGCTGCAGTGGCATGCAGCTTGTCCCAGCCCTGGGCACGGCTCTGGGCGCTGGCAGGGCGCCGTGGGCTGAGCTGCTGACCCGGGGCTGGCCCGTGATGCACATCCTGCTCACGCATGTGGGCATGAGTCAGAGCCTGAGAGGAAAGGGCCTCACCCAGCGACAGGCAGAGTGGTGCAGGGAGCTCAGGCTGTGTGCTGATAGAAGAGATTGCTTATTATAGCTGACATCCTCCCTGGGCAGAGTCCCTGCACCTCTGACACGTGGACAGGGGTTTGATGCTAACCAGGCTCCCACCTCATGGTCAGGGGTTCATTGGAACCTCCACAGGCTGGGTTTATCAATGTAGCTCAGTGCCTGCCTTCAGCACCTGCAGTCTCAGAGCTGAAGGAGCTGCTGGGGGCTCCCAGCACACATATCCCAAGCAGCTGAGAGTCTCCACAGCAAGAAGGCAGAGTGAGATTGATCAGAGCCACATGCATTCCCCTCTGCCCTTGTGAGACCCCACCTGAAATACCATATTCAGCTTTGGAGCCCCCAACATAAGAAGAGCATGGACCTGCTGAGCAATTCCAGAGATGGTCCTGAAAATGACCAGAGGGCTGGAGCCTTCTCCAGGCTGAGGGAGCTGGGGCTGTTCAGCTTGGAGAAGAGACAAAGGTTCTGGAGCAACCTTGCAGCATCTTCTTCTGCCTAAAGGGGCCTTGCAGGAAACATTGAGAAGGGACTCTGTCATGGGGTGTAGTGATAGGATAGGGGGGAAGAGTTCTAAACTGAAGAAGGGTAGATTTAGATTAGATATTAGGGAGAAAACCTTTACTGTGAAGCTCGAGAAGCACTGGAACAGGTTGCTCAGAGAAACTGTGGATGCCCCATCCCTGGCAGTGGTCAGGGCCAGACTGGATGGGGCTTTGAGCAACCTGCTCTAGTGGAAGGTATCCCTGCTCATGTTGGGGGGGTTGGAACAAAATGACACTTAAGGTCCCTACCAACACAAATCATTGCATTATTCTGTGCTGTGTAGAGGCCTCTGGAGAAGCAATACCATATTTCTGTCTCTTCTTCCCATCACTTTGACCTCAGTCTTGCTGTCTTCAGCACCTGCCACCTGCTCTTTACCCAGGTGCTAATCTTTCTTGGGCACTGGAACAGCTGAGTGATGGTCCAGCTGCCCCCTCCCTCCTCACTGCTTTTCCAGCAAACAGGTGTCCAGATCTTTTGACCCTTGCAAATGATTGCATTTAATTATTTCTAGAAAATTTCCACTATGGTTTTAGAGTGTTTCTTCCAGAAATCTGGTTCATCTTTGCTAGGAAGCCATTTTATGTCTCAAGCAAAGGTCAGGATGAATAATTTTGGAAAGCATGCCAGCTGCAATGGACTCCCAGCACCAGAGTGGCGGCAGAGTGTCCATGGTTTGCCACTTAAACACAAAGCCCTGAGCACCCCCAGCTCCACTTGGAGTCAATGGGATGACTTGCATGGAGTAGCAGATGCTGGCTATGACTGCAGGCAGTTCAAAAGCCAGAGGTGGATGGATCACAGCAGTAGATGGTCTCAGAGCTGTGGCTTTAAAAGGGTTATTGATTCATTTGGAAACAACTAGCATGAGTGACTTTGTAACAGACAGGATTATTTAGTCTCACCACATGCCAAACATAGAAAATGTACAGTTCAGCGCTGTGAATTCTTCCAGTGATCATCACATAAAACACCCAACAGGATAAGCCACCAATGGACTGGATAATGCATTTTTATTACATATGTTTGCAGCTACCAAGGGATGTGAGCTGTCCTCAAAAACAATGGGAGAAATTCCTCAGTTAAAGATCTAATAGGAAGGAGTTAAATTGAGAAGCAATCAACCAAAAAAAAAAAAATGTGGATAGTGATACAGCCTTGATCCAGACTACTGCAGCTGTTCAAAAGGAGAAATAAGTCACTCTGAGTGTGTATAGAAAATGCACGCTCAGAAATCACACAGAAATACCTTTTCATCTCATATCTGCTTCTGTGCTGTGCAGCCTGAGGGAGGTGGGTCTTTCCTTTATGGGCCAGCTGAGGATGCTCCTGGTGACAAGGACACACAGCATGGTACCAGTGGAGCCATCTCCAATCCCAGTTTCTCCTCCTTTGCTAGCAAAATGTTAAAAATGCCAAGGAGTTATGGAAGCAAAGAGAGCCAGGGACAGGAGTGACCAGCAGGGCTCTGAGCTCTCTGCTGTGAGCCCGTGTGGGTCCCCAGTGGTGGGAGTTCAAGAGGCTTCACTCAAACCAGATGCCTCTGAGCAAGCAGAGAGCTGCAACGACACCCTGGCAGCTCCACCAAGCCTTCTGCAGGGATGATCCAGTTTCCATGCTTGGGGTATTTAGTTCCACAGATCCCACATGCAGAAAATCCCCACCCAGACTGCAAGGGTGGATATAGAAATTTAGCTCTGACTTAAGGCAGCTACATTCAGTGTATACTCAGGAGTTTTGCTCTGGCATGAATTATAACACAACCACTGTAATCTGAGGCAAATCAGGCTTGGCCTGCACTCTGTGATGCCATTCTACAGGGTCAAACCTAGAGATTCAAACTCAGCAGAGCCCTTGGAGCAAACCAGGGAGAAATTCTCCAGTGCATGCAACATTCCTGTATAAATCAGTGGGAACTGTAGAGTCTGGCCTGAAGTCAAGATTTCAGGATTTGACCCAATTTAACCTTGGCATAGTTGCCTAACTCCAATTTTTTACTTTTTTTGTGAGGCTCAACAATTAACTTTCAAAACAATTAAAAAAAAAAAAAGAAAGAAAAAAAGAAAAGGCAGCTGGGGTTCAGAAGGGCTGTGCTAGCAGCAGGGTTTTGTTAAAGCTACTTCCACTACTATGGTATTTGTTGGCATCAGCATTTTGTGCAAAGTAAAGCCCTGCTCTGGGCTCTCTGTCCAGGGCAGAGCCATATGAGCTGGGGGCACACACAGATGGGAAGTTCCTTTTCCCAAATTCAGCTGTTGGGGTTTTTTTTACTCACTGGACTGAAATTCAGCCACGTGCAAAATGCAAGGATTGCTCATCTCAGATCCAATGAGTCCCAGTGTGGAAAGTTTATTGGAGAGGCTTTGGGGGAACCAGAGCATGAGATAAGAAGATGGGAAGGAGCAGGACAGGATTGCAGCCTTGCAGAGGACTGAACTTTCTGTCCTTTCTGTCCCTTCTTGTTTCTATGCTGGGAAAGGGGGCTGTTTCCTAGGCTGTTTTCAGGAATCTCTTCTGAAGAGCTGATACAAAGATCTCTTTTTCTGTTCACCTTGTGGGTGGACAATAAAAGGCATAATCTCAATCTTAAAGATTTTATTGTTTTAATTACTCCACTGCATCTTGGAACTTACTGTGCTACTGCTTGTTAATATATTCAGTAGAGCACAGGGGATGCCAGCATTGCTGGAGTCTGATGATGTTTTGTTTCAAGTTTCATACCCTGACTTGTAAACCTGCGCTGTGCAGTCCCCTGGCTGCCTGTCCAGCCTGGGCAGTGGGCATGGGTTGGGAAGGACAAGCCCAGCACTGAGGAGTCACTGCAGCCCTGTTGTGCCCATGGAAGTACTGGGAGACATCACTCACCACATACCATCCTAGGCAAAACAGACTCAAAATTGAGATATAAACTGAATTTACTACTAACAAAATCAGAGCAAAATAACGAGAAATAAAATAAATCTTAGAAACACCTTATCCCCACCCCCACCTCCATCCCAAGTTCTACCTCCTCCCCCTCAGTGGCACAGGGAGATGGGAATGGGTGTTGTGGTCATTTCATCACAGGTTGTTTTTGTCCCTGCTCCAGCATGGGCTCCCCCACAGGAGTAAATCCTCCACAAACTTCTCCAATGTGAGTCTTCCCATGGGCTGCAGCTCTTCACAAACTGCTGCAGTGTGGGTCACTCTTCTACCAGGTGCAGTCCTTCAGAGACAAGCTGCTTCAGCACGGGTCCCCCACCTGGTCACAAGCTGTGCCAGGACACTGCTCCAGGGTGGCTCCTCTCTCCGTGGTTCCATAGGTCCCTGCCCACAGGTCACAGGTATCCCACAGGGTCACAGCTCCTTTTCAGGCATCCCCCTGTTTCAGCCTAGGTCTCCTCCAAGGGCTGCAGGTGAATCTCTGCATCCCCTGGTCCTCCAAGGGCTGCAGGGGCACAGCTGCCTCACCACGGCTGCGGGGGAATCTCAGCTCTGGCACCTGGAGCAGCTCCTGCCCCTCCTTCTGCACTGGCCTGGCTGTCTGCAGGGCTGTTTCTCTCACATGCTCTCACCTTGCTCATCTCTGGCTGCAATTACATCTGCACAATAACTTTTTTTCCTTCTCAAATATGTTATCATAGAGATGTTACTTTCCTTTCTGAATGGCTCAGCTTTGGCCAGCAGCGAGTCCATCCTGGAGCCGTCTGGCATTGACTCTGCTGGACATTGGAAAAGCTTCTGGTAGCTTCTCACAGCAGCTACTCTTGAAGCCTCCCACTACCAAAATCTGGTCACAGCCCATCAAGAAAATCCAGGCCTATTTTCAGGGAGAACAGGTTTTATTTCCCCTGGGGCAAGAACATGAATAATTTCTTTTGGGTTTAGAATAAAATCAGCAGGATGGCCAGTGGCAGGGTGTTAAGTAGGAGTGGGTTTTAATCCTTTTAAGAGCTTGGATTAGTTTTAGTTCAAACTCCCTCCCCTTCACTGCAGATGAATCTGGATGGCTCCTTAGTACTTCAAAACAGCTTCTGAGATTTAGACTTAGGGTCTGAATCTCTTTTTGCTCCCAAAAACATCTTCAAAGCTTACTTCCAGCAATGAGACATCCTCTGGGCTCTTCAGCTGCAGCTTCATTTGCAAATGACTGAAAATAAGAGAAACATGGCCATTTCTGAAAGTAAAGCCAGCCCATGGAGTTTTAAGAGGCATGGGAACACCCAAATTCAGCACAATGAGATGCTCTGGCACTGCAAATGTTGCTCTGTGTTAAGGTGTGTGTTGTGCTCGAGAACCCACCAGTGCTTTGGCAGGGGGAGGAAGAGTGAAGGTGTGGAGGGGAGACTTGGGACTGGAGCCACCGAGGGAGGGAATTTCTCAGGTGATACCAGGAGTGATGGTTGTATTTTATAGTGGTGTGGGTGATGCCAGGCCATTGGCCACTTTGCTCCTGCTCCCCCTTGTTTCAATAAGTGCCTACAGCTCAGCCTCCTGGGTTATTCACTTTGGGGAAGGGAGGAAAAGGGTAGCAAGGCATGTGCTTGCCTGACTCTGAGGGTGCATCCAGTCTAATGAAAGCAAAGAACACCCTAGGACTCATTAATTGGGGTTTCAAGCATGAGCAGACAACGGGAGTGCTTCAGTAATAGTGAAAATCTTGGATTTGTGCAGGAACTTTTTACTTTTAGCCTTTTACTCCCCTTCCTACCCCCTGGTCTGTGACACAACAGCACAGCACATGACAGGGTAACCTCATGCACACAATCATCCTCCAGGTATGATGACTGTCAGGCAAACAGATTGCTCACACCATCCTGTGCTGGCTGAAAGGATCACAATATAGATTGGGATCAGGATTGCCTTCTGAATGTTCTCAGCCTCAAAACAGGTGTAAGAGAAAAAGACATGAGGGAAATTGTTTGCCAGTGGAGAATCTCTCCAGGAGGAATTGTTGGATAAATACTGAAGATTGGGATCAGGCAGCTGCTGTGTTGGGCTTTTCCCACTCAGATGTAACCTGAGAGCAGCATTACAGGCTGCAGGCACGAGCAAAGAAAAATGCTGTTGTATGCATGCATGAAGGACCTGTGCACCTCACACACTGTGTCCTGTAAAAGGGTAATAAAATAATAGAATCATAGAACCACAGAATGGTTTGGGTTGTAAGGGACCTTAAAATATCATCTGGTTCCAACATGGGCAGGGACACTTCCCACTGGACCAGGTGGCTCAAAGCCCCATCCAGTCTGGCCTTGAACACTGCCAGAGGTGGGACATTCATAACATTTCTGGGCAACCTGTTCCACTATCTCACCACCCTTACAGTAAAGAATTTGTTCCTTCTGTCCAATCTAAACATACCTTCTTTCAGTTTAAATCCATTCTCCCTTATCCTGTCACTGCATGCCATTGAAAGAGGTTCCTCTCCAGCTCTCTTGTAGCTCCTGTAGGTACTGGTAGGTGCTACAAGGTCTTCTGAGAGTATCCTTTTCTTCAGGCTGAACAGCCCCAACTCTCTCATCTAGTCAGCCTGGAAGGAGAACTGAACACACTCCTTTGCCAGTGCAGGACACAATGTGTGAAAACCCACCGCTGGAGGTGTGTTAAAAAATGGAGTGAAAAGTGTTACTGCAGAGTCAGATCCTAAGGATTCACCCACAGGGATTGCACCCATATATCTCATATACCCTTCTTCAGGCAGTCCTGCATGTGTTGAGATTGTTTGAGAGCTGCAGATGCAAAGAAAGAGCCACAGGCCCAAAGTCAGTAGGTATTGCCAGAAGCCTGGTGTCCTTGTTACAGAGTATTAACTGCAGCATGCAGTGTGGTATATCAATTTAGATTATTTCCTGTAAATGCATCTGTGCTGGAAAGCTCAGGTCGGACTCTGCATGTATTTCTCCTGCTTTTTTCAGCTGGATAGAACTTGAGCAACCAGATCATGTGACTTGCCAAAACCACCCAGTGAGTCACTGGCTCAGCCCAGATTCGATCTCAGGAGTTTCTAGCTTTGATCTAGCCACAAGACCACATGGCCTCTTTCTATAGTCTTTGATGAAAGGCTACATAAACACACATAAGGGAGATCACTAAATTTTTTTTGGAAGTTCTGAAAAATGTTTTGCCCCTGCGGCAAGCAAAATTGGAAGGAGCTGTAAAAGGGTGCCGTGCACATATCTGCTGGAGCAAAAAAATATGATCAGTGACAAAGTATATGTCCAAACACCTGAAAAAAACCCTGTGCAAATGAGAACAGCATGAAGATGCTCTGGATAATAGTGCTGTGAATGCTGTACCTGCCATATGGATTCTTCCACAAGAGCTGTTACCTTATAAAGAGACATTCTTGCGTCATCCTTCAGAAAGTATAAACACATTAAGCAATGTTATTCTCTAAAACATCAACACATGAGCTACTTTCAATGGACTAAAAAGTCATTGTTGCTTTGAGGATGTATTTGTCCCAAGTGATTCATAACAATCCATGGCACTGCGGCTATGAAGACTTCTAAAGGATGCCTCCACTTCCAGGCAAGTATCCACGGAAACAAGCCCACAAGTTTGCTTTGTTTGCCTCCTTTTACCTAGGATAACCTTTTAAGCTGCTTTGTAGACAGCCAGGCTTCCCAGCTGAGGCAGATGTCTCTCCCTTCTCGATGCTGGGCTTTCCTTTCTGTACCTGCTGTGCTCCTACTGTGGTCTCTCCGGGAGGAAGGGCAGTGGCTCCCTTTGACGGAGCCAGATGAAGATGAGGACATCTCAGTGGCAGGAACTCCTATAGTACAGTACTAATGTGGTTGCAGAGGCAGCTGCCAAGAATTGCTTCCCATGCCTGCCTGCGCCAGGAGATGTGTGGAATGATGAAACCGAAGCTAGCGGAGTGCAGGGCCCATGTCACCATGAGCGGGGATTTGGAGCAGGACCCGAGGGAGCTCAGATACCCTCATGCTCTCAGGATGGGCAGCTCAGCTAGGCAAAGACCATTCTCTGGCAAGAGAAAGCCACATCAGGAGCATCAATGGCAGAAGACTGTCTAGGCCTGTAAATCACCATTTTTACTTTCTTCCTTCCCACCCCTGCTTTAGCCTCTCTGTTCCTTTGAAATCAGCTCTGAGATATAGGGAGACATCCTACAGTGTTTTGGATCCTGTATAGCCCCCATGGCCACCTGGAATTTAGCTCTCAGTTTTCTGAGAGCCTCACGTCATTAGGGAAAGGCAGCGTGTGTGTGTCTGTGTCAGCACATAACAAAACACATTGTAAGCACCCTGAGCTCAGGAACCAATACGTGCTCTGGCAGGAACACAGCCGTGCCAGCAGGAGCACAGGGTCATGAGCAAAGGCAATATTGTCTCCTGTGGGACTAATAAAGACAAAAGACAAAGCAACTGTTTACTGTACTGTTGAGGGGACTGTTTGGGACACTGAGGGGGGATTGCAGCAGATACTGATATGTAGTTGTTAAGTACAGGTAAATATCCAACCTGAAAAGCACACAGAAACAATCCCAGACTGCACACAGGTGTTCTGGGCACTGAGGTAAGTGCCTAGCAAAGCCATGTTGGAGCAGCTGGTCTGCTGTTCTCCTCTCATGCTGCTGTTACCTTGTCCTACCTTCCTGATTTGAATCAATTGAACAGCATCCACATGGACTCATGCAGTCTACTCAGGTCAGCTGTAAAGGGGCAGAGTCAAAAGCATTTTGATGCTCTCAGAAACCCAAGACCTCTGTCCTCCTGCACCAGGATGGGCTCTGTACAGCTGCCAAGCTCTAAAAGCCTGCACAGCATTTGTGCCCAGTACCAGCAGGAAATGTCTTCCTTCTGGTACTGCAAGAAATGAGATGTGATTTATGGAGTGAAGTTCCACTTAATAAAACTGGAAATGACATACTGATGGGTGGCTGAAAAGACCACCACACTGCACAAGAGAACAGGGTGTTCAGTTCTCCAGTCACCTCTTCACAGCTCAGAGAAGGAAACCAGATTAGGATTTTAATTCACTGTTAGTTGGATCATTTCATACAGAAAACAGCAGTTCCCCAGAGTTTAAAAGAGTAGGGGTTCATTGCTTAAACTTCAAAGAGCACTGGCTAGCTCAAAAGAGAGCCTCCTTCTGACAGAAATGAAAGGACTAATCGCTCAATCTAAAAATTAGAAATTGTTTTTGTACCACAGACCGTAATCAAATTACATTTATCTCATTCAAGTAGATTAGAGCACTAATTATCAGCCTATATATGCAGTGTGTGCAGACATATCTGTGAACATAAATACCCATATGTTTCTATATTCAGAAATACAAACAAAGTTGAACCCAAAACCCAATGGGATGTTATTGCTGCCCTGTGTGGGGAGGAGGATCTCCGCATCTATAATGCTTGACAATCTTCACTTCATCAATGGCTTTTAATGCTCCAGACATCTGGGCTTGTCCATGAAGATGGTATCTTGGAGGTGGAGGATTTGGCAAAGCTTGTGGTGGAACAACAGTTAAGCCATAGACATGAGCATGGCCTGGTAAGACTGGAAGAGATTGCATCGGAGATTGGGTTTCTGCCAATGAAATATTAGTAGCCATGGGGCAAGGTAAGCCCTTGCAACCTTGCGGTCAAATCTCTGGCTGTAACCTCTTGAGGAAAAAATCTAAGTGATGCTGGTTCCCCTGGTGAAATCAGCAGACCTGAAGAATGTGTGTCATTGTCAGAAGCCCAAGCACAGGCTGACAGGCTGTAACTTCTAAGAGACATGGGCTGGTACATCCCATTACTTCACTGATACCTCTGTGGAGCAGCAGAGACCACCATCCAGGAGACAAAGATGACAAATTTTTTTAGTAATGACATGACTGAAGGCCTATTCACCATATTGAGGGTGGGTTAAATGCAGTCTCTCACTTTGATGTCATTACAGCACATTGCCAAGTCTGTTCTTTGGCGTTCCCACTTCATACAAATTATTGCTAACGTGACCTTTTTTTGTTTTGGTCTTCTTATGTCTGAGTAGTCAAGGTCGTGCTGTGTTTATGTGTTCATGCATGTGTGTGTTTGCATGTATTTAAAACTGTTACTGGCATAGTTGACTAGGAACATAAACATAAAATGTGAAGTGTTAATGAAAACTGGAAAATATCCAAGACTATTCTACTGGTTGTTCAACAAACCATGATATCATGGAGATGGAAAATAGATATGTGGGGTAAGAAATAGCCTGTTTTAGAAGAGATGTAGAAAGAGCAATATAACATGAAGAAATGATGTATAAATCAGGCAAAACCTACAGGAAATACAACAACGATGATGATAAATTACAAGTTAAAACAATGTAAGTGATTGATAAAAGGAAACCAAAGGATTAATAGACTATCAACAGCCAAGAGAGGGAAAGAAATGCGGAAAACATTGACATAATCATGTCAGGAACAATGCTGCCTCTTCTCCCAAACTCATCCCCATGGCTGTATAGATCAATTGTCAAATGCAGATGGTAAAATTACAAACTGTGTTAAAAAAAAAATCTATTTCTATTCTGCATTTGGGAAGAAGATGGATGTTCATCCCTTATGATATTGCAGATGGAATGAGTACATCATTTACCATCTGGAACAATGGAGATGTGAGGCAGCATCTGCTAAAATTAAACATTTTTTACATCATCTGTCCTAGCTATCTTTGTGTCTCAAAGGAGAAGATTAAAATGTTTGGTAAAGTTTTATATTTACTAATCCAGGGGAATTCTAAAGACATGGGGGACTGACAGAGTAGTTCTGGAACTAAATACATGTAAAAAGGGTACTCCAGAGAGCAATAGGCTGGTGAGTAGGACAGTCTCCCTCAACACAATCACCAAAAGTTCATTCAGGCCTCCAAGAAGAAGCCATTAGAGGTTAAAAATAGGACCAATGCTAATCAGCAGGGTTTGGGGGAAGGCAAGTCTTGTCATAGAAACCTGTTGCCTTTTCCTTTGGACAAGATTAGAGATCTGGTTCACACAGTATTCTTGGCTTTCTCCACCACATGACAGGTTGATTAATGAGCTCACATTACACAGGATGAATAGGGTACAAGCTAAGATTTGGCCAAGTGACAGATGTAAAAAAGTAGTTATTAATGGGGGATTAATGGGGAAGCAACAGCCCAGGGATGCTTGAGGGGGTGAAGTCAGCCACATGGAGTTCAGTGTTTCTGTAGCTTCAGTCTGTGTGACTCAAACATCTCCATCTTACAGCAAAGGGTTAGAGATCCTGATGTTACACATTTGTCTTGGCAAGATCTTTGTGTTTGCACACCACTAGGATACATTGGAGAAATTGTCTCCATTATCCAGGTAGGAAAGCAAGGGCATAAGAGAGACAGGCTGCTATTTTAGGAAGCTGTGAGAAGCAGTGGATGCCAAGAAACCAGCTGCTTTCTGAAGGGGCAGTTTGAGAGTGCAATAACAAATTTCTGGCCTGACAAACCCACAAAGGCCATCAAGCAAAGCAGTAGCAGAGCTTGGAAAACAGCTCAGCAGTTGCTGGCTGTGGGCCTGACCTGGGATGACTCATTTATCTAACACATGTTGCATTTTTTCCATGCAGGGAGCAGGCATTGACATCAGCAGGGCTGAGGAGATCTACTCCTGCTGGCCAGCACTGCCTGTTTGCTCTCCTCCCAGCACATGCATCAACTTCCACCAGCAAATAACTGCAACAGCACTTCATTTAACACCCCCCACATCCTGTTACTAAATGTTTGATAGAAGATTAAAGAAACAAGTTCTTGTATGCTAATATGCTCATCAAGTATTTGCTCCTAATTTATCACTTCACTTGCTTTGTTGTCTTTCCTGACAACCTGACTATTCACAGGAAATGTCACCTTGCAGGATATCATGATGTGACTGTTGTGCACAGTCACAGGGAAAAGCTTGATAAGGTAAAATTCATTATATGCATTCATTTTTTGATTCTGCAGTCGGCAGAGGAAATCTTGTGTCTCAAAGTTTCCCAGTACCCTGTCAGTATAAGCTGATACCTGGTTTAATGCTGTGGGCTGTCTGTGAGGCTGCAAGTAGAACCCTGTGTTGTCCTGGAAGGGCTGGAGAGGAAATGAAAAATCTCTCAGGGATGCAATGCTTATGGCAAAGCTGCTCTGCACTCTCCTTCCAAGTGCTGCTCTCTGCCAGGCTGCTGCACAGCAGGGACAGAAGCAATAGCTGTTCTGAAGGTGATGGTGAAGTAGTCTCTATAAAAAAAAAGAACTGGGAAAAGAGGTAAAATAATTGGCTTGCAAATGTTTAATTATCTGTTGGAAGGCAGCAAGATTCCTTTTATTTCCTCTGCAATGCCTGTGCTTGACACAGGAGAGCTGTCAGCTATGACATCTCCCCTAGGATCACCAACCCAGAGAACAGGAATAGCTGACAGCTGGACCTGCTTGGGCCTTTCATTAAAAAAAACCAAAACCATGAAAACTTGTGATTAATAACCAAAACAGAGGGCAGAAAGTGTCATGCTGGGGATGCTCTGGGAAGACAGGGTTCAGAGCTGGGTTCCTGTGCCTACCCCACTGATGAACAGGTAATTTCTCACCCTGAGGAAGGCAAGTCACTTTGAGGCAGGGGCTGTCACTGGTGCAACTGGGGATGATGGCAGGAGCAGAGGCAGTGAAGATGTGGATGGAAATTCCCCCTGGGTGCAGGGGTCCTCAGGAGCTGGGGAGGTGAAACTCAGCCCTTGCCCACACAGAGGCTGAGGTGACAATCTCGGGGGGCAGTCGGGAAGCCCTTCCTGCCTGCAGCCCTGTGACAATATGTGCTGGCATTCTGTGACTCTCCATGCTGGGATTACAGCCAATCACCAGGAAAACCAGCAGAAACTGGAACCTCTCCAGTGGCAGGACTGCAGCAAAGCCCGGGTACGCAGCTGGCACTGCCTGCTGTGGCATTCTGACATCCCAGCCCTGGACACCTCTTACAGTGGCAATGGTCAGCATTCCTGAGGCCCTGGCACCTGAGCATGGTAACAGCCAAAGGAGGTGTGGCAGGGCTGGGAGAGCCCCGGGGACCCTGGGCTGGAGTGCTGCTGCAGCACTGAGAGTCTCTTCCCCTGGTCATCAGAGGCAGCCCTGAGGAGGCAGGGAGACTGGGCAAGCAGCCTTTGCTGGCATTGTGCGGGGGACCAGGGAACTTGCTGAGGTGTCTCAAAACCCTCTGTTCACTCATCACACTCTTGGGTGAAGAAATCCTTATTGTTTCCAATTATCTCAAAATTACTCCCAACTAGAGCCCCAGCCAGTGTGGCAGGAGATGCAGAAAAAAAGCACAGATGTATAGTGGGAAAAAATAGCCAGGACTCATTTCTAAAGGGTGGAGAGGGAGACCACCCTTGCTTACGTTAGGATGGAGCTGCAGAATTTGTCCTGGACATCACAACCATGTACTGCTTCTTCTGATGTGGAGGAGGAGGGGCTGCCATTCTTCCTGGGCTCTGACACCCCTGAGATATCCATCCCATTAGATCCAGATAGTTTCAAAGCCTGCCTGGACATCCTCTAAGAGAGCATGGCAGTATTTACCCATTTTCCCAGAAATTACTTGATTGCTTCTTTTTCAGGGCTTGGTCTGGTAGTTCTTGGTTGAATAAAGCCCTCCTTTACCTGCTTGGGGCTCATCTCTGTCCCTGTGTGATGAACACTCACATTCTGTCCCTCACATGTGGCTGGCCAATTTTCCTCCTTCCTCTCAAGTACCTGTTTGAGTGGGAATTGCCCTTTCCTGAAAGCAGTACACCACAGCCCCTGGCATGGATCTGAACCTGAAACTAAATTTAAACAAAATAATGCATATCTCAATACTTGCTCCTGATGGAGATCATTCACTGTGAGAGTGGGTGGGGGTTCTGACTAATAATTTTCCTCTAGGCAGAATTTAACACAAATTTCAAGAACACAGATTGATGGGAGAGTCCTGGAGCGGCAGCTTTTCTCTGTCTCCATCTTGTGCACAGGCACTCCAGTGTGCTGCATGCTAAAACATCTCCTGCCATATCTGTAAATAATGCTAATTACTCCAAGCTCCTTCAGAAGCACTAGAATTAGAGAAGAAAAAGGAACCAACTCTATAGCTGCCCTTCTGAGATACTGCAAGCCTGGGTTCATCACACAGTGTTACTGAGCACAGAAACTCAGCAACTGCAGCAGTGCTACAAAACAAAGCAACACAAAATGAACACAAAATGCATCCGTGCCACCAGGGCAGAACTGGCAGCCCTCACCTGGGCTCAGACCTCCCTATAGCTTGTCTGCAGTAGAGGAGGACATCAAAATGCCCAGTTCTGAACTCAGCTGAGGAGTTAAGATTTAAAGGCTTTTTCTTGTGAAGAAGCAGTGGGAAGCAGAGGCTCTTGGGGAGGCTGCAGAATGAGCAGCCCTGAGGCCAAGAGCAGCCCCCACATTGCAGCCATAGGAAGGGGCTCACATGGATGTACAGTAGCTCCACAGCTGAGCTACAGGAGCAGGACTTTCTCAGGAGCAGTAGCTCAGTGAAGTCCTTAAATTGATATGGAGAATGCAACCAGTGCCTTGGGAGGCTGTGAACAGGCCAGCAGCAGCCAAGGCTGTGATGCTGAATGCAGGAAACTCTATTACTGCTACTACCAAATTTTTTGTGTCATTTTTACAGATTGCTTTCTGCTGTTTTTTTTTTTTTTTTTGTTTATCATAGAGAGAGAAAAAACATTTTTTTTGAAAGAGCATGACAAACAGCAAATACCTTCCCTTTTTTTCTTTTATAAAATATATAATTTTCAATAATAAAACTAATGACTATGGGAAAATATCGTTCCCATTCATGCATGGGTCAGGCACAAATCAACCTCATTTATGCCCAAGTACTAAGATTAATTTTGGTTTGTGCAGCCACAAACTTGTCACTCTCTGACCCAGCCACATGCACTAGCCATGGGCTCTCCCCACCACTGGCATGTCCCTGTGCCCTGTGGTGCTGCCCATAGAACAGGAATAGCTGGGGGAAACCCAGGGCTGAGTCTGGCAGCCTGCACCAGCTCTGGCTGAAGGCAGGTGGTTGCACACTGACCCAGTTGCTCTGTGTGGACACGTCCAGCCCCAGTGGCCGGGAGCTGCAGCAGGAGATCGATGCCGGGCAGGAGCACATTGGTGCTGTGTCACAGGGGGCTGCCAGGGGCAGCTGAGACCCAGCTGGCACAGCCACAGGGCACAGCACAGGGCACAGCACAGGGCACAGCCAGGGCCTGTCTTGCTGCAGGCTGGAGAAGCCAGGCTGTATTTACACAGCGCTGCCTACGAGCTCCCAAGCTCCAGCTCTTGGCAGCTACAGCCTGATTTGTCTAGACTACATCTGGACTTGAGCTGGCTCCTGGCCAGCTCAAATGAATCTTTCAACACCGTGTTTCCCACGTGTCCAAGCCTGGGATTAGCAGGGGCAGTGAGAGCTGCCCTCTATCTGCATCAGCATCTGCATCAGCCCAGGCAGTCAGTCCCATACATGTTGATAATATATCTTGAATTTGCAACCTTTGAAGTAGACACTTCTTGTTTTGCATTTGCAGCTCATGCAAGGGTTCTTGCCCCTGACTAGTGTTCCTTGGAAAATCTGCAACATAAATACTAACAATATGCGCTATAAATAGATATGTTTTATAGCAGCCAAGCTAAAATTGAATTAAGTCTATAGAGGGGCATAGACAGTCTTCATTGGTTTTACAAAGGGATATTTATTTTTGTTCTGAACAAAAAAATAATTTTCATCTAACATGAGACTTTCAGGTCGTAGCTGATTCTCAGGCTGTGTCCATATTAGTATATTAAGCAGCACACATTCCTGGCCTCTGATACACACTCATCCACGGTATTGAATAGTTAAAATGTTCCATTGTGCAATGCCGGATGGTGTTAACCAGCAGGCTTCCAAACAATTCCAAAGCATTGGGAGTCCATACAGGCTATTCAGCTCTCAATGAAAAGGTCGGATATGGCTGCTCTGTCTTGATGGATAAGGAATTTAATTGTACAGACGTGCCAGTTAGCCTTAGGGTCAGAAATAGTCCCAGGAACATTTATTTTACCAGTATAGACATGGCCTTTGGTGGTGACCACTTATTTAAGTGTGTGTAAACAGGTAATTAGGATTGCACAATAGTTGCTTGGTCTAATTGCATATGCCAGGGCCTTACAAGAGGGTGGGTGCTCAGCACCCAATATGGACCTATTTTTTTTTTAAAGTAGCAGTAAATGGGCATGATAAACACTAGAGGACCTGGCTTCAGGGGTCTGTTTAAAGCAGCATAATTCAGTAGGAATAGTTGAATTTGCTATTTCCATGGTGGTTTGAATTGGGATTTTTTGTTTGTTTGTTTTATATTTATTGCAGTTTCTGAAATTTGTGGCTTATTGTGGCTGGCCAGATGGATGTGAGAGTAAAGAAAATTGGCTATTCAACCTTTTTTTCAGAGAAAATTGCCAAGCTAGAAAGTTACATCCTTGAGAGTCCAGCAGGGAAAAAGAACAGGAATGGTTAAAAATGTAGGACTGGAGCTGGGGCTATTGATCTCTGGTTTACAGCACTAAAAACATAGCATCAGGTGAATTAAACTGATTATTTGAATAGTGCTAATTAGCTCTATAACAAAAACCTTATTTTTCCCCACTATCAGAATAGGATTTTTTTTCTTTTAGAAATATATGCCTTTTTCATATTTTTCAGCTTATTACAACCCCTACTGCCCTTTAATTCATGTCATATCAATAACAAGGAAGATTTCAAGTGCAACTTGATTCATTATAGCCTCTTTCCTCTTGATCAGTGTGATTACCTGGAGACAACATTCTTCAAACTCTCTCCTGCTGTGCTGGTCATTCAGCACAATCCCAGGCCAGGCTATATCCTGAATTGCAGTGAATTTCTATCAGATTCACTTGTAATTGCAGACACTCAAGTTGGGGTTTTGAGCCCTTTCATTGGGCATCATGATATTAGTGTCAAATTTTTGAAAGTGTTCTTCAGTTCCAGTTGGCTCTAGTTTAGGTATGCAGGTAAGTTTGAGGGTTTTCTGATTCAGTTTATCTGTTTGCAAAATGAATATAATGCTTATTAATTAATCATTATGAAAATCTTATTCTGTGTAAAGATACTTTTTTTTTTTTTTTATGTCCTTGTAGGATTTCAGAACCTCTTGAAAATGTTGCAAATAGTTCCCAGAGGTCACTTTATCTCCTGCTGAAGTACTGCCAGCTTTGGAGTGATCTGTGTCAAATATTTAACATTCCAGAGCAACAATTTAGGCTAGGAAGTGGAAAGGAAAGCCTTCTTCAATTGAAACTAGAGGGAGATTTCAGAGAGGCAGGATGTTAATACTTCAGTTGTGCTTTGATTAATTGCAGCTCTCTCCCCCGGGTTGTCATAAACTTGGTCACCTTTTATAAACAGTCATAAGAGGAAAGGAACTCTAGAAAGGGAATTTCAGAATCATCCTTCGCAAACATGAATGAGTTAAACCCTATCTGATAAGAAGGCAGTATTTTGGGTTTTATTTTCAAAACATCCCATGTGTAAATGAGTAATGCAACTGTTCAACCTCTTGAGCAAGTGGCCATGTACATAACGAGCTGTTTACTCAAGATACTTCCATCAAACACAATCAGGTTGCCTAACTAAGTTTGCAAGACCCCCTGTTGCAACAGGTACTGACTGCAAAGGCCTGGAACAAAAATCTAAGGAAGGATGTGACTTGGATAGATAGTGAACATTGACGTACAGAAATGTTATCTCTGGGAAAACAGGGACAGTGACAGTTGGGCTGCTGGAAAACAAAACCTGACTGGGAGCCATCGAGTGTAAAACTGGAGAGAAAACCTGCCAGTCAGGGGAAAGGTGAGAGAGGGGAAAAGTTTAGTGGGAGATTTTGCCTTTTCTGTAACTGATTAGATCCAGTGCAAAGCCCGGAGCAGCTTGATTTGGTTTGACTGCTTAAGGCAGCCTGGCCTGGAAGTGCACATGTTTAGCAAAGGCATGCATAATTTACTTTTAAGACTATATCTGATAAATGAGACCTCTGATAAAATGTACCAGTTTTATCTCAAGAAAGCCATAAAGCAAAGCAGTAATAAGGAAAAGATTCATAACAAAATGCCAGGACATAGATATATTATTTTGAAACCAATTACTCTCTAGTACTAAGTGTAAGATACCTGCATATGAAAATTCTTGATCTGTCCAGTATTTGGCACAGGAGTTATCAGTTTCTGCTAGTTAGACATCATTTTTTAAGCACTGACATTTAGAGGTGGGAATTTTGAAAGTCCTATTCAAGTTTACTCATGCATAAGTAGGTCAGTGTCCTCTGTCTTATGCCAGACAAGAGAGCCAACTCATGGATCAGACACCTGGAGCTGGAATTAAAGTCTCACAGACCTGGCCAGTCCTGAGGTTCCAGCTTGAAGCTCCGACACAAATTTCTGAATACTTTTCCTCTGGACTCTTCCATAAAGTAGGTATTCTTGATCAGTATTGACTGGTTATTTCTTTAAAATGAAGAACCAGAGAAGAGAAGGAAGAGGCAGACTGATGACCATTTTCCAGACCCTGGAAAACTCTGGAAAAAGTATTAAACAAACTGTATGCTAGTGCAAAATGTGCATCAGTCAACATGAATTTATCAAAAACAAGTCATGTAAAGCAGATCTTTCCTATTACAGTAGGGCTAATGGTTTAGGGGATGGGGAGAAGGGAAGGATCTTCCATCTTGATTTTTGTTGTGATGTAGTCTGACATGACAGACAAATGGTCTCTAGAATAAGTCACTATGTAATAGTGACTGTTAGCTTGTGCATGTGCAGTACACTATTAGTTTAACTATAAATTAATCACCATCCATCTAGAAAACTAGCTGGTGGAATTCTGCAAGGGCCTATGCTGGTTCACCCTCTTCTATAACCAGCTGGTGATGACAAAGTTGAGTGTATGCTAGAAGCCATGGTCAGAATTCAAAATGTTTTGTGACAAATTGTAGAAATGGGTTGAAAAAGAAAGAGCTCAGTGGTGCAGGTGCAAAATGCTACATCCGAGCCGAAATAGAGCAACTAGACCAATTTGGGACAGGGAACAATTGTTTAGCTGGCAGTTCTCTTTAGAGAAGACTCTAGGGTTATAGTAGATCACATGCTGAACATGAATCAGCTGTGTCATGGGATTGCAAAAAAGGCAGACATTGTATTGGGTTCTGGTAAGAGGAATGCAGCTTGTGAGACAGATGAAGTCATCCTTCTGCTCCACTTATCACTGGTGAGGCCTTGGCTTCAGGATTATGTTGAGTCTGGGGCACTCCAGTAAAGATTTGGGTCAGATGGGGAGAGGCCAGAAGGGGGAAATAGGAATGATCAGAGATCTGGAAAGAATTGTATTGTCATGCTGAGACTGCAAAAATTGTACTCAACTTAGAAAAGACTAAAAGGGAGAACAAGAGTATTCCCTAAATACAGAAAGTGACAATCTCTCTTAAATTAATACTGAGTGCACTAATAGAGTGGCTTAAATTTAATTAGAAAAGATTCAGGTTACTCATTGAGGAAAAAACCTAAGCAACTTAATGAATAAAGATAGTGAAACACTAGAATCGATAGCAGAGCTTGAAGGACAAGCTAAGAAAGCAGGACAGGAATGACACAGGTACCATTCATTGTTTTTAAAGGGCCTTGTTGTCAAACAAGAAGAATCAGTTTTAGAGATCCTTCTGCTTCGCTTTACTTGGGGTGTATGGGGCAGCATATTTAAGGTAATCCAATATCACAGCATCACATCAGGGCTGAGGCTGGAATGAGCCTCTAGAGATGGCTTAGCCCAGCCCTCTGCTCAAAGTGGGGACAGCCAGAAACAGTGGCTCAGAGCAACATTCAGTCAAGTTTTGAGTATCTCCAGATGTTGAGGTACTTCTCGTTTATTTACAATGCCTCTGCACAACTTTCTCCAATGTTTGATCACACTTTTCTATTTTCAGTTATTGGAATTTATTGTATTGCCCCTTGTGCTGTCCTTGGATACCACTGAGAAGAGTTTGGCTCCATCTTCCGAACAACTGCCCATAAGGAATTTATTCACATGGATAAGAAGCTTCTGAGTCTTCTCCAGGCTGAACAGCCCAAGTTTTCTCAGCCTCTTCTCATAGAGCATATGCTCCAATCCCTAATCAACCTCATGACCTTTCTCTGGATTGACTTCAGTGTGTACCCAGGACTGGACACAATACTCCAAGTGTGTCCCACCATAGCTGAGCAGAGAGATAGCAACAATTCCTGATGATGCTTCATCATCCAGGTCATCAATGAATATCTTGGAGTTTTGGCTGCAGTATCAACCCCTGGGGCATACCACTAGTGATTGGCCTCCAGCTGAGTTTGTGACAGTAATCACTGTCTGGCAATTTAGCAAACTGTCAGTCTATATCACTATCTAGTTCTTTGATCTGTACTTCATCAGTTCATCTGTGAGGACTTCATACTGTATCAAGAGTCTTGCCAAAGTGAAGAAAAACAACTATCCCAAACAGATCCGTTACTCTCCCTTCATCCACGAAGCCATGTATCTCATCACAGAAGTCTATTTGGTTTAAGCTCTATTTCCTCTTCATAAATCCATGCTGAATAAGCCTAGTCATCTTCTTGTTCTTCATGTTTGGCAATGATTTCCAGGAATATTTATTTTATCACCACCCCAGTGACAGAAATGAGACTTGTAGTTCCCCAGCTCTTCCTCCTTGCTCTTGTTGGAAATAACAGTGACATTTACTTTTTTCCAGCCCACATAAACAAGCTAGTTTGCCCTGACCTTTCAAAGATAACTGAAAGTAGCCTTACAATGACACTGGCTAGCAGCCTTAGTACTTGGGGATTAAGTTTTATGGACGTGTGCATATTTGCTTTAAATTCCCTAACTTGGTACTCACCCACCAACAGTAAGAATTTCATGGTCCAGGCTTTCCCTCTAATCTCAAGGCCCTGCAATTTCCGATGGCAGGTATCATCAGTAAAAAGTGAGGTGAAATGGGCACCAAGTACCTTGGCATTTTCCATGCCCTTTTCATCAGGCCTCCTGCCCCATTCAGCACCAGGTGTACCTTTCCCCTGCTTTTCCTTTTGCTGCTCATTTAACTGCAGAAACCCTGAAGTCCACGATGTGATCGTGCACTCCACCATTTTATGTTCACTATAGTCAAGACTGCCCCTGATCTTCATATCCCAGATGAGTCTTTCCTTGTTTGCAGGAATGAAGCCCAAAGCTACACAAAGGTGTGTCAGCATGCAGGGAAGGGGGACATTGCAATGTGGGAAAATTCAGCAGTCAGAATAACTTCCTGACTGTGTTCTGAAAAAAATAGAGAATTAGGGTATGGATCTCCTTATTTTCAGCCCATCTGTCCATTCCACACATCTGCCACTGCATTTGCACAGTAGTTGGCTCTGAATTAATTTTTCTACCTGGCAAGAAAGCCAGCAGCATTAGGCAGGTGTTGCACTGAACTTTTGAGTTCAGCCAAGTTGACTCACCTTTCCCAAAATCCTCCATCTCAACTTGGCAAGGGGAATCATCTTAAACTCCTGCTGGGGTTGTGAGGGGAGGTAACATATCTGGTTAAATGGTGAGGATGGGGATTGAAAAGGACACAAATAAGGGAAAACAGGCAAAAACAATAAAAAAGAAAAAAAGCATGACAAGAAGACTTTTTTGTGTGTAGAACAAGGGTATCCAGAAGGCTGATTCAAGTCATACCTCCACTACTGACTTACAATATACCTTAAGTCCTGTTGTTACTTTGGGCTGTTTGACCACCTCCCTTCGGCTGCAGAAGTGTTGAGGGCAGGAGAGGGAAGAGGAAGGGTTTGGCTGAGGAAGATCTATCTCTGCTTCCACTCTGCCAAGCCTGCACACAGCAAGCATGTGCCTCCCACCATGAGGTCAGCATCTGTGTGGCTTTGCAGCTCTCCTCCCTCCCTGCCTCAACCTGATGCAAAAGCTTGTCAGCTGCAGGAGCTTTTCCTTATTCTGCAATAAGGCTGTGACCACAGGCTCCAACAATCTTCTGGCTGAGCCCTGGACTGAGAATGCTGGTTTTGGTCCATCTTCTCCATGCCTGGGAATGGCCTGAGTTCAGTGCTGTGTCTGGCCTTTCTTTTCCCAGCTTAGCAGAGAGGGAGGATGTTTGAGAGGCTGGAAATGAGTGAGGTGAGTTGGAGGATATGGAAGTGACTTTGTCAGGGAAATATAATAGGTTGGTCTGTTCTGTTTCTAGGGAAATATTTTCTTTTCTGCCAGGGCAGATAGGAGAGGTTATTCCTCTGCATTGATAGCTGTACTTTATATAAACTTGTCCAGTGCCTGAGATGGTTACTCTGAGATGTAGCCACCGGATTAAAAATAAAAAAGAAGGCAGAATTCCCTTGCTCTGCAAATAAGACATGAAAAATAGAACCTGAACAAGATATAAGGGAGAGGAGGATGGGCAAAATTATCACCCTCCATAGTCAAATGGCACAGCCCCAAGAAAGGATATGGCTTACACTTGCACAAGCAGGCGTTACCTTTTGCCCTTGCTAGAAGTGACTCAGCTGCAAATATCCTCCACAATTGATTGTTACCTTGGAAAAACAAATGATTGGAACTTAGTAGAATGGCTTGTGCAAGACAACAGGACACAAGAGAGATCAGCACTCTGCTTGCAAAAAACCTCTTTCTAAAGACCACAACAGCCTTTGAAGCCCACTGTAAGGCACAGAGAAGCACTACAGGCAGGCAAATAAAACCTGGCTCTGCCCAAAGTTAATGAAAGTATTGCCACTGGCTAACTTCAGGGAGAACAAGCTGGGAACTGTACTGAAGCCTCTAGCCTGGGATTTTATGCTCTGCAGCAGTACTAACTGGCCTTGGCATGTGAATAAACAGCAGGAATGAGCTTCTATGCAATAAGCAATGTAGAAATATTTACCTCCCTGAAAAGTCAATATTTTAGCACAAACATGATTGGGAGAGTTTATGAAAGCATTTTGTTTGTAAGCAAACTTCAAAGCTTTTTATGGGTTAGTTTTTTAGCTGCTATTATTTACATTTTTAACAGCAAAACAGTTCCCAGAAGACTGAATGGGATGAGTTTACAGCTTCAGCAAACTGAGGGAGTGACACACAGTACTTCAGTGGAGGCTGTGTGGTAGGAGTGAGCATGTTAGGATGCTGGGTGAAGCTGCTTCGCAAGGAGGTATTCAAAGTGATGTCCTCAGCCTGAGTTTCTGGCTCCTGCTAAATGACATGATGTGCAAATACCCTGCAGATTAAAGTGAGTTTTCCAGAGCTTTCTGAATACTGTGTGCATTGATTGAAAGTTTAGTTTACTTTTTTTTTTTTTTAATCCTGTCCAATTCAGTCTTCCAGTCTATTCCTCTAAGAAAATACCTTTTGGTATCTTGAGAACTATTTTATGATTCCTAATTCTTCTGTCAAAGGGAAGTACTCAAGAGGGGTGACCTTGGACAAAGGAGTGAAGCCAGGCCATCCAGATTTAGCAGCGAGCGTTCCTATAGTTGATAGACATAGTACCCTGAGTTCTTCATAGGTGTGCTTCTGAGTTTAGGCTGTAACTTGCATTGTTACCTCTTTCCATTCACAGTACAGAGAGCTGAGATAACCATTTCCCCAGCCAGGCAAAGTACCAAAAGCTGGGTGATGATATGGCTAACCTGACATTACTTGGCAAGCCCAAAACTTCAGCCTTATTCCCCAGCTTAATTTGTGCCTCACTGTGCAGAATCCCTGCTTAGCTCTGTGAAAGTGCTTAGAGAAAAACATTGTGTCTCTTTCTCTAACTTCCTTACCAAAAGATCTCACTTCAATCTTGAAATGCTTTAAGAAAAGGGATACAAGTGTATGTTTCATATAAAACCTCTCTCTAAATAAATAGTTTAAATAAAAGATAAGGTGCTAAACTGAAAGGTCACAGAAGGATCATTAACCACATGCAACTGTAGAGTTTGCAGTTTTTCTTCTATCTCACAAATTATTTGTTTCCTGCTTTGACGACCTTAAGTGTAAATGTGATACTAGTGTGGCTTTACTGAGAACCTCTATCCCATAGATTTCAGTGAAGAAATATCCTGTGATTTGCATCACTTTGCTGCACATGAGAAGAAGATCTGTTTCTCACATATAGTGCTTCAGAACTGCACCACTAAATCTGTCCTGATAACTCTGGGGATATTCCAGCTGTACAGCTGTAGCTGTTGCTGTATCCCGTGCTGTAGATGGCTAACATGGCAAAGAAGCCAGGGTTTCCTGGAATAGCTCAGTGGTTAGGATGCTGGCAGATGACTCAGACACAGAGGGGTTTAATTTTGTTTCTATTCAGTGACCTTGCATAAATCATTTCCCACCCTCTGAAAGCACTTTGAAAATGATGGCTGACAAGTGGTATATAAGAGCTTGGTGTTTTAGCAGGGCCTGGCAGTCATTTCAACACAGCCATTTTGTAATCAGAGAGACAATGGTTTATACTGGTGCCAATGTATTTCATTAGGGCTCTCCAGGACTGTGTGGTTCCCAGTGGTACTGCTCACTGCTGTGCCATGAGCACCTCAGCTCTCTTTCCCTCTGCCCTGAGCTCCCCATGCCTGTGCTGCTTGGTGGGGGTGATTGCCTTTTCCTTTAAAGGAAAGCTAATGTGGTTGGTGGGCAAACACAGTTTTTTGGTCACAGTTCCCTTCCCATATTTTCCCTTGGTCACAGTTCCTCTGACCAAGGGAAAATATGCAGCATGGGAGGATGACAGACAGAGAAAGGGTATATGAAGATGGATTTCAGGAGAAAGCTTTCTGACAATGAGGTTTGAAGCAAGAAGCTCATGCAATGAGGACCCAAACCACATGGAAATTCCATGCTTGCTTCTGAATGTTGAGTCAGTGGGAGCTCCCTTCTTGGGAGCAGACTGGAAGGGAAGTACTTGGCATTCAGAGGAGTCCCTACATGTGGGGTAATGGATGCTTCAGTGAATGTCTACTCCTTGCCTAAGATTATCTGTGTGCAGAGAAAATCCAGTATCCTATACTTTCTTCTGCTACTTCAGGTTTTGATTATTTCTGAATACTTTTGGCCTTTTGATTGCCATGAACTAGGTGTCCATGATTTTACTCTGGACAAGAGAGAGCTCAGTCAGGCTGTTACACAGAGAATCAGTGGAGCACAAATGAGATTTACCCTTTTTGTTACTTTGTCTCACATGTGGGAATATTTTCACAGTTAACTGTCCAGATGTTTCTTAATCTGTATCGTTCCCTGTCATCCTTCCTGTTCTTCTTCATGGTCTTCTCTTTTTCTTCTCCAATCCTGAGCCTTTTTTTTTAATGAGGGGCCTTGCTTGCAAAAGTCCAGTTGTGGGGCAGAAAAACATGACCCCTGAATAGTTGTGTCCCATCTGAATGGTGTGTACAGCACCACTGTGTTGGGTACTGGCTGGCTGCATAGCATGGATCATTAATTACCAATGGAAGGCTGCTCTCTGCTCTGCAAGAGAGAGCAATTTTCCAGTAAAAAGCTGTCTATATGCAAATCACCACCTCTGTTTGCATTAGAGACCCGATGAAATGGGTACAGAGGATGTCTCCCTGAAGGACATTTCTCTGTCTCAATATCAGGAGAGAGTTGAGTAACAAGAACATTGACCTGCTACATCTCTTGTCTTTTTGGAGAGCATTTTGGAAATAAGCATTTTGGAGCTAGATTATACCAATGTCCTTAAATAGCATCACACTGCTAGAAAGAATAAGAAACATTAGAGAAGAGCTTTTTTCTCCATGTCCTATCAACCTCTTTTACATCTCTGCTGTTGCTCATTGTTTGAGTAGGTTTCAGGGGCTATGTTTTTTACCGTGCTGTCTGATCAAGCATTCTGAGAGGCTGTGATCTAATCTTGTAAATTTTTTTGAAACACTGTTCATATAAAAGGTATCCAGCCTGATGTGATGGCCCTAAGAATCTTTCAGTGTTTGCATTTCAAGTCAGAGCTCTGTCCTGACTGTGTCTCTCTGTTTAAATGCTCCTTTTCATACCACCTAGAGGTCTAACAGGTTGGAGACCTAAGGGTACAGCTAAAGGATCTTTCACTGTCTTGTGTATATGTGCTAGATTGTTATATTCTTATTTTCCTAAAAACCCCACATGTTTCTTTGCATCCTCTACCATGTAGCCCTGAAGAGTAAACTTTTGGCTCAGTGAAGTAAAAGTTTTATTTACCCTATTAGGAAACTGACACTGCTTTTTCTTGTATTGTGCACCTTGAGTTCTGAAATCCCATTTCCATGCCAAGGCGAAGAATTAGGAGGAATCCCAGAGTGAGAAGGTGAAGAAATTATCTGGAAGCCTCAGTGACACTCAAGCAGACATTAGATTATTGTGACAAGGGACCCAAATTTGGCTTGTGCACCACATTTTATTGTATGAGTTGGCCCAGGTACATCTGGTCCTTTTTCAATTCTGTTTTGCACACCTTCCTTGCTGTGATTTTGGAGTTGAGGAGATTTGATTTCCATAAAGCAGTTTGTCATTTGGGTTTCCTTCACTGCCCATGACAAACTTTCTGGCAAGAACTTTCTGAAGGCCTTGATCTAGGCCTCCTTCACACACAAAATGATATTCTACCCCAGAGTCAGCCAATGGGCATTTTGAGAGAGGGTGGTCCAAAAGCCTTGTTTTCCAGTGGGCCAAATGCATAGAGCTCTAAAATTTCCAGCTGGATTTCAGATGTACTGTAAAAGAAACCAGGAACAAATCCAGTCCAGTCTGCAGTGCTGAGGCTGAACTTTCACACCAGTGCAATTCTGTGCATATGTAACAGCACAGGCTTCAGTTAATATGGGAGTGAACAGGAATTCAGAGTTCTTATGCCAAAGGTGCCCTTGTCCTGATGGCCTGGGCCTGTGGGCTACCCTGTGTGCTTTCGACAGCAGGGAGCTGCCCTTGCACCAAATACCCGTGTGTTTAAAGGATCTATCAGAAGTTGTAGTTATTTTGCCAGTACAGGAAAGGTGCTCATCATCAGGCCTGCAGGTTCTACTTTGAAATATTTTTAAGAGTAGCTGTGAACACTGTAAGAAGCCCTTCTCTCTTCTCTGTCTGTTTGTGCTTTTGTGGTGGACATACAAAGTCTGGGCTGGGAAAATCTCCAAGGGTGGGGGAGAAGGGCCTCAGGTGTGAACCACAGCTCAGTGGATGAGATCTGACAGGTTCCTTATGTGTGACTGGGCTAAACCTAATGTGCTTATGTGTGATCCGAGCCATCCTTCAGGTGATCCACACCAAGGTATGGAGCTGAGGTGGCACACCCTAGATTGTGAATACAGCAAAAAGTGCAGAGCAGGGCCCAGGTGGAAGGGGAGAAGGGATTGGACAGCACTAATAGGTGCTGAGTGGAAAAAAATTGATGGAAAATCACAGGTTCCTTTATACCTGCTAGCCTTGCCTTAGCTGCTCAGCTTAAAAGTAAAGAAAAACATCAGCTTGGCAAAAAAAAAAAAAAAAAAAAAAAGAAAAAAAAAGAAGGAAAAACACTCAGATTTGTCTCCCTTTTTTCGTTGACTTTGCACATTTCACTTCTACAGGGGAATAACAGCTGCAATCTTTCCTCATCACAATTGCAAAGAAATGATCATCCCCTTTTGCTGCATTTCCTAACTCCCCCAGTTCCTCTTTCAGGTTTATGCCTTTTCTGCATGAAGTTCTCTTGGTGGCATGGAAATTAATTGAAATGAGTGTGACTAAGAGGGGAAGACCCAATAATGTCAGGATTTCAGCAGTAGCTCCTGAGTTGCGTAAGTACTATTTTTACAGCGATTGCAGACAATCTCATGAATCATTGCAAATGTACACAGCTAAACACAGGCTGTTTCTTCCCAAAGGCTGGGCCTGAGTGGTTAAAGCTTGTACATCCACGGTGCATGGATGCTAATAATAACCACTGCCTTTAGACAGCGCCCTGAGCTGGTGTCACTCACAAACATGATGGGGCCTGATTCTACAGAGGTGTAATGAAACCACAGCATTCACTGAAGCAAAGCTCCTGCAAGCAATTACCAATTCCTGTAGCCTCCTTGGACTTCCTGCAAAAACCTCACCCCCACAGACCATTAAAAATATCCCTGCCAGGAATCTAGAGGCAAAAACCTGTTCAAATCCCCACATGCTGTATTGCTCCCTTCCTTCCTCATCTGTACATTATTTAAATGCCTTCCACTTGCCTTCAAGGTCAGCTAAAACCCTTAGAGGTCCCTATTTGAGGCATCTTCTGTACACCATGTACTTTTTGTCCAATTTTCCTGTGGAGGCTTTTGAACTTTCTTCCATGTGCATGCCTTGCCAACTGTAATGGGAACTTCTTCCTGAACTAAGAGTGGCTCACTGTTTAGTGCCAATCTGCAGAATTATCAGCCAAGGTTTTTTTTTTTTAAGAAAGAATTAAAAGAGGAAAAGCTAGAGACAAAGCTACCATCTTTACTATACTACAGGCAGTAATCCCAATTAAGTTCCTCTATAATCTTCATTGCTATTACCACTTGCTTTCCTCTGCTCTGCACTCCTTTTTCCTTCTTTCAATATGAGCAAGCTGGGAGTTTCAGCCTGATGCGCTTCTTCATCCATGTGCTGACCTTGAGATGGCATATTTCATTTTGGGAGAGGCAGCATTAATCAGGGTGCCTGCATGAGTATCTCTAATGCCTCATGGAGAAGGCTTCCTGTGCTTCCAGTCCCGGCTCCTCTTGTGCCTCTTGGCCCTGTGGCCGCATTACATTGCCCTTACTTAGTGTGCTGCAGTCTCCGTGCTGTCTGCTCTGGCAGGATGCATCACGGCAATTTGATGACTGCAGCGCATTACGGGGACGGACTCCAGCCAGGGAGTCTCGCTCATGCAGCAAGAAGCAGTCATGAGGCCAGTAAATGATGGGGACTGGGAAGCACAAATGACATTAGCTGGGACACACAGGTACAGGGATGGATGATAGTCTCACTGTCATGCAAAGGCTATGCTTGATCCCTTCTCTATTACCATAAGGGTTGTGCAGGCATTAATGGGGTCAGGGAACCATAAAACACAGGGTCAGAAGAGACTGTGTCTTCATTCCCCAGCTAAGATGTGGGAATCAGTGACTCAGTGACAAGAGACAAAGGAATGTCACTCTTGAGCCATTTATAAGACTGCCAGACCATAGCTTGGAAGATGAGATTGCTTGCAGTTGGTTTTATAGCTTTGCTGTCCTCCTCCAGGCGTTTGTGAAGCATAAGGGTGTATGCTCAGAACACTGCAGACTGAGAACCTGTTTCCAATGAGATGCATATTTACAGTTTGCTGCTGCTCTTAGACTGGATTGTTTTCCTGTTTTCATCTGGCACTTCTGGTTTTGAATGGCCAAGTGTGCTGCTCCTCTTTCACTATCCACTTGCCCTTGTGCTGAAGAGCAGCAGAAGGACACACTTTGAAGGTCCTTAAATCTAAAAGTTAAAGTAGGTTGCAAATTGCATCTCCTAACCGTATCATTAGGATTAACAGAGAGGGTTACCCATGAATCATGACAAATTGTTTTTATATTTTCACAGAGCATGTATAGCTGTATTTAGAGTTTAGGAGGTTGTGAAGGCACTGCAAGCATGATTTTTCAGCCAGAAGCAAAAGATGCTTGAATGTAAATTGGAACAGGGTATTCTATTACTAATAATGCTTCTATTTGTAGGAACACTGTATAGCAATGTAGTAAAATATTCTGCTTTTAAGAAGAACAAGCATACCCACAGGGAACACAAAATATTTTAAATCTATGTATGAGATAGAAATATGATAACAATAATGTAATAGAGGTGCGCATGTCTGTTTACTATAATATGTAACTGTACCAGTCTCAAAGTAGTGGACCTGCAGTGAAGAAAACATGAGGTTATGGGTTAGAAGGCTGGAAATCTGGGGCTCTCTGAGCATTGATATGTACTGATGTAGTGTCTGATATGATCTGATTCAATAAAATTTCTCCATCTGTGAGACTTCTTCTCCCCTCCAATCATCTGTGTGTTTTCTTGAATAATTTTCATTTCTGTAATTTTGAAGAAATCCCAGGATTTTTAATTTTATGGAAAATTAAGGTTGTAAACCTTCTCTGCAATCCTTTCCCCTATGCCTTGCTGCCTTTGAAAGCTGGGCAATTGGTATATAAAGGCTGCTGAGCAGTAGGATGGAAAAACATGAATGTTGTTTCAGTGCTTTTACAGATGAGCATCTCAAATGCCCAGTGACAAGTTTGATGCAATTGTTGCTCTAATGAATCCTCAAAATACTAAAGATGGTGAAGATGCAAGAAATTATAGACTTTAACTGTCACATGCCTCAACATTCAGGGTGCATTCCTTTTTGGATCCCTGATAAATTAGCTAGGCATCTATCCTTTATCTTATCTTACCTAACACTAATTATAGCAGCCTGGACCCTGTAGGGACTGGGAATTTGCAATAGGAACTGCACATGGACAAAACCGTGGGAAACAAAACTTATCAGTATAATTAAAAGCAATCTGCTCCCATTTCATTCACCAAAACTGTGCATTGAAACCAAAGTGGGGCTGAGAGGGGCTGCATGAAGCCTGGCACTTCTGGGGCAGGTGGAGTTTGTGGCACTGAGAAGCTCCTGTAACAGCTGAGAGGGTTTTATGCTGGATCTGGGAGGGTTTACTGGCACTAAAACATTAAAAATGTTGTCAAGGGTCCCTGTGGAGTGGACCCCAGTGGTGCCCATGGCTGGGTTGAGTGGGTGCTGCTGCAGCACTGGGCAGGCACAGCTGCTGAGGGAGAGGAGCCTGGCACGGCCTGAGTCACCTGCACTCGCCCTTGTTGTCCCGCCTGGGCCCTGGCCAAGGCACTCAGCCATTTTCTATGAGATGATCCCATGAGATTGCAGCACAAGGAGGGCAGGCCTCCTGCCAGCACCTGAGATTTTGTTTTCTGCAGCTGCTGGTCCCAGTCCTGCTCCTGAGGGCAGATGGCTGCTTGACTGCAGTGGCTGTGTCAGTGTCCCACACGTGCCACCCGCACGGGGCCCTGTCAAGTCTTTGAGCCAGCCACCATCCCAGCCTTGCCTCATGTCTGTGGCCTTGGTGGCAGCAGCATCTGCCCCATATTGCAGCCTCAAAGCTAAGAAGGATGTTGCCCTCTACCACTGTCAGGCCTTTGGCCCAGCAGCAATGTCAGTCCTGCTCCCTCCAAGCCTCAGCCCACAGCACCCCTCTCCTTCATTACCTGCCCATGGCTGCAGCAGCCTGGGGCTCTTGAAGGTGCCTGGTTATAGAGCGGGGGCTGTGGCCATGCCCATTTGTCCCTGGAAACATTAACACTGTCTTTCTCCCTGCACATATGTGAACAGTAACCTGTGCTGCAATCCAATCTGCTTCTCTCACCGAGATAGCTGCACATCCCAGCTCTTACAAATCCCAGAGCCCACAGCTGCTTGTTTCAGTGACTGCTGCACACCCAGGGGTGAGCTGCTCTTCTACCCATGCACTCGCACTGAGGTCACTCTGGGCTGCTCCTGCATGCAGTGAAATTTCTGCCTTGATGTACTGAAGGACTCTCAGCACCTGATGAAAGGACCCAGGGATTTGTTGGCTTTGCATGGCCCCGGTGTGCTGCTGCAGACAGAGACCCAGGCAGGTTGCCAGGAGCTCTGTCATGGTCACACTGTATGGTCTGCTGTGGAAATTCAGCAAAGGAGTGGAGGAATGAGGCCCTGTCAGTCAGAGATCAGGGCATTGCAGTGCAGGCTGGGTGGGAGAATGTGACCTGTGTCTTGTTCTCTCTAATTTGTCACCCTAAACTATAAACATTGAAATATGTGAATATTATGTTCTTCTGCAATGAGTGGGTTACAGATGCTCTCACCTGGGCACTATGATGCTTTTGGTGAGATAAGTAGGTACCAGAGGGGTCTGTACATAACATTGCACAGAGTGATGTTTTCTTCCCAATACCTCATGTTGACAAAAAAACTGTTTTGGGAGGTGTTGAGAGGAGAAATAATTTGGCTCTTTACCTATATGGCTCACAGTTAAATTCTTTTCACTAAAAGCAAAATTTTCTTGCTGGATGAAATCCACCCTTATGCTAAGGTGCAAGGGAATGTCTCACCATTTGGCTGAGCTGGCGCCTAGAGGTGAAAGACCTGCTTGGTGAATATAAAAAGAACCTTATAGAGTTGTGGGACAGAATTTATTTCTCTGAATTTAAAGGTGACTCTGTGGTGTTGAATATGTCAGGAACAATGATACATATTTACTAGTTTACAAATGAGAAAGAGCATGAGAGACAGTAATTTAGTTTAATGTGTTTAATTTGAGGTATGACAATGTATTTTGTCATCCACAAACACAGTCCACATAGGTTGGAAATCCCCTAGGGACAAGATAAATCAGGAGAGTGCTTGTTTAAATGTCATCTGTGGGGACATCCAGAAAATGAGGCAACTGGCAATTTCTGAGGAATGTAGCAAAAAGGAAAGGGTAAAGTTCGCAGGTTCTGAGCAGTAACTTGGTTTCACTTCCCAAGTGATTCCACTGCTGTGAAGAAGGCAAGGTGCGAAGAGGATTAGTGGAGCAAACTTCTGTGGAAAACAATATTAAATGCCTTGAGTCAGCTCTAAAAAGTTCATTTGTCGTCCCTGATGAGCACTGCCAGGACTGCTGTGGTGTGCTCTATTATACCACCTCCTACTTGAACATGAAATAGTAGGTGTCAACAGGCAGCCTCTTTCTTCATGGGACGTTACTCCATTTCAACGGCGCTATATTGCTATGTACTGTGGAATTTCTGAAATGTTCTGGGGGACAAGTGATGACTGCTTGGAGCTGATTGTGGATGGGCAGGAGGACAGCAGCTCTTTATGTTTGACTTCCTTTCTGGTACACTTCAGAATGCAGGGAAGTAGCAGGATTGCCTTTTTCCTGAAGCACCCTCACAAGCAGCAAGCAGCAGGCTGCCTTCCCATGACACATGCTAAGGCAGGTTACAACAGGGTTTGTTGGTTATGTCACACAGTGTGATCTGGTGTGGTAACAATGTGACAGCAAGACGGAATGCAAGACCCTGTGTCAAAGAGCCTGCTTTCAAAACTTAGCCTACTCCTTACCATCCCACAGTGCAAGAAACTTTTCACCCAGATGTCACATGCTCTCTAGTTGGTCTGCCCTTCTATTAAGATTGTATCTCTAGGAGCTGAGGAAAACTCAAAAAGGGATTATGACAATGTAGTTTTACTACTTCTCCCTCCTCTCCTCTACCCATTATGAAGAACAGAAGTGTATTAAGAGCTCTGAACATGTTGTTGACCATTTCTGAACTCTCTGCTTATCCCAGTGTTGCTCCAAATTCTCTGCATTTTGACAGGAAGCACAGATGAAAATTGAATGCTTTTGAAAAAATGCCTTTAAAGCCCCTAAAGGAGTGTAGCACAAAGTATTCTCCCTGTATTTACCTGTGTGCAAGATTGTGATGTTAATTATAATGCTCCAGGAAAGAGGGTAATTGTGTAATATGCTAGGGAATAGTACCCCTCAACCCAGTAACCACTTTCCATTTCATCTACTTACCTTTTCCAGGCAGGATCCAGAGTCATATTTGTGTCTAAAGTGTAGGATATAATGATGCCTTGAACCTAATTGTCCTGCCTGACTGCATGCATTTATATCCACACATTTAATGGATATAATAGCTTATTTACCAGTTTTTAATGAGCTCATTTCTACTCAGCTCCAGTCCTTGCAAGGGTGATGTATGGGGACAACAGAATCAGTATTTCTTCTACTGAACAAACACTGGTAGTGTAGAAAGGTGCTGAGCCACTGTAGGTAGAAGTACATCGAAGATCCTCATGATCCAGAAGCATAGAGATAAGCTTGAAAGGCCCATTTAAAAGGCTGATTGTCAAGTTAAGCTCTCAAAACATTTCTCTCATTTTTTTTGTATCTGAGGAGTACCATTTCTTCCAGGAATGTCTCTGTTGCTTCATTACTTCTACGTTTGCATTTCTGGATTACTCTGTGGAGAAACCAGGCCATGGTGTGCTTCTTCATTAATGAGATTCACAAGGTAGGTGTACTTCTAGCTGTTTGTCTATGATGGTCCAGTCTGATTCAGGAATTGCATATGAAAAAAACCGACTGATGTCTGGGAGGATGAGAATGCTGGGAAGCGTTTATGGCATGTGGGAAGCCAGGGCTCAGATCTGCTTTTGGGTGGTGGTGGTGCCCTGGGATAGGCATGCAACTCCATGTCAGCTGGGACTTTGGGAATCATTATGAATGCCTCTGGATGGTGGGCTTCTGTTTCACATTAAAAAAACAACACAACTATTTGGAGCAGGGACTGGAACGTGACTCTGCCAGATGCTGGTATGGTGCTCTTAGTACACCAGCCATTTAATTATAGTCAAGAAGAATTCACAGTACAACTTCAGCATTGAAAACTCAGCCCTTGAGAAGAGCAAGCCCAGACATTAAACAAATGAATCTACTACAAATTAGGAGGTATATAAAGCTAGCAGACACCAGGTTTTTACCAACAAAGTTCTGGGAATCCCTGAACTCTGCTTCTAGGCATGTCTGCTCTGTTTCTGTTTCTGCTTCTGCTTTGCTTTGACTAGAGGAATGCCTACACCCCTCCATGATCCATGATTCCCCCTGCTCCTATTTATCACTTAGGACCTGAGTCAGAAGACATCACAGAACACACATATGAAATCAAAACTTCCCTCTAAAAGTTTCACCCAGATGTTTCTGTGGTGTGGGACATAGAACCTCCATCTCTTTACCAGAGGAAGTCTGAGCCACATCTCCAGTATGACTGTCACAGTCAGTGGGCTGGGAGCTGTCTCAGGGTGGGACATTGTGTGTGGTCTCTGAAGGATGGGGAGGGTGCTGGTCATGCCAGGGAGGACCCTCTGCAAGCAGCAGTCAGGGCCCTGACTGGAAGAAGGCTGAGGTTTGAGAGGTATCCCATTTTGGGGTGGGCACGGCCACACCCGAGATGAGAGTGAGTGCAGAGCGAGGTCTCACAGCAGAGCGGAGCCCCGGCTCTGCAGGGGACTGCAGTGGGGCCCCGGCGGGGCAGGGGATGATCCCCGCTGCTGTCTCAGGGCTGGAGAGCTCATCTGGGCAGGACAGACGCTCAGAAAGGGCAGCGTAAGAGTGCAAGTGCCCTGGCAAAGCTAAGCTTCCTCAAGCCAGCCCTTCAGTGGAAAGGAGTGGAATAAGAGGGTGGACAAAATTTCTGATGCACAGATTAAATTTACTTTCTTTGTAAACATGCAGAGGACTATTAGATGTCTTGTTGTTCTTTTCCCATCAAATAGAAAACTACATGCGACTCCACATTCCTGAAAGCCTCCTGAGAGATGGCAAAGGTGCTTAGGGAGGTTAGCTTTTCTCTCCTAGAGCCATGCATGGGTAGGAGCTACACTGTAGTTTTGTTTTATTATCCACAAGGGCCTCCCAGCTGGCTGAGCAAAGGCATCAGAAGTCCTAAAGAGGGAATTTCTTTGGGGAATGTGCTGTGAAAATGCTTCTGTGATGTGGGCAATAAATAACCCTTTGGAGACATTGTGCTTTCTAGTATGGGGTTTTGCCCTTTCCATGCTCAGGGGACTTGGGAGCCTCAGTTGCCAGAGGGAAGCTTAAACATTTCCCGGCTGCTATACTTTCTGGGAAGATGTAGTTAGGACTATCTAAGTGGGCAATCATGCTCTCTTTTGTCTGACAAAAAGAGGTATAATATGATACATTTGCTGAAGAAGCAATTTCAGAATGTCTTGATGAAATGTTGGGAAGAATGGTAGAGTAGCCTAATTTTCAGGTCAGGTTTTGGTTAGGGATGTTAGGAGGTAGCCCCTTGCAAATGCTTGTATAGAAGAAGGCTTCTTTGGGAATAGCTCTGTCTTGGTGGCATGGAGGAATAGGAGCTGCAGTTTTGTGTCTACACCAGAGAGGACTGAAAACACTAAAGATTACATATATTTAAAACATTGTTCTTTGCTGATTGAGTGGAAAGAACTTATACTTCAGTAAAATCAACAGGTTCTTTAACAATGAGGGAACCTGAGGCTATACTGATTGGCAAAATAACAGAAGGTGTGTTGCTTTTATAAAAATTCTGCCTGTCATGTAGGAGAATCCAAACAAAAATAGAAAGTGTCTGTGTCAGTGTTCCTGAGATTAGATGTAATGGAATAAATTCTGTAAAATGGGGAAATATGAAGGGAAATACAGATTTAAACCAGAATGTATTAATCTCAGTAGTGTCTATTGTAGGGGAATTCATCATACTCTGACCTTTTAAAATACTGTGCAACAATGATCTTCTAAGAAATTTGCTCCCAGATGTTCCCACCAATTTGTTTCACAGCAGCCTCTGATCACTTACTAGGTATCTCCTTGTGGAAGCAGGAGTTTATGCTGGATTAAATCTGGCAGACTAAAGCTCCATTCCTCCAAATCCTCTTCATTTACAATATGAACAGGAAAAAGAGATACCTATTAAAACCAAGAGAAAGTCATCAACCATATATTTTAGAAACATTGGCAGGGTTTTCAACCAACCGCTGCACTATATGGTTATTAGTTTTATAGTGGTTTGAATTAGATTTTTAGTGGCTTGAATTTGACCTCCATGCAGAGAATTAGCTTCAAGCAGGCACCACTTGAATGAGCAAATCTTAGTCAGTATAATTTTATTATTCCTCTGACTATCACAATCAAGGACACTAGTATACAGGGCATACTTTGAAGAGGTTATTACTGAGCACTCATCGTTTGCTTAAATCCTCAGATCTTTTTCATGTAGTTATAGAGAGAGCACTTTCATGAGCTTCAGGACTTTTTCTTCTGGCTGCATTTACATTTCCAAGGAAACAAATAAGAAGGACTTTGAAGAGATGATTAGCCTACGAGCTAATTTATGGACTTTTCATAGTCTAGTTCCTTTAAGCCTCTTGCATGGAACTGATTTTCATTTGGAGTAAGACTGTAGGTTTTAGTCAATACAGACAGGATATTTTAAAATAGATTAGCACTGCTTGCAGTGTTCTCCTCAAGTTTAATGGGAGCATTTGCTTCTAATTTTAATGAAAAACAACAGTGAGGGCTTCTGAAAATCCGATTTTTCCTGCTTGTTGTACCCTGAGTATTCACATAGGAGATTTATTTAAAGCTCTTTTTATGAAAGAACAGACCTTATTTCATCAAAAGTGAATTGGCACTAAAATATTTGATGGCAATATCTAGGCCAGGATATTCAGGGAAAGTGCTTTGCACTGAGTGTGGGGGAGAGGGAAGAGTTGTGTTGAGGCGATCATGAGAATTCCTGATACCTCAGTTTCCATGGGTGGACATAGGTAGAAGTGTCCAAGGGTTGACATATGGGGTATGTCACAGCCTCTGCTCATGTTGGCACTTCACAGGATTCTCAGATTTGCATTTCTGGGGTATATTTGGCTACACGGCATCTTAAGAAGAGAGCAAGGACTGTGCCTCCTATAATAAGCATTTGGAAGAAGCTTGCTGGTGTTGTCTAGAAAATGGCTAGTGAATATTGCACATACATTGGTGCAGCATTTTTTCTTTGTCACAAAGGAGCTTTAAATTCAAGGCCATTCCATCCCCCTAACACAAAAATTTCAGAAATTTGAACCCAAGAACTATAGCTGTATGATTAAGTTTTTTTCTTTAAATTGTTGTTTTAATAGGAAAATGTTGGTTTGGGAACTTCCCTTCAGGAACAACTCAAGACTGACAATCCTGGGAGCACAGAGGTGTGTTCTTCTGATGTAGACTGAGACGGAAGTGTCTCACTTCAGACATCTCACATTCAGTTAATTTCTGCTGAGCATAGAGCTTCATCCATTAAAGCCTTGCCTGGGTCCCTGGCAGACTGCCCTGCCTTTGAGAACTTATTGCCTCTCTGTTCAGTGTACATGGGGCTGTCCAACAAATCTTTTTCCCACACAAATATTTGCAAGAATCTGAAAGTTTTTTGGGTGATTTTAGATTGCTCCTTTACCCTCTTGTTCCTTGCTTATGAATGCCAGCAAAGAAGGCAGTCAAGAACCCATTAAAGCAGCAAATCTGAACTGTTCTTTGGTCTTGATGTCTCGAGCCTTATCATTTAACTTTGAATGCCGTATGTAGAATTTGGTATTCTAAAAAACTGTGTGTACAGATCAGAGGTTGTGAGAAAACTAGTCCTGACCCTCTGGATGGCCTTAAGTAATTTGGACCCCATGTTCTCATCTGCAAACAGGAAAACTATAGGGACCCTCTCCATTGTTCTCTACTCAGATAAAGCTCTCTGGTCTGCCTGGCAGCTTGCTGCCTCATTGTAGCCCTGGGGTATTTTTACCCTCTTTTTCTCCTCTTGCAAGTGGACAACTCTGAGCCTCTGACACAACAACAGCTGCTGCCCCTTATTCTGGTAGCAGAGCTTTGTCCTGCTGGCTGTGATATTAGCTTTTTCCTTTGGTTTGTCTTAGCAGGCCCAGGATGGGGAATTTGTGCTTGTTTGCCTGGCTAAAGGTAACACAATGGATCTGAATCCTGTAAGTGCTGAGGACCCCAAAAAAATAAGAGAAAAAGGGGAGAATAAAACTCATAATTTTTAAGATTACCAAAATGTGGTGCAAAGAAAATGTCCTTCATGGTTTTTGGTTTCCTTAAGTATCCTGGTACAGTGGAACCACAAACTATAATATGCTAAGCGAAGCAAAATCAGCCAAATAGATAAACTGAAGTTATGAATCTGGGACAGGGTATATCTGATCATCCTTTGCAACTTAACTGATGGAGTTTTCTCTATTTATGGCTAAGCCATTCTGTGATCTTACAGGAAATTGCTTTCTGTACACACCATTCTTAATAGATTTTTAAATTTATGCCTGCTCTAGGAAAGTGGATTATACTACAAGAGATTATGCATTTTTCCCCAGCTTTTAAGGAGCAACCGTAATGATGGTTATTGTTGATGAGGGCATTACTGAGCATTGGCGCAGCAAACACCTTGAATAGCTTAGTGTTGAAAGCTTTAATTTTCCATTTAATAATAGTGAAACTTGTTAATACTAATTTTATACAATCACTTCCTAAGCTTCTTAGAAAGCATGCAGTCATGGATTTAGTCTGTGCCACAGGGGAATGCCATACATCATGAGGCTCAAAAACCCCCAGAGTTATTAGAGCTATGTGTAATATTTTACATCCCATCTTGGATCCAGTTTGTAAGCCCTTTGATTCATGGGCAATGATGACTTATCCAGGGATGGCTGCTGTGATTCCTGCCGCCGGCTGTCTGCCCCACCTCTCTCTCGGAAGTGTTCATTCAGGCTGTGAAGGTGGCTCAGCTCTTTGGGAAGCAGCTGTTGAACCAGCACAGTTTTCAGACCAGTAATATTAACAGAAAAACTGGCACTGGCTTTGGCTTAATACACCAGGCTGTAATTTTCAGTGGTTCAATTACTGCCACACCAGCAGCTGAGCTGTCTTGAAGCAGGGGCAGGGCTCAGAGGTGAAGGTGGGAACCCCTGCAGCCATCTGCTGCCATCCCTATTCATCAGCCAGATACCCAGACCTAGATTGGGGTTTGTAAACATGCATGGCAGTTACTTGGTGTTTCCACTCAGCTCTTTTCTCAGATTCAGCTTGAGACTCCTCTGGGGGTTTATGGTCTCACTGCATCCATGGAGATTTCCAAGGGATCAAGGCAGTTCTGACTTTGGGACAAGGACCCCTGTGGAGTTCTTGGGCCTTGGGAAGGATGAAATACACTTTCTCGCACAGGGCTGGTGCAGGACTAAAGCGCTGTGTGTTTCACTGAAACCTGCTTTTGAGGTTTCTGTGGTAACTTCTTCAAAAGCAAGTGTCAAGGGTAATATTGGGCTGGGATTTCACAATTCACTCTTACCTAAGATGCCCAGCCACGGGGCAGAGTCAGTACCGTGTTATTTAACCAGCTTAGAAGGACATACCAGCCTGCTACTGGCTCACGGGAAAGCCTCCCCTCCTGTGGCCGTCTCACTGCGGGTGCCAGTAATCCACACCCAGACTGCCGCAAATCAGTCGCATTTTTTCACTGTTAGTCACTCATGGGTTGATGATCTTTTGTGAGCAGCTTTCCACCTGCATTTGGCCTGAACATCATGACAGAGCATCACATTTGCCACCCAGTCAGATATAACTCAGCTGCTTGAAAAAAAAGGGGGGGAAAGGGAGGAATGAAGCCAATTTTGAGGGCTTCAACAGCTCTTGCTTTTCATTGCATATGTTCTTTTCATCCATTTTCAGGTGCCATTGAGGGAGAATTTTGGAGAAGTGTGGCCCATGCTTTAGTTGTATCCTTCAGTGCAAAGACTGAAAATTGTTTATGTGGGAAGAGCAGGTCAGGGACACGGTCAGTTGTGGTAATTGGCCCTGTCAGCCCAATTACTGCCCTCCCCAGGGCAAAGTCTGTCAGAGGGCATCCTCCTCCTCCTATGGACATGCTTCCTGTTTGAGCTGTCCACTGTCTTTCAGCAAGGGCAGATCTGAGGAGGGATGAGAGGTGGGGTCGGGGTAGGATGTCTATGCCACAGGGATGGGCTGTGAGGGGATTTGCAAGTAGAAAGGTGAGTCTGGCAGAGTAAGAGAGCAGGGCTTTTCGGGGGCTGGTTGCTGGGAGTGGTAGGAGCTGCTTTGGTGTCCAGGCTGGCAGGCAGGGGTTGCAGGGATGGAGAAGGGACTGTGAGGTAACAACCACGACAATGAAACAGGACAAGTAGGGGGCTTAGAGAGTAAGGCACCCTGTCTGAGACTGTATTTAAATTTTCTGTGGAGCACTCCTGCTTCTTCCTACAGCCTCAGCTTTTCTTGGCTTTGAAGCAGGACACACACAAAAGCCTACCAACAAGTTCCCATCCTTTTTGTTTTTGCTGTAGGAAGCAGAGCAGTCCTAGTTGCATATTCAGTAGTAATTTACATGGTTTTGGTTAGTTACGCAAGATATGTGGAGTTTCTCTTCCCCTAACTTGAATGTCTTGCACAACTAGTCAGCATAGTGTGAATTGTTAGTGTGAATTGTCAGCCCTACAACCAGGACTACCAACTGCAGTTTGCCCTGACAAAGGAGACAGCAGAAACACAGGGGGGTTGAGAACAGGCAAGAAAAATAATTAAGCATGGACAGACTTCCCTCAGGAAGAAACTGAAAAGAATAGGACTACTTTGTTAGGGAGTAGATGACTAAGAGTTATACAAATAAATGAATGGGAGAGGGAAAGTAGAAGGGGGGTGGTGGTGTTCCTATTTAACCTCTCAAGCTATAAAACAACAAGGCAACATTCAATTAAAGGGATAGAAAAAATACCAGGTGACAAAACCTACTTTGCTTAGGATGAGATTGAGTTGCCTTTGAGAAGTCTTGTCTCGGTGCAGAGCATAGATGGAGCCTCAAGGACTGCCCAGCTTGTAGTCTAGTCACTTCAGCTAATGAAACTGACAGTGTCGGTTTTTTAAGAAAATACTTGTCTACATGGAAAATGAGGGTCAAAATAGGAGATGGTATGTGTTTGAAAGTGTTAAAATTTCTTTTTCTAAGTGTTGGTTTCATGAATGCAAGGTAAAAATTCCCATTCTGGACAAATGTATGATTTTTGATCATCTTTCTCTGCTGCAACAGAGTACATATACTTGGTTCCAGCAGTCCTCTTCTGGACTATCTAACAGTTACATGGTCATTTAAGATGACATTTTCCTTTGTGCTAATTTTCTGCTATTAGCATCTTAGCATGAGACATCTGATTATTGGCTCCTTTGGTTCGTTAATTTGTTATATTGTGCTTAGAATCACAGGTTGAAACTGGAGCTATGCGAGACATTTCAGATATATGGGAATGCTCTATCCCAGTGGTAGAAAATGGTACCTAAAACTCATCTGCAGTGTTGGGTCACTGATTAATCTTAAATGCAGCAGATTATATGTATCAATGCTCTCTACTGCTCCAATCAACTAGGACTGGAGCTGTAACTGGAGTTATAACTTTGAGTTATTTTGCTGTCTTGCATGAACATGATCTGATGCCTAAAGGCTCCAATTAGGAAAGGGAATACCAAATGAGCTGCTCACCTTATTGGGATGATGTTCAGCTACCAGAGTAAATATGGGTGAGGTGGAAACAAACTGATTACTAACTACTTGGGAAGATAAAGGACTTGGCAGAACTGGACTAGTGCCCAAACCAGCTGGAGTAATGAGAGAGGGGAGGTTTCCCTTGCTTGTGTAGTGGTCACACACTGACATATAATCACCACAGAAACTCAGTGTGTGCTCACAGGGCTTTAGGACAGTTCTTCTGAGACTGGAGGTCATGCTCCAAGTGCGTTACAAGTGGCGTCCTGACTCAACAGATACTAAACTCTTTGGATGAATATTTAGAGTCATGAGAATGTCAGAAAATGAATTATAACAGGGAAGCATTTGAAAACTGCTGTGTGAACAGCTTTGCCCTGTATGATGTTGCATACCTGGCATACCTGTCCTAGCAAAGTCAATGAAGATATACCTGTGCACTGAGTTGAGCAGGTGCTTAAGTACTTTACAGGTCATGGTGAGCACACACAGCTGAGAGCTGGGGCTTGAGCAGTTCCTGGTGCTTCCTCCCCTGCCATGGTTTAACCTCAGCAGGCAGCTGAGCACCACACAGCTACTGACTGCCCCTGCAAAGGGATAGGGGACAGAACTGAAAGGGTGAAAGTGACAAAACCTCTGGATTGGAGATATAGACAGTCTGATAGGCAAAGCAAAAGCTGCACATACAAGCAAAATACAACAAAGCAAAACAAGAAATAAATTCACTGCTTCCCATAAGCAGCCATCCCCAGGACAGCAGAGCTCCATCATGTGTAATGGTCACTTAGAAAGGCAAACACCTTCACTTCAAAAGTTCTTCTTCCTTCCTTGTTTTTCTCTCAGCTTTATGTGCTGAGCATGATGCCATATTGTATCCCCTGGGATATACCTCTGGGCAGATGAGGTCAACTGCCCTGGCTGTGTCCCCTCCCAAGTCCTTGTGTACCCCAAGCCTCCCCACTGGTGGAGAGCAAACTGAGTAAGTGTTGTAAGAAACAACTGAAATGGGACTAGGAAGTTCAGTTGGAGTAGAAGGGTAGAAGGAGCATTTTTCCAATCAATATTTGATGAGAAGGCTTTATAGGGGAAGGAGAGAGGCTTGGTGAATTATATATTTATTTTCTCATGTTTGTAGGTAAATCATGCTGCTTACCTAATCCTTCAAAACATGAGTCCTTTTGTGTTTGTTAACATGCCCATGTTCAACTGATCAGCAATCCTGTTTGTTGGTCTGATTACTATTGCTTCTAAGTGTTGCTCCTGTGTGTCTTATTGATCCAAAATTATTTTCATGTTTTTAGAACTTCATGTCCCAAAAATTTTCTAATGGATCTTCTACTTGTATCAGAAACCTTGTCATCCAACTGTAAGGAGAGTTTACTGTGTTGACCAAAGGAGAAAAAAAATCCTACAGAATTATGAGATTTATTGCTCCTGGTTGCAAAATTAGTGTCTCTTTGATGATTTTTGTTATCTCATTTACTGGGCACATGGCTCAGAAATCCAACATAAGAAAGACTTTAAGATGTACCTGGATTTAGATGCCAGCCCAAATTTTGTCAGTACAAGCAGTGATGTCAAGCAGATGTCAAGTATATCCTAGGATTTTTTGGGATACATTTTTTGAGTGTTTGAAATTCACAGCATATTTCAATGTTCTGCCTAATGCTTAAAAATCAAGACTTACTAGTAAAAAAAGGTGATGATATTTTATTACCAAATGTGTTGCAGGTTCCATCATTCTATCAAAAAGACTTCTGTCATTACTGAAAAGCACATTCAAAGTGGACTCTTCAGATTCACCTGTCTTGTTACCTAACCACTTTGTCAGCTTGTTGCCTTGTTCACCCTCTGCCTTGGTACTGTCCTGCTTAAAGGTAATTGAAAATCAAGAATCTGACTAAAAATTTATTATTTTTCTTCAGCTGTTGTCACTGAATTGCAATACAGCTGCTCAAGAAGGAATCAAATGAAGGTAACTGGATTTTTTTTTTTTTGGTTCGTTGGTTAGGGGTTTTGTTTCTTTATTTGTTTGGTTTTGTTTTTGGTGTGTGGAGGCTTTAGGATTATTGTTGTCATTTAAACCTTTATCCATTAGTAGTATTATGAATCTCCCATTCAAAGTTAACTCTTGAAAGCATCAGTCACACTTTATGAAAGGAAATGTGATGGTCTGTATCTCAGTTTATACACCTGCATCTCAGACTGATAAACCATGTGTGAAAGCATTTGAATTGGGCAGTGTGAATACAAACACCAGGAAGGGGAAAGAATCACGATGGCCATGATTCCAGCTTCAAGGTTTAGTGCTGGTTTAGCCATCTCTGTGTCTAGATTACAGGGTACATAAATGTGTGTTTGACATAGACAACTTTTATCTTTTGCATTAAGTCAAAGGGAAGAAGAAATTGGGGTGAAATTGCTTGTGAATTTTTTCACTGTTTGTGAAATAGTGAGCCCATGGTGATTAGAGAAGATCTTGGAGTTTGACTTTTGGAGAGTGAAGAAATCCCACCCACGGGGACCAGTTGCCTGCCATGCAAACCTGACTCACAGATGTGGCAGGGTCAGCATTGTAACATTTCCTGAAAGCAATCACACTGTATTACATTCTGAAGATTTTGCTTATCTGGAATATTTCTCGGTGCTGTAGCAACTTATTGCAGGCCCCCAGTAACAGACTGCTGTTTTCTGAGGAAATCTGAGCTTGTGCAATTCACTTCTAACAGACAGTGCATTCAAGGTTGAGACAGTGCAGACTTCACATGCACCCAGTAAGCCTCTCCTGCAGCTCTCCTGAGTGTTAAAAGATGCTTATTAACTTCTTTTCTTTTCTTTTCTGGGCATCTCTTGTAAATGGAATGATAAGGATTGCACAAAATCATCTCTCTTGGCAGTATTCAGGCCTCCTCCTTGAAATCCAGCTACTGCTGGCTGCATTTGTATCAGAACTGGAAAATCAAGACATACAAATGAAATATTGGGAATTATTTCCAGGCTCTTGATATTGCTCCAAAGCTTAAAGAAGTTCCAGCCTGAGGATCATCTTTGAATGTATCATTAGTAGTTGGCTTGTTTAAATTCCCCTAGGTGGGCAGTTACATCATTTAAGCATTAAAACTCTTGGGTTTATGTCAGGCTTCTACTAAGTAAAAGAGTTCATGTTAATGAGAAGCAGTCTTTCACTAGGAGAATTTAGTCTAACAAGAGCAAGTGATGGCAGAACCACAGAGGGAATAAGAGATGAAGGTCAGGCAGTCCACGACCAGAATGAAGTTCCTGTGTACTGGGTCAGGCTGCACTTAGCTTCTTCTGTCAATTGGAGGGCTGGAAAGAGGAGTTTGAAAGAGGCTGTTAAATGGAGAAAAGGGCACTTACATGCTTCACTGATTGTACTGATAGAGGTTCTTGGGAGAGGGTTTTCTCTAAAAAGCAATGTGGTTTTATTAAAAATAGTGGAAAGAGAAAAATGAATAATTTACAGCACATTCAGTCTGGTGTTTAAGATGTTACAGTTTCAAAGCACATGCAAGTACAAAGCACATGTTGCCAACACTCGTGTTCACCAAGTTTTTCACAAAATCAGCTGACTTTGCAGGTTCTGGTGTCAAGTGTTGCAATGGTCAGAGTCTGTTTCATTTCTCTATGAAATACTACTGAGGCCCTTTGGGCCAACTCCTTATGGGCTCATAGACATTGCATCCTGCTGTCTCATGGTGCCCTGACTCTGGGTTGCTCACCAGTCAGACTTCCTTACCATGCATGAAATGGGGGAGAAGAGCTCAACAGCTGGGTCCCTTGAATGGGCTACCTTCCTCCAGGACAGTCCTGGTATAGACTGTGTGGGATTTTGCTGTTAGAATTCTTGCCCACTGAAGAGAGGGACATGTCTTCTCACTGGTACCAAGGTATTCAGAGCTAGGTCTACCATTTAGGAGACAACATACTTGTTTTTCTGTTCTTCCACCTCTTGAGTTGTTGGAAAAGGGAATAAATGTAGATATCCCCCATTCTAAAAGTAATCACCTAGGATTTGCTTTCTGTACAGGTATTCTGTACAAGCCCTGGCCATGAATTGGGTTCATGTACAGAATATACCTAGAATATATTTATTGAATTGTAACCTGGGAGACAAGTGGGAGAATATGTAGGTTCAATCCTGCCCAGACAGGATTCAAGCATTAGTTAAGATACGATCGAAAAGCTTGATAGTGTCAGAAGGAAGAGGCTGCTTCTGGCATGAACTTGGTTGCCTGTGGCTCTAGATGTCAGCTGAGCAGCATTTTTTAAGATCTTAGTGATAGTAAGATGTCTTCTGAAGCCTTTGGAAAGCAGGCCTTTTTAAAGTCACACCATCCTTGTCCAGTCTTGCCACAAATTTAGTCTGCCTCACAAATAATAAATGTAAGTTTTGTTTGCTATTAGCAAACTCCAAAGTACAAAATGTTAGTCTTTATGTGAACAGAAATAATTTCTTCATTACAGTTTAAAAGGCTGTAGATTTCTTTTTCTATGAAATTATCTAAAAGCTAAAACTGTATTTCAAATCCTGACCAGCTAATTACAGCATACTGCTCTTTTGATGGAAAAAAGCAGTTCTGCAGAAGGCAGAACAACCATCTCCTCTACACTGAGATCTATTTCTTTTCACAACATGGGAAAATTCTGGATCAGGGAGAGTAATCCTTTACTTTCTCTTAATTCAGAAGTTTAATGTAGGTTTATGAGCAAAAGCTTCAGACTGCAAAAATTTTGAGGGATCAGGAAGATGCATGAGCCCTGTTTACTTTGTTTTTGGGCAAGAAAGTTGATTTGTGTGGTCAGAATTCAGTGTGTTCTCTTGTCCTTTTAGGGAACAGACAACTGTCTTTCCATTGCCCTCTACTTTGTACAGTCCTTTACAGCAGCACACAAAGGAGGAAACAACACTTACTTGTGACAGCACCATATCCTCCCTCCATGGTGCACAGCTGTAAATGGCAGCACCTTGTCCAGGACAATGGCAGGCTGGACAGCCCAGGAGTGAGCTGGAGCTGAAGAAATGAACTTTTACTCCATAAAGAGATGCTTAATAAAAAGTAGGGCTCAGTTGGAAGAGAGCTGGTAGAGGAATGCAGACTTTGAAGAAGTTAATGACCCACCTACCCTACAGGTGAACAGGTCTGAAAAGTGTAGTGATGTGCCAGCAGAGGTGTTGCCTCATATCTCTGCCGTTGTAGAATAACATCTGTCTATGATCCTCTAGAAGCTGAAAGCTGAGTATGAATTCAAGGGCTTGGAAACTGGACAAGGACTCTATCCTAGTTGGTGTCATGTTAATCAAAGGGGAGGAAGAAAAGCACAACTTCTGTGACAAAATATTCAGGAACATGACTAATTTAGGTTATCATTTAGGACTATTCACTAACTAGGATTTTTAGTATCAGTAGTGGTACTCCTGAGTGCTGCAACATCTGTTCCAGCCAGGCCCACTGAGGCTTGGGTCATAAAGGTGTGGGAAACATTTTCCCTACAAAGAGTTAGTCCATCCCATTTTCAACAGAAACAGTAAGACCTATCCAACTTCTGTTTCATTATGCAATCCTTTCAACTGATGGAAGCACTAGGATATTCTAGGGAGGTTGTTAGTCACCTTTTCATACATACATAGTTTCTTGCCCAATTAATACACCTTGTCATTAACCGCACAAACAAAACTCTGTACTTGTGGGAATAAATATGCAAAGGAAACCTGTCCACAAGAAAACTCTCATTTTATTTCCCCCATTTTTTTTCAAAACAAGGGAAAAAAGAAAATTTCTTCTTACAATTCCAGCGCTGTAATGTTCAGCTGATTTGAAGCAGATACCCTCATTTTAATCCATATAATTGAGTAAAGAATCAGGCTCTGGCTGAGAGGTACATGTTTGTCTAGCACCACATTACAAGAGCTCTTGATTCTCTGATCCTAACCCTGGAATGCAAGGAAGAGTCAAAGTTTGGCAAAGGTTGTAGCCAGATGCAGTGTGCTTCTATGTTCACACCCTCCCTAATGACTGCTCTTTAAAAAATAATAATAAAATGCAAATAACTTACACCTGGTATAGCTGGAAAGTCAAAGAAAAGAAGTAAAGAACATGGAGGTTGTGGGAGTGCTGTTATTATTGTTATTATTATTATTATTACTATTATTATTAATCAGATGAATGCACACCTGTCTGAAAGTTCCTCAAACATTGTCTGCTGTTGCTTTGGTAGGCCCTGTGAATACACAGAGGTAATGTCCTTTGGTTGGCTTACTTAATTGAACAGATGATGGGGGATGGAGGAAGCTAGGCAGGGAAACATGCTAGAGATAGAAGAATTCCCACCCACGCAGTAGGCATGCACTGTAATAATGGAATAATTATGTGCAGTTTGTTTATAGCTGTCTTCCCCTAGCATCGACGCCTTGGGCTAGAAGTGAAGCAGGACGGGTCCTGCAATCAGTTTTCACAATCATGTTTTCGCTGTGATTTGTCTTTTATTCCCCATTAGAAAGCAGAGCATGTCTAGAGCAAGTGCAGTGGCTTCAGCCCTTCAGGATACTGCAAATTTGCTCAAATTTGGGGAGGGATGGGTGTTCATGAGTTATGAGTTTGGATTTATACCAAGATCTGTGGATCCTGACATCTGTAATGATGGCTCTCACTCCACAATCCCAATCTGTCCAGAGTTGCTCAGAGCCGGATAACTTTTGGCCTGAGACATTTTCCAGCCTTTCAAATAATGAATGTTGGGTTGTGGACAAAAACCAAAGCCAGATGGCTTTGTGCGGTGAGACAGCTAAGTAACTGTTACTGCAATGGGCTGTACAGTGGAGATTTGTTCCTGGTGGTTTTGAAGCAGGTTTGAAATTTTCTTGTGGATTCTTCCTGCTGCTTGTTAATAAAGTTGATCATGCCCTGGTTTTACATTTCAGCGTGAACTCACAGTGATGGTAAAATGCTGATGATTTGCTTTCTGCTGCCTCTCTAAATGTATTAGAGGATATTGTAATCTTCATGCAGCTGCCATTTTGTGTTCAGTTCAACTGCAATCTGCCATGAATGCATACACAACATTTCAATTCCAGTGGCACTTAGGAAAACATTTCCAGGCAAGTGGAGTATCCACATGATGAACTTTATCTTTCTCTTGCAGCAGGCTGCATGCCATGTCTGTGTTGCTAAGAAGAGAAATGGGAAGTATTCACAGATTAACTGCAGGGAGGTCAATAAACAGACATCGGACCAGGAAACAAGTGGAGAACGTGATAGTCACACCTGCTGCATTGGATCTTCACACAGGCTGGGAACTTTGACAGCAAATGGCTTATTTCATTTGCATTTGTGCAGTACATCTCATCATGAGGGGCTCGATCTGGGGTTTAGTGGATATAACTGAGTCTTGGAAACTCAGAGTAGCCTGCAGATATCAACTAATGAAATGCCTCTACAGCATTTATATGCAGAGTTGATAACAATGTGTTCGCCATACATTGGCTTTAGAAATGCCTTGGAAATTGAATAGAGCTTTATATAAGGGGTAAGAGAAGTAATAATAATCATGAGCTGACAATGAACAACATACAAGGCAGGTGTTACCACCGTCTTACACATGCAGCAGACATCCCTTTCCTCAGGATGTTTCAAGCTGGAGTGCTATTTTAATCAGCAAAAACTGTTGTGTGGAATGTAGAAAAGCATGATTTTGTTATCAAAACTGTTCTGAACAAGCTGAAGTGAAAAATCAGCTTTAAAAAAAATTGTCTTAGATCTTATTTAAAAAACAGTTTTGGATTACATGGTTTTTAATTGTTTCAACAGTTCTGGTCAATGCCTTAGCTTTGTAGGGATACAGGGGGCAATGGAAAGCCTTCTGGGTTGCAGGCAGATGCCAGCCACGGCAGTGGACATTCCTGTTCCCTGAAGTGCTGCTCAAGTCAAGTAGGAGGAATGAACCAAGCAATGGCTCTGTCAGCCACTTTGACTCCAACTGGGAATTTCAATGGAATGAGTGCACTTCTGTGCAGTACTGATCTCACTTAACCAGCCCTTTCTGATGGGCGTCCTTTCTGCTGAAATTTGCTTGCAATGTCCCATAGTTCTCTCCCTTGGATCCTACCATGGCTAAGGCTGTATGGTCATTTGCAGTGGCCATCTTCTCTTATTCCAACAGCACATGTAGGAAGTTACCTAAAGCAAATGGATGAATAAAGAAAAAATAGCAAGGTGTGTTGAGCTAACAGAGGTTTAGGAACTAGCATTTCTCTGTTTAACTTACTATCAATGATTTAACATGGGGCCTTGGGTAAGTCACTTCATATTCCTATGACTCAGTTTCTGCTTTTGAAACAACTCTGTTGATCTCACTGGGGCAGTTTTAAAGCTTAATTTACTTATATTTTATAGCACTTTGAAGATTTGAACTGCACCATATTATGGGAATCGTTGGGAGTCATAAAAGAAAGAGTCGGTGTTGCAAGAGGAGGTATGATAATGAAGCCTAAAGTCAGAGACTTAATGCCTCAGTTCTTTGCTGAATCAAAGCATAAGACTGTGAGTTCTTTGAAACAGACTCTCCTCAATTAGAGGCCTGCTCAGAACATAATAGGGCTATGACATACCTGGGGCCTCTGAGTCCTCTGTAACAAATGATTACGTACATAAGCTTGAAGATGGCACCAGCTGCAGGAATGCTACAGGTCCCTGGGATCTATCTCCTTCTCTCACGGCTCTTAGATTTTTTATTATCTTCAAATCTCTGTACCTTACTGCCTGTTCCATTCCCCAGGTCCTTAAAGCATTCTTTAAGCTATAAATAAAGAAGATAAAATTACAGGGTACTTATATGCACACTAGCTAGGAAGCTGAATGGGCATGAAAGGGCTTCCTGGTCTCCTTCCAATTCAAAATGTTATTGAGTTACTACGTAATCAGATAAATGAGTTGTTAATCAAAGTGATGTCAGCTTGGGACATACTATAGAAAGATGATTCCGTTGTAATCACAACTGTATAATTAAGGAACGAGGCATGACAGGGCTTGAATTATAGCACAATAATTTTCACCTCAGTGCTGCTGATGGCTGTCTGCCATCCAAGTACCTGATTATGTCTTGCTGTACAACAACCCCAGTGCTGAAACATCTGAGACAAACGAGAGTAAAAAAATATTCTTTCATCTCACCACCCCCCACCCTGCTCCAGGGAGAAGCATTTCTGTGATCAGCTGGGTCAGGCTGAGCCTTGTGTATCTGGAAGCAAGTTTGACTATGTCTCTGCTGTTAGAATATTTATAATGTGAATACATTGTATTTGGCATGAGACTAATGTGACAGCAAGGTATGGGATCCTCTACAGGGCCAATGATTCCATCCACAGGAACTATTAGTTAAATTTCAGCCAAATGCTTATTGTTACAGAAGCAGCACAAAAAATGGTCCCTACCTAGCAATACTTAGCGTTTCCTAGATTTAAACCCCATTCTCCTCTGAGAAGTTTAAATGAGGAATTAGCTTTCACATTCACAGTTCTCTAATTTTTTTGCTCACCACCCTTGGGATAGAGAAAAATTTTCATTGACTTAAAGAAGAGCTTTGAGTACACATTGGAATAACATGGACTTTGGCAACCTCTTACATGAACAGTGGCATAGATGTGAGTAAAAATGACTTCATATAGAATAGTGACCAAATCCTGCAGTCATAGCTTGGGTGAAACTCCCACGGAAAGCACTGGGCTTTTGTCTGAGTCAGCAGCTGAAAATTTGTCCCACAGGCTCAGTTTGGAGGTGAAAATGCCAGGGCTGAAAAGTTTCCTAGTTTCCTTTTCTCATGGTGGGGGCAAAAATGTCACCTAAGAAATATAATATTGTGCCACCTAATTTTTCCTCATGAAGTGCTGACTTTGCTGAGGAGGTGGGAAATGTTATGCAATTTACCCTTTCCCACTACAAGCTGTCTCCTGTCATGTCACCATCAGCCTTGCTGTGCATGGGCATTGCTCATACTTCTGCTTTGGGAGTGTGATTGTCTGGTGAGCTGATGCACTGCACCAGCAACTGCCTTGTTTACTTGGGATCCCTTGGAACGAGAAAAACCCCAGTAGATCCAAATAAAGCATTTTTGCACCTTCTCTAGAGTCTCTTCCAAGGTGTTGCCTGTGAAGGCAGTGCATGCAGTCCTGCAGGCACCTTTGTCTCCTTGGAGGTGGAGCTGGGCAGCTTGCCCCAGAGCTGGCAGGCACGAGCAGCCCAGTGCAGCTGCCTCTGCCTCAGGACAGAGAAGGGCAGTGCTGGAATCATGTGGCCACTCAGAACACCTGTGCTGGACACTTTGGCTCAGGCCCTTTGTGACGGCTGCAAAAGCATTTATGGACTCCAGTCAAGACCAGTGAAGCACATAATTTTCCCAGTGTTGCCTCTGTTGCAAAAATTATGTGCTCTTGGCAATACTGTCAGGAAACTCTATTCCTGAGGCTAAATGCATGCGAAGTAAAGCTTCCCTTCTGACAAACAAAATAAAAATATCCCAATTTTGGCTGCAGTAGCAAAAATGCTCCTGGCCGAATAAAATTATGTCATTGAAAGAAGTATCTCTGTGTCTGCTGGTGTACCTGTAAATCAGTTCAAGAGAATTGTCCTTTGAAACTCATTTCAGCTGATATATATGCTCTTGAGGATGAATGAACTTTTGAGCTGTCAATGCTGCCATCCCTCATAAGTCAAATCTCTTCTCCAGATACTTGAATCCCATGATGACAGTAAAAACCAGGGGTTTACAAGATACATCAGCATCAATTTTTTGAGAGCTTTCACCTTGGAAGGCAAGAAGCATCCTTGGGTTGAGTGCCTGTCAAATGAGTACAGATGCAACAGAAAGAAAAAAGGAATATTTTTTGCTCTTATCTTTCAGTGCTGGCATAAGAAGCTGAGAGATCCTCCATTACAGAAGAGGTACAAAGAAGGCAGTCATGACACAAGCTTGCCTCTGCTTATGATTATATTCATGTTTCCTTTAATATGGCCAGCAGAGAAGCTATAATTTTGGTATGCTCAGATTACTGCCTGACTTCCTTTCCCATCGTAAGGAAAGCAGCCAGTGTGGGGGAAAACTGAAAGCTTCTCTGGACTGATAGCCTGATAGGAACAAGGCTTTCTGTGTAGGATGTTCCAAAGGCATGTGTCCCTGTTAGTTCCCTACTGTTCCTGGCATCTGATGACAAAAGGGATCAGGGAGACTGACGGTGACAGACCCATAACTGGTGCAAGAGAGGCATATTTTTGTAATATAATTTCTTGAACACTTGGAAATTCCTACCACATGATGCTCCTCAAAACAACTTTTGCAGGACTCTGAAAGCTTGTGATTTTGCCTACACTATTCAGACAGAAAAGTGTTGACCTTCAGAGAACTTATTCAGGAGTTATGTATCAGATGTTAAGTAGATAGTGTTAGCAGGAGAAACTACACCTATTGTTGATATTTTCATACATGCTTGGATTTGTCTGGGACTGCCCTTCTAGTGTCAGCCCATTATTAAGTAGCCAGCTGACAACTTGGCTCTTGCATAGGGAGATGTTCTGGTGAGTGGTTCTTGTATCATCATCAACTGTATGCTGTGTGCAGATGCACTGAAGTTCTGTGGCCTAGGCAGTTGAGATGGGATGATGAAGGGTGAGCAGTCCTTGGGGTGGATTATTCTCTACCCTCCAGATGGCTCTTTTTTCCCACTGCCACTTTGATTTTTCCTTCCTTGACTGACTTGTTTTAGTTTGCTGCAAATATCCATATCTGTCAGTAGAGCTGGAGAAGAAGAAACGATTCTTCTGGCAGATAAAAAGTAACATGGCACTTGTGGTAATCTTACAGCACTCTTTGTGAGGCACTGGAATTGCTAGCAGGAGCCAACAGTAGGCAGCATGGCTAATTTAACCCAGGCTGTGAACTGAAAGAGAAGCACAAGTTTTACACTGGAGGCAAGAAATGTCTGACACACCTGCCTATTACCGCGTAACCTAGAAGGTAGGGAGATCCTGTAATTGTCTTCTTGAGAGGAAATTAGATCCAGGATTGTCCATCTGCTCTGAGATGCTAGCAGGAAAGTATTTGGCTGATGACACGAGTACAAGTCTTTACCTTTCGTTTCTTTTTCCCCTGGACTTTCACTGGATAAAAGATCCAACACAGGCTCCTTTGTGCCTCTGTGCTGCTGGGACAGGGAAATGGCGCCCGTGGTTTGGGTTTTCCACTCAGATAAGATTACCAAACGATTGAGAACTTCAAGTTCACAAAATTCACTTTTGTTAAAAAATTTAGCAGTGCCACCTGCAGGAAAGCGCCGGGAAACCCAAAGCGTGTCCGGGGCGCTCAGGACCGACTGTCCTTTGCCTCTGATGCAAGAGAAGATGTGGCTGTCAGTGTAGGGCTCCCCTGATGAGCTGGTTTCTCATCGACATCAAAGAAAGATCTGCATCTGCAGATAACGCAGAATACCTGAGAACAAAACTTTGTCCAGAAACCACTGTCTTTGATAGCTATTACCTTTTGATTTTAAAAGCCTCCTTTTTTCCCCCCAAAGAGCTTTCCCAAACATGATGCATTGCATATATAAACTCTGGTCCAACTCCCAGTGGAAATGATGGCAGCTTTCCATTGAGTGTGATCCAGACTTTAATGCCTTTCATGTATGCCAATGAAAACTCTTTACATTGCATAGTAGTGCTCTTTAAAGGCTCTCAAGTAGATAGACAGATTAGATTATTTAGCACTATACAATGCAGCATAAGTGGTGCTGGTGAGTCATGAAATGGCATTCTTCCCTCTGACTCAGTGCAGAGTCAATGCCTGAGCATGTTGCTATGTGGCTCTGTGTTGTTGGAGGTGTCTTTTTCAGACAAGAAGTAAAAAAAAAAATGTTCTGACCCACTATTCTTGCTACAGACCCCATTTGCCTGTGAGCGCCTTGGTTGAACTCTGCAGAATTTCTCACCCTAGCACAAGTTATCCTCAGCTTCCAATAGAAAACTATTGTTCTCCTTGCCAGGAGGGAGCAGGGTTTTGAGCTATCTGGAACAAAATGTTTTAAAAACAAGGCTGGGTTATTGCAAATGCACTGTGGGGTTTAAATCCTTAATATTGAAGGAAAACCTACACCATCACTTACTGCACATTCATATTTAGCATTCTGGTTTTGTTTACCACTTCAATGACTGTTTTCAATTACTGTTCTCTGCAGGAAACCACTTTACTCAGGCCTGCTGTATATGCAGAACTGACTTAGAAGATGACTAGTCTGTTTTGCAGTGATTTTCAAGGTGTCAGACTGCTTTTTTGTTCCTTATCTATGAAGCACTTGGTGCCTTGAGTGTGAGAGTCTCTTGTTTAAGCCCCATCCCTCTTCCTGGTTGAAAGATTTTATTGCAACTCTTCCTCCACTGTGCAGGGAAAGGAGTTTCAAGCTCTTTCATCTGCCCCATCTCCTAACCAACATTAAGGATGTAAATGATATGATTCTTGCAAAAAAACTTTCTCAAAACCTGATGTCTTGACAAGAATACTTCAATTTTCAAATTTTACTTTGTAGAAAATGTACTGATCAGCTCTGGTATGCAGAGAGGTTTGCCTAACAAATTACATAAGTAGCCCTGATACATCATCACGAGACTCCTTCCAAGGACAAGAGCTACCCAGGCAAAATTCAAGTGCACCTCAGGGCACCTGTATTCTCTTGGTAATAAGCAGTAATTGAGATTCCAAGGAGTTATCCTATTTTGGATGTTGCGAGTAATGGGATCCATTCCTCTTTGGAAAGGACTAGTGAGATGGAGAGGGCTTCTTGCAGGCACAGTGGCACAGGTGAGATGGAAAGCAGGGGGTGAGGCCAGGGGCAGCAGCAGGAGCAGCTCTTTGCTTGAACATATTTAGTTTCACAGTATGGGATTCCAGTGACTGCCTCTGTCTCTTGTAACATTTGTGCCAGTGTGATAAACTACTTGTTTTATCTTATTTTATCATTCAGTTATTCATGTTGCAAATTTTTATTTGTTATATCCCTTCAAATGTGAAAATAATGCTTTACCTGGAACAGGCATCTTAATCATATTCCCCTGCCATGGCTATTTTTTATAACTCTAGTTTGTGTCTGTTAATGATGTGATAATAATCCAGAGCATTCAGAAACCCAAAATTTTTATTAAGAATCATTAAAGCAAAGCAGATTAAATAAATGATGGCAAAATTCTCAGTCCCAGAGTTTAACTTGGAGAAACTATTTTCAGGGGGAGAAGCTATATTTGGGACTGTGCTCACTGATAATTTCATGTAAAATTCACAGCAGCTGGAGGAGAGATTTCCTCATTCCTTTGGACTGGAAGCTCAGCTGTGTAGATGCTTTCTCAGAACCTAATTGTTTTCATATGAACTCAGGGGGGGACACAGATCTATTGAAATTATTGCAATTGCCCAGGGAAGCATTCAGAAGTTCCAAAGGAGAGTTTTGTTACAAGGCCACATAGCCAATAATACTTACCTCCTAAAAGTCTTCTTGCTTAAAAAGCCTGTAGAGAAGGATGATTAATGCCAAGCTGAGCAAGGAAATGGACAGTGTTCAATGCCAGAGTAGTGCCATGGAGGGATTAGGTTTCATTTATTGTATAACAGAGCACTTAACACAGAACATTTCTCCACCTAGTTGGAGATTTTTAACTTCTACTAAGGGCCTGTCCTTGTAATGAAGAATTGATAAATGAGAGAAACTATGGGAAAAACGATAAACTATGCTTGCAGGGGGCAAAATTGATTTGGGATTGAGGAAATTAGAGAACAGAGCCAGGTGCCCAAAGGAGTCTCCCAGCCTTAAGGTTAACTGCAGAGCTGCTTGGTGTCCTCAGAGTCTTTTCAGCACTGACATTTGCATTGCAGCTGCTAAATCAGAAACACAGCTGAGTGAATTTAGTACTGGGGAGACTGAGCTGAGCTCAGTCACTTAGTACTGGTGTGCTGAGCTGAGCTCCTCTGAATTTATACCACGTTAGATGAGAACAGAGTGTTGCCTTGAAGTCTGTGGTTTATGTGATATATGGAGTATATTGCCAGTAATGACAAAAAATCCTCTAGTGCCTTCCTTTGAGTTATTTCTGATTTACACCCAAAGACATTAAATTTTCTCTGTATTTATATCCTGGTAAATTAAAACACTCTGAGATACGTGATCAAGAAGGAAAGTCCATAACTTCTGTTCCACAAGATCAGGCCTAAAACTGTTCAATATTTTGTGCAAATTTTCTCCCTCTGTAAGTTGTCTGTGAAGTATTCGGAGAAGAAAACATAAAGATGCTGCAGAGCAGATATGTGGTTACTAGACTGAAGTTTTCTCACTCTTCAGAAGGGGAGAAAAGTGAGTGTGAGATGACTCACATACATATCTCCAACAGATCAGGCTTAACTGCTCTGAAAAGCAAACTGCAAATGATTCTTCCCCATGTGCAAATTCCACCCTCTGTCTGCAAACACCTGCTGGTGACTTCAGTGAGAGCCACATATTGGGAGGCAAGATTTATATCTCCAGACTTTATCAGGAAGAGAGTTTGTTGCAGAGGCAGAAAAAGAATTGCCTCCTGCAAGAGAGCCCACACATCAATTCCGGTAATAGCTAGGCTTCATTTTGGCTCAGTCTTTTTAATTTGTACTCTTCCAGATGAAGACACTGTTTAGGGACAAAAATGGTATCAGATGAATGAGAGTTATTTATCTAGGAACAATGAAAATACAGGAGGGAGAGCATGTGCAGGAAGCACAGGGTCTATTGAGTCCATTGCTGGAGAGGGGAGGTCACAGGTGCAGAGGTGAGCTTATCCTGAGAAAATGCTGATGATAAAACATTGCTGATGGTGCTGTGCCACTGTTCATGCTTTTCCCCTAGGGAATATTTGTAGGCATAAGAGCAACGCAAGCAAAGACCATGATGGCTGCTCTGCCCTGAAAGACCCTGGGGCTGAAAGCCTACAGTCCTTTCACAGCAGCTGGAGAGCCAACCTGTCACCCTTCAGCTGCTGTAGGCTTGCCTCCATGCACTCCATACCTGCACACCTGCTATGATGTGCAGTTCCTTGGTGATTTAGGGAGCCAGGCACTCTCTGCTGGCTGGTCACTCAGGCTATTTTTCAGATTTAGCTTTAGAAAACAGGTGCAAATCTGTGAATGAAGCCTCATCTTCCAGGCCACGGAACAAAAGGTTTTCATATGAAGGAAAGTTTGTTGCTTTTAAAAAGAGGCAATTGCATTGCCCTAGCAGAAATGAAAAAGAGTTCTCACAGTTTTTTTCCACAATTGTTATGAGTAATGTTTTCAGTCGCTTGGTTTGTGTTGTTCATAATGAAATATAAATACTGCGTGGAATGCTTTGTCATAAAAAAATATTTATTAATAGCAGATTTGCAACCATCATCTTTGATTTGAGCAGGTTTTTTCTTTTCATAAAGTTCTTCCAGGCTGCTGAGCTGTGACTGATGTGTGTTTATTTCAGTTGAGTCATCAGTATCATTAATCCTATCTTATTTACCAATGTTTGTCATTTTATAGTGTTTAACTGGTAGGGTGACTCACCTCAGAGAGAAATGAGAACATGAATACAACAGGCTTTTTTCCTTCTTCCCCTTTGGCTTGGGATAGGAATAGAGAATGACCTTTAAGGCACATCCTGAGTCATGAAGTTATCATATTTACCTCTGCTGCTGTGAGATTAATAATGGCAATCATCGCTACATAAAAGGAAAAGAAGCCTGAGCTTTTGTCCACGCTTTTACTTGTCTCTTCATGGCTTATGTGGAGGGGGACATTTTCAGCAGTCCACCAGGAAAAGGAAGCTCTTGGTGCCACCCTCTCTTGCACAGGAGCAGTAGGGAAGACAGTGAGGAGGAGGTGAGGAGGAAGGCTCTTCAGAGGAGCCATTCTGCTGGCCTGGCTTGAACTTTGTGAAATTTGCTCAGGGCACTATGAAACATTTGCATTTGCTTTACAGCTCAAGTGTGGGAACTGTCTTAGAGAACCTCCGCCAAACCTGCTTCTTCACAACTAGAAACAACCCTTTCCTCTTCTGTATCTGCCTGGCATTAATTACTGCAGCTCCCTGCATGCATCTCAGCAACCTGCAGAGAAAGTGTGGCCCTTCAGCAACAGTGCTGCAGAAACAGCTGAGAGTGCCATGAGTCAGTCTCACCTCTCTGCAGCTGCTCTTGAGAGGGGCATTACAAGGAGAGACCCAGAAAAGGCTTCAACATCTAAAAGTCAAGTAATGAGAGATTAGAGCAGAATCCAAAGCTGTCACTGTCTTTAATGTATCAGAAGGGTTGAAAAAAGGGAGTTGGCATCTCCCTAGAATCTCCTTCCTGGGGCCACTCTCCATGTACACAAGTACCCTCATGGCTATGCAGTCTTTCTAGAAGAGGACTGAGGCACAGAAAAGCTGAAGACCCCAAAGAGCTGGAACATCAAGCAGGAATCACCCAGAGTCAATGTATGCAGTGTGCAGCTGCCTACGGCTCATTAGTCAGGGTGGCTGAGAACAGGGGTGGGTGGTAAATCCCAAGCCCCAGAAGCCTTGATTCAAGCACCTCCCTGTAACCCTGTGCCTGCTTAGAAACACTTGCTCCAAAATGAGGGGGGGAAGCGGGGACAAAAGAGTAAAGCTGGGAAATGCACACACATTCTAATTTTTGTGAGTCTCATTTTTTTGATCAGAAAAGGACTTTGAGGATATCACCTACCCAGTCCAAAGCTATGGAGAAGCTGTCCTCTCCTGAACCTCCAGTCTTTCAAATGTGCAAATAGTAATTCCTTGAAAAAAGCCCTGAATATCACAATCCAGGCTGCCATATGAGCATAGCATCTGTACTTTATTTTAAAATCTTGTCACTGAGCAGAAAATAATTTCACTCTTGCTGGTTCAGAAAAAGCATAAAGTGGCAATGGTTTTGTTTAGAACTGTCCCCAACCTTTCAGTTCTTTGCAGGCAAACTCCCAAACTATTAGGGTAGAAGTGCACCTGTACCTCTGTTTTCAGAGTATTTGTGTTTTAATGTGTAACCTACTAGAGGAGAAACAGGGCTTCTTGTTTCTGATAGCAGAAGAAATAATTCAGCTTTCAGTTTCCCACTTACTGACTGAGATTGTAAATCATTAGACTTCTGCTCTGCAAGAAGAGCATCAGGTGCTACAGTTTTCCCTGAGGAAAACTGTGAAAGTGCTGTGACTGAACACCTGGATTCTGGGTTTAGGTTTGAACAAGGTTTGATGTAGCTCAACCTCACAAAACTTGGCATTTTGTCAAAAGATGTGGGGTCATGACCTGAGATGCTCATGTGGCAGCTGAACAGGGGCGTTCATGTTCACAACTTTGAACTGAGCTTACAATTATTTCTAATGTGGGCGCTGGATCCAGAATAAAAGTAGTATTTGATGATGTGCCCAAAACCATGCAGGTTGGAGACACAATAGTTTTCCTGTGCCTTAGCTGAGTGTTCTGACCCCACAGACCTTTACTTAAGAGCTGTTTTCTAAGACCAGGCTATTGCAGTTATATTTCACTACAAACCTTTGTCCTGTAGATTACTGCAACGTGTCAGTTCAGTGACTTAGTCCTGGGTCCTGAGTTCATCTTATCAAGCAGCCACACCTCATTGCTATACTTTTCAGAGAAAGCTCTTGGATAAGAGGTTCTTTTTGATCAGTGCATACCTGCTTCCTGTTAAATCTGTGTATTTATAGGGCTGGCAACTTAAAAGGATTCATACATCTAATGTGCTTGTCAAGGGACGGATAACTTGGCATATTTAAGTAATCATAATCCTAATGTTGCCAAATGGAACTTTCTAGTTCTGGAACAAAACTTTTTTTTTTTTTTTTTTTTTTTTTTTTTTTAATTTTCACAGGAGACAGGGTTGTAATTTCCCTCTTTCCTAATTTTGCCATACAGTTTTACCCAGGGTTTGATAAGCCAGAGCTTCAATGAACCATAATTGTATTCTGCCCAGATATGACTAACATTTGCAGGTTTCTAAATATCTTCAGATGTGTTGAGGATACATAATAAGAAGAAAGGATGGGTGAAATGATTTGGTTTATTCTAATTACTTTGGGTGTTTTTCAAAATGTAGCTGTCTCTTGAAAATGTTCCCTGTTACTCAGAGTTGCCTCACACAGGGACAGCAATTTTCTTTGAACATTTTATCAAAGTTCACTTAAAGCAACATGATAAACTGACTCATTCATAACCACTTGGAGAAGTTTTTACTTTAAACTGGTTTAAAACTGGATGTATTTCAGAGCTGGGTTAGATTATTAAATAAAACCTTTGCTATGCTGATGTGATGAGCCGACTAGCTGAGTGTTACTACCCTTTTATTATCATGTGGGAAATAAAATGGCATGCCTGGATTCAGAGGGCATGAGTCAGAGCACAGAGCTGGCTCTGTTCTGGGGTGTTTGCTAAAGCCCTTTGGCTGGGTGGCTGCAAGCACTCAGTGCAATGGGCCACAGGGGCAGGTACTTCTGCCTGACTCAAAGCCTCACTGAAAGCTCCCAGGGCAAGGAAAGCTGAGGAGGGCTCGATGCTTTCCTTGTTCCTGTGCTGTCTGTGTGACAGGCTGATGCAAAGGACAGAGCACTGCCATCACTGCACCCCTCAGGCTGCTGCCTCAGCAAGTGGGAGATGAGCACATTAGGTGAGATGCTGAGGGCCCACACCTCAGCATCTTCTAAGATTTGGTTTTTCCTTTGCAACCAAAGAATGATGCATCTATGCTGAGGGGTTTTTTTTTTTTTATGATGAATTGACTGAGCTTAGCTCAAGACTAATATTTCTCAGGGTTTATCTGGGTGTCTGTTTTTCTAGCCCTGTCCAGCCTCTGTAAATACCCACCCTCTCCTTCATTGCCTTTCACCTTGTATATTCCGAAACAGCCCCAGTAATCAATCATAGGGCCTAATTATCCTAATCTGCCTTCTTTTCTGACTTATTAAAGCCTAATTAGTTTATAACAACATAGAGGCTGGAGGTAATTTGGGAACTTGGAGGAGAGAAGCCAGCAATAATTGAACTGCAGCAATGAGGCTTCAGCAGAACCCAAGTCCACAGCTGTGTTTACACTGCCAGTTTTCAGGAAACCTGGATGCAACTGCCCAAAGGGTGTAAGCAGAGGACAGTGGTGTTGCTCTGGGGCAGGTTAAGCAATTTTGCATCAGAGAATGCTATGGGCTTTTCCTGGTACTTCTGTGTGCTGCCAATGTGCCATGTGGTGTAGCCACCTTTATTGGCCTGTTAAATGTGTGTGATAGTGCTGCAATGTGGCCAAAGTTCTCAGGTCTTGGTTAAGCACCTGTACTGCTTGCAGAGGTTGGTAGGTAGAAAAAATGGTAAAGGGAGCCTATTAGGTATGAGTTGGGATGTGATAAGAGAAAACTACTGGGTGCTGCTTGCTATTGTGCTGGAGGAAGGAATATGGCTGGAAAGATGTTCTTTGGCTGATGGTTAACCAAGGGGTTTTGATAGCTGCTAACACAGTGCTAAATTGATTTCAGAAATACTTGTTGGAACTGATGGTAGTGGCATAAAGGTAGGGTTTAGAACACAGAGAGAAACAGGGTGGTAGGAATAAACATCTTCCTGTTCTACAGCAGTTTGTCGCTGGATAACAGTGGGACAAAGAAACACACCTCAGAAAGCTGTCCTGAAGAGGCAGTTCTCTAGGACCAGGGTGACTGCTGTGTACTACTGTCAGTGACAGTGGTACAGACTTGTCAAACATAGCTCTTGAGTGGTACAGCTTTCATTTAACTTCTTGGTATTAACAGGCTTGTCCTGAATTGTGCATATTGTGTACCTGGCTGATTACAGAGATGTGGAAATCTTTACATCTACAAATTATTTAGATTTCCTTTGATGCACATAGCAGTTGGATGAAGACCGAGCAAGCCTTCCACTTGAAGTTTGGGATCTGGCAGTTGTTTTGGGCTCTCACAATTCATTTCAATATGAGGATTGCAGAATCAGCTCTACAGATAGTTTTGCTAAACTTTGCTTTCAGCAGGGCATTGACCTTGTTTTTGTAATAGCTCTCAGTTTTTGCAATCCCAGTGCTGTAAAATAAATAAAAATGAATAATGGAGAAACTCAAAGTAGTATGGGAAACATAAACAAAGTAAGCAGTAGCAACATGTGGCTGACTCATCCCCTCTGTTATCATCCAGATGCTGTTAGAGATTTCAATTTCTCTTGCAGAATTTCTCTGTTGCAGTAGTTAAAGTTTAGGAGATGGAGTTTTTTTCCTTAGTGCCATTAAATTCCTTTTCTTCAGAAACGAGTGCTGATATTCCAGGAATGCAGTGGCTGGGGTGAGATATTGAAAATACTGATGATGCCAAGCTCTTGCTTTAGTAGCCCTCATTGCTTTGGATATCTCTGCTGTTCGTACCTGGCTTCTTTTGTGCCATGTACACTTGGAAGCTGGGGAGTTCTACCCAGTGGTATGTGACCTTTCTGTTTACAGCACAAAGATGTATCTAATCTACTGAAACCTTCTAGGAATGACAATGGCTATGCTGGTGTAAATACTTTCTGCATCAAGAGCACAGCAGGATTTTTGTGAAGAACCTTCTGACTGCTGCTCTTTGAAACAGAACCCAAATGTAGAAAAAACCATACTGAATCCCCCTTAAAAGTGCCATTCATCCCTGTACCATGGTAGAGGGACAAATCTAAGTGCAGAATGCTGTTTTAAATTTTTTCCTTCTTACTGTTGTAGAGTAAGTATTGAATTGCAAACTGTAAGCTGTTTCTCCTTTTGTATTCCCACCCAACATTTCTGATTGTTAAACTTACTTGAAAAAGAGCCAGACTTAGTTTGCTCTTTAACATGTGTTAGCCAAAACCACAAACAACAACTATGCCAAAACTTGACTGGAACAAGTTCATTAACACAGCCTAATGAAACTTGACATACAACCAGAAAAACAGGAAAATATTTTAGCAGTTGGGAATCCTTATTAGAAGATCTTGCCTTTATTTTTTTTTTTTACCAAATTTTTAAATTTTAAAAATTTTTTTTTTCTTCCCCCCTTGGTGTTAAGATCAGTAAAAGACATCATTTTTCACAAGCACCAAATGAGATGGGGAGATCAAGGGCTGGTGCTGAAGGCACTGGTGCATCGCAGCTGGCTCAGGATCTGCCATGTGCTCCCTGTCTGGGCTGTGCAAGGGGCTCTTCCAGAGGGTGATTCAGAGCATCTAATTTAGCCTTCCCTGGAGAGCAGTTCAGAGGTGTCTGCCTCTTTGATGAGAGAATTAAAAGTCTGAGGGCAATGAGTGGTTAATCTAAGGGGAATTCATACCACACACCGAGGTGCCAGAGGCATTTTAATAATGGGGCTTGAAACCCTTGGCTCATGATAACCGGACTCTTGGTTCTGTCAGGGTGAGCATCCCCAAACCCTTGATTCCCCAGTGTAAACGTGCTCCCTTTTGACTTAGGGCTGTTCTGGCAGGGGCACTGGGCTCAGGATATTTTCACACATATAAAGTACATCTTTCCATGGGCAGACTACTCTTTGCACAAAGGATGTAGTAATTTCAGCGTCACGGAGCCTCAGCTCTGGGAATGTTGCTGGGACTATTGCCTGCTATAAAAGGGCTGGATCCTCTTCTGGCCACAGATTAGAGGATGGTTTAAGGTCAACACCTTTTTCGGCCAGTGTAAATGTTCTCCTCTTCTGACTCATACATCAAATTGTTGTTTTTACGCAAATCTATCTTCTCTGCTTCTGAACGTAATATTTTCCGCGTTCAGTGGTGTGGCTGTAAGAACGAGCCTTTACTGATGCTTAGCTACTTATTTCTTTCCATGGTGCAGCCCGAGCCAAAGACCGAATTGCGCGATCCCTAGAGCCTGCCTTGGCCAGAGAAACGCGGTGCAAGGAATTCAGCTGGCTCAGCCACACGTCGCTTTTATTCTTGCAAACAGCAGGGGGAGCTCAGATCCTGCCTGAATATAAACGAAGCCGAGAAGGTTCAGTTTGTTGAAATTATTTTTATTTTAACCAGGGGTAAAACCCCAACCACTTGTGAGGTTCTTCTAACAAAATTGCATGTTTTCCCCAGTGTGCCATAGGAAGACAATTAGAGCATGTAGAACAGGAGCATTACTGGAATTGTTCTTGTGACCTTCTACATATGTGTATTTAATCTTTCTACTTTTATGGAAGAAGGTCAAAAGCAATTTTAATACTTGTTTCGTGGAATCAGTCCCCATCAGGTTCTGAATTTGGGAAAGGCTGAAATCATTCTTATTTCGAGGAAAATAATACCTGGGAATGATAGATCAAATCCATGCTTGAACCTAGTTGTTCAGGGGTGACTTTGGCTTGAAGGTATTTAGAAGCATAAGGTTACTTTGTTCTCTGAGTTCTGCATGAGTACTAACTAATCCACTCTGCATCCCCACACTTCTGTAGGTAAATGAGCACAGCCAGGCTTTGTTTGGTGCCTGAGAAATCTGAACACACAGATGGCAGTGACTGATGCAAGATCACAATGTCAGGACAGGATTGGGAGATTAGGATCTGGCTTCTCTGTGTTTCCCAGAAAGGCTGGAGCAGTTGTTGTCAAGCTCTTTCATCCGGAATCCAAAATTCATTTGTAATTGCTTCCCCACAGCCCCCTGAGATTCCGCAGCCTGTCAGATCTCTGCACAGGCAGGTGGGGAGGCTTGCTGGGGGCTGGCAGAGGATGACAGGGGCATTGAAGAGGTTTGGGATGCGTGCACTTTTGGGGAAGATGGGAAGTGTGTTAATCCAGCTCTCTGGATCTGCTCTGGTGGGAATGTCATATCCAGTATCAGGATGTAAAGACACTTTCCCGGTGGGAAAGTGATGATTTTACTGTCTTTACATCCTGATACTGGATATGACATTGGGGATACTTTCATGTATCCCTAGTGCATGCCTTCTGATTTGGAAATTTTCAAGTGAACTGAGCAGTCCCCAGGTCTGTAGAATTATGGCTGTTCAGGGCTGTGTGAGCAAGGTGAGTTTGTGGTGAGGCTTGGAGGAGGGAAACATATAATCCACAGAGCCAAGAAAAGGAGAGAATATTCCTAGATGTCAAGCCCTAGTCATAATCTTATTATTTGCAATATTTCCCTGTGAGATGTCTTTGTGATATTTTTTTGAGTGACTATATCATCATGAGTGACTTTGGTAACACTCTGGGCAGGCAGACTACAGTATCCAATGCAAACAATGCCAATGCAGTCTCCAAGGGGAGAAAATAAACTCCTGACTAACCAGGAAATGCAATAATTAAGCTAAACCCTTTTCTTTTTCTATTTATCTTCATCATACGTTCAAGTAATATTCTGTTATTATTTAGAAGGAACTGTAATTTCTTAGACAAAATATAGATTTTTTTTTCTTTAGACCTGGCCCAAGTATTAACTTTTAAAGCCACCTTAGTATTTTGGGAATTCTGCCTCCATTATAGGATTTGTAGTAAACCTATGAATGGACAAAGGAGCAGTAGTAGAAGCAGAGAAAAGATAAGGGATGTCAGTGATGAATCCAGTATTCCGTGTAAAACTCAGAGCTACTGACTGTGCTGTCAGAGATTGGGGATACATAAAATATAACTAGATCAAGGACTTGAGCCTTTCAAGTGGCCAGGAGATGAAAGCTGGAAGAAGCAAATTTCGGTAGAAGAAGCTGAACTGAGAAGGCCAAAGCTGGATGACAATCCACCTGCCTGCATGATGAACTCAGCAACTTTGGAACGCCTCAGAAAGAAGAAAGGATAAAGAAGGATGAGCAGTTGTCTCCTCAGAGCAGGGGACAGGTGGAGTCAGCTTGTGTGAAAAGTAGCTTATACAGCATGTGAGTGTGAAGAGTGCACTTTTACTGCTCTCTGGAGGAAATGTGTCCTTACATGCATTTGCTGCATGTAGCCTCCCTATCAAAAGTCATGAACACCAGACTTCTGTCTGTGAATAGGTAATGGTGCTTCCCCACCACTTCAAAGTCTGTATTTCACTTCTTTTTTTTTTACCATGACGTTGAAAGAGATGATTTTTCTCCTTTAAAAACAACAGCCACTGAGAAATTAATAAAGGGTGCTGTTTTTGAAACTCCCAGGGGGGTGATCCTGCCTCTCCAAGCTTTGCTGTGACTTTTGCCTGGGAACCAAGCGCTGGAGTGGATCCTCACTGCTGATTAAGACTCATAAATGCAAGCACAAGTGTCTGAGACAGCATGATGGAAGAGTCAGCACCTGATGTTTTGTTGGGACAAGAAGACAGCAGTCTGGTCATAGGTTTGTGTGTGATTCATAGCCCAGTGGTAGATGGCACCAGAACTGAGACAAATTCATTCTTGGATTGCATCTTGCTCATGGGCCACTCCAACTGGCAAACCCCATATTTGGGTCACCTTTGTCTCACTTGCATAATGCTGCAGACAAATATCTGGGTCCTTTCTATGCCAAAGCAGTGAGACAGCAAAGTCTCACTGTCTTAGAGGAGGCACATGGAGAGAGCTGAGGAGGATGTGGGGGAGTGGGAAGCAGCTGAGAAAAGAGCCATGCTAGGCTGTCTTTTTGCTTTTCATTTAATGGTGAGGGAGCTTTAGGCCTGCTGAATCTTAAGTGTATTAATAAGTAATTTGTAAGTATATGAAAGAGAAACTGAATAAAAGAATGAGGCATGGAAGAGTGGTCATTGACAAGGGGTCAGCAAAGGCAGCTGGGCAGAAGAAAGGCATCTTGTGCATGGTGGGAAAGGACTGCAAAGGGCTCTTGGCCTCAGGGAGGTGAGATGCCCCACCAACCCTTCAGAGGGTGGCACAGGGCGGTCACTGTGCCTGGTTTGGGAGGTTGCTGACACCTCTCGTACCTCGTGCTGGTTTCTCCAGGGCGCCGCTGCCAAGCCGGTGCTGCTGGGAGGAGGAGCAGCCCTGGGGCCACAGGGAACTTGTTGCCTCCCTCGTCTGTGTGTGGTCTCCCCTACATAAGCCCGGCCCTGAAGGCTTTTGTGGAAAAGGGCAATCCCTGCTAGGACATGTTTCTGCTTCTTTATCAGCTGCTGTGGCTGTTGCTGGTTGCTTTATTGTGAGCAGCCGCTGTTTGCTCAGCTTATTGACTGGAAATTGCACACAGCTGCAGCAGGGAAAAGGGAGCCTGAATTATCTTACCTGCAAAGGCTATTTAAATGAAAACTTCAAACTCCCCTTCATCCTCCCATAACACTGTTTAATTTACAGCTGAGTCTGAGATTCAGAAAGCTTTTGAAACATGCTAATAGATAGTGGTGAATTAAGATTTTGAAAAAACTGATCCTTCATTAGTGTTGCTTTGCAGTTACATGCCACAGGTATGCCAGGCAACATGGGATTATGGAGAAGCTGATGCTACGGAGCCTGCTGCTGTAAAATACATAATGTACTGCTTCTCATGAACTTCATCAAACAAGTCAGGTCTATTAACCTCCCCTCCTCCCCTTAAGTCATATCACTATCACTGAAATACCACTTTGAAAATGTGTGACTGCAGAGAATGGTTCACCACTAATTCAGGGAAAAGCCACTGTCACAGTCTGAACCTGGCTGGCAACTCTTTAAATAAACCCTAATAAATTTTGGAGTTGAGGTATTCAAGCAGAAGAGAATTGAACCTATCCAGAACATAATTTCTCAAACTATGTTAGAAGACCTGGTTTATTGTTTGGTTAAGGTAACTTTTCTCATTAAAATCTTTAACTCAGACTGTCCCTACTACATCAACTCTATAACTGCAACTGTGGTTCTTTATTTCTTTTATTTATTTTTTTTAAGAGAAAAGTGGAGCTTTATTTTGTGGAGACAGTGGAGAAGACAGTACCTACCTTTCCATAACTTTCCATAATGGTCTCTAAGACAAGAGGCGTGGGCAATCAGTGGAGAGCAATACATTTCTCCAGAGGGGAGTTTATGCCTAAGTGTTTAGGTCTCTTCTCTGGAAGCACAAGGGCTCACCCAGGGGATGAGCAGGGAGTGAGCAGCCTCCTGCAGTGGGGATCTGGAGTTAGTCTGCCATTTCTGTAAATAGGCATAAAGAAAATTTTGGAACCTACAATTTTACATCCTGATTTTTATTGTATAGCCTTCAAAGTGAAACAGTGCTGGCAGTCTTTGATTTTAATGGATCTGCTTAATGAGCCAGTTGCAGTTTAAGGTCAGCATCTCCTGCAAAGCAGAAGCAACCTTAAGGACAGGCAAATAGAAGAGATTTCACTAAAACTGGATTTTCCTGGGCATTGCAGTAATCATTTCTGTCAGGTAACATTTATGTTGAAGTACTCATTCACAGCTGTGTAATCATGGCAAACTCTGCTTGTCCAGTGGAAAAGCTGGAATCGGAACATCAAAAGATTGAATCACTTTTCCAAGAAAATTAAAATCTACTCTTGCTATGAAATCGGTTCTCAGCTCACATTTGTATTCCATACAACAGGTTTATACATCGCTGAAATGTCATAGGACACAATACTGACAAGAAGAGAATTACCAGTACTACTATTAAGTGGGAAACCTTTCTGTTCAAGCTGTAGCATGCTTAGATGCATGTAGTAATGGCCTTAAGGGGTCTGACAAATAAAAAATAGCAGGACAGTATTAGCACAAAGGCTTATGCAAAGAAGTTAGGGATAATATTAACTTTTTCTTCTTCTCTAGAGCAGACACAGAAATTTCAAAGGAATTCTGACCTGAAGTTGGTAAACAGATAAAGCCTTTTCATCTTGCTGTTTGCGAGAAAGAGAAGGCTTGTTGGAGTAGCCTGGCAAAATTACAAGGATTCAGATTCTTGGCCAGTGTCCACTATGGGACTCCCTTTCTCCTCACTGAGTACATCAGACTGATGTACTGCGTGCACTGAAGCAGCCCCAGAAGGAGCTGTAGTAATGCTCTGCTCAAAATAGCTCATGGAAAATGCTGAGATGGTTCATTGCTGAAAATTTCACTAATGTGCTTGTGCAGACTACTATGCAAGTATATTTAATACATTAATCTGTTTCCTTAGAAGCTGATTCTGCCTTACAGGCTATGCTGGATTGTGGCCTACTGCAAGTGTTTGAAAGAGTTGCACAGACCTTGACAAAAATAAGTGTAATTATAGCATATGTAGAGTTCTTACTTTTCAAATGTCATGCATTTGGAGATGTATCTAGACCAGCACAGAGGAGAGGATTTACAAAAGGTCACAATATGAAGCTACAGGAGTTTTCTAGGATAAGAAAATCTCAGCCTTTACTTACACCACAGCAACTTTACTAGCATCACTGTGAGTTTTGTGCCTGCAACAGTAACAAAAACTCCTGTGAATAACTACAAGGGCTGGCTGCAATGAAGAGAAAAATTTAGCAATTAAAAATTTCTCTTCCTAGTAACTGTGCAATAAATGCAAAGGAAGAATCATGGTGTTTAAAACCTTTTATCCAGTGGACTATAAAGTGCAGCATCATAAAACTAGAGAAATTCAGACCGCTGTTTTGAAGATGGTGAAGAAAATCAGCTCTAAAATGCAGAATTGTAGTGGAGAAAATGAGTACTGGGGTTCCTTTGGGGAGATCAGTTGCTGCAATTTCTCAGGGAGATGTTGAGGTTTGTGGTAGGACAACAGACACAATAAAACATCGTCCTTGTGGAAGTGATAATGCCTTTTGGGTCAAAGGCCTGATGATCCTTCATCAGCCCCCACATCCTCTGTGCCTCCTTTTGCCTGCTCCCTCCCCCAGCTCCATCCAGGTCAGCACTGGACCAGAAGTGGACCTGTGAAAGCAAAGCTGCCACAGCCTGCTTTTTTGAAGAAAAACCAGGGCTTTTGGATGTGGTACATTCTGAACACTAGGACTCTGCAAAGGCAGGTCTAGTTCAATGCTCTCCAGGATGAAGATGAGCATCTATTACATTCCCTGCTCTCTTCCCAGTGCAAGTCTTTCAAGCACTGCCCCTCTAGTTTGTAGTGTTTACTACCACATTTTGAAATTCTAGACATTTAGAAAAGTGATCAGAAATATCAGATAATTTCAGCCAGACACAAACCCAGAAATTACTGGGAACATTTTTAGAGTATCTGTGATCACTGGATTTCCAGGCAGTTTTCTGTTTCAGTGCAATTCATGCATTACAACAGGAGACTAGAGCAAGAAGAATTCTGGTTTGCTGAACTGAGGGGAAAGACATTTTTGTGTGTTTTATACTACAGCATCTCAGATAAAAGCTGCTGGGTCCTTGAGCTGTATATGAATTGTGCATGGAAGAACTTGATGCACCTCTTCCCAAGTGGAAGGGGAGTCATTCATAGAGCAAAAGGAGTGAGGCCCTCATCCCTTACTGGCTGTATCGTATTTTCTTGCATTTCAGTAGGTAATGAGCCATGAATCTTGAGGCCAAAGGTTCCCAGCACTGGTCGAGGGTAGTTACCTCCCCAAACCAATGGCCCTGGGGTTGTGATTCCACTTTCAGTGGCCAGAACATTCTAGGGGGAAAAAAGTAATTAAAATAGTTTTTGTGTTTGTTTTAAACAACCACCAAGCCATTAGAGAGGTTTTAGGAAACCATTGTGAAGAAAGGCTGAACAATAGTAACATTTAAGAAATGGGAATTAGGCAGACTGATTTTTTAACTTAAATAAAACAAATTCAGCTTTAAGCAGTGTAATATGCATGGGAGCTCAACATCAATAGCAGAGGAATACACAGGTATTATGTGAAAATTTTCTACATCTTTAGTAGAAAAGGTAAGACAGGAGTATGTTTGTTTTTCAGCATTGTGATCAGTACATTCATCTCTTTAGAAGCTACTGTGCAGCTCAAGTCCTTGTGTTCTCATCTTTCTTCTCTCATTCCTTACAATGACTGATAACTGCAGTCATTGTATCACATATTTTAAATCCCTCACCTTTAGATTTTTATTTTTAGGCTGACTGCATGAAGAAATGTTCATGCTCTGAGCTGGTTTCCATTTAAGAAACTCATCTGCAAAGAATGGATGGGTGTTGTTGGAAGATTGCATGGCAGGTGGAGGAAGACATGCTTTTATATTTCCATGCAATGGACATGTTACTAAAGCAGCTCACTGGAGAATGGGATTGGAGCACAACAAGGAGGAGGATGGTCCAGTGGATCTTCATTGAGTATCAAGAGAGAAGAAGCATCACTTGGACAGGAGACTGTCTGGAGGTTGGGAGGGCCATCTCTCTGCTCCTTTGGTGAGAGGAAGGCACAGCACACCTGGGTATGTGCATACACAACGTGGGCTCCCTTCTAATAGAGCACAACCCCCCAACAAGAACAGCCGAACTGAGCAACTGCCTTTTTTCCATGCAAGGCCCATGTGCTTTGCAGTTGTCCTTGACAACAGTCCTTGACTTCAGCTCTCCTAATCTGTGCTGCAAAGTTCTGTCTTGGGCTGGGAACCATGGCCTTGAGCCAATTCAGAGTTTCTGTCAGCAGCAGCAGCAGCCTGCACTATCAGCCCTGGGCAGGGAGCTGGCAGGAGGCCAGGGCTGCAGTGCTTGGAGCTCTGCTCCCAATTGCAATGTCTGGAGAGAGTTCAAAGTTGGGCAACATGTCTTTGCATCTATGAATATGAGATTTTTTTGCCTTTTTTTTTCTATAGCCAAAATGTGGTTCTACATAGAAGATATTGCAAGTTTGGTCCAGAGTCCTATCTGTTGCTATAATCAATTATTACCATTGCACAAAGACCCAAATAGGTTTATAAGGAACCATCCCCAAACCCTAGTTTGATCTGTGCTTGACATCTACATAGGAGGTACGTAGAGTGGAGCAAAAGTCAAGTACTATTTTCTTGAATGGACCCAGCTGAACACTTGTTCCCATAGCTGTCACCAAAACTGGACACTCTCAGCCGTGTCCAAGAATAGACTCCAGTTGTTGGTGTGAAATATTTTTATGTTTCTCGATAAGGATGATGCTATTACTTGGAATTGATCTTGTGAAACAGAGGAAGACAACAACCTGTCAGGCTGATCATCTGATTCCCATTCAGATTCTAGCACTGGCAGTGTATTTAGGGGAATTAAAGACTAAATCTACTTTCTGCTCTCTGTTGAAAGTAATAAGGTCTTTGGTTTTTTTCCTAAAGGTCCAAATGATTTTCCTTTCAGGACACTGTCAGAAAACCTAATGGAATAATCTTACAGTCTCATCTGACCTAGGTTTGTCATTACCTCTGCTTATTCAAAAGGTGGTGTTTTTTTTTTGGTTTTTTTTTTTTTTTTTTTGGTTTTTTTTTAGTTATTTGGGTTTTGTTTGTCTTTTTTTTTTTTTTTTTTTTTTTTTTTTTTTTTGTAGCAGCTATATAATAAGCACTGAGATTTTGCAAATGGATGCTTAAATGGATGTTTGTGGAAATCCCCTAATGCAATGCCTGTGTATTATCTAGCATCGTTGTACGTTGAAGAGCTGTGAATTTCACCTCTTCCATGAATTCTGCTTCTGTATCTTGCACAAGTGATGTCAGCCTTCAAGCTCTGTCATTTAAGCAACTTACTTAATTAAAATGCTGTTAGAGACATCACTGGAACAAGAGGGAATTATCAACGCTCTCTGATAAACTACTGCCAGGACCTCTCCATTGATTTTTCCAGCTGGGGTGATGATTTGAATCTTTTCTTTTGTCCCATGACAGTTAAAAATCAGATATCTCTGCTCAAGAATGAATTTCCCAATTTAGTGCTGTTTTTAAGAAGAAACTGTTAGGTTTTTAATTTGTTCTTACACAGTTGCATGCAAACTTGAAAACAGATTAGAAATAAACAGAAATATGAAAATAACATAAAGAAATCGGCATCTCCTAGAATCTATTGACAGAGAAATTGTTTTGAACTATAAGTCTTCCTAGCATTTGGATTTCTTTCTCTGCAAGGTCCTTAAATTCATGAATGAAATATGAAAACCCCCCCACGATTTTCTTTTATATTAAAGCATGGTAAAAACCTTCCTTAATGTAAATCTTAGAATGAATTCTGTGCTATGCTTTGACTCAATGACTCTGTGTTAATCTGGAGAATGTGATAGAGATCTACATTTTGTAAAACTGTACAGTAAATAGCTCTCAGAAGAGAGAGCTATTTACTCTGTTACAGCCTGATATATATTGCTTTTCCTTGGTTTTATCTCCTTAGCTGATTTCTTTTTCCTTATAACCCTAATCTGTTACTCTGGTGGCTTTTCTTTTATACTGAATTAAATTTGTGAGATTGTTGAGCACAGGGTGGATGGAGACCTCATGGTGAATTCCAGCAAGTGCTGCAGACACCAGGAACCCCACAGATGGTGAGATCTGCATCTGGCACCACCTGAGGGACCAAGCCTGTTTGCTTTGTGCTGGATTCCCACTGCTGTCCAGAGGATGGTGCTACTTGTCTTGGTAAGAATTTCTCTGAGTAAGAACTGCAGAAAACCTCTCCAGTACTGTGGCATTTTCTTCTCAGCATTGTCTGTTTACCAAAACCAGACAAGATCCTCATTCCCAGAAATGAGAAGTGAATCACAGCAATTATTGTCATCTGTTCTGATTGGTTAAGATGAGTGTCACTGATTTTGGTGGGAAGTCTGCATTAGGAATAAAATTCTAACCGGAATATGACATTGTAGAGGAAATTTTAATTCAATATAATTTTGTATTTGTTTCTCACAGGCCAGAATTCCTATGAGAATGTGTTTACTTTAATATAGCAAGGGACAGCACCATCTCAGGGTAGCCTGGTCCAGTTGCATCTTCTCATGGCCTCAATGTGGTCTTGAAGGCTGCACTTATAGGGTAGGATGGGGTGATGTGAAATTAGCTAATAACAAGTTGTAGAAGGTTTGGGGAAAATATTTTCTTTTGATGGGAATATATTTATTTCACAAACACTGGTTTTGGTAAACACTGAAATTATAAAAGCTTTGGTAAATTAAGATTCCACTTCACATTGCCTGGAGCACCTGTGTCTGAGGGACTGTTTGGCCCCTGGACATGTCTGAGTGTGTTTCCCAGGGTGGTGAGCTGCAGTAGGGGAGTAGGATCATGGGGTGCCAGTGGCTCCCAGCTCCCTCCTGCCAGACTTGAAGCCTGGTGCTTCAGCAGGGTAACTTTGGACTTCATAGCAGTCCTTAAATTCTTCAGCATTATTTGTTCTTAGCTGGAAATCCAATGACTGCATTTTGGGTTCCTTTCTTTCACTCATATTATTTTTCTGAAAATCCTTAGGAACAAATAAGCCATCCTGGAGCTGCAGTGAGATCAAAAGTGAATGCAGTCATTGTGTCCCCCAGCCTCTCCTCCAACCTTGCTCATTCCCTGCATGCAGTTTTCTCTTTTCCTCCAGTTTCAGGAACATATGTAAATAATTAACTTACAAATTATACAAGCTTATCACACTGTATCCCAACAGATGGAGAAACACATTAAGCTGATTTGTTCAGGCAGCCACATGCTAGACTCAGACCCAGAAAAAAACAAGGAAATGAGGAGTTACCACTCTTAATGGCATGTAACTGATCTCATGGCTGCTATGGCTGCCTGTGACTTTACAGCCCATTTACTGTAATCTTAACTCTGTCCCACCCAGCCCTTTCACCACACTCCTTCCCCTATCAAACAGCAGTTGTGAAAGTTTATTTCTAGTGCAGCAGGGTGATGTGGTTGCAGTATGTATCCAAACCATGTGTAACCCAGCTGGGTCACATCACCCTGGCAATTGTGGTGAGATGTGGGCATCAGCCCAGCCTTACACTCAGGAGCTGTTTCAGGAGCACTGAATCAAGGGCAGTGCATCATGCATGGCTAGAGATTATGGCTGGTCTGCTTGACTTCTTGGCTTGGTGAACTCATAAAAATCCTGATAATTGTGGTAGATGTGAGACAAAGGTGTTTCAATGCCAGGGAGTGCTCTAGCACTGTAGTGTGCAGAGAAAGGGTTCTGTAAAAAGTGGGTGTCACTTGGGTTAGCAAGAGCTGCCAACTAGAACAGAAAATAAATGGGTTTAATGTTTTTCAAACCAGCTTGCACAGGGTAGCTCTTGCTAGAGCAACAGATTTATTGAAGCTGTGACTTTAATGAAAGCAAGCCCATTTGCTGCCCTGTGTGACACAGGCAATGGCAGATGAGAAGGGTATGCTATACCAGGTACAGCTCTTGTACAGCATTAACATTTCTGTTAGTTTTATTTGCCTAAGGAAATCACTGGATCACTCAGGCAATCTGATCAGTCGTGTATATTTGAAACCTCTCTCTCTTGCTTGATGGTGAATAGAAAAATAGTGTAACACTAGGAAACTGAGAAATTATTGCTTTTAACAAAAGGGTGCTATGTTTCTGGGCATCCACTTCTCTTCTGGGGAAATTCTTCCAGGGCACTTCAGCAGTTTTGTGCAGATACTCAGCAACTTCTCACTTGCTGGCTTTTGGATCTGCTGCAGAGTCATCACAGCAGATCACAGCTCAGGTGAGTGTTCCATGCCTCTTACTGTGGGCTGCATGAGCTGCTGCAACTCTGCTGCTGTGCTGAGATGATCTAGACCACTCTTGGGTGCCCAGATACCCAGAACATAAGTAAGTGCTGAGGGGAATGTGGGCCTTGAGCCAGAGCTGAGGATCTCATACCTGACCAGCACCACTGCTCTACACTTCCATTGAGTGCTGGGATGTTTGCTTTGTGTTAAGAACTTTGTGTCTTTGTTTTGGGGTCAAAGCTGAATTTGTGAATACCTGCATTACAGAGGAAACTTCCTTTTCTTAAATGTCCTTCCATGGAATTAGCTTTTCTGCTCTCTTTTCCCTTCTGGAGTGGTCTATGTGGGTGCATTTCCCTCACAAGACAGCCATGTCCTGGCAGGAGAGATGATGGGCCTCTGGAACTACTTTCTGTGGGAACATGTGTGTTTTCTGACATAGGAAAACTGCTTATCAAAGTCTTCTCTTGGCTCTACCCGTCTGCTTGTAGCTTCTGGGTGTCTTTGGGTTATTCCAGAGTTTTATTCCTATGGGTTTTCACCCTGACCACCTGTGAGAAATACCTGTGCAGCATCTACTTCTTGTCTTTCTAACTTTACTTTCAGGACTATATAGATCTTAGACAAATATTGCCAGATGACTATCTGATCTCTTGATGCCAATTCACCCAGAGATTTGCTGTTTCCAGTTTCACAGCTTTTGTACTCATTTGACATACTTACCTCTCCTCCACACCTCCTTCCTGATAAGAAAGCTTTCCTTCAATGATTTCACTGCTGAAACTCTACTTTGACATCCAAGGGCCATCTGGAAGGACACTGAACTGTTGTTTGGCCCATCCTCTGGGGCTGCCATCTCCCAGCTGTCCTGTTTTCCCACTTTCATCCCAGCATGCAGCACTTCAGGTGCATCCCTGAAACCTTGCAAAATTATCTCCCTGTTCCACCAAGCTCCACCTTTGGAAATAGAAGTCTGGGGTTTCTGGCTTGCCCTTTCTACGAGTCCAACAGTACAAATGTGAGCCCACTGAGCAGCCAGGAGGTTTCACAGCAGCCCCTTGGAGCCAGCCATGCCTGCACCCTGCCTGTAGGGGTAAAAGCCCTGCTGTGCCCATGCAGGTGTGCTCTGTGGAGTGCAAGAGTCTTCACTGAGCTTTTCAGGGCAGGGCTGTCTTATTTAATGGAATCAGAGAACCACAGAATGGTTTGGGTTGGAAGGCACCTTTAAAAGTCACCTAGTCCAGCCCCCAACATGGACAGGACATCTTCCACTGCACCAGGTTTGTTGAACTCCATCCAAACTGGCCTTGAATGTTTCCAGGAATGGGTCATTTGCCATTCTCTGGGCAACCTCTTCCACTGTTTTTCCACCTTCATTATGGAAAACTTCTAAACTTCTTTCTTATATCTATTCTAACTTAATCTTCCTTCAGTTTGAAACTGTTGCCCCTTGTCCCATTGGAACAGGATATTGGCATTTGCTGTAATTAGTACACCAAGTGCTGGGCTGAAATGCCACTGAAATACCAGCTGTTCCTGGGCTTTTCTGCTCTGCTGCTGTCTGTCAGGGTTGTAGGGAGGTGATTCACTGTGTTGTCCCTCCCTGGACCATGCTCAGCCTTCCCCCTCAGTGAGACCCACCTTTGTGGCTCACCTGTGCAGTGCCTGGGCTTTGCTGTTACTATTTATGTTACTCTGTCGTCACTCTCTGTAACTGGGACAGTGGCTTTATTGAGATATATTTCAGGCAATATTTTGAATATAAATATTTATGGGTAGAATTTTCAAATATTATCTAGGAGCACAAATCCTGCTGAATGTCAGTGTGATTCATATTCCTGCAAGAACATTGGGAAATGCAGCGCCACACATAAATAATGACAAAAAATTGTCTGTTGCTGTGGTTAGAGTATGTGGCAGACTAATAGGAGCTCCTGTAGCAACACCTTAACCTCAGCTAGGGCTAAATGCAGGGCTATATTTAGCTGGGAATAAAGTAGATTTTTGAATTCTAAATTCTGAAGTTGCAAAGTGGCATTTAGAAAAGAAAGGAAAAGAAAGTATTATTATTCCTAGCTTTTATTCAATATAAAACCCTACTGCTTTAGAGATTTTTTCCAAAGCTTTCTCTTTAGTGCAAAATGCTACAACTTTTTTAAGCCTTTAAGCCCTCTTTTCAAATGATCTCATGATTGCTATTCCTAAAGGAAGAGAAACATTTGCAAATAAAAAAAGTATGAATGACAGTTACTCACAATGTCTGCATCCACAGTGAAAGAAAGAAAGAAAGAAAGAAAGAAAGAAAGAAAGAAAGAAAGAAAGAAAGAAAGAAAGAAAGAAAGAGAAAGAAGTATTTTTCCTGACTCACTGTTGAAATGGTAAAATGTCCATTAATAGGCTCATATTATAGAATTATAATTCTAACCTTTTCAAAGGGTTTCCATCATTGCAGATCTTGCAGCTGGTCCAATTAGAGTATGGCCTAAACATTTGCTGTGGAATTTGATTTAATTATAAGAAGATCTTCTGTAAGGTCACTGCTGTGGTACAGAACTAATGTTCAGGCATTCACTTTAACTACAGTTTTGGTTTTTGTGCTGGGCCTGACTGTTCTTCACATGTTTTGTGGATGCTCTCCTGTGCTGTACTAGGGTTAGATCACTCATTGCTTAGAGATACTGAGTCTGGGATCTAGTGTTATCTCTGGGACAGCTCCATGCTCACATTTTTGGTGTGTTTTTGTTCCCCCAGTGGGTGAGACCTCCTCTATCTGGTCATAAGATGGGCTGGAAGTGGGAGTAGCGTGTTGTACAGGTTTCATGTGTGCAGTAAGACTCAGCTAGATGTCACATTCCAGGTGCTCCTCCCTCCTGCACTGAGACTGCGTCCCCATTGCAGATGCTTGGTGGGTCTGAGTCACTGGCAGAGCCTCATGTGGTGGGGCCATGATGTTGGACAGAAGCCACAGCACTGTTCAGTTCATGCATGAGGTGAGGATGTGTCTGGGGGGTGAGAATTTGGCTGAACTGTGCTTTGATTCTTCCCCCTGTCCTGTAACTCATTTGCAAAACTACCCACTCCCCTGCTAATATTGATTTTGAAAAGCCCCTTCTAGACCCTAATGAACACTTTCTGTCAGATTCACTCCACAGCACTCCTACAAGATTTTACCTCTTTTCAGTTGCCTTTCTCTTTGTAGGGGCTTCCCATGACAGTATTTGTTATTTGGCCCAATCTAGAATAATTCTTTCCAAAAAGCATTAGATGTGCACCAAAAATGCAGGAAGTGGAATACAAATTGTGGCAGACAAGTTAAGTTTTTTCCTCTTTTCTTTCCCCTATCATTACAAAATTTGATCATGTCAGGAGCAGAAAAGTCAGGATTGCTGGTGTGTCAATATAGCACAGGTGTTCTAGAGGCAGGAGGAGGGAAAGCAGGGTGGGAAAAGGGATCTAGAGGACATGAATGCTGCTGAGGGAGGGAAGGGACATGCTGGAGTGCATTGTCTTTGTGTGATGTCCCCTCTGTCCTGTGCTCTGGCAGTGCTGATGGGGGATACAAACATCTCCCTTTGTGTCTCAGCTACTTTCCCCCTCCCTGGCAGAACATCCCGGTGGAAGCCATATCATCCCACTATCATCAAGCAACTTCTGTACATTTAGGTGTAACATTACTTCTTGCCAGTTAAAGACTATTCTCTACAGTGTATTCCCCCCTTGTTCCTGGGAAACATGATACCTTGTTTTAACTGTTTCACTCAATTTGCCTTGTAGGACTTTCCTCAGGAGAGTATTCCAGTCTTTCTGTAAAGAAAACAGAATTACAATTTCTTCTTCACTAGTCAGCAAAATATTTCCTTCACTAAGCTGGGGAACAGTGCTGTAGGAGTGGGCCTGTATTGGCTTGGGAAATGAAGAGGGGATAAAGACATGAGATCTAAAAACAGCATGAAGAAAGAGATACTGATAACTGGCTGGACATCTAAGACTCTGCTGGAGCATTTAACTTTTGTTTCTGGCATCCTTTACTTTTCATAGCAGCAGGAAGGAGGAATATGTTTTTCAATTATTAAAAGAGAATTTAAAGTCTACTGATGTTCTTTTCTAATGCTGAAGACCTCTGAAGTATGAGGGTAAAATGGGAAATGGGTTAAGATTCAGTGCTTGCAGTTTTGAAGGTACCTAAAGAACTGCATTACTGAGCTTTCCATAAAGCTGCAGAGGAGTGGCAAAATACATAAGCTCTTTTTCAAAATTCTCTGTTTAAAGAGCATACTAAAGCAGAGGTCAAAAGCAGAAGACAGAAAGAGTGGCACAGATATAGTTCTAAGGTTGGCAGAAGTAATAACCAATTATTTGTTCTGCAGCTTTGTCTCTGACCTGCATGTTTATGCCAGGCCCCCACTGGGCAAACACTCAGGGAAAATAAAGTCTCAAGGATCTTGCTTAAATGTTTTATTCATTGCATTAATTTTTGCCTGAAGAGCTGTTTTCCTTTGGGGATGAAGGCCTTAAGATATGGTTCAAAGGAGTGTGTGTAATTTAGCCAAGAAGCTGTCCCGGAAATTAATGACAGTTGGACTAAACCCTTTGTACCATTTGGGCATCAGTTACTGACACTCAGATAGGTTTGCCCCACAGTAAAACCCTTTTCCTTCCTAGTGATTGAATTGTTCTTTAGGTTTTAGCCTACAGGGTAAACATACCCCACAGTGCTGTTCAGTACTGCGTGTATACAACAGGCAGCAGAAAGAACCCAGCAGCTTCAAGAGTTGTGAAAAACGATGGCCTTTGATAGAAAATGGATCTGTGAGCAAAGCTTGGGTCATGGATGCTGGTCCAGTCCTTTGAGATTGAATACACCAGCTCACAGGCTTAGATTTCAGAGCAGCGCTATGAGTTAATTTCTATAGGACTGGGAACTGCTGCTGTTTCTATTCAGGCAGCAGAGAAATCTTCAGAAATGTTTAAAAGATCAACCAGGAAAATGGCTGCTGGAAAACCATGTCTGGATTTAAACTCCCAGTGATGCTGCTGCTTCACTGTGGTTTTGCTGGCATACCCACAACAGCTGTGTTTGATAGCTCCCCACAGGCAGGATGGCTTTGAAAGTCAGGTTTTGTAGTGTCAGCTTTCATGGCATGTCTTGAGGCTGTGGTTGCTTTGGATGGGGTTGTGAGGGTGCTTGGGAATTATAGAGATAGACAGGAGAGGGGAAGGAGGATGCAGAAGTGCTCTTAGATGTGTGGCACTGATTTAGTGGATATTTCTCATAAGAAAACTGCTGGCTAATGAAAGGGGAGTGGGGGCAGTGAGGACTGGCACATTACTTTGGGGATGCCTTGTGTCAGGATGACAGAGAAGGCAGGCAGGTAGGGGCTATGGATCTGTGGTCTTACAGTTATGGGTCCTTCATGCATGCATTTCCCAGGGCAGTCAGAGGAGCCCAGGCTTGGCCATGACCCAAAGCATGAGACTTTTGTCACTGTACTTATGCTGGGAATAGGAATGGAACTAGGAATAGGCAATGGGCAATTGTGGGTGGCAGGAACCTCACTGTGGTCAAACGTGGAGACCTCACTCCTTGATCTCACAGTCCAGACAGCATTATTCAGTAGAGAACATGAGGGATTGGTGGGCTACATGCTGTAATTTGGGCCAAGGAGCAAGAACAAGACTTGCTCTAGGCTCTACAAATACCTGAGGAAAAGCACACAGACTGGAAAGAGGGGTGAGCCTGGAGGCTGCTGTGACCCTAAGCTGTTAACAAATACACCATGTACAGCCCAGCTAAGCTCTGGGCTCTGTTGTAGATGCCTTCCTATCTCCTGAGGTCTGACTGACTGCATGGTCCAAAATCTGCCTACCTTCTCCAGACTTGCAGGGGACCAGCACAGCCTTATTTTCCCATCTGAGAGTCACTGAAGCAGAGATCCTGAGATACAGCCTTCCTTTCCCTATTCTTGTCCTTTTATTCTCCCTATACTTGTTCCCTGCCCTAAAGACAAAAGAAAGGAATCAGCACCACCTCTTTGATTCTTGCCTCTTTATGTGCTTGAGAACCAGACCTCTGGCTTAAATGTTCAGGGCTGAGGCTCTTCATGCTCTGGAGGAAAATCCCAAAGGATTTCTGGGCTGGCTGCTCTTGCATGAGCTGAGAGGATTCCTGCAGTGTCTGTCTATGCCAGCATTGCTGGTGTGGACCCAAAGCCAGGCTGGGAAGAAATCTAAGAGGGGGAAATAGGACTTTTTAATTTGGATTGCATTTTGCAGGGAAGTCCAGAAAGCCTGAAAGCTGTTTTCAAATAGAAAGCTAAGGGCTTCTGACAAAGGAAGGATGAAAATCTGCATGAAGCAAGAAAGCAGAACAGTCTCTCAGGCCCCTCTCTGAAGGTGTAAGCTACAGGGGTGGAGATGGGAAGAGGGGCAATGACAAAGAAGGACCCTGGGGGTATTTGAACCCATTTCTTGCCCTCTCCTTAGGACAAAGTGAGACGTGGAGCTTTCAGAGACTGCCTCCACCACCCTCCCTGCTTCTCTTATGAACAGGGATCCAGGGGCCTGGTCAGAGCTGTGTGAGACAGGTTTCACCTCTGTAGTACTTGAGGCAGAGGAGGAGATGGTTGTAAACCCTCCCTTTTCCTCCATCAGCTGGAATGGGGGTGATGCTGGAACCTTCCTGCCCCTTTGTCCCAAAGGAAGGCTGCTCTTGTGCGGGCACAACCGAGGGCAGCAGGACTGTCTGATACCTACAGGGCTTCTAGCCTGGCATGAGGGGCACTGATGTAGCCTTGGGCTGATCCCTCTGCCTGGATTCCTCATGTGGGGCATTTTCAGTGGGCTACTTCTCTCTCCCCACTGCAACCCAACAGACTGTTGACTAAAGAGGCTATTAGTTGAAGGACAAAAGTATTTTTCCCTAAGTGGTGAGGTCACCTGGGCCCTTCTCATACCTTTTTACAAAGCCAGTGCCACAAAATCTCCAGTATGTTAATCAGAAAACAAAGCCTGGAGGGCCACACCCTGGAGATCTTAATATTCCTCCTTTTCTTTTAATGAGGCATTTTCAAGAATTCTGATGCCTCTTTGCCCTTGTACTAGGCAGAATATGTTGCCACCTACTACAGAAATGATGAACTCCTGTTTTTTCTCCAAAGAACTGTCTCTACAATCTCTTTTTCTGGCTAGACATGAGGGCACAGGATGAGCTTTCCCTTTCTTATTGCTACACCCCTGCTCTGTACCTCTCTCCTGTTAAAGTGCCACAGGTGTTGGGATCTCTTAAGAGCCATCTCATGGAACATGGGGATGGACAAGTGGACAAGATCAGCTCAGATCTGCTTGGCTCTGACACCCTGGCTGAGGCTGGTGTGCAGTGACCTGGAAGGCTGCCAGAACAAATCCTCTAGCAGCACTCGAGTAATGTGGTGAGTCTTGGAATATCCTTTGCCACTAATACTTGCCTTTTTGCTTGTCTTGTTTGTCCCCTAATTCTTGGTGGTCCCACCCTTTGCATGGGTATTTGGGAACACCCATTGAGTCTTATTGATTGAAGTATTTTCTAATCCAGTGCAAGTTTCCCATGGTATCCTGGTGAGTCAGAATTCTTTCAGGATAGAGCTGTGCTTGCAAAATTTCACTAATTGTTCCATCCAGTGGGACAGGACCTCCCTCTGGAAATCATGCTTCAGTGTTTTACAGCACTGAAGCACATCACTCTGCAGCAAACACACAAGGGCTGAGTCACTGAATTAAAAATGTCTGGTTTTTGTGATCAGGCAGACCAAGTGCCACCTTCAGAACCAGAGCAGTGACAAAGCATAGGGCCCAGTGTTTATTTTCTGCAGTGATTGGCTCCATTCTCTTTTCATTCCAGACAAACAGCATCCCTGCTGTTTTCTGACTCAAAGCAATATATTCCTTAGTGTGTGGCACGCCAAAATTAACCCCTGGGCAACAAAGCTACAAGAAACAAAGAGTTTGTTAAACAAAAATCTATTTATGCAGGATCAGACATCCAGACATGGCAAAATAAGTTCCTTTAAATATCAGTGACTGTGCAATCCTCCTTCAAAGCTACAACAAAGAATATATAAACATGAATGCATTTTTGGGTTCCAAAAAGTTGATCTGTTTTTGAGATGAGTGATTTTGCAACCAGGACAACAGAGGTAGATGTTCATCAGAGGAAAGTCAGTGTAATTCCTTTCAAAAGTTTTGGTTATGTCTGTACCCACTGTGAATCTAGCTCACGGCTCTTTCAACTTTAAGCACTTTCTCAATTTGAAGAAAGTGATTCTTTAAGACAAAGCCTGACTTTCTTAATTTTCTTTATGTTGGAAATTATTTGGGAAGCTTTAATATATTTTGAAATTGCCTCATATATGTACTTTTGATCTGCAAGCTGAAGGGAGATTATCTTCATGGTTTTCCCCTGTTTGAATGCTGGCACAGCACCAGTGAGCAGTAGGACCTGCAGAATTAGCCCTCCTTCCCTTCCCTGCTGCCTCAAGCTGAAAAGTCCTGGTGTTTTACATTTTATGCACTGCTCAGTAAGACCTTGAAGCATGGCTGCTAAACACACTCTTATGACAGTTTCTCTCCCCCTTATTTTTTATTTTCCTGTGCCTTGTTCTGCTCATGAAGTCTGCTTTTTAAAATCCAACTACTGTTCAAGCTCGCAGAAATTTCCATTTTTCTGGGGAAAGAATACATCTTTCTGAATCAGCCTGTTGGCATGTAATTTCTCCTGTCCATTGGACTAGTCTGGGTGTCCTTGGAATATTCAGAGCTCCTTAAGGATGACATAGATTTAATTGTAAGTGTGAAAAAGGAGCTTTTTCATTAAAGTTTCTCTCTCTTGCCTACTTTTTATTGAGCACAGAGTCTGTGGGGTGTGGTGGTTTCAGCTGGGGTAGAGTTAATTTGCATCACAGTGGCACAGGAGATCCAAACTGACCAAAGGGATATTCCAAACCGTATGACATCATGCTCAGTACATAAAGTGGAAGGAAGAAGGAAGAAGAGGGGGACATTGGAGTAATTCTGTTTGTTTTCACAAGTCACTGTTATGCGTGATGGGCCCTGCACTCCTGGAGATGGCTGAACACCTGGCTGCCCATGGGAAACAGGGAATTAATTCCTTGTTTGGCTTAGCTTGTGCGCACAGCTTTTGCTTTCCCTAGTAAACTGTCTTTATCTCAACCCATGAGTTTTCAGGCTTTTCCCCTTTTGAATCTCTCCCTGATCTCAGTGGTGGGAGGGTGAGCAGGGGCTGCCTGGGGCTTGGCTGCCAGCTGGGGTTAAACCACATCAGGAGGAAAAAGGGAAAAAGCCTGTCCTGCATGTCAGTATTTTCCCCTCTCCACTCTCACTAATTGAACTCGAAATGTGTGGTAAGAAAAGGCTGAAGATATCAGATTAGGGAGTCTCACACTTCAATGAGCTTCCTTGATCTGAGAGGGAGTGAAAAGCCAGAGGATCTTGTGCTGAGAGATGATGAACCTGATATGGAAGTATCGTTGGTGTTTTGCAGGTCACATCGCAGAAAAATCAAAAAAATGAGTTGGACAAATGGATGAGTTTTCTTCATTGTGAAAGAACCTCTAAGCAGGAGTTTCTGAGAGGTGTGTTGAGGGCCCCAGGGAAATGCTCAGTAAGTTAAATATTGACAGCTCTATTCATTATTTGGCTTTCACTGTGCAGTGCTTAGTGATGCACAAAGTTAGGACCTGCTGTGTTTGGTGCTGTATAGAGCAAGGAAAATTTAAAAGTGCCCTTGTAAAGACCTTGGAATCATAACATATAAGGAGCAAATGTGCCCATAATTTTTCAGGCAAGGAACTTTGCTGTGAGGGAATAAATGAGATGCAAGAACAGCTTTAACTCATTAAAAGGAGTTGATGAGCTAGGACAATGGGGTGAATGGTGAGACTTCATTTCAGAAACCAGAAGATAGAGTGAGACACAGCTTTTGAAAGCTGTAAAAACTCAGCAGGGTTCAGTCTCTACTGCTAATTTGACACTTGTGGCAAGCAGCTTCTGGCTGTGGAAGTTAAGCATCTTCTCATGTTCCAGAGGTGGGGGGATTATTTTGGAGGTGGAGATTGGAGGGATATGTACAGATAACACTGCACATAGTGGCATATCTGACATTTATGAGCCTTTCACACTGGAGGAAGCAACTGTTCAGTGATGTTTGCTGGGATTTTCAGTTCTTGGGGTTGCTGCAGAGCTTAAAGCAGCTTGTGAAAGATAATTGCACAATGTGAAGGGAAGAAAGAAGTTCTGAGCAGGTGGAGAGACCAAAGTACACATTTTCTGCACAATGGGAAGGAAAGATATTTTACCAGAAAAGAAAGGTGACATGTGGGAAATCTTTGTAGTTAGCTTTTGAAAATGGGAAGAGGAAGACTATGACCAGGGAGAGAAATCAAGCTGTGACAAGGCCTCTGAATGTGCCATAGCAAGAAAAGGCTATAAAGATGAAAAGACAATAGTTGCTAACAATATTAGAGAGACCAGGGTGCTGAGAACTCAGCATAGAACTCTCCACAGATATTTGGGCCTGAAGAGGAATGGTGGGTATCTTTGGAAGACAACAGGTTGATGGGAGAAAGACATTGCTATGCACAATCTCTGAATGTGGAAGAACCATTGCTTAGGAGGATGTGAACTGGAAAAGCAGATAATTTGACTTTCACAGCTGGTGATGCTGTGTCCCTGGTGTGAGTCTGGAGATTCTGGAGCACAGGTTGTCTGTGGCTTGAGGGAATTATAACAGGGTGACATTTGAAGTAGTTAGTGACTGGTATGTGATCTCTCAGTCTCCTTACTGTGATTAACAAGAAGTTAATGTGCTCACAGATCTGTTTTTGAGAAGTTGCTGTAGTTTCTTCCAGTGTAAATAATTTTGTTTCTTTATTACCTCTGTATTACCTCCCTTAGGCTTCAGGACTGTTGAATGGATCATGTTTTGTCAGCAGCTGATTTTGCTGCTAAGCAGATCCCAAAACTGAAAGCCATAATCCTGTTTGGGCAGGGTCAGGAGTGGTGAGTCAGATACAGTATGTGCATTTTCAGGCTGTGGTAGTATGTGACAAAATTTTCTGACTAAGTTACATCAGAAGAAGCCAAGGTGGGAGGCTGGAAACTGGCATTTCTCCCATGCCAGGAGAGCTAAGGAGTCACAGGTGGTCACGGCAGGAGCATGAGAAGAGCATGATTATGATGGGTTGTGGTGATAGCTTATGTGCGCTTGCACGTTTCACCTGCCTGCTTTTCCCAGCAGATCTTAAATTATTTTACATAGCTTGCTTTTTTTTTTTTTTTTTTTGGGTAGAGTACAAATTGGGAATTACCAGAGTGCAAAGTCCATTTTGATTGCTTGACTGGGCTCTACCTTCTTACTGTTCTTTCTGTTCTTTTGCTTTTGGCTTGGTCTGATACCCCTAAGAGGATGCTGGCCTTGCTGAAGCCACATAGATATACAGAAGCATGAAATGGAGGAAAGAAATTTTGTCTTGAATGCAAATATATCCTCGAGGGCTGAGTGGAGCAGAAGCCTCTAAATGCTTGTTCTGCCAAGGAAAGTGCAACTACATGCTCAGAATCCCTGTAAAAAGTCTCCTGTTTGTTTACATGGAATGAGAAGCAACCTGTATCCTGTAATCTTGCTCCTAACACTGACCAAATTTTGTTTCAAAATGTCATGTGTGGTGTTACTGGGTGGGGGAAGGAGGACATTGCTGCTGTCACTCCTGTTAGCTTTATGCTTCTGAAGAGATTGCATCTCCAGACTGCTGTGAAGATGGAAGTTTGTAAAATTGCAGAGAAGCCTGAGGGGGAGAGAGAGTTGGACCAAAGATCCCAGTTTGGAGGGCAGGTCCCTCATCCAGATGTGGTGAACAGATGGGAGGAGGGAGAAGGTTTTATGTGCAGCACCAACATTCTGCTTTGGCTGGAGTTGCCAATGCCCTGGACCCAAGCAGTGGATTGTCAGTGCCCCAATGGAAGAGTTTGCTTGGATCTGACAGGGGCTATTCAGCTGAGGTGCATCACTTCAGCATCTAGAAATGCTGTTTGCTTACCTCACTTGGCTGCCAACACATCGCCAAGACCAATAAACAAATCCCTTTGGATCCAGCTCAGGTCTCGGCATTGTATTTCTAGAGCACAGAGCCACGACATTTAACACTGATTTTAGCTGGGTTTTATATCACTAACTGTGCACCATCTGAGGTGATTTTTCCCAGAAGCTGTGTCTCTGCAGCTGCTCCCCAGCACATGGCTTGGAGACCCTCTTGGCTGCTGTGTGTGGCTGCTACAGGCAAGGAGTGATGTTTGGGGCTGGTCTGCACCATGGCCCACCCAGCAGAGCATGGGGTTGTGCCGTGGAGAAACTCTAACCTCTCAAACACACCCCCAGGACCGAGTCATGGAGCCTTGCAAAACTGAACCTGTGTGGGGAAATTGCTAAATTCCTTAAATTATTTTAAAATACCAAACAGATTTCCTACTATGCAGGCTTGTCCAGCCCACCCCTTGACCAAAAATTGCAAAATGATGTTCTACAGCTTTGAATTGCAACAGTACCTTAGTCAGGATATCAAAAGAGATCCAACTTGACCTCTGCAAAATTAACTAAGATTTGAAGAATTCCCAGTTTTCAGTGCTTGGGTTTGTGGCTGAGCCATGCTTTTGAAAGTGAGACTATTGTGAGCTAAGAAAGAAAACCAACCCAACCTTCATCAGCTTTGAAAGAATCTTCATGTTAATCTCTTTGCACTCAATTTGTTCAAAAGCTTATGAGATTAGTATCCTGAAGAAGTGTTGTGATAATTCACAGGATCAGTGTTCTGAGATCCTTACAAGGGCAACACTAGAGAAACAGCCACTTGTGTAATTTCTCTGGAAGAGGGAAAGAGAGAGGAAAATTGCAGTGTAACTGTGCCTGGACAAGGGTGGGAAATAATCATGCAGTGTGTAGTGATTGAGCTGTCTGCAAGAGACAGTGTAAAAATGCTTATTAGCAGCACATTTCAAAAGACCTCTCATCTGAATTGCTTTGCAATATAAAGAACTTGATAGGTTGGTAAAGAAATAAAGAATATTCTGCACAGGCTTTTCTAATTAAGCCTAACTCTAAGTTTTAACTGAGCAAGGAGCTCCATCTGCTTCAACAATGAGATTTATGATACAATAGCTTGGCATCCTCTGAGTGCCTCAGAACAGTGAGAAGCAGTAGCATATGTAAATACTTCCTAATTATGCACAGCAATGGGAATTCACAGATGTGTAACACCACCATCTACCGAAGACCTGCTACCTGTAAATCCTCCTTGCAAGAGCCTTGTACTACAATGGATTCTGGCAGTTTTTTGGATGGATTGTTAAGATTCCACTATCTAATACGAGTTTCAGGCATGGGTGGGCTTGAGTTTGCTTTTATAGGAGGATGTATTGCAGACAATGGCATGAAGTACTGAGCTGCACTGCAGAATAGGGCTGCTACCCTCTTACAGCAACAGCAGAGTTTGCTTTGTGGGAAAGGGAATAGGAATTCACGCAGATGCTGAATGCTGTGCTTGGACAAAGAAGCCAGTTCAATGGGCCCATTTCTTTCTTTTGTAATAGGATGAAATGCCAATGAGTTTTGCACTCAGTTGGCTGTCAGATATTCTGGAGATAATTAGGGGTGAGTTCAGAAGTAGGGTTAATATCAGAGAGTCCTGGCAGCCAGTCCAACCTGCAGTGAATAGGAAATAATGGAACTGGAACTCAGAAGGTAAACCCATCTGAGTTAGCCTTCTCAGCAACTCCAGTTTCAGAGACCATTTTCATTTAGTCTCACTATATCTCTCATTGGAGTAGTTTTTCTGTAAAAGTATAGCTGAATGTAAAGTATTTAATTTGTTAAAAATTTAAAAATCCGAAAAGATTTGGAAAATCCTGGGCCTGAGAAGAGTTCATGAAAGATCAGTGTTATTTTCCAGGATCAATAGAGCAGTGACTTTGTGTAGCAAGCAGCTTATTGTAACAAAGAGGTTGCTTTTTAAAGAGATAGACTTCTTGATTAAGTAAAGAGGAGGCAAACTCCATTATTCTGCACCGCCATCCTCTTCTCTGCCCCCTCTCCCCTCAGCTCATTGTCTTTTGAAAAATAACAAGGGGATGAGTTTAGGACTTCAATAATCTAGTAATATGGAAAAAATGTTTAATAAACATAGGAAAAACCAACCACCAATGGAGATTTTTGAATTCTTAAGTGCAATAAGCAAGATTTGTGTGGTGATACAACACAACAGCATTTACAGTGGGTTGGCCAGAGGATGTGTGGTCATCTGGGAGTATTTTAGGAATAGGTCTGCAGAATCAGGCCCTTGATCTGCTGGGTGAGGGTCCAAAACTGCCTTGCAATCCCCTTGGTGTCTGTGCTAAGTACAATTTGTTCTCATTCTTAAGCCCTGAGGATGTGACCAAGACTAAGAGAGCCACAGGCACAATAACAAATCCTACCTCCTCTCCTGGTCATTGGTTGGTAACAAATGCTTACAGCAAGTATTTAAATAAAACAACAGTGTTCAAGGAGATCCTGCACCTGGGCCGTTTGCATTTGGTGGATTCTCTGAATTTATCCCTATTTGAACTTGATTATAAACCACTGTATCCTGTGGTGACAAGCTGTGAAATTTAATTATTGTTTTGTGTGTGTTTCTTGGAGGCAGGCAACTTCTTTTCACTTATTCTCATCTTATTGCCTGGTAACTTCATTAGTTGATTCTAAATTTTGTATAGTAAGAAACAGTTGGTAATCATTCCTTGTTTCTCCCCCTCACACCTACTGTGACAGTACAGATGTGCATACTACTTTCTTTCCAGCTGATCTTTTTCTTAAGCTGAGGAATCTGAGTTGAATTGATTTTTGCATGGGGATACATACTGAGTGTAAATCAGATTCAGTGGCTGCTGCGTGGAAACCATCAGACCATTAACTTCATTTGGCCCCTCAAAGTGGGGAGAAAATTCAGGGGTGTCAACTACTGCTACCCCATGTGGAACTCAGGTTGGTTCAAAACGTGTTGTGTTTTTACAGCTTTTTAATTAGGGCAGCTTGCATTTGCAGGAATTAATTAGCCCATTGGCATAGCAGTGCTGTGCCCTGACTCTCAGCAAGGACAAATAATTGCTGGCCCAGACTGGCACAGGGGCTGCACCAGCTTATCTCCAAAACATCCACTTGTAATAGGAGCTATTACAATATAAGTAAGAAGGTCTATGCAGTCCTAATGTGTCATTCCTAGAGGTAACTAAATTGCTCCCATAGGCTTCAGGAGATTCATTACAGTGCCCACATTTTAGTGTCTTGAAAGCTACCATTAAAAGTAAGTAAACCAAAGATAAACGTTGCATCTCAACACCAGTGAGCAAATCAATAGCATAAGAAGGAGAAGGTGTATATTTTAGCCAGTATCTTTGGTTCAGTGGTATCTACTTCTGCTTCTCAGATCTGTTCTTTTCCTGAAATAAGAAGTGATCATTTTGGTACTTTGTTGTTGAGTAAACATGATCTTTGATTCACAATGTTGGCACAATAAGACCAGGTAGAAAGAAGCACCTGGATCTAAAGTCACTTCTGTGAACCAGGACAGGACAAAGTGAGGCAACCCCTGCAGTATTGCTGTGTTTGGATTTTTTTCTTTTCAGTTGATAGCCTCAGGTATTTCTTCCCACCTGCATTTCTTGGATATTATTAAACACAGAGAATCAAACTCTCTATGGATATCAGATTTTGTTTAAGCTGATTTGCCTGTGGCCATTTAACAGAAGACTTTCACTTGATATTCCCCTTTTTTCCTCAGTCTTATCTACTAGAGGTGACATTCTAAAGTAGCAGTTGCTTGTTGAAGTTTTATTATGAAATGCAAAGTGTTTGATTTAAGTTAATAAATGATCAAATATTATCTTGAAATGTTCTGAGGAATTAATCTGTGATGGGAGGCACCTGAAGTTAACCTGTCTAAGGAGGCTCATGGCCCTGAATTGCCTTCTACTGCAACTGAATTTCAACAATTCATTTGAATCACCTACTGGAGGGATCTGTCTCTGCATTGACTAGACAAGGAACCTAGGAAAGCTTGTGACCTCTCTCTAAATACCCAAATAACCCTTGTCCTTTGTTGACTTTAGGGATGGGTAGGTTTTTTTCCCTGAGCAGGCTGGTGATGAACACTAAATTGGTCAGAGAAAACACAGCCCTGGAGGATACTGTAGCCTTCTCAGGCTCCTGTGCAGTTCTTTCAGTTGTTTGATTGATACCAATGTGAGAAATTTTTGTGAAATATAGAGGGAGACGAACAGCCAGATGTCATGGAGAACTGAACAAGTTCCTCTGCACGGCCAAGTACATTTGTGTGTCAAGTCCTACTTCTACCTCAGTGGTCTCTTTTATGCTATAATATATGTCATATTGGGTATGGGTTTTGGCACTTATGGGCTGTGCCCATGCTAATAGTTGCCTTTGGGGTCCAAAATAGAGTAGCCACACCCAAAATATGCATTTCAAAAAGTTCTGCATTTCAAAAAGTTTCAGACATCATTGAAAAAGGACATCTATGCATTTCAGTTTCACCTCCTGAGCCCCAGCATTAGCAAAGTCAGATACAAACCCAGAGACCAACGTACACAAAACAGTGACCAAGATCCAGACATTTCTAAGCTCCTCAGTTTACTCTGCTGTGAGGGATCTGTGTCAGCTCTTGAGCTGTGTCTGGGAATTTTTTGGAAACTTTCCTGTTTCTGGCCAGAACCATCCAAAGGATGTGCCTCGCAATTTAACACTGCTATGATTGAATTCTGCTTCCAGGGATCAATCCCAGATACTGCTCAGCTCATTTGTGTGATCATACCCAGAAGCTCTGGTCCAAGCCTGGGTCGTTGTCATCCACCTGGGTGCACTGGAGCTGCATGTCCATACTCAGCTATTGGTATGAATTAAAAAAGGGATAATAACTGATAAGGCTTTTGATCTAAAACCCTTATGCTGTCAGTTCTCTGGTGCTTCCATGTCATATTTTGACTATAGCAGATGTCCTTTTAGCCATAGAAAAAAGTATGAAGTAGTTGAATGTGTCTCTGATAATTTCATGCCCAAATGATGAATTTGCAGGTTCAGGATCCTTCAGGCATCAGTCATGGAACTTGGTAAAACAGAGCAATCATGGTTAGAAATTTGGCAGTTCACTAAACCAAAATGTCGGTTGCAAGTCTGGGAATCACGACTTCCTCAGAGGTTTATTTCAAATTTTCCTCTGACATTTATTATGGGGTTATGGTACAGCAGTGGGAAGAATGAGAAAATTTTGGGGTTCTTTCCTCCTTATTTCCTTTTCTTCATATTCCTGTTTCCATGAGCCCTCACTGCCGTCCTCCATAGAGATGTTGCTATTTTGTAAAGTCATTGGCAGAACTTTGCTGCTTTCTCACTGTTGGGAATGGCACCTCCTTAACATAAATGTAACCCCACACATGTGATTACAGCAGTGGTAGGTGGTGAGTGATCAAACATTTACATGGCTCTACCTCTTGGTTACATAAAAGAAAATGAGTGTAATTTTCACCTACATACTTTTATCATTTTATAAGTGAAACTGCTTATAAGCCAAATAAGCCAGAAGGCAAACTGTAACATATTAAGGTGAGAGAGAAAAGAAAAAACAACCTCAATATTTTCAGAGTTATGTGTTATATTTGAATACATTTAAAACTTAGTGATACATATAATTAATGCTGGTTTCCGTGGTTACAGAGTCAAAGATACAGAAGTTGCAGCTTCATTTCTTATCACTGAAAAATCTTCTTAAATCAAAAATGGAGTGGATCCAGGTGGCAAATATTCATATTCTGGAATTGGCATCACCCACCTTGTGTTCAATTTTTTAGTCACATAAATTAAAATTAGTCAAGATCTCTGCTTTCTAATTAATGTATTTGGTAAACAAGAACGTAACCACCACTGAAGAGGAAAGGGGATCCATTTTATGTCTATGAAATGGCCCCCATGAAGCAGATCCCCCTGTTTAGCTCCTGCACATTTTGCTATATCTTCATATTTGGCTATATGGCTATATCATTGTCAAAGAATTTGAAATGATGAGGTACAGAAAGAGTTGCAGAGACAGGACCCCTTGGGCCTGTGGCTCATTTAGGGTGAGGCTGTGTCATATTGAGGAATTCCTATTCAAGTTATCATTTGGCTGTTGCTCATCTCTTCCTGCTTCAACTCAGGAGTAAGTATCTTCTCATTGCTGTTACCATCCTAGCAAATATAACCAGTATTGGGTAAATATGAGCAGCTGGGTACTGGTCTATGCTCCACTGATCCACCCACACCATTCAATTGTTTGTGTGCTCCCTGGATGCCTTGGGTGCCAACACTGAACACATTGGCAGCACCTATAGAATAATGTACTCATTTATTTACTCATGGGTGGAATGTGACCTTCCACCCATGTTCATTAGTTGTATGAAAGGGGTATGTGTGTATGATTTATGTCAAGTAAGAGACTGTAGATCAGAACAAAAATAGGAATTCCTGTATTGTGGGAAAGGGTTTCAAAACTTGTTACAAAGTGCTGTAAAACTAGCAAATCTGAAATTTCGAGTGGAGTGGAAATTTTATACCTATTTAATACTGGATTTCTTAGGCAATAGTGTTTCAACAAAATAAATACCTTTTAATTCTTACTCGAATGTTGGTAGTAGATGTATTTTACAAGATCTCAAAAAAAAAATCTATTAAATATAGGTATTGAGTTAAATATAAGTATTGCAATTTGAGGTTTCACTGATTTATTTTACTTTCTTATAACAAAGTTTCTACAGAAATCAGGATTTCCACACTGAAGGTTCAGGACTATAAAAAATTATATATTCCAGTACAAGACTGTCCTCTGGGGAAAACTTTAACCTGCTTTGTTAGGTTGTAACTCTGACTTTTCTCTCCAGCATGTCTCACGCAGCCTTGCTGCTCTGTTTGTGGGTAAGACAGGAGCATATTAACAGCACCAAAAGCAAGGATGACAGCAATGAACTGTCTCGGAAAGGTAGTTTGTTCTACCCCCAGCCATGAATACATTTACCACATTCATCCATGTGGTTTTTATTGCAGCTTGGCTTGAGAATGAGTTGCACCAAACTCCAGAAATTTATATTTGGTCCTGAGCTGCAGTTTTGCAGTGAGCTTTGACCAGTGAGCTTTGTGCAGAGGACCTTTGACCAGCCAGAAAACCTCTGAGGTCCCTGGTTGCCCTGCAGGTCTGGTAAATGGATCTGCTCTTGGCCAAAAGATCCCTATTCCAGCAAATCACAGAGAGTCTGAGGACATGCACAGCTTGTCAAAGAGAAAATGGTTCAAACTAAACAGTTTTTTTCAGTACAACTTGAAAAAGCAGAAACCTTTCTATCCCATCCCAGTCTGTTTCAGTGTGGGACAGACCACCTGCTACTCAGGATTTGGTTCCTCAGCTGATGATGGAGAGCAGATCCTTGGAGTACTCCATTGAAGGGGGAAAAAAAAACAACAACAAAACAACAAGAGAAAGAATAACCAGTAGCAACTGGGCACCAAGAAAAGGCAAGTACCCAACTTATTGCAGGCTGTTTATTTATAGCATCTGTTCATGTTTGGTATTTTAATGTTAGCATGGAAAAGCAAACCTACAGTCTTCAGAGAATATGAAAAAAGGCACAAAGACAAGTAGTTTTCTTACTTTACACACTGGACAAAGGTTAAAGAGAAATAGCTTTGAACTTGCATAATTTCAGGGCTTTTTGCATAATTATTAAATAATTTAGTGCACAAATAGCACTCATAAAAATACTGGGCTGGTGTTGCAATTAAAAGTAGACCCTGGTTTTCAGAATATTTAATTTTGTGATGAATGATCTGTTATTCCAGTGGCTTATTTTTGCCCTGTTTTCTCTTTACAGCTATGTTGAAAAAATAACATTGTATTGTTGGAATTGATAACCATAGATTAGTGAAGGTATATAAAGTAAAATCATTGAAGTCTCTCCAGGCTCAATATGACTTCCTTTGCAAAATAATTTTGATAAATGTACAGATAAATCTTTAAAAATCAGAAATGTATTTGTAATCAGGTGAATTCCTAATAATTAAAATGTTATTTTAGCTTACTGATACTTTAGTAACCTCTTTTAAGAATTCTGATCTCTTTGCAAGGGCCACCAGCTCATTGGGTAGAGGTTGCTGGATGAATGTTTTGGGGTCATGTCCTTAGTGGGACTTACAGATGTTTGAATTTCAGGAACAGGCTGATTGATGGTACAAAGGAGTATTCTTTGGAGGAGTCACTTGGAGGTTTTTTTCACAAACAATGAAAAGCTCGGTGTAAAGTACAACAAAAGGACAGCAAGTAAGTAAAAGATCTATTTGTACTCTTTGTATTATTAGAGTGGTCCGAAGTTGGAGAAGTGAATGTTGAAAAGTTGCACAGTGAATATTTACTGTGCAGTCCAGGTCCTTCAAAGCTACACTCTTACTGAAAGATACTCTCTTCCTAAAAAGTAGTCCTGTGCCGTTTTCTTGAATTGCTGGTCAAAAATATCTCAGTGCTTGATGCTTTTGCAGAAATTATTCTGTGTGTGGCTTTAGTGCCCATCACCATGAAAACTGCATTTCAGCTCAAGATGGAGCAAGGGATCACTAAGAGCTGATCCTAAATATGTTACTTGCTGGTTGCTCATGGCACAGGGAAGGGGCTAAGTTCAGTAAGGGATCATTAAACAGAAAATCTCCTTTTTGAAGCAGTGGGTTCGTGCCTTGCTGCATTTCTCTGAGCCTGGACCTTGCTGTTGAGAGGGCCCTGCCTGCCATCAGCATATTTTTAGATAATGATGTTTTAGACTGGCACTCCTTGACTTCAGAAGATTACACCAATATTGAAAGGCATGGCCAGATAGGACTATTTATCATATCTTTATTGCATTTCCTTGTGAAAAATACTTGTAAATATGCTGGGAATAACACTTAGGGAGATATTTTCAAATAGTCTAAATGGAAAATCTCAAAAATAATAGTGGATGCCTTAGATACCCATTGTGTAAGCTTAAACATTTATTTGAAATATGATCTCTTTATTTCTACTGGAATGAATTGTGTTGTTTGCTATTTTTTTTTAATACAGCTATTATATTCAAACCATTTAAAATTTATTCAGTCCTACTTATTGAAATATAAATGTTTAGGTTATGCAGCAAAATATATCATAAAAATACTAGAGGTAAATCCAGTGCAGGAGGTATTTTGAAACTAGTTACTAATCAAAATTATTAGTACATTTTTACTTCTCCTGCTATAAAACAAGCTTTCTATAAAAAAAATCATGTACTTTTTTTAGCTTGTAAGTTTTAGTTCAAAGCAGGGCTCTTTTTTCACTGATGAATTTTAAAAATTAAGTTTATAATAGAAACCTTGTCATTTGCTTAACTGCAGAGGTTCAGAAACCACTATAATTAGCCCAACGACAGCAGCAGATAAGATGAGTTTGGCATTTCAGCATTTATCTAGGGATTTTGCATCAATTATTTTTTAGCAATGAAGTAAAAGGCATCTTTTGCATCTGGGTGCTAGGTTTCTATTTTAATATGTTTTTCACTTTTTTATAAACAGCTGTTCCTGATTCTTTCACCCTGGCAGCCTAAGCTACATAGTTCAAATTCCTCAGGGATTCAGATTTAACCCATTAAGTGCAATGGGGGTGAAGTGGAGGATAATGACCTCTGGAAAGCCAACTGGCCCCACACTCACTTAAAAACCACAGGAGTCTTCCTTTGTGTTTCTATCCTGGAACAGCTGCTTTGAGGATGGTTTTCTGCTCCAACTCCTTCAACTCCTTCACCCAATTGTCTTTCACTCATAGTGGAAAATTTTAAGGATTCTTTAAGCTATTCCTATATGAAGGTTCCTTAAAAGATAAACACATTGAAATATGGATTTTTAAAATTTTTTCCTCAGTGGAAATTCCTCAGAACTAGGGAAAAGGTTTTCAGGAATGAAGAATACAACTGAAATACTGAATTCTTTGATGAAGGAACTCAAGACTTATGTCCCAGATACAAGCACATCTTTGGCTTTCTGCAAAAATCCTTGTGAGCAGAAGTTGACCCTCTAGCCTGAATGGCTGTGTTGAAACAAAAGTGTGTCTGGAGGGATGCAGGGTCCACAGGCAAAAAGAGACAGAACTGGGAGAGCCTAGATCCCAGTTGCTAGCAATCAACACTTAATAAAAGGCAAGGGTGCCTTTTTATTTCTGTTTTGAGTTCCACTTATACAACATTATGTTTATTGAAGCAGGCTTTCTAAAATATGACTTTCTCACAAAGTTGCTCTTGCCTCCACTGGATTTTCCAGCATTTGTGTGAGCAAGAAGGAAGTGCTATTCATACCAGAGAATGTCTAGTACCAGGATGAGTATATTTCAGTTTTCTGGTAGCCCAGATAACCCTTTTGGTGGTGACTTTCAGTTCCTTAATGACTGCAAACACAGAACTCAGTATCTTGCACTTTTTCAGATAAGATAAGTGGAAAGTGATCATGGAAAACTTGAAAAATGAAAAAAATCCCTCAACAGACTACCTAAAAGGCTCTTGCATATCTTGACATTTTAGAAATATATCTCTAACAATAAACTGGTTTTCATAGAAGGCTATGCAGTCTCTTTCAAGATGCATTGGGGTTGGGTTCAAAAGAGAACTGAACCTTTCTAGCATTATCTTCTAAAATTCTGTCAGGGTTGTCACTGAAAATATGTTTTCAGAGCATCCCTTGAAGCATATGCTCATGTAGGGCTATATGGGAGCTCCCATAGGCCAAACCCACAATTTTGCACAGACTAGGAGAAAATGGGATTGACACTAATGTCAAATATAAAGAGAACTTGAAATGAATTTGTGTAGTCTGGGATTTATGCAAGCAAAGAGGAAATGGGAATAGGTTCCCCCAGTATGGAATTTGGCTTTTGGTGAAACAGCCTGTAGATAAGTCAGAAATTTCAGACTCCATGGGAAAAGTGGATTGTGGTTTTCTTATTTGTAATTCGACAATTTTCAGCACCACAAAGATGCTTTTTAAAAAATAAACTGACTCAACTCCTGTGTGAAGCCCTGCAGTGAATTAGCCCAGTGCCTGCTGCAGTGGGACCATGAGACGGCCAACCTGGGATGGCAATAATTGTCAGTCTCTTTTCACAGTGGTAATTCAGCTTCACATGGACTGCTAAGGACTACAGGGTATAGATTAACCAGCCATTGTTCTTAAATCCAGCTAGTTTCTTGTAGGTTGAGGTTAGAAACAGGGAGAGCAGGGGAAATTTTCTCTAAAGAGATTGACAAGGTGACTTAGGAGACAAACACCACTGCCCATAGCGGTGAAAGTGCCCTAAAGAAAGATGTAGTCTCTATTTTGTTTTAAAAAGAAAGGAAAGTTGGTTTGGTTTTGGGGAACAAGGTGAGATGCACTGCCTTCTTAGCTCTCTCTTTTTCTGTGTTGGTACTGAAGGCAGAGGAGGTGTTCCTTATCTTGCTATAGATTAATAAAGGGAAGAGGAGATAAACGAGAAGTAGAACAGCAAATCATTATCTCTAAATCAGGACAGCTGCTTTTTTTGGTTTCTTTTGGTGTTTAGTCTGAAGGAGTGTGGACTACAGTATTTGTCTCCTGACAACAGAATGAACTGGGGAAAAATACTTTTTTTAAAAAGATTTTGGAGTGGATTGAAAATTTTAACAGATATATCACTGTAACAGTCCCAAGACTGAGGAGCTGTACTTTGTCAACAGAGTGATCAGTGAGTTATTTATTGCCAGGACTATAGTAAAGCCAAAATAGTCTACCCTAATGAAGGTTACTTCCTCCCCCCAATATCTTCTATTTGGGCATAAAATTGAGAAGAGTATCACTCAGGCTGTGACCCATAAGATTATGGGTTTCCATGTGATCCAGGGGAGGAAAGCTGGTCCAGAGATCCTGAGACTTTTCTGAAGGATGATGTTATGTACCTTTGTTTTCTCTCCCAAACTCCTAGTGTCATGATAGACAACCAAGCCACCACAATGCCATACAGCTGGGTGGGGCTGGAAGGCCTTAATCTGAAAAGGTCATCTTCAAACTTCAGCTATTGCCTAAACTGACTGGCTCCATCCTTATCATCCATCCATCCATCCATCCATCCATCCATCCATCCATCCATCCATCCATCCATTGACTGATATTGCTCAGGAATATCTTGACTTCTCAGAGCTGAAGAGTTCAGTGCTTATCTCCCATCCTACTGCCTGTGAAGTCAGAAACTCTTTTCTTTTTTCTAAGTGTTAGTTGGAGGACTTCACCCAGAAAATACATTCTCACAAACTGTACCATGGAACGCAGAGGGTCCTACTGTGGGATGAACACCACTTCTGTGTTTGTTTGCTAGCAGAGAAGTCAGAGCACTCCAACACACATAGGGCAACTCCCTTAGGGAATCCAAATCCATTTTCCCATGGATGAGGACACAGTCTAAATGCAGTTACAGGGACCAGTTTGAGAAGCTCAGGTTCAGACAAGGCAGTGGAACCAGGAAATAAACCCTGGTCTTCTGCTAGCTGGGCAAATGATCCTACATGATGGCTTCTAGCCAAATAGTGACTATCTACAGCACCACTGATGGTGCAGTCCTAGGGAAAATGACTCCTTCCATGAGCAAGCAGCGGGCTCACACTGCCAGCTCTGCTGGGGGCTGAAGCATGGGAGTACTTGTGAGTGAGGCCTGATGCACCTTGCACACCTTGTTGTCTCCAAGGTGCCCCAGCCTGGGTCCCTGCTCAGTGTATTGGTACTGTGCCTCCTTGTGCAAGTGCCTAACTCCCTCCATAGCCTTGTTCTAGAAGCCTGAGCACCTCAAAGTGCTGCTTGGGGCAGACCCTGGAGTACATGGCAGTAAGATGTAAGTTGCTTATTTTAAAGTAAAAATTCTGACATTTACTCAGGTCTCTTTGGAGTGATACCTTGGTCTCTTTGTTGCTTTCTTAATCTTAATTTGCTGCTTAAAGCTCAGGCCCTCCTTGTGGGGAAATGGACAGCTCTTGTAAGTATGAACTGCACTCAGCCATTATGGACCCCAATGCACTGGGGGATACTGCCTGGAGTTTTTAGAAGCCTCTTTACCCCAAAGAGTCCATACCTGTGTCTAGGTTTTGATCTCCCTCCTAAGACTTTCTCAATTGTGGTTTACATGTCTCCACAGTAAACCTGAAGGATTTATGCTTTGAAGTTATGTTTAGAGCAGTATTACTGTCCGAAATATTGAGACAAATAGCAACATTATCAGACAATTAATTGGACTTGCACCTGCTGCCCTTTCCTTTGGAAGCTGGAGACATCAGGGTATGCAGCTGATATGATTTTTTCCCCAGAAGGAGAGGAGCTGAGATAGAGTATTTTAAAAGATGTTTCTCTGTAGAGGGCAAAATCAGAAGTCAGGTATGCTGCTGATTCTATGCCTGGGGGAGAGAAAGAGAGGAAAGGAGAGTGGAAGCTCCGTGGCAGCTTTGTACACAGATTTAACAATTTCTGGCCAAGCTTCTGCTTGAGGATAGAGAAGCAGTTTGGATGTTCTGACATGCAGAGCTATGTCCCTGTCCCCTAACATTTGACTCACTTTAGGCTGCTCCTTGCCACTGGTAACTGTACTATCAGAGAGCAGTTTATCCCATTTAGTCCAGTTAGTAAAAATGTTCTTTCACTGCTATAAAAATTCTTTCTCTTGAAAGACTGCTACAGTGGTTTCCTTTAACATTTAACAATCAAAAGTACGTTTAGGTATAGTCCAGTAAGTCATCTGAATAAGCATATTCTGAGTTTGTAGGGTGGTTTTCATTTGGACTGAATTTGTAGTGTCAGATTTTTGCTCCATTAATTCAAATAGCTTGCTTCTGCTGGGGAAATAAAGGATAGAGATCCGAAAGGTGCAGGAACTGCAGCAAAAATATTTTGGATTTTATTAATAAATGACGTTAGAATCTTAAAAGCCTCATTGAGTACCTAAATTGAATGCTTTGGCATTGTTGAAAGTCTCAAAGCCTCTTCAGCTACACACTGGGCTTTAATATGCCGAGACATCCACAGTCCCATTGGGGGTATCCAAAGTCACCCAGATATGGCCCCTTTGGGTTTTCTGATAATCTGTCCCCTTTGTTTCTCTCCTCTGTGGTCTGATTTAGTTGTTGTTGGATTAATCTTTACAGCTGAAGTTATCAGGAACAAAACCAAAACCTTTGGAGGATGAACTGTTAAGTGTTTGGCTATACAAGCCTGAAGGGTTTTAAGAGGCTCAGGTTTGAGACTATGCTCAGAAACTCAACACTGGATCTTGCTGCTCTTAGAGGAGAAATGACAAATTTAGCTTGTGAAGCTGTTTTACTTCTTGTAAAGAATTCATTACCCCTCAGAGCATGGTCTTGAATCATCCTTTCTCAACCATTTAGTTTTTCTTCCTCTCTGGCTCAGAGAGTAATTTTCTGGTGTAGTTTACAGCTTCAGCAGAGTTTAGAAATCCTTAACTGGGAATGCTTAATAGGCTGGTGAAAAGAGATCCCTTTGGGCCCAATGTTTTGCTCCAACTGGGGCATAGCAAAGACTTGTTTGTGTGTGTCTCCTTGCTATAGTTCAGGGCTCTAAGCTACCAGGGAAAATGGAATAGTCTTTCTGTGCTACATATTGGCAAAGCTGGATGTACTCTAAGGGTGACTGGGAGCCTGGCTTGTAGGAAAGTGAGGGAAGCCTGTTGTCTGGAGTGTGAGCTTGAGTTAAATCTCTGAACGTATCCTGACATCAAAATTTAGGTGATTTAGTCCATGGGTTCATGAGGGGCATGAGGCCTATCCTGATGAGCAGGTCTGAAGATCTCAGTGGCTGTGCTCTGTCAGAGTCCAGAGTGAAGGACACATCTCCAACAGGATGATTCAGCTTCCTAAAATGCTCTGGGTGCTGTGTTTATTAGCCAAAGGAATAAGGGTCCTTTTCTAACTGCAATATCCCTCAAATCATGGGGACAAAAGTCCCTTGCTACTTCAGCTTATTCCTCTTGTGTTTTCTGATATCAAAATGACAGAGGTGAATACGACAAAATTGAAGGACTCCTGATGTCCACAGACTGATTCCACTCCCTCCCGAGTTCTCAACAGCTTTGGTGCAGTTACTCCTGCATATACTTTTTATTTATATAAATAAATAAAAAGTAGACTAGACCTGCTGCAGGGCTTTTGACTTTTCCTGCAGAAAATCTCAGGAATGGAATTTAAAAAAAATATGCGTAGAAATGTAAAAATCCCAGAACTTCAGTTTAGGTGACAGATCATCTGCACCCTTGGGTCTGCTGCTAGATAGAGCAACCAGCGTGTATGTGGCAGTGTAAAAGTTGTTATCTGTTGGAGAGAGATAGATTTGTGGTAGAAAACCCTCCTCAAACACCTGACATCAGGTTCTGCTCATGCACACTAATGCTGCTTTTTAAAAAACCCAAAGAATTATTTCTACCTGAATTTTTGCAGAACTGAGACCTTGGGATATGAGCCCTCTGGGGCAAGACTTCCTTCCTACTTTGGCTTCTAATTGTTATTATTTGGTGCCAGTGTAAGAAAAGTAGCTACTGAGATGGCATTCTTTGGATTCTTTGCTTGACACTTGTAGTTCATTGTCTTTTGGATAAGATAGGGGGGTCAGGAAGACTCATTGCTATAAGTTCATTACCTTGTTGTTTATCATGACAGAAAGAGTATATTGCATTAGCAAGGCAAAAATTTCTTAAATTTCTTTTAAAAGTACTGCAAGTGGCAGTTCTTCCTGTGCAAATGTGAAGTTTAGATAAGTTTCAATGTTGTTGCTATCCATACACTTGCCTTCCTTATGAGTAGTCACATTTTCCTTCATTCTATTGCTGGATTTTTTTGTGCACAGGGTATTTTGCAATTTTCATGTTTCCTTTAATGCATGCCAAGCCAAGAATTTGTGGTTTTGTTAGGTCCTGCAATCAGTATAAAATAAATTAAATTGTCTAAGAAAGCCATTACCATTGGCTTCTTATCGAAGTATACCAAACATTTTGCACAACATGAGTACAGTTTTGTATACTAAATTCTTAATACAAAATAGCTTTGCTAGACAGCAATGAAGCTTTCATTTTATTGCTTCATTTTTATTTACTTCTGTGCTCAGCAGGAAAAGCATCTATTCCCATTTTAACTCTGAATTTAACACCAAGAATTCTGGGGATATGGTTATGGTGTTCAGGGTAAATATGAATCTATGACTAAGAGTGGAAAGCTCTGGCTATTAAAGAGCTGGCTGAGCCCTGCCTGATCCTTGCATTGCAAGCAGCCACACCATATTCAGATACTACAGAATTTGGATTTGATCTTTCTTTTTAAAATCAGGTTTTCATCTTGGAAACTACCACTCAAAAGCAGGGATAGTGGTGGGAATGTTCTGGATTTCTGAAACCAGGCTGATTTTAGTCAGATAATTTAGGTGTCAAAAAGAACCAGCACTGAAAATGGAAGTTTTCCTCAGTTCACCTACATGCAGAACATATCCAAGACTCCTGCTTTTCTGCATCCCTTTTCAAGTATAAGGGCTGATATTTGAATAGTGCATTTGGATTCTATTACTAGAATTGGGAAAGAAGCACGAAAAAATTTCTTCCTAATCAGATATAAAAACACGGCTTGTGATATTTCTGGAAGGTGCCGGCAAGTCTGAACACTTTTCAGTTTCTTTCAGTCACTGCTATTTGCAGCTTCAGAGAACACCCCTAGGAAAAGGCAATTATTAAATTTTTCAGAATGGTGCCATAAGATACACGGATTGTCCTTCAGGCTGGCTTTCCACTGATCTGGGATACATGGTTTGAAATAGAGGGTATTGCAGGATACAGATGGATGAAGTAACTCAGAATCTCGTGCTCTTCACTAAATTTAGAGAAGAAGAATGTCTCTGTGGTGTGACCCTGGACAGTTAATTTGATTTCAGTTCTCTTTTCAGTATGGAGTTAATATGTTCCCTTGGGAAATTTTAGCACAGCAGTGGGGATCACACAGCCTTGGTGTTCACCAGGGTGCTCAGTTTGAGCCTCATATGCTGTATTTGCAGACTTTAAACTTCTGTTAACATATATCATCCAGAATACAGGACTTGAATTTCCTTTTGTCACCTTCTTTCACATGTTGTTTCATCACTTCTGTTAATTCCTTCCATTTTTTTTTTAAAGCCTGAATCAGCCAGCCAGGACCATCACTCTAAGTCTGGACAAGCAGCACTTTGTCAAGCCTGATACAACAACAATTCTGCAACATCTCAGATTGGCCTGTAAAACTGAGTGCTGTGCTCAAACTAAGGAAAAAAAAGAGCTACAAGAAAGAGCTGTTATCTGACACAGACACTACATCAATCTTTTTTTCTTGCTTTTATGTAGTTTGCCTTATCTTCAAGGAAACGGAATCAGATTTTAACAAAAGCAACAGCAGCTGCAGACCTTTACTCTGCCCTGAAAAAAGGGCACTGGTTACCATACTCAGTGTCATTTGAAAACTTCCAGGAGTGGTCTTACTTTACAACGTTCCCTTTCAGCCAGAGAAAAATAAGAGTTATCTGTGAATACTTTACATTCCAAGTGTTTCAACAAACTCTTGAAGAAATGTTGGTAAGGATTTCTAGTAATGGTTGTTGCTGTAAAATGCCTGCACTCAAAATATTGGACCATGTGTAATTTTTTAAGTCTACAAAGTAATGGGGCCACATCAATATTTTTCAATCCCTGAGAATTTATCATCCATTTAAAGTAGTACAATATTGTTTGAGCTTGGAATACCACATCAGCATCTCATGGGAGGCTGGATCACTTTGTGCTTGCACTTTATCAATGGGGCTATTCATGTCAGTGAAACAAGGAACGTTTGGCCTCTGGTAATGGAATGAGCATCAATTATATATGTGAAAATTGGCTCAGTAGAATTATTCTCCTGCTTTATTTCTTTTATTATTAATTCCTCATCATATTTAGTAGCTTGAAGCATTTGAAAAGTAAACGGTAATATACTGGCCATAAAGGCTAAATGGGTAATGCTTTAATTATCTGGTGTCATAAAGCCAAATCTTCAATAACAGTGTATGAACACCTTTGGCTCATTTCTAACAGCTGTGAACATTTTCCAGTAATCATATATTCTGATTGCTGTCAAGTTTATCAGCATATTCCATGACCTGATGGGCCTTGTGGCTAATCTAAGAGCAATGTTATCATAAATTAATACATTCCCATGCTAGAGAATCCTTTCTGATTATAAAACATGACCTCTTGCATTTCAGAGGCCATGCATTGTCAACCACTCACATCTGTCTCAAGCCCACCTTTTGTGGCAGTCACGAACCCCCCACTTGCTCAGTGTTTTGCTGAAGAGCACAGGATGAGTTACCTAAAACTCTAAAAACTCATGGCTGTGTCATAGTTCCATTGCAGTTACTTTCACTTCACACTTGTGTCTGATTTAATCAAGAATGTGATTACACTGGTAACTTTTATTTTCATATTCTCCAGTTCATGAGGATTTCAATCTACTTGTGAACTGGTGCAAAGCAACTGTTGCCAATGTTTCACAGAACAGAATGGCTTCACTTACAGATAGAAAAAAAAATAGAATTTAGTTAAGAAAGATTTTTCTGCTGATGGTTTCCTTTTTTTTCCCTACCCCAAATGTGTTTAATGCAAACACATAAAATTCGATTTAGAACAAGTGCTAAGTGGAACCTGACGGTAGATTTAGCTATCATCCTTGAATGTTTATTTGTACTACTTCTGAAAGAGCATCGCAGACAAGAAAAGCATTTATTTAGAAATCTGAATGCTCTTACTGAGCATCTGCTCAATCTGCTGCTGTGTCTGTTCACAGGGGAGTGAGTATTTTGCAATGATGCAGAGCAAGTGTGAGCCAGAGCTGGTTCTGGTTGGGTTTACTCACATAGGCTATTGCCATAGTGGGGGCACTGGCATGGCCCACCCTTGGCCAAAGAGCCCAGAAAACAGGATGCACTGAGAAGACCCAGTCAACTTTTGATAAAGCAAACAGCAGTTTAAACAGCTGTAGGCTTTTTCTTTTTTCTTTTTTTTTTTTTTTTTTGGGGGGGGTGGTTAGGAAGAGGAACTGCAAATGTAAGAGTAAGGGATAGCCATTTTCTGTTTGGCTCAATGCTTTATTTTACAGTTTCTTATCTGACACTGGAGATTCTGATTTTACAGCATCTCATAACCAGTTTTAGAGGAAGCCTCAGAAAGCCAGTGGGAAGGGTTTCAAATGGCCACAATGGGGGTGAGAGCAGATTTGTTTTACTCTCTACTGTTTTCATCTCTCACTCACAGATGTGGGCTGGCACTCTCAGTGTGATCACAGCTGGCTACACCTGAGCAAAGGTGTCTGGTGGGGTCATCTTCCCTCTCTTGGAGGCCCAGCAGCCTGTGAGCTATATTTATAATCAGAGAGTAATTTTTCCCTGGAAGTTGGATCCAACCAGGCTCCAAGACTCTAAAAGCTGTGGGAGTCAAGCAAAGGCAATGCTTGGCTGAATAGTCCCAGATGGGCTCATAGTAAGTTGCCAGAGGAATTACTCTGTACTCATGGTACTGCTATATATATATATCTTTTTTTAGCAGGCAAGCATCAGCAGAAAGAGGAGGCACAAGATGTGAAATGGAATCACTCAGACTCCAGAGCAGAGCCACCATTTAGCATCCAGGATGAAATTCCAAGGTAGATTTGCCACCAGCAGAATGATATGGGGTAACACACAGTATGCTGTCTTTGCCACCCAAGTGACAGTGCATGCTGGAGAAACTATTCCAAGGAGCATCTTTTGTGTGGTGGAGCTTGCTCCAAAGAAATCTGATCTGGTGCTCAGTCATGAAAACTCCCAATGCTTTTCTTGCCCTGCCCTCACTCAAAAGCTCCAGCTTTGCTGCAGAGGTGGGCCCAGCTGGTACAGCTGCATCTGCCATGTGCTTTTTTGTTTTAGGCAGCTGAACAGTGATGGAGACAGGTGTCTCTCACTTCTTGCAAGGTTTAACACTCCTTGCTCTGGGTGTTCATTCCTTTTTGTAGGCAGATGTCAGGACTCTCATGGTGTCTGTCTCTGCACCTGGGCCATGCTGATAGGTGTTTTTCCTCCAGGAGTTTTCTAAGAATATTTTAGTCCCTGCATTCCCCATTCACATCCACCTCTATGGAAAAATGTAATTTTTCTTCAACTCTTTGGTTTAATAATTTCCTCCCCTCACAAAAAGGATGCCAGGGATATTTGCAAAAAGGTACAAAGCAAAAAACAACAAGCTTCTCCCTTGAAATGCAGAAAATTGCAGCATCAAGCAGGTTGCAATCTTCTTTTAAGAACAAAGATGCCCATTCTCCAAACTCAATGAATTTCCATGTAACCTTCATCAGACACTGCAAAAGTTGTGTATTACTTGAACAGCTGATTCTACATGCAGAATATACTGACCGACATATATGACAGACATACCTGACCTTGTTTCCTTCCCTTCCTTCCCTTTCAGGAATAACAGTAATTTCTCTCAGTCAATAAAATAATTATTTAGATTTTTGGCTGATTACTGCTCTTCCTGGTCTTTATCCACAAAATATTTTTTAATTGTTCCTATTTGTCTCCCATTATTATGGAAAAAAATTGATAATTGATTTAAACCTTTGGTTGGATCACTAATCCAATCAGTTCAAGTATTGACTTGGAAGTGCTCACTCCTTCTAACCATGTATTTAATTCCTCTTGGTCTGACCAGAACTAGCCAGTAAATGTGGGCAGACAGTGTTTTCTGGGGGAGCCCATTATTGCAATAAGAGCAGCAAGCTTTTCAGGCTGGGACAATGTTGTCCTCATATCTTTGGCCTTCATGTTTCTTGCAGAATGACACTCCCAGGACCACGAATTCCCCTGGAATTAGCTCTAATGGTGAGAAGCCTTTTCTCTGATTTAGTTCACAAAATACTGTGCTGTTTCTAGGAGGAAAAAAGACAAGACAGACATCTCTACTCCTTTGGGAATATTCGCCCCCTCTGGTTTCCATATTTCCAGTTTGTGAGGGATGGCAGATGCTAAGTGCAGCTTTGCGTCCCCGTTTGCCTTTGTCATTTCTGCAGGTGCACTGATGGAGCCAGTGTGACTTTTATGGGGCAGGGGGAGGAGAGCTCTGCAGAGCCTTCTTAGTTAAACAACACACCATGGAAGACACTGCTGTCCTGCAATTTGTCCTAGAGTCTGGAAAAATTGTTTTTCACTGTTAATAATGTATTTGGGTTAAATTTCGCTTTAGCAGCTAACCTTGCATTGTGGGATATTTGTTATATTGTCTGAGTTTTCACTTCTGAGGTCTCACCAAAGATTCTCAACACAGCCAGATGCTACTGTTATACAGTAGACTACTGAGCACTGAATAAATGAAGCAGAAGAATATTGCATTGTTAGTCAGAGCTCTATCTAATGTAATTTTAAGTATTTGAACACATGTTCTTTAAAGTTACCTTTGTCATGCTTCATTTGTTGACAACTGAACCGCACAGTAAACAAGTTTTTTGAGCAACAGTTTATATTAAAAAACCCAACATGTCTTATGGCTAGAACACAGCAAGAACAGTAGTGCTGCAAGTAAGTTTTGATGTCATCTGAAGCAGCTCAACTTCCCATGTCAAAGGAGGTGTTTTCATGTGTTTTATCACGCTTATGAGACCTGCATGCAGAGAGAGCTCAAGTGCAATCTCTTTTTCTGCAGCAGCAGAGATCTCAGCCTTCTTTTCAGAACTCCTTGGATGGCTCTGCACAGTTTGAGGCAAATAAGGACATATTGTAAAAGACTGGGGCTGAGAGCTTTGTAACTTCCTCCCCACTCTGTGAGGAGCTTTGCCTCTTGACCTGGCAGATCAGGGAAGAGGAGTTTGCTGTGTGATTTTGTTCTGCCATCCTGTCTCCATGGCTTGCAGGCTGGTTTTTAGAGAAATGGAGTACTTCCAGTCCTTCATGAATGCATTCTTATGAGCTTTGAGCATATGAGCATATAAGGTAAGTCCAATGCATAAGCCTCAGATGCAGATCCCTGGAAATAAATGAAGCTGATGTGCCCCATTGAAGAGAAAGAAGAAGAGATCATGGCTGGGCTTGGGGCTCCCTTCTCCCCTCTGTGTCCACATGAGGTGACTGATTTAAGAGGTGCAGTTACTGCAGCTATAGGGAGGAGAATGGAGGTCAAGGTTGCTTTTGGGGCTTGGATGGAATCATATCTGGTGTTTTGAGCACCCACACTGACAGACTCATTACTGGTCTGGGTTGGTTGGTGTTTTGTTTGGTGTATTGGTTCTTTGTTTGGTTTTTGCCCCTCAGAACCCCACTGCAGTAACATTTCAGTTATCTTGATATTTCCTACAATTAAATTAATCTGAAAGTGTGTCTTTCCCAGAATAGATGATGCCCCCGTAGGCTTGGAGCCTTCAGCCTCTCTGTAACATCCTCTGTTACATGACTGTATTGCATTACATTTTTGTTTCTTTTATTCTATCTGAAAGCATAGTTCATACTAAATCTCTGCATGCAGAACATGATTTACTTGAGAGCACTGGTGCTTTGATCCTGATAATCAATTCTATTCCTTCCAATACAATGCCATGCCAAGACAATTTGTGATTTCTACATCCTCTAAGTTAATCTCACCTTTTATGCTTTGAAGGAGACTCAAAAGAAAAAAGCAGGATAAACAAAAAGGTTTGTTTTCACTGTCTTGCTTTCATCTGTTCTTAGAACTGGAGTGAGATCAGATGTCAGGAATGCTGGGAAGGCAGGAAATTTTGCTGCTACAGACTGATTTGGCTATGTGGCTTTTCCTTGTCTTCCAAATCTAAAATTTTAGAAAATTCAAAAACCATCTAGTGAAAGTGCCTGCATTGATCTTCAGGATAGAAAAGCTCTGCTCTGGATCATTTTGCCTGTTGGTTAGTATTGTGGCTTTTTAATGTCAGTGTCTTAATCTTTCCATTGCAAACCATTGATAACAAGTATTGCTGACGGAAATATTTCCTAAAATTCAACCTTCTGAAGGAAGAACTGTTCTAAAGTAATACTGGCTTGTAATTCAGGATTTGTGAGCCATCACCATTGGCAATATCCTACAAGTATTTGCATGATGGGACACATGCAAGTAAACTGACATAGTTAGCTAAGAAACAGATTTGTTTCTAGTTAATTGTAGCAGTGAGCAGATGTACATTGGAAAAGGAGGCAGAGGGAAGGTGGTTCTGTATAACACTGGAAATGTGCTTGGCTGATTGTGCAGCCACCTGTGGTTGTGCAGATGGCAATATCTGTGCCACAGCTGCAATGTTCACCAAAGCCCTGCTATCCTGGCAGAGGCAGCTCCAGCCTTTAGAGAGGGGAGAAAGGGAACAGCTCAAGCTGGTCTCACTTCTGGATTCTGAATTGCCAGTTGCTGTCCTCATAAACTATGTCTAATGTTTCCCACTGTGCTTCAAGGCTTGCACTGTTTCTGTAGGTGTAGCAGGCAAGAGCAAAGGAACAGCTGAAATATTTAAACCAGAAGTTGCTGAACTCTAATGCAAAGAACTGAGATGGGATTCTGTAGCATAATCAGCATCTGCTGTGACATTGAATGTTTTGAGTTCTTTATTTCTTCTTCTATTTTATATACTTAAGTGAATGTGGAAGTTTGTCAGGGTTAATTACAGAGGTAAGAAAATTTGTATGCTTTTAGTTTGAAGGTTCCCTTTTTTATACTTCTATAACCTTTGTAGTTTTTGTCTTCTGCCAAAAGGCAGTGGCATCTTTTGCCATGTGATCTCTGAAGCTGGCTGCTTCTGAAGAGGTAAGTATTTTGGATTACTTGATTTGCTAGAAATGTGATTTTTTGTTTCTCTTGATTTCAGTACTGAAGTTTCTACTTTCAAGGGTAATTAAGATCTTAACTGAAGAATCCATAAATGTAGATCTCCTCCAAGTCCCATATGCTTGACTCCTTGGCTCTGTTCTCTGCTCAAAGACATCAGCTGGAAGTCCATGCTTGCTCTTGGTTTTGCAGGACAACACAAGTGATCAGGGCTGTGCCACACAATGCATTCTCCCTTCTTGTAATGAAGTGTAATGCCAAAATGCTGGATTTTGAGGAAAGACTCTTGGATACTGGGAATAGGATTTACAGGACATTGCTTGAAAGGATGGAACATGCAGCAGGTCCACCCCTCTTTTATGCGTGAGAAATATTTGACTGGTGTAAAAGTGCAGTTAGAGTTTCTCCTCTTGGTAGCCTGTGTAAGAAGTTTGGCCATCGTGTACACGTTGTTCTTGACACCTTATAATAAAATAACACCTTATAATAACATCGTGTACATGTTGTTCTTGACACCTCATCATAAAATGGCAGAAGAAGGGTCCTCAAGATGGTTGGGAGTTGGAGCACATGCCATATGTGGACAAGCTGAGGGATCTGGTCTTCTTCACTTGGAGGAAATGAAGGCTTTGATGGACCTGAAAGGGGTCCCCTAGTATCTATGGGGAGGTTACAGAGATGATGGGGCCAGGCTCTTCATGGCAATGCATGGTGTGAAAATGAGAGTCAAGAGGAGTAGACTGGAACAGAATAGGTTTATAAGGGAGAAACTTTTTCCCCATGAGGGCATTCAAACAGTGAAACAAGTTATCCAAAGATGTCCTACATCTTCTCTGCTTGTGGTTTTTCAAGACACAAAAAATAGATAAAAACTCAACAAAAGCATCTGATTTAAAGCTAAGCCTGGTTTGGGCTAAAAGGTGGACCCTCTAAGGTTCCTTTCAGTCTCCACTATCTTATAATAATGGGATTTGGTGTATTTTTGCCCACCAAAATTTTTGCATGAAGTATGAACTTTAAGGCAGAACCCTTTTTGGGTCATAGCACCAGCATGAGGAAAATAGGAAGTCACAGAAGAGCCATGGTGACTTCCTGTCTTTCATCAGCAGTTTACACAGCCTGGACAACACAGGCTTTTGATGGGTCCCCAGCCACAGTACAAATTACACTGATATTACTAACTGGGGATTCATGAGAACACAGGACAGGAAGAGAGTGCAGGAATTTCTGACCATTGGCCTCTGTTATTGCATGCCGACATGACATATCTACCCTGTTTAGAAAAATAACTTCTTATTTTAAAATCAAGTAATGTTTTACTACTGCTCCCATGGCAGGACTATTTTAGAATCTCTACTCTCTATGTGCCATTTGTTAGAAAACTTCTAATTTTTAGTTTAGATTTATTCATGACCTGTTTAAATCCTTTTGTTCTGCTGCCATTTTTAATTTTTTTTCTTTGCTATAGTTTAAATAGCTCTTCTGGTACTTATTTCCTCAAATTGTCTGTAGAAAGCAAACCAATCTATCTAGTTTTTGTTTGGAAAGTTAAACAAGCCAAGGTCTCCCAGGCTTCTCTTGTAAGACAAGTTCTCATTTCCCTCATCAACCTGCTTCAGTCTGAATTAACTGACCTGAGACTAGATTACCAATACAGTACATATTAGTTCTAATTAGATCCTTCTAAAATCCCATACAATGTGGTAATATTTGCACAGATCCATTTGAAATAATTCAGTTAGTGCATCCTATAACTGCTTTTGCTTTCTTTTGGCTTTTGTGAGCACTAGGACTTCTTTGGCAGCACCTGCTTTTACAACAGTTTATAACTCGTTGCTATTGTGTCTTTCTGTATCTTGTTTTTCTACCTTTTACGATCATTTAATCTTTTAAAAATCTCAAGGTTTTCTGTTTGCCTTGCTGATAGTCTCTCCCACTTTTGTGTTGTTGATGTCTCCTCTTTTCATCCTTTATAAGTGGTGGCATGGATTTATTCCTCAAGAACTCTATTTTGTGGGAGGCCTTTCTCCAGCCTTATACTCCTCCTTTTCATTACCATCATTTCAACTTTTCTAGGTCCTTACCTACAAGGGTGGTCTCCTTTGATGATATCTTCACAAATATAGTTTGTAATTCCTTACAGGAGTTGAGATAGGTAAAAGCTGACTCCACTTTTTCAAAGAAATGCAGCCTGATGGTGGCGGAAGCCTTGTCCATGTCTTAGAACTAGATGATCTTGAAACTCTCTTCCAACTCAACCCATTCTATGAATAAGTTATTGGAAATCTTAGGTTTCACTGGCAATATATGCCCTTCCTTATTCTTCTCTGAAACCCTGATCTTGCTGGAGCCAAGCCCAGCTGGTGCTGAATTATGCACAGCACAAGAACAAAGAGCAGAAAGGCAAGAACAGAACGTCCTATGGCCCATTAAAACGATGGGGGAGAATTCACCAGATGCCTTGCCCTGACCTGATGTGGGCTATGTCCAAGGTGCACTTTTAGCTCTCCCACTCTACCCCTTGTCTTTAACAACCAATAAGGGCCTCTCAATTTTCATTCACTGGTTTCACAGTCAGCACAGAGGTGCCAGTCAAAGCACTGACTGATGGACACTGATTTGACACTGACTGATGGATAACTTCTAGCTCTTTCTGATAGTCAAACTTGGTGAATGACATTCCTGCTTAATAACAAGAATAACAGCTCACAGAACTCACATGCAAGTGATGCATATGCAGAAGAAATTTTGTTTGCTAAGCCTTCCTTCTGAGGCCTTTCATAGTGCAGCAGGTATGTAATATTAGCACTAATATTATTTAAATTGCAAGTAATCCTCACATAGCACTTCCAGTGAAGAGACAGAACTAGGCACCATCAAAGCACCATGGGTTGCAAGAAAATAATGATTCAAGACTGGAGGTACTATAACTTTGTGTTCTATCAATTTTTCTAAAGGATACCAAACAAAATCAGACTTCCAACCAAATAAATGACTACTCCCAAAGGCAATGGTGCCTATTCTGTGTGATACTTGCTTCTGCTGTAGCTTCACATTAGTCTTTGCCAAGTAATCCTGAAGTTTGCTTTAGTGGTCAGAGCTAGTGGAAAAGCTGGTCAGCTGTACAAAGCAACAGTTCCACGGGCTGAATGAGAAAAGCTTCCATAAAGCTTGAAACCTCACTTAATCCTTAGATAGTGTACAAATTGACAAGATAATATTGAGTTTATCTGGCTCCTGTGGTTTAGATCCTGTTAGGCCCTAGATCCATGATTTCTGAGAAGTGTTAGTGAAGCAAAGCATTAGGGATTTCTTTAGCTCTGCCAGCTCCCTTGATGTTTCATTTGCTTTTTGATTGAATATTTCCCTCATCTGCTAGAAATGCCTGCAGGTAGGCTGGATTCTTCTTTTAATGGAAAAAAAAAAATATCCTGCTGGAATGAGCTATAAACTGGGCCAGTTTCAGTCTACATGCATGTTTTTTCCCAGCAAAATCCAGTGCCAAACAAAAGAGACAAAAAGTACACTTTCTCCTACTTTTGTTGTTGACAACAGAGAACTTTGGGCATTTTATCTTTCAGCAAAAGAGTGAGTTTTCATAAAATCCTGCATGCATAAGTGAAAAAATATATATATTTTAATTTAAAAACCAGTAAAATTTCAACAAATATGCAGTAGCAAATCTGCATCCACTTTGTTCTCTAACAACTATCAGTTCTGAGTTTATGTAGGTCATGGAGAAGGAAGAAGAAGGCTGGGTGAAGGCTTGTAACTTTGGCTCTCTCCATGAACTGTGATGTGCAGGATGTGTGATGGAGCTGTGTCTATATTGCAAATCCTATGTGCCTGGAACATTTGACACCTCCTACCAGAGCATGGAGAAGGCAGGGATGCTGCACTGCCTGTCTCCTGTGTGTGTTCAGTCCTCAAGGTCTGGCCAGTGAAGATGTGCTTGATTCAGGACTTCACTCTGGTGATTTCAGGGAATTCCAGTGACATGGCAACCGAGACAGAGCAGTAGTGTGTGCTGTATATAGCATCAATAGAACTGAAAACTGTGATGCTTTAAAATTTTGCTGTTTTTTCCCCCAGGAGCCACCTTTAACTAGAGTGCAATGAGCTCTCAGCCACAGGCACAAGTAGGAGTAAACACTCACACAGCCCACTACACCAATTAGCTCAAACAAGGTGAAAATGAGGGCACTTTTTATCAAGATTTTCATGAAAATATTCCAGATATCTTCCCTTTGAGATTTTCAGATGAGATAATAAAATTGTGATTAAAAATTTTGAAATTGTGAAATCAATGCAGGGTTTGGTGTCCCTTAATTTTCTAGCCAGATAATGGATTTTAGACTTGTTAATATCAAAATAGTGGTCTTGGTGGGTTGTTAACAAAATGATTCTTTACTTGAAGTGGCAGAAATAAAATCCTCATTAGGAAGGAGTTTCTGTTTCATGTAGCTAGATTTGTGTTTGTATCAGAACAGCAGTGCTGCCATTACTGTTTTCATCTTAACCCAGTGTTAACAAAAGACAAATAAAAAGAGTTCTCTTTGCTCATTTATGAAGGATAAACCAAGCCAATTGTAATATTAGAAAAGCATTTTTGGAAATGAAAAGTCAGATATAAAAATGGTGTATATGGTGTCACGAGCTATTTAAAATCTGAAATAGAACATGTAGCCAACAACAGTAATGACTCCTTAAATGTCACTGTATAAATATTTGAATGTGTTTATGTGAACATGCATGTGTTTGTGGGTGTGTGACAAACAGACAGCACTTTCTAAAATCAAAGCTTTTGAAATTTGAGGAATCTCTGAGTTGAGTCTTCTTATATGTAAGCAGTAAAACTCAGTTCTAGAAAGAGAGCCAGAACTTGCTAGGTGCACAAGTTATATCTCATTTATATACAGTTCAATGGCATATAATGATAAATATTCATCTTCAGGCCCTATTTACAGAGATCTTTCATATTAGGTTTCAGTCTTGTAGTCACAGGAGTTATATGTACATTTTCAAGCAGTATGGTGCAATAGGAGCAGATCTGTAGAATGAAACACTGAGTGTCAAAGATCTGCTCTTCACCCTACATATTCCTCAGGGTGCACAGGATATTTTGAATTAGCTCCCACCTGTTTCCATGGACTGAATGTCCATTGGAGGTTGGAGTGCATTAGGTAGGTGCCCTCTTAAAGCCCAGCAACTGCTTTAGTTTCATCAGGAACTCAGTCTATATGCTCTGTAACAACTCTAGATTGGAGAGAAAACAGAGAAATTAGACTGGTCTGAAGAATCAATGCATGAACTCCCTTTTGATTTAAATTAATATGTTCACAAAACTCACACTTTGATATGTCTGTTCAGGTACATGCAAGCCCCATGGAAGGTCATGCCTAAGTCCTGGCAGGACAGAGCACAAAAGCAGGGTCAGTCCTTTTGAATGCCAGGATTCTACTGACAGTCACTAAACTGTTTCTCACTCAGTAAATATGATGACTCTATATTGCTTTAGTAGAAGTGACTGCAATAAAATGCTTCTGATTAGTTTAAAATCAAGGCCCCATTTCATTCAGGTAAAACATGAATGTAAATACTGAATTAAGCTCATGAACTTGTTTACAATAAGACAAAAATAAAAATTTGTAAACAATAATTTGTGAGTAGTAGATTAATGGAGCCTGGTTTTGGAATAGATTTGATAATGAGTGACCTAGTAACTGACTCACACTAACATCTGTTTGTAGTCTATGCATCTATCATCACCTTTTAATCTCATCTCCAATGACCATGGCTTCTAGGACTGTTTTGTTACGGATGCACAGCAGATTGCCTTTGATCACAGACACTGGCTGAGGAGCTTAAGAATTACTGCCATGAATCTGTGAAGATTCCACCTATTTCTTTTGAGGTGTCTTGCTTTGTAAACCTTGTAGGAATGTAAATACCAGTGAGGAGTCCATAATTTATCCAAGCATGGTGGAATTTGAACAGGAGGTTTCTTCATCCTCCGTGCTATAGGAAAGCAGGCACAGTGTGCCTGGTTCTCCTTCTGGCTAAGATTTATGATTAAACCATGGTGTTCATCTTCATTCATCTACTCGTTCTAGTGTGACTTCGACACCAAGGCTGTTCTACTTGGCTTATATGGAGGGTCATGTCTGACATGGATGGTAATCTTACCACTGATTTTAGTGTCATCAGGAACAGAATATGGCTGTTTGCTAAATGAAAGCTGAACAGGTCTGAAGGCTTTCTCTTTTAGATGACAGTGAAACCATCTGGTTAAATACTCTTTGTTCATTAAAGAGAAATAACTCAAGCTGAATAATATTTTGTATTCAAACACTGAAAGTGGTTCACAGCTTTCAAAATTGATTATATTATGACTCACACAACTACAGAGCAGTTGAGGTTGGAAGGACCTAACTCCTCATCTGGCCTCACCCTTCCTGCTCAAGCAGGACCTCACAGAGCTGGTTGCCCAAGGCTACATCCAAGTGGATTTTTAATATCTCCAAGCAGGGACACTGTACTCCCTCTGTGGGCAACATTTTAGAGTGCTTGGTCACCCTCACAGTATGAAAGTGTTTGTTCTTTCTTGCTTGCTTGCAAATGTTTTAGGTGCTCTTACTGAAGTCCTGTTAATTGATTTTTTTCTCTTTTGTCCATATCCTCCCAAATAATTTATTTTTCAACTGCATCCATCACTCCCTCACAGGAAACACCATCTTTTCCCTCTCATTCTGGCATGTCCTGCAGCCTGAGACTTCCAGGGCTGTGTTCACAGCCTGAAGCTCTGTCTGGGTTGATACCTCCAACCTGGCAAGGACAGATGCTCCCGTAAGTTGTAGTGATTCTATTCCTGGAAGTGTTCAGGGCCAGGCTGGATCAGGCTTTGAGGAGCTGGTGCAGTAAAAGGTGTTTCTGCCCATGGCAAGGGGGTGGAACATGATGGTCTTTCAGGTCCCTTCAACCCAAGCCATTCTACGGTTCAAGTGCACAAGTGGGATTTTCCCAGCTCTGTCTTGCTGTGGGAATCCAGTGTCCTTAGTCCTTGGAAACCCTTTCACATAGAAATGCTGCTTGCTCTTTGCTTGAACAGTACCAGTAAGACTAAAGGAAAGTACAGACTTTAGTTGTCCTTTGAACTTTGTTACACTTTGCCACTGAGATTACAAGTGGGGTGACCCATCTCTTTCTCAGCATGATTGTAGTGTGTCATGCATACAGCCTAAAAAGGCAATTTGACAACTCATGCTGACTAAAGCTTTTGGCCAAAGTCCATCTTCTCTTGAGCTCACTCTTTCCAGAAACAAAAGAAAAATGCTGTCTGTGGAACTGACAACCTTACTGACATAAACTAAAGCCCCGGTTGAAATTTCAGATTCCTGCTTATGTGTGCAGGTGAGGGCAATGATTAACTGCTGTTCTACCCTCCATTCCTCTTACTGTATTATCTCTAGCCTGAGGACTAGAAATTGTCCAGCTAGGGATGAAATTTCTCTCTTGCTTTTATTAGAGCATATAAGAGACCTAAAAGTTGAAATCTAGCTGAGACTGTTTTTAGAGTTGCCCTTACAACTGTGGGATTGGAATAAATGAATCTTAGAAGGAAAAAATCTCCAGAGGGCAGCTCTGGCAAGTTCATAGAAACATTGAATCATAGGATAATTTGGATTGGAAGGGAGTCCAAAAGTCATCTAGTTCTAGAAAATTAGGAATTATCCATTAATAGTGCCTTTCGGAAAATAGTGCTTGATCCTTGTTGGAAACTCAGTGCTCACCAGGACACGAGCAATGCCTCTTTTCTACAGTTATAAACCTGTTATGATAGAAACAGTCTGAGTTGGAAGTGACCTTAAAGATCTTCTAGTCCAATATCTCTGACATAGGCAGGGACACTGGCAACAGACCGCAGCTTTTCATTTCAGTGTCAGTCATACCACAGCTTCAGATCAGGATGACCTTTCAGTGAATATCCCTGTTCTTTCCCCATCTGGGATAATTCCCTGATCCAGGACACCTTTGGCAGAGCTGTTGTTTTTCTCCAGTTATCAAACATTACAGTGAAAATACAACAGCTAAAGTGAAATAAAGATAAATAATGATAACAAAATCAGTGAACAAAGCTGGAGTCTCCTTTCACTTGTGCTTCACTACACCTCAGCAATAATGATCATGGTTACAGTTAAACAAGAAAAGGAATGTGGTGAAAAAGTATCTTCTGAGTGTTTTTCCCTCTTCTCTAGCGAATTCTACTTGAGAAGATTGTTTTAGCACAAGTGTCTAAACTCTGGACTGAAGGCAACAACTTGACAATCAGGAAATAGATCTGCAGTTCTGTTATGGTATTTTCATTTGTATTTGTTAATTCCTAGTCTCACCGTTCCTTGGACTGGGACTAGCCCACTGTTTTCTGCTTTTGACATGTTGTTTATCTTTCATCTGGTATCCCTCCAAACAAACATGGATTGTTTATATTTCCTGAGGCAAATCCCCTTAGCCTCCGGGAAATCTGCCTGGTTCTCCTTGCTGTATTCCCCTGATGTTTGTAACCTCCTGGAGGCAGGAAGTGGTTTGCCTGATACAAAGAGCTTGTCATAGAATCAAAGTGTCATTGAGGTTGGAAAAGGCCTCAAAGATCATTGAGTCCAACCATTAAGCCAGTACTGATGAGTCCACCAATGAACAATGACCCCAAGAGCCACATCTACGCATCCTTAAATACCTCCAGGGTATTTAAGGATGTGTGTGCCCCACTACATCTCTAGGCAGCCTGGTTCAATGCTTGACAACCCTTTCCATGAAGAATTTTTTCCTAATACCTAATACCTTTCTCTAAACCTCTCCTGGCACAACCTGAGGCCATTTTCTCTTGTCCTATTCTTTATTACTTGGCACAAGAGACCAACTCCCACCTGGCTACCATCTCCTTTCAGAGAGTTGTAGAGAGCAATATGATCCCCTCTCACTCTCCTTTCCTCCAGGCTAAATACCCCCAGCTTGCTCAGCCTTTGAATGTTTATTTACAAAGTGCAAAACACATTTTCACTAGACTGCCTGGGCAGCTTTCTTATTTTCCTCTTACCCGTTAATTTAGGCCAGGGCACATTCTAAAATTCTAATAAGTACACAACAGTTATGCCACGGTACAGATAATTTATGCTTTTTCTAATATTATTATGTGTGACTGTTAATGAACTCTAGGTTCTATTCCAGTGCTTCACCTGTGCCTGCTATTCCATGAGGAGTTGTGAGCAAATTAAAATATGAAAATTGTCTTGGATCTGGTTACTGTTATAGATTTTTTTCATTGAGGCTGTCCATCCACTATTTGACCTTAGAAAGAAAAAAGCCAACTTATTGGCTGGAGGATATTTACTTCTTGACAAATACTGTTTGGAGATAATTAGTATAGAGTTATAATCAATCTTACCCATACATTAGGTAATTTCCATGCAAGACAGAATCAGAAGCCCTGAATAAATGTATTTCCTGAAGTAACTCTAAGTAACACTAATTGTGCATCAGGGTGAAACACTGAAACAGGTTGCCCAGAGATGGGGTAGGTGCCCCATCCCTCGAAACATTCAGGTCAGGTTGGCCTAGATCAGCAGACCTGGTTGAAGATGTCCTTGCTCATTGCAGAGAAGTTGGACTAAATGACCTTTAGAAGTTCTTTCCAGCCCAAAATATTCTATAATTGAATGATAATTATCCACATGAACATGCATGCACACATACACACACACCCTGCAAAAGAAGCTCAGTGCATTAAGAAATGAATTACTATTTCTAATTGCTTCTTGCAGGTAATTACTTCTAATTATTACACTGAGTAATAAATTGCTACTTCTAATTACCTGTGGGTACAGTCATAGTAGTTAGAAATGCAATTTGCATGGTTGTTTACATCACAAGCATGTTTAAGTAATTGTGCTCCCTTAATTAAATGGAGCGGTCGATGTTAAATAACATACCACGTTTTGCAACTTCATGTTCAGTGTCATTTGTTACCATTTATGGTGGTTCTGTTTCAGAACTGGAGAATAGATATTGTGTGTGACTGGGGAATAACTATCTTTATTTGAAGCCTACAAGCCCTGTTGACTGTCTGTGGCTTGACAGGTGTTTCTAGAAATGTGCACTGTGTTGTTGAGCTTAAATTACAGAGTTACCTTCTCAGTCTGAGGAAACTTGAACCACTTGCAGACAATGACCAAATCCTGTTGTCCTTAATCAGTCTCAATTTCCACTCCCCAGGCTCTCTGACAGTGTGAAGGTCTTCACTTGCCCTGATGCTGGCAGTGGGGACTCTCACCTCAGTGTGGTCTTTCACTCAAGCTCGCACAAGCATCTATATATGATGTCTGTCCAGAAAGAAGCCCATTAGGAGCCTGCTGCAGAGAAGATTGCAGTCAGGAATTTATAGCAAAAGCTGTATTAATGTTCCTGATAATTTCTGTGAGTTTGTTGTGTTCCTCTGCTTCCCAGGACCTTCCACACTTGCAGTTTGGGGAGGTCTGTAACTCCTCCACTTGAGAGGTCATAGAGCAGAGCAGACTGACTGTCCCTTTGGAGGAAGAAAATGTACACTTTCTATACAAGGCTTTGAAAGCATAACCAGGGCTTGAGTTCTTTCTTAGGCCTTCCTCTTATGTGTAAATTCACGGGAGTTTACTAGGACTTAGGAGATGCAGAACTTTGCCTTTTCCTATGTTGTGCATGCTTATTTTCTCATATTCCCCAGTTTCCATCTCAATTTATAATAATATTCAATGATATCAGAATTGATTGTAGTAGGGATTAAATGTGTCCCTGTAGAGGTGGACAGTCTGCCATCAAGCCATAGACAAAGAGGCAGGGCAAAAATAAACTAGACAAATTCAAAAAGTATTGCTTGTCATTCATATGTCCTTGGAGAGGGAAAGAACTCAGGAAATTTTGAACACAAAGAATACATTGTTGTTAAACATAATTTTTCAAGTTTTGTGAGAGACATCAGTGGAATGTAAAGTTAAGGAGCTGGAGAGTTCACTCATTGCCTACACACACAAGAGATTTGGAAGAGTGGGTTTTCATACCTGAGGAATATCCTTGGCACTGGTAGAAACAGTCCCCAGCTGATGCAAGGGGTTTGTTGTTCTGAGCATGTTATCTTTGTGTATAATACTATGAAAAGATTTTTGTGGTAAAGCATTGTGTCTGCTTTGGTAGAGAGGGAGATTCAAAGCAGAAATCAGCACTGGAAGTGGGGTTTCCTAGAGAAGGGAAGTGATATGAATCATATCACTGTATGTGATATGAAAGCTGCCATATGGAGAAGCCTGTGAGAAGGCTGGCACTGTCAAAACTCATACTTAATAAATTTGAGAAGTGAGATTAAAACCTTGATCTTGGAGGACACACCTTGTTACTGTATGTCTGCTTAGCAAAAAAACATCAAAAGAAAGTTTAAAGATTTGCTGTCCTTTCTTGCCTTGGAGAGGAGCTGATTCTGGCTCACTTAGTGTTGGCAGGGATTCAGAACTTGATTTTCACTGAAGTAGTTATTGTCTTAGAGCCAGACCTGCAAATGATGCCACAGAACCTGCAGGACTGGGCTCTATGTGGGCTCTGTGCTAGGTACAGAGCACTGAGTCTGCAAGAAGGAGAAGAGACTGAAATGGTGTTAACAGTCCTCCTTGCTGAATTACTGTTTTATTCTGCTTTTTATATCCATTAGACTCCAACTCTAATCAAGGTGTTGGACTCTGTTTCTCAGGAAGCCAAGATGGAAAGTAAAGTTGGTGGTTATAAAATTGTGGCTATTGTACTCCCTGGTGCAAAATAGAGAGCTGTTATTCTGCTACTTATCATAACTAATTAGCTGCATTCACAAGTGAAGAATCAGATGGGCTAGATCACCACCATCAACTGTTAAAAATGGGTTATTGAATTGCAGTACATGAGACCAGAGGGACTGCTATTACCACCAGTGATGAGCCTGGCATGTGTTCCCTGCACCATAATATAATTCAGCCCTGTATTTTCAGAGTGCTTTCAGAAGGGGAAAGTACATGCCAATCCTGGAGTGCAAAAAGATCAACTTCAATAGCATGAACTCAGTCATCAAGCTGGGTCCCCCAAAAAGAGTACAAGCACTCATGTGTGGAAAGAGATGATTGGGACCCCCTTGGACACAACTCTGTTGGTTCAAGGGGATTCAGATAAGCCATGAGGCTGGTGTTGTCTTCTCAGCTCTCCATCCTCTTGGGAGTTAGGATGTGTTTCTGCAGGGCAGGGCTGGTCTGTGCTATGAACTAGCAGTGGACAAACTGGAAGTGACCTCGGTGTAAAGCTGGGTCTGAGTTAATTAGCTTGGCTGATGAGCTTGATTGTATCACTGCCCTGCTATCACATGTGATGTATGAACTGCATGTTGCACTGCACAGAGCCTCAAAGAACATGCCCTCTGGGCCAAATTTTTAGAGTCAGTTCAAGTACTTCATGTTTTTGACCTGCATGAAGTGGATGTCTAAAAATGGGAATTCAGAAGGTTCAAAAGCCAGCAGGACACGGTCCCATCCACGTGCTCCCAGAAATCTGCAGGTAGAAAGGCATGCAGGCTGTGTTTTGATAGAATAACCAAACCACTTGGAATCAAGCAGCAATCTGACCTGAAAAAATGCCATTTTGGCTTGAATAATTTCATCATGGCTCCCCTGGAGATAAACAAAGATCTTATTATCCCAGCTGTGATCATTAATATGGTAAATTCAGCAGACATTCCAGTGCAATAAGAAAAATATTTTAATAAGATTCGCACAGCACAGTTAGAGTTGATGGTGTAAGTGATCTAGGAATAGAAACTCCTGACTGGTGCACCAAAATCTGTCTGGATTATTGGCAGGACCTCTAGAATTATATTATGATTACAAATGGATTTTGCAAGGGCACTGGAAAACTTTTGAAGTATCACAGATTTCACAGTTCAGATGTAGCTTAACAAAATACATACTCCACTCTGTTTAATTGTCCTGGGGCAAGAGCCCTCTGCTACCAGAGGGACCCCTTCAATGGGAGCACACAGAAAATGGTAACAGATCACAACCCTCTGAAAACGTTTTTGACAGAACTTGGCCATAAGTCTGTCACACTATATTGCACTCATATAGATCTTTGATCTGTCATGGTAATGTGAGTCTGTATAGAGGTGGAGCTGTGGTTGCAGAGAGTTGGATTGTGTATACAATCCCCTCTGAGTCTACAGACCAGTGAAATTCACACTCTTGTCCCTTAGAGCTGCCAGGCTGTGGTCTCTACACTGATGAAAGAAGAGACTGCCATGCATCACCAGGGCACCTCTGTTGGGTTGTGTGAGGGTGGCTCCTTCCATTGCCTGCATAATCTGCAGTCCTCAGCAGCACCTTCATCCTTAGAGCCAAAACAGTCAGGACAGATACATTGGTGCTCTCCACAAATATAGTAGTGTCCAACTGAGTTGCAGAATCAGAACTTTACAGTTAAAATTGTAAAGCAGGTATGTTTTATTCTGGCTGGGACACATGGGGGATATTTCCACCATACATGTGTACCTGGTGAGACAGGTTTCAGGTTCAAATACACATTGATCCCTCAAGCCCACACCTCCCCGCCTGCCCATTCCTTGCCATTCCCTGCCCATTCTCTGCCTCTTGCACTTCCTATTAAAGTTGGTCTCCTGCAGTGCCACCCCTTCTGGTGGTCATGGGCAGGGGTCTCCTTGATGAAATAAGAGATTTTGCTCAGGTGCGTTTGCCTCTTGACCTCATCTCTGGGAAAGCACAGTGGAGGTTTGGCTGACTCCCAGGTCAGTTTGTCCTGGCCAAAACCAGGAGCCTGGTTTTTCCTGGCTCCTTAATCAAAAGGTTCTGCTTTATCAGGTTTCCACAATGCTTGAGTCTTGCTTTACTGAGTTTTCTTATCTTTATGGCCTTTACTTATCAACTATATTCTTATGTTTTCTGTTGCAAGTTGCTTCTACCTAACAAGTTACATTCCTATGTGTTCTGTTACAAATTGTTTTTTCTACTTTAACAAACTTGCTAAAAAAGCTATATATATTTTTGCTTCTGTCCATCCACCTAAGTATATAATATGCTCTAAAATTCTAAATTTTCATAAATGTGTATGTTTCCCAAATCACAACAGAGTTCATTCATGGAGGTCTTTTAGAATATGCCTATTCCCACATGCAATGTGAAAAAAGCTGAGAGTGATGATCCTTCTTTGTTCCTGCACTTCAGCCTTTGAAGGCTGAAGGACTATGGTGGTGGCTCGTCCTTGCAAAAAAAACACATTGCAGGCTTTCACAGCTGGTCTCTGGAAGATGCTGAGGGTGAGAAATGACCAGGCTGAACATAAAAGATGTAGGAGAACTTGTGAGGAGTTATTGCAAGGAGTTATTATCAGAAATTCTCCTGGTCTGTATCCAGAGGCAGCAGGGGTAGGCTCTGGCACTACCTCTGGTGCCTGCAGGACTCTTCTGACAGCCTCAGGTCTATCTGACCTTGAAACAAAAACTGTACCTGTGCTAGAGCCCTGCATGTGCTAGGAAGAGAGAAACCAGGGTGATGCCTATGGGAGGGGGGGAAAGTAACAGTGAAATGTCAGAGATTTGAGAATACCACTGCTAAAACACAGAAGAAAACGCTGCTGCATGAACATGAAAACAAAATCAGCTGGAGGTTAGGAGAAAGTTGGCAAAGTTGTGCCTTGGCTTGTGATGTTTGAACTAGTCCTAGGTAACCATCTGCTGAGCTGTCAGGCCAGGCTGGGCTTCTTCTTTGTTTATGTTTTATATTATTTGTTTTTCTGTTCTTTTAAAATTAATTTTACAAAAGGAAATAAAATAATTTTGTCACTTCAAAAGGAAACCACCTGAAAGATGATTTAGGCTGCACATGGTGAAGATCCTTCCAGGAGCCTGGTCTGCCTGGCACAAATGCAGCTGCAGCACAACCCCTTGGTCTCCTTCCTTCTCTGTGACTGTCTGCCAAGGACAAATTGAAGGATCCACTGACCAACAAGCTGGGCCTATTTTACTATTTCCCCAGCTCCTCATAAATTGGTTTAGTGTTGGGAGAGACCTTAAAGATCCTCTGCTTCCAACCCCTCTGCCATGGACTGGGCCATCTTCCACTAGACCAGGCTGCACAAAACCCCATCCTTGAAAACTTTCAGTGATCCATGACTTTGACTGTTGGATCTTCTCTTTACAGACTGGCAAGCCTTTGTACTGCTCTTACTTCATTCCTTCTGCATTGGACTGTGATTGTTTCTTCTTAACAGCATTGCAACTTCGGTGTTGCACAAGAGTTTACTGAGAATTTACCCATTCATTCATTGTGAATCATCCTCTCATCTGGTTTATGTGAACAAAGCACAACATCACAAGCAAGAAAAGTCAGCAGTGACTTCATGAGCTAGTTTTGAACCTAAAATGCTGCATCTGATAAAAGTAATAAGGCAGAGGCAAAAAAGTTGGCTTGGTAAAAATCCTGAAAACAGGTCAAATAATACAGATTGCCCAAATGAATCGAGGACTCTCCTGGGCTGAGGGAGATGCTCCTCCAAACATGGAGGAGCATCAAATGCTGCCTCATTTCAAAGAGTACAACTTGTTTCTGAGCAATTCCTCTCTGGATGCAGTTAACAAGCTGAAGTGCTTTTGTTGCATTTATTACCTGAATATGATTTTATCAGGTATCTCTGCCAGTCACCATTCTCTGCCTTGGAAATTCAGCTATATTTTAATTGCTGTGGTGCTTTATAGGCCAGCACCTGCGTGATAATCACACGCCAGGAGTAATATGGCAAAATAAAGTCACTTCTGTCCAACATGAAAACAAATAATACAAGATTAAATAGCCTAATTTGAAAGCACAGCCCACACATTCCCTATTTGAGCTGTTAATCACAGTTCAAATGACTGAAACTGAAGTAATTATTAAAATGCAATTAATTTATACTGTTGGCAGAATGTGTTTTGGCACATCTCTTGACTTGAAGCACTTTCAGTGTACCCACCACACAGAGGCCTGATTTGACATTAAGACATGGAGCTGATATTCTGGGAACCTGAGCTTGATTCCTGGGTGTCTGATAAAATTCCTCTGTTACTTTTCTTGGTCTTATCACTTCTCTGTGTCTCAGTTCCTCGTCAGTAGAACAGATATGAGATGGAAAACATCCTTTGCCTGACTGCTTGCTCTATTTAAACTAAAAGCCCTTTAGGTATGGGATTGTTTCTTAATGTGTTTATACAGTGTCAGATAATGAGGACTTATCATGTTGAAAATGCAGACTAGCAGACCACTGTGTTGCTGTATGAATCCAGAGAGAATGTTTTCATGCTGTTCCCTGCATGATAGAGGAAAAATTTAAAAATATTTTTTAACACTGATAGGGTGATGTGCAATATTACCTAAAAAACAGGCAATAAAAGAATAGGAGGAAGCTTTTGGATGCCTAGCAGATAATTTCTTAATGATCATTGTGAGGAAATAATGCCCTGGAATAAAATTTCAAAAAGACCTATTGTTTCCCCACTGCATTACACATATACAAAGTCCCATATTAAGATCCAGAAATAGTGGAAAGTAGCTTACAACATCTTCCCTGAAGGTGGTGGTGGATGTGTGTGACTATTTTGACACAGATCTGCCTGCAGTTCCTCTGCCCCATTCTGGGCTCTGTGAACAGGCAGTGCAAATGCTGCTCACCCTTGGGCATCACCTGGCAGCCTTGGCTCAGAAAAAGGGCTTACAGCTCATGCTTCAGTGCCAGGGATTTCAGCAGGGCTCGGAGCACATGCCCATAGTTAGCAATGTGATTGAGCTTCCTTCCTGAATACAGGCAGTTTCCCTGTCCTGGCCTCTATATAATGTTTGGATTCAATTTTGATGAAATGCACAGCAGTGTTCTTCTTGACCAGCCTGATTCTCACACCTGCACTGCCAGCTCTAATCCTGGCAGCACTCAGTATTAGTTAAGAAAACAGGGCTGGAGTGCCACTTGGAGCACAGACTCTGCAATCCCAGTTTGCTGAATAACCAACACCCTGCCGCCATCACATTGTGATGTGTAATGGCTGCTGGTTCCAGACAGCAACTGTGCCCAGTCTGGGGAACAGCCCATTGCCAGTAGGAATCCCAAAAGACAGCTGGGGCTAGGTGGCAGTAAGTTAGCCTCCCTTTCTGCTGTACAGTCTTCTAGTTTTATCCTCCCAGGCTTTGCATCCTCCACACACTTCCATATGCCCTAACAGTGTCACACTGGGCTGTCCTCAGCTGCATGACATGAAAATGGTGCCCTGCTTGATGGCAGCTCAGCCTTCATGACATTTCACACACAGAAAAAAAAGGAAAGATCACAAGGGTTGTGATCTCTTAAGGCTTTTTATTTCTAGAAATAGTACCTATGCAAGCAACAAAAAGCAAAGCTTCATGATATTCATGGTATGTTTTTAGTGTGCAGACTGCATGACCAGTTAAAGTGCATCTCTCCAAAACAGTGGGTTTCCAACCCTCCAGTCCTGCTGCAGTTCTGGTGTTGAAGTTGCATGAGATCTGGTGCAAATTTATAGTCATTGTGAAAGGAGTAAATAAAAATATCTTTAAGAAAAATGGAGGTTCTTACATGAGAAATCTCAATTTTTTTCTGTATTATTTTTTGACAAAGGACAAATGTAAACTCTTGTTTAATTAAAATTTCATCCTGTTGAAAGTGAGTTAATTTTAAGACATAGAATTTATTTCCAGAAAATTACAGTCATACGTTTGAAACAAAAATGTTTTATGTGAAATTTTCTGTTAAATTTGAATAGGATTTTGTTTGTCTCTTCTGCTAAGCATTCCTCAGATTGTTTTACTTTTATGGATATTTACTCAGCTCTGTACTATTTAAAGTTATCACCTGCTTGTTTTTTAATAGCTGAAACAAAAATTTATAATTCTTGCATCACTGAGAAACTCTAATGATCAAGCAGCAGTGAAGAATTAATCATATAGTAGTAGTAGTAATTTGCAAATAATTCAGTCTTTAACTTAACCATGAAAAAATATATTTCTGTTAAAGAAATAAGTGGTGATTTGTTTCCATCAAGGACAGAAGATATCTTTGCTGCTCAAAATACACAGCTAACACCAGCAACTGCAAAATGTCTTGAATTTGCGGAGCTACATTTTATTGCAAGCCAGGATGCTAAGACTCAAAGAGACGATACCAATATACCCTTCTCAGTCTATAATTCAGGAGATGGGAAATTCGTGTTCTTCAGCATCCATTGGAGAAGACCCACTGAGCAGAATATTGGGAAGGGGGAATAGAGGGATGTCCTTCCTCTTATCATTTCCATTATCTGGTTGAGGTCTCACCTGTATCCCTGTCAATCTCCATGCAAGGTCCCTGCATTCCCATGCTGTAGGAAGTCCCCATGTCCTTAACTCAGGGCTGTCCAGAAGAGGCCCTGTGTCAGAGGTGTTGGTATTGGGAGGCACTGAGCCCTTTATACTGCTGGACTGCAGTAATGGATGTGCATCTTCCACATTCTGCCTTGAATTGCCCCTTGGGAACAACATACCTATGGTAAACAAGGTGCCCCAATGAGGAGAGAGAATGATGCCTCTGACTCCATGTTCTCAGAAGGCTAATTTATTACTTTATGATACTATATTATATTAAAGAATACTATACTATACTAAAGAATACATAAAAGATACTTAGTGAATGCTAAAAAGATAATAATGAAAACTTGCGACTCTTTCCAGAGTCCTGACACAGCTTGGCCCCAGTTGGCCAATGAGTCAAAACAACTCTCACCACAATCCAATCAGGCTTTGTTTAGGATTGTTTACCTTTGGGTAAACGCATTCCAGACGAGCACAATGCAGGAGAAGCAAATGAGGTAAGAATTGTTTTCCTTTTCTCTGAGGCCTCTCTCACTGCCTTTCAGCTTCCCAGGAGCAAAACCCTGGGCGAAGGAATTTTTTCAGAGCATGTGAATGCCACACATACCTACTCTTCCTCACAAAGAGGGATATCTGTGAGCTTCAACTGTGTCCCAGCAATTGGGATCCAGGAATTTGGCAGAGCTCAGCAGGGAAGCAAAAGAACCTGGAAAATGGAAGAGGAGCAAATGGTGGATTTTCATCTGCTTTGCCGCAAAGGTGAATGAGCTGTTTAGACCCCATGATGCAGCGTCATCTACATCTTGATAGCAGAGAGACTATCAGGGCTAATTGAATTTACCCCGTTGTTACTGAAATGCTGTATAATAATTTTATCTACCTAAACCTACACCTTGCATATAGATGGTCTAGTTTTTTAGTGCAGTGCAGAGTTCCTAATGAATAAAAATCTGCATGCTGGCATGATCTATAAATAAGAGGTACAGTCCAGCAGCAGAGCTCTGAAATAGCTAATATTTCTGGAGAGCAAACAGTTCCTGAATGCTAGCATAAAACTGAATGCTTTTTAGAACATAAAATTTAGTGATAAATCCAAGGCACAAAATTCATATTCCACCTCCAAGGTTTAAAAGGGTTTTTATTAGGATGTGGGATTTTGGCCTGGCAGAACATAAAAGGAAAAAAAAAACCCAGCCAGTTTGAAAAGATTGGTTGCAGCTCCAGTTATGGGTAGCCCTTTGAATTTGGAAACAAATAATGCAGTGCTTCATTAAAACCATCGTCCTCATAGTCGTGCTCGCTTTTTTTTTTTCCCAGAGAGCAAAATAACATTCTAGCAGTGGATTAGCAGAAAGCACAAGAGTGGGAATCTTGGGCTGACAAGTGGCTACAAGATAATCTCAGGGTTCAAGTGAACACAGGAACCTCTTTCTCCTGAGCCTTTTCTCAATTTCAGTTCTATGTTAAAGCTATGCCTTGAGGTGATCCATGAAATACACAAAAGGACACTGAGGAGAAAAAACACAAATCAAACTGAGGCTCATAGTTTATTAGGCCATTGGTGGTTGCATTCCACCTTTGGTTCTATTTTCACATCATACAATATCATCTCCCCAATGTTTTAACTCAAGCAGGAGAAAAGAGTCCCATTTTTCTTCTGGAGTCCTTTTAGATGGAAGTTATACTGTCTAATTAGAACTTTCTTAAAAAACTGGGTTTCTTGAATTATTCATTGACCTGGTGGTATGGGGCAAGGTTAACACAGCCTCAGGTATTCTTTAACTTTTGTTAGAGAAGTTCTTCTAAAAAACTGCAAAAAATAACCATTCTACCCTGAAAACATTAAGTAGGGTAATAGGGGAAGCTTTAAGCTTTCCTTTATTCAGATTTATGTAACATATCTAAGTTTAGGATGCTCTAAATGAAACTATTGCAGTAGAATCAGAGATGGCTGCATTGCTCTTCTAAATAGCACTGAGAGAAAATATGTCTACCTAGACTTGTTGAGAGTAGTGAGGAAGGACTCTCTCTGCTGCGTATTTAAAGAATTTCTGCTTTGTGCAGCTTCTCACATGAAATCCTTGCAATATTCATCCAAGGCTGCCCAAGGGACATGTAGAAAGTAAAGTGTTAATTGTGAAAATCCTTCCCCCCCACCCCCAATTTTCTTAAGGTTCCATGGAGAACAGAGAGGAAATGTTAAGAATCTTTTGCACTACCAATGCCATTTTGTGATGCTTATGGGCCCTTTAAAATTAAATGACAGATATCAGCTCTCTATCAGGCACTACAGTGTTGTGAGCTGCTGGATATTCTTACAGTGATCAAGTATTTCTGACAAACAAAAATTTCTATGACATAGATGCTTATTTTGCATTTATTGCAAAGTTTTAATCCAACTCCTGTGAGAGCAGAAGCTGTCTTTAAATATGTTGAGCCAGAGTATGAGATTAAATGAACAAGACCATACCTGCACTTTGATGTGAACCACTTCAATATGAATATTAGGTTATTTTCCTAACCTTCAGTTTTATGTGCAACTGATTGCTGATGTCCTTGTAGCAAAACTGTATCTTTATGGAAAAATAATCTAAAAGTACTTTTAATATTCCCTGACCAGGGACTCAGTATCACATACATGGAAGCTATGAATATATGCAAAAAGAAGTATCTGGAGAGGAACTTCCAATAATTCACTCAAAATTTGTGACTTTCTGCCATGAGAGAAGCTGTGGAATATGAAAAGGAAAAGCTTAATCATATACTGAATAATCATTGTCTCTTGAATGATCCTATGGGGAAATGGAGAAATTGAGGCAAAGGTCTTCAGGAGGTGACATTTTAGATAATAGTTTTTTAAGTACCTAGATACTTTGACATGTCCCGCAAAAAAATACTTGTGTTCCCTTTTGTGAGCTGACTCAGACTCAGAAAAATGCATTACAGAACATGAATGGCTTGAGGAGAGAAGTGAGATCCCTCAGCCTTTGTTCCCTAGGGAGGGGTGGTTCTCAACCACTGTAGGGAGAAGCCACTTACAAAATCCAGAGGGGAAAATAGAAACGAGGGAGGTGGCTCAGCTAAGGACTGAGAAGCCTCTCTCTGTGACCTTTCAGACTCTGTCTCTGTTGTAGACTTTTAGATGTGACCTCTCTTCTGGCATGAGGGTCCTGGACATTTCTGGCCCATGGGAAATCCCAAGCCCCCTTATCTTAGATTGCACTGTGAAACATCTGAGAATTATTTATATCCTGATCTTTGCTCTGCCTGCTTTGAAGCAGAAAAGCTCTAAAGGTGGAAACTGGATCCAGATAAGACACCTGCACTGAGATACCCACCTGTAGGTGCCTAAGGTGCCAGCACACCCAATAGGGACTGACCCTACTGTCCACAGAAGAGAGGAAGTGATTTATCCTCAAGCTGCAGGGTATCAGGAAATGGATGCACATGGAAACACAAATGAATCTTTTTTCTGTTATGTGAAATAGGCTGTGCCCTGTCCCAGGGACCAGCTATGGGTCAGGCTGGATGACAGTTACATGGTTTACCTGGAGGAGCAGAGGGTAGAGGCAGAACTTCTCACCTGTAGTCATTAAAGTGCAGTGTTCAAGATAATTTTATTGTATGAATTATTCTAGTCAAAGTGATGACTGTAAATTAATAATGTACTTTATGCTACTGTCAGTACCTAGCACTGCAATAGTTTAAAACATATGGAGTGATTGTTCTAAAGCCTAATTAAAAAAATAATTAGAGAAGGATTAGTTTCATTTAACATGTGATACAAAAAAATCCAGCCATGGCAAACACGTTTAGCAGTTTAGTGAGTGAAGGAAAATGTGAAAGAAGTGCTTGCAGTCCACAGTTCAACAAACAATCATATCAGCATGGCACATACTCTGAGGGTGGATTTTCCAGCAGCACAAGGACTTTTCTTCTTCCATTAGAGGATTAGGAGAGGAGACAGGCTGCCTCAAGGATCTGTAATTTTTATGAAGCAACATTTTGTTGTAATCCTGCATAATGAATAAAAGTGGATTTTTATCTTGAGGAATATAAATGGAAATACATAATTACTTGTTCCAAGAGGCTAAATGATTACATATGACAGTTCCCTAGTTTTCACCACTTCTCAGTTTCATTACAGTTCTTCTGTGTTACAGCATTTGTTTTTCAGCAGTGGGCAAACTATGATTTGTTCTTGCTACAGTCTTCTGTATCTCTGCCTTTTTTTTAGCTGAGAGGCTCCTCAGCAGTGAGCTCATTCTCAAAGCCATCAGTGCCCTTATGGCTTTGAGCTGAAACAGGTGAGATCTATTCTAAGTGATGGAGAGAAAATTTTATTAATCAAGATCAGGTTTGGGTTCTTCCATTGCTCCAACATTGTGGTGGTGTAGCAGGCCTGGCATGCTTAGTAAGTCTGCTGTTCTCTCCCAGGAACCATGGTGGTGCTGGGTTACAGCTGGACTTGATCTAGGATGCCTTTTCCAACCTGAATGATTCCGTGAGAACTGAATGATTCCGTGAGAACTGCTACTCATACTGTGCTTTGTGCCCTGTGACTTCTATGAAGGTGATCTCATCACTGACTTCACAGCACTTCAAATGTTTTTGAACACAGACTTCCCATGTCCCACCTAGTTCTAAATAATGTAAACATAAACAGGTCCACTCCTCTTGACATCAGGATCACTCCCTGACTCACTTTTGTTTAGCAGGATAGGATTATTGGACCATACTAAGCTTAGGCAGAGAAAAAAGCAAGACAAAGACACAGGAAAAACAGCAATTCATTATGGTAATGGCCAGAAGAGCTGAGAATACACAGTGGGCTGCATTCAGCAACAGCTCTCAGTCCTCTTGGATGAGCGTAGCAGCTCCCAAAGTAGCCTGAGCAGAGGGAGGCTGCTGGTGAAATGCGCACACAAAGCCCAAATTGTAGGCAGTGGATGCCAAAAGTAAATGATGCATTGACAGTGAGTCCAAGGCAATGAAAAATGGGCTTGGTGGGATCCATCAAAGCCCAGTGGGTGGAGAAGCACAGCCTGGAGCATCAGAGGCAGCACAGGGTGTGAACACATGCCTGGCTGACATCAGGACAGCCCTGGTCTCAGCACAGCTGGTACTGCTCCTCTCTGGCAGAGGGAAAGGTGGCATCAGAGTCACTCTTAGCTTTTAAACTGAGCTTGTAGAAAGAAAAAGTGAACTGAGGTGCTGGGGTTTGACACCGAGCAGACCAGTGGTTTAGCTTACTGAGTGAAATTCAGGCATAAGCTCATTTGGTCACCTCCAGACCATGGATGCAGCTGCCACTAGCCCTGGTGCCATTGCATTGTCCCTCTGTGAGCTTACAAGTCTGGCACCTGTAGGGAAACCCTCAGCCATGGCCACTGTCATTTTTGTGACCTTTGCTTTTCATATACCCTTAAACTTCTACCACAATCCTAGCATTTAACTTCATTCTCCCTTAGTCTCTTAGTCTATTAAAATAAAAAGTATTAATTATTTTGGCTACAAGTATCTTGTCTACTCTTTATGGCTGTAAAATCCTAACAGCTCAACAGGGAAAATGAATATATTTCAGATACTTCTTCAAATTTGTTGATGTTCCTTTAATAGTTCTGTATCTTTAATTTCCCACTGATCTCCAGAGCATCTACCAGTGCATGTCAATAAAGCTGGATTTAGTTTGCCCTTAGGTAAAATGTAACCTTTCTCTCACTGCATTTGCAGCCATGTGTGCTTGTTGGGAACCAGTAATATCTTTGTAAGATCCAGTAACTCAGCAGAGCTGTTACACAGATTAGTTAGCAAAAAGGAATGAAAGCAGATTGTATTTGTCAAATGATTTATTGTCTACATGCAGTCTGGCCTGTCAGCTTTATTTGCTTTGCTGTCAGGTCATTTTCTTACAACAGATGGTTACACTAAATGATATAATTAAATTGTGATTAACTCTAATATTTCTTTAGTTTTCTCAGCATCTTCATATATTATGCTATAAAAATGCACACACAATTTTCATTTCCTTCCCTCAGACATAATGTTTTAAATTGAACAATAAGAAAAATTATAAGGTGAATATTTTTGCACAGAATAGTGAGCTGTTGAAATTGGTACTGCTTCAGCCAGTAAACAATTTGACTAAGTAATGAAATGATAAATGTAAATAAAGTTTGTAGTCCATTGTCCCAAGCATGCTCAAGTTTGAAATCAAAATTCCACCAAGAAAGTTCCCTAAACTATAAGAATACTTGTGTCCTAGTCTGGCTTCTCAGTTCTCTGGCTGTCTCCCATCTCTGGTAATAAAGATGCTGTTATCTCTTATATAAATGGCTAAAACTAACTTGTAATGTTTTCTCTTGGTGGTGTGATGGTTATTCCCAAGTCTGCTGATACCTGCCAGCACGTTTTAATGTATTGAACATGACAGCAGAAGAACATGTTGTATGATTTGATTGCTGTCTTTCTGTCAAGAGAACTGCAGGCTTGTTCATGCCTTGCATATACACCAGGGTTAACAAAATAGCTGCCTTTCTGTAAAAGATAATAATTGATTCACTTTCTTGTTGTTATTTTTAGAATAGCACTTTCTATTCCATGTTTTTCCATTGATTAATTTCCCTTCTAATATATAGACACAGGACTATGTTTCTGCCAGTGTGGAAAACACAGCCCCAGCTTTCATTAATAGAATTATTGGCTTCACTTTGCTTACTTGAAAGCAGTGAGACAAATTGCACCTGAGCATTCCCACTGAACACTAATGACACTGCATAGCTGAAATGTGGTTAAGTGCTGCTATTGAAAACCCAGCCACTGCTCTGATGAGTCCTTTGAAATGTTATTTAAGATCAAATTAAGCTCTTGGCTATGCTTTTGTATATTTGAGGTAACTCTACTGAAATCCATTATGTTAATAGCCAACCTGAGCTCCAGTCATGTGGTGAACTGATATTTAACATCCAATTCTCCTCTTGACTTAAGACTATTTAAGGATAATTTAAGAGTAACTCCGCTAATCTAGCTGGTACTTCAATGGTTAAAGACTGGGGAATGAGTAGAGCAAAAACCATGGTTTGCTTTAATGTCTTTCATTCTTTTAATTGTACTAGGACATGATCTTGTAAGACAGGTAAAAAACTGCAGCAAACCACAGGCACTTAGAGCAATACCCTCACTTATGTTGAAAATGACAGCCACAGGTCAAATAATTTGTGACATTATTATAGATTGTAATGTCTATGAAGGCTCAGAGGTCCTTTTGAGGCATCAAGACCTTATGATCCTGGTCAAAGAGCAGAAAAATAATCCTCTCAGTGCAGGAATCTGCTGTCACACCTGCTCACTAGGATGTACATACTCTATACTGTGAATAGTTTGACTCTAGGAGAGAAAGAGAGATCAAGACTGGACGTATTGGCTTTGCAATACAGGTGCAATGGAAAAGACAAACCATCATGTTCAATGTGGGAGGCAGCAGAGAGAACAGACTGGTGTCCTCATGTTTGCCTGGGCTGCTTTAGAGCCATTCACAAGATGAACACACTAAAGCTTTGCAAATTTTACAGGGAGCCCCTCACTGGATGATGGGCAGCCTGGGAGGAAGGCAGTGATGCTGTAGCATAAATTGGATTAATGGGCAGTGAAGGCTGGCCTTTTGGCATTGCAGAGACAGGAGCTGACAGCTTGAGAGCAAAAGAATTAAATTAGACAAGTTTAAATGAAATAACTGTTCAAAGCAGCAGAGGAGCTTGCTGACTCACAGTTGCCAGTGGATAGGCTGACCCTCTATCTTGCTCCCAGATTTTCTGAGCTGTTCATTATGGCCATAGCAATCATACTACAATAAATAGTTATTTAAGAATACACTCCTGTTGCACCCACTAGATACCTGACCACAGGTATAACCTGCCAGTTCCAAGGAATGCCAGGCACGGTGGATTGAAAGGAAATCCTTCTGTGCTCTCTGCCAATTTGTGCAGCTCCAGATGATAGGATTTTTTATGTTACCACCACTGGTTCTTTACCAAAAGAGTCCCATCTCTATAAGACTTCCCACCCTTGCATCTCTGCTTGTGTTAATCCTTTCTAACCATCTGCCAAGGAATAACTGTAATCAAGGGTTCAGACATTTCCTTGTTCCATATTATTTCACAACAGCGCTCTGTGGTGATTCAGCCTGTCAAATCAGACTGTGGTTTCCTTAAAGCATATATTCCAGAAGTTTCTGCTACACAAGAGGGAAACCAGGAAATGCCAAAGTTTTGAGAAAGTTCTTGCAACCATTTGGAGAGCTTAATCCCAGTTACCCCATTCTACCATCTGCCAGTCACCCATCCTTGTCACTGTGGGGCCTTGGCATCTGGGAGATGTGTCAGCTCCCCTTCACCACACAGCACAGCACAGGTGGGACCCCAGGCTCTGGCTGACAGTGCACAGTGACTCAGGAAGATCTGCAGAACAAGCTGTGCCCTGTTTGCCAAGTGCAAAATTAGTGACCACTCTTTGTTCTCTGTCCTTCCAAAGTGCATCCCTGGTGCACTGCCACAGCTCCTGTCTGCACTTGTGAATGTGTGCTGACTTATTCCCAGCCTTGCTCAGGGTGGCCTCTTCCAAACTCCAGACAATCCTGCACATTAAGTAATGGAAAGTATGCCTGGAACACATGTAGACACACTTGCACTAACTGCCATCAGCAGGAGGGGCCTGTGGCAGCACAGTCTGGACAAGCCACCACCTGGGAACACACTGACAGGGTTGGCCCAAGCTGAGCTGAGCCAGTTTAAAGCTAGCCTGAATATGCCTGCACATCCTGACCTCTTCTCTCTGGTTTTCAAGTTAGCCAGAGCCATCTCTACTACCAAAGTAAAGCAATGGGGGCTGTCAGGACTGTCTGCAAGAGCTGGTTCACTTTACATTCTTCAGGGAGAACCACTGTGATGGGCTGCAGACTGAGTACATGACTAAAATTGGTGTATTTCAACACAACCATAAATTTCACCCTACCAGAGACTTGCTGCTCAGTGTGCGAGCGGTGGCAGCTGCTGTTGAGCTGAGCTTCACTTGATCTGCCTCAAACAGAGGTTAATAGGCAGGATAGAAGGGATTAGTCACACATACAGCCTGAATGTTAGAATTCTTAATTTGTCATGGCTCTTCTTTCAGCCCTGGAGCTAGATCCATTTAGCATGGAGAATTTGGGAGACAGTCTTATAATTAAGAAAGTTGACTTACAGCACCTGTGTAGGTGTCCCACAAAATATTGTTTCTGGTATTTTTTGAGATCATGGTCAGAGTGGACAGGACCATAGAATCATAGAATAGCTGAGTTGGGAGGAACCCATCAGGACCATGGAGTCCAACTTCTGGCCCTGTGCAGGACAGCCCAAGAATCACACCACGTGTCTGAGAGCATTGTCCAAACATTTGAGTTCACAGAAAGGCGCCAGGCTGGTTAAAGAGGCACTCAGTGAACAATTTGGTCGTCATTCTTCTCTCTCCATGTTGTACATCAGACTTTAAATGGTTAATATCATTGCTGCTGGAATAAAAATATTTGCAGCAAAAAACCCCATGCTCTATCTAATCAGCCTCAATGAAAATGCTTTCAGCAATGACCCTCTTTCCAAACAATGAAATTGCTCAGAGACCTTGTTATTTTCAAATGAACTCCTGCTTGTTTATTTTAATGCAAACAATCCATGTTTCTAGGGATAGTGTTGATAGCAGCATGAAATGTTTTCATAAATAAAAGTGAAATTTGTGAAGTGCTTCCATAAATGCACAAATACAAGCGCTAATTAATGTAAAATGTTATTCTTTTAAAAGATTTGGAATAAAAGATGTACACCACAAAAAGGCTCATGGAAAAAACATTATTGCAGCTGTGCCCCATTGCCTTTCTCTGGGCGAGATACTTGTCACCAGGAGGAAAATTTTAATCTCTGGCTTAGCTCATGAAAAGTAATGGGCATGTGCACATATGACTTTAGGATAGCATTATGTGTGTGTAAGTTGCTGTGGAACAAAAAGGGGCATATCCTATCTACCTGTGTGCATTTCCATCGCTAAGTGACCTTTTACAGCCAGGAGAAGGAATATGGAAATTTAGGGAAGAATTCATCTTACATAGTCTGGAGGTCTATTTTAGGATAAGAAGAGCTGAGCAAGCAAGCCCTGGTTGACTACCAAACACAGGTAAAAGATGCTTACATTTGATCAGATGAATCTCATCCCTTATATCAGCCACTCAGCTGCTGTACTCCACTTGCCTTTTCACATGGTCGTCTTTAATAAGCACAAGGCAGCTGAGCCCTGTTTACTGTAGGGGCTAAATTTCCTTAGATTATCCTGTGTTTACTGTAGGGCGCCACTGAGGATGAGCACATAGTAGGAAAAATACTGCCAGCAACTGATTTACAGGTACCTTTGAGCCTAAAGCAACTTGCTTGTGCATCATAACCACAAATCTTTTGGGTCACACAGGGTATGTTTGTGCCCTTTGGATTCAGCTGAGTTTTGGGACAGGGTTTAAGCATTGCTCTGAATCTGTTAGAATGGAACTGTGAATATGAATAATTTTCTGGATATGGCTTTCAACCCCTTTGGTGACTTGGGTGGATGGCACATGTACGTGTGTGGGGAAAATTTATTTGAGACATTATGGCTGTGAGCAATGCAGGTGCACAGCCCAGCAGGCCAGGCTGGACTCCCCTCCACAGTGGATGAACAGCCATCAGGGATTGCCAGTGCAGTCTGGGTTATGATCCTTGTCTGTCTTTGGTCAGAAAAATCTCTCCCACTGATTGCATTGATGATATTCCTATTGAGACTAACAGGAGCTGGATAGCTCAGTCATTGACATCTGCATCTGAGACACAGATGTGAGGAACTGCATCCCAGCACCTCTGTTAAGAAGTGAAAGCATAGTAAAATTAATCTAGTCAAGAATGGGAATCTGGGATGAATAGTATGAACATCATTTACTGCCTGCCTCCCACCTTATCTTCCCACATATAGATACTTCATGTGTTCTCTGTGGTTTGTAGAGGAAAGGAATTCCACCTGCTAGAAGAAAAAGTGGGCACAATCCAAATTCCAAATGAATCCATTATTACTGTGTTGTTTTAAAATAACTATTCTCTTTTAAAGAAGAAAAGTCTCTGATTATCAACTTAACACAGACATAGTCCTGGTATACACAGAGAAGATGAAGTTGCTAATGCTGGAGCATTATTTCCAGAAAACAAGAGATCAAAATTAATAGGGTGCTGAGAAACCATCCTGCAACACAATGAAGAGATCTGCCATATTGTCAGAAAAGCAATCCTAATGTCAAGGAAGTGTCCTATAAACTGATGCAAATAGCAAAGGAGAATTTAGAAATGCATCAGGCACAGCATCTTCAGCCTGTGAAGGGAGGGGATTGTCCCACTCTGCTCTGGGGCAGCCTCATCTCACACCCTGTGCGTACTTTTGGGCCTCACAGTATGAAAAAGGCATTAAGCTTTTAGAGAGCTTGCAACAAAAGGCTATTGGGATGGTGAAGGGTTTGGAGGGGAAGCTGCATGAGGAGGAGCTGGCATCACTTGGTCTGTTTGGTCCTGGAGGAGACTGAGGGTAGACCTCATTTCAGGATATAACTCCCCTGTGAGGGGAAGCAGAGGGGCAGGTACCGATTTCTTCACTCAAAAAACTATGACGGAACCCGAGCATGAAGCTGAGTCAGGGAAGGTGCAAGTTGGGTATCTGGAAAATGTTTTTCATCCAGAGGCTGGTTGAGCATTGGAACAGACTTCTCAGGGGTGTGGTCACAGCACCAAGTCTGACAGAGTTTAAAAAGCTTTTGGACAAAGCTCTCAGGCACATGGTGTGACTCTTGGGGTGTCCTGCATAGAGTGAGAACTCGATGGTCCTGGTGGATCCCTTCAAACTCAGCATATTCTGTGAGTCTATTCTATTATAAATATTGAGAGTTTTTCTAGTGATGCAAAATGAAAAAAAGGGAATTTTGGTGGCTTCAGGAATGAGGTTCTGGGTGTGACTAAACTAATGTCAGCAGATAAAGCCTAATCTTTTTTCCATACCACACCAAGATTTATTACATGGAAATATTCTTTCTCTTTTTATTTTTAATTTTTGCAAAAGGAACAGAAAAAGGTTTGTCTGACCTTCTGAAAGTCATTGATCCTCTACAATATTCTTACATTCTGACATTTTCCCTAAGGGCATGAATGTAACATGAGGACTCCTTTGAAGTGTTCCAGGGACAGTCAGAGATGAAGAGTTATTTTCTCATATTGGAGGAGTTTAAAATACAGCTGATGAGGCAAAACAGATCTCTTGTTTAATATTGTCCCAGAACTTATATTTCAATGTGAACTTTGACTAAGTGGTGTTGTCAATAGATCATGAAAATGATTTAATTGAAAATGAGAATGCTGATTAAAGCAACTGCACAGATCCAGTTAATGAGTGAACAGCTGCGAGATGTTTTTTTAATAAAAAGAGAAGTAGTTCCAAAAGTGATGTTTCTAAAGACTTGTCCAAAGAAGTGCTTCTGTGAAGCAGAGTAGCTATAATGATTAGCATGCAGCTATATGCTGTTGGAAATAAGGAAGACCCTGAAAACCATTTACTGAGAGTGCACCATGCACAATTTTTTAAAACAGAGAGTACCAGACTTGGTATTTTTAACTCTTTCCCCAGTGTTGAAAATCAGGTTACTCATCTGATTTTTATTTTTTTTATGAGCTTTTGCAACTCCTTGAACACGGTTAAGCTTGAAATCAGAGAGAACTCACTGGGGGGCACTGGTAGAAGTGTGAAAAATATGTGGAGTTATTGACCTGCTCTCAATGCAAGAGATGAGTCCTTACCCTTGACAGGCGGAACTGACTTTGTCAGATTAAGAGAAAACTGTAATAGGAGTCCTATAGGATCTGCATGTAGACTGGATCAATATCTTATGAATATGATAAAAGTTTTTGGACACAATAAATCATGGTTTCCGAGAACAAATGGTCTCTGTGCATTTAAGATAGGTTGTCATTCTGAATTTGGTTTTGAAGGATGAAATCTAAGGAATAGGAAGGGAAAATCAGTTCGTAAGAGTGAGCACAATAGATTTAGATACACCACAGAAGAGGGGAAAGTCAAATACAGCACCTATGGAACTATATAAAAATGAGATAATCAGCACAAAAAGAATAATAAAAACAAAATCTACCAATCAATAAGCCTCCGTGCAATCTGATGCCTCCTCAAAAATAATTTTGAAGCAGAGGTAAATTCTCTGCTACAAATTTGAAAACAAGGCAATCTTATGGAAGTGCTAACCAGCTTCATAGTAAATAAATCAGCACAAATAAACTAATCAGTGACAAGCCTGGAGGCTGTCTGGAATGCAGTGATCACACACTGGTGGAGTTTGCATTCCTCTGGGATATGGGTCAGGCAAAGAGTAAAGTCAGGACCTTGAATTTGGATAAGAAATTGGCTGGATGGCCACATCCAGTGTGAAGAAAGCAATGTCTCAGTGACCAGATGGAGAAGAGTGATGAGTGGTGTTTTCATCACTGGCACAGACAGTGAGATCAAATGAACCCTCAAATTTTCTGATGATGTCTCACCCCTAGAAACATTCAAGGTCTGGCTGAATGGGGTTTTGAGCAACCTTATCCAGCTGAAGATGTTGCTGTTCATTGCAGAGGGTTGGACTACATTGTCTTTATATGTCTCTTCCAACCCAAACCATTCTATGGTTCCATGATTCAATGAAATACAAGGATACTGTCCCATGGAAAAGGATAGTATTTAAAAATGGTAAGTGTAACTGAATGAAAAGTCAGGACAAATCAAAAGAAAGCAGGAAAACAAGACAGCGAAAAAATCTGAAGAGCACCTTGCAAATTATGCTTCATCTGAGATCAAATTTTTATTTAAATGAAGGAAACAAGTGAGACTATGATGTCAGAGGGGCACTAGAAGAGATAAGGCAGAGAAGTTCAATAAATTCTTCATCATGAAAGATGCTGTAGAAGTTCCTGTACTTAATGTATTCATAGCAGACCAGTCAGGGAAGCTACACTTATTTTAGGAAAATATACCTGAAGTATTGGACCAAAAAGCTATGTCAAGATTTCCAACATGAGTCTTATTTACTGGAGGGACCTCTCTTACCAGTAAGCTCTGAGAATTGGAAGGAAAGAAGATTATGGAGTGCACAGACTGTTGGGATTAGTTACCAATGCCCTTGGAATGGGGAATCTTGTCCCACCATTCTGCTGCTGCTCTATCATGGTTTCAGCAGGTGTATGACTGGACACCCAGTGAACCTGAGAAATGTGGGGTTTAAAAACACCTTGGACAAGTTTCTGCAGCAAAATTTAATTAAGGTTATGAAGTTACAAGTTTGGCAGAAAAGTCTTTCTATGAATTTAAAGTTGATTAAAGGTCAAGAAGAGCAGAATAGGGGGCTTAGTGGTTTTCAGGCTGGTTAAACTCAGCAGTGGCTCCTACCCTGAATAAGCGTTGAGAGCAGTTTTGTTCATTATTTTGTCAATGACTGAAAAGGGAAATGTGATATCTTGAAATGTGAGGATGGCATTAACATCTTTTGGGTAACCAGAAGCTGCAACAGTGATAAGGGATTACATCAGATGTTCAAAAAGTGGTCAGAAAGGTGACAGATGAGTGTTGGTGTAGACAAAGTCAATGTATCCTAAGAAAAAGAATCTAAACAACGCTTGAATAGTGCTGAACTCTAAAAACAAAAAATCACACAGGCAAAGGAAAATGTAGAGCTGCTTCTCCCCAAATCCTGCAACACTAGAACCAGAGAGCACTTGCTGAAACTTCCAGGAGATTGACTTAAAAATGGTTTTAAAAAAGTATTTCTGTGACTTGCTGCTACAGGAGGTACTGGACACAAACCATACCAGAATATTCAAAAGAATGCAAATTCATGGACTACACATACAAAACAAATACTACATTAAGAAGATGAAGACAAATCCCTATCCTAACATGCCAGCAGAACTATTTTAAGTGCTGAAAGAATCTATGGAGAGAGGCCAGGTTTTTGTCTTCTCCTGGCACAGTGCCTCTATCTGCAGTGTCTTAGACAGATCTGTTATTGACCTAAACATGTATGATTGACATTTCTTACATTCTTAGTTCTTGTAATCCAGTGTTTTAAGGATTTACTAACCACAAGAACAGTTCAAAAGGCAGGCATGGGGATAAGGGAAATGAGAAACTAAGTGCTCCTTAGGCAGCAGGGGGGAAACCTTGAACTCTGAAAATGTAAAATGCTACAGAGTACATTAAAGATACTTGTTTAATTACACATTGTCTCTAGAATTTATATACTAAGGCTGTTCCTGAAGGATAGAAAATTTGTTCTGTGATGTCTCTTCATGTTCTTTCTCTCTCTTTTATCTTGATGTTAAGTTATGTAATTACTGACCACTTCAAAAGCTAAACTTTCTGAATAATTCATACAACACAGCAACATGAGACAGGGTTAGGGGAGCCTGTGGGTATCTCTACATATCAAAAACAGGTATAGACTTCTGATAAATAAAGGGATGGTATTAAAGCTCAAAAACTACCAGAGGAAGATAAAATAAACAGCAGCAAAAAGAAAGAAAACACAAACAACTGTCATTGCCCAGAAATCACTATTCTCTCAAGGATTTGGTACCACAGTAATGGGTAAAAAAATTAATAAGTATTTTCAACTCACATAAGTTTTTATTTTTTGACATGGTTAAATCTTTGTCAGAATAATGAATTAAAGCCAAAAGCAATCTTTATCTGTCAGGATGATTGCACACCCTTAAAAGAAAATTGATTCCATTGCTACAGTTTTAGAAATATGTGCTCAGAGTAAAAGCTTCAGCTTTGGGGTTTTTTTGCCCTTCCCCTTTCAAAATTTAAAGCAGTGCTAAATGCCAGGTGTATTAACTAAACGGAGAGTGCATAGTGACTGAATATTTTGGACACAGGGCTGAGAGATTGGAAACTCATTCGACTATTTGCTTCCATATGAAATCATTCTGGTCTTAAAAGTTATACAGAGCCCTGGACTTCTAGTGCAATCAATAGCTCCACCTCAAAATCGTATAAAATACAGATCTTAACAACTTTGCATCTGTAGTGCAGAAATAGAAAAGACATCATCATAAATGAATCAACAAGAAGAATCAGCAAATTCTTGATCACAACTTTTGTGCTTAATATTAAGAAATCAAAATCAAAATATTGATGACATCATTGGCAGGATGATACTTTCATTTCAGTTTTATATTGTCACTTGAGAAGAACACTATTGGTAGGCAGGGAGTTGCTGAAGGAAAAATTAAGGGAACTGTACTGTTCTCTTAATAGCACACAGGCAATACTGGGTTGTTTTGCCTTTAATTTGTTGCAAAATTCATAAACCCAGCAGTCTGATGTTCTCACAAAATAGATGAGTGAATTTCCTGTCATACATAAATGGGCGGAGGGAGATTTTCAGATTTATCCACAAGATGTGTGTACTTATGACACCCAATACTGATTACTAGAAGCAGGACTGGAGCTACATGAGCCTGTTTATGTTAAATCCCCTTCATTGGCAAGGAAATCTCTAGCTGATTTTGTAGGGACACGGACTTGGAGCCTCTACAAGTTGGTTGCTGTTTCTTGGAGATGGAGAAGGCTGCCTACAGTTGAGAAAGTAAAAAAGAGCTAATCTGTCGCTGTTGAAGAACTTAAAATGTACTAAGCTAAAGTTCTCTTACATTCTTCTCAATCTCAAAGATCTTCAGAGACATTGCAGGACAACACTGCTCATATCTCTGTTCTAAAAGTTTTCTGTGATGCTTAGAAGCCTTGTACATGAGAACTCAGTAAAAAGACTCAAACTGACTTTTCATTTTTTTTGTTTTGTACCACTTTCGTGGTAAAACAGGAATTCACCTCTAGTGAACACTACTATGATAACTATCAGTGATGTCACCTGAGAATTCTGTATTTGATCAAAGTTTGATATTTTAAAGAAAGAAAAATAAAGAAGTACCAGCTAGACACATGATCTCAAACCACAGATTTGGACCCTGGATCTTTCACAACTTGAGAAATTCCTGACAGAAATGTTGTGTGTGAAGAAGCAGGCCAACAGATTCTATTTCAGATTCTGTCTCTTCTTCCTTTGCCCCTCTTTAAAAGGTACTGTTTAGGGCTTTTTCTGGAAAAAGGCAATTGTTTTTTTAAGCTAAAACCTTCTGAATGAGAGTCAAGCTGCTGGGTCTCAGAGCCATTCCATTAGAAAGCTTACCACAGAGTTTAACAGTGATATTAGCCTAAAACTACTTTCCTTCTTTTCACTAAAGAGCAAAGGATTAATCCCATGGCAGATTTAGAGTTGAAGAAAATGTTAACTATGCCAGTATTCCTACAGGGTTGACAGATAAACTTTGGTCAGGTGTAGCATAAATACCATGAAGTGAAGGCTGTTCACAGGCTACTGTAAGATATCTGCAAAGATAAATGGAAAAACAAAGCACACTTATTGGGAGTTTTGTCTCATTTTCATGCTCTGATAAAACATGGACCTCCAGCTACAAGTCTTTATTGATTTTAATTAGGTTTTACAGGTAACAGTCAGCTAAGCAGTTGCATCTGTGCTGCATGTCTGAGTAGTACATAATATTGCCTTTGGAGCTCAGATTTATCAGTGTCTATGTGCAAAGTACCTGCCCAGGGCAATCAAGTAGGACTGAAATGCGGAACATACAAGGAAAAGAAAAGCTCTCTTCTGTCAGAACTTTAACCTGTCACTCATAGGAAAATGCCAGACTTCCCTCAGCTACAAGTTTTTACAGTGAATCTTCATCTGAATCCTTGGCAGGCTCTTTCAGAAACAAAATAGGCAATAAAGCAGCTGCTGCTGAAGTCCTTTCTGTCAGAATTCATATTTTCAGTGGTTGTTTGAAGGTTCTTTCCCCCAGCTGATTCCTTTGGTTCTTCATTTGATATTTCCTTTTTCTTCTCCCTTTTTGCCCTCTTCCTATATTGAACATCAAGAACAGGCATTGTTTTCCTTTTCTGCTCTTCTCTTTCCTGTTTTGTTTGAACTGAAGCATAGCTTTCCTTGCAAAAGCAGAGTGGGGCAGTGTCTTGGTTTGAAAAACAGGTGTCTGCAGGAACCTCCCTTGGAATGGAGAATATAAACCCCCTCCCTCAGAATTATCATAATTATAATAATTTCATAATTATAATAATTATCATAATCATAATTAAAGGGCTCTCAGGCAAAAATATATGAGAATAGGAATAACAGTTCTTTACTAGTATATATAAAGGAATAACAGTTCTTTACTAGTATATATAACAAGCCAAACAAAACAGCAACGACCACAGCACCAACAACAAACAGCACATGGAGCCCAGTCCCGGCCTTTTGGCTGTGGCGCTTTCCGATGCAGTTCCAGCCACAGACAGAGATTTATTAAAAAAATATGGATATTGATCTAGTACTGATATCCAACTGTGACGGACAAAAACTCTCTAAGAGTTTAGAGTTAGAAAGTGTATGTTTATTGCAACGCCAGGCAGGGTGTGGGATAGATCCCAAATACATGCTGCAATTTACAGGTGATTACAGATTCCTTTTATCTGTACAAGTATTGAATACCCAAAATACAAATACATATTAATAACCTTGGTACATCCCATTCCCCGCTTTGTATGGTAATTAGTTCAAAAAGTATTAAGCATGTGTAGTTTGTTCCTTGAAATGGGTCAGAGGTCCCTTTCATGGGGAGAGGTCCCAAAATGGGGAAGTAAATGTAGTCTTGCTCATTCTGACCTTTCTACCTTTTCAATGTAAATATGACAAATGAACCCTTGGTAGAACTCCCATTCCCTGTCTTCAATTGGTTTCAGAACAGAGGAGGCCTACAATTATCTTATGTTCCTAAAAGCTATTTATCAGTTTCTATATTCTTCATTATAAACCCAGCTAACCAAACATTGTGTTGACAAGCAACCAATTATTAGTTAACTACTAACTCTTAACTTCATCGAGGTTGTCCTAGGTTGACTACATGATGTTTTATCCCCAATCGTCTTGTTCTGTTTATGCTGTATAATAATTTTTGCACCTTTAAGACTTGTTGCAGACGGTGAAGGGGGAAGAGAAGAAGCGTGCAGTTTTCAGACACTGTGCTCACTCGTCCACATTCCTGCTCCTGGACTGCATTGTCTGTGGATGGACAGACAGCGGGACAGAGCTCTCCTTTGCTTTTAGTTAGTTTACCTTGGGATTGTGGGGGGTTTTTCTCCCTTTTCTCTTTTCTCTCTTTTCTCTTTTCTCCCTTTTCTCTTCTCTTTTCTTTGTTCAAACCTGTTCTGGAGTGAACACCAGAACAGCACCGGCAGCTCACACCTGTGGCCAGCGGGCCGGGCCTGGGCCTTGGCATTTCCAGCACCGGAGGGACTGATAAGAGACTGAGTGAGCTGAACTGCAACCCAGGGAGGGGACATCCTGAGTTTGTCATCTCTTTTGGAGCAGCAAGGGGTTTTATTGTTTAATATTGTTTAGGTTTTATTGTTTAATAAACAGTTTTTTTCCACTTTTCTCCAAGGAGATATTTTCTCCCAGACCAGTTAGGGGGAGGGGCCGATTGAATTTGCTTTCCTAAAGGAGCCCCTGTGGGGGTTCTCTCCCAAATTTGCTCTGAGCCAGGACAAAGGTCTACCCATTTATTTTATTAACTCCAATAAAGCTTATCTCAAACTAAAATCTTAGCTCCTCTAAAATCTCTAAATTCCTTACAGTTTGTGTCTCATCAGCAGGGGCGCCGCTGGCTCCCGGTGGGCAGGGTGGGTGCGGTGATTCCCCCATGCCTGCAGGGGGCGCTGTGGCACAGGGCTGGGGAGGCGCACGGCAATGGCGGCTTTGTCCCAGGCGGGAAGGGAAGGGATGGAGGAGAGGCTTCAGTTCACAAAACCCCGTGGGGAAGTTGATCCTGGTGCCCTAGCCAGACTCTTGGAAGCAGCAGGCTGGAATCACAGAGATGAGCAGAAATCCCAGGGCAGTGGATGAGATGTATCAAAATTCCATGGCCATAGCTGGAGCTGCGGGATGTCCCAGCAGGGCAGGGGGAGCGGGGCCCAGCAGCAGACAAAAGGCAGCTCCTGGCGGTGTTATAGCAGTGGTAGCGAAGTTCCTTTCCCCAAGCAACAGCTCAACCATCCTTCTCTGAAACTGAGAGCCTCCAGCTGCTCCAGTCCACCCCTTTTACCTGCCTCTCTTCTTGTGGGTTCTCTGTCCCTCTGAGAGAAACTCCCAAAAACCAGAGGAGAGCCACCAGACACCCTCTCTCCCTGAGGCCTGGCCACCTCCCCCTGTCTCAAGCATCCAGCCATCAGTGCAATCTTAACAACTCAGTGGGAAAAGTTCCACAGTGAAAAGGAAAGAAATCTAGTCCCCAACAGGCAGGACCACAGAGCCTGGTCAGTCCAAGTGGAACTGACCCAGTGCAGCGATTAGCAGCTGGCAGCAAGAAGCTAAAAGATGTGTTTGTGTTTCTGTAATTCCCTTTGCCATAACCTTCTCTTGGCTGCACAAGCCTTTGTTGCTTTAAATGCTGTTCAGGATATTCTCTGTCTCCACATATTCTCTTATAGTTTTGCCTGTTTTGGGAGCCCCAGAGATACCACATACTGGGTATCAAACTGGTTGCTGCAGTACCCAAGGACATTCAGGCAGTGCTCAGGTGTGACCATCCCTCACATCCCCAAATAGTCTCCCAGACTTTCTAAAGCTGTCAGCACATTCCTTATCTTCCCTGGTATCTTCTCCTCCCAAGAAAAGGGCAGCTCTTGTTTGCAGACTCATCACTACTGTGTCTGAATTCATGAAGAAATTGCCCTGAAAGACTTGACTCTGTTGGGGTAGAACAGGTTGGATCCTGGTAACACGACCTGTAGAACCATGAGTGGGATTTCTTCTGTGAGAAATTCTAAATTCTACGAACTGTTATTAGGACTGTTTGCCCCTTCTTGCACATATAGGGAGCTGTTTTGTAGTTCTAGATACTATATTTAACAGCAGCATCAGCTTACCAGGTGTAGAAGTCCATCTGAAAATCCTTCATTTTTTGCCTCACAATTGTCATGGGAAAAGACTACCGAAGGGTTAAAACTGCTGAGCTGGTTGGGAAAGAAAGTCTCCTGCTTATCTAGTGTGTTCACAAGTGATGTTTGCAGAACACGCCATGCTGTACTCGAAGGGGGCATGCTGCCCTTTTCTGGACAATTGAACTGGACTTTCTTCCAAACTCCTGACCTGGCTGGACTGAGCTCTGGGGTGGCTCCCCCCTGCTCCATGAGAAGACCCCTCTTGCCTGTCTTCAACCACCGTGACGGACCAACAGAGATGCGAATCCCCTCATCAAGGAACCAAGAACCCCTCTGGCACCCTATTGGCACCCCCATGGCACCCCCCTGGCAACCTCCTTCCAGAGACTGGGACTGTACTCCCCCCCCAACTCAGGGAGGGGGAAAAACCTAACATACCTGTGAACATTCGGCCATGAAAACAATGGAACTGTCTCACCCCCTCCTCCTCCTGCTCCTATTCTTCTCCCCTCCATGGAAACCTAATTTCAGCCACCCTTCCCCCAACCAAGAACAGCATATATATATTGGGGTTCAGTTCGACTGTCCTTTGAGTACTCCCCAAGATGTGTACCAGCGAGTTTCGGCGGCGGGACCCCAAAGACATCACGTTTTGGTAGCTATACCCCATTCCCTGACCTTCTTTCCTCCCTTTTTTCCTTGTCTTACCCTTCTCTTCCCCGGATCCCTTAACCAAACGCATATTTATCTGTGGTTATAATCAATAAAATTGCACCTTGTTGATTTGTTACTGCAAAACCCCTGTGCCTTTTGTTGGTTATTTTTGCACCCAAAAATAATCCGTCACCCGTTCATTTTGGGCGGATCTTCACACCAGGATTATTTTTTCTGTTTATTCCTCCAATCCTCTGAGTGCTAGATTTCATTATGTTCAGATGTTTCTTTCCCTGTAATAGAAAACATTAAAGGGTTGATTTTTACTCACATAAGGCTTCAACAAGGCACTCAGTGCAATAAGCATCTATGAAATCCCATCTGCTAGAGGGGTAGGGCTTGTACAGAAGTTTTGGTCTAATCTGTCTTGGACCATGGGCTAGAGAGGCCCTTGCCAGAGGTTATGGTGGGGACAAACAGCCTGTCCCTATTTCCATATCCCACTTATGCCAATATATTCACCTTCCATAGACTCTGGGTTTGTCTGGGTGCGGTACACATCTCCATGAGCTCAGAGAATCACAGCGTAGTCTGAGTGGAAGGGACCCAGAAGGAACATCGAGTCCAGCTCTTAAGTGAATGGCCTATATGAGGATCAAACCTGCCACCTTGGTGTCATTAGCACCATGATTTATCTTTGAGGGTGAAACTGAAAGCCACTGACTTCCCACAGACCCTTTAAATAAGAGTTTATCTGAATTAAATTATGCTAATCTGATTAGTGTTACTCATAACAACTACTAATTCTGTAGAGCACTAGGGGTGCTTCTCCGAACCTCTGTAATTTTCAGGGCAGGTTAGTGCCTGATAATTACTCAAAAGAGAGAAAAAATCTATTGCATGCACATGATGAGGGTGTTCATGGCATGTAATCCTTACACAGCACCTTCTGCTCAAATCCTTAGCTAACTGCACTGACTAAGGCTTTGGAGTAAGGCTGGACAGCTCCATAATTTAGGCTCTTATGCAAGGAAATAATGTTGCTCAAGTCTCAAAAAATTGTCTATATTGACTGAAATATTACTGTATTAGCTAGAATAATTGTACTTCTCCATCTCAGTCTACTGGAAAAAGTAGATCTTGGGATCAATTTGTAGAAATTAGTGTTTCCAAATCTATATACTCATAATTCAGGAAGGAATTTACCTTATCCTAAAAAAACCCAACATTCCTTTTTAAGCAGATGAGTTGCACCCCAAGATCACTATTATAGGAACTCAGAAAACTCAGGTAACATCTGCAGAGCAGCTACATAAACTTGGGTGAACTGAATCTAATCCCTAATTTCATATAACGTTTTCTTCCATGGAACAGCAACATTTGCCTGGGAAGAATTGTTTTTGTGAAGGTGTCAAGACCAATGCACTTGGTAGCTTTTTTCTAACTCTTACTTCCAGTCCTGACTCCAGGTATAACAGTCTTTTCCCCGCTGTGATCTCTGGGCTCAGTGTAACAAACAATGTAAATGAGGCTGAAATGTAGGTTGAACCCTCATGCCTTGTTACCCCATCAATGGACAGCCATGAGAGGCATTTCAGTGCCCCCTGCAGAGAAATCACAAAGCAGCAGCAAAGTGCTCAGGATGCTGAAGGGCAAGGCCAGCAAGAAAGTTCTTTCTTGATAGAATTACTTTTGACAAATTAATAATTTCCATTTCTTGGAGCACTTGACACCAGTGTTGTCAAGACTTCTTGAGGTCAATGTGTCCTGCATGTATTTAAATCTTATATCAGGAAATCAGTGAAAATCATATCTCAGTGGTGAACTTCCTATAAAACAGTACCACTCAATAGTACAATACCCTTGCCTTTATGACCCAAAAGTTCAGTGAATTGGATCAGCAAATCCTATCACATCTGACCTTTGGTTTGTCTTCTTTAAATATTAATTTTAAATACTAATATTAATTTTAAATAAATTAATCTTTATTCTTCAGCCAGGCATTCTTAAGAATGGTCATACCAAGGGACTTTTTATATTTAATTTGGATCAAAATCTAGAAGAAACTAGTTCTTTTCTTGCACTTGACTGACAGCAAGTTTGAGTCAGTTTTTAGCCATCAGGGACATTTGTCCACCTTCACTTTGTATTGTGCATTTTCATAATATTTCTTTAATGTATTCAAATGTATTGTAATCCCTAGCTGATCTTTCTCCTCTCATGTACAAAGGCACTCAAGCCTTCATGACACTGACTGCTCCTACTACCTTCATTTTCTGCAGTGGAATTGCTTTGATGATGCTTCTTTTTCACTGTCCTATGTTTTTATTTTCCCAATGACTCATACTTCAGACTGCACATAAAATATCTTCCCACACTGCATATATGGTCTGTCAAAAGCTATCATTTGTGTCTCTATTGGAACATGCACTATACCTTTTGATGGCCTTTAATTTTAAAGGTCTTTGTGAAGTTTTCTGACTACTGAAATATAAACAAAGGTTTAATGTTGTTTTTTTTTGGTTTTTTTTTTGGTTGGTTAAACCTTGCTTCTGTAACCTGCTAGACCTTTCAGCTTGTCATGAGACAGCAGGTTGTCTCTGGAGAGGAAATAATAGACTAAATTACAGTTAACTCCTGGATAAATTAACTGTATTTTATTTTGAACAGCAAACCTACATCAGTTATTAATCATCATTGTCTAAAATCAGGTATATTTTTGAAAGAGATGAATGACTGACTTCCAGTTCCTTTGTATATTTGCCTTCTCTCTCTCTTAAACACTTCCATTAAAACTTTGCTGAGATGGGATCCTTAGAAGAAGAAAGCAGTCATCATGGAAGAAAATATATCCTGCATTTGAATGACTGCATAATGCAATGTTTTTTCAAGTAAAAACATAAATTCTGTGACTGCAGTTTCTGCAATTCCTTACCTGGAGCTTGGTAACTGTGCCATATGTATGTTTATTGTCCTTGGCCTAAGAATCAAACCCAGGTATCTTGTAGTGTGGCAGAAAACATCAAAATGTTCCCAAAAGAATAAGCAGTGATGGACATCTTCTACATCTTGAGTCATCCTTGGGAGCTGTGGTGGATAATGGGATGCTCAAGCCCCACCTGCTCCCCAGAGTTTCTGTGTCCCTGGCTCCCCACTGGCTGCCAGACCCATTGGCCCTGCCAACCTCACATAGTCCCATAGAAGGCACTGTGGCCTTTTCAAGTTCTTCACAATCACCCCCCTGATGGTGGCACTCCTTTGTGGGCTAATTAAAGCCTCAAAAGGTAATTTCTAGCTCTGTCTTATTGGGACTGAATGACTTCAACTGTGGAGAAAACAATGGGAGAAAATTTATTTTATGATCACCTCTCTTTTCATCATTCCTTCACAAACCAAAATGGAGATGAAATGATTCTTTACATGAACACCCACGTGGGGTCCTGAATTATACCAGTGGGCTAAGAAAGGGATCTGAAAAATAATTGTGTTTCAACAGATGGCTTCTGGTGTGTGATTATCAATATATGTAATGTGTGGTTTTTGCAAGGACTGTTTATCTGGCTCGTCCTAGCTGTTTGTGTGTATCAAGCATATCCCAGGTGTCTGCAACTACTATGACTCAAAGGGCAGAGAGCAATAAAAATGTCCTTTTAAGAGCACAGCCACTCCAGACACTAATGGGCCTATGAGAGCCTTTGGCAGGCACATCCATCCAGCACTGAGAGCACCAAAAACGAGCATGGATGACAAGAGTGGATTTAGCTGCCAGCTACATTTTACAAGGCCATTCATTCTTGCAAACACCTAAGACTTATAGCATGGTTCCCAGCTGTGCAGAGTAATTAATTATAATAGAACACAAATAATAATCCATTGCTCCTCACTCATAGTAATTTTCACTTTCTAAAACCTGCATGCGCCCACTCTGTGTGGTTACTGCAAATGATATTTATTATCCAACAATCAGATTTAGATGGAAAAACAAAACAAACAAACAAGCAATTTAATTGAAGGGGTGGTAGATGCTGATGTGTCATGCAGAGTAAGAATTCCAGAACAGCCCATACCAAGCCTGCTAGTACAAATATTAAAGTGTCTCTGCACAGGCTGCTTTGAGGCATGGTTAAGACAAGGAGGCTAGCCAGGCAGTGAGTGCTCCATGGTGTTTCAGGGAGAAACATCAAAAGTTATTAATACCAGAGGTTCCTCAAGGAAAACTCCTCCTCTGAGTCCTGGTGCAGTGGGTGAGTAGTTTTCGAGGTGCCCTCTAGTACCTGGTGCTGGCACAATACCAGAGTTTACTGGAAGCAAAAGGAAGGTCCCTTTGCAGGGACAGGGAGTCATCAGAACATGACAGCCTCACCTCTGCTGGCAAAAGAGGTTGGCTCTTCAAAATGATCTGTCTGGTTTCTTTGTAGCAGCAGGAGGATAAAGAAACCCACAAATCACCACAGTGCCCAGAAGGAAAAAAACCCAAGAAAAATTTCAACCCCTTCCAAATCTGCAGGTGGTGTTTGAGAAAGTGAAGTTTACGTGACACAGAAGACAACTCAAAGCTGAGAAAGGACAAATAAATGCAAGATTTATGACTGTACTGAGAGAGGTCATATAGTTACAAGCCTCAGGCATTATGGTTCTGTGTAAAGAATATGGATTGGTCCAAGGAATAACATGGAAGTACGGCAAAACAAAGAAAAAGAAAATAAACAAGCACCAGTTGTTCATCAAATATTACAGTCTGGATCTGTGCTCATTTTCACATGGCTGAGCAACTCACCATCTCACAGCAGGTTTTTTGCCATGTTTCTTTCATCAGGGAGCTGCAGAAAATCTGATCTCCAAAATGTATTTTTGAGCTGTTTTGTTTTAACAAACAGAAGAAGATTATATGTTTCACTGAGTCAGGATGCAGACTACCTTGGTGATGAGGTCCCTACTGCTTCAGCTCTTCATTTCACACTGTTATCTTATCCAAGGGTTTCTGGGAGTCCTATTGTGAAACTACAAGACCTTCTCTTTGAGTCCTTGCCTGTGTAATTTTTGATAATATAAGAAAAACTGAACTCAAATGCCTCTGCCCTCAGCCAGTGGTGCGTCTCCCTTGAATGCTCCCATGCTGTTGCAAAAAGTGCAGTCCTCAAGGCTTCCACCAAACTTTGGAGCACAGTTGAATTCTGAGTGGTTAGGAGCTGATCCAGGGAGATATCAAGGTCACATGCGTGAAATAATCTATAGAAAAATGACAGTATAACAGTTATCAGCCAGGCTTTTGAGAAAGTTTGATTTAAAACTCAGGACTGCTATTTGCTTTTTCCTCTAAGCAGACCTTTGTACTGAGACTTTGCAAATATACTTTGTAAATACACATTTTAACTCCTACTATAGGCTGATACCTTTGCTGGAAGTTTCCCCAGGCAACTTCACATATAGTTTCATTACGAAGATTTCTTCTTATTCACCAACATTTCAGGTGCTAGTCCATTGCATAAGAGCTCAATAACGCTTTGAAATATATATTTTTCTTGTCTGGGGCAACACAACCTTATGAAGTCCCAAATTATTGCTCAGCTAAGTAAAATTACATAGTTCTCCTTTGTAGTTCAACCAATTGTTTAGAGAAAAATACAGCCTCAGTTACTCTGTAAACCTCAATACTCAGCCAGACTGTGATGATATTTGTTTCTCAGCAGTGATGGAGAAGAGTGTTTTCCTCTGTTCCAACATCATTCCAACCTGGCCAACACCTGGAGATTTGGCATAGTTATCTTAAAAAGCTTTTAATAAAGCACAGCAATATGGAAAGAAGGCATTTATCTATGTGTTACTATTAGCCTGGATCATATTTTTGTGAATTATGAAGGAAAATAGAAACACAGCTGGCTAAACAATGCCCTTTAAATGTCAGGACAGTGTGTGTGCATATATGTGTGTGTATATATTTATCAAGATTTAAATTTTACTTCTGTTGTTGTTTTCTTCCCACTATGGATTTCAGGTGAGTTTATTTTCAATATGCCAAACACACTGTTTTCAGGAGTTATTTTATTCCAGGATAATTAGTTGGGCACTTAATTGTTTCAGGTTCTCTGAAGAATTTTTCTGGGATTTGCTCTTTGCCTACCCCATATGTAAAATCAGCTAAATATTTTTTATTGGGAACTTCAGTCTCTGAAACATCTGCTTTGTATTCCTCACTGAACATTGTGTGTTGATAAAATACTCCTGGGAGCTTGAGTACTTGATCTGAGCTTTTTGCCATCTTCCCGAATAACTTCAAAAATATTAGCTTTTTGGGTTTAGGTTAGGATGGGTGACCATTTACCTTAGAGCTTTCATAAACTTCTGTTTGTGAAAGCTTTGTCTTTCTATGCAACAGAGACATTCCACGATGGCTGTAGGAGACACGGTGCTCTTGGAAGGGCTGCTGAGGCCTCTTGCTCAACAGGATTCCCAGGTCTGCAGTATGGGTTAACAACAAATGCTGCAGATGGACATACTCTGCAATCCCAGCCACCAGATCAAGGATTTTAGAGGCTCTGCATTACAAGCTGGCCACACTGTCAGACCAGAAGCTGGCCTTTTCCACAGTTTTCCATGGAGGAAAACCCCAATATTGTGTGCCAAAGAAAATTCTTTTCCGTGATGCTGAGTACTTGATTTCACTATAGGAAAAATATCTCCTCAGTCCTTAATCTCATCCCTTAGCAGTTTTAAACCTTTTATTTGGGACTTCTCTCAGATCAAGAGTAAATAGTCAGGTTGGTATGTTATGATGAAATTGTGTGATTGCTCCCATATGACAAAAAAAGAAATGTTTGCTTCAGCTGTAAAGGAAAAATCACATAATTGTTCAGGTTGAAAGGAACATCCAGAAGTCTTTTAGTGGCCCAACCCACCAGCTCAGGCAGCATGATCTAGAGCAGGTTGCCCAGGACCATGTCCAGATGGGTTTTGAATATCAGGTTTCTTCAGATGGAAACCACAATAAATAAAGAATTAAAGCTAGAACTTGTTCAATTAGATCAGAATCTAACTCCTTCCTCTTCTGCCAGACCTTCTACACTATCACAAATGAAAAAAGGAAATAGGATTTCATCTGTGGATTCATTTAGATTAAGTAACTTTCTTTGCTTTCTCACTTATATCCTACTGTTTATGAAAATTGTCTGTTTCAGCAGTGGAAGAGGTTTTCTGCATATAAATTGGTGTGGATGTTTAAATTTGTCAAGAGTTTCTGACTCCTTTGGGAGGAAAGTGACTATATAAATGTAAAAGACTTTGTTATTTTAAATTATTTCTTTTCCCATGACAAGTGCTTCTGCAGTGTTTTGGTTGTTGTAGAGGTTGTGGTGGTGGTTTGTGACCTGACATTGCATCTGCCCACAACACACAAAGATTTATTTCAGAAGAAATGAAATTAGCACCCCCTTCAATTTTCCACTTACACAGTATTTTACATTAGATATCTCTAACTAGTTTCTTTCTCATCCTTATTTTGTGTGACATGTGGAACTAACATTCTCAGAGAAATTATTTTGTCTTCTGTGTTTGCCCTCAGTTTTGCCCAGTGTCATGCTGAATAGGCTGACAATTCCAAATATTAGACTTTTGCTGCATTTGGTTTCAGGATACACACTGATGCCCTAGTTTCTTTTAGAGAGAGAGATTTGAAGGAATCATAGACATTTTTGCCTGTGAAGAAGTAAACATGTTGTATTGTCTGTGTTTCTCACCCCTGATGCACATTAAGCAGTTGGTGTCCGTGCCTGTGCCCACATGCTACAGAGGAAACCTTACTCATACTTTTTTGTATTGTCATCCCCTGGAGAATACTGATATTCTCCTCATTTTCTGTAAAAGCAGAGAAAGTCTTGCCTATCAGCTGAGTAAAGCAGTGATGGGACAAATTACCAACTTTTTTTTTCCCTTAAGGTTCCCCTCTATCTTAAGCCCATTTTTGGTGCTACAAATGTTATTTTTAAAATAACGGATTTTTTTAATCTACCCAACAGTACCTGTCTACTGGCCTTTGCAGCAGCTATGTCATGCCTGGAAGCCCAAGAAATTGCACTGTTTGCATGGTTCCACTGCTGAAATTTTGTGCCAGCACCTGTAGAAAGCAATGAGGTTCTTGGCTTTGTCATCCCAATCCAGGAGCAGTGAAGAAGAGGAATAAGAAGTCCAAGACATTTTAAGATGGTCATAAATGAGTTGCAAAGGTTGATTTTTTGGTTGAAAACTACAGTTTGTATGATTTTTAGAACTACTGACAAAAGCTATCTTCTGATATGTCCTGTCTTCAATGAGCTTTGCACTTCTGCTAAAAAAGTGCATTTTCTTCCAGATCTTTCTTCTGCAATTTTCAAAGATACCAGATGAGGTATAAAATCGGTTCTCTTCCAAGAAGTTTGAGAGGTCCAGTTTTAGCGGTAATATAAATTAATTAATTTAATTTGTATTAAATTATATATTATATTAATTAATTAAATAAATTATTTCTGGTGGTCTAGTGAGATTAAAAAAATTAAGAAGGGGTTGACAGAGAATTGTTATTCTTTCACCATGTATACATGGGGGCTGTGGTTGGCTTTTCATTTCTTTTCCAAGCACTATTGTTCTAGTTTGGAGATGAATTATGAGGTTTGGGAAGGTTTACATGAGCTGTTCTCCACCTATAAGGGCATCAGAACTAGTGACACAGAAAGAAGCAAAATCAGTATTAGAGACTAATCTTTGGAGGAAAAAATATGTGCAGAACCTGTAAGCACCTCTAGCAAAATTTACAAAACAGGTAATTTTTTGCTAGATTCCTTTATGCTAGATTCCTTTTAACAGGCTGCAGTTTGTGTAACTTGTCAGATATTTTTGGCAGAAATTTCTTTGCAAAAAATCAGAAAATGCTCTTTTGCTGAGTTCAAAACATTCTGTGGTGGCTTGGTTTTTACTATATTTGATTATATTTTGATTATATTAGCATTACCATGCCAGCATTAAACAACTTTATTTGTTTAGACCTTTTTCAGACAGCTCACATTTCTAATAAAACAGGAAATATCATTCATATATAGGTCAGGAGAATACTAAATGTTTTTCTCTTTAAGAGTTTTTTCTAAGGAAGAAAAACAGTTTTGATCCACCAGATATGACATTTAATTTGACAATGTTAAATGTACCAATCTTATATAAAAATTAAATGCAAAAATATCACTTTTTAACACTACATTTTTGATCATGCAGTAGTACTACCCATATGTTCTGGAGCTCTTTAAAATACTTAAGAAGAAGTTGAAGGGTAGTAATGACAAATTATCTGTGTGAGTACAGTCTTCAGGAGAATTTAGGTTCCAAAGTGCAATTTTCAGTAGCTGAACTCTTATCAACTGAAATTTCCTGAATCTGCATTTTCAAGACAAAGAAGACACCTTTATTTCCTCTTGTGAGGAATATTCCGGGAGGAACACCTCAACTGAGGTAAATATTGGTCACCCACAGGTGTCATTATTATGGCAGGAGATTGACAGCTATGATTTACATATATATCTGATGGTTACAGTTCTCCTGAAAAAAAAAGCATGGAAATAAGGCCGGAAATTTGGAAAATGTGTAATGGTGTGTGGGTGGATTCTAGTAATTCTTGAATACGCTGTTCTCTAGGTCTTTTTACAGAGCAGAATTGCCTGTGACACACTATCATCAAATACACTCCAGAGGAGCTGATCTGCACACGCTGATGGAAGGAATAAATAGAGATGTGTAACGGGTAAAAGGTGTCTGTTGATCTGCAGAATTTGCTCCTTATAGAGAAGTTAAGGGAAAAAGAACAACACTAAATGCCATCCAGGAAGGATCTTCCTGGGAGATGTGAACCATGGTATCATCAGAGCTACAGGCCAGAATAGGCAAATCACGTGCTCATTGAAGGACTCACCAGAAGTCCTGGAAGTCTTTGAGCACAGAAGTCAGTGAGGATATGGGTCAGGTTCCACGTTCCAAATTCTTTCTAAAAATAATGTCTAAAAATAACTGCAGGGCAGTGCACCTTATGTCACATACATTGTACAAAATAAATAGGTGTGTCCAGGCTTTCTTTCAGCCCTCAAAAGAGAATGAAAATCATAGTGGAAAATGCATGTGATCAGAAAAGTACTTGCTGCTATTCATTCACTAACATTATACTTTTGATAGGCCCTTTTCTGTCAATCTATTTACACAGACTGGCATAGACTATAAAACTTTGAATGGAGACATGACAGCTTTAGGGCTAGAGCTGTTTGTGAATACTAGGGGGAATGCATTTGGTTTTGGTAAATTTACCTAAAAAAGAGGAAAAGGAGAGCAGGGTTCTGTAATCCCAGATCAGTCTGTCACAGGCCAATCTGAGCTTGCATTTAAGGGTAATCCTCCAACACTGGATGTAAACAATGTCTGCCACCTTGCTATCATTACTGCTCAGAAAACCAAGCCAGTTTCTCTGTGGCTCCTTGAGGCTAATTAAGGCTTATTAATGTGTTATGTTGATTGCTGATGTCCTTCTGATTTGCCCTCTGCAAAAATTAGTCCAAGACCTGTGAAGTCTGATCTCTTTGAGGGATAGTTGCAACAGAACCACAATTCATCTACTAATGTGAAAAGCTTGAAAAATGTGATGATCTGGATTTACTTATGTAAGGTATTATGGACTAAATAAACTGGTGTCTTGTGGGTAAAACTTATTTTGTGACTCTGCATCAGCTTCATGCTTTATAAAAGAATTTGAGAATGAGTAAAAGCAGGAAAACTGTATAGCCCTTATCTTTATTAAAAAACCCACTCTCAATTTGAAACTCCATCTCTTGATCCTCATTCTAAACCATCTTTTTATTCTGTTTTTAAAATTTAATATTCCTTTTAATAGTGAAAAACAGTTGTTTTGAAAAAGTATAAGGAAATTCTCTTTAAAATTAAAATCTGTCTGAAGTAACTGCTGAACAGACACTCTTCTTATAAGGGCTTGACTGTAGAAATGTTTCAAAGAAATTAGCATTTTAGACTCTATTTTATTTTAACTTTTGTACTACAGACTGTTAAGGAATTTCACTTTAATGCCATGATGGAGAAGAGCTACATAAAACCTAAACAGCTAATAACAATATTCATGAAAAATATACTTTTGGTGTTGTCAGTAGAAAAGAAACTAAAGATAAATAGCTCAAGGAGTGTCAGTATGGTAAGAAATGCAAAATCCCAAAAGTTTCTTAATGATGAACTTAATGGCAAGGCTGGATCCAAACACCAATGCAGGAGAGGACCCTGGTACACTGAAGCACTACAAAATCATTTTAAACAGGAAAATCCAACCTTCTGCATTTTTTTTTACAGTATTTCTTCAGCCATCACCTGCATGATGGTGCCTGTCCCTGGATTGTCTCTGAGCAGTGGTAGCACATTCTGAAATCTTTTCCAGCTTCAGACCATGGCAGCCAGGACCTTTCATAAGGAATCAAGAAGGCTCTGCTATCTCTGCAGCATTTTCTCTTGCTTACCTGGACTGGACCATTCAGTCAACATGATGATACCCTAAAGTGCTTTCTCTGGGCCTTGATGAGGTAATAATTTGGCTGTCTTCTTCTTGTAGACCTCAGCCTAGAGGACCATGAACTTTGAAGCTGAATCCTGCTTGACTGTTTTGCCATCTGAAATTACTATTAGGATCTGCTTATTTTCTTCATTGTCATCTTCAATGAGATCCACTTTGTTCTGGGTAAAGCCCAAATTGTAAATCTCAGTGGCTCTCTGAGTCGGTACACTCTAATAAAACAACATGCCAATAGCATGACTGAAAAACAGAACAGAGGGGTTAAACAACTGCTTCAGTTGTTTCCTTCGCCTCCATGAATGTCAGAATGTTGAAAGAGTACACTATAATCACGGATTCTTGTTTGTTTTTCTGAAATTTTCATGAAGTAGACGGTTTTCATCCATAGCACATTTATTAGTGAGGGCTTGAAACCTTGTGCAACCTCCCTGGCATGTGATTGGCTGTTTGCCTTTAGTAAAAAAAATCATCCTGTCACTGATTCTATGAAATCATAACTTGTCATCAATCTGACACAAAATTTGAGCTGATCACTCCCATTTAGACTGCTCTAATCTCCAAACTGCAGAAGCGCATTCAGTCAGAATGGATTTGGGGCATCATGCAGAGGTCTCATCTCAGGCGAAGAATGGCGAAGACAGTGAGGCAGGACAGCAAAAGTACTGACTGGTGCAGCTGAGGTCTCCATCAGGCAAAGAAACAAAGCTGATGAAATCTCTTGGGATTCTGATTGCTCTTTTTCTAAAACTCAGTTATCAAGGTTTCGGTACAGGAAAACTTGCTGCATTTCTCTACCATGCTTTCTGTAATAGATGTTCATGACTGTATAAAACAACATGCAGATCAGTGCAGGGATGTGATGATGTATGTGGAGATTAGGGTCATCACATTGCTGATACTAGAGACTGAGGAGGGACAGGAAATCTGCTGTCTCCTTTATTTTTTTTAATGAAATCACTTTTGATAATTATGCTTATAGACTTATTGGGCCTCCCTGGAGGATCACAAAGACTACAGAAGAACATAAAAATAATTTCTTATACTTCCTACACTCTTTGCTCAGATGCTCCAAGATTACAAGGGTCTGGAGCTTTTTATTGTTAGCAGCAGACACAGATATCTGGGGTAGCAGATTAATAGACCCAGCATTAATAGACCCAGCTTCCTCCCTAAATTGCTCACAGCTTCTACAGATAATGAAAAGGATGCAATATTCTAATTTTGCGTATGGGTATGTGAGGCAGTTTGCAATTATATAACCTTCCAAAGTAGTTCTGTGACAGAGATAGGAAAGTTAAAAATCCCAGTCACAAGAATTTTAGTAGTAGGATAATAACACAGATGTGCAAATAAATTCCAAAATCTCTTCATTGGTTCATAACTTGACTTAGGACTTTCTGAATTTAAAGAATATTTATTGCAAGAGCAACTGAAAAATAACCACGTTTTTAAGAAAATATCCTGGTACCCAGGAACACTTGGATTTCAAATTCCAGCCCTGGTTTGCAACTCCTACTTCTTTCTTCTCTTCTAGATTTTCACTTACAGTTTGTATTTGCCTCACAGCAATTTCAAGGATGGGAGGAGGGGGAAATGTCATGGAAGTTATTCATGCTAATATGCTTTCTGCAATATGTTTAAGAAAAATCTCCTATGCAGTGTTCTCTGTGGAGCATTTTTCCTGAATATTTTGCAGTGGATTTTTAAAATACATATATGGTGCTAAAGTCAGTCTAATCCTGCCAGCAAGTCTGGGGAAATAGATAGTTTCTTCCTACAGGAATACATTTACAATCCTGAAAGTTATACACTAACAACACACCTCAGTGCTGAGACCATGGAAACCTTTATTGTATGTTCAGGACTAGTGGCCTGCCATGCAAACAAGGGTCACAAACATTCAGTTTATGAGTTGATTAAACCTTATAAACCTTCCTTGATTTCCCCTCTGCTAATCATGATAGAATTTCTAAGCACTTTGTAATGGTTCCAAAGTAAACCACATCAAGCTTTCAAGCACAGCAGGATTCAAGAGCTTGTCCAATCACAGAATCTTTTGGAGCACATCTACCTACGCTGGATTAGTTTGGAAGCTTTTCCAAAACTGGCAGTCTTTGTAAAAATACTTTATAGATATTCTTTTAATTCACCTTTTCCCAGCAAAAGCAGAATAAATCCCAAGCACCTGTCAGTTTTACCAATGCTCCTGACTGAATCATGACATTAATATTTGTGTGTCTTGACACTCAAAAAATTCCAGCCTCTTTTACAGTGAGTGTTAAACACAAAACCTCCCCATCCATAGTCCATTCCAGTCAAAGGAAAGGGAGTAAAGGGAGTAAAAAAAAAAATGTGGGAATGGGGAGATAGCTTGGTTTCGTCATCATAATTCCTTCAATACTTTTAGATGTATTTGGTATATATGACATTTTCTATGCAATGCTTCATGGTTGATACTATTTATCTCTCTTACTCTTTTCCAGTTTTATGTGTGTATAGTCACATGCCCGCATTTGATGTCTTAAAAATGAGGTTTCTGCGTACATGGATGCATGAGTTAATTTGTTTGTCCTTATATAATTTTCCTAAAATCTACTGAGTCTTGGCTGTTAACTGTTGTCTGAAGGTGACAGGTGGTATCCAGCTAAAATTTGAAGGAGTGACCCATAAAGTATTTTTTTCCTAATATTCAATCCTTCTTCCTTTCCAAACCCCAGTCTCTGACCCCAAGCCTATTCCATGATATTCCGCAACAACCAATCTGTCCTAAAATCATTTGAAGTCATCTCAACCTCTACATATTCTCCTCTTCTCCGTTTTTTTTCAACTGGTCTATGGTCAAAGCACAGGTGACATATATCTCAACTCTCTCCAAACACTCCTCCTTGTTTCCTGTACCCTCCATTCTCATCACACCATTTTGGAGTACAATGAGTTTATAAAATAATAAAAAATTTTAGACACAGTCTAATAACAAACCTTTAAGGATGTAGCAAATGCTGATATTCCTAAGAATCACCTATCTTTAAGTTTTTATTTCCTGAGGCCCACAGATTTTATTTTCTCAAAGAGAGAGGCCTTGTCTTTTAAGGTTTTGTTCTGAGCTGTTCTTGACAGCTGTGCACTGCAACAATCCATATAGCAGATTAGGACTTGTATGAATTCAAAGTTAGGTAAGTTTTCTGACCATAGGATTCTGGGGCATCCATCTAAGCAGTGCTTGGAATAAGTGATTCTGTTTACATCTTGTTCCTCTGGGATTCTCTGAGCCTCACTGGATTGCCATCGGTCTCATCTTGGTCATCTCGTTCTGCATTCTCTCGGTCCTTGTGGGCATTCTTCTCTCTGAGAGTTTTCTTGAGAGGGGTTTTTGAGTCAGCTTGGGGACAAAATGAGTTCTGGGGGCATCTGGAGCTAATTGCCTATTTCCCTTTCACAGTCTCTGGTGGTCCTTGATGCTTCAAAACTTGTAAATTTAGGATTAGAAGGGAGAAGGGACACATTTGTCATTATGTTTTGTGAGGCATGAAAAATAAAACCTGCTGATGTTGGCTGTTGTGATGGGATCGTGCAAGGTTCTGAGGAAAGTTTCCAAACAGAGAGGATAGCAGCAGTTTAAAGAGAGAAAGAAAGATCAGGATCTATTTTTGGGCTAAAAGTAGATCCTCACCATAAAATGATTGATGACATAAAGTAATGTCCAAGCATTTCTATTCCCTTCAGAAACAGGCTTTTAGTGCAGTCTGGAGATCATAAGATGGATAAAGATTTGGTTGGAATCAGGTTTGGGAAAAGAAAGAGTTTAAACTTATCTGTGGTGGTGGTGAGTGTGGTATAACCTAGAAAGATGAGTGTACTGGAAAGAGCACTGGCAATGATATTCCTTTATTTTGTTTAATTACTTCGTGGTGGCTGTGCAGCTTTTAAAATACCAGATCTTAAGGGCTAATAAGGGGTAATGTTTCAACAGGAATGATTAGTACTGGATTGAAGGAAATGTCAAAAATATTTTGTAGCAATACTACAAGATTAGTACTACTGAGTATTACCCAGGAGTTAAGTTGAATGCAAGTTGTTAATGAAATGATATCATATGCTTATACATTATATAAGAAAAGTAATATTAATGCTTTTTGAGATAATGGCTTATTTTTGGTTGCTTTAGCTGTGCCTGAGAAGTACAGTAGAATTCAAGTTAGAGTAGTGGGAATAAGGGAGGTAAATACTAAAAGTATGGTTATGTCTTGTGATTGCAAAGCCAGAGGCAGGTTAGTGTTAATTTTCAAAAAATCGGAGTAGCTCATTATTGTATTGATTTCAGACCTTCAAAGTAAAATAATTTAAAATTACCTTAGCCAGCTGTATTGGGGTTTTGTGGACAGGTTTTGGTAGTGGGGAATCTACCAGGGTGGCTCCTGTGAGAAACTGCCAGAAGCTTCCTCTGTGTCTGACAGAACCAATCCCTGGTGGCCCCAAGGTGGACATGCTGCTGGTCAAGGCTGGACAAGTTAGAAATTATGGAAACACCTCTGTGATAATATATTTAAAAAGAAATTTTAAAAAGTTACTGCACAGCTGTAATTTTGACCAGGGAAGAGCAAAGAGAGACACCCAGGTCAGTGCAGAAGGAGAGGGAGGACACGCTGCAATCACCAGAGGTGAGTTTCCTCTGCAGGCTGTGCTGAAGGCCATGTTGAGGACCATGGTGAGGCCGCTGTGCCTCTGCAGCCCCTGGAGGTCCCTGGTTTAGAGGGATCCACCTGCAGCCCATGGAGGAGACCCACAGCAGAGCAGGACCCACCCTGGAGCAGCCTGTCTTTGTGGGACTGCACCCCATGGAAGAGTGACCCACATTGCAGCAGTCTGGGGAGGACTCTTGCCCATGAGAGGGACTCACACTGCAGCAGTTCACAGAGAACTGTTGCTTGTGAGATGGACTCACATTGGAGAAATTAATGGAGAGCTATTTCCCATGGGATGGACCCCATGGCAGAGCAGGGGAGGGACTCCTCTCCCTGAGCAGTGGGAGAAAGTATGAGTGATGAACTGACCATAACCCCATAACCCCCATTCCCTGCCTCCTTGGGCTGCTGGGGCAGGAGGTAAAGCTGGGAAGGAGGGAAGGGGTGGGGGGGAATGTGTTTTATTTTATTTCTCATTACCTTGCTCTGATTTTGTTACCAATAACTTCTATTATTATCTTTAATTCAAGTCTGTTTTTCCCATGACCGTATTTGCTGAGTGATCTCTCCTGGTCCTTATCTCAACGCATGTACTCTTTGTTATATTTTCTCTCTCCTGTGCAGCTATAGAGGGGAGAGGCTTTGGTGAATGCCTGGCACCCAGCCAGGAGCAAGCCACCTTACCAGTGAATCACAGTTATCATTTTAATTCTAATCAAATCCAGAGCTAAGGTTAAGGTTAGTATTAGAGATCAGAAAGTGAGGAAGAGATACAAATTTTTGGTACTGTTTCTAGACTAGGGAAATAAAACTAGAATATGAACCAAATGGCTCCAATTTTTTTCCAACTTGACAGTAAGGCTGAAAAGTAAGCAGTGAACAGAGTTAAAATTAGGGCTATAATTAGTATAAAACAAATGAGCAGGAAAATATTTTTAAAATGTATCGTGGATTGTATATAGAAGAAAATGACAGTTCTGCTTTTACATGAGAGAGAATATTGTTATGACCTTTTATCTTCAGGGCTTGACTGTCACCTTTTAATTCACCTTTGACAGTCATCTTTGACCATGTTATGGGTTAGTTTAAGGTTGAGATAAAAATGGAGATGTAAGAATCCTTACATTTTGTGTAAACCACTAATGTAAAACAAAGGTTTGAACTGTAGGGGTGAAAGTTTTTTCTTTTGTCTCAGGTCTGGTTACCATGAGTAGAGCTTGGGTTACAGTTAGATTTTCAGTCAGCTTTAGGGGTGGTCTAGCTTTAGGGATTTCATGGATGAACAAATGAAAATGACAGGATTTTAAAGAGGCACCATAGTTACCTCTTTTAGTCTCTGCAGCTGGTGTAACAGGGTTACAGAGCAGAATATGGGAGAGGGAAGAAAAGAATTGTCTTATTTATGGTATAGAATGAAAACTGAATTTTAAGATTATTGTACCAATAATTTCTACTTTTATTTTATGCATGACCATCAGTTATAGTACTACTGAAACTCGTTTTAGGCATATGCAAAAAAAAAAAAGAGGGCAGGAAGAGGTTTATGTTTTATATTAAAGATATTGCCAGAATAAAATTAACCCTGAGCAGTGGTTATCTTTGTTCTTTCTAGAAGAGTTTGACAACCATAACTAGAGCAAGGTTAGACTAAAGGATGTAATTATTGGTAAGCACATGAGAGAAAGAAATAATGAGAAACAGCTTCCTCCATATTTCTATTCTCTCAGATCAGAAGAGTTGTGATGCTTTTACACACGTCCTTATGAAGAAATAAGAGCTCAAACAAGGTTTTGGGCAAGATTCTTTGTCCCTCCCATAATAATTACGCTTCAATTGCAACTAATTATGTCTTCTAATACCCATCCACAGGCCTCTAAAAGTAAGTGACCTTGAAGCTCTTGATTTTTGAACTGAAGTTCACAGGGCTCTCATGGGCTTGAAAGGGTTCTGGAGCAAACTGAAATTACAACTAACTCTTTAACTTCTCTTATGAAAATGATTACAATTCCTACAAGGAATACTAGGATGCTCATTGAGCTACATTTAAGGACAGCTGTGACAAAGCTTTGGGAAGGTGACAGATACTCTCACACTGGGGGAAATTACATTAAGAGTGGGATTCAATGTACATTAAGACACCTATATTTGGTATCTGAAGGGTTTCATTTAATTTTGTGTGCATGCTGTCTGAGCTCTTGCTGTGGTCAGTGGAAGTGTGGGGAGTCTGGTTGGTGGAGTCCCACATACGTTCACACCAACATGTGCTTCATTACAGTGAACAAAATCACTCCAGTGACTGGAATAACTAATGGCTCAAATCACTTCCCTAACAACAGAAATTGTCCATCATTGGAGATGTGTTTAAACAAAGACTGGATGTGGCACTCAGTACCATGGTATAGTTGATGAGGAGATGTTAGGTCATAGGTTGGACTTGATGATCTCAAAGGTCTTTTCCAACCTTGTTCATTCTGTGATTCTGTGTGGTTCTGTTATTCCGTGAGATAAAGAAAGGCATTTCATTTGCCAGAAGCCACAGGTCCCACAGACTCTATGTTATATCTGCCCATCTCACCTGTAGGACTTGGCTACTCTTGAGCATCAAAATTGGCATCAGATACCTGTATTTAGGGAGTTGGCATTCAGTTTAGCTCTGAATTCATTAGACATGGAGACTGGACAGTCACATTCAGGCACTTAAATTTAAGTGTCCTAATCTGGAGCTCAATCCCCCACAAAGGGGAGTTGTTTGCAAGGACAGAAGTTCTGGAGTGCTGTTTAGGGGGGTTTAGTTGCCTGGCCTCCAGCTACTGTATTCTACAGAGCCAGTTTCATCTTTCTCAGAAGCAGACAGGCCTATCAGTTCCCTTATCACATGAGAAAGACCTGCAGATACTTCTGTATTAGGCAACTGAAGTATGACATTAGCATCCAACAATTTTTGATGCTCATCTTCAAGATAAATCTCAGGATTTTGCTGCCTTGACACAAATTCTAAAACAGAGAAATTCTAGAATTATGGTGCTTATTCAGAAAGAACGTATATTTGGGTAATTTAAGGGATAACAAACCATTACATGATTGAAAAAAATTATATCTCCCAAAAGTATTGCACTATAGGAAATCTGGAATTATAAAGAAACTCAAATGTACATGCTATGAAAATACACAAGTAAGGCACCTACACAATCATGCTTTTCTCTTGCTTTCAGAAGCATTTTCAAAGTTTTCAACCAACTGGAAAAAAGGACATGTTTTGTGAGATAGATGCAAGCATCCCTGAAAAATCATAAAATCATAGAAACATTTTGATTGTGAGAGACCTCAGGAGCTCATCTACTCCAACCATGCACTCAAAGAAGGAATGACTTCTAAAAAGAAAGATGTATTTAAAATGTGGTAATTGGGTTGAGGAACGTGTCAGAGGGCTCAGCAGGGACTATGAGGTGTTTTGCCAGGACAGAAAAGCGCAGTCCTTTCTCTTGGGTGGGGATAAGAAGCCAGAGAGTTAGCTCAAATAACAGCTGCACAAGTAGAGGGCCCATGTTCACAGATACAGACCCTGTGTCTTTGAAGCATTGGGGATTTTTTTGAATTAATTAGAAAAAGAGTTGACCCTTAAAGAGTTCTCTTTCAGGACTAGGCATCTTGGGAGATGCTAAGATATTTAAGGTTGTAATTGACAGCTTTGATCTTAATGATATTTTTTAATAACATAAATCTGATTGTAAATTTGTTTTGTATCCTCATGGCCTGAACTATCAGAAAAATTGTGTATTTTTTTTCCCCTGGCCATTATTATGGCTTCATAAAGATGGAATAAAACAATTTATTTGGATTTGGTGTTCTAATGGTTTTCAGCATTTGCTTGAGCCTCTTGATATGGAAATAACAGATTAATGTAAACATAAACTCTCTAAGATCTTAATGCAGCAAAACACACCCACCCAAAAATGCACACATTAAGATTATTTTTAGAGATAATTTCTCTTTTAGCTGCAACCACGCTAGAATGCATGCATCTGTGGAGAATTACAAGAATGTGTGGTGATTCTCCTCTGTAATGTCTTTTTCTATGTTCCTCTGACAGAGAAGGAATAAAAGCAATAGGTAAACCTCTTTGATTTTTTTCTTGCCAATATGGCCATAAAGGGGAAACAGAAAATGCTTCACAGAAGAGAAAAACACTTTAATTTTCCTCTGACTTATTGTGTATCCGTTTTAAATACTTATCAATCTGGAAATCATTGAAATACAACATTTGAAAAGCAGTTGATTCTTCTTTATCAAAACATTAATTTACTGTTCTAAACTAATATTTGCATTTTAATCTTTCATACAGTTAAAACATCAAAAAGTTTTAATACCTCGTGTTGGTCAAAATTAATTTTGTACTATCAAATGATTAATCACCAACACAACCAGAGATTTTTCAGCATTCACATATAAACAAATAAATGCACATAACATCACCTTTAATGAACCAAAGAAGTCTAGTTTTGGAGTAATATATGAATCTATTCAATCAGCAGTACTGTAGCTTTGGCTCTAATATCTGAAAAATGATCACCATCAGTATTGTGATTTAACAGTAATGAGCTCTTCTGGACTGCATTTGATATGGATACACTCAGGGCAAAAGAAGACTTGGGGGCTGTAAAATACCCAGTTAATACAGATTTGTGAAATGCAAGTAGAGGACCTCTGAGCTTTCAGGTCTGTGACAGTATTTCTATATAGTTTTAGCCCAATATAGTCTGTGACTCACACCACTTACAAGTCATTAAAACACATTGAATTGCAGTCTTGATGGAGAGAAACCTGAAGTTATGACCACCCAAGATCTCTTCAGTACTCAGCTAAAGGTCTCTGTCCATTTTAATGTGGCATAATTCTTTCCTGCTGGCACCAGGATGTGATTTTTGCTGGTGTTTTCTGTGAAGACTGAAGGAAACAGTAGTTAAGCTTTGCTCCCTGGGTTAGGATAAAGTGCATTGGTGAAGCAGTCTAAAAACTTGGGCTTTTGCTATTTAGCCTGGCCTCTGAAGAAAGCAACCCTGCACTCCATTGGACTGAGATCTCAAACTCAGTTTAGATTATCTTCAGATGTTTTCCAAAAGATAATAAGGGGTTATGCCCAAATGCAGAAAAGCGAGAGATTTTTGTAGCTTTCAGAATCTCTTTTGTGCTTTCTATTGTTCCTAAAATGACACTATTGAAGTAATCGGTATTTGAGAATATTTAATTAATATAGATTACCTCCTGAGTTCTATCACGCCAACTCTCTAGTACTGTTCCCTAAAAAAATCCTAGAAATCTGCACAGGACACACAGATAAGCCAAGACTTAAATCAGAGACAGCTTGACAGCTTTCTGTAGCAGCACCTGAAGGCCAGTGGCATCTAAATTTACAGAGGCTCTGGACACCTCTGTGTAATGATCTGAACCATGCACTTAATGACTTGCATTCTATCTTCTATTTCTTTGCTAACAAACAAACATTATGCAATGAAGACCAAAAAGGGAATTTTGAGTTTTTCCTGCTAATCAGTTTTTGACCAGCCTTTTATTTCCTATTGCATTGTGCAAAGTTGTTATAAACTTAGAGCTTTTCATGGTCTTTCAGCTTCAAAGTTTTCTAGAAGAACTAGAAGGAGAATAATTTTAAAAATATCTTGTTTTTTTGCAGGATCTGGATTTCAACTCACTCTGAGTTCACCTTACTTTGTAAAGAAATAGGAAAGCTAGCAATGTTACTCTGATTCAGTATCTTGTCTGAGCTTGAATTATTTTGCAGCTCACACAACAACAGCTGCTGCGGAAATCAAACAGCATCAGGCTTTTTCAGAAGTTAGATGAGATTCTTAACTGTCCATGCCATGCAACAATTCATTCATCTTGGCTGCAGCCTGCTCAGCTGAAATAACACGGTGCTTTGGAGCGTGTCAGTACAGCTGTGCTTCAGTGTATGCTAATAGCTCTTCCTCCCACTCTGCTCCTTCTCCTTCCCTTGGCACAGAGCTGCAGCTGTAGGAGGGTAAGGAGCAGAGGTGAAAAAACCTAAATGAGCCAGAGCTAATGTGCTTCAGAGCTTCTACTTCCCTTCAGATTTGCTGAAGGGAAGAAGTGCCATGGGGAAGAAATGCAAGCAGTGCAAACACAATAGCAGAGGAGATGAGAGGGGATGATGTCAAGGAATCTGGAATGAGGGAGCTCTAAAAGGGGTATACACCCAGGTTAAAGTGTTCTGTAAAGAAAACAAAAAAGACCACTGAGTGCTGCAGGACAGCCATGAACTCCAGCACTGAATCACTGGGTAGATTGGTGTATCTCTCTTGGAATTCTCCTCTTGGCTACCACTTTGTTATTGATCAAGTTTAATATAATCTTACAAGGCAATGCTTCACGGAACCAAAGCACGGGGGACTCAGCCTGTTAAGGCAGGATAGATGACTCTATCCTGAGGTACACAGACCACAAAAAACCAGTAAAGCCATTAATAATCATAAATTCCAGTCAGGATAGCAGCAATCATTTCTAAGATGGGCTATTCAGATTAGGGCAAACTCCATCAAAGAAGTCATGTTAATCTGGGTACCTAGTGAGACAACTTCTACACAGAACTTCTGCCACAGGAAATCTAAGGTTTTCCCTGTTCTTGGGGTACAAAGCAGAACTGTAGACACAGAGTTAAGAGCACCTAAATGTTCATCACAGAATAGCAGAATCACAGAGCATGCTGAGTTGGAAGAAACCCACAAGGACCACTGAGTACAAGTCCTGACCCTGCACAGGACTATCCCCAAGACTCACTGTCTGAGAACATTGTTCAAATTCTTTTTGAACTTTGTCAGGCTTGGTGCTGTGACCACTTCCCTGGGGACCCTGTTGCAGTGTTCAAGCACTCTCTGGGTGAAGAACCATTTCCTAATATTCAACCTAAACCTCCTCTGACACAACTTCAGCCCATTCCCTCAAGTCCTGTCAGTAGTCACCAGACAGAAGAGATCGGTGTCTGCCCTTCCTCTTGCCCTGATGGGGAAGTTGTAACTGCAATGAGGTCTTCCCTCAGACTTCTCCAGGCTGAACAGACTAAGTGACCTGAGCTACTCCCCTTGAGCTTCTTCACTGTTGTTGTTTCCCTCTTTTGGACACTCTCTAACAGTTTAATGTCTCTCTTACATTGTGTCACCCAAAACTGCACACAGGACTGCAGGTGAGGCTGCCCCAGTGCAGAGCAGAGCAGGACAATCCCCTCCCTTGCCCAGCTGGCCATGCTGTCCCTGATGTCCTCCAGGACAGGGCTGGCCCTCCTGGCTGCCAGGACACTGCTGGCTCATGTTGAACTGCCCACTGACCAGAACCCCCATGTCCCTTCTCATTGCTCTGCTTTCCACCTTCTCGTTCCCCAGTGTTGCTGCATCCCAGATGCAGAATCCAGAACTTTCCCTTGTTGAACTTCATATGGTTGGTGATTTCCCAGTCCTCTGATTTGTGAGGTGTCTCTGCAGGGCCTCTGTGCCTTTGAGGGAGTCAACAGCTCCCCCCAGTTTTGTATAATCTGTGAACTTGCTCAGCATCCATTCCAGTCCAGGTCGTTAATGAGGATATCCAAGAGCACAAGGCCAAAGATGGAGCCCTGTGGAACCCCAGGTTACAGGTCCCCAGTCTGATGTCATCCCATTGACCACAACCCTTCATGCCCAACACATGAACCAGTTGCTCACACATCTCAGGATGTGTTTATTCAGTTGTGTGCTGGACATTTTGTCCAGAGAATCCTGTGAGAGACAGTATGGAAAGCTCAAATGAAATCCATAAAGATAACTGGCTTCCCTTGATCAGCTGGGTGGGTTACCTTGTCATAAAAGGAAACCAGGTTTGATTTTCAGGTTAATGTGCAGAAGTCTACCTGAGCTTCCAGTGCCTGAGCTTCCATTACAGGCAGAGGAGCATCAGAGAGTCAGCTTTTTTAACTCAGTCACCTCTGTCATTTGCAAGGTTACCGAGTGTCCCACTAACACGGAGCTGTCACAACTGTAGAGGACTGGCAGCTATGGCAGAAGATTTAAAGAAGAGCTGTACACTTTGGGAGAACAGCTGGAAGCCAGGTGGGATATCCTGTGGCATTAGGTGCTTGTATTTAGGCAACTGAATTCCTCCCAGGGACTGGTGGCACCAATGGAGCTCCCTTCTCAGCAGGCATCTGCTTTAGAGAGATGTCTGTGTGTTCTCCTGAATAGAAAGCTTTGGGGCTTGAATCACTTGGCCACATATTGATTTCTGGTGCCTTTTGTGAGGCCCTAGCAATATTTCTCCAGAAGATTAAGGCCATATTTCTGCCCAGACTTTCTTCTGCCCAGATATCTTTCTTTCTGTTTATCTGTTACAATTGTCTGTGTGTGATATCTGCTGAGGAAAGATAAGCATTATATAGGGTCAAACTGGCAGAGTCGTGGTTATATCTTACGTTTTTGATGGTGGCCATGAATAACTTTTAACAGGGGTTCAGCATCTAAGCTGATGGAAAAGGTAACTACCTTTTGTTTGATTATATTTATGTAGGTATAAATATGTAGAGGAGTTTGATTTTTTCCTAAATCATGAAGTTCAAAGAAAATCCCCTTTAATGTGGTGTAAAATGGGAATATATTTTTCTTCCCCTTTTTCAAGAGGAGCAAATTTGCAAGTATTCTGATTCAAAGCTTTCACATGTAGATCTTCTTTAGTAATTGGGATGGTTCTGGTTGCCATAAATATTTAGAGATAAATCAGCTGCAGATATTACCCCTTAAGGGAAAAGGATCATTGGCACTAATTCTATTCATTTATCCAAAATAAGCTCAGTAGTGTAGATTCAACAATCTTACCCTCTGTTTTGAAATATCTCCAAGTTATTTTACTTATTTTCTTCCTTTCCTATGATTTTGGCTTATGTTGACATGGATGTTGCCACCTGTAAAAAGGAGTTCTGTATTCAGAATCCTGTGACAGCTTTCTCTCCCTGTTAATTTCAATGTTGATCTGGGTGGTCTGGAAGAGAAGAATTAAAGAAAATAAAAAGTATGCTGAATTTATTTGATGACATTTCAGGGAAAAATATCAGAGTAGAAGAGAGAGCGAAGACTGTGTGCTCAGCAGATCCATGATCTGCACACTCTTCCCCATCCTCTATCCATCTCTTTCCTCACCTTCCCATGAATATGGGTTAGGATGTCTCTGTGTCTCTTCCCCCTTCCCTTCACAGCTAGTAGAAAACCTATTGGTTGGATACACTCACAAGAGCAAGGAGATACAGAATTGAATGACTTCAGGATGGAGATGTGATGCAATAAGGAAATAATCTAAATAAACACTTTGGGATACCATTCCAAAAACTTCTTCCTATAATCCTTTCTCTATTCTGGATACATTTTTTCAGTGAAAGTGGCTGAAGTTACTGGATTTCATACTGAGATCAAGAGGGAGGCTAGGCAGCCCCCTTGGATTTTGCAGGGGCTCCTACAGATTGATGGGGTGTGTTAACAGAAAAACTTTCTGTGCTTTTGGGATGCTGTGCAAGATAGAAGTAGGTACTGATTTTCTGTCTTGGTGAAATATAAGTCCCAGGAAAAATCTTTGTAGTTCAGATTTTGATCAAGTTTTCCAGAGATAGATAACGAAACACCATCTAAGTTGGCCTCCATGTGCCCATGGTTTTCTGCTTTGTTTACTTTATGTTTCTGGCTGCCTAATGTGAGTGGTTTTCAGTTACATTTGGATATTTTTCAAAAGTCGCAGGAGTTTTTGGTAACTTTTGACTTAAATTCTTTTATCAATTCTTACTGAATTTTCAAGCAGGTTGAATGTCTAACTTCAGAAAGTTTCATTAAACCTCAATAGCTTAAAGTTCCTAATTAATTCAGATGCTTTAAAATATCTTAGTATATCAACCAGTATAGATCTTCTGTAATACTGACTTCTGGTGATTATCAATGAAACAATATTTGGAAAAGAAAAAAAAAAATGTCAGTCTCTCTCAACTATCTGTGCTACAGGCTTAATAAACATGGGGTTTGTAAAATAAATCTGGGATGTTAATCAAAGATCTGTACACATCCCCATCTGTTGTGATAGTAAAACCCCTGCTGCTAACATTATACAGAGAAATACAATTACTTGTCTTATAACTAGAAACATTAACAAACACTACTGGATGTAAAAAGCAAATAAAAGGACAAGCCAGACATGCACAAATTATTAATCTATGCAGATAACCTTCTGTCTACAATTAAAAATCTGGCATTTGAAGCACTAATGTCACCCAACCTATCAGATTTTGGAATCAGCCTCACATTCTACACCTATCAGCCTCACATTCTAAAATCTATCAGTCTAATCAGATGTCTGTTATCTGGCATTACTCAGGAACTTACCAGGTCTTTGGAATCAGAATTGGAAAGACAAACACAATTTATATTCTGATCAAACTGGCCTATATGACATCATCAAAGATAAGATGAAACTCTCCATCTCATGTCTCTTGGCTGAGAAAATCACTAGCATTTGAGAAGTCTGTTTTATTTTATTGTTATTTTTGCAGAGGAGGAAAGAGAGGGAAAGAGGGTAGTTGAGCACTTCCAGATGATCAAGTCATAACCTACAGAAAATTATTCAGAAGGTATACTAAAAAATTGATATTAAATCCTCATGGAAAATCTACAGAAGTAGATGAGTACCACACCAGAGATTGTCAGCTAAGATGAGCAACACCTAAACCTACAAGAGACAGGGTTGGGATGTGAAAGTTATTAAACATCCCTGGTTCTGAGGTCTGCAAGAACCATATATGAAGTTCTATTAAGAAAGAGGTGGATGATTCATAAATCATCCTGTGATACTAGAAAAAAGAAAGGAGACTGAAAAATGCATAGTTGGCATGATCCTCTGATGGTTTTAAAAGACTAAATTCAATAGAGTCTCTCCTGACAAAGGACATGGGGTGACCAGATTTCTGGAACTGAGCATTCAACCTACCTGAAAATTCCTAAGACTTATAAAAAGAATTTAACTTATCTGCTGTGGTGCTTTCCAAAGACTGTGCAGAAATGAGACCTGAATGGACCAAGCTAGACTCGAGGCCAAAAGTTCAATTGGTGTCATATGCAGTACAAATTACATGGATCCCTTACTGTGTATGAGAGGAAGAAGAAAATAAATATGAAAGAAAGGGATTCTTGTCAGTTAAGGCATTTCCTAAAGTCTAAAAAGTTTAAATTTGGAATATCTATTTATTTATTTAGAGAATTTGAGTAGTTTAATGTTAATTTAAACACTAAGATTTTGTTGATTTTGTTATAACTTTCTGATATAGTCATTCATTCACTTGAGATCCAAGCATTTTGCTTTGTATTTGAATGACTTTGCTTTATGTTTCAAATGACTGTGGAACAAGAAGTGTAAATAACAAAAAAAAATTCCAAATGAATAATTTGTTTAGGAAAAAAAAACATATTTCTATAGCACTCAACATTTAAAAGTGTAGTATGTACTCCGTAGACTTAAAAAACACAAATAAGGTTTTTTTCACAATATATAGAGGTAATTATTTTCCCTTCAATTTATAGCAGATCTGTTGACTTCAGTAAATTGCTCTTGGTTCACACCAAAGCAACAGACTAAAATTTGACCTAGGGTTTTCAACATTTCTTTTAAATCTAAATTTATAATAAAGCACAAAAAATTCTTAATGATGAATTGTTTTGTTGCTAGGCAGTCTGGCCCTGATGGGCTGTTAAAGTTTGATTTACTCTGCTGATCCATGACCTCTTTCTCTGACAACTCATTCTTTATGATTATATATTTATATTATAGAGGAACATAAAGGCTTATGAGGTGACCAGGGCTTTATTGTTCTGTTAGGCATTATCTACACATGCATAAAGAAAAATCTCCTTATTCCAAGGAGTTCATTATTCATGTAGCAGGTGAGTTTTTGCAGAGAGCTGAGTGAAATGGAGAACTAAGCTTTGGCTGCCCTGAACTGCTCTTCCCGGTGTGCTGTGCTCTCTGCTCTGTTTGGAGGGATGCAGGGGCTCAGCAGCCATCCATCCCCTGGCTAACTCCTGCACCACAGAGACACAGAGAGCTGGAGGGGACAGGAAATCAACTTTTTATCTGATCTTTCCAAGAATGACAGGAACCGGGGGAAGGAGACTCTTGGCTCTTCAATGTCCTCAGAAGGTGCTGTGTGTGCAGCAAAATTAGTTAAATTAATTAAACGCAATGAAATTAGTTGAAGTAGGCTAAATAGTACAACAGTTATTGGTAGAGAGGGAAAAAAACTTTAAAATTTGTTAGCATGGATGTTCAACCCCTGAGTCTGTAACTATTGAGGCTCCTGTCTCGTGCTCCCCAGCCTTGCAGCTATATACTGCAGATGGGCTTGTGAGTACAGAGATCAGGCATGGGTGAAAACAAAAACCACAACAAAACAGAAAAAGGAAAACTGTGAAATATTTATTTTGATAACAGAACAAGCATGCAAGTATGATTTCCCAAAATAGTGCAAGACATAAAGATCATACTCTCAGTCCTAAAAACCTTGGTGCCTTGCTAAGGCTCTGTGAAGTTATTTCACCTGGGGTGTTTGTGTTTCCTTGGCCAAATGCTGCTGCTTCATATCCCAAAGGGGCCCTGCTACAAATGGCATATGAAAACCAATAGCTGAGTTTCTGCCTGACTCACCGGGCTCTGCAGGCAGGGCTATGAGTGAAAATGGTTGGTCACCACAGGTGCTACCCCAGTTCACTGCAACATCAGCTTGAGTTACAGGCAGGGCAGAAAGGGTGCTCCTCACCCACCCCTGCTAAGCACACATACAACTGTTATTTGAGGGGGGAATCTGACAGACTAATTCTGCACAAAATTAGGTACAACAAATCTCACTCTCTTTAGCCCTCTGCCTTTCTACAAAATGTGTGTTGCTTTTAGACCAGGTATTGAGGTGTTAATTAAATCTAGGTGGGCAGAATAAAGGCCAATGCATCCAGATTTATCAAGAATTTTCTCTGTATTCTCTTTTCTTGGCTTTCCTCACCTTTCATAAGAGACTTGATCACAATTGAGAATGGCAATCCAAAAAACCACATAAGCTCCTGGAAGTGTGAATTTCAGCTATGAGTCTCAGCTTTGTCTTGCCTGATGCTACACTTGAGACATTGAAAAACAAAAGTCTGCTCTTAATCTCATTTAAGATGTTATAAATCAGGGATTATTCCACTGAGCTCAATGTAAATTTGTGGTGAAGCTGATCTGAGTAATAAATATCTAGTTCATAGACTTGAGCAAAACAAGTTGGGCTAGTAACTGAACATGTTATCATGAGGGCTTTGAGTTATATATGCTGGAAAAAAATACAGGATGGCTTCCTTCTAAGAATGATGATTTCCCCTCTTGCTTTTGTCAACACTGTTTGCAGTGTTGTATCCTATAACAGTTCATTATTTCTTCTCCTTGCTTCATTCCTTCAATTTTCAGGCTGCATTTTACCTTTCTTGTGTGCAGATAATTGATACTTTGGACTCAAGGTAGAGTTATATAAATATAAATACTTGACCATACCGGACTGATGATGTAACTGAGTTTTAGCCCAGTGTTGACTTATTCCTGCAGAGGAGTCAACCTGGGATTAAACAGCCCCATAAAGGCTTGTTATATCTCCTGCATTCCCCCCCGCCCTTTAGCTTGACACTTCCATGCTCATCTGCCAGCCAGTATGACTGCCTTTCTCATTCCATGCAAGTCTGTGTTTGCAAGCAAAGGTACCAAATTGAGGCTAAATTTTCTGCAAGATTTTATCTGCCAGATGCATCTGCCTATTTGCTGTGTCTATCCCTCCTGTCTGCCAGCTGCTCTCAGCAACCAGCTTCTTGATAGCCACAATGTTCAAACTTAACAGCTGCTCCCACTTTTGTGCTGTACCTCCCTGTTTGGTTTTTTCCCTCACTTTGTACCCAAGCAGGAAAAAAAGATATAAAGACCCAGGTGTTGCCTCTTTTTCCATTCATGCCATGTGATTCCTGTGCAAGAGAGAAGAAGGTGTGATTGAATGACTGTGATCATGGGGTCAGGATTCTTTTGTATTTTTTACCTTCTTGGTACAACCTGCAACTCCCCTCTTAAGTGGAACATTTCCAGATAATGCAGCAAGATGTGGCAGAGACTTCAAGAAAAGATGGTCTCATAAAGATGACATGAAAGGAGATTTTGAGGTGAGGGTAAAGGTAATAAAGGTCAAAGCTATAATTATCTCCATGTAGAGGTATTAAGACTGAGTACTGCATAATCTTACATCTGAAACCTCTTAATATATTCAGACACATTAACATACATTCCTCTGCCTGTGTTCTGAGCCAGCCAGCTCTGTAAGCAGGAAGGAACTGGCACAGGGCATGTTACATTACACATTTTAATGGATCCACTCTGAGCCAATCTCACCACCAAGGACCTGTGCAAATACAGCCTGGATGTTTCCTTCCAGCTGCCTGGGCTTGTGTCTTTCCCCCTTATTGCTGAGCTTCCTAAGATAGGAGCTGTACATACTTTTACCTCTTCCTCTCAGATGAAATCCACACTTTCTCCATTTCTCCATCTCCCTCATGGATGTGAAGAGCATTTTTACACCTTCCATGTGATCCCCTGGGATTGTCAAAGACTTGTGTTTGCATTCATTCCCATACTTTTGGTTACGAAAACTCTTATGATACCCATATGATTTTACCTTTCTTTACTATTATGAATATGCTTGATGATCCTAAGTCTGAGATTTTTTTATCAGAGACCAGTAGAACTTGTGGACCTAAATAGCTGCATAAGGATATTGAGGATATGAGCCAAGGCTGCATGACAGCGTTTTTCTGTATCCTAAGCAGAGAAGGGCATTGCATATGCAACTTTTGAAAATACATGGGGTCAACCTCTCTGTGTATCCCTATTCTGTGCATCACACAATCAGTCACTAAAACCCTATGGAATTTCAACAAAGCTGTAAACATATGCATCATGTCACATGATAACTGTGCCTGTGTTCTCCGGAGAGGATCCTTTGAAGGTCACTTGCAACAGTATGTGAGTATGTAAACAGCACCTGACAGCTACACTTGCATTTACCCATTATTTTGGGTGTCAAAGAAATGGGAGATATGGGCCTGTGTATTCTTGATGTCTCTTGGATTTTTCATTTTTGGAGTCAAGCATAACTTAACTCACTATTGAAGCACTGTGCTCCTTTCCCTGGAAGTGTTGGGTAAACTTTTACCATGTTGGACGAAGGAAGAGCATGCCTTTTATTCATGATGACCAAGCATGAAAATGCTTCAATGCCACCACCCATCAGGAGAAAAAGGGCTTCGGAAACTTGGCCTTCAGTATAGTCTGAAGGGGCTTAAAACCTTTTTGTTTTAATCAAATACTTTATCTTTCCCTATACTCTGCCTGAATGTTGAATGGCAGTTTTGCGAAAGATGTAACACCTGTATTACATAAGCTTTGATATCAGTATCCCACTTAGATATCCTTGGTTTCTATGTTAGTAAAAAGAATGATGAGTAGAAATTTTTGACCAAAGCTTTTCTGACACAAAATGTTAAAATATTTGAGTTCTTATCTTTGCCACTTAGGGCATGACAAAGACAAAGATTAAACCATTAATCACACACAGGCCTGTAAAAATTCCGTTTTGATCATGAGACAGTACTTGAAGTGATGATGTGCCAGCACTGTTATTTTGACATGATAAAGTAATACAGAGTATCTGTTTTGTACTTTCATCTTTTGAACTTCTCTTGAAAGGAAAGTGAAGAATGAGAGACTACAAAATATATATTGTAAACATGACTGTATGACAAACCTCAGAAAGGAATGAAAGTTAAGTGTTGAAAGCCTGTTGATGTTTCTTTTATCCTTTTCTTGCATGAGTCATGCAAACCTCTGTTGTTTTTCTTCCACTTACTGATTGTACTTGATGGTACTCTTGAAGTTGAAAAGTTTCTTGGATTCTGCTTTAATATTTGCCTTCTTAAATCCCCTTTTTAAGAATTAACATAAACAACTTCACTTCTTTTCCACCTCAGTTTAAATCTTTAATAATTGTCCTGATTTCCAATTAACAAACATTAATTCATTATTATTTTTAAGCAGAGAGGAAAAATAAAAGAACAACTGCTTTGAAGCATCAGCCCTGATGGTGACGAAATCATGATCCCAGTGGTTATCCAACTGCTAACTCAGGTACGGTCAACTGCAGCAGATTGCTCAAAGCTACAGCAGACATCAGGCAGTCCAAGTCCTGAGGAGGACTGCGAGGTTGTTCACAAATTATGAGAGACATTCTATCATCTCCCATCAAAATGCAGGATGTAACAGAGGTCTGAAGGGGCAGGGAGAACTTGCAGCATGGGTGTCCTGCCTGTATTGCCGCATCTTTATCTGCCATCCAACCAACTGCATGAACCAAATGTGTCTGATAGACAGGTTTCTCCTTAAACTCACTGACTGTGAGAGGGGTGATTTCACAGTCAACCAGAGAACCAACCAGAGAAATTGTGGCTGCCCCATCCCAGATGGTGTTCAAGGCTAGGCTGGAAGAGGCTTTTATCAACCTGGTCTACCATTACAGGGCAAAGAGGAACTAGATGAACTTTAGGTTCATCACAACCTAAATTATTCTGTGTCCAAGATTAAATCTATACTACAGACAGTGACAGATGCAAGCTCACTCAGTTCACCAAGGGCAGTGTGTCACTGTCATATTTTCTGGAAAAATCCCTTTGCCCAGGATTCTTCTCCTGGGAAGCTGAGAAGCCTCAGAGATAAAAAGGAAAACAACATTATCACATTGCTTCTCTTGTGTTTTGCTGCTTTGGAATGTGTTTGAAGATTGTTTATCCAACAGGTGATTGTTTCATTGGTTTATGAATTGTGAATTGTTTTAACTTATTGGCCAATCACGGTCAAACTGTGTCGAGACTCTGGAAGGAGTGACGAATTTTTCATTATTATCTTTTAGCCTTCTATCTGTATCCTTTCTGTATTCTTTAGTATAGTTTAGTATAGCATTCTTTAATATAATATAGTATCATAAAATAATAAATTAGCCTTCTAAGAACATGGAGTCAGATTCATCATTCCTTCCTTCATCTGGGAACCCCACAAATACAAGAGGCAGTGTGATCACATCACTGAAATATAAAACTCAGGTTAATATATTCTTTAACAGAAAAGGAGATAGGATTTAGATTGGATAGTAGGAAAAAATCCATACTGGAAGCATTGTCAAACCTTGGAACGGGCTGTCCAAGGAAGTGGTAGAGTCACTACCTCTGGAATCATTTTAAAGATGTGTAGATGTAACACTTAAGGACATGGTTTAGTGGTTGACTTGGAGTGCTGAGCGAACCATTGGACTTGATAACATTAGGGATCTTTTCCAGCATAGACAATCTTATAATTCTTAGATTGAAGGATGCATTAGCTGGGGTTTGGCTCCCAGTTGACAGCCAGTCTGGCATGGCTGCTGGCTCACGTCTCCTGCTGTGGGCCAGGGCACAGGGCAGGCTCACGCTGGCTCATAAGGAATCCTGTGGATATATCCCATGCTGCTTCTCTGTTGAGTGGGTGCAGCCACCAGTAGTGCAGTCATTCCTGAGGGATTGGGATTTAAAAGGGTGTAGGCAGTGCTTGGCAGGCTGTAAGTTTGAGGTATTGGTTAATTAAATTCCTTGTAGGTTTTCCCTTCATGATAATGCTAAATCCAGGGATAAGTTGTCCTGGCAACAGCTTTGGCTACCATTCTTTCTACCCTTGCTTTTAGGATTGTGATTAGAGGTACTTGAGTATGTAAATCACCATCTGAGTCTGGTGGATGTATTTATTTATTTCACAGAAAGTGGTGCCCATATGAATTGAAAATACAGTGCACTTTCACTTGTGTTTGAATAATAAAACAATGTACTCGCTCTTCAGAGCTCAGTCTTTAGCCAACAACATATATATTATTCATTGTTTCAAAATGTAATAAAGATACATACTTAATATCTGCTTTCCAATTAAACTTTATGAGTGGGGGCTGACTGTGGTTATATTTTTTGGCTGTGCTTTTTAATTTTCTTCTAATGCCTCCCTGGGAATTCAAGAGGCAGCTTCAAGCATAAACATGTTGAGTGTTAAAATAGTGCAGTGTATTTTATGGCCAAAATTTTATGGCCACAGAGATTTGTGGGGCTATCAAATGTGGTGACTGAAAGTGGGTGTTGAACCCGCTACACTTGATTTCTTCAGCAAGCTTCAGTATTTGCAATTTCAGGTAAAGCCAATGGAACCAGGGGTAAGTGGCCTGGTCTTTTTTTGTTTGACAAATAGTGTCAGTTATTGAAAACTGTGGATTCTTGGTACTCCTACAGATCCAATCACTTATTCTTTATTCTTATTTATTCTTGTTCTTATTCTTATTCTTATTCTTATTCTTATTCTTATTCTTATTCTTATTCTTATTCTTATTCTTATTCTTATTCTTATTCTTATTCTTATTCCTATTCCTATTCTTCTTCTTTCTTCTTCTTCTTCTTCTCCTTCTTCTTCTTCTTAATGTTCACTTATGAATCCTCAGAGATAAGTGAGATATGCACCATAGGGTTACATACTTTGCTTTAGTTGGTTCTGTTTATATGTTGGGTTCTTTACAAAAATTATAATATTAGTCTCAGGCACTTCTTCTGGGAGAGGGTAACTAAATAAAATGGTTCCTCTTTGTAGGTATGTGCTGGTTTTTTTTTTACTGCCTTCATCTTGTTCTTCCCATGATTAAAATCCTGGCAGATGACACTTTGGCACATCTGTGACCCTGTGTGGCTGAGACATTGGAGACAGAGATCATCATCTGTTTTGGAGGGGACAGTCCCCTCCTGCCAACAGGCTGCTGGAGCAGGGCAGTAGCAATAGCAAATGACTATTTGGGATGCTTGTGTAATTTAGAAAATACTCTATGACAGCATTTATACTTTGCTTTAAATGACCCACATATTATTCTGTATACAATGGCTTGAGATGGAACAGTGACTGTGTCTATAATTGGGTTTGTTTCATTGGTTTGTTTTTCCTGCCTGAAGCCAGCAAAGATTTTCTCTATCTGAAATACAAGTCAGTGGCCATACTGTAAGGAAAAATTGCAACAACAAATGCAGATATTGCATGCTATGACTAAATGCCTAAAGAGCTGCTGACTAAGAAATGGAGGATGCATCAATTTTGAAATTACAAAACTCCAATAAGGACATTTACACTGGTTAACAGAGGCTGAAGTGTCAATATGTCAACCAAGCATGCAACATGGCTCAGGGCAGGTAACAATGGCTGTGAAATCAAGATATCCAGACCTCCTGATCTGGCACTTTGTGTAACTGGTGCATTATGGAGGCACTTTCCTTTGGTCTATCTAGCCAATGCCACTGGAAAGAAGATGTCTCTGAGAACTACTCTCCTAAGGACTGTTATTTATGTGCCTGAATAATTTCTTGAAGGAAATTGCTATTTTTCTGTGGCTGCAGAAAAAGTCTAAGGAAATTTGCATCAAAACTCAGCCAATAAAATTATGTCATGTAACACTCTCCTTTATAGCTTCTTCAGTTCAACCTGGCAAAGAGGAAAAGTAATAGGCTGAGGTATTTTTGAAATAATTTGAGGTAGCCCTGCTATTTTCATGCCTCCAATCTGAAAACAGCAGAAGCTGTTGCTGGAGACACAGCTGGCTGTCTGAACTAGACAGTGATGAGGTGACATACCTGTGGCTGGCTGGCAGCCCAGTCTGCAACACAATTGAGTGTGTCTAAATGGAGATCTCCAGCAGGCTAAAGAGAAAAGATGGTCCTGTTAGCAATTCTGTGCCAAAAAACACGTGAAAATATTTTCAAGGAACAAGTAAAAGGGCTGTGCACTTTCCAGAATGATGATAGGAAATGGGAATCAGGAGTTTAAAAGGCTTCTGACTCTGGGAGGCAGCAGGTCTGTTGGTGATGATGGGTATGGACAATGGGGAAGGGGTTAAAACCAAGAGAGCTCAAGAAACTTTTGAAGAAGGGAAACCAAAGTAAAGAAAGAGCGTTCTGCACGTGAGCCGACCACTTGTTAAGAAGGGGTAGCTCTTTTGCTGTGGAAATCTGATTCTCTTACTAAGGAGACAGGTGAAACAAAGTTTCAATCCTCACTACCAGAAAAGCAGCCAGATTTCTGGAGAAGGAGGAAGCTACCAGAGGAGGTTAAATTAACAACAAAATGAATTAAAATGAGAACTCAGGATAATGTAAAAAGCTCTTGAGAATAAAATGAATCAAAGTATCAAGAGACATGGAAAGGAGATCTTTGATTAGCTTTATGCCAATAACTGGGAGATGGAATGAAAAGTGGTAAGGATTTGAAATTATTTCCATGTAAGAGTTTATGAATAAGCTTGACATTTATAAAGCCTGATAGAAAGGTCTGTGTGACTGAATTTTTTTTTTAAAAAAAGAACTCCATGGTGATTTTTGTGAGTGGACTATGCAAAAAAGACAAATTCTTCTGAAGTTCACATACAAATTGCCAGACCAATCACAACTTGACAGCATCTGTAGCAGATCACCACAGCAAGGCAGACAGCAGGATGACTGACCTCTCATTTTTACAGCAAGGAAAAGCTGTACTAACACGTACTGTGGGAGACTGTGTGACATACGTTTGAGTTCTCATGCTGAAAGAAAAGTTCTTTATTTTTATCATCTAAGCTTGGGGAACTCTCACTGAAACATAATTTTGAAAGATTGAGAAATAGATCACAAATCTGAAAGATAGGGTTGCTTAGTTACAAATGATTTTTGCTTGATTACATTTGCAAGCAAAGTAACAGCACTAAGATCAATGGACTAAAATACATAGTTGATGTTTTAAAACTTTCTGTTCCACAGAAATGAAAACAATTAAGAGGTAAATCAGCTGTGGAAAAGACTATCAACAAACTGATGAATTATTATCAAGGGAGGATGCAAAATGTTTCACTGCATCCTTGAATGCCACATTCTGACAATGGGAAAAGAAGACTTTGCCACTTTTGAAAACAAAGCAAAAGGGTTAGAAGCTTGAGTCAGGGGTGAGGTGAAAGGTCTCTACAAAAGCATTGAAAATCGGTGGGGCCCTTATATGGAAAAATTTGACATGTATCATGGAAGCAGGTAACGTGTATTTCAGTGCTGCTATGTGTGAATATTTCATAACATTTCTGAAGGTTTTACCACAATGGTGAAGCAATGAGTAACCAGCAACAAGGTACGATTTAGCAAGAGCCACAATGAAGATTCTTGCTTATCTCTAAGGTGAACATTTAAATTGCTTTCTAAAAGTAGTTTAGTTCGGATGGGATTAATCCAACAAAATGTTTTATTTATTTAATGTAGTTCATCTTTTGCCTATACAAAGAACTGTTCCTGTGCTTGCTTTACTTTCTTAAGGAATTAAAGACATTGGAGGGTCTAGTGCAGGATCATGATCTGGTACTGAGGTCATAGTTTGGTACAATAATCCACAAATATTAAGTAGAAGAAGCAGATGTTTTTTGCAGAGCATTTGGTTCTGTTTTCTGGGATGTGTGCACAAATACTGCTTTTGTGGACTTTGCCATCTCTCAGCCCTGAGCTTGAGTCATAATCCACTGTGTAAAATATTTGTATTTCAAGGTCTTTGAAGAAGAAATTTGTTTGTGGAAACCTAAAATATATCCAGAGTCTGTGATATCGCAGGAAAATTGAGTTGTTGGAGGCATTGATGAGACAGCATGAACATAAAAATTATCTCTTCTTGTAAATATACACATATTTTAGCTACTTCCTATGCACCCTGAATCCTAAGTGCTACTTTCTCTTTTTCCTCATAGCATTTTTTCTTGCTAGGGTTCTTAGGTGAGGTTATTAACAGAGAAGTTTAGTGCAAAAGTCAGTATCTATTAAGTTGCAAAGACTCTACTGGAAAACAAACTGAGGGATGTTTCCTCGGCTCCAGGCTGTCAGACAGAGAAATGAACATCCTGCAGCTTTGGAACTGCATCTTCTCTGTTTTTGTTGCATCTATATTGCTTAAAGAGATGGCTACAAAGACAGAGGAAACTAACTGGGCTCTAAAGCAAACTCTGTTTTTTCAGCCTGGACCAGCTTGGACAACCAAGGTTACAAAGAACATTTTCCAGCTGCAAGCCAGATGTGCACTGCAGGAACAGGGAAGAACACATTACAGGGCTTTTATATTTCTATACTGCAATGACAGCACACCTTCCATGATGTATCCACAGAGGTACACCTGCATCCAGGGATGTTGTGTCTCTGCAACATCCCCCACTTGATCTCTTCATCTGGTAGTTAAAATCAATCCTTCAGGGCTATTGGTTCAGCTCAGGACAACTGCCCAGCAAAGTGGCTACCAGTGAACTCTCAGCATCAGAGATACCTCAACATTTTAGACTGAGAAGTCCATTAGCTGCCATTATGCTGCCTGTGAACCCTCTTTGTCCTCCTTCTCCTTTAATTTTGAACACTTTCAGTCAGAGAAAAAATAAATCCTCTATGAGTGTCCTTTGTAGCCCATAGGGTAACTTTAGCTGCCCATCCTTGTGTCTTATGCTCTGTTGAAGGTGGCCACATTGCCCATTTTGCTGCTGGTGTCTGAGAGCATGAGATGTATTGTGCTAATACAGGTGGTGTCTGATCCATGCATATTCCCAGGATGAGGTACTTGGGACACCTTCAGCTGAGGCAAATCTCCTGGCTGATAGTTCACTCCCTTCTCCAAAGGCCCTTTAGATATGACCTGCTGGCCACTCAGGGAAGGAGATGGGTAAATACCAGCTGTGCCCTGATCTGGGTTCCCAGGACCTCTCAGCTCCCAGGAGCCTGGCATGGCTCCCATGAGACAGGAATGCTCCATTGTGGAAAATGGATCTGAGAGCAGACTAGAGGAATTATCCTCTGGTTAATAACAAGAGTTAGTTCCCATGGACTGCAGATTGTTCATCCATTAGTCATCAGAAGAGAAGATTCTGGGGGGAAATGTAAACTTCTCAGGTTTGTGAAGATAAGGAAATGTCTTAATTACAATTGTTGATATGACAACACCATCTTCTTGTCAATCTAAAAATCAGAGAACAGCAGATTATGTGGTGACATGCTGCCCACCTTTAACTCAGTGGAATGGCCTCCACCACAGAGGACTGTAATAAATCATTTGGAAACCTTAAAAAAACTTCATATCCACAACTACTTTATATCCATGCCTTCATGATTTCATAGCTGTGGTTTCAGACATTCTGTTACCATTTCTCTTTATATAGGTGTTCCTGGCCTTCTTTTCTATTTTGCTAAACTTTTTGCATTTGGACATTAAACCTTTAATGACCTCCTTCATGAGGTTTTGGTTCTTGTTCCTTTATTTGTACTCTCAAATCCCAAATTTAATCTCTGAGTTAGTTCATTTCATTTGCAAGCACTGTAATCCCTTTTGTTTTTCTCTTCAGCCACATCCTCAGGCTTTTTACTTTTCTTCCCTTGTGTGTAGTTCTGTTCTCCCACAAGCTATTTCTCTGGAGTTTATTATTTCAATAAAATCACTGTTTGGATGAATTCTGTCCCATCAGGATGGGGTTTTTGTACATCAAAATGACATTTAACACCACAGAAGGAAAATCTTCCTTCTTTTTTCTTTATATAAGCTCTCCAGTCATTCAGTGAAGTCCCTATTCTGTCCTCTCCCTCCTTTGCTCTCAGTGAGTAATATGTAATACTGCAGAGGTTACTTTTACAAAAGTCACCCTCACCCTTTGTCCTACACCTTATATTAGTTTCTCTAATTTCTTGTCTGATTGCAGTCTGGTTCTGGTGACCTTGGTGCCTTCAAGTATGCTGATTTTTTTTTTCATGTTTGTTTTTTTTATTGTAACTTAAGAGATTTTACTGCTGCTTTTGCTTTACTGGACCACACTTTTTAAACTCTGAAGGCCCTTGGCAAAATACTATAATTTCATAGGTCAGTATATCCTCCTGACCTGGAGGGAGCTCTGTACTTACAGCTGAATCTTCATCTGTGATTTCTCATGGTAAATTCATTATTCTTGCACAGGCATGTCAGTGAATGTTTTTCACTATGGAGTCTCTCTCATTCTGCAGCATAATTTAAGATCCCCACTGCAGCTTTGGCTAGTAAAAACCTCTGTACTGTCAGTGTGTGCTCTTCTTCCATTATCCAAAGGCTCTGTATGGTCTTTCCACTACCCTCAGACACATTCCTAATTCCTATTTAATCCAGGAATAGAGTTTGGGAGTGAGTGCAGCAAAGCTAGGGTAGGGTTGACAGTTATGGCCCCTATAACAGCCACAGAGGGAATGAGGCATATCTAAATGACTGATTGTTATACATAAAAAATCTTCAGCAATCATAGATTATTTGTCTGCAATTCCACTCTCATTTTTCACTAGTTATTGTTAGTGTTATTTGACATTCCCCCTTCCAATTTGCTGTGGTAATGGACTCAAGGCTGACAAACAAAGTGATGAAATACTGCTTATCTCAGCTTTATTTCTTCTCTGAATAAAACTCTTGTGGACAAAAACATCTTGGATAGAAAACTACTCTCAGTAGTTATGCAATTCATGATCATCCACCATCTCAGCTCTCCTGAGCTGATCCTACAGCCAAAGTTATTTTCTATATTCCAACAATATAAAATTTGCTAATTGTCTCACTAATTGGTCATATGCCTTGCTTACTGAGTTAAAACAGGGTTTCCTGCTCTCCCAAGCGTAGGAGATTGTTAGGTGTGTTCATACCTGAAAACTTGTGAATCACAAACGTTCCACAGGTGTTTATTGTTGTTTATTCATGCAAGTTTTTTGGTACAGGGAACAGGCTGGGACTCGAGCCGGGATCTCCTGATACTGTGCCCTGTCAGGATTTGTCCTGGGTTCAACCAGGATCTTCTCCATGTTACTGGGCAAGGATGGCAGAGTTATCAAGTTCTGCTGCATAAACTAATGATGGAGATACTGACCTTCCTGTTGTGTTATTGGGAGAGGGAGAAACTCTAATTCTGGCTGAACATTTGAGTAGCATAGTCCAAGTAGAAGAAGACTTCATAATATTATATTCTCTGGGAAGTTTTCTGAACTGTTATCAGTCAGAAGGTTTCTACTGAAGAGGATCCCCTTGTACAAGAAAATTTGACAAGGTAGAGTGTGTATTCATTTAGATGTCTTGTAAATAAACTGTCTTAAATTAAAAATTATAGGCTTTTACTCTATATCTGGAATATACCTAGCTGACTCCTTCTGCCATAGTACATCCATGGTGGCTGAGCACTGAATAATGCTGTACATATAATTTATATTGGTATGTCTTGAAGTTCACTTTTGCCCCAAATGATTAAGCTACAAGAAGCTGAATGCTTACAAACTTACTATAAAATGAGACAATTTAGGAGAAAATTGAAGAAATACCCTTCCAAACATTTTGATTTTTGTTTCTTATTTCTGTTTCTGAGTGAATTTTTTTACATATTTGAATTTTTGTGAATTCCTATGAATTTCATATGCCCTGTTTTGTGACTCCTTTGCCATATGTAGATTAACAGAGATCTGTGGATTGTGAGAACACAGCCCCAATTTTGTTTCATGAGCAGAAATTGTGCTATGCTGTAATGAAAGGGATTCCCTGAGATGCAGGAAAGGAATAACTTATTCTCCTTTTTGTATCTGTATCTCTCTGAAGTATGTTTTAATTTGTTTTTATGTGGATCAGAAAAATTCAATAATTATGAAGAGTTCTGTGAAACTGATGTGATTTCTGAAAAGTTGGACAAGATAACTGGAAAAAAAATTGTAATGAAAAGATTGTTTATTCTTAATAGCTGAGGAGATTAGCATTTTTCTGTAATTCATTGAATTTACGGCTGATATGCCAGGAATAGAAGTGAAATAGAAACATCTTACTTCAGAGGATGACTGCATATTTTTTACTGCCTGTGTTTGATTGCAAATTTTTTATGTGTTGAAAGTTAAAAATTGCACAGTACTCAGGCAAAAAAATATATCTAGTTCTGAAAGGTTTCTGAAGTGTTTTTAATTTTTTTGAGGATTAGCATAGAGCTAGCTCCCAGCATTTACAGCTGCTTTAACTCAATTGTAGTTGACACAACGTGTACATTTACACCAGACAGTCTCTGCACTGGCAAATCTTAAGAGATTCAAGATGCCTATTTTTATCCAGACAGAAATAGGCAGTGCAGTTCTCTCCCCTTGTAATCATGCTAGTGTCACCAACTGATATAAGATTTGCTTTAATGTCAAAATGATTGACATTGCACAGTCTTGAAGTCTATTTTGTTTGTTCATTGTTACTTTTAGCCAAGTGTTGATTTTGACTACTCATGAAGGTACCATTTATTTTCATCTGCATTAAGCATATTCCAAAACCTCCGAAGAAAATGTCCTGCAAGTGTATTTGGATAGACCTATTTGGGCATCATCAATTAGCAAAAGTCTGATGAAACTGATGCAAATATTGGCTACTTCAGCGCTGTAAATTCATCCATTGCCTTTCCTGAGGTGAGAAATGCTCAAAGCTTTTAGACATTAATTGATAAAATCCATCCTTAGGATGGAAATTGAGTCTCTGCAGGCTCCCAGCCTCTTGCCAATACAAAATCCTCACTGTATTTAACAGGAGAATGCCTGCTTGAGGGTGGTTCTCGGTGAGACAGCTCAGGAAGGAAGGAGCTGAGATACTCGGAGCCCGCCCCAGTGTTTCTGACAAACTCCACAGCTGAAGGAAGGACTGTGGGCAGGGAGACAAAGGAATTCCACAACTGAAGGGCTGTGGGCAGGGAGGCAAAGGCTCAGCTGGAGACAAGCCCTGGAGCAGCCTCTGATACACTTGATGCTGGCCACCACTTGTTATGGAGAATCTTCCACTTGTGGAATGACATGAGTGGGCTGAGCGGGCTCCAAGGGGAGTGGGCAGAAAAGGTTCCAGGAAGGATGTCAAAGTTCCAAACAACCCCAAAAATAAGGATGTGCTAAAAAGGTGGGAGAGATGAGGGCAAAACTAAATGGGAAGCAAAAAAATAAGATTGCAGAGGGCTTTTTTCAGTTTGATGAGTTTCACAGAGGAAAATGAACAACAGCAATAGTAATACTACTACTACTACTCCTACTCCTAATATAGTGATTGCATGGGCAAACATTTGGAAAAAAGAAAATAAAAGAAGTTTTACTTAGCTACTTACACCCCTAGACAGGTGTCAGACACACTCACAGCCCTTTTGTTCTCCCTGAATATAAACAATCCAGTACTTACAGTACATAATAAAGTGTGCTCCGAAGCCTTATTCTTAACAACAGCTGTGCTATTCTGGCTCCAAAGGCACTGTGCCTACTGGAAGCAAGATGCTGCTAAAGGTTGATGGAAGAGGCATCATCATACCACCTCCTCAGCCCCAGGCACAAAACATGCCTTAAAGGACGATAGCAAAAGGTTAATTCTCCACTAACTTTTCAAATCCTATCTTTATTTTTTAATTTTATCCACACTTGGAACAGTGTGGATAAAATTGTTATAAAACAATTATAAATTTGTGTGATAAAATTGTGGATAAAACAGTTGGAGCTGTTTCAGTCAATTGTTTTTATATTTGTGGTGTTAAGACCCCAAATGTAAAAAGAAAGCATTAGTTTGGAAGTAAAACTCTAGTCTGTTTTTTCCAAACTTAGGAACTTCTAGCACTTGATGTGTAGCTTTAATTAAGAGCAGCTAACCTCCACAAACACCGCTTCACCTAAAAAGGGAAGTTAATTAGTGGTTGGGAAAGAGTTGAAGGGAAAATCTAAAGGTCCATTTTACCTTGAATCTGTTGTGGTTTTAAGCCCAGATGGAGATGAAACACCACAGCCTCTCACTCAACCCCTCCCTCTTCCCCCCAGCCCTGGTGGACTGGGGAGGAGAATTGAAGTAAAACTTTTATATTCAGATAAGAACAGTTTAATAATTGAAAACACAGTACAGTACAATAACAGGAAGGGTAAATAACAGTTATAGTAAAAAGGAAAAAAGGTTATGCACAATGCAATTTCTCACCACCCATTGACTGATGCCAGACCCCCTCCCCAAACCCAGACTGGCCCCCTCTGGGTAACTCCCCCCAGTTTGTGCCCTGGGCATGGCATTCCATGGTGTGAACATCCCTGTGCTCAGTTTGGGTCACTGTCCCAGCTGGGCTCCCTCCCAGTTTCTTTCATGTTCCTCCTCACTGGCAGAGCAGGAGACAAGGAGAAAAAAGTCCTTGACTTAGGATAAACACATTGTAGCAAAAATCCAAAACATCAGTGTGTTATCAACACCATTCTCATCCCAAATCCAAACCACAGCACTGTAACAGCTACTGGGAAGAAATGAGCACTACCTGAGCTGAAACCAGGACAGAAGCACACCTGGTCTTTCTCAGTTATAAATCTAAATTCCCCAGATTGAATAAACTCTGATCCAGACTCTGAGTCTTGTGAAAGGATCATCTCTAACACCCTTAGAAATCAGTGTATTTGTCCTTGCTTTTGGAAAAGAATTCTTGGTTTTTGTGGGCTTTAACTGCAAGGTGATTTAAGTCTATCTACTCATGTTCAAATCCTGTTTACTTCTCAATCCCTGAAAAATTCCATGAGTTCAAAACTATGAGGAAAGTTCCTACAGACCCTGAGATTCTCAAAATAAAAGGTTTCAATTTTCCATCTTGTTTCTGACCCCTTCAATTAAACTGCATTCATTGCAGCTTGGCAAACTTAATTGCATGCTTCAAAAAGAGAAGAAACAAAAATCAGAATGAGGAAGAAAGATGAGATTTTTTTTAATTGAATGTCTCAGACAAAAAAAAAAAAAAAAAAAAAAAAAGAAAGAAAAGAAAAGAGACCATAAGAAATGGAAAGCCAAGAAGACATAATTTTGATTGTATCTTTATCTTGCTAAATTTTGGTGGGAAAATGGGGCCTTGTTAACTGTGCTGAAAGCAAAAGATTTGAAGGCAAGCTGGCTTTTCATTTAAATTTTAGTTTATGATATACCAAGAAAACCCCAAAATGGCCAGAAATCTGTGGAATAAATGCTTATCAATCCCATTTCTGACTGTGTTTTTTCACTTGCAAGAATGGAATTTACCTAATAAAGTTGGAGCCAGTCCAAAACTGGACTGTTGTTTCTTGAGGTTGTTTCTTGTATTCATATGTAAGACCTCTAATATTTTGGCTGCTCATTCCTAGTAAAAATCAGGACACAGCAATCACATATCTTGCTATTATACATGCATGATTTACCTTAGGAAAGATAAGAGTGGGTGGGAGTTATTTTTATCTTCACATGGCAACAAAACCCCTTGCACCCACATTGCCAATGCAATTTACAGAGGGTTAAAGGGATTTTGATTCTTTGGGAAGGGAGGGGAGTCAGTTAGGCAGGAATGCTTGAGAGATGAAGTGATCCTTACTTCTAATCAGAAGTATTTAGATTCTCCAGACCCTATAACAGAACCAGCTAGAGAATGTGTTGCTATCTGTGAAGAACATTAGAAGAAAGGTATGAACTTGAAATGTGCACAGAGGAATCTTAAAATTGCCTTTATACTGTGTGGTGCTGAGTGTGGCCTGAGGATTGCTCTGGAACGGTTCTTACAGCCAGCTCTTGCCCAGAGTATGAGTTGTTGTGGCTGTGTCTGATCTTGAATCCAGCTGCATGGGGAGGAAGGAAAATAGGTCAAGAAAAGACAGCTCAAATGTGTGTGATATGTTCAAAAGGGTGACAGCATCCTTCTGAGAGCAGCCTTTTTATTACCTGATATTTTCTGGACTCAAAATAATTTAGCTTGGAATAGATCTCTGCAGATCCTCTGGCTTTACCTCCCACTCAAATAGGATCAATTGCATGGTAGAAATTTAAGAAGTCATTTAGGATTTAAAGCACTGCTTAAAGTTGGAGTTGTTTGGCTTGTTTTCCAGTAATAATGCACTTCTTTGGGATTATTTTATTGGATTATGAGGTGTTCTTAGAAAGAGAGGTGCTCAGCATTTATACATCTTGGGTATGGACATCTAGAAATCCTGTATAGTATTTTAGGGAGGGCTTCTGTTTTGACCCAGCTGACACAGTAATAGAGATGTAAAGGTAAGGGCAACAGCATGACCTTTATTTTTCTGGCAATACAAGGAGGCTCACACTGGCTGTTTTTCAAAATATCATCTTTTCTCAGGTTCCAAGGTTTTAATCAGGTCAAATGCACAGCACAAACCCTACATTCAAGGACCTTGAATTCTGGTCTGCTAGGAGTTTGCACATACAAGAAAAAGAAAAATAAACACACAATGGACTGGAGTACTCCATTTTAGAACTTTATTTTCAGGTAGGCTTGAATTCCAGTTTTAGAGAAGGATGAGAAAGGTGCTTTGTATGCTATTGAGTCAGCTTACCCTATTTATACCTGAATTCAAAGAAATTACAAAATACAGTGCTTAAAAACATCACTTGAACACTTATTTTACCATAGATGCTAACAGAATGTCTAACTGTGACCTGACATGGCTGTAAAGACCTGAGTACATGTGCTTGTGTGGAGGGAAGGGGAAGCAACCTGGTCTAAGTGAAGTAAGAGAGAGCCAAACCTGCAGGCTTTCAGTCCTGATGTCTGAATGGACACTGAAACCCAGCACCTGAACCCTGCTTTACCAACACAGGACATCCAAGGTTTGTTACAGCTTGAAGTACTTTGAAACCAAGCAATTGGTACAACCACTGGTGCCTGCTTGACACCCAGCACTGACCTTTCCCACCCCACTGTGCTTTATCTGTCTGAGACATCAATCTTTGTTTAACAGATTCTGCTCACAAATTTTATGTGTCTTCATGGTCAGTGTGCAATGCCCTTGTGGCCCTGAGCTGCTGGAAGGCACATTTCTCACATTTCTCTCCATGGCTGGATTCTCATGTAACAGCAGGGTCTCCAGCAGCAGAGGGACCTGTTTGGAGGGCAGAGAAGCTGTGTGGACAATGGCACTGTGTCCCAGCTAAGAACCAGTTGAACTCCAGACCTGAATGATCCATACAGGCAAATACTTTGTGTGAACACACTCCAAAACACAAGCTGATGTAATCCTGCATGTTTGGAATTTTTTTGGATAGTATGAAAGCCATGGACAGAATTACTATGTGACAAAAAACATACAATGTTTTTTTCTCTTCCTAAATGCATCATTTAACTTCCTTAGAGGAATCTAGAATTACTTTCCCCAAAACATACTGGCTGAAGCACGTCTATTTCATATGGTTTGCTTAACACATTCTGAGAGAAATACAATTAAATTTCATATAAGATCTTTCCACTTGCATGCATGCCTTGTTCAGAAATTCAAAGTCAGTAAGCAGCTGTAATAGAAACAGTAGTCTTTATAGGGAGTTGCACAATATATAGTAACTTTCTAACTTGTTTAAAAAGAAGGGTTATATTTTTCATTCCAGTGTCAACCTTGCTTTCTGCATTATAGCTCTAATACACAGGATGAATAATTTTATTCTGCAAATAATTGCATGATGATTAATCCTACAAAGTATCTGTTGTCTCCATAAAGCAGAATTGAATCAAACACAATCCCAATCCTCCTGTTAGTCTTTACTGAAAATGTGGCACAAATTAGTCCTCTATTTGCCCTCAGTGCTGGTTGTAAGGGGTAGTCTGTGCCATACTACTGTGGTAATAGTAATGAATATATTTATGAAATGGCTAAAGCTGTGCCACTTGATGGGAAGGGAGAGAGGGCAGACTCCAAGACGCCTGTAGGACATTCCTAGTGCTGTGCACAGGCCTGACCCCAAGACACAGCAGGAAAGGTGATGGTCATGTGTGTGGGAAAACTGAAACTTTTGCTTGCAGGAAAGTGTTTTCAAATCTGGGAGAACTTAGAAAGGCAGAGGTTTGTGTTTGCCATAGGCAAATCTGTAGGTCATAGGCATACTGATGTTCTTCAAGCATTCCTCTCCTTTTCCATTTTTCTTTGCATCTCTCTCTTCACTGTCTTTCTATTTAAACATCTACATATGTCAGAGACATCTTAAAGGTTAAAGCAGTCCATGCTGTATTTATTCCACCTGCCCAGTACTACTGGATATGTAAGATTTTCTGCCTCCAGCCCTGAATTTTTCTTTCACCAAATAACCCAGGGAGCAAGTGGACTCAGGGTATCTGAGCAGGAAGCTAAACAAAAGTCTTTGACCAGAACACTTTGAAACAATCAAACCCATCTGTATAACCAAGCACTCCCCTATAGGCAGGAAAATCACTGTAGCTTCATATGAACTCTAACAACTATTCACTTATTTTCCTTCCTGTTTGAACCCTGCAACCTTTCCAAGGTCTGCTTTAATTACTGGAAAGCAAACATAAGAGAAGTTATTTCACAGCATAAGGGCAGAAATGCCAAAATTAGTGCAGAATGTGGTCTTATAAGCATAACAGCAACCCATAACTGGAAGCATTGTGTAGGAACATTAACCCCAAATTTCTGTTTTGAAGAATGTGCAGCAAATGCAATCCCTGTGTGGGCTAGTGACTTAAGAGTTTGACTTGATGACCCTTTTGGGTCCCTTCCATCTCCCTTCCTATGACCTGGACGTGTGACAAATATGGTTCTTACGGTAAAAACAACATTGCCAAGCTGGACTCAATGCAGCATCACTCTGTCCTCAAGGCTCTCATATGAGCTTGCAAGACCAATTTTTTTCATTTTTGCCATGCAACACTAATGAAATCAATGGCATAAATAATGCAAAATTTTCTGTGGGACTTTGGTCTTTATTAAAAACAAGGTTAATTAGTGATGAGTTTTTAATATGTTGCTATTTACCTTCATTTACAATGTCAAGGTCTGGGACTCTACTGGTCGATTAAATTTCATCTTCAAATCTGCAGCATCAGATTTTATTGACTCATTAGAGGTTTAGGAGTAGGTGTTTGTTTGTGTAGGTTTTTCTTTCTTTTCCAAACTTGAGCAGATCCAAATTCTATGACCAGCAGCTCTCAGACAAGAAATTGTTGTTGCTTCATTTGGAGCTGTGACCCTTGGATGTGGTGGGTGGGGAAGAGTAGGGCTCTCACAATTGCATGGATCTGTAGTTTTTCTAATTATTTTATAAATATATATATATATCTCTTTCAGTTACTCCACTTTACACTGAACCAATCAAATGCAGAATGTGATCCATGAACATCAATATAAGTTGGTCTATAAATAGTTAACTTTAAGGAAGTGCAAGGAACTACAGGTAGTGAGAGTCTCTCACTCTGTTCCAGATTATGGAAATCCCAGCTGGTAAAATTGTATATCTTATATACTCACTGTGTATATGTGTGTGTATAAGTCACTTGTATGATACATGTTAAATAGGCAATTTACATATTTTTTCCTCTGCCTAGGGACCTACCGTGCTTGATTTGCTTACAAAAAATTTGCATTGCTACCTTTGGTCACAGTGACATTAGACACCTTCAAAGGTCTGCAAAAGGGAGTGTGAATTACTCTTCTCATTATGTCTGAGGGTGTGACTGGGAGATATTTACTCTGCACTATACATAATGCCAGAGGATCAATGTTACCACTGTACCCCAGCAAAGACACAGTATGGGAGTAAGAATCAAAGTGTCCACTTTTATTCGCAGCTCAAAGCACTTGAGAGGTGTGAATCTGCTCTCCTCACTTTGCCTCCAATAACATCACAAGACTGATCTTTTGTATATCAGGTTGTTAATCATAGAATTGTTTAAGTTACAAAAGATCTTTAAGATCTTCAAGTCCTGCCATTAACTCAGCACTGCCAAGTCCACCACTAAACCATGTCCCCTGGAGCCACATCTACACCTAGACATAATTACAGATTTTTAAAATTCTTCTAGGAATGGTCCTTAGAGCAGTCTGTTCCGGTGCTTGAAAACCCTTGTAGTGAAGATTCTTTCCCTAATATCCACTGCAAACCACAGTTCTGCTGACTCCCCTTCTTACTTCTCCAAGAACTGAAAATTCAATCACTTCATGATGTCTCTGCTCAAGAGAGAGTCCAACCATTGCATCATCCACCAGTCCTTCTGTGTTCACAAACAGCAGGTCCAGAGGGGCAGATCTGCGAGTTGCCTCCCTTGACAACTGTGTCAGGAAGTTTTCTTCCACGCACTCTGGAGCCTCCTGGATTGTTTGCTTGCTCCTATGTTGTGTTTCCAGCAGACCTCTGGCAAGATGAAGTCCCCCATAAGAACAGGGCCAGAGACTGGGAGGCTTCTCCCAGTTGCTTATGGAATATTTCATCTGCCTCTTCATTCTGGTTAGGTGCTCTGTGTAGAATCCCACCAGGGTATCTGCCTTGTGACCATCACCATCAATCTCTAGGCAGTCAAAACAGTCCCTCACACACAGGGCTAACCCATCACTGTTCTTCCTTGCCTGCCCAATCTGAAGAGTTTATAGGCATCCATTGCAGCACTCCAGCTGTGTGAGTCATCCCAACATGCTTCCATGGCAGCTATGTCTCAGTTTCTTGCTTCCAGCTCCTCCTGTGTGCTGCTGTGCTGCAGGCACTGCTACAGGTGCCCGGGCTATGGAGCCCAGCACCTTTTTGGCAGGGAGGCCCTAATTTGTATGTGACTGTTCTCAGCTTTTTTGGTGTTTTCTAACATTGATAACCCCACATCTTAATATATATTTAAGAAATGAAAGGCTGATCTTGGTTGACTTTGGGTTCTTTTTAAGCCTTGCATTTTCTGTCTTTCTTGCCTGACCCTGAGGTCTAGAAACTTTCTCTTTTTAAAAGAAACAAAATTTCTTATTTAGTCACAGGACGCTGGGAGCTGGAGTTTGTGAGAAAATACTGGTACACTGGTGACATAATCAGAAAACCCAACAGAGCTTCCAGTAGTGTAGAATTTCTCTCAGTTTTCCTCAGTTCTGGGTATGAATACTCAACTGCTCTGAGCCTGAAACCACAGGTCTGGGGCTTCAGCTGCCTGCAGCACAAGGGCTGGAGCCCTGGAGTCAGCCTCCCCCTCTAACTTGCTGTTGCAGTTAGGGAAAGCATGGGCTGTGGGATGGAACGCACCTGGAGAGAAAGAAGCCACAGCTGTGTCCTTTCCCCATTCATTTGCACAGCTGCTGAGGGTGACAGTGTGGTTAGGAGCATTACCCAATGGCAGAAGGTTGTATGCTATGAAACAATAAATTTTTAATTACAAACCTTGTTTTTGGTTAATCCTGACAGGCAGCTAAGCACCACAGAGCTGTTCACTCCCTGCTTCCAAACCAAAGTCCCACCCAGGAAGGAGGAGAGAGAAAAGGAGAAGCAAGAAAACTTGTGGGTAAAGATAAAAAAACCCAAACCCCAAACAAGCAAGGAAAAATCAAACTTGAAGAAATGGAAGAAGAAAGGCAACAAAACAAGTGATACTAAGTTCCTAGAAAACCCCTGAGCAAAACACAGGCAACTTCCCTAAACCCCATGGAATCTGCCTGGTTGTGTCCCCTCCACACATATTGTGCAGCCCCAATCGATTCACCAAGGGTGGGGAGCAGAGTAATAAAGAGAAAAGGCCCTGTTCAGCATCAGGTAAAACCCTGGTCTATTACCTGCATTGTTTTGGTCATAAATCTAAATCACAGCACCATACAATCTCCTATGAAGAAAATTGACTCTAACCTGGTTAGGACCAGTAAGGACCAGTTAGGACCACCCCTGTCTGTGAAAAGATTAATCCAGGGCTGCTGTTAGGAAATGCTAGAAATTATTTCAATAGAATTTAGTACCTGCTCCTAATTCTTTTTCATTTGTATAGCTCCTCTGAGCTGCAGGAAAGGATTTGAATAAAAGAAAAGGCAAAGTAAACCCTCATCCTCCTGGGACAAAATGTTCCTGCTGGTTTCCTACAATGTTACTTCAAAGTAAGAATATCGGGAACAGCTACAGCACTGAGTACAATGAACCATGGGTGTACTTAATGTTATTCAACAGAAAATGTGTCAGGAGAAAGTAATCCAGGAATATCAATCACTGTTATGCTGGGAGTGATGAGTCAGACGGGTGCTCAGTGCAATACATCACCCTCTGAACACTTGCAGGGAGGCTGAGTGCACGTGTCACTCCTCACTCTGCTTGCAGCTGTGATTAAACATGAGCTGGTACTGTGGTTTTTCAGGGCCATTGGGTCATATTTCCCTGGAAATCCAGAGTCTTTGGCAGTGATGCTTGAATTTGGAGGGACACCTCTGTTTCCCATTACTTGCTAAGGCAATCATTCACACAGAATCACACAGAATGACTGGGTTGGAAGAGACCTTCAAGATCATTGAGTCCAACCCATGCCCTAAACACCTTAACTAAACCATGGCACCAAGTGCTACATCCAGTCTTTTTTTGAACACATCCAGGTGTGGTGACTCCACTACCTCCCCAGGTAGGCCATTTCAATATTTTATCACTCTTTCTGTGAAAAACTTCTTCCTAATATCCAACCTATATTTCCCCTGACACAGCTTGAGACTGCGTCCTCTTGTTCTGACTTTTGCTGCCTGGAGAAAGAGACCGACCTCCACCTGACCACAGCCACCTTTCAGGAAGCTGTAGGGAGTGATAAGGTCACCTCTGAGTCTCCCTTTCTCCAGGTTAAACAACCCCAGCTCCCTCAATCGTTCCTCACAGGGCTTGTGTTCCAAGCCCCTCACCAGCCTTGTTGCTCTCCTTTGGACATGCTCGAGCACCTCAACATCCTTCCCAAACTGAGGGCCCAGAACTGGACACAGCAATCAAGGTGTGGCCTCACCAGTGCCAAGTACAGGGGAAAAATGACCTCCCTGCTCCTGCTGGCCACACTTGATATGCAAATGATACATTTGCATTGTCTTATCTTGATCTTTACTCAAGACAAGGCTGCCTCATTTGGGAGCAGGTGGGCTCTTTGTTGGTCCTATTTTAGTTATGTGGGGTCTTCTTCAGCAAGTCAGTTCCCAGGATCATTTTTAAGCTGTCATTGAAGGGTTTTAAAGGATAGAGGTGGAGGAGATATGTGAACAGTGTTTTGGATTTTATAAATGTGTGCTGAGCACATGGATGAGTGTAGGATATGTACGGCATGATGTGAGGGCAATACTCACCATGGACCTTACACAAACCCATGGCCCATGATCACAGAATCACAGAAAACACCAAGCTTGAAGGGACCCATAAGGACCACTGAGCCCAACTCCTGGCCCAGCACAGGATCACCAAGAGTCACACCCTGTGCCTGAGAGCGTTGTCCAAATGCTTCTTGAACTCTCAGGCTTGGTGCTGTCACCACTTCCCTGGGGAGCCTGGGTGCCCAACTGGGACTGAGAACAAAACCTCAAGCTCCTCTAGTTCATTCCTTGCACTGCCCCATTAGTGTAGAAACATTTCAGATGTGGTACTTTGTAGCCAAGACCTCTTAAAGCAGATTGAGGGATCCCATTAGTGCTCATTTCCTCTAATGCTGGCCCACCTTCCTAGCGCTCATCGTGGCAAGCATGCTATTTTCCCTTTCCCTCTTCCAAGCTGGTTTAAAGCTCTGTCAAAGAGCCCTGTTAACCCCTGTGCTACACCTTTTTCCCCTCTGAGAAATCCTGGGGAATTCCTGATGAATGCCCATCAGGTGTCAGTAGACCAGGTGTTGAGTAGATCCTCCTATGGTCAACAACCCCAAAATTTTTCCGCTGTCACCAGCCTTGGAGCCATGCATAAACTTGCTGCCTTACTAGTCTGCAGAGTTTTGCAGGATGTCCCTTATTTGTGCCCCAGGGAGACAGAGGAGTTCTCTGTGAGATCCAGTCTGTGCATTGGATCCTCTGTTTCCCTCAGAAGGGAGTCTCCTATTACAACCACCTTTCTTTTCCTCCTAACAAAGGAGGTTTTGATGCGAGGTACAGGTGGTGTTGATTTAGGGAGCTCCACTATCTCAGAAGGACCTTCACCCACCTTATCAGGTGTCTGGCCTTCTGTTCCAGAGCCTCACACCTGCTGCAGAAGGTACCAGTCCTACTTGTCAGATTCTGGGAAGGAGGAGGAACCTTCCTGGTACGTGCAGTGACCTGCTTCCAGCCTTTGTCTTTGAGAGACCCTGGGCTAACACCTCTTTGCCCTGCAGGGTTTTGAGTCCATGATGAAGATGCTACAGACATTTTTCTGCATGGCATTTTTTGAATCTCACTCATTTTGATAACAATAAGCACAGATAAAAATAACAATTGTATCACAGAGAAGCCTGTGTTTTAGAGTGGGCCCTCAAAAAGAGCAAACCCAGTTGAGGAGACTGAATTCCGTGTAAGTGTCAGGAGGCTGCACTGAATGCATTTAACAAACTTGTGCTCTCCTCCATTCTTTATAGACTACAATCTCACAGCTAGGCACACTCACCAGAAACAATCTCTTCAAGGATCTTCTTCTCATAACAAAGAGAGATATCGTATTTATTGCTTTTCTTGGAAGAAAAGTGTTTCCCTTACATATATGCTAAGGTATTACTATACCCTTCTCTCTAAAGAGCATAGATAACTTTTATGGTACTTAAAAGCCATTCCTTTTGTAAACAGCTCCAGAATTATTAAACCCTTCAAGGGCTCTCATAGCAAGATTCCTCTTACCATGCAGGGAGTACAGGAGATGCCAGAAGCAGATGTTGTGAAAGTTGCAGAGAAGAATCAGTGTTTAGTACAGAAGGTAGAAAAAGACAGTGATGAGAATAAATGAAAATAAATTTGTCTCAACAAACATTTGTCAAGGAGCCTAATTTCTGTGGTACGGACTGAAATTGCTGCTGACATTTTCTGTAATGAAGTTTCTTCTGATTTGTTCAAAGTCTCCATCTGCACTCTGACTCATCCACTTTATTCCTGGCCTGGGCATGTAAGACAGACCTCCACATCCGCAGGACCCTGGCATCCTTCTGCAAAATGCTCCACCGAGGAAAGGCTGAGGCAGATGGGTACATTCAGACCTGGGGCTGTCCATTTGCCACTGTATAAAATAAAGCCTTCACTGAGAAAAATCAGCTTTGTATCCAGATCCTTCCTTCTGCCTTTTTTCTTTTCCTAATATGAAGTATTTGTTAAACTTTGTTCTGAATGCTTAAAAGAGTGGTTGTGTTGCATTTTATTTCTTTTCTGGCTGGATTTATAAGCAATACAGGTTGGCATAGCTCTATTGAAATCAGAGGAATTATCCCAATTTCCACCAAACGATGCAGATCTGGGGTTTAAAATGCATATTCAGAATGGAAGAGTCATGTAAAGAAAGTAGCTGGGGGTAATGAGGCAAGGATTTCAGCTAGAGATTTCAGAAGTGTATTTATGAGCCTTAGAGCCACATTTCTCATAGCTAGGGAAATAATACCTGTTCTGTTGCTTGCTTAATAAAATTATTCTCTGTTTCAGGAGAATTAGCAAGTCACAGTGCATTTAGAAACTGCTGCATTGGCATTTTATAAAGTTGAAAAGGACAAGATGTTTGACACATTTAGTGGTCCAACATGTGTGTTATGTTTGTCTTTGGGCACACATTCTGTTACCTCTCTTTCTCTGCAGACAATCATTGGCCCGTCAGCATGAATAATTTGTTTTGCTCTGGAAAATTTCAGCCCCTGCTAGGATTGACTAAGAGGAATTGTTGTTTCAGCAATAATCTCTGTTGATATGCTGTGTATTAAGCAATAAGCGGCTGTTGAAATTGATTAATTGTTGAAGTGGAGATGAGATTTTAAGGCAATTTCAAATTCTGTTCATTGCACTCATATTTTTTTATTAACTATCCTTTGTTGTGCTGTTATGTACAAGATGAATAGAATTTTTTTTTTATAAGGCTTCTCAATGTCATACATTACCTTCTAAATGTTTGGGGTGTTTGAAAATCAGCAGCTGTATTTCCAAGCCTTCACCAAGGAAGGAGAAAAGGATAACCTTGTCTTTTAAAACATATTTGTCTGTGGTTTCTTGTGTGACAACAGACCTTTTTTTCCACTTTGTTGTATATAGGACAGGGAGAAGCACTAGAGCTGGTCTGACCCAAGGTTGATGAAGGCTAGTCTTCTGCAGCTGGCAGCAGACAGCACCAGCTGCTTGAAAAGAGCAGACAAGAAGTTTCACAGCTAGTGGCAATTTGAAAATTAACCTTTGAGACATTTTCTCCCAGCTTCCATGGGTGGAAAATTCATTTACGCCTGGAGGCAAGAAGGTTTGCAGGTCTTCCTTTCTTTTTTTCCCTTTTCTTTTTTTCCCCCTTTTTCTTTAGGGTTTGTTACTATAATTCTGTCCATTCTTGATACTTATAGGAAATCTTGGATCTTTTTGATTGCTGTGAGGCTCTTGCCCATGATGGTATGCTGTGCCAAAGACAGGTGAATTGAAATTGGTGTGAAACACCGTGTCATTGTATCAGTACAAAATATGTCCCCTTCCAGTCTCAGCAAATCTATTGTTTTTCTAAGAGTTTGTGTTATCTGTGCCTGATTAGTTGCAAATTTTAGGCCACAGTGGTTTGTTGTTTACTTACTGTTATCCCTGTCCCCTTTGTAGATCTTGGGTCCTTTGAGTGCAAGTTCTTCAAAGCAGGCTGGTCCTTACACAGTTTTTGTACAGCACTCAGTTTACTGTGGACATCAGCTATTTGCTAAAGAAAGATATGTATCAAAGTCTAGGGGAACTGAACATTATTAACATATTCTGACTCTTATTTGACTAAATGTGACTAGGAAAACTAAAAAAAAAACCCAAGCAAAATTAACATTTCTACAAATGGAGTGTGTTAACAATGTCACTTGCTCACAGTGGATACCAAGGTACTGGGTCTTCTGATCCACCAAAGACTTGAGGTACCTGGAGGAGTTGTGAGGCTGAAGTATTTTGATGGCCATATGTCTGATTTCAGGCCTCTGCTTCTCTACTTTTCTGGGGTTTCTTATCTGTAATGTGAATGATCATGAAAATGATAGCATATTTAATTCTGTGAGAGTGTTGTATGCTGTCAGAGTCCTTCCACTGAGACTGCTGGAGCTGCTCCTGTTTGCACTATGTAAGGTGAGAATGCTGAAGTGCTCTGTTGGCTGGGGAACATGAGCTACTTCCCTGCTGCTCCCTATGGCTGATCTTTCAACTGTCCAAATTTAAGGAATCTAAGAACACCTAAACTTGACATCAATTTATACTTTCACTCAGAGCCTTTTTGAAGAATTTGACTTAAAGGGAACAGGTTTCACATTAAGACAAAATGGAGTCTATCTTTATTATATTTTTGGAGGAGATGAGGTGGGTTTGCAGCAGAGACTGCATAAAAAAATGTGTATATTTTTTGTCTTTGTTTAACTCCTTATCAGCAGGAGTGGAATTGGAAAGATCTACTGTGAGAAATGGAAAAGTTCAAGCTCAACATAAAGTGAAGGACTTTACTGTTCTGGTTTGCCACTTCTCTGTGAAGAGCTGCATTTTGATTGTTGCATGGTGCTTTCTTCAGAAGGTGTTTAGTGGGAAATCTAGTGGATGGAGCAAGCTATGGGTGACAATGGCCAACCTTTAAACCTGATGGAAATTTAAATTCATATAGTGTGGCCGTTATAAACTCAATTCTCAACTCTTTATCCATCTGAAAAAATATCTGACTGCCCCTACGGTTCAGGAAGGAACCTGGATCTTAAAGCAACTTCTTTTTATGCAAAGACTCCTCACAGCAACTTTTACAGCACAGATTGTCACTCTGTTTAGTTTTGCTACAGTCCTAATTCTTGTGTGAATGTGGCTTGCACAATAAATACATACAATGTCTGTCTGTGTTTGTGGAGGGGAGGGATCTGGGTCTCATCATACTTATGAATTTGTGTGTGAGATTACAGAGTCACATCAGGGCAATCATGTTGTAGCTGATCTTTAAAGCCAGATCTCAGGGTATATTAAAATTCAAGGTAAATCAATGCTAGCCTTTTCACTACAAGTAATCCAATGTGATATGAAGTAGGGGCACAGTCCTGTAGAAATGGAGTAACTGAGATTGTTTCCATTCATTGTTGGTAGCATGGCAGTGATTTATACCAGCTGAAATCAGACTGGGTGAGACAACTCGCAGAAACATGGCATTTCTGGAATCAAAAACTGGTGGAGATTTTTGTGTTTGTGCCATACTTTCCTGTTTTCTGAGTGCTACTTTGTCAAACAATAGCCATTTCAGTGCTGGTTTATCAAGTTTTTGTGGGTTTGTGCTAATCAGTATTTGTCAGAAAGCAACATATTTCTTTTCAGCCCAGGAAAATAATTCAATTGGAGAAACAAAAAAATCATTCCATTGCCATAGTTTATCTGCATGATATATACATCAGTGCATAGTAGTGGTATCTCAGGAGACCTCAAATGCAGAACCTGTACTAAGAAGAAAATATGAGAGCTAATTTTTCCTGTAAGTTACTCTTACAAGAGTTTATGTCTTATTTCCATTCTCTGATGAGGGCAGTAGCCTTTCTCTCCACATGCCTGTCAGTTTTATGTGTGCTGGTCTTGGTGGAGACTCCTGTGCTACAAGCACTTTCTGTTCAAGCAGAGACTTGTGCAAACATTGGGCACCAGTCAGCCCTTCCAGCTCTTGACCAAAATGGGAATTAGAGATGGCAGCACAAGGAAGCACAGGTGGGGCCAGCACTCACAGAGAGAGAGCAAATATTTTGCTGGATATCATGAACATTCTCAGCTTTTTGTATGATGACAGAGTTCTGCCTCCAAATCTGCCCTTGAATGATTCAAGAAAGAGGTGCAACTTCCAATGAATCAGATGATGGGATTAGAACCATTAAATTTCACAGGAAAGATTTGCTTCATATTCCAGATTTTGCTAAGCCTGGAGGAACCAAAAAGATGCAAGTAGTGCTTTCAGGGAGGGGAAATGTTGTATTGGTATTGATTAGGGAAATTTCTGTATCCCAGGCTTATTTAATTTCTCTTTGGCCTTTCTGTTTTACACTGTTAGGTTGTGTTTTATAAGTTTCCTTGGCAGAGCTCTCTCATTTATGGTTATCTGACTCTGCTTCATTTTTATGCCCATATCGTGGGTTTATTGGATTGGATTGGAAAGTTGACTACAAGCCATCTAGGGAGGCTGTCAGCAGTAGAATATCACATTACTGAAGTGAACAGAAATTCAGCTCCTGTACGTTTCGATGCTATTTGCTGAACTAAACAGAAACATCCTGAGATATTTCCCAGAAGAGGACAATTTTTCATTCAGATATGGTCATGCTATCAACAGGCAACTGGCCATGGCTAAAATAATGCCCTCAGCATCGTATAAACTCACATAAAACATGAGTTAAGGATGTGTGAAGCAGCTGGAATATGGCATAGCTCAATGTAGTTTATACCCTAGGTCCAAATCTGTCTCTGCTCATGAAAGGGAGCATGAGTGCAAATATTATGGACAGATTTTGGGGATCTTGGATTAACCACAGGCTAAAGGTGTCACTAACAACAAAACAACAACTAACCCCAAACTGCACTCTAAAGTCTTATCCCATTTTCAAATTCTCCATGGGACTTATACTGCAAAAAATCATTGTATCATAACTAAAAACATTTGTGTATAGTCTTGGCTTTTGACAATGCATCTGAGCTAAACAAAGAGCTATAAAGCTCAGCTGAAGCAGCCCTCCCTCTTTCAGAATCATTGCTCAATTTGAATGCTATGTATTGATGCAAAATGTCTTAATTTCATGACTGGAGGAAAAGCTGTCTCTCTTTTTAAAGAGATGGAGCCACCTGCTAACCAGAGAGCAGCACAATATATGAAATTGACATTGATTTTGCGGACAGTATTGCGTTCACATGTTAAAAACAACCAGTCACATTTTTGTCATGAGAATAAGCTGGTGCTGTACATGACATTAAATAACACTTCCTGGATGGAATAGTTAGAGAGGTGGAGAAAGTAATAACAATTTAAGTTTTTTGGTGCAAAATCAGTTTACTGCATTGACAGACACATAAAGAAACAGACTGCAGGGTGGTGAAAAGGTAGGCAGGTTGACTGATATTAGAATGTATAACTAGGAATAATGGGATAAGTTAAACAGAGAGACCCTCATAACACGAACATCTTGCACTGCAAAGTAGTCTCCCCTAGGATAAGAAGAAACAGTTAGCTTATTAAATGAGTCATTTATTATGATTGGAAAAAAGTTGGAAAATATGCTGCAGGGAACAATCCTGGAGACAGACTACTAGACATTACTCTTCATTGCCTGTGGATTATCTGCGGTCACATTTTTTTCCTCATATTCAAAATGTGGAATTGAGGTAAATGGAGGTTGTGCTTTTCAATTGCTCAGTTGCACAAGCTGAAAAAAAAATGAGGGTTGCTTTCTTAATGGCATTACTTAAGTGAAGAGCACTGACCTTTTCTTTAAAAAGGAGAATAGGAGAATCCTTATAAACTGACAAAACAAGGAATTGCCAGCATGTGAGCTCAAGCTCAGGTAGGAAGATCAAACACTGAATTCCAGTGCAATGACAGGAAGACCCCTCACACACCTCCAGCAGTAATGCATGCTTAATCATTTTTTCTTATACAAGCACCTGAATTTCTAATCAATTTGTGCAATATTTATTAAAATCATGCCTAAGGAGTTTGCTTTGTCATCCTTTTTATTCTCTTCCTACTCTCAAATACTCAGAGAAGCAACTGCTTTTTTTGGATGGTTTGGGTTTCTGTTAAATATTACATATCTCTGGTGATGAAGAGCCATTTGTGCATGCAAACAGAATAAATTACACTTTTACCCACCTGACAGTCTGTTATGCTGCTAGAATGGTCTACATGGTGGAAACATACTTGAAACTTCAGGTTTATAGTGATTTAAATGCACAAGGATGTTTCTCCTCCTGAAATAAGTGAAATAGTTATTAACTTCAGTTGGCACAGCTTTATACCCTAAGTTAGGAGAAAGAAAGTTAAGAAAACTCTCCTTTCCCCCATCACTTTGTGAGAGCCTTCAAATTGCTTGGCTGAAAATTTCCTATTGCTACTGACTCCTACAGATTAAACTCCACAGAAAAAAATGGAAGTGAGATATGACCTGAGCAGAAATCCCCTTATTCTTCTGGAAATTAAGGCACTTTTTCACTCAACAGCTATCTTACAATCTTTAGCCTCTGGTTGCTCAGTACACTGTCACACAGTAACAGCCAAAGTGATCCAAGAGTGCTACGGGAGCTCTGGTCCAGAGGACAAAAAGGGCCCACAGACCCCTGAGGAGAGCAAATTCTGCTTAGTCTCCACTCACTCCTGCTTTGCACTCAGTGAGAGAGAGTGCCTGGCTGTGTGAATTCAGATTTGGCAACTCAATGATCAGTAACAGCAATAAAGTGTTTCCTCATTGATTTTGGCTTTGGGAACAGATAAGCAGTGTGCCAGACACAGCAGTCAGGTGCTTTTTCTTGCCTGTCAGACACTGAAAGACAAAGATTTAGTGTGTGCATGGATGTCTCTGAATGAATGCCCACATATACAAAAATACATACCATTACTAGTCTATCTGCTTACATACCTAAGGCTTATGAAATGGAAAACAGATGTCACAGACAGATCAAAGATATTTAACTAGCAAAGCTTTAGCAATGTCCATTATCTCTGGATAAAGAAGATGACTGCTTTAATGACTGAGATTTAATGCTCTTTTCTTCCTAAACCTGTGTGAATGGTGGAGACCAATACTGTTCAAATTATTGAAGAGAGATCCTGCTTGAGCACAGGTATTTATAAGAGAAATGGGCAGTCAAGTAGGGAATGCTCTAGGTTTGAAGAACCTGTTTTTGTGTCAGTCAATGCTCTGCTTTATGACTCTTTTATCCATTAGCTTGCAATGTCTCTGGAGCCAAAGTTAATCCCTCTGGTATATCAGAGACTCTTCCCATCTGGGAAGCTCACTCAGGGCCTCTCTCTGCTGCTGGCCTGCCAACAGCAAATTGCATAAACTGAAATTCAGACATGTTGGGAGATTAAATTCCTCTTACACTGCTAATCCTCGGGGGTTTTAGGCATGGCCAAGTGCTAATGCCTTATCTTGCCACCTATAAAAATGTGCATGTGATTGAGAGGCACCAGATGTGTGAGGAAGCTGGGCAATGTTAGCCTTTTCCCCACTTCCCCAGCTCTCAGATAAGGTCCACAAGCCTTCCCTCTGCTCCCAAAGCAAAACACTCAGGTCACTATCCCTGCTCTCAACCACCCCACTCCCAGCTCTGGTTGCCACACCCAACCCTCATTTTGCTGGGTGTGCAGATGCAGCCTGGCCAACTCTTACCCTGTATGGTCTGAAACAGGTGTGAAGCAAACAAGGAAGCCCTGACATGCAGCCTTGGACGGGAAGCAAGCTGCAATTTATAAATTTCTGCTTTATGGGTATATATTTCTATTCAGAACCAATTTGGCAATGTCCAGATGATCTTGCTAAAAGATATATAGCCCAAAAGGAATTCAGACAACTCAGTTATGGGCATAATGCTTGTGCAATTACATAATGCTACATGCAATTTCTCTCTGCATATGGATTTGATTTGGTTACCACTCTTAGGTCCCAAAGGATCCTGAAGCATTTCAGATGTCATTTATGTCCCCCAAACTTGTTCTTATGATAGTCTCCCTTGCATGTCACAACTCTAACTAAAAATAATCTTTCCTTCCATTTAAGATGTACTTTGTTTCTCCTTTAAAGCGGTATGGGTAAAATGCTTACATGCTGTCAGTAAAAGCATTATGTAAGAAGCCACACTGCTTTCTCTCTGTTATTTTCATGTTTGGTTAAAGGTGAGCTTAATTATTTTTTATTTATAAACTTTATTTATAAGGAACATCAACTGACCAACTGATACCCCAAGATTTGTTCAGAATTTTATCTGGACATTTGTTACATCTGATCATAATTTTGTCTTCAAGAAATAGGGGACTAATCCTGCCTCAGTTAAAAAAATTATAAACACATAACAGTTGCAGTCTTGAATATACCTGTTTGAATAGCATTGTAATTCTGTAAGAGATACTTGGAAACAAGGTAGGTGATCTCTGTGGATAAAGCATTATCATGCTGCCAGTGAAACTGAATATCCAGAGTTCTCAGTTGGTCCTTTCAGTTTGAATGGGCAATAATCAGGCTGTGAGACACCTTGGGGACGGATTGCAGGACTGTTTTGAACAGAAAGAACTATCTGGATTAAAAGAGGCCAGAGATTTGGTCTGTGCACAGACTGTCTCCTGCATCTTGATTTTTAGTGGGGCCATTTTTCTACAGTTTGCTTTGATCATTCTGATTAATCATCCTCAGTGTGAGTATCTCACCATAGTGAACTAATGGCTTTTCAAGTCCTGATATCCTGATACGTGGTCAGAGCCCCAGAGGGAGGGGAAACACCCCCTGTCTTGTCCCAGCATGTGTGAGAGCAGCCTCTGCACAATCTGCAGCTGAATGGAGGCACTCCTGCCTCCCATTCTCCCCGTGCAGCTCTGGCACCTGGCACCTGCAGGAGCAGGGCTGGGAGCTCCAGCACCTGCAGGGACTGGGGTCAGGGCTGCAGCAGGGCAGAGGGCATGGGGAGCTGCTGGGAAAGTCTCCTCATTTCCTCCTTCCTTGGTCCCCCAAGTTTGTGTCTGTCTGCATTTGACACTGGAGAGGAGGATGGGGGGAATACTCTCTGATTGCTTCAGCTTATACCTCATGCAGGTACTAATACCTCAGTATGTGCTGTTTTATCAAATTATCAGGTTCTTTCCTTAAACCCATTTGTAGTTTTTGATTTATTTCAATCATCAACAGCTACTAAGAAAGTGGTTTCTTGCTGTATTTCAGCTCAATATTTCAATGGTTTAGCTTTTGATTAGAGGTTCATTTTTAAACTCAATTATTATGAGTTGTTAAAAAGAAGAAAATCACTTTAGTTTTTTCCATGGAAAAGCATTTATATCAGGGGAAGGCATGACCAGGGTGTGTCTGTTTGCTAAAAAGCTGCTTTGCATTAGACCCGAAGTCCATTACACCAACACGAAGTTAGTGCCCAGGAAGAGTTTGCAAACCTGTTTATTTTTGTATGAAGCTGTTATCTTTCATAGCCCAACAAGGAAAACAGCAGCCTTGAAAAGAATTTTGTGCTGGATAAACATGAGCCTCCCACTGAGCATGTACAGAGCAGTGGCTGCGACATGGGGTTTGAGGGATGGTGCCAAGTCCCTTTCTGAGACAAACTGCTCTGACTGGTGTCTGGGTATGATGGATGAGGCTACATGGCCCAGCCTGCCCTGTGATGTCCCCTGCTATTCCAGGACTGCCACCACCTCTCAAGGCTGGCTGCTGTGGCAGTGAGGCAGAGCCTTTCTGAGCTCCTCAGGCAGGTATGTAAAACAAGAACTAAATAACCCAAGCTTTCCTCATTTTAACAAAATGAGAATATCAGAGCTATGGGTATGAATTCCCTTTAACAAAAGGGGTAATGTGTAGGATTTGTCTGATAAAAGTCTTTGTCTCTTTGCTTTTCCCAAGGCTATTCCTGCAATCACACTAGGTTTTTTCTTCCAGAACCAGTGAGAAAATCTCCCCATACCCTATTTTCCAGTGAAGAGACATGGATGAGCTGGTCCTGTGGGATGTGTGTGGGTTGTGGTTGTTTCTCAGCAACAGCAAGGATGGGTGACAATCTTGCTGCACTGCAGCTTTGAACCCTCATGCAGGACATGGCTGAAGAGCCCAAAGAGACTGAGCAGGGACTGATTTGGGGTCCTGGAGTGGCAGCAGTGCTGAGGAGGGTGAGGTGGGACCTGCAAACAGGGGCACCTCTGCCCCTCGCTGCTAGAGGGCTTGGCTGGCCTGTGCAGTTACTTGTGGTCTCTTCTACACATGACACAGGGAGCCTGCTGTGAGATCTCCTTCCTGCCCAGGACAAGGCAGCCCAGCAAGCCCAAAGGCTGCTGCACCACTGCCCAGCCCATCTAATCCCTGCTGATGATTACAGATGGATCCCCCGCAGTTTCACACTGTAGGAGATGGTGTCCTCTGCTGCAGAGAGAGTCACAGGGTTCAGTATGTCTCCAGTGAAGGTGCAGTGATAAGAAATCTGGATTATTTGTCCCCTCTGGGGATGGTCTGTCCATCACCAGAGGGGACAAATCACAGTGACACAACAGGTTGTCCTGGTGGGGCCTCTACATGGAAAATTCAGGCTGCAGCCTTCTGAACAGGCATTGCCATCATCCTTGAAGATGCATCCTTCTTTAGCAATGGCTAAAATTAGGATGTAGGCCAATTTTCATGTTGTTTTTTTCCATTTTCTAATTTCATGTTCAACCATGGAATAGCTCATGGTTTCCAGAGACAGAAATTCTACCACCTTGAATATCTGAGATATTAAAACAATCATCTGGTTTAGCCCCTTTAGACCTCAGGCAAAAATGGTTTTAATTTGGTGCCCAACTAATTAGCTTGCTGAGAAATGTTAATAATTAAGCTAATAATTACTACACCTTTGCAATGGACCTTGAGGTAACTTTAATGCAGGTAATTTAAAGATAAAAAAATAATTATTTCTGGATTTTTTTATTAGAACAGAATTATTTTATATTTATATTTATATTTATATTTATATTTCTTTCCCTATTTCAGATTATGAGTATGAACCAAAACACATGAAAGTTCCATAACTATTGACCAGAAGGGAAAAGGAAAAATTGCCATGCTTCAGCATGGCTGACAGAGAAGTTTGGGAAAAAGGACTTTGTTGCCTGGTGCAGGTCTTTCTTGAGTTATACTGCTCTTTCAGTTGTTGAAAAAATAGCACACCCAACTTCCCTCTTTGTCCTCTTCTCTCCCCAAGCAGTGTTCAGCCAAGAGCGGCCAGCACGTCTGGGATGTGCAGAATTGGCAAAATAAATTACAAAAGAGAATGCTGTTTCAAGTACAGGAAAACCCCAAAACTTCAATCAAAAAATGAGTGAAAACTAAACTTCTACAAAAAAAGCTATGTGAGTTTGCTCTTCATCATCCCTTTCTGCAGTCAGAGCCACACACATTTTTAATGGACTTCTTTCTAGCAGAAGGGATGGTGCAACCTTGGAACAACCAATTTTTGCAGATGGGGACATAGGGACAGAGTCATTAAATTGCTTCCCTAAACCTTAGAGTGACCCATTCTGTGTGGATGGCAGAGCTGGGCACCAGGTGAACACTGTATCTGGGAGTTCATGTCTCACCCCTCCCAGCAACTGCAAGCAAAACACAGAAGTAAAAAGCTTTTTTCTGTTTTGGAGCTGAGGGAGCTTCTCTCTGATCCCAGCACTCTGAGGTTACTGCACAGATGTGATTTATGCAGTAATTAAATCTGCAGAATATAGTTAGGCACCTATGCCTCTTAAAAATGGAATTTAAAAGATGAATCCTTGAAGCCCTGCATTCCAAGGCACTGCCTCCCACTGCTCCCCACTTGGTGCTTAGGCCACAGCATGGCCTTGAGCCAGAGTGGGGTGTTCTGATCCCAGCATGGCCTCCCCCAATGCACAGCTCTGTATTTTGTGCTCATTTGTGACACTTTGAAGCAGGAAGACAGAATGGAACAGTCTATCCCCTTGCTGAACAGCACCCTGGAAATTATTGCATTAGGTAGGTACAGCCGGACTGACAAAGGAAATGTTGTTTTCTGAGGCCTGCTGGTGCCAGCTCCCTGAGCACTTGCTGTATTTGATCTGGCATTTGTCTGCTGTGACTCATTCCCTGTGGCCTCAGAAAATGTGCTCTCTATCAGCATTTTAGAGGCAGTGTCAGGAAACAGAAGGTAATCCCTTCCAAATGTGTTTCACCAAAATGGTGGGCTAAATTTTCATAAGATGTCAAGCCTGTTAGGAAAAGAGGCAAATGGCATACCTGTATGATCACAAAAGAGGAATTTCATTTGCAGACAAAGGCTGCAAGATGGTGACAACATGTTGTATTTATAAAGTAACATTTTTTCTATATATTCCAGGGAAAAAGGGATTTCATGCTGGCCCTTTAGCACCTTGTCTTGCTCCCCACCTATTTCCTGCAAAGGTGTAAGTGGAAAATTTGCTCTTGCCTTTAAAACCAGAACTATGCGTGCTATGGTGACACTATTACCTAATTCTGTTACTCTATATTATATTACTCTATATTATATCCATGCAAGGTCTGGCATCCTGTGACAGGAGCTGGGTGATATAGGGACTGCTGCTGGATGGTCTGTAAAAGAGGATCCACCTACACTGGGGGAGTAGAGCTCCCAAACACAATTTGCATCTGGTCTTCATGGGTCAGGTTTGGACAAGGTAGCAGAGAAAACATGTGAGAAAGAAACTGGCCTCATGAATTCTCCCTATTATTCAAAAAAGAGGTGGTTATATTTTAATGTAAAAAAAATGTGCATCATTTAAGCTGAACTAGACAAATGGCTCTACTTTATATCTGCAATAGAGTGTGAAAAAGTGGATTTATAACCACCTTTTACCTCTTTGGGCCTGGAGGGTGCTGAGTTTTCAGACCTGTTCAGCAAAGACTCATTGTGAACATTATTTTGTCAACGTACCTGGGCAGAAGAGAGGAGATGATGGAGATATTTGGGCCAATTATACTCATTAAACCCTTTTTTGTTTTCAGGTGTTGCTGATTTGGGTACAAATCAGGACAGGGATGGGACAACTCAGCAGGTTTAAAGAGCCCATGATGCTGCAGTGGGGCATACCCAGCATCCCCAGTATTTTCCCATGCCATCACAAGCACATTCTGTGCTTCCTATCTCCCATTCATTCCAGTTCCTTCAAGGAATTGCCTTTCCCAGTCAAGCACAGAGAACTAGGCAATGGTTAGATGAAGTGGGCTTGATAGAAGGTTTACCTGATGAGGGGTTTAGCATGGAAGGAGATTTAGCAAGTTTCCTCTCTGTTGATCTCATTCCCAACACAGGGCAGCTTCTCCTGCTGCTAGTCACCTCCCTGCAGATAATCTGACCTTTTCTTTCTCCAGTACTGGTAACATTTAGGAAAAAATGATATATTGGACAACAAACAGTTTTTATTGATGGTTTAGAAGCATCCCAAAAACCCCACAGGACTGGGGCAGTTCTGGGGAGTGTGGGCAGCCAGGGGGCTGCTGAGGTGTGGTGCCCTCTCCTTCCCAGGCCAGGTGGGCATGGCTTCCCCAGCACTGTCACTGCAGAGCTGGTGGGGGATCTCATCTCATGCATTCCTCCAGCCAGGCAGACAGACAGGATTTCAGTTTAAGTCCCCAACACACATGTCAAGCAGAAATAATTTTAGTATTCTGCAGGTTAAATCAGAGTTCCTTTCTTCCTTCTTTGGGTGTCATGTTCTGATGAACACTGCTTTGTCTTGGCAGGCAATTGCTATTCCTAATTTGTATAATAAAATCTGTTGTCTCCTTGGACAAGAAGTTTTTCTTTGAACTACATAGATGCCAATTGTTATTGAAATGCATGACATTCATTTTGTGTGTTTGTTCTCAGGAAACAAAATGAGCAGATTTTTCATTTTGTACCTGTGGTTTTGCTAAGCTAGCAGGCCATATTTTATCAACACCAGACCTGTAAGCATCTGCTCTTTTGAAAAATTTAAACAGAATTCCTGCTTTGCTCTCTGTAAATATGGGGGGGGGGGGGGGGGGAAAGGAGCAGGAACTGTAAATCTACTCTTTCTAATGTCTCATTATAAACTCTCTATGATGTCTCATACAGTGAGTTGCATCAAAGCAGTCCTAAGAGGGGAGCAGTGAGATTATGCACACTTTTACAGGTGGGAAAACTGAGCTTAGTGGTAAAGCTGGAATAGAGCTGAGATGTGATTCCCAAAGCTCTTTGTTGCCATGTCATGCAGCCCCCTTCACAGTGCTTGCATTATCAGGGCTGACAACCTCTTCTTCAGTGCTGCTGAGTTTATCCTTGTAACACATCCATGAAGTACTGAAGCTTTGCTTGTGTAGGTGGGATATCAAAGCAAATATGTGTGTGTGTACTTTACAAGCAGGGGAAAGGGTTGCATACAGACACACATGCACAGAGAAGGAGGGAGAAACATATTGCAAACACTGATCTACTGGGGAAAAAGAAAACTTTATTAATTTCAAACGTTTGTCTTCTTGCTCTGCTCTGTGGGGCCCAAAATGTTCCATTCTTAGTATGGCTGTTACTGACCTGAGGCCCTGGTGTGCAGTGAAATGTGTGGATCCTCTTACTGGGACTCCCAGGCTGAGCCCAGCAGCAGGCACTGCCCAGGGTTGAACATGGACTCAGAAACTTGCACCATGTGGAGTTCTACAGACCTGGGTCATTTTTCTTCAGAGCTGATGGGGCTCTTTGCCATGGAGAGGGGTCCTGCCACAATCTGAATCCTTCTCAGTGAAGTGTCAGCTGCGTAATCCTGGTGGCTCCCCAGAATAGCCTCATTTTATACTTTGGCTAATGGAGAATCTCTTCTTGGGAAGGGCTGCTCCAGAGAGTGGAAATCACAAGAAATCTGCAGTGGACAGGAAGTGTGGGAAAACATTTGCTGGTGTCAAGGAGCTGACATAAAACTTTGTACCCCTTCATTATCTCCCTGGGGAAATGGGTTGGAAAACACCACTGAAATACCTCAAGAACACCAAGCAGAAGGGTTTCTTCCTTAAATTTCTTGCTGGAGTAAGGCAAGGGCACATAAAGCCATGGATTTATATTTGCAAAGATCCAATAATCTCAGGGTTTTAAAAAGCTGATATGGGAATGTATTTGCTGCATGCTGGGGGAGAGAGTGAGAGACCAAGCACATCTGTAGTCTGGCTTGTGAATTTGTTTCACCCCTGCAAGCATCCCCGCCCCTCATGCAGAACCGGATTTTGAAAGGTTCATATGGCTGCAGCAAATTTCAGCTTATAAATACATTAATTTTTGGGTTGTGCACTTTGTGCATCATTGCAGTTCTTCAAATGTTGTCTCAGCATGTTGTTCATTACTGAATCATGAGGAACATACAGTAAGAAGTATGTGGGCTGAGAAACATTTTATTTTTGTAATGCTTGGCTTGAGTCTGTGCAGCATTTAACTTCCAGTCTACATTTGAAGTGTATAGGTTATAATAATGTTTGACATGGGTGTCACATCTGTTCATCTAGCTAGAATAAATCCTATTTCTCTTCTACATTTGTCTTTATCAGTCCAAAACCATGGGAAGATTTCTGTCAAAAATGAAGGCAAGGAGGTTTCTTTCTTCAGAAAAGGAAAAATAGAATATCAATGTATCTATTCTAAGGTCAAAAGTACAAGAATAAATGCAGGGTTATCATAATTTTGACAGCTGTGTTATCTTTCTCATGGCAAAAAAAGAATTTTCAGAGAATTTTCTCTATTGCTTTCACAGAATATCCTGGAAGTTAGGATAATTGAAAGATTTTAAAAATATTGAAGTCTTTCTTTTTCATGCCAATATGTCAAACTACTTTGAGGAAAAAAAAAGACAAGCAATGAGAAATTAATGCATTAGAATTTGATTTTCAATTTTTTTTTTGCTAACATTTCTAAAATCTACATGTGCAAGTATATAGGTTACAATCTATCTCTGTATTTATGCTTGGAAAGGTAAATAAGAGAATGCTATATGTGAAGTTGGCAGGAAAAAAGAAGCTGGGAGATGGAAATCTATTGTCAAAAATCTGGCCAGGAGTAGTTGTTCAAAATATTTTTATAACAAAATATATGCTTTCTATTTTGTGATTTACACTTTTCAAGCCATCATGGAATAAAAAGAATGCTGTCAAAATATGTAAAATAGAAATAATTTTTTTAAAACAATCCATTGTTTAGAGCCCTACCCTAAAATATCAAATAATCAATGCCTATCTAATCTTTAGCATCTTCTTGCATTTATGTGGCTTCTGGTTATATTTCTTATATTTTTATTAGGCTCAGATGACAGATAGGTAAGGCTCACAGACTCTGCCTGAACTGCCTGTCTGCAGAGAGTTACCGGAGAGGCTCCAGCCAAGCTCATACAGGCAGAAAAGGAGAATTTGTCTTGGCTTTAATCTGGACTGAGCTCCCTGGAATGTCAAATTGGAGCTGGCTGCAAAATGGAGACAAATTTTCATTTTAAAATTGGCAAGATAAAAATTGTCACCATTTTCTTGCTCCCTTGCCCTCAAATTTCAGCAGTGGTAATGTGGGCAGAGGAATTGTCAAGCTGAGAAAATGTATTTAGAGGCTCACTACAAATGTAGTCCTGGCTGTTTGCTTTTAAAGAGTGGAAAGATGGATTTGTACAGAAACTCCAAAAGACCCTAAAACTGCTTCTCCTTCTCTGGATAAGAGCAAATGCCAACAATCAGCTCCACTACTTAAGTTAATGCTGACCTTGGGCAGCTGCAATTCATAGAATTCTTCCTTTAGACTTCCTAATGCTGGGGAGATTATTGCTTTCTTGTGGAAAAAAATGAACAACTTTTTTTCCTCAATTTGAAGTTACAGCTTAATGCAAATACAGGACAAGGTTGCACAGGCTTTCAGGCAAACGACCAGGGATAATGAAGTGACACACTTAAAACAAGGGCATTTTCCTGACACATAGGAAAAAGTACCTGGAGGTGCTGTAGCCCTGACCTGACTGCTCGCAGTGACATTGCCACTGCTTGCAATAGGGTTTGTTACACTAAAGATCAGAGATTTTGTGAATAATGTTCTAGAAGCAGAGGCTGTTTCTCCAGTGCCTGCTTCCCCAAGCCTGTCCCCCTTGGTCCCTCATCACTGAGATAAAAGAGATTTCCAGTTGCCCATTAATGCCAAGCTCTGCCAAAGCCCAGGGGCCTGAAAGCAGGAGTAGCATGTGAAATACCAGTAGGGATGGTCCCAATGCACTGTAAGGCTTGGCAAAGGGAATAGAAGAGTTAAAACACCTGAACTCTGCTTTCCACTTGATTATGAGCTCTAATATGGGCTTTGATAGGATGTTTTGGGACTCTGGGTTCTGTTCTGGAAACTTTCATGTGAACTCAGCAAAAGCAAGTCCTCTCTGGGATAATTAGAATCTTCTGGGACACAGACTATAATTCCTAATTAGTGTCAGTGGAAATGGTACATGAAAAGTGAGGTCATAGGCTATTTCCAAGAGGGTTTTCATACCAAGGAAAATTAATTTTTCACTGCCAAATAGAATGAATGCCAGGCCCTAGTCATCAAAGGGAGATTCTTGACCAAAATGTTAAATATCCAAATACAGCAGATATAACTCTGCTGATTTGAAAGAACCTTTTTGTATAGGACTATACTGGGAAATCAGTGACTCCCAAAATCAATTCAGTTCACAAATGTAGCTGGATTAGTTGCCCACCTAAACTTATTTTCTTCATTTGATGCTTTAAATATTGATCCATAAAAATCTCAAAGTGCAGGGTCAGGACTACACTCAGTTCTGACACCTGAATGACAAATTGGGAGCTCAGTGACACCTGTCCAGCTGTTTTTTCTTCCATAGATAAGCTCAGATGGACCTGGCAGGACATTAATGAGCAAATCAGTAATCAGTGGAGAAGAGTGAATAGAAACATGGCTCTTAACTTTGAATAAAACTCTGGCACTACAGAACTTCTGGATGTATCACAGTGGAATTTAATGTTGAACTGTTTTCACCTGAGCCTGGTTTGAGCATTCCAGACTCTGCATTGCTCTATTTGTTCTGATATCTGTAAAGGTAGATTTTGGGAAGGGTTTGGAAGAAGTGATAAAAAATCCAGTCCACTTCCATTTTCAAAAAATCTCTCTCCCTTGCATTTTAATGTTATCACATAAATCACAGTATATTTTTAGAAATTCTTTTTTAAACTGAATCTCTGTCTTATGCTTCTTTATGCAATTACAGAGCAAAGGACAAAGATTGGGGTTCCCTTTCTGGTTTTCTGCCAACTCCAGATCAAGGACACTTTCAATGACAGAATGAGATGGCAACATCCAAACTGCATAAAGAACTTATTTCTTCATGCAGCTTTTAATTTATTCTTGAACTCACAGCTTCACCATGGCATAGAGGCCAGAATGGCACAGATTTGTCTCAATAAGGATAGAAAGTATATAGGGATAATAAAATACAGTGATATTAAATTGTAAAAGCTAACATTTTGGGAAACATTTAGCTTTATTTTTCCCTCCTGGACTTGAGCCAAATGCTATTCAAGATTAGAAGACACCAGAGGTTGGAGGTGTATTAAAAACCATCTGCCAAGTCTGGGAAATCTTTTGCCTTCTGAAACATGGAACACAATCTCGTAATAGAAACTGAACTGATGGACTGGAGCACATGGATTTCTGTTTTCCCATACTGATATGAAAAAGAAATAACTGCAGACATTTGTGTGTCTGAAAAAATGTGTGCATATGGTCCTGGAAAATTTACTTTATTCATTAATTTATGAACCATAGAACTTGTCTTTGGAGCCCAAGCCCCAAAGTGGACTGAAGATGGACAACTTTCCATAAAGCAGCAAATGAAGTTAGCTTACTTAATGACACTGCTGGCTGTTTAGTTATGCAAAGGAATTATCTTCTCCCCTTCACTGTTTGTAAAAATGAGCTTGCAACATTCAGATTTTAAGTGGCATATCCATAAATTTAAGTTTAGTGCTGCTGTACAGAGGCTTTCCCAGATAATTCAAAAGCCTATCTCCTTGAAGTCATAGACACTGTCATTCTGACTGGACAAATTTTATGTTCTGTGTATAATAGCAAAGATGGATGATATGAGCTGTGCTGAGAGTGCTCTCAAGCTTTGGGAAGATCTGTGTGGATATCTGATTTTGGCTTATGATTCTTCCGATCTCTATACATTGGTACCAGAGGTTTAAGTGCACAATGTTACCTAACACCTGCTTCCTGCTCTGTTAAAACTAGTGCAGATCAGCATGATTACTTGGACTTTAATAGGGTCAGAGTGGTTTATGCTGCCTGGACATTTTGCCCTGCTAAGCTGGAATTCAAGGCAATTCCTAGAAAAAGTGAGCTGAGCTTTTTTTATTTGTCTGAAGTTTCATCTTTATCTAATTCAGTTATCCATTAATTCCACAAGGATAACAGCACCTTTTAAAAGTCCGAATTGCCCCACTCAGCTTGATCAAAATTTCTCTGCCAGACACAGAAAAGTTGTTGCCCATCTCTTCAGACTGGACAGGATTGCATCAGTGAAATGACTCTTCCAGTTCTCTTGGGACCCTTTGAGGTGAATACATTGGGGACATTATTGGATTTGGAAAGACATGGGAAAATACACTTAGTGGTTAGCATGTGGAGGAGGAAAAACTTATTCGAACATAAATATTTGTTCCAGCACCCTCTTGTTAACGTTCACCACAGTGCAGAGGGATTTACTTCCTCAACTTCCATTAAATATATATTAATGGAAGTTTCGTAGATAAATCCCTAAGCTTCTCTAGGAACAGCTCTTCTGTATTTAATACTCCTCTTGAATTTCAATGCCCCTCAAAGCTTAAGGAACCTCAGACTTTATTTTACTTCTCTGGTAGTTTCAGTAAGTTGTGATAACATCATGGGAACATGACAAGTGTGACAAAGACTGTGCTCTTTATTGGACTGATCACAACACTTGCATATGAAGGGAGAACATTTCTATTTCTCAAATTTCAGTATGTGCTGATGCAATATTTGTGTCAGCAGCTATCTGCAACCCCCGAGAAAGGAAGAAACTGTGAGAAAGGGTTCTTGGGTAATTTATTCTTAATGTTGAATTTTTCCAGTATTGGTATGACTTCTCTTAAGAAATACAAACTGATCTGTCCAAAAGGATGAAGTAAACTGGGTAATGTCATTAGCTCTGGGACTGTCAAAGGTTAGTGAGATTAATCACTGGTTTCTCCAGATACTGTCCCCCAAATTCCTATGGAGCTCATCCCACAGTAACTGGGACCACTCAGGAGTCACACACCCATCACTGGAGCATCTCACTGCTGGCATCAAAGCCCCTTTACATGAGACCCCACGTGGCTCCACACACACCCCACTCATGCAAAGTCAGACCAGACTTCCTCATCAGTTCCACCCTGGGTTTTCCATAGCAAAGTCTCAGACGTCTCATTCCAGAGAGCAATGTATTCACAGTACAGGAATACAGAAACAGCTCCAGCTGGTGCCTCCAAGGAGCACAAGAACCTCTGGGCTTTTATCCCCCCACAGTTTAAGCTTGTTGAAGTCTCCCCTTCCTCCTGAGCCATTGGATCCTGGTGTGTCTCTCAGTGTCTGGTCACCTGGCTGGAGCTCCTGGTTCCTGCATCCTTTGCTGTGCAAAGGGCCAGCAATTCATGGCCTCTTGCCTTGGGCTCCCATCACATGGAGCTCCATCTTTAGCTCACACTGCAGCTTGTATTCCTCAGCACTAGCAGTGTTATTTCCTTCTGACTGATGACCTTTGAAGGTATAGAGTTATCTGTCAAATACGAGGTTGCTCATAATAGCTGCTAGGTTAGGAATGGATTTTACCTTACTATTGATTAAGGTCATGCTCTTCCTTTCCACAAGCTGCATTGAAGTGACATGGTCTGTGGGCTGTCTGAGTGCTTTACTCCTTTATTACTTTAGTACTATGCCAGAGATGAAAGAAATATTTTTTTGTCTTCATGTTCTTTATTCTCTTTCGTTCTAAACTTTCAACTGAATTTTCATGTCTGTAAAGAATTTCCCCTATTCATCTCTGCTTTCTGGAACTGCTGTGTAAAATATGTGGTCTGAGCTCTGCATGAAGATAATCCAGAAGCTGCAATGGTCTCTCTAACCTATTCATCTCTATACAGTATGTGTATGTTAAAGATGGGTTTTAAAGAGAAGCTGTGCTTTAGACTCATTTTAGTGTCTCTTCAATTTAAACCTACCAGGGAGAGATTTCACCTGTTAAACCAAAATTGAATGACATTACATGACACTTTCACACTTTTCAGCTTGGTTTACCAGCATTCAAAGGCCCTTTCCCTCTGAGGGCAGGAAATAACATGTCACAGGAACAATCTTGTGGAAGCAAAGCAGTCTTTGTTTGTCAAAAAGGTGCCATACAGAGCACAAAGAGTAAAGTCAGAAAAGATTTTTATGATGATGATTCTTTTATCCAAACTGTAGTTTTTTTCTCTCAGACAGTGAACTGTCTCCTTAAAAGCATGTAATACTCAAGATCAGGCAAGTGCCTTTAAATTGCTTGGTCCCTCCCTAATCACATCTGCTTGACTTGACTGAACACCCCGTAACCTGAAAATTACACCTACACTGCTAAGTGCATATTCTCCCAGGAGTAAAACCTGGCTCCCAGGCCAGGTGCTGTGAATTGGCTTTGGCTGCATTGCTGTGAGCAAATTTCAGAGCACACTGACTGCATTCACCCTACACAATCCTTGCCCCCAGACCTCTTCTACATCCCTTGTCACAACTCTGTTATTTTAAAATACAATTATATTTCAGTGTGCAATTTATTCATTTCAGTGTTCAAAAATAATGACAAATGCCCAATGCTGAAATATTAACAAGCTTTCCTTAAAGACAAACCGTACTGTAACAGGAAGCTTTTTGAGGTGTTAATTCCTTCCCGTTTTACTGTTGCTAGATTTATTTTTCCCTTACTTGGCATTTCTCCAGAATTACCTTTTCGTTTTTTTCTAGACTTTAATTTTATCTCCCTCTCTAAAGCAGAGGAAACCTAGAAATAGAGCAACATAGTAATTCAGGAGTACTGGATAAGTTTGAGGTTTTGGACATCTTTGCATGACATGGGACAAAAAGTTTTCTCAGCTTGACTCTGGATGCTGCTATGTGCTCTGCCGGCCTAATACTGTGTTAGTGCAAAAAGGTATTTCCCCACCCAGGCTGTTGTGCAGAGCCATGTGAAATGACTTACCACTTAGGAATCCAATTGCTCAAGAATTTCTGTACCATTTTGCCTTTTTCAGGCAAAACTTACAGTTGAGGATGCATTGTGTTCTCTTGAATCATTACCATTGCCAAAGATACACAAAGAGAGGGAGATCTTAGTGTGAGCTATGAGAGTCCAAGTAGAGTTTGCATGGAGAGTTCTACAATATTTATAAAGTCAGTGCGTTTGATCTAGAAATCATGAGAAAAAGCAAACACAGAATACTGTCACACCATGATTTTTTCAAAACTAAGTCACAGCCCTCGGTGTAAAATATCCTAAAATATGTTAAAAATTCTTGTTATTAGTACTACCAAATGAGAAATGTAGTAAAATAGCAGAGTCTGCTTAAATCACCAAAGATCAAGAGCACACTGAATCTTCCTTTGTAAATAAAGAAGTAGTGTGGGATTTTTATTCGATTCTTGCAAAGAATTTTATTTTTTTAGCTGTGATGTAAATCAGGACTAACTCTCCTTTTATCACCAGTTGTGTCTAGCTATGTCTAAAAAAAAGTTATTATATTTTAATGCTGTAGGGGATCTTAGAAAATGAATGGTCTTGGGAAAAATACCAAATGCAAAAATCTCCTTGTACAAATCCCAAGCAATAATGAAAATTAACAAAAAGAAACCAAATTCTTCATGCCTGCTCCATCAGTTCAGAAGCTTGCAGGAAATGGACAGCCTGGAGTGTATTAAAGTGTCGCTGCTACTTTAATAGAGGAAGATAAGTGAACTTTCAGAAAGTCTTGAATTTACTGACCTTCTCTTCCAATTTGAGCTAATTCATTAGCTTCATAAAAGCCTTTCACCACTCTCTCAATAATTATTTTTTTCCACATAGTTGAGTTCTAAATTAGTATTCAGCCCTCTGAAGAAAATAGAATGTTATAAACATTCTTTCTAATGGGTGGATCTGGAAATCACTTGTCCTGATGGCTGTGATAGATCTGTGGGGAATTTTCTGTAAATCCTTTGGGGAATTTTTCTACAAGTGTCTATGATTGCTTGCATGATTATAATTAATACAACATTGACTATTAATTTTGTGGCTCACGTGGTAAGATGGGTACAACCAACTTCCATAAACTTCCCTAGTGACACAATTCCTAAATTGTGCTGTACTGAAAGGAGTTTGCACCTACATCGCAAGACCAATATAGACATATTTGAAGCTGTCATATTTCAGCCTTCACTGAGTGTGAGTGAAGGGAGCCATGAAAAGGTTGAGTATGGCAATGGTAATAAAAATAAGAAAAGTCCCTGCTGCAGGAATGGTGGCATCCAGTGATAACTGCAGAATGGGAAAGGGGTTCCTGACACTGGGCATGAATTCATAGGCTAAGAAATTGTTTGACAAATTGAATGAGTGGGAGGAAGACAGAAAACTAGAAAAACAGCTGTGAGTGTATCCCTGAGGAAAAACAGCAGGAAGAGATTTTAGGGAATGTAATGCACTGAAAAAGTAGGTTCGGAAATTGTGAATGAAAGATTTGTGTGCTGTCATTTGGTTTTGCCTGTTCAGAAGACAGAGTTTTGTTGGTCTCTTGCAAAGAAACAAGGTTACATCAAAAACTATAACTTGTTTCATACCAGACTTCCCTTTAAAAAGAAATATTTCCACAAGTTCCTATTTACTTACTGACTGCTTTGGTCAATGTGCTAACAACATTTAAACCTTAAGGAAAAGTGCCAAAGTGACCAGGGGGAGACTCTTTTGATTCTGCCCAGCAGCTTCCTCTGTGTATGAATGCTGGTAATTTTACTGCAATTAGCACTAGCACTGCAGTGCTTTTGATAAATGAGGGTTGGGAGCTCATGGGGATGTTTTAAAAGAGCAGTTCCTGCAGGTAACACTTTTCCATATTTCAAGCTTTTGTGGAATGTCTTAACTCCTTGGCAATGAGCACAAAGGATTTGCACTAAGGCTTACCTTAGATCACTTCCTTTTATATAGATATCACTTTAAAGTAATCACATTCCTCTTATTTAAGTGTGCAGTGATTCTCTAAAAAGAAAGCTATGCTATTTAATTTACTCCAGTGGCGCTTAAACAGTACTGACTGGGTCCTATTCTCCCTGCATAATATTTGGACTAAGCAGGGCAAAGAAAAGATTTCTATTTTGTCTAATTATGAACCTTCCCTAACAATGTGAAGAGGATAAAAAGGTCAACTTGAATGTGAATGTCACTGAGGATGTAGAAAGTACTTTAAAAACAAGTGATAAAGACAAAACTCATGACAATCTAATCAATACAGTTAACAGAGCATTCAGAGCACTCTTCAGGAAGCAGCAGGAGCTCAATCCAGCAGGTGAGATAGAAATACGTGTCCAAGGGCCAGCTCAAGCCATATTTTTTAGCCCCTTAGGGCTTCCTCAAATAACCAAAAGCATGTTAAAGAGATCTGGACACTTGTGTTGGGCAACTGGGCTGAGTCTCAGTTAAACTGCTGCATGTTGTTTTGTGAGGAGGACTTTAATTTTGTTCTCCATCAATAAGTATTTCTTGCAGTTTGAAATATCCTGTATTGTTCTGCCTGATCTTCATCCATCTCAAGGAGGGCAGGTGTCCCATAGGTCTCTTGCCACATCTACCAGCCCCATGCAAGTACCTCAGGCAGCCAAACTATAACCTTATAGCTTTATACCTCTGTGCCTGGCCAGCTGAATTGAAAATCACTGTCTACATCTTAATTTCATCTGTATTTCACCTGATGTTTCTCAGCTCCTGATCACTCAGTGGCAGATGAGATGCCCAGTGCCATCACTGACAATTGCCTGCAACTGGACTCCTCCTTCCTGCCCTGCACAGGCATGCTGGGGGTAAAGGAGATGGCCAGGTCAATGTATGTTGGGACATCCCTGAAAGAAAGCCCAGCAATGAATGGTGTCAGATGAGGGGAGCTAATGGTCAAAATGGGCTCTTATTTAATTGTACATCTCTTCTACAAAAATAAAGTTATGAACTCTGATTTACTGGGGTGGCATTTAAACAATATTGATTGTGTTTTATTCCCAACACATGAATTAAGCAGAGAAACATATTCTTTTAAATGCATGATGGGGTTTTTTAATTTATTTTAAAAATTATTTTAATCTCAACACTTAAGTAAGCTTAGGTTGTTATCATGATGAAATGACATATGTTAAGGCATATCTTACTCCTATAATGAACATTACTGCTGAAAATGTGGGGCAAAATGATTTGGGGCCAAGGCCAGGTATAGATTCCCACTCCAGCAGTGCTGGAAGCTCCCATTGTCAGGTAAAACTGTCAGGAAAAGGAAGAGAAATGCACAGTAAGACTGCAGAGCTTCTACCCATGGGCCTTCCTCTTAACTGTGTTGCAAATTTTTTCTGCATCGTTGATTTAAAACAGGCCTGACAAAATAAATCATGCTTTAAAAATTAAGGCAGTAAATAATGGATGCATTACTGGAAGAACATTATTGAGGGTCAGCATGCCATTTAATTCCTGCAGCCATTTAAAACAAAAGAAGCACAGTTCTAGAAAAAATAGGGGTAGAGAATGTGATAGAAACCATTGCAATTAGTATCACATCAGTCTGATGGGTACAAAACACACGAATAGGAGGAAAATGTGACATTTCAAACCACACCAAGAAATCTGCCTGAAACGAAGATGACTTTCTGGAGAGACATTACTGATGTGGAGACACGATTCTTTGAAGCTGATTTTTCCATTTGGCGTATTTATAGTTCAATCAAATATTCCTATTGATCTGAGAATGTGGTATTTTCCTTAGGAAAGGGATAATGAGTGTCTAGGTGTCTAGTAAATCCTCCAGAGATTTGAGCTGCCTGGATGCTGATTAAGGCTGACACTGTTGGAACACTGACTGCGTTGCTCTGCCTGGCTGCCTACTGTGCCATGCCTCAAAGATCAGGTGTAGACCAATTAGTTAATTTTAATTGTGCTTATATTAATTTCAATTAGCCTATCAGATGTCAGAGAAGCTAAGAGAGCTTTTTACTCTCACTCTAAATATCAGTAGAATCAAAGAAAGTCTCAGGGAGAGTTTGTATGTGTTTCAGTGTTTTGGAAAAGATGCAGAGCGGGTCTTCCTGATCACAGTCAGAACTGAAATGAGACTTTAATAGAGTGAGACCTTAAAAGAAGCCAGTTTTCTTGACTCCTGGTTGATTTATTTTTGTTATTTTTTTAAATTCCATTGCAAATAAAATAGTTGGAATTGTGTGTGTGATTTAAGAACTTACATATCAGAGTCACAGAATCACCTAGACTGGAAAAGACATTTGAGATCATTGAGTCCAATCTATGGCCTAACACAGCCTTGTCAATAAAACCACAACACTGAGTGCCACATCCAGTCTTCTCTTAAACACCTCCAGGGACAGTGACTTCACCACCTCCCTGGGCAGCCCATTCCAATGCCCATTCACCCTTTCTGTGAAGAGCTTCTTCCTAATGTCCAACCTAAACCTCCCCTGGTGCAGCTGCGGACTGTGTCCTCTTGTCCAGTCACTGTTACCTGGGAGATGAGACCAGTCCACACCTGGCTGCAGCCTCCTTTCAGGGAGCTGTGGAGAGTGACAGGGTTCCCCCTGAGCCTCCTTTTCTCCAGGCTAAACACCCCCAGCTCCCTCAGCTGCCCCACATAGGAATTATGCTCCAGACTCTTCACCAGCCTTGTTGCTCTTCTCTGGACACACTCCAGCAGCTGAGGAGACTCCCCAATGTAGAGAGCCACCCTTCCACCTCTCCTACCTTGCCTGTCTCTTCTGAAGAGCCTGAAGCCACCCACCCACTGTGGCACTGCAGTCATGAGAGTCATCCCACCACATTTCCATGGTGACTGCTGTGCCACAGCTTTCCTGCTGTACTATGGCTCCCAGGTCCTGTTTGCCACCCGTGCTGTGTTCATTCCTGTTACTCCACCACTCTATTTCTCTTTCACTCTCCGTAACACTCCTTAGCCTTTCCATTTCTCCCTTAAGCTTGGCCACTAGACAGAGCAGCTCATTCACCTCCTCCCACCACATGCAGCCCTGTCCTGCAGGCTCAGACACCCCCTGCACCCACTGACCTGGAGAGCTGTGTCCTTCTTGGGGTTCTTTTTGGGCTAGCACACTCCTGCTGCATGCACCAGCAATGGCTTTTGGCTGTTGGTAAAGCATCACTGGCTTGATTCAAGCTGTGGGGAAAAAACCCAAACCAACAAAAAACTCCAATCAAAACACCACACCCACCTAACACCTGGTGCACCACCAGCAGCCCAGGAGTGGCTGTGTCCTTCCTGGTGTGGAAACTCCTCTGCCATGGCCCTGTTTGCCTGCTCATGTTCCTGCACTCACAGAGCTGTTTAAATCTCCTGCCAATGGTCCTGGCACCGCCCCTTCCTCACCTGATCAAAGTGAGTTTTGGCGCACTAGGGTGAGCCTGGAAATGGCTTAGTGAAACTTTGGCTCCAGATGAATCTTAGACAAAGACACTCATCTTTGCAAGTCTGAACTTCAAAGTCCCAGAAGGGTATTTTTTTAAGATTCCTCTTCCCCCAGTGCTTTGAGACTGTATTCAGTATCTCTGATGAAGTGAGATTTCCATTCATTTGGACTGAAGGTCTCAGCTTCTGAGTATATGATTCTTGATGGGTCAGTTTATGCTATGACATGGATTCTACCAGAAAGTCAGCAGACAAAGTCTGCTTTTCTTTGTATAGGTAGATACAAAAATACACGTACATAGGTAGGGATGAAATCCTACAGCACCCAAGTTAACTTTGGTGCTGTAAAAAGACCTCCCTGAATCAAATTCCATTTTCTTTAACATCTTATCCCACTGGTTACTGCCATATTTTATCCTGTATTTGGCATTTGCTGTTTATCATTGGAAATCCCACAGTGAATGATGTTGCTGATATCCTGTACATGGAGAAAATCACACACACCTGCTGAATACCATACCCCTGGAGGTGAGGGATATCTAGTTTTCATTCTGTCCTAACTCCATGGAATCCCATGAAGCTAAGCCAGCAAAACTGTCCCTGATGTTTAGCTCATTAACAGAGTTCAAAGCAATGGAGCTCGCTTTGGGATGCTTGGGTTATATTTTGTGATAAAATTTTGCAGTTTTCTCTACCCAGACTCTGGAACATAAATCACAGCTTGAACTAAAAAGCAGTCTGGGACATTACAAAGAAGAAAAGCAATTGGGTAGCAGTTACAAGGGGGTTTTTTTGCATACAAAGCCTCTGTTTATGCTGACAAAAATTATTTTTCTCATTGATAACTAGGTAAATAAATTAAAAAAAATTAATTTTCTGCCAGAGAAGATATTCAGTTGCAAAAAATAGTACATTAATTCACTTAAATAGAGATATTTCATGAGTTCTTGTGAAGACTAGACCCATATGTACAGAGCCACTAGAGGATATTTTGGTGACTGGTTTGTACCTGAACTTGACTCATAGGTAAGATATTTTAAATGCACCTTCAGATTACTATTTCAACCAATAAGCAGAGTCTTTTGCTCAAGTACTGATAAATCTCACTAATTATCATTTCAGATGATAATGATAATTGTCAGAAGATTTCTCTCTTGGAATTCAAAATAACTCAGGCCAAATCCATTAAAAAACCCAAGAAGGTGCAGTCCAGAAGCATCTCCAAGGTCACAGCAGCTGGAAAACACAAACCTTGAGGGTTCCGCTTTGAGGAACTTGAGGAAGGCTGAAGACAGTGCCCCTAGCCCCAGGCTGCAACAGACTTTTACTCAGCATGGACCAACCACAGGAAAATAAATCTGTATCAAAATCCAAGACCGCTTTAATTTGCATGTGTTTGTCAATAACCACTAGTGACAAAGAAAACCCAAGTGGAATTGCTGATGCCACACCCCCATATGTGATAGAAATGTAAGAAGGTCATGTTCCAGCTGCATCTCCTAAAAGTCCATACTTATGGATGCTCTTCTGAGCCAGCAATGCTGCTGTGTAATTTGTTTTGTGTCTGTTGGTGAAATGGGTTTATTTAAATTTTTCATTTATCCACATTTATCTGTTTTAAAGCCTGTGCTAAACCTTTTGTGCTTGCAGAACTGCTGTGCCAGTGAGGTGGCTTTGCTGAGCATGGGCAGTATTTCACTAACAGGAATTTGTGAGATTCTAGAGAGAAGTTTCAGCAGCTTGAAATAGAAATGTTTCAGGATGATGGTGATAAAAAGGTGTGACTTAAGACATGATCTGATACACTGGGAAATAGTGAAGAACAAGTTTATGACTCCAGAAGGCATTATTGGAGAGGGATCCAGTTCCCATATATCTTCTCATCTATGTGAGCAGAATTATGTGAGTATGGAGTAAAGCCAGTCTGAGCTCCTACCAGTGTGAATTGGCTCTGGATACCTTCCCTCAGAGCAAGGTCAAACATATTTCGAATAAGGCAGCTCACAGAGAGGCAAGCTGCCATTTGGGCCAACATCCTGGGAAATGGGCCAAGGAGCACAGCTTGGTCAGGAGAGGGCTGTGGGTTACCAGCAAACCAGACCACTGGAAGCACCATGTCATCTGCATGCCCTGGAGATCCTGGATCTGCTCAGCTCTGCAGAGCATCTGGAGGAAAAACTTTTTGAGGCTTTTTGCCTAATCTACAGAGCTAAAGCAACCTGGAAAAAAAAAAAAAAAGAAGTAGCCAAAGAAAAGTGTGAGCTTTTTTGAGCCCTGCATATGATACTTTTAGGGGTTTAATTTGGATGCCAGCTGTATCTTAGGATTTTAGCAGCTACAATTTTTAAAGAAACAAATTAAAGCTACAGCAAACTGGTCTGAGAGCCTTGTTTTCCCTCAAACCTTCCTGTTGCTTTATTTATTTAGTCTTCTCTCTCTTTCCACCTATCATTTTGTCAGGTTTAATAGGGCCTGAAAATAAGACATCAGAAAACACTAGCGGCAAATCTGATCTATGTGTGATTAGCCCTTGGCTACATTACCTGCAAATTGAAATATATAAACAACATATAACTGTTACAAGAGTGTTCTGACCATAAATACCTTCAGGTGCAGTAATGTAAAACAAAACTGGAAACCACCATATGGTCACAGACACAGATAGCACTGTTTGAAAAATCCCTGAATTTTGTATTACCTTGCAGTGGGGAAAAAAAGGCTTGAAGCCACCTTTGGAATATCAATCTGAAGAGCAAATTATACACATTTTACATAGCTTGAATAAAAAATGTTGTCCCTCTAAGCCATTTTTCACATACTAATTTTGCATTCGTTTCGCTGTGTAACATTGGTAGGAAAAGAAATCTTGAAGTCTAAAAGTCTATTGATAAACAGTTCAGCTAAAAAAGTAATTATTCTCAGAAGTTTTTTCTTTAAAATATACTCTTCACTTAGAACAGCTCTTACATTGTTAGCACAAGCATAATGAAATAACGGGCCATTTAGTGGGCTAATGTATTTTTCTCTTGCTTTTTATCAACTTTCTTTTTAAAAAAATCACTGCTGAGGGTGAAATAGTATAATAAGGTTAATGAGTAAAGAAATAACAGAGAACTGCTTTTATTGTACTTAGCATCTCTAAATCACAAAATGGGCAGAACAGATGCTTTGGAACGCAGCCGAGGAGTTGATCAGTAGAAGCTGATTATCTATTAATGAGGGGTTTTTAGTGCTGTACCCTGATGTAAAAATCACTAGACTCCATTCAGACAGTCATCAGCTGCAAATGCCATGTATATGAATCACTTGATTGATGTACAAAATTCAAAACAGATTTCCCCTGGCGCCCTATGGGTTGTCATGCACTCATGATCCCCTATCTGTTTATGTTAATGAAACAGGGTTTTTCAGTAAGTAAATATGTGTAGTATTTAATTAAACTCACTGCTGAGCTCTGTGTGAAAATGTAGCCCCATTGTTGAGAAGTATTTTCTGACTGAAGTTCTTTGTTTTCATCCCAGCTTTTCTTCCCAGTTGCCTCAGTCCCCTGTCTGAAGAGCATCTGGGTTTGTCCCATGCCAAGATGTTGTGAGCACCATTGCTCACAAGAAAAACGTGCCTTTGAATTCATCAATGGCAGGAACCAACCCTCAGCTGCCATCACCAGCTCCACAGCTGGCAGGATTGCAATCAGGGGTCCTCTGGAGAGTGAGGTCTGCTGGCATTCTGCAAATTGCTCTGCTGCTGATCCCCTCTGGGGGTTGGGCAGTGACTGGGGAGCTGGTTTTTTCATGCAGTTTGATGCTGTGTTTAGGAGAGAAAGATTTTCAAAGTATTTTGAGGCTGAATGGTTAAAACAGTTTTATGAAAATATATGTACATTATTAGAGCAGGAGTGAAGCTCCTGATTCCTGCTTCAAGGCCCTACATGTAGTCAGGACAATGCAAAAGAGCCATGGAAAGAATAAAAATCAGGCTTAAGGTAGAAGCCTGTAAAAATATATCCCTCAGCTGAAACAAAGATCTTATATCTTTTGTTAATAAGGAAGGAAAAGTAATATTTATATTATTATAATGTAATCTCAATTATTTTTGCAGCTTTTTTTCTTTTTCTATTTTTCTTTTTCTTTTTCTTTTTTTTTCTCTTTTTCTTCATTGTGATGATTATTTCCTGGACAGAAATAGAGCAGTTGCTGATACACTCTGCAGCATTCACAGTGAGTCCTGGCATGATTTGTGGCTTTTTTTCTTGAAGAGCTGATTAATAGTTTACATTTATTAGTGGCTGCTTGCCCTTTGCTGTGGCATGTGTTTGCAATTTAATGCTGCCATGTATCAATAGTATTTGCATGTTTGGTATTTTATTAGGTACCAGCAGTGCTCATGCATTTTATTTAGGCCATCCTATAACTTCCCTCATTTGCTTGTGGGACTGCACATAAGAAAGGCTCAGTGTATCATCTCCCTTCTTCACATTTCCAAGAATACAAAAGCTGCAAGGGCCAGTACAGTTCCAATTTATCTTCTTACCTTGTAAGATATCAGGGATCTTTCCTGGACTAATAGGGTTAGGAAAACTTTGCTGAATATGATCTTTCCTGTTATGGAATCATTAATCTACTGAGAAAGCAATTTAAATGGAATAATGGATTTTGCTTTGACTGTTTTGCCTGTTTTTTTTTTTTCCTGAGGTTTGGTACAGAGGGGGGCTCAGAATCCTATTGAAGTTATTGTTATTGAAGTTGTTGAATGAATATTGTTATATTCATGAAGAGCTGCTCTTTCTGCTGTAGCCCCACTAACACATAAATAAGTATTTCAGAAATCCTACTTGCTCACAGTCATTTAATTAATTAATTAATTAATATTATGAATAAAAATATTTTCAACATCATTCCAAATCAGTGATACACAGCACATGACCAAAGGGAGCAGAAAAGCCACCATGGCTATGCCTCCACCCTGTCAATATGTATGAGAATGGTGGCTTTGTTCCTACAGACAGCAGACCTTTCCCCTAAATGAATAAACATGTTACCAAGAGGTCCATCTCATATGCTGCAGGAGCTCTGCTTTCACAGAACTGGAGGAAAACATCTCCAAAGGATTTATATGCTCTTTCTGGAAGTAGAGTAAAAGCACCAATTTGAAGATTGGCATAGTTCTGTTCACTTGCTGAGTTACTGCCTACCAACAGGTTTGTGGGAACTTTGTAATATGCTTACAGATTGCTGGGCAGAGCTGGAGAAACTGTGTGGAATATTACTTGCAAAATAGTCTTCAAATTAAATTCCCTAAATTGCCTTTTGCTGTGTTTTTTTAATCACCTACTGGTCTTGTTTACAAACCTTCATGCAAATTGCATGTCAAAACATGGTTATTTATGAAGAAAACAAATCATCCAAAACGACAAGTTCTTTCATATAAAATGGAAAATTTTTTACATATTGGATGCATTCTCTATTTCCAGGCCCTGAGCTGTCATGAGACTGGTTTACATATCTTAAGGCTATGGTGATATTTTGTTTGAAAGATCACAGAGTCAGTTTTCTTTAGTGTTCATTTGTTTGGTTTCAGAGCTCTCTAGTATTCACAGTTCTAAGGTTTACTTCCACCTGTGTGCATTGCAGAAAGAGAGACTCTCATGGCACTCTGGCTCCTGAGAGTCAAAACTCTCAAGGTACCAAAACCAGTGTGTTCTTAATGAGGAAATAATTAATTTTGGCAATTTCTGAAACCTCACGAGGATGATAGCAAAACCTCCACTGATTTCTTTTATGCAGCCCAGATTTTACTCCATGTGAAATCAAATATTTAGTCAGGTTCTGTAATGCTGTAAAAATATAGCAAAATGAAAGCAGCTGTGAGTACATCTACAATTGGTTGTGGTACTGGATGGTCACATTCTGCATCCAAGTCTGACATCTACTTCTTCAAAATTCTTGTGTAACATCTAAGGCATGAAAGAGCTGAAATCACGCTTTTTTGTTTTTCCTAACTCAGTCCTACATGGATTTACAGTTCAGATGATTTTCCACTAAGATTCTTGAATATAGGACCTGAACAGGGAGACAATGGTCTCATTTTCTGGCTTAGGCCTTCCACAAAGAATAACAGCGGAGGCACACTAAATAGTCATGCAACCATTAAAGTGTTTAAAAGCTTTGATTTAAATTCAGCCTCCAAACATAGCCTTTCTTTGTCACTCTTATGGCAACCTTTCAGCTGAGTGCCCCAGCCAGGTAAGGCATTCTCAGGTGTTTCTCTTACAGTCTTTCCTATCAAAAGTATTTCCCATCTAACTAGTAATCATCACTGCATATCACACAGGAATATGAACCACTGTGGGAAAGATGATTTTTCTAGTGGAAACCCCCCCACATCTATGGTGATGTTGGGCAAGTGGAACCAGTCCTTAGCAAACCCATCACCTTGAGAAACGATTTTTTTTTTTTTTTTTTCCCTGGGGTTGTTTTTTTTTTTGTCTGCACTTTTTGGTTAATATTACACAGAACTAAAATGAATTTACTTTGTCTTATGAGGAATAAAACCTTTTGTTGCAGAAAAGAGCCAATCTGTAGCAAATAAGAGTGATTTGTCAATTTCTTCAACAGGATCCTGCTTTTATGGCAGTGAAAGTTCTTCAGCACCTTTCTTTCATCATTGCCTGTAATGAGGATAGGGAAATTTGAGGTAGATATTAAAAACACTGGGTCCTCTATGGGTAAAAGCAATACCACTGGGAAAAGAGTAATTCAGAACAAACCCCTCAATTTCTTACAAGTTGCCTTAAGTCAATATGGTAACCAAAGGTAATTTTCTGTGAGTGCAAGGGTAGAATCATGAAAAAATCTACTGCATCCTGATGTCTTATACATTATTAGAGCCTGGTTTTCTAACGGGTCAAAGTATGTAGGAAAGTGAAACCAAATTACAACCCCATAGATGTGTCCTTGTCTGACAGGGTGTTGCCAGTCAGGAGATGGGACGAAATTCTATTGTTATTCAGTATGTATTTGTTGGAATTTTATATATACAAGCATAAAAGCATAGATGCGCTCTGAAAGTCTTTGTGTTTAGGTTGGGTCTTGAGGAATTATTTTGTGTCTCTTTGATTTGGAGTAGTGTGGGTCACACATAAAAAAGGAAAGGGCAACTTGTGCGCCTTGAATCTCTATGTTCATAATGGTAAGGAAAGGTAAAAGGGTTATTTTGCAAAAATTGCAGATGTTGAAAGAGGAGGAGCAAGAGGAGACTGGTTCAGACCAACAGAGATGTTCCTGTGCAGTGTGGTCTATGGCTTATTTTGCACATTAAATAACTGAATAATTAATCCCTGCCTCTAGCATTTAAGGTGAGGAACACAGGCGTTGACAATTCTCATAGATGTCTTAGACAACCACAGGACTTGACTTTAGGTCTTTGGGGTGCCTGCCTGTCAACTGCACCGGAAAAATGATGATGAGGAGGACTCCCATGCTTTGAGGATGGAGAGGGATAAGCTGGCTCAGCTGTTTAGTACTGCAGGAAACTTGTGAGGCTCCTGATGGCTCACAGGATCGTGGCCACAGGCAGGTGGAAAGACAGAGCAAGATTAAACATCAAAGACTTAATTACATTACTTTTCTTTATCAGGAATATAATTAAATTGCTTTGGATTTTTACATTTTGAAGGCAGTTGTGAAGCTTTAGAAAGAGAATCTGAGATGATGGCCTGCTGAAATATTTTATGTTAATTGAAAGAATCATTCTTCTAAATTTACAGTCCTCACTGAATCATTCTAGACTTTCCATTAAAAGTGTATCATAATAATCTTAATTTTTTAATCTTTATTTCTTTGAGTGGTTTTTCATCTGACAGGGAAGCCATAGCTTTTTTAGGAGCACCATGAGAGAAAGTATCTCTTTCAGACTGTCTGCATTAGAGGGCAGTCCCGAGGCACGAAGGAAAAGAGAGATGATTTAACTGTTACTGGTGGCTGAGGAACAACCTGCACCTGTCTTTGCAGGGAACAGATCCTTGGGTTTATGAGTCAAAGCAGGGTCTGGGAGTGTGGATGTGTGCACAACTGAGAGCAAGGGACTGGAACGTGCACAGAATGTTTCATATTCTCCACACAACCACCAGCTGCTGAGCATCCTCTTGTGTATTGTAGAAACTATATTAAAAGAAATATTCTCCACCAAGGGCACTGGTGCACAGGCCTGTTCCCTCTGTGATCCTGCAGCTATTCCTGATCAGGAGACTAGAAGTGCTGGGAAATCTAATTAGCTTTTTTAAACTCAGAATGGATCAAAATTGGCAGAATTGGAAAAATGTTCTGATAAAAAAAGCTTCTTCTAACCATTCTGTTAAAACCAAAAATGTTTAGTTGGGAAAGGTCAGAACAATTTTAGAAAAGTTCTCACAGATTTCAATCTTAATTTGTTTTCCTGTATGATGTTCCAATTTGAAGAATGCAAATTCTTTCTTTCAAAATTTAAAATAATTGTAATAATTAGCTACATTGACAAGGAGTAGCTAAGGTGAAAACAAATGTTTGAACTAAACTAAAAAAAAACATTTTGGAAAATTAGTTTAGTTTATCTTAAACTTTGATCTGTGTAGCAATTTGGAGAGATTAGCATGTACAAAAAGAACTTGAAACACTGTAAGATTTTTTTTCCAAATGAATGTGTTTCTGAATATTTTTCATTTTCTCCTAAAACCATTCTGATTATAATGCAAATGGTATACAACTTGGATGCATTTCTCACTGTCTTTTTATCTGTATTTAGTCTTTGTGACCCTTCTAGCTGATTTGCTAATTTCTTTCTTCAAATTTGATATGATCACATCAACCAGGAAATTGCCTGACAGTGTCAGGCTCAGCTTTATTACAGGGTTTGTTTCATGACATCCAGCTGCAATGTACATGGTGCAAGTCCAGATTGCCCCAAACATTGCTCAGCTGCTTTCAATCATAGTAAGGTAAATATTGGCTTGACAGTGAGGCTATAACAGGAGGCTGTAGAAGTTATGGATCCTTTTTCTCAATGTACTCTTATTATATCTTGTGAGGTGCCAACTCCAGGGAAATGCCAAGTTAAGGCATTTGTACAGAAATACCATTGCAGGAATTTTGGGCTGTTACCTTGATTCCTTTGATTCCCCACACAGAGCTGAGCTCTGTTAGGCCCAGGTTTCAGGAACTGGCTCTCATTTTTTAGGAACTTTCCTACAGCCTACTTCTTTCTAAGGCTCAGAGACTCAGACAAGGTAAAATCCATTTCAGTTATGTTGGGTGTGAGGTGTAGGTGTTTGTGTTAGAGCTAATCACTGGGTAGCTTTTAAAATCAATGCAGAGAAATGGGTTCCTCTACTGCATGATCCATCTTATCCCAAGATAAATATGTAGAATAGATAATTGCAGCTTTTAGATGCCTGTGTCTCCCCATTGACTGTAGGAAGAGGTTAGATGGCAAGGTGCTCTCAAAGTGGAAGAAATGAGTATTGCTGAAGGAGTCTTCCAGCCCTGCAGTGAAGACAGGTCATTCTTACCTGGCTCTGGCAGTTCTCCAGATGCAGATTGATGCCTCACAATTGATGGAACAGTGTGCAGGGAGGTTTTCACAAAAGTCTTGCAGCAGGACTTAACACAGCATGGTATTTCCAGTATTTCCAGTAGTTGTACTACATTTCCCTGGCCAGAGTGGAGGTCTCCACTGTGCAGGTGGACCACATTATCAGCCTGGTCTGAATACAGTACTATTAGTGCTTTGTGTTTTAAATCACTGATATTAATTCCTTATTTTGTAAAACTTATTATCAAAAAAGTTGTTGAAGAAGTTTAAAGCCCAAGTTGCACTTAAAAGGTTCCCTTAATATTATGTTTTCAAAAGGCATAAAATGTGAGGGTGAACTCATGTACACACACACACAAATTCAAAAGGAAAAGGGTTTTTTTCGCATAGCTACTTCTATAGCTGAACTAGAGCACAATGCCTGAGGAAATCTATAGTTGTGGGTTATATTATCTGAAGATACTTTTCCACTGAAGGCTCATTTATTATAAGACCTAATATAAAATAATGAATATTTGCTTTAAGTCAGGTCAGGACCAGAACTTATCTCCCAGGGAATATGTGTAATTTTTGTGATAACCAGAAAATACTTTCTTCCCCTGGAGTGAACTCCACTGGATTTAGTGCTGCATTAGCAGGCTGAGCATCTGAACTGTGCTTATTGGTAATTTAGCTTCTCTTCAGCAAAACACTAGGGTGTTTCTTTTCTTAAGCATGCGCATAGTTACAGATATTGATTTCAATAGAACTACTCAGGAAATGAGGATGAAAATTATTTCTGCTTATTTCACAGATATAATACTTCTGATTTTAAAGGAATAGGCTTTTCTGAAAATTGGATTTTAAGACCACAACAATAATTTTGGTTCTCAAAGTATTACATAAATATTAGTACTAATAGAATTAGGAAAATAAGCTACCCATCAAAACTAATTTTATGAGAAAAAATTATGCCATTTACATTTGGATTAAGCTTGTAAATGTATAGAGGGGCTCTTGTACACTTAGATGCTGTATACCTAAAATTACTTGCATTGTACTTTTTCCTATACTGTAGCCACAGTATAGATGAAAACTTTCAGGTTTCAGTTCTTGCTCTACTTTGATAATTCACCATAAATGCTCTAACCCTCTAGGCTGGTTTTCTGCAGCTTGAACAAGAGGAATTTCACACTGCAGATTCAGCACCTCTCACTTGGAGAAAGGCTTTTTATGGAGGTCTCTTGGTGAGCCCTTTACTGAGGAAAGCCAGTGGGGGAAGACAATCTCCTGCTTCATCCTCCAGTGCTCCTACTCAGGGCTTGGTCCTGGGCCTGAGATTGTTTAATGTCTTCAGTAATGAGGGGGAGGATTGGACAGACAGACAGCAAGCATAGGAGATAGGTGATGCCAGACTGAGGAGCAGGCTAGATCTGAAATCAGAGCTCCTCTGAATACAGGATGGGCCCAGGCACCCTTCAGGGCACCCACCCAACCTGATTGATTCAATGACTCTTGGGTTTTGCAATGAACTGCAGAAGTGTTGCACTTTAGGAAAAACTCTGGTGACATTAATCTCAGTTTGATAGCAAAGCTCCTATGACACTGACTTTTATTATTTACTCCCTATCTATAGCCCATAAAAACTTGTTAAACAGCTTCATGTCCTTCAAGTTGGTTCGTTTTGCTGAATGGATCCTAAAGTCTTCATAGCACCTTCAGCAGGACAGGCCCACCTACTCATTTGCATCTCATTCTACAGCTGATGATTTGAGCACCCCAGGGTCTCATTGCCATAGAAGACAAGCTTCTATCTGTCTTGTACTTCTCAAATGTCATGCTCAAAATAGGCTTCAGCTTTCTAAAGGTGAGCAGATACTGTTGGAGGTGAGCCATGGGTGTAGCAAAAACCACAGGTTTGAGTTAGCCAAATAACACACTTTTATATTCAGCGTCTTCACCTCAGAGAATATGGTGATCATTTATACAAGCTTGTGCCTCATATATGAGAATGACAGAATTTATTTCCCATATTTCAAGTTCATAAATTGTTTGAAGACTATTATATCACCATAATAATCCCCAGAACAAAAATTATTCCAATGAAATTGAGTCACCAAACAAAAATGCCATTATGTGGTTTCAGAAACACATGGCCTAAAGATCTTGAGCAGGGTATACAATTTAATGGGCAGATTAGGCAAAAAGAGATAATTATGAAGGTATGACAGTGAATACAGAGCATTTTCATAAAAAAACTGTGAAGACCATATCTCAGCAGAGAATGCCTAAAACTTGTATTCTACAGATTTAGAAAATTTACAGTTTGAGCAGATCTCTTGTTCATCTTACAGAAACTCTGCTTTAATTATAATGAAGCTGATGACCTTTGTGATGTTCTGATAGTCTCCAAAATGCAAACCTTCAAATAGAGATGCTGATAGAACAGTAAGTGAGAATGTCTCCTTTTTCTCATCATTGATTCTAAAGCCCAAGTATCTAATTCTAACATTTGATTTCAAACCACAGTGGTAACTGTCCAATAGTTTTGCATGTTACGGGTAATAGGCTAGTTCTGCTGTTATATACAGGCTAAAAATGTTTGCAAAAACCTTACCCCAAATATTTTGACTATTCAAAAACAGATATAAAGAGTGATGAGTGTAGAGACATAGTTTGTTGTGTTAAAGAACCCCTCAGGTTTTGATGTGTAACAGCAATACTAAGAGGAATGTTCAGAGGAACTTTAAAATCTCTGTTGACAGGAGGAAAAGTGCCAGCAAAACCTCACCTCTGGCCTCAGAACAGACCTAAGGCTGCTCAGGAAACTAATAGATAAAGTACCCTGGAAAACATTTTTGTAGGTGCTGGAGTCCTTCAGTGCTGGTCACTTTATAAACATCCCTTCCTAAGGGCACAGGAGCAGCAATTCCCAAATATTGGAAATCAAGCAGGCAAGGCAGAAGACTGGCTTGGCTTTTGCCTTTGGAATAAGACAAAAAGGGAATGTGTATGCCCAGTGGAGACAAGGTTAGGTGATGTGGGAAGAGTACAGAGATGCTGCTTGCCACTGGAGGGACAAAAATCATGTGGCCAAAACTCAGACGGAGATGAAGCTGCCAGAAATGTTGGGGGATTTTTTCAAATACATTACTGGCAAAAGGCAGTGCAGAAATAACATTGACCTGATACAGGATGAGGATGGTCACCTCACAAACAGGGACATGGACAAGGCAGAGATGTTTGATGCATTCACAGCATGGGTGATGGACCAGGGGGATCACACAGCCCTGAGCTTGAGGACTGTGACTGTGAGATTGATAACTCCCAGTTGGTCCTGAACTTGTGTGGGATCTCTTGCTCCAGCTGGATCCCTACATGTCTGTGAGGTCTCATGGGATTCATCCAAGAATCCTCAAAGACTGGGCTGATGTCATTGCAAAGCCTCTCTAAAAGATTTTTGAGTGATCTTGGGAATCCTGAGAGGTTCAAGCTGACTGGAAACTGGTCAACATTCCCTGTTTTCAAGAAGGGTGAAAAGGTTAACCCCAGGAACTATAAGCTTCAGTGGTCTGAAGTCTCACTTCAGTGATTGGTAAAATTATGGAAAAGATTGGCAAAATTATTGAAAAGCACCTTCGTGTGCTTTTCAATACCTTGGGAGGTATTAAAAAGCACCTGAAGGACAAATGCCATCAGTGGTCTCAGCCAGCATGGCTTCATGAGGGGAAAGTCCCACTTGGTGAGACTAATTTCCTTTTATGACAAGATAACCCACCTAGCTGATCAAGGAAAACCAGCTGATCTATGCTTTTTTCATTTCTGTAGTGCTTTTGATACTGACTCTCACAGGAACCTCTGGACAAAATGTCCAGCACTTACTAGGATAAACACATCCTGAGATGTGTGAGCTGGGCTGTGGGTTGGGCAGAAAGAGTTATAGGAAATGGGGTGACATCAGATTGGGACCTGTAACCAGTGGGGTTCCACAGGGCTCCATCCTTGGTCCAGCGGTTCCTCAACATCATAAACCACCTGGATGCAGGCCTTGAAGAAATACTGAGTTTGGTGATAATACTAAATTGGGAGGAGCTGTTGATTCCTTTGAGGGTAGAGAGGACCTGCAGAGACCTCAAAAAATTATAGATGAGCAATCATGAACTGTATGAATTTCATCTAGGGCAAGTGCCAGATTGTTCACTTGGGACAGGGTAACTCTGGTAGTGTGTACAGACCAAGGAATGAGAGGCTGAGAGCAGCTTTGTGGAAAGGGCTCCCCAAAGAAGTGGCCCCAGCACCAAACCTGACAGAGTTCAAGAAGCATTTGGACAAAGCTCTCTGACAGGGTGTGTGAGTCTTGCTGTGTCTTGTTCAGGGTCATTAGCTGGCCTTTATGGTCCTGATGGGTGCCTTCCAGCTCAGCATATTCTATTGCTCTATGATTTCAAAGAACATAGCTAGATCACAAAGGTGTCAATTGGTGAATTCCAGCTGAAACTGGAAGTAGCAAAAACCTGAATATATTTGAAACCTCGGTGATAAAGACTTGTGTACCAGATGCCTGCAAAATAATACAGGTGCTCCACCTGTGTGTCCCAAGAGATACTCAAAAGTAATTGATTTGTCTTTTACTTCTGCTAGTGATAGTAGAAAACAGTAGAAAATTGTGCTTAGTAAGGTCAGTTTTCAAAATGCTTACTTGACTAAAATTAATTAGATATCACAGCATCCTCAGAATAACTTACAGAATAACTGTTTATTAGCTAGTAAACTGAAAGGAGGGACTGAAATTACTTTGCCGAAGCCACACATCAAGTCAGTATTACAATTTTGTGCTGTAACAGCCTGATTATACTGCCAGCAGTTTATCACCTTGCCAGTGCAATACTGCTCCCCTAGGTCTCCTTCTTCCTAATAGTGGTTAACTTTCAGACCCTGTTAAATGCTCACTGGAAATGTGGATCAAGGGGATTGGCCAAAGCTGTTACCCTGACTTTTTTTCAGAGTTTTTAAAGCCAACATAAATTTTTTATTCTGTGGATGCCTGGAGCTACATTATGTGCCCAAATTAAGGTAGACCTGATTTCTTCAGAGTTGTTAGGAACCATAATGCTTAATTGAATCAGTGGGTGTATTTATTGTTGGTGAGCATCCCTGAAAACCAAGAAACTTTTATTTAGCTGTCTGAAGGCAGGCACTTAAGTCTAAAACTCAAGACCTGATTTTTAAGTGATAAGATTCATTATCAAGTGAGAAAATACTTTTCTGTACAGTATGTTTCAGAGTGGTGCTGGAAGAATTAATTTTTTTAAAGAAGAAAAGACAGATTTCCAATATGTAGTGTCATATTCTTAAATCAATGAACTAAGAACAAATATGAAGGGTTTTTTAAGATTAATTTAGTTTGTCCCTAGACTTGGTAGGCAATACAGAATATCCGTTCTTATGAGAACAAAGAAGGTGTATGAGATATATTCTTTTAGATGCAATGAGGCCAATTGTTAACATTTTCCCAGAGAAGGTCTGTAATCTTTATCAGTTATGAGGACTGGTTTTCACTGCATTAGGCTGACCCACTCCTAGTACAGCAGTTCAGTAAAAAGAAAGAAACCACATGAATGCAAATGGAAGTTCAAATTCAGACTTATAGTCTTATAGCCTTATAGAATGTGTTAATGATGAAAAAAGATAATGCTAAATAAAAAAAAAAAAAAAGAAAAAAGATAAAAAAGGAAAAAGATTGTCTGATTTCTGTTATGTAGTACCTGCTTAGGAAAACTTAAAGCTAGCAATTCAAAGCTTTAATGCAGAAGCACTTCCAGATTGTTATAAGCAGGCCCTCAGCTCTGATGGACTGATAAGGAAAGAGTAAGCACTCTTGAAGTCATTAAAGGAAATTATGTTAAAACTCTCACACACCTCAGCTCTGTGGGATGACAGTATTAAATGTCATCCCTCTGCCTCCTGCCATCAGATGTCCAGTTAAGGACCTGACAGATTGCCTTTCACAAAACAGCAGGTTAAGTATGTGTGTTTTACTCATGTTGAAGTTATTTTTAAGAGGCACTTATCAACAAAAGAGTTTTTTACAGGTTTATCTGTCCCAACCGCACCAGGCACTATTGCTGAAAAAACCCATGAAGTAGTAAAAAAGAGTACAGACATGGTCATGTCCATGAAAAAACCAGAACCAGCACCCATAAGCAGCTACACCACAGCTGCTGGTACAAGTGGCACCAGTGGAGAGCTGCCATGGGACTCAGACCTGATGAAAAGGTGGGTCACCAGGAGCCAACCCAAGGCTCAGACAGCTATGGTGTGAGAGAGCAAGGGAGTGGGAGGAGGAGAGACTTGTACCCACAAATCCAGTGCCAGGCTTTGCAAGAATGAAAAAGAGTTTTGCCATCTTGTTCTTTGTTGTGTATTACTCTCCCCCTGTTTACAGGACCATCTGAAGTTTCTGTGCTGTCAGGTCCTCCTTCCTCTGGGCTATGTAAGGCCAGCTGTGTTTAAGAGAGATTAAAGCAATGATCAGATGTGTCCATTGTGCCTCAGCTGCAGTGAATTTCCCACTGGCAGGGCTGGCAGCCCTCATCAGCCCGTGCCCCAGGGACTGCTCTGTGCGTGGGAGCAGCAGGGAGCCTGAAGAGCCCCTGCTGACTGATCTGAACCCAGGGATAGCAGCTGCCCAGCCAGTCTCACCATGTCAGAATGGGATTTCATAAAAGACAGTGTGATGCTGGGATGAAACCTCCATTTCTCTGATTTAAGCCAGCCAAGCAGAGTACATGGGCTTGCTGCATTTACTGGAGCAGGTAACATTCCACTGTCAGACCCTTGGCATAGGTGCAAGTAGGGGAGAGCTGATACCACAATCCAGCTTTTTCTGTTATCCTCTTGCAAGCAGCATTATAATATAAACACAGCTATAAGGAGAGCATAAAAAGCAGCCATGTAATTACAGTGACTTAGTGGTCCTTTGCAGTGGGCACATAATTAACTGCTGGCACACAGTAGCACATCCCCCCTGCATGCAAAGTGAGGCAGAAGATTGTGACACATGGCAGCACACTGTGGCTGCTCCAAGGGCACTCACTGCTGTTTGTTTCTCAAAGCCCCTGCCTTCCCAGGATGATGGCTGGTGAGCTTTTTAGGCCCTCTATTATAGAAATTTCTTATTTCTCAATATTACTGAAAAAAAAGAAAATCTAATTATCCAACAGTTCCTTCCCTTGCCCTGTGTTTTAAGTAAACTTGCGTGTAGGAATTTTACCTGTTTCCCAAACCCTTGTTAAGACAGTCTGATTTAATTTGAAAGCAGAAAATTCAGTGATTAGATATATCAGTATTTTAAATGAAATCACATCCCTATCTGTGCATCCCTTTCAGGCTTACTTTCCATCATACCTAAATAAACATGCCTGAGTATTGCAGACAAATGAACATCCAGATAATGCTTTACATCCAAGATCTCATTCCAAAGAGTCTGCTTATTCAATGAGGCATTTCAATTAGATATTTGACTTGTCATGGCCTATGAAAATGTGTCAGGATAAATTCTGATCTAGCCTAAATCAGCACAGTTCCATGATACCTGTGGATCATGGACCAAAGCTGACTTCAATAGGGGAGAATCTGTCTCACTGCTATTTCTGGCCTTGCAATATGTTGCTTATGAAAGAGCTCCTAGCCAAGAATTATTCATAGGAATTGGAAAATAACTTCAAACATAAAATAAATCAGACAGAATAGACATCTCTCTGCATTCACTCTGTGAACACAACTCAGAATTCATCATTTCTGGGAGAAGTTTGCATTAGGCAGAAGTGTCTGCCAGAGCACTATCTCTGCTGGGTAGCAATATCATTGCTACCAATAACTTCACGGTCAGGGTGTTTTTCTAGGTGCTGGGAAATGTAGATCCAATTAAATACACTGGGGACCACAGTGACACAATGTCTCAGTCTCCCTGCGACACAGCCAACACTGGGACACGTTCCCATGTGTTCACTCAGTAATACAGGGGCTAGGTTCCAGTTTGCTGTGTTAAAATCTCTACCTGTGTGATGGTTGACTTGCAGCAACAATGGGAACATATACTCTTATACTGGGATGCTGGGGCTTTTCACAAAAAATTCAGAATTGTCCCTTTGTTTGTCAGGGGGTTTGGCAACTCTGCTTGTAGCAGCTGCCTCACAGGCTTTGGTCCCAAACATACTATCCAGAGATGCCCAAATCCTATTAAATCTAGGTCATCCATTACTGCCACTGGCTCCTTCTGTCCAAAATGCCCTTCAAGACCATTGTAGCATTATTTCCAGGTTATCATAATTAAAAAGTCCAAGTCTGCTCTTCTATAAATTGCTATAAATCCTTCAGTTGGTTTAGAATAACTTCAACTGGACTGAAACGATTTGAATAAGCAGGTTCCTAATTTGCAAACTAACCTCTCTTTCCTCTGACTATCACTTCACTGAAGTGAATCGATGGCTTTTGACTTCCTCTAATACAAATAATCCATTTTTTAGTCAGCCACATTTATTTTGTCTATTTATACAGCAAGCACACATTTATCTGAAGCCAATGGCACTTTCTCCTTATTGTGAATTCTAGTGTGCAGAGAAAATGAAAGAGACTGATCTCAAGCTTAGAAAACCCAAACTCTGAGGAAAAAAAAAATATTTCATGGAGGGCCATCTGATATGTCAAGAAATAAATTCTGTATCTCTTCATTCTGCTTTTGTGCCCATATCTAGTGTCTAGTCACATGTACAGTGAACTCTCCACACATGACTAGGCTTCGTCTTTATTCCTTTTTTTCTGATGTCTTATTGTGAGGTGCCATTTAAAATTCTCTGAAAAATCAGAGTCATACCATGTGTGACCTTTCTTTATTTTTCATAACAAAGATACCTGCCATTTGACCTTGTCATATAGACATTTGTCGCTGTCAGCTTGGGATTCCAGAAAGGTTTTCATTTTCTTTGAAACACTGTTCTTCTCACTTTGGCAGTGAAGCAGCTCTTGAGAGGTCAGCATGGGCTCTTGATATTTGCACTCACAATAGACCAAAATTGTAAATGTTTTTTGCAAATCAAATACTGCATCAAATACTGCAGCTGTCTGATCATGTTCAGCCTCCTAGGGAGAATATCTACTAATCTTTCAAAAAGTAGAGAGCCAATCAAGAGATCTATCAGCTCAGCAAGAGTTGCTATATGGAATTTTCTGGCCTGCATTACACAGGAAGACAGACTAGGATGATCTAATAGGTTTTTTCACCTTAAAACTGATGTCTCTGGCAGCCATTTCACTGGAATCACCTGAAATTGCATCAGTTGACATTCTGACCCATTTCTTTCTTTCATCCTTTTTTTTTTTCCTGGGGAAGGAATAGTTTCTATACCTGTAACTCCAATTTTTTTCCTTCTTCAAGGAAAAAGTACAGTTCCCCACACTCTGATGCACTGAGATTAATTATTCTCCAAAGATCAGTAAGTTTTTTGACAGAGGAAAGGAGCAGATAAATGGAAAGGTCACAGATTTATTCTGTGTTGCCTCTCATGAAGCACACAGTGTGCCTAGCACCTTCTGGAAACTCTCATTGTGTACTCAGTTGGAATGTTACACACATTTTGTCTCAGCATTTCTTTTGTTCACATTATCACAGCATTCTGTTCTCAGTTACAAAACTGTGATCTTGAAATAGTTTATAATGGGATACTTAGAATTATTTTTAACATGCTTAAATATTTCAAATGCACTAAGAATTCTAAATCAAGCACTAGCTAGACTAGCACAGTTAGTTCACAAGGCATTTGAAAATAAATTCTTCACTATGTAGACTTCCAGAAGCAAACGCATGCACACAAATGCATATCTTACATACTGTAAAAATAATGGAGTAAAATTGAAACTACAATTTAAGATGAGAAAAAATATTAATGCTTCTTCTATCCCCTAAACAAATTGCAAAAATTCTGTAGTCAAAGTTAAATGTAGAAGAAATGAAAGGTATGGAAATGTACAGTTAAGGCATCCAGACAATCTTAATGTGGGCCAGTGTTTTTCCTGTTGTTTTTTTTTTTTCATGATGTCACTCAAAGGTAGAACTGAGGTTATTTTGTGCATGGAGTCCGGTTCAGCATGTTTATTTTTTTTTATTCTAGAGTGAAATAAATCATCCAGCCTAAAGAGCAGATGAGAAGTCACTCAAAGGAGAAAAAACTTATATGGAGCAAAATGCAGAGAATGGGAATGAATACATGATACTAGGCACTGATCTACTTTCCCCTGTTTTCTCTTCCTGTGATAACAAAATCAAACAGCTTTATGGACTATGGCCAGATATAATCTAAATATCTAATGATATTTGAGTAGAGTTAATAGCATTAACCCATATTCCCTAAAGAGGGCTTATAAGAGAGCAGGAGAGAGACTTCTTATAGGGATGTGTACAGACAGGAAAAGGTAATGGCTTAAAACTGAAAGGGAATATGTTTTGATGAGATATTGCCAGAAATTCTTTACTTTGGGGGTGGCAAGGCACTGGAACAGGTTGTCCAGATAAAATCTGGCTGCCCCATCCCTGGAAGAGTTTGAGGCCAGGATGGGTGGTCCTGTGAGCAACCTGGGCTAGTGGGAGGTGTCCCTGCACATGGCAGGGGGGTGATGTTCAAAATCACCAAGGAATGATGAAATTCATTCTTCATATACAAGGTATGTATAAAATGACTATTCAATTAAATTTTTTAATTAAGTATAGAATAGTGGGGTGTAATTTAGACATTTTGCAATTTCTGAATCAAAGTAAATAATTAAATATTTCACTACAGCTTCTGGGAAATATTACCTACATTGTAAGCAGAAAGAGAAAAAAGTGTGAATATATTAATGAGGAGGTGCAAAGATTTATGCCTTCACTAAAAGAAACTATAAACATTGCCATGATCAGATAAATAATTTTTATCTATAAGTGTAAAGACTAGGATATATGCATCCATTATATCTAAATTTTTAATAAATCTTGGCATATTTCACCTTTATGCATGCAAACATCTTGTCATCTTCTTGCTGTATTGTAAACTTCAAGATGGGTTTTTTAGCTAGTAGTCACCTGTTGAACACCAACACAAGCCATTTATTTGGACTGTATTTTAAAAAATACTGCACTTTAGCTCACAGGTAAGTTAGAATTATGTTAAACAAATCATTTGTGCTCCCCTGGTTGCTTTTGCGTCAATGATTCAACAGCAATTTGCTCTTTTACTAGCTAAACAAAATTTTTCTCGCCAGGTGCAATCTTTTATGTTTAGACTCATAAATAGTAAGTTTTTGCACTGTAATATATATTATACATATATTTCCAGTTAGTGAGCTAATTCTTTTTTTAAAGTAAGTTTTGAAATTAAGTTGGTACCACAAACATTATCTGTTATGAATAATTTCTGTGATTTCATAGACTGCTGTTCAGACTTCAGTATTAGGATACATGGGGCTTCATTTTTCTAGGGGTAGAACCAAAGCATAAACATTGGCATCATAAATCTCAGCACTGTAGATGCAAACTTGTTTTTTCCTTAAAGCATAAGAACGTGCAGGCTGTCAGATCTTATTCTAATTGTATTTCAGTTCTTTGACTGTGTTGAGTATTTCAGCCTTGTGACTTAAGCAACTACACATTAACTTAGTTCTCATTAGTCATTTAGCTGCAACAACAGCAACTACCCAAAAAAGGGGAAGCTTAAACCATAATTCTTCTTTTATTGTTCTTGTTTTTCTTTCATTTCTTCATTAAGTTTCTATTTTTTTCATATGAAATTGATACCCCCTGGCATGAAAACCTTTTCTCCATGGTTTTAATATTGCAGGTGCTCTAAAAATAAATTAGCATAAGGGAAAATAACAAAAAACCTCCAAACAACTCCAAAATCATTGATATCATAGTCAAGCATCTCTTGCTATTTTACATCAGAAGCCCTTTTTAATATTTAATAAGCTTACTGCCGTTCCTGGTCTTTTGGACTACAGTGCTATTAGTAAAGAAAACAGCCATTTGACATTAAAGGAATGTAAGGAATAACCAAACAAAGAAATAAAATTGCCTTTTATGAAAAAAACTGTGAGCTTTCCAGAATAATACTGGAAAATAATTTGCAAAACCATTTTTCCTGTCCCTTGAAGAACCTGGGTAGGTTCTGAATGTATATAAATAGACATTTTTTGTGTATAACTCTTCATTTTTATCGTCTCAATGTTACAATATTAAAATACTATTTAATTCAAGATAGGTGGCACTGAAACAAAAAATCTCTCTTGTCTTTATTACAACTCAAGTGGAAACACCTGTAATGAACAATGACCATGACCTAGGGCTCTTCATGATGTGAATGAACAGTTTTGCTATTAATATTCTAATGATTCACTTATGCATTCTTCTTTGCATCCATGATGATCCACTATAACCTCAGTAAATACAAGTTTGCAGTTTCACACATGGTTAATACCAAAACATGGGTGCATGATTCTGCATATCAGCCAAAAAGAAATATATTTAAGAACGCAGAAAAGAAAACATTTATTCTCTCACCTAGTGGTAGTTCCTAGGCATCCCTGTTGTGGCCAAGTATTTGACAATGATGTGCAAATGGATAAAGACATGTTATTTATAACAAAACTCTTACAATGAAAGGACAGGCGCCCCCCCAGCCTTAGCCTAATTCCCTGTGGAAGGGAAAAGTTTACTCCCGAGACATGTATAGTTTGATATAAAACGTAAATATGTTGTCTTCCTCTGTTAATTCTGAGACATATAAACATGCTATCTAAAAACCATTATTTTATTAATTGTTATCATCATTTAAGTTCAGGTATTGGAAAACCTTTTCTCTTGTTCATGTAATAATCTTCCTTTGGAACATCTGATTTATCTAATGCACTCTTGTTTCTGGCAACACTGAGGGATTGAAGCTAAATGATATTTAGATATGAGATATAATTTCAGTTAGGAACTTCAGTTCTGACACAGAAATAACTTTGGAAAGTCACCGTAACGTATTAAGTTTTCTCACCCAAGGTCTGTCTTTAGGGAGGAAGTGTTTGGTTTTCTTAGCAGTGAGGATGATATGTGAAACTGGTAGGTAAAACTCCTAGGTCAGTGCAACCTCTCTCTTAGGCTGGATCAAAAATATCCATTATCATTCTACTTATTATCACTGTCACATTCAATGAAAACCCTCTGTGTCAATAAATATAGAGGCCAGTACTTCCTCAGTAGTCTGGACATTATAGCAACAGCAACTCAGAAGCCAGGCATATCTAGAACTTGGAGGAACCTTGAATTTCAAGAGTGCCATCATCTGCACTTCAGTGTCATTCAAAGCTAAATCATATTTAATTTCTTACCTTGCTTCCCTTTGGTCTGGTAGAAAACCTGCTGCATCTGAAAACACACAGTGTGTGGCAGGGTAGCAGAGAACTTGGATCCATCTAAGGATTTGTGAAGGGCTCTGGGTTTTCCAGTCCGAGTGCTGACAGTATTTCACTGGAAGCCTTGAACATGGACATCATTCATTTGTCATTTATTTGGTCTGTTGTGTGGGTTTGGTACCCACAACAGCCATTTCCTCACTATTGGTATCTTGTGATCTGCAAATGCTACTTCATTGATGATAACTGACAGCACCTTTCTTTGTCTGCAAAGCCTCCTGTGTTCAGATATCAGTTTTTTCTTTTGTTGTTGTTGAAACATACTTTGCTCCCACCTCTCTCACATAACCTTGTAAAGAGGAACATCTGCTTTTGTTTATTTTGCCATTCATGTCAGCTGTGTTTTGCTGTACATTTTCTCGCCCTGGCCACATCCCAGCCTTAGTGTTCACAAAGGGGAGTTGAAGGGAACCTGATATGCCCTGAGCCAATTACAGCCCTGTCTTGGGGACTCAGCTGGCAGTTCAGCTGCAGTACATGGAGCACGGTATAACCCTGAGAAATGTCACCCATTTCTTCTCCAGGGAAGAAGAAATTGCCAGTACAATGAGAAAATGTCTTAGCAGACACCAGAATATTCTGAGGTAATTTTCTTGACTGACTTTTCCTGGTTCCGGCCATGAAGATTAAAAAGTTAAATTCCTATAAAAATCATTCAAGCTGCTCCAGGTGGCTGTCAGTGGGATCAGCTCAGTGCCTGTCCAAAGCAGGAACATATTAATTTTGCACTGGGGTATTTTAAAGGTCCACAGGAAACAAACATCAGTGCTGCATCCCTTGGGGTCATATTTGCTGTTGAACTTGGTCACCACACAGTGATCTTTTGATTTTCTCATGACACAGGTAAAAGGTATCTTACTCCACAACACCCTCACCTGTCTCTGCTGCTGAACATCATGAGTTTGCAGAATCAAGCCTGGTTTGCACACAAGTGTCTCCCTGCAGAGAAAATGATGGTAATGACTCCCTGCATGGTGCTTTTGCTGCCCACACAGTGTGTCATGGCCAAACATGAACTCAGGTGAGAGCAGGTATTATCCAGCACAAGGAAGAAGTGCCAGACTCCCTCCCCATTGCACACCTGTGGCACCATGCAGTGGGGAGGGAGTCTCACATTCCTGGCATGTGACAGGGCTGGCCATGATGGTAGCACTGCCTGGGTACAGCACCCAGGCCTGGAAACATCACAGACAAATCATGTCGCTGTTTTAATGTACTCACCCAAAACCTGCTTATTCCAGGTAAATGGGATGAGACTTGATTGCTTTTTAGAAAAATCCTGTTCCATGCACTGGCTGCAGAAAAGGGAGAGTGGTACTGGACACCCTGCTGACCCTCAAGCAGAGGGGATCAAAGACATTTTCCAGGAACAACCTCGTGAATTCTACCAGGTCAAAGCATGCTTGGTGCTTAAATGGTCTGAATACAGAAATGAAAAATATTAAAACTCAGGTTTCAAATAATGCAAGGAAAATTTCATCTGGTCACTGTTTATATTGCAAGTGTATTTTAAACAATTTAATAACTGCTTCATAGGGATTAGCAGCCTTTTACAGATGTGAACAAGTAAAATTATACCTGGAGGATAAAATATGGAAAGCCTCAATCTCTGATTAAAGCTGTAACCAGCTGGGTCTGTGCAAGTATGAAACCCTTGCATCCTCATTTCATACCAGCAGATTACAGGAGTCATATATGCATTCCTTTGACCATGTGATTGTCTGTACCTGACTTTGAAAAGTGGAAATATCTTCTTATAGCCATTGCCCACACCACAACCAGGGATGTTTCTGGGTTATCTGTCTGCCTGCAAAACATGCATTCAGTTGTGCCAACAAAGAAAATGTGGAGCTCACAGCAGGTATCTGATTAACTAAGGTAAGAACTTCACACTATTTTAGATTTCAGGTAGCTTGAATGTCATACTTAATGTAAAAAGAAAACAAAATCATATTCTAAGGATAGTTGGTCCACAGTCTTATAAATATCTTCTTACCAGAAATGTTTGAACTTTTTACAGCTGTTGTTAAAATGTGTTTTTAATAACAAGTGTCCAGACAGCAAAGATTTTAACATCAGACAATTCCATATTACATAAGCCTCTACTCATAACACCTTTCTGTCCTTATGTCTTGTAAGCCACAGAAGGAACTTCATGGGTCTCCCCATGGTCTCCAAAAGCTCAGCGGAGTAGACATGGTAAGGTACAAACAAAAACTATATGCAGACACACTGCAGAGATGCAGTGGCTCAGAGCTGGGTACCAACAAAAACCAGCAGAGAAAGTTTCACACAGAGTCCAAGAAGTTCAGCAAAATTGGCTGTAGAGAAGAGAAGGGAAAAAGCCTGGATGCACATGATTCTGTTCCAGACAGCAACTGTAATTATAATAATGTCTAAGTCTTAGGTAAATGCATAACATCTCCCCAAATACTTAGAAACAATCCTGGGCCAGAGATTTCTGATTAGAACCAAAAAGTGCAAGTACAAGTAATAAAGATGATTTTTTTTTCAGAAGGAATGCTGTTTCCTATTAGGTACTTACAGCATCTCCACAACATTAATCCCAGACTATTGACAGGGTCCACTCTACATTAAAATCAGCAGCTTGGCAATTAGAAAAAATGCTGTGTTGGCTCGCAAAGGAAATGTGATTTGTGAAGCTCTCAAGGTTTCAGTCCAGGGGTTTTGTTCTAAATGTGCTGCCTACAACACTTTGAATACTCAGATGAAAACAAAGTGCTCCTCTAATGTGACATGTCATTTTGCATAGTGGTTTTTTAGGTTCATTGCTCTGATTATTGTCTTTCTAGGAATAATACCAGTGCCTACTTGAGATCTGGAAGATTAGCATTAGCAGGATAGAAAAGAAGAGGGCAGCTGTTTCGTGATGGCATTTAGACAGATGATCTGTCTGCTGCCTAATCCACACATCATCTACATATCCAGTCAGCACAATGCAAACTGCTAAAAAAGTTTATGTGAGAAAACACTCCAAATGTAGGTGTGTTTGCTTATCATGCTGCCTCTGCCACAGACAGAGAAAGTGTTCTGGTTTGTAATTTCACTAGCAAGATTGCTTCAGCTCTTTATGTAGGATAGTTTGGCTCTAAAAAGACAATATCTACATGTGTAAATTCTATGTAATATTTAATTCTCAGGCTTCTGAGGCAGAGAAAAAGCCTTTCTGGTTAAGCTTTCACACTTTGGGGTACTTATTTCTAATGACTCATAGAGTCTTGTGAAATTCTCTTGTGATAGGCACAGGCACAATTGTAGTGATACCAAATTTTGATGGCTGTAAAAGGCTCCCCAGGGATCAGGAGCTCAAGTAGGATTTAATTGCAGTGGAGTTTGTAAATCTCAGGAACTCTTTGTAATCTCAGTCTACCATAAAGTCTGCTGTCTCTTGCTTACCACTATTGCCAGGTGTGAACACGTTCTCCAGATGAAAACCATCTTGTGATTGAGTAAAGCTCACATGTTGTTGTGGTTGTTTTGTTTTTCTGTTTGTCTTAACAAAACCATGTCAATAGAAAACATAACCAAAAGGAAAAATGTAACCAGGTAAACAAGATTATTTAGGGCAAGGTAAATGTCAGTAAAATAATGGAACAATAGGACTTTTCACTCAAGTGGAAAACTCTTAATTATACAGCATATTTCCAGGAAAGGAGACTGGAAGCTATTATAACTTACCTGCATTCAGTGCTTTGGGTGCTGTACCAGCCAGCATTGCCATGCTTTATATCTTTTCAGAATATAGAATTTTGCCTGCTGAGAAAGCGTGTGACCTGGATTGACTAAAGTGTGGAGCTGCACACAGACATCACTCATTCCTTCTTAACTCCTTGCAGCCTTTTTGAGAATTGCTGAGAATTGCTGCACTTCAAAAGCCTGTGTACCTCTCTAAAAATCTCCAACTCTCTTCCTTTTTACTGCTTAATCAAGGTGAACGATTATACTAATGGATAAGAATTGTGAGCCTAATGAGTAAGAATTGTGTTTTGCTTTCTGTAATGATTCGTTTACTTGCAGCTTTATACAAAGGGCTCCTGGCTCCAAAGAAACCCTGGTAAACAAGGCAGACAAAACCAGGCTTCATGCTGTGAGGAAACCAGGTTGTTTATGTTGGTATCCTTAGTAGATATTTTTCTTAAAGCATACCTTTGGTTTAACAACATTTAAAATTCCGTTTATTATTATATTCTCCTCTTGTTCCTTGTGCTTTTGTTAAATTTTAAGAAGTTGCTTGAATAATGCATGATATCCTATGAAGCACAGAGTAAATCTGTTAATCGATGAGTATGAAATTAGAGTTGAAAACAAGATAAAAGCACCTTTTCAGTTATGTACTCCATATCCCTGTCAGAAGGTGATTTTTTACCCTCTGTAATCATCATCACTTTGTTCCATTTCATTTTCAGTATAGTAAGAACTGGGAATTTCATCACTGCATTTGTTGCAATGAATTGGAATTTAGTCTTTGCCCAATACCAGCATTTTGCCGAGCTTTTTGTACAGTATTTAAATTAGATTTCTTGAATATACCTCCAACAAATGATATTTTGTATGGCTTAATTCTATAGAAAAGGGTAGACTTTTCCACTGGCATTAAATTTCTTCAAACCCAATCTCAATCTGCTATTTATGGCTTAGAAATCTGTGCGAGTTTTGCGTCTGCACAGTGAGAAACTCTAAATAATTAAAACTTAAAATGCTTTTCAGAGAAGCCTTTTTCAGAATCACATCTGTTACTTTGTGTAGGAATTTTCCCTCGCAGATGTTTCTTTTTTTCCTTATTTCTTTCAGGGTGCTAATGGCATTACAAGCTTGTCCTATACCAGACACTGTTAATCAACTAAATCTTCATGATAAGCCTGTCCAGTCACAGAAGGACACCTGTGACCACAGACAGGATGGGACAGATGCTCTGCCCCATCCTCCTCCAGTGGGTGCCATCTTTCACCAGGTGTTTTGGTACTGCTCTGGCAGAATAGATGCATGACAAAATTTAAACACATCATAGAATAATTTGGGTTGGAAAGGACCTTCAAATGAAATCACCCAGTTCCCAAATCCTCTTCCATGAACTGGGACACCTTCCATTTGACCAAGTTGCTCTGATCTCAGAGTAACCAGTAATTGCCTGTTTCCTTTGGATCAGGAATTGCTCATATATAAACATATATACTTTTATGTGTCTTTATATAGACAGAGGCAGCACCATCTGTGAATATGGAAAATCAGAACAAAATGCTGTGGTCAGAAGCATGTGCTGTATGAAGACAATGAGATAAAGCATTCCCAAGAAAGACCACCCAAACCAGAAAAAAACAGGCAACATGTCTGTGCATTGAAAACTGTAATTTAAGGAGTTTTGTGCAAGTAGTGGGGAACTCCCCTTGGCACTGCTCTGGCAGAGCATATTGCTGCCTGTAAGGCACTTGTTGGTGCTGGTGCTCAGATTCCTTGCCTTAATGATAATCTTTCAGAAAGTTCCAGGAGCTCTGGATGAATGACCAAGGAAGGAGAAAGTAGAAGGGTTTCTGAGGCATGTCCTATTCCAGACCTGCTCTAGTCGAAAAAGGGAGAACATGTAGTGCAGAAGGAAAAGTTGAAAAGATACTTGAGAGGGAAAGAGAGGGTGTAGAAGCCTGACCAGGGTTTCAACATCACTCACACTCTGTGGCCATTCCCTGGCAAATGTATCCCTGAGTTCTGTTCCTCCCCACACTGCTGGGGCACCTCCTCATACTGCCCCTGTCCACCTATGGCACGTCCTGTATCTTCCTCGGCTCACTGTGGTCCTGCCTGGCTGCCCCAGGGAGCCCTACACTGACCAATGTCAGCCCCCTATCCCCAGGCAGAACCCTGATCCCAGACAGTCTGGTCCTGACCTTCAGCCTCCACCAGAGAGGCACCAGTCTGGGGTGAGTTCCTGTGGGGAAGCAGGATGGACTCAGTGGTTATTTTGGAACCAGCCTGAGACAAGCAGCTGCAGTTTCAGGCTTTCTGCAGATTTCTTTCATGTCTTCTGAGTGTCCTTCTGGTTCCAGTGACACCCTTTGTGTTACCTGAGGGCAGCCCTGGCTGGTGTGCTCTTTTTATGGGTGTCTGTTTAGACACCTCTTCCCCAGCATACACACCACCTGTAAGTATTTGCAAGTGGAAAAGCAGGTGTCTCACTCAGGCCTCTGTTACCCCTGGGCTCACTCTTTTGTGGAAGGCCAGTTTACTTGGTGTGGACTGGCTCCTTGCACCTGGCAGCAGAACTGTATGGGTCCTTTCTGCCACTGACTTTTTCCTGTTCTCTTATTTACAGGCCATTCATCTTTCACCCAGCTCTGGGGTACTTGCACAGAGTGGACAGTGGAGAGATCACCGACCTTTGGTGGTGACAATTTCTGGAATTTTTGCCAGACTTCAACATTAAACTCAGTAAAATTAATTGTGCAATACAGCACTAATCCAAAAGGTTTTGTAGGAAGCATGGGGAAGTCACTAAATTACCACCAATAACACCTTTACTAGTAACAACTTCTTGTGGGAATATGTGTTCCAGGGACAAAATCCTTCCTTAACCTCACAGCTAGGGCTGCAGTGCAAGGATTACTGTCAAAAGACTAATACCCTCTCTGAGTTAGGCAGAAAGGGAACAATTTGATAGTGGCTTATGTTTGAAGAAGAGTGTTTTCATGAAAAGCTTTATTTCAGAAAGAATTTACTTAAACATCCTTCTGTATCTCATATATTTCCATATATATTTTCTCCTGAAAGTATTTTGTCTCTCTAGGAGTTCTCACTACAATCATGTCAAGCTATAGAAACTGGCCAGTACAAAACCCTGGGTGGCACATATTCTTTCACCCAGCTATTCTCCTTTTGACTTGACTATGTCCTTGCAGCAATTTTCACTGTTCTTCTTGCCTCCTTCCCCTTCCCTGAGCTGCCACTTAAACAGCAATCCTCTTCTAACTCTCACTCCCTACCAAGAAAGGATGCTTTTCTTTACTTTTTCTTTACCACATAAAGGCAAGCAAATACAACACAACAGTTAAATGTAACAAAGATGTGACAGCTTGTTTGCAGTGCCACATTTCTACCATTATAAGATGCCTTTGGCAATCAGAATGTACTCATTTGGGCTCATATGAGTCCAAATGACACCTCCATTACCCAGCACATTTTGGAGAACTTTTTGAAAGATTTGGGTATGCACACTATGGCAAATGTGGAAAACAGAACAATCCAACGTGTCTTTGGGCTGCTTTCTGCTGATCCCTTTCATGTGTGCTTTTCAGACAACAACAGGGATCAGCTCATGCATTGGTTAATTTTTTCTTCCAGACTGCCCCCTCATGTCCTTCTGCCTGCATGGTCAAGAGCATGTTTGCATGACCAGGGTGTGTAGGAGTTCCTTCTGTGGGACCTGTGCATGTCTAACCACAATGACAAATGTTTGCACAGCCCGTCGCTCAGGCAGCTGAAATCTGCGTGTCTGGGAGCTCCTGAGGCACCAGAAGTATCACTGACAAAGAGACATAGGAAATTGCTTTAGTGAAAAACAAAGAGAGCTTTAAAATATTTATGTAACTTTACCTAGTGCTACATTGGGGGTTTTTGTGAGTTTTTGTGGGATTTGGTTTTTTCTATTTTTTTTTTTTCTGTTTTGTTTTTGTTTGTTTTCTTCTTTAAATTTTAATTGTGAATATCTACTGTTTAATTGGGAAGGTGAAAATATTACTCAAGGTAATATCTGCAATACCTATTGTGCAGTTATCAGCACATCACTTTCTAAAAGTACTTTTCTGTGTCTGCATTAAATTGCAAAGAAGGTACCTTGTAGAATTAGGATAGCCCTTACACGTTTGTTAAGATAAGCTTCTTGCTAAAAAATTACCTCCTGGTGAATAATAATGCAGCACTAGGAAATAAATTGAGAAGTTATTCAAATTTTTAATCTCCAAGGTGACTATGGCACAAGATACCAGCTATTTTTGAAGAGTAAGTGGAAGCTTTTTTAACCTGCTGGAATGCACTGAAAATGCTGAAGGAAGTGGTGGGTGAAGGAGAATGAATGAGTATAATAAAATTGAGAACAAAAGACTCTGCTGAAGGTCTTCACAGGAGACTATTAAGAAACTTTTTTGGTCAGAGGTTAGATCCTGCCATGGATTAAAAGTGGTTAAAAGATAGACAATGAAGTCAAAATAAATAACCAATTTTTCAGAAGAAAAGAAGGTTAATAGTGAGTTGCCCCAGAGCTGAGCATTAGGAACTACCAGTCTGTTATGAAATAGGTGTACAAATGACCTGGAGGAAGAATGAACTTGAGCAATTGCACAATTATTTTAGGTAATCAGAAGAAGATGGGCAAAGTCTGGACATTTTTAAGACATGAAACACTTAGATTGGAAAGTTTCAATAGATAAACCATTAAACTGTGAGTCAGGAGGTGCTGGTCTCAGAGTATAGCCAGAAGAAAATCAGTAATAGTATTTCAGTTCACATTGCCAGTATGCAGTTATGATTTTTCAAGCTGTTTGCACAGATCTGCTTATTCTGAGGAAATTTGTTTGGTAATATAATAAGATGGTTTAGTGTTAGGATTTAATTTTTATTGTAATTCAGGGACTTATGCAGACAAAAAAAATTACCCTGGTGATTGAAGTGACTACTGCAGACATTCTTTTCCTTATTTGGATTTTGCTTTGTCTTAATTTCACAAGAAGATGTATGAATCATCATGTGACTTTAATTTTTTTTAATTGATATTTTGTGTTGTATGTCTAATGTTGGCTACAATTTTCTTTTCAGTAGGAAAATTTTCACAGTCTTGATTTTTTCTTGAGAAGTTGATTTTTGAAAATTTGAAAAGCTTCAACTTAGGAAATAGCAAATGTAGCCTTTGATGGAATTTTCAGCATTTTTTTTTCGTCTGAGTCCCAGGAGATATCTGAAATCCTTCACTGATCTTTAGTCATGTACTTTCAAGAAATACTCATAGCAAAATTTTCAGAGATGGGGTTTATCATGAATAACTGGATTAAGTCTCTGCTCTTGCAGACCATAGATTTGAGGTTTAGCTTTCACCTGGATCATTCTCCAACCTGATTCATTGAGGCTGTATGAATGTATGCACACTCTAAAAAGGGAGAAGGGCTGTTTACCTCTTTTAAACCCTGACATGATTTCTACCTAATTGGAACACAATAAACCCAAGCTTTAAATCACAAGAACTTGTCTTGACTAGATCAGAAAAATAACGCTTAATGATACTGCTACAGGTAAGACTTGTCATGAGACCGAGTTGTATCTGACTAAATTTAGATGAGTAATGGAAAGATTCTCAGTTTTGAAGACCATGGTGGAGATCAGAGAGGAGCAAGAATGTGCTGAGGATGGAACATGGAGGGAGTCTGCAACTTCAGCAGGCACAAGTGAGGATGCTTAGAAGATACGGCAGCAGGTAGGCAGCCCTGCCTGAGCCTGGCCTTTCCTGGGAGTCCTTTTCTAGGATTGGGTGCAACTTCTGCAAACCAGGAAAGCAGTGAAAATTTCAGGAAAGGAAGAAAGCCGGGTTGAGGCAGGGCAAAGTGTCAGAGGTGCTGAGAGTGTGTGTGTGTGTGTGCACATACAATTGTGTGCCTGTGAAATCTGGGTGCATTCATTTCCATCACCACCACAGCCACGTTTTTCTAGTTAAAGAGGAGGTGTAGAAACTTGTATTGCATTGACCTTAAGAGCAAGGCATGGAATTCCTCTGTGCTTTGAATTTCTTGGAATCTGGCCATGCCTCCACAAGATGCCTGAGGAGATTTTATTTCTGAGTGTTAACAGACTGTGTGCAACCTGGTTTCCACACAGATAGTCTTTCCTTGAGCTTATTTTGTGTGGGATGGGATAACCATTCTTCACTGACTTACTCTGCCAGTTCTTGTGCTTTTCCGTTTTGGATCAGCAATTTTACGACATTAGGTCTTTACAATGGATCATCTTTTACTACAGGTTTTATTGCTTGCATCAAAATAGGTCAGTAAAGGTTTTGAGATGCTGTGATAATTGAAATGATCAAAATATGCAGAAGAACTCATTATGTCTACTGGTATGCTGTCAAAGTCAGAAAGCTAAATTAATAAAAAAGGGAGGACATAAAATAGCCATTTAATGTAATTACATCCATTAGTGGTATAAGATGTCCTTCACTTGACACCCATTTGATGTTGGTCTCTGGTCCTGGATTAAAAAGCTTGATACAAAAATACCCAGTGGCTCAGATGAACATTACAGGTCTTCAAAATAAACAAATATGAAAAAGTTTAACACCTATGGTGTGTGGTCCTTAGTTACTGCAGGGATTACAAATATGTTGCATTCTGCTTCTTCTAGGTGATCCCACATGTTTGAGTATATTTACAAGTAGATCACGGTAAAAAAATATCAATCAGGGTAGGAAGGGTCTCATTTGTGATAGGAGAGCTTCAGACGATTGATGGTGTATGCAAAGATGTGGAAAATTTCTCATTAACATGAAGGCTGTACAGGTATACACCTGTGCTTAGACATTACCCTTTCCCTGTGGACAACTCTACCTGCTGATTCTTCCCATCTCATTCCCACTGTACAGTATCAGAGTAGGCTAAAGAGCAATGAATCTCCACTGAGCTTTACCTGTATGATGCCTGAAATCTCTTGGAGGGAAAAAAGAAATTAGCATGTCATGAAGCCCTTCCCTTGGCAGACAGTTAATGCCTTCTTGTACTGAAAACAAAATAATATACTTTATATACTTAGGGTTATCTGGCAGAGCAATATAATGTCAAAATTTTCAAACCCTGCTGAGGACATGGGCACCCAAGCCCCAGACAGGGACTGCCTGGAAGGGAGGCAGGAGTGTCACAGTGTTTGATGTTGAGGAGGCTGCCCCAGATTGCAAATGTGCTCCTGGGACCCTCCAAACACCCTCTGCTGTTCTGTGATTCCTCTTTGCCCTCTGTCGACCCTGTGTGCTTTGTAATAATTCTTTTAGATATCGAAGAGTGCTCCATTCCCTTCTTCATGATAGTGAAGAGCAGAACTGGAGATGAGGCAGAAGTTTGGCAAACTCACATTCCCCTCTAGTTTAAAGAGACTTATTATTTTATGTTTCTGTTAATCTTGTGCCAAGTATTCAATGAAGAGAGTAAAATTCAGCTTTTACAATGGCCATTGGGAATGTGTCTTGAGGGAGGCATTCCCAGAAACACAAAAAATAGAGAAACCCTCTCCTTTTCCTCTAGAGATTGTTTGCAGTACAACTGAATACTCAAAATACTCAGATACTTCAGTCATATCTATCCAGAAAAAGGTTAAGGGGATACTTTTTCTAATATTTACATAGAAACTGTGAAACTTCCTACTACAAGTTAAAAGATCTGCAACATTTCTTAAGGGTTTGATCATTTGGGTAGTAATAGTTATCTCCAATTTCAGAGACTAATAACAGCTAGTCTCTGGCATATCTTCTAAGAAAAATGATACTACATTGGAATTTCCATAGGTCTGAAGTGTCACTATTCTCAAAAACATACTTGGGAGTAAAGATCAGTATAGGTCAAAAGTAGCTTGGGCCTTTGCAGAGCAGAGGGTGTGTTGGGATCCATAAAATTAGAGGGTTTTGAGAAAGTGGTAAAAAAGGGAGGCCTTAGACAGCAGATTTGTGAACATTGCTAATATAGCAGAAAGTTTTCTAAGCAGTAGAGCAGATGTGAGAAATAGAATAATAAGCTCTTGTGATTTGCCCTTATAGGTTGCAACAAGTTTACTTAATGTATATCTTTAGAAGGTTAGTATGAATGAGTGTCTGTGCTTTGTCTCTCATAAACGAGCCATCGTGTTAGAAAATAAGTCCCTATTGTGTTAAGTACCATTACGTGTGTTTCATACGATTGGATAGAATTATTGTCAACATGTTTTGCTCTATGTGTGATTGGCTGAAACTTAAGCTGAGATGGTTTTGTGCTATCCTGTAACGTGACGTTTCCTTGGCATTCCATTGGAATCAGCGAGCTGTAAACATATCCTGTCTCCATTGTCCTAACAATGTACTGAGACTGATGTTTGAAATAAACAGCTCACGACACTGATTCAGAGTGTCCCGTCCCTGTTCGTGGCTGTATATAGTGTGCCGACAGCAAAAAGGGTGTGCTGCCATGAGTTTTTAATGAACAGAAGTTGTAAAAAAATGGCTCTTTTGATTTTCAACTGTCCTAGTCTTCCCCTTTCATCTTGATTTTTCTCTTCTTTTTCTTTTCAGCCCCAACATTTCAATCTTTCTCTTCTTGTTCTCCTAAGATGCAAAGGTTTCTGCTCCTGCCCTAAGGTCTGTGCTTGATGTATTGGTTTTGCCCATTTCAAACCTAAATAGGAGAAGACACTTGCCTTATCTTCCTCTAAGTATGAAATCATCTCTGTAGGTGTAGCTGTCAAAACACAGGATCCCTAATAAACTGGCTTCTCAGAGGGTTTTTTCCTTAATGTAATTATTGCAAAGGAGATATGCATGCAGGCAAAGAATTGCTGCCTATGGTGGTGATTGGACAACCTACAGGAAAGGAGGAATGGCCTCTGTCTGAGTACAACTTGTCCAAAGCTTGTGCTCTCATTAGGGACACATCTCCTCCTTCTGGCCCTGCCTCACAAAGTGATCAAGAGGCCTTCAGAGAGTTCTAGGTTTGAGGGTTAAAATGAGGTGATAACCTCTTTTCGCTCAGAAAAAGAGATGCTCTCCTTTTTATTAGCTTGATTTGTTAGCATAATAAAAATCTTGTTTGGATAACTAAGAGTAAATGAGAAGCTTATAAAGAATTAGAAGAGGTGAAACTTTGAATTTCTGTACAGGCAAAACTGGAAACCAAGGAGGACTGAAGAATTTGAGCGTGCCCACAGATTGAAGGAATTATTCTGGCAAACAGAAGTCTGTGTAGCCAATTCTTTCCACATGTTTAATGCTGATTTTTTATACAGTAAAGTGTTGAAGTTTACTTATGAAAGTAAAGCACTTTAATATCACTGCTGCCTAGTCATTTTTCTTTGGGAATGTACAAAAACCCAAGAATGGCTTTTACTGAACCTTTTAAATGGGTGATGGTAACAGAATATTGCTAGGGGTCTGAACTGAGGTGGGGTAATGTGAACTTTGTGGTATGTTGTGGTATGCAAATATAATATATGGACTTTTCCCTCCAGTTTAGTTGCTTTTAATGATAATTAAAATACAGGTGATAGAGGTGAAGTTATATTCTACTTGGCACATGTAAAAGCCTTGTACTAGCACTGAGATATTGGTAACTGATGACTTAAATGTGCTGTACTAGAATAGCATACCAATAGGCTTGTTTTTCATTTGTTTTGTGTGGGACTTCTAGTTGCTTAACCAATCCATTGTTTCTTACATTGATTGAGCATTTCGATATGACATTTTCTTTTATCAGTGTCCTTAGCTGATAAACAGGCTTGTTTGCAATAAAGAAAGGATTCCTGCTTTATTGTAGTGACTAATTGTCTGTCTTTGGAGTTGTCAGGAACTCCTTCATGCTAGTAAATGAAGTAAATAGAAAATTCTAGAGCATCCTACAGCACTTCTACAACTGTCCACATTAAAGGTTCTGCTTCCAAAAGATGAGTTTTCATCATATTGCATAGAAATCTTACATGGGAGGCTTTGGTGTCTTTTCAGAAGATAACAAAAAAGATACAGTGATGTAAAAAATCTAGTTCTGAGAATTTTTTTTATGGGTAATACCTGGACTACTCCTCAGCCTTCTAAGTCTTTCTGGAGCCACATCAACTTCTTTGTTCGCCTCCATGCTTCTGACTCTCTCTTTCATTGCATCTTCATTTGCTCCACAAAGCTGTTGCAGGTGGGTAGGTGGTAAAGCAACAGGTATTGGCCTCTATTTTCCTTGCCTTATGATTTTTTTCACTGCTTTCAATCGCAGTAAATAGCCCTCCCTTTCACTGTAAACCTGTACATAAGTCACCAACCTGGTGATGAGTTTGTTGCCATGTTTCTCATTTCAGTCCAACTCTGGGTCATCTCTCCTGGGTTTGTGAAGAATTTTGTCATCTTTGTTCATACAGAGACAGCATGTAACAGCAGCTCCTCCTTTCCAGTAGGAAGCTGTGAGCTCCCACCTGGAACAAAATTGTTTACTGATTAAGATAAGAAGACACCAATCCCTGCCCTATGGAATGCACAGTGAGTTAATGCCAGGACTGAGACTGGCAGTGATTGATGTTTGGGACTAGAGAAGGGAGTTGAAGTAACAGTAAATAGCATGGGGACTATCTCACAGGTGTGTATCTGCACATCTCTTGTCATCTGGAAATATCCCTTACTAGAGTTATAGCAGAAATGGGAATTGATTGAGGGTGTAGGGTGCAGGATTTGGGACTCATTGAGCTAGGGGAGATCTGTGTTTAGGGACAATTTAAGGAAGCTTGGGAATGCTTGGGTGGCATCATGGTAGAAATTTTGTAGATTACAGATCTGCTTCAGCCTGTTTGTGTTTATTTAAATTATAAGTGAAGGTGGAACTCTGGATAACCATCTTCTTAACACATATATCTGAGTGTGAAGAAAAACCAAATCCTGCTAAGCTCTTAGATTTGGTGATATAATGGGCTGGTATTCATATAAGGGGATTGTGTGTTGTGGGTGAAATATTTCTCTGTCCTAAGGGCAGGCATAGAGGCTGTGAACTGTTGGAAGTCTCAGGAAAGCTCTCAGGGTAGGGAGAGGCAGCTAAAGCAGAGCCTGGGCCTTCTGCTGACTTTCTGCATGGGGTAAGTTTCAACATATGCAAAAAATTGGAAGTCTTTGATCCACTTTAATTTTGTTGCCTTTCTGTTTTGCTGTGCATCTCTTCTTTTATTTTAGTTTGTTTTGGTGGTGTGGGGTTTTTTTTGTTGTTTGTTTGTTTTAATGCTGAAATTGATTTTTTCTCTTTTGGCATGCATAATATTATTTTTTCTAAACCAAGAAGTCCTAACCTTTCCCTTAGGCCTTGGAAATGTTTCTCTATGTTTATTTCTAAAAAGACTTACTATTTTCTTGCATCTTTTGCCAAGGTAGAAAGAACAGTTCTGAATACAGTTTGCCTAGGAGGGCTGTAAACAGGCAGACACTGCAACATTCCTCTGAAACACTTGCTGCTGACCACCAGGAGATGCTGAGTACCTCAGGTATGATCCAATATACCAACTGCTGAGTTCCTATAGAATTTTCAGACTTACAGGATTCGTTGCCTATTCCTATAGGCTTAAGGGGTATAATTCTAACTACAGTTGGACAAATGAATACACATAAATTATTTGACCCTCCCTTTCTCCTCTTAATGGACCACTTTTGATTTTAGCTCATATAAAGATTTATGGAACATCCCAGAGACTCACCCAGGTTGATAGTAGGTAGTGTCTTCAAAAATTTTTCATGAGTTCCTTGTTTTGCCATCTGCAAATGCTGCCCGAATCACAGTAGCTTTTATATAATCTTTCATTCAATATCCACCAAGGGATTAACACAAATAAAAGGTGGGAAAATAATGAATAAATGTGGAAAATATAAATGAGAAAATTCTTAACTAGTGCAAATATCTGTGAATATTCAAGGGTTGTAGGCACTAAGGGATGCATTTATTAGCTGTCTGAATTTGAACAAAGATTTGCAAGCAACTAATTTTCCTAGTGAATAGCCAGCTCAGCCCTTTAACCTTTCAGGGAAAGAGGTGAGGCAGAACAAAGGGCCTGTTGAAGCAAAGTTGTGTTACAGCTTCAGCTGACTTTAGGAAGCTTTTGAGCAGCACATGGCATTATGCAGTAAGAGGATGCCAAACATATGTGCTTTGGAATATGTGTCTCTTATCTGAAGAGAGTTGCTCCACATTGTAAATCATATCCTGGCAGAAATTAGAATGAAGGCAATTCCAGAAGGAAAAGAATAGTGCTTCACAAGTTAAACTTGTATATTACTTATTTGGTAGCCAAATTTAAAAATATTTATTGAGTGATGACTCAGGTTTTTACCTGTGATATGACTTGAAAACGCTGGAATCTTATTGAAGTAATTTCTTTAATGGAAGAAAGATGGTGCTATTATAAAATGTGACAGTTAACAATATCTTTGGGTGGGAGTGAGAGAAAGAGTCTGCAACAAAATTACTTGACTTTGCATAAGAAATTGCTGGCTCACATTATGAATTCATAAATATAAACTTGCAGGGGGGCTACCTCATTAAATCAAATAAAAGCAGTGGGGGGGAAAAAAGAAAAGCACTGAGAATCACTTTCCCTACACCAGGCCCACGGGAAAAGCAGAACCATGTGAGGTGGAACACATTCCGCATTCAAGCTTTTGCTTCCTTTATGTGTATGTTAATAATTTAAATAATTTTGAATGCATAAAGCCAAAATTTCAGTATTAGACAAAGCTGACAAATAATTTATCAACTGCAGAACAAATAATTACCTTTAATTGAAAGGAATCTTTCTGCATTCTGCAACAATAACCTAATGACTGGGGCTGATAATAAAATTACCTGACTTCTTTAAGCCGGATCTCTAGATTAATGTAATATTCTAAGATTTACATTATTTTATTTATTTATTATTTTTATTATTAATTTATTAATTATGTTTAATAATTTATTTTTATTATTTATTTATTCTTAACATTCATTTTTATGTAATTAACTGAAAGCTACATAGCTACTTTTTCTCCCTCCTTCTGAACTATTGCATTGATCTACACCTCTGTATGTGAACAAAGGCAAGGACACATGGCTGTATTCCCATATCAGGACACCTCTTTCTTCCTTGGTATGCATTGTGATATTTTATTACATTGGATTGTAAGATCCTGACTGTGGATTTTTCTGTGTGACCCTAACTAACACTGATAAATGGAACTCAGTGAGACTGCCTGAGTTCACTGAGATTGCTCACCCACTTACTAACACTAGGCATGTGCACAAATCATCACAAGATTTAGCAAAATCGACAGCAGAAAGTAAACACAAGAAAGAAAGAAAGAAGAGAGAGAAAAAATGGTGATAGATATTTAAACATCAGTCATGCATCTACATAAAAAGTTTGTTGGAAGAAGCAGCTGATCATTGCTCATGGATATAGCTGTTGAAATTTGCAAAAATTTGAAATTATTTCCTAACAGTAAAAATAGGATTTTGATTATTTTGCTACTATGTTTTTGTTTCTGCACTGGATTTCATTGTGCTGGTGGCAGGCAGCTTTTGGAAGGACAGGGTGAACTTTGCAGGAGACTGAAAACCTCTCCACCACTGAGTCCTGCAGCAGTCCAGGCAGCAGCAGTCCAAGCTTTATGATTGTCCCTGGCTAACCCTGAATGGGACAGTTAAGGTCATAGTACATGTACCCCGGTCTGTGAGCAGTTCTATACCTAATCCCTGTGGTGAGATTGTAAGAAGTGCTAGGATTCTCATTCTACTGATTTTTACTTTGCTACTGCTTGTAATATATGATAGATGGAATGATAAATACCTGCAAATAGGAGCTTACATCCACTGGCATCTGGGTTGAGGCCACCAAATCCGACCATTATGACATGTCACTGATTTGCTCCTTCATCACTCCTGTGGAGCTAAAACTTTCATTTTCCTCTAAGGCAAGAGTGAGTGGCAGTTCAGATTGATTTTATGCATGTGAAAAGCAGGAGATGTAAATGACAGAAAGGTTAATGATAGGATAGATGATCTTTTAAAGCTTTCAGCTATTAGCATTCTCTCAAACTTTCTATCATGCTTCAGATAAATGATTCAGGGTTTTTTTTAGCTGCAGTCACAAGAACAGGACAGATTTTGTGATGCTTGCTGACTCCTGTGTAAAAACTCCAGGCATTGCTGGGGACATGTATTCCTCTTGTGTTTGTTCTCTCTAGAATGATGTTTTTCCAACTGAGCAATAGAGGATATCAAAGGGAGCTTAGGCCCAGTGTTGTGTTAGGCTGGCAGCCAGTACTGTGATGCCAGTATTTCAGTGCCTGTGAGCTGGAAGGCAGATTGCTGACCCTCTGCTGAAATGGCACTGGCAATAAGATGGACCAGGCACAGCTACATCTCTTTTACCAAAGCAGCAGGGCCTAAGGTGGATGGAGCCCAAAGACACTTTTAGAGCCAGCTTGTTTTGCCTTGAGCTTGGATCCCTTCCAGAGGGAACTTCTTTCCAGACTAAGGCTGCACAAAACTGTGGTAGAGAAAAAGAACAAAACACAGGAACAATTTCAAAGCCAGGCTGGTGTAGTGGCAGAATCTCAGACAATTATCAGGCAGTGTTTAATTCTTCAAGGAATGCTATAAAATGTAGGTACAGGTGTGCTTCCTCAGAAGGAGGTCCTGTTGTGGCAGTGAGGGATGGTGGAAGTTAACAGCAATTACAAAAGCAATGTCTGAAATCCTGACTGTAGCTCTATGTTTCTGCAGGTGTGTGGGTGCTGCTGCTGGTGATGCTGTGAAGTGAGATACAATGCAGAAACTGGTCAGCAGACACAAGAGAGACACATGGACACCACCAAAGTCAACAGGAAAAGCTGGCATCATAATTCCTATCCAAATGTTTCCTTCTGTTACCCTCTTTCTCAGAATAAATTTATTTTCTAGACATATTTCACTCTGCAGACTTTCCCAAAATTTATATTCCTCCAAAACATTCCTTCTTTCTATATGACACTGTCTTTCTGTCTTGGGCCAAAAGGTTGCTAGCTAGCTTACTGCTAGTAATGTGAACTGTGTATTATGTGGATTCATTTATAGTCTGAACATTGGAAACATAACTGTAAAGGTTAACATAGCAAAATAGGAGAGTCATCTACAGCATGTATCTGTGATACAAAATCCCAAATTTTGAGCCCAAATTTTTGCTCAAAAATACATAAGATAGTTGATTACTGTTCATCTTCTGTTAGTAATCTAGTGGTTAATATATCAACAGTTGTAGGCCAAATACAGTGTGGTTACAATATATATTTTCTCTCCCTCATTTAATAATATTTTTATTTAAATAATGAAGTTCCAACTTGAGCATGCTGGTTGACTCATACTTAAAATTTCAATACAAATAAAAAAACCTAAAAATGTCTGAGAGAATAATTCCAAACTAAACTGCATAATGCCATCTGAATCTTGGGCAGAAGGATGTCTTATATCCTTCAGAAATATTCACACTACCTGTGGAATTGACTGATGAGGGTTTGGATATTGTTTCTAAACAGTGGGATAAAGCAGCCTCTAGGGCTCAGAGAAGTTTCCAAGTTGTTGAATATTCATAAGGAACTTTATTGTTTTGATGAACAGATGTAGTGGTGTAGTTGTGTAAAAGCCACTGGCTTTGGAATCCATGCTGCACAATGACGTTCATATTTTTTGTGATAGTCTAAACACACATGATTCCCTAAGGCTGTGACATCTGAGTGCAGATTTCACAGAGATTTAGAAAAGAAATTCTGACTGAAGTGTTTTGGGTTTTTTCATCAGAAATTTAAAACTTGTCAGAGACATGCAGTGAAAAATACATCTACTGTGAAGATGGCCAGGAGTAGAAAGAGCCCTGGGGAAAAAAACTGCATTAAGATGGAATGTTGCAGGACACCTGAACTTCACTGAGAAACACAAGTAATTAAGAGACCATGCATGTAAAATAAACTTTTTATGATAATTCACACATCTAAACCTGAAATTCTCAATTAAAATGATGGTAAGATATATAGTGAAACATCATTTTGAATTTGCCAACCTGCATGAAAAGGAAGAGATATTTGTCAAAACCAAGACCTCCTTTAAAAAAACCTGTTTCATTCCACCAGAGACAGGGATTACTGGTATATCCTAATGGAGGTGTCATTTCTTAATAACTGAGAATAAACTACAAGGTTTATAGAATAGCATTTCTCGAGCAATATGTTAATAATACTCTGATAAATTCTCTGTTTGCACAGAACACCTTTGAGTACAGTAAGATGCAATTGAATATGAATAAATATTGAAAGGGCTGCTCTTTAAAACTCCTGTTAATTTGGCAACTGCTCTAGATCAACCTGAATCATATGCAATTAGATGAAGTTATCCTCTCTTCACAAAAGGAGCAGATGTGTTCAGTCCTGAACTAAGACCTATCTCCAACCTCCTAAAATGCCAAGAGTTTTCATGTGTATTCTACTGCTCTGACTTTTCAACTGATACAGCATATCACTAAAGCACAGAATCTTAGATGAGACAGACATTCTAAATGTTTGGTGACATAACATTAAATCATAGAATCATAGAATTGTTAAGGTTGGAAAAAACCTCCAGGATCCTCTAGTCCAACTGTCAATCTAACATCAGCATTATGTTCACCACTAAACCATGTCTCTATGGGCCATATCTGCACATTTTTTTAGAACTTTCAGGATGGTGACTCCAATCACCAGACTTCCCTGGGCAGCCTGTTCCAATGCTGACAACCCCTTCCATGAAGGAATTTTTCCTAATACCTAATCTGAACCTCTCCTGGCAGAAGACTAAGATTAGGCATTGTTAACTAGGTTCATGTTACAGGTTCAGCAGCCCAGAAGTGCATCAACACCAATGCACACAGCATGGGCAATGAACAGGAGGGGCTGGAAGCCATTGTGCAGCAAGAAACTGTGACTCTGTGACATGACTGTCATCATGGAAACATGGTGGGATGACTCACACAGCTGGAATGCTGCAATGGATGGCTATAAACTCTTCAGCAGAGACAGGCAAAGGAGAGGTGGGGGGGGGCGTAGCCCTATATGTAAGGGACTGTTTTGACTGTCTATAGCGTGATGATGGTGATGAAAGGGTGGAGAGTTTATGGATAAGATTCAGGAGGAAGGCCAACACACAAGTGTCATGGTGGGAGTCTGTTATAGGCCACCCAAGCAGGATGAAGAAGCAGACAAAATACTCTATAAGTATCTGGGAGAATCATAGAACCATATAAAATGTTGAATTGAAAGGGACTCTTCGTTGATCCCAACTCCTGGCCCTGGAAACCCTAAGACACACACCATGTGCTTGAGACTGTTGTCTAAATCCTTCTTAAACTCTGACAAGCGTGGTGCTGTGAGCACTTCCCTGGAGAGCATGTTCCAGTGAAGACCTTTTCCTGATATCCAACCTAAACATTCCCTGACTCAGCTTCATGCCATTTCCTTGGGTCCTGTCACTGGTTACAAGAGTGAAAAGATCGGTGCCTGCCCCTTCACTCCCCCTCATAAGGATGTGGAAGACCACAGGGAGGTCTCCCCTCAGCCTCCTCTTCTCCAGGCTCAGGAGAACAAGTGACCTCAGCCACCCCTCATACAGCTCCCCTGCCAGCCCCTTTGCCATCCTCATGCAATCCTTTGGATGCTATCTAATAACTTAACATCTTTTCCCTCGTTTTTGTGTTCTTGTTTTTTCCCTTGCTCCCTTCAGGTTAACAGATATCTGCTGCAAATTCAAGACAGTGGAGAGGAAAGAAATCTGGAAATTGAAGTATGTGGAAGAGAACTTCCTGAGACAACTGATGAGGGGGTCAGCTTGGGAGTGCATCAACTGGATCTGCTCTCTGTGAACAGAGAAGGACTTTTGGTTGCCGAAGGTCATCTCGGGCAAAGTGATAAATGATAGAGCCCTCAGTTCTTTAGAAGATTCTCAGTTCTCAAAAAGCCTCAGACTTCTGGATGGCAGACTTTGTACTGTTTAGAAGATTGGTTGACAGAGTCCCCTGGGAGGCAGTCCTGAAGTGCAAAGGAGTCCAGGAAGGCAGAACATTCTTCAAGAAGGAAATCCTAAAGGTGCAGGAGCAATCTGTCCTCATGTACCAAAAGATGAGAAGGGTGAGGAAGAAGACCAGCCTGACTGAACATAGAGTTTTGGCTAGAACTCAGAAAGGAAAACAGAGTTTTGACCTTTGGAAGAAAGGTCATGGAACTCAGGTGGATTGTAAGTTTAATGCAGTGAGAAAATTAGAAAGGCTTTGGCCACAGAACTTAATCTACCTACAGCTGTAAAATATAGCAAAAATGTTTATATAAATACATTAACAACAAAAGGAGACCTAAGGAGAACCTTCATAATTTATTTGATGCCTTGGAAACATAATTAAAAAAAAATCATTAAAAGGCTGAGATGCATGGCATCCTGCCTTGATCAGCAATCGTGTGGCCATCAGGACCAGGGCAGTAATTGTCACTCTGTGTTGGCACTCCTGTTTTGGGCCTCTCACTACAAGAAAGACATTGAGGGCCTGGAATGCCCAGAGGAGAGCAGTGGAGCACAAGAGGAAGGGACTGGAGCACAAGTGCTGTGCGCAGCAGCTGAGGGAGCTGGGGGTGCTCGGCCTGGAGAAAAGGAGGCTCAGGGGAGACCTTGTCACTCTCTGCAGCTGCCTGACAGGAGGGCATAGCCAGGCAAGGGTTGGCACCTCCTCCCAGGGAGCAGCAGAGGAAATGGCCTCAAGTTTCACCAGGGGAGGTTTAGATTGGATATTAGGAAAACTTTCTTCACCAACAATGTTATCTAACATCAGAACAGGCTGCCCAGGGAAGTGGTGGACTCACTGGTCCTGGAGGTATTTGAAAGATGTATAGATGTGGTATTTAGGTGTAGGGGTGAACTTGGCGGTGTTGTATGAAAGGCTGGACTTGCTGATCCTCAAGGTCTTCTCCAAACTAAATGATTCTGTGAGTCTATGGTTCCATGGCTAATTAGAAGATGTTTGAGAAGTGTTTTTTTTTTATTGAGAATGTGCTTCAACACTGAAAAAGCAACAGGAGACTAAAAAACACTAATTATATTTACGTCACATAAGGGAAGAGTCTGGGAAAGATGATGAAAATTATGTTTATTAAATCCAAGAACAGTGTTAAGACATTTTTGAGATAATGTTCACAGAGTGTTTAAAGCTGCATTTGGAGAATGAAAGTGTAATAAGAATGAATCAGCATGGGTTTGGGAAGAAGAAATTATGACAAACAATTCTGATTACATTTTTAAATGGAATAATAATTGGCTTACATAGAAAGAAGCCTGGTAGACATTTTACAGATGGATTTTCAGGGAAGCTCTCAACAAGGTTTCACATGATGGATTACTGCATAAAGCCTTCTAAATATGGATTAGGGGATGAATGCTTAAGATGTCTAAGGAATTGCTTAGAAGATAAAAATGGAGGAATTAAAAGTGCATTTTTGTTCACCCAAGCTGGGATCTTTCATGGGAGTCCTTTTAGTGTCTTCAGCAGGACTTATACCAGGACTGTCATTTGAAGCAGAGGCCCACAGGGCCCTTGATGGATGGCTGTGTGCCCTCATATAGGCCCTGTGTGCCTTGATAATTCAGATGGTACCGTAATACAGGAGAGTGACATTTCAAGCAGCTGACATGGGCTGTTTTAATACCATGTGGTGAAATATAATTCAAGGGCTCCAAAGAAGTTCTGGACACACTGGTACTTCCACATTTTTAGCACAGGAGCTAGCAGGGCTCAGAGGCTGAGCTTTTGAAGGCATAAGCCAGGCTTGCCAGCAATGAGCAGTGAGATAGCACACCAAAACTTGAGGATCTGACTGCTAGTAGGATGCCACAATCTGCTCCATGAAGTGTTGTCTACAATGAAACACACTTGAAATGCTTCTGACCCAATGCACACAATGAGGAACAAACAACAGGAGTTTGAAGCTTTGGCCTGGTCCCAGAGATTTGACATCAGTGGCATAAGGAAAATTTGATGGGATGAGTCCTGTGAGTGGGGTGCCCCATTGGATGGTTACAGGCTCCTCAAGAGGGACAGGAAAGGCAGGCAAGACAGAGGGATGATGTTGGATATTAGGAAAACATTCCATACTGAGGGGGTGGCTGGGCCCTGGAACAGGCTCCCTGGGGAAGTGGTCACAGCACCAATCCCTACAGAGCTCAAGAAGTGTTTGGATGATGCTCTCAGGCACGTGATGTGACTCTTGGGGATGGTTCTGTGCAGGGCTAATTGTTGGACTCTGTGATCCTTGTGCGTTCCTCCCCACTCAGCATGTTCTGTGATTCTGTGATTTTGTGATTCTGTGAAGTGAACTAATATGAGAGCAACAGGAATCTGAATCTGTTATAAATAATCAATTCACAGTGGACTTGTAGGACTATATTTTCAGAAATTTGTATTGCTGTCCATTTAGAGTTTAGGCCAGTATGTTGTATTTCTGCTTCATCAGTTAGATCTCTCTGGGAGAAGGTGTTCTTGGTCCAGCCTGCTGAAGAAAGATGAATGCTTTAAAACACTATATCTAAGGCTCATCAGAATAAATCATTACCTTCCAATACAGCTAAGGGAACTAATTCATAGAAAACTAAAACAATTTGTTGCACAGGTCCACTGCTCTGTTAATGCTAACATTAACAGAGTTAATGTCTTATAAAACAGGATAAAATGCCCCATTCACTACTCTAACTAGAAAATTGTATCAGTTTAAGAATGATGAATAATACAGTCTAGAAGATGATAAGAGAAATATGCACATTTGGCATAGAGCCATTCTGTCTCCAGAATGAAACTGAGCTTGTGAGAACTGGTGTGACTTTAATTTGCAAAAAAATTTAATTGATGATACAATAATTTTTAAACTACTAAAGAACTGGTACAAATTTTGGAAGTTTCAAAGGAATCAGAAAGAAATTAAATTATCACTCTAATCTGTTAAATTGTTGTCACATAGACATAGGAAGTAACTATATTTTCTCTTCTGAACTTCTATTTTGAGAAGCTGCAAATTGCAAGCAAGTATGTGGAAGTGTCAAAATTCCTTTGGTTTCACTCATGGAGTTCTGAGTACATTGTCATACCATGAAATTTGTGTAGGCTTTTTGAAAAGTTTATTTTACTAAAAAGCATCTCTTGATTGTCTCATCTTCTTGTTTGCCTTTTCAGTTACTTCTTTCAAGGTGTTGCACAGTTTGGGAATAGTTTTGGTCTAAAAGCATGTTTTGGTCTATTAAAATACTTCACATCTCGAGCAGATGTTTTGAAAATCTGAAATCTAATATTTCCTAAAATATAAAACAAGGATTAGTGGGAGGAGAGATGGATGGAGAATTGGCAGGTAACCATCATAAGTGTTCAGGAAAATGTAAAGATTAATTTGTCCAATGTACATTAACTTAGATCCAAAGTAGTGGGGAATAGGAACAAGTAAGAATACTTGCAGAGAAAATAACCTGGCAAATATTGACAGAACAAAGAAGTGTCCCTTAAAAATGTTCCTCTTGTAACTACAATGGCCACATTGCATAGAGAGATTTCACTTTGCTGTTGGTATTTTTTTGGTGTACAATTTGTTTGATTTAAAGAGCAAAAACTTGAGACTGTAAATACAAAGCTCCAGATTTTACGTCCTCTTAGAAGACCTGACTGTTTAATATATAGATCCAAACTCTATAAATACCTTCTAACATAAATCCTACTTTGACTTAAGCCTATACATATTTTCAAGCATTGCTGACAATATAAATATGCTGTTTGATTAGAGGAAGGAACAAGAAAATAAATTCAATAATATTCAAACTGGTCATGATTTTAGGAAAAAAATAAAACAACAATTTTAAGAATGGTGCAGCAGTGGATAAGGCTCCCAGAGAGATTGTGTAACCTTCATCCTTAGAGAGGTTCAAAACTAGTCTTGCCATCACCCTAAGCAAGACCCAGATCTAGTTTTAAAGGTAGTCCTGCTTTGATCAAGAGATCCCCTCCAATATTTATCTTTATGTGTTTCTGTGACACCTGGATTTTTTTTTGTTGTTGTTTCTGCTTTTCAAACATATCAACCTATTTGATTCAGTCAAGAATAAAATAATGGTAAAAACATTTGTAGGGTAATGTTGACAGACAAATTTTCCTCAGGCTTTTAAAATTTAAAAATGTTTTGAGATATTTCTTGGGTTTGTGGGACAATAGCCATCATTAAGTTGTCTTTTAGTTGGATGTTGAAGAGTTAGGAGTTGTAATATGATCAGTAAACAGTCAAACCCACCATTCAAAGCTTTGAGCTTATCTAACATTTCCTCTGCATGCAAAGACTTTCAGTGGGATGGTTGTAATGTCTCTGCCTTGCAGTAGTGAGCTGAGCCACAGATAGTGCTATCCCCAGCAGAAACCTGGTGATGCTGTGAGAGCTGAACAATGAGCTGGCAATGAAAACATAATAGCCCATGGCCAATGGCATATCTCCCACAACATTTTCCTCTGCAATGGGTAAGTCTGTACATATTTCAATTTCTACTTTTTCTACTTTAAAATGTTCATTCCCTGTTTTCTCATCTTTCTCCTTCTCAAATGTCTTACCCAGTACATTTAAAATCATTTTTGAATAAGTGCATCTATATAAAGAAAATGAAGACTGAGGATCACACAGCAAAAATGAACTTTTTCAAGTCAAATAGCTTTAGAATTATCCATACAACCCCAATGTTTGAATCCCCAGAGACAGGAACTTTAGCAGAATCTCTTGCAAATTGCATTTGTGATAAAAGTTTTAAATGATACTCAATTTTCACCAGCTAGCAATAAATATAGTGCAACCCTGTGTGTTGACCTTGCAGAGGCATCTGATAGAACAGATTGTAGTCAGCTGTAGGGATTTGCTTCCAAACTGTAGCAAACTAGATGTGGAAAAGGCAGTGCTATAACATATACTCCCCTCTCTAGATTTTGAACAGATTGAAAGGGAATACAGTCAGCATTCAAATACTTCTTTGTTGCCATGCATATTAAAAGCCCAGGGTAAAACTTTGCATTTTTATTCCTGACTGTGTACACAGACAGTGCTATTCTCCATCCAAATACGCAATATGAAAACTTGTCTGCATCAGTCATTTTGAAATAATTGCTTTAATTTGGGTCTGTGGCTGAAAGTGAACACAAGACTGGTGTCAGCTCCTAGCAGCCACTTTTCCCAACAATTTCCTTTTTTCCAGCTTGACAAATAAAAAAACGCTTGATAATAACTTTAAATTTAAAATTCAGTGCCAACTGATAAGAGACTTATCAAATATTGTATTTCTCTATATAAATAGGCATATCCAAAGTACGAAGAAGATTCCAATGACTTTCATTTGTTGTACTGCCTTTGTTATCAAATTTCCCACTAATCAAAACTGTCCCTTCACTTCTGTCATGTCTCTGACAGCTTTACATATCATATTTATTTATTCTACACCTCAGTTTATCAAAGTTTTGTTCACAACATATCTGTGGTGGAGGAATGATACCCTGCATACACAAATGTAGCTGGTATTTGAGATTTTGACTTGCAATCTTGTGAGTTTTAAGCTAAGATTTAAAGGATAAAGGAAAATTGTCATTGTTTGTGAACATGAGAACAAAATACGCAAGGATGGCAGAGACTGTAGTGCAATGTGCTTAGAAATCCCATTTTGTGAGTGGTAGAGAGGCTAAAAAAAGACTTTGATTGCCCACATAGACTAGATGCTGAGTTTGCAACCAAAATTTGGTACTTGATTTTTTAAATGACTTGGTGTAATTTATAGAATTAATTTCATCTTTGTAATATTTGTTTTCTACTTTTATTTCTCATCTTTTGCTCTTTCAAATATCTTAGAATGATCTCCCTTGTCCAGTCTCAAATGTGGCTCACAAGAGAGCATTTCCTATGGTCATCAACAAAGCAAATGGGGTTTTGTGGTTTTATGGGTGATGACTCAATAATAGGCCCTTCATAATGACTCAATAATAGGCCCTTAATTTTGTTATTTCCATTGGCAATGGAAAGAACAAAATTAAAAGAAAAGCATTTAAAAGCAAAAATTGTTACACAGGTCTGTCTTGTTTTGGTTTACTTCATTCCTTAATGGAAATTCTCATTTTCCATGAGTTTTCTATACTGGCACTTGCACTTTCAAATGACAATTAGGTTCCTGAAGGTAGTGGGAAAAAAAAAAGAAACAAATACCTTGTTTCTCTCTCCCTTTTGAAGAAATGCCTGTAAGTTCATGAAAATGAAAAAAAAAAAAAAAGAAGAAGCTTAGAATTAATGGTTTAAATAAAATTAAAGTGTTTGTAACTATCTTCCTTGTTCAAAACTGGAAGTTCTAAGCTTAAAAAAATGATAATGCAGAAAACTTGAAAATAAGATGTGTCTGGCAGAAATGACTGTTCTTTTTCAGAGTTGAAGGGTTACTCAGTTTTCTCATCTCTCTTAGGTAAAATCTCCAGTTATAAACACAAAGAGCCTGGCACTTGAACTGGCAGATGTCTCTAATGTCTGCAAACAAGCCCTGCTTACACAGTTTGCCAAGCCTGGGTGTTGAAAATGAATGTGATTATGGAGATGGCAAGAAGACCTTGTGGAGGAGTTCAGGCAGTTCCTACAAGAGAAGGAAGCTGTGGCAGGGGATGTGACATTGGGAACTTGGGGTTTTAGTTGTGGTGCAGGAAACCAGCAAGGACATACACACTGCTGGGGTAATTAAACCTGATATGCATGCAAGTCACATTTTTTAAAAGAGAAAGTTAATGTCTCTTTAGTAATGCAGCATTCTCAGAGAGATGTTTTGGGATTTGTCCCATTGCAGAGACGTAACTCTTATCCTGCTCACCAAGGGGTACCCAGTCTGAGGAAAGTGCAGAAGCTTTTACTCGTGCAATACATTTTTAGTGGAATTTCTGTGGTGATAAATTATTTATGTGATTAAATCTGAAAGCAACAGCAGATGTCTCATTACTTTTATGCAGAGATGGATCTGAGGCAGTATGAAATTTTAGTGATTCTTGATCAGCTCTGACCATAAGCTGAGAAAGAGGATTCTTGTGAACAGGCATTTATGGCTGCTTAGAGTGGATTTCTCAGGCAATTTCGAGCGACTGGGAGATCTGCAGATCTTAATGTGGGCTCATATTGAATCTGAAATTCTTATTTTCATATACAGTTTTGTAGAACTACAGTTTCTGGAAGATCCATTATATGATCTGGGACTGCAAGTTTTCTATTGTAACACAATGTGGCTGTAGCCTAAAATATCGTGTAATATTTTCAGCTGTGGAAATTGCATTTAAAAGTTTACTTCATTTGTTTGCACTCTTTCAGTCACTGGTTTCCATGTGTTGATGGATATTAATGGATTTTAGTAGTTGATGGATATTAATGGATTTTAGTAGTTGATGTATATAGTTTAAATTTTCCAGTACTGAGTTTAAACTGGTAGCTGTTTAATCCTAAATTTCCCTCAGATCATGAACATGCCTCTTTCAAATTTATTCTCACAGGCAATTTTCAATATATTTTCTTTCTCTGTGAAGATTAGTCTCTAATAATATCTTTTTCTTCATTCTTAAAGGTGTCTCAAATTCATCATAATCTAAGACAAGAGAAATTTTCTTTATTCTTCTAGCCTTTCTCTTGTTCAGTATAGCTGCTGATCAAACAGAAATTTGAAGGAGCTCTCATTTGCAACAAATTCTTTAGCTTTGTAGTGCTTCTCTTTTGTTTTGCTACTTTATACCATCCTTTTCTTCTCATTCTAGAGGCTGTAAAGCCATAGCAAACAAATTACAGTTTATAATGCATGATAATTCCTCTTGCATGATAATTATGTTTTACGTACAAACAAAGTGATAGGTTGATCTGCTGCAGAGGAGAAGCTAGTGAAAATCAGAGAGTGAAAAGCTCTTGATGCTCTTTGATCTAACTTTTATGGTATGTGCATTCACTTAATGGGTCATTGAACTAAGAATCAGGATTTTTTCCAAATCAGAAGCCACTTAATTTTATCCAGCCATGTACAACTATTCTATAAAACAAGAGAGAAAACCTAGGAAGTGCAAAACAGGAGAAGAAACATTACTCAAACAGTAGTGATCAGTTGTCCTTTTCTAACTTTTGTAGTTTTCCGGAGAACAGCTACATTGGTACCTTTTCAGAGGCCAGTGCTGTTTAATAGACTCATAACAGTTTGATTAACAGAATTAAAAATATTAACAGAATTAAAAATATGTTGCTAAAATTACATAGAATATGGAGGTGGTAAAGGAAATTAGGGACCAGATCAGAACTGAAAATAATCTTGACAAACTGGAGGAGTGGTCTCCAAACAGGACCGAGAGAGTGGTGGTGGATGGTGTTGCCTCCAGTTGGCAGCCGATCACCAGTGATGGACCCCAGGGATCAGTGTTGGGCCCAGTCCTGTTCAATGTCTTTACATTAACATTTACCTCAGAAAATTTGCAGATAACACCATGTTGGGTGCAAGTGTCAATCTGCTGGAGGGTGGGAGGGCTCTGCAGAGCGACCTGGACAGGCTGGATAGATGGAGAAAATCTAATAATACGAAGTTTAACAAGACCAAGTGCCAGGTTCTGCACTTTGGCCACAAGAACCCCCTGCAGCATGACAGGCTGGGGACAGAGTGGCTGCACAGTGGCCAGGCAGAGGGACCCGGGGGCAGTGACTGACAGGAGGCTGAACACGAGCCAGCAGTGTGCCCAGGTGGCCAAGAAGGCCAATGGCATCCTGACCTGGACTGGGAACAGTGTGGCCAGCAGGAGGAGGAAGGTCACTCTTCCCCTGTACTTGGAACCTTGAGTGCTGTATCCTGTTCAGATCCCCTCAATTTAGGAAGGATGTTGAGCTCCTGGAGTGTGTCCAGAGAAGAGCAACAAGGCTGGTGAAGAGTCTGGAGCATAATTCCTATGTGGGGCAGCTGAGGGAGCTGGGGGTGTTTAGCCTGGAGAAAAGGAGGCTCAGGGGGAACCCTGTCACTCTCCACAGCTCCCTGAAAGGCGGCTGCAGCCAGGTGTGGACTGGTCTCATCTCCCAGGTAACAGTGACTGGACAAGAGGACACAGTCCGCAGCTGCACCAGGGGAGGTTTAGGTTGGACATTAGGAAGAAGCTCTTCACAGAAAGGGTGAATGGGCATTGGAATGGGCTGCCCAGGGAGGTGGTGGAGTCATCATTCTTGAAGGCATTTCTGAGGAAAAGACTGGATGTGGCGCTCAGCGCCATGGTCTCATTGACAAGGTGGTTTTAGGCCATGGGTTGTCAACTAATGAGCTCAAAGATCTTTTCCAACCTACTTTCTTCTGTGACTCTAAAATGCAACAGTTATGTGAAAGACACTGAAATTACACAGGGAGAACAAACTGAACAAATACAAATCACACATCTTGGCAACAATTCATCAAATCAGGCCCTTGGGGTGGAATGGGGGTAGAATATGGGTACTAATGTACATATCAATACAAGGGGAATGCACAGGACAAGGTCATGTTAGTGTAAACAAGGCGAGCGCCATGGTAAGATGTATAAACAGAAGGGATTACAGCCTGCTGGAACTGTAAAGAGATCTTTTTGCACTTTCCATGTTGACAAGAATATCTGGAGAATGTGTCTTCATCTTTGGACACTGTGGCTCAAGAAAGACACAGACAAACTTAAAGAAAGCTTGCAGTGGGAACAGGCAGAAGTCTAGAAAGAATGAAGTAAGATAAAAGGACGAAACTAATGGAGAAGATTAACAAGGAAAAAATTAAGGAACAGAAGACTAGTCTTATAAAATGCTGGAATATGACAGAGGGAGAAATTTGTTCATTTTCCATGTCCAGGATGAATGGGCAAGAAGTCCTGGCTTAAACCATAAAACTTGGTAAAATCTTTCCAATAGTAAAATTAGGCAGTCACTGAGACAGGTGGAATGAGAGTCTCCATTGCTGGAAATCTTTGCCGATGGTTCAGGAGTACATCTGGCAGACTAGATGCCCTACTCTGCTGTGGAGAACAGGGTGGCCCAGATTGCCTTCCAGGTCCTTCCTTGACACAGCTTCCCATGATCTTGTGGAAAGGTAGAAGCTGAAATAGGTATGCTGTTGTGAGAAGGAAACCTGAAGTCACTGTGAAATAAAGGACATGATTTACTCAGGTTTGCATTGTGCAGGATTTTAAACCTACTTTCTTTGTAAATTGGTGTAAAATACACCACAAGAGTTTACCACTGGAACACCTGAGGTATGAATTATGGAGTTAAAGAGAAAACTGTGAGGGGAGCAGTGACTAACTCTAGAGCTGACTGTGCTGTCAGTGGAACTGCAGCAAGCTGCTCTGAATGGTGACTTGGCCTAAAATGAACATGGACAGACCTGAGCCTGCCAAGATGATCAGGGAAAAGTGACCACTTTGTGGATGTGGAATCTTTTAGTCAGGGAAAGAGTATTTTTTAAGTTCCTACCAAAATATACATCACCCTGGATGTAGCTTATAGATTTATCTAAGAGCCTAAATCACTTACTCAGCCTGAGTTAGGGGATTGGGTACCTGGCTGTGACTGGTTTGTGCTTGCTTTTTGTAGGAAAGGCTCAAGTGTTTGCCAACAGCTCTCTTTTTTCTCAAACACTGAAGAATCTAGGTGACATGCTTGTTCTGGAAAGTCTCTTTCATGCTGGAAAGTCTCAGAAATCAGATGTGAATGAAGGTGAAAGGGGAAAATGAGTCCTACAGGATAGAAGTGCAAAAGCCTGAAGAAGGCATGCACTTAACCTAAGGGCTTGAGAACAGTAAAGGCAGAATAACAGCCACCTGTAATATTGTTCCAGTAGCTCTGTGTTACTTCTTCATCCAACACAGATAACATGGAGTACAAAGGTTCTCATCAAACAAACCTGATGATCAGAACTAGAACTGCCCAATCTGTTTATGGACTTAATTTGTAACTGCTGGATTAGTTGAGCAATCCAGAGGTAGCTGAAAACATCTCAGATGTTTCTGTGCTGCATTTTCCAGCAAGGTGGTGTTTTTCACTGCTGCTGTAAGGGGCATTCTCAAATGCTCAGCCTTTAAGGACTGAACTGGAAAGCAACTTCTGTGGCACTGAATTGATCTGACCAGGGATTTGAGTCCAAGCAGCATGGCAGTGGATCCCCTCCATATGCTCAAGCTTGCTTCCTTTATCCTCAAAACATGATGTCCATGTCCAAATTGTCACCTGGAAGCAATCCTTGGCATCTGGTGTCTCCTGAGCTGAGCCTGGGTGTTTCCTGGACAGTGCTACTTGGCATGAGCCAAAACGGTGCAAAAGGCTGTGCTTGCAGTTAAAACAGAGCAGATGATTGTGGACAATTGCCAGTATCTGTGCCTTGGCCCTGCTTTATTTGTATTGAAGTAGCCTAAGAGAAGATCTGCTAATAAAATGACTGTTCTGTGCAATACAGTACTTCTGATTGAAGCCATATGGGATATTTCAAGGGGCTAAGGCAGCTGCATGCATATGTCAACATATGTGGCTTCCAGAAGGAAGCTGCTCTGGGAACCACACCATCAGATTTGAAATTAGCAGGAACCAGGTAATCAGCCCACTATTTGCTTTTGGTGAGAATAAATTTTGTAGGTAAGTTTTCAGCCAAATCATGTCTCTGACTGTGGTGTGTTGACCTTGACTACATGCTAAGTGCCCACCAGGGCCATTCTATCACTTCCCAGTCTCAGCTGGACTGGAAGACAGAAAAACACAACAGAAGGCTTATGGGCTGAAATAAAGGCAGAGGAAGATCACTCACTGATTACTGTCATGGGCAAAGTAGACTCAGGGAAATTAGTTTAATTTATTACCAATCAAAGCAGAGCAAGATCGCATGAAATAAATCTAAATCTCAAAACATATTTGCTCCATCCCTCCCTTCCTGGGCTCAACTTCACTCCCAATTTCTCTACCTCCTCTCACTGAGTGGCATGTGGGGACAGGGGAATGGGGTCTGTGGTGAGTTCATCACACATCCTCTCTGCTGCTCCTTCCTCCTCAGGGGAGGGACTCCTCACACTCTTGTCCTGCTCCAGTGTGTCCCTTGTGGGGTCACAGGTCCTGCCAGCAAATCTGCTCCAGCTTCTTTTTCCATGCAGCTGCAGTTCCTGCCAGGACCCAGCTCCAGCATGGCCTTCCCACGTGGTCACAGCCTCCTTCAGGCATCCACCCGCTCTGGCACGGGCTCTTCCATGGGCTGCAGGTGGATTTCTGCTCCCCCATTGTCATGGGGGGAGTGGGAGCTTCAGACAAAGTTTATTAGAGAAGCCCTGCCACAGAGCCATGAAGTGAAGAAAAGATCCCCTTAGACTCTAAAATCCTTTCCAGAGAGGAGCCTTGGGGCAGCTGGATCTAATCTCAGCCTCAGGCTGTCAATAGTTTAAGTAACTTTGCTCCACAGGTTTTACTGATGGCAAATAATATTATTTATATAAAATTTGTCATTTACTATGAGAAATGACCAGACAAAAGAACTTAATCAGAATTATTTATTACACAGTAAAAGCTAAAACTACTAATAGTGCACTATATTAAAGCAATTATATTAAAGCTAGCAAAAAGAAACAATTATTAATTAGAGATTGATGTAACTCACCAATATCAACATTTCTGGGCAGGTCTCTTTCTCTTAACCTTGAGGAGTATCCTTGATGGGTGTCTCTGACACCTAAGGAAGCAGTCACCACACATTCTAAGGAGGAATATGTTAGAAGAACCTAACTGTATGAAAGTGAACTGGACTTTCACAGTATAAATTGATTGACTGTCCATCATATATCCTCAGATCATCTGTATCAGCTTAGCATTTTTAGATAAGGATACTTTACCATATCTGCCTCACTCTCAGGGTGAGTCAGACTGGTTTTAGCATAATTCAACACCAAAACCTGCGTGACATCCCCTCTCAGTCCACCACCATGGCCTTGCAAATAGGGCATCATTTGAGTTGCTTGACCACATTCCAGGTAGAGCATCCTGCTACAGCCATGGGCCTCCATGGGCTCAGGGGCACAGCTGCCGCACCTTGGGCTGCACAATTGGCTGCAGGGGAGTCTTTGCTCTGGAGCACCTGGTTCTCCTTTATCCTCGCTGGCCTGGGTGTCTGCAGGGCTGTTTCTCTTGCCTAATCTGACTGCTCCCTCCAGCTGCTGCCACCAGCACTCATGGGCTCAGCCTTGGCCTGTGGTGGGTCCATCCTGGAGGTTTCTGGCAGATTCTCACAGAAGCCACACCTGGAATCCTCCACTGCCAAGGCCATGCCATGCAAACCCAGTGCAGTGCCCAAGCACATGGTGTATCTGTGAATGTGGTGTGTGAGACCAACCTCTGTGAATCCTTTTACTGTCTCAGGGCAGGCACCTGGACTGCACGATGGGCAAATTTGGGATGACTGCTTCCAGTGGAAACATGGATTTTGTTATATTTTAAAGCAATCATGACATGTCAGTTTCAGAAAGCTGCGTGTTATCGTCCTTGAAAATATAATTTTTGCCCTGGATCCTTAAGAGACCAACCAGCTTGCAAATTCCATTCATTCTTTCAAGTGCCTAAGCATGAAAGCAATCAAACTTGTAGGTTGAATGAAGTTACATATGCATGCCTAATTAATAACACTTATTTTATTTTGAAAATGTGCTAATATATATATTTTATCTGTAATTATAAAAATGAAATGCAGAAATATCAGAACTAACACCAATTATTGCTGTGTCTTGGTTTTGAATTAATTTTTGTATTTCTCGTATAAAGTATCAACTCCTGAGGTTGCTGAGACCTTCTGTTTGTAAGTAGAGGGCTTGGTGAACTTGTGTGTCCACTTCATTAATTTAAGTAATTTTAAAAAGTAATATGACACTAAAATAAAGGTTAACCAACTAATTAACAAGAAGAAAGCTTCAGTTCTTTACTTCCAATCTGTAGTTGGCATACTGGCTTTTTTCACTGCTTATTTGTCTGCACTGTACCCTCTGGCTTAGTTAGACAGAGCAGCAGAAACTGCTAAAATCACCATGTGTGGTTTTTTTTATTCTTTTGACTATGTGCGTTTCTGAAAACTATCAGGTGACTATTTTGACATGTCAAAAATCTACTTTCTTTTACTCTGCTTCTAAATCAATGCCTGCTCTGAAGCCAATTTAGTCAGTGGAATATTATTGTCTTCCAGGGAATCTGGGCTGTGTCCTGAAAAACAGATAAAATATAGTGCAGTTCCTTTAAATAACAAGAAGAGGTTAGTTTGTGACTTTGCATTTCTGCCAGGTCTGTTAGTGTACTAGTTTCCTTCATCTTTCAAAATTGTAAAACATAGTACATGAAGAAGAAAAGGATGAAGGTAGGAAATCTTTATGAAAATAGTACAAACAAAAAATCTGATAATAATGCTTATTATGCTTCAAATAGAAAAACTAAGGTTGTTTTTTCAGGGATTTTTTGGTCACAAGAAAGAAGCCTAGTGCAGAATTCCATAGGTAATTTTCCTATTAATTTATTAAATATTATTGTGTTTTAACCCAAACATAGAAACACAGATAAGAAAGAAACCCTCTAGTCTCAAATGGTCTACCACAAGGCAAACCTAAGCAGATTTCTTTTTACTATTGAATTTGGACAGATTTTCTTGAAACTGAAGCTATCAAGATAAATTCATGGTCCCAGTGGGTCCATCACTATAGCATGTAACTACAAGCTACAAAACCCCACTGATACAGGCAGGTTGTGGCACAGAGGCATCTGGTAAGCCAGAGGAGGCCAAGGCTGTACAGAGGAACCAGATTCAGCTGAACAAGAGGATGACCCTGTCTCTGAAACATTGACTGTCTAATCCAACCATAATCAGCCCTAAAATGGCCCTTTCAGAATCTGGATGGACATGTCATCAAATAGACACAGAGCTAAAAAATAACCCTGTTTATCTGAGTCACAGCTGAGGCAAGATTTCATTCAGCAATGTATTTTGCCTTTTCCCTGGATGAAAATAGCAGCACTTTGGATTTAATTTTCAGAATTTGTGAATCTAGCAGTTTTCATGAACCCACAGATATAGTGAGAAGTAGAGGTCCTCTATAACTTATAACATCATCCTGAGATGGTGGGAGTATTGTATGACACAGCCTGACAGGAGACACTACACAGAAAACTGTGGAGATTGGCAACTTGTACACAGTCTATGATCACACACTGCTGAAAAAGTCCTTGATGTTGCTGGCATATCATTGAAGATGGGGCAAAATACTGTTCTTTAATTTCACTGCTTTTCCCCAGTTTGAATCATAGGTACTTTCTTTTCAGAAAAAAAAAAATCAACTGCTTTCATATTGATATTAAGCTGATAAATAACAAAGTAAATGCTACTACTATAAAATGTGAAAACCTGCACTACCTGCTAGGTTTTCAGTATTACTGTGGTGGTCCAAGAAGAGAGCATTGGTGGGTACCACCTGAGATGTGAGTTTAACTACTGATAAGCAAAACTGGCCGTGGCCTTAGCAAACTGAGACCCCACTTGCTGTAAAGAGTTTTGCAAGTGGTGCAGAGAGAAGTCCTCTGAGATATGCTTTGTAAGCTGATAAGTGGTCTGGGACATGTTTGTGAAAATTTCCTCAGCTATGAGGACCAGTATAGGATTCTCCAACACAGAAGTGCTCTGGTTTCAGAACGGGATGTGGGTAGCAAAGCTGAGTGGGAGCAGAGATTATCAAACATATCATGTCAAGAGAATGATTGGCTGTCTCAGGAAGGAGCTTGATTACTCAGGGCCCCTGAAGCCACTCAGCACTGAGAGAGATTCCAGGGACAGTAACTGTGGTGGACAAGATGGTCATCATGGATAGCCTGTACCTCATGTGGAGGCCATGCTGAAGGTCAGGGATGAGCCAGCCACCTTCCATAGAAGGCAGGAGAATGTCCTTAGGACCCTGCCACCCTGTGACACAGAGAACTACTGAAAGCAAACCCCTACCATGGCGTGGGGAAGGTGCAAACTCAAACCGTTCTGTTTATGTTGCAGTAGATTTCACTGCTTTGAGTTTAGTTGACATAAAAAAAGATATTTTTCTAGCTTTTATTATACAATATTTATTTTTTTTAGTTGGATGAAACCTAGTTGGGAGAGAAAAGGGTATGTTTGCATTCTAAAGCCTGCTAATCTCCTATGGAATCTCAATATAAGGGACAGGTTTAAGCCTATTTGTCTCATTGCTGTGACTGACTTGGGCTCTCATGACACAGACATTTTGAACACAGACAAGAGCTGATATGAAAAATAAAAGGTAGGTGACAAAGATCCCTAAAACTTAATGATACACTAGGAAATTGGGGAAGGTAGAGGTGCTGCTGTGGAGGGACAAAAATACAAGTTCATATTCCAAAGCAATAAGCCAATAAAAGCAGTCTTTGTGGTAGCACTCCAAGTTTCTTTGAGATAAGGAAAAATTGCATTCATTGAGACTAATGAAAAGGGATGGACCAGACCAGAAGTTGTGAGCCCTGAGTGTATCAAAGTTAGATAAGGGGATGTCTTTCTATCAGCTGGGACAGTGCACACCACTGGAAGATTTTCCAGGGACCTTGTGGGGTCTCTGTCCCCCAGAACAGATTAGGAACACATCTGCTAAGAATAAAATAGATATGTTTGATCCTGATTAAGGACTGGGTAAAGCAGGGCAGACTACCTGACCTCTTGCGGGTTTAATTTGTTGATTGCAGCACAGGAGGATAAGAAAGATGATGGTTTGGATAGATAAGAAAAACTGAAATCCAGAGATTTTCTACACCATGAAATTTAGTTATGACTGAAGTGTTAATGATACAGGGATTGGAATAAACCTTCTGAGTTCTAGCAATGATGAGACAATGGGAGTTTCTGGGTCCTGAGGGGTAGACTTGGGGGAGCCAGGCTGGGGGATTTCAAGGTTCAAATTAGAGAAGGTTTCAAACTATAGTGAATGGAATCAGAGGGAGAAAATGGAAAGACACAAAAATAACTAGAAAGAGAAATGGAGAAATTCTGTGATTATAAATGGCAGAGAGATCAGGAAAAAGATGAAGAGAGGTGATCAGGATGTTCATAAAGGACAAATACCAAGAAATAGGGGAGTGTGCATGGGGGTAAGAAGAAGATGTAGAGGAGTGGCTGTATTGAAGTGAAGATATCCACATTATCAGTCCCAAATTATCAGTCCTTAATGACAAAAGAAGAAAGAGGCAGGGTAAAGAAAGAAGGATATATTCCTTCAAGTACAGTTTCTCAAGGCTACCTTCTCATTTCAGTCTTCACTGGGACTGCTTGGAGTTTCTTATTGAAAAAAACACATTATAATCTGGCATGTGAAGGGCTCTGTTAGCAAGACAGACTGCTCAGGAAGGCAACTACAAAAATTATTTATTTTAAAGAGGTAATTTCTTGGTTTGTGTTTCAGGAGTTATGCAGGCTTCTGTGAAAACAAGACTAAAGCAGCTGCTTTTGATGTCAGCTACAACTGTCAAGCCTGGTTTTCAGACTGGTATTTTGCTACTATTGCAGGAACTATCAGTCTGTTTTTGTAGAAGCCCTTTTACAATACTCTAAATATGAAGAAATCATATGAAAATACTTGCACTTGCATGAGGATCTTCCTTACAGATCTGCCATGGGCTATTAAGGGCATGTTTGAACCAGGCATGTTCAAGCCCACCATTTAAACACTTCTATAATTCTCTTGGAAGTATCTCCAAAGGCTTTTGTTTGTTTTTCTTTTCTAGTGAAAAGAGTTTTTGATTTACACGTGCCCCTCTCAGTATGTGCAACCAATGATTACCACCAAATGCACAGGAGGAGAGACAGAGATAAACTTGTGAGACTTTTGTACAAGGTAAATGAGGTTGCTGGACACAAAGAGACACCCAATGCCTGCCCCAGCCCCATGCTCTGACCTGCTGGGGTGAACCCTCTGTGCAAGTACAGCTGAAATAAATGACCTGTGTCAGCACAAGGCTTCCTGAAGGACAAGGTCCTAATACCCAGGAAACTAAAGCAGGTTTGTAAATCCTTCTGGCACAATAAGCAGCTTTTGCAGAGCAGGGCAGGATATGTGGGCTTTTGTTTTTGTTTTGTAAATGGGGGTTGTGAACTCCATAATTCTTGAAGAAAATTGTTATTGTGTGGAACTGGTTTCAACTATGCACATGCAAAATACCCTTTCTGCTCATGTTTGGAGGAACCCCTTGGCTTTTCTACCTTTAAAAGTCTGGCTGAGGGTTCCACAGAAGCAAGTTAAATTGAGCAGGATAATAAACATTTTTCTTCTTGTTTAGATTCCTCAGGTACTTCTAAGAGGCACATGTTTTGCTGAGTACTCTCTACTTCTTATATCTACACTGTGCAATTCTGTGGGAAACACTTCAAAAAATTCTCCTCTGGGAAACTTGGCCTTAACCTTTCATTAGGTTCAATAAGGATCTGCAAAGTAGGTTGTTCTACACTCTTCAGATAATCACTCACATTAAAAAGATGGGAAACAGAATACCCTGAAAATTGGAAGGAACCTTTTTTATGAAACATTTCAGCATGAATTTCACTGTTCAAGGAGCAAAACCATTTATTAGAAAAGAGATGAACTTTGGAGTGGAATTAACAGAAGAATTCTTAGAAAATCCTGGCTAAAATTTGCCTGGTTCAGAACTCCCCTGAGAAGCTGTATCAGTGTGTTACAAATCCAGTGGCACCCTCCCACTGCACAGCCCAGGGCGCATCAGCAGCACAGCGGCTGTGTGGAAAAGGGTGACCTTGAACACTGAACCCCAGCTACTTCACCTCTTGTCTCAGTTTGGGAATTCTTCCAACATCTCCAAGGCAAAGGCTCCTGCAGGTCTCACCCCATGGGGTAACCTGGCTGTCCTGCCCCAGAACACCCATCTGGGCAGAACTGGTGACCTCCCACAAAGTCATTCAAGACACTTGTAATGGAAAAAGCATCCAATATATTAATTCTCTCTTAGTGTGAGAGGGGCACCACAGACTCAGAGGAGATGGAGGGCCAAAGGATCTGCAGTGAGGATCTGCCCTATGTTTTCAAGAGAGGCTTTTTTTCAATCCTCTTGAAGGAGAGAATATGCTGTCCAGTCCCTTAAGAACAAGACTTGCCTGGGGCTGTTCGCTTGGCCACAATATTGCACTGTCAGATTTAAATGCCTTTTGCTTTGGAATTGCCTCAGATCTGCCCAGCAGAGAAATTCAAGTCTGTGAGTATCCCTATGTCTGAGTTATCATAGACAGTACTAGAGTATCACTTAGTGTTTTGTTCCCTAACTTCCTTTCATGAGACTGTTATTTTAATTGTGGATAACTTGGCTGGATATTTTAGGACTATGTTTTGCATGCCAGTATCCTGAAGATTTTAGCCAATGTGGTTTCATTGTGTTGTTAATTTTCCAAAATCTGATGTTATTGTTATTGGAATGATAATGTTTGTATTTTATTTGTAAGGAGGAAACTAGGGGAGATGGTGTGTGAGTGTGAAATAAAAAGAGTTGTATTTCTTTTTTGTATAGCAGTGAAAAAAAATGTTTAAGAGGGAATGGATGTAAATGGAAACTTTCTGCTTGCAAATCAGAGAATTTCTGACTATTTCAGATGGGGTCATAAGTTAAGTTGTTTCACGTTTATAGAAACAATTATTTATTCAAAAAATTACATTTTAAATTATTATAATTATGCTACATGATTGCTTGTAATAAGAGACTTGATTTATTGGCCTGGGACAGTCCTTCTATGAGTTTGTATATTCAAGTCCTTCATTCTGTGTTAATGTAGTTCACCTTTGTAACTGTGCAATTTCATCCATTCTTGGGTCTGACTAGCATTCCAGTAGTATTCTAATCCCCAAGACAAAAGGTTTTTTTATTTATTTCCAGTGGTAGATTGGACTGGGCAATTCTATTCTATTCTTTTCTAGTAATTTCTGTGTAAATAGGGAAGAGAGAACATTGAGTTTGCTTTTACATTTTTCTACATTTTTAAATGAAAATCACAACTCTGCATTCCATTGTGTGAACATCAGCAAATACCATGTGTTTTCTTTGGAGCTGGCATTTTGAAAGGATATTAACTTGTTGTGGCACTGTTGCTTGAGAAATAGACTTCCAGCAAAATTGTTATGTATGCTGTTAAATGAACTTCAAGGAGCTCTGAATTGCAGATCAAAACCTCTCCGAATAAAAGGAAAACTGGTAAAAATTGTCTCAATCAATCCAGTATCTTACATTTACACTAAAGGAAAAGAAAAGGATGAACCTTTCCCCACTCAGTCTCCAGGAGTACCTGTAATGCAGCTCCATGGGACAACTCTTTTTATCTATTAGCCACTGTTTTCAACCCAGTTTTGTTTCAGTGTTGAGGAGATTAATTAGGGGAGATCAAAGATGTATTTTAGGGTCAGCTAAATGGTGGTTTTCTTTGCTTGTCCTCTTGGCCCTTAGGCTTATCTGTCTTGAGCAAGGTGGATTCCATCACTGGGAGCTCTGTTCCAGGGATGCACTGGTCCTGCTGCATGCTGCACCTTTATGCATTCCAAAGCTGATGCTGATACTGCCACTTCAAAGGCTCCATTTTGCTTCAGGGGATTCTATCTTTAAAGCACTCAACATCAGTGGGAGGATTTGCACGTCATGTCACATCCCACTTTTGAAGTTTCTTGTTAATAGGAGTCGCCTTTGAAGACTTCCCACTCCTGAGAGGTTCTTCTCCCAGTTCTTCTTGTTGCAGGGATGTCTCTCACAAGATCTTTTTAGAAGCCCTCCTGAGGATTTTCTATCTTTAGGAACATCCCTTAAGAGCTTCTTAGTGTTTAGGCCTGAGTCTTCAGAAGAGTTTTGATATCCTTTAACAAGTTCCTGCTTGCGAGACAAACCATGCAGCCTCCCCTCGGTGTGGAGTTCACTGCAACCAACTCACCTAAGTAAGATGAGCGTGACCTGGACAAAACTTTTCTTTAGGAGCAGATTTCACCCTTCTCCCATTATTCAATTTTATTTAAAATTTGAACATCTATTATAAAAATGAAGACGTATAGCTTGTGATAATTATGGTTTTAATTAGTGATGGACAATTGCATTTTTATCAAATCAACCAACTTATGATCAAATCCTTCACCTTTTTGGAGTAAAGTCATCTTAATTTTGTTTTCTTATGTTTCCTTTCCTCTTGGTGTTGCACTACCTTGTCCAGACTGGAAAATACCACTCTATTTAGTATTACAGGCCTTTATAAAAACAGAAGGTACCGAAAAACTTATTTGAAAGTCTCTTATGAGATTCTGAAACTCCAGAGGTCTACATAGAAAACTAAACTATTGAGCATGTGCACGAGGCAAGTTTTGAGCTTTCTGAGTTTGTTACATGCCTTAGTATGAATGTTGTCAGATGAATTGTTTCAGAATACGGGCGCATGATTTGAGAATCTACTGTAATTTTTGTGGAAAGTTCTGTAAGTGAAAGGAGAAGGCAAACATGGATATTAAAGAATTTAAAATTATATGTAAATTGCATACATTTTTTACAAGTTCAGGCATTCTCATCATCCCAGTTTTCATTCAAATGAATTGGGAATGTGCTTTCAGAATTCTTCACTGTCAGATATCTTTCTTATTGTGTTTACATTTTATTGTTTTTTTTTTTTTTTAAGTTGACCTCCCGGGCATTGTGACCTTGGAATATGTGAGAAAGATGGAAGAGAAGTTCCCTTGGAAAGTCACAAAGAGGAAAGATTTTAGAGCAACATTATGCAAGTCAGGCTACAAAACATGAAAATACTTTTAGAAAGCATTTAATGGAGGAGGAAACAGTTACATGAGCATAGGAATAAAGTCAATCTGGTGTTCAGTGTTCTTGTACCCTCTGACTGATTCACATGTTAACCAGGAGAAAGGACAGCACTGGGGAGAGCCTGGGGACCTTGACCAAGACCTGGATCAATGCTGGACCTTTCACTCCTGAGATGATCTAGGGAGAGAGCTCACTGGAGCAGGAAATAATGGGAGGTTGGTTGAGATGTGTTTTGAAGTACTTGAAAGGAGAGAGAAAGCAAAGTAGCAGCTCTAGGAGTTGCAAAGCCAAGGTGTGTGGAACTACTTCAGAACAAAGAGCTCAGATGTAGCTAAATGCCAAAAACCTTGCTTGGGGATAATTTAGTCCCTTGAACTAAAAAAAAAAAAAAAAAGAAAAAAGAAAAATTGAGACAACAGGCAAGAGGAAATACTTAAATCGATTAGGAAAGAAGGTTATGTAAATGAGACAATCTGTGGCCCAATTATCTTCACTCTCACACAGGAAATATCTTCCTTTGGAAGCTCACAGATGAAAACTTGATGTGAAAGGTTTTTTTTCATTCTAAAATTCTGCATCATTGGCATGCCATAAAGTGGATTATGTCTAATAACATCTATTATGAAATTAACAGTGCATTCTTTTGAATAGGCTTTCATTTTAAAATGCATTCTACTTTTTACAGAGAACAATGTTGGTGCTTATTGAAGAGAGGACAAAGCAAGATACATCTACTGGCATGCCAAGAACGTCTTATTTTCTTCTTAAGATATTAAAAGTTTTCTGAAGAGCTGTTTTAGTAGAAGGTTTCATGGTGTTTCAACATAGGATGCTTTGAAGAAGAAAATATAAGGAGACGTTTTACTTGGTAGTATAATATGAGCTGGTTGTGATATCCTGGAAAAACTGTTCCTGGCAAAGAATGATGAAGAGAAAACCCTTACCTCTTGTATATCAATTGGAGAGAAGAAACATATGTGTATTGATTACTATATCATGGTATAGGCTGAAATCAATATATGCTTAAAGAAAATACTTGTTTTCACAAGACTGAATTGTTTTTCTCTGGAAAATTTTTTCTTCAGGCATTCCAGCATTGTCTAGTCATGTCTCGTTCCCAAAGCAAAAAAACCCCCTTAGGCTGTTTGCAATAAGGTTTTTACTCTGACCAATACTTGTGCTGTCTCAGACTCTGATAGTCAGGCTTATGTTGAAGTATGTTCCATTATAATCAGTTTTGTTTGATATCTCCCATTTAAATTCTCAAACACAATTTTATAGTTCTCCTTTTAAAGATACTAATGTTTTCATCAGGGATGTCAAGTTCTAAGCAAAAATCAATACAATTTTTTTCTGGTCTTCTGAAATCAAGACTCTTCCAATCTCAAATTACTCACATTCATACTGTGTGCAATAAATTAAGTTTTCTGCTCATAATGAGAGATTATTGTGATAAATATCAAACATGACTTTGAATGAAATGCAGAGCCATACAATCCATACGTAGTAAGAGATACCATCTTGAATAAGGTCAGAATCATTTTTGAAGCTAAGAAAGAAAAGATAATTTGGAGCAGAAATAGCTAGTTAGGAAAAAAACAAACCCTGGCCAAACAAGAAAAACCTCAAGAATGGCTCCTCTCAGTGTTATCTCAAACAGCAAAATCTGCTTGTTTAAGGACCTATTAATCATGGTGTGAAATGCTGCCCAATTTGCATAACTGAGCAACAGAATATAAAATTTGACAGAGGAAAGTGAACATTAATTAGGCAGCTCTGGTAAGTGACAATAAGCTTCCCTGTTCTCCCTGAATTTTTTTTAGTACACACCCAGTAATTTCACACAAAATTTGGAATGTCTTGCAGGAGTTGGCTGGCACTTGTCTTTGTTTCTTATCTCTGCTATGCCCTTAATAATGGATGCTGCAGGGGACACAGTTCATCTCTGCCAGGTGAGCCCTGGGAGCTGCTCTCCCTCCCCAGCTGTGGCTGCAGCTGTCTGCAGCCTGGTGTGTGCCTGGGGTGACTGAAAGCCCTCGGTGCCAGCAGCAAAGGGACAGTGCCAGCCCCTCAGAGGCTGCTCTGGTGGGTGTGTGCCCTGCCTGCCCCTGGCACAGCGGTGGGAGCACAGGGCTCTTTGCTCTCCTGCAGCCTGCTTAGATTGCGTTTGCTGCATTTCATTTCTAACAACGTGACAGAAAGTGCCCTGACATTGCAATGGTTGCTGTACATGCCACAGCCCCTTGGCACCCCAGGGTAACATCAGGGGGTGACCTTGATCTGTGCCCTCCACAAGGACTCTGCCCCAACCAGGGCAGTGACTGGGAGCACTGTGACACTGGTAAAGGAAATTTGCACAGATATTAGGTCATATTTTCAATATGTTTTGTCTTTAATTAGGGCAGTTTATCTTCAGCATTCTCTTAAGTTGCATAGTAACATATTTTCATTGTATGTCTTTTGAAGACACTGGAATTAGTGTATCCAGTTACCAATGCTTTGAAGAAGAAAATATGAGGAGATGTTTTACATGGTAGTATAACATGAGTTATTATGTTTTTTGGTAGTGTATTATGTGTATTATGAGTGTTATATTGGGAGCAGATAAAGGCTCACAGTTCTGCTGAGGCAAACCTGGCTACACTGCTCACAGCTCACAGCTGTTCAGGAGGTTATCTTGGCAATCAAAAAGGTGAAAGACTGTTCTCTTCTGCTATGAAATGGTTTAGATTCTTTGGATCTTGTATTATTGATAATATGGCAGAAAAAAAATATTACTTTGTAACAGAAAAAGTAACATGCTGCCAATTTGATTTAGGTTAGCACAAATCATTTGTTTCTACCACTACCAATATAAATATTAATGCAGGGACTGGAACTTGACTTTTCCCTGCCAATTTCTGCTCTTTTAGACTGTTTTTTAAAGATAATTTTAGCTTTCACTATAGTTTTACCACCATCAGTAGGAAACTATTCTAAAACCAGTAATTCTGGGTTACAAATTGCTTAGCTAGAAAGACAGAATGTTAATATTTATTCTAAAGATTAATAATTGGAAAGATTTTGTGTGAAAGAAAGACCCCAAAACTATTTCTCTTCACTGGTAGCTGGATTATACTATTATTTTGGGAAATTGATATTGAAAATATTAAAAATAATTATAAGCCTTTTCATTCCATATATGGTTCCATGTCAAATACTTGGATTTTGGCTTTGCATTAAAATAGACTGTCTAGAAATTGATCCTCTCTGTCAGGAGCAGGTAACACTCTTTTGAGCAACTAGTAATTTAAAGTTTTGAATTGATTCTAAAAATGTCAGTAGAATTCTGTCACCAGAATTACAGTATTTACAACAAGGCCACAATATACTCCTTGCTTGGGCAGATGTAGTGACATGAGGGACATTTCATTAATCCACTGTTTACTTAAAGGAAACACTTTCTTACAACCATTTTGTATGGCCTTTTGAAAGAAATCTAGAGACCAGTATGAATCACAGATTGTTTGTGCAACATTGATGGAGAACGCAAAGGCTCCCTAAACAAAAATACTGTGCATATGATAAATTTTCAGCATGAAGGTTTCTGGAAAAACATCTATATCACTTTGAACAACATAAATATTTTGCATAAATATTAATTTACATTTTATTGCTTTTGTATCACCAGTGTAACAGGTGCTTCCAAATGCTCTGGGAGCAAATGATGAAGCTGGTATTAAATGGGGTATGCAGAAATGTTCTCAATGAATTGTCCCAAGAAACTGGTAAGGAAAATATGGATTAAAACCCACAATAGCAAGGAGCAGATGCAAACTGCCGGGAATGCAGATGTTTGTGCATATCTGGGAAAGATTTGATTTCTGCCAAAATTCTCTTTACTGCTTCTTCATTGCCCAGAACTGTCTTTTTTGCTGTACAGAGCAAAGAAAACAGAATAAAATCCTGAAAATAATTACAGCATTACAGTAGAAGGGAAAAAACAAAGAAACAAAGGTGTGGAAAAATGAGCCAGCTGGTTGAGGTGTCCCAAAACTGGTTCCATGTTTATGACACATCAATTGTTTATCTGTAGTTAGACTGTAAATCAATGAAAGATGTCTAAATAAATGCTAGGACAAATTTATCTCCTCCTGTCCCCTTCATTTGCTCTCTTTCTGTGGCAATAAACCATAAGATCTAAGTATATTTCTGATACCTGTAGTTAGCACCGTAATTTTCCTTAAGAGAGAACCACTACCCCTGGCCCAACCTCCCCCAAACTGTTGATTTTTGTATACAAATTCTCATGTAGCCCAGAAAAAACATCCTCGCAGCTCAATATAATGGAAGTTCACTGTCCTGCCAACTGGCAGTACTTGGGGAATCTGCCTTTGGGGTGGATAACAACAAATTCTATGCAAAAGTCACATCACCCTTGTATGTATCAAAGCTATTCAACGCTGAGCATCACTAGCATGGACTACCCCAGGCAGGACAGTACACAGTGGATATTAACCAACAAAGAAAGTGTTTCACATCTCTTATGCAGAGAGACTGCAGGAGCTTGGCCTGTTCAGTTTAGAGGAGAGAAGATTGAGAGGGGACCTCATTAATGCACGTAAATTTCTCAAAAGCAGGTGCCAAGAGGGTGGTGCCAGACTCTTTCCAGTGGTGCCCAGCAACAGGACAAGGGGCAGTGGCCATAAACTAAAACACAGGAAGCTTAGCCTCTGCATGAGGAGGGTCTTTATATTGAGGGTGGCTGAGCCCCAGAACAGGCTGCCCAGGGAGGTCATGGAGTCTCCCTCTCTGGAGTCATTCCACACCCATCTGCTTACATTCCTATGTCACCTGCTCTTAGTGACGCTGCCATAGCAGGAGGGCTGGACTGGCTGATCTGCAGAGGTCCCTTCCAGCCCTAAAAATTCTGTGGTTCTGTGATCAGGTGTCTGCTCACTGCTGGATGGAATACCATAAACATGGACAAGGTGGGGAGGTCTTGCTGTCTCAGAGGCCTGAGATGTCTCTCTTAACAGCCAGGGAACACATCCTGCATACATGATGTTTCTAGATGTACAAGCAATGTAAAAAGCAGGGTAGTTTTTTAGGCCAAGTTGTTTTTTGTTTGGTTTTGATATATGGAGGGCATACAGTATTGCAGGCACAGTCTCTGCAGATTGTTGCTACAGTTTGGAGCTTTAAGCTGTGTGCTTGACCTAGGTAGTTCTTCCTCCACACTCTGTTTCTGGTTAGTAAGTGAAGCAGCATTTCCATTTTGCCCTGGACAGACCCTGTGCCTCTCCCAGCAGCAGATGTGGCAGCAGTAGTGAGCTGGGGAGGGCAGAGGGGCCATCAGCTGCAGAAACACCTGTCAGCAAAGCAGAACACATCCACCTTTATGCTGGGATGCCAGCAGGGTTCATGGCTACATCCTGAGTCCTCAGGAGCCATCCCCAGGGTGACGCTGTAGGAACCTGTCTGCAGGTGCCACTGAGGCTCTGCTCACATGGACACCCCTCCCAACACACAAGTCATTTCCTGGAAAGCTGGGACAAGAAAGGGGCCAGAAGGAGACTTTTAAGGGGGCCAGCTTTTGTCTCTGCTGGTGTCTAAGTGAAATGATGGAGATGTTTTGTTGGAAAGGTGACAATTTGAGAGAAGTGTAAGGAAGAGTTCACACATGTGATACCTCACCAGTTTGGAAGCCTTCCAGGGATGGATATTGCCTCTTGACCAGCTGCTGATCTTGCTCTTCTCCTTTCTGAATGCCTTCAGGGTATTGACCTCTATAAATCACTGGAACAGCAAAGTTCTTCAGTTGACATTTGAATCCTGCTCACATCAGTTAAAATTTGCTATCAGATACTTTTACCACACTACCAAGACTGAACCTTCCCCATACCTTTCCCATGGTTGTTTTCTACCATTTCCTTTCTACCATTTCATCCTTTCACCACATTTCAGCCCCAAAATCATCCCTGCTGCTCTTTGTATCTTTGCTGTCTGAAGATGTGCAGGGCTGCATGCCATATCCAGGAAATGTCACACTGTGAATTTATCCAGGGACCCAAGGAAAGAACACTCTCTCTGTGTCTTTCCTAATAATTCTAAATGCTTCATTTGCCTCTTTGTCTGTTTCAGGGCATTGAACTGACATTTTTTTAAAAGTCTGTCCTCAACGACTTTAAGATCTCTTTCCTGAGTATATAAAACAAAGCAAGTTTTAACAATAGAAAAAAGACAGAAATAGTTTATTAAAAACATCACAAGTGTGAGTGACCAGTAGAAGTATGCAAAGAAGCTAAATGTGTTCCCACAGTATTTGCATCTGCAGCTATTTGCAGTTTTGACACAGAATATCTCCTGATCGATTATTTTTTTTCCTTTTGAATGCTTTTTTCCCCTTTGGTTTTTTACTACCCTTGGTGGACAGCTTGTTCCCACTGGCTGATGAAACCACTGGAAGAAGTCTGTCTCATGCTTTTTGTCCCATCTGGATGTTCCTTACCTGGGCAAGACCAAGACCTGTCACCCACCCTGCCCCTGAAATCCCATAATCTCTCTGTGGGTAAATGAGTGTGGCCGAGGGATGAGGGGAGAGTCACTGTAACTGTAGGATCCTTCCTTCCTTCCTTCCTTCCTTCCTTCCTTCCTTCCTTCCTTCCTTCCTTCCTTCCTTCCTTCCTTCCTTCCTTCCTTCCTTCCTTCCTTCCTTCCTTCCTTCCTTCCTTCCTTCCTTCCTTCCTTCCTTCCTTCCTTCCTTCCTTCCTTCCTTCCTTCCTTCCTTCCTTCCTTCCTTCCTTCCTTCCTTCCTTCCTTCCTTCCTTCCTTCCTTCCTTCCTTCCTTCCTTCCTTCCTTCCTTCCTTCCTTCCTTCCTTCCTTCCTTCCTTCCTTCCTTCCTTCCTTCCTTCCTTCCTTCCTTCCTTCCTTCCTTCCTTCCTTCCTTCCTTCCTTCCTTCCTTCCTTCCTTCCTTCCTTCCTTCCTTCCTTCCTTCCTTCCTTCCTTCCTTCCTTCCTTCCTTCCTTCCTTCCTTCCTTCCTTCCTTCCTTCCTTCCTTCCTTCCTTCCTTCCTTCCTTCCTTCCTTCCTTCCTTCCTTCCTTCCTCCCTCCCTCCCTCCCTCCCTCCCTCCCTCTTTCCTTCCCGCATCTCACCAGTGCAGAGCAGCTGTGTTCTCTGGTGACATGCCGGTGTCACTTTGTCTGCGTTGTCTCACCTGGTGTCACCAGTCTCTGCTGCCTTCATCCTTCTCACGTGCACACAATGTCTGTGCCTCCTGCAAAGCCTGGCTGGCTCCAGAGCCACGTGCCCATGTGAGGTGGTTTTCTCTCTCACTCCAGTACAAAGACCAAAGGTCCTCATGCAGAGGTGTTGGAGCAGGGATTAGATCCTCCCTCGTACCTTGTCCCTTCTGCCCCAGACTGTCCTGTGTCACCTAAATAAAAGTGGCTGATGAATAAATCCTGAATTAATTGACTGTGTTTGTGGGTCTAAGCAGACACCACCCAGCATGCACAAAGCTCCCAGGGCTACTCAGACTGAGGATCTGTCAGACAGCACCTGTGCATTGAAATCAGGTCATGGGAAATAAGCAGTAAGGAAGAAAAGTCTGGTTCCTACCTAAGTCTTGCCCCAATATTAAGATGAGATGTGGGCAGTGTGTATATTCAAGTTATAAGGTCTCCTCAAGCTCCTATCAAGTCTTTTTTCATTGTCTACTAATAGTATATCATGGTTTGATTTCCTTATGTGTATCATCATCAAGTTGTTAAAAGGATTGTAACTAAAGCAGCCGTGCCTCAGCATTCATAGAGCCATCTGTGCAAATGGAGCAGTTCCCACCTGTCCTCTGGCTCCTCAGGCAGCAGAAGTGCTTTCCCCGATGAGCTTCAGCATCAATATGTTGCTGTAAAAGGAACTTAGGATAATTGCCATAATTAATAACAGTGTTTCAACTGACTTTGCAAACATGCACTGGTTCTGCCCCGCAGCTCGCCAGAGATGGATGGAGGGAGAGAAACACATAAGCTTCTTTGTAATAAATACCTGGGTACCGACACAACTATAAACCCAGGTAGTGTTAGCAGCACTTGGCATTTTTGGGTTTGGGTTTTTGTTTTGACACCTGCATTATTAAATAATGCCTCAACATAGATTGAAAGTGGCTGGTGTAAGAGGCACACAGTTCAAGCCTTCTGGCTAGACTCATACAGTGTCCTCCTGTGACATATGTAGGGAATCCTCACCCCAAAAGACATCATAGCCTTGATCCTGTCTCAGCAATTCCTGTAAGGTGAGGAACAGATGCACAATCTTCCTCCAGAATGTGGGTACACAGGAAAGGTGACATACACTGCATTGCATCCCTGAGAACAGTCTGTCATCAGAAATGCTGGGCCTTGCTTTACTGGCACAAGTATGGACTTTGTGCTCTGAAACCAAACAAAGTACTTTGTGAGGCACGTGACATGCCACAACCTGCTGTTTCTGCTGGCTTGGATGATGCTACTTAGAGCTGAACCACTTGGCTTTCCTTTCTCCTTCTCCCTTCTGCTACTGCTACCACTTAAGTGAAGATGCTGCCTGCTGGGTCTGAAACTGATTTATGCTCTCACAGAAGAGGAAGTGTGCTGCAGTGCACAGAGGAAAATCTACAAAATCAGTCTAAAAATAAAGGTTGATTTTTGATTAACCATAACATCTTTGCCCTGAGTGCTGTTAGAAACAAGCATGTCCATCTTCCTAGCAGGACATGAGACACAGGCATAAGACACTGCTCAAGAACTCAGAAGTTTGGCTTTATTTAGATAAATGCCTCCCACTGAAACCAGTGGGAATAAGTTTTATAAATATCACCGAAGATCAGGGCCATTGAGGTAAGGCAATATTAAGGAATAATCCAGTGAATCTTTAAAACCACTTTCTATTAGAGTTAAGCTGTAACTAATGCTCCATTACAATTGCATACTGGAGTCCTTGGAGACTTCTTAAGTACCCACTTCAGGGAAGAGCTGCTTCATTCCAGCATGCAGTGAGCATTTGGGCAGTCCTTGCCTTTGTCCCTGGAATCTCGAGTGAGCCTTATGTCTCTGTTCCCACCTACAAAGTGGGGAAAAGTGCCATAAAAATAAGGCACTTGGGAGGGCTCAGACACTGTGATGATTATGACAATGAGGAAGGGACATTTTAAGCATCTGGATAAAACAGAGCTAGATGCTAAAGGAGGGCAAGCATGACATTTGAGCCAGGTGCTTTTCCATAGCAGCTCTTTCCATTTACCACTCCTTCAGGGCTGAAACTTTAGTTCAGTAATTTTTGTTGCCTTCTATTGACATTCTTTCCAAGTTTAGTGCCCTGTTTCTGAGGAAATAAATTAGACTGTGGTATAAAAATTTTAACTCAAGGCCACTCAATGTATTGACAGATTTCTTTATGCTGGGTACAAATTAGCACCTCTTTCCAAAACCTTGTATTTCCAGTTACTGCTGGAAACTTCTGTTCAGTTTATTAATTTCTGAGATTCAAGCCAGGTTGGGGGTAGAGACAGAAAGAGGGAGCATATAGATTTTTAACTGAACTACCTTGTCTTTTAATCTGGGATGTCTGCTTACAACATTAGCTATTCTGTGCAGAACTGGGGGAAATATTATCCCAGGTCTTATCATACTTGCAGACATATTAGGAATGTTCAGGATTTACACCCCAGAGCACAACTCACTCAGCTGACTCCCACCTCTTCCAGTGCACAAGCTGATGTGTGAGCACCATGCCTTGAGCAGAAAGACCATCACAAGCTTTGTGTATGGACCATGGGCCTGAATTCTGCCACTCTCCCACAGCTCCACCAGATTTCAGCTTGACCATCTCTCCTGGACAATGCCTCTGTCCTCAGTGCTCGTTGCCTGATCTTATCTAGTGTCTGCCTGAGGTGTGCAAAACATGGGCACAGGGAACCAAGCTGAGGGTTTCATGCTGCCTCTGCTTATGCACTGAGGCCTTTTCTGAAGTCTGCTCCTGTACAAAAACAGGAATTCAAAACAAGTGTTCTGAGCCATGTTCCAGCCTGCAAGCCTGGGCCTGCTGATACAGGCTGCTATTTGGCCAGGAGCACTCATCAATCAGGCTTCAGGAGTGGACAGAAAGCATTTACAGCCAGCAGCCTGAGCCACAAAATCTAAAACTCAGCAAGAGCTGCTTATAAATAGTATGAAACAAAGTAGTGAAAATTAATCTTGTGTATCTGCAGGGGTTTTTAGGTTAGATCTTTTTCAAGATGGAAAACAAAGGTCTATTTCTGCAGCAGTCATGAAGGTTTTTCACTTTGAATTATCAAAGTTATTTCAGAAGAAAAAAGATGAAAGGTTACAAAAAAAACCCAAAATCACTCCTGCCTTCTCTTCTTTCTCCTTGGCCTAGGTTCAATCATGGCAGCACAAAGGGTTGATGTGACATCTGGCACAACCAAGTTGATGAGGAATCTTAGGGAGTCATAGAATCATACAATGGCTTTTGTTGGAAGGAAAACTAAAGATCATCTAGCTCCAGCCCCCTGCCATGGGCAGGGACACCTCCATTTGATCAAGTTTCTCAGAACCACGTCCAACCTGGCCTTGAACATCGTCAGGGGCAACCTGTTCCAGTGTCTCATGACCCTCACAGTAAGGAATTTATTCCTAATATCTAATCTAAACCTATTCTTCCTCACCTTAAAACCATTTTTCCTTATCCTATCCACTCCATGCCCTTGTGAAAAGTCCAGTTCTCTTGGAGTCTATTTAGGTAGTGGAAAATGCTATAAAGCCTCCTGGAGCCTTCTCTTTTCTAGGCTGGACAGCCCCAGCAAGGTTTAGTGAGCACTGAGGTGGTGGTGGCTGTGTGAGCTGCACCCTAAAGAAGATCAGTCACTGATGATGCAAATTCTTCTTCTGATGGTGGCTGATCCAGTTTGGTGCTCCTGCCCATTTCCCCTCCCTCCTCTGAAAAGGTTGGCACCCCCATCTCTGTGCTGGATGCCAACCAGCTCCTTGTGTAGCTGCCATCCAGTCATGCCAGTGGAAACCTGGGTGGAGAACAGGATCTCCTGATCCACTGGGGAAAGATGAGCATCCTAAACCCAGAAACGTGAGACACTCCCTTGGCCATTAAAATGTTGAAGGACAGTTTGCTTCCCATGCAGCAGCACTATTTCTTATTGCTGGAGGGAGCAGCTGGTGAAACTGGCCTTGCTTGCATGAGCAGGGTGTAATGTCAAGACCTGAGATCCATCCTCAGGCGCTTTTTCAGCTTTTCCATAGCATGTTCAAACGTAGGAAGTCAGGGACATAGCTGTGCAGGAATCTGGCCAGACAGCAGGCAGACTGGTGACAACAGTGCTCAGGAAACAGAGCACAGCATGGCAGCACTTGTCTGAGGACCCTCCAGGAATCTCAGCAAGACGGGTCTTTCAGGGAGTGTCAGCAAAAGGAAGATTATGTCCCTCAAAAATAATTGGTGTTTTTCTGATATCTTCCAAGTGAATTTCAGATGCAGCTCTATGCTATTATTAAATTTGAAATAGGTGCTAATGCAGAGGGAGGAGGAAGCAGCTCTGTGCACAGGTACTCTGCCAGCATTTTCTAACATTTTGAAATCTTTTAGGGTCAATGTCTGATGCTGGCAGTGTCCAGGAGAGAAAGGGAAGGAGGGTGCAGAGAAAATAATTGCTGAAAAGTGTATATTGCTATAATAAGAAATAGCAATCAAATAGTAAAGGGGCACATTTGAAAGAAAATAGACTTAGCTAGTTATTCCTACTCCCTTCCTGTCCTTAGAGGATTTTGATAAGGCTTCTGTCTGACAAGCCTGAAGGAAGGACCTCAGTTGCTCATCTCAGCCTTATGGATTTGTGCCAGATTTCTGGTCGCATTTATACAGACTTGTCCTCAGCAGAATAGAAAAATGTCCTATTTTTAGCAAACTCAAAGATCTAGCATATGGCCTGCAGTCTATCATCCTGAGCCCTGGATGCCACATTGCATAAAAGGAGCAGGGTTATTTGGGATCACTGCCTGGATGGGAAGACCTCCAAGGACAATCTCAGTGGTGTCAGTGTTTCAGGAGGTGATATTCTTTCTTCTGAGTCCATGAGTCATCTTCCTTAATGTCATTTAATTCTTTCATGTGAAGCAAAAGTCAAGAACCTCACTAGTTTTGGCCAAGTTTCAAGTTTTACAGCCTCTACAATAATTTTTCACAAGGGTGACACTGCCTCCTGAGATAATGGTACATTATGGCTATCCCTCCTCAAAAGCTGTCTATGCAGTTCATGGATTTCTTTTGGAAATCTTACTTTGTATTTTGTTGTGAATTCTTTGGCCAGTCTGACTCTGGAGGATATGAGATGTTGTAGGAAAAACAGTGATGTGGACTATAAAATGATCTGTGTTTATAAATGCTTTAGCAAGATCTACCCAGGTATCTTTGCCATTCTCTCTTTTCTTGAATTTGTTACCAAGAAAGCAAGGGCACTGAAAATGCATTGGTTATTACCACCATAAAATCTGAACATTATCAGGCAGAAGCAAGCAAAAAATGTATTTTGACCTAATTGCTCTTCTATGTGTATCTAATAGAGCCCATCCATGGATATTAGACAATGCCTGCCATTGCTGTGGCCTGTTCAACCCCTAAGTAAAGGGTGATGCAGGGATGGACTGAAGGGTTCAGGTCTGATCTAGATGCCTTCTATTTCAACCTGAAGGTTTTTGTCTGTGCAGACCAAAAAGTCCAAGGCTCGTCAGCTCACAATGGTTGCATGTGCAACAAGGCCAGTAATTTCACCAAATCCATAATCTACAGACTTTCTGGATTACATCCGTTTGGTCAGGACAATGTCTGTTGTGTAGATGCAGCTGCAAGTTTAGTTACTTGAGGCCTCTTTCTTTAGATGTAGGTGAGTTGCTGGCTTATCTTGGGTCATCTTGTCCTAAAATTCACCTATTCCTTAAACAGCCATTATGTGAATTTTTCTCTGGGATTAGCCACTGATTGTGAAGATAGTCTGTCATAACTAGCTTGGGTTAAAACATCTTCTAAAAAGGTCTTGATGTTTTCAGTGAAAAGTAAAAGATTAGATGAGGTAAATATTTTTCTTCCATATGAGTCTTTCAAACTCTGAGGTTGGAGGCATCTTGAGGTATTTATGAGCAAAATCTTCCCAAGCATTACCTAATTTGGAGAGAGTGATTATGATAAATCAATATTATTAAATGTTTGTTAAGGGTTTCTTCTTTCCTAAGAGGAAGATGAGTGAAGCAGAGTACAATTTTTTCTCTTTTCTTTCTTGTAAGGGAAAGAGGCATCCCTGTTTATTCCCAATAAGTGTCTCCACAAAATTCTTTCAGCTGCATATTATAATATCCCCTAACTACTGGGTGGGGTGAAATCACCTTAATAAAGGTAACACAAAATTTCACTTTTTTCACAAGCTGCATAATGACACTTTTTTCACCTTTTGTTTGGTCTCTCCTGCATAGAAATTCTAGGCTTCTAAAAATGCTAGGGAGTTTTTTGTCATGTTTTTGGGTGTTTTTTGTTTTGTTTTGTTTTGGTTGGTTTGTTTGTTTTCGTTATAAGGGGTTTTCTTACTTCTTTGAGAGTTCTGGGATGTTTTATATTTTGCTTCTTCCTTCAGTTCATAGACACATGTAAACCTGTTCCTTCTACAATTTTCCTGCTCACATAAACTCACACAAATAGTTTGATCAGTTCAGTCTTGACCAGGTTTACTTCCACCCATTCTGAAAGGTTTCTACCTTACCTGTGTCAGTACTCTCCCAACTAAAACACCTAGCACTATGTGTCAAAATAACTCTAATCCAATTTTTACTCTCCTTAACATGCTGAGCTAGAACTTTATGGTGATGCAGGTGCTGTTATTAAAGCAGTTGTGTCACCCCTGCAACACAGATCAAGGGAAAGTCTGGAAGTGGGAAAATTAGACCTCTTTTATCCTAACTTTTAAGCCAGAGGCTTATGCATTGGTTGTATTTACAGTGATAGTGAGACACTGACCTAAATCTGCCACCTGTATTTACAGTATGTACTGTGCACCCTGTTTGTGCTACAAATGCACAGCTTCAGTTGACTCCAGAAGCTGTCCAGCCCCACCTGGAAAGTTCTGCTGAGGCCTGTCTGTGCCTATGTTGTGTTCATAACATCCTTGAACACCATGGGCTGTGGGCAGTTGCCATCAGCAAACACCAACCCTGCCTCTCGTGGTCCTGATTTTCTTCCTTTGTGTAGCTGGCATCTTGTCCTATTGCCCAGCCTTAGAAACCAGCCCAGAAGATACAATACCGCTTCTGAGAAGGACCTGACACAACAGAGATTATTGCAATCAATCATGTTATGGATGAGGGAAGAGTGACTTATCTTGATCTTGCCCAAGTTTGATCTTGGGCAAGGACAATTCTCAAATTTGGTCTGAAACAGATGGACCAATAGATCAATAGACCTCCCTGTAAGAAAATATCCATCAGCTTTCAGACCTTAACCTCTCTATCAGAGAGGCTTCACTCTCTGCTTCTCATTAGGGGTGCACACTGAAACTTTGTAATCAGAAAGATATGGAATGTCTTAAAGATGGAGACATTCTGAATCTGAAAACACCTGAATTAGCCTCAAGTGAGAAGTGCCAAAATGCAGAAAGAGTTCCAGTCAAAGCACCTCTCAGTGACCATATCTGCTCTGAGCTTTGTTGTTAAGGCCTCCCTATAATCTGAAGCATTTTAAAACTTCTGCATTGCAAACTCTCTCCTCATTCTCAGCTCCCCTAAAAGAAACCTGATGCTTTCTTTCAGCAACAGCAAACGTGGTTTTCTTCCTTCTTTTGTCTGGGTCTTCAGCAAACTCTTACTATACCCCCTTGCTTTTCCAAAAAACCTTGAAAGGCAGCTGGGTGGTGAGCAGTTATTGTAGATGGCCTGATGGGGCCCGTGGGTCCTGCCAGCTATTCCTGCACCCCTTTGATGCTGCTGAAGCCTAATTCCTCATGCAAGGAGGGTCCACTCCCAGAGCACATTGTGCATCCCAGAGAGAACGAGCTCTGATTGTGCTGCCAGACAAAGCACAGCAGAGAGCTGCTGGGGCTGACAATGGAGACACAAAGGTGGCTGAGATCACACACTAAGGAGGGGAGGGAAAGAAAGACAGACAAACTTTATTGGAGTTCAGTGGCTGAGAAGAATAGCCAGGCTCAATTGGAAGACGGTGGAACAGAAAAGGAATTTCCACAGAGGTGGTGGAAAAGAAAAGCGATGGTGTTTCATCAGTTCAGTAAAGGGCTGGGATTTTTCTTTGAGCATTGACAGACCTTCTGTTTTTTGAGCTGTTTCTTTGGCTTCTAGGGCTTCTAGCCCAACCTTTATGGTTCAAGGAAAACTACTACTTGCAGTGCCTTTGAGGTAGAGAGTATGTTAAAAATATTGGCTTTTTAGAATTACCAGATTATTTCAGTGTGGGTAAAATCTTAAGAATCTTTCTCTTTCGTTTTTCCTTTCTTCCTCCACTTTCCTCCTCATGCATTCCCTTTTAAGGTAACAAGCTAAAAATCAAACAACATTTTTTTTTCCATTTTAGAAAATGTTTCCAGCTGGGGAAAGCCTTTGAACTGAGGCAAGGCCACCAGCCATTATAGGGACAAAGTGGAATAAGGATTATGAAAAGGCTACTGGTGAATGGAGGGACTTATATTTAGAAATTAAATGGGAAGATCAATTCCTTGAAAACTAGATTTTAAAAAATAAATTTAGTAGACTTTTCCTAGCTTTTTGTTGTGATTTATTCCATGCTGTGTATCCATTACATAATGTATTTTTGTGTAATTTTATACCACTAGTCAGGTGTGCTGTGAATAGCTGTGCTGACTTTCAGGTCCATTGAATTTATCCAACAATAAGGATGTGGCAGCATACATCGTATTGTGCAATTAATGGAAATCTGAGCTGTAAAACAACATTTCAGATTTAAAGCTCTGCTTTTTGGAGGTGACAGGATTTGAGATTCTCTTGTTATTAGCATTCAATAGGACTGAAAATGAGACAGTTACAATCAAGCACATTTGAAGAGGATGAGAAAAATTGAGTATAGGCCCTCTTCAATATAACAAACTTATTTCACTAAAATGATAAAATGAAGCAGAGTTTAAAAGGAAGATGATAAAGAGTTGGAGACAACAACAACATGCTGAAAAAAACCCCAAACATTTCTTTTTCTGTTCTTTCTTAGATGTTTTCTGGATGCTCTAATGATCACCCCACAGGTCTGAGCTCTCTAGGTCCCTGGGAGAGCATCCTTTTTCTGCCTTCCTGCCCCATAGGTCTGAACACAAGCAGGGGAGATATCAATGTCAATAGGCATCTCTAACAATGATGTACAGTATAGAGTTTAAAAGGATAATAATCAATTGTGTTCCAGTTCTTGGTTTATGTTATATCCCTTTCCCTCCCTTCACAAGGTTTTCTTTGGAATATGATGGTGCCCTTGTTCTTAAGGCTCACTTCAGCTCAGTGTTTGGAAATCACCTACCACAGTTAAAGGAATGGGGCAATATGAATAATAAATTTTATAGATATGAAAGGATATGTTGAATAAACGCATTTACATTTTCTCCCTTTGCAATACTTTCCTTACACTATGTGCTTTAGACTGATCAAATATTATAACAGAAATAATTGGATAACTTATTCCATGGAAAGAGAACATGTTGATATATAGAATATTATTCCTTTATCATATCAATTCACTTTTTAAACTACATTTGAATCACACTATGAATTTTGGCATTGAATTTCCTAGCATTTTCCAGATGACTAATCAGGTCAAAATCAATTTATTGCAACAAACTTTGGTGGAATGATCTGTAATACCATGGCAGAAGTAGTTTGTGACATAAATATATGCATCTTCATTTGCATACAACCATTTCAGTTTGGCCATTTGGCACCTCCTTGAATAGAAAGTTAACTCCCCTTATTCCTTTAAATATTGGCCTGTGGCCTGTTCAATATTAAATAAATTTGCAGTTAGACTTGCTGGGACCATACCTTCCTCAAAATTAAGCAGAATAAATCTTTGAAATAATTCCTTTGGGATCTCTGCCACCTCCTTGTGGCCTTTAAGAGTACTTTTTTATGATCTAGTTGTTACCAGATAGTATGGTTTTAACCAGTGATATATTGGATGAGAAATGGCAGGCACATTTGAAACAAACAAACAAACAAAAAAAAAACAGCAAAAGAATGTCTGAAGGTACATATATGTAAGAAAGTCACCAATTTTGATAATGTCCCCTTAAAGTTTTACTGTTGTACTTTCATTGTAAGTTTCAGTTTGTACCTGCACAGTGTCTGCTCTGACAGGTCATCCCTTATGAGTTATGGTGACCCAAATGTGGGATCAGTATCCAGTCAGTCAATTCTGTGACCAGCAGTGAATATTACCTGTGAGCTACAGATGAATTAGTGACACTATGGAACTAATGTGAGCTGGGATTTCTGAGGGATGTGCTGTTGCACAGAGCAGCACCGCTGATAAATATATTTTCATATTGTCCTTTTCAGCAGAGCACAAGTGTTTTAATTCCTTGGGCTTAACTTGTCTAACATTTACTTCACCAAGCAGGTCCCCTCATGCTGGGGGTATAGCAAAACTTAGGGAAAAATGTTATTTATAAAAGAGTGACAATATTGTGTGATTGCATGGTTCTTAGAAGACATAATGCAGGTGGTTGCCCCTGATTTAGCCTCCAGCAAGAATGGCAAGCCAAGAAGGCTGTGTGGCCCTTTGCTTCAAGACATTACTGGAAGAGCAAATTCCAGCCTAATATCCTTGGATATTGTTAGGATGGTTATTTGACCCCAACATAAAATGGTAAATAAATTGTGCATTACTGCAATATGGATTCATGCTTTTTTCTAGTTCCAGGACCTGTTCTTTCTATCCCTTTAACTGCTTGACTGAAAGTCTTTCTCAAATGTAGCTATCTATGTTCATGCATGTGCTGATTTGGACTGAGGCAGGGTTTATTTTCTTCATAGGGGCTGGTATAGAGTGATATTTTGGATTTGTGGAAATAATTTTGAATTTAAGGATGAAATTTGGAAATAATTTTGAATTCAAGGATGTAATTGCTGTCAAGTAGGGCTTACACAGAGTCAAGGGTGTCTCTGTTCCTCGTCTCACCAGTGAGGAGGCTGGGGCTGCACAAGGAGCTGGGAGGGGACACAGCCAAGACAGCTGACCCCAAGGGACCCAGGGGAAATCCCACACCATGTGGTGTCATGGTCAGCATAAAAAACTGAGGAGAAGGAGGAAGAAAGGGGACATTAGGAGTGATAATATCTGCCTTCCAAGTCAGTGTCATGGGTTGTTGCAGTAGGGATGGACACAATGACACAATAGTCCGTGTTCAGGTGGCAGCAGCCAACTCCTGCTGAGTGCTGTTCTCCTTAGGTGGTTTTGGAAGTCCACACAGGTTGTCCTGATTGCCTGAATTAGTTGTCACTTGGATAACTGGCCAATGGCTGCCTGTGTCCCCAATGCCCTAGACAGGTCGAGTTACATAACTGAGGTAGTTATAGAATTAGTTATATTTAAATTATAAAATTATAATTAGGATTATTTGTAACTGTGAGGCCTCTAGGCCAGCTGTTAGCCACCACAATGGATGAAGGAGCCCTGCTTTCTTGGGGGTGGCTGAAAAGTGTCTGCCCATGGGAAGTGCTGAAAGAATTCCTTGTTTAGCTTTGCTGGCATGCGTGGCTTTTGCTTTACCTGTTAAACTGTCTTTATCTCAGGCCACAGGTTTTCTCACTTTTATCCTTCTAATTCTCTTCTCCATCCCACTGGGGGGGTGAGTGAGTGAGTGAGTGAGTGAGTGAGTGAGTGAGTGAGTGAGTGAGTGAGTGAGTGAGTGAGTGAGTGAGTGAGTAACTGGTTGGTGAGTTGCCAGATGAGGTTAAACCCCAACAGTACCTACAGGATGAGAGATCTCTTCTAAGCTTAACCATTTAATCATAAACATAAAAGATCCCACAAAATCTTCTGGGAGCAGGAGACTGCCAGCTGCCATGCCCTAGTCAGAATCTAATTATATACAACACAACTATTTATATTTCACTTAAACAAAACTCTCCATAAAACTTCTGTTTAAAAGTTTGTCTATACTACTCCTAAAATCTGATTGCATTTGTGAAAGTATAATTTCCACACTACTGCCAAAATGTACTTTAAGGGTGTGTGAGTTATCACTCTAAGTGAAAGCATTTAGAAGACTTATGGGAGGAAAAGCACATCGTGTCACACACACAAAAACATGATTTCTGGGTTAAATTATCACAGAACAAGGACAATAAACAATTACTTGGTTGTTATAGGCTGTGTCAATTAGGTTAATATGTCTGTATTTTCACTATATCTGAGCCATTTTGTGGCAGACAGCATGCAAAGATGATATAAACTCTGCTGTGATCCCTGTGTCTATAGAACCTACAAGAATTCTTAATTTCTAGAGGAACTTGACTTTTTGATTTGGCCTTTACATCGGCTCCTTGATAACAATAATGTTTTGTCATTTTTTGGCTCAAGTATTTTTCATATGCAAAGATGATCCTGTATGTTGAGAATGGAAGTTGTGATCTGTGTCTGTCTTTCCTGTAAAAGCAAATGGGAAGCTCTTCCTTCCCCTGCATGACAGAAGTTGTCATGCACCACAATCTAGAGAAAAATCCTGTCCTAACAAAGTCTTGACCCCATGAGGAGGGATTATCCACACAACAAGTCTGCTGCTGTCAGCTAGACTATTCAAAAACACCATCTCCAAGGGTCAGTCTCAAAAATCTGTCTTCCCACCCATAAAGCGATTTCTGCTGTTTATAGCTTCTGGGCAGAAAGTAAGATCAGTTAAAGAAGACTGTTTAAATGAGGGAAGAATATGGTCTGACTGCTGCATGGTTCCCTTTCCAAGGACAAAATGCATTCATGGGAAAAAATTGTCTCCATCTTCTCTTTCTTGAGAGTTTCCAAATTTTCGTGAGTGAAACTCAGAGGAATGAATAACGGGTAATGAATCAAGAACTATTGATGCAGAGACCATGAATATGTGAAACTTTCACACTGGCCTTTCCCTTCTGATCCTTAAGAATTCACCCTATTTTGAGCAGAAAATAGGACTTTTTACAGTGTCACAGCCTGCTTTCATCTGGTCATGCCTCACATGTGAAATGAAAACTCATATCCTTTTGCCTCTCTTTTCTCCCAAATGCTTTTCTCCAAATAATGATTTTCTCCTGAAATTTGGTTCATACTTCCAATTTTTATTCCTTAAGACTGTGAGCCACAAACTTCTCCCTTGAGGATCTTTGTAGTTAACTGAGCTCAGGAAAAAATGGTTTTGGTCAAAATGTGCTGGTTTTCATTTTTGTTTTGTTTCCTGACAATATTGTTTTTATTAACAACATCACCTTTGTTTAGTAATGATATTAGCCCTTTGTAGATCAATGGCTTTGTTGAGCACTGCCTTGTGATGCCTTTTGACCATGATTCAGGAGCTATTTGAGGACATGCCTGCAGCTCAGTGACCTCACGGATTCCATATGACCAGACTCATCAGCAGTGCTTATTCATGTGAATGAAAGAGTGCAGGTCTCTGTGGTTATAATTAGGACTCCATTGAAGGATTCAGCTGAATGGGTTCTTCAGTCTAATATAACTTGGGAAACACTGACTGACCAGCCTTGGCTATGGCTTTTCATGTTTTGTTTTTTTTTCTACTAAAGGTTAAGCTTGATATTAATAACTGATTGCAGGAATAAAGAACAATGTAGAACAATGCATCAAATGAACCAGCTGGAAAGATAAACTGGTAAACTTCCAATGAATTGAGACTTCTTTATCTGAGGTGTAATGCTGACCACAAACATGAATTACTATAGCCTAAATGGAGTCATTTGAGGAAGAAACATATGCTCAGTTATCATTTAGACATTCAGGCATCTCATTACATTGCAGCAATTTTTCCTTTGCCATAATTCAGCAGAAAATTCTATTTGCAATAGAAAATTAATTTTCCTACTTATGGTCTGCTACAGACATTATCATGATTTGTTGTCAAAATAAATTATCAAGAGGTGTTACATTGTACAAAATTATTTAACATATAACAGTACCTTAGAGGAAATACAGGATCTTCTCATATCCTTTACCTGTGTGTCCCTCTAAGGGAATTTCATTTGGTTGATTTATAGTGGCAGAAGAAAGACACTAACTTTTGTTGTTTTACCTTCAGGTTCATTAATTTGTACCAGTTAGCTCCCTGAATGAAATTCTAATGCTGTTTTTCATTTATTTATGCCTTGCCAGATCATGCCAAATCCTGACCACATTTAGCTCTCATCTATATAATGATTTTATCTGCTGACAATTCTATCTGGCAATATCTTCCATTTGCTTTTCTGCTGATAGATAATCTGTTAATAAAATATAATCCAAATGCAATTGATAACAACAAAATATAATCCAAATATAATTAACAATTAAAGTTGTCATTTGAAAGGCAAAAACATTTGGTCTTAAGAAAGGTGACTATGCCAGCAATTCAGGCAAATATTTGAATAGGCATTTAAGTACCATGAGAGACAAGGAATGCGATGTGATGTGAGTCCCCCTTAGTGAGGGCTTCTAAGGTTGATTGTTGAATAACCGTGTGGGAATGATGACATTGAAGGAGCTGATTCAAGCTGAAGGCAGAGAGCTTAACTAGATGATGATTTTGTCCAGCTGACATTCTCTACCATTCAGTTTTCTGTGTGAGCAAACTCCAGTGCAGAAAAAACAACCAGGCAGTGTCTGAAAGAATTTGAATTAACTCTGGCTTAGGAAAGCAAAGCGAAAAAAGTTTGCCACCCTGTGAATGAGCATTGTTTGATGAGATGCACCCAGTGCTGAATATGACCTCAAAAGAAGGTAACACCTGAAACTATTAATCCAGCAAGTGAGATAAAAGGATATTATGAGTACCTTCAATTGTTTATATTAACTAAAAAAAAGAGGGAGAGGGAAAGTGTGTTTCAATCTTATGAGTGTGTTTATTTGTTCACTAATGCCTGAAAAGCAGCAAGTTCTGAACAAATGAATGAGTGAAGTGTTCTTGTATAAAAGGTTATAAATTATATGAATTCTAATTTAATAGGAGAATAATAGGAAGCTTTAATAAGGATTGATTCTTGTTTGTTATAGCTGTTAACCAAACATAAGAGTAAGATACCATCCTCAAGGAGACATCTGGAAAATAGTATGCAGCACAATGGAATATTCATGGATCATGATAACATACAGTTCTGTTTGCTAATTTTTTATAGTGAAGGCAGTAAAGCTATTTAAAAAAACAAAGTCACAGCTGATGAGTTTCAATCCTTATTTCAGTTTCTTTTAATTAAAAGCTCAGTAGACAAACGCTTACAATAAGATTATCTTCTAGACTAACAGAGCACAGCCTTTCATTTGTTTGAAGTAACTCAGAGGACTGCAAAATAATAATAATTAAAAAGTTAGAAAATGAAACAAGTTTGTTTGGAGATGTTTGCATTCAGATCAATCCAAAATGATGAAGTATTTTGTATGTTTTCCATAGACCATGAAGCAAATCCCTAATCACTGCTTAAACATAGCATCAATTTTGTTTTCATGATTTGCAGCTGAAATTGCACTCAGTGCTTTGATCATGAAAAGCTGTGTGGCATAAATCAGTATGTCCTCTCTACCACTGAAGAATATCAACCCAAAACTGCACAACTTTAACTGAGTGAAAATGTGAGCCAGTGAGGAATTTCCAGTCTCCCAGGCTGAGAGCTTTTCTTGTCTGTCATTTGTTGTTGGTCTCATGCAGAAGGTGAGACCCAGGTGACAGCAAAGAGCCACCAATAAAGGACAGGGCTCAAATTTGTTAGTGACTACACAGACCTCAAACAAAAAAAGTAATCAAACCTCAACTGAAAATTAGTGGATTCAAGCAGGATCAGGCTGACGATTGCAGGAAATCTGGGGGTTTTTTGAACACTTGTCTAGCTACAAATGGTGTATAACATTTGTTGTCCTCATCACACATCATTTTCTTCCTCCTCATTCTTACTAGTAATACTAGTCTGGAGTTCAGTAAACTTAGAACTACTATCAATATACAGGTCTACAGTAGTATAAAATTTTTTTAAAACATTTATTCAGTCTCTGTTTACCTTTATGCCTCCTTCACACCCTGAAAATCCGTTATAAAGTAATAGCAGGCTTTAGAAAGGTCACAGGGCACACAGTGTGACCATTTTCATTGTGAAATCAAATCTCCCAGAAGCTTATTTCTAGATTCATGAACACTTTTCATAACATCTTGGTGATTTGTGCTGACATCAGTGTCCATATTCAAAATAAATGCAAAAATGTTGCTTTTAGTTAGCGTTTTGGTCACTTTGTAAACAGATTATATAATTCCCTTTGCAAACTGATTGTATAGCTATGGAAGGTAGGATTCATGGTATGACAGTGTGCCAAGCTGCATCCACATTGCCTATGGTAGATTCCCAAATGTTAGATGCAGGAATTGGACAACTATTTTTGGATAATTTTTTGCCAAAAAGTACCCATTTTCTGCATAATCTAACCAGTTTACAGATAATTTTGGGGAGGCTAGAATGAAGTGAGGAGGAGGTCAAGAAGTGAAGAGTATGGGTAAATTCACACAAATATATATTCAGAGATGGAGAAGTGGAGAGTATAGATATATTCAAACAAATAATTCCCAGGGAACTGCAGTTATCAACAAAAAAACATTTTTTCCCCTCCAGAACAAGGGCAAATTGCACTTAATCATTACTAAAAAAGGAAATTAGGTAAGTCTTAGCCATGTACTTCTCTTTTTGCCTTATGGAGTACATGGACAAACCTTATTTTACTAATTTAATAAAGTTAACTGGTAAATTTTGAAGACAATTCATTTTTTATGGGCCAGTCATGAAGACCTCACTGTAAATATTTTCACCGTGCAAAATGCTTGCAGCTGGGGCTGAGGAGCAAATCTGTGTTTCAAATCCTGAATTGATTCTGTTCAGGATTGCCTACATCTCTATCGCCCAGTGGTAATTTAATATCCTTCAGCAGACCTTTCTCCCTGCTGCCTGTGCAGCCATCACTACTTGCCTTGTAAATTATTTTTCTACCTTTAAACAGGGAAGGGAAGAAAAATGCCCAGATGAGCTGATGCTGGTGAAATCATCTTACCTGCAGCAGACACAGTTGCTGGAATGTTTACTAAGACCCTCCATCCTTTCATGCCTGACAGGCTTAATGAGCCCAATGAGTACAGCTCTCTGTGTGGCTTGAATGTCTCAGCAGCTTTTCAGGTAATGCTGCCTCCCTCTGAGTTCCAAGGCATGAAAATATTAATTACTCATTCACGATATGAACAACCTGTTTTTATTTTATTTGTTGCAAATTTACCACCAAATTGTTCTCTTTTTGTTGTCTTTTAATTTGTTGGGTTTTACTCTGGCAAAGGAAATAGTGGGTAAGCTGGCAAATTTGAAGATGACTCACAAGAACCAAGGACTGTTTTCAGTTTGTTTTTTCTCTCCAACATAAATATTTTTACCCTGTTCAGAAATCTGCTTCTTGGAAACACCTCCCCAGTTTCTCAGTCTGTACTGAAGGCAGATACAACACATTCCACATTACAGATAATAATAATAGAAAGAAGTCTGTGACATTTCATCTACTTATTTTAGTGTCTATGGTGTAAAGCTCACTGATGACACCCAAGGTGTCTTGCAGAGATAAGGTGATACTGTTTGCTCATATTTTGAAGGAAAATTTCGCTGTCTTCCATTTAAATATTTACAGTGAGTGCATTCATCAGGACAGCTGCTTTCAATAGAGAAGCACAGCTGGAACTATGTGCTTGTGTGCTGGGTAATTTATTTTACATTTTACATGCCATAATTTAGGAACAGAATGCTAATTTCAGTCTGAATTTTCTAGGGATGATAGGCTTGCAGGGTATGTGGTGTCCTTGACTGTGGGATCTCAGCACCTCAGGATGGAGGTGCAGAGAGGCCGAGACCACCCTTGGGGGGCTCGGGAATCCTGGAATGTTGCCAGAAGTGTCTGGTGGCAGGATTTTGATCCTACACAGGAGATGAGACCTGTATGAGGACTGGGAGGAATTCACTGGGTGAATGGTGAAGGGATAAGTTAGTTAAAGTGTAAAACACAGGGTTTAGGATTTTGGTACAGGGGGGTCTAAAGAAGTAAGATGGAGGAATTGGGGCGTGTCCTGTCCTTCTTCTTCTTCTTCTTGGCCTCCATCTTCTGTGGTGGTGGTGGCACTTTGGGATTGGTCATTACTAAAAGTGCACTGGTTAATAAGGGTAGAAGGTATTGGGGAGAAATGATAAATATTGTATACGTAACTTCGAGTATAAAGATAAGTGACCGCCCCGGGGGCTCGCAGTGTGCCCATGGCTGACTTGCTGTGCAGACCTCTGTCGGGCTGAAAGAAAATCTTTTAGATAAATAATTAATAAACACCAAGACCGAGACAAGATCAGAAGTCTCTCCTCGTCCTTTGAAGCGTCGGCTCTCCAAGGCCATCCCTGGGCCTTTCCAGGCCACCAGAACAGCAACACAGAAAACCTTACACTTGACCAGCATTAGGCAGATAGTGAGCAGACCACTTCGTCAGAAATGCAGTTTTAGGATTTCAGACTAAAAGAAGGAAGGGTTTTACCCCTCAGGTTTCCTTGAGAGAAAGTTAACTCAAGGTAGCTCAATAACTTATCTTCAAATGGTATAGTTATACCCCTGTTCCAGGATATATCTGCCAAAATTTACCAGTCAGACCAGGGAGAAATTTCACTTTACTATGAATAAGAAAACTATTTCTGGGATTTAAATGAACAGAGCCTCTCCAGCAAACCATACCTCCTCCTCCTGAGCTTGGCTCATCCTGAAGGAAAGATGTCTTTCCTCTCTTTCTGTTTGCAGACCTGAGCCCACAACCACCATCAAATGTTCTGCCTCAGAATCTCTGTGGTGTTTCTTCCAGAGTTTTGGGCTGCTGCAGAAGGGTTGGGATGGTTCTTTAAGCAAATGCTTACATGCTGGGTGTGGACTCTGAACTTATCAGAGAAGCTGTACAGTAACAACAGACATGCAAGAGTGAAAGGTTTGATGTTGATTTCTCCAATCCATCCAGTCTGGCCAAAAGATATGGACAAGACACAGCAGTGTCCTAGAATTAAATATGTGGCCTGCTGGATGGGTCCTGCCAGCAGGTGCTTTGTTTTCTTGACTGAAGAATGTGGTGTAAGGAGGAAGAATGCATAAGGAAATTGGGAGTAAGTTCCCTTTGTTAAAGACTTCTTAGTGAGAAAAGATATAAATGAGGCTGACATTGTTAGAGGCCCAAAGTGTGACCCAGATGTTCATAACTAGAAAAAGGTTAAAGGAGGAAGAAAAATAATGAGTCAGTCTGCTGAACAGGTGCAAGAAGCATGGGGAATAAAGAGGAGAATCTGGGAATCTTAATTGTAATATAGTGAACTCAATTGGCAAACCAGGAAGCTGGAGGATGTGACTGCAAATAACTGAATTATAACATCATCTGCAGATGCTTTGTGCCTTTTTCTGTAGTGGAATTGTCATTTCCAACATATTACAAGTTTAAAATTTCCCCTCAACCAACAGGTATCCTTTCACCAAATCAGCTGCTACAGAAGAGGCTTTGCACTGGGAAATACCTCTCAGGCATTTTTCTTTGAGAAACAGCAAATGTTACACAGTACCCTACAGAGCAGGTTCCTGGCACTGCTACCTGTTAATGCAGAACCACCACACTTTGAGGCCCACTCAAGTAAGAACTCCTAGCAACCTGATTTATACATTCATGAATTTCCTTCTTTCAGAAAGAATTTTGCACCATCCTTTGTTGGTTTTTATAGAAATCAAATAAAAATTAATGTTGATAGTTGAATTATCTTCATTAGATTTCAGGGCAAACAGGCTCCTGAGGTGAAGAAAAGCATCTCAGATCTCACAGAATACTTCTTGCCCATTCATAAACTCAGACTGAACTACTTTCAAAGGTTGCATTGATATTCATTTGGAAAATAATCTTTTCAACTATGAATATTAGAGATTGGTATGCAAATTTCCCAACACTGATCTTTAAGCACTTAAATCCAAAAAGAGAGGTTGAGCATTTGAGGTTTGTACTGCTCCTACCTATTTGTATTAAATGAGTTGGCACTTCTGAAAATATGCCCTTTGTGACATGTAAACTCTGGAGTACCAAATACTGCCAGAAAAAGACACTATATTATTTTCTCAGTGTGATACAGATTTGCTTTAGCAAGTCTATCAGCTGTGAATCAGTTCATTTCTTTAAAAAACCTGTGAGTGGTGTACAAAAGGTCTACAGTGGTGTACAAACAGTCTACACTGTGTGTAGGCTGATTTCTCGAGCTGGCCGGGAGATGCCACAGTCCATGTGCAGGCAATATCACTCTGGAATTCAGAAATGAAAACAGCACTCGTAAACTTGACATAAACTCTAGTCTGCAGCAATCTGGAGCAGATAGCAGAAGAAAAATGCTAATGGAGAAGTGAATGTTCTTTAAGACAGCTGATAAAACACTCATTGAAGCATATATTCTTATCTGTATCACTCTCATCCTTGAAAAGGTATTTCTAGTTGATTCTTAGAGAATTTTTAGATGGTATCTTTGTAAAGAAAATGGTAGTTATTTTTTTCTTTCCATATCTAAGCACTTTTGCAGCTGTGTTTCTTTCTTCCCTCTTTATCATTGGCACTAAATTGACATGTGAGACACGAATCATATGTGATTGAAATATCTATCTGTATGCCATATTACTGTGTCCTATCAATAAAGCCATATTTGTCAGAGAAATCAGTCATTCCTCCATTTTAGCTCTTTATCAACAGCAAAACCTTCCTTTTGAATTTCTTGTGTGACAGCTCTGTCTGTAGCACAACATCCATCCGCAGCACGTTTTTAGTCTGGCAGATTAATAAGTTAATAAATGTCTAGATGAAATGAAGTCCAGAATTCTTCTTGGGAATAGTCTTTGAATGTTTCAGCTTCAAAGAGCTCACTTGGTTGTCACATGATATGAGGTTCACATTAAACAAATCTAATCACTTACCATTGACCTTGCTTGTAATAATACATAAAATCTCAGATACCAGTTTTACAATGTTTTTTTCAAAGTCTGTCCATTTTTTGGGCCTTCAGAGAGAATATTTTTCCATTATATGGATACAGATAGGAATACGTGAATCAGGATTACAATAAAATGTTTATTTTTTTAGAGTTTGGTCTAGGTTAGGACTGGGGAGAAATCTGGTTTTATTATTAACATACTCTTTAGGCAGATCTGCCTCAAACTCTGGTTTTCATTCAGTCAGAAATTAAAAGTTCTGTGGAGACTTATTGTGTCTTCTGAAGGAGGCATACAGTAATTTACATACATGCCGGTACAACTTTACCTAATTTCTCTTGTTTTGTTTTGTTGAAGTCACTGTTATATTTTTAGGTCACTCACAAGCATATTCTCTCAAATCTGTTGTTCATCTGTTTTTCATTTTCGTGCACAATAGCCAGATAAAATATCAAATGGCTGTTTTCTATTATGCAGTGCTTCAATCTGTGGGATTTTTCCCATGTGTAAAACAATCATTGTCAGAGCAGGAACAAAACAGCGTGATGAAATAATTAATAACTGTTAGTTCAACTCATTATTGACCTAACCCAAATCCCATTCATGGTAATGAAAAGATTTCCAGGGATTTGGGATACATTAGGTATGAAACTAAGGGTTATGCAAAGTCTTTTACTGTCTTTCTGCAATAAATGCTAAAGACTTGTTTGTGCTGATGTTGAAATCTCAGTGGTGAGGGGTAGGAGAGGGGGAAGAGAGAGCTTTTAAGATAGAAGTATTTCATGTGCCACTTCAAAACTGTCAGGACTCCCCTACTCTGTCAATTCAATTTTAGATATGAAACTTTTCAATCAGATCACTGAATAAAATTTTACCCTTACAGTGAGATCTCCCTATATACAAATGCTTGGAGACATTCAGTTATGCATTGGAAAGACTCAAACGAAAATAATACCTCTACCCTGGGAAGGATCAGCAGAGCTTCAGGCTGAACATAAAATTATGGTAGGAGGAGATGCCAAAAAAAAAGATCAACTGTTAAGTGACATAGTAACATCTAAAATTAGATTTAGGAAAGGTTTCTGGAGCACACAAAGCAAATTGCTTTTTCAGACTGTCACAGCTATTTGGGGGAAGGCAAGACTGAGAAAAATTTTTCAAAATGGAAATCCAAGTTAATCAGAATGCCTATATTTATCAGGGGGAGAGCATATCTTCAGCTCTGACAAACCAATTGTGAATCTCCAAGTGTTTCGACTCTTACCTGTGCAGAAAACTCCTTTGTGATGGGTGAATTTGATCAACAAGGTCTATGGTTTTGTTTTGGGTTACTCACAGAGGAGGCTTTGTTCCTGGATGGAGAGAAGGACTACCAGGTGTATGTATCTCACCCCAGCTCCTCCCTGCATTACATCTCCCAGCAGTGAGGGCAGGAACACCTTGGCTCTGGAGTCTCATGTTCCTCAGGGGGGTAAACCACTGAACCAGTGCTGCCCTCCTTCTCCTTTGCTGAGGATATAGTGAATCTTTTGAGGCTGTAACTGAATGTTTTGCTTGGAGCACAGCAACTTTTGCTTTTCAGTCTGGCTTTGCCATTATTGCCTCAGAACACCGTGCATTGCCACAGAGTGGGCATCTGAGCTGCTGGGTGCTTCCAGCACACAGGGTGACTATTCTTTGATCAGAGAAAATGTCCAGTGATCATAGAAACTGCTGATTTTATGAGCTTTTTTCAAGGGCAGCAAGGAATGTGTACTCAACTCAGTCAGCAAAGTTTTAATATTATAATGAGATGTAATTTCTGTGTGCATTGAAGCATGGCATGCAATGCCCTTTTTAAAGAAGTAGCATTCAAAACAAAGCCCCATTTATTGGGGTCTGTAAGTAATAACACCGAATAGTCGAAAAGAAGGCTTTGCTTCTTTTTTGAAAAATAGTCAAGGTTATAATTTTATAATGTTTATGATTTTCATTACATTCAAAACTGGGCATCACAGATCTTTCAAACTCGAATTTCCCTTTTTGTCACAAGAAAATAAGCAAGGTAATGCTGAAACCATTAATTCAAACACCTATAAAAGCCAAATTTTTGTATCTTTGCTTTCCCTGCTTGAAAGATAACATGTATTATTTGACTCAGTGACAAAACTATTGTTGAGATTGGATATCTGCACTGGATGATATCCTTCTGGCCCAGGATAAGTGCATGCCCTCAACTGTGGTGCTCACACATCTCTCTAGGTAGCTTCATCTGGAGTGTGGTGCACTTGGTCTGTGAGGGTGCTGATGGATCTCCAGTGCTGCACTGCAGCCTCCCAGCCTCCCTTGATGCCATGGAAGGACCTAAGTCTTCCTAACTGAGGCCAAAGAGGAAGATGTCTGTGGATTTCTAGGTTTAATAAATGACCCTAATTTAGGTCATCAGTTCATATCATGGAGCTGTGGTTCAGATTTCATCTATGGCCTTAACATTGAACAGAATTATTATTGACTTTCATGTTATAATTGGCAATGATTATGAGTTTTCTCAGGATCAGCCATGGCAGCTCAGTTAATGGCCAGCTCAGCTGGTCAGAGCACAAAACTTCATTTGAAGAATTGCCTTGGTAGTATTTTCTGATTTTCTTAAAATGAAAGGTTTGAGTGTTTTCCTTGAAATAACTCAATTCTTTAAGCAAATCCCTCTTGCTAAACTACGCCTGAGAAACTTAAGTCTTACAAAATTCTTTGTAAAAGTAAAACTTTGTAAAACTTTGAGAAAGTTTGGACTACTCTGCAGTTTGAATATACAAGGCAGACCCCCTACTTGAGATCTCATATGTATATGCAGTTCCAGTGGCTTGAAATGGTCTCCATATGGTTGCAAGGACCTGAGTAATCAATCTAACTGTACAACTGGAATTAAATTTTATGCACAGTATTTCACTGCTTTTAGGAGTTCATCAAAAAATCTAGTATTCATTCTTATTTGAAATACTGAAAAGAGAAATATCAAGAAGTGTGGAAGTTCTAGTTGGATGAGCCTCTTGCTCTCTCCTCCCAGCTGTATTCACACATCAAGGTACAAATCCCATGTTTGTATTGTCTTTGGTACTCATGAAAGAAAGTACCCTGAAGTTCCTGGTCCTAGAGCCTGGCATTGAGGGTGAAACCTCAGGGCCATTCAGGTCAGAGGGGTCATGTTCAAAATCTGTCTTGGATAGTGAAGTTTTTTTCATTTTGTTACCCATATGTAGCTCTACATGTTTCAATAAAGCTCATTGAGAACACCCTTCTTTAGCTCAGCTGCCTCATGTTGAAGTTGTAATCATTGCCACATGTTCTGTAGATAGGATTTTATCCTCTTCATATCCTGAGATTGACCACCAAATTCACTGCAGATTCAGTCTGACTGTTGTGAAGGGCTTTTAGGGAGAATTGTGTTCTAGGCAAATCCAGATTCTATCAAAAAAGATAAAATACACAGAATGCAATGGATTCTCAGGTCTGTGTTTTTTCTTGGTAAGAAATAGGTCTGTCTGATCAACCTGAGATGTTTTTCTCTCCTTTCTCTATTACCTTCCCAATACAGGTATTGCAACCCATATTCCTAGAAGGAATTCTGACACCACTTGTGGGATTGCATACCTTCCTAAATACCAAGTGGAGGGTGGTGTTTGGCTGATTACAGAATTGCTGAAGTGAGAGGGACTTCTGAGGCTTTAGTTCAATCCTTGCTCAAAAGAGGGCAAGGTAGCCCAGGGCCATAAATGATGGTTTTTTGTTTTTTTTCAGGAAAATAAAGGACGTTCTGTTGTGGAGTCCTTCACTGTGGATGTGACAGTACAGGGTGGGATAAATTGCTTCAGACTTTCTTCAACTTTTTGTCAAAAGCAATATCAACATTGCAGACGGGTTTGGGGTGGCCACTGAGATTGTATCCAGAAAGGATACAATCAGAGGGAGCTGCTTACCACATCCCAGTGTTTCCTGACATGTATGTATAGACACATGCATAAGAAAATGTGTGTCTTAAGTATATATGTGGGTACATGCATATGCATTTATGTACATCTACATTTATGATTGGGTGACTGAGGCCCCACACAAAAAGGTAAAATGTTCCATTAGGTGTGATCTGCAAGAGATGACCGTGGCTCTTTATTGCTTTATTGCTTGCAGAGCTTCACTCTCAAAGACCAGTGAAACATCAACACAGTGTATTTCCTGTCTCAATTTACAAATCCTCTCAGTACAAGAATTGGTAGCGCAGCGCTAAATACAATAAAATAGGGTGAACAGTAAGTGACAGTACTGTTTCTCAAGTAACATATCTCAGTTTATTCAGCATATTTCTGCTCTTAGAGAATGAAATATTCTAAATAGTGGACAAAAATATGTTTCTTGATAAAGGAGAAAAAAAAATTGGTTAAATTCCCATTTTCAAGTCCCACTCATGCAGATATTTTTATAGTAGATATAGATATATCAGTTTGATCTATTGTGTAGCTGCAATAAGAAAATATAATATAGAACTAGAAGTATAAATTGACTTCCTACAGCTGAACTGGACTTATTAGAATTTAATTTACATATGTTATATTAAAGTAAAAAATAGAATTGTATATTAGCACCGGATTACTTCTGACTTGCAATTTTTCAGAAGTGTTGAAGGATTTAGCAGTCAAAATCCCCTTTGAGGCTCTCAAGTGTTCCACAATAAGTGCCTACAGTTGGCTGACACCAATTCTACTTAATACCAGTAGGCAAAGAAAGTAATCTGCTTTATTTCATGCTATCTGGTCTCTATTGTGTCCTGCTTTCAGGGCACGTACTGCTTTCACAGTGCCACTGAATGTGACTAGCGTGCCACTCACTGTGCAGGGCTGTGTCTGCCAAAGGGACTGAGGGACATGTTGGAAAGGTGTATACAAGGATGGCAACCACCCTAATGAGCAGAGACAGCACAAAGCTTAATTCCTTAGGAGGGTGGCACAGTGAACATTCTAACCATCATTTTAGACCCTGATTAGGGTGAACTTTAAATTAGATTTAATTTAAGTGGCAGCTAATGGGGTAGTTTAGTCTTTCTCTTCTGTTCTTATAAACACAAATTGGTGTTCAAGTCCTATTTGTTTCAAAATTGTCTCATTTTCTTGCTGTGGTGAGCTACTCTTCAGCAGTGAAAGGAAAGAGTTCTTGGAAGCTCTTGAAGAACCTCAAGACACTTACAGTACAAAAAATATATATGAGATGCCTGCAGCCTCTGAGAAGTTCAGAGGGTAACAGAGAAGGAGAGAGCTGTTATAAAACACTCTGACTGGAAGAAGAAAAGCTGCTTCCTCTGTGTTTAATTACTCCTTCGTGGCACAACCCTTCCATCTTTCATCCAGAGCAAGTGAAATTGTGGAGACACTCTCAGCCAGCTCTCTTATAGTGGTGATGAGTTTTCAGTTCATCTTTCCTCACTGTGTTGCAGATGTGCCTGTTGTTCTTTCCCTATTTTACTTGCCTTCCATTTCTTTACCAGCTTCTCTCCCTTTGTGTATCAGAGACTGAACTCCTAATTTTCTATTCTGACTTTTCATGTTGCCCTGAACTGCTTTTGATGTCCTAGCTCTTCATTCTCTTTTTCTTAGTCCACAAATAACTTCTTTCTGACATACCTGATTTTTTCTACTATACTTCTTCCTATGTGTCACAATATTTCCCTTCCCATCTTATACTTTTTTAAGTATTCCCAAAAAGAAATACTTATGGCCAAACTCACAGGTGTTAGGAAACCTTATAAGTAAAAATCCTATAATTTATTTTTTTTTCTGGTCACTGACAAATTCCTGGGGAAAATATTACAGCTTTAGGTATTGCTTTTCCTATAAGAAAATCTCTGATACAGATATGAAACTCTCTTCAATAGCTCTCAATTATTGAAGGTTGGAATGATGGAATGACCTCAGTCATTCCAGCAGCAGCTAAAAGTGACATGTTTTGTTTCCTTGTGATGATACCTGGAAGATGTTTGCTCTCCTTTTTTCCTATTATCTCCACAGAGTGGTCTAATCTGTTAAGCTGATATATCATCTTGGACTCATGATAGCTGAAAACCTGCACCATACTTCACCACATAATGTATTCATACCCTATAGTGATTGTGAAGTTAGAGTTGGACACAAGATCGCAAGAAAGCAAAAAGTTCATGTGGTTGCCAACAGGGAAACTGGTAAGAGAAATTTGGCTTATTACAGAAGTGAAGCCTGAGGATCTAACACTGGCATCTGAACACAGGATCCATGCCAATTAAACTCAGAGTTTTGATTTTTCTGCTTAAATTTACACAAACACACACACATACAAGGACTCTGTTTTTGTGGTGGATTGACCTTAGCTGGCTGCAGTGTGGCAGCTGAGCTGCTCTGTCGCTCCTCCTCCTCAAAGGATCTGGGTGTGGGGAGGAAATATGATGAAAACATTCATACCTTGAGATAAGAACAGGGAGTTCACTTACCACTTAGTGTTAAAGGCAAAACAGATCTGACCTGAGGAAAATATTAATGTTAATTATTGCCAATTATTAACATAGTAGGACAGCAGGAAAAAAACCAACCCAGAAGCTAAAAATGTCTTCCCTCCACATGCTTCTTCCTCCTAGGCTCAGCTTCATTCATGACTCTTCTTCCTCCCCACTGCACACAGTGTAGGGGATGGGGAATGGGGTACCCAGGCAGAGACAGGACTGCACCACTGCCACTCCTTCCTTCCTGCTCCAGCGTGGGGTCACTCCCACAGGGTATCCTCCTGCATGAGCTGGGTTCTTTGTAGACTGCAGTTTTTCAAGAACTGCTCCACTGTGGATCTCTTCCATGAGAAACACCAGTAAATTAAGCATTTTTAACCTAAATGGTCTTTTTGGAAATTTTGGCCCAGTGGTCAGTATTGAATTTTGGAAAATCAGACTCAAATTACTATATCAGGGTTTATCTTAAAGTGACTACAATTATTTAAATTGATCAGATATCTGCATGTACTATTTCTTTGATTTCTGAATGTTCCCTGTATTATCAGCAAACTGCAGCCCCAGAAAAAATGTGATTGTGCATATTTGTCATTCTTGCTGTTTCCTCTGTTTTTTTCCCCAAGAGCAAAGATCTTCAGTGGGTATGTAATGAAGATAAAATCTCTTCCTGAGCAATTAAGTCTTTCAGGAGATAATTTTGTAAGTGGAAAAGGTGCTGTAGACTCTTCTTTCTGCCATGATGAGCTCTATAACCTGTTCATCATCCCTGGTTCTGCCAGAAGAGCTTGCTGGGAGCTGCCCAAGATCTTGGCTGATACCAAGCCTGTGGTGTATGTGCCCTCATGTCTGGGTGTGTTGGAAGAGATTTCTGGAACTGGTCATTGGTGCCATGGAATTTCTATGAATGGCATTGTCTGTCATCTGTGATTTTTTTTTTCCTCTTCAGTACAGGGAAGCTGGAGGATGCTAGTGAGGATCTGTGGGCAAAGTGTCAACACCCTTCAGAAGCTGGGTATTACTGTGGCAATGGTTTAATTCCATAGACAGATCAGAAAGTTTTGTGAAAAGCTGGTATAAATGCAGAGCTGATACATGAAATTCTGCAGTGCTGAATTTTGCTCTCCTTCTTCATCCCAGGGAACAAGAGGATTAAGGGATACTGCAGCAGAAACCTTTCCTGAGATCTACCTTCCTTGGCCTCATCTGAAATATTTTTCCTGTTATGTCATTTTGCTTTGAAAAATAAAAAGCACTGTTGCTTGAATCAAAGGTAGGCTCTTTTAAAAATGTGGTTTTAAACAGTTCAATCTGGCTCCTATGCTACTGTTGATGAGATAGAGCATTCTGAGTATCACGAATGTGTGTCTTATGGGGTTTTTTGTTGAGAAGAATTGATATTTGCTTGTGTGGGATGGGAGAAATAGCCTGCTACTACAAATCCTCATGTAATTTCCATTAAGTTAAAAAGACTTTTACTGCACAGTTCAGTAAGGGTATGGGCTGGAGATATTATGTCACTTTTTAGCAGATGGTGTAGCAATTTCATTTGCTGGAGAGTGTTACAATGCACCACAAGTATTTAATCCTTCTTAAACTGTAGAGAGTTCATTACATATAAATCTGATACTCATTTCTTGTTTTCCACTCTATGACGGTAATAGTGCTGCATTACTGTAATATCTAAAATTTTTCCCCGTGGCTTATCTAAGAGGTATGTCCTTTGAAGTACTGGAATTCAATATACAAGTTTCAACAACAAAGTAAGTACAACCAGACTAAATAAAGCAGAAAATAATTTTTTAATATAAAACAATTGTGTAATGGAACCGTTTGTGTGTTATAGTCATGAGAAACTATTAATTCCTCATTCTAGGAACCAAATTATGACAATATAATTAAATTTCTTTTCCAAAGAGATCAGACTATTCAGTCAAGCAAGCTCTACTGAAGATATTAAACTTGATTCTATTTAAATCAGAACCAACTTAGTTGTGAATCTGTTCCTGTGTATGTGAAGAGTGAATGGGAATGTCCAGATGGCTCATTCATCACAATGTATGTAAAAAATAATCTATGTGAACTCCTTTTTTGTGCTGGAAGGAGATTTATCTTTTCTCTCAGTTCCTTCACCTTCTCCAGTCCTTGTTAGCAATGGCCTTTAGCTTTAAAAAAGCAAACAAAGTCCCTAGTTGTCTTGATCACCTGGAGATACAGACTTGATTAAAAAACTAAAGCATGCAGCAATTTCAGATAAAACTGCTTGTTTGGGAGCTGTTAAAAATTCACAGTTGTTAACTAAGGACATAGAGGAGGGTCTCTGATACACACCGTGCTGCAGGTCAGAGCATTCACAGACTTGTGCTGAATTAGCTCAGAAAACCAGGCTGTTACATGTGACAAATACATATCCATGATACTCAATTAATTCAAGTAAATGTTGGTACCTAATTTCCAGAGGTTTCTTTTCTAAGAAGAGGATTTAGGACTCTTTAGCTTCACTGAACAAAGGGTGAGGAAACTGGTGGTAAATGTACTTGAAATGAGAGAAATATGTATTCCAAGAATTTATCAGGAAACTTCGTTATTGTTTTGCTTAACATTTTACAGTAAAGTTCTTTACAATACTCTCTCTGCATTTTCAGAGAGTTAGTTAGCATCTATTAATATTGGAAAATCTGATTTTCTGACGACCTAATGAATCAATTGGGAAGTAGAGTGAGTGTGATTAGCAAAGCAAAGCAGATTCTAGTAGCACCTCTTATAAGCTGTTCTGCAGTATTAATTAAGAAAAGAGCCATGAATTGTTTTCCTGAGGAGGCAAGAGCTGTTTCACTCCTCATGCACACCCACCATCCACAAGAGCTGCAAAAGCTCCTTGTGTAACTGTGCTGGGGTTTCTTTGTAATTGAAACACTCAGGGAAACTATTCCTGAATGCCAATCTAACCTATTGAGTAAACAATAAAAAACCACCTAAAATAAGTAAAAGGGAAGCAAAAAGAATGCTACTATTATTATAGAATTGTGTAAACCAAAAAGGTTTTGCATTTCTTTGTCAACTTGTCATTGTTTTTCAGAAAGTTTTTTGACAAAGATTTACCACAGGGTAGAACTGGGAAGAAGCTCTGTGTGGTTGTGGCAATTACACACCAGCCTGGCAGCTTTGGGCAGAGGACAGCTCTCTGTGTTGTTTATTTGGGGGGGAGACAGACGACTTACACTCATCTCCTGATTTCAGTAGTGATGTGGGTTGTTTTGTTTTGGTGTTTGTTTTTTTAACATAGCAGAGTACTTTCTAAGGACTGTTTCTTCAGCCATCGGTTCCTATCAAATATAGTGAGCTGAGTTACAGCAGCAGTGCATGCAATGGAATTCTGCCGCCATTTTGTGCATGTGCAGGAGCTCCCCATCTCTGCTGGAAGGGCAGTGGTGATGCTGCCCTGAACTTTTCCCTCCAGCACTGGGAGGGTCCCTTTTTTGGCTGATCTACCAGATATCTTTTCTGCTAAAAACCAATTCACTAATTAGGCTTGCATTAAAAGTAAATTACTGAAGGTCCAGTCTTTCTAATGTTCCCCCTCATTTGTGAGTCCAGCTCTCCTCATCTAAATCCTAGTCCACATTCAGCATTTCTTAACAGGCTCTTTTAGAGCAGCTACTGTGAAAGCAACACACCCTCTTTTACCTCAGTTGCTAACTGGAAAACCCTTTTTTATTTTCTGTAGCTCCTTTCCTCAAGCTCCGGTAAAGTGATAGCTCAATGCTCAGAACTTGTCCTTTGTTAACAAGTGTATTTATTGCAAACCTGCAGAGTGAGTTACTTTGTGGTAAATTTACTTCCCAAGCTCTGGAAGTCACCAGGCAGCTCTGGCAGCAATCAGAAGCAGTCTGCCTCTATAGCAAAGGGAGGGGGAAAAGTCCCATTTAAAGAAACTGTGGAATAGTCAAATTCATTAAAGTAAGGCTGAGAAGCATTTAAGAAGGTGACGCATCAACGCAAAATGTCTGCAATATAAATTGTCTTTCTCTGATGTGTCTTCAGTCATGTAGCATTGAGTAGGAAAGACATATCTTGTTATTCAGCAAACCTTGATGCAAATTAATTCAAATAATAATTTATGGTATAAGACAGTGCTTGTTATGGAAAATAGGCTGATGGTTTAATTTAGGGCAAGAGTAATCAAATGGATCTAGCTGAATTTATTTTATAAAATATAATAAATGAAATGTGAACTGGGTAATGTTGAAAATGTTGACATTATGCTTATTTTTTGAAGTGCATTATTAACCAACCAAACAAAAGTAGCACTAAAGGACAGTTTTTTCAAGGAACCTGACAATAAATGCTTAATGATGAGACAGAGGTTTTATCTTTCTTTTCCCAGCTCATCTGAAATTAATGTTCTAAGTGATATGGCTGTGACTGCAATCTTGGCAGTGTTGGGGACAAGTCTCTATTTCTGTTTAGAGTTTCAAACAATAAAGGCATTGGGAAAGAGAAGGTTATTATTACCAAAGCATGTTTTAAGGCAAAATGCTGTTTTCCTGCTTATTGCCTGCTAAGCAGATTGCAGGGTCAAGTCTCCTCTTCTATTGAAGTCTCTTGAAGAGGACGTTTTTTAGGCATCAAAACCTAATTAGAGAAATTTGGATCATTCCACAGGCAGCTTTGCTTTTTCCAGCCCAACCACATTTCTCCTACTTTGAAAGAAATCTGAATAAATGGTTGGTCTACAGCTCATTACATCTTGGATGTTGGAAATGGAAGGGTCTTGCAGAGGCGTTGTGTCCAGCAGGTACATCCCAGATGCTGTTATCCATCACCCATGACTGTGGCAGAGACAGTGTGGTGCAGCAACTGAAGAGGGACATTAATAAAGTCAGGGGATGAATGGTGTGCAATGTCACTCACAGCTTCATATTCAAACTTATAGGGGCTGAAAGGATGACAAGAAATACTTCTTGATTTCATGTGGAGCTGATGGGCTGCTGTTTCTGATGGTTTGTTTCCTGCCTGTGTGGGTTTTTCCCCCAGCTTTTATGATTTATTGGATTCACTGTCAGAACCTGAGAGTTCTCTTTTCTAGGCATAGGCACAGTAGAATAGCAGATTTCCTTCAGATCCTTTAGGCATGAGGTCATTCCATGTATCATTGGAGTTTCTTTGCTGGTGTTTTGCCATTGCTTTCCCCTGCATGTAATCAGCAATTTGTATGTTTAGCTTACTCAGCACTGCTCTTGTTACAGAGTTGACTTAAATGGCTGGCACTTGTGCTGAAAAACTCAGCTCCCCATCTGTCTGCTGGAACAGGCTGTCATGTTTTGTGTGCTGGACACAGCTGTGTAAAATACATGTTCTGGTTGATCTTCTGCAGTTTCTTATTTTGGCGCTGGCACTGCCTTATCTGGGTGCTTTCTGCTATTTGCCCAAAGCAAGGGGCTAATCTGAAACCTCTGCGTGAGGCCCAGCCATCTTCTTCATTTCTATGCAGCACAGGACTTTGTTCCAGGAAAAGCACCGTTAAATTTGGTTAAATTTGCATGCTAGGAGCACGTGTGTGATGTGCTTTCACATTTTCCTGCAGCTTTGACTAATGAGTGTTTTGCTTTTCCTTCAAAGCCTTGTCACAGAGTGCAGTGCACAGGGCAGGTTAGCAGGAGGGAGAAGGTCAGTGCAAATCCCCAGGGAATAACATTTCCACTGTAATGAAACACCTTTTTTTCAGAAGACTCAGAAGCAATTCACACACCAAACAGGAGCAGCAAGATGGGTAACACAGCACTGGAAGTTGTTATGAATGGGTGTTTGAGATTGCTTAAAGAATCACCAGCAAAGGTATCAGTAAAATCCTGATCTAATATAAAGCGACAGCATGACAAAGTTCATTGGCAAGGTTCACTCTACTGCTTATGAGATGGTTAAGGCACACTTAGGGAAAAAGAAACAAACAAAATCCACTCAATCAATCCAAACCAAAATAAACTGAAAACTGTCTACCTGTGTGTGTGTGAAAAAAGGATAGAAAGGGCAAGGATAAGAAGGAATGCGGCCTAAAGTGCTTAACAGCCCTCAACAGTACTTAAACTTAACTCAAATTAAATGTAGCAATTTAGCAAAAGAGCAACACTTACCAGCATTTAACTTAAACTTTTCACTTTAGCAAAGCATTCATATGGGATTTATTATATCACAACAATAACTTGCTTATAGGCCTAACTTAGCACGTAAACATCTAAGAGAGCAGCATTTCTCCCATATTTGCCATAACATAAGTGCACAGTATGCACATAGTCAGTGCAAGGCACCTGTGAAAAATTCCCCTTAAAAATCCATTAAATACTCACTTCAGATGCATTTGTATTTTCCCAACAGGGGAAAGGTTGAGCTTTGAGGGTTGCAGGAATCAGCCCAGGATCCAGCCTTGTTCAGTGATCCCTGGAGTACAGCAAACCTGAGAGCTGGCTGGCTCTGAGAATTCCCACTCAGGGGATTCTGCTGGTTACAGCCACTGCCATGCAGGAGAGCCCAGAGGGGCTCACTTTGGACCACTGTTTATAGGCCATGAGAGAATTGGCTTTAGTCATAACAATGGTTCAATCTGGCCACACTTCAGATGGGCTACTTTCTTTGAAAGTGTGAAAATGAGGATGTTGTGCCATTCAGGAAAAAAAAAATTAAAAGTTTTCAAAGCTGTTCTAAAAAAAAAGAAAAAAGAATAAAAAGCAGGAGCTCATTAGACAGCACTGGTTCCTGGGAGCACTCAGTGTTTCTGCCAAGCTCAAGAAGAGCTGAGCCCAGGTGCTGCTTATCAAGGCCGAGGCCAAACGAGCATTTCTCAGATCACAGTGGAGCCTAAAATAAGGGGGAGGTGATGCATCACCACAGAAGTGCACAAAAGCAATGGGTCATTTGCCACCAGTTAATAAATAGAGACAAACCTCTGCTTTTGGGGATGTGTGTGGCAGCAGAAGCACAACATTAATCTGCCTCCGGAGACAGCAGGAGTACCAGGCTGTTACAAGGCCTGTAGAGACATTCCCCAAGTGCCTCAGGATGTGGATCCATGAATCAGCTCTCTCCTGGTGAATTTTAGGGGAACTTGTCTGCAAATTGCTGCAGAGGGTGAGAAAGAGGAAAGTGAGGCCTGTGAAGCATGTGAATAACATTGGAGGACTCTTAATGGAGAGCTGTCATAGCCATATCCTTCCTGCAAGGTTATTAACAGGAGTGACTCTTGAGCTTGAGTTCAGTGCATTACTACACTCAGACTATTCAGTTTCATGCTGAAAAGATGGGGATTAAGAATAAAACCAGGTAGGAGCCTGCATTAGCACTTACAGAAGTGGGATAGCCTTCAAACAAAAGTTTGTGGAGAGCTGGGATATGCTATAGCCAAAATAAAAATGGAAGAAGCAAACAGGGCAAACAAACCTATAAGTTTTAACAATAATTAGGGCCAAGTTAAAATGGTTTATTTATGCCAAAGGAAATATTAATTTTTGGGCTATTTAACCTGCTTGTGTTTTCCAATGCCTTTTTGACTTTTAAACTTTGAGTTACCCAAATGAAAAATACAATACTTTCAATATAAAAATCTCACAATGTTTAAATTGGAAAAGTTTTGAAGCAAAGTCCATAATTTTTTCAGAAAATAAACAGTTCATTTTCAAAATTATTAATTTAGGATAATACGTCTTAGGAGCATCTTCTGACTCCATCTGCTGTGAGAGTCAGTGCATGGGACAGGAAATGTTTAACAATGCTGTAGAAATATGCATGTCTCAAATCTCCTTTCTTTTGGCTTAATTAGTATTGCTACACTAATGTGCTGTGTCTTGGGCAGCTGTCTAGCATCTCTGATGGCTCTCAGTCTTGAGATAATGTCTCTTCCAGATGTCATTTTTGGGATAGATGATCTTACAAGGAAGCTGTTAATCAGGAAACTTGTGTTTCATGAGATGTTAGTGTCAGACAAAACTGCTTCATGGAAACTCTTCAACAGTGAAAGAAAAAAAAAACATTAAAAGTAGAAATAAAATTATCAGAAGGTTTCAAGGACATGCATCCAAGCATTAAGAAATGCCAGATTTTAGTTTTATTTGAGGACTAAATTCACTCCCCTAGTGCAAATAATCAAATCTTTTCTAATGTATTTTAGACATTTTCTGCAGAATTTCAGCTCCATTGGACAGTGTGTGTTCTGTTAATGATCAGTTAATTAATATTTTGTATGATCCCACACACTCAGTGGGTGACCTTTTTTGCACCATTCTTTGCTGTTTAGAAATAATCCAGAGCCAAGACACCTGAGAGAGACCAAATTGCAGCTGATCACTACAATGTGAGCCTCTGCATAGGACAACAGGTTCCCACTGACTCTGGTTCAGCTGCTTGAATACACATTTCCCAGCTCCTTGGCACTTGCTGAATGTCTGAGTCAGACCTTGATCTGAGGATGGAATTACTAATTCATGTCTGCATTGGTGCAGTATGTGAGTACTGCACAAACATTAATTACTCAGATCATTAATTTCTATAAAATACCTGCAACGTGAAGACAGATTGTTACCCTGGATTTAGAGATATGAGAAAACTTTGAATAAATTTTTCATTAAATAATATAATATGTTCACTGTTAGTGTTTGCTATGTGCAAGCCCCCCAGGAGGCTGGATCTCATAACCACCCTCATAATTCAGGGTGTATTCATGAATGCTGACACCTCCCACTCCTCATTTGCATATCCCTCTTCCTCTGGGTCTTCTTCCCCTTCCATTTTCTTTGCCTTTGCACTTCGTTCTCCACTTGGGGATGTCTCTGATTTCCCATACCCTGATCTCAATTTGTCTTAGACTTTTCTGAAGACCCCATTGTCTCCAAGAAACAGTCAGAGACTAGAACAGATGAGACCGAAATGTAATGGATGTTGCTAAATTTACTGATCACTTTATATCAGTGCTGTGTGCACTAGAGTTCTCCTGGGTAAATGAAATAGTGTCCTTCTCCTCAAAGAGGAAGATGCAACCCAGAGGAAGCAGCACAATGAGCCCAGAACAGAATAGCCTGGGTAGTAGAGACTAATACTTAACCTATAGTAGCAGTTTCCTGAAGAAAGGAGGGATGAGGTATAGGTAGGTGTGTAGGTGTGAACAGCTTTCAGAGGATATAAAAATAAAAGTGGAAAATGTCTTTTTTGTTAAAGAACTTGTAAGGCAAATTCTGAATAAGAATTTGTCATCAAAGCTGGAGATAAGCTTATGAAGATGTTTGTGTAGGGAAAATAGAAGTGAGGCCTTCCTGTAAGACAGTACAGAGGACTCTTGGTAAGGATGGTTATCACTGAAAGAATAAAATTGTACTGAACTACTGCTGCTGTGATAGGAAGAAAATGGGAATGACAGGAATTTTGCTAATATACCTGCAAGGGGTGTGTTATTCTGTCTTGGACAGAATCTTTTCTTATGCATATTTGGGTTAAATGCCATTATTTCTCTTTTTTTTTGCACTGTGCAAATGTTTGTCTTCATAATTCTGCACACACAAGCAGCATTTTTAAAAAAATGCTATGTGGTAAAAATTGAGTGATTCAGAGTTAAAGATGACAGCTTACCTGTCTGCCTGGAAATGCAGGGTATGGTCCTGCAAACATTTCCATTCCAGTTTGACACTTGTGAGTCAGCATTGAATAACTTGCCCAGGGTCACTCAATAACAATACTGCCAGAACCATAAGGAAATTTTTCATGTGTATTTGTAGAATTCTGTCTAGAGTTAGCTAAATTCCACAGGAAATAACTTTCTAAACAGCATGCAGGAAAATATTCACTGTGAGAGATTTACTGTGCATCTTTAGCATTTTTTCCTCAGGGCAAATTTCTGTTTCTGTAGGAATTAGACTTAGGAAGCAGCAGTCATGGTAGCAGTTGTGTAGCAATTGGCCAGAAGCAGACTGCTATTGCTGTAACTGCCTGAGCTTTAAATGCAGTTCAAATATTCAGAATTTTTCATAAATTTTATTTGATCATCTCTTCAAACAGCAGCAGTACATAGTATGCAATGTTTTTTTTATTAAATCACAAATCTTTCCCTGAGCATGGGGTTCCTCCCACAGAAACATACAGCTTTTTGGATTTGTAAATGACCAAAGACATGTGGGAGTGGAATAATGGAAGTCCTATTTTCTCATAAAGCAGGAGAATAGAAATTGCTATATCTGAGCAAAATTTAACATGGATCCCTGGTCAATGTTCAAATGTTTTCATGAAGAAGATTATTTGTCTTGAAAAGTAATGTAAATTCTTGGTGCAATCTTCAAAACTCTGTAGAAATAAACAACAGCACAAGATAGCTCACAAATGCACAGGTCTGTGGATTTTCAAGGAATTCTTGGTTTAAGAAACACTGTCCTGCTTCTCATCGCAGCTCTGGTGCTATGGCTTCCTTCTCTGGTGCACACATCTTTCAAATCAGTATCCTAGCCCAAGCTCTCGCAGCCAGGGGAATTGCTCTGGTTAGGGCTCCTCGAGCTCTGTCTGCAGTTAAATGTGTCAGGTTCTTTGTCTGTGCCAGTTTCACTTCAGGAAAGAGTTTAATTGCTTGAATCTGAAAGATGTGCATGGCAAATTCATTAATCCCACTGAGGTCTGTGTTTGTCTGCGGGTCAGCACCCTCGAGAACAGCTGTTAGAATCTTTCTGCATAACTATATGGCCAGAAACAAATTTCAGCAATTGAATGAAGATAAATGACCTCATCCATCTGAACTTCTGGAGTCAGCAAACCAGAACTGGGAAAACCATCACACTGCCACATTTCTGGTTGTTACATCTACTTAGGGCAAAAAAAGTACCGTGAGGATGACCCTTCATATTTTCACACTTCAGAAGCTGGCAAACTTTAGGAAAACAGAGGCAAAGGAATAAAACCCCCAGATAGTAAAAGACTAAATGTATATTCTGTCTTCTAAAGACACTGTCAAGATTTAAAGAATTATTATCCTTCTGCAATTTATGACCATCGTTCTCTCACTTCCTGTCATCCCATCAGCTGAGACACTGTATGAACTCTGTGGTGCTGTGAAGATTTCATTGAACCTTTTTCACTTTGCACCATCATCCTCACAGTGTCATTCAGGCTGTGATGTGGTGATGAAATGTGTCTCTCCATAAGGTGTCCTCCACTTAGGAGGATTAGAAAGCGGGGCCAAATATAGTTAAGTCATCATACAGTTTGAATTCATGTTGCTGGCTCAAGTTTGTGCAAATGGATGTAATTGGGTTCTTGGGGTTTTTTTCAGCTTATTTTAGACCATATAAATTTTTTTTGTCTGCACCATTCTGAGCTGTATCTGTGCCTGTCTTTACCATGCTGGATTCTGTGTAGTCTGCTTCCACAATTTATATGGTTGTATGGCAATGGCAGATTCAGATTAAATAGGTCAGATATTAATTATCATTATCAAAGTATTAGCTTTCATTTTACAGACTGCAAGGCAAATTATATAGAGGGTGAAAACCTGTGCTTTCTGTTTCTGTAGTTGAAGAGCACTGGAGAGAATTCAAGCACCTCCCCAGGTATTCTTCTCTAGATATAATGCTTGGGAGCTCAGATTATGGACTGAGCAAACAGGTGATAAGTGTAATTAAAATAACTTCCTAATCACTGCAGGCCACATTCAATCGATGCACTGGGAGTTAAGGACGCTGATCCCAGCTTGTGGTTTTAATCCATATTTTCTCATTCCATTATAAATACATTGTTCACTTTACCTATATATCTGAGGTGCACTATGGTTACTGGTGTCATTTTTGGCCTAGCAACCAAAGAAATATTCTTGGCTCTGTTAAGAGTCTTCTACTTTTATTACAATATTTTCTAAAATTTGCTCATCTGGGGATGTTCCCTTGTGCTGACCCACTACAACAGTAACACATTAATTCTAATGGTACATTAGAATAATTGTCTTGGCTACCTTAAAAAATTATTTTATATTTCCATCTAGAAAAGCTCCCCTTTAAAACGCTTGTATGTTTAACTTTGAGAGCAGAGATATTCAGTCATATCTTCTCTATCCCTGCCTGAGATTTGTGACACTTCAGTCATTCAAATTCTTTGACAGAGGTGCAAAATTACATTTTACATGCTCTGCTGCAATGTATCCCTCTGCCTTTTGCAGAAGTATGGAGCTGGTTGACTCTGTGGTACTGGTACCACCACACAGCTGCTTTAATTTAACAACAGAATTGACTAGATACTGAATGTATCACATTATGGGGCTGGTTTGTCACTAAGAAGAGCCTCTGCTTATTGATGGTTTTTCTTTAACAATGAGATTGAATGTTTGACAGAAAGACACTGAGCTGCCAACTTAGAGTCCCAATTCCTTAGTGCAATGCAACCCCACTATTTTAGAGGGAATGAGATTAGAGGATTACCATGTGTTTGCGTTGTCACTAATGACCATAAAAAGGCTTGGTGGTTAGAGTTCAGGGCAGAATTTTTCTACTTCAATTTCTACTTTCCTATTTGTGCTACACTATTCCATGTAGAAGATACATGTAAAGGCACCCGAATATCTTACTTTTTTTCATCTTGCAATCTGCTGATCTCTGTTTGCGCATCCACACATGGAAAATCAAGAGAAACAGTCTTGCCAGAGTTATGGAGGTTTAAAGGCACAAAGAAATCAAACATTTTAGTAAGAAATAACATCTTCTGTTAGAGACATTAATATCATTTGAACACATAGACTAGCTTTGGGGTGCAGATACCCTTCAGGAGAGGAAATTTAGGTCTGTAAGACCTAAATTGCTGATCCATATCAGTGGGATATGCTACAGAGGACAAATGAACATTATCAGCCTCTTCAGTTCTTTTCAGGATTTTAAACACCTTTCTAAACCAGAGGAGGTAAGGATGTCTTTCCTTGAAAATCCAAGTTTATGGGCACAAAGACAACATATGGGATTCCCAAACCAAAATTCCTCCTTTATCTGGAAAAGTATTAGTACATATTCTCCTCCTTTGTGAATACCTAAACACTTCAGCTGCTTGGAGATTGTTATGCAATGGGGCTTTTATCAGTTTCTTTGTATGCTTTTCCACTTCCCATAAGATAGCAAGCTCATATTGTGAAGCAGCTGCTCACTACTCACCAGTGAATACCCAGACTACTAGAGGATAGCAATTTTTTTCCTGTTTTTTCAATTTAGGAAACACCCTCAAATGTAAGTATCAGTCCTGACTGTAATTGCTGCAATATCTATAACCAGCCTACCAGAGATTCGGGCTAATGATATTATGGATATTCTGCTACTTCACATGTTTGAACTAAAGACATATTTCTTAATATGTGGATGACACTAAAGAAATACAGTATACAGACTCTACCAGAAAACACAACAAACTCTTGGTGAAGAGCTACAATTTGCTAAAGCCCAAGTAAAAACCTTTCAGTTCTCATCCAAGAGAGTCCTTGATGCCTGTAGCTGTCTCAGAGCATCCAGCTGCTGGTCCTGAGAAGTGAGTAAGGTAAATGATCTTGCACTCAATCCCCCTTCTAGCTCTTTGTCATCAAAAGGGGTGGTCAGATTTGACAGAGCAATTTTTGGCCCTCCTTAATAGAGAAAGAAAATGTTGTGAAGCCAGGAGTCTTGAGAACTCATGGAATTCTACTTGGTGCATGCAGGGAATTTAAAGGACAAGCAACATGGATTTTTTCCAGAGTTTTTCTAATTTAGAACTATACTATGGAGTGCAATGCTAAGCACCCAGCTTGGTTACAGAGCTGGAGGTAAATTGGAGTCTTGACAGAAAGGGATGGGAATGGCTAATACAATTTTAAAACTGCTTACTCAGAAATTAATATTTTTTCTTGTCCTTTCCCAGCTGTTATTACCAAATCCCAAAAAGGTGTTTTTTAAGAAGTACTGCAGTGCATTTCCTGTATTATAATAATATCCCAGAGGATAGTGAGGTGTTGCAGTGGTCCAAGTAATAAGACATGTATTGGAATGAAGAGAGATGTAATTACTTAAGCAAAGAGTGCTGTAGCTGGAATATTCATCCATCATCTAGTCCATCACTCAGCCTTATCCCTAGTCTAAGGTAAAAGTGCATATTCCTGTTTATGGCAGTGCAATAATTCTCATTCCAACTGTTGACATGGCCTTTTACCCAAAGAACTAGGCTTTCAAATGCTAGTAGAAAGGAGTATTCAAAGGGAGGAAGAGCACAGAAAGTTAGCAGTGACAAGTTGTACCAAATTTAATATATAATATATATTTATATAAATATAATATATATAATATATTTCATTCAAATATATTTAGAATGAAAAATCATCTTTTTTACTAAGTTAAACACAAAATGCCTGGATCTTGCAGCACCTTTTAGGAATAGATCTGTAAACATCCTCTCTGAGTTTCAAGAAATGCAATAGCTGATCAATAGACTGACCAAACACTGATTATTTGCAGTGGAAAATTGCCGCCCTGGCTACTAAAATTGAGGAGCAAAGGCTCTTTCCAATTTGAGAAGGCACTTTGTTATATGAGTAGTCCAAAGAAACAGATCAATCTCCTATCCCTAAAGTCAAGGCATCTCATCTGGCCTGAGAATGGTAAGACATGCAACTAGTCTGTCGTTGCAAGACCTGCATTTATTTGGTCACAGTAAGAAACATTCCTTAAAGCTTGAAAATCACTTGGCTGCCCAGCAGTTGAACACAATTGAGTCCCACATGTAGGCAGAATATTTTTATTCAATGCACAAATTCCTCTAATGATTCCCTGTCCAAAAAAAAATAAAAAAAATAAAAAGCAATATATAAAGTACTTACAGGTGTCTTAAATGTGGTTCTTTATTATTTTGATGATCATGATGATGGTAATGTTGATGATGGTATATTTCTTGAAGTTCATTTGCCCAGCTTCAAAAAGGAAATTTGATCTAGGATCATTCAAAGCTTTATCAAATGGAGGAGCTGTAAAATAAAAATTACTTCCTGCCACAGTTCTAATAAACCTCCTCTTCCTCCATCTCCTTCCCTCCATGTATAACATTCCCCCCGTAGGTTCATAATGATGATTTAATCTCCTTCACTCTTGCTTTATGGAAGCCAGTAGCTGGAACTCTATTTAGATTGATTGTTCTTCACTTGTTATTAACAAGTGGCAAATTAATGGAGATGAACAAAAATGAAAGAGGAGATTTAAATCCAGCTTCCTCTGCACCACAGGGCTTTGATTTCAGACAGTTTATTCCTAATTTGAAGACAATGACCCTGAATTGATAACATTCTGGAGTGTGTTAAGATTCAGTGTGAAGGCTGATAAGGCATTTTGTGGCCTTTTTTATTCAGATCTAGTTATCACCACAAACAGGTCTTAATTCTTCCCTGCTGGTGCTCTGTGTGGTGTCTTTCCCCTTCACTTGGAAAACTTCACACAAACTGGCTACATTGCAATGAATAGTGCTGTAATATTTCTTATACGCTCCTTGTAACTTTTGCAATTGCTTCATAACCGGTGCTCCAGACAATCTCTCTGCTGTTCTCAGTATGAAAAACTGAACATATCAGTTTATACAAAATTTTAAAATGTTTCTTTCACCTCCAGGTGAAAATGACCTCTAGCAGGTTTCTGTTGCAGAGCAGGGTCTTATGGGAACTTCATTCCCAACTCATATTGTTGATGCAATGGGAAGAAAACAAGAAATCTGCATAATAGCATAATTGTTATTAAAATCATCATCATCATTATTATTTATGTTGTTGGTGCTGTTGTTGATATTTAACAATAATTATTATAACAATACAATAATAGTAATAATAGTGATAATAGTAATAATAATAATAGTAATAATAATAATAATAATAATAATAATAATAATAATAATAATAATAATAATAATGATTATGATTATGATGATGATGATGTAACCAAAATACTAGGCTATTTGTACCACATTTTAAAATGTGACTTCTGTCCAAAGTAGCACTATTTCAATTTTTGGCTTGACAGCCTGCTTAGGAAAAAGCTCAGTGTACAGCTGCAGGTTTCCAATTCCAGATTGTTCACGAAAGGAATACTACAATTTTAAACATAAGGAGTTAGCAAAGTACTGCGCCTTCCAACGTGCTTCAAATTGGATGGATTTCAGCCTCTCATTAGGATTCACATGACTTTTCAGTGGTAATTTCCCTTTTGTTCCAGTCACTTCTTTAACTCCTTGTTTTCTATGGGGAAATAATGTTTGTGGAGACTTTTGCAATACACACTCCACTTGTAAGTCAGCCTCTCTTGTTAAGTGCTTGATCTCAGGTGCAGGCAAAGAGAAAAAACAGCTCTTGAAAAAGCTTTTTCACATCTAGGAAAAGAACGTGAAAGTGATCAGAGCAGCTCATTTCTCTCCCACCTCACTTTAAATATAAACATGGGATTTACAAAGTCTCCTTATGGGGGCTATAATCATGCCATGGACCTTCTTACAATGTCTGTAAATCTGTGGCTGATTTCCAGCATGGTTGGCCATTTCCATGGTCTTTCTGGTTCAGTAGCCATTAAAACAATTAGGATCAAGACCATGGCAGAAGGCATTAGACGAAGAAGACAAGATATAAGTCCAGTAGAAAGCAAATATTGCCATATTGTGTACAGCAAACAAAGGTGGGTACACAGTAAGTGAAATGCTGGAGAATACTGAAAAATTTGAAAAACCTATAATACAATTACTGTTGTGGGAGCAAGATACTAAGATAGAAGCTTCAAGCCAAAAATTTCTCTGATATTTTGTAGGGGTAATTGAAATTAATATTTCCCCCAATTTCACTTTTCCACCTCTCACAGCTGTAAGATTATAATGGATAATATGAGTACTCTTAAACTGGAAAGTAAGAAAAGGAAATTGTTTATTGATGGAATGGAATTAACAGCAATAGTTGAAACTGAAGATGAGTGCAAGGAATTCATTAGATCCCCAAGATGCTGTCTGTGCTCTAAAAGGCAGATGCAATTCAGTGCTGACAGATATAAGATAAAGCACATGGGAATGCACACATCTACCATCATGAGCTCTAAATTGCTATTGCTATCAAGGAGACCTTGGAGTCACTTTGTATAGTTCTCTGGTGGTCAACATGCAAGCAGAAAGTCAGGAATTTTTTTGAAATGAATGGAGAATGAAGCTGGAAACTTATGTCACTTCATAGCTAATCATATCACAAGTTGCTATTTGACACAAAGAAAAATTATAAGGAGGTTTTATAGAATGAACAAAGTACACATGAGAGGAAGGATCACTGTGGGTTTGCACTTGCCTTAAGCTATTACTAAGTGTCTGCTCCTGACTATTTCCAAAGGAAAGACAGAGTTGATCTTAGGTTAGAGACCCTAACAGACAATTCTTATATTCATTCATTTCTTGCATTCATGCTTTTCAAATGGGTGAGTCTTGCAATGTATCCAACAAGTATTTAACATATGGTTTCAAGGGACTTCATCATTACATTCCTTTAAGAACTTTGGTTACCACATAAATATAGTAGCATTCCTAACTAGTCTTTAAACATAATATCCAGTCATAAGCTAGTTTAGCTTGATTTATTGAAAAAAAGCTACATAATGCCAGATGAGATTACTGCTCACATATTGTACAATGCACCTGGTTAGGAAAGATGCCAGATATATGTCTCAACAGCTTCATGTTAAAATTCAATGAAAGAATGTATGAAATTCACTCTTATGTACATCCTTCTGCAATAAAAATAGTAATTCTTTAAAAAGAGGTCATATACAATGAAATAGTATGTATACTGGGTCTTTTTCCTCATGAGAGATGCTGGAGGCATGAAATATATTACATGAAATATACACATAAATTATATAGTATATTGTATAGATCTTTGTTCTGAATTCTGAAATTATTTGCATGCATTCTTTGAAAATGCCATTGTTCAGCTTCATTATTTCTTTTTTTTTTTTTTTAATTCTGATTCTTTTGGTTCTGCTCTGTGGTTAGCATCTCTAGTGCCCTTGATATGACACTTCAAGAGCAATGTCTGAACTAGAAAAATACACTGTAATTGAGTGTTAATGGAAAAATACACATGAGCTTTATGACAGCCCCTTCCAGGAAGCGGCTGGACAAGCTTTCCCGGCATCTTGATATCAGATTTTCAGTTTTCATTTTCCTTCTCTTAACATGAGACTGAATTCTATGTGTGATCAATTCCGTTCTTCTGCCAGCACTGATAGCAGTGACATGCACACAGCAGCAGGTAGATCATATGCTCAGTACTCACTTGAAGCAGTGAGCGCATTGGGCTGGGGGTGGGAGGACTCTCAGCAGCAGGGAGTGAGTGATCCTGGGCTGGATTTGCTTGTGCAGAGACTCAGCCTTTGCAAGGGTCCTTCTTGGGCAGGGCTGCATCCCCTGCCTCAAGAGCTTTAGCAGAAGGCAGGTTCTGAATTGGTGAAGCTTGGCGAAGCTGTGCCCCCGCCCAGCTGTATGGAAGAGGATTCTCTATCGATTTCTTTCACGTCATTACCACTTAAAAATCACCCAGTTTGCATGAGCCTATGCAGAGAGCTTGCCAAGGCCATATTCTCACAGGATACCCGCTCTGGAGGCAAAGCCAGCTGGAGGAGCTGCCCTCCCTTCCTCAGCTCTCTCCTCTGCCTGTTTATTCCTGCCCCTGATTCCTGTCTCAGCTGAGCTAGCTCAAGTGCTTCCAGGGCTGTTCTGAAGCTCAGGTAACAAAATCAGCTCAGTTTAGGATAAATCCTTTCCAGATTTAGTTCTGGAAAACACTGAATGAAATATTTAAGAATTGTCCCAGCACAGCTGAGGTGCCAGCCAACAGGGGAGCAAGGGGAGTACATGGATGGCTGTGGGTAGTGAGGGGAAGAGACAGGAAAACTTTTAAAGCTGTTCCACAAATAAAACTAGTATCTGTCTGCGCTGCACCTGACTGTTGCAGGAATAACCCAGCAGCAAATTACTGTTCTCTGAAGCCAGGGAAAATCATAAAGATAATTATACTTAAAAAAAGTAATCTTTCCTTGAGTGTGGTTTGGCTGCTGCCATTTGTGCCAGGCTCTGCTGGAGGCAGCGGCCATCCCTCACATTTCCCACATCCATGTAGAAATTGAGTGTGGGGCTAATTTTTCTGAGGGAGCACCCTGGTAGGTTTGATGTGTGGCCAGGCAGAGCATCACAGTGCTGCTGCCTGCACTACCACTACCTGTGCCAGTGGCTGAGGGGACAGCTGGGACTGCTGTCACTGAGGCACAGGTCAGAATGAGCTCTGGCACGTCCCCTTCTGTGGCTTCTCAGGTCCTCCACACCAGCCCCGGATGGCAAATGTCTCCTGGATATAAATCCCAGTCCCCTTCTCGTAGCTTTTCCTCCCCATTCTCTCCATCCCTCTTTTCTTTCTCCATTGATTTTTTGCTCCCCACCTTTCCTGTAAGACCTGGGATGTGCTTGTCCCACCTGGTGCAGCACTGATAGCTCCTCAGCCAGAATGTCAGGTGAGTTATTTGGCATCTCTGCCCTGGTGTCACATCTGTTTCATTTAATCCCAGACCAGCAGTTACATTGTGGGGTCCTGGCCCCATTCAGCCATCCTCTTCTACCCTCTCTGTGTGGGAGTTTAAGCCAGGCACTCTTGGCCACCTCTGCAGGCCAAATTTATTGACAAGGGAGAAATCACCCTGACAAAATGCACACACAGCTCCCTACACTAAATCACAGATGTTAAATCACACACTCTGCCAGTCAAGCTCAGGATGAGAATTCACATTATGAACACTCCCTTGATTTAAATAGAGGATTATCCCAGATATTTTTAATTTATGAGTCCACCACAGTGTTGCTGCTGGTGGCCACTGTCTGTGGTATATTGCTGTGATGTACTAAGCATATACTAAAATTTCCCAGCACATCCTGTCACAGAAGTTCTCTGTGTCTGTACTGTGTTACTTTGACAGCCATCACTTGTGTGGGGTCTGAAACTTGTCATCAGATTCTTCATCTTTTCATCAGATGAAACTTCAGAAAATTTATATTTGTCTAGGAGGTTGTAATCTTCATTTATTTTTTGCAGGGTATACTGATGGTATAAACAGCATTTATGACAGACTAACTACACTAACAATTTAATCATGTCCTCTGCTAAGAAAGATAGAAGGTGAGCTTCCATCTCAGACAAATATGGTGAGTTTTTTGCCACTTCAGCTGTGTCTATATAATGGTGTCCTTAACAAATGTTTGCTTGTTAAGGACTGCACCTCAATTAACCCAAATGGTTTTCAAATTGAAACAGAAAAAGAAATGCATGAAAAGGCCACTTATAAGCAATTCAGAATGAATTGCTGCAATTTATTGCCAGCTTGAAAGTCTGAGATGGACCAAAGGTAAATCACTGCATTCTGAAACTAAGCAAAATGATCCACAAATTTTTCCCTCCTTGTTGAATTTGAAGAGAAAAAAAAATGGCTCCTGAATACATAAGAGTGTGTTCTACCACCACAGAACATTTTTGGCTTTTTACTGACATCATTTTGTCCTTATGCTGATAAGCCTTCCCATCTTGAATCAAGAGCTGATCTCTTCAGAGACTCTTTATGGCATCTTAGCCATTGCTGAGCTGAGGACTCAGTATGTTCCCTTATCAGAGCAGCAGGAGCTGCTTCTGCCAGGGCCTTTTCACATCTGCCTGGCTTCAGCACCAGGTAAAATTCACTCCAACAGAAGAGACCTTGTGAGAAGAGTCTAGCTGGAGGAATCTGACACTCAAAAAAAAATGCTGCAATGGGCATTAAACTGAAATAATTCCGTCCCATCAACCATAGGGTCCCTTCAACCATAACACAGAGTTTATTTTTAAAGTCTTACTGTGTTTTAAGCTCTTATGATTAGCTTTGATAAGCAGTTTCCTGTCTGTATAAAAGCCACAGCTGCAGGGCAACCAGGATCATCAGAGCAGGGCAGCCCCTGCTGAAGAGAAGCTGGGGAGAAACTGACTCAGTAGCTCCATTCCAATAAGCAAAGTGTGATCAAAACATGCAAAAATTCTGCTGTCTTTTTTTCAGTTTGAAGATGGGCATAATTTAATTCTGTATTAATGTAACTGTTGCACATCTTTCATTATTGATAAATTAGGAGAAGCAAGGCACCTTAGAATCAGAAATGTAAAGCTATGATGTCTGAAGCAACCAAAACTGCAGTAAATAAGTTAAAGATCTCAAACAAAAATCTTTAATCTAAAAATCTTCTGATCTGGAACACTATGAGTTTAAGTTTTTGCCTGCATTCTAAACATGGGAAAACTGGATAGAATCAAATAATTTAAAAATGTGTATAACTTATTCAAAAGTACAGCACACTACCCTGCCTGCATGCAGTGGAGTCCTCCTAGGTAGGGTCAAACTGCAATTTCCTGGCTTTGTTAAGAAGTGCTAACCCATGAAACCTTGTTGGTAACTCTTGTGCTTTCAAGAACAAGTTGCTGCAAAAGGAAAAATCCCTTTTCCCTAATGATAAGACAGCTTTTCTTGAATGGTAGCAGCACATTTTCTCCACGGGTCTTTCTTTGTCACAGAATCCTGCTCACTAAAGGCTTCCAGTTATCAGCTGGGTAAAATCCAACTTTGTTATCTGGGATCCTACAGAACATCATTTTTTGTATGTCAGTTCACTGGTGTTTATTATAAGTTATTTCCAGACTTCCTTCTTTGCTTTCCCAAAAGATGCTTGCACTCAGCAGGAGCTGCCCCGTGTGACTGCACTGCAGTTACTCTGTGTTTACTGAGACAGAGAGGCGGCGTGAGCAGGAAATGAGACAATAACAAAGGTGGAATATGACGTGAGGAAATTCCAGAAGTCCTCAAGGAAACAATGAGAAAATATTAATTAAAGAATGTCTGTTTGTCTGTGTCCAGTCAGATTAGCAAATAAACCCCAAAAGCTTGATGTTCTGATCTAGAGAAGAGAGAGGAGAAAGTGCAGGTGGATATTGCTAGAAATGAATGTCTACTAATGAGAGGAACATGGGTGGAATTGGGTGGGCTGGGATTTCAAAAGAATTTAGAGTGAGAGAATTTACCTAAGGGGATGTGCTACTACTGTGTACTAAGAATATAGAATTTTTGCTGCTGGGTTTTTCCCTTGTTTTTTGGTGTTTTGGGGGGTTTTTACATGTATTTAAAAGGGTAGGCAATGACTTCATAAGTGGTTTTTAGCCTTATTCTCATCCACTATTCAGACACTCTTGAGAACAAGTGCTTGGCAGTGATGGGAGCTGAAGAGACGATTATGCTCCCACAGCTGGAACTGTCTGCTGGGTGGCACTGAGGGCATCTGAACCTTGGAATTGCAATTGAGCACAGACACAGTGATGAATGAGGCTGAATTTGACACAAGGGAAATGCACTTGAATCATCCTCAAAACCAATCCTCAGTGCTAGTTCTGAAGACCCTCCAATCATACTTCTTCCTTTGTAGCTACCATGCCCTACTTTAATTTCTGTCCTCACCATGTTTCTCTTTGATTTTAACTGAAATAAAGGAAAAGCCATCCATGGGATTTAGTGCATAATTCTAAACTGCATAGCAAGGAAACAATGTCTAGGAATGCTGGACAAAACATGACCTTTCTAGGTAATCTATGGGCACAAGAGAAACTTGGATCATTGAGATGCAGTTCCTGATTCTAGAACTGCTATTTCCCTACACTTATGTTGCTGCTTTTATCAAAGTCTTGAGAGACAGTCAAGCCTGATGAATACATCTAAGTTTCTGCACAAAAAGAAAATAACTTCAAATCTTAGCTGATCACCCTGGAAATTTCTGGCCTCAGAGCAGTACTGGTAGCTCTTGTCCCAACCAGTTTGGTATCTGTTTGTATTGTTTTCAGGTTTGGGCAAATGACTTCCTGAGTTTTGTGTATCTTATGAAATTCTCTATCTGTATTTCTTCCCATTAATTTTGCAAGACATTGGCAAATGTGGACACAGCTGTGCCTCCTGCTATGTGATGGTACATAATGGCATGTAGCCACTTCTAATTTCTATTAAAACTCAGTACACTGAAAAACACATAAAAGGCATGCCAATCAAGACAGAGAGGAAGAGCAATCAAGTTTTGGCTAAGCTTGTGTTTCCTGCTCAGTGTTCTTCCCCTCTGTGTTGCACATTACTAATATTTCTAAAAGCAGTTGAAGAATTATTAGATTCCTCCTCCCACTTTACTTTCCCTTAATCTTCTTACTTTTGTCCTCTCAAATAATATATCTAGTCACCTTAAAAAACATAACTTCTTTCTGTCACTGTCTAAAGTCCATAAATGAGACCTTTCTACCTTATTGCAAAAATAAACTCTGTTGGTGAGTGAGGCTTTGCAGCAAGCAGGCTCAGGAAAGCCATGGCACAGAGTGGATTCTTCCCTCTTTTTCACTGTTACAAACTGGGGAGATCCTTCACTGCTTGTGCTGAAGTGAGGGAAAAATCAACACCACATTCACTGCTCTGCATGGATCATCCACTCTCTATTATGAGCTGAAAATACCATCATAGGAAGCAGTAAGAAGGCACAGCTACTAGTAATGAGCATATTTGTATCTCTATTATACTGATCTTAAGATAACAAGGTATAGTGAATGCAGAGGGCCTCACTGAGTCTGCCAAAAAAAAAAAAAAGAAAAAGAAAAAAACCAGTAGAGAAGAAAAAGAAAACCCTGCCCTAAGTAGTTCTTTTTCTTCTTGAAGGCTGTTAATGAAAAGGGAAAAAAACTAAAAAACTAACACTTGAAATGAAAGACATTGAGGACCTGCTTGTCCTCACACACATTCACTGTGTGCTGAAGCCTGTAACAATGAAAGGAAATGATAGCAGAGCAGGATTGCCCTCCCTCAGACTGAGAAACTTTCACTGCAAAAGCATTTTAAAAGAATAACCCAGAGTACAGTAATTAAAGCTGATTCGGTTTCTCAAAAGACGGCTTCAAGCTTTTGTGCTGAACCTTCACAAATTCCACAGGGCTTTATTATTAATTGTGTTCCCCCCGCACACTGCTCTCTTTGGGATGTTTCTGCTGTCACAGGCTCAGTATTTCTCACAGGCTTTCTGTACATAACTGAGACTTGTCAGGAGAGGGAAATGTTTTTCCAAGCATTTTTCCCCTTTGTCCTGCCTCTCTTGTGCCTTGTTCCCTTGGTAATTTTTTGTTTGCTTGCTTTTTAATTTTCTTCAACATTTTCTTTCAGAAAGTCTCTGGTGGAAAGGAATGACATTGGGGCTGGATGCTTTTCTTTCACCACTCTGAGATCATTTGTCACACCCACCTGGGATCACTGCTCCTGAATGTCTGAACAACTGGGCTCCTGCAGGCGCTGCTTGACTCACTGCAGGGCAGGCAGTGGGTGGCAGATGAATGCAGCTGTGGGTGCAACACACACACCTGGCCTTGGATTGAGATTCTACCACATATCAGGAGAGAGAGAAACAGAATTTAAAGGCTGCTGCTAGGCAAGGGAATCTGCATTGGGAAGCAATCTGTGCTAGAGGGAAGAATCAACCCTTCAGGCTGTATTTCTCTCACAGCTATTTTTCTTATGTTTCTCTGTGTTCCTTTTGATTGGTTTTGTGTTTTGTTGTTTTTTTAACATGGAGAAGTGAAAGGCTGAATTTTGTAGGATTTGGAAGACAGGACATGTATCCTGGAATGAAAGTGAAAGGTAGCACTCTTTATTGTAGTTAAAGGGACATAAAATGTAGTAACCCACTGTCATTTAAAGGATACCCCTAAGTACCCATGGACACTCTTGCTACTTTCCAGGTAAAACTCCACTGCTGGTATTTCTTGCTTCTTTCTGTGATCACTCATAATAGATAAAAAATTGGGGAAAAAAAAAAGTTTCCAGTTTTTTAACTTGTACTTGTGCTACTTTAACTTGTGATATTCATTGCTCGATGGTAGTCAGCAGATCACCTTGCAAGGCTGGCCAGTCTTCCACAGCACTTCATGGATTTCAGCAAACCAGGGTAGATTAGAAGGGCACCTGACTGTGGACTGCAGTTCTTTCCTTCTGAAGAAGAATTGTTCAAATGGAAAGAAATAGAAAGTTCCTTTTTCTTCAAATATATTGTTTCATCCATCTAGATGTCCTGACTAGTGTATGACTCTGCTGCAGGGGAAGGCTGCGGGTTGTGGGGAAAAATGAATTTTATTATCATTAGCTGCTTGTCCTTGATGGCAAAGTTGAGGGTTCTTTAAGTCCTTTCGATTTATTGAGCCTGATGTAGGTATGTACATATAGGCATCTACTTGTGACTTAGTCATCCGCCCTTCCTTTACAGTCAAAAGGAGAATAAAATTCTCCTGCACCTTTCTTGATTTTAATGAAGAAAATATCAAAAGAACTTATGCTATGTAAAGCTCCAGAAGTGCCTATTTGTTCCCATTAACTCCTCAGAGAGATAGAATGATCAGTTTAGATATTAAGAAATAAGAAATTTCTTATTTCTTAATATCTAAGAAATAAATGTCACTGCCTATCTTCACTAGGGGCAAGAAGGAGGATCTGAGAGACTCTAGGCTGGTTAGCCTCACCACGATCCCTGGGAAGCTGTTGGAACAAATAACCCTGAAAGCATTCCCAAACCTGTCAGTGACAGGAAGGTTACTGGGAGTAGTCAGCATGAATTTAGGAAGGAGAAATCAAGTCTGACCAAACTGATATCCTTCTATGCTAAGATGATATTGACTCCCACTACATCCATAGATAAACTGGTAACATATGTACCAAATAATGGGGCAGTAAAGAAGACAGTCAGACTCTTCTCAGTTATGTTCATTGGAAGGGCAACAGGCAAAAGGCATGAGCTAATATGTGGGAAATTGCTTTTAAGCATTACCATAATTTTTTATTATGATGTTGTCAAACAGTGAAACTGGTTGCCCAGAGAAGTTGTTGATCTTCAGTCCTTGGAGATGTTCAAATCCTGGCTGGATGCAGTCCTAGGCAATCTGTTAAAGCTGACTCCAAAAGATATCAAACAAACAAACTGTTGTTTGTTTGTTTATCCAAACCCAATGCGCTACCAGAGGACAAAATTTCTGGAGTAGGCTCCTGAGTCTTTTGTCAGGTTATTTGTTTCAGCTGCACTGTAGTGGAATCAAACCAATGATCCCATTGATTGAAAGCTCTGCACCCAGGAATGCTTAAAAAAACTCAAAACCATTAACAGAGTGTGTGGCAATGGTGGCAATGCCTTGGATTCTTCTTGGCTGTGAAAACAAGCAATAAAGTGTTGTTTCTTTTTTAAAGAGTGACTTCTGATGTATCAGGTAAAGATCACGAGATATGGAGAGTTTATCAGTGTAATAAATGTTGCCCAGGAAGACACAGAGGCACATGAGCATCACATAGACATGATCCAAGACTGGGTTTGCTCATAGCATCATTGTCTGGGTCCAAGAGCAGCAAAAGAGCACATAAAGTGTGGGGTGAAAGAGAGTTTGTCCGTGTCTGAAGTCAATATAAAATTTTCTCCCTTCTCTCTAGAAGAGACCACTAAGCAGGAGAGTTTAACTAGTTTTTAATTTACCAAAGTTTTTTTTTCTTCTCAAGGCCCAGAGGAAAACCAGACTTCTGTAAAGTGAAAGGAGCTTGAAGAATTTCTTCTATTTCTTCCAATCTCTAGGGAATCTGGCCTCATCTCTCATAGCCTACCTTATTTTGAGACCAGTGGTTATGGAATACTCAGAGAGATGCACCAAGAAAAATAACAATTCCCGTTGTGCTTGGGCAGAAAATAACATCCTGTGTTCTCAGTAGCAGACCTGGCCATGTGGTCCAACCTCTGCAACCTCCAGGCTTCAGTACTGAGAGTCCCAACAGCGATGCAACACTGCCTGCCCGGGCTTCAGCTGGTGCAGGCTGCAGGAGCGTGCCGTGCTTTGTCTCATGGGTCACTTCCCCTGCACAAGTTTCTGCCCCTTTCCCAGCTCCCCAGTGGCTGTGGCGTTCATTTCAGTGCCTCCAGAGGGGAGTTTGTGCCTGACATTCCAGCAGGGCTTGCTGCTTCTGAGCAGTCACTTAGGCTAAACCAAAAATGAGTTATGAAGTGACAAGATAGCTCTAGACACACCAGTGAACTAGAAATAAGTGGAAAGGTCAGTAAAATATTCTTCTGCTGAATTAGAATGTGTGTTGTTTGAGAATACATGGAAATGGAACAGTAGTTAATGCTTTGCTATTGCCCAACGTATTTTTTATATTTCTTATCTCATTAGCACACTGAATAGGTGTTTGAGGAAGGGATGCACCTAAAAGCCCATTCTCTGCAAAAATAAAATAAAGGAAATGTGCAGACAATAATGTCACAAAACTCAGACGCAGAATTTTCTTTAAAATCCCTTTATTTCTCTTTTCTTGTAACTTCTGATCCTGATCTTTAGGAGCAACATTTTTCAAGTTTCCTGTGTCCTAGAAGCATTATTAATGGAACACTGAAATGTTCTTTGAACATGCACCAAGCGCAAGACTTTTAAAATCTGATCATTTTCAATGACTGCTGCATTTCCCCCTTTTTCTTACTGCAGCATAGGCATCACTTGAACAGATGATGCTTTATGAACTGGCCCACTTAGAGACAATACCACGCAATGTTTGAAGCTGGTATTCTGATCTGGCACATACTTGCAAGTGTTGGTGTCTCTTCTAATAGCCCTTTACCTCTATTGAAATCTGAGTGCAGTGGAAATGGGCAGAAAAGGCAATGCTGAATGTGATAAATGCCTCTGAAAGCACAATACACAGCTCAATGTACATAGTTCAATGAATTGTGCTCCATCCCTTAACACAGAAGTTAATGACAATGGTTCCAGAGGCTGTGAAAAGAATTGGGAACAACAGGACCCAAATGGTTTATTGGGAAAATTTACCTAATGAGAGGGTCACAAAATCAGGACTTGGTCTTGCACTTCCTTCCTTGGTAAGTCTCAAGTCTTCCTAGAGGCATCCCTTCATTGTGTCCCACTTCCCTTCATGGAATTTGTGGATCCCAGTACTGTCCTACCCTCTGGAGTGATGATGGTGAAGTTTTCAAAAATGGTGGCAATGATAAGATTGGGAAAATACCTATAACAATTAGGAAGAGGTCAGGGAGAATGATGTAGCAGGTATGTCTCCATCAGATGTTTTCAACCTTGCAGGAGGCAAGGCATTCTTCTAGGAAATCTTTGCACAACTGCTCTGATGTTCATCTGAGGGTGACATTCTGGCTAGCTCCTGTCAGAAGCTCTGCTGGTAGCTTAGACAGCACTTGAGATATGGAGGATGCCCAAGCACTGAATCATGGTACAATTATAACAAGCTGCTGAACTGTTCCAGAAAACATCTCAGTTTCAAACCATCAGGTTTCTCATATTTAGAGTAAATTTTACTGTAACGAGCTTGTTCGTCTAACAGGCTGGAAAATCTGGTAGGAACTGCCAATTTGTACACATTTGCCACTAATAGGCTTCTCAAGCACTGTGGAGGTTTCTATAGCTGTGAAGCCATTCATGTGGCCTCTCAGTCACCCTCTGGGGATGGATGTTAGATCCATCACAGCCTGCCTCAGAGCTATGATTTGTGTTATGGGTTGTAGTGGCTAGCAAAATTGTCAGTACCCAGAACTGCATTGTGCTTTGGCTGTCCAAAACCAGTCAGAAAGTCATCCCCTCTCCCAAAACCAGCACTCTTCATGAACAGAATGAAAAGTCACCAGCTGGTGTGTGTCTGGCAGCAGACAAGTGGTGGAGTACCAGAGTCAGAGCCAAGTCTTAGTGGATGAGTTCACCAGTGAAAGGGCAGAATGGGCACAGCCTCCAAGGCACATCACACTGGGATGGATGAAAAGAGTCAGCAGACTTAGATAATTAATTAATTAATAATGTCTATTATAGGTTCCAAAGAAAGTGCAGCTCTCTTTGCATTCTCTATACTTGCAGCGTGGTTGTGTCTGCAAATGAGAATCTGTGCAGCAGTGTGAGACCTCCTTTCAAGATACAAGGTAGCTGCAGACACATCCTGGCTGTGTGAGCTTCCCAGAATGGGTCCTTATGGGACAGCAGTTCCTTCCTTGAACCCCGGACAAGGATATTACAAGTTAGACAAAAACTTTTTTTTTTGCTCTTGGCAGGGTGAGTTCTTCTTTGCTGACAGAGAACAATTTGCTCAGTGATTTGATGCTTCCTGACTGTTTAGTTACTTTGTACACTTAAATAGAATGAAGTTTTAATCTGAATTATTCCACTTTGATGCAAGGAAAAACTCTGCAAAATAGGACTTTGAAAGGCAATATTTTCTCAGTTTTGGTCAGTTTCTATTCCAAGACACCGGGCCTCAGGAACAGATGCCAACTATCCCTGAAAAATGCTGTCCTTCCTCTGCTGCAGATGGGAAGCAAATATGAAAAATGTTGCTCCATTTTGCCCGCTGGCAAGGGTATTTACTAATTGTACCTTCTCAATGGCACAATTCCTTCCAGGAAAAAGGCCAGGAGGATGAGAGTCACAAGACCTTCATCATGGTAGATTGTGAATAGAAGCCCAAGGTTTAGCAACTTCAGAAGGTTAACCCAAGGTCAGCAACCAGTTTATCAGTTTGTAGTCACTTATTCAATGTGAGATCAATCTGGTGATCCCAGAAATTACTGCCTTGGGATCTAGTTTTGGTAGTTTGATTAATCTTAAATATGACAAGAGTGGAAATGAAAAAGCTGGTGCTCCAGAGGGCACTCCCTAGTACTGTATCAATTCTCAACACAGTAACAAAAGTGCTTGTAATTTATTCTTAAAGTCAATTAAAGCTAAATGCAAGACGTTCAATTCTTTCTATGCAGTTTGTTTCTCTAAACTGTGATTTGTCTGGGTTTTTTTGTTTTGTTTTATTTGAGGCTTTGTTTGTTTGTGTGTTTGGCGTTTCTTTTTTGTTTTCTTTTAGGTCTTTTGCTTTGAATCACCATGTTTTTTCCAAGTTTGTTAACCAATACAGTCAAACCCCAAAGGCTAAACCATGAAATTCCTCAGACAGATTAAAAATAATGAGAGTTTTAAATATATCTCTTTTTTAGTTGCTATTTGAACTGTTAGAATTTAGGATTTTGATCCTTTTGGATTCAGCATTTCATTTTTCCCACTGTTAGCAAGGACTATCATTCTCAAGAATTCCAGGAGACGGTGCTTCTACTACCAAGCACTGTATAAAGTGAGAATACAAATGGTATCCACACTGTGGTGGGCAAATCCCTCTACCAGAGGAGGATTCCTGCCTGTAACCTGAAAATTGCCGGCAAGAAATTTCTGGTGTCCCATGATGCAGAAAAAGAGAATTTCACAGGATTCTGACCATTCAAAATAAGTCATTCACATATTCAGAAGTGGTCTTATTCACCTTCATAACCATTATTTGCTTCATTTCTGTATGGATATGATCGCATATAGTGAAGACCTATGCCATATATTTATGTGCTTGCATTTCAGGAGATTCAGAAATTGCAGTTGAGTGAATCTTACAGGCATTAGGTCTTAGCTCTAAAGAGATACTCAGAAGTAGCTTAAAGCCTTACTTTTATTAGGACTCTGATTTTTTTCATTAGAGCTATGCATTAAAAGCCTCAGCTTTAATAGAAATTAGGAAGTAAATTGCTGTGCTGCTTCAAAGCTACTAAAGTGGAATCTCATGTAGCTGCAAGGACTGCTTGCCCAGTCCAACAGCTCTGCTTCTCACATTGCTTTCAATTTGTCCATTTTCCCTCTTGCTCAGCCTCATTGCTCCCCTGACAGCCACTTGGATGTGCAGCTGACATCATTCTGTCACCTCTCTAGATAGACAGTAAGAGGTAGCATCAGTCTCTACTGAAAGACTGATAATGTGGCATCTTATTTTAGCTTTGAGGAGAGTACTGTGTAAAGGGGTTGCCTTTCAGTATCATTTTGGTGGTTTTCTGAGTGATTTCTAGAGCAGGAAAAGAGGTTTGATCTCCCTTTAGGATCTTCTAAGGTCTGATAGATGCCTGCAGCCTATATTAAGATGATGAAACTCCACCTGGACTGGAGAATCATAGACTCATAGAATCATTTAGTTTGCAAAATTCCTTTAAGGTCATTACATCCAACCATTTACCCAGCACCGCCAACTCCAGCACTGAGCCATGTCCCCAGGTGCCACATCTGTAGGGTTTCAAATACCTCCAGCCATGGTTACTCCATTTGAATGTAAAGATTTTTTGTTGGTGGTTTGTTATGTGTTTTCCAAAGAGAATGCTTTTCTTCTAAACAGTCAGCATTTTGCCTTGCTTAGCTGAGTTATCACAGCTTTGCTCTTTTTCCTGAGGAGAGGTTCTGTACCAGGGCTTGAAGTAAATGCAAGGAATGGCAATAAATTGTGAGACCTGGAATCAAGGGATTAATCCTAGAGGAAAATACCACTTAGGAATAATTCAGAAAAGAGTCTGCAAGCCCTGCATCCTGCATGGGCTCGCAGTGGGGCCAGGCACAGGCTCCCTGCCTGGTGTGACAGACACACTGGAACTCTGGAGGAAGGTCCAGCACCATCCAGGGCTTCAGAGGAGCAATCTCTGCTCCAAGAAATCAAGTTTTACAAAAACAAGACTTAAGTTTGTGAGACAGCTACTACAGTCTTTCTTCAAGCAAAATATTTGAACATAAGCTGGGCTGTAAGGGTACAGTTAGTCTGCTAATATCAGTGAACTGCATACACTTCAACTTCACCTGCAAAGGAAAAGAACTTATCAGGCAATTGTATTTCCACATTGTCATTCTGTTTTCCAGTTCAGTGAGAAGAAGCACCCTGATTTGACTGAGACTTCCCCTGAACAAGCAACTCATCAAAGCAATGCGAGGTTATATTATGCATGGAAAATTATATTCTTTCATGTTGTACCTTGGCTTTCTCTCTTAAATGATGATTGGTGGGGGTTTTATTGATGTTCAGCAGCTATGTATCAAAGACAGCAGCTCATAAGATCAGAGAAAAATTATGATTATGTATTAGTGGCTGGTTATTATTTAAAAACAAAGCCTGTATTAGCTACCCCTTCATCAGACACACTCTTGTGGATATTTTTTAATGATTATTCCATTTTCTGAGTCTCACAAAACAATTTAAAGCTAAGCATAGTAGAGCTTATTCTGCTTAAGTTATCAAGGGAATTTACATAATGACAAATTTAAACGCAAATGCACAAATTAAATAAATTCACATGTAAAGGAATATGCTTCAAAAGTTAGCACATTCTTGCTGGCTGGGATTCAGAGGATAATTAAAACCCTCAACCCTCTTGCTGATGATCAATCCAGAAAACATGTAAGTAGGTTTATGGAACAAAAGGTGAAGGCCCTGCTCTCAGTATCCTGTCTAGACAGTGAGTTGACCTTATTTAAACTGCTGCACTGGGGGCATCTCCCCGGACTTGAAATCCATGAAAGTTAAGGAGCTAATTGCTGAAGATCAAATCATAGTGTCCAATAGAAAGAGTGTCCAAAATTTGTATGTACTTTGGGAATATTTTCAAAGGGAAAACAGAGCCAAAGAACCTGGAAAGGAATACTGCTTAAACTACCATCTGCAATTCCTGTCTGTTGCTTGAGCTTGTTCTGTGCTAAAGTGAATCTTTGCACAGTTGTGCTGTGAGCCACTTTGAGGAACTAAGCCAGCTGAACACTGAAATTAATTTTCCTTGGTTTGTTTTCCAGACAGATCAGTTCCTCAGTATGATTCTCTCGTGGACAGCCCCAGGAATGATGCTAGGGCAGGAAGGAACAGCAAAGAAGCTGAAATGTGATTATTCCGTTACTGACCATTGAATGCATTATCTACTGCCACGCTGAGAAATATGTTTAGCAATTTGATGTCTTCTTTACAAGGGCATATAGGACAAGGAGGAATGGCTTCAAACAAAGAGGAAGTAGGTTTGGATTAGATATTAGAAAGATCTTTGCTGTAAGGATGGTGAGACAATGGAAGAGGTTCCTCTGAGAAGCTGTGGCCCATCTCTAGAATTGCTCAAGGCCAGCCTGGATGGGACTTTGAGCCTGCTCTAGTGGAAGATGTCGGTGACCGTGGCAGGGAGCTGGAATAAGAGGATCTTTAAAGTCTCTTCCAACCCAAACCATCTCATGATTCTGTGATTCTTGATATTCAGACTGACAGGTAATTGTAATAAACTGTGATATGGCTTATTATTCCTCCTTTCTCTTTAGCCCAAACATTAGGACCAAGATGTTCAGCATAGTGGCAGGAACAGGTGAGAGACTGAAAAATTCTGTAAAAGTTACCTCAATATTTACCTGCTTAATTTGATGAGGCTAAAACCACGTTCAAATTGGCTGTCATCTAATTATGGGCTGTTCACTAATATTTTTATAATATTGCTTATTTGCATGGCATAACTCATTTAATGTGAATCATAGCATTTTTTTAAAAAAAGCTGTAATTGTGGGAATGTGTAAAATGATAGTTTATTCTTTTTCTCTGTATCTTACAGTCTGTGTTTAAAAATCAGCTATAGAATATAACTGTAAAAAATGAAGTGTTTATCACAAGGATTTGGGCTTCTTATGATTATTCTCTACTGGGCTTTGAAGTACAGCTAACCCTCTTGGTGAAAGCATGAATCATAGCATGGTCTTATATAGTATTGCTATGAAGATTAAAAATCAATAGCAAAAGTAATGATGAAATTTTACATTTAAAGAAGGTCTAGATGTTTTGACTCAGTAGAAAGTGCAGCAAACAATTTGAAAATAAAATACATTTTAATATCTTGAAAAGTAATTTATTGCAAAATGTGAGCACTAAAGAAGTGTATGGGTAGATATATGGATATGAAAGTACTCTGCTTATGTCTGATGTCTTGTAGTTGTTTCAGATTAAGTCTTGGAAAAATCTGTGTGATTGTTTTAATTGGTGTTTCTTGAGACAACATAGTTCTCTGTGGGTTAAGTAATAAAAGGAAAACTCTGAAAACATGAAGATTTTTATTTTAGGCTACTGAGCCTTGAGTTTGTGCCATAAATTCCATTAGTGTGGGATAGTTGATAGATTTAAATTTGTGAGGAACTGCTTGTTCTAGATTTGTGAGTTTTAGATTCTTTTGGAGATGGCATCATCTGATCTGGCATCCTCAAGAATATCCTTTCTTAAAACCACTTCTTTGAAAGCCTGATCTTTAGAAATTTATAATCTTTTACAGTGGAAAAAGCCCTTTAAGAACCTGAAGTCCAATTGTTATCTTGGCACTGCCAGGTCCATCCCTTAACAGCCCTTAAGTGCCATTAAGTGCCACATTTTCACATCTTGTTAACACCTCCAGGGTTGGTGACTCCACCACTACCTTAGGCAGCCTGTTCCAGTGCTTGATAACCCTTCCATGAAAAAATTTTTCCTAATACTCAGTATAAATCTCCCCTGGTGCAACTTGAGGCTCTTCCATCTTGCTCTATCCATTGTTACTTTGGAGAATAGACAGACCCCCACCTGTCTACTCCCTCTTTTCAGGGGGTTGTGGAGAGTGATAAGGTCCCACTTGAACCTCCTTTTCTCCACACTAAACACCCCCAGCTCCCTCAGCTGCTCCTCACAGGACTTGAGCTCTCATCCCCACCTGCACTGCCCTTCCCTGGACATGCTCCAGCACCTCCTTCTTGTAGTGAGGGGCCCAAAACTTTATTTTTGTGGTACATTTTTCCACTGATATGGGCTTCTTGCAAAGGATATTAGGAATTAATGCCCACGCTCTGAGAAGTGAGACAGATTGCCCTGATTTCAGAGAGTTCAGTTCAATTATATGCTCTGTCACAGACAGTGGAACCTTTTCCCTCTGAGATATTAAGGCACTTCCCTAGCCACTGAAAGGGGAATATAATAGAATGAAAAAATCCACCCAGTTCTCTGTTCAGCTTTTTGTTAGCTAATTGAATAGGAGGTATATTGGTTTGGAGCCAAAAACCAGGAAACTCACCTGTGCTTGCCTTGACACACAAACAAGAGCCTGTCAAAAAGTGACAAAACACCTTTAATTCAGGCACTCATTTTGCAATGGGGCACAGAGCAGCAGCGACTCATCCAACCCTGTCAGGTCTTTGTACCTGCTGGGACCACTGCCTGTGTTCTCCCACCTCCATCCCGTGCTTTTTTCTCTGCTCTGTCTTGGCCCTGCATGCTCTGGGGAAAGGCTGTTTCATCCATCCTTGTGTCACTTACTCTGTTTCTGGACCCTTACAGTAGTTAGGTCCTTGGGGGATCTTTGCTGTATGACACCAAACAACCAGCTGAGGTGTTTAAATCTGAAAGCTTTTTCCTCTTCACTGTGTGAGCAATCAGGGGAGGAAGAGGAGCTCCTGCCTTGCCTTTCCAGGTTTATTTAGACACGTAAATTGAGTACTTGACTGAATTGCTCTCTCTCTTCATTGACCACATAGGGAGTCTCCAGAGACTTATGTCCTGCCTTAAGCATCTCACATCAGACAACTACAAATTGGCTGTGTGCTATCATGATTAAAATTTTTTCCTCTCTAGCTTTATTTATAGCTTTAATCATTTCAGTTATTGTTTGTGTAGTTTCTATGACCTCTTTTTTAACAGCAAGATGCAATTTTTGCTTTGTTACCTTGACCATCTAGGCTAGTTTTCTTATTCTAATAATAATAATAATAATAATTCACTTCAGGGAGCTTTCATCCAGTTTTCAAGCCACTTTGTAAGCTGCTCTTATTTGCATCCTCCAAAGCCCATATGAATCACAGAATCACAGAATCACAGAATCATTGGGGTTGAAAGAAACCCTCAAGATAATCTTGTCCAACCATCTACCCAGCACCACCAAAACCCTAAGTGTCATGTCCAGACTCCTCTTGAACACTTCCAAAGACAGAGACTCCAACAAACTCCCTGGTAACTTATTCCAATGTCTGACCACTGTTTCAGTGAAAAAAAAAATTCTAATATCCAATGTGAACCTACTCTAGTGCAACTTAAGGCCATTTCCTCTTGTCCTTTCACTTGAGACAGGGCAGAAGAGACTGAGTCTCCTTTCAGGGAGTTGTAGAGAGTGATAAGGTCCTCCCAAGCCTTCTCTTGTCCAGACTAAACAAACTCAGTTCCCTCAGCCACTTCTCATAGCAATTATTTTCTAGAACCTTCACCAGCATATTGTCCTTCTTTGGATAACCTCCAGTTCCTCCATGAGGTAGGAAAGGACCTCATAAGAATGACACCAAGGAGATCCCACTGAAATTAACTACATCCATGATGAAAAGCATTGTCTGTTAAATGAAAACACCGTGAATATAAAATTTCACCTAAGTTCTGTCAATTTAAAAACATCATTGGAATGAAAACTGGATTTTAGCTGAGATCCTTGAGAAAGTGAAGCCATAGTTAAAGTTAATTTGGGGGAGTTGAATTACCCATCTTTGCTCATAAAAATGCGGTGGGAGCTTCACTGACTGGAGAGCCAAGATATCCCAGTTCTTGATTGCTGGCTCTACACCAAATTGTCTGCAGACAGAATTTTATATGATTTGCTGAAGCTGTCCCCAGTTTCTGGTCTGCTTGACTTTTCAAGCTGATGTAAAAATAAATCCCTTCAAGTTTCTTAGCACAGTGGAAAATTACCTAGTTTTATACACTAGCCATTTTTAATAAGTTTTGTTTTCTGGACAAAAATCTGTATTTATTTCCCCAGGCTAAGCAGGCAGGTTGCACACAGTGAAGCTACACTGGTGTCATGCATGAAGCACAGCTCCCAAAATTAGTGACTGTCTGTGGATACAGCCCATTGCCAGAAAACCCAAGGAGCAGAAAATGCCTAAAATGCTTGACACCACAGAAGTGCTTGTAACTAGAGTGATTGACTGATTTTTTATTTACTGGGGATTGTCTTTTCCAGGAGGAGCTACCTTCTGCCTTAGTGATTGCTACTTTCCTGGTAAATGGAACAAGAAAATAGTTTTACTTGAACTCATTCATTTTACCATCTGTGAGGCTCAGGAGGAGATTTGATCTGCTAAAAGTGATTGATATCATTATATTCTGGGTAGAATGCATTCAAATATTATTATTTAAGGTCCAACCAAAATAATGAGCTTTTTTTCTGCATGGTAAGATCCTACATCCTTTACACTTTTACATTCTTTAAACTGTGCTTCTAGAACATTTTTAAAAAGCACCCACAGCTTTCAGTTTGTTTGAAAAAATATCATTTTCACATACATTTAATTAAAATTTGAAGAAATTTGAATGGTGACATGAAGCAGATTTCTGCTGGAATAGAATGTAAGAAAAAACACCCCCTAAGATGCAGCAGAATTTTTTAATGTTTGCGCTGTTCATATTTTGTCACTAATTTTCTATTATTTTTAGAAATTGTTCTCTGGTATGTATTTTCTTATTCAGTAATTATTAGAAGTACAGATCAATTCATACAGAATTTCAAATAAAGAAGTTAATCACCTTAATCTGATCACTGTCAGCGCTGGGGACAGCTCAGACCCACCACCACAAATTGTTCTTTCGCTCCACAGCCTCCAAATTCTGAATATTTTGTATTCCATACAATTCCATTCCATATCATATTTTGTATTCCATATCATATTAAAATACCACAGCTTGACTTCGCTTCTGGTTTAAAAATTGTTTGTACTGAAATAAGAGTTAGAAATGAAACCTAAGCATGAGAGACCTGCTCTGTTTTTTCAGCATCAAATCTGTTGATTGCAGTGACTACAGCAGATTTTCTCTTCCTTCACATTTGGAGAATTAGTGTATCAAGATGAATAAGTGATGGATCCTATTTTCTTTTTATTAATTTTATTCTTTGCTAAGTGTCACTGCCAGCATGGGGTAGCTTGTAATGATCACTAATTGCATGGTCATCTGCAAAGTCTTAATTTGTGATAGCAATAGGAAAGCTTTTAACAGCCAGATATGTTTGTAGGTCCCTTGACAGATCTTCTTAAGCCCACAAATCCATGCATTTTTCAATTTTTAAATAGTGTTCTGCTTCAAAGATGTAGTTTAAAACTGCCGAAATTATATTTAATATTTCAATATTTAGATTTTAAATTTTTCTCCTTTTTTTCTTTTAATGGTTTTAGTATAATGAGGGTGAAGTTGAAACAAAACATCTATGATTGAGGTTTGCAGTTGACCTTTCTAACATTTTTAATTTGCAGAAATTCTACTATCTTGAATTTTATCACCAACACATGATTGGGAAGAAATACCAGAATTTCCACAATCAGTTAGAAGATAAGAAAAATATCTAACCTGGCAGACTGAGCATTGAGCTGACAAGGTTAAAAGCTAAGAAAATTTGGCTGAGTGGTGGTTACTGATTAAATATGAAAGGACGATAAATGTGTAATATTATAATGGTGGTTTTATATACTCCATTTTAAAAGAGAACTGTAGTTTAATGAAATCTTAATTTAAGCAAAAAATAATTAATTTCTTGTATTTTTCTTTCCTTCCTAAATTTACAGGAGCCAAATAAAATTAGAGCCTTTCTTTGAACATTTTGAAGATTTTACTAGTTTTGGACTGCCTGGATACTTGCTTTTATTAATATTTTATCCTGCTTCTTCCCTTGAATTGCATTTTTCGTGGCAATACTTTAATTAAAGGGAGCTGAGAAGCAGAATAATTGTTCTTCAAATTTTCAATTGAAATAAAATGGAGTTTGGTGCTGTCAACGTGAGACTGAATGGTTTACTCTTGAGGTTTAATTTATATCAATTATAATTGATCATCCTGTAAGCATAACGTGGATAAATGTTGAGAAGAATGTAACTGCTATGCTTTTTCATACCCAGCACTGTGCACTTTGCAGAGCCTTTAACAGGCATTAATATGGTGTGGTAACATCCACCTCTCCAGCTCAGATTGCAACATGCCATCCTCACTAACTCCTGCATGTCCTTCTTGCAGGGGAGTAAAATGAAGGGAACATAAATACATCTGACAAAGTCATCAGGGATTAGAAAACAGAATCCAGCAATAAATATGGTAATTAGGCAATTTGAGACTTAAAGCACAGGGTTCTTTGAAAATGCAATTTTGGGACTGAGAACCAGCACTGAAAATTTTACCATTAAGGAGAATTATGATAGAACTGAAACTTTTTAATGACATTTAAACATTTTTATTGGGAATTTAATAACTTTTCTGCTCATGCTAGGGAAATTTTAATGATGAAGCTACGTATTGAGAGGTTTCTGTGCACACCCGTCCTTCCTACTCTGTCTAATCTCCAGCAGCTGAATTTAGACTCCTCCAACATTCCTTCTATTGCAGCATGATGATGGGGGACTGCTTAGCTAGCATTGAGAATGTGGAGTTTCATGATTAACAGTAATTTTGGACAGATAATACAAACTAATTTCATGTATTTGATAACCCTAAGTAAGCTTTGCCATTTTTCGGTATTATGTTCCTCATTAATATCTACATACATTTTTGTGGTCAGTGTTTCCCATTATGATAACATGGTAACAAAGCTAATATCTTGAAGCATTTTAAGTAGGTGATTCCTATTAAAGAAGGCTTGATGACTTTTTAAAGTGGAATTTGAATAAGCCCAGATGCCAAGTCTCAATGCATGACAACAGTAAAATTTCTTTACATCCATGAGATTTTTCTGCCATGTCTCTCTACTCCTCCCCACTCTCCAGACTGCCATCAGCTCCTCCTTGGCCCATGGGGAAATCTCTTGGTCTTTCAAGCAATGGCAAAACTCAAATAAGAAATCTATGCATAGCACCTTTGGGGAATATATGATGTTAATTTTGTCTTGGTGATGATCCATAAATTTGATGTCTCACTTTGTGGGGACCAAACCAAGAAATTTGCAGACTTGTACTCTTTCAATATTTCAGATTGTGAAGGGTTGGTAGAACCTTTTTCAACTGTATTTGCAGCAGAGTTATGTTTAATTAGAGACCATTACAGATCACTAATAAAAGCATATGAAGCAAGTCTCACTGTAACTTGCAAAATTATTATAACTAGCCCTGAAAGCTGAGGCAGATGGAGGCAGCTGAGGCAGAGGTAGATAATGATCTATGGTGGGCATCAACTGCATTTCCCCTGGGCTTGGCTAAGCCAAGTGTGAGGTGTGCTCCAGCCTGGGGAGCCCTCCCTTCAGCATGGCAGGGCAGCTGTAGAGCTACAACATCACTTTATTTTTGAAGGAACAGTAAATGCAGGTGTGATGGTAAAAAATCTGTATGTGCAGGTGAGGTGTGCTGTGCTGCTTATGAAACTGTGCAATTAAAGATGAACACTCTGTACCGCTTCCTAGACCCTAAATCTGTGCACAGAAAGTATACAGGTACTCAAACAAAAAGGTCAGGAAGTTTTGAAACCTTTTTCCAGAGGCAGGGTAACCAGTATATCTGTCACCCCAAATTATTTCCCATGTGGTTGCAGTGCAGGAGACAGGATGGAGAGAATTATGTGCTGATAAAAGTTAATGAATACTTTGTGTATGCCTCAGAGAACAAGCTCCCTTGATTTTTAAATCTCTTCTGTGTCACTTCAGCTCCCCAGACTGATCACTATCTCTCAGACAAGGCTTTGTCATTGGAGTGCAGCCAAAGCATATTTTGGCATAGGCAATACTAACAATCTGCCACTCTGTGGATAAATAAACATTTGCATCATTGTGTGTTTAAAAACTAATCCTGAAAGGCATTAAGTTGCTTTTGCAAATGTCCTCAGTGTCAGTCTGGGTATTCCTGATGTCCTCAGGAGCATTTTCCAATGAGCTCCCTTTCCTGCATTGTGTGATTTCCATCTGAGCACTGGGGGATGCTCATTCTTCTTTAGCTTTTTTTTTAGCTTTTTTTTTTAATGTAAAAATTCCCAAACTGAGCCATGTCAGTGTCACTCAGCTATCTTTGCTGCCACTGCTTTTGTGCCAAGTTCACACAAAGCTAACAATGACCTCAACTGAATAGCAAATCTAGAGTCCACCTGATATTTTTTGATTGCCTTTTCACACGAGCAGTGCAGCCCAAAGCAGATGGAACAATACAGTGATGAGAGGAAATACTCTTGTTTTGTGTATATATCTAGTGCACAATTACAGTATCCAAAGGGGCAGGCCATGCTTTTCCATTAAAAAGGACCATTGACCTTAACACCTCAAAACATTTCAAAGCCCTAAGTAAACCCATTTCTATCCTGAGTTCATGTATTGCCTTGCAATCTAGTGCCTTTTTTGATGTTTGATGTTTATAGGTAAATGTTTTACAGTAAGGATAACAAACCCAGAAAGAAATGAAACAACATCAATTTCAGAGCACATTTGGTTTCCTGGAATAAATCCTTGTAAGCTGGTACACTCTGATCTTGTGCTGCATTTTGTCCCTCAGTTTTAGCAACACTGCAGTTTGGATTGCTATATCCTACTGTCTCTGTGGGACTTCAGGTTCATAAACCAGTGAATGAATTATATTCATCCATTTGTTTAGTTTTATCGTCTGTGGCAGATAGGATAAGGAAAATAACTTTGTGTAATAAGGAATCTGTGACTGATGCTGTGTAAGTTTGAAATATACAAGTCATGGCTGGCCCTGTGTATTTGACTGAGCACAGTTTGGTGTAAAGAAATCATGAAATGCACTGATTTGTGGCATTTCTGCAGCTTGTAACTATGGCCACACTTTAAGACGTTTTCCTTCTTCTCTATGCTTTCTAAGGCTTCCCCCTCTCTCTGGTGTTGTTTGTTCCCACTCAGGAACACATCTGCACCTCCCTTCTGTCTGTAGAAGAGGGCAGGAGCTGCTGCAGGACCAAGTACATATGTCCCCAGCCATGTGTCTCCTGTCCCAGCTTTCCAGTGGAGCTGGATCCAGCTGCTTTTCCATGAGCAGCTGCACTTCTCACCCGTTTGAAAAAAGGTTCTGCTTTGGAGAACAGCAGGAATGGCCACAACTGGTTCCCAGAGAGACCCTGGAGCCCAGGGAGGGTCCCATGCCATAGCAGGAGGATATTTCTTGCAGGAAATGGAGAATCCTGGCAGGATCAGCTGTCCCTGAAGAGCTGTAGCCTGGGGAAGGGCTTGCACTGGAGCTCTCTTCCCTGCTGCATGCCACAGATTAATTCTGTGTGTTCAGTGCCATGACAATAATCAGCGGTGACAGGTTACTGTAGGCACCGTGAGATCTCCAGTGGGGACCTCAGCAGCATTTGGGAAAAGTCTAAGGGATATTTTGAAGTTTAAATTTGGAGCATGTTCATTCTACTTAATATTACTTAATTACCTAATAACAGTTTTTCTATCACAGAGACCAGCTGAGCCAGAGCAATAGCAGAAAATGCACAAAGGTCTCAGAGTGATGTTGGGATTTGGCTATGATGCATTGACAATTGTAAGTGCATTGGGAACATTTGGACTGGCTTGTTAACATAGCTTTGACTCCCTGAATGAGATTTAAAGTGAAGATGAGATGAGAAGTTCCCATTTGACTCTAAATACTGACAGGAGGTTGTTTATTTATTTTTTGATTCTAATCTGTAGCTCCAGGATTATGTGACACTGTGCCCTGACTTTTCTGTTGAAGGTTGGCTCATTGCTGGAAAGTCAAACCTCAAACTCAAAAACTCTAGCTCTAAAGAAGTGAAAAATGCAAGTGCTAATACAATGTGTTTTATAGCAATTCCTGGAGTATGAGGGCTTGGAAGCACAGTAGTCTGCCTGGAGACTTGCAGTTCATATAATAAAATTAATCCTGTGCATTTTGTTTGATCTCCAGGCATTACTCCAGCTATTTGTCATGAGGAGAGCAACACAATCCCTTGTGACCAAGCTGAATAATCCAAGATTTTATAGGCTAAGACAAATACCTTGGTTGCTAACTGGAAGGCAAATGGCAAGCAGCAAGGACTGTGGGTTTCTAACTTTACCATTTCTCCAATGAACCACTTCATTCAATATCCAAGCTGCATCCTGCCTTTGCTCCAGTGCCAAGCAGTCCCAGAGCAGGGTCCCCAGTGGAGCAGATTTCAGCAGCCTCACTACTTCAGTTAAACTGGAGGAGGAGCTGGTCAGTTAAAATTAAAAAAAAAAAAAAAAAAAAAAGGCAACACCCACATCACATATTGCTGTGTATGACTTAGATGTTAAGGATGGGATTAGAATTTGCAAGAGCTAAGACTCTTCAATATATTTGCATATATTATGTAAATGTCCTTGAAAATATATTGACATATATTAAACATGTGAACTCTGTAATTTGTGGTACAATTTCTTACACTGAGAGAGTTTCTGTATGGAAACTAGTAAAGTTACCTTGAAAATATGCATGGTAAATGTTTATATAATTAGCCAGACACACAAAGTGTAAGGCTAATTATTTTAATTGATTAATTTCAGTTGTGTAGACCAATTCTTAGAGTAATTACTTGACAAACCTTAATTGATTAGTTTGCTTTTTTTGAAGGCATTATTAAAGCTACCATTCCCTGGGGGGATCTTCATTTCTAAGAGAAATATATATCATATATAGCTAATGTCCTGGGCACTGGCACAGCACTTGCTGTTCAGGGACAAAGCACTGCCAGCCCTGGAGGTTTTCTCACCAGCCAGTATTAAAGGTGTTCAGATGAACAATGTGGAAAACAGCTGCCCCTGCAGAGAGGAATCCTCTAATATCCAAGTACTTGTCTGAGCCTGGAAATGGCTGGGGAAAGAGCAGGAGCTGCTGCTGCAGTGGCATGTGTGCAGAGGAAGTGGAAGCACGGAAGGCAAAAGCTGTATTTTCTGCGTAGGAGCAGTCTGAGCTGCATAACTTTACTTAAAATGTAAGGTTTCAGGGAGCTTCACCAAGGAAACAACACTTTTTCCAGCAAAGTCATCAGGAAAATATTCCAACTATTTTGGTGGTAACAGCATTTTGCCTAAAATCTTTGGGTCATGGCTGCAGATCTTCAAAAAATTAGGGCTGTGATCTGCTCCATGGATATTTGTGTGTGTGACTGTGTCCTAGCTAAAGAGGCAGGATAATAAAGTTTCTGGTTTGCTTTTGCTGTGATTGTATTAGCTCCAAGTATTTTTATATATTTAAACTAATGTTTCTGAAAACACAGAGTTCAAAAGCCAGTTCTACACAGGAAGGTTGATCCTTTGTTCACAGTGGTTTTATTGTTAGTGAGATTGACTCATGGATTAGAAATAGTGAACCTGCTAGTTTAATTCCCCCCACCACAATTTTCCTACCAAAATGCAGCACTCTTGTCCCAAACACAAAGATACAAAGACTTTACCAGAAAAAAATCAACTTGGGAAATATATTTATTTCAAGGGGGGTAGTGTTGGTGGGGGGGAGGGGGTGTGTTTAAATTGTTTTTTATGTTTTTTTCATTCTCAGAAGTAACAGAATAGCGCACTGAAAACCAGGGAGGAAAAATCAATCTGAGGCAAGAAGCAAGCATGAAATGCTGTAGCCCAAGTGGATAAAATGAGATATAAGCAACTGAAAACAGAGACTTAGCATGGGAAACGTTAAGCAACCTTATCTCTCTGTGTTGCTAGCAGCTCCATCTGTTACACACAGTAAAAATACTGAAACCAGAAAAGCAAACACAGCAACGATCAACTTTATTTATTGAAATAAAGATGCATAAAACAACACTCTTATATCAAAATGTCCTAGAGGAAGAAAACCAATCTCACCAACATGGTTTCCCAGTACTGGAAGAGCTATGAAGGGAATTGCTGGAGGCAGAGAGCTGCTTTCTCTGTAGGCAGTGATACATCCTGAGATACAGAGGACAGAAGGGTTTCTAACACAACAGAAGCTTTATATAAATTTTTCCAATTTGCATTTTCTATAGCTATATTAGAGACCCTGGCTATTCTGTTCTCTTTTTTTGAAATTAATTGTTGTGAAAGTATACTGGTCTAGGTAATTTACCGTTTCCCTAGGAGATTATAAAGAGGGAATCTATTTTGATGGTTAATCATTAAATGGAGTCCTTTCCATTTCCAGAAACAGAACAGCTCCTAAAAGAAACAGTGACTGAAGTGAAATGCTCTGTATTCATGCAACCTTGGGTTGTAAATAAGCTGAAAGTCATGCAAGCAATGGCACATGTGAGTCAGGTACTTTCTGAATAAGCAACTGGAACCCTTCTGTTTGCAAACAGTGAATTGGCCCAAATGGCACCTTAGGAAACAAGATGTTATCATCTGAGTGATCTAAAATATGTTTGCTGCTATGCTTGCTGCAGATGACGTTTTTTTGTTCTGTGCATTCCTAGATAACTTACCTAAATTGAAAATTAACTTATTATGTCAATAATCATACAAAAGTATAATTTTTGTGGGGTTTTTTTCTGTAAAGATGGAGTCAACGCTGCAGTTAAACAGGCTGATCTAGCTCCCTTCTCCAGCAGTGTTGAAATGAGGATGCACAAACTGTAATAAGCATTGATACTTCCATTTGCAACACCTACTGAAGATTCCTTCAGTCAAGGATTTAAATCAAATGAAATCTTTGCCCAAAGCAAAATCAGTTCTACAGAGACAAATATATAATTGCATTTGGTTCAGGCAACTGCCCTTCTTCTGATCAAACAAAAAAATTACTTTCCTTTTAACCAGTTCCTTTCTCACCCAGAAGTTGTTCGTGTTTGTATAAAATACCACACAAAATTATGCTAAATTTCATGAGATCTGCTTAGCTGGAGCAAATTTAGTAATTTTTTTTTGCAGAAATATAGAGTCAAAGAAATGTATGTGGCTTAAATGTTTGCAGGACTGATACATGTGTTGATGTATGCATCCTTTTCCAGAGAGTTTTTAAGCAGAGCCTCTGAAAAGATCTCTGAGTTCCAGTATAACACACCAGAATATGCTGAATTACTCAGCTGCATCGCCAAGCATGGCAAGCGTGTGTGGATGTGGATGTGTTTGTGTAATTTCTGTCAAAAACAGGAAGTAAAAGGGGTGAGGCTCTGCTGCACCAACAGATGCCTCACTGTGATAACCCTGCTGCCCACTTCACTGAACTTCCCATGCAGAGCCCAGGTGTGTCTTGCAATGAGTGCCAGCTCTCCACACCTCTGGGGTGCTGCTCTGAAGGCACTCCGTGCTCCTTTCAGTCTCCTGGCACTGGCTCCTACTCATCACAAAACAGGCGCAGATCCTGTGCTGCAAATGAACCCAGCCTGATTTCCCTGGAATGTGTTCCCAGCCTGAAGGGGCTCTGGAGCAGCCTGGATCCTCACAGACAGAGCAGTGCCACGGCACACAGCCCTGCTCTGTCCCACAGAGGCCCCTTCTGTTCCATGATGGGCACAGCCCTCGGTGTGAGCTGGCCCACACCAGGGAGAGGTTGCCCACAGGCTGCCCTGGCAATGGTTTGGGGCCAGCACAGAGCAGCTGCTGTGGGCTTGAACATCTTGTGCTGAGGACAGGGGCTTGGAGAGGGGGAATTAGATGTTGGATATAAAATTCATGTTATCACTTTGCTTACTAGGACCAGAAGAATGGTCTCTAGGAGGTTTTATCTAGACACACAATCTGAAAGATATGAGCCCAGCTCTTTTTACACGCAGCTTCTGAATCATTAAACTACAAAGCCCGCCTAAAAATGAAAGTTGGGACTTTGCTTCCATAGTGTTTTCCCTTCTCAGCGTCATTAATAAATACAAACTAAGTTTTACTCTCTATTACATCAACAATGTTTGGCTGTGCTTGCTCCTGTTGTAATTCCTGCTCTGTATTTTGGAAGGAACACAGCTAATGAATGATCTTTGTTGCCAGGGTTTCACTAATCATTTTCTGCTCTAGGAAGCTGTTGGGAAATGTGAATGTACCATGTTGCTCAGAAACTCTGAGTTTACTCAGTGATACCTGGTCACTATAAGAGTGTGAACCAATTTTTTTCTGAGATTAGTCTTCCTACAAATCTTCCAGGTATTAATTTAATAGAATGATTTACATAATTTATCTGCACTCACCTATGTATAGCCTGCCCCAGTTTTGTAGGGATTGGTTTAAACTTGTGTTGTGCATCCATATCAGAGAAAATATCCCTTTAGATGCTGATGAATCTATGGTGATAATTTAATATAAGTGGCTTTGATGTGATAGGAGGGAGTCAGACAGAGAAATTATGCCTGTGACTTTGACCCCTTGTTGAACCTGCGGTGCCTGAGGGGAGACATCTCCAGTGCTGAGAAGTGCACAGGATCCTGTCTGAGATCAGGTTAATCTCAACCCAAGTAAAATTTTAATGAATCTTTCCTGTTTTACTGCAAAATTTCAGGGTGTATGAGCCCCACTTAGCATTTGCACAGACAGGCTCCTTCTCCTCAGTTGTCACATACACCACACTACCTTTACAGAACTTTTGGCCTTTACCTTCCATTTCTAGGACACCTTCAATCTGGGACTGCCATGCTTATCAGATTTGGGGTCTTCTACCTTTATAATTCTCAGAGAGGTGAAGGGTCTTGAGTTGCTCTATTCATGGACTTGCCAGGCTTAGTGCATGGAAAAGGCTTGTAAATTGGTTTCTTTCTTTTCCACTGAGTTTGTTTTCTCAAAGACACCATTAACAGGTACAGTACAATTTTGCCTTTTCTTTTGTGACCAATGCAGTCACATGGATAACATCCACCTGGGTAGGAACAAGCCCATCTCTCGAGATGCCTGGTTCAGCCTGGAGCTGCTGGTATGAGTGGTTACTGAAGAGTGAAATGCAGCATCTTTAGAGCCTCCATTAGAACTCATAAGTTTCACCACTGCCTTGTTGGTTGTGCTTGCTTTTATTTACAATATAGGGTACATTGACTCCTCTGCCTTTCTTTCTCAAAATAAAAAATTATCTTTTCTCCTTCTCTGTGTTATCTGAAGGTAGGGACCACCCTCAGGGAAGATGCCAGTTGATGTCTGCCACCTAAGGTCCTGCCCTTGACGTTGATGGGATACTTGAAGATAATTCACATCTACAAGTTCATATCAAATGAACCCTTACACAAGAGACAGAAGAACCTGGGGCATGACTCATGATTTTCAGAGCTGGTTTTATGTTTTACTTTGCTTATTGAGTCACTTTTTATGTCCCTTTGTGTGAATTCTGACTGCTGCTTCTGGCATTACACAGAGCATCTTTTGGTCAAGTTCTGCTTCCCTTAGTCCCATAAAGCCTTTGAAGTCTTTCATCACTGACATGGTCCAGCTGCACTGAAGCATGGTCTCCAAATCATTTCAAAGCACTGATTCATGTTGATTTTTTGCTGTGGTATTATTTTTCTGTTTAACTTCCTCATTCTATTGCAAAATTTGAAGATGTCCTCAGTGCTGCCCAGCTTTGGGCATACAGTGCTCTGCTGGGAACTTTTACAGGTGACAGAAGGTTCCTGGTTTCTGGGATTGCAACAAGGCACTTCACAGGGCGTTAACATTTACTGCCACAGATAGTGAGAAAGTTGCTTTCTGTTTATCTTTATCTATAACCTTATTTGTGAGAAAATAGTGGCTCAACCTTTTTAACCTTCTGAACTTCCGTATGCTTTCAGGCAGCTGCTATGTTTCACTGTCTTTCTTTATTATAATCAACGTGTTCATGAAGTGTTATCTTCTGTTCCCAAACAGAATTTCATTCCTCAAACTACTGTGACTGAATTCAAAATAGATAATATTTAATCTCTGCCTGTATGAGTAACAAACAGAGTATTCACCTATCACTGGTCACAGTGAGTGCTGGATATACAACATGAGGATTTCTTTTAAACAATGGATCCAGTGTGAGGAATGGGAAATATCTGTTATATTCTTTTCACTCTGAGCTTCTCCTTTGGATCAGGGTAAGTAAATCATCTTTAGATTGAATGACAGAAATACTGGTAAAATGAAAAAAAATTTGAAAAGAAACAGCATTGCTGCACATATACAGAATTTATAGTAGGCTAAACTTAAGCTAATCTTTTTTTAGCGGCCAGCATTCTTTATTCTGTTTTGTCACTCTGTCTGTTTATTAAGTTATACTGAAAAGGTTAAGTAATGCTGCAACATAATATTGTGGCTTGTGTACATCACAGTATATCACAGACCAGATGCTCTGCAGATGTAAATCAAGGGGGATTCAGTGGCATCTGAGGAGCAGTATTGGTTTATTAATCAATATATCAACTGGAGATCTGTCACTTTATATGTAGACATACATTCATACATAAAAGAGCTATAGAAGGTATGTTCATTGAATTGTCAAGTTCCTGACACTTGGAAAGGAGAGCTGATAGATGAGGTACAAGTGTCCAGGTGATTTCATGGAACTGCATTTTTATTTTACAATTGACAGCAGAGAGAAACAAATTCAGCAAAGACTCTGCTTCAGAAGTTTAATCCTGACAAGAAATGTGTGAATATATTACATTATGTGTACATGCACACAAATGTGTATTTAGAGTGAGGATATGCATGTGCATACATGTGTGCTGTGCAATGTATATATAATATCAATTACACTATCTGCTTCCCTTACAGCTGAGCTGGGAACATGAACAGGAGCAGAAGATGTGTGTAAACAGCTGTCTCCAAAGAATCCCTCTCCTCTCCTGACTGCAGGTTGCCAGTGTTTCCTAGAGACTGCACAAGCTACAAAGTTGTGCATTATTTAAGAGAAAGGCACATAAATCCCTCTTGAGGATTCAACCCGAACGTGTTCTTTAAAGAGAGAGGTTGATGATGCTGATGCTTGATTGTACTGTAAAGCTGTGCACTTTTCCATGCCAGCAGAGAATGTGCACTGAGTAGTCATTCAGTGCCTCAAAAACATCTGTGGCAAGACACCTGATTCGATTTAATCCCTTACCTTGCCAGGATTTTTGCAAGGCTTTTCATGTTGAATACAATGGGCTCTTCAGCTTCTTTCCTGAAACCCTTGGCAGCTCTACCAAATACTCCATTGCCCAAACCTGCTGGGGGATATCAGTTACAACCAAGAATACATGACAAAGTGTGCTGTAGTATTGCTAATCATCCACACTACGCAAACAGGGACTTGGTCTATCAGGATTCCTCAGCATTTGCTGTATGCCAGGATATTCATGGTGGGGAATGGAGTTGGAGGAGGTGACACTGGGGCACCAAGCTTAAGGATGCCCAGCACAGCACATTCAGCACAGCCTGCTGCAGGTGCAGCCTTAGCTTGGCAGCCCTCTTTTGTGTGGTGCTGTTTGACAGGCTGCTGAGAAAACTGCACAGGCATTTTGAGGCTGTCAGAAGCCAAACTTTTCCTTGGGGCTGAGAGGTCTCTTGGCTTCCAGGGTCTATTTGAGGTCACTGTCATTGTCACATGTAGGGACAGTGACAGAGGTGTTTCTCCCTGCCCATTGCCAAGACAGTGGTTCCGCTGACTAATCAGTGAGTTTCTGAAATGGTTGTTTTTGTACATTTTCTGCTTAGAGATTAAGCTGAGCAGAATGACAGCCCTTGATCTGCTCTCTGTTCAACATGAGGGAGGCAAATTAACACAGACGTGGGTGGAAGAATCAAGAACTGAAGTCTAAATCAAGAGGAAAGACAAGTTTTGAGAGGGGCTGATAAGTGATACAGCAGGTTATGAGCAGCTAGGAAAGGAGGATGAAGGAGCACGAGAAAGGCCACCTCAGAATGATTGGTGAGTGCTCACTATTTTGGGGGAGGGTGTTTGGCTTGTTATGACCTCCCCTCTTTGCTGCATTTCTAGGACATCTCAGAACAGATGTCCAGTTCACCATGTCCACTACTAGATTTGATGTACTAAAGCCACTGAGCACCAATGCATGCCAGATCCTGTTTATGTGCTGGACTAAATATCTCCATATTTCCTAGAAAATGATTCACCCACATGGGGAGAAGAAAAAATGTTCATCAACACTGCAAGGAATGGGCTACAATACTAAATTAATATCAATAGAGTGAAAGTGGCTAAGGTTGGAAAAACTGAAATACTCCAGCAATCAGTTTGAAACATTAATAAAGACAGACACACGAAACCATCCTTATGGAGTAAGTGAGTTAACAGAGAAGTAACTCACTAGTGACACAGAGATAAGCCACTAGGCTATCAGCTCATGGTGTATTCATCAAGCCATCTCAGCTTAGATATGCTCAGTAAACCTTTATCTTCATAGAGCTTTACAACCTATGCAGTTTGTTTTGGCTGTTTTTTTCTGCACCTCCTGATTTCTGAGGAATTACAGAGAAGAATCTACTCCAGTCTGTGACCTGGCTGTTTATATTGTAGCTAGAGGTCACCTCTGTGCTTGAACAGAATTCTTATCAAGCTAAATGCTCTTTTTTCCCTCAGGCATCAAAGTTTTGGCATGATAAGATAACCTGAGTTGAAAGTTCATATTGATATGAATTCATATGAGTTCATATTCATATAATAGGCAGCATACAAGCAGGAAAAATAAGTTCTATCTATTGTTTTCCCATTTCTAGAATCCCATTTTGTTTGTGGACACTAGAAGTAACCGGCTCCACTCAATGGTAATAGTAGTGATGGCTCTTCTAACACTTAACCCTAGATACTAAAGTGTAAATCTAAGTTATACACACCAGGGTGAAAATGGTTGTGGTCTCTATAGATTTCCACAGCAGATACAGTCTTACCCTGCAGTAAAACAAAGCAAATAATTAATAACCTAGAGCCATCTCCTTCTGTTGGAGTATATTAAAAGAATGAGGGGAACTGCAACTACCATTAGTGGAAATAGTATCTACCCATTTTCTGATATTTACTCCTTGTTCTTTGGGTGACTCTGAATGCAGGGTTGGACATAATCTCTGAGGCCCAGCAGTCTCCTTTGCATGAGAGATGAGGGAATTGATTTTGCTGCTTAAAAATCACTGGCTGCCACATGGGAACTAGGGACTATGATCAGGATGTGGAGCTGACATTCCAGGGGTGTGTGTGCCACCTGAAATCTGGGGCTCTCCTTTAGCCAACTTGCTTTGAATTTTTAGCTAGAAGGTGGGGGGAAGACAGGAATCACTCTAATGTAATATTAACCACTTGTACAGGGATAACATGTGCAGCTACAGAGTTTTTTACTCAAGACTGTCAGTCATCACAATTTAAGGAATTCCCTTAAATCCTGTGTGCTACATTAGGTAACTGGACAACTATTTGCAGTAAGATAAGCCTGGCACTCCTGATGTTCGTGGTATTTCTTATGCAGGCAAAGACTGCAGACACAGAGTTTACCTGTTTATCTCTGGTTATATTTAGTAATCTTAAAAGATGGTGAAACTTAATGATAACAGTCACACTATGAATCCATATTGTAACTAAAAGGTAAAATGTTTTGTGTTTATCTGATTGAGATGGAACAGCTTCAGCCCAATCTTGTCTGTGACTGGAGTAGGATATATATTTACTTTCTGTTGTAAGCTCTGTAGTGACCTGCAAACAAGAGTCAAAATTCTGTTCTCCTGCATGTGGGAGGTTAAGCCTCCTTCCCTGAGCACTGTGCAGGGAGCGTGCAGCTCAGTAATGCTCATGCATTTTACATTGGTATCAGCAGGGTTTTGTTTCTCCACCGTGCTCAAAACTGAAATGGCACCTCTGGGTCAGAGAGAACCAAGGGCACAGCCCAGGCTGGAAGGAAGGGATCTGCCTGCTCTGAGGGCATTGCAGAAGAAAACCTGAGGCAAAATGATCCCACAGGGACATGCAGGGAAACCCAAATGCTGATCAAGGGAGGCTCTGACCAGTCCCTCAACTGGTCTGTGGAGGGCTAAGGTCTTTGGCTCATTTCCATGAGCTTAAGATGTGACTGTGACCTGACATATCTCTCAGGTATGATATTTAGTTTGCTGAACCATGTGTTAACTACTTAACTATCAGTTATATTCAAAACCATATAAATATTACTATAAGATGATGTTTTTGTGTCCCTTCCAAGTCAGAATATTCTGTGATTCCATGATTCTGTGATTTTATCTGATATGGTTTATTTTCAAAGCCTTTTACTAATATGAAGTAAATTCAGAGTAAGTCAGATAAAACTCCTCTATGCAGTATAGTCATAAAAACAGTGAAGGAGCAGAATCATAATTTGCTCTGTCAAACATCCATGATTGGATTTATCCACTGTAAGTGTGGGTGACAGTTTTGGATTTAGAATGCAGCTTGCAGGGGACTGTCAGCACATGCACACAATGTGTGTGGAACACATAGACTCACACAGATGTGTATGCACACATCTAAATCTTTCCTTGTGTGTGTGACTGTGTGTCTGTGTACACATACATATCTATAGAGAGAAAAGGTAAGAGATTGAGTACATATGAGCAAATAATTCAGCTCTCCTAAGATCCAAAATGTCCTCTGGATATGTTTGCCTCCCTTTGCTAAGTACTGAGAAAATCTAGGGAGGCTGAAAAAAGGCTATTTTTAGTAATACATTTCCTAGCTTGTGCTACTAATTCTGAGGTAATTTACCACACTGAAAGGTATTTGGGATTTAATTAACTTGGCTTTTAATTCTGATTGTTTGCTTTGTTCTTTCTTCCACTGTGGGCAGGGAAAACGAATTGTGGACTTTCACCTTTATTACCAATCAGTGCCCAATCACTTCCACTTTTGCATTCTCAGACATGTACACAGAGCCTCTGTGCAAGAATACAGACATTTCTCCTGAATTCAAAACTCTTTTTGTTAGCAGAAAGAACTGAATAAACAAAAATTCAAGGAACCTTGTCTGCTTTGAAAAACAATATATTTTCTACTGTCACTGTTGCTTACATTTCAAACTATTCAAGTTCAATTCTGCCTTTAAAACTTATTGTTTAATATATTTCTGGTCTTAGTCTGGGGGTCTGCTAGTCTGAGGTCCGTGCAGAACACTTCATTATTTCTACATAAAAATGGTTCCCAGTGCTGCAAGGCTGAGCCAAACAAGGGAATTCACACCACCCAAACCTCCTTTGAACTCCAGCCAGTCCAGACTCGTTTTTGCATACTTTGGCAAGCCCCAAATGCAGAAGATGGTTTGTCTTTCCACAATAGGTACAGTGACACTGAGTACACAACAGGGGCAAATTCTCAATCTTCTACTTCATGAATTGTTGCCATTTTAACCTCTTAATTTAAAGCCATTGTCTGAGATGACTGCTTCTTCAAGAACGAGGAACATTTGCCCAGTTCTGCCAAAGGCTGTTGTTATTTAGTTCAGAAAAAATGTATTGATAAAACATTGCTTAAATCAATGGCAGTATCTACCTGTTGATAAAACTGTTGTAGTAGTACATTTTAAAAGAACAGCAGAAACAAAATTGCATTTAGTGACTATTTGACACATGAAAACAAAGGTGTGTGGTTGCCCCCTTTCCTAGTCTCAGGGCAGAATCAACAACAGGAGGGCAGTGCAAGAGGCTGAAGAAAGAATTTAAGCCTCTTTTTCCTTATTCATAGCAGTCAGCTTGTTATTCAGAACCCGCTGTGTTGGTGAGAACACCTGTTGATGAGTGTTTCAGTTTTGTGGAGTTTTAGCCAGGTAAATTGTGTTGAATTGTGTAATTGTAATGTTTAACTGAAAAAGTCCAGTTTCTTCCAAATGTGAGTACTAGAAGAGCTCCTTGGTCTCACATCAACTTTCTGTGTATGAATGGCACAGTGCTGTTCACATTATCCATGGTGGCACTTCCATGCAGCCACTGGACAAGACTGACCCTTCCTCAAGCCAAAATTTTAGTTCTATGTACAGATCTGCATCTTATTTGCTCCCCATTCTACTTTCCAATTTGCAGATGATCCTTCTACAAGAAACTTATAAGAAGAAAACCTAATTTCAAGGTTGCACTGGATCTAGTTCACATCAACACAGGGTCTTTGACTCAGAGAGATGAAACACTGGGCACTGCTATCAATAAATAATCATATCTTCCACATGCCCTTTCCTTGTATAAGTATCTTCCATTTGGCCTGCATTAGAACATACTTCTGTCTTTGGCTAGGTTGTATTTTTGTTTCTCCACCAGAGATTTTGAAGTGTACGTTTGTGCCTGAACAGAAATTGCTCTCAGCATTGCTTGAAACAGCCTCTGTTTGCTAAGTAAACAGTTTGTACTAGTTATCACTAGCCTAAAATGATAGCAGACTTTTGAAAACTGATCTAAAGCAAAAATGGCTGCTTGAGATCAAAGTCCAGATCACAAACTTCATTCATTTTGCTTTTATATACCAGGAAAAATGACTCATATTCTCTGTCTCTGTTTCTTTTCATGCACCACAGTAGGATGTCTCATTTGCAGCCAAAAAGAGAATAAAGACCAATGAATGGCAAATTAAATTCTTGAAATTCAGTTTCTCTGCCTTTCCTGAAATTTGCAAAACATTATTGCTATCTTAACACTTCAAAATCTACAATATATTTTGCCCCATTTGTAGGTGGGCTTCTTTATTAAGTCACAAAACACTAACTGCAGTATCCTATAATAATGGTCTTAAGTGTGGCAGTAAATTGGCAGGAAATTATTGTAATTTCCCTTCTTGAAAAAAACAGGCAAACCCATCCACAAATTCATGTTTGTGTGAAAATACCCAAACTCCTTTTTTTCCATTTAACGTCTCTATTACCCACTCTAACATTACACACCCCTTATTTGCGCTACACATCTTGTTTTTCAGAAGCTACATATAAAATTATAGTTTAAAAATATGAACCAAATTTTTTTAAAAAATTATGAAATTCGCTCTAGAATTACGTTTCATGACACAATGTAAGCAATCACCCTATTTTCATCTTTCAAAACAACATTCCAGCCTGGCACAACATTAGCCTGCAGGAAATATATAGGACATCAGCAGAGCTGGCAGCCTGTTGGGACCATGTTTGCTCAGTTTGCTCAGTTTGCAGTGTTCACATTGCTCTAACCTTTGTACTTTTGCACAAGTGCACGAGGGATTTGAAACCTCTCACACCCTCCACAACCACACATTGCCAACCCACAGAAGTCTTTGCCTCCCTGGTTACCCAGCTAATGGAAGAGGAAAGGTGGAATGAGGAGTGGGTGAATGAGCTGTCTGCTCAGATTTGGACGACAGGGAAGAGGAAAATGCCTGGCCTCGGGAAGAGTTAATCCTGCCTAGCCCAGCCTAGCATGACAAGCTGCGTCATGGTGACTTCCCTTGCAGCACTGAAAAGTTTGACAACACTGTTTATTTAGGGCTGTGTCCAAAAGCACAGTCACACCCTATCAGGAGCTACAGCTTTCCTTTGGTGCCAGCTCTCTGTGCAGTCCCCAGGGACCAGCAGGGAGAGAATCCCCTGGTGAGGCAGAGCTGGAGCACCAGCAAACATTGAAACGAGGCTTTATCATTTAATCGTTCATTTTCAGACCCTTGATTCAGAAGCATTTTTGGGTGTAGGCTTACAAAGAAGCAGGAACTTCCGCTGAGTGTCAGAGTGTTCTTTCAAGTGCACTTCCCTCCCAAACAGGCTTACACATTTCCCATCAGCTCGGGGCTTATTTAGCTCTAAAACATGTTTTGCTGTAACAAAGTGGAAAACCTGTATTTGTCAAAAATGAAGTGCTTCCAGGCCTACCCACATTTTTAAGTAAGGTTTCTATTCTGTTATGGCTCTGCTGTTGCAATTTATCTTTATGTGCACGTTTTAGTGCTTGCAGAGATGAATTCTGTGTCTACAAGTGGCCTGTTTTTCAAAGGCATGCTGTGGAGACAAAGGTTGAAACCCAAATCACTTCACAGCAGTCTGCAAGTCTGCTTCTCTCTTCAGAAGCTGTAAATGTGTCTAAAGCAAAAAACAACAGTTCTCTCCCATCTGTAAATAATGGGTTTGGGTGAAATAGCTCAAATACCTGAAAAAGTCCTTATTTAAAACAGAGAAAGAAATTCTGGTTCTGGGCAGTAGCCTGGAATACTTTAGGGCTGGATTAGTATGCAGGAAGTAAAGAAATGAAAAGGCAAAGGGTGGTTTAAAAATGTCATTGCACAAACAGGCATGCATATTCTCTCAGGCCCTGCTTGGTGGTTCAGTAATGCAGTAGGCAATGATAATGATACAATTTCATAGCTCCTCTAATCCCAGAGGATGCACAAAATGCTTGACAAACTGATGTTCTCTATAAGCAATAGTCTGGGCCTCTCTTTCTCATCTGTAGAGGAGTGAAAAAGATTACAGTACAAATATAGCAAAATCTGGTAAGCTCAGAAGCAAGGGGAAGGAAAATACATTCCATTCAATGAATACACTGAAATTTGTATAATAAAGAAATTAAGACAACTTTACACTTAATTAGCAGACAAGCTAGAACTGTTCCATTTTGGTTTTGGGAAAGCGTGTGGTAATAGAGAACAGAAATCACCTAGAAGACACATAGGCCTCTTGTACACATAAACCTCTGATTCAGAAGAGAATATGGAGGTCTCCGATCTCATTACATGGCAGAGAGAGAAAGATACAGCCCTGGTAAACTTTATTTGTGAACCTTGTAATTTCCCTTACTGTTGACTTTGCTTTTTGCAGTTTGCTTATTATCTTCTAAGTAGATTTTATTTAATTAAATGACACCCTATTAGAATCATGTAAAAATTCTTCTGAGGAAGGAGTCACCACATGTGAATGAAAGGTTTTATTTGAGTGGAAAGGTGAGGTTCAGTAAATTAGGTGTTGTTTCTTGTTGAAGCCTCTAAAGACAGGCTGCCTTTAAAGGTTTCTCAATTGGGTGATGGGATTAACTCTAAGAGTAGCCTGTCTTTTTTCACAGATAGGGAACCCTGTCAGACCAAATGCATCATTTGCCTGCCTTACATCATGCTCACAAAATGCTCCCCTGCAACACAAATTACCAAATTTGTGAGCCAATAAGTGAGCTTCTTGATTTGTATTGGAAAAACCTTAGTGCAATGTAAAATTACATTCTACCAGGCAAAAAGGAGTGTTCATAAGCTTAATACATTGATATACCTCAGCTGCTGGTGGACAATAAATGGTTATTTATCAGGACATCAAAATCTTTCAGAGAACTTCCAAACCTTTACAGTCTCTGGAGCAAAGCAGTCCAAAAGTCCAAGAAAGAACATCTTGTGCTTTGAAGATCTTGATACAGACTACACATCTGCTTTGCAATGTTATCCTCTGTTGTTTCTCTGTGGCATATTTAGGTAAGTGTCTTCAAAAGTGTTTGTAATCTCAGTGACAATTTCTTCTAAGAAAAGAAGAAAGAACTCTTAAGGTGTTTTTATTGTCACCTTAGCCACAGTCTACTCCAGGAATAAAGCAGCAGCCAAAGAGCATTGGGTGTTTCACACAGGAGGAGTGCAGGGGTGGGATGCTGGCACAGATCCCCAGGCCAAGGAATGGTGGCAAGACTGTGAGGCTGAGAGTGCTCAGCTGAGAAGTGTTGGTGCTTGTGCTGGGTGGTGATTCCTCACCTAATCCTCTCCCAGAGGAGAGCTGGTATCCCAGGGAGAACACACACACACCAGCACAGCTCTAAGAAATCAGACTAAAAATATTCATCATGGGACCACCTGTGGCACCTGCAATGTCATTTATTACTCAAGGTCTATCACATGGTGAAGGGACAGATGCTGTGGTCATCCTCAGCACTGACAGGCTGTTCATCACTGTTATGAACTTATATATCTCCTACAGGTTCTGCTCTCAGTTCTGACCCAGTTAAATGGGTCAGGCGAGGAAGTACATTCCCTAAAGGAATTGCAGTCTCCTATACCTCAAAAACTTCAGTCACAGAGGAAATATCCTATTTTGATGTGCTTCAAGAAGGTGGCAGGGAGAGGAGTAGAAACTTTATAGCAAGACCAGTTTGACTCAGAAGAGGGACTGTGTGCTACATATTCAAGACTCTTTGGGATGAAAAAAAACAGAGAGAAGAGCAAGAAAATTGTTCTCAGTCTACATGTGGAAATTGTTAAAGGCGCATAGAGCGAGACATTGTGATAATATCTGTATTATTTGAAGAATTATTCTTTTTATAATGCCTTTATTCCCACAACAATACATCTGTTCCAATAGCTCTGTCAGAGCTACTGAGTGGTGAGTTAACCCTGCTGCAGCTCTGAGAGAAGTGGAAGCTGCTGAACTAAAGCAAAGAGTGTGGATAGACCTTTTCAAGCTGGAGAAGCCATCAACATAGAGGAGAGGAAGTGACTGAAAAAACAGGGTAAGGGAGACCTAATAACAACTTCCTGAGGAAAACTGTTGGTCAGAACAATTAGCTATGAATCTAGGAAAAGCCATAATTGAACAGAGAACAGAGGATTTATTTATTTTGGTATCTGGGAACACTTTGGATGGGAAATAAAAGAATACTTTCCCTTTCTAAGCAGATGTCTAAAAAGAGGTGACCAGAGCAGCCTCCCAGCTCCAGCTCTTCACTCTTCATTATGGCACATTATGGGACAATTGGAACAATAAGTATGGTGCAGTCATTATGCCAGTCACAGCTATGCTCTGTGAATGTGACTGCATGGAATATCTGGTTTCTAACACGGGCTGTGAAGGGATGTCCCTTTTTACCACGGTCAGGTAGGAGCTGACAGACTCGCCAGAGACTTCAAAAAACCTCAGCCTTTCAGTTAGCAAGGAGCTCAGTGCTCTCATGTACTCAATTTTCTCAAGGGGAATGCCATGCAATATTGCTCAGAGTAGTTATAAGGCATTAGCTGCCATCTCATTTACAAAAAAAAAAAATCACTCTTTTCTCTGCTGCAGTTCACCAGTGATCACAGTTACCCACAATACATCCTTGATCATGTCTCAATGGAAAAACTTCTTTTTCATTTTGCTGGGCTTTATGTATAGCTTGTGGGAGACCAGGCCAGTTAACAGTGTAATGTACTTCTAAAAGGAATGTGATTACTAGGAACTAATTTTCTCCATTAAAATCGGCAGAGAAGTTTACTTAACTCTTTGTCCTTTAATCAAAGCAGTAAAAAAATTCAACAACCTGTAAATCTGGCTGTATAGAGTAGGGAAAATTCACAATAGTGTCATTTTTCTTTGAAACTCTTTTATCTCAGTGAAAGATATTTGAGCAAACCCATCACAACACACACTGCTGTACAATTGACTGATGTTCCTGTTAGGAATTCTTGCCACAGGTTTTGCAGCGGAGGGTAAGAGCAGAGCGCAATCACGTTGAAAAGCGTTGGTGCTGGTGGTTTTAAAAATCACTGCTCTTTTTCTAAAACCCCAACTTTGTACCATGTGACACACACAAGCTGTGTTGTATTAAAATGTTAATTAGAAATATGAGTTATGCATTGCATAGTAACAAGAAATCACCATAAAATAATGTATACTCTGACAGTCTCAGACTATCACAGCAGTCATGCATAAGTTCAAATCCTTTTCAGTGGGACATTGATTAATTCATTCTTTGATGAATCTAGGCTCAGGCATTCAGCAGCTTCTTCCCTTTCCCAGCATGAGTTTAGTTATGTGAAGCCAGAAATGGCCTTAGTATGTTTAGACTTTGAGAGCACATTCAGCTGGAATCCTGCCTCACACCTAGGGCTAGACCTCTGCAATAATGCAGCTCTGCTTGTTCCAGCTCTGAACAAAGACAAGCAGGGCTGTGGAGTTATGTTACTCACTGCAAGTTGAGGAATCAGCTTTCCATGTGGCTTTATCCTCCCACCCCCTTTCCCACAGGAATAACGCAGTGTGAGTTAAGCTTGTGCCTTTGCCATTATCTTGCTTTAGTGGCTCAGGTCCAACACATAGCCATGTACCACCTCATTATTTATATCCTGCTAGCATCTTATGTAGTACCTCAGCTTCCACCACAAATGTATTGGTATAACTGGATAAAAGACTCATTATAATTGCAGCTTCTCTGCAGGGGTCAGCACCTCCTCCCCATGAATATTATAAGGTGCTCCAAGTGCCACCTCACCTGCAAATGGTGTTTTTCCCTGAAGACTCACTTCCCACAGGCTACAAGCTGCTGTTGAATTTCTGAAGTAATATTTTAATAACTTAATTTAAGATTTAACAGCATTCTTTCCTGTGCTTTGTTGTATAATTAATCCATGTGACGGGAACTCATTAGACTTAGGGATCTGAGATGCATCTGGACATGCTGGGGCTGTAAACAGCCCTAAACCTCTGTCAAGGCCTATTTAAGGTGGGCAAATGAGAGCTGTGTGTGGAAAAAATAAATTATTTTATCCTTGGGTGTAATCAGAAACTGCTTTTGATAGTTGGATGTGTCTTTCAATCATATCTGTAATTTGTTATAATAGTAGTAAAATCTACAATTTTTTGTCCACTGATATTTAATGTGGAATCCTTGACTTCCTTGGCTGAGAAGATCTGGCCCAACACCTCCAAACATCTTGCATGTCTGTGTGCATGCCCATGAGCTGTGTGCTCTCCTGCCTCCTGAAAACATACTGCAAGCAGATACTACAGAGACCCTTTGAGCCTGACACTGAACAGTCCACCATGGGATTTGTCTCTTTTGCTTGCTTGGTGCTGTGCTGCTGTGTTTATCACACGGAAGAGATGAGACCTGCCATCCTGAATTGCTGAAACAACTGAAGCCTTGGGATCCCACTTCTCCAGAGTTACTTCTCTGTAACTGCAAGCCTTCCATGAGGTTTCTTGTTTCCTGCTGGTATCAAAGCTATTCTGCTTTGATATGACCGAGAGAATGCAAATGGGTCTGGCCCTAAGCACTGGTTAGAGCATTTGCTCAAGTTTAATGTCCAAGGCCATGCTCTGGATTGGGCAGAGCAGAGGTTTGGAATCACTTTCCAGGAAAACATGTCTGAGTGAGCTGCCCATTTACCTGTAAGCATGGTGTGGGTATCTCATTTCTTCAGTTTGCAGTGAGAGCTGTGGAGCCAGCTCCAGGAGACAGGTTGTAGCAGAGAACACAAGGCTAAGTGTGCACACCAGTCTGCCCCAGTGCTGAATATTTCCCTCCTCTGCACATCCCTTTCAAGGGTGCACTGCTCTCTTGAGAAGCTGAGGAACAAAAGCATAGAAAACACAAAGACAAAACAACAGCATGAAAGGAGTAACACCTTTGGGCATCAGGGATGTGTTCCTCACTGTGTGCAGTGCTGAGCTTCCCAGCAGAGCACCTTTTCCCCACTGGACAGGAGCAACAGCTCTAATGAAATCTTTGTAAAGGAGAGTGCTGCCAGCTGCCTTCTCTGGGAGCTGGATGGGTTGTGTGCAGAGACCTGTTTTCCACAGACAGGACTTACATAAGCTCTGCACACATCTCTCTGAGTGCTGTCAGGGTGCCTCCATCCTTCTCTCTCTCAAGGCTCATCTTCCCCTGTACAATTTCTGTGGTGAGCCAGGTACACTTGTGTACCTGTTTTGCTCAATTAAAGCTTTTCCATGGATGTGAGTCATCTATTTCATGGTCCAGAACATGCTCATTTCATTTCCTCTGCCCTCTGGTTATTGAGTTAATGAATACTTTGTAAACACCCGGAGACTTCGTCACACTAACTACTGTACAAAGAACAGGGCTTGTCCCACAATGATTCTTCTGAATAGGACAGGTCAGAAGAAGCTCAGGAGAAAGAAAAAAATTAGAGAGCATAGATTTTATATGCTGCTCAATTCTTAATAGTCCCAGTTAATTTCTGCTGACGGACTAAATGCAATCAACAAATTCTGGTTTCAACATAGGGACTGACCACAATTCTCAGTGACCTGGGGTGAGACAAATAAGCCTCACTGAGCATTTAGGTTTCTGGCAAGCTCCAGACACTTCGAACAAGCTCTGCCAAATCTTCCTGACCATGGGCTGCTTCGAGTTCTTCATTTCCACTGGACTTTGGATCCAGTGTTTGGGAGAGAGGTGATGGCTGGCCCTGGCACACAGCCAGCAGTGTGTTTTGGCTGACAGGGGCTTTCACTTGCCCAGAAGGGCGAGGAACTCCATTGAGAGCAACAGAGATGCTCAGCAATGGTGGCGATGTGCCACTGGCATCCAAGGAGGGAGCAGCTCCAGAGGGACCCCAAAGAGAAGGCCTGGAGGAGGAGGAGTGCAGAAGGGGCTGCAGGCCCAGAGCAGAGATCCCCCTCAGGCAGCACCTCAGCTGGAGCACAGACACTCCTGTAGCCCAGGGAACACCCTGTGCCAGCACAGGGAGAAGGGGAAGGAAGGGGGAGCAGCCAGGAGAGGCTGGCAGAGACTCACCACAGCCCATCTCCACCCCTACACCCCTTGGTGTCATAGGAGAAAAGGAGGAAAGGTTTGATTTCATTTCATTCTTTCCTTCTCTCTTTCTCACCATTCAAATCTATTTTAATTGACAATATATGTAATTTTCCCCATTATGTGTCTGGCTTGCCTGTGACAGTCATGGGTCACTGATGTCCCTGCCCTAATCCCGACCCATGAGTTTTTCCATCTTCTCTTGCTCAGTAAAAGTGAGAGAGCAACTGGAGAGTTGGGGCCTTTACCCCAGGGAGGACCCAGCTGTGCAATCTCAGGCTGCAGGGTGCTCCTGGGGCTCCTTTCCTCCAGGTCTGTGCTGATGGAGCACCTCTGTGACCAAGGGAAGGAGCTGCAGCAGGAGCTTTGGAGCTACACAGATGATGGAGAGGAGGCTGGCTGGATGTTCTCCTGGATACAGGGGAGCCTGACCCTCCAGCTGAAGGAGGCACAGGCAGTCTCTGCTTATTGCATTGGAAAGCAGAGAATGGTCCATTCCTGTGTGCAAGAGGCCAAGCAGAGGTGTCATGGATGATCAAGGGGTCCTTGGCAAAACTCAAATACAAAAACCTTCACCACATAAGTGATTAAATGCTGCATTAAGAAATCCTCAGCCTCCATAATTGGAGTTATGAACAATAGAACTGGATTCAGCCTTGAGGAACCTGCTCCAGTTGCATGTGTTTTGAGCAAATGGGAGATTACAGGATCTCCAGAGGTCTCTTCCACCACTATGGATTTGCCATGACTATGCAAGTCTGCTGTTCCCTCTTCCCTTCCTTTCCCCTCTAGCCCTTGGGCACCTTGCCTTTGGCTACAAGCACTGCCTCCTGCCACAGTGCAGAGCTCTTTGGAAAAAAGCACAAGGCAGCCACTCCCAAATTGAAACTTGGGCATCTTCCTTTACAATGACAATGGCAACGTTAGTGGTGGGCAGTAGGATTTTATACAGTATCCTAGAGACCTGAGCAGAATTTCAGGACAGATGAAGGCTGAAAACTGATTTCCTTTTCTGCCTGGGGATTCAATCTTCCCATCACTCCCAGATTCTGTGGGGTGAACCTTCAAAGGTATTGTACTGGAAATGATCCATAGTGCACTGAAGAGAAAAACTCTCTGTATAAGTCCAGTGCTCAGAGAAACCAACCAGGAGTGCAGAAACCTTGACATAATCCATGCCCCAATACTTGCATTTTAAATTACCCTATTTCTAGCTCAGGTGCATTCTGACATAAAAGGGCAATGCAAATGTCCTCTTCAACATGCTTCTTTTTGGTATCTGATGTCACAGACATTCTGGAAGCAGCCACTGGGAGGGAGATCCAGCCAGCAGAATCTTCCTCTCTATGGGCACAGGCTGTGAGAGAATACATGCACTGCTTTGCTTTATGTACCTGGTGAAATTTCAGGAAAAAAAAAAAAAAGGCCCAGAGCATCAAGAAAACACTATGGTGATTAAATAAACACACACACACAAAACCCAGGTCAAACTATGAAGCTTCAGAATTCAGTGGCCTCCAGTGCTAAGTGATAACTGAGCAGGGATTTTCACATATTGATCCAGGCACCCAAATCACATTTTTGATTCTTCATGTTTTCAAATCTAGTATCAGACACCTGAAAATTCAGGCACTCTTGCAGTAACACAGAGCACAGCTGGGTGCCTCATAGATCCTGTTCAAAGTCACCTAAGTCCATACCAGAGCTACAAATTCGATGTTATGGTAGATTCACACCTGCAGCCTTGAGCCTTGAAAGCTGCTGTGTCTGATATAAAAATTTGTCTCACTTTCTCACACCTATAAGACAGCTGTCACGGACAGCTGCCACCCACAGAAGAGCTAAATCTCCACTGATACTTCCAGCAGAAGTCTCATCTTGTTACAGCTAGATTTCCTCAGGATAGTTTCACTCAAAGAATCCTTGCCAGTCCTTTTGTGTGAGACTCAAATAGCTCCTTGTGGTCAGGACCTTGAGGACAAGTACAGCTTGTTGGTTGTATCCCTGTTTTGCCATTGTGAATGCATCCAGCAGAAGGATTTAACTGATTAATGGTTACCCCATGGGTGTAATATTTCCCACAACACACAGCCCTTGTCACCTTGATTAAGCAATGTCCCTTAGGCTGGTGTGGGTAGAACGATGATCTCACACCAGCCATGGATCTGCCATGAGACCAAACACACAAACTGAACAGTTGTACAGATTTCCCCAAAAACTCCCTGTGAGTTCTGTTCTCTCGTTTCTCCCTCTAGCAGACACTACATCTGTTCCTTTAGCAGTAGCTGGCAGAAAAGACAAGCCCTGCTGCCAGCTAATACTATATGATCTGCTGCTGAATTAATTTTCCACTTAAAAATTAAATTATGGGCCAGATCCTCATTGGATTTAATACAGCTATCATCTATTAAGCATCTGATGGTCTGGCTTTTTATAGAGATTATTCTTCCTCTTTCTTTGAAGCAAGAATACAACCAAAGAGTTAGATTTTGATCTGATGTGTGAAGGCAGTGAAAATATTGTTTTGTGTCTGATGCGTCCATCATGGGAAATTACAACTTTTTTCCGAAAGTGGGAGAAAAACATGCTATTCAAAAAAACAAAAGAAAGAAAGGTTGTAAAAGACACTATAAATCTTTTATTTCTTTTGAGTTACTATGAAATGCCCTTCATTTTGAAGGAAATGGTACAATCAATGATGTGTACTTCTTTCTCAGGAAAAGAAGATATTTGCACTAACAATTCAACATTTACTGACAAAAGACAGCTTACAGAAAATGCTCATGGTGGGAAAAAAATCATATTTGTGATTACACTTCTTATTGTGGATGATTTCACGAAGTGTTACAATGTTAGGAATTTCAAGTGTGCGCTTAAAGAAAGATTCTAATCCAGTATTAATGCAAAGGAATTTAAACCATCTAAACCACTGGTGTTCAAAATCACCCTCATTTCTTCCTATTCACAGTTAAAGAAAAAGCCTAATCTGAAAGTCTAAGCCCATGATATAATACTCCTCGCCTTATCACTGCACACTGATTTTTAAGAGCAGTCAAGCATACTCAATTAATTGTAGATTTCTTACAAATAGAAACTGTGGTGGGAAACATCATATTTCCTACCTCTACTTAGTTACTAGTCTCTGATCTCTTATATAAAATTAAAATTTTGCTTTCAAAAATACTTGTTCCTACATGGCTGTTAGCTTTATGGTTGGTGCTGTTAATTGTCAGAAAAGCACAAGTGGGAAACCACCCAACAACACACTTCACATACCCAAGGACAGACCTTTGGTAAAACTTAACCAAAGGAAAAGAGAAAAAGAAAACCACCATTACATTCAAAATATGAAACAGATTAATCACACAATATCACCTATTATAGTACTGAATGGAATAGTGAAATCAAATGAACAAAAGGAGTTTGCCTATGGTTTCATTTATACAAAACAGTTTAAAGTTTACTTCCATAGTTTAGGGTCCTTCAGTCTGAAGAATGTATTTTTCAAAGTAAGAAAATACAGATTTTGAAGCAGCTTTTGGGAATTTTCCCTGCCTACTTGGCAGCTGCCTACCACATTGGCCAGAGGAGTTCTAGAGTTGCTGTAATCAATACCTTGCATTCACACAGAATCAGGGATAACAAAATAGTCTTCAGTTTATGTCTTTGTTCACTGCCACGGAAGGTGAATGTCTAAATTGTGTTTTTAAAATTACTCAATCAACGGATAATTGTAGGTTTTACTACAACGCCTTTTCCAAGGCATTATTTGCATCAAACACACCAATACTCCAGGGAAATAAGACTGCTCATCTACATTTCCTAGCTGGAGCTGCATTTGCACATCTGGGGCTCAGCCTTGCCAGCCTACACATGTGCATATTGATATTCACAAGAGTAGAGATGCCCAAATGAGTAAATTCATATAGATTAATGTTAGCACCATCAAAGGGCTTTTAAAACAAATTGTATTAACTTTAAATGTTAAAATGCAAGGGAAAGCTTAAGCACGACAAGACAAAGATACTGGAGGAATCTGCAGCAGATCACCAGCTTAGCTTACAACTGCTGTGTAACACACCTCTCACCAAATCAGTGCAGCTCCTGCATTTCCAGAGGGAAACTGAGGCCAAAGTTTGGGCTGGGTTCCACAAGCTCTGTTTGGACAAGAGGCCCTTTGAGAAACAGCTTTCATTGCACTACTTATTCTCCCCTGTTGATTATGCAACCTCAGAAGCTCCACACCCCCATCAGAGACATCATATTGAAATTCCAGACCCTCATTAATAAAGAAATGCAAATATACACTTAATTTCAAGCACAAGAATAGGCTTACTGATTCTCAAGGGGCCTCAAGTAGGTAGGTCTACTCAAAACTTTAAACTCAATCTAGACTTAAGACCTGTGAGGAAGCACAAGCTCTGCAGAAGGAGCACACCTGCATTTCTCTATGTTAAAGCACTTTATCTATTCCCTTCCCCTCTCTTTTGTGATCCATGTAAAAGTCCTGAAGTAGACATATACACAAAAGAGTCAGTTTTCCTGGGAGACCTTTTGTTTTTTTTAAATCAAGCTCCAGAAATCCCAGCTTACTCTGCAGAGAGTAACTGAGCAAAGAACAGCAAAGACAAGAAACCAAGTAGTTGAGCTGTGCTCCTACAGCAATTTCTGTTCTCACATCCAGGTCATTACAGGTCCATGGCTTTAAAAGCAGACTGCTTAGAAATGTGTGCAGTGGTGTTTAGTAGCACCTATTAAATAACACTGCCTAACCAACAAGTAGGGGAAAAGGACCTGCCTGTTAAAGATTCAACAGTTGCATCTTTATCTGCTGGAATAAGAAATCCCTGTATGTAGGTAGCCTCTTAGACAAAATTTTAAAAAATGCCAAGCTTTCCACCCTCTTTTACTTTTTACACATAATGGAATGTCAGGGGACAATAAATTCCCAAACATAGCTTGCAGGGAAACTTTATGATTCCAAATATCAAACACCTGTATGCCAGAGGAGCACAGAGGTTTTATAACATAGCAGAATGCAGCCAAACTCTGCTGTGAAGCAAGCTCCTCCTTCACTCTCTATCCTATCAAAGCACTGCAAGCTCTGGAATTCTTTGCTAAGGCCTTGTGCCTGTGGGGGAATTTATCCCAAAAGGCATGACCGGTACAGAGAAGCACCAAGACCAGCACAAGATAAGATTTCAATTGGTCAAAGAAGCTTTGCTCTCCATTCCCAAGCAGATTTGGTCCTTTTTTAATTAAAACAAACAAAAGAAAAACACCCAAAAAAACAAAACAAAAAAGAAAAAAAGTGGGGGAAAAAAGAACAGAAAACAAAGGCAGACTATTCAGGATATCTCAGAAGGAGAGAAATGGCTAAGTGTCATAGTTCTGATGTTTCAGACACAAAGGAAAAATATTTTCACAACTAGTTTACTGTTTAGTATCCTGTAGATACATAATATTTGACATTTATAGCAGTTTCAATATTTTATGACCTAGAATATACTTTAGATCATGAATGAAAAATAAACCCATTCAGAGAACTGGAAAATAACGTGCATAACAATTTACTTTCAAATGCAAGGTTATGAAGGGTTTTTTTTAAACTTCCAAAAATATCTCTAGGAAAATATTATTTTACACAGCTATATTACACAGTGAAATAAACTTTGTTATGTACAAGGTTTCAGTATGAAAGAAACCACAGCTAGACATTTGCTCATGGTCTAGATAATCTGTTGTCTCATATCAGTCAGAAGTACAACAGAGAGACTCTCCTTCACTCTTTTTCAGACTGTCTCAGTGATCATTTCAGCTTTCAGTAGTTACTAGTAGTTGTATAAAACCTGTGTGCAGACATCCACATATTAACCCTGTCACAATCAGATATGGGTAGATATGCTTTCAAACAAGGTTAGACATCTGCTTGACAACCACAGTAACCTGAGAATAACTCAATTGCATATTGGTGAAAAAAACCACACTTTGTGTAGGCACCTGAGCTATAGCATTCTAAGGGAGCTTGGTATTAAACTCTCCCCTTGATTTGTGTTTCACAGGCCAAATCCTAGCTTCTCTATTTTAGGCAGAAAACATGAGACCACAACCCACTTGGCTCAAATTGGCAAAGTTGCTTCATACAGTCTTAACTGATCAAAAGCTTGTGTCTACCTATTCTTGAACAACAAACTCTGCTCCTGTCACAGAGGTGGAAAGGACATGGAGTACTTTGCTATTTGTGGTAGAACTGTAAACAGCTTCGGGGAAGACCATATTAATTATGCTTCAAGTTTACATCACACTGTTAGTTTCCATTACTTAAATGAACTCAAGCTTATCTTCAAGTTCACATCATCATATTGGGTTTTAAAGGGAAGGAATTTTGAATTAGAAACTGCCTCCAAATCAGTGCTTGTTCATACACCCCAGATCCCGGGACAAAGATCTGACAGTGGTGCCTGTGTGGGAGATCTGTTCAACAACTGAATAAAAGTTCAGGGATTATTCAGGGCAGGCAGCACTGCACTCCCCCTTCCTGAGGGACTTGCACAACTTTGGAGGCATGTCCTCTCCTCTAATGCTATAGCTTAGCTGCATACCATAGAAATTAGCAAAAAAAGAAACAAAATCCCTATTGAAGAGGAAACTGCTCTGGAACACCTAAGCCCTGTAATGTCTTCCAGCCTGTGCTCCCTTCCATCACAGCTTTGTTCACTGTGGTGCAGAACCTGTGGCACCCTCACAGCCAGAAGCACCCAGCCAAGAGGTCACCCTCTTGAGGGACAGCTTACTCTAGACATACTCTTACACATAAGCAACCTGCCTCTACTGCCTCTGTGTGTATTACAGACATGGTCAGGAGCTCTGCCTCTTGCTTTAGGAGAGGTCAAGGCAGCCTGCAATGAGCCCTGACACAACTCAGCATCTGCCTGTAGGAGTCCCAACACACACCAGTGTGCAGAGTACAGCTAGGGTGGCAAACTTCCTTCCCTGGGACCTGCTGGCAACAAATTCATCTTCTGTCCCCAAAGCCACATGCTGATGGTAAAGGAGAAGGTCTCCCAGCCCACCTGCGACATCCTATCAATTAAGAAGGCCCAGGCACCTCAAACCCATTTCATCAAAATCAGTGGAGATTTCTGCCTTAGACCTTCTGGGGAATTGGTTCCCAAACCCACAAAGCCTTGAACCAGGCGAGGAGCAGCTCCTTGCAATACCAACAGAAGCCACAGCTGAAGAGAAACAGTAGCAGAGAAGGGAAAACAATATCCTCATGTTCAGAGCTACACGGTCATGTGTAGGGGCCTGAATATATGTATTAGGTATGGAATCCCCCGGACAGCCGAGAGCTGTGGCAGCCTGGGAGCTGGGACAGATATGGATATTGTAACTGAGTAATTGAGAAATTGTTAAAAGAAAAGGGGGGAAATGTAGGGGCCTGAATATATGTATTGTTATAAAGGAGTCCTTGTGAATATATATATATGTAGTGAGAGTCCTATGTTATGTATTAGATAGGTGGGTCCTGTTGCTCTGGATGAGCTACAGCTGTGGGATCCTTGGTTGGGTAGCAGCTGTAGCTCATGAAGGGCTCTGGGATAAAAGGGGGTTGGGTCGAGAGCCCAGGAGGAGCCCCTATGGAAGCCATGAGGAACTGTGCTGCAGAGAGGAGCTGCATAATAGGACCAGCAAGAAGGTATGGACTTTAAGATGGGACTCCAGAAATATGAAATACAATAAGATAACAACAACAATTGGTGACCCCGACGTGATAAAGAACATGCAGCCAAGGAGAAGGTATGGACTTTAAGATGGGACTCCAGAAATATGAAATACAATAAGATAACAACAACAATTGGTGACCCCGACGTGATAAAGAACATGCAGCCAAGGAGAAGGTATGGAATCCCCCGGACAGCCGAGAGCTGTGGCAGCCGGAGAGCTGGGACAGTGGAAGATAGGACAGCTGAGAGCTGTGGCAGCCTGAGAGCTGGGACAGATATGGATATTGTAATTGTATAATTGTTAAAAGAAAAGGGGGGAAATGTAGGGGCCTGAATATATGTATTAGGTATGGAATCCCCCGGACAGCCGAGAGCTGTGGCAGCCGGAGAGCTGGGACAGTGGAAGATAGGACAGCCGAGAGCTGTGGCAGCCTGGGAGCTGGGACAGATATGAATATTGTAACTGTGTAATGGAGAAATTGTTAAAAGAAAAGGGGGGAAATGTAGGGGCCTGAATATATGTATTGTTATAAAGGAGTCCTTGTGAATATATATATATGTAGTGAGAGTCCTATGTATTAGATAGGTGGGTCCTGTTGCTCTGGATGAGCTACAGCTGTGGGATCCTTGGTTGGGTAGCAGCTGTAGCTCATGAAGGGCTCTGGGATAAAAGGGGGTTGGGTCGAGAGCCCAGGAGGAGCCCCTATGGAAGCCATGAGGAACTGTGCTGCAGAGAGGAGCTGCATAATAGGACCAGCAAGAAGGTATGGACTTTAAGATGGGACTCCAGAAATATGAAATACAATAAGATAACAACAATAATTGGTGACCCCGACGTGATGGAGGTAACAGCCTGAAGAGCTGTGGAAAATAGGACAGCCGAGAGCTGTGGCAGCCGGAGAGCTGGGACAGTGGAAGATAGGACAGCCGAGAGCTGTGGCAGCTGGAGAGCTGGGACAGTAGAAGATAGGACAGCCGAGAGCTGTGGCAGCCGGAGAGCTGGGACAGTAGAAGATAGGACAGCCGAGAGCTGTGGCAGCCGGAGAGCTGGGACAGTAGAAGATAGGACAGCCGAGAGCTGTGGCAGCCGGAGAGCTGGGACAGTGGAAGATAGGACAGCTGAGAGCTGTGGCAGCCTGAGAGCTGGGACAGATATGGATATTGTAACTGTGTAATTGAAAAATTGTTAAAAGAAAAGGGGGGAAATGTAGGGGCCTGAATATATGTATTAGGTATGGAATCCCCCGGACAGCCGAGAGCTGTGGCAGCCTGAGAGCTGGGACAGATATGGATATTGTAACTGTGTAATGGAGAAATTGTTAAAAGAAAAGGGGGGAAATGTAGGGGCCTGAATATATGTATTAGGTATGGAATCCCCCGGACAGCCGAGAGCTGTGGCAGCCTGAGAGCTGGGACAGATATGGATATTGTAACTGTGTAATTGAGAAATTGTTAAAAGAAAAGGGGGGAAATGTAGGGGCCTGAATATATGTATTGTTATAAAGGAGTCCTTGTGAATATATATATGTAGTGAGAGTCCTATGTATTAGATAGGTGGGTCCTGTTGATCTGGATGAGCTACAGCTGTGGGATCCTTGGTTGGGTAGCAGCTGTAGCTCATGAAGGGCTCTGGGATAAAAGGGGGTTGGGTCGAGAGCCCGGAAGGAGCCCCTATGGAAGCTATGAGGAACTGTGCTGCAGAGAGGAGCTGCATAATAGGACCAGCAAGAAGGTATGGACTTTAAGATGGGACTCCAGAAATATGAAATACAATAAGATAACAACAACAGTCATGTCCTGGAAGTTGTTGGCTACTTCTTAATGGCATTAAAAACTATTAACTTCTGCTGATAAGTAGATGTCAAAGGCATTTAGCATCTTGTAGGGTCAGGCCTACTGGCAGATGGTTGAGGAAAAGGCTATGGGCGAATATGGCAGAGAGGAAGGGAAAGAGAGAGGAGAGGGGTAGAATTGCCCTGAGTTTTATCCTCTACAAATATTAAGTCAGGGGTTTTGTCATCAAGCACTGAAGGAGTTAAGCACTAAAGCACAGACACTTAAGCAGCTTTCCCCCTTCCTTTCACATGTGATTGGAATGAAGCTGCACCGAAGCAGCCCAAAGGGCTTATAACAGCTCAATTTCGCAGCCTTCAGTTTTAATCCCCATCACCCAGGCTAAGCAGAATGGTGGTGCTGAGGCTGCTACTCCACAGCAGTCTGAGCACCTGGATGATGATGGACTTCATCCTCCTCTTCCTCCTCCTCTGCAGCCTGCAGGTGGCTGGAGAGCTCCTGGATCACAGCAGCTCTACCAATCTGGTCATTTCTCCTCTTCTCCATGATCAGATCCTCCAGGCTCTGAAACTCCAGCGTGTGGCTGCGCTTGTCCCCCAGCCGGATCTGCAATCGGTAGGGCTGCTTGCCTATGCGCAGCTCCCCGCCGATTTTAAACTCTCGCTTGCCGTATCGGCACCAGGCAGCAAAACACTCCGAGTTTCTCCAGCTCAAGTCCCGATCCTTGCAGCCCACCTGCTCCAGGGCATTGCGCACCACCACGGCCGGGCTGAGGGGTTTGTAGCGGTACAGCTGGTTGGCAATGCGGCCGCGTCTGCCCTGGCTGGCGTCGGTGAGGAAGCTGTTCACCACCTCCAGCCGATGGAGGTGCACGACTTGAAAATCCCCCACATAAACCACCCAGTGCGGATACTGGGCTTGGCACACAAACTCCACCAGGTCACCTGGCTTACACCTATTAAGCAGGTTCTCCGGAGTGTAGGTGCTCAGATGCCCCCCACCTCCTTCATCACCCTCCTCTAGCTGCGTGTCCTCCTCTGAAAAGCTCTTCTGGTAAATACACTCATCCCGGTAATAAACTGAGCACTCCACCTCGTGCAGCTGGGGATCGTAGGGCTGCAGGGCAGGGTTCTCACCGCCCAGGTCATGCACCGAATCCTGCTGCTGCTCCAGCTCATCATCGTCATTCGAAAAGATGTAGGAGACCCCGATCCTTGGCCCTTCATCTCTGTCCATACCTGTCGGGTCGGCTGTGGGAACTTCCTTGTAGTTGAGATGGGTCAGCTTCTCCACCTGGTTCCCCATGCCCGCTGCAACGACAGACACACGGCGGGGCCATGAGGGGCGAGCGCTCCCGGAGCAGCAGCGCGGGCACAGCGCGGCTCCCCCTCCGCAGGCGTCCCGGCTCTCCCCGCCCAGCGCAGGCTCCAGCAGCGCCCCGGGGCTGCGGGAGCCCGTCGGGGACGGGGGGAAGGGGACCCGAGACTTCCCTACCTGTACGGAGGAAGGCGCGGCGGCACCACCACCTGTTAGGCGGCGGCGAGGAGAAGCAGAGAGGCGCAGGAGCCGCCGGGGAGCGGGGCAGGCACCGAGCCACCTGTTAGAGAGGGGCTGCGAGCGCCTGGGGAGGTGGGGAGCTCCGAGCTGGGCACGGCAGAGAGCGCACCCCCCCGCCGGCCAGGTGAGCCGCGCCGGGCCGCCGGCCAGGTGCGCCTTCCCCGCCCTCCCCCGGCACCGGGCGGCCGCGAACTTACCCCGCGGGGCCGGCGGCGGCGCCGGGAGCGGCTCAGGGCGAGCGGGCGGCGGGGCGGCGGCGCGCCCGGATCATGGCCCCGGCCCGGCGCGGCTGCTGCTCCCCGCGCAGCGGCAGCGCCCGAGCGCCGCGCCGCCGGCTCCGCGGCTGGGCATGAGCGCCGGAGAGGCACGGCCGAGGGGAGGGAGGGAGGCTGGATCCGCCACGGACGCCCCGGCAAGCGCTCAGCCCCCAGCATTTAAAGAGGCAGCTCTTTTTTTTTTCTTTTCTTTTTTTATTTTTTTTCCTTCCTTCCTTCCCACCCCACCCCCCCACCCGCCCGGCTTCCTCCCCCTCACCTCGCTCCGCACCTTTTCCCTCTCTCCGCTCCTACATGCCCGGCGCTCTGCTCCCCGCCGGCGCTGGCGGCAGGCGGAGGTCGGGCGGGCGCGGGCTGTGGGCGCCGCCGCTGCGCAGCTCTGCGCGGGCAGCGCGCTCAGCCCCAACTCGCCCGGGCGCGGCGCCTTTAAGGGAGCGGTGCCACGGCAGCCCAGCCCGCCGGTGTGTGCGGGGGGAGGCTCCGCAGCCGGAGTTTGCCCGGGACGGCGCCGAGAGGCGAAGCGGAGCCGCGGTGGACGCGCAGAGGCGCGGAGCTGCCTCGGGGGCAGCGCCAGGAGCGGCCGCCCTGGGGCCGCGCACGGTGACGGGGAAGTTGTTAAGTGAGCACAATCAAAGTGCCCCGTTCTCCTGGGCTGGCTTAACGCCTTCGATTCCTCCATGCGCGGAGTGTGTAATTAGGTTTATTAATTTATTTTCTTTCCGACTCCGAGAGCTCAGTCTCTTTTTCAATATAGAAAATTATGATTTTTTTCTCTCCTGGAAAGGAATTATGTGATCTGGTGGGAATATTTTGCTTTCTGTGTTTTGGAGAACACAAAACAATATTTTGCTTTTTCATTAATGCCTAGTTAGTGGGCTAGGTGTGTTTATTTTTCATACTGTTTTAACAGACACTGGTAAATTCACGCTGTTAAAACAGACTACAGAGAAAATTTATGGGATGTAGGAGTAATGTCTTTAATTTTGTCTCATTTATTCCCTTACAAGTCTGTTGTCTTGTAAGGGAATAAATGTAAGCCCAGCTGCAACTGCTGTTCTGAGTATCCACTAAATAGCGGCAAATGAAGGAACAATTGTTGTGTTACCAGGGCCCTGGGCACTGCCCACAGGCTCAAAGGATACGATTTCCATCAGTTTCTACATCTCTGTGGTTTCAGACCTGCCCTTTGGCGTGAGAAGAATTGCTCCATCTGGGACTGGGGAGATGAGCACTGCTTGGGATGGTGAGGCATTACAAGCAATTTTAGCAGTGACAGACAGCCAGATCAGGACCTTTATATTTTGGATTCAGCTGGTGACTATGTCCATGGGAGCATTTTTGAAATGAACCTCCCAAACATCCAGCCCTGACACACATGCACTTTGGTTTGCATCTCAGTGTGTTTTCAAACTGTGCACGTTTCTTTCACATCCCACCAAACTAGATGTACCCCGTGTGGCAGGGTTGGATCAAGGCTAGTTGAGCAAATGTCCAAAATGTATTGAATGTAGATGTGATTTCTGGGCACTGCATGTTTCCCCCTGCAGTTCCTCTCTATAACTTCTGTTGGACAAAAGAGGGCCTTGTTTCATAGTCAGGGTATTGTGAAATTGCTTTGCTAATTAAAGATGGCCATGTGTGAGAGTATCCTAAAACGAGGAGCTAAACTGAACATAGAAGTGATTTCTATTTCCATTGGAAGCTTTATCTCAGCACTGTATCTTCCTATCTCTGGACCACTTATACTTCGTTAAAATGTTTGGCAGCCCTGTGTTCAGGGCCAAGTTTCTTTCTGATTCTTCTGCAGTGTGTGGAAAGATGTGTCTGTGCATGAGTGGAAACTCAGTGTGGCCCAGACAGTCACTTGTGTGTTCATGCACATCCACAAAGATGTGCAGCTCTCTATCATGTTTTCTCTTTTTCTTGTCTGCTTCATTTCATCTCAGTGCTTAATTTTCTGCACCTTGTCTGCTGCTTTGATCTCTTTGAGCTTCCTTGCCATGACTGCTCCATGGAATCCATACTGTCTGTTCAATCTGCTGCTTTCTAGGCTAAGAAGCCTTTGGTAAGTATTTTTGTATTGTAAACCACATCCATAATGGCTTACTGCACACGTAGGTAAGGAATTGGGTGGAAAATCCACAAAGAATCTACAGTGGCTATATATCACTTTGACTAGTGCCTAAAATTATGGTGGCTAAAACTTCTTCATGCTTCATCTCTAAACCTAAAAGCACCTGTGCGTGCACATACACTGAAGTCAATAGGGAAGCCCACACTGTGAGTGTGATTCCTCTCTGGGGTCACTCCCAGGTTCCAGTCGTTTTCTTGTTCAGATTGCAGAAGTATTTCTTCTTTGTAAATTCCCTTTTGGAGAGAAAGCTCCACCCCTGACAAAACACAGCTTTGCTTCTGGAGAGGACTCATTCCAGCAGCTCCCTTATCTGAGTCCCTTCAAAGACTGCAAGGAAGCAGGGTTCAATCTGTGTGAGATCTGCCTCAGCTCTACAAGAGCCCTCCAACATTTTCACAGCTGAATTTCACATCCATATGCTCTCAATCCATTGTTGAATTCAGCAACACATCTACAGGTTCCTGACATAAAAATACTGTTCTGGTGGATCTTCATATGGCTTGTATGGTATTTGGTATGCCTGAAACTTTGATAGCCCCTTTTAAGGCAAAAATACCTGCCCTGCTGAAGGGCTCTGTGGGAAGCCAAAGCTGCTTGGCCATATAGTCCATTGATGAATACAGAGGGGACTGCACCTCTTGGCTTGGAGACTGTGGGACATCTATGTAGCTGCTATCATCCAGGGGCCTTTGTAGTGCTGGTTGTGGTTGCCTTAAACTTAAAGCTAATTTTGAGAATTAGATGTAACAGTTATTTTTTTGTCCCAACAGTTATTTTGTTGCTCCAACTGTGACCTTACAAATATTTTACATCCAGAGATCGAAAAGGTGATATTGATTTGAAATCACAGTTCATCCTTACTTGGATATGATGTGCTGTGGGCACGCTGTTATTGTTATTAAAAGATATCCTGGATGAGAAAAAGAAGTCTTGCTATGTGTTTTTTTTTTTTTTTCTTAGCAGTGTTTCTGAGTAAGACAAGGTTTAGTGTCATATTCTGTAAGCACATTCTGTTTCACAGGTATTCAGCCAGCTGATGGCTATGACACCCTTGAATTATTTAATAGCTTCCATTTCTTTTTTGCAGTAGAGTTTTATGAGAACTGAGATAAACGATGCTCCATTTGGCATGTAAGCACTCTACATCATAGATCTAGTGAACCAGAGTGCTTAAACACCATGGTGGAATTAGGGGCACTGGAAAAATAAACCACTTCCTAGTGCAGTCCATGGAAGTTCTCTCATGGAGTTCTGTAGAAATCAGTTATGTCCTTAACTGAGGTAAGTGTATGACCTGAGAGTCACTTGATGGATGGTGTCCTTCCATGACAGCCATGGCTAAGTCCTCCAAGGATATTTGGATTCAGAATAGTGACATTTCTTTTGTGACCTCTTTGTCCTCCAGTTGAAGCTGCACCAAGGTCCTGTAAATCCAGGAATGCCACCTAAAATGAGATTCATCCAACCTGGCATGCCAGCACTAGATGGTAGGGAATGGGACAGAGAGTTAGTTGGAATGGTGCTTCCTTTCACTTTTGTCACCCTAATACTCTCCCAAGGTTAAGTGCTTTAATGAGGTTGAATTTTCTCACATACAAGAGGAAATGGTGCCACGTCAGTTAATAAAAAGCATTAATATTTAAGATTGCTTCCTTGGGGTATGAAAGACCAAGGCTGAAGTCTCTTATCTCACTGAAGGAATTTGAACTGATATCTCCCGGGAGGGTACTGGAAGCCACCAGACTGTAAGCTCTTTTTGAGCAAGTCTTGCTTTCTCCGTCCCACTGAAGCTGTTCAGCGTTGCATGGGCTCATTAAATACCCATTCAATCTGTCTGAAAGAAAAGAAAAGAATGACAACATCTCTTAGATCAGATGCAAGAGAGTGCTCTGAGGTCTTCTCTAATGAATATTCAGATGTCTCACAATCATGCAGTATCTTCATCAGGAGCCATTCAGACAGACCCACCAGAAAGATCTGAAAGTTTTGGTTTTAGGATGTGATTATGAGAGAGTTTTTATCATGTCTGTGCTGGAAGAGATTGGACCTCTGGGTCTCACATGTCCAGCATGAGTGGTGTAACCCAGTGCTATTAGATATCAGCTTCTCTTTGTTTCTGTTGTGTTAGAGCCCTCTCACACTGCTGTCTCTGCTGGGCCAGGCCTCATGAAGGCAGAAGTGAGAGTTTGTGACATGAGTTTGGGGATCTGTGGGAAACACGCTAGCACTACTCAATGGTTCTGCTTGTGTCTCCAGGGGAAATACCAGGAACCAGAAAATTTATGTACCTCATAATGCTGAGAAATATTGTAGAATGTTGGTATTTCTGAACCTTGAGTTTCATATTTGACTTGAGACAGATAATCAGCCTCTGGTGTCAGGAAGGTTTTATCTGCATTTAGCCTATGAATTTTTGATTACATTGTAGAGAGTTTGACATCTGTGTGCTTCTACACATATGATCTTTGCTATTCCTTGTATTGTAGCATGGCTCACCATATATTCAAGAAATGAAAGATAGGCAAACTGCAGATAGAGGAGAGACCCACATCAGAGAGAAAATTCTGTTTTTTTCTAAAACTCTTACTGGAAGCTTATGGCTCTGTTATCTACTTCCAACACTCTAATTTGTGACTAAATGTGTTCTGTGGCAAAATAAATTGCTGTAATTGCCAAAGCTACAGAGTTTTTAACTGAGACATCCAAGCTGTATCTCAGAAGCTCTTCCACTGTGAGTTTTTAATTGTTGCATTTCAGCAAATGAAAATGAAGTAATTCACATGTCAGTAGGGGCCTGGATTCATAGGAATTGCTATCAAACCAACTTGAGCAGCAGGAAAAGATTAATTAAAATGTAGTCCCTTTTTGGGGGGTTTTTAAAACCAGAAAATAGCAACTATATTTCAAACATAACTTAACAAGGAAGGAGGTACAGCACACACATCCTTCCAGCGTGAGAACTGCTCATCCCTTGCAACTCTCATCTGTCTCATGCTGAGCTTCTGCCCTGGAAGCTCCTCCTGTGATGTGTCTTTTAGCATGTCACAGGACTGCTGGCTGCCTTGGTAGCACAGAGTGTCCCTGCAGCTGGGAAGGCGTGGGGCTTCTGATGGAAGAAACTTCTGATGATTGCTCCTGGTGAGCAGTACCTGAGCAGAAGCCATTAGTAAAGGGAAAGAGTCTTTTCTTTGGCTGTTGCCATACTGCTGATAAAACATTACTGTGAGGTAAACACATCGCTCTTTCCAGCAAATTTGTGATGTGACTGCAGGTAACTCAGAGAAACTGTTTGCTCTATCCCTCAAAGTGTTTGGGCCAGACCAGATGGGGACTTAAAGCAGCCTGATCTAGTGGAATTGTCCCCCCGCCCATGGCATGGGGTTGTAGCTTTAAGGTCTATTCCAACCCAAAGTACTCTATGATTCTATGGCTGTGTGTTTTTGCCCCCATTTAAATGGGGTGGAGCAAAGGAAACATGAGCCAAGTCTCCTGTGGGTGGTGGTGAGATCAGGCCGTGTGACCATACACAAGGTGCTGAAACAGCTGGGAATGTGTGGGGTCTGCTCTCTTCAGCCCAGCTCTGGATGCTTGCTAACTTGACCCAGAAATGCTGGCCATGGCTGCTTGCCACAGCTGCAGATCCCTGGCAAAGTATGGGAACAATGGCTGAGCAGATGATCCACCTTGTCATTCACCCATTAGACTGAGAACAGGTTAATATTTTTTTCTTGCATAGCCAATGGAAAGCAACAGATATGCAAAGCCTCAAACCATCTGTGAAGGTGATGTTTAGGGCTTTCTGCTGGACTTGTTCCAAACCCAGCAGAGCAGGACGTGGCCCCTGGCTGGTGTCACTTGCTGAGGCTGCAGTGCTGCAGCTGTGGGGTTGTGCAGCCACCTGCACCATGGAAGGCCTTGGGCTAGCCTGGCTCATGGGGTGTGTGTGTGGAGGATGGGAAAGGGCTGGTGCACAGCTTCCCCTCCTTGTAGGCCTCTCAGAGCCTCCTGTCACATTGCTTATCTCCCTCAGCCCTCACCACAGATGAATGCACAGAATGAACCCACATCAGCCCCAGGTGTGTTAGGGGTATGCCCGTGGAAGGAGGATTTGCTGAGCAAAACAAGGAGGGAACTGAAGGATTTGCTCTGGGGCATTAGAGGCAGAGCTGGGGGAATCTCATGGGCCTCAGTTTGCGTCAGTCTGAGGCAGTTTTGCACACACCCCCATCAGAGTGAGGCACAGCAAAGCTGGATGTGAGAGCAAGGCACCCCTGAGAGCACCAAGTGTGCTTTAGCAATGAATTTGAACTTCTAATGATATGAAATGGAAAGATCAATGCTTTCAGGGCTCTGGTCTCCATTTGTGAATAGCAGCAACTCCTACTTGTTGCACTGAAATGCTGCAGTGATTTATTAAACCATTAAGGCCCAAGGTGCTCAGAGTGCCTGCTAACAAGGCCCGTGGAGGCAGAGAGGCAGATTGCTAGGTAGGTGACATGTTTTTCCAAGGAGCAGGAGTATCCAAATTTGAATCAGCCTGCTGATGTCCACAGTGCTGGGTCTGACTTGGGTCTCTCGGTCCCTGACTCCTTACCTGGGCCTGCCTCTGGAAATGACTGCAGGAAATTCCCTGCAGCACATGCACCAAACACCTTCCAGCGAGGAGGATTTCAGTCAGCTGCAAGCATCCCTCTCCTGTCCCTCACTAATGATGCTGCTGAGTTGTTGGAGGCTGCAGGGGACCAGCCAAGCCCAGGCAGGCTGGAGTGACTCCTGTGGGTTCATTCATTACTGCCTGCTACCAAGAACCATTTTCTACCTCAGTTAAATGCACATGCTGAGACAACCTCCTTGGCTTCTAGACAAATAGCAGGTACAGAGAGAATTGTTAACTGTGCTAAGCAATTGCTGCCCCTTGGTGGAAGGTGCATAAGTGTGAGGAAATGCTGCTGTGCTTCTTCTTAAGAAAGCATCAGTATTATCCTTATCTTCCACTAAGCCCTGTCTGATAGTGCCTGTGGGAGGAAAGCAAGGAGCAGATGGTTATTCCTTCAGTCCTGTGAACTAGTTAGATGAAAACCATATTCCTAGTAGAATCTACTGTCAAAGAAGCTTCTGGCCTGCTGGATGACAGTGCTGGGTTGGATTTATAAAGTGGTCTCTGGATAATAATGTGTGTGTTAGTAATAATGACTTTCATCCTTGTTAGGACTGACAGCCTAATGTGTTTGTCTTTCCAGAGACAGATGTTCTCCTGCCTGGTTATGTGGGTTGCTTCCAACTGGGGAAAGAGGACAGCATGAGCAATGTGCTGTTCATTGTTATTTCATTCTTTTTTTTTATTCCTTTCCCTCCTTTCCTCCCTCTTTCCTTCCCTGGGCTGTCTTTTGGGCAGAGCCTGACAGATCACATCAGCTGCTGCAGGGAAGCCCCTTGGCCATCTGAGTTCATCCTGCTCTGCCATCTATCAGAGCACAGGAGGAGGCTCAGGCAGGGCTCTGAAATTGTCTCAGCTCAGCAGCACTCCAAGCAGTTTGATGATGCTTTCCATCCTCACATGTGATACCAGCTGAAGACTGGGCTTGATGCTCATGCTTACAGGCAGTGCTTCATCTCAGACAGCCTCTGTATAACTTAAAATTGTCAGCTTGACACCAAATCCCTTTTCTTGGCTTTTTCTGCATAACATGGTGTTCTCTTGCTCTGATTCAAGTGTTATGTGGTTCCACATGAAGGAGATAACAGCATGAGCAAAGCTGTGGGTAAAGATAAATCATCTGTAGGAGAAGATAGAAATGCTGTTTTTTGGAAGGCAACAAGGCCACCATGCCAAGGGACCAAAACACTTACTGTAGCAAATGTCTGCAGCGATCAGCTTAAATCTCTACTGCCTTAAATTCAAAGTGATTTCAATGCAAAGCCATTTTTCAGTGTACTTTTTTGTCAGAATGAGCTGTATTAAAAACATTTCTCTATGGAAGACTCAGATTCTCATTTTTCACCTGACAAGTCCCTTATTTGTTGCTATAAAGTAAATCCAGCCCATGGTTAACTTGACGGAAAAACTCCAAATTACTTCAAGGGAAGAAAAATTAAGTTGTGTGCGTTGTGCTCTTTCAGGGATACACTGATTCAGTGATCTAATTCTACTGGGTGTCCTCTCTTTTCAACAGTTACAATCTACTGATCCTAAGAGTAATCAGAAAGAAGACAGTGTTATTTTGCTGCTGTAGAGTAGATCAGGGAAAACAATTCCTACAGTCTGTGCCATTTCCTTGTTCAAAGTAACAAGAAAATACACATCAAGGTGATGACTTTGGGATAGATTAATGAACTGGATCTTGGTAACAAGAAAAAAAAATGACAAGTTAGTCTGATTTTGGGTCCTCTAAAGAAGTGCCTCCATGACTGTGCCACACAGAATAATTTTGTGTCTTGATGAAACTCATCAAGACTCACCAGTCTAGTGAATATGGGGGGTTGTATTGGTTTAGTTTGTCAGGGTTTTTTTGGGTTTGGTTTAGTTTGGGGGGTTTTGTTTGGTTTTTATTTGGGTGGGTTTTTTTTTTTTTTTTGTTTTTTTTTTTTTTTTTTTTTTTTTCATTTCAATCTTCATTTCGCTCTTCTTTCCTTGAGAAACTCTGAACAATTTGTGGCCTGAGTCATAGTCTCTGTTGCACTTTCTTTTATAAATGCAGAGGGGAAACATTTCCAGTTCTAGGTTTCCAGTACAGACTAATTAAAGCCATATTATAGCCAGATTTAAAGCATGTCCTTCCACAGCAGACTGTGTCCTGGATCCATCCCAGAACAACCTGATCTAAGCAGACCTTCTTTGCAAAGGGTTGAATTAGATGACCTCTGCAGGTCCCTTTCAGGACAAATTATGATTCCATGATTCTCACAGGTCACAATAAATCTGCTTATTAATAATTCCTGCTGGATCCAGTGATTATAATTTACAGCTTCTTTCAATTCCATCCTGGAGTCTGATTCAGTAAGAACTCAGATAAAATCTTCTGCTCAGTTTGAAACTCCGTGAAGAGAAAAGAAATCCTTGAGGCTCTCCTTGTCTAAATACATAAGTTCTGAATTTCCCGAACTTCAAAGGCAGAAGCACTTTTCTGCTTGGAAATGTCTTTTTCTGTGGATGCCTGAGAATAAAACTTTCCTTATCCTTGCAGATACACTGGGTCACCTGGCCAAATGACCCCAAACATCTTCCCTGATTTTGCCCCAGCTGTTTGGTTGTTGTAGAGCTGTGCGTGCACCCTATCCTGGGTGAACAGCACCCTCCCAGCTACCTTGGGTGGTGCCCAGGGGACCTTGTCACTGCCCTAGGATGGGGCTGAAGGCTGCAGCACTCAGGGGTTCTTATGGTCAAGGCTTTCATGAATTCCCTTCCCCATCAGAAATTTTGGCATAATGGCACTGATGGGTTTAAATCCAAAATCCAAGCTCAACACAGTGCTGAGGTGACTGCAGTGCCAGGTCTTGGGAAAGATGGGCATTACAGATCCCAAATAAATGCATGCTTTAAAGCACGAGGTTGCTCCCATTCTTGACAGATCTAAGCAGGCTTGTGAGAAGGTGCTGCTCCTTAGGCAAGGCCGTGGGAGCTTGGCTCTCAGGGGCTGTGGTCTCCTTGGTACTGCTGTGCTCAGTGCTTGTGATGGACAGCTGGGTGGCATCTGGGGTGAAGCCACTGGAGCTGTGCATGTCTGGGCTCCTCTGGCTGGAAGCTGGCCTCATTCACTCCACAAAAGAGGCTTTGAAAAGTTGATTGCTTAGGTTTTAACTTTTCCAAAAAGGTTTCTCTGTTAAAAGCTTCTGGTTAGAAATACCAAACCCTGTCGTTGCTAAGATTAAGGTATTTGTTTCTTAGAAATGGCTTATAAGCAGAGACCAGCACATGGATTATTTCTCCTTCTTTAGCCAAGTGGAGCGAAGGTGCTTCAAGTAAATTGGGTTCTAGGAGGATCAGTTTTGCATGTGATTTTGATAATGGTTTTGGGGAAGGAAGGGTCAGATCTAATTTTTCATGTTTGTAATTAATATGGAAAAAAAAAGAAAAGAAAAGAAAAGCAGTACTTACCACTAACATATTGGGGGATTAGGCTGTTTTAAAAGAAGATAGCAAAACCAGCTACTGTGTTTCAGTGAAAATTTAGAATGGGTTTTATTTTTGAAGACTAATGAAAAAATGGAATATCGTCAGATTTATGGGTTTTGCTTTTCTGGAACAGGTTTTTTTCCCCTCACTTTTTTTCTGTGGTTCACCACTGCCTCCCTCCCCAAGGCTAATGTCATAAGCAAAATAAAATCTGACTAATTAACAAGACCTCAGGAAGATTGTAAATACCTGTCAGGAAACCAGAATGTTTTTTGCTGTTGCTAAAAATGACCTTAACTGCGACCTGGAAAAATTGTGCTTGTAGTTTGTGAATGAAGTCAGTAACCATGCTGTGGTACTGCTGGCCTTATTATGAAATGCACATCACAGATTGTGTCTAATTGCACACGGTGGTTTTATGGTATCTGTAGCTACTGATCCAAGACTCAGATGTCAGATATCAGCACTCTTGCTATAGTTAAATGCTGCTGCCATGTAATAGGTTCTGTTTATCTCTCTTCCAGCTTCCAAATTGCTGTGTCTTGGGTCAGTGGCCTAAGTTCAATTCCTGACTGAAGTTATTAGCTCTCCTCTTTAAAAACCAGGATGAATTAATGTTGCATTATGCCCCATTCAGGGAAGTGTGGCCCCAGCTTTTATCATTGTCACTGGGCTTGCTTGTGCTAGGTTTCAGCAGAAGGTTGGTGGAATTCCTTCAGGAGGGTGTATCCATCCCTTTGCTTACATGAAGAGGGAAGCTTTCTGCTGTTCACAGATATTGCAGCATTGCTTTATCCCTTTGGAGGCCTGGAAAAAGATAGATCTCCAATGTGGAGAACAGATATTTCCTCATTTCCCCCAGCCTCAAATGCACATCAGCTTGAGATGTACTTACAAACAAAATGTACAATAAAAAAAATGGATATTCATGTTTCTAAAGCTCAAGGGTGCAATGCTGATGCCTCAGAGAGCACTGAGGCACTACCACCACTACCTTTCCATCCTTAGTCCTCTTGGTCAGTCCTCCCTGTGCCTAGCAGATTCCAGACACCAAGATCTGCTTCTGTATTGCCAAAGGGCCCTCGTGGCGCCCATGCCTGGATGGAGCCTCCTGCAGTGCCCTGTCTTTCATCCTCCCCTTCAATTTCACACCAACAGCAGTGGTGTCCTTCCACAGTGCCACCAGAACAGGATGCTGCTGAGAGGGATTGTGTGGGTCCTGTTCTGTACCTGTTTTTCAGACAATCAGCACTGCACAGAGCCACTTTCAGTCTTTGGCACATATGGTGTCAGCTGCCAGGAAAAGGACTAAAGTGCTGGGCTCCTTGCTGCACTTCATTCTCATGCAGCCCTGTACTGCTTCCTGTTTTCAGTTTCATAACAGTTTTTGCAGAGTGCTTTGTTCTTCCCCTATGCACTTGGAATTGGCAGTAAAATGTGGATTGTTCTCAATGTTTAGCATCAAGTCCTGCATGTGGGAAGTGATTTATCAACAAGATTACAGGCTGGAGTACTGTGAAAATTGGACTCCAAGGTGCCATAATTCTTTGGAAAATGCCAGCCACGGTAGGTTTTACCTCCCAGAGGCTGTCCATTATTGATAGCCTTATTCTAATATTATGTTTATGTTGTAAGCAGTGACCAGTTTCTCAGCTTTATACTTATACAGGAGCAGCTAATTCAAGTTTTTATCTTCATACTCATCTCTGTTCTTTTATGTCAGTCCCCTCTTCCTCTGCCCTCACAGTCTTCTTTTCTTTTTTTCTTTCATTTTATGCAAGAAAGCGGATATCTCTTCCAAAACAAAAAAAAAAAAAAAAACAACAAAAAAAAAAAAAAAAAAAAAAAAAAAACAACAAAAAAAACCCAAAAACTTTCCATGCAAAGTAGTGCCATAAGAAGTCATAATCATTAAGATATACTTCTGGAAACATGGAAATGCCTAAAACATTCTGATGTGACAGATGAGATAGACAGGGCCAGTTGTACAGTACTATGGAATCTTCATGCCATTGATAGATGATGCTGCTGCTCAATGGCAGAGAAAAAAGAATGTTGTAGTTCTCCTGGGACATTTTTTAATTACTGGACCTATGGCAAGGGAAAGAAATAATTAGCACAAATGCCCGCTTTAAGATATCCAGCCATTGGTTTTTTTTTTCATGGGAGGACTACAGGCTGTATTACAAAATGTGCTCAGTGGGGTGATGTGGCTGTTCTTGAGCTGACAGCAAGGAATGAAGTGGTATTTCAGTCTGTCTCTCTGCCAGCATTGCCTTCTCTTATCTTAGCTCCACACCAGAGCTTGCTGGCCCATAAACATTGGTGATGCTCTTAGCTGCCAGACAGCCAAACCACTGAACCTGGGGACCCTGAACTCCTCTGGGCAACATCAAAGGTCTCAGAGACAAAGTTAGTGGGAGGAACAAAGAAACAGGGAAATTTGACACGTGTCTCACATGACCCCATGAAACTTTGAGAAGTGCCAGACTAAATTGCTCTTTACATTTTTTTGCTTTATATCCTCTTTTATCTGCCTGTCAGGACATTGTCTCTTTCCCTGAGAAACTAAAGAACAGCAGGCACTGAAAAAAAAATCAAAGTGGTTGAACTGCTTGGAGGCTGCAGTCAGTAGTCCCACTAAAGCTGGAGGTATGGAGACTTCTAAGACAGGCTGTTATCTGGAAGCTGCAATAAAATACCTGAGAAGTGATCCAGTGTAAAGTTTACCCATAACTGTGCCAGCCTGTTTTAGACTGGAATTCTTTGATATTGAGATAGGTTTCACAGACTATCCATAAATATTTTGGAACCAGCAAGTTTAGGAGGTAACTGTGATACAAATAAAAGAAATTTTGAGGGTCATGAAGCAAGCAAAATTAGCAGAATTCCTATTGATTTCACCAGGAACAAGTCTGGGCCTTGAGTTATTTGGCTGATAAATTTTCAGCCAGACTGAAAGAAAAGGAGTCTAGGATTTTTTTGATTCTAAGATTTTAATAATGTCCAACCAGGATGCTGTTTATTCTTCAAAACAAATTCCAGCACTCAGAACACATCAATTGTTTGTATTCTGAGCTCTGTGTTGCACTTATTCATGGACAGGGAAATTACAATAAGAATAGTCATTGTCAGAATACTAATGTGATGTAAACTAGTGTAGAGATATTTATTCAATAGAATGCAATTACCAGCAATATTCTATTTTCTGAACAGTGTGACTGTAATCCAATTTAGGCTGTTTAACCCCTGGTGATTTGTTTCCGTTTGTATTGTGATAGGCTGAAAACAGGCAGGATTGCTGGGAGCAGCAAAAGGGAGAGTAAGGGGAAATAGGACCCCATGTAATCTTAGATCTTAAAGACTTTACTAAATCTACATAACTATAGGGCTGTTCTTCATGGTTGTGTTGCTAATTGAATTTTAAAATAAGGGTAGATCCTACACTCACTTTCTCCCAACATAATTTCATTTTCTGACGAATGCTTAGTCACCCCTTTATTACTTCAATCTGAAGTTACATCAGACCCTGGATTTCTTATAAGAAAGAATTCTCAGGTACATGGTGGAGGCAAGTGATTAAGAAGATATTCAAAGTGACTTTCATGACCAACTTCTTTTACAGAAGTGTTCTCGACTGCAGAAATTGCGGCAGGATCCCATGGGCAAAGTGCAGCTCCTCTCCTTCAGAGAGAGGGGCATCACGGGAAGGACAGAGCATGGGGACCTTGCTGCAGGCAATTTCTTTAAACTAAAAACTTTCAGCTAGATACTGGTACACTCATTAGCACAGAGAAGTCCCCCTGAAACTAGCACAGTTTCTGTGCTTCTGAAACTAGCACAGGATATCTTATCAGCACAGATAGAAGTCTTGGGATCTGGTCTTTAAATAAAAGAAGTGCCTGAGTGATCTTGTTTTATGTGCAGAGGGATATTTTGTAAACACACAAAAATAGAGGGGGAAGACCTCTGTCCATCTGGTACGGAGTTTGCTAATGGTGGTGGCAATTTCTCCAAGACAAACAGCATTCAAGCAGAAACCATTGCATAATTCTGCCACACTAGAAAGCCACAGAAAAGCAGCTCTCTCCAGAGAAATGGGCCCTGGATGGGAACCTGAGTAAGACTTCCAACTTTAGGGCTTCTGCACTTCTGTTCAGGTTTTTGTGTCACTTAAGCACCTGCCTTGGGCAAAAAATGCCAGCTGGGGCTTGCCCACTTATGCTGTTGGTTCATCTTGCAATATAAGAGGGAAGCAGAAATGAGTGGGTAAGAATTGCACAGTCAGGACAGAGTGGTCCTAACTCCCAGGGATTCTGCATATGGGAGATTTGCAAAATTAGTCCCTCAGTATTTCCAGCAGCCATTCAGCCATAAAAGCAGTGACTGAAAAACACAGTGCAGCTACTATTCTTTTAAGTCCCAGTCAAGCTGTTTATTTTTTCACTTAGTTTTTAATATAATTTGTCTTGTGAGTTTGTATGAAGTGTCTCTCCCCAGCCATTTACCAAGAGTGCTGTGGGGATTCCTGACAACACAACTTTTTGTTGTCACCACACCAGTAAGCTAAGGAAGAAGGCAGTTGTGTTTCCTACAACAGTTCTTACCTGGGCCCAGTTGGATTCAGTCTGCAATGCAGTGGGAACTTTGTACATCTGTAACAAAAGAAAGACCACAGAGCAGACTGTCAGGTGACGAATTTCCTCTCTCTGGACTAGCTCTCATCTAAGCTGAATTCTCTTTGCCAGTGTTCACAGCCCATGATACTTTCACTGGTGTAAGATAAGGGGAATCAGAGCCTTTCTTTCCTTAAGAAAGGAAAACACTGGGAAAACTTTGTCCAACACGTGGCTGCATAGCAAACCTGGCTGCACAATGCCCAGACAACTCCTTTTCCAGTGCCATTCCCTCTAAGCAGTCTGCTCATCTTGAACAAGTTGCAGCACATGGCCTCTGTGAAAAGCCAGACCCTCTTTGCCTTTTCTCATACCACCAGGTTTTGAAAGAGCAGTGTCTTACAGTGAAATAGAATGTTGGTTTCTATTCAATACAGATGAACTATGAGATGAATCGTAGTTCCATCTAAGTGAATTTCCACTGACCATAGACCTTCATAATTCCTACAGATTGATTATAGTAATTTCAGTTGATGAAGACTCTATGCAAGATTTTGAGGTAATGTTTTTGGCTATGAAGGTACCATACCATTTTACCTGGGAGAAAAGACTGACCTCTACCTGGCTACAACCTCTTTTCAGCTGCTTATAGAGAGTGATAACGTTTTCCCTGAGCCTCCTTTTCTCCAGATTAAACATCCCCAGCTCCCTCAGCCACTCCTCATCAGACTTGTGCTCTAATCCTTTCATTAGTTCCCAAGTTGCCTTTCTCTGGGGACTCCAGAACCTCAATGACTTTCTTGCAGTGAGGGGCTCAGAACTGGACACAGCACTCGAGCCTCACCAGTGCCTAGTACAGGGGGACAATCACTGCCCTGCTCCTGCTGGTCACACTATTGCTGATACAAGCCAGGATACCATTGGCTTTCTTGGCTACTTGGACATCATCATCATCATCATCTGCTGGCTTATATTCAGCTGGTTGATCAATATCCCCAGGTCCTTTTCTGCTGGGCAGCTTTCCAGCCACTCTTCCCCGAGTCTGTTGTGCTGCAGGGAGTTGTGATCCAAGTACAGGACTCAGCACTTGGCCTTGTTGGCCAAGTTGGGCTATTGATCCCACCATCTGTTTTGAGTGGGAAACCCTAATTCCTATGTGACCATCCTCCGGAATTTCTGTGCTTTCTATCACATCAATAGCCCTTGTGTCTTTGCTGGCACATGGATCTCTATCTCTACCTCCACTGAGACAGCAGACTGAAGGCCCTTGCTAGCACACTGTCCCTCAAACACTGGCATGATGCCAGGTTTACCCCTAGTGATCTTGGTTTTATCCCTTTTCCCCTTCAACTCTAGCTTAAAGTTCTCTCAGTGAGCCCTGCTATCTCCTGCACAGATCCTTTTGTCTCCTTGAAACAAGCATACCCAATATTGCCAGCAGGCCTGATGTCATGTAGACCAGGTCATGAACAGAAAATCCAAAATTCTGTCAGTGACAGCAGGTTCAGAGTCAGATATTGGGCTGCTATTCTTCCTATTTCTTCCCCCATCATTCCTTGCAACTGGAAGGATGGAGGAGAACACTACTTGTGCTTCAAATGTTCAACTGCAACCTTACTGTAATTTACAGTGATGAATTCCTAGAATTTTTAGAAGTAAGCATGGAGACTAAAATCCTTATTTGAGGGGACACTAGGACCCATATTTGGCACTCAGTCAGATCTCAAAGTTTCACAGTCCAAGTAAATTTTGCACCTGAGAAAGCCAATTGGTCTGCAGAGGCTTAAATGGGAATGTGTGATAAAGAGTTTTTAGAGAAAGAGTTCAATAGGCAGAAGAGAAAAGAAAAAGTTATTAACATTTCAGATTGTCCATGGAGACGCAAAATAAGGTGGGAGACAAAGTTTCTGTGTACTAATCATCACTGTCATGGTCTGAAAGGTCCTGGTGTGTGCTCCAGGCCATGCGAGGAAGCTCTCTCCACCTGCATCCAATATTCTTGTTCCAGGACAGTTCCTCCTCATGGCTTGCCTTGTTGCTGACAGTGTAACACTGTAGAAACAGCTGCAGGGGAAGTGTTTGCCACTCATTTGGTGACAGGGTTGAACATGGAAGGATCCCATACTTTTGCACCAAAAGGATTAAAGAAATGCCCCTCACCACCTCCTCCTCCTCCTCCAGAAAAAGTAGCAACTGACGAAGGTTGAGGAGGGACATAAAGATGAAGAATTGAGAATTTGTGCCTTGACACTCACCTATTTGCTGGAGTTGTGGCCATGAGTTTTGGATCTTTGCTGCTTTAGGGCTGGTGCATTTGTCATCAACCTTCCCTCCAAGGCTTCATTCATAAATCACTTTTGGAGTGTGAATAAGCCATGGGGATGCTTTAATAAATGGTTCCTCACATTAAGTTTTATTCCCCAATAATGATTAGCTTATTAGTAAATCCATGATGGCATTACTAAGGAGGTCATTATCATTATCCCTGTTTTATATCTGCAGAAACTGAACTAGAGAAAGGAAAAGTCACCACTAAGTAAGATTTGTGGATGCAAGCTCCTGAGTCAAGGTACATGCTTTCTTCAGCAGGTCACAGGACTAATAGGAGCTTGAAATAAATGGTCAATGAACTGGTTAATCAAATCATTACATCAGAATGCTATAGGACAGTGATATCTTTTTAGAATATATTTAAAACCATAAAGAGTTACCTGCATCTCTGGTTGGTTGTCAACATTTAGCAGCCCAAACTCTTCATAGAGGCTAACTTAAAACACAAATAACTATAGAGTTCATCTTTAGGAACCTGCATAGGTTGTGTGCTGTCAGAATTTGTGCTGGAATTTTCTGATTTGTTAAAAAGAAACTGGGATGCCATTTACTAAGTTTTTTACTCAGAGGCATCATTTTTATTCAGCTTATTCCTGATCATTTTGAATATAGTTCTAGTACATTTGATTCTTTTAACATTGCATTACTGGCCGTAGAAAAATCTACTGTTGTCTCAATATAGAGGACAACAAAATGCAAAGTGGAGTTAAATCAAAATAGATGTTATGAAAGCTGCTGCAATGATTGCATCACACAAGGCAGTCTTCAAATTCAGTGAAAGACTTGCATGTCTTTTTCTGACAGCAATGAGAGAGGATTTCCAATATATAAGGATTCCCCTTGAAATAGAAACCTGCCATGCCCAGCTATACATGAGTGGCCTAAATTCTCCTTAAGGAGGAGAGAGAGGTTTAGAGAGAGAGTGCTTCATGTCTGCATTGTATAGAACAACAGAATCATAGAATTTTGAAGGTTGGAGCAGACCTCTAAGATCATTTGTCCTACAGTTAGCCTAGCACTGCTCTGTTCACCACTAACCCATGTCCCCATGTGCCACAGCACACCTTTTTGAATGTTTCCAGGGATGGTGATTCCAGCACTTCCTTAGGCAACTTGTCCCAGTGCTTTTCCACCTTTCACATGAAGAAATTTTTCTTTATATCCAATTTAAACCTCCCCTGGCAAAACTCGAGGCCATTTCCCCTTGTCCTATCGTTTGTTACCTGGGAAACTGACCCACACTTTGCAACAATCTCCTGTCAGGGAGTTGTAGAGAGCAATAAGGTCCCTGTGAGCCTCCTTTTCTCAGGCTTAGACCCTCATCTCCCTCAGCTGCTTGTAAGAGGACTTCTGCTCCAGACCTTTCACCAGCTCCATTGCTCTTTGGGCATGATGATACCAACTGCAGCTCGTCCAAGCAGGCTCAGGCCCTGAGAATTTACAAAACTTAAAATTCAGTGCAGCAAAATTAGTGTAAATTTAGTACATTACTGAGCAACTTCCCAATTCCTTTTGTAATGAGTTATGGGGAAAAGAGATACTTTTAGGTACCATAGGTAGGTACCATCTGATTTACCTCTAAAGTGCTGAGCATCGGGTCCTCCAAGCCAATCAAGAAGCAAATCCAAAAATAAGTTTGAGAGACTGTTATCTAGGCTTATTGATCCTGCTACTCAGAGTCTGAAACCATTCTAGAACTAAGATCATATGTTTGGAGACTCTTGGAATACTTCTGACACCATTTCACCTATTGACATTGTGGTGAAAGCACCCAGTCAGGAGGTGGAATTTGATGGTTTGGAGTCCTTTTCCACCTGACGAGCTTTGACTCTGTGACTCCATGAAAAAGCCTTGAGCATCAGGGTGTTACAGAGACCAAAAGAGCAGTGGGGTGAGCAAAGGTGCCCTCTACACTTCACCAAGTCACAGGATAGCCAGGGATTCATTGCTGCAAGGGAAAGGCCAATTCAGGTTCCATTGTACCCTGTGCCAAAGCTCCTGTCTGATTCCTGGATCTCTCCTTGCTGCTCTGAGAGTTTTTTTCCTGGTTGCTGTTTTTATTCCTTCAATCCAGGCTCTCTAATGAAGAATGTGTAAAGAGTTGTGGGAGCAGTGTAGATTCTTCAGGCTGTCCCTTGCCAGCTGAATATGCAGAAAGCTCACACACCATCCGTGTTGCTCAGGGGAGCTGGTTAAGGTAGGATTGTGTGTATGAAATGGGCATAGTTAATGCCTGTGAAGTAGTTTAAAACATCTAAGGGCAACTCAGACACAAAACCTCCTGCTCCAGTGTGCCGCAGAAACCTGAAAGACCCTCTGGGGGAATTGTTATCCCCCTTGGTCCAAAGACTGCCTGTAAATTGGTCCCTTCAGTGGAGTTTTTGCATGTGCAGATAGCTGCCCACCTCCTGCAACACTGAACAAAGAAGTGCAAGGCAAATTCCAGCGCTTGGAGTGTGACATGAAGAGTTTGACGTGCTGCTGAGGAAGCCACACATCCCTATAATGACTTAAAATTCCATGCCTGGCAACCAGGTGCAGGGGGTTAATTAGGCTCATAAGCTGGGAGAGCAGGGAGACCTTTGGGAGAAGTTTGTAGACAAGCAGCAAAGCATATGACCTCATTTGAATTTTCCTATTAGATTTCCTGCAGAGATCTCAAAAGCATCCTCCGATCACTGTCTGAAACTGTGAAGTTTTACATTTGCAAACACAAGGAATCTCCATTAGATTCTGAAGCTGCTGCACATGTTTTAAGAGATCAAACTGATCTTTTAAACTGATGATTATGACAAGCAAATAGATCTCCCCACCTCCTTTTGTTTGTTTGGACTAATGATTCTCGACTCTTGGGGTAAACAATCTGCAATTCTTCATTTAGAGCTCTTGTGGTGATGCAGATTGGAGCTGAAATGGGTGAGACTGGCATTGCTGGACATAAGGCTGTGCTTATGTGAGGATTTGTATGGTCCAAAAAGGCTGCAATAGGAGCCTGAGCTGTGTCTCTGTAATCTGCAGCTCCTTTGGTTGCAGTGGGCTTTTGAACAAGTGTTTGGTGTTTCTCTCCTGTTCCTAAGTTAGTGTACTGTTCTTCTCCTTCCCCACCAGGTCATAGCTGCGGTGCCAGTACAGCTCATTTCAGTCCTACAGCCTTTTGGTCAGAATAGGAGAGATTTCCCCAGACTAAATGGCAGCTAGTCTGTGCCTGTGCAAAAGGCTTTGCTGGAGAAGGAAAAGATAAAAATAGGAATGGGCCATAACATGAAAGCCAGCACAAATCCAGCACCAAACCTTTCTGAGTCCTTTCTCCAGCCCACTGCTATTCATGGGGGTCCTTCCACTGGCCATAACAAACTCCGGTTTCACATCAACTGCAGCTCTGGGAGCACTCAGGAGAGGGAAGGGGAGTTACCCATCACCGTGTCCAGTTGCAGCTCATGTCACTGGAGAAGTGTCAAGGGAGTTTCATTTGAGTGCCCTGATCCCTCCTGTCCCAGATGCATGTTTTGCTTCTTCACATTACAGCTACCAAAGGGAGATGGTCCCTGGTGTCAAGACAGGAGCAAATAATAACCTTTACATCCATTCAGGCAGAAATCATGCTTGGAATAACTCGCTGTGATGGTTACAGTCAGTTTCACCTTTACTGTGGTACCCATTCCTTGTGACAATGGCATCAGAAAATTCACCTTCAGCCTTTTGGGCACCCTGTGATCCCAGGCAGCCCCTTGGCCATGGGCTGTGTGCAGAGCACAGACGTCACACACCACACCGCAGAATACAAATGTGAGAGCCAGGCTGACGCAGGCGTGAGAAGCTCAGCCCTCCACCCCAGGGACCAGCAACAGGCAGGCAAACCTTGGAGGGCAGGAGAGCTCATTAACTCCCTGCTTTAAATAATAGCAGTGGTGAGGGTGCTGGTGACAGTGTCCCTGTGGTGTCCCTGTGTCTGTGTGGTTTGATGACAGGCGGGGAGCAGCACTTGCTTCTTCGCTCCTCAGGCAGCTGCCCTGTGCAACAGCATCAAGGAGGGCATAGGAAAGAGGTTATTTATTTTTTTCTTCTCCTTGGAGATTTTGGACTGATTAAAAATCTATTTTTGCTAGGAAAGCAATGAGGAAAGAAACCCCAGCCATACACAGCAGGTATAAAAGAATGTTTGATTCTTCCAACAAGTACTATAAGATTTAATATCTTTGCTGCTCGACCCAATATTGTATCACAGGCATCACTGGTGTTGTGCTTCCCAGCATGCCCTAGCATTCCTTCAAGCAAACATTCACAGTAGCAGAAAGTCCAAGAAAAGGCTTACTCCCTTGAGGATCAAGAAGAAAGCAACAGTGAAGAAAGGTATAGTAGCTATTAATATTAATGTTAAAAGAAGGGGGGGAGAGAGGACACAGGAGCAGCAAAAAAGCTACTATTTATGGCTTTGATGTGTTCATTTTCACAGGACCAATAGCAACATGGAGAATATGGGAAGCAGATAAAGAGGAAAATGAGGAGGTGGAGGTGAGCAGAAGGCAGCTCAGAAAATTGCACAAGCTGTGGGGAGATTTTCCCGTCTAGACACTTGCACACAGCAAAGGGAGTGACTGCCATCTGCATCTCCTCCAGAAAAAGGAAAAGAAAAAGGGACAGAGCTGAGACTGAAAAGGAAATCCACCTTCATGCCTCTCATTTTGGCTGTGGTATGGCTGATCCACACTGCATGCCTGCTGTGGGAGGGGAGAGAAAGCTTAGAGAGCTATTGTTGTGTCTAAGGAGTCACAGCATTAAGGCAGCATGTGAATCCTCATGCAGGGCTCTGTCCTACTGACACAGTGGGAACAGGAGGGAAGGAACTATTTTAGTCTTGTTGACGCTGCTGAAGAGTAAAAATGGAAGTAATTAAAGGCCTATTCTAGTCTCACTTAAATCTCCAAGTCTTCAGGCCAGAGTTATTTTTGTTACATTGCTTTAATGGTGTTACATTGATGGTTAGACTGGGTTGGATTTTTTTTTCCCTACTCTGAATTTAGGAAATGAGCCAACACTTTTCCGTGGCAGTGCACTCACTTCACTGAAATTTTGCCTGAGGAAAATTGTTCAGGTCCCAGAAGGAATTTTTCTAAATCCCAAGCAGCCCCACCATAACCAGTGCTTGGGGCAGCTGGGTTGGTGCCTTATGTTGTAGAAAGAGGAAGTTTGAATCCCAGCATTAGCTAGACCAAAGCTAGACGGGAAATAAGAATGACTCCTTATTCTCAAGGATAAGAATATCCTTAAGAATATAAGCACCTTATATTCTGCACCTTAGGAAAGGTGCTTGATAAATAGTGACCCTAAAGTCTTATTGTCCCCTATTTTTTCACTGAGAAAAAAACCCCAAATCTTCACTGCTTAGGGCAAGAGCGGGACAGGCTTATTTGTAACAGCACCACTGCTGCCCATTTTGTCCTCAGTAGTCTGCAGTGGCTGTAAGCAGTGACAGAAATCCAGCTGCCATGCACATCCTCTGTGAAACTCATCTCATCTCAGCATCACTTTTAGCCTTTCTGCTCCCAGGTTCCCCTGTGCAGCCATGCAGGCTGCACCTGTGACTGTGTCTCCTTGGCTGGCACCTGTCCCATGTGGGATTAACCCACATCTGCACCCTTGTGTGGCCTCTGACAGTGCAGGGTGTCAACAGGAAGAGGTTGATCTCTTTTCAGAACAGATCTTTGTCCTGTGCTGGATCTCACAGGTCACTGCAGGCAAGGCAGTGTAAAGAGCACAGAACTTGAGGCTTGTTTTTTCCAAAAAAAATCAGTGTTGCTGCCCTCCTACATTAAGGCCTCACGTGGGTGTTTCAGAACTACCAGTTCATATAAGCAGAGATACAAAGTCCTCTGTTTGCAGAGTCAAGGAGGACCCTCAACCCAGTGTGCATTAGGTCTAAGCAGCCACAGAAAGCAAAGCATGGCAGGAGCTCACCATGGGAAAGTCCTTCACCTCCCTTGCAAGTGGGGCTGAGCATCAGATCCCAGCAGATGCTGAGAGCCTGCCCAAAACCTCTCAGTCCTTTGCTCCAGAATAACCCCTGAGAATCATCTTCCTGTAGAGCAATTGCCCCAAGGAGGAAAAGGATGTATTTAACCAGCCCCAGTGAGAGGTACTGCTCAGTTCCTGAGCTCACTGAAAATGCCTGTGCTGGGTGGCCGCAGTACAGGTACCACAGGGTCCTTTAGAAATGGGGAAAAAGCTACTCCCTGTCTTCCCAGAAAAGCAATAAAGGACTGAACCTTTGGACCAATCAAAGGCTCAGGTCAACAGAAAAGGAAATGCTTGGGCAGAATGAGATATCATAAGAGGAAGGATAATTTTCTGGTGTGTAGGCAGGGAAATTAGGTCAGACACTTTGAAACTTAGTCTACATGTTTTCACCTCCAAGTGGTATTAACTAGTCATACTCTTTTGCAGAGACTAACTGAATGCTACAGGTGTATTTTAGACCTTATACCATTCTTGTTACTCCACCCTGAATTTTCTACAGTTCTTGTTTCAGTTCCTGAAAGCTATTTTTCCAGCTATACACAGGGAAATTGCTGAACTCCTCTGGCTCTGAACAGAGCAAGAGAATTATAGACAATATGTCTTATGGGCAATTCACCCCTTTATTCATCTCGGCAAGGGAGTGGATTGTTACATCTCAATGTCCCTTCTGAGCCCATTTTTTGCACTCATACAATCCTTGTAGCCTCTCCAGGGATACCAGCCACCATCATGTAAGCTCATCAGACTTGATTTCTTGTGGTTGCCACTCTGTGTGCCTCACACTTGCACAGGTGTGTGAGAAATAAACAACCTTGTTCATTTCCCATAGCCTACCAATCTGCCATGATGCTGTCCCAATGCCAGCACCCATGAGAATCACTCACTCACCCTCTCCTGCTACAGCTGGGCAGTGGAGAGAGAAAAAAAAATAATGAAGGGTTCATGAGTGAGATACAGGCCTGGAGAAAACACTTCAAGGGCAAAACAGGCTCAACTTAAAGTTGCAAAGTAACATTTATTACTAACAGAACCAGAGCAGGATAATGAGAAATAAAATAGGCCTTTTAAACACCTTTCTCCCTGCAACCCTGCCCTCCTTTCCAGTGACAGCACAGGGAGAAAGGGCATGGGGTTTGGGTCAGTTCATCACCAAGATTTTCTTGCACTGCTTCAGGAGAGGAGTCCTTCCCCTGTGAGACCATGGGGTCCCTCCCACGAGAGACAGTTCTCTGTGAGTTCCTTCAGTGTGGCTCCAAATCTCATGAGCAGCACTTCTCCCAAAACTGCTGCAATGTGAGTCCCTCCCACGGGCACACAGCCCTTCCAAAACTGCTGTGACATGGGTCACTCCTCCACAGGGTGCAGTCCTTCAAGGCCAGGCTGCTCCAGCCTGGAAGCAGGGTCTCTCTCCTCTGAGTCTTCCCCTGGATCACAGCCCCCTCCAGGCATCCACCTGCTCTGGCATGGGCACCTCCCCATGGGCTGCAGGTGGATCCCTGCATTCCTAATGGATCCATGGGCTGCAGGGGCACAGCTGCTTCACCATGCTCATCACCATGGCCTGCAGAGCAATCCTGGCTCCAGTGCCTGGAGCATCTCCTGCCCCTCCTTCTCCACTGACCGTGGTGTCTCCAAGTTGTTTCCCTCACATGTTCTCACCTCCTCCTCTTCTCTGACTAGAAGCAGAACTGTGTGACTTTGTTTTGATTTCTTCTTAAATATGTCATCACAGAGGCATTGCCAACCTCTTTCATTGGCCCAGTTTTGGCCAGTAGCATGTCCCTCTTCAGAGCCATCAGGGGTTGGCTCTGTTGGACATGGTGGAAGCTTCCAGCAGCTTCTCACAGGGGCCATCTTTGTGGGCCCCCTGCTACCAAAAACCAGGCTGTGCAAAACCAGTACACAACCCTATTTGATTCATCATCATAAGCACTTGCCCAGCAAACAGTGCCACCAAATCCCATGGCTGCCCATGTTCAGGTTCTCTTTTCTGCTGTGTGTTGTTTGAGAGCAGAGAAGTGGCCCAGAATGGTGAGCCTGTGTCCCTGGATGTGGGAGCTTTGCCGGGCCATGGATATCACCAGACTCCCAGAGTTCACAGAACAGTGAATGGAGCTGCTTGATCTCTCTCACTTACTCATTCCAGCAGATCAAGGCTGATAATTCCCTGTTCTGGCTTGTGGAGTTACTTTCCTGTTCTTCCAAGCATGGCTCTTTGCAAAAAGATAAACAAGATTTTGAAGAAAGAAGGCAGTGAGGGCACTTCTAGTCCAGGGAGGTGCTGTAGTTAGTTCATTACCAGCAAGCAGTTGGGGTCCTTCCCAATGATGAAGGCTTGTGAAGTCCTGCTTTGGGCTTGCTGCTTGCCCTTTCTGTAGGATGAAACTCAGCAAGATGTTTAAGCTAAAGCACATGAGTAATCATGTATGTGTTTGCTGGCTGGGATGAATGATGAAGGAACGTGCTGAAACACGTTTCTGAATCACAGCTACATTTGAGACCCCTTTAAAATTCACCTCTGGCTATGTTCCTTTGCAGGGCTGATACAAAGTGGTCTGGTTTTCAGTACTTTGTGTTAAAAGTGATCCTTCTGTGCTGCCAGCAGGAAACTAAGACACAATACACACTCATCTCTATTTTGTTAAAAGTTATTTTAGATCCCCCAAATGTGCAAACACCAGCACACCTTGTTGGCATCAAGAACCAATTAACAAAACTGATGAATGAAAGGAAATCAAAATACAGTCAGATCTAACAGACCTAGAGTCAGGAATGTAAATTGCACAATTGCACATTCTGTAAGATGACTTGGTTTGTTCTCTCTCCATTGTAATCAAAAGTGAATTACAATCTTGAAAGGTTCTATCTCTCCCAGATAACTGAAAAAAGCTAATTAAAAACAAAAGTCACAGATGTAATCATTGCTTAATGTTGTAAGCATAACATGACCTAATGCTATTATGAGTTCTGAACAAATTTCAATTAGGACTCCAGCTGGTAAACAGATAAATGTGATAAGGACATTTTAATATTACTTGATAATTTGTTAGTAAAAGCTATTTTTATTTCAGCCATTTTTAAGTGTATAAAATGGGTTTCGATTTAGATAAGTTTTTCAGCACAATTAAAGGACTAAAAACCATATCAATGAGTAGCATTTGAGAGGATCCTCCTCAGAGATGTGTTCTATTTTTATTAGTTAACCAGTTTGGGGGTTTTTTTACACAGTCATCATCACTTTGTATCTTGCTAGTGATTTACACCATAACCAGATCAGAAGAGTAATAACAACACATACTTTGTACTCTGCATTGGGATGAATCACTTCTAGGCCTTTTGTTGTTTTGTTATTTCTTGTTTTATTGAGCTTAAGGGAATGTAGAAAGTCATGGCTGTGATGTGAGGTCAATGGTATTTCAGAACATGTGGGAAACCTAAAGCGCAAAACCGTAAGTTCTTTCCAGCAGGGCAGGCGTTGATGTAGTTCTGAGAAGATGAAACCATGAGTCTGACTGGATCCCTGTGATACACCAGGATGCTAGCATGGCTTTATAGAGCCAGGATGAGTTCCTCACTCTGCCATATTCCCAGTGAAAGTCATTATTCACATTCCCATGTGAATAAAATAGTCAATTTACTGTGTCTCAGTTTCCCTAAATAAAAAAGGACATAGATACTGACTTAAAGTGACTGTGCTAAAAACCAGGAGTACAATTTAGCTCAATCAATCTACTTTTCTTTTTTTTTTTTCTTTTTTTCTTTTTTTTTTTTTTCTTCTTTTTGGAGAGGCAAAGGTGAAAAGCCTGGCTCTGAAGGATGATCTCTCCTGCCCAGACTGGCATTCTGGCATTCCACCTTCTGCTGAAACTGGTGCTCAAGACCAGCATTTGATTTCAAGACAGGTGTGGAGTAGCTGCCTGGTAGAGTGGTGACAGCTTATCACCTAATCAGCACACAATTCCCCTCTCTCGTAATTTGGAACAGAGATAAATAAATAAATTCCACCACTGGAGGAGCACAGTGGCCTGACAGCATTGAGGGAGGAAATCCAGTCCAAAATTAAGACACTGAAGGAAGGTACAATGTCCAGCTCTCCCTGCTGTGCTTTTAACCACTCTTGACCTTGTTCTCATGGGACCACCCCTAATGTGGGAGCATTCAGCATCCACTGCCTGGCCTCTGTGCTGAGGGGACTCACCTGCCATTTAGATAACAATGATGCACATCATGTGGACACCCATATTTCATTTACCTTCATTTGCATGCAGCAGCCTTCCTGAGTTCAGAGTTATTTGATGGCTGTCACTACCCTGAAATACTGAAATAAAATCCTTGCTTTCCTTCTGTGACATGATTTTTTTCCATTTCCTCCTTCAATTTATCCATTTAAAATATTTATTTTATACTCCGTAAGGTTACTTTTACTCTTGAAAGAGCAAGGGCTAAGATTTCTTCTTCTTATACAAGAAGAAACATTGAAATAAATCACTTTCCTCAGCAGCAATAACATACACCAAAAAGAGAACAAAATCCGGTATGAAAACATACTTTTCCTAGTTAAAAGCACAATCATTCTTGGGACTGAAAGCTCTCCTGACTAGCTGTTGTGTCTTCTCCATTATTTACTCATATCACAGTAGCAACTGGAGGTTTGAAATGAAATACTGGATTGTGTGTGCTAAGCCCTGCAAGATGCAGCAGGAGCTCTCAGTCTGCAAAAGCAACAGAACGCTCTGGGAAGTGGAATGCCACTGCGTCCATGAGAGAGACAGAAGTGTAGAGAAACAAAGTGACTCAGTGACACAGGAGGTGGCAGATGCAGTTTGTGCTGAGGTCAGGACTGAAATGATGCTCCTGAAGCATTTGTATGCTGTGAGTTCCTTCTTCCTGATGGGAATTTATGTGAACCTCCCAAGACTTGCCTTATCACTGTGATCCCCGAGTGACTCTTAGGGGGATTAGCGAGATGCTGTTTTCTAACCTGACATTTCCAAAATGTAAGAGCTTACCTTTGAGGCAGTCACGTGGAATTCAACTCTGTTTATGGAGAGCCAGTCAATATTATCCATAATACCTGAGGCATGATTCATCTGACCTAAATATAAGTGTCTGCTTTAGAATAAACTGACTGATGCCTTCTGGCTGTATTGACCAGCTCTCCAGCGAGTGTAACAGGAATACAGCCAATAGACAACCTAATTTAAAGAGATGAATAACACCCCATTTCAGTCTGTGCACAGTGATGCCTTTGCAAAAGGTAAAAAAAGCTCTCCTGTCTTAACAAATGCCGATGTGTTGCTGGAGTTGGCACCCAGGGTGCCGAGATCCTAAGCAGATGCAGGGATCTGAATAGACTGTAATAAAGTTAGTTAATGGGAGACACATTTTGCCAGAGCCAACAAAAAAATTGGCAAAACAATCTTTGGACTGCTGCAATCTGCATCACAGAAGCCTTTTTCTGTGTAGTGTAGGTAGGTATTTTTATTGTCTGCATCTGGAAATAGGCTTGGCTGTCTTAGAGCATACCATAGCAAAGTAGACTGTCCACACACCAGAAGAAGTCCAAGAGAGCTTGGGGGTGAATGATGAGTGGAAGATATTCATCATTTTGACCATCTGGCCTGTCTGTGCCAAAGTTGCACGGCTTCAGGTGAAATAAGGTCCATCTCTGCTGAGCGTCATTGTGGCTCCAGCACTTTGAAAGCATGGAGGAAATCTTACAACAGCATCACATTCTATGATACTGCCCTCAGCTGCCTAATATCCCCTCAGATAAAGTGACACAGCTCAGTGGCCTCAGCAACAAGAGTGGGATCTGGTCTTTGGCACTGGCCAGAGCAATGTCAGGCCAGGTCATTCATGGAGGTCTCACAGAGTGAGGTGGCTCCAGCGTGGCTGTCCCAGCAGTAATTTCAGTAGGGTCCTGTAGAGGTTTCCTTTTTCAGCTCTGAGTTTACTTCTTTAGTGCTTATCCTCACCTTACTTCTCTGCTGAAGGCTACTGAGGTTCATTCCTATGAAGTATGTCACACATTCCTGGTGGCAGGTCATTTCTTAAGCCCTGTTTTCCATTTCACTCTCTGCACAAGATTTCACTGATTGCTATCCAGATCGGATATTGCATATCAGATAAAATATAACCAGCAATTCCTTCCTTCAGGAACCTTCACTTTATCTAACCCCTACTGCTTAGTTTATGATCAGCATTCCAGCCCATTGCCTACCTTTTATCCTATTCTCATTCCCTCCCTCATGGTCCTCCACTCAGAGGATGTATTTTTTTCTGAAATATAGGCCTACTTTTGTTTTAATTGATCAAAATCCATTGCTTTCAACCCTCCATATGCTAAATGCAGTACTTAAAGTCAGACTTTGATGATGTCAGACCTTTCCTAGTCCCTTCCTTCACCTCCTTTCAGACTGCACTGACTATAATAACTTCTTCCAAACCAGCACTCCACCCTCAGCTCTCTTTGACACTATCAGCAGTATCTTCCATGATCCAATTCTCTCATTCCTTTTTCCCCATCTGTAACTCTTCTTTCTCCATATTTCTCATTTGTTCTCCAAAGTGGTAATTGTGTTCTAGAAATGAAATATTTCTGGCTCTTCTCCTGCCCTATTCAGTTACTGTAAAGGTACAACAACAAATCTATTTTAGTAAAGTAGAATATACAGAATATCTGTAAGAATATAGAGTATATTATTGCATAAAATATACAACTCAGCTGCAGCAGCTGCATTTGACCTCAGAAATGTTGCTGTGCCTTAAATATTCTAGAATTTGTATTTTATTTTATGTGCCTCTTCAAACATTTTTATGCTTCATAAGCCCCCTGAGTACCTGTGTAACTACTCAATGACCACAAATCACAAAGAGGAAAACTCAGCACAACTCCCTTATTTATTGAAGCCATCCTACTACAGATTTGCTTCCTTAGTTCAATATTTATCATACGGTTTTTGCCTATCTTCTGGTTTCTGCAAACCCTAATTAACTGGATCTCCTTTAAACACTGTTTTATTGGCAGGGTGTTCAGACAGCCCTGAAAACACCATATTAATTGATATTGTTGAAAATCTGGCTTTTCACTGGTCAGCAACCTTTCCTCTAATTCATCCTTCCAATCTCTCAACAAGGTCTTTTTTATGCTCTGGCAAACGGAATAGATTTTTTAGTATTTCTATAGTTAAATTGCTCTGACATCCACTGATTCTCACATCAAATGTATGCAATTATTACCATCCCTCCTTTATCAAGGGGGAAAGAAAGGGCAGCATTCCCAGAGCATGAGCATGCCCCTCAGGTTAGTCTCCCCAGGCTCTCTGTACAGACACAAGCTCCTCCAAAGGACAGCATTAGAAAAGCCTGCTGAGATGAGCCTACTAAGATGAGTCAGATAATTCAGCTGGCTAAATTAGACTCTTCAAATGAGTCAGTGCTAGCACTCCTAATGGCTTCAGAGGATGTATATTCCAGCAATTAGACACAATGTGTAACTGGAGTTCTATATAATTAGCTATACAAATTGCAGCAATATACAATAGGTTGCTATGTCTTAAATAAGCAATGAATAAGTACAGTGTGACTGGAGCTCAAGGTTATTTTTGTCTTCAATTACCTCCTACAAGAAGCCTGCAGGGCTTTGATTTCCAAAGGGAGATGAAGTTTGTCTTTGTTAAGCCAATAACCAGATGACAATTCTTTAGGCCTGGCTTAGTATTCAACTTAGGCACTTCTTTTCTGTCTGCCTTACATATTCCTTGGTTATTGAATCTCATTTTGTGCAGTGACATTTCTGGTTTTTTTCCTTACACCTCATTTCTATTCTTCTCTAAAATCTTACAAAGCTATGATTGACAGAGAACTCCAGAGGCCAAAGCAGGATGGCATCAATGTTGGATCAGGTCCCTCAAGGCCTTTGTGCTGTCTTGCTTTGAATATCTCCAAGGATGGAGGCTGCACAGCCTCTCTGGGTCTCTGATGTAATGTTTGTCCACCCTCACTGTGAAGAACTTTGCCCTTATAGCTAATTGGCATTTCTAGTTTCCATTTGCCGTACCCTGTGTCTGCCAGCCCTTAATTTGGATTGATCTCTTTTTTAAACTCTCTTTGGGTAGTTGAAAATAATAACATTATTCCCCTTAGCCTTCTTTTTTGGCAGCTAAACAAGCTTGGCTTCTGAAGCCTCATCTTGTCCATCATATGCTTTGGTCCCCAACCATCCAAGTGAAGAGCTTGCTTTAGCTCATTGATGACTTTGTTATCCTTTGAAGCCCAAACTGAACTCAGTAGTCTGGATGTGTTCTCTTCACAAGTGAAAAGCAGAGGGGGAAATCCACTTGCTCAGACTCTCAGCTGTGTTTTTGCCAATGCAGCCCTTTGTGCAGTTGACTTTTCTCACTGTAAAACTGGTTTGTAGAACTCATGTTCAACTCCTTGTCCCTCAGCACCCCAGGTCTGTTCTGCAAGGATGATTCGTAGTCAGCCACTTCTCAGCCTTCAATTATTCCAACCCACATGCAGATCTTTGTTTCCAGGAACAATTTCCAAATCTTGATCTTCACAGGTTCTAAGACTGCATGTCAGATCCATCACTAATGGCTGTTGGCAGAGTTCTGCTAAAGCAAATGGAACAAGTAACATTTATGTAGCAAAAGATCTTGATCTCGCTTTCTTTTTAATCCTGATATTTTTTCTCTCAATATCCTCCTTAATGGTATAAACATCCAATATTCATTTCTATTCTTACTGTGCTCTTAGCTTCAATATTAACTTGTGGTAATGATTTAATTTTTACTGGTTTTTAATCTGAGATGGTTGGTTCAGCTTGCTTCTTTCTTTAACAGGATCTTTATTTCACACTGCATGTTGTAAATATGCTGATAAATGTGTTAATTGAAATGACTGTCAGATATACTGAAAATGAATCCTTGCAGGAGTCCTACCCAGAGAGTGTATTCATAGCTAATTCTAAAGCATAGATCTGTAGAAGTTAGACTGTTTTTTGCACTATAAAGAAACAGCAATTAATAATTTGCTGTGAAGCACAAAGACACACATACATAGGGATGCACACACCAGTGCACACTCTCAAGGAGATGCTTTAGTTAGATTCATTATAATGGTGGACAGTGTGGGCAGTTTTGTCAGTCAGCTGAGCTCTAATCAATCTGTCTAATGCCTTTCACAATATCATTTCATTAGAGGCCCAAAATAATCATTTGCTCATCTGCTCTTCAGCTGCTGGGTTTGATTTGTGTTCTTTTATTGTGGGAACTAATGTGTATCCCATAAGAGCATTTCCTATTTATTGCTTATGTGCTAAGAATATGTATTGCCTTTATTTTATAGACATTAGAGGGTGAAATCCAGTGGGGGATTTCTACAGAGTATAGCATGTAAAACAGTTAAGTTCTTGTAGATTTGAAATGGCTCAAATATTCACTGACTTATCAACCATCTTCCCCACATGAGCCAGGTTAATTAACATCCTACAGAAGCCCTTAGGCATTTTTATTGCAATTCTTCAGGCTGAACCCCACCTTTATTTAGACCTCAGTTTTCAATGAGCTTAATGTTAATTTGAATGAAGAAGTGGATGGAGCAAAAATCTGCCTTCCACTTTCGACAGTCTGTGTCCATCTAGAGAGAGTGGGAGCAGAGATGTAATCAGAGGGGTGAAAGTTCCCTCTGATACAGAGGAGAGCATAAAAAGAGCAGAACCATTGAAAAAGCAGTGTCCAGTAAGGAACAATGAAATCCTTAGGCCAGTGTGACCAATATTCCTGTTTCCATGTGTTGGTTCCTGTCCTTAATCAACTACATTTTTCTTCCCCCTAATACTTCCATAATGTCATTATAGAATCTTATACACCTTGATAATTATGTTTACATTTTCCTCTGTTTACATGCTGCATGTATTCACATCCAGTATTTATTTGTTTTCATGTTAATAGCTGTCATTATTCAAATAACACATTTCAGCTGCCTTGCTGAGACACCAGTGAACCTCCATAAGGGACGTGGGTGTTTTGCATGCCAGACTGACTGAAGCTCTCTTTAACCTCTGTTCAGGATCCTCCACAGGCTGCCTCACTCAGATCAGAAAAGCTGTCTGAGGAGCTTATCTTAGGTTCTTTGTGGCTGAGTGGAACTAAATTACCTTTCTCCCTTCCTTTCTCCAGCTCAAAAGCTGGGCCACAAAACCCATGTTGCCTGAGGGAACATGACTGACCAAGAAGGAAGAGGAAGAAGCATCTGCAGCTGAATTTTGTCTCTTCTGGCTAGAACCCTTGTGAGAAAGAAGGAAGTCTGGGGCCAAGGCTTTCACCTGCTTGAGAGAGGTACCACAGTTCTTATTCTCTAGGGATGTGATCTAAAATATTCATGGGACTATGAAGTTCTGGTTCTGCTGAATATGGGCCACTGTGCAAAAAACAATTGTATGAAATCAATTGTATTAATCCAGAAAGATCCTGATTCTTCAGCCTATTTAATGGGGCTGTGGCTGCACAGTACTGGATTCTTTTATCTATTTCCAGTGCCTGTGGCAGTATTTCATGTAATGACCTTTCTGTGTGAAAAACATGCTGTTTCTGAAACAGGCACTACTGCTGATTGCAAGGCAGTTCCTCGTCAGCTAAAACAAGGCATTCTCCCCACCACTGAATTATCACAGAGTGGTTTCATCATTCCCAGAAGACACAAGAACATCATTTATACCATCTTTGGTGGAAAAATGCCTAGGATTTGTGTTTCCACCTCCTCAGTCAGTTGTGTGACCCCAGGCTCCACTGTAGGAATACATTCCTCCTGCTCTCAGCTCTCAGCTCTGCTTAATGCAGTTTGAGTTCTCCTAGTAGGTTGGTCTCAGAGGTTTTCTGTGTCCCTCTGTCCACCTCTGGATGACATCTGAGCAACTCAGCTTTCCACAATGAAATAGCAATGCAGCTTAGCTACTGACAAGGTCAGGCAGCTGTCCCAGTGCTCAGCTTTAACATGGGTTAAGACACACTGTGTCTTAGGTATTTTTATTCCTTGATAGTTTTTACTGTCTGGCAAACTTAGTAGGAACAGTGACAGTCTCTCCAGTATTTTTTCCTTGTCTAGTAAGTTAGGTTCCCTTGGTAATGTTAGGAGTCCTTCTCTGCCCATCTCAGTTTGAATTCAGTATTCCTGAATGTGGTTACACACTGCATCCCACATAAATTTCAGCAGAGCTGTATATTAATACTTCAGTATCTCTCCTGATATAACCAGTCATTTACTACCGTCTCTCCTGTCGCTTAAATGTCAGAAAAAAAAAGTGTTTGTATGAGCAGGTCACCAAAGTAATTTCAGATTATACAGCAAGATGGTAGCCAGCAGATCATAAAGGGTTTTACTAACCTTGGCAATGCTGAACATAACTTATTTATCTGACATGTTGCTCACAAAAACCCTTAAAACTGAGTTTCAGACTTTTTCTATTTACAGCACCTAATTTTTCTTCTCTCAGACATTTTCTCTGAATTTTGAGGGAATTCTCTCACTTCTACCTCTTTCCAGCTTCTCTACACTGGTGACACAATTTGTCATTTTTTTTGTACCTACAGAGATTTCTTGTTTTATTTGGGCATTGAGGTTGTCTTCTACCCCGCTTCAAGGTCATCTGATGATTTTAAGATGTCTGGTTGTGAAACAATGGTACAGCAGGATTAGGGAAATGATCACCGCCCTATACTCAGTACTGGGGAGGCTGCACTTTGAATATGTGAATATATTAATTTTGGGCTCTTATTGCAAAAAAGACACTGAGGGGCTGGAGCAAGTCCAGAGGAGGGCTGAGAAGGGGTCTGGAGCACAAGTCTGATGAGGAGCAGCTGAGTGAGCTGGGGGTGTTTAGCCTGTGGAAGAGGAGGCTCAGGGGAGACCTTACTGCTCTCTGCAACTCTCTGAGAGGAGGTTGGGGAAAGAGGGGGTTAGCATCTTCTGCCAGGTAAGAGGGACAGGACAAGAGGAAGTGGTTGTATGTTGCACCAAGTAAATTTAGTTTGGATCTTTAGAAAAAATTTCTTCACAGAAAATGTTATCAAGCACTGAAAGAGACTGCCCAGGGAAATGTGGGGGATCACCATCCCTGAAGGTATTTAAAAGACATGTAGGTGTGGCACTTAAGGACATGGTTAAGTGATGGAGTTGGCAGTGCCAGGTGAACAGTTGACCTTGATCTTAGACATTTTTTCCAACCTAAATTGTTCTGTGATTCTCCGATACAAGAGAAACTATTAAAATTCTGTACAAATGAAGTTATATTACCCTAAGAATAACCTAAGGATCTTATATTCACATTCATAAGCGCTGCATCCAGCTCTGGGGCCCCCAGCAGAGGAAGAACATTGATCTGTTGGAGCAAGTCCAGAGAAGGCCACCAAAATGGTTAGAGGGATGAAGCACCTCTCCTATGAGGAAAGGCTGAGACAATTGGGATTGTTCATCCTGGAGAAGAGAAGGCTTTGTGTTGATCTAGTTGTGGCCTTTCAGTACATGAAGGGAACTTACAGGAAAGATGGAGAGAAACTCTTTACAAAGACATGTAGAGACAGGACAAGGAGGAATGACTTCAAAGTGAAAGAGAATAAATTTAGATTAGATATTCTTTACTGTGAGAGTGGTGAGACACTGGAACATGTTTCTCAGAGAAGCTGTGGATGCCCCATCCCATGGGAGTGTTCAAGGCCAGGATGGTTGGAGCTCTGAGCAATCTGATCTACTGGAAGGTGTTCCTCCCTGTGGTAGAGGAGGTGGGAATGAGATGATCTTTAAGGTCCCTTTCAACCCACACCATTCTATGATTTTATGTTAAATGTTGCAGATTCAGGGTGTAGCATCTTGGGCTAAGAGAAGTAGCAATAACCTGGTTATTGAACTGATACCATGTGAGGTTTTGGTTATCACACTGATACCAGATGGTTACAGGTTCTTTGTTCTTTGGTCTGACCCCTGTCATCTTTTGCTCAGTCTGCTGTTCACATATCACATTGAAAACACAATAAGAAACACTTGAGCATTTATCAAATGATTTAGGGCAACCTACAGATAAACCAGGTGATATCATATAATTTCATCTCAGAAAGCAAAGCAAGGTTTATACAAACCCTGCAAGGTAACCCCAGTTGCAAAAAGCAATGAGGGCTTTAATATTCCTGCTTCAAACAAATTCTTGAGTTTTTCCTAAGATGGACTTTTGAAGTCCATGCAACTACATTCACATCAAGCTGAACATTATCAAGTTATTTTTTCACTTATTCAAATGTTGATATAAAATTTCCAGTCAATGTTTTTTCTTAGTAGAACTGTATTTGTGCAGCTCCCACAAAAAGGAAACTGAAAAGGTAACATGGGAAGTTACCACATTATGTCTTTTTCTTTATTTATTTTTTTTAATCTCATACTATAATATTTATTCTTCAATAATATTTATTTAGGCTTTGTTGGTAAAAGGAAGCTGGATTTTTCAGAGGTCAATTCTCACTACTGAGTCAAGGAGATCCAAATGTAAATAAAGGCTTTTAAATTTTATCTAAAATAATTATAGTGGGAGCTAATAAAGCATTAGGCACTTTTGAACATGTGACCTCTACACAGGGGATTAAAAACAGTTGATCCTTTCTGAAAACTTTGTTCTTACCTGCATACTACAGGAGGTCTGGCTTCTCCACTCGTCAGTGGTTTCTTGTTCTTTATCCAAAGATGGGATCCTCTTACTGAGGCTGAGACCTGCAAACTCCTGAGAATCGATCTGAGAGTGTAAAACATATTAAATGATTGCATGCCAGAAGGCTAACTGCAAGGCTGACTTTCAAATAGAATTTTTGAACAAAATCTATGATGCTGCTGGAATCCTTTCTTGGAAGAATAGCAAGGGTTATGTTGTACAGATTGAAATCTGGCAGGAGAAGGGATTATGGCATACAGTGAACAACAGCAGGGAGTCAGCCATGTCGAAAGTTCATATGCAGTATGTGATATTAATAGTTTACAAGGCACTTCCATTCCTTTTGTCTATCAACAAAGCTGTTTGGAAAGTTTGCCTAGTTCACTGATTCTGCTACACCACGAGTCAGTGAAATATTCTCACATATAAAATGATGTTATGTCACGTATGTGTATCCTTACTGTGCCTCCAGTGCAATGCAGCAGGATCCATTGGCTGTATTCAGCAGTGCCAGGGAACAGGGAACATCCCTTGACATCATCAAATCCACGGCTCTGTTATTGCCACTGAGATCTCTGAAGATTTTGCCTTTTTTATCAGCCCAGTCTTACACATCAAGAGACAGGAGAGTAAACCCTATTGAATATGTGTGTGTCTGTGTCAAAAATTGCTGGGGGGGGTGGTCCTTGGGAATGTAAAGGAGTTTTGTTAATGGCCTAAGGCATTGGAGGGGCATCCCAGTTTGATAAGTCTCCTAGAGAGGGTTTTCAGTGAAAGGAACTGGAATGCAGGTTTGCTGGATTCCCAATGGCACAGAGGTATGAGGGAGAACAGATTATATTTCCTATCTTTTCTTCTGAGTACAGTACTTGCATGGTGCACAAGATGATATATTGATGGTCTAAGGGCATGGCTCTCCCAAGACCATGTTTTTGAAAACCTTATCAGTGCTCTTTAAGGGATGAATAACTGAACAACAGAAATTATGATCCAAACGTGAACTGGGAGGACAAAATGGTAAATCACCAACTTGAGGTATATTCATTCTGAAATAGAAGCATGAGGAAGGGTGGTCTTATCTGTATAGACTGCCCCATTCTCAGTTATTATATGCAATTTTAATTAGGAGGACAAACTGGGGCTAGAGATCCTGAATGCGGTTCTGTGTATTTACAAGCATGCACTAGGCCTGTTATCCCTGAGCATGGGAACAATCAAATATGCTTTCCAGTCTCATCTCAGCACCCCCAGACCAGCCCCCGTGTTCTGAAACTCTGTCCTTGTCCCATCTTGGTCAGCTTCTTCTAATGGATTTACTCAGCTTGTTCAGTTTTCCTAGTTATATTCCTGTGCTGCACTCTCCTACACACACTCACACCCACACCCCTTTCCCATAAGAAATAGTCACTGAAACACATCAGCTTAGAAAACTTAAACTTTCCTTCCTTCCTTCCTTCCTTCCTTCCTTCCTTCCTTCCTTCCTTCCTTCCTTCCTTCCTTCCTTCCTTCCTTCCTTCCTTCCTTCCTTCCTTCCTTCCGCCACTTCCGCCACTTCCGCCACTTCCGCCACTTCCTTCTGCCACTTCCTTCCTTCCTTCCTTCCTTCCTTCCTTCCTTCCTTCCTTCCTTCCTTCCTTCCTTCCTTCCTTCCGCCACTTCCGCCACTTCCGCCACTTCCGCCACTTCCTTCCTTCATGAATTTTTTTCCATTGCAATTACAACCCTTGGGGCTGACCCTTGGCCAGTCCCAGGGAAGGGGCCACATCTGTGAGAAGCCAAATGGGATGAATTGTGCACTTGTTCAGCTATTAGAGGACTGGGATGGGTTCCCGGAACTGTCCCAAAGTCTGCTTGTTACCCTGTATAGCCGTGTCTGCTGTGACTCTTCAAGGATTCTTCAGAAGTTGGTTTCCTCTGTACCTCTGAGGCTTGGGAGCTCTGTCCACCTCCCATGGAGCAAAAGGGAGTGACAGTGGTTTTCCCAGAGCTATTGCAATATGACACCAAGATAAAACAGAGAGACATGGAAAGACTTTGAGGAGGTCTCTCTGTTTGGTGGGAAGGAGTAGGCAAATAGATGATCAGGCTTAAATAGCAAGCACCAATTTCCCTGGAAATGAATATTCTGTCTCTGTGTACACACATTTTATGGCATCTCTTATCTTGCCTTCTTCTGCCACACATATCATAACAATACCTGACCACTTGTTTGCTCTCAAAAGATGACTTTGGAAGAGTAAAAGGAGAGGAATGTAACAGAAGGAAAAATTTGGGGGGGGGAGGGTGTTGGGCTAGCAGGATAAAAATTACACATATTATAATCCTCTCCAGCCCTGATGATCCGATCTGTGAAGTGATTTAGGCTGGCACTGCTCTGCTTGCTGCATGGAGCTGAGACCACATGGGGCCTGGCCTTTTGCTCCCAGCATCTGCTGGTGTGACACAGACTGACAGCGAGGACAAAAGGAGCATTCAGGCAAACGTTCAACACCTTGCTCCATTCTCACTGCACTGAGGGCCAGGTAAATTCATGAGGAGTTTTAGGGAAGTCACAAGGAGGAGTGTCACAGGTGTTCATAGAACTGTTTAAGACACTGAGCCTTGATTTAATAGTAAGTTCAGTGTAGCTGAGTGTAATTGAGACCTGGCCTTCTGAATCTCTGTCTCTGAGACTTATCAGCACATTTTTAGCAGTTTGTTATTTGTCAGGAGTCACTGGAACGTAAGGAGGAAGGGAGCATGCCAGCCCTGGGTGCTCACAGCCCATGCATCTGTCTCCAGCAGTGACCCAGGGCAGAGGCACAGGGAGGAGAAATGTAACACCAAGCAAATAATGGGGTTTTTCTTCACCAGAACACTCTGAGCTATCATGTGATTTAAAGTATAAACACAGATTCAGTTTTCATTATTCCATTTACATACCTCCACAGGATATTTCCAACTAAAGAGCATCTTTTTTGTCAGTCAAGAGGTTAGGCTTACAAATGAGGCAAGTCTGGCAGGCCTGTCTTCCCTGCTTACTGACCTAAAACTCCCTGTGCCATTTGCCACTTTGCCATCAGTGCTCTTTCAGCTTTTTTTTTTTTTATCCCTTATGCAGCATTAATTACTCTTTCACCAAACAAAAATGAGTCTCAGAGATCTAAATCTGGGTGGCTGCATTTCACATTGAGAGAACTGAACTCACATGGTGCTGCAGTAAAGCTGAATTCTTTTCCTAGTGACTAATTATATTTCCTAGTGTATATTACAAGCCAACCCTCTTAGACTAAACCTTGAACTATTCCTAGTCATGCCCAACAAGGGGATCCCCAGCTGTTGCAGGCCTCCTGACCTAAGAGGTCATTAATTAATGTCTACATTTCTGCATGTGTATAAATATGCTTATAATCTAGCCATTCTGTAACTAAAGTCCAGTAGTTTTCACCAGCATATATTTGCACTTTGCACTAAATGGAAAGATATACAGTACAGAGACATTCTAAACATACTGTATTGTTAGGTTTAATAATTAATTAGGTTTAATCCTTTACAGTTTGTCCAGGATTGGATTTTTCCCCCCATGTACTTATTTGTTAATAGTTTTGCTACATAACATTGTAGGCATTGCTGATGTGAGTGTTTTGAGTACAGGAAGTTCATGTTGTTTTATAAAAACTAGTTTTCTGGAAACAATAGATTCTATTCTTCAGCTTGGACTATCACCAGTAATTATCTCCTGGCTGCTATGCAAATATCTCATGTCCTAATTTCCACACTTGTTCATTTAACACATAAGCTCATTACAGCCGAGGTGTTTTTTTAAAGGCGCTGCAAATATCTCAAAGTGAGTTGTTTGAAAGCTTTATAAATGAGAAGTTTCTTCACTGGCAAATTCCACTTTCTCTTGCATACATGGTCTGCAATCCACAGGTATTTTTTCTGTAGTCTGTTCAGAACGGACTCCACAGCCAGGCACAAGGCCAAATTTTGATCCATCTCTTTATTGGTTTCAACTGAATAACTTCAGATTTCAACTGGTTCCCTGGCAAACTGAGCATGTCCTTTCACTCAAGTATCTTCTCAGTGCCTAGCTGCTAAGGGGAAAAGCAAGATAAAATAATCCTTGTTTGCATGTGACACCTGACTTGTTACCTCTCTTTGCTAAGAAAACTGAAAATCTGAGAGAATAGCACCGTGTCCCCCCTCTCTCTCCAGTCCCAGCGGAGCACAAAGGGGTGCTCAAACTTCATCACACGATGTCTGTGTTCCTAGAGGCTTCTGAAGAGTACCCCTGACAAATTGCTGGCAGGTGCAGAACACACACACAGACACAGACACACTCACACAGAGTTGTGTGGGTATTGCAGTGACTTGGTGAAATACCCAAGGGCTGACCCCATAAAGTCAGCAGTGGTCTGTCTGTTTTGTGGAGCACCTTTCTGGCCAAGCCCTGCTCCCATTCCCAGCCCTAATGAGGCTTCACACCCGTGACCAAAGCCAAAACTTGGGCTTCAGCAGTGCTGCCTGCAATACAGCTTTGGGCAAAGCATGATCAGTTTTTGAGGAAAGCTGATCGTAATGCTCCAGTTGGATCTTTTCAGTGTTCGGAGCACGACCTTGCTGTCCGTGCAAAGAGATTAGTAGAGTTGTTTGGCATAACACAGTGCACAGCTGGCAGCTTTTCTAACAAAGACTCACTAAGCAAAAAGAGAAAGAAAAAGTAGTTCACACATTCTTATCTCATTCTTTTCTCCTTCCCAACCCCTCCTTCTGCTTAAAATCCCTTAACACGAGAGTCGTGATGAGGGCAGCATCCCCATTGCACTGCAGGGCTGTGCACTCAAGTGTATCCGACCATTTGTCTGAGCTGCTGAAGCCGTGACAGGGACAGGAATGTGGGGGGAGGAAACTAGCCCGAAGGATCCTCCAAAAATGTTCCTCCGGTCACTACTGACAGGCAAACCTGCCTTTTTGCTTGTCCTGCACTCCCTCTCTGGATCAAAGAGTGAAGAAATGTTAGCCAGAGGCCCCAGAAAAAAACTCAGTTGCTGCCTCCTTTCCAGTTCTTCTAGAATGAAGTAATGGCAAAGCTCTTGCAGAGACTTGTTCATAGCAATGTGCACCCCAGAGCCTGAATTAGGACAAGGTGGCAGATAAGTAGGAAGTGACTTGTGTTTTCAAGGGTTTGTAGCAGTCATACCACATAAAAATCCTCAGATTCTTGATTGTCTCTGCTTTCCTAAGCAGCTTGGAGAATTGAGCCATGATTGATGTTCCTTGCCCCACTGCAAGCAGGCTGGAGCATCAGGCCGTGGGTGCCAAGGACAATGTCCCTCCTGGACGCCTCCACCTTTCAGAGATGTCAGACTGAGATATCACTCTCTTTAAGCAGCTCTAAGCAGGCTCAGAGGGAACTGAGATGTGCTTTCATCCAGCACTGGGAGCTGTTTTGGGGTGCAACCTTTTCAGAGCTGGGCTGTACCACAACTGCCTCAAGCTTAGTCAGCACTCATGGCTTCTAAATCTAAATTCAGAGGTTGTTCCCGTCCAGTTTCCACTGCTCCGTGAAGCAGAACCACCCCTCTGTGCCTTTGTCAACTCAAGGTGTACGACCCCCCAAAGATTATCTGCCTAAATGCCAAAAGCGCTGAGATACCGGCAGCCAGGGGAAGGTGAAAGCCCATTATCAGCAATGCCAGAAGATGCTGAAGGGCACACACAGTGCAGCTCATTTGGTTTACAACAGCCCTTCTGGAAGCACAATGATCTATTGAAGAGTGACTATCTCTGCTCTTGAGTGGATCATCACAAAGAAAGGTTAAGGCAGCACCGTTTGGTAATTGGTTTGTGTTATATAAATTGAAGCTTAGAAAGCTGGGAGGAACAAAACAAAACCAGACCAGAACACACAGCAATTAAATTCCTTTAAGGAATGCATGGAATAAATACTTACCCTTCTTGCAACTCTCATAAACCTAATCAGGATTAATTTCCATGCCTGATTTGAAAATTGTTCCCTGCCAAATGTCCATTCTTTTCTGACAGATTCCCTCATGATATACCTATATAGCTGAGGCAGGCAAGTTTCAAAGCCAAAAGGCTTTTCCTAACACAAAAATCCCCAACACAGCCAAAAAAAAAAAAAAAAAAAAAAAAAAAGATTCTGTCTCTTAGCTCCAAACATCCCTTTCCTGATCGATTTTGAGCCCCACTAAACACATTCATGAGAAGGAAAACAAATTCCAGTCTCTGTTTGTTTAATCTGTGGCAGTGAACCAGCTGAACTGGTTCTCACTGTAATCTCAGGACACCAAACTGGGATTTTTCTGGGATGACCTCCTAGCACTTCAGAGGTGTCACAGTAGTCAGTTTGCACAGTTTGCACTAAATTCACAGATCAAAAATATTATAGGGTTTTGATTTCTCCCCTGAAAGAAGACTTCTTACATTGGTAAAACCCGCTGGTAAATGGACCTCAGAGGAGAAAACTATCTGCATCCCCCAGGGCCCAGTGGTCCTGTCCTTGTTCAGGGCTGACACAGAAATACATGGACATGCATGTAAAATTTGTACAGATTGAGCAAAACAGAGAGGCAAATGAATGCTTAATGAAGAGCCTTTTCTGCGCAATTAATATTGGAGAAGCTTTAAGGAACTCATAAATTCCTTAATTCCAGTCCTGTGATTAGCCCACTCCTCTATGCATGCAGCAGCTGTCTCCAACCTGCAGAGTTCAAGCTAACATTAAAAGAAAACGTTGTGGGAAGTGAAGCCCTTTAATTAGTATAACAAATATATTCAGAAAAAAAATGATGCAAGGAGATTTTTTCCTCAGACAATGCACAATTTGCCTGAGGAATTCATTACCATAAGAGATGAACTTTACAGAGTGTTGTGAAATTCAGAAACAGAATGTTTGTTCAGAAGATAGTAATAGCCACTTCTAATAGGAAACAGTTACTTTTAGGCTCCAACCTAATCTTCAGGCAGTTTGAACACTTTCTCTCCAAACACTGACAGGTAGGAACCTTCCTTTGGGCAAATGTCTTGCTCCTTCCCTCTGAAACCAGTGATGCTGGCTGCAGCCTTGGCTGGGATAGTTGGTAAAGGGAATCACAGGGAGAGGACTGATCTCATCTGATTCCATCCCTGTAGTAACTGGTGTCCAGGTTAATCTGGCATTCTGGGTGCCCTCTCCAATGAGAGCACAGCACAGGTACTTGCAGGTAGCGATCACTCGATTTCTCCTAGATAGCAGGCTGGGATGGATCAGCCCTTGGTGTTCCGATAACTTCCTTGACAGGAGGAGGAAATTGTAGGTGGGAGACAACTCCAGATTACCACATCTACAGGTGAGTGTCTCCACATACATCAGTTGCTGGAGCTCCACTGCAGGTGAAGATCTGGTCACTGATTTGCATCCCCAAGCAGAGAGGACCATGCAGGGAGGCAAGATTTTCTTCCCCCTCTCTTCATCCTGAGCCACCCCATTCTGTCGGCATGTCTGGCAGAACTGAGAGGACATTTCTAGTCACAGTGGCCTCTTCACAAAGGCTGGCCTCCTCCACTGAGGTTGCTGAGCAGCTTTCTTGTCACAGACATCTTTTATGAAAAATCCTTTCCTTAGCATTTTTTCTCCTGAGAAGCTGAGAGGCCTCAGGAACAAAATGTAAACAATGATTATCTGCTGCTATGGAATGCAGGTGCATCTGTGATTGGTCTCATGTAGTTATTTCTAATTAATGGCCAATCACAGTCAGCTGGCTCGGACTCTCTGTCCAAGACAGAAGCTTTTGTTATCATTCTTTCTTTGTCTATTCTTAGCTAGCCTTCTGATGAAATACTTTCTTCTATTCTTTTAGTGTAGTTTTAATATAATATACATAATAAAATAATAAATCAAACCTTCTGAAACATGGAGTCAGATCCTTATCTCTTCCCTCATCCTAAGACCCCTGTGAACACAGTCACACTTTCTGATCTTGGGTGAAAAGTAACTCATCATCTGGCAAGACTGGCTTGATAAGGCTGGGTAGAAACAGCTGCTTTACTACATCTGCTTTAGAACATCTGCTTTACAACATCTGCTTTAGAACACCTGCAGCCTCCCTTTGCTCAGTACCAGTTTCATCCATGGTACAGAACCAATGAACAGAGCAGTCTAACAACCAGCAACAGCCATGAAAATTAAAAATCTGCATCGAAGGGCTTGCTTTGAGCTCTGGTTATGATAAACACTTCCCTCCTAACCCAGCCACAAAGTCAAGCCAGCTACAGCTTTAAAGGATAACATCTATCAGATCTAATAAGCACTAATCTAGCATGGAAGAGATAGCAACCGATTGAGTCGACAGGCAGGGAGAGGAAAATGTCTGGCTGCAGCACACTGAGAATCTATACAATTATAAATCATAAATTATAAAACAGATCACTCTGGAATAAGGGTACATCCACAGTAACAATTTTAATAAATATTTGAAAGACTGCTTTGATTTGGTTAGTGTTATAAAATTTGACTACAAATCAAATCCTTATACCTGCAAAAAAAAAAAAAAAGGAAAATCCTTACCTTCCTAACCTGAATCTTCTATTACGAATGAGAAAAGCTTCCTTCTAGAAAATCAGTTTATTTAAGGAATTGGCAGACAGCTGGCTGTGTGTATGTGTTACAATTTTGAAGCTGTCAGAGCTGCACTTATTCTTATTTGCTAATCATACTCGTGCATCTACAAGCTACATTTTTAAATGGTATGGATGAATAATCTCTTTGCTCTTGTAGAGGGTTTTTTATGGGTCTTCTAAGCTGTGCATCTATTTTCACTTGACTTTAAAGCAATCAATATGCTGGCACAAGGGCTTTGGGATAATTCATAGCAACAATCTGTAGCAACTAACAGACTGATTTGTTCAGTTCTTTACAGACTTTTAGATTGTTCTGATGAAAAAAAATAGAAGATTCCAAATGCATAGTTACAAAAAAAAAAAAAAAAAAAGAAGGAAAGAAGAAAGAATGAAAGAAGATGAGGAAAGAAAAGGGAAAAGAAAGGATTCTGTGTAATTAAAACTTCAGGAGAGGAATTCTCTTCTCCTTAATAAGAATCTAAGTATGACCCTTTAGTTTACGTGGAGACCTTCCAAATTTGTTCCAGAGTGGCAAGACAAGAATTTAGCCCCAGAAGTAACCCCTGCTCAATGACACGTATTTCAAAGACGCAGGGTAATGAGTACCAGTTCTTAGGCCAGTTGCTCTGGTCACAGAGAAAGACAAAGAGGGGCACAAATTCCTGCATTTGGATTTTTTTGGTGCTCCTTTGTACTGAGCCTGTAGGAGCTGCCCTGGCAAAGCCAAGCAGCTCCTTCTGGTGGTGACTGAATGTGGAGGCTCTGCACAAACTCTGGAAATGGAGTCACAGCAGAGTTATTTTTATCATTTATTTCTGATATTGGCACATCTGAGGTAAAGCTCAGCCTACTGCCAGTGGGTCACCTGGCACCCGACAATTTTATATACAGGACATTATTGCACTAAACCTATTGATATCTGCCACATGGGTGGAGATTAAACAAGACACATTTCTTTTCCTGTTACTTAAGTCATTGCAAGGCATAAATTAGTTGGTTGATGGATTTAATTGGCCAACATGTTACATAAAGTAGCAACACATTGCATCTGTGTTGGCTGGGGAATAATGGCTCTTTACAGAGGCTCTGTTCTTGTCTACATCCCCAGCAGCCATGACACAGTCATTTTGCAGTGTGCATCAGGGGCAGGAGCTAGGGCTGCTTCCTGAGGTTTATCAGGGTGAGGCAATTACTGGCCAGCACAGTGGTATCCCCAACACCAACTGCAGTGAGGAATTCATATCAGTCCTGCCACAGACACAGGCAACTGGTGTGAGGGAAAGGCTCTCTTACATCTCTGTACATCAGACAGACCTTTTTCAACTGAGCTCTCAGGGCATGGCCAAATAGTCCAGCTGTGAGGAGAGCTGATTTTCTTTCTTTTGTATAGGCAAGGAAACCTCTTCTCTGCTTGTTCTGGAGAAGATGTGGAGCTGAGAAAGGAGGATGTGGGTCAGAGATTTGGTATTTACACACCATCCTTCAGCCTGAGCTCCACTGTTGCTGTGCAGCAAAAGTAATTCTGGTCCTCTGGAGGTACATGGTAAACACTTTCTCCACAAATGTAAAAGCAAGGGTGTTTTTTGTAAACACTGAGGAAACTCAGGATTTTAGTGCTAATGGTCTTGGATTTCAACGAATCCTTTATTGAATTATATGTTCAAAAGTAGTGGCTGTCCTGTGATCTCAGAGAAAATTTGTGCTGCCAAACAGTGCCATGCATTGTGTGCATGGTCCAGACAACTCATCAGACACCAGAATAGTTGATAGCAGGTTGATACACCACAATAGTTGATGCAGTTTTGCTTTTGCTTATTGTTATTTTTATAATTTATTTCTGATATTGGCACATCTGAGATAAGGCTGAGCTTGGCTTTTCTCTGAAGGAAGAATCCTGGCATCTGCTACAGGAATGGTAGCCAGGAGAAATAATGAGAAAAACAAAGGTGGATTGTGGCTCCTGGAGCAAATGAGCTGAGTGAAGACAAGTTGCTTATTCACTGCATTGGGTAGGAGCACTTTGGGACTGAGGTAAGGTGCTGGAAGGCCCCAAGAGTGATTTGCAAAAAATAAGGGGTATTGTAGCGATTGATAGAACAGGAAGTAATAGGTACAAATTGAAAGGGGGGGAATTTAGGTTAGACATTAGGAATACATTCTTTACTGTATGTGTGAGGAGACCCTGGAATATGTTGCCCAGGGAGGCTGTGAATGCCCCAATCTGGCACTGTTCAGGGCCAGGCTTGAGCAACCTGGTCTAGTGGGAGGTGTCCCTGACCATGGCAGTGAGGTTGGGACTAAAAGATCTTTAAGGTCCCTTCTAACCCCATAACATGCTATGATTCTATGACTCTTAAAAAACAAGGAGATATAAACAGGAAGACAAAGTTTTGGAAGGGAGAGCCAGTAAACATTTACTGACAGTGAGGTGGACTTGTGCAGAGCATCCCCCTGGCAACTTCTGCAGATGCTGAGCTGTGGGGCTGAATGTTGGCTTAGCAGGAGAACAAGTCACTTTCCTCCTCACAGGGAGCAAGAAGGCAAGGACAGATAAAGATGCTGGTGAAACCATAACAGTCCTAGGGACCAGGAATAAGGACAGCAAAAAGGTGGTGTCCCACCTATCTGGGAAGCAGAGGAGTTGGTGCACAGTGAAAAAGCTTTCCTGGGCACAGGGGTTACATCAACCTTAGTAGATTGATTTTTATAATATATATTTTTGGGAAGTGAGAACAACTCCTGTAGGAGACTTCACATGCATGCTGCTGATGTCCTGATCCCTAAGTCTCTGAAACTGTGTAGCTCCACCTACAAAACCTGCCAGGAATGATCCCTGACTGGTGCTAGCTGCTGAGCTGCAACTGGGAATGGTTAGGGAAGGTGTTATGTTAGTGGTCCCAGACCTGAATCAGGCTGTGAACTACTGTAACATTTATCAATGTAGACAAGGCCATTCCAGGCTGGGAGTATTTCCTGTATTGTTTAGTTTTTAAAAAAAGTAATGATTCCTGAGGCTATCCTTGATTTGATACGATCAACCACAATGTGGACCATTACTCCTGTACATTCTCACTCTTTCTGTATGCTGTTGCTACAGCTCTTATAAAAAACCACTCAGACTCAACAACTAAAATGAGCACAGAAGCAAAACACTTCCCTGGTTGATCATGTGTAGCTAATAAAGCTGTGAAAGCAATTTATTATAAGAGCACTACACATTAGAAATACCATGACATTTTGGATTAGTCTGCTGTCCACCAGCTGGTCATGATTACTAGAAAAATCCATGTGTTAGTCACAAGCACCTGACAAATAGTTTGCATACAATAAAGCTTAGCATGGGGGATTTGTCAGCTGATTTGCATGCACAGTTCATTATTCACTGCATTGTGTGACTAGCTACTTCTAACATGTGATACAGTTCCTCCTCTTTACTTACAGAGAGAAACTGTAAACAGGAGAAAACCAAATAGATACATATCTAGACATATATATCCATGTCAGTAAAAATGCTAAATAGCTAAACTCTTATTCTACAACCACTCATTTTTGCAAAGATACCAAATCCCCAGGTATCTTTGAAAGTATATCTGAATAATTAACAGTGATGACTCACAGCACATGGTTATGAACATGGCCTTCTATTTATAACAATTTTTCTATATTCATCTTGTTCTTAATAAGAGCAGTAGCAGCTGAAAATAAATCACTGCATTAAGCACCCCTTTGGATAAACTCACACATGTAGAAACACTTTTCTTCATTGTTGCTGCTCTCAGTCCATGAGAAGCTTTTGGGAAGAAATATGTCATATCAAGACATACACTTTTTCAGAGTCAACAAAGGCAGTTAGCCAAACTGCTCATTGCAATTAATGACTTGTGGCTAAATTCCCTGCTAAGCCTTGAGACTAATCAAACAAGGTGGTTTTGATCTGTATACAACTGAATGACTAATTCTGACAAATCGACCAAGATTCTCAACATAGATATTTTTGTTTCACATTCTCTCCTTCTTTTATTTTTGTATTTTTTCCATGCTCTGCCTCAGCATTCAGCTTGTGTGCTAAGTAATGTGTTTTCTCATATCAGGCACTGTGGTCTTGTATCACTTTATCTCAATTTTAGGGGCAATCAGTTGAAGTTATAGAGAGATATAAGGCTTTTGCATCACCCTACTATCAGATCCACTTTGCTGTTTATCAATTAAAGGTCAAACACAGGTTAGAAAGGAAAAACTCTCTGAAATGCTGGTCTGATAGTATTATTACAGCTTGTGCTTTGGCATGGGGTTAGCAATATGTCAGCTGTGCAGAACAGTATATCGAAATGGAAGAGAAATTGTAGGGTTTGATGCTGAGAAGTAAAATGGAGCTAAAATAGGTATAGATAAATGCGCATTTCCAATGTTTGGGGGACAAATATTCTGTTAAAAAAGCGTGGTCTGATACTGCTGCTTTCACTGATTTTGCTAAAAGGGGAAGACAAAGATTTGTGTGGGAGTGAAGAGGCTTTTGGCTTTGTTGGTCTTGTCAGGACTCTGCTAGATGAAAGCAGCTGGAACAGCCCCCATTGTTGAAAAACTTGCCATGGGGCTAATTTGCAAATCTCACTGGTCTATAGGATGGCCAGAGCCATCTGTATGAAGCACAGATGCTTCTGCTGCAGTATCAGCAGCTCCAGTCTCATCCTTGGCAGGAATGCAACCATTATGTTGTACTGGCCAAAATTCCCCCAGAAGAGGGAACCCAACCCCTGAACATGACATGAGAGGTTGTGTCACACTTTCCTCTTAATCTCCATTACATTGGTGAAATCTGGTTGTTGGTGAAATCTGGACTCAAGCCCTCACCACTGCCCTGAGTCTTGAGCCTTGAGCTGTGATGTTCGTCTTTCACTGTGGAGCTGTGCCACCAGGGCCCAGGACCAGCCCTTTGGAACATCAGTGAGAGATCATGATGAATTCCCCTTGTCCTTCTTCACACATTCCCTTCTCAGCCTTCTCAAAACACCCCAAGAAATGAGGGAGGTGTGATTTACCCTTATGAGTGCTCTGTCAGTGTGTACCTGTCATAGTGAAGGTATCTCAGGGCTTTACAGCTCTGCCTTCAGAGATGTTCAAAGCTATTTCTCCTGCTCCTGTCACTGCTGTAGCATTGAGCCTGGCACGAGTTGGATGTTGCCTTTCCAAGGTGTACTAGCTGGTGTAAATGATTCACTGAGTACTGGAGTGTCACAGCTGGGGTACTCCAGGCTTTCATTCACTCCTGATCCTCAGAGAAATAGACCATCCTGTTATCAATCAGATGCAGGGAAACTCTGCCCCATGATTCACTTTCTGTTAACTGCAATGGGCACAAGCAGAACATGAGTGGATTTCTGTTGGAATCTTCTCCAGAGGGCTCAGGCTGAAGAAATAAAGACCTTGGGAACAACAGAAGGGTCTTAGATCATGGGTCAATGCTGGGGAATGCCAGGATCAGGAAATACTGCATCTGGCCCTCCCTTGTATCTGCCATAGCTGGCCAGAGGAGAGAAAAATTTAATGAAGGGTTCATAAGTTGAGATATAGACCAAGAGGGAGAAAAAACTCCAAGGGCAAAACAGGCTCAACTTAGAGATAGAAAGTGAGTTTATTACTAACAATACCAGACGAGGATAATTGGAAGTAAAAATAAGTCCCTAAAACTCCTTTCTCCCCCTCCCTTCCTCACAACCCCTCCCTCCTTTCCAGTGACAGCACAGGAAGAAAGGACATGGAACTTTTGGTCTGTTCATGGCTGAGATTTTCTTCTGCTACTCCAAGAGAGGAGTCCTTCCCCTGTGAGACCATGGGGTCCCTCCCATGGGAGACACCTCTCCACAAACTTCTCCAGTGTGACTCCAAATCTCACGAGCAGCACTTCTCCCAAAACTGCTGCAATGTGAGTCCCTCCCACAGGCACACAGCCCTTCCAAAACTGCTGTGACATGGGTCACTCCTCCACAGGGTGCAGTCCTTCAAGGCCAGGCTGCTCCAGCCTGGAAGCAGGGTCTCTCTCCTCTGAGTCTTCCCCTGGATCACAGCCCCCTCCAGGCATCCACCTGCTCTGGCATGGGCACCTCCCCATGGGCTGCAGGTGGATCCCTGCATTCCTAATGGATCCATGGGCTGCAGGGGCACAGCTGCTTCACCATGCTCATCACCATGGCCTGCAGAGCAATCCTGGCTCCAGTGCCTGGAGCATCTCCTGCCCCTCCTTCTCCACTGACCGTGGTGTCTCCAAGTTGTTTCCCTCACATGTTCTCACCTCCTCCTCTTGTCTTGCTGGAATTCAAACTGCCCCACTACCTTTGTTTTGATTTCTTCTTAAATATATTATCACAGAGGCATTACCATTCTCCAATTGACCCAACCTTGCACAGCAGCATATCCATCTTCAAAGCCATCAGGGACTGGCTCTGCCAATCACTCTCTCTTCCACATGGTGGAAACTTCCAGCAGATTTTCACAAAAGCCACCTCTGTGTGCCCCCCAGCTACCAAAAACCAGGCCATGCAAAACCAGCACACTGGCTTATTGAACTATCTGGTGGAAGAAAAAACATTTTTTCTCAAAGTTGTTCTGGCAGCTTATTAAACCACCATAGCCACTGAATCCTCCTCCTTAGCAAGGAACTGCTCTCTCAGGCCACCCAGTCTTTTTGTCAGCCTAGTTAATTTGTGGACCAAGCAACACAACACAGAGATAATTCCAGCAGGAGTAATAGCCATGGAATTCACAGCCCTTCACTGGTCTGCTGTGGGAGCTGGAAGAGATCATCATTTGCTGATGATACCTGTCTGGTTATGTGCACAGAATCACTAAGCCTGTGCAAGGCTATGCATGATGTGTGTTCAGGTGTCCCTTACCTGGCTGATGTGTTTCTGTGTAGTCACTGTGCTTAGCTTTTTGGAAAAGAGGATCTGGAATCCTCAGTGGATCCAGAAAAAGGCTTTCCTTTTCTGCAGAGCCAGGGTTGTGGCAGGCTGTAGGAGAGTTTCAAAGCCAGTAAGAAAATCCATGAGGACCAAATTCTGGCAAATTATTGGCAGACATTAAAGTGACTCTAAAGAAATTCCTCTTCACATGGGGTAGTTAGGGAGGAATACTTGGATTTGTGGCCCTTAGTATTAGGTAAATTCTTACCAAGTGGAGGAAAGAGAAAAACAAGGATGATGCTTAGGGAAGAAGCATCTGGCAAGTAGGCTGGGGAGTGCTAGTGTGGGTAGTTTGCTGTGTAAAAGGATGCCAGCTGTGTAAATCAGGATTTAGCTCTGCCAATCCAGGCAAAGATGATGTCTCACTGTTAGCTAGTTTTACATTTTTTATAGAAGCAAATCAGTAAACACAACTGTACACATGGGGAAATCTTTTTCCCAGATGAAAAAGTCACAGTGTACACAGCTGTACCTCAGCCCTGCCTGGTTCTTGATACCTTTTATGTTTAAGACTGCTACAGCTTTGAAAATAACCACTTAGAGTCCTAGATTTCACTTTGGAAATAACAGAACAATATAACGGACATCTATAAAAATTACTCAAAAAAGTCTAAAGTACTAAATGGAAAACATTATCCTTTCTTCAGGAATTTTGCATGACCCCTACAATTCTGAAGCAGTGTGAAAATTTTCTCTTAGATATTACAGATGAAACTGTAAAGTCTCATCATGTTACTGAGTTATTCCAAACCATTCTCAGAATTACTCTTAAGGTAAAGGTCCATGGCAAGAGAAGGATCTAGCATTTTATTTTTCTTCTTCTGAAACCATTTTTCTGCCTACTACCTTTAGTAGTTTATCACCTTAAGGCCTTTGCTAGAAGCCAGTCTGACCCTGAGTCAGGTCTACTCACAGCACTTGGGACAGTTTTCGGAGCTGGCTGATGGCTGTGGCAAGGTTTTGCTTTGCCTTTCATGGCAAATTCCAATGGGGATTGAATCTGTTGCACTGATTGTCTTTTGTACAGGAGTTGAGAACCAGGAACTGACTAGAATGCCATGAAGTTATCTCTACACTGATTCCCTACCAGATATTATCATTGATGGGTGTCTTTGTCCATTGTACTGATAATGGTAGATGAGCAGTATTGTATAAAACTAAATCTTGTCATTTGTCAGCAAAGCTACTGGTCTTCTGCTGAGGGGCTAACAGAACATGCTGGAATTTTGGAGATGAGTTCAAATATTTACAACAGGGAATATTAAGGGATACTGAAAAAATATCTTCTCTAAAAGGGATCAGATATAGAAGCATCACTTCAGAATTGTCCAGAATAAAACTCTACCAACTCTACCTCCCAACCAGCCACATTTGGCAGATCTACTCATGGAAAAAAAAAAAAAAAAGCCTTCCCATGCTTTTAATAGAACAAAAGATCAGAGCTAGGAAAGATTTATCAGGTCATGCAGCCCATCTTCCTGATAATAGAACATTGTTTCTTGAAAGTGCATTTTTTTCTAGTGCTTTGACTAGTTGTAGAAGACCTAAATGATGGATGGTGTTTTTATCATTAACCTTGGGAAACAGTTCCAGAGCCTAACAAATCTCAGTGTCAGGCTTCTCCACATTAATGCCTCTGCTTTATCAGTAATTTCATAGTTTTATACTTGTTGCTTTTTCTCCAAAGTGCAGGCTCTTACTGAGTTTAAGACCAGGATTAGATATTGCAGATAAATCTTGACTATCCATCCTCATGCAGGTGGGCTGCTTCTCTGCAAAGCAGTCTGTTGGAAAACTTAAGAGCATTTCTTCACTGAATGAGCAAAGGGAAATCCCAGTCCGACCCTGAACTGAAAATCATTGCCATGAAAGTTGCAGAGAGCAAATTTGCAGAGAACAGCCTTGTTCATTAACCCTGTGAATTACAATGGGAAACTAAATTGGGATTAAAACTTAGTTTTTGAAGCCACTGTGGGGATGGAGAGCTCTGAGTGCTCTGCAGGCACCAGGAAGGCTGACAGGATCTGTTTCTGTCTGCTCACACACCACAAGGCAAGCACCAGCAAGAAGATGGGAGCTGCTTGGTCTTCAGGAAAGCACTGCCATGAAAATAATAGGCAAAGGCTGATTATGAATAAATTAATCAGGAAAATAGAAGTGTTCTCTTCATATGGGAAGAGGACAGAGTAACAGTTGTAAGAAGTAGTTCTGCTGGCTTTTGAAAGGGATTGTGTGATCTGTGAGAATTGTAGAATCATTAGGACTGGAAAAGACCTCTAAGATCAGACGCAAAACATTAACCTAACACTGTCAGTTCCACTACTAAAACATATCCCTAAGCACTACCTCTCCATGGTTTTTGAATACTTCCAGGGATGAGGACTCCACTCCCTTGGGCAGCATGTTCCAATGCTTGACAACCTTTTCAGTGAAGAAAAGGTTATGTGGGAGAAGAGACCAACCCCCACCTTGCTACAACCTCCTTTCAGATAGTGGCAGAGAGAAATGGGAAGGAATACCCTGTTCAGCTAGTTGAGTTAGTTAAAGGACAGAAATTTGTAAGTTAGTGTCTGTTGACATTACCCTAATGGAACAGAGCAGAGATTTACACTCTCTTTCACTGTTTCACAGATCAACTCACATTGGTTAAAGCAAACTTCTGTGTAATTAAATCCATATGATGCAAGATTGTTTCCCTGTTGCTCAGAGGCCAATACAACCTTTGCACAGTACTCAGCCCTCATTTAACATCTCATGTGAAGCAGGATTTGATTTTTGTAAAGTAAAACAGTTTCAAAGGGGTTGTCACAAGTGAAGTAAAAGACAACACTTGCTGTGCTTGCAGCATGGACAGAAGATGTCAAGGAATTTTTTTTTTTACTGAAGAATACAAAAAGAAGTGCTCTGGAACCACCAGCTCATTTTGTATTAACAGTTTGCTTTGTGGTCCATGGGTTTCCCATTTCCTGTTTCATTTGTAACTTGTCAGTAAGGTAACCCATCCACAAGAGGGGAGCTTCCCATAGTTTCTCTTATTATGACATAATTTGTATCTAAGACTTGGACTTGACATGCATGTTGAGGATGCTTCTGTGTAGGGAAAGGACAAGCAGGATCTCAGCTCTCCCTCAGCCTGCCCCACTGCCCTAGGAACTATGTTTTGCTTACTCCCCATCATTTGAAGCATTGTTTTATGATGCAAAAGAGGGTGGCATGCACAGGTACAATGCAGTGGAAAATCCGTGCTCTTCCACCACAGGAGGAGGAAAACATTTAACTCTGACCTGCATCTATTGATAGCAGTGATGCTATGAGGAGAGAGCTGTGGTTGAACATTCTTCCCTTCTGACAAGGGGCCAAACCTAAATGGATTTTCCTAGATTGAATTTTTGTGCTAAGATGACTTAGTTAACTAAACATAAATGTCTGTGCTATTTGATGAGCCCTTTGTGTCTAAGACACATCTGGGGGCTGGCCAGTATAATACAGGAGAAAGCAGATACCTGTGTTTTTCAGCAGCCTGGGTCAGAAGCTGAAAGGAATACACATGGGCATCTCAGATTGCACATATCTATATTTAGGTAACCAAATCCTACCAACATTGTCCTAATATGCATCATACAAAGCACCAGTAGAGCAGTAAAGGTGAGCTGGGAGAGATACATCACCACTAAGAGCCAAAGCGTGGTGATACAAATATGTTAGAGAAACCCCAAATATGTATGCTGCAGTTACTTGTATGACAGTTCTCTCCTCATGTGTAATGTGGTTCAATACATGTGGTCTCTGCATTATTAGAGATATGCAAAACTGGGATGCTGATAATCTGCTCAAAGATAGTCTGTTTTTAGTAGGATGGCCCACTGAGGTCCCTCCTAGCCTAAGTTACTTTGTGATACTGTGATTTTTCCAAAGATGGGAAGGAGATGGAGAGGAAGATGGTGTTGAAAAGGGGAAGATCTTGGGGTACTGCTCACATGCTATCTGCCAGACTATCACATTCAGATTGTAACCTCAGAGAGCTAATGCTGGGATCTGTTTTCACTTAAAATTAATACCAGGTAAAAACCAATGAAGAAAATCAGCTCTTCTGCCTGACATAATCCCTAAAATGCTCATATAGGCATGTGAATTTCAGCATGAGCTCTCTGACAAAAAAATTGGATAAAAGATAGGAAATAGAAGACATATGATAAATGGTCATAAATAGAAGACATATGATAAATGGTCATTTGTCCTCATGGAGTGGAGTTCTACAAGGAGATTGCTATGGCTCATTCTGCCCAACATATTTATCAATGATCTAGGAAAGAAAGACAAAGTTAAGACTAGAGAAACAAAGTCCAGCTTTGAAGAACTGCAAAAGGTATTGCTCTGGCAACAATACGGCAGATAAATTCAGTGTGAATAAATAATACAAATGCATAAAAGTGGTCCAAAGCTTTCTGAATGATAATGCTCATATGACTTTACTACTCAGGAATATGGTCTCTGGATACCTTCTTTACAAAGATTTTACCTTCATAAACATTTTGTTAGTGCTCACACACTTGGAAAAACCAATCTAATCTAGCAATTTTTAGTAAAGGGCTAAAGAACAGAGTAGATGAGTATGTGTCATGGTTTAAGCCCAACCCCATGCAGCTGCTCTCTCACTCCTACCTGGTGGGATGGGGAAGCGAATCAGAAGAGCAAAAGTGAGAAAAATCATGGGTTGAAATAAAGACAATTTAACATGTAAAGCGAAAGCCATGTGTGCCAGCAAAGCCAAACAAGAAATTAATTCACAACTTCCCATGGGCAGTCAGGTATTCAGCCATCCCCAGGAAAACAGGGCTCTATCACATATAGCAGTGACCTGGGAAGACAAATGCCATCACACTGAATTTCCTCCCCCTTCTTCTCCTTTCTCCAGCTTTATGAGCTGAGCACGATGCCATGTGGTGTGGGATGTCCCTTGGGTCAGCTGGGGTCAGCTGTCCTGGCTGTGTCCCCTCCCAGCTCCTGGGGCACCCCCAGCCTCCTCACTGCTGGGGTGAGGAGCAGAAAAGGCCTTGACTGTGTCAGCCCTGCTCAGGATAATGAAACATCCCAGGATTGATTACCACACTGTTTCCAGCACAAATCCAAAACACAGCCCCATGCCACGTATTGCAGAGAAAATTACCCCAGCCTAAAGCAGCAAAGTGTGTCTCTATATAAATACACATCTTAGTGCATGTTCCTGCTCCCCTGTCTCAGGGGAGTTATAACAAAACTGTGAAAGGTTCAGGAAAAGGCAACAAGGATAATAAAGGTATGGAACAACTTCTCTGTAAGGAACAATTAAGCTGATTAGGAGACCTCAGGGACTATTGAGGGGATATATGATAGAGGTCTATAAAACCATGAGTGGCCAGAAGTGGGTACATAGGTAATTATCATTCCCTGTCTCTTATTATCATTCCCTGTCTCTTCCAAGAATAGGATTAGTGGGCACTGTCTGCAGCTAGAAAATGACAAGTTCAAAGCGCACAGAAAGTGAGGGCTCTTCAGGTGTTGTGTGGCTGAGCTGTGGAGCATTACACCACAGGCTGTTATGGGTTCAAGAGCTGACGATTAGATCATGTGAAACCAGAGAGGAACAAAATGACTTTATGGAAGAAAAATCCATTAAGGTCTACTGAACATAAAGATGTGACTGCTCTTTCATGATTTTGTCCTGCTAACTGCTGGCAGGTAATGAAATATTTGGAGAGGCATCATGTTTGCCCTCATGATTAAAATGTTTCCTTAAGAACCATCTTGACCACTTACATGGGCTGGAAGCTGCTGGAAAGTGGTGATCTGACTCAGTCCTGCAATCAAATGCTTAGGAAAATGCTTTGCAAAGACGTCCACAGTAAAGATGTCCATAGCAAAGACAGCTTATGTCTTCTCACCCCTCAAGTTTTCTTAAAGAGCAAAATATGCCTGGTTTTGGAAATCACTAGCAGAGCTTTCACATTAAACTCATCTATATTCATCTGCTAAGCAGGCTGGAGTAAAACTTGCAGTGCAGCCCAGTCCAGGAGAGAGCTCAGCTGCACTGCCCCGGGGGCAGGGCAAGAAGCAGACAGTCAATTAAACCTGACAGTCAGAACAGAGCACAGCACGCTGGCTAGATAGAGTCATTATCCCTTATTACTTAAATAAAACAGGAGGGCACTTGGTATAATAAAGGAGTGGTTAATTGTAGTGCGGCTCTGTTTTCTGGCATAATATATTCATTACTAATCTGTCAAATTAGAAAACACAGATTATCCTATGCAAGTTTTGTTAAGATCAGACCTTTTTACAATTGCAAGCCCTTTTTTTATATAGGTTATGATACACTGAGTTTTTTGCAGCAAAACCTCTCTCTGGTTGTGAGAGTGGATGCTCTCCCCTGTGACTGACATAATCTGTCCTGCCCCTCTCCAGGGTACCCCACAGGCTTCCCCCAGGGATGAAAACTGGCTTTGAATGTTAATGCACTTTTCAAGCTTTACAGACAAGACACATTTCTCTCTAACTAAAACTTGTCTTGGTTTCCTCAGCTGGAATCATCTGCAAGCCTTGTGGCCAAGTGTGTTGACAAACAAAGAAAAATCATCAGATGATGAATACTCAGTAAGGCTGCTCTGAACCCAACCTTACCCAGCAAAAGCCAGGTGTAGGGATGTAAGATATCTGGGGAAGGCACCTCACTCATTTATGTTTCCTCTTGGTATACTGCAAATTGACCTTGAGTTTTTGAGCTTCTCCATGGAAGAACTGCTTTGTTTTTTTCTGCCGGAGAAGACCCCAGCATATTCTCACTGGAGGACTTAAACAATGGTAAAGAGTTTTTTGAGCTTCCTCAATTTTGCTCTGGGACATGAGGACTAGCCTGCATAAGTCTTTGTGGTCTCTTCCAGACCAATTTTGTGCAATTCAAGGATTTTTGAGATCAACCCATTCAATGTATATTTCTAAATGTAATTTGACACAAATCTGCTTCTATGTCTCTTCAGTACTGAATATACACTCATGGATTCTTTCTTTCAAATAATTTCAGTTTATGTGCTTTCAATTAAAATGTTATAAAACATTTATTGCTTCTTGCTGCAAAGCACCGAGGATGTTTACATTTTAAAAGACACTCTCCATACTGAATTTGTGGTGCTTACTGCTGTATTGCTTGCAGTCTTGCCTCCAGTTCTGTATATTTGCCAGCTGTTTCCAACACAGTCCTTGGATTTCACTGAATGTTCCCATATGGATGCTTTCTGGAGCTGAAGCCACTGAGTTTGAGCTGTTTGTTATTGAGGCAATATCGAGACTAGAGATGATCTGTATTCCTAATTACGATGAGCTGATGAAGAGTTTGGTGACAAAGGAATCCCAACAAGGGCAAAGAGCACAGTCCAGGACTTGTTTTGCCACAGCATTTCCATGTGGCCATATGAACTTGTATCTTAGATCCCAGTGGGGCAGCTCATGATCTCCTGCCTCAGAGGAGTTTCATGAGGATGAGAATGTCATGACCAGGGGCTGGCTCTGGTGGCACAGGGGTGAGGGGATGTGGGTGGCTGTGCCAGCTGATCAGTGCATGGGTAAAGAGAAATGCACAAAACGTGGACCCCATGAGAAATGTTGTATTCCAGTCCCTCTATTGCTTGCCTTTGTCCTATCTTGAATTAGTTAGGGCCAGGTCCTCAGAAATATTTAGTCAGAGAATTCATGAGAACTTTGATGAGCTAGATTTTACATCCCAGTGTTGAAACCTTGCCACCTAAACAGCTTTGAGTCTGACCCTTCACTGGAGACAAATAACAACAGAGAGACGTTTTTTCTATAAAAAACCAAACTTTTGACCATTCTGGGATCCCATTCAATTCTCTTCTGACAGACACTCACCACGAGCTTCAGCCACAAGTCCTCTATGAAGATCCATTTGCACACAGGATTCTGTAAAACTACAGCTACAAGCATCAATTGTCTTGAAAGTGCTTTTGTTACTTCTAGCTGTCATTTTCTTGCCAAACTCACACCCTGAACTATCCCATCTAATTATACTCACTGGCCATCTTCCCCCTTTTTATTGGCAATATTTTTCTTGTTAATTGTGCATGCTTGGTTTTAAAGAATGGTGCCTGCCTTTCCTTATGTGACTCTGCAAGGAATATTTCTGTATCCTGGGTAGTTTCTCTGACATGTTTATGTCTTTCTGGTTAGTGTAAAAAATGCAAGACATATTATGTACTGCAGAAAATCAGGCTGGCACTCTACGGTTTTAACATTGTGCCTTGTTGTATAGTTAAAATAAATGTTCTTGGTATCAGCTTTATTACTTCTATTAGTTGGTCTAATGTCTGGATTTGCAGGAGCTCTTCCAGCAGGATGTTAAAGGGAAATCACCAGCTGCTCAGCATAGCCCCCATACTCAATAGCACCCAGGGAGAAATCAGGGGCTCTGCAGAGAAACACAGGCTGTGTTAGGGCTCTGAAATCAATCTCCCCTCCAGGTACTACAGTTAACATGTGATAGACTGCCAAAAAGAAATTAGCACCACAGAGGTAGGAAAGAAGATCCACAGAATCCACTTGTAGCGGCTGTTCTTTTCTAATTTTCATTAAAAATATTCCACCTTAGATATTGCAAAGAGTCCCCACTGAGTGATGCTACAGCAGTCACTCAGGACAGGTTTATTAAACACTGCTAAATTTGTTCAATAAGTATGTCTGTGATGACCCTCCTTTAAGGGCAAGGAAGCACTTGAGATTCAAAAGGGAGGGTTGTCACACCTGTGTGGTTTGAAATATGCTACAACCATTCCTGACTGACAGCTGTAAAAAGAAATTAATGCAGTAACCTAGAGCTCAGCACAACTTGTGGTCTTGTGAGTTTTGCAGCTCACATATCCTGGCAGTGCCCTGATGGTGTATGTACAGCTGAGCAAGCCACCCTGGGGTCCTTTCACAGAGTCAGTGGTGTTTATGATGCAGTTCACCTCTGTGAACTGTGTTTGGTTAGATGAATCCCATCAAAATATCTGTTGACAGTGCTGATTATTCTACACTGACCATTCAGAGACCAGACACTACCTGTGTGTTAGACACACCAAATGTTTGACCAGGTGAGTTCCACAAAACAAGTGGACTTTGATTTACATAAAAATTCACTAAAAATTCCCTTTAATCTAGTTGTCCCTGACTCTCTTTGACTCTAATTTTCACTGAAGGCACTGGAATAATCTCTATTTGGTCGAGGAACTCCGCTCTTCGTGTCTCTAGATGAAACTAATTTCACAGAATCACAGAACCTCAGGATATGCTGAAGTTTGGGAATGCCCCACAAGACTCATTGAGTCCAACTCCTGCTCCTGCCCAGGACCATCCCCAAGAGTCACACAATGTGCCTGAGAGCTTTGTTCAAATGATTTGTGAGCTCTGTTAGGCTTACTGCTGTGATCACTTTCTTGGGGAACCTGTTTTAGAGCCCATACACCCTTTGGGTGAAGAAACTTTTTTTTGATATTCAACCTAAACATCCCCTGACACAACTTCAGGTCATTCCCTCCAGTCCTGTCACTGGTCACAGGAGTGACGAGATCAGCATCTGCTCTTCCTCTTCTCCTCCTGAGGAAGCCTCGGACTGTGATTAGATCTCCTCAGTCTCCTTCAGACTGAACAGACTAAATGGCCTCAGCCACTCCTTACATGGCTTTCCCTAGAGATCCTTCATCATCTTTGCTGCCCTCCTTTGGACACTCTCTAACAGTTTAATGTCTTTCTTACATTGTGTCACCCAAAACTGCCCCCAGCACCCGAGGTGAGGCTGCCCCAGTGCAGAGCAGAGCAGGACAATCCCCTCCCTTGCCCAGCTGGCCGTGCTGTCCCTGATGTCCCCCAGGACAGGGGTGGCCCTCCCAGCTGCCAGGACACTGCTGGCTCATGTTCAACTGCCCACTGACCAGAGCCCCAGGTCCCTTTTCATGGCTCTGCTTTCCAGCCTCTCATTCCCCAATCCATTTGTACACCCAGGGTTGCCCCATCCCAGGTGCAGAACCCAGAACTTTCCCTTGTTGAACTTCAAATGGTTGGTGATTGCCCAGTCCTCTGATTTGTAAGGTCTCTCTGCAGGGCCTCTGTGCCCTCAAGGGAGTCTGCAGCTCCTCCCATTTTTGCATCATCTGTGAACTTTCTCGTTATCACTTCCAATCCTGGTTATCAGAGCTGAGCAATGTGCTGAGGGAGGGAGGTGGGTTAACTGTTCAGCCCAGGGCACATCTGCACTCCCAGGTCTCAGATACTTCCCAGAGAGAAAAAGGGAGCTATTCTGGTGTTAGTTCAGGGAAAGGTCTGACTGATAAGCAGCAATTTATATTTTTAACTACCAGAACTGAAGGTGCCCAGCAAACAGCCTCAGTATTGAAAACAAAAGATAATCTTTGCCCATACAGGGTAGTGTTTCTGAGCCTAGGTTCAGCTAAGCATTTTTGTAAAGAAATAATTTTATTAATTCTACCATTTTACCTAGATTTTAATCAGATCCTGTGCTCAGATGAGACTTTTTAGCCACTGTAATTCACTGGCCCAGGAGAGCTGAGCTCAGATGCCATGTTTGATCTGCAGCAAAATTGTTCTTTTCATTCACTTTCCCAGCTGGGTTGTCTGTAGCACAGGGGTCAAGGGATTTGGGACAATTGTCTTTGGATCATTCAGGATCAAAGAACAGATTTTAGCTGGTTCCAATCTTCTTCCACCCACATTGTAAGAGATCACAGAACCTTTGGCACCCAGTTCCCCATATATGCAATAGGCAGTGAAATCTGAAAGCAGCAAAATATTCCAGTTCTTTTGGGCAGACACTAGCAGACTGAGGAGCAAAAAAAAATTAGAAATATGAAGGGGATGCTTCAATCTTCCCAAACTGAAGAAGCAAGAAGAAACAGGAGATACAATGAGTGCTTCCTGGATGAGCCACTGGAGAATGGGGTGTTTGTCTGTGGTGCCAGAGGAAGGTAGAGAAGGACAGGATGCACTGGTTGGTGCTATGCAGGTGAGGAACCAAACTCTGCTTTGGTTTACACAATCTCAACTTGTGTTTATGAAGGATTCTAAGCAGAGGAGTGGGTGTCTCACCCCACTCACTCTTCTGTCATTTGTGGAAAAGCCAAGAGAATATCTCCATGTCCCTGAAGTAATCATTGTCACTAAGGCACTAGGGGACTGTCATTGGATTTGTGGTAGGTGATACCTCTATTTATTTCATTAGATTATGTAGTACAACCCTGGAAGAACTTTATGTTCTGAACATTGCAGTGGTCACATTATGAGCAAAGAAGGGTCAAGTGTAGAACATTGAGAGGGCAGATTATCTTCATGAAGAGTATAGAACATCTCATCCCTTCTAAGTTCAAAACAAAACAAGCCAGAAGTTTTAAAAAAATCGGGGAGAGAAAATTTAGTCACCATTATAACTGGTCTTATTTCTGCCATATTTTACTTTATAAATTACATTTTCTGTCTAATTTGAGGGACAATTGAGCTGTTTTGCAGCATTCATCTTCTAGGATCCTTGATAGTTCTGATTCAGACACCTACTCATGATTATAAAGAAATATCTCCTCTCCAAACCATAACAATAACTCACTGAATTTCTCGTAGATTTTGAAGAAAGACAGGTCAAAGCTTTCTTTGCTTTCTCAGCTAAGAGTATTAACCATGGGCTCTAGAGATATTTCCAGTCCTCTTCTTGATGTTTATATAGTTTATGTGAGGAGCAATTTAAATAGTGAAGAACTCTCCAAAATGCCATATTGGCCAGGTTCTGGATCTGCTCTGGGCAGTAGGAAAGCATCTCTCTGGACTTGTGTAAGGCCTCTGACACAGTGCCTCACAACATCCCCCTCCCTAAATTGGAGAGAGAGGGATTTGGTGGTGCAGTGGGTACAGTGTTTGGTGTATGAGGAATTGGAAGGCTAGTCACATCTAGAGGTAGTGGTCAATGGCCCAATGTGCAGGTGGAGGTCAGTGACCAGTGTGTCCCTCAAGGATCTGAACTGGGATCAGTGGTACTCAATATCTCCATCAGTGACACAGACAGTGGGATGGAGTGCACCCTCAGCAAGTTTGCAGGGGACACCAAGCTGAGGGTGCAGTTATACACCTGAGGGATGGAATACCAGTTAGAGGGACTTGGACAAGCTCAGGAAGTGGAACCATGTGAACCTCATGAGACTTGACAAGGCCAGGTGCAAGGTCCTGCAAGTGGGTCTGACCAGCCCCTGGTACAATACAGACTGGAGGATGAAGGGATTGAGAGCAGCCCTGTGAAGAAGAACTTGGATTTACTGGTCAAGGAAAAGTTGTACGTGAACAAGAAACATGCTTTTGTAGCCCAGAAAACCAAATGTCCTGTTCTGGGCTGCACCAAAAGCCTCATGGGCAGCAGGTTGAGGGACATGATCCTGGCCCTCTGTTCTTATGAGATCCCACCTGAGTGCTGCATCCAGTTCTGGTGTTTGCAATACAAGAAAGACATGCAGGGAGTTTGGAGGCGGGCCATAAGGATGATTAGAGGGCTGTGAGGAAAGGCTGAGGGAGTTGGGACTGTTAACTCTCTCTAGGCTGGAGAAGGCTCCACATAGCAGCCTTTTAGTACTTAAGGGTATCTTATAGGAAAGATGGGGACAGACCTCTTACTAGGACTTGTTGTGATAGAACAAGGGACAATGGCTTGAACGTGAAAGAGGGTAGGTTTAGGCATTTTATATGATGAGGGTAGTGAAACAGTGGAACATTGCCCAGGAAGGTGCTAGGGCAGACACTAATCTCTTCGCTCTTGTGAGGAAACACTCCAGTCCAGGCTATCCAGGATTCTGAGGAATGGGATTAACTTGATGATGTCCCTGCTCATTGCAGGGAATGATGACCATTAAATGGTCCTTCCAACCCAACCATTCTATGATTCTGTGGTTCTAAGATTTTGATTCAAGATCTCATCCAAAGCAAAAAGAGAAGATCTGAGATCCCTGTAAGAGCTTTAATACATTAAGTTTCATCTGCAGGGCAGAAAGTCCTGCATGCCAGCCTTTCAGAGAGGCCTAATTCAGTGTTTTATGGAAATAGCAGTGGAGCTGTCTAAAGTCAGGGTGGTCAGAGCAAGGAGATATTCATCTCTTTTTACTGTGAGGACTTGGGTGGATTCACAAACATTCAGCAGCAAAAAAGGGCAGGGAATTTCAGCTCTTCCTGAGTGGGCAGCAGCTGCATGGAGACTTCAAGTGTCTAATAAATACTTGAAACAGGTGAATGTGGATTAATATGTTGTCCATTTCCAAAGATTTTAAGAAGGCATGCTGAGTCTTGTCCACACTAGTGGAGGGGTGTGAAACCAAACACACTACACTTCCAAAGCACAGAAGAATTTTCCAGTCAAGAAGGTAAAATGTTACTAGAGTGGCCTGTATGAACTGTCAGTGCCTGTATATATTTGGTCAAGAATATATACTGAATACAATATTTTATGTCATTTCTTATATTTCCTGTATTAAGTCACTCCCTTTGCAAAAAGAGCCCTCTTTCTGTGGTGGTGTATATTTCTCTGATCCTTGACAAAATATAAAAAAGTAGAATGACCCCTAACAATGGAAGCAAAATGATCATTAAAATAATTTTTATTCTAGAAGTTCAGTATGAGTTTGCAGTAAAATTTGTGAGTGGGAAATTATGCATTTTTTATTAAGTCCAAACCAGTTCTCCTGTCCCAGTTGATGATCTGCCCTTGTTTGAAACCAATTAAGCTGGAGCTAATCTCTCTGTTGATTTGAGACATGCTGTCTTTGTTACTTATAGCTCCTTTTGTGCACAAAGTTGTAATCGATTTTTTTGTAACCTACATCTGTATTGGAGAATAATCATCCTTGTACAAGCACAGAAGATCTGGTTCCTGAACCAGACAACTTTGAACTTGGTTCAGGGCCAAGTGAAGAAAAACAAAAAGCTTTTCATTGACTTCACTGCATATTAGATCAGGCTGTCACTGTCTACATTCAGCCAAGGACACACAGTAGCTAATTTAAGGCCTATATTGTGAATAGGGTGGAAAGGACAATGAACAGGCAGTGCACATTCCATTTAGCACCTGCCCTTGGTGAAAGGTGGCTGGAAAACTTTGTTGAGGAAGACATTTAGGGAGAATGAACTTTTGTCATTACCTGACTTTAAAGGAGTTTGCAGAAGTACTTTTTTTTTTTTTTTTTTTTTTTTTTTTTTGGCCTGGGAAGCCGATAGACTACCAGAGAATACAAACAAACAAACAAACAAACAAACAAACAAACAAACAAAAATCCAAACTGAACCCAAACAAACAAACAAATGTCCAATATCCAAACAAAAACCTATACCAACCAACCAACCAAACAAACAAAAAATATAAACAGGTTGGGAGCTGAATCAGATGGACAAATAAATTAAACTCACTATGAGTAACTCCAAATACTGCTGCATTTGGACATACCTGCTGAGAGATACATCTGCTCTTAGAAAAACTCTAGGATATTTTTGGCTGGAAAGCTACACAACGCCATGAACGAAACAGTTAAACAGGGAGCATAAATTGTGAGGTAAAGCAGGCTTAGAGGGCTCACTCTACAAACATCCGTGTAAAAGAGCACTGCTCTGAGTTCCCAGCTCCTCTAACAAAGTACTGAGCTCCTGGGAGCGAGGCCTGGAGGCTGAACTGATGGTAATACATCACCACCGTGTGGTCATTGCCAGGAAAACAAACTGCCTTGGAATAGCTGGGAAAAAGGGAGCTGATGTTTCAAAACTAGGGAAATGGAGATGAGGTTTTTGTGGTGACAAACATCTTACAGCTCTTGGCCACCAACACTGCTCTGATGTGAACATGTAATAGACATAAAATGATTGTCCCTGCTCCTGGGAATTGAAGGAGTATCTTTCTCAAAGCAGATATTATGCTTTAGAGGAAAGTACTGCAGAGTATAGCAAAGGACAACACTGCTTTATTCTAGCTTTCCTGGCAAGTTTGTTTTTGTTGGTTTTGTTTGTTTGTATTTTGTTGGTTTGGTTTTTGGTTGATGGTTTTTGGTTTTTTTTTTTTTTTTTTTTTTTTTTTTTTTGGTGGAATGGAGGCTCCTGTGAGGTATCTAGGACAGTTAGGGATGTTTCTGCTTTCATTAGGACTGTGTGCAAAGCAACACCTTAAAAGATCCTTGTCTGAAACAGCGTGGAGGTCACTGAACAGAAGGCTGCACATCCTGGTTTTTTGTTTGAATAACAGGAGGAATTTCATTCCATATTCTGCTTTTGCTGTAATATTGTTTTCATCCCTACTCAAATAATAGGAACTATCCAGAAGGAAAGTCCTTCTTTATAATAGCTTTCTACAACATTGACTTCTGCTAGATCTCTTTTGTGATTAGTAACTGCAGAAGGATGAGATTACTCTGGTGCAGTGCTCTGATTGGGCCTCAATTGTCACAGTCCTTGTCTTATTCTTCCCCTTCTTCTCACAAACTCACAAGTTTCTCTTTATTTTGAGTTATGATGAACTCCTGAACATGGCCCTTAGTAAAGGGCACAAGTCAAGTCCTATGAAGATTGGCCAATGGACCTGAGAATATTTAGCCTGTGGGAAATGAGGCTGAGGGGAGACCACATTGCTCTCTGCAACTCTCTGAAAGGAGACTGTAGCCAGGTGGGGATCCGTCTCTTCTCTCTTGGAACAAGTGACAGGACAAGAGGACATGGCCTCAAGCTGCATCAGGGCAGGTTCAGGCTGGAATATCAGAAGAAATTTTATCCCAGAAAGAAAGGGTTGTTAAGCAGTGGAATGAATTAATGGAAGTGGTGGAGTCACTATCTGTTGTGGTTTAGGAATGGTATTCCCCAATTTAGTGTTCTCACTGAATCACTTCCCTGCTCCCTCTGAGGCAGGAGGGAAAGGAGAACCAGAGGAACAAAAGGTAAAGATGACAGGTTGAGATTAAAATAATTTACTAGACACAGCAAATGAAATAAGAAAACAAACAGTAAAAGCAAAATATTCATAACAGAGTATACATGATTGATGAATGATTCACACAAGTGCTCACCATGTGGAACTCATTGGTAGCCAGAGCCCAGGCTTCACCACCACCCCACCAAAGACATGAGGTGGTGTAGAACAACCTCTGGGGCCTGGCCATGCCCCTTCTGGCTCCTGCAAAACATAAACCCTGTCCTGGCTAGAGCAAGGACACCATCCCTGGAGGTGTTCAGCAAATGATGGGACATGGCACTCAGTGCCATGGTCTAGCTGACAAGGTAGTGATCATTCAAGGTTGGGATCAATGATCTCAGAGTTCTTTTCCAACCTAAGAAACTCTGTTCCTTTGGTTTTGGTAAGGAACTTGTATATGGTGGATCCAGATGTGGCTGCAAGCAGACTAAGGCAGCTATTTCAGACTGTACATTTTATACCAGACTCTAAGCAGAGACCATGAAGGAAAAACATTTTGACATGCAGGAGAACTATGCAGGGATATTTTTTTAACCTTCTGAAATACTAGTCATTAGTGCAGGAGTGTACCAGCAAGGAGGAAATAGGTAACCATTCTCTAGGAATGTATTCAAGCCCACCAAGAAAATGCCTCTGCTTAAATTATTTATCTAGTATTTTAACAGCTCATTGCTCCAGAATGTATTTTCTTCTCATCTTCATCAGTTTAATCTTGAAAGGCGCTGAAGAGGCACTTGATTTTCACATGCCTAAGGGTGTGGAACCATAATGAGCTTTTCTCAACTCTAAAGCTTAAAATCTCTTTTTCTTTGTAGCAGTAGCACAATGTAATCAAAGTGCTGATGCCTGGACAGGGAGCTCTTTGAAGGACATTATCACCTTAGTTGTGTTTTCATCTAAGTGACCCTCCTAGGAGGGTGCACACTTGTGACACCAAGAACTTCTCTCCAACCCTCTGAATTGTAATTCATGGTGCCTGCAGATACCAGATATTCATCTGGGATATAAATTATATGGGCCAGGAACTAGAACACTGCTTTTGTTCATGGTCCCTCCACAGCCTTCAGCTGGGTCAGAGGTTAAATGTAAATTCCATGGAAGCATACCAAGACTCAGTCTATCAAAAATTAATCTCTCTTCTGGGATAATTTCCAGCCTGTATATTGATTTTTTTTTTTTTTTAGAAGTGATGAATCTGATGAACTGCTGTGTAGTAATGGCTTTCACAGTAATTGTGGCATTTAGGACCAGGCTGTTTGGGTAAGAGCTGCCAAACTGGATCCATATCTTCCACAGCAGGATCTCTGGGAAAAAAAAGGGGAGGAAAGAAGGGATAATGGATAATGGGCAAGAAATAAGGCATGAAGTCCTGGTGTAATTGTACAGTACAAAAATGTTGGCGTGGGAGTAGAAGCATTTTGCCTCTGGTACATCTCCTGGTGCTACAGGGATACTGCAATAATTTAATTTGTCAAGGTTTTAAAAAGAGTGGTGTGAGGCAAGGTAGTGAGGAGCCATAAATGTTATTTGAAGTCTGAAGAATGATGCTTTTCTTGACAGACTCAAGAACTTGAAGAGTTTTCTTTCCTTATTGTGCCCAAAGGGAGGTTGAGAGTCCTGGCAGAGCATCCTTCTGAAGGGCTCAGTCAGGGAATGCCTCGACTGGTGCAGAGGCAAGAGGATGAGAGCAACATTGCACTGCAAAGAGCTTTCTGTCCATGTACTGCAAATATCACAGCAAGAGACGTGGTCACTCTGTGATCAGCTCTCAGGAAAGAAAAGCATCAGGTTTGGAATTTTATTTTGTAGAAAAAGGCATAGCAAGAATTCATGTTTGAGTGAAAATACAAGATGAATTCAAAGGATAATTAGCTAAGTGTTTTTAATATTGAGATTTGCTGTTGGAATGAGCTGAAGAGAACAGTGGACCTATCAAACCCTAATACCCTCATATCCAAGTTGTTGATTATCTTTCTAGGAGACAGACAGATGCCAAGGAGAAATCAGTAGAAAAATTCCAGGGCAGCTGGGAAGAAAAAGCAGTCTTTGGGTGCCAGATGAGAAGAAATTACATATCCTAGCTTTAAACTGGTTTTTATTAGTACTTGAATATTCTAGTGAATGTTTTCAACATAAAACATTCTGAGCAATGTCAAGCTTTTATATTATTTATAAATGCCAAAATAAACATCACATCTCTTTCCTCTGTTTTGTGATTTTCAGGAAAAGAGTGAAATATCTGATTAAGCCTCAGGGGACACAGACCTTCATTACTGTTTCAGCCACAGGTCACTCTCTCACATGCTCTTTTTCTCACATTCAACAGTGAAAAGGCAGACAAAATCTGGAAAACCTGCAGAGCAATAGGTCTCTAACTCAAACTTCTGACTACCTTTCTTCTCTCTTGTCTCTATGAACAATTTGTCTTTTCCTCCTCCCACCATGGATGATATGAAATCCCCAAACTCAAGGTCTATCATGGTCCTGCAGATCTTGGTGAATCCATTCCTAAGGTATAGGACTAGCTTATCTTTATCCCCCCACCAAAATCCTGTGGCAATTAATTTCAAGATTTAGTGGGGATAAGGCATATGAGAAAATGGATCATTTTTTGCTTTTAAATGTGGTGGCTAAAGAGCAGTTAGTCCCTCAATTTCTTGTGTTATGAAAACCAGCAGAAATAAGCTGTTCTCTTCACATTTTCCATTACTCTGTGTCTTTGATTATTCAGTTGTTTCTTGTATGGCAACTCCTCTATGTTGCTGATCATCTCTTCCATGCTTCCCTGCAAGTTTTCTACTTCTGACATCAGTTGCTGACCTGAAACTACCAGACAAAGACAGCTCTAGACACACCAAAGGATTTGAACATAATGAAATTTTGTTTAATCTGCTTTTTTTTTCAGTGATTTTCAATTTGCCTTTTTCAGAGTCACTGCATGAACAATTACTGCCAGATCACTTTTCTCAGTGGTAAAATCTGATTTAGAGGCTATCACTCTATCTAGATAGAGTTGTGTTTGGTTTTGTTTCTGTTCATAACTTTAGATTTATCTTTGCTGAATTACATTTTTATGTTATCACCCAGCTACTTTACATCTTACGACTCTTCCACAGCTCTTCCAAGGCTTCTTGATTTTAACCAACATGTGAACAAATAGTCAGTTTCCATTCTGCCAGGGCACACAAGGTGCACAGAAACTTGCAGCTTCCTGTATTGCTCCATGGGCATGTGCCTTATAAAAACTCTCAGGATACTCCAATAGGGCTTAGAGATTTGTTGGAGACAATACCACCAGCTTGGAGTGAGAGAGCACCACGAAAAGGAAAAGCCTGAATTTATAAATATTTCTGTTTTTCCCTAGTTTTCCATTTTTCAATGGAAAACTAGGGAACAATTTGGCCTGATGAGTGGTTAGTTGTGTTCCTCTTTCAGGTTAACACCCATGATCTGACTCCAGAAGGGGAATGGTTGAATGAATACAGGGAACGCTGAACTGCTCATTGTACTCCACTTAATTCTGAATCTTTAAGAAATATACTCTGTAGTTCATAAAATTCATCTGCACAAAAGGCATGCACATATTATGCACTGCCCAGTGCTTGTTTTGGTCACAGCAGATGAAGCATGCATGTTACCACCATGGCACCAGCTGAGTTTTCTGGCTTCTCAGACAGGGAAAACAGACATAATTCCCCATGTGACAGAGCTAAGAGGGTGGCTGTGTCTTCACAGTCCTCATCCAGCTTAGTAGGGTCTCACTTATTTGAATTCACGAGGTATTTCAGCCTCTACAAAGCCCAGATGATACTATAAGTTAGAATATGAGAGAGACATCCTATCAGTCAAGACAGCCAACTAAACTAATGTTTGAAAATAGGACTGTGCCAGTTGGACTGAGCTTGCCAGCGACGACAGTGATCGTTTTGGGGTTGCGTTCATTGGATCATTTTGGTTAACAGCATCCTTGCCATTAGAGGGCACCAAATGACTTTACAATCTGCCTCTCTCCCACGAGCCTGGGATTTGCACCCAGCCCATGCAGAGGCTGAACTCTGCCTTCTTGAGCCACAACGCAAAAGGTTTTGGTGTCATACTTGCTGTGTGTCAGTGTCCTCCACTCGACTGTTTTGGCCCCAAAGCCCACCGGTGTCGCTGGCAAGTTTTCCAAACTGTCTCATTTCTGAGGGGAAGATGCACAGCCTCCCTGTGGCAAGGGGAATACAGGGAAAATCTTATTTACATACACTTCTTTCCCTGTCAGGCATATAGCCTTTGGGAATAGAAGATACACTGTAGAAACAGCAATAAACCTGTGAGGTTTGAAGGGCTTGACAGGGAATGACACCTATTAAAAGATAAATGAGCTGAAAAGCATGGAATGGATAACAGCTGTTAGGACACTGCCTTTCTGTTGTTATCCAGTTTTTCTTCTCAGCTACAATTTACATTTGCTGGTATTTGTCTCTTTTGCCTTGGTCACCTTATTCTTGGGTATGTTTTTCTGTGTCTATTGTTTTGATCACTTTACACCTTTTAGTTACGTCCTGAATAGCTTCAGGACTGTGGCTACAGAGGCTGCCAAAGGAAGGGGCAGACAGCACGGAGAAGACTCTGATGAAAACTTTTCCTTCTGGATCATACCTGAGGATCCTGGGCTAAGATTCAGTCAAAGCCTTGACCCAGAATTGGGGTTAGGACAAAGCCTAGAGCTGAAGTTGGGAGTGGGCTCCAGAGGGGCTGCTGGAGGATGTTCAGTTTGCTAAGCATCTTCTGACAAGTGATACATAGGCTCCTGTTAATATTTAATATAAAAAAAAAGTATGCTTCAGTCTTTAGGGAAAGTGGAACAAGGCCAAGCAATTAGTCAGACTGCTGGGAACCTGGAGTAGCTCTGCTAAAATTAAATGAGTTGCTGTGGCTGTGATTTACTCTATTTCACAGCCTTTTAATTCTGTTCAGTTTGGCAGGGTTATCCCTGATCTATACCAGGGTGAGAGGTCATTTGACTTTGTTCTGAGAGCAAAATCTGGTGCAGCTAAATATAAGGACAGCAGTATGTTTTATTATGGAACAGAGTCCTACAACCTCTAAATTATGTCACCTGCTGTGGACCTTCACTGTAAGTTCTTAAATATTTGAATAACGGGATATTTCTGAAACAGTTCTGACTGCCTGTGAGGATCAAAGTGTGATGTTGTCATTAGTATTCTTTGAAGGGGAGAACTCATCAGTGTTTGGGAGCTTTTTCCCTTGCTTTGCTTCTTGTGGTTATGTGAGATAAAGCAGTGCCAACTTCTTTGAAAACAGAGAAGAAGAAAGAGAACCAGCACTTGCATGAGCATCTCTCAAAAAGTCCAAAGAACTTTGGTTAATCCCAGCTGAATTTGCAGTGCTGAAAAATATCTCTTCAGGGAAGGACCAGATTTCTTTTTAAAACTGCAATCAACAATGTGTAGAGGAGGAAAAACAAAACTACGGGGTACAACAGTTTTAGGAATGAGTTATGTGTATCTGAGTTCAAGGAATGATGGAAATTTACATTTTAGGTTTTAATAACAAGAATCCAAATTACAACTTTTACCCTTGAGTATAAAAATAGATTTATCTAGAAAGTATTCTTTCTATTGTGTATTAGTGAAAGTGAGACACCAAGGTGGGATTTATATCTGCCCGTTTTAGGTGCCTATGACACATATGTGTGTGGATGAGGTGTCTAAACACCTCTAAAGATCCAGTCAATAAAATCAATTGCATTCAGGATGTGATCCACTGGATCAGATGTGAATGCATTTTACTTTGAAAGTACACTCCAAATTATATCAAGTAACTCACCACTGACTAAAAGCTGCTTAAGCAGTGAATATAAACTAGATGCTTGCACTGGAAACACACCCACTCTTTGGAATCCTGCTTTTAGCATCTCTGAAGCTGCTTATTTGGAAGAAATGCCAAACCATCAATACTAGAAAATGTGTTGAGTACTTCTACATCAGTTTTACGATACAGTAATAGTTGTCAAAAACATTGATAGGAAAATTTTTACTAAGGATTTTGTGGTTGGAGGATGGATGTTTCAAAAGTGCAGTGTAAATACAGGTGCTTGGACAGCATTCAGGTCAAGTGCACTGGCAAAGGACAGGGGCCCCCTTGTATGGGTCTGGTCAACTCTGAGACCTGAGGAATAAGTGGGGGAAGAGAAAAAAGAATTGACAAAATTCCTGAACAAGGAGTTTGAATTGATAGGTTTGGGCTGTGAGTCTGACATCTTCATTCTCCTCCCTAGACACTACCAAAAAAAAAAAAAAAAAAAAAAAACCAAAACAAAAAACCAAACAAAACAGGTATGTCTTCAGCAGAACTACATTGCTGAAACTCAGGTTCATTCAAATGTCTAAAAATCTTCCAAGGCCCAGAGTAAACATCTAAACATTTCCATGTATTGTACCATTTACCTGTCAAAACTAAGAATGGCAATTGAAATGCTGGCATTTTGAAAGTCACACATCAGGTAAGGAGTCCAGCACTGTGGCTTCAAACTCTGAGTCTCCTAAATTACAACACTATACCTAGCAAATTCTACCCCTCTCTCCCCCGCAAAAAAAAAAAAAAACCAAAAAACCAATAAGAAAAAAACAAAACAAAACAAAACACAAACAAACAAACAAAAGCCAACCAAACACAAAACCCCAAAACCCCACAATCTTGGTGGTTTAATCTTAACACTGTTTCAAGATGGAAAGATAATCTGGCTGCATGGTCCTTGTGCTCACAAGAAGAGTTAATTTCTAGATAACACGCTTTTTTTTCTCTCAAAAATAGGGAAAGCTCTGCAAGCAGTCACTTGTCCAGCTTGTCAGACAGGCCAAGTTCTGTGTTGTGCTGTGTTTTTAACCTTCTGCCTTTTTTCAGTACTTTTCTCTGCCCACACAGATGTTGTTAATGGACCTGACAGTTGATTTCAGGAGGATGAGATCTATCAATCAGTATCTTGAAGCATTCCTTCTGAAGCAAATAAGATAAACTCTTTTCCAGGTATCTCAGGTTTATTTATTCCTGGGAGCATGATGGCTGCACATTTTCTAATTGTGTGGATACCATTTTGAGGGGAAAATTGTGCTGAATATAAAAAACATGAGAACTGTCCAGTCATATAAAGTTCCATTCCACATCTTGTAAATCCCATAGTCTAGGGAAGACGTATCTGTTGTCACAGTCCCATGCAGATGCAGATAAAATTTTCTTTGGCCAACTGACATCCATGGCTTAGCTTGCTTTAGGGCTAGGAATTTCAGAAAAAGCCCTTTGGAGTTTACTTCTATACAAGTGACTCTGATGATAAAGGCTGAGATTTGGATCTTAGAAAGTGCAGACCAGTTCAAGGAACTGTTTTAAAAATGTATGCTCAAAACCAGCTTCCAAAACTTGAAACAATATGGCGATACATATGAGGAACCTATTTTATACAAATGTTCAGTGCCTCTAATTTTTATTGGCATCTTTAAATTAATTTCTCAAATTGTGTAACAAAAATCAGACACTGTGTAACAAAAAAACCACCACCCCCCTAAAAAAAATCAAAAAATAACGAAAAACCCCCAAACAAACCAAACCAATCAACCAACCAACCAACTAAACAAAGAAAACCAAACAAAAAAACTCAAATCAAACCAAACCAAAACAAAAAAGTTGAAAATCTCACCAATTCACTATTCCAATTTTACGTACATCACACTGCTTCAGGATGGGATTATGTGGCTTCACAATGAATGAGTTTGCGCTAGGGTGATATTATGGTAGTAGGACAAACCCTATAAACTAATGACTCCCAACCCAAGTGACATTAGGATGAGGAAGAGCATGACAAACTCAGTTTTCAGACAAACTTCTAAGATTTTGTTGCACATTGGAAAGCCCTTAGAGTTAACATCATCTTGGAAAGGTGCTTGTTTCCCTTCTGACCCCCACAATGCCTGCTTTTCCCTGATGCACACTTTCTCTATAAATGTGCTTGGATATTATTTGATTCTCTGTGGAACATGCCAGGATCTGTGGCATTCATGGTCCCCCTGCTGGTATCCCCAACCCAGGCCTGGCAGAGGACTGCCTTCTTGCCCTACAGCTGCTCTGGGATCCCTCTGACCTCAGGATAAGGAAAGGTGAAAAGCAAGTAAATCTTAGAAAAAAAAATTATAAAATATATATTTCTATTCTACCACATCCCACATAGACAACATAATTTCCGAAGTGATAAAGAAATCACAGCAATCAATCAAAAAGTGGATAAAAAGAAACAAAATGCAGGAGGATTTAATATATGGAGAGCTGCTGCTCTCCATATATTAAATCCTCCTGCATTTTGTTTCTTTTTATCCACTTTTCTCTCTGTGACTTCTGCGGTAGAGGGTAGGAAGAAATTTATAACAGTGCTAAAATTGATTCTTTTGGGCAATGCACTACTGCACTGTGCTTTGTTCAGATCACCTCCAACTGGCAGGCCATCAGTCTGTGCCCTCTGGGAGGCTGACCTGGGAGGCACTGGAAGTGGCAGCTCCTCTGGGACATCCTGCAGGCAGGCTCTCTGGGAAAGGCACTCTGCTCTCCTGGCTTGCCCAGAGCCTACACTCACATGCATATTCATGACTGGCTATTCTTTCAGGCAAAAGAGAAAATTTCTTTAGAAAATTACAGCAGCAGAACAGGGCTGTGCTTTCAAGTATTTTGTCTTTCCCAAAAGAAAATAGCTGATGCCATGAAAAGTTTTGTGCAGCCATAAATGCGCTCAACTGTACTGTAATGTTTCATGGAGGGGGAATTTTCTTTCCCAGCCCAGCTGCTGAATAGTTTGTGCCTCCAGGCTCCACGAGGAATTGAGAAATAGGACCAGGCATCGTGCTAATTTTTATCATTTTTCCCCCCATTTGCAATAATCTGGGACACAGAGATTCTCCCATGTGGAAGAGCACTCCTTCCTTCCTCCAGTTGGAAATCACATGTGCAGACACAGGTACACAAACACATATTTTTGAAACTCATCTCTCCTTCAAGACATTTTTATGAGGAAGTGTTTTGGAAGAAAGTGTCCGCACCTACCTACACACGACAATCTGATCAATGTTTTTTACAGGGCATTGCAGTCAGCCTGGGACTAATGCTGACTCTAAATGGTAACAATATATAAATGAAAACACACCTGTTTAAGTTTCCTCTTTCTGCTTATATATACATTTATTGTGGCTCTTTTCCTTTTTTTTCGTTTTTTTCCTTTTTTTTCCTTTTTCCACCAGTAAAATGCTTCACTTAGAAAAAAAGTGATCTGATATGGAAGCTGGGAAATTTGGGATTTTCCACTTTGACCAGGACATCTGAGAAGATGAGTGGAAATTTCAGATCTTAGGTTTTCCCTGAAATGTTTAGATTATCTAGTCAGCCATTGACAAAAGAACAAAACCTTCTTGTGTTTAGAAGCAAGTGTATAATTTTTTGTAATATTCAATTAATTAGGCACTTATATGCAAATAAGTAAAGATAATTTTCCTAAATTCAGCTGACTTGTATTCTTTGGCCAGAGGATAAAACTAGTAATGTTTTCAAGAGTCTCTTCAACAATGTTAAATCCTATAAATCCTTAATTATTTTTAATGGTTTTTTTATAGGGAGGATGTTCTACTTCAAGACCAGTGTTAACTCTCTGTCCTGTGTTTTCCCTTGCTTTTTGTTATAGTTGTACCTTGTGACTCTGAATTCCCCATTGTCTCTGGATGTAGAGGAATGGTCAGATCAATGAAAGACATTTTTAGTGATATTTTTTTGAGTTTCTATATTCCTATAATTCATGGGTGATGAGGCTGGGAAGATCAAAATGTTTCTTTTATGCTTTCTCTATTTTTTTTCTTTTTCATTCGTCATGTTGATCCCACTGTCCTTTAGAGACTTCAAAGATCTGCAGTACCACAGAGCCCAGGAATTGAATTCTCTTCCTTGCTTTTCACCATCACCCAATGTATCCTTACCACTGGAAAAGGCCACAAAAGGTTCTCCTGTTTGGCCTGTTTTGTGGAAAGCAGCACTGTTTTGCCTGGATACAGATTTTGAAATGGTGTGGTGATTTCTTATCTGTGTCTGTGTGATTGCCCAGGAGCTGACCTCGCCAGGCACTGTAAAACACAGCCCACAGCTTCATGGGCTGCTCCTTCCTTCACACAGGGCCTGTGGGGTCCGAGAAAGCTGCTTCTCAGGATTTCACTTTAGGCCATCAAGATCTCTTTTTTTATTTTTTATCATTAGAACGACCTTGGAGCTCAAGGACACATTCCAGGCAAGGCTCCTGATACTGAGGAACTGGTCTCTAATGAGAGGAAGGAATTTGTCATTGCCTAACTAGAGTGTCCTTTGCAAGCTGAGACTTACTGCTCTGGGATGGCGTGCTCTAACGCTTTCACAATCCTCTACTCATTTTCACACCTAAGAACAGCACAGAAGCAACTCTCTTGCTCCCAGGATTTCCATCTACAGTCGGACATTGATTGTATATGGGAATAGGTTTTAAAATGGGAAGGCTTTAAAATGATCAGACACCTGCCAGATTGTCTTGACCCTGACTCTCTCATGAAATTTGGTTATATTTTTCTACATGTTCCAGAACTGATCAAGGCAGTTCTATTATAGAACCAAGTGTTATGAAATTGGTCTAAAGAAAGAAACAAATAGGACTGAGAAGTATGTTTATTATCTGATTTATAATATCTTGAACTCACTCATTTGTAATGGTATCAGTGACTATAACTTATCAAAGAAAAAACACACTAAAATATTTAATAATGAAAATGGGTCCTTTGCTAAGCCTACATCTGTCACTGAGACCCGAGTTGAGTGTGTCATTACAACAGCAAGAGGCCAGGAGCTCTGTTGGCTACAGCCCCCTTTGCACTGAACCCTGACAGGAACCATCCCTGTCCCCTTCTCTGCCCTGTAGTGAACAGGTGATTTTGCTTGCAATGACTGAGGTTGGAATGAAGGATTCAGCCAGGATGGCCATGGCTGTGCCCAAACCAGAACAAAAAAAAAAAAACAATCAAAATAACCCAGCAGCACCCCTTCCCTCTCCCCCAACCCCCTCTTTTCAAGAGTCATAGAAATTTATTTGTCTGATGCCTGAAGAAACAACTACTTTCTTGCTGTTGCAAGATGACGGGGAAGCAGATGCATCAGTGTCTCTTCAGGTGTCTACAAGAGATGTGGAAAGATATGTTCAAATACATAGGAAAAAGAAAATTATCTTGGAGACCTGTAAGGATGAATTTTGAATGGATCATCCTTCTATAAACACTGGAGCTGGAATTGAACAAATTCTTTATCTTTCAGTTGTTGAGAATCAGCCCCATGAAAGTCTGTCATCTACAGCCAGTGAGGTCAGCAGGAGCTTTGGTCAGGCCCTTGCAAAATCACTTTTTGCCTACAATTACTGAAAAAAAGAGCACAGACATCTGTGCCATGGTCCTCTAAGGACATGGGTTATCCATGGACCAGGAATGGCCTCACTTCGGCGGAAGTTTTGATAAGTACAGGTATATGTTTTTTGATTCCAGAGGGTAAATTCATGCAAGTGTCAAATATTTTCATTAATTCATTTTTCCATCTAGTTACCATCTAGTGTCTGGCTCAGAGGTTTTAGGGTTTGGATTTGTTTTTGGTGGGTTTTTTTTTGTTTTTTTTTTGGGGGGGGACTTTTGCCTTCATTTTTTGGTTAGGCTTTTGGGGTTACTTTAAACTGCAATTAGGAAATTAAATAATCTTTGCATGAAACTTCTTGCTTGAGAAGGCCAACATGGTACAGGATTGTATACTCCATCACTGGTATAAATTGACTGTCATCTTGGTGGCAAGTGGATATAAAAAGGAGTTGGATATCTATCTAGTCATACCACTGAGAGGCTATCAGATGTTCTGAAAACTCGTAACAAAACTGCTCAATCCAACCTTTGGTGTAATCAGCAGAGAAAACTGTTAGATTCTGATGGACAGAATCCATAATTAATTTTCCTCTAATTTCTGAATTTCTTCTTTTTTCTAATTTCCATCTTGTCCAGAGAGAAAACCTCTCAAAAGCAGCTAAAAGTTACATTTCTTTTAAATACATGTGGGACACACATTGTCAGTAGTTTGATTACTTCTTACCTATAGACCAAAACCACTCACCAAAAATGACCCTTTATAGTTTTCTCAAAGCTAAACATTTTAAACAGATTGGGTAAAATTAATTTAGGAATCAAGATCACAGGACTAAGGAATAATCCCAAGGCCCTGTGCTAAACAATTCCTATTCAGTCCTATACAGACATCCATAGTCTGCGCTGCATTGCAATGGTGAGACTAAATACACTGTACAATTAACCACTGTCCTAGGAGCACACTGGTTTTCAGCATTATCAACTTTTCTATGGCTTTGTCCTCTTTTTCAGCTCCTGTAGAATAGTAAGAGCAATCTTAACCCATTAGAACCAAAGGTTTCCATTTTTGAATTCTTCTATCTTTGCTGCCATTTGTGTTACTCATGAGAACTCTTCTACAGCTGAGACAGCAATGGCATGAAAAATACACATCTTTCTCTGATTATAATAATTTTCAGGATAACTGTGTCTTTTACATCCATATTTCCACTACCTGATGTTGTTTCATTTTGTTGGTTTTTTTTCCTTTCTTTTTTCTTTTTTTTTTCCTTTATGAAGAGGATTTTAATTATCTGGTATATTTATATGTGGGTATCAGCAACCTTTGTGGACTGGTAGGAGTGAATCTGCATAATGAAACAACTGGTGCTGAGGGTCCTGTGTCCATGTTTTTCACTTTTCAGGGTTATTCTACTCTGAGCCAGCTCTGATCTGGTCTTGCAGAACTCTTTTTGGGGCAGTGCAATGAGGTAAGCTCCTGAAGCAAACTTCCCACTCCAGTTTTGTCTGACAGGAATCTGGCTCATGTTCTCCAAGACAGATTCGTGATGGGAACTGAAACACCATAAGTGGGGTTATGTGAGATTTGCTTCAAAAATGTATTCTTGATCCAAACTAAAGCCCTGATGTAGATATATCCTGAGTGATATGCTGGAAAGATTTGGAAGGATGTCAGGTTGTAGACAGCTAATATCCAGGATGGAGCACTGTCTTCAACAGCTTGCACTGCTGGAGGGAACAGACAGAAGTTTTATGCCCAATGGTGGGATCTGAGAACCCACAAGGCATCCTACATGTTCACAACAATGAAGCCCCTGGTGAGCCAAAGATGCTCATTTATTTCCTTCTCCCTTGAAAATGCAGTCCCTGTTTCAAAAGTTCTGCTAACAAACCAGAGAAAACATGTGGCTACAGAAAGCAGCTCTGCTGGGAGATGCATGTGCTGTGTTTTCAGCTAGTTGGGCAAATGTCTTACATGTCTAATGCATGGTTGGACAATGTGATTTAATAAGAACTCAGCTTCACAGGAGGAGACCATTCAGAAATAGTAACTGGCATGTACAGCAGCTGCACTCTGCTTTTCACTAATTTTTTCCACCATTTTAATGAATGTTTTATGTTATCTTTTCTTGCTGCTCAATTGTCCCAGCTCCTGTTACTGAACACAAGGGCCGCCTTTCATGACCTGTATCACTCCACACTGACATAATATACTTATAATTCTGGAAATTCCAAGGCATATATACACTTCATGGTAACTCCCAGGCAACTAAGCCCTCTTGGAGCTAGCAATTTTACTGTATTTCATTCCACAAAGGAAATCCGACCCCCAAAGGAAGCAGTAAGCTCTGGCCACCCCTATAGCTGATAACAAACCAAGACTTTCATCACATTTTTTGACCCATTCTTGGCTTTCAGGAATAACAACAGCTGCTGAAAGCAATACAATTTTTAGTTGTGCTTTTTTACCTTCCCCCCCTAGTAAGCATCCTTATGAGAGGCTGAGAGATTAAATAGCCTTGGGGTAAATCTATCTCCAACAGCTGTTGCCTCCAGCATTCTTGACTGTCAGTGACTTCATTGAAAACGTATGAGTGATCTTTCAGCATGTTCACAAGTGGAGAAACGTGTCAACTGGGAAATCTCTTTACCCCCAGCCCCATCTTCATGAATGTACACGGATGGTTGAATAGTTTCTCAAAATTCCCAGTGGTTCCATGACATTTCTTTCTTTATCTCCTTGGTTTTGTTTGTTAATCTTTCTTTAATGCAAAGATAGCTCTAAAAAGGATGAGCATGAATTATGTTTTGTCAGCCTGAATATTCCCTTCGAGGGCCATTTGTTTGGATATGTAAATCAGTTTTCATAATGTAAGAGGCTAGGGCAGAACTGACTTAAAGAGGACTGAAGTGAGGAATGTGGACTGAAAACCAAACAGAAAACTGCAGACCACTACAGGCAGTTCCCATTTCTCGTTGGTGCAGGTAGCTTTTACTTTGCTGGCCTCTCTGTAACACCCCCATTCCTGAGCACTGAAGACACAGATGGCACTTGGCCCCTGTCCCCTGACGTCCCAGGATGGCTCACTGACACTGTGTCCATCCCACTCCGTGTCCAAGGCCTCTGGCTGTGGGAGCACCTCCAGCCCATGGTCCAGCCCTGCTTCCCTCCCCACCTTGGCAGTAAGGACAGGAGGGGTCAGGGACTGGTCCTTAGCAAAAATGAAAGGTTTGCCTAAGTTTGACTTACAAATCTGCTCTGAAACAGAGATGTCTAGGGAGTCTGATAAATTTTTTTTTGTTGCTCTAGTCACTCTAGTATCTACACTAGCCGCTGCATACTTTGTGAGTATCTGAAGCTTTCGATTCCATTTATACCTTTATCAAACTCCATCTTAAGTTTATTCCCATTTTTCATATTGAGGAGGCTGATAAACAAATTTACTCCTTTGAGAACAGAAACTGGCTTTTACTTTCTAACTAAATATATCTAAGCACAATTTGGAAGCATTTGTTGATACGATAAATGTGACCTTTTAGCTTAAGTGGCTTTTGTCCACCTCTGATTTTTGGTGCTGGCTTTTGTGCATCCATGACTTTTGGCTCATCTATCACTCTTGTTTTTTCTCTTCACCTTGTGACAGTCTGCTCTTAATAGAGCTGCTATGGCAAGTCAGATCTGCAGGCTGGGACTGAATAGGACTTTTGATGTTTGTGAATTTCTGGCCCAACAAATGGTTTCTTTGAACTTGAACTGTAACCTCAAAATTACATTTAAATCAATAGTCTGAGAATTCATTCCTATTTTAAACTTCTGATTTCCTCTATCTGAGAATCTGTGAAAAAACCATTAGAACAGAATAAACTAGACATGTTTCACTTCCCGAAGATTTTGAATTGACAGAAGTATTCTCACTTGGTCATGGGCTTGCTTCTTCTTTCTTTTGTTAAGGTGAAAGTCACCTTGTTTGAAATGCTCCAGGAGGCACTTGCTTTTACTAAAATGCAGCATTCAGCACCTATTCCCATCTGAATTCATGAGAAAGTAAAGAGTCTTTGACTGTGTCTCACTTACCAAGCTACATGACTTGCCATTGATATTCTGTATTTGAATCTTGGTCTCATATCCGCTGGCAGTGAAACATTGATTACCTTCAACAGAGTGAGTATTTCATACTGCAGGCTTAACAGATGAACACTCTGAGGTAATTATATCTCATAAAAATGACCAGTCCTTTTCACTAGAATCATAACTCAATTAAGGATTTGAAGGATTATTGTCTCTTCTAAAGCACTTGAAAAGCAGACCAGAGCTTTTCTTCTATTTTGGGTTCAGGGAACTGCTGTGTCCAGTTTTGGGGAGAGTGTGTCTACCAGTCCTTCCATAATACTTGACCAAACTAAATTTCCAGATGTGCAAAGATTTTGTCACCTTGAAAGGTGACTCCTCTGGAACCACTGGATTATCATATCACAGAAACCCAGAGCAGGGTTTGGCAGCTGTATGAGGAGTGCTGAACCAGAGTGGATCTCTGCTGTCTCTGCTGAGGATTTACCAGGCTCTTAATGCTTATCATGCTTCTGCACAGGAGTGAGGTTTGCATGCTGGACAGGATTCAGATATGAAAGCTGGGGAATTTCCCTTGAAATCTCATTTATTTTCTACTGAAGTGTGATGCTGAAGTGAAAAAAAAAATTATCAATGAGAGAGACCTATGCTGTATTAACTGGCCTTTATAAGAAGATCTGAGGTTTTCTAAAGCATTAATAAGGAGGGATCAGCTGTGTTAATTTATACTTCCAGTTCACAAAATTGTCCAAGCATCTCCTACACAGTGCTTCAAAAGTAACATGAAATGATAAAAATACCCTTAAGTCTAAACTTTTATGAATAGATATCTTATGCTGTGAGGTAGAAGAATTATTATGAGTAAATGATGTAGCAGAAGGAAAGGACAATTTCGTGCATTCATATAAAATGACTGCAGTGAAATTTTGCAGCAAACAGTATTTATTATGCATAGGAATGTACCTGATCCCCCTGTAGCCAAACTGTCATCTCTGATGATAAGATATCTATTCATTGTATCACAGTTAGTGGGTAAAGAGAAGTAGAGAGCTGAATTGCCTGGCTTGAGGTCATGCTGCTGATCACTGGATGTCAGAGTTATTTATAAGAAGCACAAAGAGCTGCCCATTATGTTCCCACAGAATAAAGAGCTCCAAAGGGACTTACAGTTTGCAAGTTTTACACTCTTCATCTTGTTAAGCCTAGGGTTTGAAAATTTTGTCCTTGGGATATACATTTACTCTTCATATATTACAGTGAGAACAGGAAGAGACATTTACAAACTTTAGAAAATATGTGCAATGGTTTCTTACATCAGAGATTTTAATTTTTGTATTTGACACCAATTAAAAAGCAAAGGTGAAGTCTTTGTGGAAAAGAGATATTTTACCTCCGTGGTTCAAATGAACTGTCCGCAGTATATCAGCAAACAGTGCTCTTCTCAAGTACTTTCATGAATGTCAAGGTGACAATGTCTTTCACCCAATTAATCCCACAACTCCAATTTGACTGTGCTCCCACTCAAAAGACCTCAGGCCAGCAGGCCAGATTTCTTCTAGTAATTAGCCTTTAACCTTCCTAGTCTTTGCTTTTTCAATTGCCACTGACTCTGTGTCAGACAGGAGTTTTATGCTTCTTTTAAAGCCTGTTTCACTATGGCTCTTGCTTGACCTTTGGAGTATGTGAATTTATAAAGAAATTGTTTGAGAGAGACTTTTAAACAGCTATTTAAGAAAGTAAGTGCTGGGACTTCCCTAGAAAGGCAACTTAATGCTTTCCTTAATGTCCAGATGTGATTATGTCCTCCTGACCACTTTAGATTTTGTTCTTTTCTTTATGAAGTACAGAAAATGATAAATCTGCCAGCAATTGGTGTAATCAGTCTGTATATGTTAGAAGTAAACAGAGGTCATTTTACAAATTCAGAGATGACACAGTGCTGTTCTCTGTGCTCAACCCTAACTAGCCACTACTGTGCCCACATTGTAGATTAACTTGTATATATGGAGAACATTCTTCTGTATCAGACAGAACCAGAAAAATCCAACCATGTGTCCTGCACACTCCATCAAGAACAGTTTCCTTCATTATCAAAGGATAGCATCAGAAGTGGACATCTGGAGATGCAGTGCCTTTTCAAAGCCATGGTCAGCACTACAATGAAGTCCCAGATGACCATCAGATTTAATGGTGTATAAAAATAATTTAGGTCTCCTGGGTCTAGGAGCAACCATTCAGGAACCACAGAATCATCAAGGTTGGAAGAGACATTCAAGATTATTTTGTCCAACTGTCAAATCAGCACCACCATAATCACTTCTAAACCAATCCCAAGTGCCACATCCAGACAAGCCTTGAACACTTCCAGAGACAGTGACTCAAACACCCTGGGCAGCTTATTCCAATGCCAAATCATCTTGCAGTGATTTTTTTTTAATAGTATCTAATCTGAATCCCCCCTGCTGCAACTTAAGGCCATCTCCTCTCATCCTTTTCCTTGAAATATGGTAGAAGGGCCTGACTCCCACCTGGCTACAATCTCCTTTCAGGCAGTTGTAGAGAGTGATAAGGTCTCTCCTGAGCCTCTTCTTGTCCAGACAAAACAGATCCAGCTCACTCAGCAGCTCCTCATCAGACTTGTGCTCCAGACCCTTCACCAGCCTTGTTGCCCTTCTTTGGACATGCTCCAGCATCTCAATGTCCTTTTTGAAGAGAGTGACCAAAAACTGAACACAGTACTCAAGGAAGATAAGTGTTCTGGAATTTCAAGCCCAGAGAAACACCGTTTGAAAGAATTCCAGAATGATAAAGTATCTCTTAGATTTTTGTTTCATTTGGCAGAGTCTAGAGGCAGCTCTGAAGGCTGCTGGCTGAAGCTGATGAATCTAGAGGTGAATGCAGATTTCCAGAAAGAAAATTGAGGTTCTTAGGGATCCAGTTGATCTGAACTTATTTGAATGTGGAGAGCTGATGGCAAAGTTGGTGCTTCCACAGTTCCCTAATGCATTCGTTCACCACACTCAGATGGTTTCTGGACTCCCAGAGTTCCCTTTATTTTCTGTCCTCTAAATGAGACAAAGAAGAGTTTAAATAAATACAAGTGTGTATGAAGAGCAGAGGGCTTGATACCTGTGGAGGTTTTATGAAATGCTCAGATAAGATTTTTTAAATCACTGAAAATTTCATCAGGCCTGAATTCAGCCTACATGGAAATCCCCATGAATTATATGGAAACTCTTGTAGGAAGAACCCTGGACCCCCTGATCTATTGTCAAACACACTTTTGGGGCTGGCAGAATTCCTAAAGACCTTATCAATGACCTTCCTGCAAGCGTTGGAAAGCTGCTGTGAGATCTTCCCAATGCCTCCTTTTTCCCAGACTGAACAAGCCTCTTTTCACAGGTCAAACACTCCGGATTGTAGTTACCTTGCTTTCCCCAGAAGGTCCTGAGTCCTGCTCCTGGTTGTGTCCTGGCTGGAGACCTAATCCATGCAAAGCCATCTATTTTCCCCAGCTCAGTAGAATTGTGTTATTGGCTATAGGTGATTGCATAGAGTTTTGGAAGGGCTTTTTCCAGACAATCAATAATCACAAGCAGATATCAATTATATTTTGACATGACAGAGATTCTGATGCTGAAAAATCAGTGCTGATCTCCAAAGGGGAGACATAACTAAAGAAAAAGTCATGAACAAAGCAGCTGTTGCAACTGCGCATTTGTCCATGAAGTTCTTAGGCTGCACTCAACCTTTAGTGATTAGTAATCAAACAAATTGATTGGCACTTAGCTATTCTGCTTTGAATGACAGGTATGCATACCTTAACAATATGATAATAATAAAAATTAAAACCAGTTCTTGCAAACTACTCCTGTCACTCACAGAAAAATTCAGAATGATCTGCATAATTTTGGAAATTATTTCATTCCCTGAAGCATTTGAAATGGAGCTGAGCAAAACCTACTCTGTATTTTGTGAAGGAGCTGCTGAAACTGAACTACTAAAAAATGGTGGCAAGCAAGAATTAAATTAAGTTCTATAACTGCAGATAAGTATCTACAGCATAAGTCCTTTTAATACCTTCAAAGACTACTCATTTTCTTAGTTAGTGTGTCTGTTTTTAATGACTCACATTTCAAAGCAACAATAAAGCATATATTCAGGTGCTTTTAATGATTTTTTTCTTTCAAGTCCAGTGAAAAATGTGCATAAGAAGCATTTAATTTGCTTAGAAATAAATTTGTTGTCCTTGAGTTTCATTTGTCCTCCTTAATACCATTTCAGAGGTTTGCAGGTTATCATTAGATGTGTTTTGCCCCTAATAGGTACGTTCTTCTGAGTATGGTGTCATATATCTGATAAAAAGGACAAAATGAACTTGTCCTAGATAAATCTTTTTTAACAAGCTTGGTGAACTTAAATTAACTAAAATATTCCAATTTCCAAATGTATGTTCCTGAATAGAAGAGTGAAGATGAAGCTCTCATATTTTTCAGAAACCTCACTTTCTTTTTTTCTTTTTTTTCTCTTCCAGTGCTGTATTTCTCCTCCTATTGTGGGACAGGCAAAGGAAGGAAAATAAATGAGGCAGCATCTCAAATTGAAAATCTCTCCCGTAAATAAGTTTCTCTCTATTCTTTGTTTCACCAGTAATGGACTTGAGTGGAATTATTTACGAGGTGCCCATTTCACCTCAATATAACCACAGACATTATTTAGACAGCAGCATAATTGTGAATAGCATTTTCAGAGAAGTAAAGGTCACTGTCTCTAGCAAAGCACTGCTCACCTAAATTAAGATGTGAAAACGGAAGTTATCAGCCTTCATCTGATCCTCGACTAGAAAAGTGAAGCTGTACGTTCAGACATACTCACAACTCCTGCCTCTGTTTTTAAAGGAAAATCAGGGAGAAGGAAATGCATCTTGGGGAAGAAACATTGCATGGCCAACTGGAATGGAGATGCTAAGGCACAGGAACAGCGTGAGGCAAAGGTAATTCATTTAGCATGTTAACAGGTAGATTCTGTGTGACTGCAGTGTGGCTAAGCCAGAACTGGTGGCCCTGTTGCTAGCTCAGGGCAAGCCAGCTGCCCTCCCCTATGATTTGGGTGCCACAAGCCCATGCTAGAGCCCAATTTGCCACAACCCCACTGCTGTGGGTGAGTTTGCTCAGAGCCTCTTACGTGTAGGGCTTTGGAAAGCATTCTATGCAAATCCATTTCTCTTGAACTGGCACATCTTTTTTTAAGACTATTTGGATCAACATCATCACTTTCAGGAAGTTTATTTTCTTTCCAGAGTAATTGCTAATGTCTAGAATGCCTTAATAGTCCTTTGTAGTTATTAGCTTATGAATTAATACAATCAGGATCTTGGTGCCAAACTCCTTCCCAGTTCACAAACAGCACAATCTCATTAAAGCCAGGAGTTTCCATGGGGAATCCATCAGGAGCAGTTTTGGCCTTGAGTTCTCATAATAAGTAGAAAGCAGCGCCTAGAGCAATGCCTCTTGGCAGAGTCCAGCATTCCATCAAAAAAACAGACAATTAGCAAATGATTAGTATTCACAAACCATGAGAAGCTGCCAAAAATTATTTTCTAATAGGCTACAATGACCTTATTGGGGTAGATTTTTGCTGGACTGACAGTTCCAGCAGTCGGGCAGATTGTGTGGGGGACCATCTTCTCTTGATTTGTCAGAGACAAATCATTCACAGGAGGATGACAGTGCCTTTACTTCGGGCAGCAAGAGGCACACAAGGGCTGGATGCTGTGACAGCTGGGCATGAGAAGTTACCCAGGACACAAATAGTCTGTTACCATGGGGCATCTAGGGTGAGTCCTTCTGTTCAAGCATCTTCTTTTGTGAATGGATGATTCTGTTTATCCAGTAATTAAAAGGCTTCTTATATAACATAAGTTGCAGAGTGGACCCTAAAGTGGACTTAGGCCTTGCAATGCTTGGCAAAGTGATTAGTGCATGGAGGAGGAGTAATCCAGAGTAGTCCAGAAGAAAGGACTGGAACTCAGGACTCTTCAGTCAAGTGAGTGATCTCACAAGGCTGTGGAGCCAGACTTATTTTTGCTTCCTTTACCTCACCCAAAATTCTTGAATTCTCTTCCATACAGTGGGCCAGCTTTAACAGGAAGCACGAATAATATATCATCTCCAGAATAACTGTGAGTGTGAGAACAACAGGGATCTGTTGCCCAAGAAAAACTATGCCATAAAAACTAGGGTGAGGAGAACTTTTTCTCTGGTGGCACTTCCTCTTGAAGGCCAAGCTGCACAGCTACAATACATCCAAGGTCTTTCTGGATTCCAGGGCACCATGAGCATGAGTTCATGTAGGAAAGCCAAGTCATGTACCCAGGTACTGGGACTTGAATCTCCATGATGGTCCTAAGCATGGTTTTTATGCAGCTACTCTGTTCTGGACTTGTGAGAGTTGGCATGAGGCCTCTTATGTGTCAGTTGTCCCCAACAATACAGAGAGCAGGGAATATTTAGTTATATGTACATGTAATCTTGGTGCTGAAGATGAATAGGCTGAATAAACCACTGAAAGCTTTCTGCTGACTGTCAAAAGAACATAATGGGTCAGCTGAGACCAGAGAGTTAGTTTTAGGTGGATAAAGCTGCCATCAATTATTGTGGAGGCTGATTTGGTGTCATGAGATAATTGGTAGGCAGCAGCCACAGCCCCACAGCAGCCACAGTGCTGTCAGATTTGTGTTCAATCACAGATTTAAACTCTGGCAAGAAGTGATAGCTTGCCATGGAGCACTTTAATTTTCTCTAAAGGAGCTCCCCAGAAGCACATTCCTGGCACAGTGTTTGATAGCAAAACTGGACCACTCTGGTGCAAGACAAGAATATACAAATCTCAAGCAGCTATCAGAGAGCAGTTGGAGTGTCCAGGACTCCAACTGGACAAGAATGTGCAGGATAGAAAGAGCTAATGGAGAAACCTGAATAACGTTATGCAAATCAGAACTAACACAAAAATATAGCAACGAAAATCAGAAAATTTACACACAGCTTTTCCCTGAAGTTACTTGAGCTTCCCCAGTAAGTTAAAAGTAAACTTTTTACTGTGTTTGGCTAGCTCAACTGCCTTGAAAGGGCATCACAGTTGATTCTATTTCCTTAAAGCCCTATGGATAAACCAGAAGACAGAGCTTTGTGGTTTAAACCCAGTTGGAAACTCAGCCCCACAAAGCTGCTCGCTCAGCTCCCCCTCAATGGGATGGGGTAGAGAATCAAAAAGGTGAGAGAACTTATGCGTTGAGATAAAGACAGATTTGTGGGTAAAGCAAAACCACTGTGCATAAAATGTGGAATTGATTCACTCCTTCCCATGAGCAAGCACGTGTTAACCCATCCTTAGGGAAAGCAGGGCTCCATCATGCATAACAGTGTTCTGGGAAAAAAATACTCTGAAAATCACTCCAAAAACTTCTCTCCTTATTTCTTTTTTCCCAGTTTTATACAATGCCGTACAGTATGGAATATCCCTTGGGTCAGTTGGGGTCAACTATCCCAACTATGTCCCCTCCCAACTCCTTGTGCACCCCCAGCCTCATCACTGGTGGGGTGGGTGAGGAGCAGAAAAGGCCTGGACTCTGTGTCAGAATTGCTGGGCAGTATCAGAAACATCCCAGTGTTATCAAACTGTTTCCAGCACAAATCCAAAGCACAACCTCATGCCAGGTAGGATGGAGAAAATGAACTCTATCCTGGCCAAAAGCAGAACCCAGAGGCACTTTGACGATGCTGAAAGCACATTATCAGATTCTGGTAAACTAAAGGAAGCAGCCTTGCCTTGCTGGTTTACTGCTTTCCTTCCCTGGGCTGGTAGCTGAAAACCAATCCAGGAGGAAGCATAAACATGGAAAAGAGCAGAAAATACTAGAGAAAATATTACTTCCTCACCTGGAAGCCTGAATGCAGCAGAAGTGAGACATGGCAAAAATGGAGGTGGGAAAAGGCAGTGGTTGGTTTCAGAAATCATCACAGGAATGGAAAACCCACACATGGGAATTGAAGGGATAGATTTACAAAGGATTTCATACAGCATCTTCCTGTAGAACTTGAAGGAGCACATAGAGACCCTTGGAGAAAGGAGGATGTCAGAATAACATATAGGCAAAAAATATATGGAATAACATGAAAATGGGTGCTATTTCTTACCACAATTATTAGCCAACAGTATACAGATGATAAAAGAACAATTTTGTGTTGTAATGAATGCTACAGAGAGAGCAGTATCATGTGACAGCACCACCCGAACAAAATAAAAATAAATACATACACAAATACATATTTTCTTAAATCTGTGTGCTTGGAATTATGCACCTGAATTAATGCAGGAATTTTCATTAGCTGGAATTTTTTACACTCATGTTCAAAAATACTAGTTTAAAATTATTTAATAGGAGATGATTGATGATTCTGCTAGAGAGGACAAGAGTTTTCATTGAGATATCAATGTTCCAGGTTAAAGAACGATTTATCTAGGGACAGGATCAGCCACATGTGTGGCTGTATTGCCTAACAAGTGTAGCACAGACTGCCATCAGTGCATGCTATTGTAGTTTGCTGTTGGCTCACCACCTCCAACTCAGTGCCCATTACCAGCACAGCCTTTTTGCCTTGAAGGCTGGGGCAAATGGAGTCATCCCAAGCTGCACTCCAGCTGTCTGAGCCTCAGGGTATTCAGGTATTAAGCAGCAAAGTGGAGGACTTGAAGTTTGCTGACAAATGGCACTATATAAAAACAAGATATTTGCAAAAAATGGAGACTGTCACAACACTGACTGGTGCCAGATCAGCTGTTCTTGGGCTGTGCAAGTACTGTCCCTCTTAGTTCTTCCAGACACAAGGGGGGCATAACAGGCTTGCGGATAAGCATCCCTTTGCTACTCAATGACCTTACCCGGCAATTCAAAGGGATCTGAAATATCTATATTCTGTTCTTTATACAAAGTGTTCACATCCTTCCTAATTACTACCTATTCCCATAAGCATCTTAACTTCCTTTTCTTAATAACCTTCTAGATTTCAGCAAACAGACACTGAAACAATGGCTGCTGCTACTTTGTGCTAGGTGCAGTATAAAAATAGGAGGGAAACTTTTCTTTGAAGACATCAAGAGCTAAATAGATTGAAATAAATTGTGGAAGGGGAAATACTGGGCAAGAGGATGAAGTGATTAATGCTTAATTACAAAATCAGTCAATGGGAGAGAGAGGAAAAGGATGTGCAGATTCCTCCCCTTAAGGAACAAGTAGTTTATCATTTCACTTGCCTTGTTTCTGTTACTGATTCTGATGAACACAATTTCCCTTCTTTCCCCAGAACAAGTGCACCTACCCAACATGCCAACAGTTCCACAATATTTTCTGCCTGAGAGGAGAAGACTGACTCTTCCCTCTTTCCCCTCAGGTTGTGCTGTGCAGCTGTGATACCAGTTCTTTAATCATAGTGACAAGCAGAGAGACTTTATGCAAATGCAGGCAAATAGCGTTTGACATTTATATGAAGATGATAAAGACAAACATTGGGGGGTGTTTCAGGAGTGGAGAATGTTTACACTACTAGCACAAGAGAACATGGAAATTTAAGCAAGCAAAACTCCCAAGTCTGAGCTGACATGAGTTCAAAGATGGAATGACCTTGCTGGCTAAGTGGATGCTCCACAGGCTGTTAAATACATTAAATTGAAGTGCAGCATCTGGTTTAATATTGCTCTTTCCAGGATACACCTGCCTTTATCCTCCTTCTCCTACCATCTTTTCCAACAGATTTTTTGCATCATGTTAAACCTTGTATTGATATTTTTGTTTGTCAGTTCCCCCATGTGAATTTAGAAAGACAGACAGGAGTTATGAATAGCTACCTTTTGGGAACTTCAGAACATCTGTGGCTTGATCTAAATTCTACCAAAGGATTTTTCTGTTGACTTCAGCAGGCACCACCTTATCCTATTTATACAGCATCTAACACAGCTGTAGACAAATCCCAGATAAAAATAGAGGCACTCCTGTAATAGCATAGCAATAATAAAATAATATTATCTATAACAGTACTAGCTACATGGATATGAGTTTTCCAGCTGCTCTTTTTCTGTGGATGCTCCAATTTCTAACTTGACTTTGAGGCAGAAAAGCAGAATACTAGAGGAATATTTGCACAAGCCATTTTGATGCACCATGATTAAATTCCCCCATCAACAGATAAAGCCTTTCTATTTCAATCTTTCTTTAGAGAAAGTTGCAATGTATCCACTTACAATTGTAATACTGTTCTCTAGCTGGAAGCACAAGAATAAGCCTCTCACCAAGATACTCTCAGTATTAAAAGTGAAACCTGCAGGCACTCTGGGTCCTGTGTACACAAAAGTAAGATAACTCAGTTTGTTACAGTTTGTAGTTTTTGACTGGAATTTGCCTAGATTGTTTTATTTTTGTTATCAGAGATGAGAGAAGAATTCAGTCATGAATCATATGTCATCTTCTTTGTATCTAGAAATTCACCCTTCTTTCTAGCTTACATTGTTAAACTTTCTTAGCATCTTATGTATCATTTCCTGCAGAGATTTTTGGATTATCTGGGAAATAATTAGATGTTATAATTTACTGGGTGTTTAGATCCTAGTTGTATTGCAGGGTCCTTTATCAGAAAGCCTTTCTTTTTTCAGGGGATTGATAGAACAATTAAGTTCCTGGAAAAGTTCTGTCTTTTTTTTTTGTCAAAACAAATTAAGTAAGCTATGGATGCATATTCATCTTAGGATATTATCATCCTCCTACATATTTTATGTAAACAAGTGAGGATTGATCATCACAGAGTCACAAGGTGAGAACTGTGTTAGCTGATCTGTAGGAATCAGCTATTTCTAAACATCTATATGACAAATTTCCCTTCCTGTCAGTCTTCCATATCTTGCTTCTGAATGCCCTACACAACTTAGGATGAAAAATAACTGCTACAAAAATGACCATATTGTAACATACACAGCAAATCTTATTCATTTTTTTAAAGTCAATCTGTTCCCACAAAGTGGACTTTTAATTCAGAGGCCTTATCACTCATTGCCTGGAAGACATATCAGCACAGCCCCTGGGTGAGCATTCCTCTAGCATTTAACTGTCTCCTCACCTCTCCATTTCTCTGGTGCCCACTGAGGAATAAGTGCAGGTGTTTTCTAACACACATTGTATTTTTCCTTTTACCAGTCCACACATTACACACCCCATGTGCCACCATCCACAAGCAAGGGATAGGTCTGGTGTTTGTAGAAGAAGGGGAAGAAAGCAAAGAGTAACTCCAGACTTCCCTGCCCAGCCTTTCTCTCACTTTCCTGTGGAACTGAGAAAACACAGGTCCTCCACTTTGACTCATTTGACTTTAACACCTAAGCAGAGCTGAGTGAATGTCAGGGAGCTGCAGTTTATCATCTGAGGAATCGCTCTTCGGTTGGTGTCTAAGTCCTGGTCACCATGGAGTGTAAAACTGGCTGGCAAAACCTGTCCTGGCCATTCAGGTGAGATCCCTCATTATGTGCATGGAGTTGCTAGCTAAGAAAACAGATCTATAATTTAATGAATATACTATATGTCTCATCAAACATTATGGATTCTGATTTTCTGAGGTACATCAGAAGGATTGTGTTGTCTGCATTGAGTGCACAGGAAAGACACTGTACCAAACTCAAAGGCAACTCAACGGTTTACAACACCCTAATTAACACCTGGGGGCAATAACAGGACAATGACTCATGGCCCAGAGTTACTGCTGACGCTGTGAGTTAATATATTGAAGGACTATACATAGATAAAAGCAACTGAAGATATAAAGTCAGTCATTCCAAGATAACACTTACCTTTTCTTATAGAAAGCTACTTCAAGAAAGCAATTCAGTCCACCTTGATTAAGGAAGGTGAAATAAATCACACTGCAGATGTTCCTCACATTCTCTTTAAAATAGTGGGAACCTTGACAATTAGCTTTAATTAGACAGCCTGCTTTAAGGTATTAGATTTCATGAAGAAGGATAATAAAAACAATACTGGGTTTTATTTGAAGAATATTGAACTTATTGTTGTCAACATGGCAAATTTTCTGACCACACCAAGATGTGTCAAGTCACTACAGGGAGGGGATGCCATCCAGAGGGATCTAGACAGATTGGAGAGGTGGGCCTGTGTGAACCTCATGAAGTTCAACACCAAGTGCAAGATCCTGCACCTGGGTCATGGTAATCCCAAGCTGGGTGGAGAATGGACTGAGAGCAGCCCCAAGGAAAAGGGCTTGGGGGTGTTGGTTGGTGAAAAGCTCAAGAGGACTCAATATTGCACTTTGGGCTGCATCAAAAGAAGTGTGCCCAGGAGATCAAGAGGGGTGATTCTGCCCCTCTACTCTGCCCTTGTGACACCCTGGAGTTCTGCATTCACCTCCTGGGCACCTATCCCAGGAAAGACATGGACTTGTTCTCAGAGGAGGGACACTGAGTTGATCACAGGACAGGAGCACCTCTCATAACAGGATGAGAGAGGTGGGGCTGTTCATGGCGAAGAGAAGGCTCTGGGGAGACCTTTTAGAACCTTCCTGTACCTGAAGGTAGGCCTACAAGAAGGCTGGAGAGGGACTTTCACAGTGTAGTGATAGGACAAGGGGGAATGGCATTAAGCTGAAGAAGGGCCAGTTTATATTGGATATTAGGAAGAAATTCTTTATTGTGAGGGTGGTGAGGCACTGGAACAGGTTGCCCAGAGAGTTTGTGGAGGCCCCCTCCCTGGAGATGTTCAAGACCAGGCTGGATGGGGCTCTGAGAAACGTGATGTAGTGGAAGGTTCCCTGCCCATGCCAGGGGGTTTGGATCTTTAAGGTCCACTCCAACCCAAAACATTCAATGATTATACAATATTCAATATGAGGAAAGGTCAGCAATGCATTCAAGTGGAACACATCTAAGTTCAAGCATTACAACTAAAGGTAGTCCACTAAATGTATGTTTTGCTGTGGCTATGTGTCTAAAGAGGATTCTTTCAAGGTTACAGTTTAGAAATACTTTTTTAGATCACTGACCCAGAAGAGCTTTGCAATGTCTCTAAAGTAGCTGTTGCAATGTGTTACAGTACATAACGTAGGGAAACTTTAGTTCAAAAATCAATGTTCAATAAAGTCAAACAACTACTTTCCTAGTTGTCATAGTTTATTGTATCAAGGCCATACTTAATGTAGTTTTAGTCGCTGTGTCATTGATCCAATTGATTGGAATGGCTTCTCTTGAGCTCTTAATTTACACAGAATCTTTGTGGAGGAGAGGTATTCAGCCTGGGCACCGGAATATAGAGAAAAGAATAATTCTAGTTAGTCAGGAAAGTGATTTGTTGAGTATTTTTTACATCTGATTTGGATGACTCTGAGATCACATTTATGGGTTAAAACCAGTTGCAGCTTCACTGTAGGTAGAAGCACTATTGGTTGTTGGACTAATATAAATAAGGTCAGGAGTAAATATTGAGTCTTATGTACAAAAAGGATTCTATTAACTGTGACTTTCCCTGCACAGGGATCAATCAGATACAAACCCTAATTGTTCTGTTCTGCTCTGATGGACCAGAGCAGCTGCAAAAGAAGCTTATCCAATTCCCTAAAGCAGGGAGGTAACTTCCAGTGCTGTTGGTTTTAACTTGCCCTGTCAAGAGCCTTCTGTCAGAAATGAGACAGGCTAGGGGGTGGAAAAGTGACCTGTGGCTGTTTGGCCCTTGTATCTCCCAGGTTTATCTCAGATGTGAGCTGTGGCTGGTGTGGCAGGAGGATGTAGTAAGCCATTTATAACAAACTTGTTCTTCACTGTGTTATTTTAGACATTCTAACCATGGATTAGACAATGAAATCAAAATCCTTAGGGCCTTTGGGGTGCTCTGGATTTCCTTGACTTACTGTTGTCATCACTTCAGAAGCAGGTGAAAGCCCTTGGAAAGATCCCACAAATGGTTTTATTTCCATCAGCCCACAGATGAAGAAAAATCCTAGATGCAAGTAGGTACAAATAGTGTCTTATATTACTCCCAAAAAGACCAAGTATTTGAACAGTCTGGCTGTATAGAAGTGGGTATGAGCTGTAGATACTCTAAGAATCTTGTGATATGACTCATCTCATCTATTTTAAGCAATCTGCAAGTTCAGCATCCATTTTTTTTTCTCATCTGGACTCCCTACATACCTTGGGATGTAGGTAGCTATGGCTGGTGACCAGAAACTCTCTGGAAATGTTTGTTTTCTCTGCACTTATGACAGAGGGAGAGTAGATATCTAGTTTTAACCCTTCATTCAAAAATGAATGATAGATATTTATAATTCAAACTAAAGAGATGATTCTACAAGCAGAAAGAAGCAGATTGCATTTAAAACAATTTGCTTCTCATTCTCTGGTCAAAGATAGGCACAAGAAATGTATTTTAGCCCAAGGCTATAAAAAACTTCATGCAAATTTCAGATAACTTTCAAAAATATGTAAGGCAGAATATTAGAAAACCCAAAATTTCTCACAGCACTGTTGATAATGAAAGAAATTACTTCTTTTTAGATTTTGATTTTAGTACTTTGGCTAAATTCCCTGCAACAATTTGTGGGCCCAGGCCTAACTTAGGCAGAATTCAAAGATCACTTAGACTTAACTCTTGGTCTGTAAGACTTTTTAATAACTTAAAAATCTTCTTAATAGCAACAGAAGGTTATAAAGGCAAAAGATATAACAAAAGCTGTATCCTCTAGGGATGGCCCAATGCTTACAGGGTGAATTTGTTGCAGGTACAAAAGCTGTATCCTCTAGGGATGGCCCAATGCTTACAGGGTGAATTTGTTGCAGGTACCAAACAAACATGAAATTAAATCAACTGCATGTGTTAATTACTTGGCTAGCTCAGTGAATGTCCTGAGAACATGAGAGAAAGGAAAGTGCAAGGAAAGAGATAACATATTGTCCTTTCATATAATTAATAAACCAACAGGAAAAATAGAAACATATGAAGAATAATTTCTGCATAGACACTTTGTGAAGTTTTTCTAGTGCTTATGGAAGTATTAGGGGCGTGACACAGGACATACAGCATCCACTGAGGCCCCTACTCCTCATGGTGTGCCGAGCAAAAGGTTAAGAGCATTACAGAATAGCTTGAACAATGGGCTTCTCCCTAAAATACATCAGCCATTACTCACTGGCAGTCAGAATCTTCTACTTTATGCTCTAGAATGTTTCTTGTTTTGGTTCTCTTACCTTTGTGATACCAAGCTACCAGGAACGAGAGAGATCAAACAATAAAGTTCTGAAATCCCTCAAGATGTACTACTTCAGGGCATACTTTTCCTGGAGAGGAAAAAAAGTAGAGAAAATCTTGGGAGGTTGATTTGGCTGCCTTTCTGAAGGCAAGTCAGCTGCCAGACTTTCACTGTTACTCAACTGATATTTCAGCGAGGATTATAGTTATTGTGAGTTTGTGAAGCAGATGAAGGCAATGACTCTTGCACTAGATTGGCTCAGAACAGAAAAAGAAGGTCTTTTCACTCAGATAGCTCTGAATCACAAGACTGTTGTTAGCAGCATTTTTTTTAATATGCAATTTGTAAATTATTTGTTTCTTCATTAAAGAAATCCAAGGGCCAATAGAGCCAGGAAGACAATGGACACGATGAACACATATGTAGAAGAATGTTATAACAAAGAAAAACCACACAATACTAGAAAGATGTTTGTTGAACATTTTCCTTCACAGGTTTTGGAGGGCCAGCAAAGCAAAATATTGAAGATTTATGCTAGTGAAGACCAGACTTTCCTTAGTCCTTTAGTCCTGGTCAACTTGATGCCTAACTCGACATTCATGTTTTTTCTATGGTTTTATCTAAACAGTAAAACCAGAGAAGATAGAGTTGAAGCTTTTCATGGCAGAGACTGACTTTGATTTATATAGCAACTACCAAATTAGATATTATTGCAAGAGCAATAGTAGCTTTGACATAGCATGTGCCAATTTGCTTTCCCAAAATCATGTCATTTTTAGAAGTTCTATACAAGTTCAAAACAAATTCTAGCAAATGTTTTAATTCATTCCAGATTTTGACTCTTTAGGGTTTACTCTAACAATATTTTCTAGTTTTATGTGATAATTTCAAGACCAATAAATTGAGTTTTTTTCACTTTATTTTATGACTGACAACTACAATTCTTTCTGCATTTACAAGACTTCAGGAGCTACTGTCTTCAGCAAAATGCCAACATATCATCATGAAACAGCAAACACTAGTAATTATGTGTTGGGAAAGCAGAAGATGACAACTCCTCACCTTCAAATGACTATATATAAATGTACATTGCAAAGAGGAAGTGTTAACTGCTTCTAAATATCAAGATGAGTTCAATGCTGTGATTTTGTGTCAGCCTTAAAGGAAAGATCCACTCACTACTCTATATAACATTTAATCAAGTACAAATAGTTCCGTGCTCATCCTTCTTCCTTGTTCTCTGTCTCTTTCCTTTATGCCTTGGGGATACTTCCCCTCCTCTGCAAGAATATTAAAGTAAATATATATTCTCAGATTTCAGAGAGCAGTAATTACAGAATAGAGAGATCAAATTTCCACAGCTTGTAATTTTCATTACTTCATCCCTTGCTCAGTGATGTGAGTAGACAAGCTCCAAGAAACAGCTGAAGCCTGGTGTGGAGGACTGATTTTACCATGAGAAGAGGAGGGGGATTAAGTGGGGTGTAAAGGGCTTGAGAACAGATTCAAATGCACAGAAGAGGTGGGGAGAGGCAGAAGGAATGATACTGCAGAGAGGGGCAATTTTTGACATAAACCCACAGAATTAACTTATCTTTTGATCACCAGGCCCTTGAGAACCTCAGTTAAAGTGGTTGTAGGAGAGAAAATTGGTGGTGAAGCAGCCCCCTCCCTTAACCCATTTGAGATGGTGTCGGGTGTCCTGTTCTCCTGTTCCCAAATGTGACAGTGTTATTTCTCACAGAAGAGGTGTCAGGTGTCCTGTTCTCCTGTTCCCAAATGTGACAGTGTTATTTCTCAGACAGAAGTCTCAGAACTGGGATCAGCAGAATTTTACATACATGCATTTGAAAATGAACAGAAATAAAAAGACAATAGTCATCCATCTGCATGATCCTGAAGTCCCAGAGCTCTCACTCTTCCTTTTGAACTCAGCAGGGTTAGAGTCTCCATGTATTTCCAAGTGGTCATCTCCAAGGATCAGATGGGATTAGATGGTGAGGAGACACTTAAACCCTTTGTTCCTTCATTCCCATTGACACTGTCTGTGAAGAGGAGTGATCCCATTAGATATCTGCTTGCTTCAAGGTGTTCCCTACTTCCTCTCCATTGTGGGAGGACAATGCACACAGGAGAATTACTGTAGGAGGATGAGCCTAATTATGAACATAGTCCTCTGTGGCCTCAATCTTCCAATCTTCCTCACTCATTTGGTGGTCCAAAACAACAATGCACCACACTGCATTTAAGCCCCCAGAGACACCGAAGAGAAAGACAACAGTTTTGAGGGTTCTCATCAAAATAAGTACAAAACATAAGCCAAGCTGGAAACTCTCCATATGAATTTATATTGGATTTTGAACTGCCTGGGAGTCCTCAGTTCTAGACCTCAAAGTCCCTCATCACCAGGCACTGACAAGCAAAGGAAAATGTAGAACAAAAAATAAATCTTATATTGCAGCTTGGTAAGTGTTTTAATGCAGAGAAACCCAGTGTTTTTACAAGACAGTCCTTCAGAAGCATCAGTCAAAGTGCCCTCCTAATGGAGGGTTTGAAAAACAAGGTATAATCTGCTGCAGTCCCATGTAGGGCTACAAGACACTCATCTAGAAAATGAGTGCCATTTGTAATGAGCAGAGCTCACCTCCAGGAAATTCCACTCCACAAATCACCAGTGGTCCCCACAGCACCACTGATGGCCTCAAACTTCCTTGTTCCATCTTCTCTCTTACTCCCCATAATGGAGGCTTCCTTTCCTTCATGTTGAGTTGTGTTTGTTAGCTGGTGTGTTGGCTGGTCTGGCTGAGGCAGTTTTCGTCCCTGATCTACATTCATACATGATAAGCAGGATAGAATTTGTCAGCATACCAGCTGGAGTTTGCAATTATAATTGTCACTCTCTCCAGGTCCAGTCTTGCTGTTAAAAACTATTCAGAGTTCACAGATAGAGAAAAAACCCACAACCCTTTTCTATATTCCTTAGTCATAGAAAATCCCTGACCTCAGTTGCCCACACTGACTTCTGTTTAAGATCTTGGCCCATCAGTAATGAGTGTTCATGTGTGTATTTACAGCCACAGGTAAAGCTGACATCCATTGTGTCGTGCAGGACTGTCAGATCTCATGAGGGGCACACAAAGATCCATTTGACCTACACTGCTGGGAAGGTGAAAGGTGTCGTCTGAATTTTCATGTAAGACAGGAAGCTGGTTTGTAAGTTGTAGACAGCTCAAGGTACTGAGCTGCTCTGGACATCTGACACTTTAAAGATCCTTGTACTTAGGAGCCCTGTAGCAGAACACCATCCTGTACCTCACTGCAAGCTCCCACATGAGCCCATGTGGCAGACACCGTGTGTCTCAGGATGCAGTTTAGTTCCTGCCCTGATACATCTTATCACCTCTTCAATCAAACTGGTGTCTCTAGCAGTTACCTGGGGACTTGGATACAGAAAGAAACCTATTTGAAATTTAAAAAGATTGACAGAACTAAGAGTCAAACTGACATGAAAGCAGCAAAGGCTGGATTGAGCAGTGGAGGGCAGGATGGGGCAGGAATACCTGAGCTGGTATCCCCAGCTCCAGTGCTGGGATATCACACCATGTCACATCATGGTGTCAGGTTCTAGCACTCTTGTCCTACATAATGACTTCCACTCTATAAAAAAGATGGGGGCAAACTTTTCAGCAGGGCTTGTTGTGACAGGAAAAGGGACAATGGTTTTAAACAGAAGGAGGGACATTTTAGGTTAGTTATAAAGAAGTTTTACACAATGAGGATGGTAAAACACAGGCACAGGTTGCCAGAGATGTGGTAGGTGCCCTATACTTGGAAATATTCAAGGCTGGGACAAAGCTCTGAGCAGCCTGATCTGTGAGAGATGTCCCTCCGCACATGGCAGGAGGGGTGGACTACATGAACTAAAATGCTCCCTTCCAACCCAAGCCATTCTAAGATTTAGCTTGAGAGATAAATAGGGGGAGTGGTTGTGGATGAATGTTCTAGGCTGTGATTTTTCCACCATTTTATTTAAGTGTATCAACTTGCCTTGAGTGTCAAGTGTCCACAGCTGTAAACTCTAACTGTTTTGGGAGGATCACTAGCTTCAAAAAGGAGAGACAAATTGGGTACTGCAGTGGCATCACTTAAAGAGCTTTTAAAATTCTTACAAATCTTTACAAATCAAACCTTTGCTTATCCTTTCCAAAGAGAAGGAGAGGAGGAAAAAGGAACCGAAAAGGGACTTAAGCAGGGAAATCCTGCTCCCCTTTCCCTTCTGGGAGGGAAATCTTGGCTGGAGGGAAGCGGGGCAGGAGGGTTAAGGGGGCACCGAGACGCTCGGGAGCTGAGGGCACCGCCTCTCCACCTGCCTGCCCGGGATGCTGGGGGGGACAGCGGGGACAGCGGGAACAGCCCCTGCAGCCTCCGTCGGCTGAGGGGCTCCTGTGCTAGCCCCGGGCAGGGCCGGGCCTGTGGCGGGTCGGGGGAAGGCCGCTGGATGGCAGCATGGCCCCGCCGGGGACTGCGGCCTGCCGGGCCCCGTCCGCAGCGCCCCGCACGGAGGGCCGCGGGAGGAGGGGACTGGGCGGCACGGCCTAAGTTAGTGCTTTCCTTCACCAGAGTCCTCCTTAAAAACAGAATGAAAGGAAAATTGCTTTAGGTTTCTTTCTGTTTTTTTTTTTTTTTTTAGTACTCAGTGGTAAGTACCGTGATACGACCGAGGCAGCGTTTAGCAGATCTTTGGTCACTGCACCCCCAAAGCATCCCCAGAGTCTCCTGTGGCCACTTCCCCATAATTCACAGCCCCTGACCAGGCTCCCTGACCAGGCTCTGGGTGTGAGGGATCCTGACACACCCACCCTTCAGGCACGAGAAAATATGCATTTTCTTCCAAACAATGCTATGAGGATATTTTCTAACATAAACAACTATATGATTCTATGGAGCAGAGAGCCAGGGCTGCTAAAGAAACATGTCCTGCTTGTAGAAACCCAGCAGGCCCAAGTCTGCTTCTTATGCTTGGGGCAAGAGAGAAAAAAGAGGACAGACAGGCCTTTCTTTAACCTTTCCCCTTCCCCTTGCCCCTAGGCAGCCTGGGGCTGTCCTGATCTCAGAGCAGCTTTGAAAAATTAGCCAGAGCACTCCGGGCTGCAGTTGCAGCTTCCTCCACCTCCAGCCTTCCTCTAGGCTTTCCCAGCCAAACTGGGGCAAAACTATCCAACATCAGCTCTGTTCTGGGTCGCTTTGTTCCCTGCAAGGGAGCACTGTGCTAGGCTGGACCTGCACTGGGACATGTTTGCTGCACACAACTCACCACACAACTCAACTTACCATTCCAGACCAAACAGCAAACCTGTTTTGCTACAGGGAGAGACCAGCAGCCAGCAGAACTTGGATATATTTTGTCCTGACCCTGCCCTTTAGCAGGGCAATTAGCATTGAGAAGGCCAGCTTGTTCTTCCTCACCCAGGCCCTTGCCACACCATTTCTTGAGCTGTTTCTGTCCCCTCAGCAAGGTCACCTTATGTTGCCAAAGCTGCATAAAGGGGCCTTAGTGCAGTTTGAAAGTCATTCCAAATTATCCTGTAATTACCACTTGTGCTTATAACAACATGAAGGAATGAACTCCTTTGCCCCTGGGCAGTAGTCCAGCCTACCCTTGCTTCCTCATCTGCTCCCACCCTCCAGTCTATTAGAAGTGGCTGCCAAAAGCAGGATCACACAGGAGCCATCCCGAATTTTCCCCCTTGGACTCTGGGAGCTGGGGGAATGTGTCTTGCAGCAGCTGCTTATATCCATGGGCACTAAACTTAATTAACTGCAGTCTCAGAGGGCAGAAGCTGGAGGAATGGACCACCCTATTCCCTGCTGTGTCAATATCTCTCCATGGTCAAATCATCTAATTTTATGGTTCCCTTTTCACTTCTTGCACAGACAGATGACCCATGACAGTGCTGAATGAGGAAATGACCACATGAATTCCTCTGTCTTGCATCATGCAGGTCAGATCTGATAACCAGAGCCACCCCTCTGGCCTTAAATTTGCAGAGGCTTCGTTAAAAGAGCTCTGAGGCCCTTGTACACCTTAGCATTGGTCACTTGGCTTGTGCGTACTGCCTCTCTCCTACCACTGGGAGAGATGGAGTTGACAAAATTGACCACATATTCACCCAAATAAAATGGGATTAGTAACAGTACAAATGGAAAAGGCTGTCATAGCCATCATCTCCAGCAAATGAATGCAGACCTCATCTTGGAGGCAGAAGGCAGTGCTATCTGCTGTCAAATCACAGGGACCCACTGAAGAGTGAATGACTGACCTGAGTGGGAAAAAAGAAATAAATCCCTGCAGCACATGCACTCAAGGACCGGGGCTGCATTGCTGAGATGGGGCAGACTGGGTAGTGCACAAACCCCACCCAGGTCCCAAAGCAGGAGGGAGGCTGTGGGATAGAGGAGCTGTGCTGTAAATGCAGGAGGCACAGGAGGAGGTGCCAGGAATGAGCAGTATCTGGAGGAGGAGGATTTGGCTGTGTGAATCTCACTTTTGGCACATGAGTCTTGGCAGGTCTTGTGGGGGAGCTGAATGCTGCCTGTGTATGACATATCTGAGGACAGTGCTTGGCTCTAGTGAAAATCTTCCAGGGTGTGGTTCAAACACTTTTCTCCTGTAAAAATGCAAAAGCACTCAATATTGCTTTATCTGGATGCTCTGCAGTATCTTTTGCCTCAAAATGCCAGAAATACCCTTGAGGGATAATGAAAACTGAAAGGATAATATTGCAGCTTTTTCAAAAGTACCAGCCAAGCTACAGTTTAGAGTGGCAGCTAAAATCTACACACAGCCAGCAGTGTAAGGTGCCTGTGTGCTTGTTCTATAAAGCAGCTATAAGATTATGGAAGAGTGAACAAACAAACAGAAGGAGCATGTTAGACTCCAGGACTGCAAGCTCCAACAGGTTCCCAGCCCAGTGAGACAGCTTGCTGAACAAGGGATATTCAAAGTGTCAGCCTTCTCAGTACCCTTCTTGTAGTTGTTTCAAATGAAAGGCTTGCAGTGATTTTTAAGCTGTGAGACATTTACTATTTGGGGAGGATCCCTCTCCCTCTTCCCTGACCCTGCATGGCTGTATAAAGTGACAGGCTCAGCATTAGGAGGGCCCTTTTTATTCTGTGGCTCTGTTCCACTCATGCAACTGTGTTGGTTGCATTAAAAATAGCTCTCCATGAAAACTATAATAGGTTACACTTGACATCTAGATCCCCATGTTTCCTTGCCATCAAAATTTCTAAAGTTTTGCTTAAATGAGCCTGATAAAGTCTCCCGTCTTTGGCATTGTGTTCTTAGGGGATGAATAACTGGAATTCAGAGCTGACAGTTGTCTCAAGCCTGTACTACAATAGCAGGGAAATTAAGAAACATTTAAAGACAGAGTCTGAGCAGGGGGGAGATGGCTCTGGGTGTTTCTGTATGCCTGCTAATATCAATAATGACTTGAACTCTTACAGCGTACTGTTTCAATTGGAGCACATTAGAGAGATGGCTTTGTCACCCTCCTTCTGTAATTCCCTGTTATACTCACCAATGCCCAAGTTCAGCATCCCACAGGAGTGAGTTTTACAGGAATGTGTGGCTGCTTCTTCATTCTGGGCATGGTTCAGATTTCTAAGTGAGATTCTTTACTCATTTAAGTGAAGATTAACTAATTTCTGCAGCCTTTAAATTTTGTTTATGACTTGTCATTGCTTATCTCTTGGAAGAAAAGTGCATATATACAAAGGTGGATTTTAGGTGATTTCCTGGGTGAAAATTGAGTCACATGCAGAGTTTTAGATGCTGCCAGGTGGATGAGGGTGAGCAGAGGGTGTGTGCTGCCACCTGTGGATTGGATCCTAGATGGAATCCAGGCATGTGCATCCTTAGGTGGTTGTGAGGGCTATTTGCCAGGGGGTCAAATGCTTGAGCATTACAGAACACAGTGACAAAGATGCCATATGATCTTCAGGTACTTTTGTTTTCTATGATTCTCTATTCTTTATGATAGTTTGCAAGATAAAGATTTTCTGATGTTTCCAGTGGCATCAGCAGAGCAAGGGGATAAATGATGATTTAGAATGGAAATCAGGCAAAAATCCAGTACTATTTTTTTATCATTGTTGTTGTTGTTTTTTCTTTTTGTCCTATTTGGAAGAGAAACAAAAAGCAAATTAGTGGCATCAAAAATAACTGCATCCTCTTGGAACCTCAGCTCAACATACTGAGTCAAATTCCCCCAGGTATAATACATTAAAGTACATCCTGATTTGCTTATCAAAACAAAGAATGAGTATGCACACGCCAGGGGTGGGGTGCTGAGTGGTGAAGGTGTCCTGCTGTAGAAGGAAATTCTGAGTCTTGCAGCCAAAGGCCACTCTCTTCTTCTCTCCAGCTGTTCCTGCTCTTGCAGAGTAGAAAAGTTCAAATAAGGCATATGCTGTGCTAGTCACATTGTTCCCCTGACTCCTCTTGGTGTACATTAATGTTTCTAGCCTGCACTGGATAGAGGCTTGAGACCTTTGTTGTGGAGCCTGACCTAACATGAATAAAACAGCTCTGAACTGCCCAGAGCTGTCATCTCCTTGTTTCCTGTAGTGTGAAATCAGCCCTGCTTGTGCCTGGCACACACTGATCTTGAGCCTTTACCCTTCTCTGACACAGACTTGTTCTGTACTCACATTCCTCCTTTTTTTAAAATTTCCTCTGCTTCTGGTCCTGTGCCTGGTCCTGGCAAGACACAGAGCAAGCACAGAGCTGTGAGCAGCCATTTGGGCAGAAACTATGGGAAGAGAAACCCATGATTCCTAATCTCTGCTGGATTTCTGCATGTGTGGCACTTACACAAGCCATTCAATTCACCATAATGTGTGGGACAAGACTGTTCCAACACCCTTTTCCATGTAATGAAATTTTACAGAATGAAATGCTGCTTACCTCTCTGTAATGGTTTCTGGAACACTGCTGTTTGCCATATACTACAAACCTGATATTTTTTTTCTGATCACGGATAATCCATGTAGTTGTTATAACATTTCCACTTTCTACTTCACCACTGACCCAGCCTGGTAATTACAACACCACTGAGTCCCTCTTGGGTTTGGCAATAGGTATCATGTGCTTGAGTGATGAGTAGCCCCAGCTGTTGTGTTTCATTTTATTTATTTAACCTGAACTCATATGAATTCAGTAACATCTAATCTACTGAGCACTGAATGAATCATGCAGAACAGTTTGTAAAAATCCTGGATATAGCTTCAGAGTACACAAGCCATTTTCCTGGAAGAAGTTGTGTAGAATTTCATTAGCTGCATGAGTCTGGTAGGAAGCTCTTCATGTGTGATCCACTGTTTCTCTGGGATTTCTAATGTGTTGTGAAAGTCTGCTGATGCAACATTCATCCTTTAGTGTGACATTACAGAAAAAAAAGGAAGTTGTTTTTATCCTGAGTGGTTTGATTTGGAAAATGTTATCAACTTATTACTCTTGCATAGCATCTTCAGATGATTTTCTGTTGCTAAACACTTCTGTAAATACACTCTTACATCAGGACTTAATATATTTAGCCTTTGCAGGATGAGTTACAGATGCCCTGAGAGGATCCTTTGGAGGAAAAAGGTGGTTCATGGAAAAATATCCTTCACAACATGAGTTTGCCTTAATAGAAGTGACAGAGAACACAGGAATAGAAAACTAACCAGAATAATAAAAACATTTCTATGGCTCTGGAAGAACACAATGTATTGGACAGTGCTGTAGATGTTAAGCAGTGACCACCTAATAACTAAAAGTAATTTGTTAGTTTCTCCTGATGATTCAGGTTTCGGGGCTGATCTTTCTTTTAATTTTTGTATAGCTCTAATTTTTAAAAAATACATTTCTTTTTCTGTAAAATCACTCCTCAGAGATACCCCTTCTTCATCAAAATTATGAGACGGTGACAGTATGTCAATGTCTGCTTGTCAAGCCTTTGCTTGGAAAGCCTCTCTTGATTCCAACCCTTCCTAATGGTCAGAGCCCAAGAAGCTTTTTTCATCTCCATCAAGATTACATCCACCAAATCTGCAGAAAACCATAAGCTGCCTTTCAAGTGGGAGCACTGACACAAATATTCTTTCCTCTTTTCTCCCTCCTAGGGACTTGCAACAAGTCCAACCTGCCCATTAGCAAAGCAGAATTTTTAAAACCCAGTGTAGTGTGACAATGTTTGCATTGGGTCGTGGAGTGTATCCTATTTTTTTGAATAGCTTCAGATGCTTGACCCTATAGAAACCTAGGCTGAAACAGTATCCAGGACTATGTTGTTATTTTTGGAAAGCATTGTTCTTGGAATATTTCTCCCAGTGAGAACCAGCAGCTGTTTTATAATCTTTCCTTGTGACTTGCACCAAGTGAATGACAAGTGCCAAATGCATGTAGTTTTACTAATATTTTCCCAGAGAAAATATTTCACAAGGCAGGTATTCTGCCAGGTAACAGGATGGGCTACAAGGCAGGGACTGGGGGAGCAAAGTTCCTCCCACAGTAAGACCAGATCAGGTTTGTGACCACCTGAGAAACCCAAACACACATAAGTCTGTGTGACCTGACGAGACACTTGGTGCTAAGTGAGCTGGCTGATGTAGCTGCCAAGCCAGTCCCATGGTATATGAAGTTAAGTGCAGTCTCTGGTGACTGGAAAAAGGGAAGCATTGTACCTCACAAGGTACAGGACCAAGTGCAAGTCCTGCCCATGGGTTGGGTTAATCCCTGTTGTTAATGCAGGCTAGGATGAAGGACTGAGAGCAGCCCTGTGAAGGAGAACTTGGCAATGGTGATGGAAGAAAAGCTGGACATGAGCCAGCAGTATGTGCTCGTGGCCCAGAAAACCAACACGCCCTGTGCTGCATCAAAAGAAGTATGAACAGCAGATCAGGGGAGGAGACTCTCCCCTTCTGCTCTGCTCTGGTGAGACCCACCTGGAGCACTGCATCCAGCTCTTGTGTCCTCAGCACAAGAAAGAAACAGAGTGAGTCTAGAGGACCAAAAAATTATTAGAGGATTGGAACATCTGTCCTGTGTGAAAAGGCTGAGAGAGTAGGAGCTGTTCAACTTGGAGAAGAGAGGGCTTCTAGAAGTCCTAATTGTGGCCTCTCAATATTTAAAGGCAGCTCATAAGATGGGGATGGATGTTTTAGCAGGGCTGGCTGAGATAGTAGGAAATAATGGCTTTAAGCTGAAAAAGGGTTGATTTAGATTAGAGATGAGAAAGAAGTTTTTTACTCTGAGGATGACAGACTGGCACAGGTTGCCTAAAGAGAAGGTAGGTGCCCCACCTCCAGGGTCAGGTTGAATGAGGCTCTGAACTCCATCTCTGGAGAGGTTCAAGGCCAGGTTGGATGAGGTCCTGAGCAACCTAGTCTAGTGGAAAGTGTCCCTGGCCCTGGTGGGGTGGTTAGATTAGATGAGTTTTAAAGGTCCCTTCCAACCCAGACCATTCTGTGACTCTATGATGCTCTTATTTTTAAGAGAATTTTGAGGGACTGGTAGTAGCCTCTTGGAGGCTATGGACCAGTTTCTCCTTTGGCTACACAACACTATGTATATGCTTCCACATAGGCAGATTTTGTCATTAAAAACCCCTCATTTTTAGAAGTGTCAGGGAAGAAATCAATTCCTAGCTAAGTAACAAGAAGTGTTCTCTCAATAATAATACTTTTTAAATAGCTGAGAAATATAGACAGACTAGTCAGGGACAAAGCTTGTCTGCGAGGTACCAGACTGGAAAGTTGACACATTTGTGTTAGTTCTTATGGCAGCTTTCAAACAGTTTCTGTCATGAATGTTTAATTTAGTTTTTTCTTCGATTACATCCTTGCATGGATAGGCAAGAAAAAAATGTCAGGCTTGCAACATATTTTGGCATGCTAATTTCGATGGTCTAAAACATCTTGCAGGACACTCTCTGGAGCAAGTCTCTTCACTAACTAAGATGATGGACTTCTAAATAATTAATGATTTCATGATCATATTTTTTCTGAGGCAGACTTTTGATATTTTGTTGGGATGCCTAAAGGTTTCCTTTTTCATTCCAAATACTCCAAATTCAAAAACAAATAAATGTCCAAATTTTAAATACTATTTCAGAAGTGCACATATTATTTTGACCTGTGGGTTTCATCTGTTTCTTCCTGGTATTCTGAGGATGTCTTGTGTGTGTTACAATTCATCTGCTCAATGCTATTTCCTCTTCCATTTTCTACTCAAAGTACCACAAGTCACTTTCAAAGCACTTAGTGACAAGGACAGGTCATGAGGACGGCTGTGCTCCATAAAGACAACTCAGCTACGGAGGCCTAATTCAGTGTGCATAGAACTGGAAACCTTTTGTGTGAAGGAGCTGGGGCTAGAACTACATCCTGCAACATGGTAAATGAGTGCAGAGCCTGGACCTTCTTATGAACACCCCTTTGAAGAATTCTGTTCAACTCGAATTTTGGACATAGGAAAAAGAAAGGTATGATTTCCTCATTATTTATTTTATTGCTGAAAAGATGAGTACAGAGAGAAAAAAAATCTCATTTACTATACCAGGGACCTGATTACACATCATTTCAGTGAGTACAACAGTGACCACTACAGAAAACAATGAGTAATGACCACTGTAGAAAAGCAGACTAGCCTTAGATATGAGCTTTTCTGTTTAGTTCTGTTTGACCCAACTCATTTTGGTTCACAAGGGAGCCACACTAAATGCATATATGGCCAGCTCCCATGGCTCAGCTAATGAATGGTAAACTTTAATCAATAATTCAAAAAAATTCGTTGTTTTTGTGCATTATTATTTTCCCTTTTCCTAATAGATTGACATAACCAGGGTCCTCTCAAGAAAAGCCAGGCATGGAAAAGAGAGAGATTGAATTATCTTCTCAGCTGAGTGTTTTTTCTTGGGCAAAGTAGAGGTCTATATGTAAGGTAGATAATCTCACTGTTTCCACACTACTTGAACAATATTGCACTCAAATCTCCAATGCAAATAAATTCTCCTAGCAATGCATTCCAGCTGTACATCATAGAGCAGATGAGATTTTAGATCTAGCCTGACTCCTGGTTCTCTGGTTACCCAAATAAGCAAATTTTTCTTTTTTACCTTGGTCTGTGTAAATATTCCCACCGATGTGAAGCAGCATGTTATGGTCAAATTAAATAGAAAAAGTTCTTCTGATACAGTCTAGTCCTATCAGAAGACATGGGTTTGTTATGGTAATTCCTGTGTGAAGTTTATGGTTTATGTGATCCAAGATGTCACAGTCCATAATGGTCCTTTCCAGCGTTAGAAGTCCATGAATCCCTCTTCGAATCATTCCGTCGGTACTTACAGGAATATCTTAATCTCTTCCTGTATGTAACAGACAAGAAATGGATGGAATTTAATACTTCTATCTCAAAATGTAAATTTATATATATATATATCATATATGATTTACACACAAAAATCACACTCTAGGTAAAATAAAGCAAAGTGTAGACATTGATCATTCTTTTTTTCAAGCAATTGCTTATAAATTTAGTAAGCTGTCTGCCTTTTTCTACTTTTCAGTCTGTTCTCATTACAGACATGGCATAAGGCTTTGTAGTAAATTTGGAATTTGCTGAGTGAGAAAATGAAGATTTACACAAAGCTAAATTGAACAAATGGTGAATAATTGATTTAACTGACCTGACAGCTCACACTGTGCTTGTAAATAATACATAACTTTGTACTATACTGATAATTTAGTATTCTGTGCTACTACATTCTTTTCAGTAAATTACTGCAAGAAGCAAATGATCTTTGACCACCCTAAAAAGACAAAAATATGCTTGCCAAGCATATTCTGGTACCCCAGTTGTAGTTTGCAATAGCCTGATACCATGCTGATAAAGCAGCTTCTTAAAGACTTTCTGGCCTTTCGTCTTTTGTCTCTAAAATATTGTTGGAGAGATAACATCAATATAACTATTTCATACCATTCCTCAGGCCATCAGCTCCCAGAGCCAGATCACCGGTGAAAATTGACCCAGCACTGCTGTTGTGAACAGAACCACAGCCACTTGTGAGAGCAACTGCTCAGGACTGTCCTGCGCTTCCTTTTCTTTCCATGCTTGTGTTTGAACTCCTAATCAAATGCATAAGCACAGGCTATTGTTAAACTGGTTCCTGAAGTATGCATACAGCCCTAAGCTGACATATAAGTCTGATAGCTTCATTGCCTTCTAACTGCTATAGTAACCCATATAATGAGGGTGTGAAAGACAGCCACTAGGAACTGGCAGCCTTCCACACCCACCTTGCAGGAATGCAGCTGCTTACAGGAAAGCACAGAGCAGTGGAGAGCTCTGCCTGTGCTATACTGGAATCTATTCTCTTGACACTGAAATGCATTCACACAGAGAAGACAAACAGCAGCTCTTTAAGACAGCAGGCAGCAAAAGAACTTAAGATAGAGTGATTCTGCATCACATATTAAAATACAAAGCACTGTCAGAGCAACCAGTTGACAGGGTTAGGAGCTGCAGGCTGTCCAAGGATCCAAAAGAAAAATTCTCCATAAAGCTAGTGGGAAGCCTATACTTTTACAAGATCTAGCTCTTGGAGAGAGGGCTCATGCATGTTACCACTTTGCTGAACCTTTCCTAACAACCTTATCAGTGGGAAGTCACTATAAATATGTGGTGTCTGTGAGCTGAAGAACACGCATAGCTCAGAAATGTGAAATTCCAATTCCCAGTGCAATTTTAAGCTGAACCAGAGCACTTCTATCACTTTCAAACTGTATCATTTCTGTGTCTTCAAGTTTCTGTGCAGTGTGGCTGAGTGATGATAGTTGCAGAAAATTTCTGGGCTTGATTCCAGCTGCTTTCTTTGAAAGCAGAAGACACCATTTTCTCCTCTTTCAGATGATGTTTATGTAAGGATCTGCCTACTGTCCTTCATGCTCAATCTGCCTTCTGACTTCTCAAATTTATCCAGTTATAGCACATGAATGAAGTCCCAAAGTAGCCTGCACATCTGGGGTGTGCCTCAGCAGGAAGCTGGCGCTGGGTGCAGCAGAGGAGGTGGCTTTGAGGGCCCCAGGAACAGGGACTGCAGTGCTACAGCATCTCTCCTAATTGTCCCCAGGCAAATCCGGACTTGACAATTGAGTCACAAAGCAGAAGAGAGGCTGCAGCCTGGTGTCATATAATCAAGTGAAGGCCAGTCTGAAGGGCAAATGGAGTTCATTGCTTGAATTTCATCTTTGAGTTCTCAAGACTCATCATTTGGTCCCTTTTTGATTTTCTTTTTTTGTTCTTGACTTGTCAGAATTTTTTTTCTTCCCAATTGCAGCCTGGATGAGTTTTTCCTTTAAACTCCTAAAGAAATGGAGATGAACATCAGGGCTTACAGAGCTAGTAGATACCTGGACACAGTGACACCAAGGTGATATTGGTATGATATGGAGCAGACAAATTTAGAATGACTAGGTTATGATAAGCCAGATCACTACAAGAGCTTTGCCTAAATGGGGCCAAAGGCCAACTGACCAGACCTCAAAGCAATTGATGAGGAAGAGAATAAAGGCTGAGAGAAACTTGCAGAGGGAGAACTGTAGATGTCTGCATTGCCTGGGTGCACCCCACGGACACCCAGCTGCTCTGCAAACCTTTCAGAGCCAGACCTTTCCCCTCGGGCAACAAGTTCTCAAGGGAAGTCCATCAGAAATCAGTATCCTTTTTACCTTTCTCTTTATCGTGGTCTGAGTCAAATAGATTGGGCAACAGACAAGACAGGGCCAACTGACTTTGCAAGCATGACTTTTTCAAGCTGATTTCTCAGTGAAGATTAGCAAAATATTCTGGGTTTGTTGCAGCAACCTTTTATGTACATACCTGACGTTCTCCACTACACCCCTTCGTATAAAGATTCTTGCTCTTCTCACAGTAAAATAACATTGTTTTGTTATCCCATACCCTTCCTTGTGTCTGATTTTGTGCCTGATTTTTAGTGTCTTGGCTGCAAAGATAGTTCTCAACATACTGTAGTGTGACCCGCAGCAGCTGATGGCAGGCTCCAGTGTGTGTTGCAAGGGTCTAATCCAGAGTTAGATCAACACTGCTTGTTTCTCTAGGTTTAGATGTTGCTTTTATGTTGTAGGTGTTTATGTTTCCTGATTCCCTGTCTGCAGGCAGGAGAGAATGAACAAAGTGCAAACCCTCTGGACTCTGACCCCAGAGGAATGACTGCTTCCCCTTAGAGAGAGAGAGTCTGCAACAGCCCAATATTCCCTTGCTTCCCCAACACTTAAGGGTAGTGTGTGCTACTCTTACAAAACAGATGTGTTATCTAAAAGCTTTTGAAGGTTACAAATGAATCCCAAATACATCATCTACCTCAACTGAAAAAAGGAGCTAAAACATAGAGTCCTGAAGAGGGGGGGATGTGCCACTTTGATGCTGACGAAAGACAGGCACAAGTGTCCAATATTATTTTAATAATGGATTTTAATGGATTGAAAACAACCTTTGACTCTGATTTTAAGATCAGAGAAGAAAGGAGAGAACTTGCAAGGTTTTCTGGTCAACTTGGAAAAAGGAAACAAGGTTTTTTAGGACAAAAGTAGTATTTTTTCACTTTAAAAAATCTTTCTGACAAAAAAGCAACACACCTGGATGCAGGCAGAAGATAAAGTTCTGGTGTGACAAGCATTCCTGCATACATGCATTGGTGACTGCAGTGCCCAAAATGAAAGTCTATTTTTAGGGTAAAAAGTTATGTTCCTTCTCCTAGTTCTAGGCACAGAGATGCTTGAACGTAGCAAAAATCTCCTTATCTTTCATATTTCCCAGGGACCTTTGGCTCTAATTTCAGTTTAGTTGTGTTGAAATAACTTACCAGGTCAGGCTGGGGCACAGCCATGTTGTCCACCATGGAGGATGTTCAGGGCAAAATGATGATGTGGACGAGTTTCCTACTCCTGGACAAGTATACAATCCCTCAAATACAGATGCTTTTGAATCCTTGAGCCCTTCTTCATTGAATCACATCACTTGCATGAAGGTTATTTGTTTTCTTCACTCCCAATGCTCTGAGGGATGTGTCATCAATCTCTTCTGTTGTCAGCTACCTCCAGCCTACTTAGTAATTCATATTTCTTCTCCTACGTGTTTTGGGGGAAGCCCATTCATGCTCTTGGTTTTCTCTGCTTTGTGAGCTGGTCTTGGTATAGGGAAGGGCAGCGGTGAAACACTCTCCTACTCATGGTTGAAGCTTCTCTAATTTGGTCATTCAGTTTCTTCACACTTAAAATGCTTCCCTTCTTCACAAGGTTTCCCTGGGTTTCCAAATATTTCTACTTAATTACAGGCATCTTCATTAATGTTTTTTTATTCTGTCTTGACAGAATGAGATTACCTCTCATAATTCTCCTTTTCACTTGTAAAGAGAGGTTTTATTAATTGATATTTTAATTAATGTTTAGTTATTAATATTTTGATATTTACACAGTCTCCTAGAGGTGTCTGGTGATTTGGCAGTATATCAAAGGGCTTTAAATGCTTGCTGTATATTTTTAGACAACACTGTAAGCCATAAAAGAAGGCCAAGCCACAATCTGAAGTAGAAAAATATGAGAATTTAGGGATGCTAGTATTCAAGATGTTGGTATACCAAGATGTTGTTTTATGTCTTCTTCGTTTTATTCTTCTTTGTAATAAAGATTGGAGGTTTTGAAAGAGGTGTTTTAGTATGTATACATCATCTAGAAGAATAATGAAATGTAAGAAACGTGTTACCAAAGAAAAATAAAACAAAGCTAGTCACAAAATATCATAGGTTTGAGCACAATTGAGAAAGTAATTAATTTAAAAACAAAAAATCCAGATGACCTGAAAGGTAGATATGTTTCCACAGAACTTAAAATCCTTTTTAAATGGTTAATTTTTTCAATGAAATATTTTGAGTGCATTTTCCTTGCAGCCAGTTTTCTGAAATAGTCTTAAATTTTATATCTTTACTGAAAAAGCCTGAAAGGCCTGGAATGCAATTTTTTTTTTCCTTGTGTAAATAAGAGTGCTGATTCCTGGGTTTACATGCTAGTCCAACCTTCAGGCTGGAAGAAAAACATAGTTTATGGGACTATCAATAATATTCTTGCAATGTTGAACATAACATTGTGGAAAAGGGAGATGTGTATGTTACACGTAAGTCAGTGAATAAAAATGTTATAAAAATTAGTGAGTTAATTGTGGATAAGTAATCAAGCAAAACAAGACAAGTAGAAGAAATGGCGGCTGCAGAAAAGTTAGCAAAATAAGTGGTTTTATTGTGAGCAAGCAGGAAGGATGGGACAAATTTAGACGAGCTGTAAAATTCCTGGGGTTCATCCTAAGATCACGACAGAAGGCATTTAGAGTGCGCAGCCAGAATGGAGCAGTGAAGAGTTCTGCATATTTTAAAATTTAAAATAAATAAGGTATTCAAAGACAAATGCACTAGCATTGCAAACCATAATGCAAATTCTGTAGGAAGTATTTCCTCAAGGAGAAATCAGGGGTCATTAAAAGGTTACTTTTAACTAATGCTGCTTGATCGGTTGTTAGTGTTCAACTTCCTCTGAAGTGACAACGCGTTAGGGTGACCATTGCCCTCTTCCAGCAATTATTGGTGCTCTGGCAATTGCACTCAGTTTTAATCAATTAGAGTCCTGAATGGTGCTTTTCTTGGTTTCAAACAAAAGACCCAACTGTTGGACCAGAGATGTCCACTTCTTTTTGGCAGCTTCCTGTTTTCTTTCAGAAATGTTTTGAAGACCCTGTCGAGTTCAGGAATGGTCATGATGAATCCCTTCTCCATTCGTATGGCACTAATTATGTGATCTGCATTCCAGCAGAAATCCATATAGTCAACAGCAAGCAAGAGGATGAGAGCTCTTGAAGCTGAGCAAAGGCCCATCTGGCCTCTGGTTCCAAATCTCCACCAAAGTGTGGGTCTCAGGAAAGGTTTAAGATTCTCCTAGTTGGGAGACAAGGGGTAATGTTCCTCTTTTTCTCCCCTTTCATACTCTAGTACGTCTGTTTTACATCTGTAATGTTTAGATTTTGGCTTAAATTTTTAAGAATGAGGTTGAACAACAAAGAGGCATTGGTTAGCAATATTTATAGCTCTGGATATTCCTGTTATCTGTGTGAAAATAAGTCTTATCACAACCCCACTTATTCATCTCTGGCAAGAGTTTCTGGGATCAGGTACATGTGTACATTAATGATGCATAAACAACCTCAAAGACAGAAAAATTGCTGGCTCAAGAGGTGAAAATTCCCATGGAAGAAATGCACAAGTAACCTTGGATGGACATGGTAGTGCTGCCCCATTACCCATGTCTAATGGTGAGCCAGGATACTCCTTATCAGGGGCAAACACTCTGCAACTCTTGTTTCAGTACACAATTTTCACCAACAGGATCAGTTTGAAGTATTTTTATTTTCCTGTCATGTGTTCCTGCCCCACACATTAGCCCCATCTCTCCAGCTGGGGTAACCCAGCAGCCCATGCTGCTGCCTTGTGCAGTGACTCTGGGAGCTGCTGCAGCTTGCAGAGAACAAGGTTTGAAGAAACTGGATTGCTTCCCTGTTCCAGTTCACAGTAAAGCCAAGCAAACCATTGTGCCTGGAGAGCTAGCTGAGACTAGATGGCTAACTTCTCCTCTGCTGCTGCTTCATGGTATGAATTTCCTATTGTTTCCCTCCACTCACCCATCCATGTCCATCTGTTGTCGTGTTTGGAGTGTGTCTGTTCATGTCCATAGCAATTTGACAACCATGGGGTTTGGTCCCTGCTTGAAACTCCTTCAAGTCTTGCATTAATAGCAGTAGCTGAGAGATTTCCTCCAAAGCTTATTGGAAATCCAGTGGTTTGGAAGACTGGATGTGACCATGGGACTGCTATGACTGGTTCAAGTGAGAGTTTTTTTCCTGTCCCATGATAGCCTAAATTCCTCTGCTGAGAAGTGGCTGCTCACTAAACAACAGTGACTCAAACACTGGGAGTCTGTGGCTGAGTTCAAACCCAAAACATCTTTTCCAGGAGTCTCACAGGTAAAAACATGTTCAAATTTTATGGTGCTGTGGTGTCTCTATGAACTTATGAGCTTGGATTTGAGATTTAGTAAAAATATAGTTGCTGTAGATCACATTTAATGGATGAGTAACTCACAAGACAGCTTATAGAAGGGATAAAAGTCAGAGAACAGGAATTTACTTCAACTACTCCCCAGAAATCAAAAAAGGCTCTTCTTTCTCTTGTCCTCCAGCATACCTTTCCCACCAGATGATGCCACTGGAGGACTGCACTCCTAAGACAAAACTTGTTTTTTGGTTTTTACCCTTCTCCCTGACTTATTTATTAAAATTAATTTAGTGGCATCAAGTTTAGTAGTACAAAACTTATAGGTTCATAGCATTTCTGTATTTAGCAAGCCAATGTTTTAAAAAAAGAATATTAAAATCCAAGGGGTTTCAAAACAACCTTTGACTATGTCTGGTCTCTAGATGTGAAAGATTCAGTAGGTAGCTGCCAGAATATTCAACATTGTGAACTGAATAGTCAAGATGCAATGATCTGTGTTTCAGGGAGGGAAGACTTTAATTAGGATATGAGTCATTAAAGAGCTTTATATTGGCACTTGGCACCATCAGGAACACACCTGAAGCTGACCTGAACTCTGTGTTTTCTCAAGGTGAACTGTGAAGTAGTGATCTCTTTCATTGCTTTACAGCAATGTCATAACTTGTTCCCCCAAAAACCCTTCTAGAGAAAGCAGGACAAAGGAATGCTTAACTGAAAAAATGAAAATAATAAAAAACCCCCACAGTCTCCAATACCCTGGTTAAAATTTGCAAGAGGAGAGGGGGAATGGAAGATACATCAGTGTTCTTGTGACAGCAAGGCAGTTCTGGTGTTCTCAGTAAAATATGGGAATCTCCTCCCAGAAGAGCATCCAGTCAAGCTGCAGAGTGGCCTGTCTGCAATACTAATTAGTGCTGCATTGTAGGAGCAGATCCAGACAGTGTGGCAGGTTGTACCAGGGACTCATTGCTAACACTGTCTGTATTTTGGGGGGTTCTTTACACTACCTAGAGTGTGTGGACTGAAATACAATACTGAAGCTGCAGGAAAATTTTCCTTAGCTTTTGGTGCAAGGACAGTTTCATACTCCCCTCCAAAGGATAGAAGGCGCATTCAAACACAGAAAAGTCACATAATTAAGCATTTTTTGCCTGTGCTAATTTTACAATCAAGATGGCTGTGTCTAGAGTCCCCAAAGGAAAAAAAAAAGGAAAAATAAATTGATAAAGAAAGTACCTTAGTATGATAGCAAAGGGAAGCCTTTCAAGAATTAACGAAGAGCTTTCTCTCTGCTGCATAATAGAAATTATCTCTAGTGGATAGAGAAATCCTCTAATCTTCATACAATATCTGAGGAGGCTTACCTTTTCTCACTAAATTCTTGATTTTTATCCTACTAAAATTCCCTGGGTCAGGTCCTGAAGCAATCACTGCAAATTAGCAGTGTTCCAAGATTCAGCTCACTGCACTTGTGCATGAATGTGGTCTTATCTTATATTTTGTGATGCCATGTAATTGCTTTTAGTAATTATAAAACTTTATTTTTATTAATTACTGTTATTTACTTATTTGATGCCAAATTATTTTATTGTTTTGAATGATATAAATCTAAAATAGAATTACTCCACATTTACAGCCAACCTCCTGGGTCCTGAATTTGTCGAATGTGTGTGAAGAATGTATTTCACATGGTCCTTCAAATCTCTTTTCCCTCCCTAGACAACATACACAGAAACTGTGAAAAAATTTTGGTAGATGTTTTCTGGTTTATGCTATCATGATGAGTGGAAGCCCCTCTGCCTTTGAGGAGGGCACTACACAAGTGGGAACCTTTGCATGTCTGGATGAGCAGTGTGAGTGGAGACACCCAGTTCACACATGCCAGAACCTCAGATGTGCAGTTTAACAGTTAACCACGAGTTTTAATAACTTTTTTTTTTTCCTGTGGCAATCTAGAATATTGAAGAGGGAATCAGGAGCTGTGAGAAAAATATCAAGCAATAAATCCCTGTGGGAGAGACTGTATCCCAGTCAGTCACTGAAGCTGTGCTATCGCTGTCTGCTGCACAGCTCCGTGTTCAGAGTCAGAGTAAAAAATTCTCCCTTGCCATGCTGTGAAACCCATAGATGGGGTTTTCCTTTACATTTTAGTTGGCTTTTGTGGGCTTTGGATCAATTTTGTGTGCCATGCATAGCTTACCATCTCCTGGGGAAAAAATAGAGAAAGACAGTGTCAGCTTGACTGCATTGGTTGACAGTCAGCTTTGTGAGACCTTTGTGGTCTCTTGAAAATCAGTGAGGAGCTGCTGGCGTGACCCTCTGGTGAACTGCAGTGATGGGGGAAGGAGCAAATATTCCAAGGAGATGAACCAGGACATGTACTTACATCTGATCCAAATAACTGCTGTACAAAGGAAAAGTGAATGTAGTCAGTATAGCCAAGCTGGTATTTTGTGACCTTCTGATTGCAGAGTTCAAAATATCTTAATTTCTTTTTTGCTGGAGGCTTCAAAAGTGGGGGAGGAGTTGTTAGCAGTGGTGAGGCAGGAGAGAGTAAATTTCCTTTCTAAAAAATATTCTTCCGGTGGAAACAGTGTATTGTTTCTTGAAATGGACAAAGTTATTTTCTAACTTCCCTGTATCCTGTCACCTGGCCCTTCCTTCCTCCTCCTGATACCACAGTAAAATACACAAACACACGAGCTATGCATTATTTGCATCACATCAGGATTTATATTCTGATCGAAGGTAGTGATTTATACTTGTCGGATTTTCTACAGGCCACATTCCAGATGTGGAATGAATTTTACTGACATTTATTAGTCACTAGGGGTGGCTGATGATGGCTTCCTTTATACCCCTGACATTTATGCTCTGGTGTAGCTTCCCTTTTCCTTTCAGTGATGTTTTTCCTTTTAAAAGAGTTAAAAACAAAAGGAAAAGAAAAGGAAAAGAAGTCCATTCTATAGCAGTGCAAATATAATGGGATGGATTATGTTTATGGAGAAGGACATTTAGAACAGAAATCCCATTCTTCTAATAAGGAAAGAGGAAAAAAAAAGAGCACTGATTACCTTTGTTAACAAGCTGTTGTTGGTGCTTCCAAGATTTTAATCACCTTTACAAATGTTGTGATGTTAGAATTGACTTTCTAAGCTTGTCTGTTCCAACATCTTAGCTGTAAGTCAATATGTTAATAGTGAATCCTTTACTGTTCTCTTACAAATTAAGAATTATGTGAAAATTTTAACTTGAAGAAAAGATGTGAGATAAGCCTTCCCAAAAGAACAAGTAATGTGAAATCCAACTTGCATGTGGGTTTTTTGATGCTGCTGGGAAGCAGAAGGGAGCTGCTTTCTTCTTTGTGAGTATGGTCACGGTGGGTTTCCAGCCTGCAGTCTGTAATGGTCTAGAAATGGGTGCCAAAATTTAGAGAGCAACAGAGGGAGTGATCATGGAGAAGGTGGGTGGAAGAAGGGGGAAGAATTTCTGAGAGAGGAAATTATTTTGGCAAAATCAAACAGATTTGGTAGATTGAGGTTGGATTGCAAAGCCAACCTGTGTTATGTGGGGGTTAATTCACCAACCTCTCTTCCTCCCAGTTTGAGATTTGAGAAGGTCTTTTGTTTGCTCACACCTGACAAGCCAAAGACTAAGATGGGTCTGTCATGGGGTTGGAACACCATATCTGGGTTTGCTAGGGTAGGCCTAATGAATTTTTTTCTTTCCAACTAAAATCTAATGGTATAATTCTGTTATAAACTGGGTGCTTGCTGACAGCCAACTGATGCTTTACTTTCTTCTTGATTCTGCTGTGCCAATGTTGACTTTCTTATACTGTCTTTCAGTGGGAAGGTGAGCTGCCACAAGTGTGATTCCCAGTGAAATGGGTAAGAGAGTTTCCATGAATAATGACGGGGGTTTGGGTGTGGTTCTTGTGCCATTGATAGCTGGTGACCACAAGAGACAAGCTGACCAATTTTGTGGGATGACTTCTTTAAGAATGTAACATCAGATTAGGTGGAGTAAAACCTGTGGAAGAAGAAAATAGCTTGCCAAAGTTTTTCAGGGATGAACTCAGTGTGAGAGCACAGGATAAGTATAAACAAATAAGTAAATGAAGAAGCAGCTGGAGCAGATAAGAGTAACAGCTCAGGGAATTATTATAAGACATGAGAAAGCAGGCAGTGTGTGTGAAGGGTTTAACTCTGATGGTCCCATTAGCTACAGGCAATACTGAGTTTAAAGAGCCCAAAGTCCCTGCAACAGCTAAGATCAATGGGAATCTGTTCTCTTTGGTTTTTATTAGATGAAGGGTAGGTTAATGGATTAACTTGTCAGATTAATTTGATACTTGATTTATATATAAATACTAGACCTTACAGGGAAATATTACTCGACTCTTTTGACTATGACCTAGTACATTCAAATAGGGCAGCTCTTTGCCCTTTGTTGTTTTTGAGAAACATAAACAAATCATGCAAGGTGATCTGGGAGTCATGTGTATGTTTGTGATTTTGGTGAGATTGTTTCTCATGGCCAATAACCTAAACAAAACAATAAGCAAAAAACCCCAAAGCAGCCAATACAGTCATTTACCCTCACAAGGTGGACTCAAAATAAGCTGGCTGCCACATGGGGCTTGGTTCACTGATTCACTAAGACCAGTGTGAATCCTTGTTATTGCTTCAACAGGCTCTAGATGAAACCTCAGCTTCTCAGACTCTGTGCTCCAGCTCAGCTGGTTAAGTTGCTTTTCCCTGCAGTTCGTGTTTGAGAATCAGGGCCAGTGTTATGCACTTGGTAAAGCAAATATTTGACTGCTGGGTGTAAAAATGATTATGATGCTGGTGTTTAGTCAATGAACATCAGGACACAGGACAGGCAGGCTGGAGTCATGGAAAGAGGTGAGATACTTGTGGAAGGGAAAGGAAAAACAACTTTGCTAACTCTATGCATCTCATCACCTCAGCTGCATCCCCCTGGAACAGCCCTGAAGCCCTGCTCAGCCTCTTCCCTACCACATCCATCACCTGCAACCAGAGAAGCCACCTCTCAATCCCCTCTGATGGGGCACACACCTCTGTTCCCTCTCTGAAAAGTCCTGAGCAGATCTGGGTTGGAATCTGCTGTGTTAAAATCAAGGCAGGACAGTAGAGTTTATCTGACAGCACTTCTCATCCCTTTTATTTAAAACAAAAGGCCAGTAGTGGGCAGTCAGTGATGAATTATTTCTTTAGTTTTGGACTAACAACCTGTGTCAGAAGTGTTGAGAATCCCACTTCCATTAACAGCTGGGTCAAGGTGCTGTGTGCTTTAATCCTGTATGTTTTATGTATAAGCTCTGTCACATCTATGAAGCTACAGCTGTGTTTAGAGCCATCTGTATGCCTGGTGTGTTCTCCAAATTCTTCCCTCACTGTGTGCTGTGATAGTCAAGATAATGCTGCCTTTCAAAATATACTTTTGAGATCCTGAGATCTTCAAGTCTGAAAATGAGGACCTTTGCTACTCGGGGTTGACCAGGTTTATGCATTTGATGTGAAAATTGCAGCAAGGCAAATATCCTCAGTCATCCCCAGAGGACATTCCCAAGGCAGGAGGAGCAGCAATGCGCCAGTCTCACTAGGATACTGCTGGGAGCAGCCAAAGAGCCTGGGGGGATTTTCAGCTCCCAAAGTGAACACACACGAGGCAATGCCTGCCTACAGCATGCCAGGCAGTGATGGATTACCTGCAGTCAGGAAGCATGCTGGGGCTCCTGAGCTAGCCCTACTATCAGGACAATGGCAGGGAGCTCTGCTCAATCCCAAAACACAGGAGGATGCAAACGAATAAAGTTTGCTGGAGCTTGCAGCTCTCCGCAGCACTTTGTCATGGTCCTATCTACTCAGGAGCTGTGATCTCCTGTGGGATATTCCCAGAGTTCCCATTCTCCTCAGCTCTGCAAGATCCCGTGTCCATGTCTGAGCCCTCTGCTTTTGCGTTGGGTTTGCATGGCCAGGTTTTGGTAGTGGGTGTCTTCTTTGAAAAGCCGTCAGAAATTTCCTCCATGTCTGACAGAGCCAATGTCAGCAGCTCCAGGATGGACTGCGCTGGCTATGGCTGAGCCCAACAGTGACAGTGGTAACGCCTTTGGGATCACAGATTTAAGAAAGTGGGGAAAATTGCTGCTCAACAGCAGCCAGAGTGAGAGTATGTAAGGGAAACAGCCCTGCAGACACCCAGGTTGGCCAAGGGGCAGGAGGTGCTCCAGGAGCATCCCATGAGGCAACTTCTGGTGATGCAGCTGTGCCCCTGCAGCCCATGGAGGTCCACAGAGGAGCAGAGATCCACCTGCAGCCTATGGAGGAGCCCACACCAGAGCAGGTGGATGCCTGAGGGAGGGTGAGAGCCTGTGGGAAGCCCATGGTGGAGCAGGCTCTTGTCAGGATCTGTGGTGCTGTGGAGAGAGTACCCCATGCTGAACCAGGTTTGCTGGCAAGAGCACCAAGAACTGCAACCTGTGCCAAGAACTCAGAGTGGAGAAGTTAACGGAGAACTGTCTCCCCAAAGGAGAGACCCCACACTGGAGATGGAAGAATGTGAGGAGTCCTCCCCCTGAGAAGGAAGGAGAAAGACGAGTGGTGAGCTGACCACTTCTGTGAGCTTCCATTCCTCGTCCCCTTGCACTGCTGGGAAGGAGCAGGAGAATGGTAAGAGCAGTTGAGCCCAGGAAGTAGGGATGGGTGGGGTGAAGTTGTTTCAAGATTTGGTTTTATTTTTCATTATCCTGCTCTGATTTGACTGGGAATCAATCAAAAACTTTTCCCCAAGCTGAGGCTGTTTTGCCCTTGATGGTTACTGGTGATTGATCTTCCCCTGTCCTTACCTTGATCCATGAGACGTTTGTTATATTTTTTCTCCCCTGTCCAGCTGAGTAGAGGCTTGATAAAAGCAGCTTTGGTGGACATCTGGTGTCCAACTCACCACAACTATTTGGAGACCTCAGTGGGTACATCACAGAGTTGAGAAGGCTATTCACTGTTGTACCATGTCAAGGATATTTTTGAAGGAAAACAACTTGGAGAAGCCACCTGGGTCTTTATTGTAATCAAAATTAAAGTAACAATACCTGAGGCTGTGATTTGTAAAGAAGTGCTGGCAGTAGCATGGAAGAAGACACAAGAGACTTAGCTCTCATGAGGACAGGCTCAGGGCTTGGGTAGTTCTTTTTGCATCTTCTACAGAACATGGCAGTGGATGTAGCTTTGCCACCCTTGTCTGACTGGTTTATCACCTGGATCTCCAGACCCAGGCTGGAAGGACCCCGTTCTGCAAGGCCCAAGGACATCCCTGTGCCAGGAATTGCTGCAGTAGCTGTGTCCCAGCAGACAAGGCAGGCAGTGCTTTCCTCACTGGGACTGCCCTCAGAGCTGACTGCCTTGTGGCATACCTTGAGTCAACTCTGTACTGCAATCTGTATTCTCATCAGAAGCTTCAGAGGTATAAAACACGGCTCTGCCTGCTTTTGCTAGACTTTCCCAGGCTTCCTTCAGAAAGATAAGTAGGACCCTTGGGGTATTAACAGAAGTAGGTAGAGTGTATTTCTCCCTTGGCATATGCAGCCAGGAGCCAGCCAGCATCTGTCCTGGAGGTGAGTTAGGAAAGGATTGTGACAGAGGAAGATGCAGAGGCATGACCCAGAAGAGATGACTAATAAAAAATGACTTAAGAGCTCTTCTCTGAGGATCAAAGGTTAAGTCTAGGTCAATTGTAATAACTGCATTGCTTCGCCAGTCAGGACATGTGCAATGTCTTAGAGGAACCTCTAAAGCATATTCTCAAATGGCATTACAGTGGCTGCCATTTGCAAAGGATTGGCAGGTATAGTTTTACACTGGCCTGAAGCTTCTCAGGAACAGGGTTACAGAATTATTTATTTTTTCAAAACCTCCCCAGTGAGCAAGGAACTTTCCCTGGGTAAAGCCAAGATCACTGAGTTCCCTGAAAACACCCTCCCCTTCAGCAGCATGCCTTGGAAAGCGTGGCAAGACAAATGGGGAAATGTTCCCACTCCCATGGCTTAGACTATTATTGCTGCTCAATAGAAACTAAGCAGAGTCTATTTACTTATCCTAAAAATGGATAAAAGAGTGCAGGAATAGCAAAATGTGGGGAGAATTGATGAATAAAACAAGTAGGAGTCTGCCTGTCTGCACTATGTAGAGTAGTGCTGTGGAGAGATACCCAAGCCAATGCAACATAAGCTAACCAAAGAATCAGAAGTAGGGCAGCATCCTATACTGAAAGATTTTAAGCACTAGGATCCAATTCAACTCCCAGGCATCCTTTGTTCTCTGCTGCAAAACTTGGCAATGCTGCTGCATGTTTGTTTCACACACTGGTTTGGGAAGTGCTGATTCAATGAGGTGTTTTTCCTGCCAGTGCCTGAGCTTGCTGCCTCACTGCAAATGGGAGTTTAGTCACGGCATTTTGCCTGACACATACCTTCCCACCCACTTGTCATTATCAGTTTAAGTATTTCCGTCTCACACAGGGGTACACAGTAAAAATATATCACAAAGGATAAAAAGATTTAGTCATCATCAGGAGTTCAGTTAAGCCTACATAGTTGGATGCTCAGAAGAAATAAGGTTCTTAATTGGATAGATTTCTATTTGAAAAAGCAGCGTGGCTTGATGTGGAGCTCCTCCTAATGAAACAACTGTCCAGAAGCACCAGTGGGCAGCACAGGGAATGGCTAACTAGTCACTAGAAAGTCCTTCTGCTCATCAGCTACTTACCATTAACTTTTTAAGGACACATTTTTTTCCTGAGCAACGTTGATTAGCACTATTAGACACTGCTCATTTGCACATTAATAGGAGAATATGTTTCATTTTGGTCCAGCTGGATCAAAACCGTGTGCATTTTCAAGGTGAGCTATTCATAAGGCTGCTCCTTGTGTTTGATAAAGAAGATGAGTTAATAGCTAGATGGAGCTCTAGTATGGACAATTCTTCTGGGTTCTCCCTTATTGCTTATTCCCATTTGCTTTTGAACAACCTTTTATTCAGAAAATGTCCCACCTGTGCTTGTGTAGTGAGTGTTAAATGTGAAGTGTGGGGCAGAGAAACATGGATAGTTCTCACTGTAAGCACTACATATGGTATGAGAGAAAAGGTTCTCTTCTCTTATTCCCTGTGGCACTAAACTGTGCTGGGGGCCTCACTGGGAGCAGCTCAATTTCACTGTGAAGCTGTGATAATTAAAATGTCACTTGAGTTTAATTCTCCTTCACAGAACTATTATATAAGACTTTTCAGACCTTTATGGGGAGTTTTTGCTTCTGTTTACTCCAGTAAAACAATATTTGGCCACTGCTGAGTGGTTTCCATAATCCCCTTATAAATATCTGTGAGAGGGAGTCAAGAGTTGTTGACAATTTTTTCACTATGTGTGGCATTCAGAGGATTATTCCAGATTTTAAAGCAAGTTAAAACTTGGCTTCAGCCATTATGATAAATGAGGTAGAGAACTGAGACCATTACTCATTTTACCTGGCTGCTTTGGGAACAAGCAGACATTTAGATCTTTTTTTGTTATTTCAATTTATCCAAAAGTACCATTTTATGGTGCAAGTGAATGTCCGACCAAAGGCTCTTTACCAATTATGTATGACACATACTGACCAAAGACACTGATAATCAGAAATCAGTGTGTGTATTGTTTTCCTGGCCACTGGAACTGCATATAATTTTCTCCTTTTTTTTTTTTCTTTTCTTTTTTTGATTTTAAAATAGTATAAAATTTTATAAATTTGCAGACCCTCGAGCAACTTCATGTGAGAAATTATCTACTCATGAAGGAAGAAGGATATGTGTGTAGGAAACAATGAAGACTTAAAAAAATAGAAGACATGTAAGTCCTGTTCTTTATCCTTTCATGAAAAGAAATAGGGAATCTAGAGATAAATTCTGTCTCACACAGACAGGTTGAGCTGTATCAATCCCAGAAGTCCTTCCTGCCTGTCAGAGAAATGACAGGAGAAACTCTAAAGCACTTGAAACATTATTTGCTGCTGATCAGATTTTATATATTTGTAATTTTATAACATAAAATGTTCCTGTAGTTGCCTCTACATGTCTAAGTGCAGTACTGCTTATGATACCTTTTATCTTATACAACTGTCATCTGTTCATGGGTGAAAACACTGACATTTCATTTTGGGGAATTTCATTTCCCAGCCAGGATCAGGTTTGGTGAATTAGTACCTTACAAACCAGTGTGCCATGAGAGCTCACTGCACTGCCTGTGCATTGTCTGAAATGTGCCTGGGAGATTTTTCTACTCTTTTCCATTGTGTCCTGCTTGATAATCTCCTAGAACTCAAACATCAGGTGGCTGAATGCTCGAGGGCCATGGCCAGCACATCTAGGGTCTCATTTGAGCACACAAGGGATTATGATATAATTTTCTGCTGGTTAGAGGGACTTGAGAAAGGTTTCAGGGTCCTGAGATCTTCCTAGAAAGTTCCCTGATTTCTGATAAGCTTCCTGCTAAGAATAATACCCAAAGAGTGTCATTAATTTATTTCTCTTTTTAGTTCCCCAACCCCAAAACAAGACCATAGGGAATTATTGTGGATGATGGCAACATGGAGCTGAAAGGATGTTACCTGATAGGTACAGATAGCCAAGGCAGGACAGACCACTCCTGACAAATGGGAATCTGCCTTGTTTTTAAAGACCTCCAGTGCAGAGGTGTCACAGCATCCCCAGGCAATTCCTGTTCTTTGCTGTTCTTATCATTAGAAATATTTCCTAATGTCTGACGTAAATCTTCCTTGCCAGAAGCCGAACTCATTATTCTTGTCCTGCCCACTATAACCAGAAGCTACTTCTACTTCAGTAGTTACCCACACTTCCTTTCCCACCAAATGCAATTTTGTCCTTTAATTCTGATGTAATGGTGGATGGTGATTATGTTCACAGGAGTGGAACAGACGTGTTGACAAGCATTCCTCAAAGCTTTACTATTTCTTGGCATTGGGAGCTGTGATGTGTAGTGTTACTGTGCTAAAAATGTAGTTGTCTTCACATGCACAGAGATCAGAAAAGACTTTTAAGGTTAATGCAGGCATAGACAGTACAGATAGAAAGCAAACATCTAATTAGGTGATGTACAAAAGGAAGAAGGTAATTTTATTTTGTCTGGTTGTGTACATTTTGTATCTGCTAAAAAGTGCGCTGAAGATAATGAGGGTATGTGCACTTGGTTGCTTAAGACAGGGCTAACAAATCTTTCAGGACTAATCTGCACCTCTAAGCCTTTGCCAGACCAAACCTGCCTCTCAAAACAGCAAATTCCAAACATGTTGAATACCTTAACATGAGTTCAAGTTTTTTTTTTCACACAGCCTGGGCTTCAACTGTCTCAGTCATAATAGAACCATACACTGTCAGGTACCTCAGCCTTGACATTTCCCAGCCTAGCACACAGGTTGTGGAAGGGACCAGTCTCTCCTAGCAGTAGAAGACAACACTGTAGTTCCTACATTTGAGCTACTTATCACGGAATCATAGATTGACTTGGGTTGGAAGGGACCTTCAAAGATCATCTAGCCCACACTGCACTGCCATGGACCATCCAATCTGGCTTTGAACACTTGCAGAGATGAGACATTCACAGCTTCTCTGGAAAACCTGTTTCACTGCCTCATTACCCTCATTGCAAGAATTATTTATGTCCTTTTCATATTCTTTGAGTTTGAAGCCAATACCCTTGTTTTAGTACAAGTCCCAGTAAAGTCTCCTTCCATCTTTCTTGTAAGGCCCCTCTATATATTGAAGGGTTGCAAGGAGCTGTCCCCAAAGTCTTCCCTTCTTCATGCTGAAGAGCCCAGCTCTCTCAGCCTTTCTTCATCAGAGTGGAATAGAGGGACAGGATCACCTCCCTTGACTTGCTGGCCATGCTGCTTTTTATGCAGACTAGGATGTGTCTGGCTTTCTGGGATGTGAGTGCACATTGCCAGACCATATCTAATTTCTGTCTGTTTATATCCACAATCCTTCTCAGTTCATCCATGACCCTGTCTGTGTGATACTGAGGATTTCCCTGACCCAGGTGCAGCACCTTGCATTTGGCCTTGCTGAACTTCTTGAGGTTTCCACGGGACCACCTCTCAAGCCTGTGCAGGTCCCTCTGGGTGCCATCCTTTTGTCCAAGCCTTTGCAGAGTACTTGCTATCCTTTCATCAGGGGCTGTGTCAAAACAGTCAAGTTCATGTGACCAAACACACTCATCTCCCTGGGCTGCATCCCATGCAGTCTGGGAATTGCACTGGCTGATTCTCTGTTCTCTGGGACAGCAGCCCAAAGTGACTTGTACAGATGTAGATGCCTTCACCTGGGACACCTGCAATTAATGACACATCCTTTATGTAAAAGGAAGCCACAAGTGCTCAATGCCAAGCTCAAGCCACCAAGACAGATAGAAAATGTATGAGTCATGAGGTTTCTATGCTTTCACTTCTTTTTAAACCCAAGGGTCAGCACAGGCTCAGATGGAAAATCTTTCCCTCCATTTCAGAGGTGTCTACATAGACTCTACTGCAGAAACTCTGCCTTTGAATTAAAAAAAAATAAAATTAAAAATTGTTGAATCGCTATACAAGGGTGCCTCTTACTCCCAGTTAAAATCTGAGAATGGCCATGCAGTTTTGAGGGCTTTGTTTTGCAGAAAGGCAAACTTCATTAGCAGCTTGATTCAGAAATTCATCTGAATGGTTTCTCCATTGTAAATTTATGGATAATTCGTTTGTCAAGCTTTAGCTACAAAGCAGGAACTCTCATGATTCTTTACTTGTACAATGCAAAATATGATTGAGAATAATGTAAAAGTATTTCATTTGGTCAGTCCTTCTTGTCATTTCACTTCATTTTCAAAACGATTTGAGACTCAAGACTCTAGATTTCTTTCCAGGTATTTTTGCAGCTGTGTTTAAACTAAACATTCACTTTCTTTTAGCAACACAATGACTATGTTTTTGCAACAGTTCAGTAAGTCATGGGTGTTATCTGAAAGAGTTAGCTAGTTAGTATCTGGTGTTTGTTTAAATGAAAATTTTGTTGTTGCTGTATCTTTTCCATCAGAGGGGCTTTCTCTACTTGCCTGTAAACAGAGAGTTTGAATCCTGTCCACAGAGACTGCTTTTCTTTGTTATGTTTCAAAACTCAGTTTTTGCAACACACTAAAACTGCTGCAGAAACTTCTACTTTGTGAGGCAGAGTTTGCTGCCCACTTATAGAACAAAATCTTAAAGTCTAGAAATACAGATCAAAAATTTAATCTAAGAGTTGAACACAGCCATGCAGAAAATCTCAGTGCTTTCTCCTTTATTGCACATAGAGGCTGGACACACTATCACTTTGTTAATGCTGCTATTTAGATAGATCTTCTTGGATGTTGAAGCACTAAGCATCTTGATTCACAGATATTTTCTAAGCAAGGCTATTTCTGTGACATTGAGTTGAACTTGAAATTGGAAGTGTTGAGTGGAGTATTTTAGTGTTTTCTATCTAGCTGGCTGCAGTTTATCCATATGAAATCTGATCTGATCATCGAAGGACCCTAACTGGAGCAAATGAAACGTTTTATCACCAGGAATCTCTTGAGATGACTTTCCAGAAGATGTAAAAGGCTGCTATGATGGGCTGTCCTCCTTATACTTGTGGATGAGATAGTTTTGCTGGAGCAAATCTGCAGTATGAGGGCATATGTCTGACAAAAACTCTTCCTTGCACCTATGATCTTATTTTGGCCCCATTCGGCAGCTTCCAAATGCTTCACACTTTGAAACAGTAGGACATAATAATCCCTTGACCAGTGAATTGCTGCCCTCTGTCAAGAAGAGAGCAGAGCTGGCTCTGACACTCCAAAATCCTCCCTGGCTCAGTACCAAGAAATCCCAGAAGCTGATGGAAGTTGTCCTTTGTTTCAAGATTACCTTATTCTTACTCAGCTAATATTTTGACCTGACATCCAAAATTAATTTTATCAAACTTACTTCAACTGTCTCAGCTCAAGACACAGTCTCTCCCTTGTTGCCTTTGTGCAGGGGAAGTTTGGGCATGGCTTTGAGATGGAAATGGTTTTATCTCACTGTATGTCCTCTGTCCACTGATAGAGTGGGCACAAAGGGAGGTCACAGTCATTAGACATCCACAATACAGCTTAAGCTAAGGTCCTGTGGGAAAGAAGAAGGGGGACATATTAGTATTAAACATCTGAATTTCCTTCATTCTCTTTTTCTCAGAATAATTTTAAAGTTCCAAGGAAAACCAGTGCTCCATGTTTCCACTGGCAAATGGTGAGCAGATTAAAATGATAGTCCACATCACTCTGTGGAACCTCCAAATGTTCACCTGGAACTGGGTTGATTACTTCAATCCCATCCTCAGTGCTGGAAAAGGATCTCCATCATGACTTCAGGGGAGAGCACAACAGCTTCAAACCTGCCTTCATGATGCTAAGCTCCCTGAAAATAGCAATAAAACCACAAGACAGAGCAATGTTCAAGTTGCTTCTCAGCTGGAAAACCTGGGGAGACAGTAAACAGAAAGCCTGCCGCTTCCAGGGAGGTGTTTGTTTGTGTTTTTCCTAATGAAGCTATTCTAAAGAATGGAGTCCTGCACTCCCACCATGCAGTGGCAGCCTTAACCCAGCCCCCGTTGTGATAAAAGCAGTACTCAGAGAGGAGCAGGATGTGGCAGTCATTCAGAACTTCAATTGTGTGTTTTTAAACATCAGTAAATAGATGCTTTTTGGAGTACAAAGGAGTGTGAACAAGCACTCTTTGAAATGCTTTCCCTCGAGGGCAGCCAGCTGCTCCTGGCTCGGCTGCCCACTGCAGTCAGGCACAGCGGGAACATGGCAGCCCTCTTTGGCAATGGTGGGCAGGTGTTTCTGCCTCCAGGACCTCCTGTGTTTCCCACAAAGCATCTTGGTCATTTCAGAGGCTGAGTCTGTCAAGTTCATGCTATGCTTCTGCCTCCTGTTGAAGTTTCCTGCTCTGTGTGGGGTGAGAATTTCACCTCTCTAAAATACACGAGACAAGCTTTCATGGCAGCAGTTAACATTTCCTATGAGGTATGAGAGCTGGGGGGCTTCTTCTGAGGTTAGCAAGGCCCCCAGAAATAGCTTTCTCCACCTCTAGCATTCAGGAAAGTGCAATAACTTTTTTAACCCTTACCCTAGATCTCTATATGCCAGAAAAAAAAAAAAAAATTTTCCCCTGACATTCCCATGTGTCACACCCTCATTACAACATCCTTCTCTGGGAGAATTCCTGTGCGTGAGAAAGAGAAAAGTGAATCTGAAGTGACTTTACTTGGTCTAACTCTGGGCAAAACTTCTGCCAGCAGTTACTCCCACGCATAGCCATTGCTCAGAGGTAAACATAAAACTGGAGTTAAGATTTATATTCTTCTGTCAAAAGGGCTCAAAATGTCAGAATCAAAACTTGTAAGAGAGGAGCATGGTGTGTGCTGGTGAGTTGACTTAATTCACAAGTCAACAACAGAAATAATTTCAGTGCCAGGCTCATAAACACTTTTTGAAAACCATCCCAGTGATTCATACACTGAAGAACATGTTGGTGGCAGCTGGAGCTGTTGCGTGTCACAGTCACTGAAAGGGGCATCAGCTCACGTGGTGATCTCTGGGGTAATTTCCCAACTCTGCTGGCTGTAGGGGTGGGTTTGCACCAGCTCCTGCCTCATGCACTCATGCCAGAGCACCCACCTGCCTGCCTGTAAAGGAGATGCTCCCTCTGGGAAGCAGACTTGTGGGACACGGCTGCAGTTACAGCCCCTTGGCATATTAAATATGTGGTGGCTTGAATTTCACAGATTTTCTGTCCTTTTTGTCAGTCTGAGACTTTGAACAATGGATGTGATAAATGACGAATTTTAAAACAGGGCTACACATTTCATCCAGATATATTTCCTTAGGAAGTTTGAGAGACATACTCCCAACTCTTGGTAGAAAAAGTCAGCACTCATAATTTGGTGGAGATACCATATGCTTTCCCCGAAACAAACACTGGAAGAAGAAAGCCAAGTGAAATCTGATCTTTATTAGTGCTTGGATGTTTGGCATGTGGTACCCAGGAAAAGGGGACTGTTGAGTACATCAAACACACAAATAGAAGTATATGGTGACACAAAATGTTAAATACTGACAAGTCTCCTTTGGAAATGATATTTTCCCAAGATGTTATTTTCAGGCTGTGCAAGGAGCAGGAATCTTACATATAATGTGAAGAAAGCTGCACATTTAAAAATCAACCTCGTGATGCTGCTTGTCATGTGAAAGTTTCAGCTGAATGCTAATGAGGAGAATCTCTTTTCAGCTAAGCCAGTGTAAACTCAGGGAAACTTCACTGACTTTGGTGAAGTCACTTCAGATTTGCACTGTAGCAAAATTTGATTGGAACATTTGCTTTCATGTAACTTTTGTGGCTTTATTCCATTCATTATATATGACCATAATTTATGGAGGTTCCACATGCACATGCAAGTTAAGGCAATTTGGTTTATTAAGCTATGAGTCTGTTTTATAATCAAAGTAAATCAGGCTCATTTGCACACCAAAAAATCTTGGTGTGGATTTCTGTCTGAGGGAGTGGAGACAAAGTATCCTGCTTGCTGACTCTAGCCAAACTATGCATTTAGCTTACCCAGTCAATTTTCATGGTGACTCAGTGCAATTCATTTGCTCTAGTGAGATATGCACATGTTAATTTTTGAGTGCTGTATTCGAATTTAATTCTTACCAATGCATATGAATTAATATGAAGGACTTAGTTAATGTTACACTGGAGTTTCACCATGATAATTAAGGAGTGAATGTGGCTTGACACAGGGGAGAGGAGAAGCCACAAAGATGATCACATTACAGAGTTGTAAGTTTTGCTCTGCCTGTTCCTTATCACTCTCTGACTGTCCTGGAGACATCCAAGTGAAGATGTGTCCATCAGTACCTCTTGGACTCCTTCCCCCAGGTCTGAGTACTGACTTGCATGACAGGAAACCTGAGGTCCTATCTCTCCTCTGACTCTCTAAATGTTCATTGACAAGAAGCATAAACCCCAATTCTTTTTCTGCATGAGCTAAGACATGATAGCTCTGAGCTAGCTGCAAAATCACAGTGGATCAGGCCAAACAACTGCATTTCTCTACCTTAAGGACAGAGTAATTCCTTAAAGGATGGGTTCTGTACTAGGAATAGTAGGAATTTCATTGCTTAGGACACAGGTCTATCTGACATTTAGCTGAAGGGAGACACCCTGCATCCTTTTAACTCCCCTGTTTATGGGGCAAGGTGTGCTCTTCTTGCTGTGTGCTGAGTTCTGTTACCTGACCCTGACTGCTGCACCCAGGCCTATCCCATGTGTCTCCCAGCAGGGAAGGAATGCAGAAATTCTGTTTCTCACCTAAGTAGTGGAGTGAAGGGCTCCCAGCTTTAAAAGGCTTGGTTGAAGTTAGCAGATTTACATTGGCAGTACTATGAATGCATTTGTGAGTACAGCATAGAAAACAAATCTCTTAGACGTGCCTGAAATCTTTTTCAGTGACACATTAATGCTAGATTTTTGAAGAATTGGCCCTCTGTGGACCTGATGTCAGATTGCTGTCATGTCAGGATGGTCATAGAGAGGTGCTGTGCTTCTCTCCAGGCTCTGAAGTCTGCAGTACCTTTTCTTCCTTATCAGAATCTTTAACCTCTCACATCTTGTTCCCCATAAGGAATAATTCCTTGACACATAGGCCTCTCTTGGACTGTTTGCCCTACTTCTGTGTGGCAAAATGGATTTTCAGTACTTTCCTCTTTATGTTTAGTATAATGCAGAATTCATTACAGAAAATCTTCACCCTTGTCTTGGGATAACATGGAGAGGTTAAAACACAGTTGTACCCAAATGCTAGAGACAGCAGAGCTTTTTTATTAGTGAGACCTTTTCACTCCTTGGGTACTGTCCTGAATGGGCTCAATACCTGGCCATTGCTGCAGACTGCATCTCAAAAAGAAGTTTGCTAATGGAAAGGTATATTCCTACACAAGTAATTTTAAGATTGTACTGTCTATCAAAACAATGAATATGTGAACAGATAAAAATGAAACACTATAAATAAAACATGGACCCTCTTTTTTCAGCTTGCCACAGGTCAGCGTGAAAGAGTTGACAGCTTTTGGAAAGGCTCTGCAAAACATTTCAACATTAAACAACTTCGACTACTAAATGCCTTTGTTTATCTGGGCCAACATCCAGAACTCATACAAAATAATCTACTGACACACAGACTGTTTTCATGCAAGCCCTAGACATACACACAGCCATATCAGATCCTTATTATTTCTCTTAGAACTGTCCTGTAGAGATGACTGTTGCCTTTGAACAAGGTTAATGAATGCTTAATCTTGAAGCTAATGGCAGCTCCATTCTTGAGCTAGGATTGTTCAGATAAGACACACTATTTTACTACTGAGGAACAAGTCAGGAGGAAATATTTACAAATTCTGTAAACCTGACACTATCTCAATGATTCTTTCCAAAATTTTTAGGTGGATGATGGAATGGTGTACGAGAGAATATGTTGCATTATTTGTTGCTTCCAGATACTCCTGTTACATGCATTTACTGTGTCTGTGTAATAGCAATAGTCCATATGGAACAGTTCACACCCCCTTCTAAATCTTTGTAAATAATATTCTGCAGAAGAATGATGCACTGGTAACATGGCATTTTTACCTTGTATTTTTTAGCTTACTATTTGAAAAAGCTGAGGATTTTCCAATGCCAGCTGAATAACATTTCCTTAATTTCTAACACTCTACCTAGCATGCTGCTTTTGTACTGTTTTATGCAGCCATGCTGTGTTCCAGGAATGGCACATGAAGTGCTTACAGCATAGAGGTGTCTGTGGCACAGTATGAAAGGGTCTTAGAAGATACATAAAGACAAGGAAGCCCAGTGTGTGAACCACTGTCAGAGGATCTAGGAAACCTGGCTTTTTTGTGGGGTCTGCCACAGGCTTCTCATGTGACTTTTGCCAGAGAAATCACTTCACTTGTCAGCCTCTGATTATTCCATCTAGGCTCCAGGTTGGCTTAAGAACTCTGGTGCTTATCACAGTACTGAAAATGATGTGTCAGCTTTTCAGGTGAGTCCTCTGTACATGGCATCAATAATACAAACCTCTTAGGGGTCCATGATCAAGTGATCAAGTTGATTGTTCATTTCTTGAATTTCATACACCATTATTATCATAGTAATTATTACTGTTAAATTTTAGACTTAGATTTCTTTTAGAGATATAGTTCAATTTTCATTGCTTTTCACTTAGTAAAATTTTCCCTTTTGAAAACTACTGATTGTTATCAGTAAGATACCAACTGCCCTGGGTGAAGACGGTATGCCATCTGAAACTGTCACACTACTGAATTCCCCACCAAATATATGCAACAGCTGCACTGTCGATGCAAAAGACCTAATGTAAATATGAAATGAGAAAGGAAACCAACTGCTGTGTACTGTGTAGTAAAGACAAGGGTCTATATAACTGTGAAATATTATAATTTTTTGTTAAGGGAAAGAGCATGGCTACAACCTGCCTTGCATTTTCTTTCACACACATACAGTTGCCATGATGGGCAGAAGAAAGACATATGTGAATCATGTGAGAAAAATTTTAGAAACCCAGATAATTGTCAAGACAATTAAAACAGGGCAAAAACAGGTCATAACTAGTCTGAGCTACTATTTGTTCAAACTATCCAAAGACAAGTTTAAGAAGAGAATAAGCTACCTTCAGGGCAAGGGCAGGATGGATTTAGGCATGCTCAGAATATTTGTCATTCTCAGCAAAAGAAATAACTAACAAGGCTATAGCCAATAATGGGACAAATTCTTAGCCTGGATTCTAAGACCCACATGAATACACAGGCATGGAGACACCCTTTGAATTTCATTTTTCAGTCTCTTCTGTGAGAGCTGTGGATGTTCTTACAGGTGTTTCAGTCAGCTGGATAAATGTTAATTCTATGGGAAAGCTCTGTCTCAGGCACAACACTTTCAAAATACAGCCTCAGTATGCAAATGAGGCAGAGTTATAAACTATTAGACTGGGATTTGTGATTATCTCTTATGGGTCCTACTTAGAAACTAGGAAATCTAAACCCTTTCCTGACATGCTTTTCATTGAATCAAACAACCCCACAGAGCAATGTACTGAGATGGCTGTTGGGTCATATTTGCGTAGGACTTGCAGGACTTTTCCTAGGAACTGTGAGGTACATTCCACCACATGGCCATTGCACAAAGCTCACACTGATAAAAACTCAACATTTTTATTCTGGTAAAAATTCCTTCCACCTTGAAAACTTCAAAAAGTTTACAGTAATTTTTTTGGAAACTGACATGGATAGAACTGGTGCAGGATTTGTGTTGAAACTGCATACAGTTTGTATGCTCTGTTTGAACAGAGGTTTTATGAAATGTAATGTTAAGTATGAATTTTTCAGACTTCATTTCCAATTTAAATTAAGAAGCAACAGTCTGAAGATCCAGCTTGCAGGTTACTTTTCCAAGTTTTCCTTGGGTAGAGCCCCACTGCTGTAAATGTGGTCATGCCACTTCCACCAAGGTAGATCAGAACAAGCTAAAGACACAGGAATGAAACCTGGAGGTATTCACCAGGTATGTGACCTGTCAAATGTATATCAAAGATACATCAAATGGACATTAAGTAATAATACATTCCAAAATCTCCCTTGTCTAAAAAGCTAAATTGCTGATTTATCATGCTGTCTTCCTCTAGAGATCACAAAAATGAGAATACTTCTCCTACCAATAATACATACCTACACTATTCATCAGTACAAAGAACACATCTCTCCAAATCCTGTTATTTTCCTATTTAGATGTGGTGGAAATCAATGAACAGATCTAACCTTGCTGTGTCATATCAGTACCTGGGATAAGATTTACTATACACTCCACACAAATAACATTGAAGTAATTACTTTTACAGCATAAAAACATAAATAGTAATTGTAGAAATTATTTTAAATTATGTGGAATAGTAAAAAGAAATCTAACATACTCTAAATTTATTCCTGATACTATAATCCTAACAGATGACAATCTTTAGTTCTTTTGGTCACTAACTTATTTTGGCTTTTGAATGCAAAAGTCAGCTGATTATGATACTGTGGCAGGAGGGAAAGAGAGAAAACTGAAGGGGACATTTTTGTACTGGACAACAAAGATACTCTTCATTTCTGAGAAAATACATCATCTTAATGCCCCTAAGTTTCCTGACATACTCGATATTTAGTTATTCCTAAATTATCAAATGCTAATAATAGAGCAATTCAGCCCTCAAACCAAGTCATAGTCCATGTAGGGAGCAAACTGTTTAATTTCAGTGTTGTAGGAAAAATTTGATGGCACTTAGTAAAGATTTTTTTCCTCACAGAATGAACACTATGATGAGATGGGAGGTCACAAGTGTGTCTTGGGGATCAGCACCAACATTGTAAAGAGCATTTATTTTAAAAGAAATAGTGGCATCAGAAAAAAAATGATGTTATCTTAAATACATTAGGGCTAGAAATAAAACATTTTCTAAAGTTCAGTGTAGTAAGATACTGAAACTGTCTTTTAATAAGAGTGACCAATTAAATCCACTGTGAAAAATGGTTTATAATTTTCTTGAAGTCACTCAAGTATGATTGAATCTGAAGTATAATATAAAAGTGTGTTCTTCCAATTCTTCTCCTAGCGGAGTTTTGGTTCAGTACTTCCTTATTATTACTTGGAAAAAAAGTCTTTGAAAATATGTCTGGGGATGTAAGTGTCTATATGAAGAAGAGGGGTGTTAAGTTTGAATATTGAAGATTGTTGTTGTTTAACCCTAGTCAGCACCCCAGCCCTGCACAGCTGCTCTCTCTGCCTTGGTGGGATGGGAGAGAGAATCATAATGGTGAAACTGAGAAATCATGGGTTGAGATAAAGACAGTTTAACATGTAAAGCAAAAGCCACACATGGCAGCAAAGCCAAACCAGGAATTCATTCACACCCTCCCATGGACAGGCAGGTGTTCAGCCACCCCCAGGAGAGCAGGGCTCCATCACACATAGCAGTGACTTGGGAAGACAAACACCGGCACTCAGAACGTTCCTCACTTCCTTCTTCTCACCACAGCTTTATGAGCTGAGCACGATGCCATGTGGTGTGGGATGTCCCTTGGGTCAGCTGGGGTCAGCTGTCCTGGCTGTGTCCCCTCCCAGCTCCTGGGGCACCCCCAGCCTCCTCACTGCTGGGGTGAGGAGCAGAAAAGGCCTTGACTGTGTCAGCCCTGCTCAGGATAATGAAACATCTCAGGATTGATTACCACACTGTTTCCAGCACAAATCCGAAACACAGCCCCATGCAGCTACTATGGAGAAAATTAACTCTATCCCAGCCAAAACCAACAAGCTTTTTAATTTCAATTAATTATATTTAAAGATCATAGTAGAAAGGGGCATAAACTTGTAAGACAATAATTTTATACTGCACCAGTTCTGACTTTATTTTATAAATCTTATATGATGAGTTTTAACCCTTTTGCTGAATTAATTCTCTATTCTTTTTTAGGAACAATTTTAATCTGAATTATTTATTAGAAAGCACTGAATGATACTAAATAGCAAAAGAACAGATTCTCATGGAAAGCAGATCTGAAGACTGAACTCATTCACTTTTCTGGAACTGAGTGAAGTTCTGAAGTTTCACATCTGCAATTGATTGCTGGAGCATTTAGGGGTCACCAGTGATCCAAGGTTACATTGCCAAACCCCTATAACATAAAATTCAGTGAAGCTCTTGGCACTGGATTGATCTAAATCTGAGATGAGGTGCTGGTTGATCTTACACACCAAGCGACATCATTTGAAGTGTTTGGAGTGATGACTGGTGTTTTGTTTTTAATTAGAAAATCCCTATTTTAGAATAGATTTAGCTAGAGGCACAGGTAACACTGACAAATGCTTCTAAACAAAAATATTCAGGAAAAGGATGGTAGCTGTGTTATTTTATTTCAAAATTTCCAAATGTCATGGAGAGAAAGAGAAATTTCCAGTGGAAATCATTAGAAAGATTTATATTCCATGCATGGCTTAGGATAATAATGCACAAAGAAAAGATACTGCTTTTTTAAGAATACCATAAACCTTTATTTCTTTTTCAGCTCAGTGAAAATAAAAATATTTTTTAATATCAATTTATTTCTATTTGGGACTTAAATGAGAGTCAACTGCAAATCAATAGAGATACAGATTTTTATTTTAATTTTTAAACTTATTTTTAGCAAATACTATTTTTTCAACAGTTCTGCCTTTAATCCTTAATTCTGTCTATTCTGTGATCTTATTAGATGACACATTTAAGCTCAGTGAAATGTCCTGGGATACAAGAAGGGGCTGCATGTGAAGATGCAGTCTGTAACTCAGACAGAGTGAACAGCTGATGATGATCAAGACTGACATTTCAACAATATTTATGTCCTCTGTGTGCATGGGAGATAATAAGAAAGAGAGTAGTACTAAGGGGCCAGGCTATTCCATATACAGGAAAAACCTGCTTAAAGGACAAGAAATTCCCATGGGTTTCCATTCACAACTGTTTCTTCAAAGTTATCTCACTGCGGGCAACAGGTTTTGCTGCTCTATTGAAATTCCTGTGGGTTCACCCTGATAAAGCAAGAGATGTGTCTCAACTCTAAATTTCCTTCCCAAGACTCTTTCTTCCTCTGCTAGCTTCCTCTGTTGGCAGCACAGCTCTTGCAAAGGCTGTGTTCCTACAGGCTGCAGGGCATCAGATCCTTTTCTGCATCTGAAGGTAAATCCAAGCACATCAGCTGTGTCCCAAGGAGTTCTGTTGCTAGGTAAGATGAAATCGGAATTTTCCAGATGAATCACAAGTGTGAGTCTCTAACCAAAAATTGTTACACAAGGAATAGCAATTCAACTGACAGAATGCAACCTATTTGGATTGTCTGTATTTTGTCCTCACCCTCCTGACAAAAATACAAGGAGTTGAGAAGTAAACAAGTTCAGTAGATATGGTCATAACCCCTGATTTCCTAAAAAAACAAGGCTTGTGGGATCTTTCCTTTTGTTTTAGAGGCCCTATAGTTTTTTTCTGTGTTTGTCAGCAGTTAAAACTCTGAGATATTTTATGTCCCTATAGGATTAATAGCAGTGGGAGGACATGAAGCCACATAGGAGAGAGCCTGTCCATTGGACAGTTGAGGAAAATGTTGCAACATTAACTTCCCTGACAAAAGTTTCTGCCTGTAGTCTGAGCCTACAGGGCCAAGAACCCCTGAGGATCCATCTGACCATGGCCCAAGTTCACTGTAAGCCCAACCTTATTTGTTTCAGTAGTCACAGACTTAATTGTATGCTTATAGAAAATTTATATGCAATCCCCAGATTACCAGGTTTTCCAAAGCCCTCAGTGTAATTCTCAGTCCTCCATCCCACAGGGCCCAAGGAAATTTTGATCACTAGGTTCAAAAGAAACTTTGTGAAACACAGATTATAGTAACACATAATTGCCTTACAAAAACTTTGAACTCATGAAAATAATTAAATCAGACATATTTTGTATAACCTGATTTGATTTGCACTTGTGCTGCAGAAGGTTTTTCAGCCTAAGCATGAGGTGGTTGATGCTCATGTGTTATTTGCATGGGAAAGCAATAGTTTATATTCTTATAATCTAGTTTATCTTCACATTCCACTTTTTTAATTGGCTTTCTCTTTGCTCAGTTGTTAACCTGCAGGATTAGTTGGTAGCAAGTGGCAAATTAAAGACAGCACCAACAAAAGGTCAGAAGGTCTCCCAGAGCTATTTCATACCCAATCCAGAAACTTCCTCTTGCTCCATTTACTCAGAGGAATGAAAAGCAGGTGAAAGTAGGGTTGTGTGCAACTGATGGCATCGAGGACTGCTTGAAAATGAAGTAATGAATGAGTAGTTCTGGCCTGATTGCCCTTGGTCTGCTGGGTATTGACCTGTTTTATCTGAAGTAAACCTGAAAAGAGCCATTCTGAACTAAGGAAGAATAACGTTATGCAAATGCCAGGTTACTTATTGCTATTATTATTGTGTGGCAAATCATAACAAGCAGAGAAAAAATATAGAATAGAAGTATCCAACAATAGTTTCAGGTTATCCTCTAATGATTTTTGTTAATCGGTTATAGTGATTTTCTTCCTTCTGGTTAGTGTACTGCATTGTCTGTGTGCTGTAAACAGGTTGCAAATCAGACTTTGTTATGCTGTGTGTAAGTGTAGAAGGCTCCCAATAAGTCAGAAATAATCTTACTAATTCTAAGTAATTCCCTAAAGAAAGTAATTAAATGTATTTCTTATTTTAAGATATTTTCCATTTTGCTGAACCAATAAATTTTGATGTAAGTGCATGAACATAAGGATCTAGCATGCACATTATATCACCCTTCTTGTCTTTTTCAGAAGAGAGAAATATATTGAGGGAAAGACCATTTTAAATGTTCTTGGCTATTCTGAGACATTTGTCCCTGACCAAATCTAAGGTCTGTTTGCTCTCACAGAGAAGGTACCATCTTATGTTCACAGGTCTGTACAGTCACAGAATGGTTTGAGTTGGAAGGGACCTTCAATATCATCTCATTCCAACCCCTCTGCCATTGGCAGGGACACTTGCTACTAGAACAGGTTTCTCAAAACCTCATCCAACCTGGCCTTGAACACTGCCAGGGATGGGGCAGCCACAGCTTCTGTGGGCAGCCTGTTCCAGTACCTCACCATCCTCACAGTGTAGAATTTCTTGCAGCTAACCTAACCCTACCTTCTTTCATTTTAGAGCCATCCCACCTAGTCCCATCACTCCATGTCTTTGTGGTCAGTCCCTCTCCAGTTTTCTTGTAGCCCTTTCAGACACTGGAAGGCGCTGTAAAGTCTTCCCAGAGCCTTCCCGTGAGGCTGAACAGCCACAGCTCCCTCAGCCTGTCCTTACAGGAGAGGTGCTGTAGCCCTGTGATCATTTTTGTGACTCTCCTCTGGGTACACATCCTTCTCATGTAGGGGAACCCAGAGCTGAACACAGGAATCCTGGTGGGGAGTATATGCAGATATATATAGATATATATACGGACATATATGGATATATGGAAGTATACAGGCAGTGGAGCTGAAAGATAAATTTAAAAACTTGTGAGTAAACCTGCAGTGTAAACCAGTCTGCTCAGAAAGGAATTTTAGTTTCCAAGAAAACGAAAAGCTTTCATGTTAACAGATAGTATACAGTGAACATTTCTTTCTTTTCACGGTACTTTTCTTAAGTTAGAGGTGTTATAAGTAACTGTAAAATGAGAATGTCCATTGAATGCGTGAAAAATGTGAAGGGGCACAATTTTCCAGTGTCAGAAATCTGCATTTTTGCCATTCTTCAGTTCAGAAGCATAAAGAATAGGCAAATAATACAAAGATACAAAGAAAAGGCAAATTAAGTTTAACGCTGGATTCAAATGCAAGCACTTTTTAACTGTACTTCAATAATTTATTGTTTTCCAATATGTGCATTCCCCCCTGCTTTAAAATACTCAGACTACCTCCATCTACTGAAATGGTGCCTTTACTTTCTAGTAAATATTTTGACTAGGATTTTTTAAAAACAAAAACAAACACACAACACAAATGATTACATTTTATCTGGTGGTCATCTAATGTCACAGTCTGGTTTGAATGCAGTTGGTACCAGACTGTAACACACACTGCACAAACTTAACAGTCTTAGGGGGAAAACATGCTTTTTTTCACACACAAACAAGTGAAGGCTATGAGAACAACAAACACAAAATGTTAATGACTGCAGAAATGTCAATAGAAACATTGATCAGGAAAGGTCATTGAGTACTTTAAGTAAAAAGACTTCCCTAACTAGTACCTTTTTCTTGTCTGATGGAATGAGGGGAAGGAAAGCAAGAGTACATTTTAAAGAAAAGAGCAAACACAAGTTTTATGGGTTAAGTGATGTATGTAAATAAGACAACTAGTAAAACATCCTAACTTTTAGATGCCTAGGAAGATTATTGCCAACATAAATGTCCTTGGTGTAGGAAACAGTTCTAACTCTGTTTAAGTCCCTATCTCTGTATGGATTGAATGTGTTCACATGTCAAACAGATTTTTTTTTCTTTTTCATAATCCTACTTTCATCAGACAACATGTGGTAATTTAGAAATAATAAATGGTTTTTTAAAAGTATTCATTAGAACCTCTTTGTGCAAGGCATGTTGTTTCCTTGTTTAGATTTTTTTTTTTATCAAGGATTTTTCTATTGAGATTACCTCGCATGATCTTCTTGAAGTTACTCTTATGGAGTGAATATATTGTCTGCTTCAGGCAACTAAAACAGTGTGTAGAGTCTAGAAGGTGGTAAATTATTGTAATTTGATCAGCCTCAAGGATGGAAGTAAAGCTGATTTTATCCTCTGGATAAAATGCTATGCCATGTGGCAGATTTTGAACAATACTGTGCTCTCCAAGGAGAAAGAGATAGTATGGGGAAAAAGAGGGTTCATGTAAATAGTGGAGAATTCTTAGCTAGAAAACCCAGCAAGGACAGTTACACAGAGGCATCAGCACTGCTTCAGCGGGTGCTTGAGCTGCAGATTACTGGATGCTGGAATGTGTGCAGTGAATTATTTCTGGATATGCTTTTTGTATTCTTTCTGAGGCAGTGCCAGGAGAAGGTACCAGGCAACCTCTTGGGCTGACTTGTGTTGGCTGTTTGTGCAGCTTTAAGAATAAAGCAAAGGGATTGCAAAAAGCCTGTGCTGCTGCAGGTGAAGACTGCTGTATGATTGGCATATTTTTCAGTGCCAACTTTGGTACTGAAAGTATGTTTTGTGCATCATCCTATCCTACATGCAGGAGCAGAATAAGAGTTGGAAAGGAGAAGATGTCGAAGACAAAGAGTAGCTCCATAACACAGGAGATTTTCTACCAGAAAAGTTCAGAGATATGAAGATGATGTGTTTTTTAATTTTCGTCCCCCCTTGGCACTCCCCCCCCCACCCAAATACCCCAGAACTGAGAAGTGCAGAACTGAATCCAGTGCACTGGATTTCCTATTTATCCCATGTGTCTGTTTTATTTCCCCTCTGTCTTCCTAACATTTGCCTGAAGATATTTCTTCCTTTGTAATATTCCCAGTGTAAGTCTAGCTTCATTTTCCCTTGCAAATGCTGCCTTTTCTACAGTGATATTCACCTATTACCCATTTTTTGGGGAGACTGGAGAAAATGTTTGATCTTTTCTCCTGCTTCAGCATTCAGAGTTTGTATGGTATCAGCCAGGAGACTGAAGCAGCAGATTGGCTCCCCATCCCAGGATTTCCAGAGAATCTGAGCCCTACCACCTAGCACCCAAAACCAGACAAGGTTGCCTGGCTCAGACTTTGATATAAGACTGCAGGTCTGACAACCCTGCAATCTGAGCGGTGCCAGAACAAGATTTATCCAGAGTGTGACAAAGCAGCATAACTTGTAGCAAAGACATAGGTAAAGCATTTATTCATCCTGATTTTGCAAGGTATTTATCTCTTGCCATAGCAGCCTCAAGCATTTTCATGTTGGCATTTCTTATAAAAACCACTGCCATTTACTGCCATAATTTTTTTTTTTATGATCACTGGATTTTTGCTCTCGATACAGACACAGTTTGATTATAGCTCCACTGGGGGAGTCTGAGAGCCCATGGGTTAAAAATTATAATTAAATACTCAAGACTGCAATAATCACATGTAATTTTATTAGGTGGCCCCTCAATTCAATTTCTGCTCTGCAAGAGAGATTCTCACTCACTCTATGCATATGCAATTATGTATGAGAATTAGTTACAGTGTCTTCCACAGAGATTTAATCCTTCACCTTTCCCTCAAAAATGAAAATGCAAGAACATTCAACAGAGCATCTCTGCATAACATGTTAGCCACTACTGTGAGTGGAATTTTGTTCAGAAATATGAAAAAGCTCCTATTTCAACCCAGCATGAACTAAAGTTCTGTGTGTCATTAGCACTAACCAGAGTCACTTTCCCACTCAAGGAAACAAGTGGTACCTCTGCAGCCCTTTGTACTAATTGCCAAGCCTGGGGAGTGGACCTGCTGGTGGGTTAAGTTCTTAATGCAATTTAATTTTTATTCTTGCCTTTGAAAGTCTCCTCTCTCTTAGAAACACTGTTAGCCAAAGAGGGTACAGAGGATATTATATGTTTGAAATGCAAGATATTATTGAAATATCCTTTGATGTTATTTTTAGAGGCTGATGATTGATTCATAAATGTATTTGTTAGGATACTTATAAAGTTTTGGTACTGAAAAGATTAGTAAAATTACTCCTTAGTTATTTTAGTTCTCCTTGTCCCACAATACCCTTCATTTGCTCCCACACTTCATACACATTTACTGTCCTGTTTAAATAAAGGTGTTTTGCCTGTGTAACCCATTAATACTGAAGTTGTAGGAGCCCTCACAAAAGCTTCTGTTTCTCTGAAGCTGATACAGATGAGCTTTATTGTGTTTTTTTAGTCTAGAAAGAAAGGTTAAAAAGAACATCTGCAAGAGTCCACTTCCACATGAAAATTACTTTGGTTTTGTTTTCTTTGTTAAAAAATTTGGTTGAAAATCTGCCTTTCTGCAAAGGAAAAAATGACCATGTTTTTACATAACTGAATTTCTTTTCTTATTTTCTCTGGCTTGTTTGCTTGTTGAGACAGTTCAGTCTGCTCGTTGCCAATGGATTTCCAGTGTGAACTATCATGATTTAAGCTCTAAGGAGATCTTATTTTGATAAGGCGCAAGTGTAATGGTGAATTTTATGTCATCAAAACAGGCCACCTGGGCAAGGTCTGAACTTACATAAATTTCATGTAAATTAAAAATTTTATTGGTCTTTTTATGTATAATCCACACTAATACAACTCAATGTGCATATCTGGTAAATCCTCAGCAGAAGTTTTGGTGTGGAAGAGGTAAATGAACAAGCTTCTTCCAAGCACTGAATTTCAAGAATTTTCTTGGGCCCTTTTCAAACCTGTTTAAAAGAGGTGGATGTTAGGCTGGAATTTTTCCAACACCAAGAGAAATCTCACTGTAAGCTGGTCTGAAAATAGATCCATCATGTTACATATTAGTTAGAAAATCAGCATTTTTTTATTTTTCATTAAGTACCCTACACCATTTGTACCCCTAGATGTATACTGGCAACCCAGAGTTAAAAAAAACTTATCCTGAAAATCTTAATGCTATAGGCTTCAAAATGACTGGGTTAATTTAGAAACAATTATATAAATCTATAGAAACTTCTTTTCCCTTGGGAAAAACACAATCTCTTTGGAGTAGCCAAATTGTCTATCTCTATAAAGTGAGGTCTAATTATGTGCGTGGGTGAAGCTATAATAACATATTTTTTAAAATATGTGATTGTTTTTGTTCATACAACTCTTATTACAATTAAATAGTCAGATAAAGAGTGAAAAATACTGTGACAGGAAATTTTCTACCTATAGATAACATTTGGTTTTGGACACAAACTTTCCAAGGCTGTATCCTCTTGTATTGCTTGATATGTTTTTCATAACACCACAAATGTATTAATTCTCACAAACCAAAACCTCTTGAATGAAACCTTGAATAAAACATCTTTATCCTTACTGTTAAATAAGGATTAATCTTTCAGAGCAGAATCTCTCTAAACTCTCCAACCTTTGGATCTCCTACAGTGCTTAACAACAATAATTAGTAATGTGAACAAAAATTAATTGCTTTTAGTAGCATTTTCCACTGTGATCACACATTTCAGAGCACTTCTCTGAAACTTGTACCTATGATATTTGCTTTTCCAGATGAGATTACATGACATTATATCTCTTCTATTAAGATTTACTGATTTTCAATCCAGTGTTAGAATTTCCCTGGCATGAATGAGACGAGGCTTAATCCTGTGTGTGAGTATTTGCAGAGTGAGAGGCATAACTGTTTTATCGTGCTTGAGATCCTAGCTGATGCTGATAGGACACCTACAGTCTGCAATCAGTACCCATTGCTGAAAATTAAAATTCAATAATTATAAAAAATAAAAATATTAAAATTAAATTAAATATTACCTAGTTTAAAAATAACATTATCTGCTCTAAACCTCATTTAAAAATCCAACTCTCAGTTCTACAGCAAATGTATCTTTTTCCCCATTTACATTTGTTCTCCAGACTCTCTACCAAGCAAAAGAAGTTGCAATGAGTTGCCATGTTTCAGGCCAGCATAAAGTGGGCTAAATCTATTTCATATGCTTCCCAGAATGCCTGATTTGCTTTTCTAGGCAGTTCTAATTTTTAACATCTCATTGTTAATTTATAATGAAAGGATATTTTACTTTTTATCTTTTGATAACACTGTGTCCTTCATAATTTAGAACTCTATAACCCTGCTGGTGAACCAGTTGTGGATCCTTCAACTCAATCAGAATATACTGTCAAGAACACTACAATGAAGCCAACTGATGTACTGAAAAGAGTAAGTCTTATGACAACCAGTAACAGAAAGAAAACACCTTTTTGAAGGTAACACGTTCTTCTTGTAAGAGTTAGCATATTTTTCTCCAATATTATTTTATTTTTAGCAGGTAATATGCCTGGTTAATTGTCATATAAGAAACACCAATTTCTTGGACAGAATGAATGAGCTTTCATAATAATGCATTCATACAGTGAATGGGATAGAAAATGAACTGGGGCACTATTATCTTGTCCGTTCTGCAGTTTTCTCAAGTTGTTCCTCTAACATTTCTACACTGATAATGCCAACTTTGTCAGCCTGTGCTTTTAGTGTTACACCTTGACCTAGAACAAGAATGAAGACATTTCAGATTTCTACAGGATTTGTTATTTTTCTAAAACTGTGTGCTCCTCTGACCTGCATTTTCTTTTGGTCAAACAAAACAGCCATAACATACTAGGAATAGCTGAGCCTGAATTTCACAATTCAGCAAAGATATTAAAACATTTTCTATTAGATGTACTATTCTGGTCCTCTTAGAAGATGATTTTCTAGTTCAACAAGGCAACTTGTTGAATGTCTTAAAAGGATAATTTTATGTTCTTTGTATTCAGGGTGGTTTTCTGGTGCAGTGGCTGTGTTCACTCGCAGCAGGAGTTGGGTACTGAGTGTTCTCATACAACAAAGAGCAAGTAGCAACATGTAAAATGGATACTTGAAGGTGTCCTAAGTTCACCTTAGCCTCATCTAGAATTTCCTCTGTGGTGGATGGCACCCCATAACCAGCACGAACAGTGCTCCTGCTCTGCTCCTCTTGGCTTTGCCTGTACTATAATTACAACCCAAATTACAATGCACCCTCTTCAGATGTTCTTTCTTTCTTTTGTGCAGCAGGCCAGATCATATTAACATCATGACCAAAGGAACTATTCTACAATTGCAATTGTTTAAAGCTGTCATATGCTTCCCTAATGAGTTATGAAATTATTTTGATCTTGTTTATACAGGCAAAACCCAAATTGTGTCTGTTAGTATAACTACACCCCGGCCAAATTAAAATTATTTGTAAGATGGTAGAGTTTAGCAAAGGAGGTCATTTTCTCTCCAGTAAAGTGATTGGAAAAGGCCCTTTAAGAGTAAGTGGAAGACATTGAGAAGGTAAGTGATTTCCTTCCTGAAAAAAATATCTAGAAAGATTTTGGACTGCAAGGATAGAATGAATAAAGCATGTTGTTAATAATACCAAGGTTGTGGGTTCAATCCCCATATGAACAATTCACTTAAGAGTTGGACTAGATCCTTGTGGGTCTCTTCCAACTCAGAATATTCCATGTTCTTATATATAGGTGAAGATGCATCTTTTTCACCCAAATATTTTGAAATCAAGTAATTTTCTCAACAGTAGATAGACTTATAAGTTCATTGAAAATATGTCAAGTTTAAATGCATCTCATTCTAGACACATATGTTTTGCAATTATTCTGCTTCTTTAGTTCCAAATGATCTTTGACTGAACCAGTATTTAAATCATCAAATAGGACAAGGAGCAACTGCACACTGGACCAGTCCTGTGGCACATGAGTTTCCATTTTATTTTGTCTCTAATTAGAACAGAAATCTAATAAAGCATTTGAAATCTTTGAAATATATAAAGTGTTTGTGGCTATAACTTTTTAGAATTTCTACTGGCAACCTCAGCTATTTTGTTGGGATATTTTGGTTTAGATTCATATTTTAATGTTCATAAAATATCTTCCTTTTACTTAATGAACATTAAGTGCTTTATTTTTTAAAGGACTATGTTCACCACTATCTTTTTCCCACAGTGGCAAGATGCCTTGAAGAACCTTGTACTTGGAAATCTTAATTTTTCATTCTTCAAAATCTGAGCAACCACCAAGGAGCCACATGAAACCCACAGCCTGTTGTGGGAAATAGGCTGTTCCTGGGAGCCCAAGCTGCAGGATTGAAGGGGGACCTAGATTAAACCTCATATAAATCAGTATGCTAATAGGGAATGAAGGATAATGATTTATTGCACTAAAACAAAATAAAATATTTGGCTTATTAAAAAAAAAACATTCTGATTAAGGTTAAACAATTTATTAAAAACATTTTAAATGGAGAGATCTAAATGGAAATGCTTTGATTTTATTAGACAGGAGTTGAATTACTGAGGTTTCAAGAGGAAGTTATCCTGTTTTATGGAATCTTGTAGATTGTTTCCACCAAGAAATCACCTTTCTTTCTAACACCAAAGAATCTGAACTTTACATCCTCCTGCTTCAGGCTTTAAACCACATTTCCTCTCCCTTAGATTTTAACTACACCTTTGGAATAGTTTGCACCCAGCTAAGCAAATGCTGGGAACACTAAGGACATGTTGTGTTTTGTGCTGAGAAGCATATGGAGCAAGAGATAAACCCGTGTTGCAACACAAGGTTGTCCTGAGGGAACAGACTCCACTGCTGAACAAAACTTTTTTCATTCTTGTTAAGGCACTGCTTTCCAATCCTCACTTGCGTCGCATTTGGTGCACCATGGATTTGAGTCTCTTTGTATTTGATATGGGGAGGAGACTTTATACAAAGGAAAAATAGCATCAAGAACCATCAGGCACAATCATGTCAGGGTAATTCTTACACAGCAACAAGATTAGTGATTCACCATGTTTCGTGACAAACACTTTGAATCAATGTGAAGCAAGCAAGAAAAGTAATCCTGCCCTAGAACATTCCTCCTGCATCAGTGCTCCCCAAAAATTTTATTTTTTTTAAAACTCAGGTTCATAGAGCCAGTGCAAGCCGCAGATGCTCACGCATGTTCCAGGCTGTGTAGGGGTTTGAACAGTCATGATCCCTGCTCTGGGTATCCTTTGGACAACTCTTGCAAGGCCTGTTTTGTGTCTGCACATCTTCTACTCATTGTTTACCAGGCAGTTATGGGACCAGAACAGAAATGGAGACACTTCCAGCATTGCACACAGCTAACAGAATCAGAGTGAATGAAATATGTACCTCTGTGCTATCGGACCTGGCTGAGTCTTTTTGCACAAGGATTCTGACCAAAGGGCTTTTGCAGGCATAATCCCTTGACTCAACTCCAATATCAGCCTCAGAGGAAGTGCATGACCCTTACAGACATATTTTTGAAATAAACAAGATGGTCTCCTTTGCTATTTTGATCACCTACAGTGCTCTCTATAGCTGTTGCTCCCTCACCTGCCATGTTCTTCCCTTGGTGAGGCTGGAGCTCCTGCCCCACCCTCAGTGGTAGCACCTTTATCCCCCAGAGATCCCTCCCAGCTCTGAGTCACAGCTCTCCAGGAAGCAAGCAGAAACCAGTCTGACCCAACAGGCACACAGGCATTTATCACCTGCAGAGATGCACATTTTTAAACTCGGAGGTTAAACACTCTTATCACATCCTGCACTTCAGCACAAGGAAAGATGGTAGTTTCAGCATTGCATCAGTGTAATGCATATCTAATTTATCTTTAGGGAAAATGATGTCTCCCCCCCTCATCATAGAGAATGTGGGAAAAGTAGTACCTGTTCCTCCTTTTGTTATTGCCGTGAGTCTTTTAGGTTCAGTTTAGATAAAGCACAGGACTATAGGAGCAGGCTGGGGCTGAGCCACTCTTTTAATTTCACTCAGCTTCTGAGACCCTGTAGGAACTTAAATGGGCTTAAGAGTCTGGTGAGTTGGCAGGACACAGCAAGACAGGGCACATCTGATATAATGTAGCAGCACTGGAGATGTCATTGTGGTAGTGACACTGTGAAAACACAATGTTGACAGGGCCTGTGGTAGCAAAAGATGAGAAAAATCAAGAAGAGACCAGCTCTTGACATCTGGGAACAGGAGATGCAGAACTTCCTTTCAATTAAGATGCACAATTGCAAAATCAGTAGCTGAGGTTAGCAGGGACCTCTGGGGGTATTCTGGTCTAACCCCTATTCTCAAGCAGGGTGACCTAGAGTTGTTTGTCCAGGACCATGTCCTGTGTCCTCTCCCCAAGGACGGAGACTGCAATCTCTCTGGGCAACCTGTACCAGTGTTTGAGTACCCTCACTATGAACCTTGTTTTTCTTATTTTAAAATTGATTTCCTATTTTTTTAGTTTGTTTCTCCTGTCAATGGACACCAGTGAGAAGAGTCTTACTCCCTTGTCTTCATTCCCTCCCATCAACTGTTCATCCACACAGAAAAGATTCCACTGGAGCCTTCTCCTCTCCAGACTGAACAGTCACAGCTCTCTCAACTTCCCTTTGTGTGAGTGATGCCCTAAGTTGTACAGAAGGCCAGCTTGGATGAGCAGGGATCTTCTAGAACTCAAACAGGAAAAAAAATAATATGGACATTGGAAGGAAGGACTCTGGGAGTCTACAGAGATGCCATTAGCCCCTGTAGGGAGAAAATCCATGTGGACAAAAGTCAGTAAGAGCTCAAGACCTACCTGTGAAGGACAACAAAAAGGCCACTTTAAAAAATACATTACCAGCAAAAAAAGGACAGTGATGACATTGCTCCACAACTTGAAGAGGTCAGTCACCTCAAAAATAGGGATGTAAACAAATGGAGACATTTATTCCCTGCTCCACCTCTGCCTTTAGCAGTGATGATGGGCCCTGATACACCTAGAACCTTGTCTTGGCTGGGGAATGGTAAACTCACAGCTGACTCTGAAATTGTTCATGCTGGTGTGTCCTGAGAAGGATGTCCAAGCTAGTTAAAGGTGTCAAGAGCAAGACTTACAAGCAGCTGAGGTCACTTGGCTTGTTCATCTTGGAGGAGAGAAGGCTGAGGTGTTCCCTTGTCACAGTCTAACCTTCCTCAAGGGGGCCAGTGGAGAGAGAGGTGCTGTTCTCTCTCTGGTGACTTGTGGTTACGCATAAAGAAATGGTATAAGACTGCATTGGAGGACGTTCATATGGGACACTGGGAGAAGGTTTAGGTGAGAAGGCCACTGGGAAAAGTTCACCACAGAAGTGGTCAGGGTACCAAACCTGCCAGAGTTCAAGGCATTACATTTTCAGTCATCTACTTGAGGTTAAAGGGGTCCTGCAAGAGGCAGGGAGTTGGACTTGGTGATTTTTATGAGTCCCTTCCAATATGATGTCTTCTATGATTCTATTCTATTATTCATCTTTCTCCAATATTTCCATATCTCTTTTTTTTTTTTTTTTTGTGAGTGACCAAGCTCTGCACATGGCACCCAGATGTGCCTCACCAGGGCAGAGCAGAGGGGCATGATCACCTCCCTCAACCTGCAGGAAACACTTTGCCTAATGCTGCCCAGGGAACAGGCACTGAGCTGTGCTTTTGAGCTCAGTTGGGCTTCATAGGCAGAAAAAATACCTCTGTATTTTAAAATGAGAACTGCATTTGGGGCATTTTGTGCCTTCTGCCCACTCTTTTGCCACCAAGTGGCCATGAACTATAGCAGGGTGGCAAAGTTTGCATCACTTGATCTCAAGCCTTCGTGCAAATATATCATTGCAAACATGTCTTCATAAAGGGGTCTTGTAGAGTTGGTGCAACACTTTGGGGTTGGGATTTGCCACATGTCAATTACAATTCACTTACACTCTGTGTAGATGCTCTTAGTGTAAAGAAAGTGAGGTAACTTACTCTTCTTCCAGGCTATGGCTTATAAATGCTCACCCTGCCCTTCAGCCCAGTGACTTCTCTTGAAGAAGAACTCCGGAGCAAAAATGCACCACATTGCATTCACATGAACAGTGTGAAAGTTCAGTTGGTAGAAGGCACCCCACAGTAAGTGTAAACTGTGAAGCAGAAGCTGCCTCCAATGAGATAGCTTGCTAAAAAGCAGCTTGTTTTGCCCAGAAGGTCTGGCAGTCAGATACTCAGGGTGTCTGACACTTAATATTCACATCATAGTCCACAAAAAGATCCACACAGAGCCTTTCAGTGTTGATAATGAACAACCCCTCTAGTAATTAAGCTCTGCACCTTTTGAAAACAGTTTCAAGTCTTCTGGGAATCTTTAATTCTCACGTGCGTCACCAAAGCACAGGTTCAGTATTCCCACAGAAAGCAGCAATCCCTCTGATTTACGGACTTCCCCACCCTTGGAACTGAGACACTGACATGTTCTGCTCCAGGCACTGGAAAGCTCAGCACAGCTCTCTCTTTCTTTATTTTTTTTTTTTTTTTTCTTTCTTCCCTAAAGAAAGTGTTTCCTGTCAAATTAATGTTCCCAATTACAAGTGGATCTAATCCCTGGTGATTACCTACCTACCCTAATTGACTGTCTTGTTCCCAACCAAGGTTGGGTGTTTGAACAGACAAACAAAAAAAAAAAAGATACTGATTTGCTGAGACAGAGAGAAAACACTTACCTCCAGAAAATATAAGTCTTCAGAAAATATGAGCCAGCATTCTCTCTCCCAATTACTGCTCTTCCTCCTTTGAGCAATTAAAAATGTCTTGGAAAGTTTATGGGTTCCAAAAAAGTTTAGTCACACACAAAGTCTGCTGGTCCAGCTGGTCTCTGTGGAGCTGGGATTAAGATACAACTCAGAGTTTTCTGAAATGCATTGAGAATTAAAAATTTTTTTTAAAAATTCTGCTTAACACCAAAGTAATGTGTTTCCCTTACTGTCTAATTCCTAATTTCAAGGTGTTAGTTACTAGTTTTATATTTTATAGACACATAGAGTTTAACATGCCAAAAATTGTGTGTTTTTTCTAATATCATCCCATATTGGTTCCTGAGGTGTTTTTTTCAAGGAAGAAAGCAGGTACCTGTTAATCACAACAAGATTTTGGATCACTAATACCTAAGTTATTCGTATTCATCTTGTGTATTGTTCAAAGCAAATATGATCAATCAGAGAGTATGAGACATATAAACTAACAGGGAATTTCTGCCTGTTTTGGGCTTTATTTATTGATATTAAATTACCAGAAATAAAGGAAGAAATAATCTTCTGATGTTTCAACAATGTCCTTCAAAATATTATAGGCCCATAGAAGAGCTCTGTGCCCTGAGAAGGAGTGGCAAAGAAAAGCGTGTGATTATCCTCTGCTTAATTTCAACAGCACAATGCCTGGGAACTTCACCACCTCCAACACCTCTGAGCACCATCCTTCCTCTTTCTAAAACAACTTATAAACACCATGGTTCAGATCCAAATCTGAGTCAGCTGATAGTTTTTTACTGACTTGAAGAAAAGTGTCCTGATCTACACTGTAGAAAAATTTTCTCTACACTGCAAAAGGAGAGAATTGTAAAAGGTTCCTAAAAAGATTTTTGAACAGCCCCATGATCCTGAGCAAAGCCCTTCACCAGCCCCACGTGTGCCAGCCATCAGATCCAAAAGGACATTTGGGTGCTGTCAATGCACTACAGCAGCCAAGAAGAGTGACAGGCACCTTGACATATTGGTTTTGTTAGCACAGGAGAGTTACATGAGAGCCTGATGGCAGAAGATACCAACACTGACTATTGGTTGCAAAGTGATTTATCAACCTTGTTTAAGTGGAAATGTAAATTAGAGGGGAAAGGATTTAAGTGTGCAAATTATTCTTAAACTTATTGTCTTGTATGGAAATTCAAAATAGGAAAAACATGGCTAAAAAATTATAGGTTGGTACTAAAGTTCCTAAATCATCAAAATACCTCCCAGGACATGTTTTTCCATGCTTAATTCAATGAGCACTTACAAAAGGAAAGGGAGGAATTGTAAGGAACCAGGAAGAACTCTGTGTGTGTTCCTGATACAGTTCTGCATTTTAGTAACTCGGGACCTTGCTCAGCATCATCTGTGCCCCTACCTACATTTAACCAGCACCAAGAAAAGGGGCACTTTTTTGTTGATCAGATTTTTAAATGAATATGCAGATGCAGGCTTATTTGCAAGAAACACTTACCCATATGTTATGTCTGCTCCAGTGGATACTGTTCCTTAAAGGAAAATATACTTATTTCACCTAAATTCTGATAGAACCGGAATGAGAAACAGCCCCAGACAGAATAAAATGGAAGCCAGTCCTGTCCAACTTACTGTAATGGTATCTTAAATACACTTTATCCCTTTTTTACAATGAAACTTTTGAGTCATTTACATTCACTGTCTGGTGGAAAACCAGTGTACTCAGAGATGGTGTCTTGCAGCCACTTCAAAAGCCAATATCACCCCCTAAATATTTTAATGAAAACAATTTTTAATCCTGATTGATTCTTCATTTTTCTTCCTGATACTTTTTTAAAAAACAAAGTACATTTGTTAAAATTGGTCAGGATTACAAATAACTTGCCCTGACAGCTGGAGGGCAGCATTTCCCTCACAATGAAATACAATTTGTCTTCAGTGAAGACGTATGTCAGAACAGTAATTAGTGTGTTTCAACTAGAGAGGACCAATAATTCTTCAAAATCACCCCTGATACAGGTGAAATCTGAATCAATCTCCTGAAGAGTTTGGGTGAAGAGGGATATACTTCTTCATTTACAAACAGCTTCAGTGTCCATCCTTGGCATCCCATTGCTGTGGAAGGGGCAGGATAGACCAGACCCCAGACAAGATGTAGGGGTGCCACCAACATCCCAGGGCTACTCCCCTGCTGTTCCTTCTAGGAACTGTCAGGGTTTTACTCTTGAGAGAGTACAGCTTCTTGGCTGGACCAGGGAGAGACATCCCACATTACAGGACACAGTAAGTTCATCAACAGGGGTCTGGGCAGAACCCAAACTGCTGTTGCTTGGGTTGTGCTCTGTATTGGCAGTCCCGAAGTTGCAGGGGAGGTGGAAGTGTGGCCAAGAAAAGGAGGATAAGGAGGGAAGCATCAGTGGGGCAGTGGTGGATGGCCAGTGGGAGGGTAAGGAGGGAGCAGTGGGAGCCTGGATTGCCCTGACTGCACAGCACAGGTGAGCCTGAGCACACCTTCTGACCTGGGGTTGAGTTGAATTCCTCACGAAGCCGAGTTCACACTGCAGGCTATTTCCACATATTATTAAAGTCTCATCAGCTGAGGCATGCAACCCAGCTCATTTTTGTGCACCCACACATTACAGCTGAAATTATGAGTGATCTTCTGTAGGAGATATGGGTTACATGCAAAATAAGCACACATGGTATTGTCATCAATACTTGTTAATTACGTTCCAAAAGGCAAAACTTAGAGCTGGTTTTAATTAACATGTACAATGGAAAGTTTAGGTTACAGCAGTAACCTAAACAGTAAGGACTGAAAAGCTCTCAAATCAAATTAAATGTCATTATGTTTTAATTCCATTGAAGTGAGGAACACCTTTAACTCATACCTAAGTCTGAATATTTCTCCCAAGATTTATTTAGTATAACAATAGTCATTCTGAATCCATGTTATCCATGGAATTGACTGCAATGGTTTAACCCTAGCCAGCAAGTAAGCTCCACAGCTGCTCTCTCACTGCCCAACCCTTTGGGGGGATTCGAGAGAGAATCAGAAATGTGGGAAGGTGAGAAAACTCATGGGTTGAGATGAAGACATTTTAGTAAGTAAAGCAGAAGTTGTGTATTCAGCAAACCAAGAGGGAATTATTTCACTACTTCACATGGTCAGGGGATGTGTCATCTCCAGGGCTCCATCATGCATAATGGTGACTTGAAAAGACAAGCACCATTACTCCAAACGTCACCCCTTTTCTTCTTCTTCCTCCAGATTTATATGCTTAACATTATGCCATATGGTATGGAATCTCATAGAAACATGGAATCATAGAATTGTTTCAGTTGGAAAATAAGTCTCAGATCCTTGAGTTCATCAGTTAACCCAGCACTGCCAAGTCCCCAATAAACCCTGTCCTGAGTGCCACATCTACACATCTTTCACCTCTAGGGATGGTGGCCCCCTCTTCCCTGAACAGCTTGTTCCAGTGCTTGGTAAGCCTTTCCATGAAGAAAATGTTTCTAGGATCCAATCCACACCTTGAGGCCATTTCCTCTTGTCCTTTTGCTTGTTATTTAGGAGAAGGGACTGATCCCCACCTGGCTACAGCCTCCTCTCAGGTGGTTGTAGAGAGTGATAAGGTCCCCCCTGAACCTCCCTTTCCTCCAGGCTAAGCACCCCAGCTCCCTCAGCTGCTCATCATGAGACCTGTGCTCTTCCTCAGCTCTGTTGCCCTTCTTTGGACTCACTCCAGCCCCTCAATGTCTTTCTTGTAATGAGGGACCCAGAACTGGACCCAGATTCAAGGTGCACCCACCCACTGTAGGGGGACAGTCATGGCCCTGGTCCTGCTGGCCACATTATTTCATATACAAGGAGGTGCCATTGGCCTTCTTGGCCACCTGGCACACACTGGCTCATGTTCAGCCACTGTTGACCAGCATTCCCTGGTCCTTTTCCTCTGGGAGTTTTTCCAGCCACTCTGCCCCCAGCCTGTAGTGCTGTGTGGGGCTCTTGTGATCCAAGTGCATTACCCAGCACTTCACCTTGTTGTATTTCATACCACTGGCCTTGGCCCATCCTCTCTGCCTGTTCAGAACTCTCTGCAGATCCTTCCTACTCTCCAGCAGATCAACACACTCTTGTGTATATATCCCTTTTGTCAGTTGGGGTCAACTGTTCTGGGTGTGTCCCCTCCCAAGTCCTTGGGCACCTTCAGCATCCTTGCTGGGAAAAGTGATGATGAGGAGCAGAAAAGGCCTTGACTCTGTGTCATCACTGCTCAGCAATGGCTAACCATCCCTGTGTTATTAACAGTGTTTCCCGCAAAAATCCAAAACACAGTCCCATACCAGCTGCTATAGAGAAAATTAATTCTACCCTAGCTGAAACCACCAATTCCTATCTGAAAATTACAACCAAATTATTAGCCTGCCTCCAATCCAAGCAGTAGTGGAAAGGAATCACTGAGTGATAACTCAGCAGTTCATTACACAAGTAAATCTGTATACATGTTAAGCTAGTGGTATCTGAATAAAATAAACTAGAATATTGTGATACTAACCAATAGGACTGCGTTATATTTTCTGCATTCACTTTTTATTTTTGAGAACCCTAGATGCTGCTTCTTTTGTTTTTTGCTTTCCTTATTTTCACACACATGGAGTATTGCTATCAGGTTCCAGCCACCTCAAGAAGCAATTTCAAAGAAGCTTCTGACATGATTTGTGTACCAGTGGTCAATTGTTCTATTTTCTCACAGAAGGTCATTGCTAAGACAAATGCCTGACAGAAATCTGCAGTCTTTCATCATTAGATTTTTCTGAGTTGATGGAATCCTACCCAGGGAAGCTTTACACAAACTGCACTGAGAGAGGCAGAAAGACTCTACGGTGAATTTTTACCATTTTATCTCCAACTCAATGCTTTGCAAACTGTTTCCCAGTGGGAGCCAGGTCTGTGTGTCTTGGGCTATCTGCTGCTTCCTTTTCAAAGCACTGCTGTAATGCAGGCTAGGATTTGCATTTTCAAATTATTTTTTACTACCTTCTGGCTAAAAAGTTAATGCCAAACTGGTCATAAGCTGAGGTTAAGTCAGGTCTTGAAGCCATCTTTTGGGCAAAAGGATTTCCTTATTTGTGAAGGTACTGTGGGGGCTGCTGGAAATAGCAGTGTTGATTTTCACCTTCTAAGGACTTTGTGGCTTTCTACATGGAAATGCTGAGCAGCTTTTTTTTTTAGAGATGTGAGCTTTTAATTATTGTATTAACATTGTCAACTGTCAAACGCTTTGAAATAATTTAATATTCCCAGTCTCCTTACAACCTGTTTATTGATATTCATGTAGTGAATCCCCTCTTGAGATGTCTAGACTGAATGTCAATATGGTTTATAGATGAAGACATGGTTTATAGATGGAAGGTATTAATAATTGAATCCTGAAATTGTTTAATTTTACTTCAATAAAAGGCCAGGCAGGACAGGAACCAATATACCGTTTTACTAAATTGATGTACACGTGAGTACAGCAAATTGGAATAATTTCAACCACCAATGATGGACAAAAATGATTGACTTTGAAGGCATATTTTAATAAATAAACTTATTTTGTTGTGAGCATTTTCCTGGGTGAAATTCCTTCTTGACACATAGGACATGATTAGAGATACTTCTTTATTGTGTTTACATGCACTAGACATAACTTACAGAGGATATAATTTAGCCTTCTGCCTCTCCTTGAAAGTCATACAAGAAAGGACTGAGTAGAGACATGTTTGCAAGAATGATCACAGGAATAATATTTAAGGTCTATGCAGGAAATGCAGAATAAATATTGTTTCTCCTGTATTATTCATAATGTCACAATAGCTGGTCATAGCACTCCCTCTGTCCTTATGAAATATTCTTATCTAATAATCTAATCAGGATGAGAAAAGGTCTGGGAATATCTTGAAGGAGAAGATTCCTAACCTTTCAAATAAGAGAAAAACTTCTTTCATGGACAAGCACATGACAAATGCAAGCCTAGAGAAAAGAAGAAATATTGTCCAATCTGTAAATCACAATAGCTCTGCTGGAAATGTTGGGGTCCCAAAGGTGCCAGCAAGCTTTCACAGAGACCACCTGATCAATGCCTCACTTGCTCCTTATATCTATAACATTTTCTGCCATTGAAGACTCACTGATCAAATATCCACAGTCTGATCCCATGCACACTGAAGTCAACATGACTTTATTTCTTATTAACTTTGCAGATATTGTATCTCAGTCTTGAAAAGATGCATTTATAGCTTCCTCAATTATGTTGTAACCTCTGATAGATTCAGAATTTATTGTTTATTAGTATCTTAGGTTTCTACACTATTTTTTAGTTTTACTAAGACTAGAATGAAAATGTTTGATTGCTTTCATAAGGGAACTAAGTGTTTTTCTGGGTGCACATGTGACAGGAAGGTTACATTGCTATAGGTTTCCTGGTCTACACAGGATCTCTAATATCATTATCATCTCTTTTGAAACAGCATATATTAAATCCTAACAGATATTCCATACCAATTCTATGCCAGTGTAAAACAGTTCAAAAGTTAACTTCAGCATAACATCTGACGCATCTGAGTATGAACAAGGCTGAAAGATAATTTTAACTGAAAACTGCAAGGAGACTTTAGCCAAGAGATGGATACTTAGTACCTAGGTTTAACTATGGGTTACCTGCTAAGATTTAGGATTCACTAAGAACCTCTTATTGGGAGGCTGATCAAGACTTTCTCTTAGGAAAATACGACCTCGGTTTTAGTCTTACACAGCACTGGAATGGTACCCATCTTTGATAACTATGCTTTTAAGAAACATATGTCCCTGTTGTCATCACAGTACCAAATCAGCAATCTTAGAATCATAGCCTCACGGAATCATAAGGGTTGGAAAAGAGCTCCGTGGTCATTGAGTCCACCCTTTGATGGAACATCACCTTGGCAGCTAAACCATAGGACTAAGTGACACATCCAATAGTTTCTTGAATGCTTCTAGGGATGTTGACTCCACTAATTCACTGAACAGTTCAATATTTATCCACGCCTTCAATGAAGAAATTACCCCTGATGTCAAACCTGAACCTCCCCTGGCACAGCTTGCAGCCATTGTCTCTTATCCTGTCACTGTTTGGCTGGGAGAAGAGACCAACCCCCATCTGGCCACAACCTCCTTTCAGGCACTTGTAGAGAGTGATAAAGTTCCCTCTGAGCCTCCTTCTCCCCAGGCTAACCAGAGAATCATATAATCACAGACCATGCTGAGTTGGAAAGACCCATCAGGATAATCATATCCAGCTCCTGTCCCTGCACCTGAAGAATCCCACCATGTGCCTGGGAGTGTTACCTGGCCACTGCTTGAACTCAGGCTTAGTTGTGTGATCCCTTCCCTGGGGAGCCTGTCCCAGGGCTCCCTGAGATGCTCTTCCTGTGACTGATTCTCTAGACTCTTTCCCAGGTCCATTGCTCTTCTCTGGACATGCTCCAGCACCTCAATGTCCTTCTTGAAGTGAGGGGCTCAAAACTGAACACAGCATTTGAGGTGTGGTCTCACCAGTGCTGAGTACACAGGGATAGGCACTTCCCTCATCCTGCTGGCCTTCTGATTCTCATACAGGTCAGGATGCCCTTGGTCTTCTTGGAAAATTGGGAACATGCAGCCTCATGTTCAGCTACCATTGATCAGCTCTCCCAGATCCTTTCCTCCAAGCAACTCATGTAGAAATTTAATTCATGTTTGTGCAATAGTGACCAAGAAGTCCACAACTTATAGCTTCTAAGGAATTATAAAATTATATTTTTCAAAACAGTAAAGAACAGCTTTCATTACAAAAAAAACCCACCAAAAACAAACCCAAACAAAAAAGGCAAAAACAAAAGAAACCTAAAACCCCCAACAAACAAACAAGAAAAGGCATCTTAAAATATTGACTCCTTCTGTCACATTTAGGTTTGTAGGAACATTACCTGTGCAGTGATATCCTTGACACATCTTAACCTCTGCATCAGTGGGCCCTATTTTCCTAATATCAGTCAAAAGGTGTTTCCTTGGTCCCCAAGGGAAAATGTAGATGCCCCACCCTCGAAGTTTTAGGTTCAATGTTTTCATTCAGTTCCAACATTTTTGCAAGTCTTCTCACGCCTGCCAGTGCTTTTCCCTCCTCCATCAGTGCAACTGAAATGTTTTTCCCTTCTGCAACAGCTGTTGGACATCATGACAGAAAATCTCGAATATGAGATTCAGACTTATGGCAACATCCTCAGACACCTCCTTCCCACCAGCTCTAACCTTTGTGGGTTGTGTCCTGCTGTCTCTGACCCAAGACAGATCATACCAGTATCTGGATCCTTATCTTGACTGGGACCGCCAGGATGTCTTGTAAAGCAAGCAGAGATCTGCCCTGCTGCATAACGTGTCATTTCACCAATCTAACTCCTTTGCCTGAGGTGAAGAGACTGTTGACTTCCATAAGTACAAGAAAGCTTTTCAATACTCTATCTCAAGCATGAATTCCCACTAGTACCAAAACAAATCAATATCAAATGTAGAACATTGTACTGTTTACTTACATGTTTGTATTTTATTGGGGAAAAATGTCTGTTTGAGTCTTTCTGCTGTGCTCAGATGGATGGCTTAGGAGGAAGTGTATAAGAAAATAAACAATTATATTCTTATCTCCATGGGTAACAGAGAACTGTGGCACTGCCAATTCTTTAATATGATTGTTGAGCTAATCTTTTCATGTCAACAGCCAAATATACAATATGCCCTCACATTCCTGCACGGCTGATCCGGAAATGTCACTGTTTATAGAGTGTAATGAACCCTGAAACTTGTTCCACTGGAGGGCTTTTCCTCCACCCTTTAGATCCACTGTCCTTTTTGTTTCTGTCCCAAAATATGAGCATATTTACTACAAGGTCAAAAGTCATGTCAATTAAATATCATGAAAGAAGCAAGAAGAACTCAACCTTGACAATTCATGATGGCCCACGTTCAGCTGAATTATAAATAGAACTTGTATTCTTTAGAGTTATGTCTTCTAAGGTCCACACATAATCATGCAATAGATATCCTTGATTTAGATTTCAGATGATATAGTGTAAATAATTACTCATGGCATGAAATAAAGAAATGGAAAATATGGTATTTGCATATCATTATGGGATAGCCATATGTCAGCAGACAGAATCACCTCTCTGAATAAAGTTTGTACTTCTAAATAAATTTGTTGCATTGAGAAATTGGGAAGGACAGTGAAAGATTATATTATAGTTGGTTTTGTTTCCAGCTGATTTCTGTTCCCAGCTCTTTCTATTTTACTGGACAATGCTATTTTACAGGACAATGTTCTTGTACCTGCAGAGTGATACAGATCAGGTAATTGATCTTAAAAAAAACAAACCAAATGGACAAGAACCCCCCAAAATTAAAAACAAATAAAGCAAAAATCAACTGCTGTTTCTTTTAAGTTAGATCACTGAATGGTGCATGCACCTAGAGGAGACGTGCTTGTGTTTGCAGGAGCACAACCAAGCAGGAGGTTGGCACCCAGACATCAGCTGGTATTTCAGTAAAAAGATCAGTATCATGAAACCCATAGACTAAAAGGACCAATATCATAGAAACATAAAAGAGTTTGGGTTGGAAAGGACTTTTATATATAATCTAGTCTACTCTCTCTGCAATGAGGAGGGACATCTTAAGCTAAACCAGTGTTAAAGCTGGATCTCTGTAAACCATGATCCAAGTTAAGTCAAAGCCCCTGGAAATCTCTCTATTAGTTTTAATAGATTTTTAATGAGCCCCATGACAAGTGTACAAATTTGTGTATTCTGATCTGTTAACAAAGAATACATTGCTTATTTTATATAACAGTTTCTTTATCCATAAAACATTTAAGGCAACCACAGAAATGTGAACATCATGAGAGCCTGAAGTAAATGCAAGTTGTATTGCCTGTGGGTCTCCTTAAATTGTGACCATCTGTTGGCCTGATGAAACAGGTGCTGAGCATTTGCAACTCCAGTGAAGCACAGGGAGCTGGGTGGAGTTTTGTTCTAGCTGGAAATCTTCTCATTCTTTTCAGTCCATAATTAGCTATTGGCCAGTGTGTGCTGCCATTAGTTGAACAAGCCCAATACAATATCATAAAGAAAATCTGTTTCTTTACAGATCTAAAAATGGCAAATTTTTTTGAGCTGAGTATTATTTAATCCTTTGTATTTGGGGTTTATCTATGCAAGATATAAATGCAGCAAAATATTATTTCTTTGAGCTATGGGCACATTAATTAACAGCAAGAAGTGTTGGAAAGAATTACTATATTGTCAGTCTAACTTTACAGATAAAATATATTCAGGCAATTAATTTTAATATGTTCCAAATTTTATTCACTGTGGCGTACAGAATGGAAATGAAATAGCACTTAGTTAAAAACAAGGAATAGTTCCTCAGATAGAGTTAAATTATGTTACTCTTTTTAATTTCAGTTGTTCTTTGCTAATTCCTGTAAGTTAAGACCTGTCACACAATGCAGATTTGATCCAGTTAACTGGAAAAACAAGATCAAATCTATTAGGAGACTCTAAGCCAGCAGATAGAATTTGCAGGCAAAAGTGACCTTTTCCTGACATGGCTATATTTCTGTGGGATGCAAATTCTCCTGGCTCATGCCTACCAGCTAAAAAATATTGCCACAAGCAAATAATAGTTTTAACAGAATTGTTGCATGGGGTAAACAATCTGCTGAAATGGTTGAGAGGTTTAGAAAGCTTATTCCAAACCACTAGAAAATTGCTACAATAATTTCTGCAGAATTTATAGTGCCATTGTAGCCAGTTTTTCTTTATACTACCCACATTATTGATTCAGCTGTGCTAGTAATTGTAAGGGATGATATTATAATAAGGTCATTTTGGCAAGATGCAGTACTATTTAACTAATACATTATTTTCTAAAAGGATTCCTTTTAGAAACCCTATGGTCTTACTATATCATTTATTCCTTTCTTCCTAGCCTTTGAATACAAACAGAAATAGAAATGGCAGGAGGCAACAAAGCTTGTCATATAATCTCTTTCCCCTTAACCTTTATTCAGGATGATGCCTTCAGCTCATGAAAAGTCAGCTTTGGAGCAATGTGAAATGTTTGCTAGGAAACCTGAAGCAAAGTAAAATTCAGCTGTTTGCAGCTTTTCCTACAGATGTGGTATCCGACCCATGTTTTGTCAAAAGGGTTGAATCTTTTGATTAAACCTCAGGCTAGTTATGAATGAATTGAAGCCAATTTATTGTTTTGCATTAAAAGAAAAAGATAAACTCCTGGATTTCACGTGCTTCCAGCTACAGATTGACCAAAATCTGAACTGTGAAGTTCTTGTTATTGCTTCAAAGAGGGAAAATGTCAGAGTTGAAGCCTGGAGAGAAATGGGCTGTGATGAGCAGAAAGGCTGCAGGCAGAGGATTGCAGTTATTCTTTCACATCCTGTACTGCTCTCTCTGAGAGAAAGTGTTCAGATTCCTGATTTGCATCCCTGCCACAAATGAAAAAAATGAACAAAAGAAGGTGCCCAGTAGAAGCTGAAACCACCTGAAAATATCTTCAATTTTCGCTTTTTGATTTTGCTTCCGTCCCTCTCTGTTCCTCACCACAGAGTCTGAAAACGAGCCCACAGTGCCAATTACAACTCATCTCCATGATATGGATACTTCATCACTTTGTGCTGGACAAAACTCATGAACTCACTTAGGATATACAGTGAATAGTTGTCATTTAGCTTTGTGTTTGTTACTAAAACAGGAGAGTTGCAGAGTGAAATTTTCTTAAAATTTGAGTACTTCAAGCCTGTTCCCATTTCAGCCTTAGAGCTGCTTTCCAGTAACCTGCATTGGCCTTTCAGAGATAAATAGAAGATGTTGGAAGGTTGTTTGATTAAAGCTGTGTCCCAGGAAGCCAGTCTGTGCAGATGGTGAGAATGGTAGCTGCAGGTGCAGGAAACAGGCAGTAAAACGCCACCTTGGTTTTAGAAGCAAGAACCCACCATATTATTGTCCAGCACCTGGATTTGGCAGGTGATTAGCTATACAACCAGCAGAGAAAGGCAGGTGATGGGCAGATGAGCAAAATAGTACCTAGAAAAGGGGCAAAGTAAGAATCCAGATCAATGGGAATGAAAAACTTCAGGCAACATAGTATAACAAAAGCTTTGGAATATTGGAAAGAAGAATCTAGTCTGTATAGAGGACTGCCTAGGGAGATTAAAGTAAGAAAATAAAAGTAAAATTTTTGTTTCACTACCTCATGGGAGGGAAATAATAAGAAGTGAATATAATAGCAGATAGTAGCATAGTTGTAAAAACTGAAGGGGAAGGATAGACCATCACAAATGATCAAGTGAAAATAGTTTAAGAAGTTAAGACTTCCTCAGATGGATTTTACCAATCCCCCAACTGAAATGTGATCATTGACTGTGTGAAAATCTCCATCACTCAACCAGAGAACAACAGGAGAGCTCAAAGCACCCTTCACAGCACTTTTCAATGCCACATCTCAATAAATTTTACAAAGGACTTCAAAGGATACAGTGCAGTTCTGGAAATTTAAAAGATGTCCTCATTAGAGACAAGATCGCTGGAGGATCACTGCCTGCATACAGCACAGAGAACAGAGACACTGAACTTACTCTAGCAAAAGGGCCTGAGGATGACAGAGGAAACAAGTATATCCAGAAAACAAGGTAAACTGGGTCAGGCACTTAGAATCCTACAGAAATCATAAGGTTACCCACTGAGGAAAGTTGGGCTCTGTGGGAGTACAAAAGTCCACTAACACAACTGTGGAAAACAGAACAAATGGGAAAACTCAAATGCCCAAATTGTGCCAGCAGTGCAGAAAACAATTGGGAAACAGGAGCTGAGAATGAAAGACAATGGAATTCTTATGATGATTTCTAGTAAAAGAAGAGGCCAACTACCTAGTCTGATGAAAAGGATGTCAGTACTTGTTATAGACAGCTAAACTGGTGCATCAACAACCAACTTGATTTATATCTGAACTGTGGAATAAGTAACAAACATCCCTTTTAGGGAAGGTGCTCTATAAAACTGAGTTTGGAGCAATGACAGTCAAGTGTTGGATGTTATGGTTGAGAATTCATGATGCACACAATCAAAAGCAACGCAAATGCAGCATCTGGCATCACACATTTGCCCTCTCTTGACCAAAGGAGATAGAATTTTCTCTATGGGATTTGTTGTAGTAGTTCTGCAATGGCTAAAAGGCAACAGACTTGGGAGGAACACTGAAAGGAGAGTGAGCCCTGTGCTATCTCACTAGATTACTGAAATGCAGAATTCCACTTGAGGAAAAAAGGGATTAGAGAGGCTGCAAACGTGTGAAACCATGTTGGACTTTCTAATACTCTTTCAAAGGGAGGGAATCGTCCAATAGCAGTCATAGCGATCAATATCTTGGAGAGCTGCATTATTTATTAGGAAACAGGTAAAAAAATAAATTACCATTACTGATGACTGCGGGCAAATTTGTTAACAGCAAAAATTCTAATTTTAACACCAAAACCATTTTTTGGCATACTGAGTTACATGAGCCATTCAGTCAAGAGGCCAGAATTCTCCATAGAAGCCTTGGTCTAAAACTTAAAAGGATCATCCTGGTTACAAATATGTTTATATGTAAACTGAGCCTTTCCGTGGACAGATGCCAAGCAGGTGCTGGAGAGGAGGCTAATGGTAGTTTATAGCCTGGTAATATCCAAAATGAAAGTGAAGACTGCCATAGGAGGTAACCTTCTGTATGAGATGGTACATGGGTGAAAGATCACTGTGTTTAAAGCAATCCAGCAGTAATGTCAGCAAGAGGAAGAGCAGGTGTCATAAAAATGAAAAATGGCACAGTATAAACCAAGCTTGAGATGAGCTAAAGCATGTTCTGCTGGCCAGTAAAAACCCCAAACCTTTACTGGGGACATAAATGAAATTGTACAAGTTTTCCAAAATTTTCCTGTACTTAAAAAGACACCTGAAATCCCAAGTAGCTCTGGAAAATGCTGGATAAATATGTTCACTCTTTGTAAAGAAGATGGCATGAAGATGGAAAATAGCCATCCCATTTCTGTGTGGTGTAGGTGTAGACCTTCATCCCAAATAAGTTGAAAAGTTGGATGGAATTAATGAAGCAGCAGTTGCCCTGCACAGATATGCTTGGAGCGCAGTTCATTTGATGTCTGAGGTTCACTGAGATGGCTCCAGCTAAAGGGAGGCCTGTGTGTTGCACTCAGCTGAAAGTACAGCATTTCCTACCTAGTTCTTCTAACAAAGAGCCAGAAACTTCTTCATTTTAGAAATGTGTATTCTCCTATGTTAATGAACATGCTACATGAAACAAAGATCATTTCTCTTGCCAGTGACTTCAAAGGGCTTAGATCAAGTGTTGAGTGTAAATACACTTATGGCAAAAAATGATTGAAATTCAATGCCAAGGCTGCTCCAAAAGCTATTTTCTGTGCTCCTCCTCCTAAATTTTACCATTTTGGTTGCACTTTATCAAAGCCCTTGGGTGTCTGTAGTGTAGTCTATATCGTGCTTGTTCTGACATTACATTAAAATGAACAGTGCTGTGTGAAACTATCAGCACTGCATGCAAGTGCTGCAGCCTTGCTTACACAAAATATTTGTGATGTCTGAAAGTGCTGTATTGTACTGTTTGACTTGGCTTTCCTTGATAGAAACGTTAGGAAAGCCAGTATTTTAATAATGTATATTGTTACGAGATTTTTAAAAAAATGAATTATTATGCTGAAGGGTTTTTTTCCAAAGAGATAACATCCCACAGTGCTGACAGGCTTTTTTCTCTAATGATATATGAATTGGAGCTAACAGGGGAGACAATAACTGCAGGCCTTTTGATTAATCTATTTTCTTTGGTCCTCTCTTTAAAATGATAGATTGGTCCATGAGGACAGTTTGCCATAGATATTTGCAATAGAAGTGTGAGCTCCAAACAAAATAAGGAACCAAGGTTTGTTTAATATATTGTAGACATCTGGTCCATTTTCACTAGGAAATTAGCATAGAGTTATCATCTAATTATTGTCATATGTAAAAAGCTGAAAAAGAGTTCAGTGTATCTGATGACACGGGGGTAGAAAAGAAAAAGATTCCTGTAGCATAATTTAAAAGAAGAATGTATTTCAGCTCTACAATTTAACTTCAGTGATTCAAATCTACCTGGATGCAAAAAAAGAAAATAAGCAAGGGAGAAAAACATCCCTTTCAAGTCATGACATGCTTATGGTAAGTCTTTCATAACATCAGAGTTGCTTTACTTTTGTCTGTTTAGAGTTAATGAATTGCTTCACTTTTAAAAAGTAAAGACAAGTGATAGAACAAATTGTACTGGATAGACAACAGCTATACAATCTGTATCTGTGATGGTGATAAAGTTAAACCAGACTCTACTCAGAACCGCGTATTATCATTTCCATGTCTGACTCAAACCTGCCAAATGGCATTCTGCAAAATTCACAATTTATAAAGCCTCCTTGCTAAATAGTGTTATTTCAAATATCATGAAATGCCTTTTAAAATTACTGTAGAAGCCATGGCAATATTGATGAGTGCAGTTCATAGAATGGACTTGACAATTTGTTGAATTGTTGTGTGTCTCCACCCTTCTCCATCAGCACAGCTTCCAGCATATAACACTCTGTAAGGTGTATTTAATTCCTTCTGTGCACTGTGGTCTTAGCAAACATGCAAACTGACCAAGTGTGGGAAGAGAGGAAACGAGGCTGATCTGGGGCAATGTGCAACAAATATGTAGCCTGATAACTGAGGTGTGCTACACAAACAAATCACACAGAGGGGCGGCGCACTGAACAGAGGATTCTTGTTTGCTTATTGCAAAATGGATGAAGACAGCCCTTCTGTGATGGCAGGAGGGCATTATCACTCAACCAGTAGCTTTAATTTAGCAAGCCAGAGATGCTGAGGTGGTGTTAATGGAGGGCCAAACATTTCAAGACTTTGAAGATAAGTTAGCTAAGGACTTACAGAATCAAAGCACCAAGGCAGAGACTCATCTCTCTTATGTTAAACATCTGGGTGTTTATGTTGGAAAGCTTCCTGTAAAAGAAGAAATAGACACCTCCTGAGGCAAGTTCTTTTGATCAGTGTCTCTCATCGTTGGCTACCCAGGAAACATCTGAACTAAGCACTTTAACTTACAAAAGCTGAATCTGGGCCAGTGAGTTTGACTCTCCTTTTTTTGCGACCCATTTGACACTCACAGAGATGCAAGATTATAAGGAAATTGCTACTTTCCCTTTTTAATTTTTTTTGCATGGTGTAAATATGGTGTATGGTATTTACGAGTAGACTCAAATCCACTCTGTCCTTTGCTGTAGCAAATCTCTTCAAAAAGAGGAAAAAAAAGTCACATCACATTACTTCTTTTCAAACCATTCACAAATTGTTTTGATCAATCTCAACATACATTTTTAAAGAAATATAATAATTGGTTAGAAAAGATACCACATGCCAGTGGCAGTGCCATTGTAACATTTATTTTGCTAGGAAAATACATATTTGCACTGAATCTTTAGACCAAGGAACCCCTTTTATGGCCCACTTTGGGCCATGACACATAGGGGCTGATAAAAGTAAATTTCCTTTTTACTGCTTTGGAGTTACAGACCTGGGTAGAAAAAGATATATAACCATAGCAGGCAACTGCATCTAAGGCAGATTTTGCTTACAGCAGAACAGTTTATTTCTGGGTTGTTTCCTTTTTTTTCTTAAGCCCTTATCTTTCTACACAGTTTTTTGGTTTGGTTTGGTTTGGTTTGGTTTGGTTTGGTTTGGTTTGGTTTGGTTTGGTTTGGTTTGGTTTGGTTTTTTTGTCTGGTTTACTTACAAGTGTGTTGGACCATTCAGATGACAGAAAACCACACACACCACCACGAAATGGAGGTCTTAAGTAGTGACATCCATAGCACTTCTCTATTGCTTTCTGCAAGTTAAGGTGTCTGTTCTGAGTTATCCAGGCTTTCTTCAGAGGGTGGGGAGGCATTCTCTGCAGTACTGCAGAGAAGTAGCAGTGTTGTAGAAAAATTCCGAGGGAAAAATCATCCCACATTTCTTCTGAGGCATTTGGTGAAAAATATCCTTAAAGAGGAGGCAACAAAAGAGACTGAGCTGCTAGCTCTTTCTTTTTGAATGAAATCTGTCTTCCTGCAACAAAGATAGAAAATGAAAAAAAAAAATACAGGTTGTTAGAAGAAATGGAGAAAAAGAGAAGATGTGGCAGCAGTATAATTCTGCCTGAAGGGAAGGTATGTGTTGCAATGTGCACTGAATTTTTCACTGAATTAATTTGCATGAATATTGCACAGGGAAATGTGCATGTGCTGTGCCTTTAAATGTAGATGCTTCTCAGAATGCTATTTGCATGTTCACAAATTATGTATTCCTATTGTACCATGTATTGGAAAATAAAAATAAATGCAGTTGCTACAAAGGAGGAGGGTCTTTTTAATCTTTAATTAAAAACTGAATAGAAGTGTTCTTTGATGATGTCAATCTCAAACAACTTCATTAAGGGCCAGATCATACCCTAATCCAGTATCTTTGGCAGACTAGGATATAGTGACTAATTAAACAAAAACAGTCAGTATTGATATATGAGAACAATCACACAACTCTAATTAAAGTTGTAACAAATTGGGTTTTAGTCATTTCATGCATTCATCAACCCAAATTGCACTTATTTTGCAAAAATCCAGTTTTAGTCTGTCTTAAGCCAAAAACTGAGCTCTTTTACACCTACATATGCACTAACACACTCTATGAAATCTGTTTTGACAGCTTCTTATAATATTTAGCCAACGATGGCTGGCAAGCTAAAGAATCAATAACTAAATCTTTGGTGCATGTTGCAATCAAGAGCAATTATTTACATGTCATGTTGAGTCATTTGGACGGTGAATTATTATTCAGACCCATCATTTAACCAGACAACTGTATATATGAGCTTTCAATTGGCTCTCTGGTCCCTTGGGGCTTCACTTAAATTATTCTGATGTGAATATTCATGAGGTTTGACGATGGTGTTTACCACTTCATTATGTCAAAGATTTAAGAGTTGTTCTACAGTTCCTGGAAGGGAGTAGCCATGACATTTGGGAAACAAATAGCTTTGGTTATACCACCTGCATAGCTCATATGTGGAGGAGCTGCAGCTGCTCCAAGACAGCTCCATGCATCTGTGCACACTGGGGTGATGGGATTTATATGGAAAAAGCAATGCTTTGTACTGGATCCAAAAGTCAGTGGTTGTAGGGAATCCCAGACTACCAAGTCTGCCTGTTGGGAACCCACCTAGGATGAATCACACAATGTGTGATTTCAGAGCCCACCAGGCTGTGCCTTGCCGGCTGTGCTGGTGGAATGCAGACCCCTGAGGTTGACTTTGGTGCCCCAGATGGTCAGTGCTATCAGCTCTCACTCAGCTGCACTTCTCACCTGATGGCACTTTTCAACATAAAGTACCCCAAACTGAGCAAATAAAAGCTGTGACATGTAAAATCTCCAGGTACCTTTGAAATAGCTGGATGTCTAGCTTTACTGAATATAAAATGGTCAAAGTAATTCTTATCCCATTTAGCTAACCCACAGCTATATTCTCCTTAATGATGGAGTGCAGAGAACTTTGATCATGGAATTCAACAAGTCCCAGTATTATTATTATATTTTGGTCTTTTTCACAAATGCAGCTGTTATTTTACAGGCCTCCCATGAGGCACAGAGACAGCATGTTCCAGGAATGGAAGAACTGAGTGCTCAGCACCTCTTCTGTGATTTAAACTGAATTAAGTCTGGACTCCTGTGCTGATAAATATCTGAATTTTTTAATAGTGGCTATATACTGTGGAAGTTGCATGATAGTACAAAAGTGGAATGCGCCTGTTATTGGTTTTAAGTTCAATTTTTGCATTGGCCAAGAAGTTCAAGAGCATCTTGGAAGTTTAGAAACTCACATCTCAAATGGTGCTTGCCTTTGCCAGTTTACTGACTAACAGTGGAATATAGATGTATTACCTCTGAAAAAATGTGCCTCTATTAGCTTCCAAATGGGCAGAAGTTTACAGAAAAACGTTTATATCATTGATGATATTGGCTGACACAAGCACTATGCTGGTGCTGAGCTGGCTTGAAAATTTGAGGTGTCTCACTCTGAGTTTCCAAGACATGAGGATCTCAGTCTCACCAGCAGTTTTGAAAAGTCTTGGATAGATGTCTTTCTAATTGTGGCACCAATACCTTGCTAATGCATTAGATTCTTTAAAATACAATGGGAAAAGACAATATTACTGGAGGAGCTGACAAGCCTGATCAACAGGCATAAAGGTCTGGAGGTGGGAGTTAACATTACAGCTACAGCTGTTTTCAATGCCACATCAACCAAGTCCTATCAGTGCAAACCTTTCTTAGCAGCTCTCCCTTCCTTTTCTTAATTAAATCTAAATGAAGATTTTAAAACCCCAACAAAACGAAACAAAACAAAATAAAGAAACCTGAAAAGCTGGCTCACAAGTTGGCAGATAAAGGTGTCTCTAAACAGCAGTGTTTCAAGGAGCAATGATTCTTTCATGCTCCTTAAATCAGAAAAATGACACCAAGGGCCCTTCCTTAAAGTCAGTAAGATACAGGATTCAGCTGTCCACAAACTAGAAGGTCAGGAAACTCAAGTGCAGAGCCTGTGGAGCCTCCCCAATTGAAAAGTTATTAATAATAAAAAAGATTATTCATTGCTATCAAATATAATTACAGGCATCAAACACCCTGGAGCTGAAAGACCATTTATTTAACATACAGAATAAGCAGATATAGTTGTGTGATGTGCTTCACTGCAGCATCTTAACACAAGGCTTCAGGTGGCAAAATAAACCACATTACTGGAGCCATAATAGTGATTACATACAGGGATTTTATGTGGCACAGTATGCTCAAAAAAAATTAAATTGCCACCTTACTTTTGTGTAATTTTAATGCATTTCAATGAGTATTTTATCTATCCATCCATGTAAGTTTCTGGCGTTCTTCTTTGCTGATTTACGTCCTGAGCTATTTCAGGGACGCCGCTTGTAAGGTTTTCTGTGGTGTTTTAGGTGTTCTGGAATTCTCAGGGATGGCCTTGAAGAGCCGACGCTTCAAAGGACGAGGAGAGACTTCTGATCTTGTCTCGGTCTTGGTGTTTATTAATTGTTTATCTAAAAGATTTTCTTTCAGCCCAACAGAGGTCTGCACAGCAAGTCAGCCATGGGCACACTGCCGAAGCCCCTGGGCGGTCACTTATCTTTATACCCTAAGTTACGTGTACAATATTTATCATTTTTCTCCAATACCTTCTACCCTTATTAACCGGTGCACTTCTAGTAATAACCAATCCCAAAGTGCCACCACTACCACAGAAGATGGAGGCCAAGAAGAAGAAGAAGAAGGACAGGACACGCCCCAATTCCTCCATCTTACTTCTTTAGACCCCCCTGTACCAAAATCCTAAACCCTGTGTTTTACACTTTAACTAACTTATCCCTTCACCATTCACCCAGTGAATTCCTCCCAGTCCTCATACAGGTGTCGTCTCCTGTGTAGGATCAAAACCCTGCCACCAGACACTTCTGGCAACATTCCAGGATTCCCGAGCCCCCCAAGGGTGGTCTCGGCCTCTCTGCACCTCCATCCTGAGGTGCTGAGATCCCACACATCCAGACATTTTGTGTTTATAACTTCAGGTCCAGGGACTGAAATCTTTTGCAAGCCATTTTTAATGATTCCTTGACTGAGTAAATCGCACAAGCACCTGGACTGTGATTTGTGTTTCTTAATCTGGAAGTTGAGCTCCAGCTACAACCCAGTGCCTGGATCCAAACACAGTGATCAATGGATTTAACTGAAAGATTATTACTGACAGGTTTGAGGCAGATCTTTCATATTGGAGGAATATCCCCATAGCTAAACTACAGTACCAAAAAAGATGGAAAACACAGGATCACAGGGTGTGTCTATTTCTGTCAAATATTTTATCTGACTGCTTCAATCTTAGGTCTTGGCATCGTCACCACCTACACTAAACACACATTACTTCATTTTTTAAGTAAACTAACACCTTCCCTCCAGAAGAAATGTTGTGTGTAGTGAAAAGTTCAATCCCAGCACTACTCTTCAGTTGTGAGGAGGATGAGAATTGGTAAAATGTGACCCCTTTCAATTTACGAATATCCCCAATCCCCATTTACAAGGGGAAAGCCTATAAGTATATAGGTTTATGTACTTCTTGCCCTACTTATGCCACCTTTTGGCCCATTCTTGCCTTGAGAATGTGCTCAGACTGCGCCCTGGCGCTAGGGGCAGGCAGGGCGAGGACAGACTCGGATCAAAGTGCCTGGGATCCCCTTGGTGGGGCACAAGTTACCCAGGCCTCGTTAAACTGCCAGGGCTCTTTCCTGTGCTTCCGTTCTCATTGTCGCTGCTCTCCAAAATACAGATACACAAAAAGCTTGACAAGCAGCACAGAAAGGCAGAAAACACATATGACAGCTTAATGGCTTTGAGAAAAAAAACATGCCAATGTTTATATTTGCAGAAGCAAGGCGGCATGTCTTTGAATGACATAATGGGCTTCATTTGTTAGGGCATCTGATTAAAGGTCTCACATAATTTGTAAAGTAACAAAAGCTTCATCAGGCACTGAAAAAAATTATTGCCATTAGTATTATTATGCAGCATTTATACTGCAGTCAGTCCTAAAATTTCCAGACAAGAAATAAGAAGTGACAGCTACACAAGAAGTAAAAAGAATAAAAATAAAACAACTTTAATAGCAAATGTCTGAATGTCTTAGTCACAAATAGCTTGAAATCGAGGTAATTCCCTACATTTCTTCTGCCAGTTGCTACCCTTATGCACATATCTGAATATATGTATATTCAAATATATATAAGTTCCACCATTAGTGAGAGTGAGAGCAGAATCTTTTTTCAGGAATAGATATATGTCATAATTATCTTGTTTGCCTGAAATGTATGTGTATTGCTACAATCATTGACTATTTCCAAGGCTAAAACTTCTATCTAAACTAAAGGGTAAATGTGGGACACACAGAAGTACATGATATCTAACTATTAATTTTGTATGAACTTTATGAAGTGTTGCAGAATAGTATTATCAGTTCCTTTAAAAGTTTTAAGTATTAAAAACCATAAAAGCGGACATAAAATCTGACCTTTTTTGGAAAAGACCTCATGTAACAATATTAGGATCTATTTTTTTTTTAATTTTGACTAATACAGTCAATTTTTCCCAACACCTCTTTGTATCAGCTGGCAGATGTCCTTGTGCTGTGGGGTTTTTTTCCCAATCAGTTTTTTTTTTCTGCTTCTTATGAGTTTTTAGGAACTGAGAATGCAGGGATGATGCAATGATTATGACAACTCCGCCAATATAAACAAAGAATAGCACAGGACATTGAAAAAGAAAGGATATTTTTAGGAATCTAAAAAGGCTGAAACCACTGCTAAGAATTCAGGCTAAAGGCATTCTATACATGTTGTAAATGAGCAGCTAAAAGTTTAGCCTTCACCAGCAGAACTGATAGGAGCCCAAAGCAAGGTGGACAAAATGGCAAATAAATAATCAGAATTTTTAGGTTGTGATATTTTCCAAGAATTTCAAATCCAGTGAACAGATTAGGACATTCAATTTCCTCAGGATTTCAGATGTATTTGTCCTGAGTTTAAGGTGAGTAACTGTGACTAAACATAAATGTCTTTCAAGGGCAATAAAATTTAAAAATTCTTTGCTGAAAACAACAGTGCTACTGACTGCAGCAGGCTCACTCTCATTTGCAAGGGTGGAGGATTTGAGCCAAAATTAGGGAAACTTTTGAATTAAGAGATATCAAGCCAACAATCAAAATGTCCAGAGAAAAGCAGAGAAAGAGAAGTGGTGTGAGAAACAGAACAGGAGGAGTGAACATGAAGTTCCTTCAAGAGACCAAGGAGAGAATCCAGCACCAGAAACAGGGGACTGGCTGAGGTAATTACCACATGGTTGGAAAACCAGGAACAGAACCCAGCTGTGTAACCCCACCTGCTGTGATGGACTACATTCCTGGCCCTACTTTCCTTCTTCATCTCCACTTTCAATCCTTCTACATTCAAGAAAAGTCTGATGAAGTCCAAGCCAAATTCATCTCAAATATACACAGAGATTCCTCAACACTGACATTCCTCAGGCAGAATCATTCAATACAGAGGTGAGATTCCTACCTCAAAGTTGTGCCATTGTACCAGTGAAGGAAACAACACAGATAAGAGTCCAAATTGCATCTGTTTCACTAAGTGTGAAAGGCAGGAGAAAATTAAAAGCACGTAAGGTGGGTGTTTGTCTAGAGATGTGTGTAGGAATTGAGCAGACTGAGTAAAATTAGAAATGAACTCCTAACCTCTGGTACAGACAACATCAAGGTCTCCAAGAAAGAAATTAGAACAGTGAAGGAAAATCTGAGGTAAGCTGGGGCAGTGACAGAGTGGGAAGAATAGAAGGAACTGCTGTAGGAAGTCACTGTGCAGGGGCTGCACCCTGTGCAAAAGGAGCCTGTGGGAGTTGATGGATTGCAACTTCGCAGACACTGAGAAAGAGGAAATCTGGAGTCTAGCATCAGAAAAAATATTGAACTGAATCTCCATGCCTGTGATAGGTACATATTTGAAAGAATGAGACCAAGAGGGGAACATTTCCAGTATTATCTGTATTGGTTTGTACAGAAAGAACAGGGACGTGTCTTCCAAGGCATCAACACTAAAAAAGTAATATAATACAGTAATTACAAAACAACAATTGAAAGCCCAAGAGTGTTATCTCTTTTACATAATATGTCTGTTTTCTGGTGAATTCTTTAGAGAGATATGCTCAATTAGCAGTAAGAAATAAATATTCAAGGAGACAAGAAAATGTGTTCTTAGTGAATTAGGCTGATTAATTACATTTGCAATCTGTTTCTTTTAGTGCATGCTTTCAAAAAATTGCATTTTTGATGAAGAATTGTGCTCTACTCTTGAAAAGGGCGTCTAATAGAAACAGCCCATAAGCTGCAGATTTATGCAAATATACTGGTTGCACATGTACAGACATATTGTTCAATGTGAATTCACTGAGGTTGTTGGTTTCAGTCTGTGAATAACAGTCCCTGAAATCATCTTGTAGCTGCTGAGACTCAGAATAAAATGCTTGTTGTCCCTGGAGACAAGTTTTCAGAAACACAACAACAAACTATTCAATATGTGAGAAATAAGGCAATATTTGTTTGGGATATGTATATAGGGCACAGTCCACCTACCAAAATTTTGAGAAAAACTCTTATAAACTTTGTTGAATTAGAGTCATTAATAAAGCAATTTTAATTGGCCTCACTTGATACTGAAACTTTTCTATCAATGGGAGGAAGAGTTGCCCGTGTTGAGCACAGCCCAGAGCCCTCACCCAGACATTCCTGTGCTGCTCCAGCTGGGAGCAGAGTCATGTGCAGGCACAGGGCTCAGGGTCTGTGGGCGCAAAGCAAAGGTAAAGCTGTTCTGCTTGGCATTTACTCTGGAGGATTTCTGGGAAATCTGCCAGGTTTATGCTCAGGCAGCACAGGCTTTTCCATGGAGACTGGGGGGAAAATCCAGTCCTCTCTGGATAAAACACGGGCAAACCCTCAAGGGAATCCTGAGAGGGAAATCTCAGAGGTTTTGCATCATCTTCCTTACAGCAGAGGTGGTTTAAGGCTTGTTTTGCATTGCAGCTAGAAAAAAGAAAGCTTTGTTTTTTAATAATCCTTTTAATTTTTATGAATGTGTGCTTCCAATGAAAAGTTTGAAGTAACATCATTTTGCTCTAGAGAATCCCTGAAAAATAGCAGTAGTAGTGCTAGGAAGAGTTATCAGGAGAATAAAGAGCCTGGGTTAGCTAATATGTATAGCACCAGGATCTCACAAGGGGCTCTGCTTCCCAGGTTAGCAGCTCACAGAGTGCTGTGTGCCCCTTCCAACCTGCAGCATTCCCTTCCCAGGGGAACCAAGTTTTGGAAGGGTGAGGATAAGTTTGCAAATATCAAACCTACGTTTTGATAAGTTCGGTGTCTCACCACAACACAGTCCTGAATAACACTTTTCTTATCCAGGATCTGGAAAGTTTTCCCAACTACTGCTGTACAGACAAAAGCTCCAGCAGCACGGGCTCAGGCACAGAGGCCCCACATGACTGCATGTGTTCCCAAGGTGGATTTCCTCTTATCTGCCCTACACCTTCACAGTGCCTATGCCAAAGCTGCCAGGGTAAACATTCCAAGCTCACACAGGCACATCTCCACATACACACCAGCAAATATCTCTCGTGCCTTCTTTTCATGAATATTTCTGTGAATGAAAACTCATTTCTGTGAATGCAGCCAACATTCACAGAAAGAAAACAGATACAGTCACAGACACAGTCTGAGTGAACTTTCTGATGCTAAAGAAAACTTAAACCAGCACTGTTCATCTCCTCATCCTCTTCGCCCTCTGAATCTGTAGGAGTTTTCTTCATACATAGATGCCAAATTTGGCCCATAACACTCCTTTCAGAAGTTCTAGATTAATCCAAAACTCTAAACCAAATTATTTTCGTTTATTTCATTAAATTTTCTAAAGGTGTCGCTTTGCAGAAGAAGAAAAAGTCTTTGTAAAGGTACTGACTGAAAGGTTAAAATTTACATAAGTCTAGCATTGTTATAATTATTAATACTTACTACATACCCCTTACAAGCCCCAAGGTGCTTTAAAGAATTAAATTATACTGATTTTCAAGGAAGTGGGAAAAGTCCTGTCACCTACATGATTTGAAATAAGATTTTTCAAATCCCATAGATAAATTCAGATGGGAGCATTTTTGCCTTACCACATGCACAGAGAACTCATGTTTTTTATTGACCTTCAGCTTCTCTGCCTGTGCTTTGGAGAGTTTACAAGTAAACTGTATTCATTCCTGATCACTTTTTCTCATCCTCCCCTCAGAGATGGCATTCCAGCTAAGCTGCTTTGGGTGAGGACATTCATGGTGCAGTGTCTGGTATCCTACTTTCTAGGAACAGGTCAAGCATAGACATGCTGGAGTTGTTTGCAACACTTGGTGTCTCATGGCATCTGATAGGCAATCTTTGACCTCTTTGTTTTCCCCATCTTCTCATTTTCTGTGGTTGGGAACAGATTTTCTTTTTGTTTTCATGGCTGGATTAAAAATATATATATATATATAATTTCCTGATGTCTAAATTCTGAATTTAGTTAGATTTTTGATCTAGTATAATGCTGCTAAAAAACGATCAGGCTGAAAGGGATCACCAGCAGGATCACTCTGTGAATAAGGGTGGAATAAAACCTATGAGAGAACAGAAAGGTCTGGGTTCTTTGAGTAAATAAATACCTTAAATGCAATGCTGAAAGCTACCCATGGTATCACACAAACCTATCAGTTAGTTGAGCTGAACTCTCTGTGGAACCAACAAACATGTTTAACCAAATTGAAGTTTATTCAAATCACTTTACATAGCTTTGAACTTAACTCTCATTTATTCCTTACCCTGGTTTACAAGGAATTTTCTTTCTCTCCTTAATTATTTGCTTTTGTTTGGTTTTATTCCATATCATGGCATGATCTCTGCTGGAGGAGGGGTGAGTTCCACATCAGACAGCTGTTCCAACCAAAAAAAACCAACCTAACCTAGATAAACAAGTCTCTAATCTGGAGGCATATGAAAGTTCTCCAGACAAGGTCTGCTCCCTGCTTGGGGTTCATTTTGCTTTCTGGTTCTCATATATAGAGGCCTGCTTGGGAAAATCAGACAGACTGTGTCTGCTTTGAATTTATCAGGCGAACACACACACAGAAAACAAGAGTGTTTAGACTCTGGGCTGCTGGTGAACACTCAGAATTCCCCACTGTCCCAATGACTGTAGAGCTAGTTGGCACATCTTCAATAAAAAATTACATCAGTGATGCTCTGGAAACTCAATTGAGGCATAGGAATGACAAGAAAATAAGCAAATCCACAGTGAAAGCTTTGGCAAAAATTCTCCGCTTCATTTCAAATGTAATAGCATTCCTGGTCTCTAATTTCTATTTTATTTTTAGTGACAAATGAATTACTAGTACAGCTCCTCACAATCTATTTCTTTCTCTTTCTCAGACTCTTTTGGGGAGCAGTATAATTTTAGACTGTAAAAATATACGCCATCTGGTTTATATATAATTGAGCCACTCATACTCACATTTTTTGGATGTAAAGCCATGATTTAGACAGAACTGGAGAAAGGCTGTGAGAAGTTACACATTGTTGAGAGCAAAGCTGACTCCACTTCTCTGCCTCTCCAGGCATGCCCCCAGCTGGCCTGGGTTTTGGCTCACCTACAGTGTCACCTTGCAAGAGATGACACAGAGTCAGAAGGGACATCCTCACTGCCCATAGAAATTCCTGTGGTGTTAAGACAGGCACTCAAAGAAACCCCCTTTTTGGCTACCAGCCAATGTATAAGATCAAGCATTTGAGCAGAAAGTGCTGATTTTATTATTCCTGAAATGCTCCAAAGCAGAGGGAAAGGTGCAGAATGAGCAGAATGCAAATACTCTCTTGATTTTTTTCTGCCCCAGCAACTCATGGTCAGTAAACTGGTCAGTATGACCAGCAGGTCACAAAGTCCAGTATTTGGGATTGGTAAGAATGGTGACATACAGGATGAAATGGGGAATTTGGAGGAGCCATCCATCCAGTCTTCTTCTCCTGCCTACCTCCATTTGTTAAGCTCAGCATGGAAATCCTGCATGCTTACAGGTGACAGTGCAGCTGTGTCATGTATTGGTTTGGATTTCCATCTCTGGCTCAGCACCCCCTGAACTGCAGTGGGAGCCATTCACTGAGTAAAGTGTCCATTCCCTAAATGTATTTTCCTGGACACTTGGAAGAGAATGAACCCAAATAAATTTGCTTTTCCTCAGCAGATACCCTAATGATGTTCCTTGCTGTGCTACTGTCAGTAACAAAAGGACAAAGCTGTAAAGTTTGGGTCTCAAGTTTGGGTCTTGTTGCCATTTAGATCACAGAGATTACAGCAAGGGAGTGACCAAGGCAGGAAAAAACAGCACAGTCAAAACAGAGAGCATGAAATACAGTTGGCTGCCACTGACATTGAGCAAACACAGGCTGCAGGCTTTCAGCACAGCAATACTCTATTTGCTCTAAATAGTTTTACTGCAATAATTGAAACACAATATGCAATTAAAGCATATTTACTGCATCCTCTTGAAACTTGTGAAGCTGATGAGGAACACATTCATTCAGCAAACCTATCTTGCTCTGTTTGCACTGCTAGCTGGGCTGGCAGAGACACAGATGGGAAAATTGGTCTGAAGAAAACAGGTCTACCTCTGAGAAATGTACATTCCATCATCATAAAATGCCAACTAACACAATCATCAGAGCAAGATCCAATGAAACATCACACTGATATTGGCTTTACACAGATCTGTACATCTGCTGCCAATCTGTTGTCCATTTATGCCCTGTTTATGGCCCAAGGGAGCAATTTCTTTGTGCAGGGTTTGCTGTCAAGACAACTGCTTTGGAGGAAGGCACTCTAAGGGTGCACATTACCTGACACTGGATTTTTTTTTATCTTATATTCTGGTCAGAAACAATGTAATTAAAGGCACTGGAAAGATAGTCACCAATATTACTGTGCATTAGATCAAATCCTAACCAGTGTCCATACTGCCTAGATGCTGGCAAATAATGGCAAGGATCCTGCCATTGCTTTTGGAATTTGTAATACTCTGTTTTCACATTCTCTCCTGCCTTTGCCTTTATTTCTAGTGATCATGCACTTCATCTTTGTAGCTGGAATGTATTTAGAAAGTTGACTTGGAGCTGGAGTGTTCACATCTGCTGAGAATGTGCCCAAGGTGATTTCTGTGGACATTTGTGACAGATCCCTGACCATTACAGGCAGGCATTCCTCACCTAAGCAGGAACAGGCACACTTGTCATTTTGCCAAGCAATATTCAATAAGGGAGACCATCCAGAAAACTTAGAGCTGCTCATGGCTCATGGCTGTATGAAGTCTGAAACAGAGAAACTTCTTGGTTAGTACAGTGCTTTCTGTTGTGCCTTTCTCTTTCATTGTTTTTCAGCAGTTGGCAAAATATCTTTGTGGAACGACAGAGCTTGGGGACTTCTCTCCAACATGTCCATCCCATGCACCCTCTAGGCTCCAGTCACTACCAAGGACAGGAGCTGAGGTGAGAAGGCTTCACAGAATATTTAACATGCAAAGCCACCATGTGTCAAAAACTCCTTCCTAGTGGATGATTCCCAAACATTACATTCTTGAATGATGGATTTATTTATTTCACCACTTCTCATCATTGTCCCCAGTCAATTACAGGCTGGATAATGATTTAACTGAGCTCTGAGCAAGCCAATGTGCCAAGTCCTGCCTCTTATCCAGTTACATTGCAACAAAAAAGGACAGGGGAAGGTCTCCACCACACTGCTGGTCAATTTGGATGCAGAGCATATCCATAAGTGCTACAGTCTCAGGGACAAGTTCAATTATGCAACATCTCCACTAAGCACAGCCCCACCAGTTGCTAAGTAAAATCAACAGTAGATAAAACACTTACATAAACCTATTTCTCCTTCAACTCTTGCATGAAATTCCTCCCACTGCAACACTAGACTAAGCACTAACAATGAGTATCATTAATTAAATTGTCTTTTAATGGCTCAGGAGGTGGACTGTGTAAAAAGGATGAAAGAGACAGAAACCTGGATTTAGAGAATAAGGAAGTATTTAGACATGAAGGATGAATTTCACTTCATTTTAACCATCTGAAAAAAGAGCATCTGAGCTAAGCTCATTCTTTGTTCTCCCATCAGCCTTTTTCAAACAAAGGAGAGAAGCAGATGCTTACAGAAGATAAAGTTAGATTATCTTATGTGAGAAGTGATTTTGAAACACTTAAATATGACAAGACAAGGAGAGAGTATATTAAGAACCATACAGAGATCAATGAACTATAGTTTTTTTCCTTCACAGAAACTGAAACGTGAACAGAATAACTTAGGTCTCCTGCCTTCCTCATGGCCTTGCTTGCTAGAATTGAAAGATATCACAGCTGAAGATATCACAGGCAGTTCAATGAAAGGTAGATTCCATAAAACACACTTCTTTAATCTCAAGGAACAGCTTGCCTAAACACTGATCCCTGGAAGCCAGGAGGATCTCTTAGCAGAACTAAAAAATGGGTGTAATGTGGTAGAACAGAAGCCACAGCATTGTAGTATGGTCCAGGAATGGAAAGATCCTTTGGAATTTGGGAGTCATAAAGTTAGGATTCATAAAATTGTCTCTAACTTACTTGCCTGAGCTTCACATATGTTCACTGGAAAGATCACCTATTCAAGCCTCTCCTGTCAAATAGTGTGATGTTATTTAAAATCAATTAATTCTTTCTAGAACTTGGGTGCATTCTTTACATCACCTGTGAAGCTTTCTGGACACAAGAATGTCACTGACATCATAATCTGTGGCTGATTCATTAAGTGATGGGCTGAGAACCATTACAGAATGTGAAATGAAAAATTTAGTTAATAAGGAAGAGGTCAGACTATATGATATGAATTAACAGATCATCAAAAATGAATAGGCATGTGATGATTTCAATACTAATGCGATTTTTATTTGAAAACTATATTCTATGGCTATTTGAGAAAAGAAATTATAAGAAGTCTTTATGCCTGGTGCATCTTCCTGCTCTTCCTTCCCTTCCTGACACAGGGAGGGTGAACAGACTCTTTAAACTCATTTTCCACTAGCACATCTCACTAATAGTTTCTTACTCACAAATACAGCAGCTTGATGGGGCCAGTGAAACCACTGTCTGGCAAAATGCCAAGAGCATAAAAAAGAGCAGACAAAATAAAAAATAACTAAGAAGTAGTAAAAGAATGACCAGGAGTCTGGATTGATGCTGCTATGAGTCTGAAACATTTTCTCTGTATATAAGAAATACTCTGTTGCTTGTTTGGACCCTTTATGCTTTAGCACAAGATATTTTGAAGCACAAAATGAAAAGCATTCCTGCTTACATTAATAGATCTGTCAGTTAGGATGCAGAAACAAAGTCAAAACATTTCATATGGCCCAGTCAGCAGAGGTAGAAACTTGGCTCTGTCCTATATCGATGTTAGTGTCAAGAAAAAATATGTCTCTCATGGACATTTTTTTTACAGATTTAGCCTTTCTTTTGTGATGTGAAACATGACTTTTGAAACAAATTTGAAAGAGTTCAAAAGAGAGAATTCATGCAAGAGAAGGAGCCAGGCAATAGGATCCTTGGGATAATCAAATCCTTCCTTAAATAAAAAAAGAAACTGACACAAATGTACATCTTTCCTAACTAACAGGGGTGGAATTTATAATCTCACTTTATCTCATCTATACCTCAAGCTCCATAATAGACCTAAGAACTACTATAAATGATGTTGATTCTAAGTTTACTACTACTCTTTAAAGCATTATGCCATTTACAAAGCAATGTTTGTTTGGTTTTTTTTAAAAATCACTCAGTTTGGAAGACAGAGGGGGAGGGCATTATATTGCACTTGTTTGAAAGGGTCTTTCCAGGATTCCTCACTTTCATTTTCCCAGAGGAATTGGATGGCTCCTCTGATCTCATCAGAGATGTGGTGAATAACAAAGCTCTCCTCGGGTTACCTTATTGAAGGATGAATGCCTAGAGGTAGAAATGGAGAGCTAGAACTTGCAGTTCCTTTTCCAGCTTGGGATGAACTTTGGCTGCATGTCTATCTGCACCACACCTGGACTTCTCTTTCTGTAGCTTCTTCATCTTGTCTGCATGAGCCTTCTTTCTCCAAGGTTTGTTGTGCAGGGTCTTTCACCCTATAAAAAAAATAAAGCATTTATATATTGGGACTTTTTTTCAGTGGAAATAGTTTGGCAAACATCTCTTCAAAGACAGCAATGATGCCTGAGCTGAGTTACCATTCTTTATCTTTGACTTGTCCTGTCAGTTTTCTGGCAGACCACAGTAAATCAGAAGCATTTGGATTTGCACAAATTATTTTCCAGGCTCTGCTATCACAGTTCAGGGCTGGAGTACAGTGAGTAAAGAGATGTGATTTGGAACTAGACTTGTACTGTCAGACCAGCAACCTGAGCTTTGATGCTCAAAAAATATTCTGCAGGCACTTGCTTTGTGATTTTGTCCTTGGACTGTGTAAGAGCTACAGCAATAGTGCCCTCATCTGTGAAGATGCTGCTCAAGTGAATAAAAGGACCTCTTTTTACATAATCTGACAAACATGCCTTGTACAATTGCTTTCCTATCCAACTAAAGAAAAAGTTTAATGAAATTTTCTTCAAGTTTGCTTCAGAAAATTATTTGGCACCTTCAAATGGGCAAGACTGACATAAATAAAATGGCAATCTGATTCAATGAGAAACAACTACTTCCTTTCCAAATGGAAGATCATAAAGAAAGTGTTAGGGTTTTTTTTTCATTCAGAAATTGAAACAAAACAGATTAATCTCTAGGGAGGATCTGTAGATTTTAGGTATAAACCAGCATTGAATAGATCACTTGTGGTTTCTTCTATTGCCTCTGAGGAGTCAGTCATTGGAGAGTGGTAAATTCCAAGTGAATGAAAAATGACATTATATTGAATACTGGTGATTTTCTGATTTAAGGACTGGCTGTCCTCACATTTTGGAGCATGCAAAAAAACGCAGCACCACCAACAAAAAGACAGGCCTCTTAGAGTTGTGGGGTTTTGCCTTGAGCACAAAACCAGGGAAAAAAAATCACATTCCCAGATTGTATATCTTCTGCTGAACTTGTGGAAAATTTAATTTTAAAAAATTAAAAAAAAACCAAACCAACCCAAAAAAAGGAGGTCATTCAGTTCAACTTTCAAAACAAAACAAAAAGCAGTCACTGGGGTGAGTTCTTATTTCTTAGTTCTTATTTCTAACCAGCTAGAAGGGAAAAATTGAAATTAGGAGCATGAAGCTGAAGAGGTGAGCTGCCTCAGAGCCAGGACCCAAGTTTCCCAATAAAAACCAAGAGCAAGCAGCCCTGTAATGCTTTGTCTAAGGTCTGCTCAGAAACCTTCCTCTACCTCTAGCAGCCTGTCCTCTCTGCTTTAGGAGAAAATTTGGAAAGAAACTGATGGATGGTATGAAAGCATGGTTCTGAAAAAGATTAGATGGGATACTAAGTGAGTTTCTGGAGAGTTTTGGTTTGTTTGGGTAGACATACAGATGGGTGAACCTCACTCAAAGTTAATTCAGTGCTGTTTTAAACAATCAGTAGAGCAAAGATTTTGGGTGATCATGTAGGGTGGATATAAATTTCTACTCTCAACAGCTACATCTTGGACCATCCTAGAGGACCACGATCTCCTGAAAGCAGAGTTTGTGTCCATTACAATATATGATGTCTACATGCAAACAGTCTGCTGGAAATCACCTCTGACCTGTTCTAACATGCAAATTATGTCAAAGATCTGCTTTGGAGTTGGCAATTTTGGGACAAGTGGTTCCAGAAGCCATTCTAATGATTCGATAGTAACAACAATGAAGTCCTAATGGCCAGAAAACACCCTTTGAATTTAATGTATTTAAAGGTAGGGCTATACACCATGAAAATCAGATTACCCTGTGCTTTTCAAAACCATAAATCCATGCCACAGCCCTCACCCTTTCTAACCCCGTGATTTCCGTGGGAGATTTTTCTGCACTCACTCATCTGTAGCCTCTGAAACCTGCTCTGAGCATGCTCCAGAGCTCTTGAACTGCTAACTATGTACAGGAAGATAAGAAATGAAAACACTGGGAAGAAAATAAAAAGAAGGGCATGATGCCAGCATAGCAGAGCAATAATCATGGGGCTTTTCTTCAGCAGGGCTTCGGTCCTTGTTTCACAAGTCAAAAGCAGTGAACACTTCATTACTTATCCTCATGAAGAGCTTGGGGAATGGAATCCTTGCCTAGTGAAGGATCAGCCTTGCTTTTTCTCCTAATTTCTCATGTTTCAAGTGGCTGTGAGCCAGAGGGCTGTACCTGAGTGTTGTTTGATGTTTCCACTCCAGCCTACTTTCAACACAACTGCAATGAGGATCCGCTATACACCAGACATCACAGTGAGGGTTCCATCAAAATGCTAAAACACACATATGGCAACAAGATACTTCTGATATCTTTCTACCAACATTCAAAATAATCTGAAGCATTTCATGCATTTAGAGAAAGTTACAGAAGCCTTACTCAATGTCTTTTATGTTTTCCTAGTTCCACTGGTTGATGAGGCTCATCTATGTTTCTGTAAATTCAGTGCTGCTTTTGGAACAAGGTTCCATACACTTAATAACTAAGGAGGTTTTTACAAAATCCTGAAGCTTTCTCCTTCCAAAGGGAAATAAAAAAGCATGTGTAACCAATGGAGAAAGCAAATTGAATATAGAAAAATACCCACTCTGTGAACAAGTATATCTAGAACTAGTCCTTTTCCTAACAGCTTGAGGTCAGGGTAAGAAAACACATTTGTAAAAGGTGGTTGCTCAGCTGGTGCACACTGCTGCTGCTGCTTAGTTAACATAGGCAGACCTGCATCAGAGTTAATAGAACTGCTGACCTACACCCCTCTGACTGATGAGCAGACTTATTTCTTAAAATCTGGAAGTATTAATAACCTTGGAATAGGATTTAACTATTAATGTGCTTATACAAGTGTTTGCTTGTGTTGCTTTCTGTAGCAGTGCAAGAACTGTGTCTCTCATTACATACTGGCACTTCTAATGTAGACAGAACAGAAATCCCTACAAATATGTGCATGTTAATAAATATTAACATGCAAAATTATGGTTCTAGATACAGATTCAGTAATTTGACCCCTAACTGTAGCATGAAAAAAAGATCCTGATAAGACCCCAAAATACAATGTCATCAATGTTGTTTATAATGTTACAAGTAACACCATTACTACCCTGCAGGTCAGTACATTTGGGAATTTCCTGCTCTGAAAACCCACATTGGTAAAGGAGGGTAAAATGAACCCGTTTTTTCTTTGCCTTGTGATCTGCAGAGGCATTTCAGTAGGGTACAGCTATGTTGAGGCTGATGTAACCAGAGTGAGGACAGACCCTGCAGAACATACTTTGGCCAGAAATGAGCTTCAGTTAAGTTTTGTCACATTTTGGGCAGGTTGGGAGAGCTGCTAGCTATGTTTCCAAGAAATGGTAGTTATGGATAAAGTTCTTTTGCATGTGAGGCACAAGATATTGCTTGATTACAATGAAGCAATAGTGTGCTGAAGTGTGTGTGCCTGTGCCTCTTTCCAGGTAAGTTTTAGATATAGATGATATAGATATAGATACAGATACAGACATAGATATAGATATTTTCTACATATATGTATATATATATATGTGTGAGAGAGTATTGAAATATATGTAAAATTCTTAATGTACTGAATTTCTCTTCTGAATGATGCTATTTATACAATAAATATTTACATTGATCTTCCTAATAATATTTTATTAGGAAGGGACGTAGGAGATCATTTTCTCTCTCCCCAGGCTTTGAATTTGGATCAGGTAATCTTCAGGAGATGTTTCTCATATTTTAGCTGAAATATCTGTAGAGGTAGAGATTCTTTAGTCACTCCTGCAAAAATTTTTCCTAATGTCATAAAAGTCTCATTCCCAAATGGGTAAGATTCTCACAGCAAACAGTTCAAATTATTTCTTCTAGAATGAATTAAATTTCCCTTTACCAAAGCCTAGAAACTCTTTGGCCATCATAAATGACCATTCACTTGTCTTTGTTAGATTCCTATAAAGGTCTTTGGTGTTGGCTTATAACACAACTTCTGTAAATACTTGTATTACCTTCCAGAATTGCTGCTTCTTTGATCACTACATGCTGCTTCTTTCAAATTTCCAGTACACCTAGCAACTATCATAAGTGCAATGGCCCCTTAGGCTTTCTACTGCTTTACTTTATGCTATACTGAAAAAAAAAAAAAAGAGAAATCATTATTCTTTGTTTCCAGCTTTTTTGACAGTTCCAAATTCATGAAAGAGCTCGACATCTCATGCATGATTATTTCAATTCTTTTAAAAGTCTCCTGCAAAGTTTCTTCTGAGACCTTTAGAAACTCTGACAAATTGTAACTGCTACTGTTCCTTTATGCACTTTTTAGCTGATATGTTCAAAAGACATATCTGTCATTTTTCCCTTTTGCACAAACTGCTTGTATTAATGTAGATCACCTGAGGTTCATAAAGGTGCTTGAAATCCAATTTCTCATTTTTGTCCCAACTATTTCCTTTTCCTTTTATTTTCTGATCAACTTTTAAAAATAGTGACCTTTGAAGTAGCATAAATAGCTTCAACGTGTATTCTGCTTTCTTCAAACACTATATATGAAAACAAGAGAAAATGTTGTTCCCCTCTCTGAGCACATCTGCTTCATTTTACATTACATATCATGTCCTGATAGCAAAGATTATAAACTTGCCTACACAGCATTTCATAAAAAATTCAAGAACAGAAGAACAAATAATAAAGACCTGTTCCAGTGTTTATTAATTCACATCAAAGTATTCATGATTAATTCAGATATCTGACCAAGGACTGGGAAAAGGGAATTCTGCGAAACAAGCTCATGCCCACCTTAGCAACTAAGGCTCAAAAACTTCATTTGTTGGTTAAAAAAATACTTTCTATCATAGAGAATCAAAAGAAAGAAAGAAAGATCTCCCAAACGTGATATTTTAAAGGGGAAAATGGAGAACGGTGACTTTTAGACCTCCTGGTAATGAAGTGAATGAAAGCAATTTTCTTCATTTGCCTGTCTCCAGGTCACCTCCAGCATTCCTCCTGTGTGGGCAGGGTGCAGATGTTTTGCCCAGAGTCTGGAGCTGCCGTTTGGCACTGCAAGACATATGCAAAACCTCTGAGGAGCTGCAGGCCTTTGGAAGTTCACTCTGTGCTGCTCACGGGGTAATTCACTGGCTTTTGCATGTTGGAGGAATTGCCTGACAGACGGCGTTTCTCCCCTCCAGGCTGCTGCTGAATTCTTCTGCTTGCTTACGAGAACATATGCTTTAAAAAAAAAAAAAACAACAACAACTTCTCTGCTATTTGGCACCTAAAGCTTTATTTTAATTTCTGGGTGCAGCTTTTTCTCTGAACATATTGTGAAATACCAATGTGTTACCCATCTGTTCCAACTTGGTGTCTTCAGGGCTGAGTGCTGTAGAGGAAAGGTCATCATTAACTCACCTTAAAAAACCTGATTTGCTTACAAAAATAGTAACTGAGAGAATTCATTGTATTCTACTCACAGTGCAGGTTATTACTCCTCATTTAACAATAAATACCTGGGAACAAAATCTTCTCTGCAGCCTGTGGGGCTTGAGCAATCCAAATCCCACAAATCTTTCCTTCCATTTAGGTTCAGGCTGATCACTGATGTTGGCTCTGAGGATCCCCCAAAACCACAGATGGATGTGGGGTTTTCTAAGTGGAGATATGCACACAAATTGACTGAGGAGTGTTTGGCATGTCTGTGTACTCCAGAGAGCCTGGCAGAACTGAACAGAACGAAACCAAGCATGAGCTTGTGACCTCCAAACTGAATCAGTGCGACACAGGATTCGCAAAGGAACTCCTGATACAGCTAGAACAGAGAAAGGTCTAGTCATGGTAAAGGAGCCCAAAGAGTTTCAATGGGTTTAGCTCACTTATCCCATCGGAAGCTCACTGGGACATGAAGTTTCTGCTTTTTCTATGGGCATGGTATTAATGCCTGATTTCAAGTCTGCAAATCTTGCCCTGTTATTTTTGCAGCCTTGCATGAACCTGCACAGCTGAAAAGAGGCATATGGCATTGCTCTGGGCTCCTTCTGGCTGCTGGTGAACCACTTGTCAGTGCAGAGTTCTTTGCACAGGGATGTACAGGGCTCTGCACCACTCAGGCCAGGCACTCAGATCCACCAGGGGGCCTGACATGACAATTAGCCCAAAACCCTGCGCATCAATGGCTCTCCAGACAAGACTCTAACATCACACAACTAGTCAAAGGGCATCTCAGCACTGCCTGGGCTGACTTGAAATGTTTTAAATGGAAAAGTCCTGCACATCCTAGGAAATAAATCTACTGTAGAAAAGGATAGATCTTCCCCTTGAAATACTGTCAATCATTGCCCTTGTGAATTGGGAAATTGTTTCTCAACCACATATCTGTAGGGAGCTGTGGTAAGATTTTGCGAGTCTGTAAGTAAAAAAAAATGACATGCACAATTCTGTAAATCCATTCTGTAAATACACGGTTAAGTATGCAGATGCAGAGAAGCATATGCAAGCAGATATTTAAGTGTGTCTGGGTGTGTGTGTGCGTGTGTTGGTGGAGATGTGCTTGTGGATGCAGGTGCACATCTCTCTACCAGTCAGTTGAATCCAATGTAACAAAAGCAGGGTAATTTCAAAGACATTATATTCCCACAAGTGTTATGAAAATCAGTAACTGGGTGGAGCAAAAATACACCGTGGCTACATCTACTGGGGTGAATTAATCATGCCTCATATTGTTCTCTGCTCCTGAAGCCAATTGGCACTGAACACACAGTTTGCATACTATTAAACTCTCTTACCCTCCCAAAGAGGATGACTGTGTCCAAGTGCCTCTTTTGGTGGACCTTGCCCTCTTCTAACTCCTAAACAGTTCCTGGGAATTGTTTAAAAGAGTGCTAGTTTTGTCTGGTCAAAACTATGCCAGTCAATATTCTCACAATTTAACAGCATAGTTGGTCAAATTCCAGTGCTTGGGAACGTTCCCAAGTATTGTTTAATTTATTAGTGTAGATGCAGCTTATGTGCACCCAACTGAGAAGCAGGCTGTTCTGTTAATTCAGGCTTTATTAGACACCAGATTATGCTCAGAAAAGCAATGTTGTGACTGCCCTAGCAGTGGGGAACTGCTAAGATCTGCGTTCAGATTTTGCTAGGTGTCAGAGGCAACAGCCAGGCAGCACAAACCAGCAGGGAGTTGGGCTGCATTAGTTCTACTGCTCACAGCCTTGCTTGCTCTTTGCCATCACCACTCAGTGCATTTGCTGCATACAACCAAGGTCAAGAGAGGTTGTGAGATGGGCTCTGAGAAGTGCTCAGACTGAAACGTGATTTCTTAGGGGTAACAGAATCCCCTACTTTGTGCAGAGGCTGCCTGGAAGCTGCAGCACACACGTCAGGCATGTTTTCTTAATGGGTGCTACAGACAGTGCTTCAGAGCAGCTGAAAGGGACAGTTTCTGGAGCACTTATGCACAATAGTAGAAGCAAAGTTGTCAAACCTTTACCTACAGAAGCAGAATGAAGAAAACTGAATGAAGAAAAGCTGAAACAAAGACTGAGAACATAGCCAGTTGGCAGGGACACCACAAAAGGGACAAAAAGTTACGAATTGTAAGGGAATGAGGACACTCCTGTGGTCCCATTGGTCCCAGAAGCACTCCCTCTCCCTGTACTTTTCCAGCCCTTGTTGCGTGTGGGAGCTGCTGTGTGCACAAAGGGGGCACCAGTGTGACAAGCCTGTACTCCACAAACACCAACATACAGTTGTCAGACTGATGTGCTTACTGGTCAAAATGAGGTAAAATGAAGAAAAAAGTTTATAATCTAAATATTATAAGTTTAAATCAGAATGATCTGAGAGCCAAGACCTGCCAGAAGAAGAACACTGGGAAGAGATCAATCAAAATAAATATAGTTTTTTGTGGGACAGTGGTGGTGAGAGGCCACAGCAAGACCTCAGTCCCCACCTACAGGTCAGAAGCCCTGGAGATGGTTGGGCACTGGAACAGAATCCCCAGGAAAATGGTCACAGCACCAAGCCTGAGAAAATTCATGAGGCACTTGGACAATTCTTTCAGGAACATAATGTGATCCTTGGGGTCATCCTGTGCAGAACCAGGTGATCCTTGTGGGCTCCTTCCAGCTCAGGATTGTCTCTGATTCTATGAACCCAGTGGGCAACAAAGGAAAGGTGCTGTGCTGAAGGGCTCAAGGTGTAAATAAACATCTCCTGGTTGAAGGGAGACGTGTGACAGCCACAAATTTATGGCAAGTTAGTGATAAACCAAATCCTTTGGCTTCTTCACTGCCTATCTAATGACTAAGGTACTTGTTTGGTACTTGTCTATCAGATGGACAGGGCTAGACACAGAGGCAGAGAAATGCAAATGTAAATGTACATAAAGGAAATACTGCTGTATATGAAAGGAACATTGAACTTCCTGCTTTGGGGCCAATGGAAAGCTTTCTGAAGAAAGAGATTTCCAGGGGAAAACAATCTGCAAGATCAGCAGCTTCCAGGAAATCATCAATTTATTTCAAATGTGATAGGACATCATAAAAATGCAGCCTTTCAAATTTTTTACCTCATTTTTTTGTCAGAGATTTTAGCTTTTTGGTTGGAAGTGATAAATTTGAACAGTTAGAACATTGCCGGGAAATAACTTCAGAACACTTAATTTTCTGAAAAGTTTCCAAAAGAGTTTCCACCTGAGTCAGGACAAGAGCAAGCTGAGGGTCCAGGGGTGTATTGGGATATTTTTCATCAGTCAACTGTAGTACAGCCAGGGGAAATGTACAGGCAGGGTACATCAATAAACCAACCAACAATGCAGCTGCATGGGAATATGTGGCCATACCCTTTGCAAACAAGGCCATGCATGTACATGCCAACACAATCACTCTGCCTGGATTTGCCAGGAGAAAATGGAATGTAAAGTAGTCTGTAAATAGCCAATAAATCTTGGTCCCTGTATTTTATGTGTTTCTACCTTAGTCAGGAAGGAACTTGGGCTTTTTAAAACCTGAAGATAATGCAGCTAGCTCAAATGTGATGTTTTAGTGGAAGAGAGAATGAAAAAGGTTTTGATTGTTCTGCCATTCCCTAGAGAGGGTCTTATCTTCAAATAAACGTTTTTAAGAGCTTCGACCTTATTTTTAAAGAAAAACAAACACATCCAGAAATTTAGGCAGACTTTCCTGTTTAGTAGAGGAACATTCCCAAAAAGTAACATCAACAGAAAAAAAAAGATCATGTAGGTGATTGAAATAATCAGGCCTATAGCTCCTCTCTCTAATTCAATTTACTAAGCAAGCTGTATGCCTAAAGTGTAGACAATTAGTCTTTGATGTAAAGACTGTTATTTCTAACAGAAAAAGAGACTACAGTTAGATGGCAGATTTTTCAAGGCCAAAAATCAGGAGTAAAACTTCCTTTCTCAGCTTCATCTTTTCCCTCTGAAAAATATTTCCTGTGTTTTCACTGAGACTTGTAGCACTCAGTGCAGATATGTCATAAATCTGGTGAATATGCTGTCTGCTCAGAACAATTTGTTCATCTCTGGGTCTAATTCTGTGTTGCAGTGTGCAAAAATTGTCATGGTTTATAGGGAAGCTCTGCTAGCATTGAAGACCTTTTATTTTATCTTCCTTTGTGAGGGGAAAATATGACTTTGCTAAAAGAATGATTCCACTAGGCAGCCCTAAAGGCTGAATGGACTGTAATGTATAGTTGACTTCAGAAGCATAAACAGTTGGTGCTTCATCTTTCTGCCAGGACATTGGCTTTCTCCAAAAACATCATCAGTCTCCATTTCAATGTGTGCACAGCTGTAATGCTTGAGGACACTGAGTGAAGTGTCATGTATTAAACATTTGTAATTGTTTTTCACTGGACTGTGACCTGAATTTAGTAACATCTGACTGACGGCTACTACCAACAGGATATCCCAATGAGTGAGAGGAAGATCCTGTGTCAGTGCATTTGCTGGAGCTAGACCAGCTGCATTTCTCTTTTGTTTAATATGTTCAAAAGTTTGCAAGGAAATCATCTGTAATGGGGGGCGTGCCAGAACTTATCAGGGAGATAAGAAAGCTGCCTAAGTTTCCTGGACCTCTTTGTACTTGGGAACACTCATTGCGTGCACTGGCAGAACTGAGACAGTAAAAGCAACTGAGTCTTCAAATCTGTCCTGTTGGACACTGTATGGTCCTCATGTTTCCTATTCCTCTGGCACAGCTGACCCTTCAGTCAGGATCAAGACATATTGTGAAATGAAACCCTAGGTTATTTTTATATTTGCTTCTTTTCTCCAAGGTGACTTCTCTTTATAAAGAATCCTGTTACCATCAGGCATTCTTCTCCAAGACTCATTTTCTGATGAGCTAAGAAGAACTGGAATGTAATAGCCATTAATTAGTGTTTTTCTTCAAAGTGCTAATGGTCAACTCTATTGGTCATTTCTGTACCACAATGACCTCAGAGAATTGTTATATGTCAGCCAGTATAAAGAACTTAGGCTTGATCTTGATCCGAGTGCTTTGAAAAGCACTTTAGCAAAGACATACAGTGTGACTGTTAGCAATAGCAAGAGACTGGACTCATAACTCAAAGGGCACTGACCTCTTTCATATTCCTAAAAAAGCAAGAGCAGATCTGCCCCAGTTTGAAGCCTTCTTTGGTAGCAACACTGATGTGTTCCTACAAGGCCTGCAGTCATGTGAGGGCAAAACAATTGCAACAGGACTGTGTGAAAGTGAAGGACCTTGCAATGAACTCTTGTGTTTGGACTGTGCACAGGGCTTGAGTCACATCCATGTATTAAAAAGTTCACCACATTTCTTAGGAAAGAAATGAAATGCGCATCTCTGTTCTACTTAATCACAGAGCCAAGAACTGTTGAAAGGGACAAAGCTCCATCAATGTAATATTTTGTCAGGATGATGAATTTACAGAGAAAGCTAAAGATGATAACAAAAAGAAATTTGGCCTTCAAAAAAAATTCATTGTTATGATTACTCCAGTTCCACCTAGAAAGCTTTAACAGGTTGAAGAACTTTTGAAAATGAACAAAATGCTTTCTATCCTGAATTGTTTTGTCCTATCTGAATTCCTTTTCTTACTGTTTCCAGAGCAGTTTCCATACCAAAAAGTAGTGAAACACACCGCACTTTATTGACATTGACTTCCTTCCTGTGTTTGTTTGAGGTATTCCTATGACATTTCTCTTCCTTCTTCCAATCCATGAGCATCTAGTGAGCAAATAGAGAAATACTTGCCCAAAGCACATTCAAATCAGGGACCAACACAATCAATCAGCCAGATGACAGGTCCAGAAATAAGCTCTGATCACAAGGCAAGCTGATATGGCATCTTCAAGACCTCAGCATTTTGGTTTACAGCAGCAATGTACTTTCAATATGAATTTTCCAATTGTTCCTAGCTGCTGCCCTTTGGTTTAGCAATGCAGAGTGGTCTCAGAACCATGATCTGTATTTCTTTCAGCCAAAACAAAACCAGAAGATTCTGTCTGCAGTTGTTGTCCAACTGCAAATGGTTGTTCAAACAACAGAGCCAGAAAAGGGACAATTGCTGTATGGCCTGTGCAGCATATATGAATGGGGGCTTAGGGAACTCAGCACCCAATTTTTTTTTTCTCTACAGATCTGCTGAATCTAGTCTGAATCTGCACTGGTTCCACTAAGCTCTCCTGGTAGTCAAAGGAAAGAAATGGAAATTTCTAGGGAATTAGTCATATGACCTGAATTGTTTTTCATATCAAATTACATATTAAATTAACCATGCTGCAGAAGCAGTCATTTCTCTCCACTGAATTTAGGCAGCTGACTTGGTGGTGACTATTCTTGGTCAGATGGCTTTCACTTTAGACAGTGGGAAATCCAAGTGCACTGAGACAGTTGTATAGGCTTAAAGCCTGATAACTTATTTATTGAATATCTGTGAACTGATTAAGTTCACTTGACTGATCCCCTCACTGACTAATTTTATTTATGTGCTCTGCTTGCTGGGCTCCACATACCCCTCATTTGTCACTCAATTAACTGAGGTGTTTGGTTATCCAAGCCTTTTCCCACTGTCTTTTTCTCATGGGACATCTTGTCCATGACAAATCAATTTAGACTTATGTTAATCCTAGCCATGGCTTAAAATGCACCAATGACTTCCCTGAAGATTTCAGAAGTCTTAAGACCAAAACTAGTGCTTGTTTTGGGAGATCTGCTGCTTCTTGGAGGACTCAGTGAGAAAATGCTCCGGGGATGTCCTGGTCTTCCATAGCACAATCGACATATGTATAAAATTGTCTTGTCTCACTGGCACGTTTATACTTTCAGCAGCTTTGATCCTTGCCTCGTGTAGAACCTGTCCTCCTTTCCATGGAAGGCTGTTCCCCTCCCAGCCTCCACCATCCATCCCAGGACTGCTCCTTTCCCCAGGCAGGCGGTGTCACTGTTGAGCAAGGCACAGCTTTTCCCTTCTTAGAGACCGAAAGGGATTTGCTCATAGCACAGGACATGAAAGACAAAAACACGAAGTCTCACCTCTCTATTGGTAGTGCCAGAACACTTAATCCACTGCTTCTTTTGTAGCTGTGATAGATATTGAGAAATTAGACCCATCTCAAACCGGTACTGCAAAATACGTGTTAAAGTCACAGGAACTGGCTTGACCACAGAACAGAACTGCAGGAGAGCAGGTCTCCAGAGGTCAAATAGATTCCTTTTCTTTGTGGAGAGAGACAAATGGCCCATCAACATGGCTACCACAAAAGAATCACTGGAAGATGTGTTTGGAAAATGGGTTTAGATGAACTAAGACATTCCAGAGTCAGAGGGACAGTTTTACTCACAGCATACAGGGCAGAAGGAACTCACCCCAAGGCTGGCCATGTCAAACCCCTATTGGGTGCTCGCCTTTCACAGACACACTTTAGTGTTGGGTCCTAACTACACATGAGTCCAGGACACAGCTCTGTTCACTGAGATAATAGTGCCCAATTAATGAAGCAGGTTGCTAAGGACAGATGGGGAATTGCTAGGTCCTCTTACCAGGCATCTCAGACCCTCTTCTCTCTGGATAGAGACATTTCCCTTCTAGGCAAAATAACTGGTTGGGATCATTGATTTCTACCACAACACCAAAACATGAAGAGCCTTAGTGCACACTAATCACTTTCTGTATGGTGTCAAATGCCACCTCTTGATACTGATGCCTGTGGCTTCACTATCACACTCCTACCCCAATCAGGTACTGTCACATATCAGTCTTATTAGAGCTCAGCCATCCTGTAGTCTTTTGGTAGCTCTGCCAGTGGCTGGTATTTTCCTCACATGCCTCCTGTTCCTCAATCTAACTTTCCTTTTCCTGATTGTTTCTACTGTGGGCTTCCAGTTTGAGGACTTTTTTGATTGAAAGTGAAATATAGCAGGAGCAACAAAACCTGTCTCTCAAAACTTCTTATTTCCAGTTATTGCCCTACTGTGTCACATATAATTTGAACAGGTGTTTCAGGGTAAGAACTGCACGTTTTATATTCATATTCAAGAAAACATACAGAAGCATGTAGTTGGGGAGATAAGGTATTCCACATCTGATAAAAATATACATGAACTTCATCACGACCATCTCCAACTGAAGCGTGAAATGTCTCAATCTCTAGTTAGCCAAAGAATTTTTCTATGCCCATGAAGTCTGCATTGACAGTAATAGTTACAGCAAGAAGGGTTCACAGTTGTCACCATTTGACACAGGGGCTGACCAGGGTTTAATAAAGAGACACAACATGGACATCCTTGTGCAAGAGCAGAGGCCTTCCTCATCCGGGGGGAGTGCAGCCAGGTAGATTCAGTCTCAGAAGTGTCTGGGGTCAAGCCAAACTGTTTCATAAGTTAAGTTCAGGTGGAGGAGGAAAAGTGAGAAGAAGAGACTGATGTTAAACGACGGGCCAGTGCTTTGGGCACTCACTTCAGCAAAAGAAGACATAGGTCACATCCCTTTTTCAAATCAAGCTAAGCTGACACTACTCTGCCTCTGCTGTCGTAGCTAAATGCCCAGTGAATATTTATGTCTAGCCTTGGTTCTTATACTTGTGAACATTTGAGGGGAAAAAAAAATGGTGGATTTTTTTTCTTTTTCCTGCCTTCAGGGCAAGAAAAAAACAGCTTTAGAAACCTTGTCCTTTTTTTAAACTTTTTTTAAATTTTGCTCTCTCTATTTTGTGAAAGAGAGCTCTTTGTTTTAGGACAGCCCCGCCTCCAGTTACTGCCAGTTAACACCATAAACCATTTGTCTTACAATGGAGTGGAACTGATTGCATCCTACAGAAAGCAGCAAAAACACACCAGTCTGCTCCTGCTTACAGGATCCAGGGGGCTGATCTTCTGTCTGATAAATGTAAAACTTCCCTTTCCTCTCTGCTGAGTGAAACAGCACTGTCCTTGAAGGAAGTGAGGCTTCAGATTAACACTTAGCAGCATTAAATCCCTGCCTAAAAAAATACAGTTGTATATTTTCTTGTGGCAGTACTATTGCCCAGGCCTTTAATTAGCTGCATTCCTGGACTGTTTTTTGGTTATTTTACCGTAATGGGACTTAGCTGAGGCCACAGGTCTATTGAAATAAGCACCATACAAACAGATCACAAATTGCACATTCTCTGTCCCAAACAGTGACCTGCCAAAGGTCACACTAGAAAATATAGGCAAAGGACAGAACCCAAATCTCCTGTATCCTCAGTCTACTCCATTAATCAAAAGACCTTCTCCCTCTCTCCTTAATTTCTGTGGCTCAGTGACAGCTTTTCCAAAACAAGATGCAATAAATTACACAGGCAATCCTCCAACAGTCTTCTAGCACAAAAGAAGTTAGGATAATCTCTCCTTTTGGCAGGCTTAAGTTTGCATGATTCCTATTTTCAGCAAGCCAGTGAATCCCGGATCTGTTACTACCTCACTTCAGCTGTACAAGCATGAAGAGCTGTACTTGCATGTGTCACCTGATGCACTGAGGGAAGCAGATCAATAAAAAGCTTTATGTTAGACCTTGCATGCCAAGACAGCAGCTATGAAAAGACAATGGGGTATCATGAGAAAAATAAACACATGGTTAAATGGATGACTGGAAAAATGAACTTAATGAAGGTTATTGAAAAACTGAAGAGGCTTTTACTAAGATAGAAGAGAAATACTTGCTTTCCAATGGAAAATAATTTTTGCTGAAGGAAAAAATCAGGCCTTCAAATAAAAACCTTCCCTTCTGCCCAGAGAGAGAATCAGTTTCATGTTCTCAGGCAGAAATGGAGAAGAATAAAATGTTTTGGTGAATGAAATCTTCATCAGCCAGATGGTTAATAAACTTGATATCCTTTTAAATTCACCTCTGGGTCTTGCACAGATGGAGGAGAGTAAATTCTATATCATCTCAATGGAGTTTGTATATACACTTCTAAAGACTGAAAAGGGTTTCCCCTCTTCTCTGGGAAAAGTAAATGTGAGATGCACGTGTGAGACCCTAAAACATCAATACCATGGACAAGCAAGGATGAGAGTAACAGAGCTGCCACAGAAAAGGTACTTTTTTATTAAACTGGCTGATGAAAACTGCGGAAAAGTAAAGAAATTGGCACCTTTCATACAGCAATACAAATTAGAGGAGAAGGGCTTGAGCCAGTATTTTCAAAGAAAAATTTATCCACTACACCATCCCACTATAACCTCTCATAGGATGAAGACCTCAGTATTTTGCATGCTTTTACTCTTGATGCTTCTCAGAGATGTAAAAGTGTAAGTATTTCTGTTCAGTGGATGACGAAACCAAGACAGAGGGAGAGTGCATGAGCTGTGTTAAGTGCCACAGGAGCTCTAGAACTCTGCTAGCAGTAGCAGTGGGAATACACTCCTCCTCAGCTCCCATCAGAGGTTAAAACTAGGGGTGTTATTGAACTGAGATCAATTTTTAGGGTTGCAGGAGCAGATCCACCAGCCTTTAAGTACAAAGCTTCCAGTATTGAGTCACACAACAAGGAATGCACTCATGGCACCTAGGGTCATGTGCTGGGGAGAAGAAGAGGTGAGAAGCTGCCATTTCAAAATCTTTCTAATATCACAGCTCTCAGCTGGTGCAGAGCACAGCACCACAAACCTCTGACATTAAGCTGGATGGCTGTGTTCTCAGCAGTGTCTGGCAGGTGGGGGTCACAGAAAAAAGGCATCCCCAGGTCCCATTGTTGAAGACAGAGCTGCTGCAGTGATGGAGGGCAGCAGCTCAGTGGACCTCAAATGTAAATTGTGAGATTTGTCTGTTATCTGCTGTAGAGTAGTAAACCACCTAAGTGTTTAGGATCAAGCTAGGAAAAATAAAGGCTTGCCAAGAACGTATTGTGGCTTCCCAACACATCTTCATTTCTGAAAGCTGTGACCAAAACATCATTTTCATTCTTTGATAGAATTCCCCCAGAAATAAAACAAGTCTTTATATTAGAGGAATAACAGGTTATCAGATGAGAACTTACATCAGACCTAATAGGGAGGGAGGTACATGAAATCTTTAATTACTCTTGAAAATTTTCTATTATCGTTTGGTGATAAGACAGAAAGCCAAGCAGCAGCAAAACTGAGCAGGAAGGGATATCAGTGTATGCTAACAGCATACTGGCACTGTTGAATGTGCATTTACAGACAGAGCACTCACCAGGCAGCCCATGCTTTTATGGCCTGCAGTGCATTGCTTCCTTTCAGCTGTGTGGGCAGCAGTGGAGACATGCCTGCATCTAACCAGCTAGTTATGGTGTATGACACCAAACTTGTTCTCCCTCTTTCAACTCCGTCTGCCCACCCAGGAAAACACCTGGTTTGACATGTACACAGTCCTGTTTGCAGCTCTAGGGCTGAGCTGGTAAATGTGTTCCCAGCAGGATCACTTAGCCCTTGTCTGTTCCCTAGAGAAGTGAAGGCCATAAGGGAATTAATGAAGCAATGCTAAAAAGAGTCATGTCATAGAATCATAGATTGGTTTGGATTGGAAGAGAATGGATGGATCATCTTACTCCAAACCTCTCCTATCATGGGCAGGGAACCTTCCTCTAGACCAGCCTGCTCAGAGTCTGGTCTTGAACAACTTCAGGGATGGGACATCAACAGCTTCCCTGGGCAGCTTGTTCCACTGCCTCCCCACCCACACAGTAAAGGATTTCTTCCTCAAGTCTATCTAACTTTACCCCCTTTCAGCTTAAAGCCATTCTCCCTTGTCCTACCACTGCATGGTCTTGTGAAATATGTTCAGCATTCTTGTAAACCCCCTTTAGGAACTGGAAGGTTCTGCAGGTCTCCTCAAAGCCTTCTCTTCTGCAGACTGAACACCAATTCCCTCAGCCTGTAACTCAGACCTCTGGATTCAAAGTGCTGGGAGATGTGAGCATAAACCAGCAAGGACTAACCAGAAGGGGACAGACCAAGCTGCACAATCTTTGCCACTTGTCTACCCTCCAAAACAAGGGAGGAAGAAGAGGAAGGTGCGTCAGTCAGACCCTTGGCTCCAAGGATTTCCTGTGCCTTGTCAAGGTCAGAAGGACATAGGTCCCTCCCAAGTGAAAGGAGAGGCGCATGGCTTCACAGAACTGCTCTTGGAAATGGCATTTCATGCTCCAGGGTATAAATGAACCTGCAGAACAACACTCTTCCTCCCTGCAACGTGCCCATGGGCTTCCATCAATTGCTACCAGCAACCCCTTTATCTTCCTTCCCTTCCTTGAGTGACAGAACACAGTGTATCCCCCTCAACATCAGAGCTGCCACTGGTGATGCTCAGAACTATTGATTCAGCAATGTTTCAGAGCTCTCCAGCCAGCAAGGAGTTTTACTCATTGCACTAGGTGGTAAGACCACAAAAGAACAAAGAGGAAAATGGGTTTCCATGTAATTGTGAAGGGAATGGGGAATGCAAAGCCTGAAAAGCAAAATTACACCCTCAGGCTGTTGTGAGCATTGTTATGCAAATCAGCGTGAAGGCAGGGAGGATTTTCTTCCAAGATCCTAGCAATGCCCACAGACATCAATTTTTAATTAGAAACTATCTGAAATATTAAACATGCCCGCACTGAAACACCTGTGAGAGTCCCCATTCCTCCACTGGGGTGGACAATGCACAGCTCAGTGTCCAGATCCAACAGGGCTCAGTGCAGTGAACTGCGAGAGAAGGGCTTTAAGGAGCAGCTGAGGGAATGCTGGGTGACACACAAAGATCAGATTTGTTCCCTGCAGAACACACTCCTTGTACATGCTGTGAGGAAAGAATTTTTTCATCAAGAAAGCAACAGCAAAATCAATGGCTTTAAAAAGCTCCAAGAAGCCTGTTCAGGGAAAATGGTTAAGTTAAGCTCATCTTCCAACACTGTGTGAACATTTTGGCCAGGTTTACAGCTTCTGCTCCACTGAATACCAGCTTTTGTATGGTAGCAAATAACAAACAAATGAACAGACAAACATTCTAAGATATTATATCTGTCGGTATTTTTATCCCTCTTGTGTTCTGGAGCATTTAAGATATGCTGAAACTTGATGGTGCAGACTAATACATCAAAGCTGTAAGCATCTGTATATTTTCAACACATCTTTTAATACCAGAAGAATATTTCACCACAAAACTCTACCAGGTGAACTCAGTCTTCACCTGACTGAGTTAAAACTGGCACTTCAAACATATTCTTGTTCATTCTCACAGGACCTCTTGGTCCATCCTGGAGCCATAATAGAAGGGTTACACCCACATGCAAAGAAATTATGTTCCAATCTTTTCCCTGCAAGAGGCTTCCATCTGAAGCTTTTTTCAGGAGCTGAGCATGCACTGGTCCTGCTGTACCTTTTCCCCACACCAATATCCCACGAGTTTTTGTAGCTAAAGAAAGTTATGGCTGCCATGCACAGTTATTTTAGGTAGCTTTAAGTGTGAGTAGTGCATTCATCCCCAAATACAAGAAAACAACCAGGAGGCAGGTACAGGATTCAAACTCAGCCTGCTACAGAAAACTATAAATGGCACAAGGCTGAATCATCCTCTGCTAACAGTGAGTTGTATCTGACTTGGGCTGGCAGGAATGCATTGTACATAAAGTAAAATAGGTCACTAGGGAAAACTGAAAGGGTGGAAGCTGACTGTGAATTTTGATCAAGGTAAAGATTTCTGCATGACATTCTCAATTCCAAAGCTGTTTCTAGAAACCTAAGCAATTACATGGACTTGTTATTATGAATTTTATCTCTGTTACATCCCTCTAGGGCAAGCGGTATTCCATTTCCTCTCCCAGATGGCAAATAACTATAGTAGATACATCATAAGTGACCTGAGAACAGGAACATAAATATCTGGGGGTCTAGGCTTCCTGCAGGTCCTTGTGCTGTCCTTCCCTCTACTCCTTCCACCAGCAGAGTCAGAACTGCAGCCTGAGCTGTCTCTATCCAAACATCACAGATGTGTTTGCAGACTCAGCTGCACAGTGACACTGCTGGGGTGACACGGAAGGTGACATGCAGCTCACTCTGCCACAGTGAGAAGCTGCAGCCTCTGGTGCAACACAGGATGAAGTGCAGGATGAAGTGCTGGCTGCATGCAGAGAGGTAGCTCTGTCTGTCAGCTCCCTCTCAGCCTGCCCTGATAAACTCAGCCAATTACACTAATGGAAAAAATGCTTCAAAGCTCTGCCAGTGGTTTGGCTTTCCCGTGTTTTTCACCCTGTAATTTCAAAAAATAAATGCTTAGAGGTCACCCTAGCCTGATTAAATCACAGGAATATACAGTGTCTGTTTTCAGAATTTGGTGACTACTAATTAATTTATGTCATCAAACAATTATTTTCTACCTCATTAGCCCATGAAATGTGAAGATTGTGTCAGCACTTTTGCTGGCAGTCTCACACTCATTAGTTTGTAACCTTGTCCAAAAAGAGATGTAGAGAGAGAGAGAGAGAGAGAGAGAGAGAGAGAATACCATTCAACAACTTGCAATGTGGTCTTGAAGCCACAGGTGCTAGAAACTGGAATTATTTTCACATTTCCCTTGGTGCTAGATGACTGAACCACCACAAATTGGAAATATCTCTCACTCATGATTCAATGACTAATATATCATGAAAGGGGGAGTGGGGAAGCGAAGCGAAGGACAAGGGGAGGGTTGTTCTGCACACGCATTCCGCAACCAAGTGTCATCATGTACTCAACCTGAAGGACTCACACAAGGTATTCGGGTCAGGTGATGGGGTTTTCACTTCTCACATTACATGACAAGGATCTAAAACAACTCTGCATAGGAAACTGTGGGACACCACAGTGCAGCTAGCAAGCAGAAGTGTAAAGGGAGGTAAACTTGAGCTATCTGGCCCAAAAAGGTCCTGCCAATATTCATGTACATCCAAGGAAGTTTCCCACTGTATTTTACTGTACATAAAAATAACAGATGATCATCCTGATCAGTTAAATGTGCCTGAGTAGTAGTCTTTTGTCCTTGACTGTTTGCTGACTTTCAGTATGTTAGTTGTTCACCTGATTTATTTTTTAATATTTCCTTGCCCAGACTTTTTTAGTTAATCTGTGTTAAGATTGATGTACCTCACCATTTAAATTTTGAACAGCATTGTTCAGCAGTAATGCTGGCCTTTTAGTCAGGGCAGTGCAGAATTCAGTGCATGGAAAATAGTTTCATTAGAAAACATTTTTTAAAAAAATCCGCAAGGGGCATCTGTTTGTCAAGAAAATTGAAACATTTGGACAGGGCACTATTTTTCTTCTTGCTGCTCAGCTTAAGATCAATTTTTTGAGTCTGAGTTCCCATTGTCCCATTTAGGATGATCATTCTCGATGAATTGAATCTTTTCACTTTCTAGGACCTTTCAATCGTGGAAGATAAAGCCTATCAAAGAAACAAAACTGAAGTACAATGTGAACAAAATGCATTTCCTATTGATCATCTCAGATCAAATTATACATCTGTCAATAGAGTTTTTTTGGTCTTAGATACTAAGCCACCACTGACCTGCTCTGGTGCTGGTGACACTCCTGCTTCAAGCAGAAGGTTGGACAGGTGATTTCCAGAATCTCCTCCAAAAAAGCTTTTATGGTTATGCAAATGTCTAAGTGGTGCTGAAGTGATATTGCACCATAATTCATTCCATTTCCTGTCTTCCTCTATCCTCATTTGGACAAAAATATTGTTGTATTAAATTACCAGAGAATTTCTGAACTTTTATGAGAATTACTCAGGTTTTAGATAGGAATTTGACTTGTTTTTAACTACCATTTAATGGTCATGTCTAGTGGCTAAGAATTCCAGGAAAAATACCAATTTGAAGGGAAAGAAGGACAAGGATGGCTTGGGAAAACTGCCATTGCCACGACCTGGGCAATCCTGACAGATTTACTTATACCCTGTACTCCTCAAACGCTCAGAAAGGAGAGTAGCCAAACAGTATAATTAAGTTCCAAAAATCAGTGATATGAACATTCTTCACTGTGCCATTAAAAGACACTGGAACATTTTCAGTCAAATGAAATTTATCCAAATATTCATTGAAGACAAAACTCAGCAGAGGACATAACAACACTAAAGAAGAGTTTCCAGTGTGTAAGGCTGCTATTAAAACTCTTCATGTCTGATCTGAGAGAGAAAAGGAGTATTTTTCGCTAAGATTTTTTGTGACTTTTCCATTCTATAAATTTCTCCCAGTTTTTTGTCCTAATATCAGTGCCAAATAAACATGAGTTTTTAGGCTTGATATGTGACAGACTTACAGAATTGACAATGTAAAAAATAATTCAGAAGCTGAAATATCAAGTTTTCTTCATTACCTGCACAGGAAAATCCCCTGGTTTAGTAGTTTTAGATCTAAAGAGATGTGAAACTCAGCAGTTTCAGTTCACAGAATGTAATGAAAGAAGTATTTTGATTTGCATAGGGTCACATTTATGTAGCTTCTTTACAGCTTCATATTCAAAGAAATACGGCATTCTCGTATCAAAACCAGGGTAAAATACTGGGTCCAGTTAACCCAGTGGTATCTTTGAAACTCTTTGTTTGGTTGGTTGAAATTTGCTGAAACTGGTAAAAATTCTCATCGGTGAATTTCCCAGCAAGTGTTTTGATGTTAATGCCGAAATGTCAAATGATCCACCTCACAGAGAAGTACAACAGATTTTAACTATAGTTAAATAAATAGTTAAAACAAGAAATAAAACAGTCCCTAGTAAAAATTACATAAAATCTAAGGGACTGTAGTAGAGAATTATAACACATCTCCAAATTTTATGAGTTTTCTCATTAAGCTCCATTGCAGAGATAAACTTCTCTGTAAAATTCTATGGTAGGACTCTAAAGAAAATCTATATTATTTTATCACACCAGTGGTTGCATGTTCATGGCAAGATTAGGACACATTGTTTTAAGTAGTGTATTAGCATATATTGTACAGACTAATACCTGAAGTTAGACTTAACAAAAAAAAAAATCCCACCCTACTTAAAACATTTGAATAACTGAAATTTTTACTCAGCTATACAACATTCATATTTTTCTTCCACTAAAAATATATTGAAAATCATATTTTAAAAGAGCCCATGTACTTCTTTCAAAGTATATGTTCCTGGGTTTTTTTGAAAGCAGTTCTACCTCCTTGGAATCTCTTGCCCTCTTCGGTAGATCTAAATATCCTACAACATATCATAAAACATTTTGCAGGAACAAAATTCACCTTGAGGCTGACAGCATGCCTAAGCACTATCACTGCAAAGAATATTTCTGGTGGCATGATAAAAACACCTGAAAATAAGGAGTTAATAAACCAATATCTCTTTGACCGTAATACCATGTCACTTCCCTTATAAAGTAGGTGTTTGCTTCTTGAGGAAAACCATCTCATTTTCTTAATTAGTGGTTTGCTTTTAGGAATTTGTGGGTGCAATATTGAAAGCCCACAGGTCGGTTTCTTCTGTTTCTTCCATTAAATATTTATTTCCAGTAAATAGACAGAATTTCCCGGTGTCCCCAAATAGTCACAGCAACAGTCACAGCATCAGTCACATTGATGAGTCTTGACGTCTTCAGCACTGGAAAATCAACCAGCATTACAAGGAGATCCCCTTGTTTTAAAATATGAAAAACAAGAAAGATAACCAGATTGATGTCCCTCCCCCACTGTGTCCCATGCTCCCTTCCCCTCCTCAAAGCTCATTTAGCAAAAACAGTGGTAAAAAATAAAAGAAGTTCTGTTTTCTACCAACATGCTTTGAACCCACTCAGTTCACCTTCCTGTATGTATTTTCTACTGCTTTTTCTGAGCTTTGTACTTCCTGAACCACAGAAGTACCTGCACACTCTGTTTCCTGTCATTAAGATGTGAGTATCAGCTTTAACATAATCTGAGTGTTCAGACCTCCAGTGGCCTAATTCTCCTCTCTCTTGCACCACTATTATTTTTCAGATACTGCTGAATTTTGCCAGAGTCCACTAGCATGAGGCCTAAACGCCTCAGGTGAACCAGCCTGGAGAAATTATGCTGTTTATAGCTACTTTCACTTCCGACACTCATGTGAATGCATGTGATGTGGTTTGGGGTGAGGAGATAAGTAGGCAGCATGACGTCCTTGTCGGAGGGTATTATTTAAAGTTTATTGGTGTGACCAATTTTCCCCCTTCAGCCGTGAATTTACCAAGGTGCTCCGACCCATGAATTGCTTCTAGGCTAGTTTCATGCCAAAGAAAGGTGAATTACACAACTGCCCTAAACAAACCGGGGCTGGAGATGGAAAATATTTATTTTGTGTTTTTCTACAGCATATGTAATGGGAGTTATTATTCCAGGTTGCTCTTTGGCAGACTGCACTACAACAACAACAACAACAACAACCAACACTTACTCCAATTATGAGGCCTCCACCCACCTGATGCTCAGTGATAAGCATCGCTCAAGAAGTAGGAGGGCATGACTTCCTTTTTCCACTCTCCTCTCTCCATCATTTGTTTGTAGGGCATGTTTTGCTTATGGAAATGTGGGATGGTGCCTCTCTGGACCCTACCCTTGAGTCTTGCGTGACCCAGTTACACCCCATGCTGTGCACACTGCTGGGAAGGTGATATTTTCACCTAAATTTTCACACAAATTTGTCAGTGTGCAGTAGATGTCAGTACTGAGACACCTACCCTTTCTAGGTAAGAAATAACCCTTGTCCTGAAGCTAAACTCTATTCATTTTCCCAGTTCTAACCCAGAGCTCACCTGGGGGACATGGGAATTGTGGTGGTCTGCTGCACAGGTTAAACCCCCGATTTGCTGAGGATTGAGGCAGGACTCTCTGGTAACCACTGCCTGCCTGTAGAGAGCAATTGGTAATTATGATAGCACGTGCCCAAAGTGATTCTTAGTGAGAAGAAACTGAAGACTGGAAAATAACCAAACTAAAGAAAGAGAGCTCAATTAAACACTGAAATCTGGGGGGAAAAAACCCACAAAAATTCCAGCATGTTTTCCTGTAGTCCCCCTTAATAAACAAAGCAAAATACATTGGAAGCTGAAAATTTGATGAGGTTGAAGCTGGACCAAAAACCAGTTGGAGAAGGCCAGACCCAGTTCATCTATGGGGTTGAGGATAGAGGGGTTATGTACTAGAAAATCAGATGGAAAATCTTAGTTGATATTCCAGTATACTTATATCTATTATGCTTCTTTCAGAAGAACTATAATGTTATTAAAGTGTGAAATACTAAAATTAAATCCTTTAGCACACTTTCCTGAGCAAAAGGAAAAATTAAGCACTGGTTACCATCTATATAAGTGACCTTTGTAAAGGATCAGGTAGAATATCATTAGAGATTTTTAACTTTTTATTTAATGGTGGTGAAGGACAGGTGAGCAGATATTTTTCAAGAAAAAGTTTAATGCCTTTTAATATTTAAAGTTATTTGAGACATTTGTAAAATTACATAAATAGGTTCCATCAAGCACAGAAATTCTTTCTACTGCACATACAAATTGGAGTACCAGACAGGGATGAACAGGGATGCATGTCACTCTGCTGTGGCCTTTGTGTTCTAAAGCTCACTTGAATCCTTGGATGCAGGATCCTCTTGGAACTGCAGAGATGGATATGTTACATAGATACAGCTATAGATACAGTTGAAGTTAATGTAATTCAACATATTCTCTAATCTTTCAAAAGTTATGTATTGGCTGTCACTGCAGCCAAGCTTCCACCAGGAAGTTTTGGGTGGAAATTTTGTTCTGCTGACAGTAAAGGGTAAATTAATTTTAAAATATTATTTACTTATTTCTCCCCAATGCTTGTGTAGATGGTAACTTCATTAGCAGAATGGCTGGCACCAGACAAGGACCAGAACAACAGAGAAAGATTGGAACCCATGCAAATAAGTGGGCTTTTATAAGTTTTCCTGCTCTGCAGCGAGACACAGGGGACTTACAATATTTTCATGCATAAGTAAAATAATAAATTATTGCACAATATTTCAGTGTGAGACCATCTCCCTATGATGTGAAAATTCTAGGTTTGTAGTCTTACTTTACCTGGTTCAGATCAGGAACTTTCACTCTCATCCATTACAGATTAGCACTCTAACGATTTAATAATTTCTCTGGTGTAACAAATGTTAATTTTTGAAAGTTGGAAAACTGAAGAGTGAGGAAGGTGCAGAAGGTCTCATGGTATGAGTATACATCCAAGACAGAAGAAAATTGGGGTAACATTCTGTTTTGAAGTGGGTCGAGCAGGAAGTTTGATTGGGCTAGGGGCACATGCTGTTTCCCAATGAAAGTCATAGGCAAGTTTCAGCCACAATGAATCATCACATTCCTCACTGAAAGAAAAAAAGAAATAAGAAAATAAAGAAAATATGCCAAATCCTCCACCACTTCCTTGGAAGGTTTCCAGTCAATTCTAGTGCCTGGTTCACACAGTCTGCTAAATATTGTGGGCATATTTCCACTTACCTCAAAAAGACTTTTCATAAGGCTCAGGTAAATCAAATATTCTTATTGCAAGAGAAATAAGAATTACACAGAGGGAAGAGATACAGAGGGAGAAAACTGTTGATTCTTAAAATGAGAGGGAACAAGAAATGTGATAAGTCACTCAGACCACATTTGAGTCAGGAAACATGCACTGGGTGTGGAGAAAGTAGAGATCACTGGACTCCAAAGCACACTACTCTCAAATTTCCAAAGATACTGAAGGCAGACATTCTGAAATTGGTTTAACTTTGAGTCATCATGTTCCAGTGCTTGTAAAACAGTGAAGAGTCGATGATGAGTGAAATGAACATTTTTTTTGCCTCAAAACTATCCAGTTCTCTTATACTGAAGGCATGAGTGACTCACAGCATAAAAGACATGAGGGTTTAATGTGTAACAAGAAAGAGAGCAGGAAGGGGTACAAAGCTGACCTTTCACACACATTGGGAATGACAGCGGAAAGCTCAGTGCACTTCATTCCTAAAGTACATAGCAAGATAAATACTCAGGACTGACTCTTGTAACAAAAGAATTTCCTTTTGCTCACAGTGGTCAGGGGCATTACAGAGGAATCTCTCCAACCTTATCCTTCATATTTGTGGTTAAAAAAGCTTTTGCTTGTGTTAGTGGATAGAGGATGGAGTTACTGAATCTTCTTTACAGCTACTGAGTCTATGAGAATGCAGAGAGCCTGACCACTGGGGCTTCCAAATCAGGTAGAAAAAGATTGCTTATTCAATCAAACAAATAAAGTCAAATATGAATAATGGATCAACAATAAAAGATCTGAGACATTGATCTTGAAGAAAGGCTGGGAATGGAGTCCTGCCAAAACCTTGGGAACACCTCAAAATTAGCTTGCAAGGCTAACCTTGTTATTGGCAAATGCACTGATTCATTGAAGGTAAAATTCTTTGAGAAAACATTTCCAGAAATATTTGCATTGTTTCCCTATCAGTTCATGCCAATTTCATGCCAGTTCTCAGGCTTCAAGCTTTCCAGCTTTGCAAAGCAGGGGATCCCTAATTCCATTCTTTACTAAAGATGTTTTCACCCAGAGGAGGAGCTGTAAGGCTCAAGACCCATTCAAGCCTTTACACATAACCAAGAAAATGACATTTTTCATAGTACTCAAAAGTCAGGTACTTACAATGCCTACAAAAATGAATACGAAAATCTGTATTAAACATTACCTGGGTGCAGCCAGCTGAAGAACTGCAGAACTGACTTTTATTTAAATCACTGCATGATATAAGAAACCTTCCTTGCCTTGGTTGTGCTTATACCACAAACAGTGATCATAAAAAAGTGAAAAATGCATTTTGTTTAATAACAAGGAGGAAACCCTATGAAAAGTTAATCAAGGATTCTAATTTCTGCTTCAGCCTGTTACAGATGCCCCAGGAGTCTAAATCTTAGAAGACTTAGCATCAAAGAGCTTCTAGGGAGAACCAAAGAAAAAACAATACTAGGAGTGCACTAGTCCCATGTTACTGATGCAGGAAACAGAAGCAGCAGAGTTTATGCAGCATCAGTTCACATTAGAAGCTTGTGGTAGGAATCTCAACCCATTTCCTGAGTCAGAGACTAGTGTCTACAAGACTATCATTCTTCTCTATAGATAATTTCCCTTGATTCCTGAGGGCTGGTAATGTTTAGTGGACAGAATTACATTTTTGTTGTTCTGCTTTTTCAGATGCTCTCTATGAAGCAAGATAACCATGTGTCAGAGGAAGGGTCGTATTTCCTGGTGAAGTCAATGGCAGAATGCATGGAATTTGGTCGATGCTGTAGCACACACTCAGTGCTACCAAGAAAATCCTTTTGACCAATGTACAATGTATAGAGAACTAAATTCTCCCATTCACCTTAATTTCACACTCACACCTGGAGAGAAAGCAGTTTATCCTTATAGAGGCACATTAATATCTTAGGAGGAAAACATAAGAAAAAAAATATATATATGAATTTGGGATTATTATTCTTATGGGTTTATTACCATTAGTCCTCATGAGGAAAATATCTGAATGGAAAAGTTGCTATTACATTTAAATGTGGACAAGTTCTACTGAGAGTGGCTGAAAACAGCTTCAGCCTTATGGAGCACCGACTTCTGTTGAAAGAGACAGAGGTTTGCTCTGTGTCTCTTCCAGAAAAAGTAACGAGGGTGGGAAAGAACATATGTCTAGTAAAAGGAAGAGTGATAAACTTGTGTCTTCTTCTCCCTGCATCCAAAATGTGTGTAGTATATCCTATGCAATACTAAAATTAATTATATAGCCAAACATAGCTACCATAGCCTCAATGGGATTGCAAACAGATCAATTAGAAGAAACAGACTGCAGCCCCAGCATGAGAGGAGGCAAGAGGTGGTGCTGGGTGTGCTCCAAGGACTGGATTTTCCCCAGGTGCCCTCTAGTCAACAGAAGCAGTGATATTCACCCCAGCAGAGGGACAGAGCTGCAGGGCAATCTGAGCTGTCCTGGGGGGCTGCCCATCTCCTCTGCTGGTCAACAAAAGGCACATACATTGACCTGTAAAACTAAATGCTACCAGTACCCAAAATTTGGTTTTATGAACAATCTCACCACAACATAAAACTGATTTGAAAAAACAAGAGGTGGTTTTGAATTTTTGTGATGGAAAAACAGCAACAATATTATGGCCTATATAAATAACACCTTAATATCTTCCATCTTCAGGCAGGAGGCAGGGGATTTTAAACTCTGAGAAACACCTGAACACAAACCCCATCCTATGCAGTCCCTGACAGGATGGTTTGCACATAAAACAGAGCCAGTTCCCTTTGCATAAACTTTGGAAAGCCATGTTAATTTAGACTGAATTTGCCACTTTGCAAGCAGCCATCATAAGGAAAGCAAAGCAGTCTGAACCTCTACTTGCTCAGTTGTAAACTTTTGAATGACCCTAACCAGAAACCAGTACACAATTTGATGTGTATGTAGGGAAATAACTCCCCCAAATCCTCTGTGTTTTGGATTCATTTTGTAAATGGAAGTCTTGTTCCATAGCCACCCTCACTGAGAATGTCAGTTCTCTCTGCTCCACAGGTTCACACAAATGCCCACACCGGCAAAACAGACTTTGAATGCCAAAAATCTCCTTGGCTGGATATGTTCCAGCAAAAGAACTAAAACCTTTTGAAGAAAAAACCCCACAGTTTTGCTCTTTCCCACACTCCATTCTTGATTTCTGGGTTAGGCAGGAGGTAGATAACTTTGACCTATACTCATGTTGCTGCCAGGTTTTTCAACACATTTATTCATGTTTGCACTGTCTTTGTTTCAGTGATGTGTTGTGTAATGTGAGCAAGCAGAAAGCCAACTATGCACCAACAGGAAGGCTTAGAGTGCTCTGATTTTTTTGGCACGGTGTGATGCATTGTGAGCTGGGTTTTCAGTATCTGACAGTTAAGTCCTTGGAATTGGCATCTGTACACTGGAGACCAGAGCCCTGAATAACCTAACTTAGAGTACAGCTGGGACCAAACCATTAGTTCATTCATCCCTTGTGCACACGTGCTCAGTGCAGTGAGCATTCAGGATTTGCTTGAGTGCATGTCCTGTGCTCAAGGGCAGCACCACACTCTGCCCTTAGCACATGCTGCAGAGCTGAGAGAGGAGCTCCATGCAGGAAAGTGTGTCACATGGACATTAGAAATTACTCATTGACAACAAGGACTTAATTGTGCCTTCACCTTGCTCCACAAACACACTATAGCTTCTGTATAACCTGAGCACTGAGAGCTGGGCACTCCATTACTGGAGATGATAAAAGTTTTTAAAAAATCAAAATAATAAAGCTGAGGAAAAAAAACCCGAGACCTCTTGAATCTATTTGACAATCACACGTATTAATGATAGTATCGCAAAATTTTAGTACTGTTTTTTCTGACTAGGCATCTTCAGCTTTTCTCCTGTATTTTCATTTCAGCTCCCCTGTGACCCTGCTGCCTTGGGCTCATCCCTGTCTTCAGTCACAGACTGAAAGGCTGTGAGGAAGGAAAAACTTGTGACCCCATTTCCTACACGGGGAAGAATATATTTAAGGGCATTTACCAGCTGAACAAATCAGCCTAGCAGACAGCTGTGAAAATTTCACAGTGTGTTTCGCTGCATGATTAGAAGCCAAGACGTCAGTTCCTCACTGATATCAGGAACAAGTAGGATTTCCTTACTTTTGCAGGAACCCTGTGAGTAGTTCAGAGATTGCATCTTAGGTGACAGATTGACCTACTGCCTCTGGTGGGGAGAGTACAGGACAGCTCTGAGCCATAGAGTTTGTTTCTCAGCTGATTTGCTGCTTTCTTATTAACGCAGTTCTGCTGAGAACCATGCCATGAGTCAATCAACCAGCCGTGAAACAAAGCTCAGTTCCACAGGATTTTACCAGCTACCTTTCCACTGAGTCAGGAATCACAGGCACTGCACTTGGGAGAGTGTTTCAAGGCATTCCTTTTTCTTCTTGTGTCATGGAAGTAGTAGTTCTGCACAGACTCAGGGTTGTTGTTTTTTGAGAGAAGGGCTCCTGAGGTCAAAAGCTTTGACAGTACTTTCCAAATGAGGAGTCAAGTACCAGCTGCAAGACTCCCAAAGACAGCTTATCTTGTGAGATACCCAGTTCTGGACTCTGGCATCCTCTGTGCCACCCAAAAGCTTTATGCAAGCTGTAGCTCATGTGACCAGAGACACATGTGCTGTCCAGGACCTGGAGTGCACTCAGGCACAGCAGCTCACCCAGCTCAGGGTGACTGCACACACCGTTCAGCATGCTTTAGGAAAGGAAAGTCGTGCATATCAAACCTGATTTCCTTTTATGTCAAGATAACACACTCAGCTGATCAAGGGAAGCCAGATGATGTTATCTTTATGAATTTCATTTGAGCTTTCCATACTGTCTCTCAGAGGATCCTCTGGACAAAATGTCCAACACACAACTGGACAAACACATCCTGAGATGTGTGAGCAACTGGCCCATGGGTTGGGCACAAAGGGTTGTGGTGAATGGGGTGACATCAGACTGGGGACCTGTAACCAGTGGGGTTCCACAGGGCTCCATCCTTGGCCTTGTGCTCTTCAATATCTTCATTAATGACCTGGACACGGGACTGGAATGGATGCTGAGCAAGTTCACAGGTTATACAAAACTGGGGGGAGCTGTGTACTCCCTCAAAGGCACAAGGGCCCTGCAGAGACACCTCACAAATCAGAGGACTGGGAAATGACCAACCTTTTGAAATTCAGCAAGGGAAAGTTCTGGATTCTGCACCTGGGATGGGGCAACCGTGAGTGTACAAATGGATTAGGAAATGAGAGGCTGGAAAGCAGAGCCATGAAAAGGGACCTGGGGCTCTGGTCTGTGAACAGCTGAACATGAGCCAGCAGTGTCCTGGCAGCCGGGAGGGCCAGCCCTGTCCTGGGGGACATCAGGGACAGCACGGCCAGCTGGGCAAGGGAGGGGATTGTCCTGCTCTGCTCTGCACTGGGGCAGCCTCACCTCGAGTGCTGGGGACAGTTTTGGGTGACACAATGTAAGAGAGACATTAAACTGTTAGAGAGCGTCCAAAGGAGGGCAACAGAGATGATGAAGGGCCTTGAGAGGAACCATGTGAGGAGTGGCTGAGGTCACTTGTTCTGTTCAGCCTGGAGGAGAGGAGACTGAGGGGAAACCTCATTGAAAGATACAACTTCTCTTCTCTCTGGTGACCAGTGGCAGGACCCAAAGGAATGGCCCGAAGTTCTGTCAGAGAAGGTTTATGTTGGATATTAGAAAATGGTTCTTCACCCAGAGGGTGTTTGGGCACTGAACAGGCTCCCCAGGGAAGTGGTCAGCCACCAAGCCTGACAGAGTTCAATATGTGTTTGGACAATGGTCTCAGGCACAGGGTGTGAGTCTTGGGGATGGTCCTGTGCAGGGGCAGGATTTGGACTCAGTGATCCTTGCAGGTCCCTTCTAATTCAGCATATTCTGTAATTCTGTGACTCCCTTCTGAACTGAAGAGCCAGACTGTGTTTATACAACTGCAGCCTCATTGCGCCAAGAGATGCCTAGTGCAACCAACTACAGAATTTAGTCTTTTGAGTCTATTTCCTCCTTTCAAATGCACGTTGCAACATAGACACCATTAGTAGAGCTTAAGTCATCCACAGACAGTATCCTGCCTGATCTGCTCAGTGCAGGCTCTGTTTTTTGGGGAAGTTTTGCAACCTTATTTAACATGGAGAAGCTCTGTCAGTTCCTGCAGGGACTCCTGATGATCTCTGCTTGTCCCTGCATAACTTTGTTAGTTTAGTTGCTGTCCAATTATCTGTCAGTCCACAACCAGCAGCCCCCTGAAAGAATTGATTGAAAGCCTCACAGTCAAATGGCATCAATCTAGAACCAAGGAGGAGATATTTTTATTCAAAACCCACAGAAATAGAGATCATGATGGAAAAAATATCCATCACCACAAGTTAAAGGTAACAGAAAGGATGTTAAACTTAAATACATGGATTCAAGCAACACAGGGTTGCAGCTCTCTACCTGTTTTCTGCCTGCTTCTTTCCCACCAGACACCAAAATTGTGAGTTTATCTACTAGAAATATTTATGGGATGATGCATACAAATTTTGCAATTCCTAAGATAAAATAAACTTTAAAAGACTGCTGAAAAATACCAAAGGATATAATAAAGTGTTTATTAATAGTTAATAAAGGACAGACATAAAGCAAAACCTTGCATCCATTTCCCCTTCACTGCTGCAATCTGGCTTTCTTTAATGTTGTTACACAACCACCCTAGGAGGAAGAAAAGAAAGGTTATTCCACATTTTATTCATTCACAGAAGGAGAAGTGACTTCCATTCAAATAGAGAGGAAGAAGCTCTATGCTAGAGATCTGCTCTTCTCTCTCTCACCATTTTCCTCTCCTTGGCCAGATCTGATGATCATCAGACCATTTCCTGAATTCAATTCATCTCACAAGCCTGGCAGACAACTAACGTGGGAAAAGTGTGAATATTTTTCTGCGCGAATTGAACTGGCTCAACCAAACATCAGCTGAGCACCAAAGCATGTAAAGAGGAGGAAAGCCCCAGGTGCAGAAAGGGGAGTTAAGGAAAGAAGGAATGGGTTTGCCTCTTTTTTTGACAGCAGTTGATAAATTCATTCAGAGACCATTTCAGAGGAGGGAACTGAATCTGGTTCGTGCCCTCAACACAGAGTCATCCTATAGCTCATATTAGTTATGGCCAGGGCTTAACCCCTCATGTTCTGAGAAGGATGTTTTATGGTCTGAGCTCACAGGCTAAGAGCTGGAAGATTCATAGGCACTGTTCCTTGTTGTGGGTAGGGATACATGTGTATGAGATAATATCCTACACAGCCCTGAGCAAAAAGGAAGCATGTATTTCCAAGGAAAACAGGGAAATTTAGTCAAACCCTTAATGTACAGTAAGCAGTTACTTACTGTAAATGGCAATTTTATACCCTGGAGAGAAAGAAATCTCTTTTAAAAGCTCAGCTCCTTCATTAAGGTGTTAGCTGTTATTCTAAGGATGCAATTACCTGAAACAGAGGAGATGCTTAACTTTTTGTTTTATGGAGCATTATTCCAGTAAGGTATACTATTTTGTGACCTTCAAAACAAGTTTTGTTGGGACAAGAGATGTGGTGGCAAACAAGCAATCAGCATCCAGGCTTATAATCTGACTTTTCCAAAATAGCCAACATATTATGCAATGGCACACAAAGAAAATAATGAAGAAAACAAAACACACAACAAACAAAGTCAACAAAAGCAAAGAAAACAAAAGCAAAGAAACTGAAGTTCACAATCTCATTGTTTAATATAGTAAAAACTGGGGAAAAAATATTTAAATACCCTTAAAATGCTATAAAGCAGAAAAAAAACTCCAAAGACACAACCTAGTATTTTTCATCCAAATCACCTTTAAAAAGCCGGAACAATGGAATGCAATTTTCCTGCCCAAAACTGCACAGTTAAGGGGTTGTTTTTGTTTTCCTCGCTTGACCGGGGTTATGCCATGGAACCTCTTTTTGTAGTGTTTTTTGTTGTGTCCATAGCATAACAGTCCTTGGTAACAGCAGCACACTCACCACGTTATTGCTGCCAGAAGCCCTGTCAATTAAGCCACAATGGCTTTAAAAGAGAAACTTTCCTGCTTTCTTCTCTACTTTCTGCTATGTTTCCTCCCAGTTCCTGCATCAAACCAAATAATTCAAATACATTGAACCTCCATAATTTCTGGTCTCCCGCCCTTTTTTATTTCCTTTTCCTGTTTGGCAGTGCTGGGTACAGTTCTCCCAAAGCACTTTCCTCACTGTGGGACTGGAGTGGTCCTTGGTTGTAGTAAAGCAGAACTCAGAAGCTGGAGAAGAAAAAGGAGTGACAAGAAGATACAAAGTTCAAGGCCCTCCTGCATTTCTCAGGTCAGAGTACTTCCCCAGATTATACCTGTGCTAAACAGAGCTGGCCACGGCAGCCAGAGCCGTTCTCCATCAATGCAGGCACTGCGACACCGTGGAGCTACAGAGGAGTATTTGCCAGCTGTGTACAAACCAGGGTATCTCCTGACTTTCCAGGGATTTGTCTAATTTACTGAAACAAAACTCTGCCTCCTTGCTGTCTTCAAACTATCTCAAAAGAGGCGTAGCCAATGTCTGGCTCTCAAACATTTGGGATCCAGTCCCACATCCATAGTCTTACTAGAGTCCACTTTACTGCTGTGTAACAGCTGCTTCCTTGGATGAAAAGAAGCTGTACTTTTCCTTTCTCCCACAGGGAAAAGCCTAGACAGTATATTCCATTAAGTTCTATTCATTTTCATCTTGACCTGAATCATGGGATTGAAGTCCCATCTCCCATGGAGTCCTGTGAACCAGGAGCAGCTTCAGTAAGGCCAGTGGGGTATCACTACACAGCCAGGTGCTTTTCCTTTGAGCACAATACAGCAATGAAAGTGCTTGAAGGCAACAGCCCTACAAGGAGGCAATACTCATATATAGATGGATTTTAAAACCTTTCCTTTTGCACCTATAGAGTTGTGCAAAGTGGTAATAATGAGGCATAATATTGCACTGAACTCCTCTGGCTTTTTATTTGTTAAATAAAAGATGAGCAAGGAACATTTTGTCATTGTGTGGCCAAGAAGCTCAGTGGCCACAGCTGAACTACACAGAACTTTGCCCTGTGTAGCCCTCAAATGTAAATGTCATTTTGGATGTGGGGTTTTTTCCAGTTCTGTGAACTAATGTGACATTTTCATAATATGAAACAAAGAATATGTGTCAATTTCCTTCAGTGCAACTTCAGGGTTTGCAGGTGCAAAGTCTACCATGTACAGGGCCATACAAGGGGCCAAATCCAGGGCAGTCTTGTCTGTGCTGCCTACTGGAAAATCTGGAGCATATGCCATCCCCCAGGCATTATTCAAGCTAGTGCACTTTGGCACATTTCCAGATCATGTTCACACCATGTAAGCGTTCAAACATTACTGATTGACTGGCCTGTGCTGTCCCTTCCCCAGACATTTTTATTCACTGGTACCCTGGGCCCTGTGGTTTTGCAGAAGCATTGAATCAGTAATGGAGCAGAATTTGAACATCTACTTACGGACTGAAAGACAATTGGTGAAGACCTCTGAAACTCATTGAGGAAAGATGCTCTGTGAGGACAAAATGACATGAGTGTACCTTGTTCAATTTTGACAAGCTATGACTCAAATACATGTGTCAAAGACTGAACTGAGTGAAAAGATGCTTTTTTTTCAGACTCTTTTTTTTCCTTCTGGTAAATGATAGCTCCACTGACTAAAGCACATATAGCGCTGCTCAAAATTAAAACCACAGTAGCAGCTGAAGGACTTAATGTGCTAATGGAAATGTCCATGCTTTTTGTTGTCTGTCTTCTCCTGCTTTGAGGAACATAATCTAAAAGAGGGTGAAATTTTAGGCCTTGTTATGATTAGGCTGGTGGAGCATCACTGTGCCTCACTGAAAAATTACAGCAGCTGAATAGGGAAGAGAAACAAAACTAAAGGCAAAATGAGATCACAAACATAACCTAAAATATTCTTAGAAAGAAAACAAAAAAATTGCATGAAGGTATTTGATTTGCTTGAAATATTGTGATGTGTTCCACACCATCTATTAAAATACTCTGCTTCCTTCTCTCTCTTTCCATCATTCTGAAGGTACTGCAGCCACCCAGTCCAGTGGTGTTGTGATTTAGACCTTTATGAGCCCCAGGAGAGCAGCTCCTGGCGCAGGCACTTCACAGGCACAGAATGAATCATTTCCCGTGGATGAGGGACAAGAAGTCAGCTCAGATGGATGGACTGAGAGGGACCAAGGTGATATCAGCCTGACAAGCTGAAGTAGCAGTATATCATGTATCAAATTGCTTTTCAAAGTTTTGTTGGTGTTACATGAGAGGTTTTATGCTGCCTTTTCATCCTGGCTGTTGTGTGACATTTTAAAGAGAGGGACTCAAAGCTCTAACCCCTTTCTGAGAGCAAAAGGATGTTTTACCAGAAAGACTTGTCTGCTACCTGTCAGATCCATCCACCAGTCCCTGGCTTGATTCAGCCAGCAGTTCACTTAAAGGTCTTAGTCCTGTTTCCAACACAATAACTTTATTAAGTGGTTCTTCCCTCCTACCAAATATCTCTTTGGTCCAAGGACCCAGATCAACATGGAGCTTTATCAACATTGCAAGACAACAGCGAGGGAGGTCACGTTATAGATATTTTCCACCTTTATATGGAAAATGTGTAAGGACTTGCCTTTTTTTTCCTAATTTATTATTTAGAAAAAAATGCATTTTACTTTATTTCTCAAAAATTATATTTGGTATTTGGAGAAAGAGAACTGATTCTATAACATGATTTGGAATTCAAGCGTCCCCCTGGCCTTTCTGTCACATAATGGTTCATTTTGGCAGTAAACCACTTAGAACAGGACCCCAGAGAACTTACTGAGACCAGGTATCTCCTGAGAGGGTCTTGGGAAGATTCCATCTCTTCAGGCAATGCTCAGGATTCTTAGCACCATCCATTATCATGGGTGAGTGAGAAATATCTCCTTATTACCTTTTGAACATAGGAATGAGAGAAGGTAAAAGCCAGTGCTTTTCACATATTATGACTTTTATGTTGATTACACAAGGAAATACTCAAAGGTCTTTCATAACCCAAGGTACATCCTTTCTAAGGCCCCATAGCCTTATTTCCAATCTAATTTCAGAGTGCTCACTAGTGACCCCCAGGGGAACTCCAACTTTGAACATCCCGTTTCCATCCTTACTTGGCTTTTTTAATGTCACATGCATTTCTGTATTTCACAATATCCTGTGCTTGGCTTGGACAAGAAGGGTTTCTTCCCCAGCAGGAACTCTAATGTGAGATGCATTTCTATGTCTGAATTTAGTCCAGTAAATCTGACCACTGCAATAACTACTTGATGCTCTTTCTCATCTTCAGATGAATTCATTCCACTAATTGTGAAAGGGTCATTTCCCTAATTATACCATTTTACCCTTGTTGCGCACACCATATCTTCACAGTTTGGAAATTAATACAAATTGGAGTGTACAGATGAATCACCCAGAAGTTCAATAACTGCCTGGCTTTCCTCATTTGACTTGCAAGAGAGGCTTTTTTTTTTTTTGCTCATACCACACTCCCAGGCCTGCAAAGTGCTCTTCAGCAGAAACACTGTTCTGTGCAATGCTTGGTTTCCCTGTCAGACCATGAGCAGGGGAGTCTCACTTGTGTGGGCTGTCCACATTTTCACCTCAGACTGCACACTACACCAGAATAGAAAACATGAGTCAGAAAGGTTAAGGGTTAAAGTGTTAAAAACAAAAGAGAAGAAAATTCATTCAGAAAATAGTAGTTTCTAATGGATGAGAGGAAGTATTGTACAATTTCTTGTAAAGTCACAATGGCCAGCTCATCAGAGGAAACCCCTCCCATCAGGGGCTTGTACAATGCCTCCTGGAGCCTGAACAGCTGCCAAGCCATGACCATGCAGTCAAGGGAGGCCACAAAGAACGTCAAATCAAGGACATATTTCCACCTTCCTGTCCAGCTAGGTCCCAATCTATTTTTTTCTTCTTTCCCTTGCATTAACTATGTTTTAACAACATAAGCCTTCTTAGTGACTTTTCTCTTTTTTTTTTTTTTTTTTTTTTTTTTTTTTTTTTTTTTTTTTTTTAGTTTTTAGTTCCTCTGGCTTTCTTACAAGCTGAAAAAAGAGCTTCTCTGCGTGGAAGCAAAGCCATGGTTTCCACAAGATTTGCTGAGCCAACCCAATCACTCACTGACTTGGAAGGAGGTCCTGAAGCAGCTGCCCCATTCTCCCAGCCAGGCTTCAAGCTCTCAGCTGCTCATGTTGAGGCTGGCACTCAGCAGATCTCCTCCCGTGACCTCGCTACCTCGACAGCCTGCTCAAAACCATCGCAGCACAAAGCCCAGCAGCGTTCTGCTGTGTCAGCCCTCTGAGGCGGCACGGCAAAGCACAGGGCTGGGGAGGAGGCCAGAGATGGATGGCCACAAAATCTCTTCCTTTTGCTTGTGAGAAACCAGTAATTCAGCAGAGCTCTTCAGGAAACCGCAGCGTCAATATGCCTCTGATAGATGCTCATCCTAGATTACAGCATGCTGAGATCCCTACTCTGTTTGCATACATTTGGTGAAAGGCTCAGAGATGGGGCCTTTCCTGGGATTTCTATCTTGGTAGGACTTGTGGAATAATAATTTTACATAGGTTCTTCAGACCTCTAATTTTCTCCTTCTCAGCTTTCCCTTAAAACCATTTTTCTACCACAGAGCTTTCAAGAAAAAGCCAGTGTTGACCTCTCACGACTTGCAGTAATTTGCCCTAAATGACCCAGGAGTTGCACAGCCTTGCCCTATTTAACCCAGGTTGGCTCTTCATTTTCTTTTTCATTACTGCAAACTCTTTGGAGTAAGAATGGTCAATTCCAGCTGAAATGCTTGGTATCCCATAATTTACTATTTTACCATGAAAAATCTATTCCCACAAAGGAAGTTACATGATGGTGTCCTCTCCACAACCTTTCTTCATAGCATAGGCCTAGGTTTTCCTCAGTTGGTTATTTAAATATCTTCAGAGATGAAATCACCATAGCGCCTCCTTCTCATCCATTCCAAGCTTTCATTCTTTTCCCCATGAGACTGTCCAACATCCCTATGCCTAATATTCAGCTTATTTTTCTGTTCCTGAATTTATGCCCATCACTTATTGTCCTGTCTTCCACAGACACAGAAAATATAATTTTTTTCCTGCTTGTAGCAGTCTCTACATAACTGAAGACTGTTACATTACACCTGAGTTTTCTCTTCTTTAGGGTTAAAGCCCCAACTGTCTCAAACTTCTCTTACAAGTTCATGTTTTCTAGGGCTCTGACTGTAAACAATGGGATTTTTTTCACAGCTTTCTTCTGGAAGCTAGACAATTAGTCATTCTGACTGTGCTGTCATGATGGAAAGAGCATTTCTGCACTTACCTGAAGGTTCAGTAGGTAGAAGATTTATCATAAATCCTAATGAGAAATAGGAACCTTATCTTTCCTTTTTTCCCCCCAACATCAGGGCACTGTCATCTTGTGTGCAGTTGAGGATGCAGTCTAGCTCAAAGATACTGATTTTTGCAGCTGCCTGATTAATTATTCCTCTCAGTGTATGCTTATATTCCTAGATGTATGCTGTAGACTGTTCCTGGGGGATGACTCCAAAGTGCAAAACACAGCACTTCTCTGGTTTTAAATAGAATCATATTTACTTTGGCAAGATCCTTTGCATCTTTATTCTTGTTCTCTATAACACCTGTAGCCTCTTCTGGCCACTGAGATTGGAGGTTTAGTAAGTACATTTTATTGCAGAAGATACATGACAACAGTACAAGACAGAAAACAGCTCCTCATAGAAACACACTGAGTACAACTTTCCATTTAGAAATAAATCATAAATAACTTTTCTGAAAACAGTGTTACAGATAGTTTTGCTTACTACAGTTCTATCTTGCACTATCTATATGGTATCTATCTTCTATTTTCTAGTCCTCTCTCATCGACAGAAAGGGCATATGAGTCAGAGTAAAAGGTCTTACTAGAAAATTAGAATATTTACTGCTTCGCCCTTATTCCCAAAGTACCTTACTGTAAGATGGAAGAAATTCAAAAGGTTTTGATAATTTTTTTCAGTTTTATTTCCTTTTCAGTTCTTGCAAGATACAGCACAATTAATTCCCAGAAGGAAATATAAGTGTCCCCAAATATCAATACAGTCAATGGCTGCTTTTCATCAGATTGTTTCACACACTTCACAAGCATGTCCAAATGAACTAGAAAGCCATATAACTCAGATGCTGACAATACTCTCAGGCTTTTCCATGACTCAACCTAAATCTAACTTATTGGACAGCCTTCTGCTGAGTTATTTTTAGCTTTTATCAACTCATGCATTTTCTTCCTGCAAGCTGAGCAAATTTCCACAAAGTCTCTTCAGAGCAAAGGTTGCAAATATGAAGGAAAAAAAAAAGAAAAAAAAATAAAACAGTGTCAAAGATTCCTTAGCAGATATTATTTAGCAACAAAGAATGGTGTGGGGTTGTCAAGAGATATTGTGTGTTGTACGTCACTTTTAATCATTTTTGACGTAACAGGTCAGTTGCTGAGCTGGCTTGGTTTTATTTGGGGGGTTTTGGGTGAGGTTTTTTTTTTGATTTTCAACAGAAATTAGTGGGATTTGAGAGAGTGTTCAATGACAGGAAAGAGTCCAAATGAATGCACCAGAAACTGGTCTTCATTAAAAAGCTAAAAATATAATCCTTAAGTGTCTTTTGCAGTAAAACTATTTTCATCATCTTCACTGATTTGAACTGTAATTATTGGCAAAACCATTATTGTTGCATGCTATCAAGGAGAAATTGCTAGACAGCAACAGAAAATAAAATAATGCATATTCCTTTCTAGGCCTTGACACAGACCTGGTTAAAAGTGGGCTCCTGGGCTTCTGTGATGCAGATACTCCTTTTCTTGCAGCTTTAGACTATGCCACTTCTAAGATTTTTGAAGCAGAGATTGTATCTGTCAGAACAGACTCATTCACTTGGAAGGGAACTACAGTGACTGTCTACTCCAGCCTGACCACTTTGGGGCTGACCAAGAGTTAAAGCATGTTGTTAAGGGCTTTGTCCAAATACCTCTTAAACACTGACAGGCTTCAGGCCTTGGACACCTCTCTAGGAAGCCTGTTCCAGTGTTTGACTATGCTCTTGCTATAGAAATGTCTCCAAATGTTCAGTCAGAAACTCCCCCGGCACAGCTTTGAACCATTCCCAAGTGTCCTGTGACTGAATTCCAGGTGGGTTGACCTGGCTGAACTCCAGGTGCCCACCAGAGCCACCCTCTCAGTCCCCTTCACAGCTGGACAGGGGAGAGAAGGCATGACAAACATGTCATGGGTTGAGACAAGGGCAGGGAGAGACCATTCACTTCAGTTACAATCATGGGCAAACCAGACTCAATTTAGGGGAAATTAGTTTAATTTATTACTGATCAAATCAGAGTAGCATAATGAGAAATAAACCAAATTCTTACAATATCATCCCTACTCCTTCCTTCTTCCTCATCTCAACTTCACTTCTAGCTTCTCTCTCTTTCCCTTCCAGCAGAGAAGGGGGATGGAGAATGGGGTCTCTGAGCAGTTCATCACACATTGTCTCTGCCTCTGCTTCCTCCTCAGGAGGAGAGCTCACACTCCAGCATGAGGTTCCTCCCACACGAGACAATCTTTCACAAACCTCTCCAACATGACTCCTTCTCACAGGCTGCAGCTCTTCATGAACTGCTCCAGTGTGGGACACTCCCATGGGGCACAGTCCTTCAGGAACAGGCTGCTCTGGCACAGGTTCCTTGTGGGGTCACAGGTCCTGCCAGCAAACCTGCTCCAGTTTGGGTTCCTTTACTCATGGTGCCACAGGTCCTGCAAGGAGCCTGCTCCAGTGTGGGCTTCCCCCAGAGCCTCCTTTGGGCATCCACCTGCTGTGGCATGGGCTCCTCCAGGGCTGCAGGTGGATGTCTGCTCTCCCATGGACCTGGATGGGCTCTGGGGCACAGCTGCCTCACCATGGGCTGCACCATGGGCTGCAGGGAAATCTCTGCTGCAGCATCTGGATCACCTTATTCCCGTTTCTTCCTCACCGATCCAGGTTCCTGCAGGGCAGTTCACTCACGTATTCTCACTCCTCTCTCTGACTGCTGTTGTGCAGTTGTTTATTTCCCAGTTTATTAAATATATTATCCCAGAGGTGCTACCACTCTGGATGGTAGACATTCCACTAATGGGCTAGGACTTGGTGAGTAGCAAGCCCATCTTGGACCTGTCTGGCTTTGACTCTGTTGGGCATGGGGAAAGCTTCTGGCAGCTTCTCAGAAACCCACCCCATAGCTCCCCCACTACCAAAACTTTACCACACAAACCCAGTACACAGGAAGGAGAGCTCAGCACCTCCCTCTCCCCTTCCTCTCCTCAGGAAGCTGCAAAGAGGCCACCCCTCAGCCTCCTTTTCTTCAAACCAGACAAGCTCAGAGTCCTCAGCCGCTCTTTACAGGACATGCCCTCCAGTCTTACAACTAGCTTTGTTGCCCTCCTCTGGACACTTTCAAGGACCTTGACATCTTTCTTGAATGGTGTGGGAGGGCAAATTAAATCAAATTTGGAAGGGCCAAGGACTGAGCAAAGGTGAGCTTTGCAAACACCCTGCTGCTGGTGGGGCAGGGGAGCAGGATGCACCCACAGGATGTTGAAAGAGGAATGGTGTCTGCCACATTTACCAGCCTCATTTACTGTGGCTGCAGGTGATGCTGCAGGGTCAGCTCTGAGTGTCTCACATGAAACAAACCTCTTCTGCTTGAGCTTTACATTTGCAGAGGTGTGCACTAGGGCAGCATCTTTGCAGTGTGCCTGTGAGGGAGGTGTGGGGAGTAAATACAAGCCAAAGCAATAAGCACACTATAGCAAAAAACCAGCTCCCAGTCTCATCTCAGAGTTTAGTTGTGGCAGGGAAGGAGGAAGCAGTGCTTGTGTTATCAATGATAAGGTGTGAGCCAATACTTGCTTACTTGCCAGAGCTCCTCAGAGAAGAGTTTCTCAGCAGTCCCACAGTTTCAGCCTTTAAACTTCAGAACTCTTCTGCATTATCCCCAAACCCAAACTGCTGTAAGTATGACCTGTGATCTTCATCACCCATCATCCTCTCTCTGCATCTCGTCTTGCAAGAGGACTCATTCCAAGATGCACATCAGGACCACCTTACTCCATTGGTCCCCAGCTCATATGTCAGGTCATTGATGAGCTGATCACAGAGAATTAATGAACCTTATCCCTATGTGTGGAAAACCCTGGAAAGCAGGGAAAGATGAATGGCTTCTACAGTGTTTGCTCCATACAGGTATAAAAAATATCAGGTCATATCAAATTGCCTTGGAGCAGGGTTCTTCCCCTGATGCAGCATACAAAAGTGATTTGAGGGTTTTTCTATTTGCTTCTGGTTCTTCTACCCACACAGTTCATTTATTGTGACCCCAGCAAACAGTGTATGGGGATGGAGATTGAGTTGGGCATACACTAAATGCAAGTGCCAATCTTCTCAAAATACCAAACCTCCAATCATACCCAACATTATTGCCACACTTCATATTTGAAAATTTGATTGGTCTGTAACTGGCTGCTGAACACTAAAAATTAGGGTCTTTAAACAGATGATGGTCTTTTGAAAAATGCATTTCATTAATTCACTTTGACTAAATTTAGTCTGACACTGAGACAGAGTAATGAAAGAAAAATAAATATATGGATCAATATTTGCTTATACAGTCTAAGCAATTACTGTGTATTTGAGAGGTTCATTTTTCCATCTTATAAGTTAATTAGCATGGAGAATTAAAAAATAGCTAGATTCACTGCACCAGTCCTGCTCCTGCTGACAGCAGTACAGGTTTTGTATTGAACAGGAGTAATATTTGGGTGTAAAAACTTTCCCTATAAAGTCAGAAACCATCTTTTAACTTTTCTCTGGCAATGTAATTCATCATGACAATAAAGACAATGCAATGTCTTCTCTTACAATGCAAGCTTAACATTAAAACTATCATGTAAACCTCTCTATGTGTGTGTGTGTGTTTTAGGCATGATTTTGAGAAGTGCTGGACATGGGCTTCTTTTCGCTACTGGAAGCTAATGGGGCTTCTCCTGGATAACATAACTGAATGCTCTCATGTAACATAACTGGGGGGGGAGTTGGTTGGGTATTTTTAATGAAGATATTTAACAACTGACCCATAAACCCACAGATATCCAGTTAGGAGCAGATGAAGTAGACCACTGCTCAGGAAAGCAGTTATGCATCTGAAGAAGAAACTGAGCATCTTGAGTGTTTAATGCTCTGCATTTGCTTAGGTGAAAAAGGCTCCAAAGCACCTGTGTTGACTTTAGATTATGAAGTGTTCTCCATTCTGAGACAATACTGTTTAATGCATTGATAAAAGGTATTCTTTATCCCTTGAACTGATCTGATTCCTCACTGCTTTGATATTAATGTGGCTACGTGGAAACATGTGAAGATGCAGATAACGAAAGTTTGTCTTTGCATTTTTTGAGACAGCAATTTCTAGACTAAGTTGGCAGAGTTGAGTGCTCTGAGACTCCTGCCCAATCCAGCCTGTGGATGGGATTTGAGGTGGGTGTCAGCATGCTGCTGACAATATCTGGGGTTTAAATTGACCCTGACCCAATCAGGGTGTTCCCACTGCAGGCTAACCTTGAGTAAAGTGGAATTGATCTAGTGTGGGCTGTTAGATGTGGCATAAATCCAAGCACAACTGCCAAAGAGTTGGGTTTCCAGCAGTAATGTGGTTGGTTATGACTTGGAAAGCCTGCTCCTTTCACTAAGCAGTCACAGATACAAGTATAGGGATTTGGGGTACCCTGGAGAAGAAACTAAAAGAAAGCCAAAGACAAGTGGAGGTCAAGGAAATATTTCTCTGAGAAATAAAGAATCAGCTCCTGCACTTAATTTCTTACTTTCATGTACATGACTAAAACACCTCAGTAATATTAAAAATGGTGCTCAGTGTGATGTATAGCTTAATAGTATCTTTAATCAGTAGAAGCTAGACTTAAATAAATTTTCAGTTCATGGATTATTGCTGGACCATGTAAGTTGAGGAGATAGGTTTTCTGCTGCCAAAATTTATGACTTATCCAAAGTCAGCAGAATAGATAAATTGATGTATGCCTTATCTACAAAAAAGAATGTGATTGGGATGAATTCCCAAACAGGTGATTATGTGAATGATGCAAAAGCCAAGAGGTATGTACACACTGAAGGAAGAGCAGATTGGTTTTGGCCCAGGTTCAGCAAAGGCACTCCCGCAAGTAAAAAGTAGTTACTATGAAACAGATTCAGTGTCAGAAAAATGGAATAATCACCTGGAATTCAGCCCAATTAGTTTCTGTAAGTTCTCATATTCTACATTTACCAGGAATGTAGTGGAAGTGACATTTGATAACATTTTATCTCAGCCTCAGTCACCTGGGGCCTGTGCACACAAATAAGGAGCGGAAAAGAGTGAAGCAAGAACATTTTTACTCTTTTTTTTTTTTCAGATCAACCACAGAAGTCTGTAGGTGTCAAACTTCATAGCTTTTCAAAAATGGTATTCTCATTAATTCTTCTTTTTTTTCCATTTAAGAATAGAAACCCTCTGTTAGTAAGGTAAATGTGCTCATTTGCATTGTTAAGCAGTACTTTGAAGTGTTTTCAGTACCTTTTCATAGAAAACAGAAACTTAAAATGAAGAGGAAAAAAATCCTTTCCCATCAAAGGCTAATTGATTAATTCTTTGCTTGAATAATAGCAAAACAAGAGAATCCATTATGGCCAGATTCAGAAATGGCACGCATCACATTCTGTTTAAGCAATTTATACTACAAGTATTTGTGTGTAATAGCTTGCAGTTATTATTTAATTTCAGCGCTGATACAAGAGGGTTAGGATGAGGTTGCAAAATGTAACACTTCTTACAAAGAGGGATAAATCATGAGTTTGAAATTGTAAGAAATAACTAAATCAGTTCTAGAAGGAGGTGGGTATTTTTAGGCCAATGGGAACTGATGGAGAAGGGGTCAAAAGGGAGAGCCCTGATCTGTGTCACTTCTTGGAATGGCCAATCCTTACGGAGTGCTCCTTGCTTACCGGCACTGACGTCACCCTGTCACTTCTGCCACACAACCTGAGGGTTCACAGGATGCCAAAGAGCAGATTTCCCCTCAGATCTTGGCAATCCCTCAAGGTCACCGTGCCAAAACATAGTTTTCCTCTCCAAATAAAAGTTTGTTGGTAAGAAAGCACTGTCTGTCAGAAAGATATTGTCCAATCAGTCCTGACAACATCATTTTGCCTCTACATGAAGCAGCGTGTCCCAGCCTTGGCCAGAGATGCAGGAAAACACATCAGGATGGAATTTGCTGCCTGTTTTTGTGATGTCCCTGCTGCAAACTCCCAGCCTGTCATGCAAGTCTCCCTGCACACCTTCCATTGCAGTAATCTGGCTCTGCTGTCAGCTTCCTGAGGAGCACAGCATGGGTGCATGCTCTTGGGGGGGTCAGGAAGCTGCATGGAGAAGCACAGAGGCAAACCACAGCAATTCAGCACTTCTGGCCTCTCCAAGAAAAGCAGCATATCCCACTGTGTCTTCATTTCCTGCATACATGTCCTGACTCTCCATGTCACCTTCTGCACTCCTAAGGGGAAGGCTCTACAGCTCATATCACAGCACATCTTTCTGCAGCCTTCCAGTTTTCCACTGCAGCTACACCAGCCTGTCCCAGTTAAGCCAAGGAATGCATCCCACAATGCCTGCAGATGCAGCAAGTGCAATTTGAGATGTCTTGCTGATCCTTGCATGCAACATCTTCCTTGTACTTCAGCATGACGGATGATTCTGGCTATTAAATTCAGAGGTGTGAATGAAAGAGCAAGCCCTAGACAAGGAAAAGCAGAGCTATTGCTAGATTTAATTGCAAATTAATATTATTGCAAAACATTTAATTGCTTCTCACTGTGATTTATCAGGAAAAAATTAAAGGAAAACTGAAAAAGATTCTAGCAACAGCAGGAAAGAAGGCATACTGGGAAACAGGTTATATCTGAATTGTATAAATGTACTTGATCTTCAATAACTCATTAACAACAGTGTCATACTGTTTATTTTCTACTGTAGCTGTGATTTTTAGGATTATGCCTATCAATATTTATTCTTGTTTAACAGAAGGCAAACATCCGGTCAGCCCTGGCAAATACTGTCCCGTGAATGTCAATTTCATTACACTTTAGTCACAGAACAAACGTTTGGTTTCAAACAGGAAGGTGAAAGTACAAAATGGGGAGAGTTCGTAACCACTGTGCTTAATGCCATGATAATTAATCTGGTACAAACCTATGAAGTTCTTAGAGATCTCAGTTATCTCCTGCCAATGTAAGGAGCAAAATTTATGTTCCTATCATGGAGGTAGACTTAGCTTTTACTAGAAATGAGGACTCTGTATGGGACTGTTTCATAGATTGGCAAAAGCATCTGTAGAAACAGATTTTTCTGCAAACTGCAGTTTCTAGATGAGGTTCCTCTTTCAGACAACTCATCTTGATGTTGCTCAATGGGGTTGAAATGCTGAGAAGCAATTTTGACTTTTTCAGTGTCATTTCTCTGAATGCCTGTGCAGACAAGACCCTGAAAGTCTCCTGCCTTTTTCTGTCACATTGCTACTCAGGACTGCCTGTAAGTCTGTAGGTTCTGATATAAAGAGCTAATCTAAATTAGCTCTAGATATCTAAAAACTCTAAATATGACTATATATTTTAAAATAACAAAGCTAACCAACATATATATCAGATGGAGCCTAATGAATATGAGACACATTTGCCAGAGTAAACTGAAGAAGGGTCTAAGGGGGTCTGTGGACTTGGCGTTATGCATAGCTCTTTGTTGTTGTGTATCTTCACAGCATTGGAGACACTCACAGTGGCTTCATCCTCACAGCCCCCTGGGATGTAGCAAAGATCTACCAGTCCTGTGGGGGCTGGGGACAGAGGAGAAGCAGACAAGGTGGCCTGAGGACCCGCGGAGTCGCACACGGCATCCCACGCTGCTCGCGCCTCTCTGCGCGCCCACAGTGCTCCACCCGCCTCACCACTGGACTCATAACTCACCCCCACCAAAACACACTGTAAGCTCTTTCTGTGAAATATTTAGGGATGGGTAAATCACAAAGACTCTGTGAAGTATGCAATCATTAAGGGTGAAAAATGTGTCTGAGATCCTTGAGTCCAGCAATTAACCCAGCACTGCCACATCCACCACTAAACCATGTCCCCAAGTGCCACACCTGTAAGTTTTTTGAAGACTTCCAAGGATGGTGACTCAATCACTTCCCTAGGCAGCCTACTCTAATGCTTTCAGTAAAAAAAAAAATTCCTCATATCCAGCCCAAACCTCCCCAGATGCAAGTGTTTCCTCCTGTCTATCACTTGTTGCTTAGGAGAAGAGGCTTATCCCCACCTGGCTACACTCTCCTTTCAGTTGCATAGAGAAATGAGGTCCCCCCTGAGCTTCCTTTTCTCCAGGCTAAATATCTCCAGGTCCCTCAGTTGCTCCAGACTTATGCTCCAGATCCTTCATCAGCTTCATTATCCTTCTCTGGACACGCTCCATCATGTAAATGGTGGCAAAAATAATAAGGGGCTTTCTTGGAAAGCCTTCCTAGACAGGAGACATAAGCATATGTTGAAGTGAGGCTAGTCTGACTTCAGGGATTTAGAGTAGCTTAATATGGTAAAATTGTATAAATAATGGTATCTAAGGTACAAATAATTAATAATTTTTTTAAGTCATTAATTTATTTTTGGGATTTGCCAATACCGTTTCTCTGTCTTATATAAACTTTATGCTATTCAGGGCAGGGAATACTTATAGCCTGTTGCATGGATCATACTTAGTTGAAAAGCTAAGCAAAAAGAAGATTCATGTCTTTGCTTCCTATTCTGAATATCAAAAAAATACTTAAGCAGACGCAATAATGCAAAACCTGATATTAAAGTGAGGAAAAAATTCAGCATATGTATTCATCTCAGGATGATTTTGACCCCAGGAAAGTATTTGATTATGATAGATGAACTATATTGCCACTCACGTTAATATAGTAGTGTCTAATGATTTTTTTTAAAGTATTCATTTTAACACTGCCAATGTTTACTTAGCAGGACATTAATAACAGCAGGATATTTATCATATAGGAAATGGCTAATGAAATCTGCTTCAGCTGTCAGTGGATGTTTATGTTTCAAGGCTGAACTGGATTGTTTATGTACAATATAGGGGAGAATGGTAGGGTTTTGTTGGTGACTAAGAGGAAAATTAAATGGCAATTATTATGGCTTTTATTATTATTTATATTACATTAGAACTCATTTGGGCTTCAGATCAATGCTAGAAGCAGCTCAACTCTTTGCTGAAAGATTTAAGGATGAGACAAAATATATTTGGTAGCAATGGGACACAGGACTGGGAGCAAAAGCTGTGCAGCTTTGCAGATAAGCTGATTCACTGCCTACTGCTCCTCTGGTGAGCCCTCTTGCAAGTAGTCCCTAGGATTTGATATATCTCTTTTTAATGCATGAAGCTTATACAATTTCTGCATATTCTTAAATTCAATAGTTAAATCAGGGCCAAACTGTATCCCCTAGTCAAAGGTTTTAAAATACTCTACTAATTCTTAAAGAGTTTACTCCCAATGGCTACTTCAAATTAGATACAAAGGTCACAATTTTTAAGCATAACTTACACAGATTCTGGGACCTTTTCCCCCTAACAACCAGGATTTAAAGGATTTCCTTTTGAGAAGCACAAACGCTCTTCCAATTTATAAAACAAATCAGGCATTTGAAAATTATATTTTCCATCTTCCTTTGCAAGTCTGAGATCATCATTTGAGGTTTTCCTTCCTTTCTTGAAAAAAAGCTTAAAGTGGTACATCCTTGTTGCAAGGACATGTGAGAGCTGCCAGATTGCATCACAACAGGGACAGGCATGAATGCGGAAACAAATGAGCTGGGGAGATGCACCAGTCTTTGGTTGTCCTTCACCAACCCTTGCTCTTCACAAATATTAATGTCTTCCACTAAAAAAGTGCATAGTTTTTGGCCAGGATGCATGTATGCATGTGTGGAATTTAATCCAGCATGCCACTGATTGTCCAGTGATCTAGCATTTCTTCTTTTTATATGGTAAAAAAAAATTGTAGATCAAAATCAACAGAAAATTATGTCACTCTGGTATCTTAACTTCATGAAAAGGAAAGTGTGTCACCATGGCAAAATATTTCCCTTTGTTAGTTACTCCTAAAGAATGAAATGAAAATTCCAAAGGCAATTGTCTTCCTCATTTTTCCCTTGCCTGGAAATCCCTGGGAGTACAGAATACAATTCAGAAATGCTAAAGCAACTTCTGCTGCATCCCTGCAACTACCTCCAAAGTCAATAGGAGTCACGGGTGCACAAGGAACTGACTTCCCCATCAACACACTGCAATTTTTAACCATTATTAAATTTAAATCTCTCTAGCATCAATATTTATTCCTGCTAAATATGAAGGATGTTTAGACTTATGAGTCACCAATTCTTTTCTAGTTAGCGCTTGTTCTACAAATTCCACCCTTGAATGGAACTAGAGATTTGTACATGATAGCAGCACACAAAGTCAACTGCTCGGAACAGGCAACAACAGAATAACAACTGTGGAGATAAAAACGTGCACCAGTCAGAGCCTGCGCTCCCCACTGTTGTTTCTCTGCTGTTGGTTTTGTAGCAGGCGTGAGTGGTAAATCACAAAGAGTGTGAATGAGTGCAGCAGGATTTGCCCACAATTTGTTCCATGCAAGCTCGAGGTTGCCATGGGAAACAGGAAGCATTTTTCGGGCACTCCCACAGCTATAAACTGTTGCCACTGTATTAAGGAGCGGCAGCATCCTGCATTTCCTTCAGCAGAAGGCAATGAGCTGACAGCCAAAAATGCCCAGGGTGGATGGTGCTTTTCCCCCACTTTTACTTCTTCCTTTGGATGCAGCTCAGGATCCTGGTAAAGACAACAGGCAGCCCTTTGCTGTAAGGCTGTAGGTTCGGTCTAGTTTCCAGTGAATGCAAGGTCTGCATAATAAAAACCCACTTTACAAAGTGCCATGGTAGTCAGAAGGCTGGAAAGGAATTTCAGAGGCAGCTGAGAGACAGCTGGAATGCAACAGCCAGGTTGTATTCTTTGCATATGTTATGTGGTGAGAGATTGCACACAGGGAAAAGACAGCTCTCAGTGTGACTGTAGCACACATCAGTGCCTGCCAGCCCAAAATGAGGGCCTTTGTCACTTCAGGAAGGGTGAAGTGACACTCTGGAGAAGATATGATAGCTTTTCTCAGGATGAATAATCCCTCACAGCGTTTCTGTAACTCTGGGTGGTGACTGCACCAATGTACTGGGAGCCTCTTTGATCAGTGAAGATGCCTCATTCCAACAGGTTCCTCTGTAATCCCGTTCTGGGACAGCGGAGTGAGAAGTGACTGACAGCTGGCTGAAAAGGTAGCAGGTGAAACAGGAGCAGGCAGCAGCACATCTGCTTGTGTCTGCTGAAGGACTGAGAAACAGAGTTGAAGATTTGCACATAGGGAACACAGAGGCACACTTTTAGATAGCTTAAGAAGCCTTGCTTCTGATTTCAAAGATCAAACCTTGTAAAAGCACTGTAAAATCTGTGTGGAAAGGTATGGTTTTCCAAGCCAGAGGAATAGAAATAGAAGCCCTATAGCTGCCATAAATCTCCTGCTTCCTAAAGTGGTCCCCAAAGGTAAAGATAGATGCTCAGAAGCAGGAAATTTCATGTTGCAATTGTCTTTATTTAGTCAAAGGCATCACTTTCCCCGATCAAGATAATATGCCCTGAAGAAATAAAGCATTTTCTCCTACTTTATCTTTTCTACAGTCCTCTTCCTTTTCTGTGCTCCTCCCTGAAATGCCAGATATTTTTCTTTCCTGGTAGTTTGGCTTGAGAGACAATGTATTCTCACATGTCTGGTACTGAAAAAACAGGGTATAGCTGTCCCCAAGGAATAGTCTTACCTGAATATGGCAATAGCTGGAAAATGCTGCTGCAGACAACTGAGTGACATCATTTATTGCTTAGCCCTGATGAAGTTGTTCTATAATGAGTAAGAGCAGAATCCTACTTTTAAGAGTATATAAGATTTCTGCAGTTTTTCCTCATAACTTTGAGATCTTATGCTAACTGTATCCTTCACCTGCAAAACAGAGTTGTAGACTAATATAGGAAAGGAGAGGAATACAAGGTATTTATTACTTAGTATCTATCAATCCTAGAAATTAAGCAGAACAGAGGTTGATTTCCACCTGGGTACTTTAAATCAATTAAGCTTCTCATGGTGAAAAGACTTAATGAAAGAAAACATCCTCAGTGCTAATTACCATGCCAAATACAAATCAGAACAACAGCAGAAACAGCCCCTTGGAGACAACACATCTACTCAGAGCACACAGATACAACATTTAAAGTTTTGTTTTCTCCATCCTACTCCTTATTTACACTGACATGGAAACAGGTAGTGCATTCTTTCCTTGCAGCTGATAGACTCTCAGAAGGTAACAGCACCAATATACCAAATTCTCATTCTACTTATAATTGCAGTCATATCATCTCTGGATGTCAGGGAGAACCCTGCTGATCAGCCACTGTGCACCACAGCTGATTCCTTTTTATTAAATCCTTCATTATAAGTCAAATAAACATTTCAGGAAAGAAATGCCAGTCTAAGTAGAATATTCTTTCTCTGATAAAAGTTTTATTTTTCTGAGTTGTCCTTTATTTAGCCCATGAACCCTATCTAAAAAGCACTTTCTCACTTTAAGGTGGAAAAATCATTCTGAAGTGGTACAACAGCCACACAGTGGTACAAAAAAGCTGATGCTGGATCCCTTGCACTTAACAACCCACATCATTCAGCAGCCACTGAACTTCCTTTATCTGTGCACCTACTTCCCACTGAGACATGTGAGTTTGTGTGAGTTCCAGATGCATCTGGGAAAAAAACAATCTTTCTTCTTTGTGCAACAGATTAGAAGCTTTTTTCTCATCAGCAAAGAGAGGTTGTTTCTTCCACTTGGCTAACAATAGACCTGGTGGGCTGAAGAGGGCAGTTAATCTGCTCTGACTGCTGCAGCTGTGTGGGAGCACACAGGGGCACAGTGCCCTCCTGAAAGGAGATTTTGACTCACTGAGGCCAAGAATAAATGTTTAGACAATGCTGACTTGGAAATTTTTGGGAGTATATTTTTTTGGTTTGGGAAATAATCTAAACTGGCACCGAAGGGTGTAGCATGTTTAGTCAGTTAAAGGCATGGGGAGGAGAGTTTGCTTTTCCAGAATTCATTACAAATCTTGTGCAGATGATACCACAAGAAATGAAGAATCTTCAGAAAACATTTATTTAAATAGTCCTTTTGGTACAACTGAATTGAATAGGAGGACAGAGTGAAGCCAGCTGAGCCAAATTGCATTACTACCCATGAGGTTACACAAGAGCTCCTGCCCAGGCTCCTGGGTCACTCCAGAAGAGAAACTCTTCCTTGGGTTCAAACAAGCAGTGAAAGGAAAGGGACAATCTGCCCTCTCAAGGTGCCTCTCTCTCTGTTTACTGGACAGGGACCCTGCAGAACCAGCTTAGATTTAGTCACTTGGGTTTAGCTGAAGTTTACATTTTCAGAGTTTATTACAAATAAGGTCTAAGTGATATTTTCATCTTCCCCCCCCCCCCTTTCTCTTTATCAGGGTCAAAATCTCTTTTTCTCTGTCTCAGCTAATATATTTTTCAGTCAAGAAATCTGTTGCCCAACAGTGACTGGTCCTACTTCACAGTTTTCCTCCAATTCCATAAATTTCATCAAAGTTTCGTCATATCCTCATTCAGGTTTTCTCAGAAACATGACTCATCACTGAAGAATGTTCTGGTCATTAAAAAGATTAGGACATAATATTTTCTTACATTTTTGTGGCTCTTTTCTCTTTTGAAGAGAAAATATTTTAGGAAAGGAAGCTTCCCTGCTGATTGTAACTGCTCAGCTTTTCTGTATTTCTCCTTTCTTTGCTTCAACAGTTACTCTAATTGAAAATTTAAACCAAACTTCTTTACAGAAAACTTTGATGCTGCAAAAATATTTTGCTAAGAAACACCACTGAAAAACTGAAATGATAAATCTTCCTTTGTCCTTAAAGTGAAACAGACACAGGAGGATGATAGAAAGTTGTAAGTAGCACTCTCCATGAGCTTTGAAACAAGATTCTCATCTGATCCACTGCTGACCACAAAAAGAAGGAGAAGTGACAGCAGGGGCTGTTCCGCACTGGCCTGCAGCAGCTGGGTGGCAGGCACAAGCACTGTTACACAGCTCATTTTTCTGATCACATCATGGAGCTCACCCTCAGACTTTTCTTCCTTCTGCAACTTGCACTGCAAGTCTTTTCCTCAATAATTCTTTGCCTTTTCTTAAAAGGAATCTGATTTATTATCAGAGTATCCCTAACAGCACAAAAATCTCCCCTCAAGCTTTCCCTCCCTTCATGCCAAGTTCTTAGCCTTGCTCCTTTTTCTCCTGCTCCTTTCACTGGCTCTCCTCCCATGCCTTGCAGCCAGCACCTTTGAAGAAATACTCATCCTCCTCCACCTCACTCGTTCCCCTGGCTGTTCCTCCTGCTACACAATGGTGCCCATGGTGCACTGAGAGCTGCTCTCCTTCTGTGAACTCGGCTTGTCCTCACGTACCCTCAGCACCCTGGGCTTCCATTCAGTCACCTTTTTCCAGTTGCAACATTTTCTCCATGAAAGAAACATGGGTTCAGCTGGTGCGTGCAGGTTCCCCCAAGTCTGGATGCAAGGCAGGGTGAGATGGAGCATGGACACTGGCTGTGCGGCTTTCATGGACCTGAAGGAGCTTTTCCAGCTGTAACTGTGTCATCAGAATTACTGGTGTTCCATGTGTGACACTGTGGCTCTGTGATGCTGTTGACCAGGCTCTCCACACTGCCTCCTGAGATTTCTGCAAGCCTTTCCCTGCTTTATCAGAAATGCCTTTTCCAATCTCCCATCCCTTGCCTCTATCCCACAGGGGCCTCATTCATTCCCTCATTGTCACACAGGTTTCCCATATGTGTTCTTACCTATTCCACTGTCTCCTGCCCTCCCTAATGCCCAATTTCACTCCAAGTGACAGGGTTTTTTATGTGTTCCTCATGTTACACCTGCTCCAGCCAGACTTGACACGGCTCCTGTCTCCTCTCACAGATGTCTCCTATTTCCACTTCCATGCTTCTGCAGTTTCTATCCTATATTCCACTTACAGTCACTTCTCCAGATGGACTTTACCATGCAGCACAGTTGTCCAACCCTCTGCTCCTCATTCCCTTCTCTGTCACTCCCCAGGTGACCTTGGATAATGTTCTCCTTTGTTCCTAAGGCCCTCTATCTCCACATCCAACCTGTCATCCCTCTCCTGTACTGCTACAACTTCCCCACTCTCTCCTTGGAAAATTTTGGTCATTTTCTAGGAGTTCAGTTTTCATACACTGTTCTTGGGCAGTTTGTAACAAGATTTGTGCTTACTTGGGTTTCAAAAAGAAAGGAAAAAAAATCTTTGTTCAACTAATGACGTAAGAAAAGCTGAGACCTTCATTTTTCTCTCTGTCAGGCTTTTCCAGTATTTTGATTTGTATCCATTTTGACAAGGTTGTTCCTACTGATGCTAAAGAATCTCTTGACATTCTCAAATGGAAAATTACTGTGCTAAAGCCAGACAAGCCCAGTGAATTATCTATTTTTATGCAGTGTCCTCAGCATCTGAGTGAGAAACAAAAGAGCAGTTGGCACCTTGGTGGCTGTTTGGATGGAAAATATATGAGTCCCCTCTTCAATTCCTAAAAGGTGCCTTTATCCTCAAGTGCATTGGACAGCAATAGCACCAGTTTTCTGCCTGAATGATCAGAAGACAACCTCCCACCCTGGGGATAATACCATTGCTAAAACATTTTAGCGCCTCAACAGCAGAGCTCAGGGGTTACCATCACCTTCATACACAAGCAAAGGAAGAAAGGAGTTGTTGCTCCTTAGCTGCACAATGGCTTCAATGATTCCTGCGTGGCCCTTCCAACTCAGGATATTCTATGATTCTTTTTTACTTTCCAAAGAGAAAACCATTGGCACTCATCCCTTGGAGCCTTAGTCTGGGCCTCCATGGATCTCCCACACCCATTTCTTTTCACTTTCTCATGTCCCATAGCTGTATGCCAAGTTTTAAATCCTTAAGATTAGGGATATCAACACCACTAGTGCCAAATGGCAAAAACTCAAGATCAAGGGCTCGTTCAACAGTATAACTGAAAAATTTAAGCACTTCCAGGAATTTCAGGTGTGTTGGCTTCACATTTTCAACTGAGATTTTTTTCAATAACACTTTGTTCTTGGAGCTGAAAGTCTACAACATTATTCTAACTTTACCTCTGGTGGGAGTTTTTAGCTGAAAGTTTCACTTTGAAAGGATAAAATTAATCTGGGAAGGACCTCAAGTGTCAGAGCCGTCATCCTTGTCTTAGTGCAAGGTCACCTTTAACCAGGTTGTAAAGGTGTATTTTACCCAAGCTGAGGCATGTACAACAAAGATGTCTACATCTAAGCTGATCCCTCATTGGTTTAGGAATTCCAATTTCTGTGGCAAATAAAATGTAGAGAAAAACTGGTACACCCCAACCCCATCTTTGTCCTAGGATGCAATGGATACACTGTGAGGATCCACTGACTGTGCTTACTGACTTTCCACAGATAAGACTGGAATTTGAAAACAAACGAAACAAAACAAAACAAGCAAACAAAAAATCAGATGCAGGTACAACCTTGTAAAGTTTAAAACCAGGAAAACCAAACCCCATTCCATCTTTGGGTGTATGTAACTATTTATCTTGTTCCAGTGCAGCTGGCGGAGCCTTGGCTGGTAGAGTTTAGGATGCAGTTTGTCTGGTCAGATGTGGACACCTGTGTGCTGGTGGGATGGGCCATGCCCAAATCTCCAACGACCAACCAGTTCTCCAAGGCTCTGTTAGGTGTATCCTCCAATGTCAAAGCCAACACCATTCCCAAAATCTTTATTGTTGCTAAGGGTTTTCATGTTCCCCCTATATAATTCATGTCACCACTTTGTACCTTTTACCTCAGAGATTTAGTAGCTTTATGCCACAGACTGCAATTTTCCAATGAAAGCCCATCAGTCCATTCCAAATCAAATATGGACACAGGAAACAGAATATATCCTCCAATCATGTAGCAGTCTTTTTCATATTTGAATATTGTGCAAACAAAATTATAATTTGGCAGAAATTGGGCTATTTTAAAAAATTGGTCACTTAAACGTCCTAATACAAAACACCTACATCTGTCCTGGAAATATTTTTTTCGTAGCTGGTCTTAAATATTTTAATTCTAATATGATAAAAATATTTTTACCATCTATTTCCAGCTTCAAAGTATTATACAGTGCGTACTACACTGGAAAAAAAATTAAAACCCGATATCTCTGTACCAAAAACATTTTATAAGGAAATTATAAGCAACCTAACAGTCTGTTCAATAAAATTTCTAGCAGAAAAGCAAGTACCACAAAGTTGTTGTCAGCAACAGTTTCTGCTCCTTTTAACTTCTTCCTGACTCAGCTGTTCTCAAGCCCTGTGCCTTGGACTAAGCTACTCCTTCCCTAACTATTGTGACTTTGTGTCTCTCACAAAAGTTTTATGAAGGAAGGAAGAATTACTGTCTACATAAGACTTTGCCAGCTTCTTCAAACAGATATTGTTTAGCCAAGGAAAATTTAAACTAGTGAAAGCATGCATATATTACTTTTTTAAACCAACGTGGGTTTTTTTTTTCTTTAGGGGTATGTGTATATACACATATACAGAGATTTTATGCATACACAAATAATGCATTTTCTTTTACAGTACTGTGTACCGTGAATATAAAATATGGCCTTAAAATCCTACAGAACTTTTCTGTTATTGACTATAATTTGCTACAATCAGACTGAAATCTTTTGTATGTAATTTATTGATAATCAATTGGTTTGCCCTTGTCTATCCTGCCCTTGTCTTGATCCTGTTTAACTTCCAATCATTTTCCTTTAAAATTGGAATTTCTCAGGTCAACCCTGTTTGAATTTATATCCTATAGGAATAGGATATTTCTATTCCTATAGGATATATCCATATCTATCCTATAGGAATAGGATATATATTTTTTTTTTTTTATGAAAGACACCACTGGCAATACTAATACTGGCAAATTCCTGTATGCAAATATGTTTCTACCATCTCTGTGTTTGAGGTCATACTTACCCTGAGGTACTGACCCTTTAAATTCAGTCCAGTTTGTCACTTCATTTGTTTATTTTTTTCAACTCTAAAATGAATGAGATCTAGCAAACTATCAAAAGAAGATTTTTAAGAAGTACATGCCATGTGTGCCTTCTCCATGAATACTGCCAGTGGAAAGCCACATATAAAAATAAATGGTCTATTTCCCACTGCTAATAAATATTTGGTTCCATTTTGTGAGGAGGAAGCATACACATTGTCTGTGAAAATCAACAAAAGTTCTACAAACAGAAGATTTCTAGAATCAGGTAGATATGCTCTAGACTGATACTTGGAACATTAAATAGAAATACTTCATAAATTGGACTGTATCTCTTTTATCTGAAAAACCCAGTTGGATTATGCATTAAAATTGTGACATCACTTAAAAAAAGATAATTGATCGGAATGCTGCTTTTTTTTTTTTTTTTTGTAGTACTAAAACCATTCCACTTTTATTTTTCCCCAACCTTTTATTTTGAGGCTGAGCATTGGGTTTTATGGAAACTGTTGGATTAGGTCTATGTTTAGGAAAGCATTAAACACATGGCTAAATAAAAAAAAAGCAAGTATTAAGCAAGTATTCTCCTTGAAATCAATGGGCCTGCTTCTAAAATTAAAGTTAAGCATCTGCTTAAGTATTTCTTGGCTGGGGTCTGCAATCCACACACAGATGGACTAACAGTGGTAGTGAGTTTCAAGATGTCATAATGACAAAAAAGCCTCAATTAGATCATTAATCTATCTAGATATTTATATGGCATCCATCTCCATAAAAACTGCAGTACCTATCTTAGGGCAGCCAAGAGTGAGGTCATAGAATTCCCCTGAATCCAGCCTAATTACTGGCTCTTCAATGCTGCCCTTCCAGGGCAGCTAGCTGTGCCACCCTGAATAATTACATGCACACTCTGGACCCACTGCTCCTGGCTGCTCAAAACAACCTCACTGGCTTTGCACTGCAGGAAAAGGAGAATTTGTCAAGAGAAATGTTCTGCTCAGCTAAGGACAGCTTCCAGACTAGGGACAACCAGAAGGAACTGGCGACAAGACCTTCTTAAACCACTCCATCCATAAAAGGCTGTCTCATTTGTTCCTACATGGCACCTCCCTTCAAAATTATGAACATGTTTCCTGCAAAGCTCCCCCTCTTTCTACCTTCAAACTCTGTTGACTGTAAATCATCCCATAGTTCACTAGTTAGCTGGCTCCACATTCATAACACAACAAATATTTCCCCTCCAGCATCAAGTCATGCAGGCTCCATGGGATGTATTTTCTGAAGTGATCTTCGAGACAGAAGTTGCTTTCCACTCCACAAAGGAGAAGGGTTTTTTAATTGTGCAACTATTTAAAAGTCACTCCCAAGATGTGCACCTGAGCTCAGAGTCTGTAATTTATAATCTACCCACCCACACACGTGCACTGCAACCAGATCACTGTTCCCACAGAAAATAAACATGCTGAAACACAAGACCCAGCACTGTTCCAAGCAGTGATAAAACTTTTAAAAGATACATGGTGATTTCATAACATCTCTTGGTAGCATAGGGCAGGGGCAAATGTACCCTCACCTGCTATGGAGTGTTAGTTCAAATGTACAGACATAAGGAGAGAGAGTTTCCTTTGATCTCATCTCATCTTTACAAATCAGGTCTCGATATGATCGAAGTAAAGTTCCCAATGCCAAAAGATGAGTGGTTCAAAAAACTCTCATAGTGAAAGGATTGAGAGCTACTCAAAAAAACCTTCTCAACATGTCATTTTCCCATCATGTAGTACCTCTAACATCAAGTAAACCTACAGTGGGGAGGAACTGACTGCAAGCAAACTAGTAAAGATATTTTGGTAGAACACCCTAACAAGAAATTCAAAATAAAATAGTGTCTTTTAAAATAATCTCAGTGCCTACATGCAGTTGAATGATTGAAGGGCTTTGTGGCAGCCATGGAACATGATCAGTTATAATCATGTTATTCCACATAAACTTATTTGTCATGGAACCACACCTTGCAGGAGGCAGCAGTTGTGTCTTTGGAAGACTGTGGTACATCATGTAACAGCCAGTTACACAATGTGCATCTAGTTCAACTTTTTACCTCTGTTTAGGATGAAGACAAGTGCTGATATACCTGCATTTTTCAAAAGGCAATTATTCCGTTTTTTCAACTAATTTTTAAAAAGTGCCAAATTCCTGTTGGCATTCTGGTGTGTGTCCTCACCAAAATAACCATGAACTTGAGTGTGCTTTAGTAGGGTAGATAGCTCTAAAAGTTCCTGGCACTGGAGTACCTAAGCACATCATAAATATTAATGGAGTTATCCTTCCAACTTTTCTATGAGTCTTTATTGCCCCCATTTTGCAAACTGAGAATTGAATTTCCAAGTCACTTGCCCAAGGCAATATGGGAATTTTGTACTGGTGCCAGGATGGAGCCCACATTTCTGGACTCCTCATCCAAAGTGACTTTTTCTACCCTCTCCTGATAGACACAAAAGAAATTTTTGTACCTCAGTATTTTCTGTTGGTCTGCTTCTAAGTTATTGCCTCCCACTTGTGATCATAAAGTATGCCAAAGTGAGCTCTTATTTTCAGGTAAGAGATAGCACCTCTGTACAAGGAGACCAGGATTTAATTTGCAGCCTTGCTCTCTCCTTGGCTGTCAGGAAGCACAGGCCCTGAAGAAAAAAGGAGTGCTCTGTGTTGCACAACCTATAGTGATTGCTCTGGATGATTAAGAAGTGGTATTAATACATTCCATGGATGAACTATCCAATCTTCCTTAGCCTGAGGGATAGAAACTAAAATCCTGGGCCTAGATGGAGAATTCCAAAGACTTGAATAGAATCCCTGGAGAACAAAATAATTGGTTTTCCCTTACTTTGATTACACTGACCAAATACACAAAAATATACCAAATGTCTTGTAATTAAGAAAAATTACCAAATCTCACCCAAAGAGCCTTTGACACCTGATGTTTTCAGATTTTTGAGTTCACATCTCTGAAGTTTTACTCTAAATTCAATGCACTCAGAGATGCACATCAAAGCCTACCAGAACTGTTGTCCTTAGTTCAAGACCAAATAGTCTGATTTTCCTACTGTGTCATAACTATGGCTGGATTTGCTCAAAATTTACTCCAGAGTTCAGACAAGACCCTTAACTTACCCAGAACAAGACTGAGATTTGTCATTCTAGGCACAATCAGAAACATGAGCTAGAAGAATTTACAGATCTTCAAGGTGACATCTCAGTGCTCACATTGCTGAGGGGCTGTTAAGCATCTAATGCACAAAATAGTAAAATATTTATGTCAATATTTTAAAACACAATGATAAATTATGTATTTAAGACCATTTAAGTTGAATATGCACATCTTAATCATAAACTGGTGGTTTAGCAAATATTGCAGTGATTGATACTGAGATTTAAAAGCAATGTTCCGTAGCTCTCACTTTGGGAAGCAGGGGGCTTGTGATGCAAATCAGATGCATTTGAGAGGAGAACCAGCCTAAAATACCTGCAGTGATGTCTAACCTTCATCTTGTAGATACTTATCCCCACTGTCCTCATCACATTTTTAAAAAATCTTCATGGTCTTGTGTCTTCCAAGTCCATGACTTCTCCTGTCTCATCTGCACTTGAAGTGTCTCCTAAATTGATGTTATTAAACGCTTCTAGCCTAATGAAATAGAACTTTCTTTTCCCCCATGGCTATGAAGATGTTAAGAGGTAAGAAATTCTTTAGCATTTAGTGGCTTTTTCCACCAGTACATCCAGGTATTCAGACACAAATGTCTTGATACCACGTGGCTGATGTTCAAAGAAAATTTTCTGCTCTGGGTTTCAGTGTGACCCTTTACAGTGATGGAAACCATCTGCTAAGCTGGGTTGTAGAATGAATAATCTTCAGAATTTGAGGATACTTTTGTCCTTGAATACTATTTGGTTTCAGATCCTCAGTAGTTTCAAATCACCCTTAGGAGAAAATATAATCCCAGTTAGAATTAAACTTCATACACACTTTGAACTCCTATAGAAACTGGGAATGTTTCTCCACACCAACATTAGACAGAGACTGCAGGGCACAATCTCCTCCATAATGCTTAGGTCAAGTGGGGATATTCCTTTGTATACTTATTAATTAAGGTGTCATGAATTAATTAGGCACAATGCCACTAAAAAAGCTATGATAAGCAGTGCATCTTATATGCGAATAGCATGGGCGTCTCTTACATAAGTGAATCATCCCTATTTCCCAAATCAGCAATTTTGCTGTGCCCTGTGGGTGAATGTCTTTCATAGAAATTATTCCCAGAACTTCTTTAAAGAACATCTGAGACAGCATTGTAACACCACTAATTTATCTTTCCACACCTATGTTGGAGCCCATTTGGCCAAGAGTTCTTTTACTCATGTCTCCACCCCAGGTGTGAGGTCCTACTCCTTCCTTTCAGTTGTCTTTGGGATCATAACCTCCCCTTTTCCTGAAAGACTGCCCAGGAGCAAGCACAACTTGAAATGAACTGGAGTACCCATTCTTTTCAAAGCTGAGTTTTCTGAGGAGATGAAATTGTGAGCTCTGATGATAAAAAAAAAAAAACAATTCAACTTCTAAGAAAGTTACATACTAAAGGAAACCACATCCAAGTGAAAGAAAAATGCTGAAAATGTGATAAAGTTAAATAAAAAAGGTCAAATTGTCAAGTCATGCCAGACATTTCAAGGAGCAAAAATGGCACCTGTAACTACAACATTTTGGCAGGATAAAGGATAAAGGGTAAAGGATAAAGGATAAAGGATAAAGGATGGTGGCAAGTGCCCAGCACCTCTGAAAATAAAGGCAGTTATTAATGCAGACAGATGAAGGTGCCTCAGTCCTGAAAGGTTTGGTTTGTTTGGGATTTTGTTTGTTTGTTTGTTTTCTTGTCCTTTTTTTCGCCTGAGTATTTAATGAAATGCTAGTAAGTTAAAAAGTTACCATGCCTCATCTGCTGACCTGCTATTCTATACTGTCTCCAGATCCAGATGTGTTGACTTACTCCTCTCTCAGGGAGAGGCAGGTTCCTTTGTGTTACCTGATGTTGTGTATTATCAGCACTTCCTTTCATTGCAAGGCACCTGTGGACATCTACAGTATGAGCACATGTGACCTGAGGCATTTTGGCAAGCTATATGGAAAAAAGTAGGCATCTCTGTATTATGAAGTACCATAGCAGTTTAAAAAATCTGTGTATCACTCTGGGGATCTGCCTTTGGAAGTTAAGCAAATAAGTAACTTTTCGGGTCCCATCCAAAATGTTTTGCCTGAGATTGCACAGGAGAAGTGCCAAAATGATCTCTAAGCAGCTCAAATCACAGATAAAACTTCTGCCACTAACGCATCCTTTCCTCATTTATGGCTAATTTAATCTCCCCTATCTGGACTCTGCTCAGCTAGGATTGACAGCAGTGTAAATCACTGCAATAATGCCCCTCCAAAAGCTGCACACAGTACATTTTTACTTTGCCTAGTTATACATCAAAGAAGAGAGACAGAAGAGACAAAAGACATTATTAGCATTGACCTAACCTGCTTTGCTTAAAAAGCATCTACAGCAAAGCAAGATGGGCTGAAATGTTGAAGAAAGAGTCACATACATTGCAGTTCTCTAAACCCAGAATCAGAGGGATCTGCAGGCATCTCTATTGATTTAAATGAGTTTTGTATAAGACCTCTATACTGCATGGTTAAGACATTTTGGGCAGGGTGAGCTGTCAAGGAAAGGATGTAGTTAAAATTACGTTTTGACAAAAAAAAGGGAAAACAAGATTTCCAAAGTACAGAGTGTTTTTGCTGTTACTGGGATGCTTTTGGAGCTCCACTGTTCCTGCTGTGCTTTAATTCTTTTGTTACTACAACCACAAACACCTCCTGGGCCAGGAAATCCAATGTCTCTGGAAGTAGTTATCTTTACACACAATAGACACAGAAAGCATTGTCACCACCTGAGAAGCTCATATAGCTAAAAGGTTTGTGTGTAGATATTCCTGGGCCAAGAGTGGAGGGTGAAGTAGGCTAACAAAAGAGCTAAGAGAGTGAATGAGGTAGATGCTTTTAGAAACAAAATATTTTCTTATTAGGTGGTTTTCATTAATTTATAATTCTAGTATTCTAACTAAGTTAAAAATCAGCTGGATCCAGCCAAGTTCACACATGGCAGCAAGGCAGTGCAAGGGCAGAATCCAGGAATCCTGCCTGCTCTGTTTAAGAGTGATTAGTCAGACCCTCAGTTCTTCCATAACATTTTCCACACCCTAGCTCTCAAAACACATTTCAACAAAAGCCATGGACACTGTTATAGAAGAAGAAAGTAGCTAAGTCATGTGAAAGATCAGTGTCAGAGTAAACTATAATCCTAAATCATCATGTCCTAACTGCTTCTGACTGTGCCATTTCATACTAGCAAAAAAGCAAAGTAGCAAAAAAAGATATATTTAAGTTCTAAGATCATAACATTAAGGAAAATACAAACATGCTAATTAGTAAATTACCCAAATACAGTTTTTGCTTCTCAGACTACTGCTAGCCATTACCTTAAAGCTTGAAATAAGAATTCTGTCTGATAGCAAATTGGCATTCAATGGGAGCAAGGATTTTGCCTGTCTATTCAGATTGTTCTTTAACAGTATGTGCATTCCTCAAATCTGAATGGATTTTAGGTCTTTTGCTCTCCTGATCTCGTCCTCTGAAGCATCAACTAGGTCCTCAATGGTTGATTGCAAGGACACACAGCCTGTCTCCATATGCCCTTCTGCTAGGAGCATGTAGGACACAAACCTACAACCAGACATACATATGGATGTGCAAGTGATCCACACAGAGGTTCAAACTTAGGGTCCTCTTTAGAAATGAGGTCCTCAAGGGAGCTGGCTGAGACTTGGCCAAAAAAAAGCATTGTTGATATAAAGATAGCAGAACCTAAATATTAATCAAAAAACCAGCTGGTTAAAACCGAGGTTTGAAAGTGAGGACTCCACTCTCTTACAGAGTTGAATTCTTAAGTTGCACATATGGGGAGACAGATTTGCTGGATGCCCTCCTTAGCTTTGGGACCTTTAAGCTCTCAGACTGCCACCAGCCTTGCAGCTTTGGGAGACCACAATCTCCTCCAACATGAGCTTTGAGTGTCACCACTACTAAAGCAAAGCAGAAGTCCTTAAAAGTGAACTTTGTTCAGAGATCTTGATGGCAACCTGACCAAGGAGAGAACTCTCCAGGGCTAATAGGAAACTGAGATCATAGAAACCCTGAAAGCATGATCAAAGTTCAGCTTATGTATGCTTTTCTTTTTCTACAAAATTATTTATATTCTTAAAAATATTAAAAATGTTGTTTTGGTTTTTTCAACTTCCCATAAGAAATATATTAATTCTATTTTTGTTTGGAAATAGCAAATATTTTCCTTTGCCTCCTCAACTCTAATTTATGTCCAGGGTTATACTAATCATAGAATCAGGGAATCATAGAATAGTTTGAGTTGAAAGGGGTGTTAAAGACCATCAGGTCCCAAGTCATCAAGTCATCTCCAGGGACACCTTCCAATACACCAAGTGCTCAAAACCTCATCCAGCCTGGTCTTCATATTTTCAGGAACGGGTCATCCACAACCAGTCTGGGCATCCTGTTCCAGTGTCTCATTACCCTCACAGTGAAGAATTTTTTCTTTACATCTGATCTAAATCTACCCTCTTCCACTTCAAAGTCATTCACCTTTTTTTCTATTGCTACCTGTCCTTGTAAAACAATTTCCTCTCCAAGCTTTCTTGTAGCCCCCTTTAGGTACTGGAAGGCTGGTCTAAGGGCTCTCCAGAGCCTTCCCTTCCCCAGGCTGAAAAGCCCCAACTCTTTCAGCCTGACTTCATAGGAAAGGTGTTCCAGTCCTCTGATCATCTTCATGACCCTCCTCTGCACTTGCTCAGGCAGGTCCAGCAGGTCCCATGTTTTATATTGGGGTCCCCAGAGCTGGCCCAGCACTCCCAGTGGGGTCTCAGCAGAGCACAGTAGAAGTGAGAATCATCTACCTTGGCCTGCTGCTCACATTTATTTTGCTGCAGCCCAGGACAGTGTTGGCTTTCTGGGCTGCCAGAGCACATTGCCAGGTCATGCTGGACTTCTCATCAGCCAAGACTCTCAAGCCATTCTCCTCAGGGCTACTCTCAGTCTGTTTTTCACCCAGCTCGTGCTTGGGATTTCCCTGACCCAGGGGCAGGACCTTGCACCTGGCCTTGCTGAACTACACGAGCTTCATGTGTCCCAATTCCCAAGCCCATCCAGGTCCCTCTGGATGGTGCCATGTCCCTCTGGCCTCTTGACTGCACAGCTGAGTGACATCAACAGACTTGCTGAGGGTGAACTTGATCCCAGTTCATGTCACCAACAAAGATTTTAAACAGCATGGGTCCCAGTACAGACCCCAAGGAAGGTGACCTTTCTCCTCTTGGACATTGTGGCATTGGCTTGGAATTTGAGTGTGACCACCCAGCCAAACCCTTATCTGCTGAGTGATCCACCCATCAAACACATGTCCTTCCAGCTTAGAGACAATAATGTTTTGTGAGAGCATCAAAAGCTTTGCACAATTCCAGGTATATTATGCTAAGCAGCTATTAATTTATTGCATTGACTCTGTAACATCTTTCTTTTTTTTCCCTGGTAAGCTAAGCAAACATGAGGTCACTGCAAGGGCTTGGAAACTGCAGCATCACAATAGAGTGGCAAAGTGGCTGAAGTACAGAGAAACCTTTAGAAAATCAGGCCAAGATAGCTGGCTTCAGTGCTAGTACCAGCTTTCATCTTTGAACAATAGTCATTACTGAAATCTACTACTAACTCAAGCCTGAGACAAAAATCCCTGAAAGGAGATAGGATGGAGGGATCTCTACTTACTTACCCTGCTTGTACTCTCTTTTCTAGGTTATACTCTTTATTTTTTCTCCTATCCAACCTCAGAGACTGGAGGCTGAGCCATAGAGCCCTTTGGGCTGTACAGCCCCTCTGATGCCCTTTAATTTATGCTACGTTTCAGAGGAAGTGATTTTCTCTTATTCCCAATCATTGTCAACAAACAGCAAACGCCTCCAAAGCCATTTTCAACAGAGTGAACCTTAGCACTTGCATTCAAGGATTAGTCACAGGCTGCTGGAGTGAAAATACAGCAAATGTAAACAGGTAATGCTTTTGCCAGAAGTATGCAAGAGCCTGTGTGGGAAAGACTATAAGAGCTTGTGTGATCACACATTCTTTTATTAAAATAAAACCTTTCACAACAATTCCTAACATGATTCTTTTTTCCCCCAAGTATCACCATTCATTAAACAAAGCTTGTCTGTGCAATTATCAAATATGCAACACTTGTGATATCTAGTAGATCCCTCTATGGGTGTATTTCAAATTGCTGCTGTTTAATTATTAACTGACTCCATGTTTTCTTTCAATACAGGCTCTTTATTTTAGAAATACATCCTGCAGTATTAAATGGAAAGATAAGCTCAGTCAAGAGTCTGGGGTGTAATATGAAGATCAGTTTATGTAGGTTTTTTCACTTTCTGTTTCTTACTTTTCCCAAATTATTGCCTGAATGCTATATGCATGAATGTTTAAAGAAAACACCACCCTGGAACTGACTGCTACCATAGGTATGGGCAAAGTTTATTCTAATTTACAGGGTGGTTTTTAGGCAGGTTTTGTACATCATATGACCAGTTCATAAAATGCACAAGTCTAATAAATGAGAATGTCAAGGAACTGTTTCATTAGGTGTCAAAAGGGCTTGTCCTGTCATTGCTAAATCAGGCTGTTTGGCTCAGATTAGCATGAAGAAACAAAGAGACACAGGCACTGTTCACAAACCACCTCTGTGATGAGGGATCCTGGTTCAGCATCACCACAGTAGAGTGGCCCACTGCAATGCAGAAGGGATGTGCTCACTCTGCTCAGTTTACCTTAGCCAAAGGCCTCTTCCTTCTCAGAAGAGGTGCTGACTGAGAAGTTCACCACTTTTCCTGAAGTGGTGCTCTTTTGTGGTCAGAAAGTCACGAGAAGAGCTGCTGGAACACATCAGTGCTCTTGTCCAGGCAAGAGTCCCTATGACAGGCTGAGATTCTCTCTTGAATGTAAGGGTAAATGTATATAACTGTAAAGGAATACTTAAATATTGAAATAAAATTGAAAGTCGTTCAGTGGGGGTGGAAGATAAAGCATTAGCCCAAAATACCTATAGTCCACCACTCTTCACCCACAAATGAGGTATCAGGTTTAAATTCTCTGCTTTATTTGATGTTAAAATATCTAAACCCCTTCAAAATATCTTAAATGAGGGCTTTTGAAGAAAAAAAGTAGAGATACTTTGTGTGAGTTTTTTTATTAGATTCCTTCACAGAATAATTCTTTCAGAAGCAGTAAAACATTTCTACAGTCCCTGGTTGTTTTATCAAACATTTAAAAAATAAAACAGGTTTAGATAAACCTAGAATTTTGGCATATTCCTGGTGTCAAGTTTCTTGCAAGAGGACTATACCGCAAAAAACTATGAGGAGTAGAATTTTCACTTTCTCTGTATCTTCTGTCCCAGCAATCCCACATGCACAGGGGTTCCCATGTAGTCCAGATGGGTGATGAAGCAGAAAACTTGCAGACCAAGTACTGGAACTCTGGAGCTGAGAGATACCTCAAGATGAACAAGGAATGATTCTATCCCATCTTGAGGAAACATTAAGATGAGGGAGACTTTCAGCCCAAAGAAAGAAAACTTGTGCTTAAATCTGCAGAAAATCTGCACCCACCTATCTTAGCACATGAGTTTTCTAGATGTGGAAGAAAGGCAGCTGAGAATTTTCAGTCCTACAGACCAATACCTTCTCATCAGTGAGATAGAATGTTTTCTCTTTAGTCTTGAAAATATTTTTTCCAGACTATCTCCCTCCTTTCTCAACAAATTCAAATAATTTCTCACATGCTGGAATCTGTAATGTTCCCCCATTCCTTTTGCCTTATCAAGTTTCTAATTGCTAATAATATATATACTTATTTTAAAAGTAAATTTAACCATTACCCTCAGAACAAAACAGCCTCCCTCTAAAGCAAGTTACATGAAATCTCTTGACTCAACAAGTTAACTAACTTTCTTTTGCCTAACCTAACATTTTAGTGTTTGGCAATGAGCCAGGGCTTCTGATTAAGGAAAAAGATGCTGAGGGGACAGATTTTTGAAGGTGCTGAGCACCCACAGAACATGCTGATTTAGCTGAAATTACATAGTCTGGGCCCCTGGATCATACTGCCTCATGATAATTCACTTTATCTTGGTGTAACACAATATCACTTTCACTTGTTTTTGTTTTATTTTCTTGAACAATTTAATTCCACAGAGCAGTGATGTTTATCTTTGTGAGCTGAGCTGCAGAATAGAATTTTCATTTGAAAAATCAAGTACTTCTACACCTACTTCTCCAAACACAGCCATTACAGGGTTTTGAGATTGTGCCTGTGTTTTCCATTGATTTATTCCCACTAAAAGGAAAAATGGAAACTAGAAGTTTGTATTTCAACTGCTGGACTGGTCCTCCAAATGCGTGATTCAGACCTTGCCATTCATTCCTTGTGAATTTCTCACATATGAGCAATGTATCTATAAAATGATGTGATTTCCTTTCTTCTGTTCTTTCACCCTTTTTCTTAACTATTTGGGCATAAAGGCTGCAGGAATCCTCAGCTGAGGTCTCCAGGAGCTCATGCTATAAGCTTATGGCTGCTTTTTCAAAATCACCTTTAGGGAATTTAATGTCCAAAATGTTGTGCATAACATCTGTGGGGACTTGTTACAGAAATATCAACCTAAAGGCCCTGGCAGAGCAGAAGTGCCACGGGACGCTCAGTCTCATAGCCCACCTCTGCCAGGAGAAAAAGGAGCATGTGCAGAAGAAGGGCTAGACAGAAAGAACCTGATTCCTAATGGCCAAAGAGACAAACTGTCTCTGAACAATTGCTGCTCACTGCTGGCTAAATCATCACCCCTTGTTTGGCTTGACTAAACACCCTTGTTTAGTCAGGACTAAAACAGTAAAAGGCTTTATCATAATCCACGCTTCTCTTATATGTTTTATAGAAAGTCCATGACAGAACTCAGTTTTCACATTACAAATGGAATAGGAAAAAAAATCAATGAAGAAGCTCAAAAAGGCAAAAGATAATACCTTGGAAATCATTGGGAGTGCCTCACTGAAAGCCACAGGGGCAGAAGGAAACACTGAGTGTTCATGTCTTCCTGTGCTTCAAAGCCCTTTTCTTTCCATTTGGCTTTAAAGAATGTCATTTTGGCTGGCTTCATGGCTCTTACATCAAGAGAAACCGTGTGTCCTTCACAATGATTCTGTGCTGAGACACACCTGAAAGCTACAGGGGAGCAAAGGGAGAGGAAATAAAGCTTTAACTCAGAAGAAAATCAAAACAGGAATTTTTATGATGCTCACTTTTTCCTTTTATTATTGATGGCAGGGTAGGGAGGGGGAAAAGTGGTTGGTGAAACTGATTTTTGGAGGAAAAAACAAATGAGCAGATAAGCTGAGCAGTGCTAGCCATGGGAACACAAATACCTGAGAGAAAAAATATTCAACTTCATTGCATACTCCTGGCAACATAATCTTTTCCTATGGCATAAAAGAAGTCACAGGCAGTAATTTTCAGACAATCGTTAACAAGAAGGAACAATTTCAATATTGCTGCAACATTTGACAACTCTCAGTACCATAAAATCTGTGCAAGAAGTGCTGGTGTGTCCACTTAGAAGTGACAATTTTAAATATCTATAATTTACAGTTTAATTAAAATGAATGTCTTGAGTGCAGGATCATAAGTATCTGGAGATATATACTCAAAATGCCCCTGGAATCCACACAGACACATCCATGGCTTGATCAGACTAACTGCACATTTTTCCTGTCCTGTGTAAATATGTGTTTTTTCACATAAGAGAAATTTGGCAGAGGTTTTCTATATGTAGTTCAAACCTCTGTCCCTCTGGCTTACAATTTGCAAGCTCTTGAAGTCCTTATTACTCACACATTGCTGAGAGATTTCCACTTGTCTACCTACAATAAATGGGATCTTCAAACAAATAATAAAATTTTTAAAAATTAAGAATTGCCAACCCAAAACAAACTAGTTGGTAATCAGATGCAAACTATTTCAGAACTAAAAAAAAAGGGGGGAAAAAAGGTAACAGGTAAGTTGATGGGGTTTCATGCGGGAAATGCTCAGAGAACTGTGGTGTGGGTCTCTCAGATGTTCATCCTCAGGTGGCCTGTGCCCCTTCTGGTCAAAGCATTTGCAGCTGAAGGTCTGGAACTCTGCTCCAGGGGTGACATTTTGGAAGCAAGGGTAAAAGAACCTTGCTGCCTGAGAAATCGGAGAAACATTTGAAGTGCTTAGATTGACAGAGAGGAAAAGGCTAAAATTGGACATTGCCACTTTTTTAATGTGTTTGTTTTTGTTTGTTTTGTTTTGGTGGGTAATATCATCTTTCAGAAGTGCCTTGAGGTCAGGATGCTCTGCATCCAACCTTGCAAGAGAGACAGAGTAAGGGGGAGATCACATCCCATCTCTCCCTACCTGGATATGAGATTACAGAGGTGGCTCTAAGTCTCACACCAATATTTCTTCTCCTTTCATGGCATTTCTTAAGACTGTAGAAAGAATTTAGGTGGCTGACTCCTAATTCTGTATCACCACAGAGGTCTGGATGGGGGCTTGTCATTCATCTCTCTTCAGAAAGATCCTTCTGGGCACATGTAAGGATTCCAAGTGGGAATTTGGGAATTCCCAGGTTAAACAGACAGATCCCTATGGGGCTAAGCAGTCCCATTGCAGTTTACAACATGACAGGTTTAATGTAGCAAATTTGGTCTGGGTTTAAACTGACTCAGTGGTCATAAGGGACTGGGGAGAGTTAGAAGGTCTTGTACTCCTCAGTGCCCAGAGACTGTTTGGGACAACCAATGCATGCACAGACTCCCAAGCACTCATGAATGTCATTGCATGAACAAAATACTGGCTAACTCACACCAGTTTACACTTTCATTTGCACATGACTGTGTGCTGAGTTTCTAGGATTGTTCAAACTTCACTAAAAGTGAAACCTGGGGATGAACCAGCCTGGTTCAAAACTAACTGAAGAGAAAGTTCATGCAGCATCCTAGGAAGGAGAACTGACAGGTTTCACACATTCCTGTCTCTAGCACGAAAAAAAGAAAGAAACACAATGAAAACCTTATAAAGGGGAAATTATCAGATTACAGCACAAAAAAGTGTTCTTCAAACCCTAGTTCATGAACCTTTTGATGAACATGCTCAAAGGTATGTCTGAAGTGCAAGCACAAATTGGTACATTTTTCATTACTTCTGTCATCATCCTGCCAGATTTCCAGACAGCTTGGAAGGGCCCTCCTCTTTTGTCTGGCTCAAGGATTCTCACCCGGAGGATTACAAGCAGTTGGCAGATGACTCTAGTCACCCTGCCCCGCTCTCAGGATTCATCTCCACAGATAAATGCTGTAGTAACAGGTGGGATCCATTTCCATTAGGTCATTCACCAGAGAAATCACATGCTCAGATCCCGAAGGTCTGTCTTAGAAATAGAAGGCTCAGTGCAGCCGCCAACAGGAGAAAGACACTACCAAACTGACAGAGGCCAGAAGTGGGGTGAAGGCATCCTTATCTATTCCTTTCCACCCTGGTTCCCTGAAGGAACATGACCCTTCTCCAATTCTCCACCTCTTGCAGAATAACCTGAGAGCTCTGCCATGCCCAGGTTCTTCCTTGAAGGGTGACTGGCTCTGGAGCAGAAGCACATTGACACAAGCTGGAATGTTCTCCCCAGACTTGTCCATTTTCGTGGCGTGAGTGTGCATGTCCAGCACAGGAGCAAGGGCGTAGTCAGGTGCTAAAACCATTTATTTGTCCCCAGGTAAAAACGCTGCTCTTGGGAGTCAAAGCCTTTAGCCAGCTAAACCTAATTTTCAAGACCATCAGGGTGCCTTTAAGGTTGTCTGCATCTTATAAGTATTTTAACATTTTTATGAATCTCTGTTCCCTGTTTCTGATAAGAGATAATAACATTCCTCTCATTTACTGGGATGCTGGGGGAATAAATATTTATGAAAAAAAAATTAATAGTGAGATTCTATATGATGCAGCATCCTTGTAAGTACCATAAATAGACTGCTAATATGTTGTGCAAAACAAAGGAGGTTTTAGCTTCTATTGCCTCCAGCCTAGCACAAGGAAACAAAGTTTGTTTAGCTCTCAGTGTTCTACAGCATCTTGTGAGATTGGGCAATTTTTAATTTTGTGTGTATGCATGAGGTTTCTACAAATACCACAGAGCCAAACCTTGTCATTCTATCCCCCCTCCAGTCCCAGGCAAATGCAGGAAGTTTAGAGGAGTGGAAAAGCATACAAATCAAAAGCAACTGAGCATTTGTGTGTCTATTAAAAGAGTTTTTTTAGGCACTAGCATGGAGGATATGCTTGGGACAAGGATTTGATTTCACCCTTGCTGGCTCCCACGCCCCTAATTAGAACTGAGCTCTTTATAGGTAAATAACACTTAAGTGGAACTATTTCTGACCACTGGGGTCCTGCACTCTGCTGTGCAATGCCCTTTCATTAGGAATTAGCCGACACGATGCTGAATAAACACATTGTATGTTTTGCAAGAGCTCTGATGTGGTCTCTGTTAATTACTCTCTTTAACCTATTACAATCATGTGCTGCTTAGCCACACACACCACAGGACTGCTTGGGAAGGGGAAGATTGTGGGGTAGGCACAGACAAATTCTTAAAGGGACACACAGCACAAAAGACATGCCACAATGTCTGTTTGAACTGGTGTCAGATACAGTAATGAGTGGGTAGGAATAAAAATAAATACATAGCACTTCAGGAACACTTCACATTCTCTAGGTGCTATTGCATCAAGCAGTATGATCAGGACTTTCTCTCTCAGTAACACCCTCTTGGCTCGGCTGAAGAGACCAGCCTGGCTTGCTCGTTTGAGGGTTTTTCTGCAATGCCCTTGGCAGTGGTTTCTACTCGGAACCTCACCCTCTCCCCCTCGCCCTCAAATTACACTTCTATTCATGACTGCCTATTCAAAGGGTGCTTAGATGCATGCTTAATGCTTTGTTGCTAAGCTTTCCTCACAGGTGCCTAAGGGCTTTTATCCTTGGAACAACAAACTGCAAGTCCACCATTCCCCTCTTCCTCAGGTGCCTGTGCTGTAACTCTGGCAGATTTGCAGGGAGGCAGACAGAAGTCACCACTGCAGGGGATCCTCGCTGATCCAAGGATAATTGTGTGTCAGTAATCGGTGCTTTACTATCATTAGCAGCCACTTTAATACAGTCCTGCTTAGCCCCAAGTTAGGCTTATGACTATGGAATTTGCTCTGTCTTATCAGCTTCACTGGAGCATGTGAATGATCTCAACTTCTGACTATTTAGGCACAGACTCAGATGGGAAAAGTAGGCAGAAACCTGTGGCGGTTTTTTCCTACTTTAGTTATATCTGTCCAGTAAAACAACTCCTTTGTTTAGTCCTGGAGCTGTCTGTCTTCACCGGGTGTCTCCAGCAAAACAATTATGCAGTAATTACCACAACACTGATTCCCTTCAGCTAAACAGGGCCCAACATTAAATATCCTTGGTTGAAAACTCAGTAGCCTTTCTGAATCTCAGTTCCCATATTGAAAAAGGAAGAGGCAATATATTAACACAATTAATTATTAATATAATATTAATATGTGCAAAGCCCTAAGGCTTCCAGATGAAAGGTGCTGGATAATTCTAAGGTGTTCTCCACACAGCCATGGGCTGTTAGCAACCAACTCAAATCAAAAAAGATTATCAAGTACACACACTTAAAGAGATTGGGTTGATCAAGTAAAGAATTGCCATGGGATATTGGTCTCCCACTGCTACAGAAATTCTGAAGCAATTATCTCCAAAATGCATCACAAAGGATCTGAGGATTTCTCTTCAAAGTGGGAGGTAGTACCTTGTCACAATGTCTGAGGGCTGTGATACTGTTATACCAAATCTCTTGCTGAAATTGTGAAGTTTCATGCAATGAATGTCTGCAATACAGAGTTGCTATTGTAGAACTCCTTCCCATCAGCCAGCCAGAAACTCTGTGGAAATGCTGACACTTTCAATTTCTTTTTTTTTTTTTTCCTTTAATATTCCAGTCCTCGTACAGTCCTTTAGCTGTTGGGGCTAAGTTGATATGAATCAGTCAAGGCTATAAGGAGAGGTACATATTGTTCCCTTTGTTGAAAGTAAGTCCCAAATGGCCTTCCATTCCTGTTTTCAAGAGATAGCCCAGATTCAACCCTATCTAGATTGTAGGTCCTTTATAATCACTGGAGACAGACAGGCATTTCCAAAGGGCAAGGTAGCTCACACCTACAATGACTTGCCCTCCATAGGTACCTAAATTCCCTGAACCATCTTCTCATGTACCCTGGGATTGCCAAGCATCCAATCAAGTCAGTCTTGGTGCTTAAAGGAAGTGTTTCAGTGATGTGATCATGATGGGGTGGGATAAATTTCACACCCACTCCCCAGCCTGTCATGTGTGCAGCTAGATTGCAGCAAAGAAAACTTGCAGGAGATTCCACCAGGGCAAGAGCAACATCAGGATCTGTTATGACACTGCCTTGCAGTTGACACAAGCCTGTTGTGATGTAATGACACAATTGGTATTTGGTATAAGCCTGCTCTCCAGACTTTCCACCGCTTTCCTTCTGCAGTGGATTAAGTTTGGCTGAGGGTTTCCCTGCTCTGGCATGGGCTCTTGCTCAGGCTGCAGCTCTTCAGGAGCAGCTGCTCCCACCAGACTCTCCACAGCCTCAGCTCCTGCAGGGAATCTCCCCTGGGCTGTAGGGGTGGGTCTCTGCTCCAGTCTGCAGCCCCTCCTGTTCTCCTCCTCCTCCAGCCCTCCTCAGGGTCTCTGTGTTGCTGCACATCCCTCCTCACCTCCCTTCCTCTCTCCCCCTGCCACCTTTGGCTCTTTGTGGAACCTGTTTTCCCACAGTGCTCCCAGCCTGGCCGAGGAGCGTCACAAAGATGGTCAGAAAGATTTGCCATATCTCTCAGAAAAACTTCCCACATTCCTTAATTCAGGAGTGGCAAATTTCAACTTCATGCCAGGTCGCTCTAAGCACAGGTCCTGGTGTGGCCAGACTTGGCTAGGTAATGTGACTGAGGGAATGGAAGTCATGGAATCCCTGAAGGGATCAGGAGTGATCCTTTCAGCGATCACCCTAATGCAATTTAGCTCCTCTTGCTCCTTCAAGAGGAGAGTGAGAGGAGTCTTTATCGCAGTCCACATCTTCCTCTGAAGGGGAAACAGAGAGGCAGGCACAGACCTCATCTCTGGTAACAAATGACAGGACCCAAGGGAGTGGCCTGAAGTTGTGTCAGAAGATGTTTAGGTTGGACATTAGAAAGACCTACCCCAACAGGGTCACTGGGGGCTGGAACAGGCTGCCCAGGGAAGTGGTCATAGCACCAAGTCTGACACGGCTCAAGAAGCATTTGGAAAATGCTCTCAGGCACATGATGTTCTTCTTGGGATTGCGTTATGCAGTACCATGGGTTGAACTTGATGATCCTTGTGGGTCCCTTCCAACTCAGGAAATTCTATGGGTCACCCTACAAGTCAGGCTGCTCCCATAAACAGCCACCTCATCTAAGCTGCTGCACACACCTTTGCATGGAACATTTCAGTCATTTCACCTTAGTTTCTGTACACTCTCTGCTCTTATTGCAGATAAGAGAAAGAACTCTCAGATCCCTGGCAGGAAGTATGGTTTTGGAAAGAGATCAGAATGGTCTCATTGGGAGTAATTTCCTATGGCAAATAGCTTGCACCACCCTTGTAAGCAGGGTTGGAAGGCTGCATGCATGCATTTCTGCTTTTCAGACTGGTGGGGGTAACTGATTGCCCACAGCTCTAGCCTAGAAAGCCAGACAGCTGGAACCATCAAGGACTCTTCTGCCTAAATTAATTAAGTAAATGAATTGAGCAATCAGACACAAAGGAGAGAGTGTGCAACAATTGCCTATCATTTGAAATGCAAGGAGCAAGTAATTGATTGTGTAGTTATTGTACCACACAACATAGGTACACATTCCTTGCTCTTGTTTGCAATGTGGAAAAAAATAACTGCAAGACACAGATAACCATTCATCTTCCCCTGTGTGGTAACAACATCAATAGTCATTATCCTAAACTCTTTCTTCAAAATATGCTGGGCACTTAAAAAAAAAAAAAAAAAAGGAATCCCTTGCCTGGCTGACTGACTGGATTCTGCTTCAACTGAATAACACCTAGCTTCCAATACTGGCTGGATGGACAACAGGTCAAGAGCAGACCTGATGGGAAGGAATTGGGGGTGCTGGTTGACTAGAAATTCAAGGTGATCTGGCAATGTCCACTTGCAACGCAGAAAGCCAACAATATCCTAGGCTGAATCAAAAGAAATGTGGCCAGCAGGTCCAGAAAAGTCTCATGAGAACTCTCCTGAATTATTGCATGCATCTCTGGAGTCCCAGCATAAGAGGGATGTTGAACCTGCTGGAGCAAGTCAAGAGGAGGGTCACAAGGATGGTCAGAGAGCTGGAGCACCTCACCTATATAGACAGGAGAGTGCTGAGTTAGGGCTTCTCAGCCTGGAGAAGAGAATGCATCAGAGAGCAGCCTTTGAGTACCTAAATAGGTCTTGCAAGAGGTCTAAAGAGGGACTTGTTATTGGAGGGCACGTGGTGATAGAACAGGAGGTAATGGCTTTAAACTTAGAGAGGGCAAGGTTAGATACAAGGAAGAAATTCTTCACTGTTGGGGTTGAGAGACATTGGCACAGATTTCTCAGAGAAGTTGTGGATGCCCCATCTCCAGAAGTGTTCAAGGCCAGGATAGATAGGGCTTTGAGCAACCTGCTCTAGTGAAAACTGTCCCTGCCCATGGCTAGGGGTTTGGAATGACATGCTTTGAGGCTCCTTCCAATCCAAACTATTCTATAGTTCATCACTGGGATTTTATGTAGCAAAGTCAGATAAAAAAGAGAGAACAGAAGTAAAAACAAGAGAAACAGAAGGAGTACTTGGTTATTCTCTGCATGCTACCTGGTTATTTTTATAGGCTATATCTTAAATATATTGATACTGGCAGGTGAGGAAGCACAGCAAAGCAAAAAGAAGGTGACAATTATGGTTGTGACAATTTGGCCATTGGGATTTGATGACTGGCATTATTGACAAAGGAGATTGCAAGGGTCCCTGTGGAAAGAGACAATGGAATTCACTGAATAAATAAGACATGCTGGGGAAAAGTTATGAGGCCATATATCTTGGTTTACACACAAGAGCATCCAACTCAGCTCTCCTTAGAAGATTTCCACTTGCTTTATCGAAGCTAGATGGAGACAAGGATATTCGTGCAGAGGTCAAGTTCTTTCTCATGTATCATTTTTGTTTAAAAGTGGTTTCTTTCTGGAAAAACAGAAAGAGGTTTCCAAGTAACAGATTTTTTTTTATTACACAGAAACAGTATTTCAGTTTCCAGTTTGAGAGAAAAACAGAGTTAAGTAGGCACTGAAATTATGTCAATTTGCACATAAAACAATCATTTTTAAGGACAGCAGACCCTTATTCAGATGCCATAAAATTGCATCTCTTACTCTTGCATTACTCCAAAAGAAAATAATTAAGGATTTAGCAAACATCCAAACAGCACTGCATCATCTTTCTGTCACTGAAATGTTTAGATTTTGGTTTCTCCTATACAAATGTCGTTTCACCAAGCCAATCTTCAACCCTCAAAACTTAAAACATGAACAGAAATATTGGACAAAGTATAAGAAGACTATTGTTATTCCCTAAGTATTGAACTCCATGACCCAGACAATGATACTGAGTCATGACCAGTAGATCAATTTATGATAAAGGCTGGAATTGAACCCTGCTCAGGGGAAGTCCATTTCAGTCACACTGTTTTGTTTCTTCTACCCACCTGCATCATGAATGCTTCCATGCAGTGACACAAAGACATTTAAAATAGCAAGAGGAAATGACCTGGCCATTATGGCAGAGAATTTAGGTGCAAGTTGGTGTGCATATGGAAAAGAACAGGACAGTCATTTTGTGTAGGGCAGAATGAATTTCTGCTCTGTGGGCCTTGTCTAGACAGGTGGGATGGGAGGGATTTGATGGAAGCAATTTGATTTTAGATAGGAAACATCCAAGTCCTCATGTGAAGTTTAAGAACTTCAGCTCAAAGATTTCAGGAGCCTGGGGCTTAGGTTTGGTTATGGATTTCCTTCATTTGCATTTTCTTAAACTCTTTGATACTGGGCCAAACTTAAACAAGAACTCAAACATCCTTTGCCTTGCTAAGATTTCTTATGTATGTGTGTGTTTTCTTATGTTCACATAAAGCTGTGAGACTTGTAACCTCAAAGATGTAAATGCCTGTGGGATGGGGAGGTCTCTGCCACAGCTGATGATCCAACATGGTTTATCATCCACCACTGGGAGACAGTCTAGGATGAGACTGGAGCTGTGCTTGTTTTCCATAGTGCAACAAGAAACTGCCCTGTTCTCAGTAAACAGAAAGGAAAATCACCTGTTTCTTAGGACAAGGAAAGAAACTGAGTTTTCAAGCCAAATTTTGGAGTAAAAATATGTCCACGTTGCCAGAAATCAGAAGTAAATCATTGCAATGTCCTGTGTCCCAGAAATACACACATGCTGATAACTCAGGGTGTCCTCTGGCCAGTTCAGCCTGCACAGCTGGAATCTTTGTTTTCAGTTTTCAGTCAAAAGGGGAGTAAATATTTGCAAGAGAATATTTTCCTAAGAGGGACACTTTCAAAAACATTTTCTGGAAAAGAGCTCTGCCATCATCCTCTTTTATTGTGCAGTCCTGCAAGCCCAGGGCAGGCAGGGACAGAGAAATAAATCAGTGCTCTGAACCTGCATGTTCAGCCTTTACAGCAAACCATGTAAGAGTGGTTCAAACAGGAGAGTGCCGATAAGATGACCTGACTTCACAGAATTTTGAAGAGCAGTTCTTTGAACTTTGAAAGCCTCATTTGTAAAAGATAAGATTTACGGTCCTAAAAAGGGCAGGAAAGAGTTGACAAACTGTTGTCACCTGGGGAAGCCTTCCCGATAATTTTCCTTTCCGGTTCCAAGAACAGAGCATTTTAGAAACACAAGTGGACAATAACCTTTTGGCTGACTCTATTTGACTTTGATTCCAGTCAAATTGACATTTTAGGCTTTACTTAAGTAACTTTGATGTACTTTAAAGATTACATCCTGATAGTAAAAAAAGGTCCTGTTGTCTTTGTTCAGATGCTATTAAAAAAGGGAAAAACATCTGAGAACTTTCGTCATCAGCTTTGTCATTTGCTGGATAAAACATTATTGCTGTTTTGTCAGTATTCATATCTTACTTGCAGCCCCTGTACCAGGACCCTCTGTGATAAGTAGTGCATATTAATGAAAGAGAGTCCAGTCTGGATTCTGCTGATATAACTTGAGACATTTACCTGAGGAATCTAATTTAGGACCAAAATCACTTGGTGCTTCTCCCATAAAACAATGGGACACTGTGTAGGATGCTTCAGACATTTGTCAGCCGCTTACCCACTGGAGGTGATTCTCTGCCTTGGCTGTACATAAATAGTGCAGACACCTGAATTGCTGAAAGATAGGTGAGATAAATCTGAGCTTTCCTTCTCATAGAAGGGAGTAGAGTAAAATAACAAAAGAGAAAAATTGTAGAAGATAGAAATTTTTTAACCCACTGTCTATACAAAGAGTGCAAGCAACACTGCTTAGGTGATCTTCCAAAGGCCAGACAGCAGGAGACAGGCCCAGTTGTTGATCATGATACTTTGAATGCAGAATTTTACCTACAAAAAAAAGCTTACATCTCTGGCAGTGGCCTTAAGATTTTCCCTAATATAAACAAAGACAATAGAACTGGAAAATTATTTTAAAAAAATAAGTATTCATTGAATTTATTTATTTCCACTTTCAGAAAAAACATTGAAAATTATTAAATCTCAATACTTTTCACTTTTCCCCTGAAAGTTCTCAGGAATATTATATTCATAGCATATCAAGATTATCACATAAAAGCTAATGCTGAAGTTTGTTTCTCATCTACTGCATGCAATAGTTTTGGCCATACAAACAAAGCACCAAGGCTCCAAAAACCAGTCATGTTTCTGAACTGGAGCTGGAGTTGAGTGGTACATACCTGCCCTAAAACCATGACAAAAAAACCAAAAATCTTCAAAATTTCCATAATTTTGATTTCCCTTAAAAATCTGTTAATTTTCATTTACTGAACCTTTGAAGTGAAAAACTGTGTTGCAAATAACAGAAAGAAGTATTCCATTTGGACACTGAAAATTTGGGGTGTATCAACATTTTTTCTTTAGCCGTGGTAGATTCCTTAGAACAACCTAATAGCACTAGTGTTACTGCTGATTCTTTTTCCTTTTTTTCTGGCATAAATATGCACAAATAAAAGAATGATTAGAGCAGATGAGAGTAAAGCTCTGTCTGATTCAGTATGCAGTCCCATGACAAGGTCTATGTTTCATTTAAAAATGATAAGTAGATTGAACAAGAGAACTGAGCAGCCAGAGCCACAGTTGGCACAAGTAGCCTGTGCACAGCAAATGAATTGAAATATTCATGCATAATATATGCACCAAATAGTTCCAAAGTTGTAAACAAATGCACAACAAATAGAGATAGAATGAAACTAATGTAATTAAGTATTAGCTATAAATAATTTGGCTGGTTCTTATGGATAAAATTTCTTCTGCAATGAAGAGAAAGAAAATTTCTGAATTATAGAAAACAGAATACAATTCAGCATTTGACAGAAAGCGTTTAAAATTTTATCATAATAAGAAGCTCACAGATAAGCAAAAAAAAAAAAAAAAAAGTATGAAAAGGATTTTGCCAGGGTACCCTATCTATCTTTGATGTCCACTTTAAAAAAACATATTTTACAAAAACCTTATGGAGAATAAAGTGAAGAGCCAGCAAAATCATGTGAAAATTACATAAAATGTACTGCTGTGAGACACTGAAAGGGCTGCACGTGCTTAGCTGCTTCCTCAAACAGAACACAAGCAGTGAAAAGCCCAACTTAAGCAGTGGAAAGCTTAACCAACAGGAGAGACTCTTAAGAGAAAAGGCAGGTCATTTATTTCTTGATTTTTTTTTCATTCAATGTGTGCATTAGTGAAGAACAAATTAATTAATCGTGCAGAGTTGTGTGAGAAACCATGTCAGATTTGCAGATATTTGTGAGGAAGAGAGTGTTTCTTTGCTTAATAAAAATAAGGTCTAAATAGTCTTCTCCCTGATCAACAAATTTGGGGACCCAGCAGTAAGGGTGCCTATGAGCCTGGCAGAAAGAGAATTTTATGTGGACAAGCCCATTGTTTCTGCCTAGGAGAAGGCTTGTTATAGACTTTTGCTCCAGAGAGTTCACTGTCCTGCTGTACTGGAGTTTCTTCTACTTCTAAACAGGCTTTAGCCATAGGTGAGTTTGCAGTAAACAGGCAGCTGATCACAGGGAACTTTGTTCTATGTTGACATCAAAAATACTCTTTGTGCCAGTGACCTAGAGAGCAAAGAGCCCTCAAAGTGGCAAAACTGCCAGATCACTCCAGCACAGTCCATTAGAAAAGGCCATGGGCACGCAGAGTGTTCACCATCTCCAATGGTCTGTTTGTCCTTGCAAGGCCAAACATATGTATTGCCCAAATAAACACAGTCCTTTGAAAACAAAAACAGTCAAGTCAGGCTACTCAGTACTCCATTAAACTGCTCAGGAAAAACATTCAGTTCCCTAGAAGCTGTGATGCTTCTTACTCATCCCACCTTCCCACCACTGCACCTCTCTGACAGGACTTGCCTTTCCTTTCCCAGGTCATATAAGATGCCCTCAGGAAAAGGCTGACAGGGATCTTAGCATGGTTATTCCACACACACAGTTGGAAAGGACAGTAATTAAAGTAATTTTCATTGAAAGGAGGAAAGAAGAGAAAGGAGATAAAATAGATGAGAGAAGAGATGGCTCTCTGGGTCACAGTTTAGTTTAAGTCAGTGAATTAGGGAAAGGAAAACGAGAATTCGCTTTCCAGATCCCTTTCACAGTCAGGTATTTAGTTCAAAGAAGGATATGAGCAACTAAAGCCACTCTAAGGTCACATTAGATGAATTTTAACCATTTGCTGAGCATGATCACCAGATTGTAACCATCAAGAGAGACCTGCAGGAAACACTTTGAGAGTTTTCTGGGGATCAGGCAAAGAAATCCCTGGCTTTTGAGGTTCTTAGGATGCCCTTCTTCAAATCTCTATTCAAACAGCCCCTTGGATTTTCACAGCAAAATCTCAGATTAGGTACCTGGAGGCTGTAGACACATCCAGGTTTGATTGGTAACAGTGCAGCTGCCCTGAGTACCTGAATTTTAGACTTGCATATTAAAAGTGGGAGGTAGGAAGCAGCTGATCTTTGTAGAGCTCTAACATTATCTATTTCAATGCCCATTAAAGTATTCCATTAAAGAGTTTCAGCCTTTCATTCTTATCATCTTATTGAATTGTCCTTCCATTCCATCACTTCATGGCTAATTTCCTAATCCCTTTCATTGTCTATTTTGCTCTACTACAGTTGTTCGCAATGCTTCACCTCCAATATGAAACCACCTGGATATATTTGTTCTTTCTCTTTGCTTTCAGCATAGTTTTACTGTCCCCTTTCTTACTCTTTTCTGTAAAATCTCCTTCTACGTCGACCTTCTAGATGACAAAAGCAATTTAAAAAGCATCTACAGCTGAAGGTAATATGTTCAAATTGTTTTGCTTGCAGTGGGAGTACACCAATAGCATTCTCTTCCTACACATGTTCATCTATACAAGTAAGAAGTTATTCCTCAGCTGTGACATATCTGAAATCATAATGAAGTCACCTTGCACAAGACAAGGGGAGCTGAACAGTTTTTCCATTTTCTGTGAAACCTCAAAGTTCTGATGGTTATGGCTACACAAAATAAAGATTAAATTTTTTAAATTGTCGATATGTATTGCAAAACAAAAGTTCCATTTAAAATTTCATGCTAAAATGTAATACTCCCTTTTGGATGGGTCCAACCATCTCTGTTTCCACAACTATAACACAGCACAATTTTATCCTCTGGCTGGGTTTCACCTCTGTTTGCTTGCCAGAGCAGCAGGACTCCATGTTGCTCAGCAAAAAGTCAGGCAGGCAGAAGAAAAGAATCCCACATATCATGTAATACTTAAATTTTCCTCCCTCTCTGTTTCTTTCTTCCATCTTCTGTACATGCTCAACTGTTATCTCCAGATGCTATCATGTAGAGGAGAAATAGCTATCTTATTCTTCTCTCCAGAGGCAAGGAAAAGAGCAGAACTGGTTTCTTCTGAAAAGACATATAACTTCTCTCAGATGAAGTGAGCCATCCATAATATGGATGCCTGCATCTGAGTTCCCTAAGATCCTTTTAAAAACACTGAGAAAAAACTGGCAATTACAGAGTGTGAGGTTCCTCTTTTTTAGACATTTATCTGAATCACCCACTAATATCTGTATTTCCCTTGTGGTTGTAAAGGGGATTAGTAATGGTAGTTCAGATGGACTCTGAATGGGAAACATTAGACAACATGGAATTGCTCAGTATAACAAGGCTTTCCTACTTAAACAAGAAAATATTAAGTCATAAATAGCAAAAATGAAATTCTGAGTCTGTGTTAGATTCTGAACCTCTATAGTTGCCTGAAACTGTAGGTTTCAGTTATGTTCCTTCTGAGTTATAGATTCACAAAATTGGAGACAAGTTTTAGATCCCCTTACTTTATGCAATAGCTATTGACCATTTTCATTGGTTTGGCCACTCTGAAGGGATTAAAGTTGACTGCAGAAGCCAAATCCTAGCAGGGTTTCTTGAGAATTCAGTAGTAGATTTAGATTAAAATAAAAAGTACACTACAGGTGAAGATGAACTTCTCAGTGTGATTTGGATAAATTAAATACCTGGAGCTCTCAGTCTCCTTAATGATAAATGAAACCACTCTGATTATGGCTCTGAAAATACATCCAACTTCAATTTTACATTTTGAAAAAGGACACATTAAAATTATTCTAAAATAATTTCATTACCTTCAACCTTTATTTCAGTCAAATAAGTTAAAAATTAGGGGGTGTAATGTTGGTAGACACAGCCTGAAGGATTACTGTGTTTCTATCTAGGGAAAACATATACTAAAATCTAGACCAAGGTATCTATGAAACATGCTAAGTACTCAGTGAGTTGTTCTGCCATGATCTTCTTGAAAAATCTATTAGGGACCTTCCTTGTCACTTCAAAAAAAAGTGAAGTACAGGGGATACCTATTAACCTGATCATTCTCATAGTGAGAATGTTGGCTAACCTCAGTCAGGTGCTTCCAAAATGATGAATATATTGTCTCTTTTCATCTTAAAGTAACCCTGAACTCCCACTTTTTCATTGTGAGGCCTGCAAGTCTCTCTTGAGGAGCAAACCAAAGGAGAATCAAGTTAAGAAGCCTCAGGCTCGATGTTGCAAAATTTCCTCTCCAAAATCCAGAATTGTTTAGAGCTCAATGGGCAATGGTCATTACCATCATATCTAAAGGAAATAATTATGTGCACACATTACAGTTCCTTATACAGAGGCATACCTGTACTGCAGGCTTCAGGCTTTGCAGTCAACAGGTGCAATTAAAGCCAGCACTGCATCACTAAGAGGGACCATAGATTACCAGAGACCTGGGCCTTAGCCCAGACTGATCTGCCATCCTGACTGAGTCACCTCATCCCTCTTCACCTTTTCATGTCTTCAGACTGTGAACACTAAGGCAGAAAAGGGCTATGGAACCTGCTGGAAGAATCCACCCACATTTTGGGTTGCTGATTAACATGTATTGTTCTTGGGAATGGGCCAGAAGCAGTCTATAACATGAAACAATTTTTCTGGCAGCAGCAGTCTTCTCTCTGGCCATTCCAGGATGCTGCAGCTTCTGCCTGATTTTCCAGGGACACCTCTGGACATGAAAGGGCTACAGGGCTATGGGGCATGGCTACAAAAGCCACTAAACTTCTCATTTATAACATGTGTAAGGCATAGGTATATGTATATATATATAAATATATCTATCTGAAATATAATATATGGTTCTATGCAGTTATTTGTTTATATTAACAAAAATGTGTGAACATAATTAAGTAATTTACAACCTCTTATGTTTAACATTCTGACACTGAAGGAACTGAGGAACTGTTTTGGAGGTACTGAAGTAAAATGAAAAAGTAGAAATTACTCTTTTCACTTGTGTAGCATTTTGCTTTTATCAAAATCAACAGATTCCCATGACTTTTTATTTTTTGAAGAGTTGAGAACATTTTGTTCAACTCTGGCCGTGAAACCTTCTTTTCTTCTCAGGCAATTTTTTCCTAGAAGCATGAGGTCCCTTTTGCCTGGTTTCTCTGTGCAGATAAGCCCCTAGACAAATATTAGCTAATTATTTTTGCCCAAGTCCTGTTCCATCACAAGCGTTGGAAGGGCAAAGAACACTTTTTCCTCCAGCACAATGGATCTGGAAGGACATCATTATCCTGGATAGAAATATCAAGTGAACTTGTAGCATTACAAAGCAAATTCACCATCAACACATTCTGTTAAGCTGACAAGAGAAATTCTGCGCAGCTACACTGCTCTGACAGTATTAGTCTTTTTAATCTTTTTTGATAGTTGCCTGTGAACATAAACAGAAAAGGAGAGAGGTCAGCTTGGATCTACAGAAAGAAAGAAAGCTCAAATGCAATCTGTGGCTGTTGAAATGGGTTGTTCTTTGGTTACTTGAAACAAACTTTTAAACCTCTGGATAAAGAGATTTATACTGTGTGATAAACACAGGCAGCAGCTTCACCAGAGTTGTATTTTTCTTTCCCCTTATTTAATACTCAGTGAAAATGTTGTGCACACACATGTGTATGTGAACATGCTCAATTTCAAGCATTTTGAAAGCATGTTGGTGTGTGGTTAACAGGTCACTCAAACTTCTGAGGGAGTTGTTTCTTCTTAACAACTCTTTTTTTATTCCTTTCCTTCCCTTTTTGACCATGGCTACAGGAGCGGATGGTGACAAATGATACATAAAAGGACAAAGTTGGAGAATTTTTGTTTATTGTCCAGAACAAGTTAACTTTCTAAGCTCAGCTGACTTAATCTGAACTAAAAATGCTCCACTTATTAGGCAGGATGGTTTTAAAACAGGGCTAAGTTGGTCCAAGTGATGATCTGTGGCTGGTCTCCTGCCCATGACCTGGGGTGGTGCCCTGGTGCTCCCCAGCACAGACTGGCTCAGCACAGCTCTTCTGGCTGCTTCTGTAACCAACACAATCCGTTCACAAAGTGCAAACACTGGGCAGCTCTGAGATGAACAGATGCAGTTTGGGAAGTCATGAAAATTATGTGAGGAACCCTCACAAGGAAGAAAAGCACAACACTGGCTTTTGTGAGACCATGATCAAGTCTTAAAGAGATCCAGTGCGTGAACCATAAACTATTGTTAAATATTATGGAAGAACCAGCCTCTCCTTTACTGGGAAGGTTTACAGTTAGGTCTGGTAATGGAACTATTCTCTCATCATTACAGAGGCTTATAATGCTCTAACACTGTTCCTAACCCTGGAAAAGATCAATTGCTGTGCCTTTCACACAGTCTTATTTCATTAATAAGTACAGATGCTGCAAACTTGGCTGTAGTAATGGCATGCAGATTAACTAAAGTACTGCCACACCTCCTGAGCTTTAGAACCCAGTGGGAATTGCATTTTGGACCTGATCTGAGCAGACTGTTCAGCCTTCTGTATCACAAGAAGCACAAGAGAAAGCCAGATTTAACAGGCTAAATGGAGAGGAAAAATAAAGCATTTTGTTATGTGCAATGGGTTTCCTCATCACAGCATAAAAAATAAACTTTGGAAGACAATTTACTGGGTAAATTAAAAGTCTTTATGCCTCCCTTGTAGGTAACCCTTAAAGGATGTAATCCATTCACATCCAGTGCAGACTGGGAAAATGAGGCAAAGTTGTCACTTATTCAGTAGAGATTTTTTATCCATGTTTTTATCCGCTCCATGTGTGGAGTCTGACGTGAAAAACAAAACAGTAGCATGAAGGACCACAAAGAGTTTTGACACCATTTAGACAGGAAATCCTTGAAAAAACAATGCTGGAATTTATAAATTAAAAATTGTGGGGACTGGACTAAAGCACTGGAGATCCCATTTAGCCACATGTGTTAACATTGTCCTTGAAAAATAAGTGAAAAAGAATTTCAGGGCACAGAGATTTGTTGTTATTATTATGTATAACACAGGAGTGTCTGTGAATTCAAAACCAATGTCTACTTAAATCTAATAAACCTGTATGACATACACTGATAGTCAGTTTGATTTTGTTGAGTTTGAAAGAAATGTACAATCCTTACAATGTACAATGGTCTAGTAGATCCTGATGGCAGAAGATGAGAGACACCCTGCCTGTGGTTCATGGCTTTCTCAGCTGGGAATCTAAGATTAAGAACTGCTAAACCTCTGACCAACCAGGACAGAGACAAATTGCAACCAAAACAAGCACCAAAGTTGTTAGGCTTCAAAATCTCAACTGGGAGCACACCTGGCAAGGACTTGTGAAAAATGTCAACTTTATTTGCCCTCTGTGGGTGCAATTATGCAGGCACTGTAGTGTGGATTTGAGTCTAATTTCAGATTTTAACTCTTCTCCTGATCTGTTTGGATACATAAACACACACTCCATGTGGAGAGGAGAAACCTGGCAGGACTAAGCATAGAAGGCAAAGTGGACCAGGAGACCTTGTCCTTGGCTCTGCTCAAGAGCCATAGTGAAGGCCCTGAGTCTGGGCTGTAGGGTCAGAATCATTTGCTGGGGAGACTGACCAACAGTAATTCCACCTATCTAATGGACACACTGTTTTCTCTTGTACTGCAAAATAAGTGTGGTTGTGTTGATACCAGTTCTAAGTACAAGATTTAGTGTTTTAGGGTTTACCAAGGGCAAATCAAGCCTGGCTGATTTGACTGCCTCCAAGGATGAAATATCTTCTTGTTTGCATAACGAGCACGTATTGGATAAAGTACACTTGATTTCACTAGGACTTCTGACTGATCTCCTCAGCCCTCTCATCTGGAAGCTGAGGATTTATAGTCTACCAGATGTCATGAAAGCTGCCTGTACTGTTGATCTCAAAGGCTACCAATCAATATCTTGATTGGTAGCCATCAAGCTGTTGGCCAGTAACAAACAGCAACAATGATCTGAATAATATAATAGAATAAATCCTCAGTAATTTTGAAGGTGCTGGGAAGTTAGGAATGGTTGACACACTGAAAAGCAAGCAGAGCCTCACAGAAGCTGGTCCTTGATAAACCTGAAGACAGAGATAACAAAAAATATTGTGAATATCAATGAAGTGTGATGTTCTGCACTTGGCTGGTCCAGCCCCAGGCATTCAAACAGGGGCTGCTGGGGAGAAGCCTGGTGAAAAGGACAAGCAGACAGCAGGCTGGATAGGAGCCAACAGGAGCTCTCCCTGTAAATAAGACAAACCACATCCTGAGCAGCAATAGGAGGAGTGTGTCCAGCAGATCAAACTGCAATCCACCTCTGCACACCTGGAATACTGTGTCCCACAATGGATGCTCACACTCCCAAGTTAAGAGATATATGCAGACCCAGCAGAAAGATACCAAAATGGTCCAGAAGATAGATGACAACATGCAAGCAGCTGTTTTATCTGGTGAAGGGGAGACAATGAAATGAATAATGAGCAATGATCGCAAGATGTGGGAGGTTCAGTTTGGACGTAAGGAAAAGCTTTACTAGGAGGGTAAGTAGGAGGTGCCCAGAGATGCTGCAAAATCACCATCCAAGTAGGAACTTTCACAACTTGCCTAGACAAAGCCACAGCTGACAGCAGGTGTTGGCAGTAGTCCTGTGTAAGAGGAGGCTGATCTCAATTATCTTCAATCAGTTTCTCTGTAATTCTATAAAACCTAAGATAATTTCTCATTCATTTCATTCTGCAATAATTGCTAATAAAGAAAACCCACTGATTGGTGAGTTTATTTTGCTATTTATAGAAAATATAATTACCATATTTGTCTTGCTTTCTATTGTCTAATTGTTGTTTAAGCCATTTATTTTACTGTTCTGCATACTTCCAGCTCAACTGATATTTGTATCTGGCTATATTTAGCAAAAGCTGTGGCTGTATTACAGCCTCATCCACTTGACACGGTTATGTTTCACATGAGGCAGCCCATCTTGGTCCTGATGACTCATTGTCATTGAGATATTTCTGTTCAAATTACTTAAGCCATTTCACATGGTTACTTTATGAGCTTTCATGTCTTCTCATAAACCATCACGTACAGCTTTTGTTTTCATATGTATTAGGAGTCATACACGGAGTCCCCCTTTGAAAAGAAATCTCATTAGCAGGGAGAAAAACAGGCCATGGAAATATAAAACAGAAGAAATAGAAAGGCAAAGAAACAAAGCCACACATATGGGAGTCTGCTGCTATTTCATGGTGTGTGAGCTCTCTCTCCACAAGGCCTTGTAACCACTGATGCTGCTGATGGGATGAGAAGCTGCTACACTTCTCCCCTGTGCTGGATTTCCCTCAGCATAGGATGAGGTTTCATGTAGAGTCTGTTACAAGAGCTGGGATTCTCTGGGAGGCAAAGAGTAAAATTCATTATAAAATGTGTGGCATTGACTTGAGTGCTGAAGCATTTATTAATGACCTGATTCAGACCTAAAGAATCTCTCCAACAAAGGAGGCTCTTCTGCCAGTGAAGCACAATTTGAGAGTCATAGCTTGTATACACAGAGAAAATTACCAGCATAATTATGCCAGTATAATTATACTAGTTTAGCTATACCAGTAAAATTCTCCCTCTGTGGACACTGCTGTCCCTGTAAAAAAATACTTCTTTTCTATGGAGCTCATCTCAACATAATTTAAATCAGGGTATTTATCTTGAGATAAGAAGAGAATGGGAAGTTTGACTGGCAGGATATACTGGGACAGCTATACCAGTATAGTTAGCCATTTCCATATAGGCAGCTTTCAGTTGTTCACAGGAGTGTGAGATTGTGTCTTCTTGATGAAAGCCCTGGGTTTCAGTGTTTTCACATTGCTTCATCTACTGAAGTCAGAATAAATAATTATAAAAGAGAATCAGCTCAGTAATAGGATCTGATAAGCATATATCTCTGCTCAGCAAATTGCTGTGCTTGCCTCATTAGGATTAACCACCCTGCAGACAAAGAAGCCAAGTCGCAGCTTCTAAGGATGCAGTGCCAGATGGAGGTTCCTATTCAAAAAATGTCTCAGGAGATGTCTTGGCATCTGTTACGGAAGAATGTTATGGGTAAAACCTTAAGAACCAGCCCAAAAAAGGGGCAAACAGATGCTGGTGAAGCTTTTGTGAGGTTCTCACAAAAAAATTCTAGAAGTTTATGTTTTTTAGCTGAGCTGTTGCATCTCAAAAATATGCATTATACAGACCCATAGGCTGATGAAGATCCTTTTACCTGGATCTTCATGAGAAAAGCTTTCAAATTATTGCCATTAAAGTTTTGGCTCAACTCTTCCCTGTGGTTAGTCACAGAGACTCACAGCTCTTTAAAGTCAATCACGTTAAGAATTTTATTAGGAGCTGGGGATCACTCCTGCAATGCATGAAAGAAATAAGCAGGAAGGACACTCACCACTGGGCTTTCCCTTGCTGATTTTGCAAAAACCACACCAATACAAGACTGTCTCAGAACCTCCACCATTCCCTGTTTTCATCACTGCCCCAACTGGAAAAATTTTGGGCAGGGACTTGTGAGAAATGTCGGCTCTCTTTGCCAGTTGTGTGCACCTGTGCAGGTGTATATTTGAGGCTAACCTCAAGTCCTCTGTAGCACACTCAGGTATGGACTTCAGCTGAGGTCTGGAGTGCAGTGGAGCAGGAGCCAATCCTGCCAAGTCCTGGCAGGACTGAGCAGAGCAGGCAGCAGAGCATTAGGAGACACATTTCCTCGGGACTTCTCAAGGGCCCCAGAGAGGGCTCTGAGCCTGGAATGCAGCAGGGATAACATCCATCAAAGGAGCAGGGAAAAGAGCAGCCCATGGGATAGAGCATACTTGAAGTCACTCTTGGATTAATCCTTTGTGTAAGAGAAAGCCTGTGAGAAATGAAAGAATGAAATCCAAGGCAGTGAACAGGCTACCAAAAAGTATCTCCAGCTTTTGTGAAGTGGTATTCTTGGTCTACAGATAAGAGGTTTGATAGACCTTGATGAAAGGCCTGGACGACTAAGGACACACTTAGATTTAACTGTTCTGAATTTAATAAAATATCACACTTTCTTCATCATAGCCACGTCAGATCTGACCCACAACAGTGACCACCTGTTTCCCAGGAGATGCCTGTGGATGTCAACTCTCAGGACATGCTAAATTCATCATGAGGTGAGGCATCCCTACTTCCTAATGTAATTCATGATACACAACTGTGTTCAGGATTGCTCAACCACTAGATGTCCCTGCATACTGCAGGGCAAAGCACAGAGGATGAGCTCCACATCCAAAGAAAAAGCTGGAGAGCAAACAGCATGGAAGCCTCCCTGTTTGTGTGCCAGCTCTCTGCCTAGGTGGAGGCAGCAACACAACGATTTTCACTTGCTGACAGGCTGTGTAGTTTTGAGCACACCTCAAGGAACGTGCTCCTTACATGTCCTGGCTTGAATTACTGAGCTCCAGCATGGGAATATTCACGGAAAAATGGGAAGAGAAATCCTTTTCTCTTAAATCTCTGAAGAGGCAAATCTGACTCCAGTTTCTCCAAAAGAAGCTTTTCTAAACCAACCAGTTTCACTGTCCTAGCAGACTGACCCAGAGTGGAAGGAAATTCAACAGCAAAGGCTCTTATCTACTCCTTTTGTTGGATAGGTCATAAAAGGACATCAAATGTTCCCTCAGACCCTTTCCCTGTGTTATTTCTGCCATGTGTACTCACATGCACTCTTCTAACAATATTCTTGTGTTCAGGACGTGTATTTAGCTCACCAGCGCTTTGGAGCATGTAAGGTCAAGGGCCATAAAAATAGGTTGTGCAAATCTGATGGGGTCTGCAACAAATGCCAGGCTCTGATCTGACTGCAGAGGCAGAAATCAATAGATGAGGAATGTGTTTGAGTGGCTGCAGAAATCTTTTATCTTTTGCCTGGCAAACAACCACTTTGGCTTGTGAGTACAGGACCTGTACCATCACACAAGTGCTGGGGACACACAAACACACAAACATAGAGGGGAAAACAATAAAAGTCTTCCCTTTTTTCCTGAGAAGAACAAAGACAGGCACAACTATGGATGTCAGCTTGGAAATGCCTTTTCAGAGTGCTTAATTTTTCGAAGATGAAAGACAGATGTGTCAAACTGGGCAACCATGAAAGGAAAGCTACAAAAATTGCACTTTTGACAAACTTACCCATGAGTACCTTACCCACTTACTCACTTACCCCTTTCCTATTTACTTTCCTAATCCCAGCTCACTTATAAGCAAGTAAGGCAGCAGCCAGTAGGTCTGATCTCAAAACAATTATGCACTGCATCTGCAAGCAAGAGTTCTCTGGTGGTATTAGGACCACCATAAAATTTCATAGAAAGCCTTACATTTTTACATGAAGAGCTGGTATATAAGAGCTGGTACATTAAAGGATACTTCCAATAGTATATCTTATTACTCATCACTGACTCAGTTTGATAATGTAAAGTCAGTGAGAGAAGTTGCTAGCATTCCTTTGTGTTATAATCATTAAAGAGCAACCGCCAGCGTTCCCACACTTTCAACTTCTGCAAAATTATTGCTCTTTGCCCTTTACCACATCTGTGTTTGCATAACCAAGTGGTGTTCAGCTTGTCAACACCTCTTTATGTTTTACCTTCCTCCCTCCAGGGCTTTGTTTATGTGTCATCAGAGCAAATCCACTTCTGAGGATTAGAACCTCCTTTTCCATAGCATACAAAAGGGATCGATAATTGCCATATTAATTCTCAAGCATGAGCTCTGAAGGAATGAAAAAGACCTGTACAATGAAATCCAATTTTAGGAGAAACAGTTTGGCTGATTGCCTCACACCCTGCACTGCAGGGCTCCTTTTTGGTAATGCTCAATGTCAGGTGAAACCACCCAGCATGTAGGCAGGCCGGAAGAAGGTACTGGTGCCTGACCTGTGGCCAGGGTCACTGCAAGTCCAACAGCACTTCCTTACCTCTGGTTGCACACGTGTTGCAGTGCCTGGGGGCTCAGGTCACAGGGTGTAGGAATGTACCACCACCACTTGCCAGAAAGTTTGGGCCACATCTCTCTTTGGTAGAATTTGGGTGCTCAGAGCCATGTTCATCACCTCTTTTGCACCCAAGTCCTTTCCCACTGACCCGTGTCAACAGCTCCCTGCTCTCTGCCTTGCTTACATCTTCTGAATGACTTCACTTCTCACAAAGTAGGTACAGAGATAACAATGAATTTAGGACATTTATGAACACAGCCTCCAGGTCCAAAATTATGGCCTGTACATGTGACATGTGAAAAAATCTACTCAGCCTCTTGTGCTCAGAGTTGTGCTCAACCTTTTCTCCTACGAGGAACAATCAGGTTTGCTTTACTAAGCATCAAAATTGTTGCAGCTCTGAGGCAGACAATGAGGCTCTGACATGCTACCTCAGAGAGGCTGGATTTATTAGATGTGCTCAGACTGTGCCTAATACTGACAGCATCAAAACAACATTTGCTATTCTGACTCCTGCATAGGTCAGGATGTTAAGGACCAGACTCCAGAGCCTGTCCAGGCATATAACTTTGCCTGCTGTTTCCCAGAACTCAGCCAGATGTCCACTCAGTGTCTTTCAGAAGTGAATCACACCTATAAGTGTTCAGTAAACTCCCTGTATTAGCAATGAAGAGCAAAGACTCCTCTGCTGAGCACCTAAATTGCCCACTGTCCATTTGGGGAATCCTAGGTGCCCAGCTCAGGTGGCATGAGACACCCTGATGGATAGGGTAACTGCTGTCATTATCATAATTACATTTGATATCCATGGTAAAGCAGCTTGAACACGGATTTTATCCCTTATTCAAATTGTAGCAGCTTGTTCAAGTACAGAAACTTCTGCATTCAGTTCTTGGTAAGAAAATACAGGAAAGTTGGGATGTTTTCCTTGAACTTCAGACTCTGAAATACCTTTTAGGGAAAACTAACCTTCAACAGCTAAACTACAGCAGCTGTAGTTTGCCTGTTTCAACAACAGGCAGACATTTTTTAGTCTTGATTTCTGAATGCTATTCCAGCTCCTCTCCAAATTTCCTTTTCTGATGTTGCATAGGACATTTGCATAAAACTGAGGAACCCAGCCAAATACTTCTCTTACCACTTCAAAGTCACTGACCTCCAAGAAGCTGGACTGGTGTAAATGAGGGAAGAATCTGACGCAATAGACTCAGTGTAATTACATATCCACTGTCCAATACCACCAGGTAGCTGCAGTTGTGTCTGGCCAAGCCCAAGGTAAGTTTGGACTCAGCACCATGCTAACACTCTCAGACATCTTCTGGATCACAGCTGATTCATGCCCTGCTACTTAGAAACATAGCCAGGACTTGCTTTCATCGGTCTACAGCAGACTCCAGTAGATATTTCCTAAAGATGGATCTTAGACAATATTTTAATACAAAAGAAGTCGTGCTATGTTTCTTGCACTTTTGCATCCAAGCTGTGGGGAATCCTGTTTACTGTTTGGTTTATGATATGACCTAAGGTTGTAGTCAAGCTGGGAGGTGAAGTAAATGCAGAAAACATGGGATTTACACAACAAAACTGCCCAAAAGTGGTGGTTATATTCTGTGAATTAGGAAAACTCCTCTGTTCAGTAATCAGGAAAATAGGCAGGTGACTGAAGCAATTGTGTTTCTCCACATTCCTTATGACTGGTCATCCTGATTAATGTCTCAAAATTGTCACACAAGTGACATTTTGAGGTTTTGAAACAGGAGAGGCTAGTTGGGTGTCTTTAGTAGCCACCTCCATAGCTATTTTAGCTCTCTCTCTTTTTAGTAAATTCCCAGATCACTGCACCATAGGTAAGCTGTGACGTGTGGGCTGAGTCTGAAACGCTGAGTACTTCAGGTATTTTGTAGAAGAAAGTAAATTGAATATAAAATTCCTTTAGCTGGGCAACAATAACAGGTTTTCACAGGACTGAACCACTTGGGTATACAGCATTCCTTGGGCTCCTTTACTCTGTGCCCCCAACAGTCAACCCTTAATTCTGATCTGTGAGCATACTTAGATTGATCTTAATTAATCTGATTCATACTATATTAATGCTCAATTCATCAGTGCATTTCAATATGCATAATAATACTAATAAGAGATCTGGACTTTAATTTGAAATAGATCTTAGTTAATGATACAGACTGCATGCCAGAAGGCCAAGTGTGAAAACCGGGACCAAATAAGCCACCTTTGACAAAAATTAAAATCCACATTTTGAAAACACATGTTCAGGAATGGTAGGTTCAGGGATAGGGATATTACTGACTCACATACAGAACATAAATTCTGATCTGCATTTATTTTAAATTAAATTGAGATAAAATTCTGTGTATGATGAAATTGATCATGTCCATATGGTTATGTGATTTTTTCAGGCTACAGTAAATATTGTTGACTCCAAAATCTTCTCATGGACTGTGACCCTGGGAAGTCAGAATTGTGGCCAATTGCTCACTTTGTCTGAGATTGCTTGGATTGATTTCTGAAGATTTGGGTCAGAGACATTCTTGACCAAGAGCTCTTCACCACAGTTGCAGATCTGACCACACTGTATATCTGTGCTTGAATGTAAACTTCAAATAAGTAAACTCCAGTTAGGATGAACTCATATTCTTTGGCAATTAATAGAAGTTACATTACTGCAACCTGCTTTTTTTTTTTTTGCTGTTAGTTTAATGGTTGATTCCAACAAACAGTTGAATATATTAGTTAACTGTAAATAAATTATTTCCCTTTTACATAGTTTCTTTGTGTTCTACCAGGCTCCCTATATCCTGTCATTTCAGGATGTGGCCTTGACGTGCCATAGCATATATAATTCATAGAGACACTATCAGATGCACTATACAAAAATAAGGATCTGGGAAAAGGAGAGCTCACACTCTGATGACATGCAATTATTTCAGATAGCAAATGGCTGCAGGCAAAGTCTGATATGCTTCCATTAACCATGGGCAGGCATGTCCATTCTTGAGGGAAGACATGCAGGCTGGTGGCTGGAGGAGTGGACTAACTTTGGTTTTGAGCTCTCTATTGACAGTGACCTCATGCAACCCTTTTGAATTTACTCTGATAACTGTGAGTGAAAGGCAGAGAAATATTATCTTTCAGGGACCATTAGCAGGCTTGATTCATTGGCATCAATATTGCCTGTAAGGTTTTGGAACACACAGAGGAACACGAAACAACAATAGGGATGTGAGGGAGCAGAAAGAGTAGCATTGCTCTACAAAGAAGGATGAGCTAGGAGCTGACATTAGCACAGGTTGTGCTCTCATCCACAGCTCTTGCTGCTCCTAATGACACAGTATCATGAAGTCTCAAAATTAGGTATGTTCTTTGTCAATCTGAATTTCTACCTGTTGGCAGCTGATGACCATTTGTTGTCATGACAAAAACTGCCTTTTCTTGAAAAAAATTTTTTTGAGGTTTTTGTCATTCTCAGCTCTGGTTTGTTTTGTGTTTTGTTGTTGCTTTGGTTTTGGGGCAGGGTTTTTATTTGTGCATTTGTGGTTTTTTAAATTAAGAACAATAGTATCAGTTCCTCCTTATCACTACTCAAAATGCCTTATCTGCTGTGTGGCATTTGCTCATTTTGCAGCCACATCACAACAGTTACACCTAATTAGCCCATGATCGACTAGTGCACACTATTTTGTTCTCTGTCCTTTTCAATAGATGCAAACAAAATTTATAATGGAAATTGCTGTGATTATTCACTAAGCACACGGCCTTGTCCCTCATGTAGTTACACACATCCATTTCTATTAGCTCACTCATCAAAATTCTTCCTTGCCTTCCATATTCTGATTCTCTGCTGTATTGATGATGCCTCTCAGCTTTGTGTCAACAGCTAATTTAATTTACATGTTCTTCCGGTTTATGTTAAGGTCACTAATGAAAAATTTGGCAACGTGTGTCAAGAGCAATCCCTGATGTTTTGTATTAGTGTCCTTTTCTCACAGGGTCAGTTGATAAATTAATAGAAAATTGAGGTTATGAGAGACATCTAGAGGTCCATTAGTCCCTTGTTCAAAGCAGCGCTGATAGCAAATCTGGATCAGGTTGTTCAACCCATCAAATCCCTTTTCAAGATGTTAGCAGTTGTTTAATTTCTGTCTAATTTCTTGGGAAAATTGATTATTTTAAAGTTCCCTTTTTGGGTCACCTTTTCTATATTAAAAACAGTTCTCATTTGGCAGTATATTTAGATATTTACCACAATGCAACAATCATAGGTCTGTGCTGCTTCATTTTTCTGGAGGTGAAGTATTTTTATTGACTTCCCCTTTGCTACTGATTCTGAATATCTAAAATGGGACTTTGGCCTATCCAGTGGTATGGAGGTTTCTTTCTTATTTCCATTTTCACTAGAGATCATAAGAATTCAAGAAATGGAAAAGATGGACCTTTGAGATCTCAAACTACTCTAATTTCTTCTCTCAATCAAATCATGTGACATGACATAAAATTGCAATTTTAACTTCTATATTAATCATTATTCTGTCTCCTTCCTACAATGCTACAGTCATATGATGTGTCCTTAAATGAAATTTCCTGTTGCCACACAGGAGACCAGGTTTCCCATTCTTGAGATTCTTTGTAAGTCAGCTGGAACCTACTAGGAACTTAACACCCACGTACAACAGTATTATCCAAATACATCATTTCTCAAACTTCCCTGAAGTTCAATGTTTTCACAGAATCTCAGGTACCTATTTTGGCAATACAGGACCATTCAGAGAAAATATCCACGCTGAAAAAAGGGGGGAAAAGAGCCTTTTTGACCACTATCCAACAGAGTCAGTGGATAATGAAGTTTCTAGTTTGGACCCTGCTTCCTGCTGACCACTGAAGCGTTTGCCAGTGCATCAGGCCAGTTCTTCCACCAGTGTCAACCTCCACAGCAGATGAAGTTTATGTCTATCAGCAGCCAAACAAAGGTGCCACTAAATGAAGGCCAAGCTATAATTGCTGTGCACAGCTAGTGAGAGTTCAGACAGCTTGAAAGAACAGCAATGAGACCAGGAGACTTTCATCTTTATGTCACTGATGCAGCTAAAAGTAAATAGATCAGTGATGATCAAAGTCTTCTGAAAATGCCTCATAGGAAACTGGTGGTGCAAGCTACACTGTTTTACCTGAAGATACAAGGGTGAAGTTACAGTGGCAGAACCTGGTCAGATTTAATCCTACTTGGTGACATCAGGAGTAGGGTTTTTTAAGATAAAGATCATAAACTATGTGCAAAGCAGGAATAATAATGTATATTAAATGGAATGAGAACATGACTTTCTCTTCTTAGATGTGTAGCCCAAATTTTTAAGAAATGTAGTTTGAACTTGACATCAAACGAAGATTTTATGGGTCATTCAGGAAACTCACATTTTCTCATATTATCCTTATTGATGTTAGAGTTCTGCTTTTGGGAGTCCAATTCCAGCCTTTTGGATTTCCATTTTTATGAGAGCTGTGCAGTGGATCACAATCCCTTGGAACCACCAGAGTCAGCAGAGGTGGTTAATGCCCAAATTCCACTGCAGTACAAATTTAGAAGGAGCTGACAATTGAGAGAAACAGGAATTTTGACTCTGCCATAGGGCTAGGGCAGAGCTGAAATATTTCCCAGCACAGCAGTAGGAGGTAAGCTCGTTCCTACTTGCTAAATCATCTGCTTGCCTAATGCCAAAACCAGGCAGGCAGACAAAGAATACAAAAATAGTAGAAAGTAATATGGAAAAAACTGTGATAAAATGTGATAAAAATTACCTGTAACTGGGTGCAATCACAGACATGAAGAAAATGGAGCATTTGATCACATAGTATTCTTGCCTAGATAGCAAGCATCTAGGAAACAGACTTAAGTTACTGTTTTCTACATGGTCCATGTCCATGCACCAACAGGAACGAAATGGGATCCCCAAATCTCTTTAGCCATCAGGCAGGAGTGAAAGATCATTCCAACACTGGGTCTTGGCGTAAGCAAACAGGTACAACGTCAAACTATGTCAAACATTTCTTCAATGGATATTTTGTTCTAAATCAAAGCGCACTGCCAACTAATAAGGTAAACACAATATAGTTCAGTTGGGAAGTAGGTTAAAGCAGCTGTTCATTTACTTTCTCAGTGTCAGGAACAGGAACTCGGCAAGTTCCTTGAACTCGGCATTCTCTTTTCTTTCAGCTTTATATACATGCCTTCACAATCTCCTGCTACATTTTTTCCCCCTACATACTGCAGGCAATAACTATGAAACTCTTTAATTTAACAGTATGTTCTTTGTCCTGCAATTGTTCCTGTTTTGCAACCACATAGATTATATGTACGGGCCTGTAGGAATAGTCAAACAGTTAATAAGGGTAGGGTTTGGCACGCTTCACTATGTACAAATTCTACAATCAAGTCCCGACAGGAAAGCTCTGTATCTTCTGTGGTTCCCAGTCCTGACTAAAATATGCAAAATATCAATAGTGGGAATGATACCTATTTCCCAGAAAGCTGCAGTACCAGTTTTTTCTTATCAATGCATCATTGAAACATATTTTGTTTACAGTTTACGCCATTTATTTTCCCAGGCATATTAGGTTTTCAGAAGTGATCCATGGCTTATTGTGCCTGTCAAAAATACAGAGGTACTATTTCAAATTTCATTACACTCTTATTGCAGTATAAATGAAAGAACTAAAGAGAGACTTGTACCAAATGACTGTATTAATCCCTGAGGTTAAATGTCCATTCACATGATTCCTTGGATCTTATGGTTTTCTCTTCAGCCCCTTTACCTGGGGGTAGTGTACAATCTTCAGGCAGGCAGAAATGCACTGTGCAACAGGCACTATAGCACCAGGCTACCACAGTCAGGATGAGAAGGTGTGCTCTGCAGAACAAATGTACAAACTCAGTTGCTGGTCCTGCAGATGAGATGAGAACAAGAGCAAAATCCAAGATGTTCCTCTAGAGGTATGTCAAGACCAGCAAGAATACAAGAAGGGAAACACAGTAAACAAAAACCACTTTATTTGTATCTATTAAAGTAAACAGTCATCGGTGTGAACACCTAGCGAACCCAGATCTGGAAGGTAAGGAACTAATATCTTTACATAATTTCTTTTTAGTCAAGAAAGGTATTTAAAACCCTTAATGAGGGCCTGGGCCTTGAACTTCGAGATTTACTGAAGAAGAATCTGAAGACAAAATTCAAATATGAATTTTCTTCTCTTAAAAAATTGCCTTTTAGAGGTAGAACCTCAAAAGACTTGGAATTCTTCCTCTGACCTCAGAAGACTTTAAAAAAAATAGTTGCTTAAACCACTGGAATGCACAGGAGCAAGTTTTCTCATGAGGTTCATGGTCAGCATAAAACCAGAAGGGAAGAAAAACCAGTCAAACATTTTAGATGTCTACAAGGCAGAGATTTAAGTTTCAAAGAAATGTGAGAAATTGTTTGTTTGGCTATGCTATTTCTCATATTTCAGATGGAAACCCAGTTACAAATTCTGCAAGAGTAGGTCCCATCACATTGTCTGTCAAGGTCCATCCAATCTGCTAACCAGGGTGAACATGGCCTTTCAAAGGAGAAAAGTGCTTTCCTATAATGCAGCAGCCTCTAATCATGGCCAAGCTTGGGGAAATGCTCTCACTAATTTTCTCTACTAGCATTTAGTTAGCTTTGTAACTCGTTATATCTCCTGGCCAGATTTCCATGTATATGGGACATCTGCCCTGAAAATCATAAGTACCAAAAGCACACTTTATTCTACTTTCAAAATAAACACTCTAAGAAAAATCAGTGAGAAAAGAGGAGAAGCCTAGAGAGCCTACAATTGAGGTAAAAATAGGTGGGAACAAGAGAGAGGCACCTCACCACAGAGTTCATGAACCATCAGAAGGGATGGTGCAATCCTGTTCTGCAGTCCAGCCAAGGACAAGGATGAAAGTTCTCTTCTTTATAGCAGCAGATGGAGAGCCAAGCTCTCCCAGCTTCCTTTAGCTTTAGGGACAGTCCTGCTCACCATAAAAGTCTTCTCCAGGAGCTTACCAAGTCATCACACTCTTGGCAGTTTTTCAGTAGGAGGGATGAAGAGGACAGTTCAAGGTGTTCTGTATGTTGTATTCAGCAGGTCCCCTGAAATGCAAGAGGGTGTGGACAGGAGTAACAGCTCACTTCTCTCCCTGTGATTTGTGTGTGTGTGTCTGATATGGGATTTGCACAGATGCCATGTGCTCCTGAATCTTTGCCATCTGTGGGGAGACCAAGTCTCCACCCCTGTGCTAAGCTCTCTCCCCTTTGGGCTTGGCAAAGGACATGTGTTTTTCCTGTAACAAGTCTCCAAGAACTCAGAAAAGCAGCATCTATGTGCAGTGCCATATCTCCCGACTTCCCTAGACCTGCTGCCTAATTAAGCCTGCTTCACTCCTATGCCCCAGGTAGTCTAGGGTCATTAAGCCAGAGCTAGCTGCTGTTCTTGCCAAAAATGCATTCCTTTGTGCCAGGGGCCATAGACAGTAGTAGAAAGTTACACCTCCTGGCTAATACACTGTTTTATTCAGTATGGACTATTGTTCTAGCTCAGTGATGTTTAAAGAGTTAGCTTTCTCTCACCAAAATTTGTTTTCCCCTGGATGGATCTGTTACATAAATGAGCATATTTACCCATAGCACCACAAGAGACAGATATTTTTACTTTTCATTCAAAATCACTTGAGCTAAGCGCTTTCCCATTGGTACTTTTCCGACTGTGCACAAAGATTGTAGTGATACCTGGAATCAGGCTGGTACAAAATCATCCATAATTGTTTTAAAAACAATGTCCCTAGGGTGTTTATATGCATTTACTTTGGTCACTCAAAGATCTTAGAAATAGGAAGTAAGAAAGCACTGCCCTTAGTATTTTCCATTTAGAAGGAAAATCAAAAGAACTCACCAAATTACAGATACAAGCAGTAGACCTTATCTGCTTATATTGTTTGGCTGTCTTCCAAGTACTTAGACTTAATATTCCCAACAGTTAGAAATACTGTTATCTGTAAAGTGCCATGGACATTTATGGTGCTATATAAATGCATATTATTAATTAGTAACTGCAATATTTAATGCCAACATTTTAAACATTTACATGAGCAGCCTCATGAACAACTGCACTCATCAATTTTCCCTCAGCTCGTAGCACAATCAGCAACACCAGTGAACCACAGCCAAAGATGTCTCTGGACCTGACACAGTCTGGGGGACAGCCTTCCCTCTTCCCTCATCCCTGCCTATTCTGTACTCCTTCAACCATCAGGCTTTGAGTCACTGCGGCTCCTGTTGCTCAGAGCTGAGCCCCGGTCACAGCCAGAGAGCCTGGTTACCAGGTGTGCTTAGCCCCAGATGTGACTCAGCTCCAGCACCCACAGCTTCTCCCTGAAGCAAGTTGTGATCAATGGTGTAGGCAGTGATCAGAAACCTATTTATGCAAACTATTGTTTATTTAGTACCAAGAACAAAGCGTTCAGAGACAAAAGGATTTCAGAACCAGTAGGCTTAAAAATCTTTCTGTCCCCCAGGGCTACTATGCAAAGTAGACCTCTCATTTCTTGAAACTTGCTCTTCCTCCAGCTAACACTTCTCACAGCAGTCAGTCTCCTAAGAAAGTGTTTACTTTGAGCCATATACTCAGAATTCATCCTTAACATCCAGAGTAAAGCACTTCCATCTGAAGGTGCATCAGTGGTAATCAACAATCCATTGCATTAACATGTTCATGCATTAGTGGGATTTGATCCTGCGTGGTGGAATAAATAGTGAGATGCTGAATTCATGAGAATACATTATTGACTGGCTACAAATTTGCAGTGTGAAAAATGTTGCACATGGCTACAGAGCACAAATTCATCTACCAGATTGTAGACTATTTACTTTTTCTACAACTTGCCCTCACTTGAGCTGTGGTGTCCAACTGCCTCTATATCTTAGTCTATCTTATATAATGACTAGCAACAAATTATCCACCAAATTCTCACCCAACACCAAGTTCTAGATAGGACATCCTACACTAACCAGGACAAAGAGGAAGACTATGCTGGGATGTCTTCCTTGCAAACTGAGGTTCAAAATTATCTTTCTTAGCCAAGAGATTCCCCTTTGCCTAGAAGGACAGAACATAGATTTGTCCTGAGTACTGACTCTCCATTTTTCCAGGCTCCTCATCTTGTTCACACCTCAGCTTTTCTTACAACACACATAAAGTGCAGCCCCTCACTGCACAGAGCCTTTTCACAAAGACCCCTTTCAAACTCTGCAGCAGCCCACTTGGGAGGCCTCCATGGTGAGGCAGGCTGTCCAGCAAAGCCTCAGAGAAGACTCTTTACTACTATCAAGGAATTTGGCCACAGGATGAATAAACGGTGGAAGAGGGAAACTTGAAAAGATCAGAGGCATGGAATGAAGAAAGAAAAGAGAGTCCTGAGAGGAGCAGAAGGCTCCCACCCAGGGCTAGGCTCAAAGGTCTTTTCCAACCTAGTTAATTCTGTGATTCTGTGTGATTTTGTCATAGCCTTGCCTGCTGACTGTGCCAACCCTGCAGCATCTCTGTGCAGCACAGGGGGGCTGTGAAGACCTTTTCCTTCTATTCCCACCAAGCTTTTGGCCTTTTTGATCTCCTTGCTTGTCTCCACCACCTTCTCCTTGACACCATTACTCTTGGACTGTTTGTTTTGCCCTGGTGCCTGAGGCCTCAAATTCTCCACATCATTCACAGCCTTTGTATTGGGCCCTTGACAGGCACTACCTGTTTAAGTGGAGAAGAAATTTGAGTTGTATAACAAATCACAATGAATTCACAGGATTTTGATTGTGCAAGTAAGAGGAATGTTCAGTCAACACAGCCTGTAAAGTTATGATACCATGGCAAATTGAAGAGAGTGGATATATCTCTTCGTCATCCTGGTGTAACCTAGATTTATCCTAGAACAAAATGTCTCCCTAGCATTGTCAGCTCAAGGTAATATTTGTAGAGTCATGAAGTGTCATGCAGATTGCATGATGGAGTTGCATAAGATAACTTCAATGGAGTCAGCTTTTTCTGAGCTGTAATACACATATGTCAGATTAGTTTTAGGTAGATGAAAGGTACATTTTTAAGAGCTCCTTCCTCCTGGGATGGTAAATGTTAACACTTAGCAGACTAATCATTAATAAGATATAATTATATATAATAATAGGGTTATATAAATACTGCAAGTAAAAAGCTGGGGAAACCCAGGGCAATGGCAAGCAAGAGTCCCAGAGATGTAGGCTAGTGTAGACAAGGACATGGTGATAAAGGCCAGTGCACAGAGAAGACTTTGGGGTAAAAGGACATTTGTCCAATTTCAAGAAATTCCCTGCAGATATTATTGGGTTTTTTTCTACCTAAAAATTTACTTTGTTCCACATAACAGAATTTGTGAGAAAACAGTAGAAATAGTAGGCAAAATACTGTCAATAAATATCTATAAGAAAATAAAAAGGAACTTCTTCCAGGAGAAAACAAATAAGAAGAGGATGCTCAAAGAGTCAGAAAACATATTAAGTTCTGCACAACTTGTGTCTGTGAGCTGCACAGTGCAACCACAAGACAGAATAGCTTAAGGAGTACTTTTGTCAGGATTTCTTAGGGTGTGTTTAGATGGCATAATGTGATTCCAACACATTTTCAGATACCTGAGCATATTTATCCTGGCCACTGTATGCTAATCACCTGCATATTTACTATAGGCCCTCAGCCCCAGCTATAGATACAACAATTCCAGCCCACACTTCTCTTGCAAGCGGACAAGGTCCTTTTAAAATAATGTTGACACACATGGTGCCTAAGTCTGACTATAGTCAGCAAAATGTTCTAGACTAGTGAGCAAATATTCTAGAGACAGTATTCAGAAAATAAAAAAAATCCCTTTGGGTTAGTATTCAAAATTCAACCTGAGCTTTGGAAAGAAGGCAAAGAAAACAAGGGGAACAAAGGAAAAAAGGAATAACAAGGAAAGAATAAAAGAAAGAGGGGAAAAAAAGCAATAGAATGAAAAGGGGGGGAAATTCTTCAGGTGGAGAAAATAAAGTGTTCTAGTCCTTTTCTGTCTCCAGGATTACTAATTTCAAGATCCGTTTTAAATTTATAGAAGCTTTGAAAACTCATTACTATTTTTGTCAGCCAGTGGCCTCCAGTTTTGACTATACTGATCTGACAAGCATGTGAAATTCTCTTTTGGAAGTGCCCCAAATTCCTGGCATTCAGGGTCATTATGGCAGTAACTCAGGGCTGCATCCTTTTGTATCCCCAGTAAAGTTTAATCTCTTATGCATTTTACCCATATACCTCAGAGATATTGTACCTCAAAAATAAATGCTGGAGGATTTGCACCCAGAGGTACCTGACACAAAATTAGAGGTGGAGCACAGGAGGAGAGACTGAGAAGAGCAAGAAGAAATTGAATGAGAGAAGGGGGTCAGGGGTAGGACACCTACCCAGCATGGGGGCCAGAGGAGGGAGATTATCTGGTACAGAGCCAGTTTTGTTGGGTAAACTTGTTTTGTTACACACCTGTTATATATGTTGCTGATGATCTAAAGAGGATCTTTTAGTTTGAATGTTTTTATTTATTTATTACAAGTAGGCCAAAATTCTACATGTTCAAATTTCTCCTGTGGCCAATGCTGTAGTAAGTATTCTCAGGTTGATGGTTTGAGAAGATGCATCTATAGCTATCTATGTAAATCTCTGTACAGCCTTTCTATCCCTTCTTTACTGGGACAGTCATATTGACAGTAGTGTGGTTGGTTATACCCTATAACCTACCCCTCAATTTCTCTCAAGGAAGTGTTATTTCTACTGTGTAGTACACTTTATTTTTCTTTGTTAACTTACTCAGCTCCAGAATTTCTTCCTTGCCTAGAGCCTTTGTCTGTGAACTCTCACTCCTCTTCCCCCAAACAAAATGTCATCTCAATAAATGTTTACACTCCATATACAGAGAAAATTATGTTTTGGTTACTGGTGAAACATTTCAGTATGTAAACAGTGCTCTCAAAATGTATTGTCTTCCAAGGACATAAATATGTGTTCTTTTCTTCCAACTCAGTCTGCTGGAATATCCACCCAGAAAAATACCTTGTTATTGTGTAAAAAACTATTATCATACAAATAAACATATTTCTCTTTCTCTTTGTTGGCAGTAGCAAAAGCTCCTGTCTTACGTGTCGGTACACAAGGAGAGGATTTTAGCTTTCATTTCTACCCTTTATGTTCTTTTACTCTTTCTACTGCTTAACAGACTGTTCCATCTATCTATCTATCTATCTATCTATCTATCTATCTATCTATCTATCTATCTATCTATCTATCTTTCCTCTTTTAGCTTTAGAATAAACCAGATTTAAAGTAAATTCCCTGGCACTTGAAACTGTAGGGAGCTTCTGCATCCTCTGAAATATGTCTTTAGGCATGTCCTAAAGGGTTTTAGTCCCTGCTTTTTCCAACAAAACTCCTTCTTTGGAAAATAAGTGCTTGACATACTTTTAACCCAACACTTGTTTTCACACCACTGTTAAAAGTGTTGCAATTTAGAGATTATTATTTTTCCTACACATGAAATGCAAATATATACTGCAATAAAGATAAACACTTACTTTTCACCACAACACCTCCTTTTTTAATGCCAGTCTTTTTAGTAATGCCACAACTCGTGTACTGGTGCCTAGTGAAAATTTAGTTAATGAATGGACTGCGTTAGGTGGACACCCCTGGAGTGTTCTGCTGCATTGAAGTTCATGAGGAATGTCTGGGGATAATCTGTCCTGAATCAAATTCACATGTTTTCCTGCTCTGAACTATTTAGAGACATATTGCCTTCTCCATCAGATTAAGGCTACCAGATCCCCATCTGCTCACTATAAAACTCATGGCGGACTCCTTTTCATTTGGCTGGAAAATTCAAAACATCCTTGTTGGGTTAATTTTGGATCTATTATTAGTCTCTGTCAAAGTTTTATTTTGACTTCAGTGTATCTTGGTTTCTCACAATGAGTTCCACTGAAGCTTCCTCCCAAACAGGTCTTCAGCATTAAAGTCACAATCTCTTCTACAATTAATGTTCCTTTGTCAGTAAAATGGTAAAAACTCTTTCTCTGAATTTCATTTTTGGGGTTTGAATTCTATACACTTAAAATTTTTATGGTGCAATTTCATACCTATACTCCACCACTTGAATTAACAGAATGCACTTAAAAGTGGCGAGGATACACTGGTTTGTTTACATTGATTTCATTTTATTTGAGCCTTTGATTGCAGATATAAAGTTAAGTATCATGTAAACCTCTCTAATTATCTTCTGTCTTTGTAAAGCATTTCCATTTCAGCAGCAAAATACTTGGTTTTTCCATTAGGATTATTTCTTTCACTATGCTTGTCCTGCTTGTAGCATTTGATGTCCAGCCTTCTTCCTCTGACCCAATTCAAATTGCTCCTCATAAGAGGTGATTTATTTCTACAGAGTTTCTCCCCATGACGCCCCATGTATGGGATCACAAAACACTTCAAAGATGAAATTCCCAATATAGCAACAGTCACTTAAACCTGACATATATAGTTTTGGAGTTTGATCATCAATGTTCACTAATCCCACACTAGCTCATGTCTAGAGAATATCCAGAGAACAAGGGTTAACCTCTGCAATATCACATTGAGGTTGTTCCATTTGGGTCTTAAAGTGTTTTTTTTTAATGCCTGAATTGTGACATGGCAAAGAGGCTGCTTTGGATAGCAGCTTTAGGAAGTAATTATGAGGCTGGCTGTCAATGAGATAAAAATAGTTGCAGACACCTTTATATGCAGGCAAAAGTCAATTTCTATGAACAAACAGATTAAACATCATAATTTTGCACAGGCCATGAGCAGGAGAACTGCTGTTTTATCACAACAGAAACAGGGAAGAAGAGGCCTTAGGAGTCAACTGATCCAAAATCACTTTGGATGATGCATTTGAAGCCAAAGTTACATGATGTCCCATTCCTGAACAGTGGTATTTTTCTGTGTTTGTTTATTTAAATAAATAATTGCCAAATTTGAGCCTTGCCAGAGAACAGCACGCAAAAACCCTCCCAAACCTGGCTTCACAGGGCAGAGTAGATTTTGATCTGTCACCATATCCCAACAGTCAGTGATGTGCTTGTAACACACTCCCTTCCTTCTAGTCTCTGTTTGATGTTCTCCAAGGTGCTCATAGCACCTTGGATCCTTTTGAATCCAAAAAGGATCATTTGTATCCTTTTTGGAACCACAGGGCGTTTAATGTAACAACCATGGGGATATTTTTTGTTATGAATTTCCCTGCCCATTTATAGAATATATATACTGTCTCTTCTTGTAGTGTTAACAGGCTTCCTCAATAAATTAAAAAATAAATGTAGAAAAACAAAGCATTATCCTTCAATGACTTAATAAGATTTTGCATCATCATCACTATTATTATTATAATAATTATTATTAAAGTATCCAGGCAACAGAATAATAAAATTACACTGATGTGAGCAATTCACACAGCTTTGATTAAGGATGTGTCAGCACTTTCCTACATGAATCCTTCTTTTTGGTGGAATGAGAAGGAGTGGGAAAGAGATAAAAATCACCTGCTATAATTCTTTGTGGGCTGCTCCATAGAAGATGATGTTTTAACAGAAGAGCAGCTTTTTATTAATCTAGCTTTAGAGAATAAATTAGCCTGAAACATTTATGATCCTTATTTTTAGGACCGTCTTTACATTTAATTTGCAGGCCCAGTGACTGCCTGATAGGTCAGTTTGGGAGCTGCAGGTCTGAGGGCACATTTACTGATGGCCTGTATGAAGTCAGGGAAACCAGCATGATTTAGAGGTGATGTCAGGGTTTGCCCACAGCCATTTCACTCATATCAATCTGAATCCAGGACAGAATAAATCCTTCAGAGCAGAGTCTGTGAGTTTAAACCACTGGTGTTCTAATGCAGGTATAACACAAACCTGTATAGGTTGAAGGTAAAGTGTGAAGTGGGCTCTGAGTTACACCATCCATCTTCAGGTGCCTGACATCTCCCCTGATGTCTAAGAAGTAGGTAATTGGCTCTAGTAGAATAGCTCAGACACTCAGACTTCCCAACACAAGCAAGAATGAGATCAGACGCCTCCTGAGAGCAATTCAGGGCTCCTTCAAGCTATGCCAGGAGTTTGCTTGAGCTCCTGGATAGGAAATGGTCCCAGTGTGGGTATGAGGAGGCCTTATTCCAGGCCAAATTTTAAAAAAGCAGCAAAAGCTCTAGAGCACAGACTCCTCTTCTGAGAGTAAAGAAAAAGAAAAAGAAATAAAAACTATTAAAAACACCAACAATCCTACACACCCCAAAACAATAACAAAACATCCTGTAGAAAAGATTCCATCTGCTTTTTGTGTGGTAGTTTAATGTTTCAAGTACACTCCTAGGAATGGAGGGTCCCAGACCCTCTTCAATCTGAGGGGCCTCAGGCCTTCTCCCACTTCTCCAAGGCATGATCTGACCACCAGCCTCCAAAGCAAGCTGATGGCTTGCACATCGCCTGTCCACATGGCTCAGATGCCTCGTCCAAAATGGCAGCATGAAATAAGCAAACAAGGATGACTGTGACTTCACACCCATGTGGGTGAGTTGTGGAATCCCTGAAAGTGTTCAAGGCCAGGCTAGATGCAGTTTTGAACAACCTGGTCTAGCAGAAGATGTCCCTGCCCATGGCAGTGGGGTGGGATGTAGATGATCTTTATGGTTCCTTCCAACCCAAACCATTCTGTGATTCCCTGAAGTGTGCTGCTGGAAAAAGAAAAACCTGATTTGTGCTCATTATCTTCTGACCCTTCTTTCTACTGGAGAGTCTGTCAATAAAACCCATGAATAATCTGGGCTGTGAGTTAGTTAATCTTGTTGATTGACAAGCCCACTTAAATGTTCATGGAGTAAAATATATTGGAAGGTAAATTAGGGTACCACTAGTCTGCCTCTTAGCATTTAACATTTATATTAACTCCAAGTGGTAACAGACAAAAAGCCTGTGTCTATGACAGTAAATTAAACAATCTCACGGAGCATTATTGGACACCAGAAGCCATCATCTCTGTCATTTGATTATGGAGCAACTCCTGGCACATTTCTGGCCTGTGACAAGTAAAAAATTCCAAGATTTAGTAAATCTCACTGCCTACTTCCAACAGGCAGCCTGGATGCAACCACCCCCTCTTTCAGAATGGAAAAGAGTTTAATAACAGGGGATCCATGCCAGAGAATTGTTGTAGGCAGGATTTTAGTGCTAGAGATGCTTCCAGCAGGAGTTTCAGTGTGCAAGGCACTGCACAAACAATTATTAGGTTGTCTCTGAAGAGACAGAGACTCTGTTCTTAAACAGGCTCCAGTTCAGCTGTGTTCTAATACCTCTTAATTTACAGATGGCTCTTCAAAATAAATTTCACGTGCTGGATTGCAGCAATTCTCTGTGCCTATGAAACAGTCACACAGTAGAGAGATGATGAAAAATAGATCATTGAAATGTGTCCTTTTAAAAGGAAAAGGGTGGAAACTCAAGATGAGCAGATATTGCCATGGGAGGACACAATTGCAGAGGCTGCCCCACACGCAGTGCTGCCAGTAAGGATGGACAACTTAAAACCACAGTCTGAATTACTCTTCTGTACTGAGTGGTGTGTTATTACATATGCAACAGAGCTTGTGGGCAACACTGTGGAATCATGGAAGTATTTTAAGCAGCGGTTTTCACAATTTATGGCTGTGACAGATACAAAGCTAATGAACAACACAGGGAAACTGACCTTGTTAACACTTTCACAGATACTTATCCAAGACCTTTTTAGTGGAGAGAAGAGCCTTTTCCCTAAGCCTCTATGAAAATTTGAGGTGAAAAATTTCTTAAGGGTAACAAAAAAAAAAGTACTTATTTCTTCCTTGCATATAAGAAGGAAAACTTTAGCACATCTTTAAAATCTAGGAGTGGAGTCTCAGTAAGGGACAGAAGGCAGTAGTTTCAAAAATCCAGGTATACCTACACTTACTTTGGTGGCAGGTAACTACATATCCTGATTTTCAGGAGGGTTTTCACTGGCCTGCAGGGGCAATATCTGAATTATAGAGCAGATGACTTGGTCCATCACAGTTTCCCAGATGACTCTGGGGATCTCAAGGAATCCCATGGCTCAGAGACTACAGGCAGAATCACTCAGCTTAGCAATGAAAAAATACAGTACAGCTCCTTCTATAGAGGGCCATTGAATAAATAAATAATTGGATATACAAGTGGAAGGAGGGATGAGAAGGAGCATAGAGTTTGGGAGCTGGCCAGGAAGGCTTTGAGAGCTATGCAGGGACTGCCACAGTGTGGGTTACCTGACACAGACATCAGAGATGTCTCAAATCCAGCTTCTTGTACAAACCCAACCACATGCCGCATTTCAAGAGAGTAAAATACGCAATTGCTGTATTCCTCCAAGCCACATAAAATGTGAAGCAGAAAGCAAACAACAATACAGGGTTTTTTTCCATTGGCTTGTAGTATTACTCTCAGTTGAGTAACTAGCGGTCAGCCTCTCACTTTTAGCACCCTTTACTATCTTCATTACAGTATTTTCATGTGAAAAGCAACTGTTTTCAGCAAGAGACATTGGTCTGGTCTCTTTAATACCAGTAGCAACCATAGAAAGAGTTCACGGAGTTAAAACTGCCTCTCTGAATGTGGCAAACTGTACCTCCCTAAATGAAAAAGATGAATGTCCTGAAGCATATGACAGACTCATTTCCCATGCTGGGAAGATGCAATCTTCACTCAAAGAGGAAGAGGATTTTGTTTTCTTTGTTATTGTTCCAAGTGACATAGTAACATCTACCTGAAAGCAGACAGTAATTGCGACTGATACGTATCAGGGTAAGTAACATTATACAACAGGATTTGACGCAGCACACAGGGAACTCAGTCATTTTGTTAAATCTGGGTGGTTACTAAAAATGCATACAATAATTTAAGGGTAGGATTCTTGTCTGGTTCTATGTCCTTCCAGATAACTGTGCTACAGAACAGTTAGTTACGCTCAGAACTGTCAGACTGTGGGCTTTTTCATTATTTTTGATTCAAAGTCTGAACTTTAATGTTTTGCACAATTGTCTCTCATGAACTCCAAGTATATTTGCCTGTGTAATTGCTCAATAAAATCAAATAATGAAGTATCACTGCAAGGAGGGGTGTTGTTCAACTAAGACATCTTGTTCTACTTGAAACGAAACTTCTTACTTCTTTTGGCTAATATTTTACTTACGTTTTATTTTATGTTCTTAGTTTTACATTTTTTCCAATTTTCTAATTTTCATTTGTTTTAAACTGAAAAATTCAAATGTGTCAATCTTGTCTAAATCTCTTTGTTTTCTTGTTCAGCTGAAACTAATCCGCAGATTTAATTTTATTTTTAAAATAATTTCGGTAACTGTGCAGCAAGCTGTATTTTTTGGGTTCAGGTCCACAAGGCACCCTGTGCAGTCCCATCCATGCCCTGAGGGCTTTGGAGACGGCACAGCCTTGCAGGGTGTGAGGGAGCTGAGGGGTGGGCAGGGCTGGAGCAGCTGGGATCTCCCCAAGGTTGGTGCCTGGTCCATGAAGCAGAAACCCCAGGTGCCATCCCCATGTGCTGCAGCCCTCAGGATTTCTCTCCCTGCAGCAAGAGCAGCTGGCCAGACTCATCCCTGGTGCGGTGTTTGGGCAGATTCCTGTTTCTGAGGAAAGAGCATGACCGTACAAGCCTCTTCCTTCTCCTGACCATTGCTTTTATAAATGCCTACATTTCACAATGAGTTCTGAATTATCTTCTAAAATTAAACAGGGCATCTCTCACCTGGCACTGATGTCAGCATGTCACATGTTTACCACAGGAACCTGAGGAACACTCTGAACTTCAGCAAGGGAAAATCACCTAATTTCACTGCTAATGTCAGACCTGCAGCAGCAGCAGCGTGGTTTCTGCAGGTGGCAGCCAGCCTCCCTGTCTCCTGCAAGCCTGGATGCAGCTTTCCAAGATTCACCAGGACCAAATCACCTGGGGCATTCCAAGGAGGATCCAAATATCCCAAGGTTTTCTTTGCAGTCACTTGGCCCACCTACTGCCTGAGAGTCCCTGGGGACTGAGGAGGCAAGCCCAGACCTTCCTGTGCTTCTTCCTCCTGTCACTCTTCCTGAACCTGCAGGAAAACATTGAGTTTAAAAACTCAAATATGTTTCAATGCTCAGATACAACGAAATTACCTCTGTTGTCGCAAGACTGGAGCAGGCTTCAAAGAGGACTTCAGTAGTCTCCACACAGAAATTACATCCTTTGAAATAAAAACATAAAAACACCTTAGGTAGTAATTTTGATATTTTACAGCCATTTCAGTCATTGTTCTGCATTATTTTTTTTATGTCAAGTAGCTAGAAGTAGATAGTCCTGACAGACGATGATGGTTCCTGAGACAAACTGGTCCCTCGAGTATTTCATGCATTGGTCTGTGATTCTGTCTGACTTCTGGAACATTCAAAACACTTAAATGAATGGGGAAAATGCTGTTTTGACATTTGCTTTTAACCTATTTCCTTGAAACAATAATTTTTTTTAAGGGTGGGGACAGACCCCTTTGTTCTCCCTTTCTGCAGCACCTGTTTCAGTGCTGCTACGTACATGAAGTGGCTCTACTTACTACTGGTCTCATTTACTATTTGAGCTTGTGTTTGATGATGATCTTTCAGTGCATTTAACATGCCTTGATATGGACTACGCTGTCCTATTATTGTTTACTACTCCACCCATGCAGTAATAGCATATCATCTCATTCAAATAGGACTTTCTCAACAAAAAGGTGCCAAAATTTTAATGCAGAAATAGGACATTAACCACCTGAGGGAGAAAACCAGGTTTAGAGCACCAAAAGATCATTAAAGATAATTTTTGGACTGCCAGAACTGAAGAACTTCATAATAATTGTAGGTAGAGAGACACACTTTCATGTTGGGCTGTCACTCATGTAGAAACAAAGAATATGTAACTAAATATAGTAAATAAACCTAGGTTCCCAGTCCTGAAAGCTGACAAACATCTCCAGCTCCTTTTACAAGTTACATGTTTTTGTTCTTCACCAGAAAACAGATGTGTTATGGTCAAAATCATGAACAAAAGGAAGAAAATAATGAAACAAAATTATAGGTTTCATGCTCTGACAAATTGCAAATTCTGGTTTTTAAGGACACAAAAGTCTAGCTGCAATCACATGAACAGAGACCCTTTACACACCACAGGACTTCTCTAGACTAATTTCTGCTTGATGTCCATTTGTGGAAGTAGAGCTGTTCACAACTGTTTTAAATATGCTTTATCATTATTTGCAAATGACTTAAAAGTTCCCAGAAGTATTCCTCTAAACAGAAGAAAATCAGAGCAATTGCTAGATCAGCTTTTTTTGTAATGTTCTTAAAGCAGCCCATTTACCTGCAGCAGTGCTTCAAATACAGGAGGAAAAAACTAATAAGCTGTGTCAGAGGGAGTTTACAAGAAGATGGAAGAGAAACTTTTCACAAGGGCTTACAGTGACAGGACAAGGGGCAATGTCCTCAAGCTGAAGAAGGGCAGGTTTAGATTAGATATTAAGAGGAAATGCTTTGCTATGAGAATGGTGAGAGACTGGAATAGGTTGCCCAGAGAGATTGTGGACTCCCCATTCCTGGAAGTGTTCAGGACCAGACTGCATGGGGCTCTGAATAACCTGGTCTAGTGGCAGATTCCCTGCCCATGACAGTGGGGTTAGAACTAGAGGTTTTTTAAGGCTTCTTCCAACCCAAACCACTCAATGATTCTATGGTTCTATATCTCCTATTTTAATTAAAAGCTTCTTAATGATGGACTATTGACAGCAATCTTAGGAAGCTTTTTCTCTTATTGAGTTACCATCACTTTTAGAAATGTGTTCATTATTTTCAGTTTTAAATTTGTCCAGCTTCAACATTTAGGCTTCAAATCTCATTAAACATTTGAATGCTGTATTGAAAAGCCCTTTGTTTTCAAATAACTGCTCCCCATGTTCATCACCACCAGTATGTATGTGATCAATCCATAGTGTAACCTTCCATGTAGAAACAGATGAAATGTGCAAGACATAAAATGTGCTCAATATCTACTGATCACCCATTGTTAAAAGGGGTTTTCAAAAAAACTGTGAACACAAATACATCCATAACTTCACTGAGTCCTGCGCTCCTTTGCTTGGTAGTTTGCCAAGAATGTGTTAACATACCTGTTTCCATATGAGCAATAACTCCTGTGATGGGAGTGTTTGAAATGTCCTGACAGGAAAGCTTGAACTGCAGCCAAAGGAAGCTTTCACTTCCAAAAGGCTGGGATTTGTGAGCTCCTGTGGTGGATTTAGTTACACACGGTGAGCCGTTCAGGCTTGTCACCCATCAGATAATGAAAGCGAATGAGGAGTCAAATCAGCACTGGGACCAACCTCCAACACTTGGAAAAGTATCTAAACTCCATCCAAATTTCTGATGGGATTGGAGGCAGGGGGTAGGTCCAGAACAAGGATGTCAATTGGAGGCCCTTTTCTAAATTAGACTTTTTAAAGCTACCAGGAAATGCAAATAGGCACAAAGCAAAGTACGTGATTCGTCTTACGGTCAACATTTGCATAACACGGTTACGCACATCTGTGTGTATGGGTGTAGAGCAAGCACAGCTAATAGTCTGTAATTATGCCTTGGAAAATACACACTCCAAGGAATTTCCAAAGAGTCTGACCTGGCAGAAAACACAGTCCCAGGAGATCTCAGCAGTTTGCTGAGAAAATCCCAGCATACAGTGGAGCTGCATGGGTAAGAACTGGGTTGGTCAGATAAATCTGATGGGACTCTGTTTTTTCCCTGATTGAACATGAATCCCTTGGCACACATACACACTTTAAATTTGGGTTCCTCAGATAGGCCCATATGCAAAATTGACTTTCAAAAATGTGTCTGCCAGTAAAAATCAGCTGCTAAAGTATTCCTGAAAAGTAAAGTGTCACAATCCTTAAACAAAAGGGAATTCATTGAAAAAAAACCACAAACCTTGAACTTGGCAATGGCCACCTTTACAAAAAATGCTGAGATGCTCTCACAAAAAAAAATCCAAATTTTATTTGGTCTCTAGAAGTTTTCTCAGCTTTACAATGTAAAAACAAAAGCTGATTCTCTGCTTATATGTATCTACTTTTTACAGGGTTACATGGTGATAGACAAGGGGTAATGGTTCCAAAGCGAAAGAGACAGAATTTAAATTAGTTATTACAAAGAAATTCTTTACCCAGAGGTGTCGGGACACTGGAACAGGCTGCCCAGAGCAGTAGTGGATAACCCACCCCTGGAAGAGTTTGTGGCCAGTTTGGATGGCATTTTCAATGACCTGGTCCATAGAAGTTGCTGCCTATGGCAGGGAAGTTGGAACTAGATGGTCTTTAAGATCTTTCCCAAAACAAATCTATCTATGGTTCTATACTATTTCTTAAAAGCATGATAATACCCATTTAATAGAGCTGTACTGAAATATTCGGCCACTGATGTGGCTGGTCTGTAAATGCCTGTCACTATTTACTTCTGTTTCACCTCTGCACAAGTCTTTGGGTTGTAAAAGAATTTAAAAATACACAGAATCTTTCACTTCCTGCTTATAGTGAGCTAGATTCTTTATTAGAATAAGAAAATTATATCACCCTTAAATCTGGAGGGTTTTTTTATTTTTACTCTATTTTAGAGTTTTGATGTAGAATAATTCCCAGTCTCTTTTTATGCCCTAAATTACCCCTACACCAGTGTCTTTCTCTCATGCTTTCTAGACAGTCAGGTTTTACTTCCATCAGGACTTATGATTTCTCAAGCCTTCTTCATTTTGACAGGATTTTGTTTAAATTTGTGGACCTTTTCCTGGATATTTCATCCCAGATATGAGTGAATTTGATGTGATGCAACAGACATCTTGACAATTCTTCTATATCTGAAAATAAGCAACTATTTTTATATTTTTCACCTTGGGAACTATAGACATTAAGATATCTCTAAGGTAGGTAACCCCAGTGACCAGGCAGAGGAAGCAAGGAGCTCATTTTACACTTGGGTGTGTAGCAATGTCGCAGCAAAGAGGGAGAGGACACAAACACCCCACAATCCGTGATGTGTGTGATGTGCCTGATGTAGGAGGGAGAGCTCAGCTCTCTGAAGGAGTGTTAGGAGGGGAGCTGGAGACCAGGAATCTGATTCACAGATCAGAAGCAGCTGTCTTCATTATCCCTGTGCTCCAGCTTTACTGCAACTGGCTCCAAGGAAGTCACAACTTCTGTGTGCCAAAATGACTGATGAGAAAAGACCCCATCTCCCTCTCCCCCGTACAAATGGGTTGAAGCAATTTGCAGTGTGCCATCAGCTAATGAGGAGAGAAAACTGTCTTGAACCACTAAATGACGGTATTATGGCTGACTTTATAAAATCTGAGTTTTGAGGAGAAAAAAGCCGAATGTAATCATCATTGGTGTATCTGCCCTTGTCTTGGAAATGTCACATTTCAGTTCAGCAGTAATTGTCTCTCTGTTTTGTTTTTTTTTTTTTACCTTTTCCAGAAGAGACAAAAAAATATTTTTCCAGTGCTCTAGATGTTACAGACAGATTTTTCCAGATTGTCCTCACAAGAACTACCAGCACCCCCTTCTTTTGTTGTTTAATTCTGTCATCTGTATCATTATTTTCTGCTTTTTGCTGTGCCCCAGATTTACAGTGTTGCCAAACTTGTGTATGTCTGCAAAATATTCCTGTCTGATGAAGACTGAGTAACTTACATTATTTTTCTCTTAAAACACATTCAATTTGCACAGAACCGTGGCTGTGGAAATAAGCATCCATTTATTTAATGAGTAAGCATTTGGCCTTTATATATTTAGTTTCTCTGTGTTTGAAGATAATGAAAGAAAAGTGTATCATGACAGACAATCTTGACTTCCTTAGGGATAGAGGGCTCTGAAAGATTAATTTGATACAGACTACAACATTCATTACAGGATGAACTGCACCTTTTTAGACTTTGGCTTGGCAAAGTTGAAGGAATTAATTTATTTTTAATCCGTATTTATGTCTCAGACATCTAGCACTGAATGCCACTTCCTCCCCATGACAGCTGCTCAGGAATAATTAAACATACCAGAAAATACACAGAGATACGTACACAAATTCACTGAAAACAAATGGAGCAACAGTTGTTTTTACTCTTAATAGAGTCTCTTGCTTCATTATATGATATGGTGACATGATGCTTCCTCACCATCTTTCTCTCTTTGTGGAGTTAATTGTTTTCAGTATGGATCTTGTGTATCAACAATACCTTTAGCTGATTATCCTGTAATCAAATGGAATTTGTTGTTATGGCAGAGCCTACATTTTTTCATATTAGACACCTTTTCTGCAAGCTCAGCATGAGGAAGGATTCCCAGAATGGAGTGCAGAGCACCAGATGAAAATACACAAAGAACTTTGGGCATCTCTGGTACACTGGACACATAGACAGAACTAGAAGAAGCCATTTGTGAAGAAGCCATCTGCAAATAAGGTATCTCATTGCCTGGAAAGGTTTGTTAGCACATTTCAAGTTGGTGTGAAACTGTGATTCACCTTCATTAGCTTGTGCCCAGAGGGGAACTCAGCACTGCTGAACCACAGTGGAGTTATCCTTGTAGGGATATGTGTCTGCATTGCGCAAAGGTGTGACTTGCTAGACTAGAAACCACAGGCTATGACAGGCCAAACACTCAGGTTATATCTCATTCTAATCAAAAGTATGATGGAAGTGCATGCAGACATACCCAACTGAGCTTTCAACACTTCCATTTGTCTTCAGAATAAGATCCAGCCCAAATTCTGTAGAACTTGGATAGACCTTCCCTCCAAAGACTGAAGAGCAAGACATTTCCTGCAAAATTTACAGTGGGAAGTGCAATGCCTCTTTCCTGGAAAGTCTCCAGCCAAAATGTGCAGACTCTAAAGATCACAGATAGGCTCATGGATGCAAATATGGAGCTCTCAAAACTGTGATACTGCTCCTAATTAGTTCAGACTCACCTCTAATTCAGATGAAAGCTTCACCATAGGGTGTTTATCCAAATTACATTCCAGTGACAGTTATTCAGTGTCATAAGAGTTTTACATTTACTTTTTACATTAAAAAAGGAGCAAATATCTCTTCTGCATATACTTTTATGTTAGAAAGAATCTTCAAGATAACACTGATAACTGTGGCAGCACCAGTTCAAAGCCCAGCTGACAGTCTACATACAAACACAGAAAAGCTGTAGCCTTTTGAAAATAAATGGCAATGTAAATAGACAAGGCAAACACAGTTGTGGGAGTAGAACATAGCAAAGATGTGACTTGCAGGGCCATAGTGGACAGGAACAGAAAGGGTGAGACTCTAGGAACAAAGTCCATTGAAGTCAAAGTGTTTGGACAAAGCATTCCATGACGTTAAGATTATAGCCCAGATGTATCTAGAAAAAATGGAGTGCCCAATATTTACTCCATTCTTTCAAAGCTGAGAAGCATAATGGCTTTAGAAGTTCTTTGTTCTTGATTTGTTCTGTTTAGGCAAACCAGAAGGTATGTCAGCAGACGACAGTAAAAGAGACAGCCAGCCCCTTGGTCTGCACCAGTGGGTGCTAATCAATGTATTTCTGTTGATTTCTACTTTGTTACCTAAAACTGTATGTCTCAAGATTCTCAGCCAGCAAGTCCATACCACCAGCAATTCAGGTGTTATGAACATTCAGATTTCAGTATTACCAGATGAAAATAACTCCTTCAAATCTAAGAGCATTTAAGGACCTTTTACCTTACCACTTGTACTTGAAGTTTTGGAAGGATTGATTTGAGGTATACTGTCAAGCTCTTTTCCATAGAATACCCCAAAACAAAAACCTGAACCATATTTAGAAATGTGAGATTCTTACCTCCTGCAGAATTTCAGCATCCTGGTCTTGAAGAGAAAATTGAAATGTCACAAAGAGGACAAATGGCAGCTACCCTGGTGAGGCAGGGGAGCAAGCAAAGCAGTAACAGCTGTGGAAGGTTTTACATTGAGTAGAAATAGAGCAGGAAGATCACAGGTTTGGTTTTGGCACCAGGAGCTGTTTAGGAGTTCTCTGATGTCCTAAAGCTGAATCAGCTGCCCATGTGAGTAACCAAATCCTTCTTCCCAAACACCTTCCTTAATCCTCTTCCTTTGTTGAAACATTTGATTTGGTACAAGTTTTTCAAGAAAACTGGAGAAAACTTCCCATACAATTTAGAGATTTTTGCTTTTCCTGTTTTTTTTTTGCTGGGAAACAAAGTAAATGCTAACTTTTTGAATGCACTTTGATGACAATTCTATAATTCTATGATTTTGTCCAGCTCCACCCAAATCTGATAGTAGGGTAGGGTTCTTAATGGGAATTACTTTTAACAAGAGACCTGTACAAAGCATATTTTGAGGTTGCATGTAGCTTGGAAAGCCACTTTTTCAGTCCACCACCTTCAGAGTAACATGACATTTATTTTAGCTTGTTTTTTAAAGTGCTGCTCAGTCATCCGTGCAGATCTTGATGATTTGTAACATCTGGGTTTTTTTCCAGAAAAAAGAAAATGTAATTGAGAAAATGGTATCATGACTCAATCAAAGGCCATTTTATTGGTCTGCTACTTGTGAAACTTTGAACTACAATCTTCCACATGTTACAATCAGCAGAATACTAAAATATCCAACTATGAGACGCACTTTTCTCCTAACTGCTTGAGTTCACTTGCAGAATGAAAGGGCAATGTTAACATCTTCATGAGCCTTCTGAGACCTAAGATACACAGACAATAAAAAAGATCATTACATGGTAACAGAAATGAAACATTTGTCTACTCAGAGATCACTGTATTCTACAGACCAGCAATTTCACTTGGGATTAGGTGCCCCAAGCTATGTGGTTGCTGTGTAAAAAGTAGCTCCACACCTTATGAAAGCATGTAACCTTACATGACAAATGGGAAATTATTACACAATAATTATATGCTCTTGCATGATCTGATTGGTGGTACCTATCATCCAAAAGTATATCTTCTAAGATTGCTATCAGATGGCTCACACTGTAGCAGTCCCTCCAATAGTGCCCTCCCTCTAAAACCTGCAGTGTGAGGATTTTCACTGGCCCTCCTCCATAGGCTCTCTTTGAAGGATCTCAAAGGCCCTGCAGAAGACCCTAATGCCTGCAAGCTGACTTTGAACTGAGTGCAAAGGACACAACTGAGGTTTCAAAGATCTATCTCCATATCTTCTCTTTTCTCTCTAACATTAAAAAGCAATTCTGTTTGAGCTTTCTCAGCTTGGTCTGTCCTCCAGGACAGAGAATTATATTTTATTATATGACATTTCTAGTACCCAGAATGACACTGTCCTAAACTCAATTATACACACAATTCTGATTGTGCTATGGAAAAGGAATAGTAACAAATTCACTGCGATTTGGAGCTGCACCTATTTGTGTCAGAGGGGCTCATCATCACCACCTGATTACAGTGGGTTGCTCTTAATCAGAGGCAGTGAAGTTGTTAAAGGAGTAGTGCTGACATGGGGAAAGAAAGAGATTAAATATCATTAGCCATTCTGTTATGATATCAGAACAAGTTCTCTGCCTAAGCCAGGTTAACTCCCAGTTTCCCATTGATGCACTGGAGGATATTTTCTGAAGGATTCAGCCATATGGCTTTCCTTCACTACAACTCTTCCTCCTTGTGTGACCACTTTTCTTACCAGTGTGATATATCTAGTCAAGACATGCAGAAGCAACTGGCACATTTTTCACATGCTCAATCTATTTCAAAATACTTCAAAGTATTTTGAATTCTTATTAGTTTCATCAGGGGGGTTTTGATGATTTTTTCTTTTTTCATTTAATAAGCTGGGCTTACTCTGATCTTCCAAAGGTCAAGGAAGGAGTGACATTTGGGGCATTTGCCCTTATTACATCCTAGCATTTTATTAGAGCAATCCTCTAAGAAACATGGACTTCAACTCAAAGGATCCAACTAGGGTCAGGACCGACCTTGTTGTGCTAGACACCATATACACAGAGTAATTACAGTTTTCTCATCCTTCAGAAATTGCAATGCAGTACCAAAACAAAAAAACAGTCGTGGAAGGGAAGAGGTTCAACACAGTAAGGAGTATTGGAGTATTTTGTAGTTATGCAGCCCCTTGGAGGACTAATCCAAACCAATTCAATGCTTTGAATGAAAGAGAGATCACTCAGTTCTCCCCACATGCCACAATGGGGCTTTTCTCAAACCTAAACCAACTCTGTGCCACTTGTCAGTGGCAGAGCACTGTCGGTGCTGTGTTTGCAGGAAGGCTTGAGGGCAAACCACTGCCTTCTTCAGATTGTTGTTTTGATAAAGAACATCACTTACCCATTACATTACATCTGTGTTCTTGTTTTTGGTAGTTAACAACACATAATCCAATTATTTTCTACATAAGCATCTGAGTATGTGCATGAATTATGTAGTTACTGGAATAGGTGTTACTTTTGACAGAGTCACATGTCACCTATAAGTTCCCATTTGCTCAGTTCTCACATTATTCCTTTCCTTGCAATCTGTATTGGATCTTATGTTAAAAGAGCATGATGGTTGGGAGCAATAAAATTCACCAAGGAGAACAAGCTGGCAATAAATAAGAAGCCAAGACTGGAGCTGAAGACAGTGATTAATTTTGGCAATGTTATGAAATGGCATTGAATTGAAGGAGCCTGTAAATGCATTCTGAGAGTTCTCCAGCTTCCATACTTTGTGATTTCTTTCCTAATTTTTCAGAATATTTTCTAAATGCTGAGATGTATCCTACCAATGTTTGTGTCCTCTCATCTTTTGTTGCCTGAGGTCCAGCAGGGATTTTTTTGCTGTTATTCATGAGATATTGGCATCTAATGAATACTGTGAACACAAATGGACAAATCTTCACTGAAATCAAGTTAACTTTATAGTAAAGCCAGAGAAGTTCTGGTGATCTACATCAGCTGATAATCAGAGAGTTTGAGTCCCCATGTATTTCATGTCGTCAAGATGCTGTGGCAGCCCTCTCTGAGCATGTGCCTGGTCCAGATACCTTCATGTTACAATGGGGTGCAATGCTGTTTTCCTCATACACAGCAAGTGGCTTTAAAGAACATGAATTTTCCCTATTCAACCATCAAGAATTGGATTGCATGAGAGGTCAAAACATGTTAATCTTTAAAACCCCTCATATTTCTCTTTTGTAGGATAAGAGTCCACTCTTACATAAGAATGGGGTGTGTAAGGATACCAAAATTAAATCTAGAGCAGCATAATTAATCTTTCACTGCACCCCATTCTTTACCAGGCAGCACCATCTTATTTTTAACATTTTTAGGCAAGAGAGAAATCTAATAATAGATTCTACAAGAAGTGGTGGAATGTGAACTCCCTCCACATTCTCTACCTCTGTGCTCTGCCTCAGCCATGATGCCTTTAAAGCCCTCTGTCCCAGTAGGCAGAGATAGACTTATTACCCCTACAAATTGTGCACATACGTTAGCATGTGTGAAAACATGCCCTTGCCATTATTAATTCATATCTGCCCTCCACGTTCCACTCCTGCATCACCCACTCACTTTTCAGATTAAAAGTGCTTTGGGTGAAGGGAAAATATTATCTCTCAGGGGCAGATTGATGGGGGAAGGAGCCAAAGGATGCTGCAGCCTCACCCCAGAGTGCCTGGGGGAAGGACCATGTCTGTTCTAGCCTTTCGGCTGAGAACTACTCCCACCTTCCCTATCTAACCCTCCTGTTGTGTGCGTCTCTATGGCCTCTTCTAATAATGGAGATCTGGCATCAGAATGTTCACAGATATAATTACTCCTTTACTCCTTTTTTTCAAATGTTTTCTCTTTCTTTGGGGGGGAAGAGTATTTAGTAGCCAGAAATAATTACAGTGTTGGTTCTGAAAATATTTATAGTTGTAGCTGTGGCCTGTGCTGTCACAGTGGATTTTTTATGACACTTCCTTGGCTAAGCTAAAGGCTGTGAGGCAATTAGGGCCCTTGACCAAGCAGATAACATCCTGGATTTGTGTTTTTGTTTGTTCCATATTGTTGAGAGTCATCAATTACAATAGTAAGGAGACACAAAGGCTAAGGCAGTGATGATAATGCTTTTAGGTAAAACAGTAGTGATTTCAAAGGTGTCGTTGTTGGAAGAAAAATGCATAATCTCTAAAAATATTTGATATATTTTCAACAGCTGGAATTCTTTAAAATGCAGCATGAGCATTTGGGTCTGTATCTTCCATGAGTGCAGCTGTGCTATCAGACATGGGACCCTTCTCACAAGGATTAGGAGGATCATGACCTGCCATACAGCCAGGGAAAATGCTCATGGAGAGTACTGAAACAGACTGACCAGATCAGATCAGAGACATTCTGTCAGCAATGACCAGCACCAAAGATGCTTTAGAAATTCTTCCGTGCTCTGGTCCCCCCAACAAGCATTTTTGGTACACCAAGGATATAAATTAAACTGTCTTTGGTAGACAGAGCCAAGATGGCACGGAACTGCTGTGAAATATATGCCACATAACTTAAATTCCAATAAAATTTATTCTCTCCTCATTCTGTAAAAGCTTTCAGACACTGTTTCCCCAGTTACACTAAAATCTTCACAGCTTTTAAAAGCATTCCTACCTACTGCCTAACACTATCAATTTGTGTTGGAATTTCCATAGATTTGGATTTTTGTTCTTGAGTGAAATTTGGAGCTTTTGATTTAGTTTGGTGCCACAAAAATGACTATTTGAGTTAAATAAACCCCCCAAGATGCAAATTCAGAATCAAGTCAACACGACATAATAATGTTCTCAAATGTCAGTTGAACTACAGTGGCTGCCCACATATTCAGTCACAGCCTTGGGCAAAGGTGCAGCAACTTGTTAAAACAGAAGTTTAACTGTATAATCTGAGCCCACAAAAAACCTTCAGAGGAGAGCAACAGTGTGAGACAAGAGTACCAACACAAACCTCTGAGTGATTAGTCAGTGGAGGCAACAACATATTAACAGAGACATCACATCCCCTCCAGACTTTTTCATTATTTTTCTCAGAAGAGGATTATTTTAGGGTGGATTGAAAAATGGGACATGGAACCATAAATATGTTATTTTTACCATCAACTTTATTATTATCTTATAGTTGTCTACACCTACAGATACTGCTGTGTATGCTGTACATAAACAAGCAAAAAATGCCACAGTCCTTCCTCTGAACCACACACAGCTTAATATAAAGAACAGCAACCAACCCCCAAACACATCTTTTCTGGCAAGCAGTGGGGAAAAATGTTACAGAAAAAAGGAAGAGGAAAACAGAAATCATGAACAAAGCTGTCAAATTCCAGTGCCAGGCTCCCTTCTGTATTTGAGACCTCCTGATCAAGGCAGACCATCCGCAAACAGGCACAGCAGAGATGGCTCTCTGGAAGGTTTGGAGGGGGATATTTAGCTCTAGGCTGATGGAGACATGAGGACAGGAAGTCTATATTACCATGTCTTGTTTACTCAAAACATCTGCAGGATATTGTGTCTTGTGGGATGCAGAGCAGAGAGAAAGAAGAAGGGTTGCCTGGGACTGCTACCATTGAAGTTTGGAAAGTAATTTAGAAATAAAGTGTTTTACTTAGTCATGCCTACTTTGTCAATTTTTATCATGCCTCCTCTCATCTGATTTTCAATGAATTAGAGTGACAATTTAGAGCAGCTCTTGAGCACCAAAGCTGGAAGAAGTGGTCACTGAGCAAATGAAGCATCTTCAAATCAAATTTGCGACCAAAAGTGAGGTTTTACTGATGTTCATGTTGAAACAGAATAATTGGCATGCCTTCAATGACTTGTCTGATAGCAACTCAGGAGCAATCCAGGCCCAGACACAGCCTTGCAAGAGTCTTCCTTAGTGCTGTTCTCCATAGGTGCTGGGTAGTGTTCAAGGCAGTTCAGTGCCCCCATGCCCTCTTGCTTCAACAGTTCCTCAGTTACTCATATCTACTTTTTCCTACTGTCTGAAATAGATGGATAAATTCACCTAAGATATCTGTTTTATTTTTAATGCACCCATTGCTGGAGGATTTATTCCAGGTTATGTGGCTGGTCCCTCTATAATAATCTGATCTAACATCCAGAGGCAAAAGTTTTACCAGTTTGAATATAGCCAAGACTGAACACGATTTGGTTTCACTCAGCTCACTCTTTTTTTCTAGGATGTATTCATGGTGACATTTCCCTTCTGATTGCCATCTTCAAGGAAAGCCCTATTGTTTAATCAACAGCTTAAAAAAATATTAGAGTATAATAATTGCATGTCACCCCAGGAAAAAAAGTTGTGGAAAAAATGTTGCATCCTTTGTGACCCAAACTTCCAATACTGACCATCAGCACACAGTCCCTGCATCCTTGGACACAGAGAAAAATAACTTGTCTCAATTTGATTACTGATTTTGACTCCTGATTTGTGCAAGCTGATGAGACTTCAGAGGGATCTAGATGTCACTCCATGCCCTAGTAAAACAAGTCCTTCTCTGGCTTTCTTGTAGGCCCCCTTTAGATTCTTCAAAGTCTATAAGAGCTCCTCAGAGCCTTCTGTTCTCCAGGCTGAACAGCCCCCGCTGTTTCAATCTGTGTTCACAGGAGAGCTGTTTCAGCCCCCTGATCATCTCTGTGGCCCTGTTTCTCATCAACTAAAGTCTAAAGTCCTTCTCATCAGGGCTACTCTCAGTCCACACTCCACCCAGCCTGTATTTGTGCTTGGAATTGCCCTGAGCAAGGCACAAAACCTTGCACTTGGCCTTACTGAACTTCATGAGCTTCACAGGTCCCACCTCTCAAGGCTGTCCAGGTCCCTCTGGATGGCATCCTTTCATCCAGTGAGTTTACTGCCTCACACGGCTTGGTATCATCAGAAATCTTGTTCAGGGTGCACTTGATTCCACTGTCCCTGTCACCAACAGAGATTTTAAACAGCACCAGTCCCAGTACTGACCCCAGAAGAGCACTACTCATCACTTTTCTCCATTTGGGCATCAAGTCATTGACCACAACACTCCAACTGCAGCCATCCATACCATTCCTTATCCACCAAGTCTATCTGTCAAATCCACATCTCTCCAGTTTAGAGACAAGGATGTTGTGCAGGACAGTGCCAAATGCTTTGCACAAGTTCAAACAGATGATGTCTGATCCCTCATCTATCACTGCTGTAAACCTGTGATAGGACACCAAATTTGTGAGGCACACTTTGGCTGTCACCAATCTCCTCTTTATTTTCCATATGCCTTACCATAGTTCCCAGGAGGATCTGCTCATGATCTTTTATAAGCATTTAGGTGAGACTGACTGACCTGTAATTCCCTGGGTCTTACTTATTTCCTTTTCTAAAACTGGGAATTATAGCTTATAACCCTATATAGCTTCCATAGCTACAAGCAGTCATTCATAAAACTTTCCAGTGTTGGCCTTGTACCCATGCAGGTTGTCAGACTTCTTTATTGTTCTGAAATCTGTAAATCAAGGTTTTCTTCTTATTATTAAACACATAAGGCATTTCCACTCCCTGCTTTTGAGACCTACAGCAAAACCAAAAGAATTCATCTAGAGAGAGCAGATGGGATGGTATATGAAGTGTTCACCAAAGAGGGTTAAGTTGTGGAAACAGAGACTGAAGTTAGCATTATTCACACAAATAATGTGTGGATGTGACTGTGAGGATGTCCAGTATTTTGCTACTGAAGAACAGCTGTATTCAGCTCTTTAATGTCCAAGTGACAACTGGGACAGGTTTGCACAAAATTGCAATATAACCAAATAAACTCTCTGCCTCCTTGCTACTTCTCTAAGAAGACAAGCCTAAGTTGTTTCAAATTCCTCCTGGAATTCAGAACAAAAACATAGCAGTTCTAAGGCTGAGATTTCTAGTATTTAATTTCTAGTATCTAGTGTGACTCTTTTATTGGAAAATCATTAGACAAATCATGACAGGACATCAGGGATCACGCTTAGCCTAGCAGGGATTGCTTCTTACATATCAGTCCCTTTTTCAGGACTTGAAATACTTCCATCAATCCAACCATGATATTGAAACAGCCTTAAAACTTATTACACACCAATCTTAGATTTTTTGTTTTGAATGGTTGTCAGTTTATCCAACAAGGGGCTTGTACCTTAAGCCACTTATCATGGTATCCAACAAAACCAAGGTGCTCTCACCCCCAGATTCTGAGATCCTCTTGTTTAGTCTTTTAGCACTGAATCTAAGCTTCATCTGCTTTCTTGTTCAATTCAAAATCATGAGTGGGAGGTTTCAATGTTCTTGTTTTCCACGGAGTTCAAAAATTTCGCAGAGTTCATATCAAAGCCTTTGGCAAAGAGCAGATTGCACAATCAGATTAAATTATATAAAGATCCCTTTTGGCTTTAAAATCTGCATTTGCCAGGAATCATCAACTGTAAGTTAAATATGACAGAACTGTTCTGGTGAAGTCTTAAAGGGAGCCACTGGGTCATCAAGACAGACAAATCAGGGGGTTATAGAAATTAACACCAAAAGGTGACCAACTGCATGCCTATGAGACGACACCTCGGGTGATGTGCTGGCCCACTGCTATGTTTGTCTAAGAGGGAATTTTACCCAAAAACTAGTCCTCCAGTGTGAATATTGTGTTAAGTAAGCAAGTAGTAGAGTGGTGCTTATGGTTACAGAAATACACAAACACACAAGGAAGCAGCTCCAGGCTAAAGAATGAAAGGAAACACATAAAAATTTCTGCCCTGTTACTTTGAGTTGAACTAAATTTAAAACAACTGGTGACACCCTTCACCACCAGGAAGAATGAGGAGATGGAGTAATGGAGGAAATTAATGTCCATAAGGCAAAGGCCAGTGGTTTCCTTTTGCTTAAGCACAGCTGAGAAAATATCATGATAATGTTAGCTTTCATACAAGCAATCAGCTCCAAAAGTGGCCAATTCTTTCTTCAGAAACCAGCTGCCCATGGAAGCTGTCTGTCTGCACATTTTCTATGCACGCTTTGACCACAGCCCTTCAGCACTTCCCAGTGCAAATTAAGAATGCTTGAATCAATAATAATACTGATATTATCACAAACAGTGACAAAACTGTGTTTTCCAACTAAATAAATTAAACCTGAATTGAAAGAGCTACACTCTTTTATTTGTAGGAATTAGAACAAACCACAGCTCTGTGTTGTGCTTTTGCTAAGTGTCATGAGAGGTATGTTTACCCAACTGAGAAAAAGACAAGTTTTCTTTAGTCTCACACACAAAGGATAAAGATGCCAAAATAAGTCCTGCCAGAAGCAGCCACAACTGTCACTGGAGTAAAGGAGACATACAGGAGTTGCTACAAAGGCTCTGTTTTGCCTAAAGATTTTAGGCACAGGAGGATGATCTTGGCAGAAAGCATCTCTCTTGGAAACAAACAGTGGAAACAAAGGTAGCCATGAGAATAAAAATGCCTGTGACTGGGATAATTTGCAAATGCTGGTAAAGACAAATCTATTTTCAGGAAAGGGAGGGGACAAAAGAAAGGGATGGGAAACCTTTCATGTGAAAAGAGATTGAAATGAGCACGTGCATGAGAAAGGAAAAGAAAAAAGAGCACTCAACTAAATTAAAAGGTAGGATATTCAAATCCACCCAGAGAACTTCCTCTTTTCCTGGGCAATCAAACCATGGGGTCCAAGTCTGCAAGTCTGCCTTGAGACCTAAAATGCAAAAGCCTCACTTGCTTGTATATTTATATGCCTAACAGTAATAAGTGGAATTTCATAAGATTGAAAAGCAGCAAATTTTAGAAAGACAATTTAATGGCCTGGTTTTAGAATGAAGCTAATCTCTTCTTTAAGAACAGAGAAGATTTTTGTGTCTTCATCTTTGTAGCACGGGGCTGAGAGTGCAGACTATTTCACATCAACATATTGCAAGGGTTTTCCACAACTTCCTTGAGAATAAGGCATCTTGGTTTGATCTACCACTGTGTAAATGTTTTTTAGTTCACTAATTCTTCTGAAGCCATCACAGAAGTAATTTTTTTCCCAGACATCTTCCAACCCAAATTCATTCTGGCAGCAGGCAGCTTTTCTAATAAAATTTAAGAACATTTCTTAATGAGGAATCATTGTGATTCAAGAGAAATAGGAGCATTTTGAAAATATCACCCAATAAATGTTATTTAAAAAATCACATTTGCTTAGTTCATTATCTTCTGCAAGTCAGTAAAGTTGAAGGAAGTTGGGGAAGAGTTTGGCACTTCCCAAATAATGCTTTTTTCCCCAAGTTCTTGATAGCTGGTGAAAAGGAAAACATTGCATGAGATCCAGATCACATCCAGTCAGTCCGTATGTACAGTCCATCTCAGTCCATGTGTACAGAACTTTTGAAAAACCACATGAGCTCACAAATATGGAAGAAATGCAGCAATTGGGAGCAATACAGATCTCTGTCCTGTGCCTATACCAGGAGCAAAAATATAAAATAAAATCTGCTGACCAGAAAATTGGGTAATTCATCATCCTCTCTCCTACCTGCATTTTTCCACTGATGAACTTTCCTGTGCCATACACAGCCTTTCTAGACTGCCTTGGAGAAGACATCTTGGTGTGGTGGTGAATTGGATGTCAAAGTCTAGTTTATTGGGATCCTGTAATGTCAGAGGGAGTGGTTGGTTGGTTGGTTGGTTGGTGCGTTGGTTGGTTGGTTGGTTGGTGCGTTGTTTGGTTGGTTGGTTTTATAGCTGACATCATTGCATGGTTCTGAGAAAAGCAGTCCATAGAGCAGGAATTTGGACTGTACAAAGTTAGGGCACATCTTTAGAACCAGCATCCTCTGTGCCCAGTGATATTCACCAAGTATTAAGTCCATTAAACTGTAGGGAAGCAAACAGAAGAGAATATCTACAAATATAGCATGTAGTTCTATAACCTTCTTGTTCATTGCTTGAATTTTCTTAGTGCAGAAGACAGAATAGTCACTCTATGCCTAAAATATTAAGTAGAACCCAAAAGCCTTGACCCTATGCATCAAAACTCTCTTTACAATTCTTCATTTCCTTTGATGTCCAGCGATCATTTGCAAGAACATTTTTAACCAGTTCATTTCATATCAGACATACAACAAAACTAACAGACCTGTTAGTGCTGCTCAATTTCATCAGCTTTTTGGATCTTTATTGCCTAAACTGAATATATGTGAGTAGAATTCCACTGTAGATTTTTCTGCTTGGTTTTTCACCCTGATTTGGTATTGAGTTTTGCCATCCAGTAGAATACCATCTAACAATATCCACAAAAATGAAGTCCATGAATTTCACTATTCAAAATAAACAAAAAGTTATTATTTCCTTTAATGGCATGTTACTATATATATGTATTTTTACAAACACAGGCTTACATGCAGATTTTAAAAAATTAACCATTTCCTTTTAGGTGATAAACAAAAATTCAGCTAAACTGCTTAGTCACTACTTATTGGATGTGCAAGGGCTGGTTCCTACTGCTGCTTCTCCTCTGCTGAAACCACGGACATTATCAATTCTCAGGTTATAAATGAGTGGGTTTGCTTTTCCACATGCCAGCTCACTTTGCTACCCCAACAGAATGTACAGCAGCTGATTATGTGGCCACCAACAGTGAAAGGATTTTATTTGTTTTGTCTTATTAGCCAGAAACTCTGTGACTCCTTCCCCTGCAGCTGAGCCCATCCCTGACCCCACTGGGGCTGCAGCGCAGGAGGGGAGCCCAGGCCTGGGCAGAGGGGAACTGAACAGACACTTGAAGAGCTGGGCTGGCACAGAATGATAGGACTGATAGGACCCTTCCCTGACTTCTTGTTGCCCATTTTGGTCATGTGTCCTTTGAGGAAGGCAGGAATGAGATCAGAGAATGTTTGAGGGACCTGATGAATAATAGTAACAACAGAGTAACTTTGGGAAAGTTACAAGGCCAGATTTCCCCCCCCCCCCGCCCCCCCCAGATTTACTTTCTTTCTTAAAAACAGATTTGTAAGACTAGTCCTAAATTTAGTCTCTCTATATTATTTAAGAAAACACACCTCTGGTAATTGGTCCTAGGTCATCCTTCTAATTTTCTGAATATGAAATGCCTTAGTTCAACCCAGTAATAAAATTCAACTCAACATGTGTCACCAGAACATAAGTTTGAAAATAAACAACAGGGTTGAAGATTTAATGTACTCTCAACAGCAGTGAATACTAGTGCTTTAGAGATTTAACTATTAGTTTGGACATCTTAAAAACAGAAGTGGTATCCTTGGAGTGAGGAGAGAAAAAACACCTATTGCCTTTTTGGAATCACACCTGAAAATCAATGAAGTTTTGTCTTTCTAGTGTCAAAGACGTTTTTGGAAGTGGTTGATCTCATGGCAGGAATCTCAGCTTTGGAAAAGGCTGGAGTTCTTCAGGGTGTGGAAGTCCCATCTGCTCATGTCCCCATTTGGTGAGAGCTGATACCCCAGAGCAGAGCCAGCAGAGGCTGTGGGGTGAATGCCACCCTCAGCCAGCAGATTCCCTGAATCCCCTGGCAGCAGCTCCCACTGCATCAACTAAGTGTTCACCAGAGCAAAGAGTGCTTATGAGCAGGGCACGGGTGCAGAAAGCTGCAGCTGCCTCCAACCACATCAATAAGGGCCTGCTGGGATGTTTTACTGTGCCCCACATCAGTCACCTGTTTCTGAAAAGGACATCCTAATGGCTCCTAGAAAATGGATTAAGGTGCTTCTTGATAGCATCACTTCCCCCATTTCAGCTCTGGCCTGGAGGCATGAGTTACAGTTAATTATGTTTGCCATGGTTTTGCTCTATTATAGAAAGCAGTTGTGCAACCAAACTTCTGCTTTGTTGTTTGGAAGAAGCATTTGGCTGCTGTCACCAGGTTACAGCCAGGTTGTGCATGGAGAGGGCAGTAAAAGTGTGATATTAATGTGGTGGAAAGGTGTGATGCACAAAGGAATCTATTTCTTTTGCAGCCTTCTACTCGTGCTAACATCATCTGATTTAAAATATGGCACTCATCCTTTATACCCTTCTACTTGTGTATTTGCATTAATTTCACTAAACACTTATCATTAAGGCCACAGTTGGGTTTGGTAATGTCAGTTAAAGCATTGGTGTGTCATTGTTTGTAAATCTATCTGCCTTTTATCAAATCTATCTGTCTTTTATCAATTAGGTTTCAGATGTCCTGGGCCAATTTGAGGCCAGTTCCTGGAGCCCTGCCTGTCCTCCTCACAGATCAGGAGCTGGGCATGTACTGCCAGATGGACCCAATATTACATTCAGTACCAAAACCAAATGTTGTATTAAGAACAATGCACAAAAGGAGGTGCTTCATCAGGAGATGCACACACCATGATCCCCAGATAACACTCTTATTGGCAGATATTTCTGCAAGGCTTAAGCTGAAAGAGCAGAGCAAGTTCTGTAGGTACAAGAGAGGAAGAGAAAAAAATCAAAGTAAACCAACATTAGAGATGGTGTTTGCCAGCCCTGTGAAGACCCTTTGAGAAGCCTGGATGCCTCAAACCAAAGGGATCTGTGTCTGCTTCATGGCACTCACAGCCCTGTTTATCCTGAGGCACAAGCTGACCTGCAGTTACCTCAGGTGGCAGCTAAAAGATAAAATAACCCATGGATCAGGCACATGGGCTGGGAAAAAGTCTGTGATGAGCAGCTGGATGGCTGCCCTACTCTCATCAGGAACTGCCATTTTTCCAGGGGGCATCTGATGATGCTGCTTGTTAACAGTTCTGTCCCCCAGTAATTAGTGTCAAGCACAGCAGTCATGAATGGTCATTCCTTACCCATCACCCTTGAAATGCATATTTTTTATTTAAAAACTGATTTAAGCTGTTTAGGGAGCACTTTGACATATTTATTTTATATAGTTTCTTTGGGGATAGGTTTAAGTAGTTTAAGTCATATGCTAATTTGAATCTATTTTCTGCGAGAATTTGTGTCATATGTTACTTGTTTTCTTCATCAATTAGACCTGAGGTGAGGAAAAAGTACAGATTATTACTAAATTTCTCAATACTGAGTTCAGCTGTGTCTGAACTGAGTGATCAAAAAAGGTAGCATTCAGATCCTCTGGTATTTAAAGGGCATTTTAACTGTCAATGAAGGAAGAAAGGGAAAAAGAAATACTATCTTAATTTTTAAAAACCTGTCTTTTCCTTAGTCCACATGATTCATCACCTAGGTATATTGTGCTTAATAATGAGACTATTTTTTTTATAAAGCAGAAGCAGTATTGCTATATTTTCTTCAAAACACAATGACTTTTTTATTAATATTACATAGGCTTCAGCTGCCCATTTGAAACATCACTGCAGAGAGCAGATATCTGCTATAATTCACCATAACACCAGGTAATTCCTATTCAGAATATGTGATTTATAGCTAAGAGGCCTGGCAGCCTGTTGGACTAGGAAGAAGCCAAACTAAACTCAGCAGAGTTTGTGCAAATTGTTAACTTATGGGACTGTATGAGTCCCTGGGATCATTTCCCCCTCTACTTTGCCCTTTTTAGTTACTGCTTTTTTGTTGTTGTTGTGGTGACTTTTTCTTTTTGTGAGCTCCTTAAATTTGGGATCAAGATTTCCTGGCAGCTAACACAGTGCCCATCAACACCCAGGCTCCCCTTGAGTCCCTGCAGCGCTACCAAACCATGGAGCTGTAATAACCCCCTGCCATGCCAGAAGGGCATGCTATCAAAAGCTTTCAAAATGCTTTAAAAAGGAACAAACAATGTTACTGAGGGGAGGAATGGGCCACAGAAACCTGCCAAGACTGCCCAGCGATAGAGCTGGGCTCAGAACAGGCTGCTGCTCCAGTGTGCGACAGCCACTGGGCTCTGTTTGCCTCCTGCAAGGAGATAAAAGCAGCAATTCATCCTGGAGACAGAGTGCAAGAATCACTCCCCAGCAAGTCCACAAGCACAAAAGTGATTTGTTTCAGCTGCCTCCCATGATTGCTTTTGCTAGAGCAAGGGCATGTTCTCCACTTTTACAAGTGCCTCTGACTCATCACAGGCATCAAAACACACTGAAAACCATTTCTTTAAAAATTCTACATTTATATATATATCACTGAACTGTGCTCACTTATTTGTGCACTGACCAATCCTTTTTCCCTGCAGTAGTCACAAAGCCAGAGGGACCAGATAGGAGAGAAGAGTAGATCAGAGCTAAATCCATCAGGGCAGTGCTCCAGCAGATGCTTTGAATGTAGTGAAAATGAAAACTATACAAAACAGGGATAATTGACCAGAACATTCTTTTAGTAGACTACAAAATAATCTATTCCAAAGACTATCCTTTTTAAAAATTTGTATCATGTGGGAAGCTTTTCTTTGTTCTCTTCTGATACTTTCAATCAGATTAATAATGCCTCTTCTTGGGGGCAAACCCAAGCTACACTGAAAGTATTTTAATGGACCTAAAAGGAAACTTTTGCCAAACTCCACTGAGAAAATTTCAGAATACTTAGCTTTACTTCTATTTGGGATTAAACAATTCCTGTAGCTAACTCCTGAAAAAAATCCCCTTTCTCAGCTGTAGTGCCAGGCAGAGGGTACCTCACTGCAGTTATGCAGGAGTCACTTCATTCAGGACATGAATTCACATTTTGGCTTTCTGCATCTCTTTCAGCCATCAGCAGAATTACAGCCATATACCCACACAATGCCAGGCAATTGTTCAGAAGGGGGAAAAATACTGGTGCTTAACAGAAGAAATAAAAGTGATGGACTATCAGAAGCCAGCTATACTTGCTTTGGATTATTATCTTTGCTTTCTCTCTAATTGCCATTAGCAATGGCACTTGGTCCCAACCCCAGTTTTTTATCTCTTTGTAAGGTGGCACTTTCAGCAAGATGCCAGATTTTCCTCTTCTATAATGCTGGAAAACTGAGATGCAGGCAGTCCTCAGGCTCTCCAATTGAGCAGAAACAAAGCTTGCATCTTTGACTGGATTATGACAGCCAGACAGTGACTTCTTTTTCTTGTAAGTTATTTTTTGATCCTGGCAAATTAGCTACATGCACTAGGGAATAACATTATCAGGCAATCATTTGATTTTGACTACTATAAGGTGTGGAAGTCACACAGTAAGTTAAAAGCTGAACAGTGAAAATGATCATTAGAATTATTTTAAACAGATTAAGCTATTGCCAGTCACTCATTCTCTCTGAATTGAACAAAGCTTTAGTGACTGTTTGAAGGAGCAAAGGACTTCAAAATCCCCCATCTTTTCCTTGAGTAACTTAAATGAAATCTGAGCTGGAAGATAAGGATGTTGCAAAAAGACACCTCTTCGTATAAGCAGGAAAGACTTGAATGGGTTAAGCCATATCTGGCTGAGTCCCAACAGACATAAAAATCACCTGTGCCTGCTCTGAAATAAATCAGTGTCCTTTTCTGCTGCTGCCGTTGTCTGGAAATAATGCAAATGCAATGGGCCTGCAGTGACATTGTGCCGCACTCGAAGGAGACACATAATAAATTGTCCCCTAATACTGTTAAAGAGACATTTTCGTCTTACTCAGTAGCTTTTGAGGTTGAACTGTGCTACTTACTTGTTGAGGATTGTGATATGGTGTCATGCCATTCTGCTTTATTATTTGCTTAGCCTCTTATTGCTTATATGCACATTTTCTTCATGAGTTTAAAAATGCATTTTGCTGCTTATGCTCAATGATAATGTTTGCTGGCTTGGAGGGGAAAAAGCAGGGAGTTTTCTTTCCACTTTGTTTCTGTTGTTTTAATCATTTCTTTCCAACAGCAGCTGGAACAGATCGTAGATCCATATGATTTGGTTCTACTGCATTCATCACTTGGAAAAATGCACAGCTGTGTTAAAGGAAGACAGAAAGAATTTGTCTGCCCAGCGGGAAGCTATTGCTGTTCCATAATTGTTTGCTAAAAGGAAGCTGGAATAAAAATGGAGTTAAATGGATATCAGTGTCAATCCAATCCATCAAAATGAGTTTAACTGACTGGGGAGTTGCAGTTAAGTAGCTGGATGTGAAAGCTGGCAAACCTAAGATGAAAGGAAATAATTAGCTACTTTAAATATTTTGCATCTTTAAAATTATATCTGATTGCATCATCTTCTACACACAAAAAAAAATTTATGTAACTATCAGCAAGACATTTCTTAATATCCAGGGAATAAAGTCAAAGCAGAAAAACCAAATTAGGACAGAGGTAAGCAAAAGCTTAAACTATAGCACATAGTTGTATTCGGTTTTGTTTTGGTTGGTTTTGTCATAAAATTCCCCAAATGCCCAGTTCTATCCTAAAATTTCCCTCTATTTTGTGCCAAGTTGAGTAGATGAATATTTGTGTATTCTTACAGAGAAACAGCTCAGGCACTGATCTTGCTAGAAATTTACGTATTAAAAAGGAAGGAAGGAGAGAAGGGAGAGAAGGGAGGGAGAGAAGGGAGGGAGAGAAGGGAGGGAGGGAGGGAGGGAGGGAGGGAGGGAGGGAGGAAGGAAGGAAGGAAGGAAGGAAGGAAGGAAGGAAGGAAGGAAGGAAGGAAGGAAGGAAGGAAGGAAGGAAGGAAGGAAGGAAGGAAGGAAGGAAGGAAGGAAGGAAGGAAGGAAGGAAGGAAGGAAGGAAGGAAGGAAGGAAGGAAGGAAGGAAGGAAGGAAGGAAGGAAGGAAGGAAGGAAGGAAGGAAGGAAGGAAGGAAGGAAGGAAGGAAGGAAGGAAGGAAGGAAGGAAGGAAGGAAGGAAGGAAGGAAGGAAGTGTCGGAAGGAAGTGTCGGAAGGAAGTGTCGGAAGGAAGTGTCGGAAGGAAGTGTCGGAAGGAAGGAAGGAAGGAAGGAAGGAAGGAAGGAAGGAAGGAAGGAAGGAAGGAAGGAAGGAAGGAAGGAAGGAAGGAAGGAAGGAAGGAAGGAAGGAAGGAAGGAAGGAAGGAAGGAAGGAAGGAAGGAAGGAAGGAAGGAAGGAAGGAAGGAAGGAAGGAAGGAAGGAAGGAAGGAAGGAAGGAAGGAAGGAAGGAAGGAAGGCTCAAATAATTTTCCTGCGAGCTGGTGCCCCAATTCTTTTGCCAAAAGAGGATAGTATGGGGCTGAGAACAAGTGCCTGTGTAGAGCAGATCTGTTAATATTGCAACCCATTCCCCATTCAGCTTTCAGGATCCAGGCTATTGTAAATTAATAAAAAACCTGTCTGTCTTGGCACCTTTCTGCCTCATTTTCATGTGTGATCACAACAGAGAAAGCAGAGACAATGAAAACCACTGAACCAGAGTAGTGAAGGAGGGATTTGGCTTCGGGTGTCAGTGCTGTAAAATTTGTAAGCAATATGGTTAGAGCCATTAAGTCATCTTCTGCACATCAGGGTTTTGCAGGGTAGAGAGAAATAGCTGAGTAAGGACTAAAGCTTCAGTGTTCTTTGGAAGCAGCTGTGTTTTGGGCTGACATTCCTAGATCATAATGTTAGAGGAAACATATGTTTACTATTTAGCCTGACCATTGTAGTCCACAGACCACAGAACTTGCTTGGTTGATTCCTGCTTCAAGCCCCTGATTTAGGATTGAATGGTAGTTTTTCAATCTGTGGTCCATGAACCTTGCAGAATTATGTCCCTAGAAAGCACATAACTTGCCATTAGAAAAGGCTTTTAAATACACTATACAATTGTGTATCATGTCCCATCCCTGTAAATGTGCAAGGTGTGGTTAGATGGGACCTTGAGAATGTGGTTTAGTGGAAGGTGTCCCTGTCCATGGCAGCAGGGTTGAAACTAGATGATCTTTAAGGTCCCTTCCAGCCCAAAGTGTTTTATGATTCTATTATTCCCCTTGGGAAGTCCACAGGGGTTCACATATCAAAGACAACCTGAGACCACATACTACAGCACAAATCCATTTAATGTCTCCCAATATTGACCTGAAATTTTGCACTCCTACACCAAGGAGTCACTTAATGCTATGTTGGTTTCAATTGCCATATCTGTAGTCCAATTACACCTTGCTTCAAATGCCAGATATTCAATCTGCTGTATCTTTTTCTGTCAGACTGAAGAACTCTCTGTAATCATGTTCCTGCTCCCCAAGGAGGTACTCATAGACCAGCAAAATGACCCTTAAAGCCCTCTATAAGTTAATCAGACAATGCTCCTTAAAATTTTCTCAATAAGTCATGTTTCATAATTCCACAAAGTTTCTCAGTTCTCTTCTCTGAATGCTTATTAATTTATCTGTCACTCCTGAAATAGAGCAGTGGATACAGCATTGCTGTGGGTGATGAGAGGACCATTCACATACAGCAGCAAATGATGCTCTCCACATCAAAACACTGATACTCATATTTACATTTCTAAATTAGCATTTCTGGTAAAGTAGCTGTAGTTCATGTCCATGTATGATCTTATATGAACCATAAGTCTTTCTAAGACCTACACTTTCCCAGGACAGTCCTCATGCTGCAGAAACTACCTGCATTCATTGCTCTTCGTTGTAGGACAATATAAGTGTCTGTCCAGACCTACTGGAAACTATGGTCTTTGCTTCCACTCTTTTTACAAAGCTGTTCTCCTTAGGAGCTCATCCTGACTTTATGGTATAGTCAGAGAAGCTGTACCAAATTTTAAGTTTCACATGTGCTCTCCAGATACCTCCAACACCATTCACTTCATGCAAACACTTAACACACCTCCAGTCTTTCTGGAAACAATTCATGTGTTGTATTTAAAAAAAAAAAAGACCACAGGTACTGGTCTGCTGTGCATAAACCTGATGAAATTTCACAATTAAAACTCTCCTAATATTTGTAAAATTTGCATTCAGTTTTTGAATTATAACTAACCTTGATAAAAAATTGATAAATAAGAAAAGGAACAATGATATTCATGGGTACCTAGGAATTATTTTTTTTCTCATACCTATCATTGACATTAACAGAACGACCAGACTGTGGAAATTCTTTGACGTCTCACATGGCTTTACCTTTATGCTCCTGAGACATGAAAAACGAAGGGAAACCCTTACTCAGCTCCCTGTGTTTTTTCCTGTATAAAGGAACCAATAAGAGCAAGGTGGTTTATGTTTCCCAAGGTCCACAAAGATACAGGCAATGGCCAGGGCATAATCTTTTGATAACATTTCATTTTCATTTTGAGACTACTGGGACATGACACATGCCACACACTTCACAGGCTTGCAAAACCACCTTTCTTATGTACTGCAATTCTACAATGCATAATCCTCTCTTGCTTGTTGTCAGAATAAACTGGTCATTTCTGTACCTTTCCCAAGCCACAGCCTTCTACAGCACTTTTTGTCTTCAGACAAGACTAGAGGATTAGTGCTGTCTCATATAGAAAAGAATTACTCCCACAAGAGCCTTTTCCTGGTCAGCTTGAAATTTAGTCTCAAGATATTTTAACCAAAAGCCATTGAAAATATTTTTGTGCAGTGCTCTGCTGATTGGGATTTTTTTTTTATTCTCTGGAAATTTCATAAGTGTGGGGATTTTGTTGTTGGTTTGGGTTTTTTTTATCTTTCTCTTCTGTGCAAAATTACCAGGGAGATTGCAGTTCCCTTGGTAAATTCAGTTTCCAAGTCTGACAAATACTTCTGAATTCTTTGCCATCAGGATGTTTTCAGAAGATAATAAATTGAAAAGAGTCGATTAAACTAGGAGATGAATCTTTGGTAATTTCAGCAGCTCTCAGCAAAATCCCTGGAATCAGGGATTCCTTTAATTCTAAAACTAATTCTTATTAGCAGGAACACAGAGAGATTTATATCCAAAATTACCATGAAAACATAGGAACCTCAACTTGAAGTACGTAAATTGAATACATATTGTTCTCCCTCTAGAAGACTATCCCATCAAGAGCCTTCCCAGGGAGCAGAGCATTTGATCCCCCATGCCAGTATATTCAGGCAGATCCTGCTGCTAACAGGGTGTCCTGTGATGAACCTGTGGCTTCCTCTGGGCAGCAGTGTCTCCATCCCCCTGACAGTTTTCCACAACTGAGACCTCCTTGTGTTTGGAGCCTGACCTCAGAATTCAATTGCACTTCTCAAAGATAATCCATCTATGATTTCCAGAGAGTAAACTCAGTACTAACCACTTCAACAAATGAGGAATGAAGTGTTGAGTGATCCAACACATGACATGTGTGACAACCATGTATTTCTGTAGCCTTGGGCCTGTAAATGACAGGAAATCTCTTGCCTGTGGGCCACATAAAGCCCACAATATCAGAGTTTGCAGACACCTTCTTTCTGCAGCATTATGGGGTAACACTATGGCACAGACAAAAGTCAGCAAAGCACATTTCCAAAGGCTTGTTTAGCTTTTTCCTGAAATAATCATAAAATCATAGAATGATTTGAGTTGAGAAGGACCTTGAAGACCACATAGTTTCAGTCTCCAAATCTTTGCTAATGCCCTACTTTGTGACAGCCCTCTAACATTTAGGGCTAATTATTAATCCTTTTTGTATGGAATCATCACATGAAATGTAATCACCAAATAATTACACCAAGGAATAATTTGGCCAACTGGATAAATAATAGATCTTGTTGTACTTTATTAATTTTAAACACATAAGCTTACAATATAATTGCCAGCTGCATTTCTGGCTTTACAGCTTTCTGAGGAAGAACAGCAAGGAACCAGTATTTCAGGCTGTAAACCCATGGAGACAGAGCCTGAGGAGACACTATCAAGAAGCAAAAATACCTCAGTCACACACACAGAGGCACAACAGAGCTGAGGAAGGAACTTTGATGTTTGGTTCAAGCTGGTCCATGGCCAAGAACCTTTTGCTTTTCTATAGGGGTGGTGAGTGTCTCCTCAATTAAAAAAAGAAACATCCTCACAATTCACCTTCATATCACAGACTTTAAAAAGGCAAAACTCCATGCTCATTGCCCTTGCTTTAATCCACACTCTTTGAAAACAAAACACTTGCACTACTGAAGTTGGTTCATGGTGCCATTTACCTTCCCAGCCTGCATTTCACCAGATTAAGGTCCACACCACTTTCTAACACTGAGCCCCCACTCAGTCAAAGTCAGATCTGATACGCAGCAACATCCACGTGTATGTGCAGAAAGCCTGAGAGGGTTGCCCAGAAGGGGTGAAATACCTTACTTTATCTGAAATGATGTTGAATCCGGGATTCTCTTCTCTGGAAGTCCAGTCAACACCATTTTACAAACGACTTGTCCCTTGACTAATTATTTCCTAATTTTACTTCTAAATAATCACTCTCTGGAGGAAATACAACATTTCTTCTGCTTTCTCCCAAGAGAAAACTTCTCCATGTAGTGGAAAGTTCCTCAGGAAAATCATCTTGCTTTTTCACAATTTCTGCAGAATCTGGAAGAGAATAGCAGAGCTAAAAGAATACCAGGACATGCCAGAAACATCAGGCACCTCTTTCTGATGTTTTGCTAAGTTTGTTGCTGACTCTTAACCTGAAGCTTTGAATCAGAAAATCAATAAGGTCACTGAAATACATGTATAATCTTCATAGTCATTGTTAGCAGTCAGTAGCAACAGCTGAATTCTCCAAAACAATGCTTTGCCCTCAGAAACATTAAAAATTGAAATTATCTGCCCAAATTTTAAAGATTTTTTTTTCCAACACACTAAAACAAGTTTTGACTCATAGAGAATGGGGAAAATGCTTGGCTGTGCAGGACCAGGGCAATATATAATCATCTGAAGAACTGCATCAAACCAAATGGAAGTAATGGCCAGAAACACAAAACAAAATTAAACTCCTGAAATGAAACTCTGAATGAACTAAACTTTGTAACAAATACTAAGGATATTTTTCTGAGTTGTTCCTACTTTCTATTTTTTTGGAGACAGTAAGTCTTTTTCACAGGTCAGATTCAGGCTAAGACTTCTCTTTACCTGAGTTTTATAGACTATCTGAAATTATTAGTTTAAGCATTGCCTAAGATGTTGGAGTAGGTTTGTAAAACCCAGTCATCAAGCTGTCTTTAAGGTGAGCTCAAAGTTGGAACACAAAGTCCCAGATCTGTATTCACAGATGCGGAATTGTTTCATCTTGAACGAAAGGAGGAGAGATCTTTCAATTTGGGGTTTATTTCTGAAATCAGTGGGAGCATCATGGACATCTTTAAAAAGCTCTAGGAGACCTCAGGAAGACATTCAAGGGAAGGCTGTACAACCTTCCACAGGCAGATATAAGCTCACTGCGCCAAGGTACAAGCTGACTCTTGGACAAAATAACTCAGTGCAGAGTCAGGGTGTGCAGACTCTCAGACGACTCAGCTCAGTTTCAGAAACATGATGAGGAGACCTACAGGGCTTCCACTTTGCTAACAGTACAGTCAGAGCAAGCTTGCACTTGTCTGGAAATACTACAGCAACTGCTCCAAGAGAGGATGCACTCACACCTAAAAACCTCTGCAGTTGCACCTGCAAACCTGTAAAACTTTATTCTTTCTTTCTAACACATATCTGTAGTGGCAGAAACATAATTTGGATTTGTCGTGGTAAAGGCACTGATGAACTCTCAAGTGATGCTAGAAAAGCCCATGAATCAGATTGTCAGTCCTGTAAAATGCATGTATTTATGCACCACAAGTGTTCCCAGCAATTCTAATAGAAATTTCATTGTATTTGTGAAACATCCCTCTTCAGAGCTGAGGACAAAAGAGTCTGTCACAGTATTATGTGTAGCCATTTTCCTCCCCTCCTTTTCTTTTTTTTCTCTCTTCAATAATTTCACCAGAAAGTGATAAAGTATTTTTATTATTAACAAAAAACCCCTAACTAAGACAACAGGAAAAGAACAAAATTGAAAGACCAAGTACACTTAAGGCTGAACTTCACCAAAAAGTAAAAAATATCTGGTTCAAGAAAAATAAAAGTATTAGGTATTTAGGAGTAGATGGGCCCGAGCAAGATTAAAAGCAGAGAAAACTTAGTAGACAACTTATATGTTTTTGTGAAAAATAGTGTGAACACAAACTCATTTTAACATGTTCTTGGTCTGAACTGGGCTCAGATTCTTTCATCAACAATTCAGTCTGATCTCAACACCTGCATGTAAGCCCTTGGTTAAGGTCAAATACCTATATTACACTGCCCTTCAAGCAATATTGAATCAGTAAAGTATCTTTTCAGCTACAGTTATATTAGATATAGCTATTGACTTCCTTCTTTTTTATTGCACTATAAAACACGCTGTAGTGAAAATAAAGGTTTACTTTGCAACAGAGAATTCACAGACATCTATTACTGCTGACTTTTCAAATCCTTGGATGTGTGTCTTGCTGTCTGTGTTGATTGAGATATTCTGAAAACCAATTAACTGTCCTTCAACCAGCGTCTGACTGGTGTAATTAGTGCCGTGTGTTTCATGTATTTGGGTAGAGTAGATGCTGAAACATTTGTCTGTGTCCCTTTGTGTATAACCAAACTATTAATAAAAGGTTAGGTTTCTTTCTTTCCTGTTTTCAGAAAACAGACAGAAAGCTGCCATCCTCACAGAGGCTCCGGGAGTTGGCTGCCTCCTTTTGATTTTAAAGATAATAGTGTCTCATCTTGATTCATCCTGCTCTAACAACTGCAGATCCAAGTGTTCTTTTGCCAAATACTGAGGTAGCTTTGAGACTGATGTAGCATCAGGAATGAGCAATTATATTCACTTTTATAAGCCTCAGGTGGAAGGTTTGACAAAGGAAATGCTCTAAGACCCTCAAGCAAATAATCAGTAGCAAAAACAGGCTCATATTTTTAAATTCCTAAAGTGTTCTACAAAAGAAATCATCTAAGACATTTTAAAGTGTTATTTTTCAGACACCTGAAAGATGTCTAAAGTGCAGAAAGATCCTTTTTACACTCAGTCATCTCATCTCTAGTTTCCCCATTCCAATACTGTAATGCAAATTCCCATGAGAATATCTCTGGTCAAATTAAATAAAAAACCTTCCCAATTAGTAAAACTAGCACTATTACCAAGAGGATATACAAGAAAGAAAGATGTTCCATATTATTTAGCTTCTGAAAGCATTCAAACACAGGCAGTTTAGATAAACCTATGTTTTAACCACAGGCATTTTGCTTGCCTGGGTGCTGCAGATCCAGGCAGCATCTCAGATTGCTGTGAAAACAGACATTTATGGTATTAGTGTTCCTAAACCACAAGTGGTGGTCTACCACCATCTGCCTATCAGGAAGGAGCCTATGGGCTTTTGTGTGACAAAAGCACATATTGATGATTCCTATCAGGGAATGAAAAATGAAATTTGCTGCTCTGCTGAGCCATTTCTGCTGAGGTTTGTCCTCAAAGTACAAGGAGCCTCCCAGTACTCCTACTGTCCCCTGGGGTCACTGAAGAGCCAGGAACATCTGTGCAGAGATCCAGGCCCCATTGCAGAAGCCCTCCTAATTACAGTGAAGCAAGCAGCATGGGAAGTGGGAAACCTGAAACAGGCAGGGGCAAGGATAAGACACACAAGCAGAGCAAATAACACAACAACAGCAAATGTCTGCTATTAGCTGCACAGCCAGATCCTTATTTAATTTTTATCCTGTTCTTTAAGAATTAGAGGATGTCCAGAGAAATAATTGAAAAGGAAGTGAGGAGAATAGGATGAAGGAAGGCTTGGAAGAAATTTCATGCTACAACCACAAACCCAGAGTGTAGCTTACCCTTTATGATATGGCCAAGCACATCAGGAATCACAGCAAACACCATTGCAGTTTGCAGCAGTCCCAAAAACTCCAGTGACACAGCTGGACAGGGAGGGAGAAGATAAGAGTGGGGCTTTTGAATTGAGAGCTAAAGGATCCAAATCTCAACTTTTCATCTCAACAACTTGTGAATCAATCAGGCAGGTTCACTGATTTCCCTTTCTGTCCTTCGGACTGTCTGAAATCAGACAGGCACTATTTTTCCGTGTGTGTGTGTGTATGTGGGTGTTGGTAAACACAGCAGCTCTTCCACTACTGCAAAAATTATATAATTTTACATTGTAACAAGTATGAATTTACATAGTGAACTATCAAAGTTAAACCAGGCAGAGTAAGATATCCTTCAAACATTATCACTCATCTATTGAAGTGGTTGGGAGCAGACAGGATCCTTGCCCTGGTGAGAGCCAGGTATGAGAGGTACTACTGCCTGCTGCCAAGAAATCCTTCCATCCTTGCAGTGAGCTGTAGATGCAAAACATTGCCTGCTGGATTGTGCTCCAGAGAGGAAATGTTTGTCTGAGAGGGGAATCAACACGGTGAAACTAGACTGCTACTTGTGTTTTGACAAGGTTTTGAGAACCTCATTGTATGGGCAAATTATAGTCTGCTGAAACAAAAACAGTGAGGAGAGAGGAAGAGAAATGCCAAAGATGACATATATTATGATTCTTCTGCAGGTGAGTTTGCCATTTTAGCCTGTCACAATTTGCATCTACATTTGCATTTTAATTGTTCTGTGAAAGCCTTTGCATTGGAACAAATCCAGAAGGAGCACACATGAAACATGCATCCACACACAGATACAGGTCTTGGATGGATGCCTAATCTTCTCCAATGGGAAGAGCTTGCTGTAGGCAAAGTCTCAAAAATGAAACCATTTCTCCATTCACCTCAGGTGAGTCAAGAGAAGCCTTGTGGTGGGAACTGCAGACAAGCACTCGTCTGTTCAGGAAACCAAACAACTTATATCTATCAAAGATATCTAAATAGGGATTTAGGGGGCCTTATTCTGGTATCCACCTTTAAAAGTACATAATTACATATTTCCAGTTGAGCCATAGGAATGCCGAAAGGCCCCAGTGTAGATCAGCAACCTCTCCTGCCAAGCACTATGTTAACAGGAGAGTCAGGTCTTGCCACAAACAGTTTACAAGACAGGCAAAGGAAATAATCACCATCTTGTTTTTCTGGCATGAAACTGAGGCCCAAGGCCAAACAGAAGAGCTGACAATTGAAACAAGATTGCTTATTAAAAAGAAATGCCAGGCCAACTACTTAAATCAAGGCATTTTCCTTCACCGAACATGAACTCACTGATTATCACCTCAAATTCATGCTCAATTTCCATTCCTCAGCCAAGAAATCTGCTTTCAATGCAGTTTATGCAGGAGAGTTATCAGAGTTGAGGCTAGAAGTGAAAACCCTCTCTCCTTTCTCTCAGCTTCCTCCTAAAGACCTGGTTCCTCTGCCTCTTTACCAAGAGCCATTCTCCCCACAGGGATAGCACCAAACACATGAACCACTGTGATTAAGAGAAGCTTTTGCAAAAGTGCTTTAGCACATGCAGCCTGGTTGCAGCGTTCAGTCCACAGATGTGGCACTTGCCATGGGGAGCAGCATGCTGGAGATTGGTTTTGCCTCACAAGCCAGAACACAGTGGCAGCAAGTCAAGCTGGATGCAGTCTGCTCAATAGAAATTACATCTGGTCTGAGTATGGGAGGATTGAGACCCAGGGAAGATAATGATTTTTGTCTCAGTGAAACACTGTAGACTTGCAGTTTCCTTAGTGGCTATCAATATAATTGCTGTCAAACACAAAGGGATGTTTTACAAAGTCAAAAACAGGTAAGAAGCTCTGATTTACAGCTTCCTAATTCTCACATTGCACAACAGTTTAAGGTAGGAGTGGTGTTTCAACAAAGGAAAAAAGAGGGTAACCTAGTTTATATATGCGTCCCTATTCACTAAGATGGTTTTTGCCACAGCAAGGAGCAATTCCTGGGGCTTTGCAAGCTTGACTCAGTAACAGAGATTTGTAATACTTTCTCAATTAAGAGAAATACTTTTAAAAAACCCAAATAAACTCATTAAAAAAAAAAAAAAAACAACAAACAAGAAAGTCAAAGTATGGTGGGTTTGCTTTTTAACTCAGGTTCCTTACTGAATTGGGTGAGAAGTAACCAAACAAATGGTTAAACTTGCAAACTTGGAGACAGCCTTCACAAAGAGCAGGGTGGGAAGGCCCAGCAGGAAGATAGCTTCATTTGGCTCAGCACTTTTCAGAGCAGTTCATCTGATCATGCCCTCAGCAAAAGAAGTGGGAGGATTTTTTTTTAATGCCTGTGGGACCTATTTCTGAGCTTGTACTCTTAACATACTTAAAAAACACTTGAGTCTTTAAAATACCGCCCAGACAGAATGAAAAAAATCAAAATCCAGTAACTATGGACAGAGAACAGAACTTTTGCCCCAAATCAAGTCTCTTACCTTCCTCTAGAAAAAGAAGGAAAGAACAGGGCAGGGGGAGAGAAATGTGGGGAAAATTCAATTTTTGTAACTCAAGCTGCATTATCAGACAGAATGAACTGCAGAAATTAAGACACTCAGCATTATCTTGACTCTTCTCCTTTGTGTATCCCTAAATAAGATGTCTCTTTCTAACCTGCTTAATTAGCACCTCCTAATCAATTACTTGCAGAAAAAGTGTCTGTGGGTCTACTGCATCTCCCTAACCTCCACAGCAGGAGGTAAAGGGTTAAACAATATAGGACACCGTTTCCTTTTTTATATTATAACTGGGAGCTGCAATATAATTGCCTGATTGCTCTATTTCATTAAGGTTCCTTTTCCCTTCTACTTCAAAAGGTTAATGCCACTCATATTTCCTTTTTTTATTGTCTGGCTTCACATAATGTCATGGGACAAGACAAAATAAGCAGTTGCCTCAACAAACTGTAATTCATCCCAGCAGAACAACGACCGGCCGTAACTCAGTCTATTTTTAAATCCAACAAGTAATGAAAATCACTAAAAATAATACATTTCCTAGAGCCAAGACAATAGGCCGAAAATGTGTAATAATTAGCACTCTGGCCCAAGTGCTTCAGGCTTTAAACTGTTTTATGGCTGCAAGATCTGTTCTTAGCAATCAGCCCAGTCCATCGTACCTACTTAACATATTTGTTATTAACAAGCTTTTCTTGTACCATCTATGTTTAACCACAAATTGAAAGCACCACATTACTGCAAAAAAAAAAAAAAATCTGTGCCTTCTTACTTGTTCCCCCTAGTTTAGGACACTCAGAGGTAGCATAAATTAATTCACCGTCTAAAAAGGGAAAGTCTGGCAAAAAAAGACAAGGAAACTGTTTTGACACAGTTTGATACATAGCCATATTTATATGTACCAAAGAAAGTAGGCTGTGGGTCAAAAAATATATAAAAAGCTCCCACCCAGGCCAGCTGCCTCCCCTCAGAGATATGAAGTGGGACACAGACATTGATCTCCACTCCTCTTTTACAGTAGCATTCAGTGATCTTCAGCAAGACCCTCTGTGCTCCATAAGTTCAACCATGTGTGTAAGGGGATAATAAACACAAAAAAAAATTTCTTGAATAATCCCTGACAACCTGCCAAAAATGTTCTGCTCCTTCAGCAGTGCTTTTTCTTTATCTGCATACACTTTTTCCTTTAATTATTGGCTCACACAATGTTCCAATACCTGCCATTTTTTTTTGTACCAACAGTTTTGCATCTTCAGGAATGGTACTTTGGGGATGAATGCATCATTTGGAATCAAACATACTCTGAAGTAAAACAGACACTTTTCTTAGGGCATTTAAGTGACTCTCTAATGCTGCTGCAATTGATTTGGTCTTAAAATCATAGAATCACAGAATTGTTTAGTTGGAAAGCATCTTTTAAGATCAGTGAATCCAACCTTTAACCCAGCTCTCCCAAGTAATTGCTAAACCATGTCCCCAAGTACACATTTTTTAAATCCGTCCAGGGGCAGTGACTCAGCCACTTCCCTGGGTAGCCTGCTCTAATGCTTGATAATGATTTGGTGAAGAAATTTTTCTTAATATCCAATCAAAACCTTCCCTGGTGCAATTTGAGACATTTCCTCTTGTCCTGTCACTTACTACTTGGGAGAAGAGACCGACCCCCAGCTGGCTACAACCTCCTTGCAGGGAATAGTAAAGAGCAATAAGGGCTCCTCTGAGCCTCCTTTTCTCCAGGCTAAACAACAGCCATTCCCCATAAGACTTGTGTCTCTGAGTCTTCACAAGCTCTGCTGCTTTTCTCCAGACATAACTCCAGCACTTCAAAATATTTCTTGTAGTGAGGGACCCAAAACTGGACATGGCACCCAAGGTGTGGCCTCATCAGTGTTGAGCGTAGGGGGACAGTCACTGCTGGCCACGCTATTTCTGATACAAGCCAGGCCTTTGTGGCCACCTGGGCACACTCTGGCTCATGTTCAGCTGGTTGCTCATCAGCACTCACAGGTTCTTTCTGCTGGGCTAAAAATACTGATGCTGATATTGAGGCCTGGGGAACACCCCTGGTGTCTGGCCATCAGCTGGATGTGACACCTTTCACCACTCTGGGCTTGTCGATCAAGCCGCTGAACACTGCACCTGCCCAAGCCTTGAGCAGCCAGGTTCTCCAGGACAATGCCATGGGAAACAGTCAAAGGCTTTGCTAAAGTCCAGGTGGACAACATCCTTTCCCTCACCCAATAAGAAGGTCACCTTGTCATGGAAGGAGAACATTTTGATCAAGCAGGACCTGCCTTCAAGAGCCCCTGCTGGCTGGGCTGACCCCCTGCTTGTCCTGCATGTGCTCTGTGATGGCACCCAAGCTTCCACAACCCTTGCTGGCACCAAGGCCAGGCTGACAGGCCTGCGGTTTTCCAGACCTTCCTTCCTGCCTTCTTGTAAATGGATGCCACATTGGCAAACTCCAGCCTTCTGGGGACCTCCCTGCTTAACCAGGACTGCTGATAAATGGAGAGCAGCTTGTTGATCTCCTCCAACAACCTCCTGAACTGTTTCCTTTCTAAATACTGTGCTGTATTTCCAGAAGACAACTACTAAACTGAAGATCATCACAAGAGCAAGAGGCAGAGATTGGGAAGCTTCTCCCAGCTTCTTAAGGAATATCTTGTCTGACTCTTCATCCTGGCTGGGTGATGTACAACAGACTCCTACCATGTTATCTGCCTGTTTCTCTGATTTTTATTCATAATCACTCCACCTTTTCAACATTATTGTTAAGCTCAGACAGTAAAACTTCTCCAAACAAATAGGGCTCCCATGCTTTTCTCTAGTGAGCATGGCTTTATCCCTTCTCCCCCTCAAATCTAGTTTAATGCAATTTTGACCAGCCCTGCTATCTCCTGTGCAAAAATCCTTAAAGACAGGTGTACTCCATCTGTTGACAGCAGGCCGGTGTTGTCTAAGCCAACTCACAATCAACAAACTGCAAATTGTGCCAGTGAAATCAGGCTTGGGGCCAAGTATTGATCTGCAGGGTCCTCCTCTTCCCTCGTCTATCATTCCCTGGAACTGGAAGGATAAGAAGAGAACACTGTGCATCTGATCCTTAGTCCAGTCATCCCAAGGCAATGAATTTTCTCTTGACTGACCTCATATTTCTTGCTGTCACTTCCTCACCTGCTTAGAAAGAACAGTAATGGTCAATAATTTGAGGGGCAGGACTATTTCAGCTTCTCTTCAGATCTTTATCCCAGGTCCCAGGGAGGCAGCAGACTTCCCTAAGTGGGTCCAGTTTGCATATTGGGCGCTCTGTTTCATTCAGAAGGGAGTCTCCTACAACAATGACCTGTCAGTTTTCTTTATGGAATCAGTTTTGATCTGGGGTGTGGGCCAAATTAACCTTGGCAATAAATCCATGCTAGATGAACCATCATCTCTTTTGTTTGGTTCCACAGACCAATTCATGCTAACCTTTGCTTTGTTGAGCAAACAGAATTAATTCTATTCAAACTTCATAGGCTGAGTTAGTTAATGAGAGAAAGCATTGGAAAATACTTAAAACTCAGTTCATTAACCTGCTTTGTCACTCTAACCCAGCTATTCTGCTCAGCCCAGGATAGCCGAGTCCCCATCCCAAGCACCTGTGCTCAAAACTGTACAGAAACAGAGGGAAATATCCCTGCCCCGGAAAGAAAATCTCAAGCAGGAATTTCAACTGAATTGAGAAAACCCACACTCTTTCATACTTAAGGGTTACTCTTGCCTGTCAGAATCTGTCTGAAGGCTGGTGATAGGAGCAACTTTATGCATGCAAAACACCTGCTGAGGTGGAGCCTTGTCCGTGTGAGAGCATTAGCATCAAGTCCATTTAGAGAATAACTTAGATATGGAAAAATAAGAGCAGGGCAGAAATCAACACCTTTCTCTTTCAGTGTGTCATGCCAACAACATTAATTTCAGCCCACTGGTTTATGCCTCCCATCACAGAGAGTTCCATCATTTTATATATGGCATGGACCCCCCCCATTGCTGCCACACCATGGTGGCACTTCACACTGGTCAGCTTTAGTCCTCACTCCCCTCGCTCCTGCCCAGTGGGGAAGCAAAATACAAATACTGCTCCCTCAAAACACAGCTCTTGGCATGCTCAGACAGACCAAAACAAGGCCCAAGAGCTCAAAGTCTCTTAAATTCTGGGCTCCCAAGTAGCACAAGGAGCACCTTAATCTTTATGAGAATCTGGGCTTGCACCACTCACCCAAGTGTTTCCTCAGCAGGTCTGGACATTTCCCTTGTCTCTGCTGAGCCCCAGCCAGCCCTCCAGCTACAGCCCAGACACATATTTTGAGGCTAGCATTTGTACAGAGGTGTCTATGCAGCTTAGGAGCAATTTGTATCCAGATTATTACAAAACATCCCCAAAGCTTCATACAAATGAATTAAAGTTCCTTCCTAATCTGAGCTCAAATACAGCTGTTGGGCTTTAATGTCCAACATTTGGGCACCCGTTGTGTTCACATCCCTTTTCACAACATACTGTCACAAAACCCAGACATTAAGCCTTTGGCTGTATTTGAACCCCTCAACAACTACATTGGAACTTCATCATGTCAACCCTGAGGAAGCCTGCAAGTCCAGAGACTGCTGGCTGAGGAAGCCTGCAAGTAAGACTGAGACAAGACATTTCCTTCTTCTCACATCATGTTCTCTGCTACATCCATGTGAGCTGAAAAGTGTGAGGCGTCAGCTCATGCCAACTTCAGCTCTCCTGCTCTTGATTTCTTCCCACCTGCCCCCTGAATCCTGTTTTTCTTCAAACCAACTGTGGAAATAAGAGACCAAGCTTAATTCCTAGAGAAGAAACAGATTAGAGAAGATGCTGTGGGGTTTCCCTCACTGAAGATATGCAAGAACAACCTGGACACAATCCTGTGTTATGTGCTCTAGCAGAGAGTCTCACCAGATGATCCCACCAGTGGTCCTTTGCAACCTTACCCATTCTGTGATCCTGGGATTCTGTACAAGAGCTGCTATTCTGGAAAGTACAGCATGAGTGTCCTTTCTGCAGCTTCACTGGTGCAATTGAGGGAACAGGCAGCTCAGGGGCTCTGGCAGGGTAAGGATTGCCTTCAGAGGGAAAGCAAGTCAGCATGCTCCCAGTAGAGAGCCTTGAAGACTTCACTGAATAGTGTGATAAAGAGAATCCAAGGAGGACAGAGCAAAGTGCTGAGTAGTTGGTCATTACCTTGATTATCTTGAACATTCAGGAAAGAAATTGTTAGAGTCTGTTACTCATCTGAAGTGAATGAACTGAAACTATTTAAAGAATTCAAGAGAATTCAAGAATTCAAAAAATTCAAGTTAACTCAAAATAACATTGAAAATGGTCCTCTCTTCCCAAAATTCACATACAGAAACTGGACAATTCTTAATCTATCCATGTATAAGCTTTCTAGAAAAAGAAAGACTCATAATAAATATTGCTTCTGTGAATACTGAATTTGTATTTCAACAAGTGGAGTATCAAGCAATTCAATATCCAGGTCCTCTGCTTGAGCCAGACCTTTAGGATTGACACAGGAGCCTTGCTAGTTTATGACTTGCAGGTTGAAATTGAAAATGACAAGACAATAATCTCTATTTTTCCCGATGTTAGCAGGGCTACTCAAGCACACAGTAAAAGAGCTCCTGCCATTTAGATCAGATTTACAGTCATTAAGACTTCATGCTTTGTGTTCTTCCTACAGCAAACCTCATCTTGACAAAAAGGGATTTTTAAACCAGTGAGTGCCAAGCCAATGATTTCCTCTGTGTGGAGCTGCATAAACAAGATGTATTGAATGATGAGACAGAGTTTGGGTATCTTGAGACTGTCTGAGTACTGCTGTTTGATTGTTTTTAACCTTTCAAGCTTTTATGTTTGTCCAGTGACAAATAGTTGCCTTTCAATTTTTTTTGCTTTTAGATCAAAATGCCAAGTAAACATCTTTTTTGATAAAATACATTTAGAGATGAACATAGATTGTTCTGCTTTTTCATTATTTGTCTTTGATGATCTGCAGCCTTAGGAAAATAATCCTCTCCACACCTGAATCTCAGACCTGGCTTTTCTCTTGTTTACAGTTTGGTTAAATAGTTAACTGAGCGCTGAAAAAGACAAAGAACAAGGTGGAAGGGGAAAATAAGCAGTAATCACAACTCTTCCTTTCTGACATCACATAACTCATCCCATAACCCCTAATTCAACAGCACTGAAAAATAGAAATGATGTAATTTTTAGGAAATCTGTCCAGGAAGCTGGAAAACAAAACCTACTTCCTGTGTGACCTTTGCCAGTTTTTTAGGACCATGTTCAGGCCATGCACCAGAAGGGCCTAAAATTAAGCATCATGAGCCTATGACATCCAAGCAGTCCAAGCCACCTGTTGGGTACCAAGAAAGGGAGGAAGCAGTAACACCACCTGGTCAGGCAGCTGGACCACAATGGGGAGCAATGGGGCAGTGCGCTCACCTTGGGCACTGAGATTTCTCCTGGGGACTCCAGGCACCAGCTGAGGTGTAGCAATGACAATGTGACACTCTCTTTCCTTCAACACAGGCAAAACACCTTTTCCTATCTCAGGTATTGTAAAAATTAACGTTCTGGTGGTTTGGTGACTGGGTGCCAGTGACAAAGGTCAGGTAAACACTTGGGCTGTAAGCTGAGGCAGTGTCTTTCATTAGACCAACTGCAAGAGATAAGGACCTGTAGAGATAGCAGGCCATGGGACCATAAAGATTCCAGTGCCTTCCATACTCAGCTTGTTTCTATGTTCAGGAGTGGAATCACAGAGATTGGTAGATGGTGAGGAAGTGGTAAACAAAAGAAAATGTATGCTTTGCCAAATGTTTTCCATCTTGTGGCCCCTGCCCTTGCGAAAACAATCTAAAATCTAAAATCTAAATTTAAAATAAATTTCTCAAGGGAAGGGTGCACCTATCCATCTGACTCCCACCAGTGAGATGCCAACACCTGTAATGGATGCCTAGAACAGTGCAAAGGCATTCCAGATACTCCAGCCAACATGCTGGCTTTTTCTCGGGCCCAGTGCAGATGCCTATACAGAAACACACATAGTATGAGGAACAAACAAGAGGAACTAGAGATTTGCACATGCCTGGGTGGATTTGATATCACTGGGATCATGGAGACAAGGCAGCATGACTCCAATGACTGGACCACTGCAATGGAAATGTTTTAGGAAAGACAGGCAGGGACATGAGGAGAGCGTGTAGGCCTCTATGTCAATGACCAGCTGGAGACTATGGAACTCTGCCTGGGGAAGGAAAGAAAGCCAACCAAAAGCTTGTAGGTCAAGTTAAATGAGGACAGATAGAGGAGATGTCATAGTGGGGGTCTGCTACAAGCCTCTCAATCAGGAGGATGGTGTGGATGAAATCCCCTATAGGCAGTTAGGAGCAGCCGCAGACCTGCAAGCCCTGTTCCTCATTGGGGATTTCAGCCATGGGAATATCTGTTGGAGGGACAACATGGCACGGCATGAGCAATCTCCAAGGTTCCTTGAATGTGTCAATGACAACTTCCTTAGTCAAGTGATTGAGGAGCCAACAAGGGACGGTGCCATGCTGGACCTTCTGCTCACCAATGGGGCGCACCTGATGGGAATGTTGTGCTCCAAGGCAGCCTTGGCTATGGTGACCACGAGATGGTGGAGTTTGAGGTCCTCAGGACAGTGAGCAAGCAGTGAGCTCACTGGCCTGGACCTTTCCCCAGGAGAGTAGACTTTGGCCTCTCCACAGACATACTCTGTGAGCCCCATAGGAGAGAGCCCTGGAGACACAGAGGCCCAAGAGTGCTGGCTGATATTCAAGGGTCACCTCCTCCTATCTCAGCTATGATACATCCTGACAAGGAGGATACCTGGCAAAATCTCCATGGATGGATAAGGAGCTGCTGAGCAATTTCAGACTAAAAGAAAAAAAAGAAGCTTTCAGAAGGCAGAAAGATGACAGGTGACATGGAAGGAATACATGGAAATTGTACAGGAAGTTAAGAGATAAGGTTAGGGAAACCAAGGCCCAGTTAGAATTGAGTCTAGCCTCCACAAAGGCCTCCATGCAAACAAAAGGAAAGTTAGGCATAATGTGGGTCTTCTCCAGATGGAAATGGGAGACCTGGCTGTGCTGGACAAAGATGAGGCTGAGGTTCTCAGTGACTCCCCTGCCTCAGTTTTCAGATGCCCTAGCCATGGGAAGGGCAAATGCAAAGACTGGGAAGATGAAGACCCTAAGCCTACTGCAGGAGAGGATCAGGTCCATGGGACCTGATAGAGAGTCCTGAGAGAGATGGCAGATTAGGTTGCCAGTGGAAAAATCTTGTCAGTCGAGTGAAGTTCCCAATGACTGAAAAAATGGAAATATAAAATCTTTGTCAGCAATATGAACAGTGGAATTGAGTTCATTCTCAGCAGGTTCACTAATGGCACCAAGATGTGTGGGGCAGTCAACATGCTGGAGGGAAGGGATGCAATCCAAGGTCCATCCAGAGGGACCTTGACAGGCTGGAGGGATGAGCCAGTGAAAACCTCGTGAAGTTTGACAAAACAAAGTGCAAAGTCCTACACCTGGGTTGTGGCAATTCCAGATACATCTGCAGTCTGGATAGAGAAGTGATGGAGGGCAAGCCTGTGGAGAAAGACTTCAGAGTGATGGCTGATGAAAAACTCACCCTGAACCAGCACTGAGCATTCACAGCCCCCAAAAGCCAAACAAATCCTGGGCTGCAGCTAAAGGACCATGGTCAGGGGGCTGAGGGAGGTGATTGTCCCCCTCTACTCTGCTCTCAAGAGACATCACCTTGGTATCCACAGCATGAGAAGGACATGGAACTGATGGACCAACTCCAGAGATGCCACAAAGTTGATGAGGGCTGGAGTACCTCCCCTTCAAAAACAAGCAGAGAAAGTTGAGGCTGTTCAACCTGGAGAAGAGAAGGTTTATGTAGAGAGGTCATAGCAGCCCTCAGTGTCTAAGGGGGCCTGGAGGGAAGCTGGAGAAGGGCTCTGCTTCAGGAATTATAATGATAGGACAAGGAGTAATGGATACAATCTGAAAGAGGGGAAATTTAGGCTAAATTTAGGGATATGTCCTTTGCTGTGAGGGTGGTGAGACACAGGAAAGGTTGCCCAGGGATATTGTGAATGCCCCAACCCTGGCAATGTTCAAGGTAAGATTGAATAAGGCCTTGAGCACACTGGTCTAGTAGGAGGGATCCTTGACCATGGAAGGAGGAGTTGGAACTCAAAGATCTTTAAGGTCCCTTCCAAACCTTAACATTCTATTATTCTGTGATTCTGTGATTCTAATCATCATTGGATCCTTCAAAATTTTATTAAAAATCCCAAGAGAAATTAGCATTGTCACCTTGTACAGTTATAAAGGTCCTCCTTACTTTTAGCTTTCCTGTTCAAAGTGTTTCTTAACCTCAGCAGCTCTAGAAAAGGCAACAAGCAACAAGTCTTCTCCATTAGGTCAAGTCCAGAACTGTCCAGAGAGCTTACCACATGGAGCTGGATCATACTGCTTGTTAGCTGGATCATTTAGTTGTTACTAATTGTTCACACTTTAGTCTTGGGTTGCTTTTTAGTTGTGTGCAGCAGCAGTAAAGAGTCCCATTATGCACTCAATCAACTCTGTGACACATTTAAACGTTATTTTTGGTGATGTAGAGCCAGAGTAATTATTCACATAATATTCAGATTTCTTTAAGACCTTTACTTTACTCTCCAAATCACATGTCAGAAGAGAGCTGCTCAGCCAGCTTTCCTTGCATGGCCACTGGAGACCAGCAGCATGTCTAGGATAAAATCCACCCACTGACTGCAAGGCTTTTCTCCAGTTTGTCCATTGCGACCCTTTCCCACAAAAGCTGTAACAACCAATTCTGCCTCCTTAAAAATGCAATAGTGGCAGGTGCATCCAGTGGAAACATTAGCCAGGAAAAAGCCCCAGGGGAGCATTAACCCATCCTTCCTCAGACCCAGCTGTGCTGGCTGGTACCTGCACACTCCCTGTCACACAGTGGGGAGCAGCTGCGTTCCCCCATCAGCCACACCATCCCTGGTCCTGACCCTGTGCTGCTGAGCATCTGTCTGCAGGCATTTTACTTCTCACGATTTTTCTGTGATAGCTGTTTTCTCTTAAGCTGTCATCTGAAATGCTCTGCCTCTCTCAGGGTCAAAATTATGTCAGCATCCTGTAGGATTTTGTCTGGCTGGAAAGTCTGAGATGCCCAACATCAATCAAAGTTGTGCCAGGCACTGTAACAGGAAACAAATCCCTGCCCTGATGAGGAGTCTGTTTGAATGCACAAGATAGGCAAAGGGATAAATGCAACAAGGTAAATTCTACAGCAATGCACCACCCAAGCCAGCAGCAGAGCCAGTTTCCTGCTTAGACTAACACCTGACCCCCTGGACCAGCCAACAGCAGTTCATAACCTGACATGGGGAAGCTGCTTTGGATCCCAAGTAAGTCTTGTAAGAATGACTTGACAAGCTCTACAGAATACTGACAGAAGACATTTTTATGGAGGCATTTGTTTACTCTAATTGAGCAAACGGTTTAATTAGATTTTTCTCACACACCAGATAAACAGCATTTCGCTCTGTCCTGTTCTGTATCTTGTGAATGATTCTTAGATGTGGTTTCCCCAAAGTCATTCCTTAAACTGGAATGATTAAATACAGCCAGCATATTTTTGCTCATAGTAAATGTCAAACTAAAGGCAAAAATAAAAATAAAATTATAATGTCATTTTGTGCTGGCTGCAAACTCAGCCGGTTGGAATAATCTCAACGCCCATGAACACGACCATTTTTCTCTTCAGGCAGTCAAGACAGATGTCTTTATCTGCTTTCTTTGTGAGCATAGAGGCAGAGGAACCTTGACAGTGCTGTACACCATGGCTCCTAAAGCCTACAACCTCTTCCATCGTGGAGCACAGTGCTGCAAAGCCCTCGGGGTACAACACTGATCAGAAAGATCAAATTGTACATAGCAGAACAAAATTAAAGAGATGTAATTCACTTCAAGCACAGCCTTGGCTCCCTACACTTCCTCCCTTTGGGCCTCATTGAGCCTTAGGGAGAAAGGAATGAGGAACCAAGTAGAGCAATTGCTGACAGATAAAAGCATTGAGGCCAAAAATTAGGGAAAGATTCAGACCTACAGAGATGTCAGGCTTTTTCCCTTCATTGAATCAGGCCCTTCAGGATCACTTAGGACAAGTAATCTCTGTTTGCAGTTGCCACTTGGCAGCACTGAAAGGGAGCAGGAGGCAGTGACTGTTTTCTCTGAGAAGCACTCAGCCCTACATGACAATATCAGGTCCTGGGTGTGAGCAGGGAGACTGGGACAGCAGCATGTGTTGATGAGCAAGAGGAAATCTCCCTCATGGGGCAGCTTGGGCACCCACTACTTTAATTTGCCTTCTTTACCTACAGGATTCAAGGAAGAACCAGCAACCCTTCACTAATCACCTCCTTCCCCCATTCACATGGATTTGGACGCAGTCTTCTGGCAGTAATGACAGTTAATCAGCAATTCTTCAATGAAGCAGAATCCATGGAAAAGGCTATGTTAGTGTCAGATTTTCTGGAAGCTGGCTTTTGATATTTCCTCTAACCCAAAAATTTAATGACAAATTGCTTCTTTTACATCAGCCTCATGTTTGTTGGTGCTAGCTGGCTGTGCAAGGCAGAGACAGATGTTTTTTTATTATCTTGCCAGTACAAATTGACTGGCATTAATGCCATTCCTGTCTGGCATTAAGAAAATTGGGCTGAGTTTTTTAGCCATCAGATCACTTCTCAGAGACTGGATATGGCAGCAGTATGCAAACAGTGCATGCAGAATCCTTGGAAATAAACCACTTTTATGAATGGTTAAGTCGCAAGATTCAGAGAAGAACTTCTAAGTCCTCTAATTCTTATGTTATAATAACACTGTAAGATTATAAATAACCTGCAATAGTTGTTTGGGGCTGTTTATCACATTTAGAAGGGGGAGGAGGCAAAATAGTATCTCAATAAAAATGTGCACAGTAATCCTGACTTAATTGTTCTCAAAAGTTACTGTCATTTTAGCTACTCCAAGATGTATTCCAAGATATATATTTGCTTTTAATCTTTAACAAAGATTATGGAGAGCTAAAATGGGGAACCAAAATGCAGCACAGATGGTCTGGGACATGAACCCTCTTTTTATGTTTCTTGGAGCCGATGCGTAGTGTGGGCTGAAATTAAAAAGAATACAATTGGAATAACCAGCTACTCAATATAAAGGAGACCTGACAATGAATTTGTATACCTGAAAGTTTGTTTGAGATTTGATTTCACAAATATATCAGTTGGTGTAAGGACAGCATTCCACCTAAAGGCTTTCTCTCAGATACTTGGCCCGTCATTACTGCAACCATCATTTCTACTGCAATAAGAGAGATGGCTCTGATCATTAGAACATTCCACACTTTGCGTGCTGAGTAGGGTTTTTAGCCAGTAAAAGTCACACTTTTCTCTGTAACTCTTTCAAATATGTGTTCTTTTATTTTAAACAAATTTATTCTTCCTATCAGCTCCTTGATATTCAGAGACAGTTTAAGGCAGGACACTTCAAGACAGGTCAAAATCTGAACTTTTCCAGTGACATTTAAATCTTAACTATAAAATTAGTTCCATTTTTCAGATGCTCTCAGCAATTCAACTCACATTCAACTCATATTTCTCTCAGTACCTCCTATATCATTGCATTATTTAAAATACAAATGGTTCCCCATGCTACAAATCAGTAGCCCTGCAACATACCTTGTTTCACTGATGAAATGAGAAATTTTTGACACAAACACTGACTGACAGCTAGCAGACAGTAATCTATCATGGAAGCAGCAGCAAAAAAAACCACAGTCCAAAATGCACGTGTGTGTAGCCATCATCTTGTGTCAGTAAAACAAGTCAGTTTTACTCCATGGGAAAACACAGACTCCCTACAGTATCCCTGATCCTTCAGGCAGAATTGTCAGCATCTTCCTCTCCTGAGAGCTCCCATCACTACATCATTTAAACACCAGGAACAACATCAGTGCTAGGGAGCAATGGACCTACACACAAAATAAGGCACATTGCTTAAAAAAATATCAAATAGTCATCTACCTCAAAGGTTTCATGAAATAAAGGTCCCTTTCTTTGAAAACAGCCTAATAAAGACTTCAGCTCAATATGCAGCTACAGGAAAGGAAAAAAATTATTAAAAGAAACATTGACTAAACATTGCAAGCTTGTGGAATAGCATAAAGAGTACTGGAAGACACACAATGCATAATAAACCAATTGCTTAGCCATTCCTGGAACAGGGTATGCAGCATTTGTTACAGCACTTCAAAAGAGAACTCTGGAATTGTAGGGATCAAAGGAGTATAACAAAATACAGATAAAGACAGGGATTGCTTATTTTTAGGAGGGCAAATCAGAGGAGGACACGAGAAAAGTGCAAAGTAATGAATAGTCTGTGAAAAGTCGACAAAGAATTTCAGCTTTTTACCAGGGCTACATTTATGCTAGAACAGGTCAGAAAAGTGGTCCAATATGTGCTGCAGCCCTAAAATTGGCTACAGCCCTCTACTTCATTGGCTTTTGGCCCGTGAATATGGGTAGGTACCCATGCATCTCAGAGATGAAAGACAACTCAAAGCCAGAACATATTCTTTCTTGAATAAGAGCATCCAAATGACAAAAAACAGCACAGAAATAATCTGGGATTATATAGCAACCTCTGCTCCAGGCTTCAGGCCAACCTCTATTTGTGATGCATCAGGATGAAAATTAAATTCTGCAAGATCATTCTGTGCCCTGTACCATTGTTAGATATCTTATACAAGCATTGTTCTTTTTTTCATTAAAAAAGGCAGAACTGGAAGGTGCAGCCCCATGGCCACTGAGGTGTGTGTGGCTCCCATCCTCGCTCAAGAGCATCCTTCCTCAGAGCTGGGTATTCCACCACACAGGAGAGCATGTGCTCCCCTTGCCAGGAACTGATTTCATGGTTCAGAAAAATCCCATCACCTCTTAGTGGGGGAAAGCCTCCTCTGGTTTCCCATTTTGTTGGACAGAAAGGAGAGGTTCCTCAGAAGCCAATGCAGAGCAAAAACCCAAGTCCAGAACTTTGAATTGTTCCCTGGAGGTGATTTTTTTAACTCCAGAGGTATCTTAAGGAGATTTACCTGGGAAGCTGGATGCGGCAACAGTGGTGAGAAACCACTGAATCTCTGTACACTACAACCATGTCCAGGGTAAATATTTATTTAATAACTTTTTTTAAAATCTTCATAACAAGTTCTGGTTACCTTTGTACCTGAAATGAAGAATTTCAATATGTAATTTGATAACAATTTTAAAAGCAGTATAATAAAGATTTTACTTCAAAAAAGAAGTCCGGGCAATGATTAACAGGATTAATCCCACCAACGTAAAACTAAACAGCACCATGCTATAAAGCCCTGTAGATGAACCCTCTTGAACAAAAATAAATAAACTGAGAACAAACTTCCATTATTTAATTCTTCCCTTTTTTATAAATGCATAATACAGAAGTAACTCAAATCAAGCCTGCAGAATGATTCAGGAGTTGAACAACCAGAGATCAAACCACAGACCACAACAACGCATGCAGAATTAAAACCAAAACTAACATAATGGCAAAGTCACAAAACCAAAAGTGGACAAGTGATGGATAAATCTTTCGCATATACTTTTAGAGAGCAAATACTAATGGAGCAGAGGAATACAACTTACAGAACTGCAGACTTCTGTCTCTCCACAAAAGACTTTATGTGTTCAAGGGATTTCCCCCATAACATGTACATTCATTTATTCTTTCTCTATTAAAAATCTCCAATAAACAATATCCCCTGAGCTGATGAGAACAACCTGAAAGAAGCATATTGTCACAGATGACAGTGAGACAGAATTGATCTAGACAGATTTATTCCCAGGTTTAGCAAGAAATTCACAATTACTGCAAAAAGAAAGGAGAGAAAAATTACTTTTGCTTGGGGCATTTAATGGCTGCTGCACTATCCCTTGCCTTTTAATCACTTGCTGTGGTGAAGCAACAATCAATACAGTGTAAAAGAGATCACAAGAGGAGCTGAACCAGGTCTCACTAACATCAGTGGTTAGAAAAAAGCTTCCCCAGGGGAAGTTCTCTGAGAACCAGAGTACAGGACCTGCAGCTCAAGAGCTGAGACCAAGGTGACTTTGAGCCCCTGTTGTACTGTCCACTTGAGACTGCCTGAGACTGATGCTACGGGAATGCATCCCAGTCAGGACAGCATCCCAGGCTGCTGCAGCAGCACGATGCTGCCAGTCCTGCCCCAGCCTTCCCTGATGTTCTCCCTGCACCAGGCCCCATAGGACAGCAGTGGGCATGGTTCCATGGTGCTTCCACAGAAGGGAAGAAATAACACCAGAGCTGAGGCATCTGAGACTGTGCTGCTGGATCCCAGGCTCAGAACAGCAGAGGTAGAGCAGGCACAGAAGGCTTCACACTCTCCCGAGAGAGTAAAGAGTTATAGGGTGGAAGAGAGCTGATCCAGGACCACAGCATTACTCCAGAGGACCTTCAGTCATTATTTCTGTCCCATGGGATCTCTGTATAACCTAGTCACAATCATTTTGTACCTGTACCTCATTTCTACAGAACATACACAACTACATTACAGATTTCAGAGTGGAGGCATGGGAAAGCAGATGACCACTAACTGTCTCAAACTGTGAGTTCCTAGGATTGTAATACGAGAAGAGTCTCAGGTTCCATGAAAATTGCAGATCAGACACATTTGAAATTTTGTCTTTATTATTTTATAGCAAATAAAATGTGGGGTTTTTATAAAAAAATGAGATTTTTTTTCCCTACAATTGTGTCACTAGACAAAACTAAAATATGTACTCTGGCTTCTCTCCAGGGCTGATTACAAACCTGGATTTGCAATATAATTAAAAAATGAAATAATTACAAGGCTTAGACATGAAGAAAGGATTTTTAATGTTCCACACCCAGCTTTGCTCCTGATCCGTCAGTGACCTCAGGCAACAAACCAAAACCTGCTTAAACTCCATCGGAGCTTCACATCTGGAGGCATCAAGTCAGTAGGAGTGTTCTTGTAAAGTCAGACTAAAAATCCATCTAATCCAATGTTGTTCTTGCGAGCATGGTTGGACACCCAGGTGAAAGATGTTAGAACCCAGCAAGAATGTAAATTACATTTTGTTCTATACAGCTCAGTCTCTGCCTGCCTATGGTTCATGAACTTGCTCAGCAATGGAAATATCTTTGCATGTAATAACCTTCCATGCATCTTTCTTTCATAAATGTAGCTAATGATTTTTAAGCCTATGTAAACATTTGGCTCCCACAACCTCTTCTACCATTAGGCTTTTTAGGTGCTGCTAAAACAGAAGCCAATTCATAGTTTTTATTTCCCCCATTGTCCAGTCTCTGCATATTTTCCCATTCTAGTATATGGTTTTAGTGACTGGAATACCAAAAATGCATTTTGTCCTCATGAAGCTGCCTACACCACACAGAATGTTTTACTCTCTATTCTTCTCCTAAATATTTATAATATATATCTTCAGTTTCTAGTCAACATTAAGTTGATTTTTACATAGAGTTCTTGGGGTTTTTTTCTCCCAAGTTCTTGGTTATAATCCCAAGATTTCATTCCTGATGAGCAATGTCTACTCCACAGCCTGTTCTTCATAAATTTTCCTCCATATGTGTTACTTTATATTTGTTCTTTCTTGTTCAGTACCATGGGAGTTTTCCTAAATTCTTTATAAGGACTTTTCATTTTACAACATTAAATAGTTTGGTATCATGAGCAAACTTTGTCATCTTACTATTTACATCCTTTCCTAAACCAGCTGTGAAGATACTGCACTGTGCACGGTGACTGAGAATAACCATGGAACACCAGTGGGGTTTTCCACCATTGACAAAACTGACAGCTTAATCCTTCCCTTTTTTCTTGTGCCTTTTAACCACTCTTTCATCTATGCAAGAACCTTTTCTTTTATCCTTTTGCAGCTCAGTTTCTTTAAAAGTCTTTGATGAGAAACCTCGTCAAGGGCCTTCTAGAAACTCAAGTATTGCCTGGATCTCCCTGGTCTACGTGGTTATTGACTTCTTCAAAGCATAGATTTATGATGCACAACTCCATAAATGCCACAGAGACTCTTCCTCAATATATCATATTTACCCACATGCCTGCTAATGTTACACTTTATTATAGTTTCTATCATCTTACCTAGTGTGGATGTTTGCTTTAATGGCCTGTAGTTTCCCAGGTTTTCTCTTGCTCTTCCACTTTCCATTCCAGTGACACCACAATAATTTTATGCCCAAGGTTCAGCTAATAACCAGTCACAAGATGTCAGACAGAGTGACAGAATCACAGAGTATCTCTGGTTGGAAGGGATCCATAAAAATCACCAAGTTCAACTCCCTGTTCTTTGTAGCACTTAGAGCAGAGCAGATATATCTGTCCCACTTATTTCAGGTACCAAATTTAATCTTAGCTCAGAAAAATCTTTAAAACCTCAAAATTCTATTGAGACTAAGGAATACCTAATGAATAAAGTTATTCCTCACATTCAACTCATTTTATTTCACCTGTCTTAGTAAAACAAAGACCAAGCCACTTCATGAGGAAAATCAAAACATCATGGGAAGGAAACGTCCTATTTTGAGGAGCAAAATTCACATTGATTAATGCAAATCCAGTTTTTAATGTGCTGAGCTCAAGCAAGAGATTGAAAACCAGAGCAGCCAGAGCATGGCAAGCTCCTCTTGCTGTCATGGGGTCAATGACAATAAGAGAAGGCGCAGATGTTGTAGGGAGGGTAATAATTTCTTAAAAGGACTACAGGACTCTTTTCCAGAAACCATCTTTCAGGTGGTCTCAGCACCGAAAAAAATAGTCTTTCCTGGATTTGTTGCTCATAGAAAGATTTGGAGCCACTCCCAATAGTGCATAAACGTTGTCTTTGTATTGCATGAACTGCACTTCCTAGAAATGTAACAGCACCTGCAGGAGTGTAAAGTCTGGCAGGTTTGGAATAAGCAGGATAAAGAAGCCCTATATAATGAACTCCATTCCCTGTGATTGTCCCTGGATTTGAAAGGCATGACAGTGCTCTATCTACACTGTAAAGGCAGAAAAGACATTTTCCACTTCTGCTCTGAGGTGATTTGTATGTACTGTTCACTGTGCTATTGCTGTTTGCTTTTACTAAAACGCCCCTGATGGATACCCAGGGAAAGAAGCAGTTACAGTAACAGCTTTGCCTTCCAGCAGCATTTCAGCATCATTTATACACCATCAAAGCTCCATAAACCAGCTATTTTTACACTTGATTTTCAGTCTCTCCATACCCTGCAAGAACAGGATAGTTACTGCAACTCTACAAGCTGAGACCAGTAAAGCAAATGGATCAACAGAAAGTAAAATATTTTTTTCATAACAATGGCTATTTTGGGTTTCTTCCCAATGAAATACCAAATTTTCAGGAAAGTTCTGATCTTCAGAAAAAAATGGGACAAGGAATTATGTCCAAATGCGATTCACAGAACAATTGAGAATTATGAAAACTATTTTCTAAATGGATCTGCTTACAAATACTGATGAGAACTACAAATCCAATGCCAGCTCACTCTATTGAAAATTAGACTGGGAGTGTATGTCTACAAGGCTGTTTCCTAGTGTGTTTAATGCATTTTGCTCCTTTCTGCTGAGACAGATAGCATACTAAACAGATCTGAGGCGTTCTTCACTGCAGCTCTGGAGCATTCTTTTTAATGGAGGGTATAATCTCATTACAAGCTCTGGTAATCATCTAGATTACAATCTTAATTACCAAAGTAGGTAAAATAGATAAAACATATTTCATCTGTCCCCTCCACCTCCTTTTTTTTTTAAGGTTCAGCAAATGAAGAGTGGAATTTTTTTCTCTCTCTCATGAGCTTTTAAGCACCAGAAAGGTTTCTTTGTTATCCTCCACACAGATCCTCCGTGAGATTACATTTCAAATTTCAAATTTATGATTATAAAGCCAGGTTCCTGTGACAATGTTCCATCAGGCACTGAGAGCTCTCAGCATCTCACAGGAGGTGTTCAACACCTTGTAGGATTCACTTCTCATTACACTGAGTCCTGGAGCACACCTCTTGGTGGTTCAAAAGGTACAGTCTCCTGAATAGAAATCTCATTAACTCCACCATCCTCCTAAGCCTGTAGTAACCCACACCATAGGCTATCTGCATTTGCAAATAGCTGCATAAACACCCCTAAATCAGCCTCAAATCACTCTGGGAAGGAACATGATGTCTTCTTGCTAAACTTAGTTTATGTATGAGTAAATGAAGGCAGTGAGATGAGAGATGAAAAAGCCTTAATGTGAAGGGACAAGGAAATTTTGGTGTCCTGGCAGTTTGCTGCTGCCATAGCCCTGCCCATGTCCTTGAGAGGTCATGCATTTAAACAAGCATCCCAGGTCTTTTTGTCACCACAGCTGAGCTTCCAGCTGTGAGCAGATCTGAAGCTGTGCCACATCAGCATTGAAATGTTCACTCAGAAAGAGGAGCTGCTGAGAAAACACAGGTTCCCAAGCCTAGCAAACAGCAGGAGGAGAGGGTCTCTCTCCAGCCAAGCACTGCAGTTCTGCACAGTTTCTTCATGACAGCACTTCCCAAGCAGCTCAAATCCCAGAGCAAATGGTGCCACTGATGATCAGCACTAGAATCTGATTTCCAAAATAAGCTCTTGTATCTCATTTTGTATCTTTGTGATAGAGCTGCCCACTGCTGAGTTACCCCATCAGAAGAAAGACCATCTGACAAGTTTTCTAAATCCTGTTATCAAACTGCTAAAAAATGTGCTTCAAATAGCATTAGCCCAGACCATGATTTGCAGAGCATCTGGAAAGCAGTTGCCTCTTACAGGGACGCGGATGGAAATTGACTCCTTGAAGCATTCTGGATGAAGAGGTGCTCAGACAGAGAGATCTTGGGATGACATTTATTCCAGAGAATAAAGGACACTCAAGTCAGACACGAGTTCTCAACTTCCTTATTTCCCCTTGAGAAAATGGCTTAGCTCTGTTTTCATACATAGGATTCAGCCATGGCCAGTGTTAAAAAACAGATCTGGGCAAAGACCCTCTTTGCTGTATCCCATTCCTTAGAAGAACTGAGCTTCCAGAGAATCCTATCCAGGGAAAGGGAAGTGTAGGGTAACCCATCTCTCCATTACAAGAGTAATGAAAAATTTGTATTCCCTCTCTACTTCACATTTATGATAAAACGCAAGTGGTTCAGCTCCATTCTTAGACAAACCCAATGTGTGAACAATACTTACATTCTGTATGTAACCAGCTCATACAGAAATGTCTTTGGCCCTGATGTCCTACTCCAGAATCTCATACAAAATCTGAACTCTTCATATTCACACTTGTGTTCCCTCTGGATTCATGGGTGCATTAGCTGAAATGCTGGTGTCAGCACAGTTAAGAGATCAGAACAAACTCGATACACTTAAATACTGCTCACCAAAAATTACATGATATATGAGATCCATTTACAGCTTTTTCACTTGTTTCTTCTTGCTGCAGCTAAAGCTGGGATTTGCACATGTAAATGACAAGCTCTTCTGCTGGGAAGGTGTACGTGGTGTACCTTTAGAATTATGTTTCAAAATTAAAAGGAAAGAAAAACAGTGAAATGCCTTTCAGCAGACAGGAATAATATCTTCCTTTTTAATTAAAATTTAAACAAAAGTGCTTCTAAAATGTATTTATTAAAGGGAACTTAATACTACTTTTCATTGGTTCAAACATCGGCATAGAAAAGTATTTCAAGTCTTAATAATGAATTGTATCTCACAATTAAAGCTTGCATCACATCATCACAAGTTTGACAATACTGCACAACTTCAAAAGCAGATATTGTGTGTATACTTGAAGAGGAAAGACACATGTATGTTTTTCATAGAGAATAATTCCATTACATTTCCAAACTACATTGGCAAGAGTTACAGAGCCAGACATTTGGATGATTCTCACTTTTCTTTTAAGATACTACATGTGTAAGTCACTGTCTCTGTGGGACATTTATTGTTCATACTCTCTCATTTAGCAACAGGACAGGAAAGTTTGTATATTTTACAAGTACGGACTTAAACCAATTTTTGTGGTTTTTTTTTTTTTTTTTTTTGCCAGACTACAGATAAACCAAATTTCAGAAAATTATTTCCATTTGTGATTTTTCTTTTTCACTCCATGCTGGTTAGCCTGTCCTTCATGCAGCCTGTAAAGGTCACAGGAAGGTAGAGGCTTTGCAGTGCTGCAGGCTCTGTGAGCACGGTGTGAGCAAGAGCTCTGTCACTCCAAAGGGCTCCCAGGGCTGAGGAGCCTGTGCAGATCTGCTGCACCATCTGCCACTCTTCTTCTTGCAGATAACTATTTGCCAGGTGACTTCTTATTCTCAGGGACTTGACATAGCTGAGATCTCCAAGGATTTCTGAAAACTTCCCATGTGGAGGTCAGTATCTTCCTACTTTTGAGTCCTGCAACCAAGACTGGAAATCGTGCCTTAATGTGAGCTATTGTTATCCACATCTGTGTAGTAAGTTGCTCCTAATGGTCCATTTCACCCTTGAATACATATTACTAGAGTTCACTTTCAGTCTAAGGCCCAGCTGTGCCTGGAAGTGACAGTCCCACAAACAGGGGACTGAATTGTCTCACTCCAGCAAGAACTGTAGAATTCCAGGTGCAGATTTTCAGGAGACTACACAGTGCTCTGGTGCCAGGAAACCTGCACAGAAAGTATTCCCCACTTAAGGATCACACAGAAAGGTTGCAAACCTGCCTTGCTCCTTTGTCTGTAGCACTGACATGAGGTTCCCCCTCACAGTGCACCCACAGGGTGGCTTGGATTGCAATTCTGCATCCAGGCTAGAAGGAAGCTGAACACAATGCACTGCTGTGGATTCAAAGAATATGCAAAGCTGGAACAGCTCTGTGAGGTGACTCACTGAACTTCACAAGCTTTAAAAAAAGACTGGAGCAGGAATAGATGCTTATAATGGAGACTGTGCCACCTATACACTAAGAAAATAAAAGCATTTCTGCCCTTTTAAATAATTAAAAGTCGCCAGTCACTTAGCTTATCTATATTATCCCTAGGAAAGGTTTAGGAGCAAGCTGGAATACATTTGTTGTGTATAACATTAAAAACCTGCACATGCATCCCAGTGCAAATATATATGTGTGTGTGTGTGTGTGTGTGTGTGTGTGTGTGTGTGTGTGTGTACCTGTGAATGTGTGAATAAAGGGGAGATAAAAATTCACCAAGAAATCTGCTTCATTTCTCATTCTGACATGATCCTCCTGAATTCAGATGCAATGCAAACAGGACTTACTAGGAAGCAGTCTCTAATAAAATGCTTGGATTAGTCTGTCAGTCAGAAGCTGCAAATCTCAGTCAGCACTAAAGATCAGTTCCTGCCAAAGGGGTTTTTTTCATACAGTAAATTCCAAAGAGATACAGCAGTCCTAAATAGATCTATTGCTTTCTAAGAATATAGTGCAGTGTGCCTGCTAGGCAAGTTGCCTAGAAATTCTTTTCCAATGAAGTACTGGAAGAGACAATTTCATTTGCTCTGATCTCTGTTCCTTGAGTGGCCACAGCTCCAGTGCACTGCTTCAGTTTCCCTTATGAAGGTATTGTGTATCTAGACATCACTTCATCTGAAGGAGGCATAGAGTCCAAGGGCTGAACTCTGCCATCCACAATTCACCATAAACCATTGAAAGTGGTCTTGTTAATGACCAAATTACACCACTATTTGTGATTTAATTCAAACCCCACAGGTACCAGTGGGAAACACTGACAGCAATACATTTTTTGAGGGACTGGTCTGCAATGGGGAGAGAGGAGGCTATGGACCATTGTGTGCTTTTCTGCAGAGAAAGTCAGGAAGGAGAACACAAATATCTAGATATGTTTGATGTAAGTCCCCAAGGTTTTTTTGCCAAACCACAAGGGCCAAGAGCAGAAAAAATATTTTCTTAGCATGGCACCACACAGTAGCAGAGGTCAGCATTGCATGTGAGACACTCTCTGTAAGACCTCCAGTGGATTGGCTTGGGACCAGTCCCAGATCTGGACACCAGTTTTACAGAACCCCAGACACAGATGGTTCTGCACATCAGGAAAAGCAGAGGTTGCCCATCACACATGTTGAGAAACTCAGTCCTATCATGCCCTGCCTTGTCTCTCCACAGCTGCACCAAGCCCCAAGGACTCACAGTACTCCTCAGTCCCCTTCTTTATAGCAGCAGGCTACAAGACCCTGGTGATATCTGAAACCACCCAAATTCAATGCTTAAACCCAGAGACAGCCATTATGACAATTATAGATTTTCAAAGCAAGGCAGCCAGCAGAAGTACCATACACTGGATGCTCCTAGGGGAAGAAGTCGCTCTCTGGAAAAGCACTGATTTCTCCTAGGTGAGGCTGTCTGACACATGCACAGTGCTTAGAGAAAAATAAATCACAAGAAAGTGCTACTGTCGGTACCTCAGTCCTACCCTGCTGCCAAGACAGCTTCCTACCAGGATTGCAGAGTCACTAAAAAAGACTGAGAAACAAAAAATAGAACTAAGAGTCTAACTCAGGTTTTAGCAGCTTTCACACCACCCCTTTCACAAGTTTTCTCCTTTCCATTTCCCGCTAATGGGATACACCCAAGACAATAGTTCCTAGTTTGTTAAGTGGAAAATATCAAGAAAGATGAAAGCACAGATTGCAAAGCCAATTCCAACAGCCCAAAGTGTCTGAGAAAAGCTCCCTGGAATGCCTGCTTAGGAATTCCCCTTCCACTCCTGGGTGGCATGGTGCCAAGTACTGCTGGAAGCTACAGTTTCTCATCAGCCAGGAGAAGGGGCTTCAGATCACACTCAAGCAGATATTTTTGCCCACAGGCAGACAGGTAAAAAGTAGAGCTGCGTTCTCAGCCTCTTAATTTATTCCAGGGAATTGCCCGGGTACTTTTTTTTTTTTTTTATCCTGAGCAACAGCCAGGACAGATATGACTCTTTGCCATGACCTTTTTCCTCCAAATAAAATTTGTGTAGTGGTGATGACTAATGGGAGGGAAGAATTGTAATTCCACTGTGGTAACTCATAAGAATAAGACATACCAGGTGACAAGTGACAATAATTCATACAGAACATCCTGGCTGGATACCACCCACCTTACACTTTTGTGAATCCAGTGCTAGAACCATCTTCATTTTATGCATTATCCTGACTTGGTGGAATGTCCAGCCAAATCACAGTAATGTGATCCTGGGGAATTATTCAATGCTGTTTAAAGTTCAAATCTCAGTGCCAGAAAGTAACGCCCCATAATATGTTAAACACACCACAAGCAATGTAAAAACACTGCTCTGACTTCAAGGAGGGCTGAGCCCCACAGACTTCTGAGGATAAAAACCACAGTCATCAATTGCAAGAATCAGTCTACAATAGCAAGCAAAGATCCTTACATTTTCCCCACTGCAGACATTAGCACTGCTCAGCTGGCAGGAGGCTCATAGCTGTGGTACACCTCCAGGGGAGTAGACTTGTAGTGAGAACTGATTAAAATGGCAGGCTAAGGTTTTGGATTTTGTGTTGCCAATCATCAGTTACCATTTCATGAGAGGCTGATGTTTTTATATGTAGCCCACAGCCTTGCCAGCTCCTAGTGGTATATCTTACCTGGTGGAGAACATCAGGACAAAAAATCAGCTTACTCTTCATTACTGTCTCCTTTTCTTGGTGGTTTGGTTTGGTTTGGTTTGATTTTTTCGATGCTCGGAAAACTCCTCACAAGTTTGCAGGAATTCAAGATGCATGAGCCAGGCAGAATCAGATGGCTGCTCAGTTCATGAGGAGATGGTGAGAAAGAAGTGCTACAAAGAGGAGAAATGGGCTTGTGGTCAAATTGCTGGCCTGAGAATACAGACATCTGGATCCAGCTCCTCGTCAGTGACTTCAGGCAGTGGTATAAGCTAACCCATAAAAATTCATACCCACACTTGATCTGCCCATGTCCTGGACTCTCCTGCACCTCTCAGCTGGGCTTGTTCACTCAGCTGACACAGGATGCCCATCCAGTCACTCTGCCTTTGAAATGAAGCTGCCACATGTCCGTGCATGAAACACATGTGTACACCCAGGTTAGTCATAGCCTCCATCTCCATGTCTTTCCAAGGTCTCCACACAGTCCAATTTCTCTTCTGTTCTCTACTTTGTAGTAAGATATAAAGCTGGGAAGATGGACAGTTTTTCAGCACTTATCTGTCCCTTTTGGAGCCTAGAATTAGGGCACATGGTATCCCTAAGATGGAATCCTATTCTCTTGTGACACTCTGCCATCAGCAGCCCATCTGGTTAACTTTCCAAATCAGGGTGGGAGTTTTTTTCATTAGAGCAGCAGTTGAGTCTAGCCTGGAATCTCTCTAGCCATTTTAACTCTGTAACCTTTCACAGCAGCTTGTTCCATTGCCTAATTGTTTGAGTAGCTGAAACACATCTCTCACATATGTAGCCGGAATTTTCCTTTCTGCAGCTTAAATCAGTTTCTACACTTCTTTTCTCTCTGGCTAATGAGAATAACTGGCCCCTGTTCCCTTTATCACATCATTTCATGTATTTGTAGATGGCTATTTTGCCTTCCTTTAGTCTTTGTAGACTGAACATGCCTGTCTCAGCTGCTTTCATAAGTGTGATTTTTAAATCTTTTATAATTTTTGTTATTGTCCTTTGAGGTTTCTTCAATTTGTTAGTGTCTTTTCTTAAAGAGCAGTGTCCAAAACTGAATTCACTATGCCAGCTGAGACTTTCACCAGTGCCAAGTGGAGCAGAAAAGTGACCCTGCTTGTGTTTTATATGAAGTGCTCCTTCTTTATACAGTCCAGAATATTTCATTGTAAATATGAGAACATATAGATGTGGAACAGCTAACAGGAAAAGAAATATCTGTGAGTCTTCAAAAGGTGTCAAAGCCAGAAAAGAGGATTGTTTGGGTGTGCTTGAGAGGAAGGAGGAGGCTAAGAATAATGGGATGAAATTAAATGGTAGGCTAGATATAGGGAAAAATATCATAACAGTTCAAACTGTGGAAAACTCTCTCCCTGGAGAAGTGGTGCAGACTCCATAAGTTGAGTCACTAAGAACTAGACTAGACAAAGCAATGCAAACTATACAGCAAGATGACTTAATAAATTATTGGGATAGGGGCTAGATGGACTGATAAACTTGGCATTTCTAAATTTCTTCTTCTACAGCACTCTCAAATAACAGAACTAACCTTTTCTTATGTTAATATTCACTTTCTGTCCCCAGTAACACCTTCATGTGTTCTCTATCTGACACATAAGTGTCAGCAAAACTAATTTAGAAAGACTCTGAGAATTTCTGGAGAAGTTTGAGGGAATTTAACATTTTTCCTCTCTCTGTATCCATGGGCCCTATATACTTGCCAGGTTCCAGTCACAGTCAACTAAACACTAACAGATCTCACATGGTGTAAATGGAGAAAGCCAACATATCCAGCAGAGAATGTTATCCATGCTTAAACTGAGAAAACTCTACCACCACCATTAACACCATGACCTGCCAATGCAAGGACTCACAGTGGTGCAGAAACACCAGTGGCTGGTAGCCAGTGGCAGTAATCAGGGCAAATCCCCAGTCTAGACAAAGCTTTAGTTATCATGAGCAAAACTCTCCAATCTCTGGTCCTAGTTTTCCTTTCAGTAACACAATTTTAATAATGGTGGAACTCCACAAACTTCAACAGAATGGCTCCTGACTCACATTCCCCACAGACAAGCAGAATTTCCCTTTGCTGAGAAGGGCAAAGTTAAGTGATATTTCTTTAATTTTCTTTAATGATCAGAGAAAAATGTAAAGTGAAACAAATTCTAAATATGACCTTTGCTGTTTTGTCTCTGGAGATCACAAATATAATGTCCAATAACTTGGGAAAAACCAATGGGAAGGTTGTGTGTCCACCACTGGATGTTCAGCATCTCTTTTTTCCTGGTGTCAGAGATGGTTACCTCTAGTCTTGTTAGCTAGATTAGACAGTTTCAGGTTCAGATATTTTACCAAACTCAGAATAAAGGCTAGAATAAATGTAAATTTCAGGTGAAGAAATGCAAATTAAAAGGGAGAAAGTTATTGATGTACACTACATCTTAGAAGACAACAGCTATGTACAGCTGTTCTTCATTTCCAAACAGCCAGATCATTCCTACTAGAAGTCTAGAACATACACTGACTTATTAAAAAAAATTATATTAATTTTGAATATTGCTGTATCCAAATGGCTGAAGCCATAGTATCTTTCAAACCAGGTCTTTTACAACAGAGTGCTCCAATTTTGAAAGTCAGAACTTTTATAAAAGAAAGGTACCTGTTCCAGAGAGTCTACAGTCTAGAACTGGCAGACTAGTAAAATGATAACAAAGAATTATGTTATACATTAGGATGAGCAGCATTATTGTAACATGGGGAATGTTTTTCCACCATCAAATGCTTCCTAGCTGCCAGAGTAAAGGAGAGTCTCAGGGGTGTGAACAAAGCATGACCTTGAAGAGCTCTGAAATCCAGCCTGAGGTTAAAAGACAAATTATCACATAGAGAAGAGAGGTCTGCTGTGCTTAGCTCTGTGAGTTGGTAGGTGCTGGAACCACTGGCTTAAAATGCCAAGTGGCTATTACATTACTGAGATTATAGTAATTTAGCTGGGGCTGTTGCATAACAGGCTAAGGTGCCTAAATTCAGTGAAACTCTCTTGTCTGGCAGGAAATTGTCTTCTTGTAAGAGCTGACCAGCTCAGTAGCAGCAGCCCTGAAAGCATTTGCTGATTGAGTGCCAGCATGTCACTGCCAAAGCTCTCTAGGAAGGAGATGCCTCTCCTTCCCCTCTTCTCTGTCACAATGCTTGGCATCATTACTGGCAGGGTGCAGGAACGTGTCAGTGAGAGGAAAGCCAGGCAAGAGAGAAATGTAGGTTCTTGTGAGGACCAAAGAAGCATTGCCCCATCATTTTCTGAGCCACCACAGCACCAAACCACCTGAGTCAGATAGAGGACCTCTTGGCTCATGGCTGGCTGTCCTGGCACTTCTGCATAAGTGGATCCTCGCTAGTATTGGCACAGACTTGGAGCATTCAGAGTCTTCCAGCCTTGTAAAGAGCCAGACAAAAATAGAAATCAATCTAAAAAAAAGTTTTAAGGGTTGCTTTATTTTTCTGTGTTTGTGTCCAATACAATGTGTCACTGTGCCAGTATCTTTTTGGGAGTCAAATCTACCTTAAACATCTTGGAACATATTAAACAGCCAGGATAAAAATGCAGCATTTGTTCCTTAGTTTAAGTATTCATAATGACACTTTTCAAACTGTGAAGCATTTCATTTGTCTTTATACTTTGTAGTCTACATGTAGTGTTTTCCTTTTCACTACAACATCCACCTATGGAGTGAAGCATTCCTCAGAAACCTGAACAGCCCAAGTCTTGCAATAAAGTAGTAATACATGCCTTGTTTATTCAGAGGCTTGCACAGATTCAGAGAAATACAATTAAGGAGTTAACTTCAGATTTTGGTCTTTTTTACTCAGTGTTTGTAGTTTAACATAGAGCTCAAAACTGTTTTAAACTTGAACAGCTCTGACTTTTGCGTTAAACGAAAACAACTTAGCATTGTCTCCATTTGCAGAAGTGTGAACTTGATGACCCCAGGTGTTATTTATTTTTAGTCTAAAAGACTCTGCTCTCACTCTTAGTTAGGTAAAAGTCTTGGAGATGCTGTCTGAACTGCTGAGAAGTTCTACATCTCATAATGATCTTTTACAGCACCAGCTATGTAAAGCACAGAGTATATGTAGCAAAATGTGTAAGACCCTTTGCTTCTTCTAACACTAAGAATCTTTCATATTTATGCATCAATCTTGTAACCTGTGTTGTAGGTACTCATGGTCTAAAAAAGACATAGTCTTGAGTTACAGTCCTTTTCATCACTCAAAGAGAGAACAAGTGGGTATTCCCTGACCCCAACCCTCAAAACACAAGGAAAACACACAGCATTTAAAGCTTCAAGCAATCATTATTCAAAGCATAAAGAGAAATATAATTTCCTGGGGTTTTTGTTTCTAGAAAATGTTTCACTGCCAACATGCTGCCATCACCATCCTCCAGGTTCCTGTTTAAGATGGCTCTTGGCTCAAGGAGAAACTTTGCTTTCAATCGAAGCATTGTGAAAATCCTTGTCTTTTCTTGATGTGGAAGTCACAAATTTTGTCAGCTTGAAGGATCTGTATCAGTCCTTTATTCTATTTGAAACCATAACAAGCAAAACTGTTTAACACACACTGACAAGTTCTTATTATGTCTGCTTAAAAGATTTCAATTGAAATTCAATAAGAAAAGTATTTGTGCACTTGAATTCTATTGCCATTAATACTAGCTGATTGAGTGAAAACAAATGGGATACATCAAGCATACCACTAAACAGAGAAAACAGCAGCACAAAGTAATGAATCTGGAGTTCTGCTTTATCAAACAAAAGTAAAAAAAATTAAGAAAAATAATCAGATTTGCTGCAATCAAACCAAACTAAGCATTTTGTAATATAACAACAAAGTGTTGCAAAGTTTGTCAGAGCTTCTGCTCTGAAGTCCCCAGGAATTTTAGAAGATTAAAAAGTAGTTTAGTTCAGATTTTGTCCAATCTTATTACCTGGTTATTAATGAATATGGACCAAGTCTTGCCTGAGGTTGAGGGGGCAGCAGTGGTTCTGCCTCTTGCTGCTGGAGATTCCTCCTGCCCTCTTGAACTGCCAGCCCCTGGTGGGGTTTGGGGCTGCTCTTGCACCTCTGCTTGGTGCCTTCACCTGTGTGCTGGGGAAGGGGAGGCTGGTAGACAGCCCACAGGAATTTCTGACACACTTTTGTTCCTGCACACCAGGGTGGCATTTTACTGGTTTAGAGGGATTTTCTGCCACGGATATTTTGTTTGTTGAGGTCAGAGTCTTCTGCATTTACTTTCAGGTCTTTCACATCTACAACTACTGCTTGAAACTTGATTCTCAGGTCATATATTTAGGAAGTTACTATATCTACAATGTCTGACCATAGGCATTTAAAGTTTCCAAAGATCATAGCCACTATGCACTCTTAAGACCTTAGCTTGCTTGTCAAGAAAAGAACATTGAGAGAAAAATGTGTGTTGGTGTACAGAAAACATGTTTCTTACACTGTATCTTTGACATCTTGAAGCCAAGTACATTAGACTCAGCTTAAAAGAACACTTAGACCTGCTATCCTTATAGCTGGCAGAGCACATACCCCCTAATCAATAGAGAGCTCTTGTGAAGGCCAGACAGAAATCAGTAAAAAATCAAGAGATGCAGTAATGAATAAACAGTTCATTATCCTTTAACACTTGTTTATTCAATGGCCTAATGTCATATGCAACTGGGAAAGCATCAGAAATTAAGGCAATTCTACTCCTCCTCAAGATGTCCAGAAGGAAAATTGCGCTAATGGAATGATTATCCTTATGCCCCTATGGTGCCAGTAAATTTCCTGGTGTAAATCTTTATTCAAAAAGGCCTAAGGACTCCTCAACAAATTCTTTAGGCTGGGGAAAATGATTCTGCTCTGCCAGACATGGAAAGATGGCCTGGCTGGCTGCAACCCTGGATGTCAATCTTGCCCCAGTTGTCAGTGGCACCCACCTCACCTCCTTCCAACAGCCAACCCTGATTTGGCCTTTCTTACCCACCCTTCCCTTCATCTCCTTTTTATTTTGGAACCTCATGTGACATTCCTGATTTCCCACTTACATTCACAGTGCTCTGTCTTGTCTTCCCTTCCCCGTTCTTTCTCCATCAGGCAAATTCATCAGCAATTAAGCAGTGCCTCCTGGGATGTAAACCACCAGCCTCAAACACAAGTCTGACAGTAGTAAAAGGGCAAGTTTTGGCTCCTTCAATCCCTGCAAAATCTTCTCCATCAATGAAGTACCAGAAGTGCTACCAGACCTCTCTCCCCACAGGGAGGGCTCAGTGCAGGAGAACCCCACAGATGTTAAGGTTGGTGGGTCACCAACCCCCACTAGGAGGGCTCTAACTGTTCCTGAGGGAGCTGTGCTCACCCTCCAGTTTGAGGACAGCTTTAAGCAGAGCAGAACTAATAATGGTTTTAACAAAGGCACAGATGGACCTTCACAGTGCCAGGCAAGTGAAGATGCCATGGTGGCATCTCTCACCATGCTGCTGGGGTAACAGGTCCTCGGTGGGACGCTGGAACTGTGGCAAAGATCAAGGAAACTGCCTTTTCCTGGACTAATGGGTGGCCTCTATATCTTCATTCCCAGGGAAGTGGAGAGAAAGGATGTAGAATGTTGTCTCGTTCAAAGAAAGGACAGCAGGTACAACTGCTCTGAGCCCCTACCTCAAATGGCAGAGAGGGTCCCTCATCCACTACAGGAAAAGCCTCTGCTTCCTATCCATCCCATGATGTCTCACAACCAATTCACAGAGCCCTGTCACTCAGCACAACACCTCAGAGCCCCTGTCCTGTGCTGCAGTAACTTTCATCAGGAAACCTCACTTTGCTGCCTACCAGCTGCACCCTCAGCTCCTCACCCCATATGGGCCATGCCCAGTGTCTGAAGAGACATGTGGGTTTATCCCATGGAAAACCTCCAGTGTCCTTCCTCCCACACCAGCAGTGACCCCATGGCTCCTCCTGGAAAGAGGCAGCTGCAGAACTACTGTGGTTTCTGTGTTAGTACAGGGATGGTCTGCAGGGATAAAAGTCTTTGTATTGTCCCAGTGTGCAGCACTGCACAGTCAGTTCCTCCTTCAAAACACTGAGATTTCTATTAGGTAGAGTCTGCAAATCAGTCTCTTCTACTGACCTGGCTTGTAACTGCAGCAAACATGGGAAATCACCTTCCTATTTCAAATTCCCTTTGAAACCCTCTTTTAGTACACTGGCCACTTGAAGGCCAAAAGCTGGGGCACAAAGGATGAAGGGGAAAGTAAAGTTCATTATTGTGCTAGACGGCCAAAAGCTGCAGTGCTCTGCCAGTCACACAAGGATCCCTCTACAGTCTCTGGATGCTGCATCTCCACTTGGCCCTCAGGTTGTTTGTGCCTCCTTTGGCCCTGTGCTGCACTCGTGCATGAGCTCAGCAAGCTCAAGCAGTGCACTCTCATAAAACACACAGCACCCCATGGCAGCCCCCTCTGCTGCACGCTCAGACAGGGCTCTCCAAAGCCAGACTCAGGACTGTTGCCTTTTTAGCCTCACCTTATGGTAGGGAAAGTAATCCAGTGGAAACTCTGCTTGGGGTCTCTGCATTCTCCATTTGTCAAGTCTTTTTTTATTTTCAGGTCTTTGAAGAGCTCCCGAGGAAATTATACAGGTCTCTCACTCTGTTTCCAATGCCTTCTGCATCAGAGGAATTTGCCTTTAAAATAGGCGTAGTAACTGCCAGCTTTCCTGCATTCCTTTATCCCTGAGATTATTTTCCTCAGAGACCTTACCAGTTCCCCAAGTCTGCTGAAGTCTACTTTTTTTTGAGTCATTATCCATACTCAGCTGGACTAGCTTTTTCCCTTGGAATAATGAACTTCTATCATTTCATGCTTGCTTTCATCCAAATTACCACCCAATCTTTGGATTGTCAGGCTGTTAGTCTCTGCTAGTCAGAAACAGCTTAAGGCAGCTGCTCCCTTGCCCATTTCCTCACACCTTCTGAAACAGCATCATCTTCACCACATCCAGGAACATAATAGATCATCTGTATCTAGCTGAGTTGCTCTTGGTGGAGGTATCACAGCAATTATCACATCTAACTTCTGAAAGAGATGTCCTACTGTCTCTTCCTGTTGCTTGGGAAAAAAAAATAGCCCCTTCCTGTGCCAATGAGTTGATCAGTAATAAAAATCCCCGATTATTGTCCCTGGTTTTCTTCCTTTACCAGAAATGTTCAACCAATCTCTCTCCTGTTCTTTCCCAAGCACCAGGGCTTGGTACTCAGTGCCTCCCTTGTCCTCAGTTGTAGCTCGTGGACAAATCTTCTATACCATTCCTCAGTTCCCATGGTGTGCCCCACAAGACTGCCATTAAGGTTATGGTTCTGCCTCCGTGATATACAATATATTATATTTTTTTATTATTTTCTTCTAGGAATGAAAAGGATAAAGTTTAATAGATTAAATAATGTAAAAAATTTTGGTATGACATAGAATCATAGAATACCCTGCACTGGAAGGGACCCACAAAGACCATTGAATCCAGCTCCTGAAAGGAAGCAAGGAAGGGCTTGCTCTCCAAAAAGTTGCATGTGAGGATAAATGGAAAACACAAAGTCAAAAAAACTCGCAAAAACTAAAACAGAAAAAACCAAACAACAACAAAAAACAAACAAACAAAACCAAAAAACCAAATAAAAGCCCCCAACACCCTTAGTTTTGGCATGTAGGTTGCAGAAAAGCTGGAAATCCTTCATTACAACAGGTAAACAAAGAAACTACATAATTTCTTGGATGGACCCCACATACTGGTTTCTCCTGGCTTAACACCAACAAGACTGTGGAATCCCCTTGTATATTAGAGAGAAGGAGCAAGCTAAAGGGTTGCAGCTCCTCATTGACCATATGAGGAAAATCTCATTTTTTCATTACACATTTTTTCCCATGAAAGGGAAGAATGAAAGCTAACAGGTGCTTTCTTCATGAAAACTCTATTTTCCTTAGTGTTTCTTTTCAAGTTTCTTTTCAGAAGTCAAGCGTGCAATTCCTTCTGGCCAGACAGACCTTTCACGTGCAGTATAAATCTCCTGCATCTCTTGGAAGAGGATTTGGAAGCCTTCCGGGCAGAGAAAATATCTACAGCAGTTCCCACTGGAATAAAATTACTTCTATTCTCCACTTCAATAGGTTAAGGTGATCTGCACAGTCTGTACCTTCTACAGGTTTTCTAGATGCCATTGCTTTTATGGGCTTATAGAGATGCTCACTTTTCCTATGAGCATTTTTGGCCCCATGTCTTTAGACATATTTGATCTTCCTCTCCTGTGCTCCACCCCAGAAATGGCCGCACTGAGCTGGGTGCTGGCTGTACTTATGTGTGAAGTACTTGATCTCTTAGGATAAAAGGTGCAATTTGAATGCAAAACACTCTAAAAGCTTCCCACTTCTAATGGTTTTGCTTTCCCACGCTGGAAAATATCACGGATGTTCATTTCAATTTTTATTTTGTTTCCACTTTTGTGGTCCTCACTAAAATGAGGAATGCATATCATCTGGGAGAGGGAAAGGGCTATCTGAGTCTCAATCCAGACTCCCACCTGCCAGATAACTTCTGGTCTGAGTAATGGTACTAACAAATTCCAAATTCTGAATAAGCCTGACCTTAGAAGGCCATCCAAAGACTGCCATGCAACCTTTGTAGTGTGTAGAAGAAATATGTGCAAGTTGACTAGTCCAGCCCCTTGGCCTCAGAAAAAATTAACCCTCTCTTTGACAATTGTTTCCACCTGTTTTCTACCCATTAGTATTCTTTAACTGGGTTTATAGGTCGCTAGTTGATGATAACCAAGATAGCCAAGTCCATATTCACAGCACTCCACCCTTTGCACACACTGCTTGAGTTTGCTATAGATATTTGGTGCTCTGGGATTACTTAACAAATACCCAGACAAACCACCCAGAGTGCATCAAGAACCATGCCATCTTGGAATTTAGGAGTGGTATTCTCCAATTTAGTGTTCTCACTGAAATCACTCCAAACCGTGTGCCTCTCACTCACTCCCCCTGCCCATGTGGCAGGCTTGAGAGGAGAATTGGAGACACAAAAGGTAAGGATCAAGGTTGAGACAAGAACAATTTACTAGAAACAGCAATGAGATAAGAAAATAAACAGTAAGATCAACAATACTGTCGTGTACAACAAATGAATTATTCACTCATGGGTTGTCAACCCCACCAATACCCAACCACTCACTCATCAGGCTACCCCAAACACAAAGGGACCCTTTCCCCCATTTCTGGAAAATGATGTGATGTGGTACAGAATAATCCAGGTTCCCTGGCTACTCCCCCCTCCTGGCTACTGCAAAAATTGACCCTGTCCTGACTGGAACCAGGACAAGCTGGCATTGCCACCCTCAAGGTGACATGGCAGCAGACACCACTGTCATTTGGAAAGGAGCCTTGCAGATGCCCAGCAACTGAAACAGCCTGCATGAAACAGCTTTTCTACCATGGGGGCAGTGATAGGATCTCCCTGTGCAGCCCCAAACCGTGCTGGTCTGCCAGCAGAGCACATTCACCAGCTTCTCACCAAGCATGGCCATTGCCAGCACCCGCTGTCCCCATGCCTGCATGGGACTCACCCAGCTCCCTCTATTCAGGAGCACTCTCAGCAGCCAGGTTTTGGATTCTGCCTCGGATTGCTTGGTGAATAATGATCTTTAATCACAACCAGCCAAAGCCACTCTCAGATTATTTCATTTGCCTGCCTGTAGCTCCACAGTAAAATACATATGTTATCATAGTCGTTTTCTCATTTTGTTCCATTGCAAGAGTCTCAGATGGGGCTGGGTTCCCTGGGCTTTGATGTGTGTTTTTTTAAACTGCATGAGAACTATATTTAGTTTCAGTTCACTTGCAGTGTCAGGCTTCCCTGTCGTGGCCCTCTGCCTTTACCTTGGCAGTGTTACAAGATCCAATTATGGCTTAAAAATCTGGCTGTGGAGAAGCAAAACTGCTGGCTTTTCTTCATTACTAAACAAGGACCTTCTGTTGTGCACAACACGTGCCTGACGTGAAGCCATTTAGGGGGCCCTTGAAGAGGCAGTTCTGCTGCTGTCCTGCCCTCCTGATCTCTTGAAGTCCTCAAAGTCTTAAAGATTTTCCTGCTATAAAAGTCCACAAAGTCTTTGGTGCAAAAACAGAGCTCAGTCCCCCTTTGCTGATCTCTTCTTTCACTTCCAGTCTGACCTGTCAGACAGAAATCCTACTTTACTTAAGAAAAAAAAAAAAAGGATGGAAGGGAACATTCATTTGAAGCCAAATGACCTATTACAGACACATCCACTTACCCTATGGGCTGAATTGTGGTACTCTGCCTCGAAGCCAACAAAATGAACCAACATTTCTCAGGGAATACGAAAGGAGGGGGTTTTATTCCCTTGGTTTTCCAGTACCATTTACAGTAGCTTTTATGTTACCCTGGTTAACAGTCAGCTTCTGGCTAACACATATTACATTCATCCACAAAACAAAACATTTTTTTTTCTGACATTGGATGTGAAGGATATGTTTGTTTTAAAGTGACTGTCTCATTAATATGGTTCATTGAATTATACACCCTATAAAGAAATATTGTCCCATTATTAATATATACTATAGCAATATCCAAGAAAAACTTCTGGAGGAAATAATACAGTGAAAAGCCAACTCTATCTGCCCTTTACATCTTCTCTTTTATTTTTTTCTTGAACAATGCTTTATGTTTCATTGAACATAAAGGAGATATTGTCAGCCCACAATTTTAAGAATTTTAGTTTCCAGGTCAAAAGAAAAACAAGAGAATTTGTGCTACTTTCTCCTCAAAAATGGGTTTGGGGTACTTTAAGTTATGACTATATTTCTCTGGTTGAAATCCACTACCAATGTCTTGCAATAAAAACTTTTGTTGTTCACTTGACACATAATTGTCATGGAAGAAGCTCCTAAGTGACACTGACCTCTAATGATATTACAAAGTCACACATTAAGAGCCCTGTTTAGGACCAAGAACAAGTCAAGATCCTGATGTCATCTTCCTCAAGGTGGCTGTCCCCAAGTCACCTCCACCAGGTAGGTGGAGCAGCACTCCCTGGTCACCTCACCATCAGAGGACACGGGGATGCTGGGGATATCAGGATATCCCTCCAGTTCACCCAGGCCTGGCTTACCTAGAGAAATTGCCAGCCCTTAATGCTTTGAGTGCTTTATGCTGATTTAGCTTAATTTGGGAACAAACTCAATTAAGCTGAATCAATGTTAGCTACTAAAGGGGTTGTACTGACTAAACTGAATTAATTTAGAAACCTATTTAGTTAAATTGTAACAATTTGCGTATGCAGACAGACTTCCATTTAGCACACACTATCATTGGCTTTATTTGAAAGAATAAAACCCCTTGTAGACGATGCCTCTTTCTACACTCGCATAAAGCACTGCATCTCAAAGGCAGATGTCTGCACACATGTGGGCTTATATATGCACACATACACCCATAATTTCTTACACACTCCTCCCTCAGTCAAATTTTCCCACATTTTGCCTAATACCCAGCAAAGGTGACTCAGCTCAAGTCCTTGACATTTTTTAAAAAAATGTGGTAAAATTTGCATTCATGCTGGTGGACACTGAGCGGTTTTGAGTCAGACTTCACAAGTAAAGCATCAGCAGCCTGGAGAAGGGGAGACTGAGGGAAGATCTCAGCTGTCTACAGCTTCCTCAGGGGGAAAAGGAAGGGGCAGACACTGATCCCTTCTCTGTGGTGACCAGTGACAGGATCCCAGGGAATGGCATGAAGATGTTTCAGGGGAAGTTTAGGTTGGATATTAGGAAAAGCATTGGACAACATTCTCAGGCACATAGTATGGTTCTTGGGGCTGTCTTGAGCAGGGTCAGAAGCTGGACTCAATTATATTTATGGTTCCCTTCAAATTCAGGATATTCTATGATTCTATGCTTCTATGATCTTGAGAAGACCTATTTTCCCTTCTTTCCACATCTCTTTTCCTCCAGCCCAGCTGAAGGCACATGCACACCGTAACAGGCCTGTGGAGGATGTGAAGCTCCAGCTGCTCTGCTCTGTGATGGAGGATGCCCCAGTGGGCACAAGGCAGGACAGGGACCTCAGCCCTCTCAGCACCTCAGTTCAGGACAGGGACCAGCCAAGGGCAAATGCACTTGGATTAGTCCCTGCTGTACTGGCTTGCACTGCCACTTTAAACCCCTTATCTATCTGAGATGGAGTCAGGAGCTACTCTTCACCTTTTCCCAGCCTCTGGTTACAGGATAAGGAACAACAGTGTGTTCCCTCACATCAGATGGGGCTGGTGGGGAAGAGGAGGAGCAGCATTCTGTCAGCCCTAGCAGCATTTCAAGGGCAGATCTGGGGGCTGACAGGATTTCTATTGTCATGAAACCACATCCAGTTCTCTTTCTGCATTGACCATTCACACAAATACAGCAGATCTCAAGTCCTCTTTAAATGGATAAATTTTTTCCTTCGTGCCATGCTTATGCAAAATGAACAGGGCATTGAAGAACCCATCTACCTGTACTGTGAAGTCACAGCAGTTTCCTAAGGCAGAAAATTGTTCTGGTGGCATAGTGGTCAATGCATCATCCCTTCATCTTCCTTAAAAGATGTCTCCTTAAAAAAAGTTCTAATCAAATAGGTTTAAATATAAGTCCCAGACGTTCTTTTTGTTTCCTGTTTTATAGCACTGGGAAACTGAAATGTAACACTGGAAACATGGTCCAGGCTCTCTTTGTATTCTGCTGAGGCAGAAGTCTGTGCAAGCATCCGTCCATCGCTCGTGCTGCCTCCCATGTCGCACACTTTGACACAGCTGGGTGCTGATAAAATTGCAGTTTGCAGAAACAATATCCCTGTCCCTTTCTCTGTGATTTCGGCTTCCCAAGGATTAAAGTGGCTTCTCTGAAGGAACCTCAGCACATATCGCAACACCAAAGCTCAGCAAGGACAGAAACTTCCTTTGTTGTGCAAAGTTATGACAGGAAATAACACTGGGTTGGACTGATAAGCCTTTCACATTCACCTGCTGTGTATCAAATGTTTGGGAAAGGTGTGTAGCAGGCCATTTGAAGTCAGCTATTCACTGCCAAGGCTTTATAGCAACTTTATAGATGGCAGGCTTCTGGATGCAAATAAATTTATATCTCTCCCACAAAGCAAGTTTGAAAATTGTATTGATAATGCCTCTGTAACATGACTGCCTGACTGACATTAGTATTACAGCTGCATCCATTGCTGCCAAAAACAAGCCTGTGATGAAACAAACACCACTTTATTTTTAATACCATGGCAGTTCTGTGTTGAAATATTTTTTTGGATTGCCAGACACCAGCACTTGTGATCAGATCCTGTTGGATCACAGAGGTTTCCAAGTTCTCTGTCAGTGTTTACATAGTGTGAGCGTCTGTTGTACTTCATATGGGATTAAGTATAATCAAAATTCATGTTACCCTTTGCAAGCTAGCATCAGAGGAAGGCATGCATATTTCAGCTAATTAATTAACAGGATGAATGTGTTAACTTGAGCCTCTTGAGACTCAGGTTAATAACCCACTAAGGGTTGTATTTGCAAGCGGCAAAGCTTCTGTGGCTATATAGTGAGCCATAAATTATGGGCGAGGCCATTTTCTTTTCCAGTCCTGACTATCTAGATTCAGGGGGTTGTTGTGACTCTGCTTTCACAGAAGGGCGAGGTTTGGTTTCTTTTCCTTGTTTTGCTCCTAACTCTTTCTGTGTAACTCATTAAAACCCTCTGAATGGCACTGATCACAGTGTGAGGAAGGAAACACAAGGTTCTCTTTTCCACCCACCCACAGGAGGCATGGAGGCTGTGTTGCCTTCATTATCTAATGCTTCCCTGGTGTTTCTAAGACAGACTTTAGTTTGTAGGCATCACACCAGCCAATCCCATGTCACTGCAAAGAAACACCAAAATGATGCTCTGTGCAGAGCCATTCCCTTTGCAGGGGCCTGGTGCCAGCTGAAGACCAACCCTGTTGGAGGTCACCTTCCCACCTCTGTTGCAGTGAGTCTGTGAGCACATTAACCTAGAGAGACAGGGACAGTCTGGCCTGTTGCTTGATGAAGATCTCTCCCCACATCTCCTATAAGATAAGCTGTGGAACTGGGAACAAGCTGAGCTGAAGGAACCCAATTTAGCATTCCAGGACCCACTTCCCAGATGGGACACTGAACCTAAAGCCAAAAATTAGGTTCAGCTACAAAATTCAGGTGAGAAGCTAAGAACCACTGCATCACCTCTCCACACTCCCTGTTCTATAGAACATTTTCCAGATCTTCAAGATTTTTTAAAGACCCTGCTAGCTAAAATTTTGTGCGTCTCTAGGGACAAGCTGGTGAAAGCCAAGCATGAGATCACAGCAGACTCCACTCTGTTTTCCTTCACACAGCCCACAGCATGAACATGGAAAACAGCATGGAAAACAGCCAAGACCTTCTGCAAAAAGCAAGGAGCCTGCACATCCTTTCTAACACGTTTTAATTACAAAAGTGGCGCAAAATAAATCCGGAAAGGTCAACATGCAGCTGACAGAATGGGGAACTGGCTTTCCTTGGCAGTGCTGGGTTAGCAGTTGGAGTCAATGACCTTGGAGGTCTTTAATGATTCCCTGACTTTATTATCCTGCTCCCATGTTCTTGGGGGTGTCTGTCACAGGTGAGGTGCACAGGTTGCTCACAGAGCCCTGCTACAGAAAAGGGCAGAGGGTGAGGGGAGGCCAGAGCAGCTGGGAGAAGGGCATCAGGACCCTTGTAGGAAATCTGGCTCATCAGTTGTCTTCAAGGAAGAGAAAAGCTGGAAAATGGAGGAAACAGAAAATCTTGGATGGGGACTGCAGTGCTGCCCTCCTCTCCCCAAAGAGCACAGAGGCACAGAGATGAGCCGTGAGCTTGAGCCACATCCCTCTCTGGACTGCTGGGTTTGAGGTTTCAGCTGCACTGGCAGTTTGTCCTGCAGTGGGGCTGGAAGGGCCAGGCGTGTTTCCCACTGGGCTGGCTCATGGGCAGGGATCTCAGGCAGGGATCAGTGAAACTCTGCTGAAGGAATCTCACAGCTCCACACCAGCTGAGCTGTGAAACAGGACTGCCTTATCACCACCTCCCTCTGCGGAAATCCTCCAGGCTCGCACACACCCTGGCTGTGTGGGAGATGGGCTATTTGGGATGTCGAGTTTCTCAGGCTTCTCACTCCTCCAGCCCAGGTCTTTCCACCAGAAAGACCTCATTATTTGGGGAAGTTGCAAATCCATGGTGTAACCTCTTCAATGACAACACAGGGGGAGGGAACAGCCTCTAATAAAACAGGAAGCTCCAACATATAATCTGAGGTGTTAATTTCAATTAGGGATGAGCTTCATTACTCCTCAAGTTTTATAGCTACTGTAGTTCTCAGCTGCTATGAAGGGTGAGACTACACAGGAGGTGTCTGAAAAGCCTGATGGAAAGAGTGGGTGAAATTGCTCAATGCATTCGCCAGTGAAGTGCCCAGGGTCAGGGTTTATTTGAACAGATCTCTGGCTACATCCAAGAAGTTTATGGATCTTGCCCTGAGGAACAGAGCAAGTTAAAACGCTGCTGAACACATCTTTCCCACAGCATTTAATTCCTTCTTAGTCCTGTTTGGAGTTGGTGAGTTAATGGCCTAATCACTTGTAACAAAATGTCCCAGCTTAAGCACCAAGGAGAGTGGGAAATCATACTGCTCATCACTGCTGAGCTGGCATTTCTCTGTATAAACAGGAGCATCCTGGGTTACAGAGACATGCCTGAGTTGAAAATTGAGGAAAATCAGAGCTTAGTCCTCTCATTTACCTACACTTGAGCTATAAGAATAAGGAAGTTTATCTGCCACTCAGTGGCACACAGATACACATCTGCCCTGAGAGATGCATTGCATGGGCCATGGACAGCTCCCCATTCTTCTCTAGGAGAGTGGGGAGTCTGAAGATGCAGGGCATAGGTAATCAAACCAATTCAAATATTGTCATTAAATCCCTTGGTTACTATTCCTCCCTTTCATGCTCATCATCACTTGCAGGACAGTTCATATTTGCAATTCACTGGATCAGCTGTCTGCCAAGCCACTTTCACCTGAGAGGGGGGGGGAAGGACCCAGGCAGGACCCAGCAGCAGATGCTTGTCCTCATCCCACCAGAATCCTATCAGACCTCAAAGAAACAGGCACAGTTGAGGCACCCCTCCGTGCTCAAGAGCTTTAACCAGACAACTTCCCATGGTTCCAAATGCATGGTTTTCCAGCTGGAGCCTGGACAAGCTACAAACTTCTGACTAGTTTCTCAAAGGGCTGTATTTAGTGATCTCTATCTCCACAAACACTTTAATAAAAGTTGCTAGGCACCAGAAGCCTTAGCAGGGAGGTCATCAGCGCATCATCAGTCTCTTCCCATATCCTGAAGTTGAAGTTCCATTCCTTCCCATATCCCACCCCATGCTCCCTGCAGCTCCCAGGGTTGCCTCATCTGCTCACATCTGTAGGCATGTGCTGTCAGCAAATGGTTGCAGTCTTTTGTCTCTGTCCCAGCTGCACAGTGCAGTCCTTTCCTGCACCAGTTCTAGTGTTCACTTTACCCCTCTGGAGATCTGAGTTGGCTCATTCAATTAGCAAAAGGTTCATGCATGTGTGTGATCGGCACCTGAGCCTAGCACAAAAGGAACAGCAGGAGTGTCTGGCCATGTTAGTGGTAAAAGTGGGTCTGTCTTCACTTGGGAAGGGAAAATTGGTAAAAAATCTCAACATCCCACTGGTATAGATCAACCTTAAACTACCCCTTCCAAAACCACACCATTCAGAAAATCAGTCAATCAAGAGATAAATAAATATATAAATGTTGCTTTCATCATTAAGTTTAAATGCCCTCCCCATTTGATGAGGAGGAAAGCTTAGGGTGGGAAGGAACTCCATAAGCAGTTATTTCAGGAGGTATAGGGTGGGAGCACCCAGAGTAGTAAGAAGAATCAAGGCAAGCAGACAGGGATGATAACCTCTTACCCTGGCTCAATTCTATCTGGAATAACATGCCTGATCACAGCCTGAGACCACAAATGAAGAGACAGAGGTGTGAGTTTACCTACCCCACACATCAGCCATTACACCCAGCCACACTCTGCTGCAAGAGCACCTCTGAGAAACCATTATGGCCATGCTGCAGCTGTGGTTTTGTAGGCTTGAATTTGTAATTGCAGGCTCAGCATTAACTCTGAAAATGGCCTGCTGTATCTAATTACAAACAGAGCCCTGCCTAACAGTCACGAGAGCGAGGTGCCAGCCAAAGCTAGGCAGTGAGGTTATTGTTAGAGTGGAGAACAAGGGGTGTTGCAAAGAAAAGACCTTGGCAGCCCCCCTGGATGGCTGCAGAGGCACACAAGGGCATACACATGGCTGCAAATAATCACACTTACTACAATAGCCCAGTTTCACTGAGCTGCCACTGCGCTGGCAGAGGCTTTACAAGCAAATCAGACCTTTGCCACACTTTCAAGTCAGCACAGAAAGCATGCTCCTCTTTCTGCTATATTTTTCCTCCTGTTGCCATGATGAGGAAGAATCTCAGATTTTCACCACCAACTGATTAAAGGAGGGTACAGGGATGGTTCCCACCTCCTCTGCCTATCAGTTAATTAGCACACAGGAGCATGCTGTCAGTAAAGGGTTTTCTTCCCTTTGATTGGGCTCTCAAGAAGCAAGTTCTGGACCTAGATTTCTTACCTGAAAGAAATTAGAAAGTACAGCCACAGATGCCCTATGTCATAGAGCAGGGCATGATACCTATGTTTGCATGTGGAGGAAGGAAGAGGAATAGAAGGATCATTTCTGCCTACCCAAATTTCCAGAGACATGGGTGATAAAGAAAGCCGGAAAAAAAGACCCTTCCACCTATTTAATAGTTAGCTGTGGAAAGTGAGCACCATGCTAATGGCCAGTACAGGTTTAATGGTACAAAGTTCCAAAGATCACAACTGCTTTTAGAAAGCATGTGATTCAGTAGTTCTGGCAAAACTCCAGGCACATAATTTCCATATGACCCTCCACTATCTTAACGTCATCGGCTTGATAAGACACTCAGGGCTGTCTTGAAGTGCCGCAGCAGAATATGTGAAAGTGCTTTCTTTCACCCTGGAAATAAAACTTTTTTGTGACTAATGATGGCATTTTGTTAATAAATAAACAAATAAATAAATAAATATGCCACCACCCTTTACTTAGACACATGTGTGTCCTGCTGCCTGGATGGGGCCTTGCTGTCACCAATGGAATTCTGTGCACCCATGAAAGATTTCCCGCACAGATTGGATTCCTTGATCAGAGCCTAAATGTAACATAAACTCCGTGCAGATATAGGGCTCACCATTTGTAAAGCTGCCTGAAAGGGCAATGCATCATACTGCATAATCTAATTCTGGTTGATCTCTCCATTGGAGCACTTTAATTAATGCCACTGGAGTTAAATCACTGTGAATGTGTTAAACTTTTTTTTTTTTAACCTAGTTGAACCTGATCAACAGACTTGGGTGTCCACCACTAAACTTAATGGACATTTTTATGTTTCCAAAATATGCAAGAGGTACCCAGCTATAGATGTGTATACATGTTGTTGAGCTGTAACCCCAGCCAGCACCTAAGTACCACACATCCACACACTTAGCCCTACCCCTTCCTCCCACCCCCAGTGAGACAGGGAGGACAATCTGAAAGAGGTAAAATCCATGGGTTGAGATAAGAACAATTCAATAAGTGAAATAAAGTTGTCAGCAACAATAATAATGAAAATTATTATGATGATAATAGTAATTGTAAATAAAAGTGAAAGAGCTAGGAATAAAATCCAAGAAAGACAAGTGACACACAATACAATTGCTCTTTACCCACTGACTGATGTTCAGTCCAATCCCAAGCAGCAATCAAGCCCTCCTGACCAATTCCTTCCATATTATACTTGGAGCATGACATTCTAGGGTGTGGAATATCCCTTTGGCCAGGTCAGGTCACCTGGCCATACTCCCCCCTCGGTTCTGGTGCACCTCCTTCACTGGCAGAGCCCAGGACACTGAGAAGTCCTTAGCTCAGGGTAAGCGCTGCTTAGCAACGACCAAAACATCAGTGTGTTATCAACTTTATTCTCATACAGGACATGAAACACACCAGCTACTAAGATTACAATTAACTCTATCCCAGCTGAAACCAGGACACATGCCATGAAATGCAAGCTTGGTTATTATCAAGGTAACATCTGCAGATTTTGTACCCCAGAGTCCTCTTAAGCTGAGTAAGGCACAACCAAGAATCGGTTCCCATGCTGAACAGCTAATGTAATATTAATTTTAAATGGACAGAGGGCAGATTTATCAGATATAGAAAATACCAAGAGGCAATTGAGCAAATAGTAGTCTGAGGGATAGGAGACCTAGCTCATCAGCTGTTTAATGCTTCCATGATGAACAAACCCCAAAAAATTAATGTCTTCAGAGTGATAATTGTCCTGCCCTGCCCTACACATGGTGTGCACATCCATAAGTAAGTAAAGTTATCCATAAGTAAGCCAAACACAGGAGCAATGGTGCTTAATGGCAAGTGTCACTTGCTAAGTCAGAGAAAATCCAGGTGGGCATGGCCAGAGCTCCAAGAAGAGCTACAGCTGCACAAACAGTTGGCCAGGTGGAGCCTGCAGATCTCTGCAGAACGGTTACGCAATCTTGCTGCAAATGTTTTGGAAACACTCTTCATTCTTTTTTCTGTTCACTCAGCAGGGATTACTGGCATAGTAACTTCATCTATCATTTGCACAAGGAGATAAGAGCAAGGAAGGTGTAGGGCAGATCAAGCATCTCTTCTTTCCCTGTTCTCACACTTCCTCCACTGCAAATTTAAACGGTGTACAGTACAGCTAATGTGAACACCTCTTATCTAGTTAATATGAGCCAGGAGAATGTTGAACTAGTTTATTGCTTCCTGCAGCTGTACCACTTGAAGTTCAGATCTATCTCATCAAATACCATAAATGGCTGTAACAATGGACAGACATGGTCTTACCTTGCAGAAAGGCGCCTCTACAGAATGTAAAAACAAGCATGGGGTCTCTATAGTTGGGGGTCTCCATAGATGGAGGCATTTACTGCCACCTTTCAGAAGTCACAAGATCAAATGTCCAACAAGGACATTGGGCTCATATCCTGGGTTTCGCCAAAAGAAGCGTGCTCAGCAGCTTGTGGGAGGTGCTTCCCTCTGCTTTGCACTTGTGACACCCCATCTGGAGTACTGTGGACACCTCTGGGGTCTCCAGTATAAGAACATGGAGCAGTTGGAGTGAACCCAGAGGAGGCCACACAGGTGATCAGAGCCCAGGAACACCTCTCCTAAAGGGTCTGGGAGAGCTGGGGCCATTCAGCCTGGGGCAGAGAAGGCTACAGGGAATCCCTATTGCATTCCTCCAGTACCTAAAGGGGGCTACAAGAGAACTGGAGACAATGTGTAATGACAAGAGAGAAAGGCTTCACACTGAAAGAGGGAAGATTTAGATTAGACATAAGGAATAAATTCCTTCCTGTGCGATATTAGAACAGGCTGCCCAGAGAAGGTGAGGATGTCTCAGCTCTGGAAAACTTCAAGGCCAGGTTGGATGAGGCTTTGAGCAGCCTGGTCTAGTGGAAGGTGTCCCTGCCCATGGCAGGGGAGTTGGAATGAGATGGTCTTTAAGGATCCTTCCAATGCAAACCATTCTATGATTCTATGACATAAACAGACTGCTCATTACAAAATTGTTTTAGTGAGTTTGGCCCATAGATCACTGACTAAGGTAGGGAAGATTTTCATATTTATTCAAAGAATTTTTTGTAGAAACACATATGAGGCCTTTGAATGTCTTCACCTGTCCTGATAAATATTTAATTCTTCCTAGTTTAAATCTTATCTTAGTTGAATAGAGCTAAGAGGATACCTGCAATGTACATTAGGACCCTAAATTTACCTAATTTTCAATTCCTTAATTAAGCAGTTCCTAAATTCACTATATAGTCAAGGAAGAGAAGCGGTCTAGAGGGAGATGCTGCTAACCAAAGTTTCCTGCTTGGCTTTGTGCCCTGATGTAATTTGATTAAACTAACATCTTCCCCATCTCTGAGATGTGAAGGGCCTTTGCCTTGGAGAAGGTGACTGCAATCATCTCAAATTTCCAATTCGTGAGAGTGTCATCTCTAGTAAAGGCCACTGCAACCCATGATGTTACATGCAATACAAGTGTAAATTACTAAAAATGCAAAGTGTGATTAGTTGTCTAATTGCTTATTGGAAAGCCTCTTACCCTTCCACAGTGATAATAAAAAGCATATGGTGAACAGCCTTTTCAAAAAACCCAGCTATATTTTCTTGAACAGCATGATGTTTACACATTATTTGGTTGATTCCATCCCCCATCCCCAGAGGCTCTTCTTTGAGGGTGTTGAGGAACCCATAGTGTATGAACCACTGACAATATTTACTGAGAGATGGTTGCAACCAAGCAACCTATATGTCTGATTCTAACCTATATGTCTGATTCTCGTTATTAAATATTCCAAACTTTTATTGAGATTATTAGAACCTATTTAATGGCTCATTGAACTTAGAAACCATACAATTTTCCCATCAGCCATTTCCATCTAAATATTTACGATACCAGTTCATATGAGAAATAACAAAAGACACAAAAAATTAGGAAGAGGGTGGGATTTCCTCAGATGCCTGGGAGCAAGATCTATCTGTAACTCTAGCATAAACCAGTGGTGCAACTTAAAGGAAGCTAACTGAGAGACACAAAGCAAATCTGATGATGATGAAAGGAGAACCCGGTCATGTCTTTAAGGGAGTCTGCATAAATTTGGATACAAGGTTCTTTTCCATGATTAAAGAGAATATTTGTAATTACTCATTTCATTTCTTTTGGGTGTGGTAAGGAGTTTTCCAGTCGAATTACTGTCTGGTATAAAGTGATGTATCCATTTCAAACTAGAATATAAGTCCAAATTACAACATATTTTCCATCAGCATACTAAAGGCACAACTGTGGCAGAGGAAAAAATCATTACAATTTCTTCTTCGGAAGAAGTATTGATGGAATTATGAGAAGGACATAAGTTGTGATAGCTTGGTAACAAATCAATGTAACCTCTATCTTCAGATCCTCTAAACTTATATTTCTACATACTCTGGGGTCTGAAAGTTATCAACAGAGAAGAAACAAAGAGAACAGAACTAATCTTTTTATCTAATTATCAGAAAGGACAATCCTACTGCCAGAATTCTTCAGTCCAGGTTGTCTGAATGTAATTCTGTACGAGTCAGAAAGCACAAGCAAAGTCGGTGCGGGGCAGAACCCTCAGAAGAAAGTGAAGAAGACACTGAAGGCAGTCAGGGCCAACACCTCCATCCTGCCTCTGCTCCCTGCGTGTTCCATGAAAACAGGCATGTTTCAGTGCCATTGCAGCAACGTGGCACTGAGCCTGAGTTAGATGCCTTGTCACTAGAGAGGAATTTTGGCCCAGGCTAATACTACGATGCTTCTAGACAGGATCTGGCTTGCATCCAGCTGGCTTGCAATACTGGGAAAAAGGACATGAAAACTTTCTGACCCATCCACAGAGAAGCACTGATGTTCAAGGGCATAATCTTCAAAATTGCTGCCTCATTGTACAAACACCTCTAGTTTTCAGCTTAAGGTTGTGTAGGCTTCTAATGTTCTGCTTGAGGGCTCTGTAGGAGTGTTGCATAATACCAAGAACAGCGAAACTTGGCACCTAGCTGTCTCCTAAACCTGATCAGGAACGTCAGAAGCCAGCTGGTTTTTATTTTGGAAGAGAGAGAAGATGACAGTGTGCACAACCTACCACTATCAGAAAGGTGAATCAACAACAAATAATGTGAGTTTCAGTGTTCCCTTGTCTTTTTTTTTCCTTCAAGGATAAAAGGCTTGAGCAGAATATAGAGCAATTCCCCCAGACTGCTGTGAAAGCTCATGTGGGACTGGTTTTGTGCAATATACATAAGTATGACTGGGAATCTAAATATAGGAGTGACAAATCACTAGGCCTGGGAATTCTCCACTGACGTAGCCATTGTGATGCTAAAGAAGAGCATGGCTCCAGCTAAATTAGGTCATGAGATATTAGCACCTTTCTCTTTATGTTCCTTTTTCATAAGGAAATAAAATAACACAGGACCCACAGATAATAAGATTATAAAGCCAGTAATTCGAAAGACAAATAATGGAAGAACTGAAGTCACATAAGTGCCTCCTCATACCATCCACACATATATTTAAGGGGCACTCCTTCTCCAGGAAGTTTAATCCCCAAAATTATTTCTCAGGAACCCTGTCATGGCAATGCAAGAAATAAAAAACATACAACTGTCTTCTCCTCCCTTCTGATGGAATTTGCTGCTCCCAGAGTAAAACCACAGGAAAATGCACCTGTTTACATGTAAAACATAGCAGCCTTGGTAGGATCTGTTGTAAGCCAAAATGCCAAGTCTTGCAGAAAATGGCAGGATATGAGCACTCATTTCTGCTGCCAGTTCTCAGTAAGCTGGGGAGGGGTGGAGGTGTGGAGGTGGCACTCAGCAGGTTCAGTGACTCCGGGGAGCACAGTGACTGACGCATGTGCACTTGTCAGAGTGCCCCAAGTGAGTAAGATTCTGGGCATGAGGAAACCTGAGCTTTTCAGAGAGGAGCCTCAGGCAGGGGAAGGTGGACTAGCAAAGGAACAGTGTGTTCCCTGACCTACACTCTGCATTAATATTGCCAGCTAAAGAACATCAGCAATTAGCTGCCTAAAAGCTCCAAAATGATTTGCTGCATGCCTGCAGCGCTGGAAGAAAGAAGCCCATCCCACTTCTCCACTTGGCATCAGCTCTCTGATATCACAGGATGGCACCCTGGTAGCTCAGCTGAGCCAGCACCACCCTAGTAATTCCCCCTGTGGGCAAGTGTCCCAGAGTGTGCACTGTGTGAGCATGGGGGTTTCAAGCTTGAGCGTGGAACTTGGTCTGTGCTCAAAAGGAAGCATATGGACCCTGACACCAGAAGAAAGACTGTGATGTCAGAAAACAAAGTATCTCTCTGTGGAACAAGTTTTTCTCTTTTACACCCAAAATTTTCAACTCAATCAGGATGGCATCACATTAACTCAGGATAGGGCCTGTTTCTGTAAGGCTCTCCTCTGTCCATCATGTGTTGCCTAATTGTCCGTTTTTCTCAATCAACTCAATAATGAAGAATTTGCCATCATTTGTTTTGCTTTTAAAATACAGCAAAGCTGAAGCAAGAACTTTATCTTTCCTTTTTTGTCTATGACAAATGACAAACTTGAGTAATAAGCTATAGTATAAATAAAAGCAGGGTATCATAAGCAGCATACTGAGTAACTACTGGTTTTCAGGCTATCCCTTTATTAGATAGCAAATTAGATATAAAGCCATTTAGTTGAAAGATAATAAGGTTTATGCAACTAATAAGTACGTCTTGTAAGGAATATTGCTGACTTCCTTGTCTGTGTTAAGTCAATATCAACTTGTTAAACCCCTGACTCTCCCCTGGGTCTCCTTCTGTAACCTAGGAAGAATGACTGGACTTTGAAGTACCTCCTCCTCTCCAGTACATTTGGAAAACAGAGGGAGTTAAGATAACCAAACACAAGAACATAAGAACAGCTACACTAAGTCAGACCAGAAGTCTGTGGAGTCCTAGATCCAGTTCCTGGCAGGGGCTAAGAACAGGTAGAAGAAAAAAAGATGACAAATTGTGCATATGGAAATGCCTTCCCAGAGCAGCCCTGCAGCCTGCAGATTTTTACCTCAGGAGTTTCTGGACTGAAAATAATGATATGTTGTTCAGAACTGGTCTGCTCCAGCACTTCTGGTCCTCATATCTTTGTTATGGTGGCACTGCCCTGCCATGCTCCACACCACCTCTGCTCAATCTTGGACATACACATGACAAGACACCAGAAAGCTGAGCACCCAGCCAGATGAGAGATTAGAGATGAGATGGTAACCAGAATCACCTGGAGACCTGGAAGCAGAACATCTCCTGACTCCCTGTTCCATGACAGTGTAGTCCTTCCCAGCACCTCACCCTCTCCATGCTTTTGCAAGAGCTGTTCAGCAAACACACATGGTCATTTTCTCTTCTAAAGCCTCTCTGCGACTTGACACCTTCAAGACAAACACAATAAATCTCTACAGACAGCTACAGTGAGCAGTGCTTATTCCTTGTACAGTTCCACTGAAATCTAGGCAAAGCATTGCCGACATTGATGGAATTTCCCCTTCTGCTGCTGACTGCAGGAACAGAGCCCAGCTTTGCTACAGGAGGCTGATTTCTTGACACCCAACTCCTGATGCTTTCTGGGGATAGAATAAAAGAAAAACTCTTCTGTCACAAGAAAGGGAAGACACAATTTTCAGCATTCTTGTATGAACACCTGTGCCATAGCAGAAAAACAGGGGAAAGAAGGAGATACAAGTGACTAAAACCCTCCAAATACAGCATTCCATGACATACACCTGCACAGGGTTGTATATGTTTGTGTCAAAATCCAAACAGTGGCCACAGCTCAAACTATTGCATTTTTCTCCCTACCACAGACTGATGTTCAAGTCATGGTTGTTCCAGCCCTTTTGCCTCTCCGGCAGCTTTGGATAATGCCAGAATTTGTGCTGTGCCACAGTAGTGCTCCTTAGTGGGTCGGAGCAAACGGCACTCTGATTTCAAATGTGGTTAGGCATTCAAATGAGATACAGACTTTGAGAGTTTGGGGGCTATATGTTAACACTGAAAACCAGAAAGTATATTCTCTACCTCTTTCCCAGTTCTTCCTCCTGATGTAAGATTTTTTTCCAGGCATTTTAGGACCAAACAGATTGGAAGTAAAATGGACAGTACAATTTCTGCTATTTTCATCTTTCCTTTTCCTTTCTTTTCTAGGATATGCTATATAGACTACTACTAATAATAATATAAATTTAAAGCATAACACAGCATTATATGAGACAAAACTGTGAAAATCACAGGAAGCATAAACACACAGTAGTGATAATCATTGCATGATATTTCAGTGTACAGCAGAGAGCACTGTTTGTGTCTCTGTTACATTCAGTTTCCTTGCTGCCATTGAGGAGTTTGCTTAATTGCATCAGTTAAGACCCCAGCCTTCGAAATCACTGTTTTCATTTGCAGAAGAAGGAGAAGGGGAGGAAGATCAGCATGGAGCTTAAGTGAGAGGCACATATATAAGTTCTCTGGGATGTAATTTTTAGGGGTGTGAAAACTGCTGGAAAGATAAAGGAACTTAAAGGAAAAATATGTACATCAGCAAATAAGTTCCATCTTTCAGTTGACAAGCATCACAATTAAGAAGGAGTAAAGGAAAGCAAAATAGAAGAGGACTTTCACCCATCTTTTGCTACCTTTTCAGAAAATAGACCATGTGAGAAAAACTTGTCACACACAGGAGACAGCTTCACTGTCTGAGCAGGCTGGCTGTGATGAGACAGCCATGGTGCCTCTGGCCTGAGTGCACAGGTCTGCCCAGAGCCCTCTCACAGGGTCCCTGTTGGTAAATCAGGACCTCACAGCACATTCTGCACCCTGGGGTGTCATTATGTTACCACTAACACTTATTTGTACTGGGGTAGCTTCCCAAAGGTCTGCCTTTCCAGGTCAAGGACCTCATTGGGTTTGGCATAGTACAGAGAAAATCTGTTCCTGAAGAGCTGACACTTTAAACAGAAAGCAGCACTGAGAACCCAAACTGAAATTCAGGAGATATTTCATTTCTCTATCAAATCATTTGACTGTGAGAAAAACAGAACTGAAAAAATATATACACAGAGATATACTATAAATAATTTAATTCATAATTAAATGTTTGTGTTTCAGCTATCCTTAGATGTGGGTCTTTCAGCAACCACTAAAAACAGGAGTCTAAAAACAAATCTGTTAACACCGGAAGGCTGTAATCTGCCCTAATGCAATACTTAGATTAGTAAATTTTTTCATTTCATTGTGTTAGTTTATATTCATTTTTTTGAGTTAAATTGGCCATGAATGATGAAGATATTTTAATTTTATTTCATACCAGAGGTAAATGGACCAACAAGACATCGTTCTGTTTGTCACTGTACACAGTGCTGCAGAAGCAAATAATAGGAGAGCACTGGGATTTTGAAGCTTGAGAAAATGCTGGCCTGAGAAGTACATGTCTTTGTCAGTCCTAGAGCTCAAGAGAGGCTTGGATTTAGTGTGACATTTCATGTGCACCACTAATACAGGCTCCTCACTACTCACTGGATAAAATCTATTCAAATGCATCAACTTCACAAACATTTTTATTAAAGCTCAGGCATGGACAAATTCAAAGGTTAACTCTGTCCTCCAGGCACAGGGGGACAGGGAACAGCATCATCTAATCGTGCTGCAATTCCTGAGGATCAGGCAGTTCAGCTGTTTCAGAAAATGTAGCATCTCTACTGAAATTTCAGAGATGCTTAAAGGGACACTCTTAAAGGTGTAGAGTACAGTATTTATATTGAAATATTACTTGGTCCAGCTTGAATAGAACTGCATTACTTGCACTTCTTCCCTTTCTCTAAAATTTCTTCACCAGAGAGACCTCTAACTTGTGGCATCCATGCCATGAAGATAACCAGAGTGAACAAAAGTCTACCATGGTAATAAGAGACTCAGCTGGAATGAGAACCAAATCCATGTTTTCTATTTTTAAGATTTGCAATGTGTCACTGACATGCCAAGAACAAACATCTCAGGTTTTCAGTGAGATACTGAGGAAACACTTCATTGCTTGTCCTTCTTTGTCTAAAAGCCAAAATACATCCAATGGCTCTGAATATGATTCTTTTGTCTTTTCAGCAGCAAACACAACTGCCACGGCACAGTTTCCCAAAGCCAGTTCTCCCCTCCCATGGAAATCACCACCTGCCTTGCCAAGTTCACTCTTCGAGGGTGGCCTTAGCTCTTTGAATTTTCCATCAGCCAACACCCGCAAGCAAGGAGACTTGCATCCCAAAAGTCCCATCCAGCATTTTACTTTCCTTACTCTTTTTGCCCCCACATCTCATTCAGACATCAGAAAAGACCCTTTACAGCAGGTGGTGGTAGTAAGTGTCAAGTCACTCACCAGGCATCTTCTCTACCAACTTGTTTCAGAAAAGAGCAAGTTTAACACTAAGAGCACTGCATTTTAAAGCCAGACACCTCACATTAGACTTCTGAACAGATGGGTTAGTTCTCAGGCTTTCTGCATACCAATTTCCTATCAGCAGGTTATATTTTTGCTGGATATAATTCATGGAGTAGATGTCTCAGATAACATGGTCCTCAGTAAGCAACAAAGAAAAAAAGAGCATAAAACACATATAAATCCCTTAGCAAACTTGTTCAGCTCCTTGTAATAAACATGCTTCTTTAAAACTCAATTTCTCTTTTATTATTTCTTTGTGGTGAACTCTGGATTTATTTTTAATTATTTTTTTTCTAGCAAAATTTTGTAATTCTATAACAACTCATTTGTTGGATGTGGTATGAGTTTGGGTGTTTTGGCCTTCCTTTGCAGTCATGGATTAGAGCAGAGTTAAACTAAAGATTAAACTTAGCAAATTCTCTCCATTAACATTCCAGACATGATTTCAAATAAGAAAGCAAATTGTTGGTAAGAAAAATTTAATTTATGTTATTGGAATTACAATATTTGTTGAAGAATAGAGTCTGAGTAGAAACTTGCATTTACCCCTGGGAATATCAAAATACAAACCTGCATCTGCTTCTACAGTGTCACAATGTTTCTTATATTTTAAAATAATTTAAATAAATTAAATATAATTTTGAATAAGAATACTCTAGATGTTGTGAGAGGGACTTTTGAGGTCTCAGTATCTTCAAGTACTGCTGAATCCACATAAGGATGTGAAATTACCAAGGAAGGATAATGGTACTTCCCTCTTCAGTAAATGGTGTTGAGATCTTGTGATGAAAAGCACTAGATAAGTGAGGTACTATCTGTGCCACCAGTCAAATCAGACAGCCTTGTGCACAGTCTGTTTATTTTTATAGTGAAGTATATTATACTGTCAAAAGGACACTTCATCATCTATAATAAATATTCATCTACATGTATCATGCACTTGAGCTGCATGAAAGTTGAGTTCAGAGCAGAGAAATGAATGAGAAACTTGTGAGACAAATGTTACCTTTCAGTGCTGCTCTTGTGGATAAATTGCAGATGGGTATAAACAAAGTCAATTATTTCATACAAGTATTTCTTGACTCAACATAAGTGTTCCTTATGCCTAGACTAAAATCCTAAACCTCATCATTTACCTTTTGTCAGAGAATGGCAAGAAGAAACAATATGAAATTCCACTAACTGAGGATAATTATGTACAGTAACGCACAAACATTATCAGATTTATTTTCTCAGAAACAAAGGTTACACACTGTGGTGTTGAACAAATTCTCACCTATGCTTACTAAACAATTCCATTAACTACTAAAGAAATATTTTTATTAACACTAGCAGAGAAGGTAGCATATAAATTGAATTTACACATGCAGTTATCACACAGCAGTGACTCTGAAGCATAGCAAAATATCATTTCTATGACCTCAATCACACAAGGGAAAGCAAATTTAAAGTAATCTTTGACTTTGCTGCACTTCGAGTTTGGATTTGCTGTTTTTTGAATATATGGACATATATTCTAATTAATTTACTCTTATCCTTAATTTTCCAAGGAAATAAAATATTTTTCCTGGAATAGTCTTTTATTCAGTTTTAAACTATATGACTAGCCCATGACTATGCAACTGCTGCTTTCTATGAGTAACATGAAAACACTAAATGAAAGAAATGTATTTTGTAATATACTCAAAGAAGCAAAGTTACACAGTGTGGAAGGCCCTGTTTCCTGCATTCTGTCTTCTGCAGATAAAACAAAACAAAATAAAATTGTCCTGAAGAAGTAGTTTTACGATTCAATAACTTTTGAGTGTTAATTCTCAAAATGTGTTTTATGCTCATAGGAAGCCATGGATGGTGGTGTTAGGGAACTGTCACCTCCATTACAAAACATTGCATTTAATAGTTATGTATAACCATTCAGATGATAATTTGGATTTCTTTTTCCCTTCCTATAAGGAGTTTGATGTAATTTTAACAGTGAAGCCTGGACAGCACCTGGAGGCTCAGCCATCCGTCCGGATGCAATCGCGCTGAGGCTGCCCAGCGAGCTGAGCGCCCTCCTGTCCCAGCACAGATAAGCACCCACACATCACACCACACAGCCCCAGCCACGAGGCCACACTTTAATTCACCTCAGGTAAGGCAGCTCAATTTGCTTTGTCTTACAGCCAAGGCAGCATGGAAACAGGGCAGGGTCACTGCTCGACCACCTCCAGCTCCACAGCTGCCCCTCAGCCCAAAAGTTTCTTTTTTATTCTGCGTCTAACAGCATAACCCAAAAATCTAAGAAAACCAGGGGTCTGCTCTTTAAATTTTCCTTGCTTTCCAAGTATGCAAGGAGCCTGTTCTGCCAGCACTTACTGACTCCAGTGGTAATTGAGTTGCTTGTTCTGCCCTGGGGGCTGCAGGGTGCTGCTCCCTGAGTGTCTGCAAAGGGATCTGAGCTCCGATCTCACTTGTGCTTCTGCACCAAGAGCCAGCCAGCTCTGCCTGCACTTTTAGTGAATTGTGCCCTAATGAAATATGGGAGAATAAACAGAGGTGCTGTTTCCTTGAAAGCCACTACATCTGAAAACTGGCAGGCTGCAGTACATTATACCACCAACCACAGGGTCATAATATCTAAATACATTGTATATAGAAAATAGTTACTGAAAAGTAAGTATAGTCAGCATTTGTAATAAATAATAGCTAATAAATAGTGAAAGCATTACTTTGTAGGATGTAGGACTCTATGTCTTCCACTATTTAATAATTTATCATGTGAAATCCACTGACCTTTCCAAGCTTTCCTTTTTCCCTTTCTGTTTAGGTGAAACAGGAGTGTTAATTATGCTTTCGCTTTTTTTATTGAGTAACATTAGCATACAAATAGGCCATCAATAAGCAATTACAATCTCCATCTCAGAAAGAAGAGAACTACAATATTAAGTGTGGCTACTCACGCAAACACACAAGTCCTTTTTAAAAAAGAAAGAGCAACTCACAGTTGAATAAAATAGGAATGCACAGGAAAAACAGACAATGATAGATGGATAAATATCAGGCTAGCTCTCAGGCAAAGAATTCAGAAAGGTCCTTCTTATTCATCAGACAAACATAAGACTGAAAATAACCTTAGCTTTCCCCATACTGCCCTGCCACTGACTCCAGAGATTAAAAATCTGTTCAGATCTCATGCCGGTAACATTTATGAATTTCACTCAAGTGGAAGCTATCAGTTGTGTCAAATGGCACTGACTTATGTCTTCAGCAGCATTTGACTTATTGCCAGTGAAACACTAAATCTGCTTGCTTCTATTTTATAGTGGGGGACCTATACGAGAGAAAGGATGAATTTCTTATATTTGACACTCTTAGGGTAGGTTTGTGCTAAAGATGAATAATAAAACAATCACCACAATATTTTTTTCTGTAAGAACAACACATTGCTGCTGTGCCTTTCATCCAAGACCTGTTTTAAAGCTGAACTTACACTGATTTAAGTAAATATGTTATTTTGAACCTTTTTAGTTGAATCAGTTTCGCTTCATACTAATGGCCTAAAATTGACTTTAAATGCAAATAGGAGTAAATTAATTAAGTGCCTACACAAGATGCTTCCACATTTTTACCTAACAGTTAAGACTATTTGATCTTAAAATCAGTTATGTCTAATGCCAATTGGCCAATGCATTTATAGAAGTCACTGACCTTCAGCTGAGATGTTGTAAATAACCAGATTTTGATTCACAGACCATTGGGGAAAATGTAAATAGATTACTTTAAAAGCATCTTTGACTGAAGGATGGCCTCTTACACCACTATGTCCTGATCTGTTGCAAGCTTTATGTCTGAAGCAGTTTGTGCATATTCTGTTCGGGGAGTACAAGTTCTATGGCAAAAAGGAAACACCTTGAATTAATAAAACCAAGACCTTCAAATAAACACCTTGAATTAATGAAACCAAAGCCTACTGAAGAAAAAGCTGCTTACAACTTTCATGAAAGTGATCTTGACCTCCTGCCCTATGTTTTGTTTTCCATTAAAATTATAAATAAATCTTTGAAAACTGCATAACACTGGTTGTCTAGGAGGTTTTCTTTTGTTTAGGACTTCGGCAGACAAGCTCAGCCAAATCCCACCTTGCCAGCTGTGGAGACAATTCCCTTGGCTTCCCACCTTTCCTGCCAGCAGCAAACACCATCTCTGGCATGGAGACAGAACCACTCAGCAGACACCACAATTTCCAATCTACCATCTCAGTTTAACCAAATAACAGATTAAGTTGTGAATTTCAGCTGTCAACGTTGCTCACTCCACTTTTCCATCTCCCCTGTGAGGGTATTATCTTCCCAGCTGCCCAGGAGGATTCAAAGATATTCATTAACAGCAGCATTCCCTTAATACAGTTTAACAATCCCCCTCTTCACCAGGTTTCCTCCAGTGCAGGTAAGATATGAGCTGCTAAAATCCAATCTGCTGTTGGATGATTTCTCTGGTTTTAAAATACAACTAGAGAGTGATAAATATATTTTCACTTCACTATTTTCTTCAGTTCTTGTAAAATCTCAATTTTTTCCTCAGGTATTTTAGTGCTTTACCACTGAAACTTTGCATGGCATTTCCTGATGTCTTTTTCTGGTGGTGGTACATGGGATTAAGACACTGTTGAGGACCACATTGAAAAAAAAAATTGATAGTTTCATATGAGCAGTGAAAAGAGCAAGGAAAAGACTCGAGGGAAATGTTCAGAGGAGAAGTTTTAGGGTGCAGTCCCATGAGCTGGGATGAGCCAACCTGACAACTCACTGTCAACACCTTGGTGTGACACTATGGTGCTCCCATCTTCCCTCTCCTCCCTATGCCACTTGTCCTCCTCCTGTTCTTATCTCGCGTTGGCTCTGATGCCTTTGAGCCACTCCTTTCACCAATTCACTTCACTAACCCAGCACAAACCATGCTGTGGGTTGGGAGGAAAGGATCAGATAGCAGTTTCTGTAGGATTAGTGAGCTCACTGGAAGGATACTCAAGGACCAAAGCCAGTGAGACAGAGCAATCACAGTATCTTAGATTGAGAAGGATCTTTGAGATCATCAAGTCCAAACATGAATCTTGAGGCTGTAACCAAGAAAAGGGGAGTGACACCCACCTTTCACAGAAATGACAAGGCACCTGAAACCAAAGTTTAACCCAATTTCATCTAACATGGTAGGACATTTCCAACCATTCTCAAGGAGTTTGCTGACCTGTTTGCAGGATCCTTGCTCTTGGTTTGATTGTCCATGTGATTCTGTCCAGGGAATGGTGCAGACTGGGGAATCTGCCATTGAAAAGGAACATTTCATACACAGACTTCCCTCCTGGTTACCTTCATGATATCAGAAAGCAGCTAGAGAATAAAGCTATAAAAATACAAAAAGGGTCTCAAATTCTCAAAAAGGCAGTAACTTATTCTATTAGTTGATTAGCAATGTGCTAACAGATTTTTTCCTCCATAATTAATAGCACAAGAGTAGCATTACTAAAAGGAAGGGCACTTTTCAAGCCCAAGTTTCCAATGTCTTATTTTGGATTTCTGAACACTAAACATTTATAACATGAAATGTGAAATTTCACTTTTATGTGTTGTGATTTTCTCCATTTAAAAATAAGTAAATTTCCTTTAATCTTGTATATAGCCAAAGTAGAAAACATAATCAAAATTATATTCCTTTCTGAAAAGAAATTGGCAGAAAATCTTATTTCTAGAAAATATGGGATCTCCCTCTAATTAAATAAATGTTAAGACTCTTGTTATAACTCTCTTTATAACACTGTACAAGCATATGCCAAGGCAAAGCTTTTAAATTATAATTTTGCAAGGTAATATTGCAACCCATTTTCAAGATATTTCAAATCAGCAGCCCAGCCCAAAGGCATCCATTCCAATTGTTCTCTGACTCTAGGATTGCTGAATGTTCACACTTAATCATAAACACAGACTGTAGAACCACAGCTGTCATTAAAATGGAGATAAGATAAATTTTAATTAACTGATTGTATGTCTGTAAATAAATAAACTAATCCTATCTCCCTGAATTGCAAGTGGCAGCTTTGCATCAACCTGAGGAGAAGAGATTCCTTTTTTTTTTTTTTATTTCTTATTGGTGGTTACAAATCTCAGTAATAGAAAACATAGAGTTTGAAAACAATAGATTTCACAGTTCTTTTAAATTTATCTTGATAGTTTAATCCAAGAATGAAGGGAGTTAATGCACATTCTTATGCCTGTCCTCCTAAAACTGAGATATAAGTTGGACTAATAAGTGACAATGTATTCAGCTCTTGTGCTCTGTGTGGCAAATCTATCACTGGGGCAGGTCCACTGACTTTAATGTTCCTGCCATTTGTCTGAGAAATAAAGTTAAATGGAAAAGTTCAGATCACAGCACTGATGCTGTCTTGGCTTTGCTGATGACCACTTTCAGATACCTGTCATAAGCATCATTATTTTCTTGCAGTTTGGGTATTCTGACATGATCTATGTCTGTAGTTCAAAATCTTGCCAGTCTTCAATAAATGTCTACATGTTACACCTCTATAAATACAGAATTCCACATCAATATTGCTAGCAGGCTATCCCAGGGTTATTTCAATGACATTTTTATGCTTCTTATTGCTAAGTCAGTAAAGGGAAAAATATTCCTTTAATTTTCTTTTAAGTTGACTAAAACTTACCAGTTCTGTGGTGTCTCAGCAACTCCACTAAAATCACCAATTCATTTCACACAACCCTCTGAAAAAACAGCTGATAATGTCAATTTCTTGGTCTTGTGTTTGGTCAACATGCAGTTGACCATGTTAAGTCAAGAGGTTATGACTTGATATTGCTCATTCTCACACAAGTCAAGAACTGGAAGTGTGGATTCTATCCGATTAATTCCCTGGTATTTCTGAGATGACTAATGGTTACTCACCAAACAAAAATCTTATATTACGAGATCATTTTTGATGATCTGCAATGGAGGAAGAAATGGGGTCATTTTAGATGCAATGGAATTTCACTCAGCCTAGAAGTGAGGCTCACTAGTCTATAGTTAAGATAGAAGAGAGGAAAGAAGAGAGGAAGAATTTCAGGCAAAACTTAACACATCAACAGAAATTTTTGGTTTTTATTTAACCAAATTTTTCCAACAGAAAAACATCATTCCTCATGCTATGTCTTTGAATGTAAAGTAGGTAATCTGATATTCCTTAAATTACCAAAATGTTGATATAAATAGACCTTTCCAGGAAAGATAAAAGTACTGGCCAAATGTTAATCACAATATTGAAACAAGATTAGACAGCAATGAATATTTGTATTTTTTAAGATATGAGGTTCTAATCTTACACAGATAATTTCACTCAGGATTTTTTAATTGCTAAAGTGAAAGGCTGAGGTGTAATTTTGGCTTTATAACTCACTGGGTATTTAATGACAGCAAGGAAGGAAAAGTTGCCAAGATTTCCAGTGAGGAGCAGTTAAAAATATTTGTCTTTATTATACATTTAATCATACTCTTTACAGTTTCTACAAAACAGTAGATTGATTCCACAAATTAACAAAGTAGTAACATGATGGGGAGAGGAGGGAGAGAGTGTACATTAGTAGGAAATTCTTACTAATATGATAATCAGCCACCTTTGTTTGTCATATATACATGTACAGGGGAAAAATTTTCCTAGATTAAGTCTGAAAAAGTTACTACAATAATCCCAAGGATACAATTAACCTGCTCAGCCTAAACAAAAAAAAAAAAAAAAAATCCTGAGTGTCTCTCCCTCTCTTCCACCAGCAAAAGAGATACCAGAATAAAACTGAGTTGGGAAAAAATTGAAATATTGAATAAAACCAAAGGAGATATATTAAATGAAAAATTTCCAAGTATATATTTTAAAGAGCTGTTTGGATGAAAGACTTGAGATAAAGCTACTTATTCCTTCTCAGTTTCACCCCCTCTTTCCTGTTTGGCTTCACTATAAAGCAATAAACACCATCTGGTTTTGGAATTTTCTGCTGCTTTGCCTATGGTGCTACTTCTACAAAATTTCCCTTGGGCCAGAATTTGCTGAGCAACCTTATCTTCCCAGAAGTTAGTGGTTTTAGGAGGGATTCAGCACCTCAAAATCTCAAATTCCTATCAAGTCTTTCTGCCTGCTGACGTGTGCCTGGATCTCATTGACTTGCCCTCCTCTCAGAGGGCTACACCAAGGATCTCACTTGTGCCTCAGCATTTTAGACCAAGGACAAGCACCTCCAGGGGATTTTGGACCAGGGATAAGTGCCTCCAGAGCTTGGGTCTGCACCCACCATGTCTTGCATTTCTCTTTTTTCCCTCTCATTTCCCAAATGAGGTAGGAAGTGTTGGATTTCACAGGTTTTCCCTCGCCATGAGAAGGGGACTTGCTTTTCCAGAGTCCTTACAAGTTGCTGCCCCCAGCCCCTGGCTGGGACACAGACACAGAGCTGAACCTCTGTGGCCAGCCCTGGACCTGACACCAAATCCTCTCTGAAATCAGGATGTCCCCATTTCCAGGTGACAATATTCTCCTGCCATCCACCTGCAGCACGCCCAGAGAAACTGAGGCTCCAAGGAGAGAGACTCTGCCCTCCTGATCTCATTAGAACTGTCCCCTGGTTGTCTGATCTGAGCTTGCTCACCCAGAGCTAAAAGCACCCCTGGCTGAGGCACCAGCAGCAGGACATCCCTTTTAGCACAATATGGCTACTTTCATAATAAGTAACATGAAATTTTACTGTAGGTAGTGTGTCCTCTGCAAAATATTTTTTGGAGATAGCACATCCCAGAAATACTTTGTAGGATATTATCTAACTGGAGATTTTCCTTCTATCTGAACTTCAATAGAGCATTTTCAGAGTAAAATGAGCTAGAGCTACCCTTCCCACAGGGTAGCACAGACCCCCCTCAGTCCTGGAATAAATGTTATAGTATCTGTGGTGCCTTTATCTAATACATCAATCAACTCAAATGATCTGGCAACCAGTTAATTTTGGAAGAAAAATTCTCATCTGCACATGCCCTCAGCAAAGATCAGGTTTCATTTTTTTGTCTGATCTCTCTCTCTCTGTTCTTTAAACTCCTCCACCAGAAGTGTATCACCCTTTAGCTGTTCCCCATACACAGCCTGCTGCTGGCATGCAACCAGAAAAACTCCAACCCATAACAACATCAAGGAGCAATTGCTGCTCCTGCTATCACAGGAATCCTGTTCAACTCTTGGGGTGGGTGGCTCAATCACAACCTTTACAACAGATCACCCAGACCAAGGAAAAATTTGTTTTGGAGCTACAGATGAAGAAATCATAAAGGGATGAAAAATGTCACCCAAACACCTTTGAGGAATTATTTTCCTTACGTGGAGATTTACTTATAATACAAAGAACTTTACTTATTAAAGAAAGTATTTCTTACTGTAGCCTTATATCTTTAAACTATTTCTAATACATATTGAACCTTCCTCACATGCACACCATCATTGTGTCCTGGGTTTAATACATTATAGGCTGTGGAAAACTATAGGGATGCTTAAACATCAAACAAGCTGTTAATTTTGTGATTATGAAAATGAATAGTTCGTAGCTTGTTTCCTGGAACAGCTTCTCCTGAGTAAGCTGAATACAGTGCTTGGAAAATGTTTAAAAAACAACAACAACAAAAAAACCAATTAAAACAAATAACACAAACCAACAAATTACAAAAACAAACAAACAAAAAACCCACCAAAAAAACCCCAAAAAAAACAAAAAAAAAAACAACATAAATTGTTACTCACTGAGTGACCAAAGCAACAAGTTTCTTATTATCACCCCAGACATCTAAATATGTACAGCACAGACAAAAATATTTTTAAAATCCACAAACAGAAACAAAAAAATAAACAAAACAAAACTCTGGAGCTAGAATGCACAAAAGCTGATGTGTATCTACCAGAGTATGTGTCTGTATCTGGGCAGGTCACCTGAAGATGTCTTTACATGCAGCAAAGAATTAGGCAAACAAATTAATGAAGATGGTGACACAATTTACCTCATTAGTTTCCTACATTCTTAATTGCATCTTTCCAGTTCTATTAACTGCTTTGACTATAACTCCCTTGGCTACATTAGATGTTCATGATGTGGAGATCTAAAAATCATGGACCTCACCCTGATCTGCTAGATATTCCTAGCTCTTCAACAGTAGAGGAACTTCATTGTGATCTAAACATAATGAAGTTCACTTTCACATCTTTATTTAATCTGAACCTTTCCCACACTGGAAAATTTTCTTGAAATCCTCAGTTGAGGGCTCTTCTAACCCATACCTAACAATTTGAGAATCAGAGTGTGCATATCTTTAAATATTATTCATGTCAGTGTGCCTAAATAAGATTCACAAGCCTGAGAATTCTCTATTAAAAATGCGATTTAGGGACACATGACACATAGTGACATGCCAGCTCATCCACCACTAAGCCAACTGCTCATAAATCACCTGTTTGAAAATGAACCAGAAGAGTTTACTTGCAAGTACCCAGTGGCTCAGGAAATACAAACACCATAGAGGGTGGGTACATTTAAGAGATGAAATTATTTGCCTCTATCCCATAGTTTAGGTATAACACAGCTGAAGAAAACAAAAACAAACAAAAAACCCAGACCACCCTTATGATGCCATGTGTATATCATAAAGATTGTCCAGAAACCTTCCTGCTGCCCTCATCCCTGTGATGGGCCTGTCCCACTGTTGCTGGAAAAAGGAGCAATGGCCACTCCACCTCAACCTGCCTGTGAGTGAGCTCTGAATTCTACAGAGAACAAGTGGGAATGATCAGAGGGATGGGCTATCTGCACAGGGATCAACCTCCTCACCTCTGCCTCCCACTTTTGGTTGAATACAAACTTTGTCTCCCTTCTCAGGGCATAAGCTGTGCCTTTCTTTATCAGCTTGATGTTAGTGACCCTGGTGAGCAACTCCCTTGATGGTGCACACTAAACATTGCATAAGAGAGCAATAAATCACAGTGCTGTTCAATGGTGACCACAGGCTTCCCCTCCATACCTACCAGAAGGAAAAGTGCAGGAAAAAGTAACACAAAAAGACACAAGTAAAACTGAAAATTCAGAAGTTGGATATTCAGGACTTGCCACCTGAGTCAAATGAAGCCTTTCCACAAATTTCCTATGCCCATTTAGGTGTGTGGCCAAGCCTCTTTGTACCTTATCCTCCCCTTCTCACCAGCAAAGCAGAGCAGCACTTCCCTATCTAAGGCTCAATACACACATATTTTGGCAATAAAGTTGTAGCAGTATCTCAGATAGATAAAATCTCCTGCAAACAAAATACTGGATTCCTTTAAAAGAATAACTTTTTCTCAGTTCAATCAAGCTAAAAGAACAATGTTCATTATACAAACAGGTTTTCTGATGTAATTACCACAGTTTCAAAGTCCCCTCCTGTACTTAGCACTCAGGGTTATGGAACTTGTTGCCAAGCAATTACCCCTTAGATTTGCTTTAATCCATGCCGATCATTTCCCAGAGTTGATCATTACTGCAGGCTTTAATTGCCTTTGTTAGCTTGCATGTTGTTTGGGTTCAAACAGAGCAGATTAACAGGAGGCTGCCTGCCACAAAAAAAGGCGGGAAGATGACTTAAGAAGTTTACAGTGTACTTTATTTCAAGAGCTTCCCAGAAATTGTGGTTCACACCTATATTAACCTCAGAAAAGGTCTTCAGGAGTTATATCCTGATCTTGCTGCTATCAGTTTTACAGTGGTACCAGCTATCTGTGTTGTATGGAGTTGCAGGCAGGGAAGTCAGGAAGGAACTGGAAAAACTGACTGAATTAAGGAGAAAGAAGGATAAGAATATTTTCTGTGGATAGTGCAGTATGCAAAACAACCAAGATACCCAGTGCATGTAAATCTCCAGCCCATGTCAATGGAACAGACTATCCCACACTATTACTCCTGTGTGGTTTGGGTTTGTAGGTCACTGGGAAAGAAGGACACTCACATTCCTACTCAAAAGATGCAAGCTGGTTCCCATCCCTTTAGATCACATCATTTATCTAAAGGAAGCTGCCAGGTGCAGCAGGAAGCTGGATTGAGTCTCTGATAAATAGATCTTTTCCTCCAATAACATGGTTTACCTATTAAGTGAGGCTGCTTTTAGAAGAGGCTCAGTATGTTTGCAACATCCCCCCAGTAATGAGGTTAATGCACTTGATAGAGCTGATACTGTGGAGCATTCATCAGGACCATCTTCATTTAAACACCAGATACATTTGCAGCCATTCATTACTTTGTCATCTAACCCAAACTCACAAATATTTCTGGTTTTCAGTTTATTTCCCACAAGAGCATAAAAACTCTTTCTACATTTGTTACTTTGAGCACAGATTCAGACTAATATAAAAGAGAGGAAAATTTTGTCCACACTGTGCATTTTTCTTCCCTCCCACACCATCATTATCTCTTTTCCTTTGTAGCTCAGTAACACCTAAAAGCTTTGGCAGCACACCAGGGCTTGCACCAGCTCTCAACATTGTGCAGCTACCTGGCAGGCTCAGGCTCAGAGTGGAATCACAAACCCAAAGAAAAGTAGGGACAATGCATATGTATGCCTGGAAATGAGCAAATCTGGGAAGCAGGAAGTGAAGGAAACCAAAATCACATGAAAATATGATGAGCAATAGGTGGATTTATGGAAAGTCACTGGTGAGAGAGCATCAGAGGGTGACAAGGTTATGTTTGTGTAGTTGATGTGGCAGGAACGTGTTGCTACAGCCACCAACAATCATCAGACATAGTGCATGTTTACACACAGCTGTGCCATGACAAGAACAGAATTTACAGGGAGAGAGAGAAAGAAAAAGAGCTAATTTCATGGGAATTTGATATTGCAGTGCATGATCAATACTGGGAGCCCATTATGCAGAAATAATCCTTAGATCTTTGGGATTATCAAATGTTCTAGCATGGCGTGTTGTTATAGGACAAAGGGTAGTGATTTTAAACTGCAGGGGGGTTGATTTAGACCAGCTGTAAGGAAGATTTTTTTTTTTTTTTTACAATTAGGGGGCAAAGCACTGGAACGGGTTGCCCAGAGAGGTGATAGATCCCCCATCCCTGGAAACATTTAAGGTCAGATTGGATGGGGCTTTGAGCAACCCAATGGCAGAGGGTTGGACTAGATGATCTTTAAAAGTCTCTTCCAAATCAAAATATTTTATGATTCTATGTTCTGGACTCGTGAAGAATACTTTCTTTTAAATCCCAGTAGAGATACCCACCACAATCTCAGGATAAAGCCTGGAGTGAGAGGCACATTCTTACAGTCCCTTTGAAGACAGCCTGAGGTGCTCTGCAATGGGGAGAGGCTGTAAGAGCCAGCGCTCCAAAGTCCTTCTCTTTCCTCCTTCCTTGTCCAGATAAATAGATATTCTCTACCTGTGAGAACAAACAGCCTTGTTCACAGAAGGTGCAATTGTGCTGTGATACTCCCAGAACAACAGACAACATTTAGCATGTAGCTGCTACCTTGAAAATTATTTAAACTGAGCAAAATGGGAAATGAAAAAATAAGCATTTGCACACTTTCATTTGCTGTTTTGGGAGAAAAACCAAAAGAATATGGTAAAAAGGAAATTTGAGAAATGCAAATAAATTGGAGTGGAGATGGACTGGAATGCAATAGTATAAAGGTGAGGTCCCACAGCTGGGAATAAAAATCACAAGTATTTGTCATGAACAGAGACAAAATGAAAGAGACAAAAAAAGAAAGAGTCATGAAAGAGAGACAAAATATTTTGTGTATACAGTCAATAAAGAACTATAGGTAACCATTATGATATAACTTTGAAGAGGAATAATGCAGTCCTAAACTGTTATGGGATGTGATATTTCAAGGAAAAATGAAGAGGGGCTAAAGCCAGCATGCCAACATGTGAAAATATGTGTGCAATTCCAGCCACACATTTTCAAAGCTAATTAAAATGGGAATGGACAGGAAAACAGATACGTTTTTTGCTCATTCCAATAAAACAGATTGTCAGGAATATAACTTTTCTTTTCCTTATGCCTGTAGATGTGAACTATGGAGTAAAAAAAGACAATCTGAAGGACTTTGTTGACTCAAGAGGGAATCGAGTACACACCAGCCATAAATGCAGTCAGCTTGCAAATTGGAAGAAAAACATCTATCTATCTATCTATCTATCTATCTATCTATCTATCTGTCTGACAAATTAATCTCTAGAAAAACCCCAATACATAAACAGAATTATTATGGAACTTGATAAATTTACTAAATACATTTTTATGGTATACTTGCCTCCAACAAAATAGGAACAGACTTACTGAACCAGGAGATGACTTTCCACTATATGCCTAAAACAGAATTAATCCTTTGTAGAAGATGCAAAATTCAAAATATAAATACCCTTGAATCTACAATCTGAAAATTTACAAGAGTTTTAAATAATTTTAAGATCCTAAAGTTTCAGCCACGGCTCATAACTTGTGTATCACACATCTGTTTGGCTCTTTGGTTTTTAGATATAGTTTAAAGAGACATTTTTTCCTTTTGTGGGATTTTTTCTTTTTTTTTTTTTTTTTTTTTTTTTTTGTCTGTGGGATCTTCCAAGCACCAGATTGAAAGCATCTGCATCAAACCCATCTCAGACATCACTGCCAACATTTAGTCCTTCCTTTGCCATAGAACAGGATTTTGTTGGGTTCCCTCGGCTTGACAGCAGTTTTACATCTGGGAACACAAACAAAGAAAAGCTTAGGGAAAATATAACAAGAACTAATAATACTCATTCTGGCTGGAGGAAAGTGCCAGAACTTACTGCAGAAAATGACTGGTTATGTGCTTATGTAGGCTTTTCCTGCCCAATTTAGAAGGACAACCCTTAGAAAAAGTTGAGATGAGAAATAGTTCTGTAGAAGGAAAGCTACAAGTTAACAAAGTAGGAAAGACAGAGGCAGCTGTTCTGCAGGGCACAGGTCAGATTTTCTCTTCAATCAATATGCATCAATGAATTGTAAAGAAACTGCTGAAACTGTGCTGGCATCACAGGATGCACACAGGATGCACATAGGCTGCACACAGGATGCACACAGGATGCACACAGGATTCACACAGGATTCACACAGCTCAGGGCTCACCCGTGGCTGAGGCTTGCCCTGAGCCCCTGCTGATCTGGGGCTACCCAAGGCTGTTTCAGTAGATTTAAAGTCAAGGTGAGCATCACAGGAAACTGGGAAATTCACATTTGGATTGGACCCCTCCAATTCACCTTCAGTTGCTATTTTGTTGAACCCAGATCTTCTCAGAAGACGAACCTGCAGGTCCTGATGCATGCAGTCATATTTAAGGACAGGAGACAGAGATGTTACACATCTTCTTTTGCTTCAGAGCATGTCAACAGAACACCAGTACTCCTGAGAGCTGATTTCTGCGCCTTGTGGCTGGCTCTCATTGCACCTTGTGACACAGCTGAGGGTGAAGGTTTCCCATGTCTGACGTGCCTACAGGACCCCTCTCCAGGGTGAATTCTCTACTTCTCCCACAGGTGAAGACATGTACAGGATAACTTTTTTTAATCTAACCAACAATTTTCACTACTCTTAGAAGGAACTAGTTATGTTTACAGTTTTGTTCCCTTCCGCTATGACCAAAGTCAGCAAACAGGTCCAAAATGCACCAGCATAAGACATATGGACACATTTAAGCAGTACCTTGGAATATATGCTTCTTTTTCTTTGAAAACAAGGCTAGGAAGCCTGATCTAAAATCTAGAAAATAAGTTAGAATACACAAGAATATTTACTTTTCAGGGCTTGGGATACAAAGAGCTTTACTTCCACTTCATGGACTTCTCATCTATCTGATGGGCACAGGATTAATAGCTGCACGCACAGAAGCAGCAAGGTTTGGATTCATCCCATCTCATGCAGGCTGGAGACTTAGGTCTGTACTTAGTGGAGATGGAAAAAGTCAGAATTGCCTCCCCATGACACTTTCCTCCCTATGCTGGTGGTACAAAAAGCCCAGAATTATTTTGTTCCTCATAACTCCAAGTGCTGACTCTGGCTGGAGCACTGTGTTCATCCCACCACAGCATTTCCACTGACACAAATTGTTCTGGAATTGCTGCAAAAGCCTGAAAAAACCCTTAATGTAGAGCCATAACTTCTGCAGAGAGCTCTGACTCTGAAATGAAGGGGGCATGGTGAAAAGGTTTGTGTTTCAGGAAACCTAAACAAGGGTGGCAACTGCATCATTTGTGCTGATGGCAACAGTTTGCCTCTTTTACAGCTATTGCACAAGGAAAATATCTACTGCCCACTTTGCAGTGATTTGCCATTAATACTGTGCCAAAACAAGGTTTTATAAGTGTCTCTGTCTTTGCACATTAAATCCAGGGTGTGTAAGACAAAAAGAATGTGGGGCTGGTAAAAAAAAAAAAAAAAACTCATAGGATTTCTTAAGGAAATTTTTCATTGTGTGGCAGAGAAAAGAGAAGCAAAGGGTCTTTTATCTGTAAAAGGAGAGAATTTGAGAAGCAAATTTTAGGCAGAAAAGTCTAATGTTTTTTCTACTTCCTTTGGCCTCAGGAAATGGAGAATCACTTTAAAGATGAATTGTGAGAGAACCCTTGAATTTCTTTTCCCATTTCAATTAAAATGGGTGCTAACTCATAGGTATTTCAAATAAAAGCAACACTTTTGAGCAGCGCTCAGTCAAAGAAATCAAGGGTTGGCTCAAAGGGGAAGGTTAATCACTAGATAGTGTGTTAGAACAGAATTTACAAAACCTATTGCAGGACAGGGAGTTGAATACAAGCTTCCTACATGACCTTAAATTACATGGCCTTTCTCTACCTTGCTTTTATTTTCATGTGTACTTGAGGTGTTCCCATAGTCCAGTAAAAGCAGGGACTGGACAGAGACATGGATTAAATGAACCAAACTTCAAATCCAAGTGCTAAACCAGCTTGGTTGAGATGAGGATAAATAAGTGGAAAAATAAGTGAATTATTTCAAGCTTCAGGTCCTGTTACAAATATTTTGCACAAGTCTTTGAATGAGCACCCTGCCTTGCACATTGAAAACATTTGTGGGGCCAGGCATTATCTAACAGGAGAAGGTGGATGAGGTCTTCCTCAGTGAGGAAAGTTTCTTGGGGAAAACGAAGCCAAGGGTATGAAATCAGAGGAAACAAAATCCAAGGTGCCTTGCCAGATCTCAGCTGTCAGGTTTGAAGTTAGTGCATATGCAAAGACTTGTGCATCTCTGCACCATCAAGGCCTACTGAATCAAGTTCACCACCTTTGCATTTCACAAAATACTTTAATCCAACAAATATCTTATTTGATTGCATATAGTAACCTTCTCTAGCTAAAAATCTGTGACTTGGTTCCAGTTAATCTATCTATCTATCTATCTATCTATCTATCTGTCTGTCTATCTATCTGTCTATCTTTTCTCCTTCCTCACATTGGTGTTACCTAGATGTTACATACAGGAGCCCCTTCCTGGCACAATTCTGTGTGTTTTAGTCATATGCTCCAGTATGAATGAGATGTTTGATATGTTAATCATAAAAGAACTATCCGTCCAAGAAAAAATATCATTATCTGACACTGACAAAGCAAATGTCAAATTGCCCTGAAGTTGGAGTATTTAAGGCTTTTAATTTCTGAATGCAATTGTAAAAATGAAAGCTTTGCTCTCACCTCAAGCTTTGTTAATCCACAATTAAAAATCAGACAAACAAATATCATCAACAAACAGCTCCAACTGATCACAGTTTCCAACTTCATCCAGTGACGGAACAGGTTTCTTCATTTCCACAGGACACAAGAATGGAAATTCTTTTAAAATGTTATAAATAGCATTTCTACTTAATCTGTTTTAATCTTATTTTATTTTAGTAATCTGCTGTTTACTCCTCCATGCACTAGCAAATCAGGAGTTCAAAACATATGTATTTCTTTACATTATTTTTAAATATTGCTGATTTAAAAAGCTTCTCCTCCCTTAATATACATTTAATAAATCCATTTTTCCATCAGCAGCTTCTGCTTTGGCCTCTGTTTGAGACACCACCCTCTGCTCTGATGTAACTCACTGCTCTCACACGTTTATTTCCAGCTCAGCTCAGGCAATGGCAGGGAATGCTTTAGGAAGACAGACAGGCAGATCCCTACATCTGAGCACATTTTCTGATTTCTTGCTATCAGTATCCCATAATCCTGCTTCATTTCCTGCTTTTGCTATCCATTGCCAATCACAGCTAATTGCAGGGCCTGACCATAAAGCCTCCTCTGCCCAGATGGATTCCTGCCCCTCTCGGGGCCCTGGCTCCTCTGTTCTGCTCCCCACTGCTGTGAAGGTTTTTTACAGCCATGCAAAAGCCACATTAGGGCTGCTGTGGATGAACTCTGTATTCTGCTCAACAGTGAGACCTCAGGCATGTTCACTAATACTCTGAAACAGCAAATTCATTTTCCAAAATAATATTGCATTAGGTCTGCAGATTGTACTGATGCCACCAATACTTTCATCACTGAGTATTAAGATTTCTTTTTTTCCTTTAATCTTCGAAGATACAACTTTCCACCTGATAAAAATCAGCAAAGTATGTTGATAAGCACATCATCAGCCACGCCTTTAGATTAGGTTATATTTGATTTAACATTATTAATTATTCTGCTTTCCAGTGAGTAATCAGCCAAGTGATTGCCTACCCAAGCCATAGCAGAACATCCACACATATTGTGTAACCTGCAACTGTGGTAACCTGAAGGATTCCTCACAGTATAAAGATCTGGATAGAAAACTTGATGAGCTATGTAGGAATTTATTCAATAGTTAGACATCTGTAGGCCAACATCTGGACACCATGTGCAGGTTTAGGATGTACAAGAACCAAAGCAGAAATAAGACTGAATTGTCCTGAACGCACTTCAACTTCAGTAGCCTTCATCCCTTCTGAGCAATAAAATGTTTGAGCTGAAGTACAGAGTAGAGCAGAAGAAACTAAAGGTGAGCACAAGAAGACAGAATACCTGCTAATATAACGAGATACGTCAAAGCAAAAAGACAAGAAGCTGTGGCAAAAGGAACTACAAGATTATGTGCCAACAAACCCTGCAGCGAGGAGAGTCTTCTAAGCACACAAAGACACCAAATATTTCTCCATAAATTTAAAGCCAGACAGGCCCATTAAAAGATTAAGCCCAGCCTCTTGGATGACATTCTCCCTTAAACCACATACTACACTCTTGGGTTGAGGATAAGAGTTTAGGTTTGACTAAAGCTTATCTTGCAAAAATGCATGCAGGCCTGATTTGAAAATGTCAATAAATGTAAGATCTAGTAAGTACTTCAGGACTCTACTTCAAAATAAAACAAAATTTTAAAAAGACCCAAAGCAAAAACAAAACACACAAAAAACTCAAAACCCAGAATAGAACAAAACAAATAAATTATTTTAGTGGCCAAATCTTCATTTGGTTCGGAGTCCTTGTTTCTGGTTAAGTCTTTCTGTGATAGACTGAGCAGACTTCAAGAAACAGTATTTTCTCTACTGGAAATATTTCTGTTTCACAGTAAAGTGATTCCTGTATCTTTCTTGCTATATTAGGCAGATGAGTATCCTTAGGTGTCTCTGTTATGTCTGCTTAGAAGAAAGTGTTTGCTAACTAGATTGAAATTACAGCTCATGATTACAGTTTGCCCCTAATAGTGAGTAAATTAAACAAGTTAATCAATAAAACTGACAATTTTTTAAAGATCAAAAGTGGCAAAGAGGAGACAAATTCTGATAAAAACATCAACAAAGACACACAATGGGAAGTTTCCCTGTGGTCTGTTACTGAACCATCAGATGTCATCATGTGCCATCAGGACAGGACGCTGGCTGGGCAAAGAAAAGGGACTAAACAGCCACACAAGCCTGTGGGTTTGTAGCATTCACTGTGTGTGTGGTTCATACACATTTACTGCTTGAGAGCAACAATGATTTTCTCAATGTTGGTAATAACCGAATGGTTCCAGAGGGAAGATTCCAAGGCTGCAGTGACTATGACAAAACTCTCACAGGATCTTATTCAAACAGCCACAGGTTGAACCTCAGTTATTAAAGTCAGTGGTCTCTGTAAAAAGAAAGAAAGATTGCAGTAGAGAACAGAGGCCAAGTTATTGATGGATATTTATTTACCTACAGATCAGATCTAATCATTTGGCTCTTCTGCACTAGAGGACAAATTCAAGTGGCCTCTCCACCAGAACCACACATGACTTTAGAAAGCAAACAAGGCAAGACCACATCTTCAACTGCTGTAAATCAAAATTTATGATTAGTACCTTCATCTCAAAGACTAGTGAGATGACTGGAGCAGTTACTGCTCACAGAGATTGCCAGCCCTGCCACTGGGGCAGCCCAGCAAAATTACCCACAGGCACTGCAGTCCACAGAAAGGCACGTGAAAGTAAACTTTGGGTTGGGCTTTGAGTTTTGTGTCTCAAGATCAGCTTCACCAGCATTTGGGCAAGATGCTGACCACCAGGAGAGAAATGGGGAGGACAGCTAGATGCAGTAATTTCCTCAGTCATCTCAGTTCCATCTACCTGTGCTCATGAGTGACCTCTTCCCTTCAGTGACAAGCACAAATATCTTCAATGACATTTCTTAGATGAAAAGCAGGTGCTTGAGAACAATTGTTTTGCCTTTATTTATCTATCATTTAGTTGGTTGAATGCTGAACTTGCAAATCTAGTTAATCTCCTGAACAACCCAATTTTTTGCTTATTTTGAGCAAAGCACTGTACTGTTCTAAGCAATATTTATTCTTTTGTTCACAAAATTATTTCATTTACTAAAACAAGCACAAGGACATGGTATCCTTTTTAGCCCTACTAACTATCAACATTTCCTACACTACAACAGATAATCACACACAAACACACACAAAAAATAAAAACCATTAAGGAATGCATTGATAGCCAAAGGATCATTTCTAGATTTACTTAGTCAACATGCAGAACATGGAGACACTCCCCTTTTCATTAACTGAGGAGCCAGCTTGGAGATGGCACAGGGAGTTTCACAACACTTCCTTTCTGACAGATGAAAGGCTGCAGATTATTCCGTAGTGAAGGTGAGCCAGGGGAAGACAGGAACATCCAGGATGACAAGGCTGTCCACACCCACTAGCAATTTTTAACCAGAGGACCGAGGTACAAGCAAATATATGCCAGCTACATCTGTAAAATTATTCCTTTTATATGTTCAAGGACAAGACTGCAAAGGCTGCAGAGGAAAATTTGCTAGGAGCTCATTTGAAAAGCCACCACCAAAGGGCTGACATTTCAACAGAGATGTGGAATGGGGCTGGCCCAAGTACTTTCAGCTGGAGTGGAGTCAAGACCCTGTGCACTTAAGGAAAAGTTTGTTGAGGTATTTGAGAACATTGAGTTTTTCTGTGTCTCCAATGCTGTGTGAAACATTAAGCACTATATTCTTTACTTGGAAAAAACCATTCATTTCATGGCAATAATGAATGTACAGTCAAAAATGCCTTCACTCCACCACACACATTCCTCCCACTCCCTCATGCTAACCAGCAGGACTACAAGCAGGAGCATATGCTCTTCCTTTCTCCCCATCCGTCTTTCCCTGCTCTGGTGACAGAAGGTGCCTACCCTGGCAGCTCTGGAGCAGTTTCACAGACACGCTTGGCTCATACCACAAGTGGTTAACCAAGCCATCAATAAACTACTCAGCAGAGGACTCCAGGGACTCTACCTCCCTCGAGTTCTCCCTTGTGGCAGGATTCCAGCAGTGTGAAGCCAGCTCCTGGCTCCAGGTCCGCTAGGAGATGGCTGGAGCCCTGCACCCCATTCCCTGGCTCCCTGCAGGCTGCACACAGAGGTTTTGGCTCAGAGTCCCCAGCACATGTTGCCTCCTCTTGGTTTGCTTTGGCCACTCTCAGGCAGCTGGCCTGAATCTTCCCTTGTCACTGTTGCAATAATGGTTTGAGGAGCTCGGGGTCAAGGCAGGCCAGGAGACCTGGATGGCTCTGGCTGGAATAAAAAGGGATTTGTTCAGCCAACAACAGGCAGCAGGTTTGACTCTTTTCCCAGGACCAGGGACATTGTAGAAAAGGTCTGAGGTTTTGACTACAGGGCAACAGCAGGCAATTCAAAACCTCTTCCTGTAGATGCACATTTTATGGGCCAAAACAAGTCCATATAAAAGGAGTTTCTGCCAGAAGCATTTCTTCCAGGTCTCCAACTAGAATAAACAAAGCACTCCTGTGAGAGGATAAGGACATGCCTACAACAGTTTGGGTCAATTTGGCATCATTGCCTGAGATCCCAGAGCCCTGCAGGAGCTTGGGACACTGAAAAGCTCCTTGGGTGAACCTGGCCACCAGTCAACCCCAAAGGAACAAGGCAAGTGTTGTGCAGCTTTTGGGGTCAGTGTCACATCATGGAACCAGGGGAGCCCCAACCCTCTTGGTTGCACTCGTGTCCATCCAGTCCCTTTGGAGACCTATGAGCAAGGATGACTGATACACCAGAACGTAGCACACTGAGCTGCCTGGGGAGGTAAACCCTTCTGTCCAGCTCCCTGTGAGCACAGCTGCTGGCTCCCAGAGATGGAGGAACTCCCTTCTCTCCATCCTGGCTAGTGTGCCTCCTCTCAGCTCTTGCCCTCCTGCAGCTTGGGAGAACATTGGACCAGTGCAGAGGTCACTCCACTGAGCTGAAGTGCTGGGCATCTCAGAACAGAGCTAACCCAGCTCCCAGGGAAGCCTCCTCCTAGAAAGTCAAGTAAGGTTTCAGTAGCTGGAGTGGAAATGTGATAACCTTGACCTTGAAACAAGATGCCATTTCCTGGGGGTAAGAATGATTAAACACCGGGACAGTTTGCCAAGTGAGAGGAGGAATCACTTAGATCCTCTACAACAAGATTAGATCTCTTCATCAAACCTATGACTTAATCCCATTTCTGGGGAGAAGTTCTACAGTCAAAGTGAGCCAGAGGGGAAAGGGGAGTGAAATTTGCTAATCACTGCCTCCTTCTTAACCTGGAGTCCATCTGTCTCTGAACATACCATAACTAATGACAGTCATGGTGCAAGAAGATCAGAAAGATTTATTCCTTCCTACAGCACACCCTGCTTAAAAAAAAAAAAATAAATTAAAAAAAAATAATAAAAAAAAAAAGAAGGAAACAGGTGAGGATTATGTTGGAGAACCTATGGATTTCTGATTCCTCTAATCATACATGTGAGATTTCAGAAGTCAGATAATTTGACTAGTAGCATTGAATACCATCCAACAAGTCTCCTATGGATGTGAAGTCACCCTTGAGTGCACATAATCTGGTTTCCAAGCACTGCATCTCCTAATCCTGATATAAGTGCTAGCTTTTCCCAGTAAGGTACACTGGCCCTCTAGGTCCCACTGCAAGAATGAGGTTAGGTCACTCTGCTGCCAGTGTCAGGGATGAGACATGAGGTGAGCAAGTGAGACACTCTCCCAGATAATTCATGATACTTGACAAGTCTAAATGTAGCCAAGTAGGTTTTGGACCTTCCAGCGATTGCCTTCCAGCAAGTTGATTTCCATCAGAGGTGACACAGCTGATCTCTTCTCCCCTATGCCCTTCAGGGAAGAGAAGTAGAAATGGAGCTTGGTCTACAGAGTAGTTCATGTCATGGCTCACAGTTCCTACTGCTTTTGGCCTCTCTGCCCTATGCCTGGCCTTCTTTGCCAAAAACACATCAGCTCATGCACGAAAGAAGACTGAAAATTAAGACAGAAGAGGAAAATTACAAATTTCCTAGTCAGTAATCCCTGCAAGAATTACTCTTTTTCAGGCAGCGTAAAATTTTCTAAAACTCTAAATTTTGTAGTTGTTTGTTTGTTTGTGGCATTGCTACAGCATCCATACCAGCACTAATCTCACTACGTATGGTTCACAAGATTTTAAGGTCAGATGTTTGGGTTCATCCAGGCAGTATAACACAAACTGCTGAATTTCTGCCAGAATTTCACCCACATCAATCCCCTACATTCACTTCAGCAGATTGCTTGGGAAACACCTTCTTTCAGCTCAGTGAGATCTCTGATTTATGTACAGATGGCTCCTTTCTATTGCCTTTGAAAACGATGGCTAAGGTTAGAGGAAAACAGGAGACAGCAACAACAAAACCATCTCCATCAATGCAACTCCCCACTCCAGAAAGTTAGTGAGGAATTCTGAGTAATTTGCACCAGAGACAGTCATGTTTTTTGCAGACTGCCATGAAGTGGAAAATACCAGGTGACAGCTCCATACTGGAGATGCTTCAGCACTCAGTGGGCTTATATAAAAAGCCACAATACATATAAAGGTCTAATGTGCCTTCAAAATTACCTCATCTTTTATTTAGAGATTATTTTACCCTTGTCTTCCTTTATCACTCTTTATACGAGTGAAGTGGAGAGGCTGGACAAAATTGAGGCAATTTAGGTTGCTAAGTGGAACTAGAGTTCATGGTCAAAGTCAGGCTCTGGAGGAAGAATTCCCTGTCACCACCCCCACAGCCAACCCAGCTCTGCTCTGCAGTCAGCTCTGTTCAAATGCCTTTTCCCAGCTCCAGCCCCCACCTTCTGCTTGGTGATAAGGCTGTCTAGTAAAAGAGGAAAACACAAACAGAAGTCTGTGGAGGGCAGCTGGATGAGGGATACAAATAGCAGTGGGGCTTTTTGTAGTGGCACCCTTGGTACCATTAGAGTGAAAATTCTGGCAGCATTTCTATTTCATGGGATTGGTATCACCAAGGGGGAAAACACACATATACCCTTCTCCAAGGGGAAAAAAATTAAAAATAAGGCAATAGTTTGAGTTTTGGCCATGTCAGTGACAGGAATTAGAAAACAGCTAGAACTGCTGAAATACAACACTCAGGAAACAGTGGAAAACCCCTCCTGAAGCACAGGGTGATGGAGGATGCAGGAGAGAAGTCCCAGCCCCAATCTGCTTGGCAGCCTGAGCTCTCACTGTTGTCTCTGTATTTCTGTGGTCCCCCCTCCACCCTTTACCTATTTTGAGGCTCTTTGGAGCAGCCTGCCTTTACCTGTGTAGCACCTGGAAGACTGATTGTGATCTCTAGGCTCTGCTGTAACATATCAATAGTGAGACTCCAGTTGGCTCCTAGGTCCACATGTCTCACCAACTGCTAACAAGTTAAAAGTTCCTACTTGGGGGAAAAAAAGAAAAAGGAGTTGTTATTTTAAAAATTAGTAGCAGTAGCAAATCTGCAGCTTATAATTTCCCATTTAAAACAGAAGTAGTGCTGAAGAGCAAGATGGAGTATTCAAGGAAAGAAATGCCAATATTAGTTTTTCTTCCTCTCCAGAAAATTCTTGGTATCTCTCCTATTCTTGCTGGTATAAATTATCCCTAAAACTATTTGGAATAAGACAACATTTGCACAGAGATTTATTGTCTCCTAATGGTCTGCTGTAGCCTTCTAGTGAATCTGCTAACACTGGGTATCTTCCAAGACCAGATCCCAGACCCTTGTCTGCAATTATCACTTCTATTGTATTCTGTTCCTCTGAAGGTCTTCTACAGCAACTGTTATAATGTATTCTGCCAGTGATATCATTGATGCTCCCCCATCATCTGGCCAGATTTGGAAAACTTTCTGCAAGCTGCTGAGCAAGCAGACTTTGCTGGCTCAAAAAAAAAAAAAAAAACAAAAAAACAAAACCAAAAAAATCCCCCCACAAAATAAGCCCCTAGATTCAGACATCCTCTAAGTTCTGACTTTCAGGAGAAGCAAATTATGCAGTGAATTCAAATCACAAAATTACAATAGGGATGTAATTTAAATGCAAACATTTGGCTTTCAGTCTTTTGATATTCCTAAGTGGCACCAAATCAAATGTTTTCTGAAGTTGACAGAGAATTGAATTGGTCCCTTCAGGTAGATGTTCTTCTGTTTACTTTAGAGGATGACACTGATGTAGCTTTACTCAGTAACTAATCAATAATTTAATTTTGATCCCTAACTAAATGAAGCTCAATAAATATCAAACATTTTTAAATTTGGTTTAATTAGTGTTTATGCATGTATTCCAAGGCTCTGATTCACAAACTGTGGCAACTGCACAATGAATCTTGTCTTTCTGCTACAAGATCCTTACCCATGCTCCTGTCAGAAGCAGCAGATAGTCCTGAGACATGCAGGCTTTGGGTGCCCTCATCCTAACGGGAAGTAATTTCATAAACCTTATCAGGATGTCGGTGTTCAAAGGGAGCGATGGAGGTGATGTGGAGGGGGAGAAAGGGACATCAAAGCAGCAGCTGTGGAGGGGCCTGGCTTTGAATTTCCAACTGTGGGTTAGATGCAGCTCAGGAACAGCTGATGAGAGTGATGAGCAGCACAGAAAGACGTCAGCACAGGGAGAGATGGAGGAGATTGCATCTGCTTCCTTCAGAGACTATGCAAACAGGGAGTGACATGGTGCCAGGGTGTAAAAAAATTAATGGTCTAGAGAAGTTATGTCTGCCAACACACAAGAGCTCCTAGCACACCGGAGGTAATTGCAGTTCAGCACATGGATATTTGAAGAGTAAAACAACGTGCAGATCTCATTCTTACCACTGGTCAACACCAGAACAGCAGAAAAGGAGCAGAGCCATCAAGACAGCTTCCAGCTGGTCTTGTAGAGAAGAGTGCCCTGTGAAGAAGGAAGGCTTGACTCCCTAGGTACAAGCCATGCCATGCCTCTCACCCTCTGGGCTGGAGCAGGTCCTGGCCTGCTTCGTGTGCCAGTGCAGGCATGGCCAGTCAGGTGAAGAAATTAGCAGGAATCCAAAAGGTGCAAGATCCTTATCAGAGCCCAGCATTGCACTCAATGGGAAAGGAAAACACAGAATCAGAAGCCAACCACGTGTTGGTAGAGATCACATAGAAACACACTCTAGGGATATGCTCTTCCTGACCCTTTCCTACTCCTCTTCCAAAGCCACTGATAGCAAGGTTTGGCTGATCATTGGGTCACTGTGCTTCTCAGGCTTTGGTACCCCAAAAGTGATGTTAACAATGACCCCCACCTCTCAATGGGAGTGATCACAGCCCCACCAGCTGAAGAGCTCCATCACCGTACAGCTTTCCTAGATGTAAACACACATAGTGCACCCTGGACTGGGAAAACCACATCCCATGGGCAAAGGAAGATGCACTCCTAAACATGCAGTTCTGCCAGCACAACCACATTGGCCCTTAGGATGTCTGCCTGGAAAGTTGTGGTGCTGGAAGTCCACGCTTCTTCATGCCCTGACATAATGAGGGTGTGCATTTATCTATCATATTTCATTTTAAATAAATATCACTGTTTTTGCCCTGGGCTCTCCTTTCTTGTTTTGTCAAGAGCAATGATTGTATCATAGCCAACATTATGATGCAAAATTAGAGGGAAGAAAATGCCTTAGAAAGGTGACATCATCGGAATAGATGTGATGGCTGCTTGCATTAGCTCAAATATCTTTCTCCCTGAAGTCTGACCCTAGGTGTAAATTGGAGAGGCCTGATGGAACATAAAAAGGAGCACTATCCTGTTGACCCAGTTTTCATAGAGAGCAGTGTGTATAATTATTTTGGACACCTGCAGCTGATAAACCAATCCCATGTGAGGTTAAAAATTATCCAGGCATTTACTGGTGACACAACAGTATGTTAGAAACCTGCACAGCAAACCTGCTCAGCCACACTCTGCTGCAGGGAGGTGTGGTGAGGCATGAGCCAGGACTGAGATAGATCTGCTGCCAGATATCCTCAGCACAAAGAAAGCTCTACAGAATTCTGCTTAGGTGGTTTATGTCATTCAGGAATGGTTAAAAAAAAAGTGATATCACAAATACCTCATTTTGTGAGAGGATAGGAGCTGCGCAAGGGCTGTCTGTATGGTGCTGCAGCCTGCAGGAATATCAGTAGTTTTCAGCAATAATAAAGCACTCTTGGAACTACTGCATTGCTGCAGGAAAACCACTCCCTGTGGGACAAGTTATGCTACTGAAAGTGCAATTCTTTTTTCTTTAAATCAGTGCAAATATTTTCTGCCAGAAAAGCTGGCAGGAAAAATGTGAGTGCCCCTTCCACAGGCCCCAGCAGATGTCGGTGTGCTGGCAGAAGTCCTCGGCAGGGACCGGGAGGAATTTGCTGAGGGAGCATCCTCTGTGTCTGTGCTGATGACGCCACTCCTGGGCATTCCCAGGCTACGATCAGGGATTGCTGTGAGGAGCTCCGGCAGCTCAGCTTCACACAGCTACAGGAAAAGCTTGCCTGTACTGGTGTTTTCCCAGAGATGAGGCTGCTGCTCCAGGCAGCACAGCAGCACAGGTTAGGCACTCAGGTGTGAAATGACCTCCAGATACTCAGAGGGTCCTGCAGCCCCGGGAAAAAGGTTCTTGAAAAATCCAGCATGGTGCAAATCTAGCCCCTCACAAACCACTTACTCATCACTCCCTTTTGGGAAGAACTAGAAGAATTATTTATAAATACAAAAACATAATTTTCGGCAGAGTGCATAGCCTTCTTAGACAACCCAGCTGGGGTATGAGAGACAAGGGTTTATATGCTTTCATTTTTTACAACTAAAACATGTTTCTCTTTTTCCCCCTTTTTTTATTTTCTTTTTGGCACCTGATGTGTTACAGAGCCTTAGTGAATACCCAGAAAAAAATAGTGATAAAAAAAATTAGCTGCCACTAATTGTTCTAAAATTAGGTTACCTACTTGGGAAAGCATTTTCCCTGTAACTTAATACAGAAGTGCAAATGGCAAAGGGATATAATTATATAGGCATAACTTCCTATTTGTCTTGGTTTTGTTTATGTCATTTGAGAAGGGATTAAAATTCAGCCCAAATATCCCCATTTCTATGGGAAAAAAAGGGGGATTCTTAAGATAAATTATAGTTATACTACACAGTCTAAAGCATTGGTATTAACGGTAATTGAATAATGCACCCCATAAAAAAACTTAATTCCCATATCTTCCATTAGAGTTATATCCTGATTTCATGCAAAATTAGAGTAAGCTATTAATAGCAGTGGACTTCCTAAAGATTTACTCTAGATTAGAAGATTCTTATCTGCTCTTCATGTGGAAACTGTAAATATTACTTGAAAACAAGCACAACTGAACTGTAAACCAGCTCATTATGTCTCAGGTCTTTACTAAGTAACGAATATTCTCTGTTAAAAGCACCAGTACAGGCAAGCTTTTCCTTTAACAAGATCCCCTCAAGACTGGTCAGCTAATGAACAGGGTTTAATGATTATACTGAGCCATTTTTGAGGAATTACTGAGATTTGCAGTCAAGTACAGAAAATGCACATCAGGCAAAATCCTATGTGTCCGCACAGTTCACCAGGTCTGTGTGTTCCCCATGAGATATCACATTTATAACAAATCTCTTAGAGCCACATCTGCTGGGGAAACCTAAACAGGGCTCCCTTTGCCACAGGTGAGTGACATCTGCTGTCATAGGGACATTTCTGCTTAGCAAGCCAAGAACAGCACAGGTTCTCTGCTGGGAAGATCCACTTTCCCTACCTCCAAAGCTAACCAGAAATGGTGCTGTTGCCCCTGTTTGCCACAGAGGTCAGGCCCAAACACAGCCCAAACCAAGTCATGTGTGGTGGCTGAAGCAGTGCCACAAGGTCCAACGGTGGCACTGCTGGGGTGGCCCTGCTCTGGTGGCACTCAGATGGCAGCCAGGGCCAGCTCACTGCTGACAGCCATCCTGTACAGAGTGCTGTGGGTGGGACAGGCAGGTCCAGCTCCTCCCTGGCTTCTGCTTCCATCCTTCAGACTGTGCTTTTCACAGCTCGCTTATCAAGGCAGATGGATGCCTGCAGAGCCCCAGGCACACGGACAGATGGGCTCTCCTCAGCTCAGAACTAAGAGCAGGACTTTGCTGACCTTGCCTCTTTTCTTGGCTGGAATCAGTCAAAAAACTTTTCTGTTGCTTCAATTCCTGCTTCCACTTGAAACAAATCAGAACCAATGCAAATCTTAGATTTCCTCAGCTGCCTGCAGATGCAACACCAGGTTGGGTCTTTGCACTCCAAGAGGAGCCTGAACTATTCCTAAACTCAATGGTGCTTCACCTCCACCTGAACTCAGATTGCTCCCCTGCTGCCTTTGTAATTGATCTGATCAGGCAAGGAAACATTCAGCACATCATCTCTACATACTCCAAGCAGAACATTACCTTTGTTCATATTCATGATTACATGCATTTATGATACCATAAATGCTCAGAAGAGCCTGCAGGATCCATCTCGCTTGGGAGGAGGGAAGAAGAGACAGTAGGGGGAAAAAAAATTTTGTATGGGAACATCCTGGCCTGAGAACTAATTTAAAGTGATGTTAGTACTAACTACCACATAGCCTGGTAACTAGTTTCATCTGACATTGTTACCCTGGAGGCAGAGGTGAGGGTAGTGAGACAGTGGGACAGGTTGTCCAAAGAAGTTGTGGATGCCTCACTGGGGCCCTCAGCAACCTGATCTAGTGGATGGCATCCCTGCTCATGGCAGGGTGATTGGAACAATCTTTAAGGTCCTTTCCAAGTCAAACCATTCTATAATTCTGTGAGAAATCATAAAGGGAGGGAAAAAATAGGAATAACTGAGCACTGACACATTTCAACCCCCACCCTCCAATGCCAAGATGGGAGTACCTGTGTGGAAAAACAATACCGAGTTTTGGGGACTACTAGATTAATTCAGGAAGTCCTTTCTGATATAAACTTTCCTATAATTCAACTCTTAAATGTAGGACAGGTGGAAAACATCCCCAAATGTACCTCATGGTAAGAGATAAAAAAATCCATTGGGACCCTTTGCAATCTATACAACCCTTTCTCCAGCCTCAAAATATAGTTTCAGATATCAATGCTGTGGGAGCATAGACAGCAAGAAGACAAGCAGGTACTTGGTGGGACATTGATGCCTTTGCATTTGGTCCAGGAAGTGTTGCAACAATCTGAAAATTGCACCAGAGTTGCTGAAAACAAGCTGTAGAAACTGAACATGACAGACCTGCCCTTAAGGCTTGGAGCTTCAGCAAACCCTTCAAAATCTTGGTTTGAGGGAGGAATTCGAGAGAAAATTCCAAACCAACAGCTTTACTGTAAATATTTTACACTGAAGTTGATCTGCTTTCCTTCCTGCTTTTATAGTAATGTTCCCTCATGTTCTCTCCTTCTCCCAAATATCTGTTCTTTGCACTGCTTTGCTCCATCCATTCAATTCTCCTAAAACACAAGGAGTATTGCATCCAATAGAAAAAGGAATGGAGGAGAGAGGAGATCTCATGGAGAGTAATTGCCCAGCAGTACATTTTGATGCCATGAAGCTGGTTATGATTTCTCAGTAATGACAGCACAGACCTGATGAACTGAGGAGGACAACTGTTGGCTTTTAGCTCTCAGAGCTCTTGATTCACTGCTCAACAACCCCTCACCTACTTGCCAAGATCAGTCCTGCATCCCCCCACCTGCAGGAATCACACAGTGGCTCATTACAGAGTGAAAACTCCTTCCACCATCCATTCAGCCCCTACCTCAGGAGCTGGCAGGTGAAAATGGAAAGCAGCCTTGTCTACAGGGCTTGCTCTACAAAGGGGGCTGCTCAGGGAGAGGAAATCCAGCACAGAGACTGGGAATCTAAGAGCTCCTCTAACTCCCCACCAGAAGTGGAACCCACAATGACATCACTGTTCTTGCAGAGCTTGCAGGCACCTGCAGGCATGTCTCTGAGCTACCAGCTACCTGCGCTTCCATCTCATTTCCAGTAGACTCTGCCTAAAGCAAAGAGGGTCTCCAACATTTGTTCTCAGGAAAACTATCTATTCACATGTCCCCAGATTTTCCCCTCCCCACTCTCCTTTTGGATACTGGCACTCTACAACCTCTTTTCATCTTGTCTCCAGAGGAAGCAGCATTTGCACCAGCCCAAACCCTCCAGCTCACTCATGCGCAGGCTGCTGGTCTCTCCTTATGCATCACCTCCAAAGCCTTCATTTGGCAGGCAGTCTCAAAACTGCCAGCGTGCTACATTAACCTGCATTTCTCTCTTCATTCACCACTCTTAATTAGTGTTTGGGAATGTATTAACGTGGGGCTAAGCCACAAGGTTTGCATCTGGGCTTGCCTCTTGTTCGGAGGAGCTGAGCTGGCACGAGAGCCTGGTGAAGAGTCAGCCCTTCCTCACGTAGCAGCTGAAAGCAAGAGCATAGAAGTGACTCCCCATCACAGAATTCCCTCTTCTGCTTGAATATACAGTCACTGTGATTTTTTTTCCCCTGCTTTCACAACTCTAAGTCACCGAACAGTCATTTGGTCCAATAACTGAAGCTGTTCAGAAACTACCAGCATTTCTAGCTTGACCAAAGTCATTGCCTTCAGGCAAGGATGTAACAAAAAGTGATCAGTGATAGTGGATGAGTTAAGCAACATCAAATCTCTCTGCAGCCACTTTAGGAATGAAAATATGAGCTAGTTATTACTGAGTTTCATGTATATGTGAGATAGATAAGCCTAAGTTTGCAGCAAGGTAGTTACTCTGATATCACAGGCTCTGAAATAGCTGCAAGGTCAAAGAGAGGTGGCAGAAGAGAAAAGAGGGTCTCTTCTACTCTTCCTCAAGTGGGTCACCTCACCAGCAAGGTGCTAGGAGGCAAGTTGAGCTCTGAATTTTCCCTGTGCATGCTTCTCCCACACGCTGCTATGCCTGGGACACAAGTGTGCTCACTAAGTCTGTGGATATGCAGGTCTGAAAGGGTCCTGAGTTTCCTGAAGCAGTTGAAAGGGACATTGAGAAATCTGCCCTCATCACTGACCTCTTCCAGGGTCTTTGTGTGGCCACCAAAATCCTGCTCCTCTTTGATGGTGTAAGGAAACCTGTAAGTAACAACTAGCATTGCCAAGCAAATGGCCTTGCTAAGGGTAACAAACCAGAGGCAGCACTGTGCCGAGGACAAATGTTGCTCAGACAAACTACCAGTCCACACCTGAAGAGGACCACCTCTATTCCTGCCCCAGATCCTTCCCTTAGATTTCCAGCAGCACCAATCCATGTGGCAGTAGGAGTAGGTGTGCACAGCAATGCAGTGGTTCACTCATGTTCCTGAGACATATCAGAGCCACCCAGCTTATGGTACAGCCCCTTCCCCACCAACTGCTGATCTCAGAAGAGGATGTAAAACCTCTATGGACAAAGTGAGGTAAGTGAATTTTGTCTAAGGTCTGAGCTGCCATGGGACCCAGGTACTGAGGTTTGCTGGTTTAAAGTTGCTTGGTATCTGTATTAATCATAATATTGCAGACATGCAACACACCTGCAGTCCATATGCAGTATTATTTTAACTGAGCAACCTACAAATGGGTTCTTCCATTTTCCATGTACAGAAAATCTGAGGGTAGCTGGGAATCTTCATCACATAAAATAATCCAGGGCATTTTCCATTTTGGGACTCCTCAAGTGTTTGGCAGACAGCAGCTTCTGAAACTCTGAGGGAGGGAGTACAACTCTCACATTAACTGCAGTTAATGCAAGAGAAAATGACCATGTAAATGTAAGGATGTAAGAATATAAGAATGACCTTAAACCTTCCAGTTAGCAATATCATGACTAAATTCCACAGCACGCACACACACAGCCTTTGGCTTCATAGACATAATATCATTTTCTCCCTGTTTAGCAGAGAAAATAACAAGGGAAGCTGAGAAGAACATGAGCTGAAGGCAGAGATACCTTCTGGTTAAATATCAGAGCACTGATGATGCTGTAGCTGTAGATATTATCACATTGTTTGTGGGGGCTGACACATGTACCTATCCAGCCTTCTCATCACAGGTATAGACAGAACTTGGTGTTCTGAAGCACACAGTAGTCTCACTTCTAACTCATCCATTAAAAAAAAAAAAAGAAAACAAGAGGAGAGAAAAAAAAAAGTCCAATCCTTTTAAGGAGCAGCAGCAGATAGTCCTAAAGTGCATATTTTAATTTTTTATCTCTTTTCTCACCAAAAGTGAGATGCATCTCTCAGTGCCCTTTCCCATGACTCAAACAGGAGTGTACATCTACTCTAGAACTGGACTGGAACTACATTGGCACAGGAGGGTTACCCTACATCCATTGGATGGTTTGGGTCTGCAGATAAGTCCTAATGGAAGTGAAGAGGGAGAAGTGATGTTCCCTGCTCCCCAAGCACACAGACCAGGACAGGTGAGAGAATCTGGGGCTTCCCAGATTCCTTCGATCTATACCTGTACTTTGTCCTTCTGGCCCTCCCTCCCCCAGCTCTGCTGCACATCTCCAGCCCTTTAGAGCTCAGGCAGGCAGTGCAGGCACCACAACATCCTTGGCCCTTCGGGATGGGATCTGAGCACGGTGAAGCGCCTTTGCCATGCAAACGATAACAGAACAATAATGGTTGTAGCTCACTGACAACCTCTTCTTTCCTTTCTAAGGCTGGGTGTAAATAATGTTCTTATCTACTAAGAAATACCTCTGGCATCCCTGACTAAGTGATAAGTAGAAAGAAGAGAGACACTCTTAACTGCTGATCAAGAGGGAGGAGAGTGATTAGCATCCTCTGGGGAACACCTTGTTGATGATGGCTGCTTTGCATTGTTGAGGCTGTAAGAAGCACCCAAATTCCTCCTCCACAGAACTCTCAGCTGCTGATGAAGTCAGTTCCACATTAATCCCTCAGCACACTCCTCATCAGGCCCATTTCTGATCAAAGCTTCTCTTGCCATTGCAGTCATAATTGCAACCCTCGGCTCCCATTTGAGAAAGGGATAGAGTGTGAATGTCAGTAGGACATCCTGGCTCTGTCTGGAAGGATTGGACTTAGGCAACACCAGGAATCTATGAAGTCAGGAAATAAAACAAAACCAACCTGCAGAGGAAGCAATTAGTAGCAAGGCTGAATCAATTTTGGGGGGTTTTCACACTAAGGGTTGTGGCTCCAAGTCTCTGATAACTGGGTTTGATATGCTGGGTGTCAGCAGACCCCTGGAATTGCCCATCAATGCACAGAACACGGTGATTTTTGGAGATTTAGCCCAGTTTCTACCATGCACAAATTTACCAAAGCAAGCAGAAACCAGCCCAGTGAAACAGCATTCCTCCTACAAGGTCAAAGCTTGGACTAGCACACAAGTGTCCTGAAGCTCAGACTTAATCTGGAGGAGTGGATCAATGCAGATGTGTGGGCACAAGCCACTGCACGGATTTGCATTGCTGAGTACCAACAGACAGAGGCTTTCTTTGGCCTCACCTCCCTCAGCAGAGGAAATCAAGGCTCTGCACCCACACTGGGATCCTGTAGGACAGCCTGGCTCTGCATTGTGCTGGAATGCACCCTGACATCCCCTTGCTGAGGCCTGCCCAGCCTGGGCAGCAAAACAGATAAAAGCAGATGTGCATTTAGGCTCTGTCTGTGCTTTAAACACCTCAGAAAACAGCTGTAACAGGAGATTCCTCCATCCCAGACATGCCTGCTCTCATGGCAAAGGCGTGTCTCAATGCTGTATTGTATTTTTATGCACAATATGAAAAAAAATGCCAACGAGTACAGAAATACACCTATACCTAACAATAACCTATATTTGGATGGTGTAGGAAGAAAACAGAGGCTCACTTTCAATTACAGACCACCTCTTAAATTGGGCAATCCTAGCCCAGAGAAGTGATGTCCTTTCTCCCTTCTTCTTACACTTTTTATCTCCCCATATTATTGCTTACATGAAACATCCATTATCATGCATGATATTCCCCTTTCTAACAAAATGCAGCAGGAGGTTCCACAGGTTAATTATAAATTGATTTTAAAAGCATTTACCAAGAAGTTATTTAAATCTATGTCCCTTAATTTCATTTGATGCAGCATATGTCTTGCAGTGCAAAGGGGAGATGCAGCTTTATTGCCACTATCTGCCAGATGAACATGTTCATCATCAGCAGTGCAGGGAGTGATAAGTCACTTATCTGATACAGAGAGACAAAACACTCCCTCTTTCTTATCAACAAATTGAGTTATCAGCCAAGTGAAGTAGTTTTTCGGTAGCCTTTCTGACTGGGTTTTGCTTTTAAATCCATACTGGCAGCAAACCAGTTCATGGATGTATTTGCCTCTCTTATGCTCATTTCAAAATGCAGCAGCAGCCACCACAGATAAGAAAGCTTCATCTCCCAAAGATGTCTGGCCTGAGTGTGGTTAAACAGTTCAGAATTTACTCTGATTGCTGGAAAGCTGAACTAAACTACACCAAAAGTAGCACAAGTGATGCTAAAACAGTCATGCAACGAGCTTAGAGGAGTGCATAGCTGTAACATTGCATGCCCAAAGCCTGCTGACATGACCACCACTGATGGCTTAACCCATATTCCTCAATGCTGTCTGTCCCTTATATCTAGGTGTTTGACCTGAGACAACCAGGACCCAGAAACCTGGGCAGTGCAAGCCCTAACCCAGCCAAGGCAACACTTTAGCTACACTTGACTACATATGCCCCAATGAATTCAGAATTAACTGACTGCATAACAAAGCTGGAGAGAAGTTAGGGTTATCAGCCAGGTAACATTATTAGAAGACTCTAACTGAATGCATGGAAAGGTTTTAGGTGTGAAGAGTTAGAAATTGTCTGATGCCTTTTAGGGACTCACTTTGGAGATGAGCAGCTACTCTGAAAGGTTCTGTGCAGAGTGCTGCTCATGAGAAGGATGTCAGCATCACACTGACTTGAACTGCTGAATGCCCTGAGCTGTTCTCAGAAAGTGCTCAATGCTGGAATCAGCATCATTTTGGCTGAGTGTGGCTGGAAAGTAAATTTCATTGGGATAGCACTGAAAAGGATTTGCTGTTGATTACAGGGGCCAAACATTATCATTCACCAGGATAGTTTGTAAATGTGACTCTCCATAAACTGGTCAAAAGAAAACATGACTTGATAAACAGAAACCCACAGAGGACAGAAGTCAGGAATGTTTCTTGTAAATACTTACAAACTCACTGCTACAAGTTCATCTTCCTTCTTCCCATAAAGACGTAATCAAACAGGACCTCCAAGATTAATATAAGGATTGACAATGAGAAAATCATCATTTCACTTGCTGAACAAGACAAAAAAAAAAAAACAACTTGTGTTTCTGAGCTTGCTCAACATGGAGCCAGAAAAGGGAGCTTTGATGATCTTCACCAGAAACCTGAACATTGAAGAAAGCATGGACTTTGCATTGGCTCAGATAAGTAGATTGATATAACTTTCCACCTCCCCACAAACTCAGATCCAACCACCTACAAGACCAGTAACACCCCGAATCTCCAGTGCTTTCTAAAGGCCACACAATTCCTACTTTTCCAGATATTCTCTTTCAATGGGGCCACTTTCTTTCTTGGAATGTGTTCCTGTGGCTGAACCTGTTAATTTGATAGCAATCAGAAACCTCATTTCTAAAGCATCCAGCTGCATAATTCCTAGAAGGGTCCTTTGCTCTCACCTGTTTGCAGATGGGACAGGATTGGTGAATATTAATTCTCAAAGAGACAAGAGACATCTGTAAGAATGGCCCAGCTGACAATTGTTTCAATAGTTTCCAGCCTTGCTGTCAGCTGACACATTCCTTCCTCCAGATAATATCTGATGCACTCAGATGTTTCTGGAGCTGTGCCCCCACAGGATGTGTGGCAAGAATGACAGCGAGCTCTTTGCTCCTCTGCTTTCATACCAATCCTGCAAAGATGTTGCTATAGGAGGGTTTTTTGTTTTTTGGGGTTTTTTTTTTTAGCATTAATAAGAAACCTGCACAATAACTTTCAGTCCTTCTTTCCAGCTGCAATCCAGTTACAAACCTCCTCAGTGTCGGGCCAAGGGGAGGGGGATTCTGCACTTGCAGGTGTGATGTGGAGGTGGCTTCACATGCGTGGGGAGGCGGGAAAATTCATTCCTGTGCCTCACAGCTGACAGCGAGTCCCGTAATGGGAGCACCAATACTGAAGGGCTGGAGCATGGAAGAGGCTCTGATGCCATTACAGCTCCAAAGATCAGGGCTTGACGGCGTTGGTACCTAAAAGGATCATTAAGTAGTTGCAAATGACCGTAACACTTTAAAGAGGACTTAATCAAGCAGAGCCGGGATGCCTTGACAATCTGATAAGTGCAGCATACAATTCAGAGAACGCAGAGGCCAGGGATGTGTGACTGGCCTTTGGGACTGATTGTTTTGAAACAGCTCTGCTTTTTCTTTTCGAAGAGAAATTTAAATTACCCGGCCTTTCAAAAATAACTGTTTATCTTTAAAATCATCTCATTTATCAAACACTTAAATCAGTGCAGATTTCCTGTAATTCATCCTTAATCCACAGCTGAACAAAATTCTTTTCTATCAAGGAATGCCGAAACTACTGGTGTTAACTTGGTGCCTTCCAGTTATCCATGTCAAAAGGTGTTAATTCGTGTAGGAAGGTAAACTCAAACTGCTTGTATTTTTAGCGTTATTTCTTTGGAACTTAGATCAGTTTACAGGTACTGTATTTAAGCAACAAAAATAGCTAGCAGAAAAAAACCCAAAAAACTTTATTTGTGATTTTAAGTTAGTTGTATGCACAGATAAATAGTTTCATTTTACATAATTAAGAATAAACTCATCAAGGGCTGCCCTGTTTGAAAACAAACTAAAATTTGATACCAAAGGTGCTGTGATGGTTTGAAAGAGCTGCAAAGTCAAACTGTCTGTAAACAAAGTTAAATTAACAGCTGTTGCAATTTTACCCCAAAGCAAAAAAAGGTAAAGGCCGCACACCGTGGAAAGACCAAACCTGGTGTAAAGGCTTTTATTCTCCGAATTCAAAAATGTTTGTTACTGTTAGTTAGCTAATGTCAGTTAATTCCTGTCTTCCAGTCTGATGTCTTCTTCAATTTCGTGATCCCAGACAACAGGACAAAGCAAGACAAATATATATCAGTACATATGTGCCTAATGGCAGACCACCTTTAAAAATTGCTAATACTTCTGTTTCACTAAAGACTTGCTTTCATATTCAGTTTAAAAATCAGCATCTGAAATATTTGGTTTTAGCAATTACAAATAATTTTAAAAGTCTTATTTCACATGCACTGCCAGATTGATAAATTAAAATCTGAAGTGTTTGGTTTTAACAATAAAAAAAAAAAAATCTCTGGATCCTAGGAAGTATCATTTTGAATCTCCTTTGGTTTGCCCAAGCCAGAGGAACATTTCAAGTTCTTCCTGATTCTCTTGATGACAAAACTTACTTTTCTGGGACTTCCATGGATTTCCGTGAGGGAGGTGATACTCACTGTAGCTCTGGAGAGAGTAATTTAATAGAAGTGTAATACTTTCAGTGCTCTCCCCATTCAGTTTTCTTCAGTTTCCTTCTCTACATTTCCCTTTTCCTGTTGGTAGTAAACCGCTTGAGTTTTTCCATGGTGAGGATCACAGGCTGGCATGATGCCGAGGAAGAAGCTGCCATGATTGCTGCAAACACTCTAGGGCACATAGCTGAGAGGATGAGGAAGAGAAAATAAATAAATTACACTAGATACCACTTTCACTGACCCCATGACATCTCTGCCTGAAGAGGGACATCCACAGGGTGAGGGTAAAAACAGCCTTGGCTTCCAACAGCAGACAAGACTTTAGTATGTGATATGTGTGAAATGTGCTACCTCTGGTTTAAAACTAGCATATTTTATTTTATTTCATTTCATTTCATTTCATTTTTAATTTCTATTTTATTGATGATAATTCTGTTATTCTCTTATTCATATTTACTGATAACACATCAGCCATAAAACCCACTGATTTCTCCTGCATACTTGATGGTCATTCTGAAGACTCATGGACCATGGCTGCTGTACTGATCTAGCTGGGTGGAAACTGCAGTGGTGGGTCCTGCCCATCTTTGACAGGAGGTGCATTTCAGTCTCTGTTTTTCACCCCAGTAAACAGACAAGGACAGTGGCCCTCCCAGATGTCTGCATTTCTCCCCTGTGCTGGGGGAGTCCACTGAGAAAGTACTCATTAGCACAGCATATGAGTTTCCCTGGGCCTGGAGGAGGGGGTTAGGAAGATGTTATTAATTTAGTCAGTGCTGTGCAGCTTGCAGAAACACTGTCAGATTCTGCCTACACATATCTCACCTCCTATTGTTAAAGAAATTACAGCTGCTGAAAGAGATGAAAAAGTAACTCATTTATTTTCTGGCTTTCACAGTAATAAGGTAAATCTGATTCTCCTTGAAGCTGTGGTATGTCTGCTTTTCAGACTGGGGTCTTTTGGGGTAGTGGTGGGGACATGATTCTCTGCACAGATGCTATCAGTGAAAGTGTGCTAGCCTATTTTAGTGTCTCTGACTGCAATGACCACATTTGTTTGGGTATATCACTCATTCAGGGACTTAGGACTTTCCAAGACTAATTAATATCTAGTTAGTACTTTCCTGTTTCTCACTTGTGAAAGGCCAGAAACCTGCAAAGCTTTGGAGAGGTCAAGCGAAACTTTCAGCAGAAATTTCTGGAGATAGCTCTGAGTTCATAGACACCTAGAATGGTTTGGGTTGAAAGGGACCTGAAGGATCATTTAGTCCTGATCCCCTGCCATGGGCAGGGACACTTTTCATGAGATCAAGTTTTCAAAGCCCCATCCAATGTGAACTTGAACACTTCCAGGGATAAGGCAGCTACAACTTCTCTGAGCAGCCTGTTGTAGTGCCTCACCACACTCAAAGAGAAGAATTTCCTCCTGATCTCTAATCTAGACCTACTCTCAGTTTAAAGCTGTTTATCCTCATCTTATCTCTATGTCCCCTTGTCAAAAGTCCTTCTCCTGCTGTCTTATGGGCCCTTGTTAGTTACTGGGAGGCATTGTAAGTTCTTTTCTCCAGGCTGAACTACCAAAATTCTTTCAGCCTTTCCTCACAGCAGAGGTGCTCCAGTCCTCTGATCATCTTAATGGCCTCCACTGGACTCACTCTGGCTGGTCCAGGCTTTTTCTTAGGTTGGAGTTCCCAGGCTAGACCCAGTACAGTGTTCATGGTGACCCTATGACTATTAGCCAGCTAATTATTGTCCTCTGAAAAAGAAATTGCAGATGTCTCCTGAGAGCAAAACATGCAGTAGGTGGCACAGGCACACAGCACATTGTGTTTCAGGGGTTTCCAGACAGGGGAGTGCAAGACCTTTTCCCACCAGCTCTACTTCTCTCTCACGTTTTGCTTTCATTTCTGCTTCTCACAGGTTCCTACTCTGTGGGTGTATCACACACATTTCACCTGGGGTCCCAGCTCAGCCCCCTCCCATTTCCTACTGATCACTAAACCCTTCCATGACAAAACAATCACATTGACTCTGCTGTCACTGTCATCTTAATGTTATACTTGTGCATTTATTCTTTCTGTGTAACAGCTATTTGGTCAAAATGGCCATTTTACTAGAAATTGATACTGATTTCACCCCTTGCCTCTGTTCTTTTTTATCTGGGGTTGAACATAAGAAATCAGAGCAAAATATTTTTTCACCTACACTAAAACTGCCTCATAAGATCCATGCTGGTGCACCTCAGAGTGGGCTCCTCAACAAAAAGTGAACTCACAGTCTACACAAACCAGGAGAAATCATGTAGAATATTTTAAAGACTGTTTCCTCTGAAGGCTGTATTGTTTCAATGGCACATTTCTCCCAGTCTTCCCTTCCTGTTTTTCCATTCTTGTGAACACAGTGTATTTTAAGAGTCCATCTGCTCATGTTACTTATTCCTCTCCACTTTAAGTCATAACCCTTTGTGATATTACAGTTAATTGCTCTGTCTGTGATTCTATTGCAACCATGAATGGGATCATGATTTTCAACCCTATCTCTCCTGGAGTAATTTCAAAATATTTCACCTATTATCAGCTCCATCTGACCTTTAATGGCTTTTACAATTTTGAGGACATTTATTGTGTATCTGGCAAAAGTGATGCTATTCCTAAATAGACAGGTGCCCACATTGCATTTTACACCAGCTGTAACTAGAGTAATTTGGATCTTGCACCTTTCTGGCCTGCCTTTAGTCGTGTTACTTCCATTTACAGAAAGAAGGTTTGCTACGGGCAGAGTGGGATGTTATTTAAGAATAGCACATTGTATTTTAAGCCATTTCTGAGCAAAGGTATGGACATCCCAATCTGGAAATGTCAGTAGGTGAAGCATCTACACCATGCCTATGTCACGGCTCTTGCTTTGTCACCCTCTCCACGTAAAACTGTCCTTCCTTTAAACAACAGGACGTGGGACAGAAGATGGCCCGAGGTTCCTTGCGACCCTTTGCTCCGTGAGAAATGTGATGTTTGTATACACTCCGCTTGGCGAAACGCTTTTCACCAGACACGATCGGAAACAGCAGAACGAGCGGGGTTATTTTGTTTTGTTTAGTGGTGGCTGGGTGCGTTTTGGCGGGGTTTGGCGCTGTTTTTGGGGGGTGGCGGTGCGGCGCAGGGCGCGGCGGGCCGGGGTCGCGCTGGGCGCGCTGGCCGGGAGGGGGCGCGCTGGGCCCGCGGAAGCGGCGCGGCCACCGAGGGAACGCGGGGCCGCCCCGGGCTGGGCACGGACGGGGTCCCCGAGCCCGGGGGGCGGCACCGCAACCCCGAGGGCTTGTGCTCGCGTGTGCTGTGCACATTGCTGGGAAGCGGGGAAAAAATACACATACAGGCAGAGAACATCCCAGCGGGCTGCCCGCGGTGGGAACGGGAGAGCGCCGGGAAGCGTTCAGGGGGGCACACCGGGGTGTCCCTCCAGCTCCCGCGAGTGCGGAGGCCGGCGTGGGGATGTGGTGGCAGGATGCGCGGGGCGCAGCTCGCTGCAGGCTGGCGGCTGCCCCGGGGGACGAGAGAATGGCAGGCGCGGGAGCTGCGGGAGGAGGTCGGGGACGCCCGGGAGGGTCGCCGGCAGCTGAAGGTTCCTCGGAGCCGGGGTCCCCGCGGGACCCGCCGTGATGGAGAACAGGAATAGGAGGGAGCGCCCCGTCGCAGCTCTGCAGCCGCAGCAGCCTCGCTTCCCTCGGGGATGACTGAGAGGAGGGAGGTCACCAGGGGGCGAGAGGAGGTGGTCAGAGCGGGGGCGGCACAAGCCGGGGCGGGGGCACACGCGGGGACCGCCAAAGGGAGAGTGGCTGCAAGGTGACCCCCGTGGGGCTCTGCCTCCGCCCCCTCCCGGTTTAATCCTCTGCAGACGCCGGCAGAGGCGGGATAATCAAGCGGAGACCGGGTTGGGGGTGCCCCAGCTACACACGCTCCTTTGTGCCGGCAGCCCGCGCCTCCTCCGCTGCCCCTCGGGCACCGCTCTGCGCTCTGCTCGCCCCGAGGTGCCGGAGCCTCACCCAGGGGGGCGAGGGGCGGCTGAAGCCCCTTCCCCGCCGCCGCCATCGGGGTTACCGCGCTCTCCCTTGCGAGAACGCCAGCGGGAGGAGGGGAGCGGCGAGGAGCTGCCTTTAATCGCTGCTAGTAATTTCTTTTTTTTTTAATTTTTTTTTCTACTATGTTTACTTCCGACCTCTCCGTGCGAGGCTCGTAGTAAAAGACAACAACAAAAAAATAGTAAAATAAATAAAAAGGGCCGCGGAGCGCGGCATCGCCTTCTGCCGGCGCAGCTCGCTCTCTCTCCTGGCCGGCGGAGGCGGGGGCAGAGCGCGGCCGCGGATCTGTGCGCGCCCAGGAGCGCAGGGGGCGCGCAGCACCGCGCCCTCCCGCGGCTGAGTGCGGAGCCTGCGCGGCTGCCGAGGGCGGGCGGGAGCGCGGTGGGGCCCCGCGGTGCTGCCCCCGCCCCCGCCACCGCTCCCCCGCCCCTCGCCGGCGCTTTAAAGGAGGAAAGCAACTAAACTTCTATTGTACCGGCCAGCGCGCCGCGCCGCCCCGGAGCAGCGACCGAGCGAGCGAGCGAGAGCGCCGGGAGGCGGCAGCTCCGCCGCTCCGTGGGGTTTATCAAACCGTAGTGGGAGGAAGAGACCTACGTTCTCCCGGCGTTTTGCCTATTTTTTCTTTTTTTTTTTTTTTTTTTTTTTTTAATTTTCCCTCCGTCCTTTCTGGCGGTTCTTTTTATCATCTATCCATTTTCCCTTCGTTGTTCCCGCACCGCCTGCAATAATCGCCTCGCTACGTCTCGCAGCTGGCGCGTTGGAGAAGCCGGTGAGTTGCGGGGCTCTTCGCTTCCCATCACTCGATTCCCGCGGTTGTGGCGTTTGGATTGACACGGGCTGGTGACACCCCGGCTGCTGGCGGGGCTGCGCTCCGCGGACGTGGATACCGACGGTCCCTCCCGACGGACGCTTTCCTCTGCTGGGGCTCCGGCGTTCCCATCCTTTTTCTTGCGCTCGGATTTTAATTTAATTTTTTTGGGGGGGGAGGGGAGCATTTGCTTTTCGCGTATGCGCGGGCAGGGTATGGTTGCTACATATATTGCTTATATGCATATATATATATATATGCCGATATGTATATATATATATATATGACAAGATTTGGCAAAGTTTGCCAAGGTCGCTGCTTGTCCCCGCGCAGTGCCAGCACGCCCAGGTGGGTGGCTGAGGAACCGCCCGGCTCCCGGCTGGAGCCGCCGGGCGCTCGGCACCCGTTCCCGCCGGGACGGGGTGCAGGGATGGCGCTGCGGTCCCGGGAGGGAAGGAGCTCCGTGCCCCGTGTGAGCGGCAGCGAGCTGAGCTGAGCCCAGCCGAGCCGGGCGGCCGGGCTGCCGCAGCCCCTCCGGGGGAGCGGGGAGGGTGGTCCGGGAGCTGACAACCGATCCCTCGGCGGGTCAGGTCGCGCCTCCCGATTGTTCCGCTGCGCTTAGAACGGAGTGAAGGAGGGTCGTAGTTTTTTTTTTTTTTTTTTTTTTTTTTTTTTTTTTTTTTTTTTTTTTTTTAATTATTACTATAATTATAATTTTTTTTTTTTTACTAAACGCGACTGCGCATTTCCCTGCCGGCGCGGTGTGCGGAGCCGGGAGGGAGCGCTGCGCGCCGGGGGCCGGTAGCTCCACCGCAGCCGGGGAGAGCCGACCCCCACGGCTCACCGGGTGCCCCTCTCTCCCCTCCCTCCCGCAGGCACCAGCCGCCGCGATGCCGCTCAGCGCCGGCTTCTCCAGCAAGAACTACGACTACGATTACGACTCTGTGCAGCCCTACTTCTACTTCGAGGAGGAGGAGGAGAACTTCTACCTGGCGGCGCAGCAGCGGGGCAGCGAGCTGCAGCCCCCCGCCCCGTCCGAGGACATATGGAAGAAGTTTGAGCTGCTGCCCACGCCGCCCCTCTCCCCCAGCCGCCGCTCCAGCCTGGCCACCGCCTCCTGCTTCCCCTCCACCGCTGACCAGCTGGAGATTGTGACCGAGCTCCTCGGGGGGGACATGGTCAACCAGAGCTTCATCTGCGACCCGGACGACGAGACCGTCAAGTCCATCATCATCCAGGACTGTATGTGGAGCGGCTTCTCCGCCGCCGCCAAGCTGGAGAAGGTGGTCTCGGAGAAGCTGGCGTCCTACCAGGCTGCCCGCCGAGAGGGGGGCCCCGCCGCCCGCCCCGGAGCGCCGCCCGCCGCGCCGCCGGCCCCGCCGCCCGGACTGGCCGCGTCCCCCGCCGCCTCCGGCAGCCTCTACCTGCACGACCTGGGCGCCGCCGCCGCCGACTGCATCGACCCCTCGGTGGTGTTCCCGTACCCGCTGAGCGAGCGGGCCCCGCGGGCCGCGCCGCCCGGCGCCAGCCCCGCGTCCCTGCTGGGCGCCGACACGCCGCCCACGACCAGCAGCGACTCGGGTGAGTGGGAGCCACGCGTGCTCCGGGAGGGCGTGGGAACCGAGCGGCGCCGGGGGCTCCCGGGGCGCGGCTGGAAGGCAGCCGCACCCCCGCCTCCCTCCGCTGCCCCCTTTTGCTCCCCTCCCCGCGTGCGAGTTTTTTTTTTTTTTTAATGCCACGTTTGCGAGGCGCGGAGAGTCCTAGCCAGCTTATTTCCTGGAAAACCAGCCCAGTTTTTCCTCCGGGGAATAAGGGAGTGAAAAGCGGGGGGGAAAATATAAAGAAAGTATAGGAGGGATAAACTTTCATCGTGGGGTCCCGATAAGGTTGGCTCCCGGTTTCACCCGTGGGCCGGGAAGGAGTTAACTCCAGCCCGAGAGCCGCGGGGAGAATGTGCAGTCAGGGAGGTGCTAGTGAAAGTGACTGCAGGGGAGTGAATGGGGCTGGGAAAGTTTTAGAAATGCTTCCTTAGGTATGTGACAGCGGGTTCCGCTCCCTCGTAAATCTGGTTTGTAAGTGAGTTTCTACCCAAAGCGCTACAGCCTTCCCTTTTTCCTTTTTTAAAACTAGTTTTCCTTTTTTTCCCCCCCAAACTCCCTCCTATTTTCCACAAATTAACAGATCATGAGAGATTCAGAAAATGTCTCTGAATACCCATGTGTGTTAAGTAAGCTTTCTTTTAAGGCGTGGCCAAAGCCTTCTAAATCCATAATTAAGGGCAGCTTGAGTCTGGGAGCTTTATTGCGCTGTACTGCTGACAACCGAGGTTAAACTTTCCTACTATCTTTCATGCGCTCGACATTACGCAAGATCATTACAACTTTTTGAAATCAGGCAGCCAGGGTTTGGACTGCAGTCCATGTGTCCTATTGCACTTGAAGCATTGCTTCCTTAAAGGGAAGGCTCTTGGGGAAAGCCATGTCCAGCATCGTGAAATAGATTTAAGAAGGGCTTGTCATTGGGTTCCTGGTTGTGCAACTCAGAGTAGCCTTCCCTTTACATACAGTAGTCTTGAGAGTGCCTACATGCAAGTTATTAATTTTTTTTTTTTTTTTTTTTAATGGCAGAAGAAGAACAAGAGGAGGATGAGGAAATCGATGTTGTTACATTAGCTGAAGCAAATGAATATGAATCCAGCACAGAGTCCAGCAGCACAGAGACGTCAGAAGAGCACAGTAAACCCCACCAAAGCCCGCTGGTTCTCAAACGGTGTCATGTCAACATCCATCAGCACAATTATGCCGCTCCTCCCTCCACCAAGGTTGAATACCCAGCTGCAAAAAGGCTAAGGTTGGAAAGTGGCAGAGTTCTCAAACAGATCAGCAACAACCGAAAATGCTCCAGTCCGCGCACGTCAGGCTCATCAGATTCGGAAGAGAACGACAAGAGGCGAACACACAATGTCTTGGAGCGCCAGAGGAGAAATGAGCTGAAGTTGAGTTTCTTTGCCTTGCGTGATGAGATACCCGAGGTGGCCAACAATGAAAAGGCTCCCAAGGTTGTCATCCTGAAAAAAGCAACAGAGTACGTTCTTTCCATCCAGTCGGAGGAACACAGACTGATTGCAGAGAAAGAGCAGTTGAGGCGGAGGAGAGAACAGTTGAAACACAAACTTGAGCAGCTAAGGAACTGTTGTGCGTAGGAACTCTTGAGCATCACTTAGAATAATGCAAACTAGACTGAAACTATGGTAAAATATTAATGAATCTAATATCTCTCATGAACTATGTGGTCCATCGAGTATGGAACTATTGCAACTGCATGCTGTGCGATTTAACTTGAGACTACACAACCTTGGCTGAATCTCCCAAGGGTTTGGCCAGAACCTCAAAACTGCCTCATAATTGATACTTTGGACATAAGGGATGATGGGACATTCTTCATGCTTGGGGATGAACTCTTCAATTTTTTTTCTTTTAAGATTTTGTATTTAAGGCATTTTTTCATATGAGAATCCAAAAGAAAAAAGTTGTCCCCAGTTTGCTGTATATATTTACACATCATATTGCCATGTAAATACCTTTAATAAAGCCTTTATAGAAAAATGTGCAACATTAATACGCAACAGTTGTGGCAACTGGATTTATACTTGTCTTGAACTTCTGTGCCATAACATTTCACAATTTTGTTTTTTATTTAAGTACTTTTTTTCCTTTTAAAAATGATTTTTATTTTGTTTTTAGATAAATAAATATTTGCCCAAAATCTAATTAGCTAAATCCTGTGTAAAGACTTCACTTTGTCTCCCACTGTTGTCATTAGATGTCCATTTCCATGACATTCCTTTTTCTGTCATCCTGGCAGTGAACTGACTGAAGTTAAAGGGGGGTTGGATGAGAGGAAATGGTGATAGTTTTGCAGCTTTGTAGGGACCAGTTTCTTGCTCCCACTCCATTTCTAATTCCAGTGGATAAAATTGTCAGTGTAATGTGCCCTGTCAATTCAACTTGCCTTGCCTCCAGGTCCTCCATGCAGGTGTGGTAGCACTGCCTGTGTTGGTCATGCTCAGCTGCCTGCTGAAAGTAAAGCTGGAGTGGTGCATTTTCTCACTGATCACCCCAGTATGTAGGCTCTTCATTCCTTCCACATACATATAATTACATTTTCAGGGCATGACCTTCATTCTGCACTAGGACATAGCCATGTACTTTGAGGGCTGCTTTGTAGTAGGCTCACCTTAATTGCTTCCTGTTTGATTTTAACAGAAGTTAAAGAGGATAAGAAAATAAACTGAGATGGTGAGTGTTGAAGTGGTTAAAACAACAGAGCGGTTTCCCTTTTTAAGTGCTGAAATCAGCAGAGCCAATCTTGGTCAAACACCTTAACACTTTATTAATGTGAATAGTTACTTGGGATTTCAAGGGATACAAAGTTCAAGGACACAGAAAAGGGAGCAAAGGAAAAGGAGAGCCATTTCTCACTTGAAGATTCCTCAGACAGATTCCTAACATTTGCCAGACATATTAAAAAATATTTACATTCAGGACTTGTCTCATGATCAGCCTCAGATATGCCATAAGGTACTTGCTTGACACTGCTCCAAAGATTAGATTTGATCTTTTCTCCCCTTTTCACCCTCTTAGCACAACTTCAGTCATGACTTCAGTAACAAATCAATGAGCCCTTTGATGTGGAGGAAGAATGTGTTCTTTAAAAACTTGGGCCTTGCACTTTTCTGATTTTCATAATTCTGTTAAATACATATTTTCTTGGCTTTTGACCATTAGAGGAGCAGAGCTGCCAGATAGCACCAGTGCCAGCCACTGAACAGGGACCAAGGGTGCAGGTTTTCTATTGCTTTTGGGTTCAGAGAGGGAAGAATGATTGGGTGTGGGTGTATGTGGGATAGGGGCAGGTGGCACTATGCAGGCAGGGTAGATGCCAGAGGTCTCTGTTCTGCAAAGCCCTGGGTAACCACCCCAAAAATCTTGTGTGAGGGAGTTTGGAAAGAAGGTAAGTGTGTAAATCCTATTTGATGAAGGGCTTTAGGTGTTTGAAGGTTTCCTGGGGAAAAAAAACCCCATTATATTAGAAAAAGAGGACAAAGCAAGGCTTTTCTCTTGACTTTTTTTGTATCATCCCCCATAACTGGGTTTATAGAAGTGGTCCGCAGTTTTTTTCTAGCGTGTGATTCAGATATTCACTTATGAGGAAAAATAAAGTGAAATGAAACTGTTAATTGTATCTGAACTGTAAATCAGGACAACTTGCAGCTATGAATAACATAAAAGTTCTGCCTTTTATTAGACAGGATATCTAATTTTAAAAATACATTCATTTTATGTGCCTTTTGGTGTGCTTCCTATTTTAGATATTGCTTCAGAACAGAAGCAAGATGTTGTTGAAGAATTTATAACTGCAATCCCATCCTCCAAAATAAACCAGGAGGTGTAGATCCATCCACAAAAACTGAAAAATATGTCACCTTTGAGTTCCAGTTTCATGTGTTAGCAAAGCCCCCTGGCTTCTTCCTGTTAAATGAGGCTAGACCACAATGATTAATGAACCTCTTCTTATTTGTCAGCTTCTTATATCATTTGGAGAACAGTTTTGGGGTTTTTCTTCTATCTGCAGAAGGTCCTTAGTATTTTGATGAATAGGATACTTGCAGTTATTTAATTTCTTACTCTTACTTTTAATTGAGCATCATCTTACCACTGTCCTACTGGAAAACAAACCATGAACGTGATCTCAAATTGCCACTCTAAAAAATAAAGTTTTGTGGGGTGTCTCTTCAAAATTATGACATTTCTTACTTTGTTGTAGGATTGCAAAGTACCTGAATAATGCAATTAAAAAAAAAAAAAGAGGTGGGTACAGGGTTAAGAAACCTCTTCTGGTCATTAAATTGCTGCTGGAATAAAGAGGAATGTGGCTTCCACTTTCCAACTCCTCACCAGAGATTAGCACATTCAGAAGACACAGACATCTCACAGGAGCTTCTGGGCTGGATTCAGTTAGCAGTGCGCTGTATCTGGATAGGAAGGTGTTGGGGTTTGCTGCTGTTTTGGAGCAGTAGGGGATAAGCTTACAAAAGCAGCATCTGAGCCTTGAAATGAAATGCAGAATTTACAGTGCTTGCCAAACAGCTGTATTGAAGCTCTACTTGAAATACAAGGAGCATTTTTAACTTCACTTCTCTGCTCCTTTACTTTCACAGGACACTTGAAGCTACTTCTCTTCCAGAAGAACTTTAGGCAAAATGTGGCATCAAAGAAAATTGGAAACAAACCATCTGGTGAAAATAAAACTTCCTTTATTATTTACCCTCACTGATATAATTTAATTAAATACCAACTTTGAGGATTCCATCTTAATTTTTATTCTTGTACTTAAATTTTGTCTTTGCAGCCAAGTTTTCATGTGAATGGCTTCAAAGTTTCAATACAGAACATGCTAGGGGAGAACTGGGATATATAAAAGAACCCATGTTGCTTGATTCAGCTCCCACTGGAATCTGTAGAAATTCCACATTTCTTCCAGAGAAACAGATTCGCGCCAGTGGAGGATGCTCTTGAAAATTTTATCACTACCTATAAAGAAATCACTTTACTTGTCCCTACGTAAGCACTCTTGCTCATGAAGCACTTTGCAACCCTTGCAGGCAGTTGAGAGATGGCAAACATTTCATCAGAGTTGCATGAAAGGGAGAATTTCAGGTAAGTGGACTAGAATAACGTTAAACTGGAAACAAGCCAGGTCACTGTAGTTGAAATCTGAATTTATTCAAAACAGAAAGTGGAGGTGGTTGTTTCATCTACAGAAATGAACCAACTTCTAACATGGTGGATTTTTTTGTTTTGTTTTGTTTTATTGATTTGTGTTAGAATCATCTGCCAAGGAATTAACAGAAAAATAAAACTGAACTATAAGTGATCTTAACACAGGCAGGCAGCTTGGGGAGAGATTCAGGATTTACTTCCCAGCTTACAAGTTTGCTGTTCCTTCATTTTAAAAGGACATTTATGGGAGCTTCTGAAAAAAGGCTCTGCTGAGACTGAGAACTAAGCCCTGGTTTCCCCTTGTCGTTGTTTTCACGCAGATGAGACCTAAACTTGACTAGAAAAAGTGAAATCAAGAAATCAGATAGATAAGCTGCAGAAACCAGTTATCATTTCCAGTACAAAACATTTGATGTTCAGCAAGTTTTACCTACCTTCGTATCACTTACTCATCTCAGGCATAGCTGTAAATGTCAGTGAGGGCAGGCTGTAAAAAAATGTTATCCAAGATTCAGAGTAGCTGCTAGAAAGTCAAAGGGGATTTTTTTTTCCTAATTTAACCAATAATCTTCTACATGGATCTCGAGCGAAGGGAAGGCACAAGAATTTGGAGCACCTTGCTTATAGCAGTGGACTCAGCCGTGCAAGCAATTCCCTTTATAGAACCATAGAATTGTTTAGGTTGGAAAAGTCTTTCAGATCATTGAGTCCAACCACTAGCCCAGCCCTGCCAAGTCCACCAGCAATCCATATTCACAAGTGCCACACCTAGACATCCTTTAAATCCTTCCAGGATGGTAGCTCATCTGTCTGTCAACCAAGCCCCAGGTCCTGTTCCCCTGGGCAGAAAATACTGGCCCCAATACTGGGCCCTGGGGAGCACCACTTGTAACTGGGTTTAAGTCCACTCACCACCACTCTTATCCAGCCAGATTTTTACCCAGTGCACATGTCCAAGCCACAAACACCCAGTTTTTCCAGGAGAATGCTGCGGAAGATGCAGTGCCAAAGGCTTTGCTAATGTCTAGGCAGACATCACAGCCTTTCCTGCATCCATTAAGTGGGTCACCTTGTCATAGAAGGAGATCAGGTTGGTCAAGCAGGACCTGCCTTTCATAAATCCTTGCTGGCTGGGCCTGATCCCCTGGTTGTCCTGTACGTGTCAGGTGATGTCACTCAAGATGATCTCTCCATAGTCTTCTCTGGCACTGGGGTCACACTGAGGGCATGTGGTTCCCCAGATCCTCCTTCCCTCCCTTCTTGCAGATATGCCTCATCAAAGAGTTGCAGTCCCTGTGCTTCCAGGGGGGAGCTGGTTTGGGTGGGACCCTGGCCAGGCAGCGGCAATATCACCCTCAATTGGTTTGTACTATAATACAGGCATTTTTTTCAAGTCACTTCAAGCCCAAGCAGCTTGTCTTCAAGTGTGTCCAGATTCCACCTTCCTAGCAAATGAGAGTAATTTTTTCTGATAATGATGAGTATGACCTTTGGTGCTGAATAATAATGCATAAGAGAAAGCATTATTATTTGCCAAAACTATTTAATATTTGTAGTTACTGAGTAAACCTTGCTTCAAGTTGCCACCAATGCATGGGAGCCCAAGCTACAATGCATTTCTCCATGGTTGTGCTTGAAACCATGAGACACAAGGGAGAAATCACTGGCTGAGAGTGGAACCCACAGCTCAGGCTGACTGAAGGATCGCATTCCCACAAGCCCTGTTTCCAGCTTCCAGCTTGACACAGGAATTGTGGAGCTATTCTTTTTTCTAGACAAGTCTGGGAGAGAACAGCTAGTTCCTGACATTATGTGTTATGGTGATTACATTTTATTGCTAAATTCACCCTTCACATATGTCTGTCTGTGAATCTTGCCATGGCTACTTTTCTGTTGAGTACATTTCCATTCAAGGCAAAATCTTTCTTGTCACCATGTGTAATTTCCATTCCATGTCCCAATTACATGGAATTATGTTTTCCAGATAGGATCAGAAAGAAAAAAAAAAAAAAAAAAAGTAGAAATAAGGATTAGGTGCAATAACTGCAGATATTTGAAAATACAAACTGCAAAAACTTAAGCAATCTGACTGGGTCATAAAGAGTTCCAATCAGAGAAATTAACACTGCTTGGAACTAATTAGCTTCATCAGCTTCCTTCATGCTAATTTATCCATGAAGAAAGGGGGGAAAAAAATTACAGGGATTGTGTTCTATATACAGCAACTACAAGGAAAAACACCCCAAAGTTCTGCAGGCTGAAGTTCGAATGTGCATGACCACATACACAGCTCCAAAATACAGAGCCCCAAAATACACAGCCCCAAAACACACAGCCCCAAAATACACAGCCCCAAAACACACAGCCCCAAAATACACGGCCCCAAAATACACAGCCCTAAAATACACGGCCCCAAAATACACAGCCCCAAAACACACACCCTGGATCCCTCGGGACACCCCCTGCATCTCCGGGCTCGCAGTTGCACAGCAGCGCTCCCGTTTCCCGGCACATTTTTCTTCCCGGCACCACACGTGTGCAAGGGGCTGCTCACAGGGGTGCAGCTGCCAGAGCCAGAGCTTCTTTTCACTCCTTTTTCTCCCATTAATCTGCTCCGTGACGACAGCAGAACCAAACAAAGCCTCTCGGTGCAGGTAGTTCCTGTGATCTAGTGCCCGGCTGAGTGTCTGACAAAGCCTTTTTTGGCCTGGGACCAAGGCCCTGCTGTGCTGTGGATGAGTTAGGGGAGAGGGATCAGCGCTGCAACCCTGTGGATACAGCAAATGTGAGCTAAAGGTTCGTGTGCTTCCCTCCCTGGGCAGGGAAACATGCCCACCCTCCCTCTCCTGAATGATGGTGCTGTCTGCAATACCAGGTGGGGTTCTACCCCACATCATTTAGGTTCCAAATTTATTCAGTCTTGTTTTATGTAGTTCATTTAGGTTTATCCAGTGTGATGAACTGCCAGTGCTTTTTCCTAGAACTATTTATGTTCTCATTTGACTGCACTACAATAGCTCCTTAAGTAATTTTGATTTATTCACGTGTGTCCCAGGAAAGAAAACCTGCTCTGTTACAACTGGTATCAGGGCAAGGCTTTCCAACTGGAGCTCTTCAGAGAAGCTGATGTTTAAGGATCTAAAAATATGGTGAGGATGCTGGATCAGACAGCAGAGTTTCTATGAGGGCTGTCCCACTATTCTACACTTTGCTAATTTACTTTTAGGCTACACTTTGAAATCATGAATAGATTAATAAACTGAACCTATATTAAAAGGATGCAATAAAATATATAGAAAGCATTTTGCTATAAACCATGTTCCACGAACATAAAAAATCCAGGGGAACCCAATGTGATCCATTCGTTTCTGCGGAACTTGAGCAAAGATACTTCTGGACTGGGATGGCTTTTCAACAGTGAACAGCATCACTATAGAACCATAAACCAGACCTTTTAAATATCAGAGTGTTTATAGTGTGTAAGTGTGATGGACAGGAGAGGAAAAGAGAGTTTTGGTTTGGTGGTTTGGGGTTTTTTTTGCTTTTATCAACCAAGTATTTTTCATAGAGATTTTACAAGAAAATTCCATCAGCCTCTAATAGTTCACCATGTACTGGCTGCAGACACTGAGATTCACAATGGATTGAGAGAAGAAAAGCTGTATTATTTTGATAAATTGTGCTGTTTTATAATATTAATTTGATCTGAAAAATTCCTCTCATCTGGGCTAAAGCAGGTTTTTCTTTGGGCACACATAAAATCTTATTATGTGTTCCCATTATCGTTCATCATTATGGTAAAGAGTAAGATAATACTGTATTGTGCCTAGAGTTGAACACTTTAAGGGAATAAAAAGGCTATATGAATATCTTATGAAGTGATTGCAAAATAAAATTGACATCAAAGTGATTCGACTATGTAACATATTATTCCCTCCCTGTAAAATTGGATTCCTGCTGAAAATCACTTTCCTTTTTTTGCATTTGTGAAAGAAAAAAACATAGGCCTCTTGCTCTTATGGAACAATACAGCATTTTCCCATGTCTACAAGGGCAAAAGTATGCATCCTTATGTGTACTTTTATTTGAAATTTAATTTTTGGTGCTTAATTAAAATGAATTCAACCATTTCCCATTCATTTCAGTGAGCTGTCCTAAAACTGAGACCTGATTGTGGCAGCTGAAACAGTCAACACATACTGCAAAAGCATTAAGGCAGCTCCAGGGGCCAAAATAATCACCAGATATTAATGCCCTGCTTAGCAGCTGGACCAAAATATCTGGAAGGGAGGTGGCTGCCCCAGAGGTCTGTGCAGATGCTCTGTGTGACTTGGCTGTGGAGGTTGCCCCATCCTCCAACTCCGTTTCAAGCTCCTTTTTGTTGACACTGCTAGCCAACTTCCCATGCATGTCATGCATTCATATTTGGTAATGCTGCTTTCCAGAAGATTTTAAGCTCAGCTGATGTTTCCATGAGTTTCCTCTGTAAATGTCCCTGCTGGTGGCCCATGGGGACCTTGCTTGCAGGAACAGTAAATCCCACCGGAGAGTGCTGGCCCCCGGCAAGTCACAGTGTTTCCACACAACACCAAGTACTGACCTGATGTGAGCATACTTTGCCTGTTCAAATCTGTTTAAAAAACTGTGAATGATAAAGTTCCTGCCACAATTTATGATAAATTCAGTGTTCTACCACAGTTGCCCTAAAGTCCTCATGAATACCCCACAGTTTGCAGATTAGTGATGGCATTGATATAAATTGTATTAATCCTCCTGGATGCTCCAGCCATGCATGGTTTCAATTTTGTGACTATGAGGCCACTGTAACTTATTTATTCCCTAATATAATTGGCTCTGTGTCAATCAGCTTTCAGCTGATACCTTCCTTTGTCTTAGTATGCATTGGGAGCAACATTCTGGCCTCTTCATGAAGCACCACACAAACCAAGAAACACTTACTGACTCCGGCAGGGACATGATTACAACCTTAGTTTTGCAATCTTTCTTTAATCTTCTTTTAATTAATTTAATTCTGATATCATTATCTAGATTGCCCCATTCATTCAGCATCACAGCATCTAGATCTTCATTCTCACTGGCAGGCTTTGGTAACTTTGCAAATGGGGCAGCTCTATCTCCCATTTCTACCTTTTGATCTTTACTAACAACCTTCCTTTAATGTCTGCTGAGCTCAGCCTTTTATCAGGCAGAGCACTCCACCCTCCCTGGTAGAGGGGCACTGCTCTGATCAACGTAGGCATGCAGAGCTGAATTTCCACCCTCTGCCTCTCCAGCTGATCCTGCTGGCCCATCTTGGCTCTCCAGCCAGTTTTAAAACCAGTTCAACCAAATCCAATTTAAAACTGAAGGGCAGACAGGATTTAATAAAGTTTTACAGCCCATTCAAGTTTAATGAGTTTCAGGACCTGTGTCATCTCTGCTGGGGATTTCTTCTGGTAACTTCCTTGGGTGGGCAAGCATTGTAACCTGGAGCTTGCAGCAGGTATTGTAGGTTAGAACATATATAATCCATACTGGTTTTATTGTTCCATTTACTTAGGTTTATGAAAAGACCTCAGCTGTTGCCTTTTTTTTTTTTGCTTAGTGTCATGAAAACACCGTGCCATTTGTACAGTTAAATGGAAAGGTCCAAAGTATTCCATGTTTCTACAGCTCAGTAGAAAAGCTGTCCCCTCTTCTGCTTGGCCCTGATGTGACTGTGGCTCAGTTGGTGTGTAGCAGGGACCCAGTGAAGAGCACAGGCACTGCAGCCAGGTCAGAGCAAGAGAAACCCAGGGGTCAGGATGCAGACTGGCATGACTTGTACCAAGATCCCAAATCCATCTCATGTCATTAGGATAAAAATACTTATTCTGGTCTAATCTCATTCTAAATTGAAATAGTTTGTATTAGCACACCTCTGCCCATACTGTGTGGCTGTAACTCATTAATTTTTTTAATTGTGTAAATCCTGGTCCCCCTGTCAGCTCAAGCAAGGTCATCTGGTGCAGACAGCCCAGGACCATGACCTTCTATCTGTGATCATGGCTTCTGAATATCTTCAAGGATGGAGACTCCACATAACCTCCCTGAGCACTCTGTGCCAGTGGTCAATGATCAACATCCTCATCATGACAGTTTCTTTCCATGGTGTGTCTTGGTGTTACACAAGATTTAGCATGGAGTGCGTAAATTTTCAGAGATGTTGAGCAGCTCCAATAGCTGGGATTGCTCATTACTTTAAAAGATCAGGCAAAAAAAGTGCTGTGGTTTTCCTCTTCTGGAGAAGTAACAATTTCTGGATGAAAAGACAGCAGAGAAAAGATAAATCTGGGGTACAAACAGATACAAGTGCGCTGCCTGCCCTCTGCCATTTTTTTCTGAGTAACTCTAAACTCTGATGCACTCTGGCTTTCAGGCAAGGCACATTTTCAGAAGCTCTCAGATGTCAGTGGTTGCAAAGCTCAGCTGAAAACTGAGCACAAATGGAAAATCCTGTCCTTTGGTATCTCCTGGCATGTCAACTATTTACTTTGACTTATTTAAAACTTACCTGCTCTGCCCTCATTTTCTCATTTCCAGTCACTTGTACCAATCAGCATTATTTGGCTGAAAGACAAACTATCCAAACAATGTGTTGCTTCCCTGTCAGCAGCTAACAAAAAAAAAAAAAAAAAAAAAAAAAAAAAAAAAAAAAAAATCCCTGAATCCTGAGTGCAGACAACAGACTGGCAGGAAGGCAAGTATCAGCACACAGCCCTGTGTCGTGCTGGTTTTCTGGGGTGACACTCTATTTACTTTGATGTTTTCCATACAACCCATGCTTTCCCTGTCCATCACTGCCAAGGTGAAGCTGCCCAGCACAACAGCAAAATAAGCTGCTCTGCCTAGCAGTGGAAAGGTCTTTTCCCAGCACCTACTACAGCTTGCTTAGATGGGTGTTTAAAGATAGTGTGTTGATTTTAATGAAGATTGATATTCAACATGAATATGCTGCCTGCCTTGCTTCTCTGCTGGATGCTCAGCAGAGAGCCTGGTGAACCTTAAACAGTGGGATCACCTGTTGATTTGGGGATTAAAAGCTGTCTGTGGAAGGCTGTGCTGAAAAAATGTGCTCAGAGCTTCTGCTGAAGGGGCTAGTTCATAGTTTAGTCAAGTAGCTTTATAACCATGTCTATCATGAAAATTTGTTATCAGCACATTGTTTGAATCACAGATCAATGCAGACTGATTTTGGCAAATCTAATTAGATTTGATGGGGAAGAACATGGATGCATTTTCTAAGGCTCCATATTTCCCATCTTCCTATGCGTAATTTCATTTTGAATTTGTTTAAGAGCAATTAAAAGCTGTGAATGGTGATACTGTGGAGATGCCAGCCATGGTTATCCCACTCTCTTAAGCAAGGCCATCTGTCACCCACACTCACAACAAGAGACTGGGAGTCAGAACTCCAGTGCCTCCCAGTTATGCCAGTCAGTCAATGTGTGCTCTCTGTATGGCCACAGGCAAGGTATTTTACATATCTGCACCTCAGTTTACATATCTGTGAACTTGGATATAGCATATATATGCATCTTAAGGGCATTTTAAGACTTCATTGATCACTACTACTCAGCTGTTTCCATTTCTTCTGCTTCCATGGCACAACACAACATTGATTATCATAATGTGAGATATGGCAGGGGCACAGCCTGGTGCTTATCTATCTTTGTGAGTACTGTGGCTGTGCTGCAGTTGCTGAAATCTCTTCTTGGTACAGCAAGGATACCAGCAATACAGGTGTTCATCATGATGTCTGGGCTTAAATGGGACATTCTCCAGGACTGCACTGGTGAGCAGCTTATGCTCACCACAGATGCCCACATCAGATACTTCTGCCTCCCTGTAGGTCTTTTCTCCAGTGTTGGTGGAGTTTCTTTAGTGGATGTTAACCAGTCTGCCTACCTTCATATCCTGTGCCTTGTAGCATAAGAGCAGCAGCATCATGACTGTGAAATGGACTTAAAATCCCAGGGCAGAGTCCTGCTGTGGTGCACATCTTTATCTTTGACATAGGAGCTGGAAAGAAAGGGGCCAGCAAGGCCAAAGGCTCAGGGTACTGCCACTCTCCAGGCAGCAGAGAGATGCAAAGGAAGGTGTTGGACCAGATCTCCCACTTAGGGCGGTGCTGGGTCTTTGTATGAAACATGGGCAGGGGTGCCACTGTCGCCAGTGTGCTAATGAGAGCACAAGTCTCCCAGCTGCCTCTGAGGAAGATCCCATACCTGCAGCCACAAACCAGCCTGTCCAAGCCCCCAGAGGATCAGCCCCAGTGCCTGCCCCATGGCTGTGCCCACGCAGGCACTGTGGGAAAGTAGAACTTTATACATGACTGCATAAATAGCAACTGGTCTTGAAAGGAGGAGGACACCCGGTCCAGCACAGGTTTCACACACCATCGCCCACTTCCCTCCTGCTGCTGGAGAAGCACTGTGCATTGCTGGAGGAGCACTGTGCATTGCCCAGAGCTCAGGCTGTGGCTTGGATGTGTCAACAGGCCTGTCATGACAGTCCATGGGCTGCCAGTGTCACTCTCCCTTGAAAATTGTTCACATGAATGCTGTGTATTTGTTATAGATGAAGAGATTAGTGTAAAGGCTAAAAAAGGAAAGTAAACAGAATGGGAAGGACCCTGGGGATACTGCAGTGGTGTCTGCCAGCTTGGCTGGTCCAACCTGTTTATAATGTCTAACACAATCACAGGTGCCAAAGAGTAACCGACAAGTTAAACAGTTTCCTCTTTGAGATTTAGCAACAGGATCTCTGTGTGAGGAAAGCAGAGATCTTGCTGTTTTCCCTGGAGCTGGATCCTTCAGAAACAGAGAAGCAGTCCCCAGGCTCTCCTCTGGAGACTGGTGGCATTTCACCTGCTCTGTGCATCCTCTGCTGATGTTGAGACAGCAGTTCTGTGTGGGCTCAGGGCTCCCTGTGACCAGACCTATGGCCCTTATCCCTCATCCAAGGGTATCTCCATGTCCATGGCTTTCTATCCCTGCTGACAGCACCACTTGCCACTTCCTCTCCCAGGCATGTGACTTCCCTTGTGATCTTTCACCCTTCAGACAAAACAAACTCCTTCTCCCCAAGGATTTAGTCAATGCCGTTCTCAGGAGCTTCCTGGGAAATTTGGCTGGGACCTGAATGGTGCTGCCTCCCTCTCTCTTGAAATCTCTCTTATTTCTTGTTCACGGGTTTTATTTTATTTTTTACTAATGATGTAAAACCTTTGGTTCACAGTTTTGTTATCCCTCCCCCAAACTCAAGCGTGGTCATCTCTGAGTCTACTTTCCAACTTTAGTAATGCAGACCTTTGGTTTCACTTTATTCCAGGGTTTTCTTCTTTCTTAAATCACATTCAAGATAGTAATTTTAAATGCTCTGCATAATCTCTAATGGAGTTTTTGTACTTCTCTACTAGTTCAGTCTTTCTGCACATGCAGAAAGACACCTCTTTGAAAAGTCGTGTTTCTTTCTTCTTCTTTTTTTAAATTATTTTTTATGCCACAAACTTGGGGAATATATGGAGCATCTGAGTCCCATGCTTCTGTAGCTGGTAGCTGGGCCATCAGTGATAAGTCTGTTATTTCTGTGTTTCATACCAACCCTGAATATCCCCTTTCTCTGCTCTGGAGTCACATCTAAGCTATCCAGAGTCTGTTCTTCATCTCACATTGAACACTGAGAGGGCACAGAAGGCAGTGCAAGCCTTTCCAGCAGCTTTATAAACTTTCCAGTCTTTATTTTTTCTGTTATTGCCTCCTGCTCCTGGCTCTTGGAGCTTCCCCACTGAAATCACCAGTGAGTCACCATCACCTAGAGATGGATCACTCTTGGGGTACAGGAACGCCTTTTCTTTAAATTGAGTACTTGAATTTGAAGACTGGGAAAATAAATTAATTACAATAAGCACCATTGCATTTTACCATTGTTTTCTCACAGAATGAACTTGATACTGGTAAATACAGCAGAGAGGTATGTGTAAGAGTGAGGACAAGAGCTGGTGGTATCAAGTCATAACACCTGCTGCAGAACAAATGGGTGTAACTGGCTGTAAATGCATTCAGGATGACAATTAGGTGGTTTCTAATCTTGAGAGAAGAAAAGCTCCAAGATAATATCCAAGAAGGTGAAGTGAGGACAAGACACTGATGTTCAAGTTAATGTCTTTGTGGGCAGGCTGGTGCAGAATGCTGGTTTCTGTTGGGAGAGGAGCAGATGCAATGACCTAACCTTTCCTCCTGAGCGTCTGAGATGACTGAGGGTTTTTTGGAGAGCTCTGGAATTAACCTGGAACAAGCTTAATCCCTGGATGAGGGAAGGTGTAATTACTGCTATGATTACACACTCAGCTGTTTTTTTCTGCTGTGTCTCTCCGTGGCCCATGTGTGCAGGGAATGTCTGGTGCTTTGCTCCAGCCTCTGCTGCACCTACCTGTCCTGGCTGATGGCACTTCACTTTCCAGCTGCCCGTGGTGACCAGCTGGGAGCTGTCACCTCCACACTCTAGTGACCCCAAAGGACACATCACAGCTCCCCTTGGCTCCACTGGCACAGATTAAGAAGCACACATGTGATGCCTGCTGCCAGCAAAGCTCGCGGGGTCACAGGCGGGGAAGCTGAGGCAGAGTGCTGGAGGGTGGAATGCTTCAGCTGCCACAGCCTCGTTGCAGCCTGACCCCTGATCTTTGCCTCAGATCTTCTTTTGGCCTCGAAAGAGCATGTTGCATCAGTTGGCCTTGACTTTGCTCTGTTTAATTTGCAGAGGTGAACTTAGAGCGATGCAATTGCCTTGTGTAAGTGTACTAAGCTGTCGTAAGAGTGATTACACTTGAGTGCTTTATTGATATGAGACTATTCAGATCACATTACGAGAGGATTTTTATAGTACAAACACTAGATAGCCTGCAGGGTTGAGTGATAAGAGCACAAGGCATATTCTACATGCCTGTGGAAAGAGGGTCTTTTTATTTTTCCTGCACTGAGAGAGCCTGGGTGGGATGGGAACTGTGGGTCTCCCCCAGTTACTGAGGCCCCAACTCTGCCATCACAGGGGGAAATGCTTGGTGGTCAGTGCCATCCCCCTGCCAGCCTCCCTGCAAAGGTATAAGGGTGCTCTGTGAATTTTTATGGGATGTGGGGTCTGTGACTTCCAAACCGCAGGGCTGCCTTGCAGGGGAGGGGAACAGCATGTCCTTGTGCCACAGGTCACAGAGCAGCCACATCTGGGTAACCTCCTGTGACCATCATCTGACTTCTCTGTGTGTCAACAGGCAGGCAAACATTTTCACCCCTCTTCATGCTATTTTCCTGGCTTTGTCATGCCTTTCCTATCTCTTGTCGTGGCACTCAGAGTTGTGTTCACAGCCGTGCTGCTGGTGCTTGTAATACCTGGGCAAGTCTGTGGCATCAGGAAAACCTCTATTAATTTGAGCTGATGTTTTAACAGCAGATTCTCTATGTGTTTTGCCAAGGAAGAAAGGGAGTCTTAGGGAGAGAGGAATGAAAACTCAATTTTCAGAGCTATTTGATTCATATTTCTCTTCTGCTCTGCCCACCAGGAGCTGTGAAGGAACCATCAGGGCCCCATTTAAGGGCAATGCACATGTGAAAGCATAATAATAGTTTAATGCCACTGCTTCTCCCAAACTCTGGAGTGGGAATGGACTTGGAGAAAAAAGTGTGTCAGACTGCTCCAGAAAAAAGTGTGTCAGTGTGCTCCACAATAAAATGTGTCGGGTGCTCCAACACCTGGCCCTTTTCAGCTGATAAAATGAACCTTTGGTCTCATGAGTAACCTTAGATTTTGATCTTTCTCTTGAGTTCACTGACCTTGGGAAGTAATTTATTCAAGATTTGGTCTCCAGCCAATTGTAGGAGTATGGCCCAAAGTGATCTCCTCCACCTCTCCTCCTCTGCAGCAGTCTGCTGAAAGGGACAGCATAAAACCTTTAATCTACCTGCTCAGCAGGGCTCCCACCTCTCATACCATGAGCATGGAAAGCCTTTTTTTTTACAACCCAATGTTGTATCTTGTTAAATTGCAGGACCACAGAGTTGCAGCTTGGATTTATACCCTAATTTTGTGCCTTTTGCACTAGCACTTGCTTCTCCTGTGACAGGGTAGGTTTTGCAGATCAGCTCTTTTTTGAAATAGCCAAAGCATTGCAGGGGAGCTGGGAACATATTTAGTAATTGAATGAAGCAGCATGTGTTACCCACATGGGGATGTCACTATGCTGGGTAGACAGAGACAGGCTCTGTGCAGAGGCTGATCAGGTTGGTGTGGCAGTGGCAGCTCCCAGGCTGGGCACCACAGCCCACACAGATGCCAGCACCCTCTCAGGTTGTACACACTGCAGAAGTGACACTGCAGCTCCCAACTGGCTGCAAAGGTGCTGGCACAGCAGGATTCTAGGTTCCCTCCTGGAGAGAGCAATAGCAGTATGGAGAAAAATCTCACATGGCATTGCAGCTTCTATTTAGTTTTTGGGTCCAGACTGGAATCAAGGGGATACATTTCGTTTTTTTCTTAATTTGTAAAAAAAAAAAAAAGTAACAAAAAATTCAAATAAAGCTTGTTCCATCCATATACTGGAGATTTGCTCTTTTCCTGTTTCAACAGTCTGCAGCCTGTTCTGTATTCTCAATGTTCTCTCTGAGTTCTTGGAGGGCTACAAAGCTACTTTCTACATTTGTATGTGGGATACTTGTATGCTTCTCTCCTGTGATAATTTGGAAACAGACATGATATGTCATCACTTGGGAGAATGGTATTGAAAAGAAAAACAAATGAATTCTATAGGAAGCAAACGCGCAGTGTTTGGGAGAAACGTGGCCAAAGGCTTCTCTTGGGGTGAAAAAGATGAGCAGTGAAGGCTCCCGTGCTGCCCATCCGCTGATGCTGAAGCTGATTCCGCTCTTCCTTGTAACCTGCCTGTCCGAGGCAGCGGGACAGGGTCCCGCAACCTCCCTGTGCACGCTGCACTCCTCCACGCCGGCTGCCCCGCACCGCGGAGTGCCGCCGGAAAAATCTGGTTTTTACTTAAACAATTAAATTTCAAGGCGCGCCGAGGCTCGGCAGTACTGGCGTTAGGGTGCCGGCAGTGCGGTGAGGTGCGGTGCGACGCGGGCGGTGCTCTGCCATGCCATGCGGTGCGGAGCCGGCAGCGCTGTTCTGTGCGGTGCCGGCGGTGCGATGCGGAGCAGTGCCGCTGGTGGGATGCGGGGCGCTGGGATGCGGGACAGGAGTGCTGAGCGGGCGGTGGGATGCGATGAGGGGACGTGGGATGCGGTGGGATGCGGGGCAGGAGCGCGGGGCTGGCGGTGGACGCGGGGCAGTGGGATGCGGTGGGATGCGGGGCGCTGGGAATCGGTGGGATGTGTTGGGATGCGGTGGGGTGCAGTGGGATGCGGTGGGATGCGGCGGGATGCGGTGGGATGTGGGCAGGAGCTTGGGGCAGTCGGTGGGATGTGTTGGGATGCGGTGGATGCGGGCAGGAGCTTGTGGCGGTCGGTGGGATGCGGTGAGATGCGGTGGATGCGGTGGGATGCGGTGGATGCGGTGGGATGCGGTGGGATGCGGTGGATGCGGCGGGGCTGACGGTGGGATGCGGTGGGATGCGGGCAGGAGCTTGGGGCGGTCGGTGGGATGCGGTGGGATGCGGTGAGATGCGGTGGATGCGGTGGGATGTGTTGGGATGTGGTGGGATGTGGTGGGATGCTGTGGGATGCGGTGGATGCGGTGAGATGCGGTGGGATGCGGTGGGATGCGGTGGGATGCGGTGGATGCGGGCAGGAGCTTGGGGCGGTCGGTGGGATGTGTTGGGGTGCGGTGGGATGCGGCGGGATGCGGCGGGATGCGGTGGATGCGGGCAGGAGCTTGGGGCGGTCGGTGGGATGCGGTGGGATGCGGCGGGATGCGGCGGGATGTGTTGGGGTGCGGTGGATGCGCTCGCCGCTCCCGCCGCTCTCTCGCTGCTGTCGCTGCCCCGGGCTGCGGCCGCGGGCGGCGGGGGGCGGTGACGTCACAGAGCCGCTCGCCAGCACAACGTTCCATTGAGGCGAGCGCGTGCTCGGGCGAGCACATGGGCAGCGGGGCCCGCTCCGCTCCGCGCCCGCCGCTCCGCCCGGCCCGGCCCGGCCCGGCCCGGCCCCGACCCCTGCCCACAGCGGGGCCGCGGTGAGTACCGGGGCCGCAGCGAGGCGGCGGGGCGCGGGCACAGGGGGTATTTATTTGTTTATTCTGCTTTTGCCTTTACTTTGCCCAGCCCCCCCCCCCCCCCCCCCCCCTCCGCGTTGTTACCCGAGTCCTGGCGGGGCGTGCGGGTCCCGGCGCGGTTCGGAGCCCGGGCGCGGGGCAGCGCGGATGGGGGAGGGGAGGGTGCCTTTCGTGTTATTTATTTATCTTTGTTAAAGCGCTGGGTCGCCCGTGGCCTAAAAATACCAACTGCCCGCCGCGAGCCGTGCGGATGGGGAGGAGACGGGGCCGGGGCAGCGTCCGACGGCAAACACGGCCGCGATGGGGTCGGCGCGGCTCGGAGTGACCCGCAGCGATGCGCCCATCCCCCGCAGCTCCCCCATCCCGGCTGCCAGACCCGGAGAGGGAGCGGGGACGAAGAAATGGGTGCGTCCCGCGGTGTGGGGAGACCCCCGGGGCAGGGAGGTGACAGGGGGGCCGGACGAGCCCTCTGTAACTGCGCGGAAAATGCGCGCAGCGCGCAGGCCGGGACGCGGAGCCGGCCTGCAGCCTGCCCTGCAGCCTGTCCTGCAGTCGGCCCTCCTGCCTGCCCTCTCTGCCTGCCCTACTCCCTGCCCTGCAGCCTGCCCTCCTGCCTGCCCTGCAGCCTGCCCTGCTCCCTGCCCTGCAGCCTGCCCTCCTGCCTGCCCTGCTCCCTGTCCTGCAGCCTGTCCTCCTGCCTGCCCTCTCTGCCTGCCCTGCTCCCTGCCCTGCAGCCTGTCCTCCTGCCTGCCCTGCTCCCTGCCATCTCTGCCTGCCCTGCAGCCTGCCCTGCAGCCTGTCCTCCTGCCTGCCCTGCTCCCTGCCATCTCTGCCTGCCCTGCTCCCTGCCCTGCAGCCTGTCCTCCTGCCTGCCCTGCTCCCTGCCCTCTCTGCCTGCCCTGCTCCCTGCCCTGCTGCTCTGCCCTCTCTGCCTGCTGTTGCCTCGGCATGCGGGGTCAGTTCAGCTTTACCCGCAGCTCTCGGCCTGGTGTGCTCGGCCTGGTCCAGAGCTGGGTGTCAGGAGGGCCGGAGGAATGGACCGAGAAGATTCTTTGCATGTTCCATAGACCATTTCTACAAACGATTTTTTAGGCCATCTTTTCATCAAAAAGTTGTTTGTGGCTTTGGAGTACGTTAATAGGCCTCATTTTATTTTTATGCCTTAATAATACTGATGTGTTTCCATTGAGAGGATGGGTGCTTTCGGACTTGGATGTCAGTCTATTAAACTGTTGGTTGCTGCATCTTAAAATATCGTGCAGAGAAATCCAAGCAGAACTGAGAATTGAATCTGAGCGATGCTGCAGGCCTTCAGTGAGATCTTTTTAATCCCATCCTTGTTGGCAAGTTTAGACATGTTGTCCTGGCCACATATCTGGTCAGACACAGTGAGTCATGAGCCCTACACTAGTTCCTCTTTATCAATATGTTGAAAAAATTGTGTTATTTAAGTCATTGATTTGGAACAAAAGAGCTTTTCTGAGGGTGTGTTAGAATATGTTAGCAAAGAATACAATTATGTTACATACATGTTACAGCTGCATGAGATGAGAGTGTTTATTTCTTCACGAGAGCAAAAATGCCAGTTTGTACCGACTGCAGTCCACTACTGTGGATTATTTTAAGAGTACTTAAATACATCGTTGCAAATTAGGAGTGTATTAAAAAATGCAGCTCTGAAGTGTGGACATCACTAATAAATAAGCATACAGTATTATAAACATCCAGTTTTCTTTCAAATATGTTTTTTAAAATTATTTAACAAATATGTGTTTTCCAAGCACATGAGGCAGTTAAGATGCTCTTTTGTGCTAGGGGCTGCATATCTCAATAAATGCCAGCTTGCAGCCTCAGGGGTTCAAGTCATTTTATATTCACTAAGCATCATTTTAGGAATGCACCTCTAATTTTATTCTTTCCTCCTCTCTCTTCCGTGTTAAGTCAGGAGTATGGCTTACAGCTACTTTAGGATTGTTGTATTTCAGATTGGTTTGACTGTGCCTCCGTGCATTTGAAGTTACATTAAGGTAATTAGTGGTACAGGTGCAGTTTGTCAGGCAGTGGCAACGCCTCTGTGCCTGTTTGCAGTGAAATGTACATGAGTGTCTCGCATCCCTGGGAGAGGGGCTGCATGCACAGGGGCAGCAGGAGCAGTGCCAACCCCTGCCTGCACTCGGCCGGGAGGATCTGGCATCGTTTGCCTCTGCTCGCTGATGGCGTGGAAGATCTGGAGGATCTGGCATCGTTTGCCTCTGCTCGCTGAGGGCTGGCGGTGTCAGAGCCGTCTGCAGGCGCAGGAATAAGGAAAGGCTCAGGCCTGCCTCCATCAAAGGGCCTGTCTGCTGCAGAGAGGAATTGTGTGTTTAGGTAGTTTATAAATTGGAATATTGGCTTCCCTGGTGAAAGTGCACACTTGGAATGTACCTTTGGCTAGAGGTGATGGATTTCAGAGGTGATGGTGAGTTGTGTGTCCGGATGGCAGCACGGTTCTGTGGCTCTGTGTTATGGTGTGCTCTCCTCTCTGTGCCCCTGCACAACCAGAGCCCAGCTTTTTGTTTCATTAAGGACTTTGGTGTTCTAAGATTGGATCTTGTGCTTAACTCTTTGAAAGATTTGAACCATATCTTCCTGTTTTTAATCAGAATGCTTTACAAAGGCAGCCTATGCTTCCTGGCTGTATATATTTAATTCACTGTTTTTGCATGAGAAATTGCTGTCAGGGGAAGCTGATGTGGAGCAAGGCTAGGGGGAGGAAAAGTGTATCTGTGCTTTCAGGGTATTGGTGCATCTTGTGTTCGTTTAGCACCTTTCAGCTGAATGTGTTCAGTGCATTATTGCAGTATCACATTTTCTACAGGCTCTTTCTACACGCTTTTTCAGTAATTATGCTGGTGCAGCTCTACTCAGAATTGCAAGGTTGTGCTTACAAGTGTGACAGCTTAAATAGTGTTTTTTCCCCATTGGTCTATGCAGACAGTAGAGCTGGCAAACCATGGGAAAATGGTGTTTTTTTCTGTGGCATGGGAGGCATTTCTGCTGCGTGCTGGATTACTGAGGGTTTGTCTTTTTCTCCCAGCAGATGAATTTAGCAAAGTCTGGTGTCAGGAACTTGTGGTGCAGTGTGCACTGCAGCTGTGTGCCAAGCAGTTCAGCAGTGCAGATAGGTTCATCAGAGCCTCAGTGGAGTCTCCGTGCTGCTCTCAGTGCATCACTGCTGGGATGGAGATGCTGGGATGGTGGGCACGACACCCTGACCTCTCAGTGCTGGCCGGGGGTGGTGTGATGTCCTGCTTTGTGATCCAAGAGGGATGCAGGGCTGCAAACTAAGCTAGCAGAGAGGAAAATGCATCCCTGGCCAGGAAGCTTTTGCCTTTCTGCAACAAGGTGATACTGATCTTATTTTGTGTGTTGTTTTCTGTCTCCTTGGTGGCTGGTAGCTTTAGTTCTGAACACCTGCAGGCTCCTGGTGAGATTTATGATGAGTGAGGAGGGAATAAAAACATAAAAACATAGTCTGTTTCTTGGACTCAGTATCACTGCATCTAGGCCTGTTTTCCCTCATCACAGCTGCATCTGCTCCTGAGATTGTCCATCTTCTTATGTAGCAACGTGCTCAGTGCCCTGGGAAGCAGTGCTGCTGTGTGCCTGCTTATGGCATTATTGAGCCTGGGGGTGCAGTGCCTGCCATTTGCTCACCTTGTGAGTACAGTTCCGTGGAGGACAGCATTTCTTTGAGCTACCGGTGTTGCAGTTCTCTCTCTCAGGAGTGTTCTCAGTTCTCTCTCTCTCTGGCAAGTGCCAGAGATTGTTTAAAACACGGCTTGCTGGTGGTGTTTTTTTCCCTGTTGCTTCAAGGGTGGCAGATAAAAGCGCTGGGATGGTTACCTGGAGCATGAGCTCTCCAGGTAACTCAAACACTGGGACTGGCCAGGCATTTGGAGTGGTCTGGATGTTTGTGATCTAAAACATCCAGATGTGTATGATCTGAATGCCTTTTAATGCATGCCTGGATGGTCTCATTCATTATGTGAATTCAAGGTATAGATGTGAACATTAGTGTGGAATTCTATCCTGCGAATCGGGGTAGGATACCGTCAGTACTGGGGCTGTACTGGTTGAGTATCACCCAGGTTTTCCTGTCAGGTTTGTCCCACCCCTTCTGATGCCAGTGCTGTCTCATCTTCGTTGCTATTGGTATCTTACATTTGTCAGCAGATACCACAATTGAATCTCCAATCACCTCAAAGGAAAAATGATCCATGAATTCCTGCTGATACAGTGTATCATGCAGGAAGGAGCTCTCGAATGCAGCAGTGACAGGCAGAGCTAGAACCAATGCCTGGTAAATAATTCAAATCAGAATTTATGGTGAATTAGAAACTAAAGGCAAGAGTGATTAGCTGCTAAAACAAATTGCCAAGACAAGGGGCAGGTTCTGTCTCAGTCATTTCCGCCTTAAAACCTGAGTTGGAAGGAGCAGTAGAAGCAGGTTTGTGTAAAAATTACTGGGTAGGTTCCTGCAAATCTGCTCATTACAAAGTCCCTGGACAATGGAGGGGAGGTTTGACCATGCCCCCACACTATGAGGTTGGGTTGTGCAGGTGTTGGGAGCCCACCTGGCTGAGCTGAGCTGCAATGTGTGGAGCACTCGGACAAGTGGAGCAGCCCAAAGCCCTGGAAGGACTGTGTCTTTGCATGGAAGGGTGTCATTGCACAGCAGAGTATCTTTGGCATGAGATATTTTGGAAATCAGCCTCTTGTCACCTCTTTTCTGGTCTCAGACAAGAATACCGAGTGCCAGGTCATGTACCTGGCCAAGAGCTGCAGGATTTTGGGAACTTTTTGAGGCATGAGGTTTACATCACTATGGTTGTCATCTATCAGCTGGGGGCTTTTCCAGGCATGGGACCCAGCTCCTCTTCTGGAGGTGAGAATGAATGGCAGAGAAGCCCAAAGAAAGCCTGAAAAGCTCTCCTGTTTTGGGGAGAGGAGGTCCTTACTGCAAGAGCAGTACCTGGAGCTGTAGGCTGTTTCCTTAGAGGCAGGTACAGAACAGAGCTGAGTGGCAAGACCATATCTCCTCATGTGGATTTGTAAGCAGCTTGTAGAGACCCTCAGCACAGTGTGGGTTGTGTTGGGAGCCCCCAGACTTTGAATGGGTCTAGTGCATGGATTTTAAGGTGGAAAACTCAGGTTTCCTAACCACCCATCATCATCATCTTCCCTTTGTCCTGCTGGATGGTCCAGTCTGCTTTTCCCGGCTTTCTCTGAATGGCTGTTCTGGGCTGCCTGGCTTCCATGATGCCTGCTGGCTGCCTGCCTCATCTGTGTTTAGCTTTACTGCTGGAATGGGGCTGGGTAAGGGGTATGTCAGCCCGGTAACACCTTTGGTGTGGAAGCAGCATCCTGATTTTTTACTTGGTATTGGTAGAAGCCATCATGTTGGTACCCACTATAAGCTCTCCTGCTCCAGGGGATTTCTGTAACAGGTTCAAAGTCATTCCCAAGCAGGCAAAGGACCGATTGTCTGCTGCCTGCTGAAGTGCAGCATGCCTGTTGTCTAGGATAATTTTGTGCCTTTCCTGAATTCCCAACAGCTGGATTTAAGAGGTTGTTTGCCTCATTTTTTTCCTCCCTGTCAGGAGAACAAAAACTTTGTATCTTTTCACCAGAGCTGAGAAAGTGGTGTTCTGTGAGGTCCTGTATGGATCTCAGCTGTTTGGGGAGCTGTTGCCAGCAACTTAGAAAGGAGAAGAAACATCCCATTGAGGAGCATATTTTTTAAAAAAAAAGCAGCAACCTGAAACTCTTGATTAGCACTTTGTATTTTGAGGCCTAGAATTGATTGTACTGCAACCATATCATCTTGAACATGTTGGCTGAGCAAAGTCCCAGCAAAAGGAAGATACATTGCATTGCTTTGCACAGTTCCCTGCCCAGGCTGGAAGTGAGCCCTGAATGCACAAGTGGAAGGGGCATGCTGGCTGTGCAGGAGGCTGGAGACTCCTGCAGCCTCTGTGGCTTTAGGAAAAGTGGCTTTTCCTAGATGAGTTTCAGCAAGGTGCTGTGTTGTTGCAGCTTAGTGTCAGATCAGGTATCACTGTCCCTGCCTGTGGTGCAGCTCTGGGTTTGTGTGGTGCTGTGTGTGCTCCTTCACATGGTGGAAACAGCAGTCCTGGGCTCCTGGCTGAGCCTGTGCGATGTGGAGCAATCACAAAAGCCCAGACTGTGCTTGAACCCTTGACATCTCCCTGATGGATAAGGCATAGGTCCCTCTTTGCTGATATTGATGTTTGTATTATTATTATTATTATCCTCATCAGTGTAACTATCATTACTGTTTTATAAGCTGTGTTATAAAGATAATGTTTATTGTACAGTTGTGTAGTCATGCTATCGCAGTCTCTAGTACCAAAACCCATTAATGCTTCAGCTGAGGTTGTAAATAGGTAATCATAGCTATCAGTGACTAATTTAACACGCAGAGCAGAAGGCTACCATCCTTTTTAGAAATCTTTGCATCCTTTTGGAAATCTTTAGCAATCTTTCCAGACCTATTTAAATAATGATAATGGGTTTTTTAGTTTTGATCCTCCTTCATAAGAGTAGGAAAGTCTGAAATACATTTTCCCAGAAGTTCTTGTTGGGGGAGCAAGCCAAGAGCTTCATGCTGTGGCACAGGCAACTGGAATACTGCTCAGGGGTTTTAGAAGATGATGTTTGCTGAATCCTTGGATTTACAAGTATCTCCTATCTGGTTTTGGTTCTTCTTAGTTAGCTTTTGGGGGTGAGCAAGGCTTTATACATTTCTTAACTGTTAAAAAGCTGCTATTGGATTATTTAAAAATGTTAACAAAAATATACATGTGTTTGGTGTTACAGAGGAAAATAATCAGCCTTATTTATGAGCTGGGAGGTTGGACTGGAGACCCCAGAGGGTTCTTCCCACCAGCATGTCTCTGTTTTTTGGTAACTGAGGCAAAACTGAAAAGCTAAGCTTTGGGTCTCCATTTGTGGAAAAAGATGGAAGGAGGCCCAGCTTTCCTGAATATACAAGAAGAGTGAATAAATATGATTAAGATAAACAGGTTCAGAGGGGAAATTTGTCTTGTAAATTTTTCTTGATCTTGAATCCTTAGTACAAAGACCCACCAGTGCTGCTTGTTACAAGCATCTTGAAAACATGATGGGGTTCCCAGTGATGGGTTATGGGGGGAGTTTGGTGGCTCAACAAGCCATCTCTCTCCTCCCAGCTTCTACTCTTCTGCTTGACTCTTTCATTTGCACATGTGTCAGGACAGCCACTCTCTCCCATATGGCTGTTCACAGCTTAGAGTAGCAGATTTCGAATGTCAGCTGGACCTCAGAGCCTCATAGAAATGGTTGAGCTCCTGTCGTTGACATGGTCAGTAATTGCAGTGGTGACTTGTGTAGGCGCTCTTTAAGGGCCAGGTCTGGTGGGAACAACCAACACAACCAGCACAGAAAAAAAGCTTTTGAAAACTTCTTCCTAAGCAGCTGCATGTTTCAAGTGCAAATGTTGAAGGTCTGGAAATAAGATCTTCCCTAGCTGCTATTTTACAGTGGCAGGTGAGAGTGAGTACTGGCTTTTCATCTTTCATAACACAGTCAATGGCTATTCTTCATATGGAGAAAAAAAGGAAGGGAGATTTGCAGTGATTTTGTAATTTTAAGTGTATCAAGTACAATCTACAGGTTACTAGGTATTAATTTGGGTGTAACTATCTTTGAGATAGGTTGTAGCCTGTTCAGAGATGTTGCTATTAGCATAAGGCACATAGCACAACATTACATTTCTGGGGGTTCAGCCTGTACCCCTCTGTGGGTACCCACTGTTCCTGCCTTCCTTATAAATCTTAATGACCTGAGAGATTTTTACCGAATACCTTATTTTGCAGGATATTCTTAATAATTTTTAGTGATTATTTTTCTTGGCTGCTTTTGTGAGACAAATTACAATAAATAGAATTTAAATTCTGTACTTCCCTCTGTTAAGTAACACCGTATCATGGATCACAGCAGAATGGTAGGGGAATGGATGGCAGGAATCCAACAACCTTCAGTTACTTGTCCTGATCCACTAAGATAGAGAGAGCTTACAGTTGTTCTTGATAATGCATTTCATCTTCTTGTAATAATATCAGGAGTGCTTATGTTCATGGTGATAAATACCTGTATCTTGTTCTGCTTAGCAAATCTGGATGCTGAGCAGGTAAAAATGTTGTCTCCACTGTGGCAGCAGAAAGCTCAGGCTGTGAAGGTGCGAGATACCATCAGGGATGGGCTGACATGGGATCCATGCTCTCTAGAAAATCAAGGCTAAATCTCTTTAAGGTTTCCCTGAAGTGTGACAAAGCCTGTAGACCCATGAAATATTGCTTATAGCATTAATATTTTATTTGAAAATATTCAGGGATTTCGATGCCCATTAGAAGCTGCCAAGCACTAAGGCTGAACTCCTGTGGCTGCAGCTTCACTGGAGGCTTGGCCAGCAGAGCAGTTCTGCACAGAGACTCCTGACATCTTTCCACAGTGGCAGGGCACAGTGGCGGCAGGAGAAGGAGCTTGACGTCACCTATGAGTTCTTTGAAGTGTCTGGTACCACAGGAAAAATTATGAGATTGCCTCCTCCCACCAGTCTTGGCACGTGGAGCCCCGCACTGCCCTGCAGGAGGTGACCTGGCCAGGCAGCCCAGGCCCAGATGGCCACAGTGTGAAGATCATCTATTTAAACCTTTTTTGTACCCAGCTGCTGCCAGGGAGCCAAGTTCCTGAATGCTGTTGGGTCACTGATGAGGAAGAGCTCTCTGAGCTCCAGCAGTGCCCAAGAGCATGGGGAAGGGGTGAAGAGCCTGCTGCTGCCGTGCTGTCCACAGGTGGTCAGTTGAGTGGGAGGGTTAGGAGTGCTCTTGACTTTCTCCTGGTGATAAACTTTCTTCTTCTGTTGTTTCTTTCATCTCTGGTTGGTTAGCAGGTCCAGCACCTCTTCATGGCCCGAGTCCTGGTCTCATCCTTGACATTTGCTGTGTCCTGGTTTGACAGCAGCAGTGCCATACTTGTGCAGGGAGCCTGTGAGTGAAGGGAGCATCAGCCCATCCAGGAAGCTGCAGCCCGTCTTGGCTGTGTGTCTTTCTTTGCTGGCTTCTGTTGGAAATACAGATAAAGTTTTGTGGTCTTTTGATCTCTTGTTAGTGTGCTCCCTGAATTGCCTCAGGTAGCAGGAAGATTGCTTAAAACTTTGTGCCAAAGGCCACGGGAACTTTCTGCAAGGATATGAAGCTCTGCTCTCTGAGGGTCCAGTTTTGCATAAATTGTGCAACCTCAAGAGATAAGGATCACCACAAACCTCATAATATTCTGCTCCAACTATGTTCAACTGACGATCCTTCTCCTAAATATATAGGATTGTTTTTTGTGATGTTTAAAGGCAGTTAAGGAGCACACAAGCAGACCAAGACCCTCCACTGCTGGGTTGAAGGAAGGAAGAGAAAAGAATGTATCAGATGGTAGTTCATCAGCTAATACAGTACCCAAAAGATAATATGGTAATGACTGCAGTGTTTAACCAGCATTGAGAAAAATGCCTTTGACTGCAGTTCCAGTTACCTGCAGTGGTTTGAGACTTTTAGGAATATAAAAAATAGTTAGGAAATTGCAAGAATAAGGTAGGGATGTCCTTAACTCTGCCCTCCCTTTCTTCACCCATTTCAAACTAGGATAAATTTTTATAAATTTTTTGCAGTCACAAGACTGGTTTGTCGCACCTTGTTGCATTAACAGGTTCAAGCAAGCTCTACTATTTTGCAAATGTGTTACATGTTAAACTTTTTTTTTTTTTTAAACTATGTTGCCTCATTTATCACCGGAGATGGTCTCACAGATTCCAAGTAAATTGATGCAGGACTCTAGTCCTCATCTGTTTTATGTGTCTCAAAATGTGATATTTAAACAAACTAGCAGTTAGAAAAGGAATCTTGAAGTCAAGATCATGATGGACATTGTGGCCACTTCAGTTAGGGGTTGTTTCTGTGTGGTTTGATGGATGTGGTAGTTCTGATGTGGGCTACTGCTTGCTGCTGGTTGTTTCAGTAGTGGGGGATCTTTACACCAGACCCATTAGTGGTTTAAGCAGGAGTTCAGAGAACAGGGAATAGCTGGGTCTTTGCTCCCACTGTGTTGTGGTTGATCCCTTCCCAGCTTCCTGTCTAAAGCAGGATTCTTAGATGTGCCCATCCAGGATTGCCATGTATGGTGAGTTGACAGTGTCTCCTTTGGCATGGCTCCATTCTGGTCAGCCTGCCTTATTTGTTTCTGCTTTCTATCTTTATCTTGGTTTTACCCTAGGTCATTGGGTCTCTGGGACAGGGTCTGACCTTTCTGTTCTATTTTTACATAACATCCAGCACAGACTCATTTGGTATCTCAAGCTCTTGGTGGTGCTGTATGTAATGCCAATAACTAACAGTGCTGATATTCCTCCTGGGCATCTGTGGCTGTTTGTGCACACGATGACCATAAACATGCTGCTGTACAGTGAGTTTTCTTTGATAGCTCCTGTGTTGTTTCAGCTCTGAATAGAAGTAAAACTGCCAGCCAGCTTAGTACAAGAAGTGTACAGAAAACATTTCCATGCCACTGAAAACTGTCAGTGCTGACTTGGCTGGTGGTGAAGATAAAGAATCACTGTATATAGATATAGAAAATGTAAAATGGTTTGGGTTGGAAAGACCTTAAAGATCATGTAGTTCCAACTCCCTTGCTGTGTGCAGGGTACCTTCCACTAGGGCAGGTTGCTTGAAGGCCCATCCTATATGACCTTGAACACTTCCAGAAATGGGGAATCCACAGCTTCTCTGGGCAGCAAGTGCCAGTGTCTCACCACACTCACAGAAGAGAATTTGCTTTTGTCCAGGGCAATGTAGATAAAGCATGGCAGAGTTTTTCTACTTGTGTTTGTATGAATATATCTATATACAAGTAACATTACTTGTATTTTATATGTATATGTGAAAGCATAATTGCCTGTGTATCTCTAACTTTGCTTCTTTCTCATAGCTTCTCTCCGCTTCTTTGTTTCTGTTCCACTTTGTGTTGGAGTGTTATGCCTTTGGTGTTTTTCATAGGCCTGTTTCCCTTGTATTTTCTTACCTTCTTTCTCCTTTCTTTTCTGTTCTGGCTGTTCATTCTTTACCTTCCTGTCCACATATTTCTTCTCCAGGTTGGTTTATAATTTCTATTTTGCATGGCATCTCCTTTCTCTCACCAGGACAGGTTGGCCAGGCACCCTATTAACTTCCTCAGCACACCCCAAGAGTTGATGACCTGAGAATGACAGCAGCTGTGCCCTTAATTCTTGGAAAAAAGGAATTAGAGTTGGAACTGTTCTCATTTCCCTTCTTTCTAAATTATTCTCAGCCTGAATGTTTTGTTTTCCCTTGTCTGCTCTGGATTGCAGCTGCTGTGGCTGAGCAGGTATTTCTCAGATCTGATGGTTAACAATAAAACTGAGGTTAATGACCACAGTTTCCCTGCACCTCAGGATCAGTGGTTTCCTTCCTTGCTGGGTGCAGTCTGCACTCCAAGCCCAGACTCTGCATTCCTTCTGTTGCCTCTTATCTTTCTGCCACTAATTTTAGTAGCCTTCTCTGTCGTGCTGTAAGCCCAGGGCTTTTCCACCTGTTTCCAGCTGTGTTTGTGCCCTGCAAGGGACTGAGGTCCTGGTGTGTGGTTGGTTCTGCGAGGGCTGCCATGCCCTGATGGCAGAGCTTTTGGCTGTGGGAAGAGTTGAGCTGGTGGGTTTGTGTGTGCATTGGTGATGCTCGATTTGAGCAATCCCCATCCCCCTAAGAAGATGCCACATGGGAGGAGCAAGGAGGCAGCACTGGGAGCTGGGGACGGGTCCTGTGCAGCACTTCCCAGTCTGTGCAAGCAGTGAGTGCTGCCAAACTGCCTCTTTTAGGGGTTGACTTGTCGACAGTAGAACAGCATTTCGACTGCTTTTGATTATAGAGACAGAGAGATCTGAAATGGGAAAGGCTTTGATGTTGGTGAGCTGCAGAACATGCTCAATATCGTTTGACAGCAGACATTTTATTCTCATCTGCATCAGCCTTGCAGCAAGCGCATTGGTTGGGCGACTTTGCTTGCACAGCTGTTTTGGTTTTCGTCCCCTCCACCAAAAATGTCAGGACTCAGCACTGCATTTCCCATCCTGAAATGCTTCTAAGCCCCAGTTTGTGGCATTGGTTATTCTCTGTGCACGGCAACTCCTGAACGTGCCCAGCCAGCCCTCCCAGGGGATCAGGGCAGGTGAGCTCTGCTGAGCGTGGTTTAGCCTCGCAGACCTGTGGAGGGGCTTTCCTTCCAAGAGATGGAAAGAGGGTTTTTTTGTTTCTTGGAAAGATGTAATCCGAGCAGAATATTTCAAGGGATGTCATCAAGGTGAATAAACAGAAATCATATTCCAGACTGTTCCCTGCATGTGGCTGATGATAATACGTGAGGCTCCTTATGTGAAATGTGAACACTCAGTGTCGTGTTTCAACCAGGATGACTCTTCATTTTTTTTTCTTTTTTTCCCCCTCTGCAGTGCAGATTTTCTTAAGTCATGCAAGTGTCCTATGCCTATCACCCCCACCCCTCAACCACCTTAGATGGATGAGGGGCTATTTCAGGTCATGCGTATAACCTGATCCTGCTGATGCCTCTTGTGCCCAGGGATCATTTAGTGAGAATTGGTGTGATGTGCTATTTTCAAGACACTCAGGCCCAATTCCGTTTCCCTTGCTTGCCCAAATAGTTGCTTCTTTTTGTTTTTTCCCTGTTTAGTTTGGCTCAGGAATGGGCTGTTTATCTCATGAGTTTGTTGCTGTCAGTCCACTGAACACAGTAGTGGTGACACCTGAACTTCTCTAATAGCTGCAGCCTCAGGATGGGACACTGAGTGACACTGGTTAACTTGGGGGATGCCAAGGACCTTGCCTTGGAAAGCATAAGGAGCAGATCATGGCTGAGGTAACCTGGCAGACAGCTCAGAAAATTTGTTTCTACAGCCAGGTCTGCTTAATGCTGAGCTGTCACTGTGCAAGTCCTTTTAGATTCAATGCTGAGGCTTGCAATGCTGCTGGTCCTAAATTTTTGGGCTCAAGTGGGGTAGACTTGCTATACTGGGAGAGATGCTGATGTTGTTCTTAGCCAGCATCCTGTCTCTGGCCCTGGTCAAAAGCAGGTGCTTCAAAACAAAATAAAACAAAACTGTGTGTGAAAGTGTAAATGTAGGCTAAAATGTAAATGATGGCTAAAATGTAGCCAGGTCATATGAGAAGCTTTCTACCAAAACATTTCCAGCTCATGTTGGCTTGTGCCCGAGTCATGCCTGCTCACCAGAGGGCTTGTCGACGAGTTGTAGGTGGCATATTCCAGCTAGTTTACAGCATCTGAACATATAAATCTTTCCTTTCTTCCCCTTCAGTATCCAAGTGTGTGGCCTTTCCTGCTTCAGTGTCTCTTTTAAGCAGCTTAAAAAGTTTTTCTAAGTGAAATATGCTTCTATGCTGCAGTTCAGAGATAAATATAGCTGATGAGTTGAAAGAAGACCATAGTATGTGTTATGTTGCCTTACCCAGTATTTTTTTTTCTTTTTGTGGTGATTCTGTGCTAACTCAAAATGGAAAATCTCCTGAAAGATGTTATTTTTCCTTTTTAAAGAAATTACAGGCCAGAATACCATTCAGTGCCTTAAGCTGCATCCAGTAAAGGATTAACCCCCCACCCCTCTCCTCCAGCCCAGCGCCGCGTGTTTGGAAAGCGAGCGCGTTTGTAGCTGAGCCAGCTCTAATAATAATAATTAGTGTTGAGAAGCACAGAGCAGCCTGTGATTAGTAAAATAATTATTGCAGGGTATATAAATTGAGAGGTGGGCTTTTGACAAGGCAAGAGGAGTGCACACTGCAGCTTCCTGGGGTGGCAGTGGATTCCTGTCTTCCTGTTGATGTTCTCCCTGTGAAGTTGGGTGCAGGAACTGTGCAGAGCAAAACATGTTTGTAAAATGATGATTGGTTTTGAGTTTTTCCAGTAAATTCTGGTGATGAAAGAACAGCCAAAAAACTTGTAAATAGGAGTTTTACAGTGTGCTAGGCTCCCTGGGGTAATTTTTTTTTTTTATTTGGATGCAATTATTGGATATGATTTCTTTGCTTGCTGTGAGGCCAAACTTTGACTATCTGTTGGCTCTGTAACCTAAAAAATAGCCTAGGAACCCTTCCAGAACTTCTCCTTCATGGGTTCTTGTTCAGATCCTGGTCAGTGGGATAGAGAAAGATGTCTCTGTTATAGGAGTCTGCTCTGGCATGTATGAAGGCAAGTTTTTGGCTCATAGCTGGTGACTTGTTGCCTTAAAATCTAATCTGTCCTGCTGCCTAAGAGTGAGCAGAGCATTTTACACAGAGCTTTCCCCTCTGTGCTTGGTCAGCAAGGGCAGAGTTTCTGTGGGGCAGCTGCTGCTGGCACAGAGCAGGCTGGGAGGTGGCACAGGGCACACACTGTTGCAATGGGGCCATCATTGGTGCAAAGCTTTGGGGCAGAGCTCACCCCAAAGGCAGGCCCAGCATCAGGGGCTGTTGGGCTGATCTAGCCCAAAAAAACCAGCAAGGCTTGGGAGATGCTTCCTAAGGATGGTGGCAGGACAGACATCCCCAGACACCTGTGGATGGACCCCTGCCTGGGTGCTGCCCAGCCTATACACCCTCCCTTTTTGTAACATAATCTGTCTGCAAATCAGTATTGTACCAATAGAAACAAGTCTCTAAACAAAAGAGACTTCATTTTGGCTAAAATGAATAGGAGGTACTTTTATGTCAATCTAAGGAAAGCCAGATGAGTCTTCCAGACTGCCTTAAGTGTTTGCATCAGACTTGTACAAATAGGGCTTGAATCTTCCCCCACGATGCTTGCTACTGTAATAGACAAATATTAATAATAATAATAATAATTTTAAAATAGTGCCTTAGTTAGGTTTGTTTTACTTGTGACAAGCAGGTGGAGTGCATCCTTTGGTCCTTCCCATCCTTTGTTGTGATTTTGAGTTTTTCTTTCCTGTATCTTTTTTGACAATGATCAGAAGGATGTGTGTATCCATACATGTATGTGTGTGTGTGAATACACATGCCACACATTCACACACTTACCTTAAGCTCTTTTTCTGTATTATAAAATGCATAGCTGCTTTTTCCCCTGTGTCAGAGACAGCTGGTATTGCCTGCATCCAACCAAACAAGCCACTGAGTTAATACCACCATGTAGAGTTCAGGAAACCCAGTGAACAATTTTCTAATAAGAGGATATTCTGGCCCTCTTGATAATCAGCCCCCCATTGTAAAGTAATTTTTGAGTCAGAGGCTTAAATCTTTGTTCCAGTGGAAAAGATTTTTATGGGCAGCACAAACAGGCATTACATTCTGGGTATTTTTTTAGCATAGTTGCTTAAAATAGCACAGATTCTGAATCCAAGGGAAGAGAGAAAAGTTGAAACAATAGAAATCATGGTCTGGTGGCACAAACCTCGCCCCACCCCAGCCCCTGATAGAAATTTGGCAGAGGCGGCAGGCTGGGTTTCCTTGCCATGAGACACTGAATCACATGCTGGTGGTTGCTTTGGGTTTCTGTCTCTGCTGGTGGTCACCCTGCTTTCATTTAGAGGATGTCATAATATGGATTTGGAAGTCAAAATTGTGCCAGTTCTGTGCAGATTTATTCTCCTGCTTCTTGCATCCCTCTTGTATTTGCAGACAAAAGGCTTTTCTGACAAATGTGCATTTTGGAAACATTGTCCCCATGATTTTGGGTTTTGACCCCTTTTCCTTTCCCTTCTGCTGTGAGTAGGACATCCCCAAATGAGTCCAGTTCCTCCCACCAGTCCTGCACAACCAATTCATTGCCTTTGTTTTCAGCGGCTGGGGTTGCCATGGCAGCAGCAGCCCTTGGGACAATGATTTTGTCAGGGCAGAGCAAAGGAGTCCACACCTCAGGGAAGGTGTGACTTGTGTGCTGATGAGGTGGCAGATGGCTCAGAGGAGACAGTACCCAGGTCAAGGTGAGTTGGGAAATCTCTCTGGATTTCCTGTGCTCCTGGGTACATGGTGGGTTTTGCCAGCAGCATTGCAGCGATGGAGCTCAAAGCTCTTAAATCTCCTTTTGCTCTTCGTTTCTGAGCAGTCTGGTACTAAATGGTGGCCATGCATCAATTTCTGCTTCCCCTTCTCATCCAGATGCTGATGCTGGTGTTGATGCAGCAGCTGGGTACACTCAGATGTGGCATCAGCCTTGCACCTGCTGTGCTGCAGGTGATGGATGTGCTGCCTCCAGAGCAGCCTCTTCCTTACCCTTGCAGGTCCTTGCTGGAACCCTGTCCTGGCAGGTGGGAAGGGCTCTCTGTTCTTATCTGCCCCCAGCTATCTCGGTGCATACCTCTGCTGTAAGCACTTCACCTGAGCAAACAAGAACAGCACTTGGATTGCTGCTTTATCACTGGGAATGGCAGCCTGGTGCAAAGAGCTTTTACACCTGGCAGGGGCTCAGATTGACAGGCCTCAGTCCCAGGCACTTCTTTTGTTCTCCTGACCCTCATACTAAAGCATCTTTCCAAAATTAAAATGTGACAGCAGTCTTACTGTTTTCCCTAAAACAGTCCCTGAGGATGGAGGAATGGGGAGGTTAGCATCTGGAGCTCAGGCATTTATTATTGATGATGCCTTTAAATGATTAAACTAATTTTCCTTGCATTATTTAGGAAAATTATGATATTCATCATTAATGAAAGATGTCTGGGGAAATGTGTGATTCAGAGCTGTAAATACCTTCTCTCCTCCTTTTGTCACTTGCTGCCTGTCTTCTCCCAGCTCTTGTTTGACATTTTGGAGTCAATGTTTGTCCTTCTGTCAGTACCTCCTGCTGCCTTCCTCCTTGATAAAGGTGACTTGTGGTTGCATAAGGGTGAAGTGACTTTTATTCTAGACAGGTGACTTAATTTCCAGTGTCACCAGGGCTTACATAAGGGATGTAATAATCTGGATAAGGAAATAAGGTTTTGAAACTCTAAAGCACATTTAAGAGCTCTTTCTAGCAAATGTTATTCATAGCTGTGTCCTATAAAGAACTTTATAAATTTATAAATTACTGTCAAGGATAACTGGAAGCAAGAACAACCCCGGCATTAGTTATGCTTATCTCCCTGCAATATGATGCAGTATTATAGCTGGGGTTTATTGCAAAATGAGGCATTGTTAACAGATAATGTGGCTGTGTCCGGGTAGATTTCCCTCTGCACAATATGGGAGTCCTTTTGCACCAATTAGTTTTACTAGATCCTTTGGACACAGCAGAAATACTGTTTACAGGGTATGATTTTAAACATGAAAGTGAAGTTTTTAGCTTACTTGCTGTCCCACAGGACATCAACATCCATCAGTGAAGCTTGGGCTGACCTCCATATAGTAAATTCAGTCTTCAAAGGTAGTTGTCTTCAGTTATTAATCTTAAAGCTATTTTTTAAGGAAGAGGGTATTTAGATGGAATCTTAATTGTTGATATTCAGTCTTTTGGCTGAAACTGTGTCTGCCTCATGCAGAGAGGTCCTAAGAGGTGAGGTGGACAGGAGGGAGCAATGTGAGGTGCCTCCAGGCTAGGGAGGGGGGAAGCTCAGCTTGGAAGGGGTTTGTGGAAAGGTTGAAAACTACACTGGGAGCCAGTGCCTTCCTCTAGAGCAAGCAGAACAGAAATAGCCTTAAGCAAAAAAGAAGAAAAAAATTAGGCAAGAGGTTCCACTTCTTCTTCATGCTTCTTCCTGCCTTTACTAATCTTTATTTCTGGTTTTCAGACTTAAAATCATTCCTGTAGGAGCCTGGAAAAGGGCTCATGCTTTTGTAACTTCTCCTCATACAGCTCTATAAGGGAAAACAATTTCTTTGCTGCTTTTTCGTTGTGATTCATTCATGTGAGGGGCAAGAGGAGGTAGGAGGTGCTTCTCACCTGACATCTCAAGCTGGAGTGCCCTTACGGTGCCTTTCTGGTGTGAGTGCAGGCAGCACAAGCAGGGACCTCACAGGGTATGGCAGCCTGGGAATACAGTGATTTTGGAGTGGACCTGGATGAAGGTCTCTCAGCTTTTTCTGTACTCTGTGTTTTGTAGCCCTCATCCTTTGGACAGGCAGCTGAACCCCAAGTACTTGGTTATGCAGGGCACTGTGCGAGTGCCGGGGCCCCACTCCCTGGCTTTCCCTGCCAATCCCTTCAAGTCCAAGAACATAAGGATTTATTGTTTTTCTTATTCCACCTAATCTCTGTACAGAGGGTCTGTTTAATATCTTACCCTTGTTTGAAATGTGGAATTCATCTGCTGCTATTATTATCCCAACACAGAGGGGCCACAAAACTCTTCTGGTTCAGCCTAGCCTGGATCACTTTGTGCTGGGGCTCAGGGCTGTGGGATGAGGCTGCCCTGGCTACATCCTCTGCAAAATAATGTTTTTCTCCTTATTCTGCAGCTACAGAGCCTGTTCTCTAAAAATTGTAAGGTGGGAGGGTGCACAGGTTCCTTTTGGGGGCCTTGTTAGCTGAGGAATCTTTCATCACCAGTGATGCAGAAAGTGCAGAGGAGATAGAAAGTAGTTTTCCTAGCCAGAAACCTCACATGTAGCCCCACCTTGCTTCTGGATTCCTTCCCAGTAAACTCTAACCCATCCCAGGAGGTAAACTGGGTCATTTCCAGACTCTTCTTGTAATCTTGTTACCTTCTTGTGACAGACAAATGACTGCCACCTCTCTGAAGTCACAGCCCTGCACCTCCCGGGAAGCACCTGGCAGCCAGCTGTCCCCCGTGCCATGGATATCATCACATTTATTTATTATAACCCCCTTGGGCTGTGCCTGTGCTGCAGCTGGTCACGGGGCTGTGCTGGCTCTGCCAGTGCTGAGCATTGTCACAGGCACGTGGTCCCTCCCTCCAGCCCCTGCTCTGATGGGGAAGGAAGGGAAAAATCCCCTGAATTCTTCACCACTGACTGCAAAGGGCAATTTAATGGGATTTTGGGCAGAGGGAGCCCAAAAAGGTTGGGCTGTTCTGAATCTGTGCCATGAGACTGCACCGGATGAGTCACGGGGAGAGGAATAAAAAATCTCTGAGTCATAATCCCTAATACTACGGAGCAGATTTGCTCTGTTTTCGTGTTCCTATGTGCTGACTAATGTGCAGAGAAGCAGTGAGAGCCCTTTCTCTGATCCTTCACCCACGAGGAATGCAGCCCATGTCCCCCTCCTTGCTTCCATGACTTTCCCAAGCCTGGAGTCCCACTGCTTCCCACAGCTGAGCAGGACTCTCCCTCCTCAAAACCCCCAAATTCCAGTGGCAGCAGGGTGGGCTCTGGTGCTTGCCCAGCTGAGGGGACATGCCAGGGCAGGACCATGTACCAGCACCTGTTTGTGCCCCTGCAGCTCTGCCACCACTGGCAGCAGGGGCACAACCTTGAAGTGCAATGGGCACCTGGGCTTTAAAAATCTCAAAGTGATTTATGAAGGAGGTTCAGTGTGGTGGCAGCCACCCAGCACCTGCAGCTGAGTGATGAAAATACACTGGAGTGAAGTGAACTAGCTGCCATCTCCCTGGAGATATTCCTGCAGCCTACCTGAGTCTAACACCTCAAGAAATTTGAAATTGATGTATTTTTAGAGGACATGTCAATTTTGCCTTTTTATTCTGTCAACCAGCTCTCACTGTACTTTTGGATTCAGATGGCACCACGATTCCTCCTGTCTTAATTTTGATTAGATCTCCCCAAAGACATGTATAAAATCAATATTCATTTAATAAAATGTACCTGCCCCTAGCCCTTTTCTGCACTATATTGGGGCCAGGGATAGAATATTAAACAGAGTCCCTGGGACTGGTCTTGTCAGCAGTGGCAGCAGCATTAAGAGGCATCAGACATCCCCAAAAATGTGGTTGAGAGGCTGCAGGGGATCTTAGGTTATGGGTGACAGAGTGGGTTCCCCCAAGAAAGGGCAGCTTCCTTCTTGGGAGCCAAGTTTTGGCCATCTTGTTATTCTAACTGATTAAGTTAATTTCCTGGATGTGGAAACCGATTGACATTTTTTGTTATATTACTGATGTAAACTGCTGGTTTAGACTCTGTATGATTTAAAAATATTTTTTTAATATATTTGCTTAATGAGTGTAGAATTGAAAACTGGATGCACAGCTGTACTTGCTCACACACAGAAAAGTGTGTGAGAGATTGTAATTTCAGTGAGCAAAGTTGTCTGTTGGAATATGAGGCTGTTCTTTTTCCTTACGATGTCCTTAATCAGTTTTTCATTATCACAGGTATTGGTGATAGGGTAAATGCTCCTTCCCAGAGAAGAGTTGAGAGGAGCCTCATCCAGGAGTGGCAGCTGAGAGCTCCTAGTGATGGATCTGAGTTCCACTTCCTTGGGTTTTGTACACCTTAAACTGCTCAGATAGAATGACACTGTGCACTGTGTAGTTCCTACATTGTTTTGTTTGGTTTTTATTTCTGTAAAGTTATATTTTGTTTCCCTAATTGTATTTGCAGCCTCTCTGCAGGAAAAGAGGACGCAGCATTTGGAGGGCAGTGCACAATCAGGTGATGCAGGTATCACTTTTGGGAGGTTATATTATCCACTCCCCTGTTGATGGGTACCACCCTTCTGCTGTGCAGCCCAAAGCAGAAAAAAAAAATTCTTCAGCAGAAAAAAACCCATTTTTTCTCTTTTTTCTTCCCCACTACCTCTTTAGTACTCCTTCCAAATGGATTGCATTTCCTCAGCAGAACTACAGAGGTTGTGGCTGTGAGTGTATTCTGAACTTTATTTTAATTTATTTTTCATCATTTCACAGGCTCCTGGGACATCTTAAGTATGGGTCAAGCCAAGGCAAACATGAGATGCCTTGGTTGCTTGTCTGTAGAAAGGACCTGGTATGCTTTGGGTGTGAGGATAGAGAATTTGCAAGTCTCTGGATATGGATTTTTTTTTTTCTTCTGTTGTGCTTATGAGTTATAAGGTGGAAAGGAAGTCCTTGTATATTCAAATGATTTTTTTTTTTTAATACTACAGCATTTCTGTATATGCAAAGTCTTCACTGACTTGATATTTGATTCTTTATCTTTCTTAGCCACATTACATGTAGCGATGCAGATGTTGGAGTAAGTGCTCTTACACTGCTGTGCTGGCCTGGAATGCAGACAGATATTTTCCAAACCAAACCCAGCACTTTAACCCAGGATCACACCCCCAGCCTGTCTGGTTGGTGCCTTGGGCTGCAGCCTCAGCACACCTTGCCTGCTGTGACCTGTGATGCTGTGATGGCAGCAGCCCCTGCCTTGTGAGCAGGCAGGGTGGGTGATAATGTTTTAAATAAATATCCATCCAGCTGAGCCTGGTCAGGGGTCTGAAATGGGAGGTGGATTCCCTTTGCAAACATCCCCATCCTTTATAGAAAATGTGAATGAAATGGGGATACTAATTAAATTCATGCCCTCCTGGCACGTCTAAGGGCAAAGACTGTGTTAAAGCAGGTGACAATCCCAACAGCTTTGCTGGAGGAGGGAACACATCACTGCTGCTAGGCTTTGATAGAATGAGGGCAAACCTCTCTAAGATGCTGATGTTTCTCCTTTGTCTTATATTTGCATATTTCCTGTGCTTTCACAGGGCTCCTCGCTTGCAATCAGTTATCCAAGCACTGAGGAATCCTCAGCACTGTGGAGCTGTCACTGGCTGTAGCTCCTTGTCTTGAAGGCTGTGAGGGCCTCCTGGTAGATGAGGTTTTGTTGGAGGTGGAGCTTCTCCAAGAGATTGGACAACCTCCACCTGGGACAGCCCAGCCATGCACAGCAAATCCTGTCTAAAAGCAGACTCCAGAGTAAATGTGGGTGCTCTCTGAATCTGGATTAAAAGCAGAACTCCTGGTTATTCCTGACCAGCTGCAGCTGAAGCATTAGGGGATGGTATCCTGTGGTTTATTGTAATGGGGTGGCTTGAGGTTTGTCTCCAGCTGGTTGCCCCTGAGCTTCCTGCAGGCTGGAGCACCTGTGCTCAGGTTTTCCCCTATGTCCTCAGTGCCAGTGATACATTTCAGCTTAGGTGGAGGCAGGGCTGCAGCAGTGCCTGTGTACAGACAGGCTTTTCTGTTCACTTGGCTGAGAGTAGGAAGGCAAAACTGGGGTCCCACATTTTCTGGGAGCCTATGGGACCCCTCAGCAGATGTGCATGGAGAGAATCCCCTGCCTTGCAGGGAGCTGGGGGTGCCCTGGCTGATACAAACCCACTGGTCCCATGAACACCTTTGCAGCTCCCAGTCAAGCCTTACATTAGAAGGCACTGGAATACAAGAAATGAATCCATTTGTGTATCCTGGTAGCTGTATCAGAGCCACTGGGGTGTCCAGGAGGAAATGGTGTCACATGTTGGCAAGGCAGCAGCTGCATTTGCTGGCTTAGCTCAGATCTGGTCATTTAAAATCTGCAGCTTAGCTCAGATCTGGTCATTTAAAATCTGCAGCTGAAAGGCTGAATTATGAATCTTGGACTTGAAAGTAATTTTAATCTAAACACAGGGATTTGAAAGCTGGAAACCTATCAAAGGTACAGGCAAAGTATCTGAGTACCTTTGAAAACAAATGGCTTAGGAGAACACTGTGTAATAATCTCCAAATACAGCCCAAACAACTGCTGGAAGTATTTAGAGAATAGGAAACTAGAGTGTCTGATATAGCAGAGGGACTTCAGAGCATTGGGCTGGAGATGCACTGGGAGGTGGTAAGGACAACATCTCTCTATATACATTGAGGAGATACTGGATTTATTGCAGCATGCATCTGAAGGGCATTCAGGAGTGGACAGGTGCAATGGAGCCTTGCTTGTGGTGACCAAAATAAGAAAAATCAGTGGAAAGTTCTGGGAGTTCTTGTCCTTGGAGGAGTGGGGTTGCAATGCTGCATGAATCATGAAGGTCTCTTCCTTAGCCTCATGAGCAACCAAGGCATATAATCTCATTAGCAAATTTATCAAGCTGCATCTTAAGAGAGATTGGGCTGCCTGCCCTGTGACTGCTGAAAGGCATCCAGAGCTTGGAAGGGCCAGGGACCTTTGTGCTGCAGCCTGATGTCATTCACAGCCAGCTGATGCTGATTAGTTCTTGTGTCAGTGCTGTCCTTAGCTCAAATCCCTGTTTCCATGATGCAGACAGCATAACTCATACCTTTACAAACCCCCTGAGCTGCACATCTGACACAGGCAGCTCGCTCACTCTGTCCTCTCCTCTGAGAAGGGTTTGTCATTCCCCTCCTGCTTCTCACAGCTGGGTCCTCTACCAGGCTCTGTTCAAACACATCCTGCTGCTGCTGGGGCAGCCTGACATCTTTAGGTCTCCCAGAAATACTTTGTCCTCCAGCTGCCAGCAGAGCCTCATTGCCCTTGAAACCCTGTGTGCTGACGTACCTGTTAACCTGCACTCACCTGCAGAGAGAGGTAGAATTTCTAGTGAGACCAGCCTTAGCTAAAATCAATCTTCACCTAGCTCTGGTACTAAGCCCCAAGCTTGGTGGCTGTGAGAAAGGCAGTACTTAAAAGGACCAACAATGAAAACTGTTTAATTTTCATTATTTTGTCTTCTTTAGCAGGATTGTTCATCAATGTCATAGAATCCTGGAATGGTTTGGGTTGGAAGGGACCTGTAAAGGTCATCCTGTGAAGTCCATCCCCCTTGCTGTGGGCAGGGACATCTTCAAATCTATTGAGTTGCTAAAAGCCCCATCCAACCTGGCATTGGATGTTTCTGGAGATGGGGTATCCACAATTTCTCTGGGCAAACTTTTCTAGTGCTTCAGCACTTTCTGGGGAACCTGCTCCACTGTTAAGTATCTTCATTCTAAGAAAACAACTTCTTTAATCTATATCAATCCTTTTTCAGGTTAAAACCATTGCCCCTATCACAACAGGCCCTGCAAAAAAGTTTGTCCCCAAAAGGAATCATAACAGGTCTAAAAGCCCCAATATATGTTATACAAAGTACATGTAATAAAATAGCTTATTTATTTATAGTTGCACTCCTGTTAGTGGTGACTAAGAAAATGCAGTTGTAATTCTGTGATGGTTTTGTTCATAATAGACTTTCTGCTCCTAAGCTGAAATTTTTACTTCAAATTTTCTGCAGATTTTGAGTGCTTCAGTTCTTTGTTTAAACTAGTTGTGTCTTCTTAAATAGGGGGCACAGGGGCTGGGATGAAACACCAAAGCTTTTAGGCAGTGTCATGGTTCACTTGGCTTTCCAGGGCGCTCCTCAGCGCTGTGGGTTTATTGCAGCTTCAGCTCTAATGCACTCGAGTCAGGACTAAAAGCTGCTGTGGAGGGTCAGAGAAGCTTTTTGCAGTGGTGCAGTTTGCAGTAGGCATTACTCTGCCATAGATAAGGGGTTTATCTGTCCAGTTGTACTTTTGGTGGCTGTAGTTTGAGGCCCATTGCACTGACTGGCCCTGAGGATTGAACTGTCAGTGCAGAGCAGATGCTGACAGGGGCCCTTGCTTTCCATGCTTCATTTCATCTGTGTGGAAGGAAAGGGGAAACAAAAAGGGAAAAGCCAGCAAAAACAAAAGCAGAATTTCTGCTGCAGCTGTTTGAATCAATGAATGAACTGTTATGTGATGTTGTGGGTGTTTGTTTCATTTTTTCCCTCATTTCCTCATCCAACTTTTATTATCTCTCAGTCTTGGAGGTGGGAAGATCCACTGTCATGACCTGGTGCCTTGTCCTGAATCCTGAATCCAGACATCCCATCCCCCATTAGCTAGAGTGGTGGGGCAAACCCACAAGAATAGAGATATCTGAGATTTTAAAAAATGCTTATATATCTATCTGGAAGTAAGTGGCTGGTTTAAGCACTGGCCTCGTGGTACAGTGGACCTCTGGAGGCTGTAGCAGGTGATCTCCCAGTGATGCAAGCCCCGTGGTAGGTGTTGTCATCTCTGTCAGCTGCCTGCCCTGCATCCTGGAGGCTGCTGTGCTTGCCATGGGTGGCAGAAGGGGAGCTGTGTCAGCTTCTCAGCTGCTACCAGTCAAAGCTGAGGAATTAGTTTAAACTGTTGATTTAATTAAGCTGGAGAACACAGCAAATAGTTTGTGCATGCCAGTAATGGGTGCCAGCAGGAGTGTCCTCTCCCTCCTGCCAACTCTGCTCTTCAGAACATCTGAGAACCGGATGCTGACTAAGGGTGGTGGTTGGGTTTGATCCCCTCTGGTGATTTTTGTGTCATCATGTTTAAAAAAACATCCCTTTCACTGGGAGGCTCATCACATGGTCTTTGAAGGGTTCACATTCTTCAGAGTTATTCCTAGTGCCTTTTGATAGGCAGAGCTGTGATCCTTGGGTATTGTGCCCGATGTGCCTCAGGCCATCCTGATGAAGAGGACTACATTAGTGCAAAGGAACCACTTAAAATAGTGTACAATAAACTATCACAGGCTTCTGGGCTTCCTGCTTGAGGGCTCGGATTTAGAAGGCAGTTTCACAGAGGTCCCTTTCTTAGGGCATGTGGAGAAGGAGGGTGGCAGGAAATGGTGACATTAAGGCATTTCAGGATCACAGACTCTCTCATCCCCCAGTACCCCACAAATGGGGCTGTTTGTAACCCTTCATTACGCTATGTTAGGGCTGGGAGAGAACAGACTCCTTTCATCCTTCCCAATCCCTGTGTGCCTTCAATGATTTTACACTGTTGTGAGTGTTCATGAGAAGACAGGGAGATTGGATGACCTCATATCATCTTGGGTGCATTGATGCACATCTCTACAAATGGAACTGCTTCAGTTCAAAGAAAACCATCAATTTCCCTTGGTTTCAGGTCCTTACTAGTGGTGTTTCTGGTACTTGAACTGTATGGGGCAGCTGTGCATGTTTCCAAATGTAGCTGAGAGTAGTTAGACCTCCTCAAATAAAGTGTTCTCAGAGCTGATGCAGATACTTAGCTTTTGCTTGCAAGAAGCTGTTTGAATCCAACTTGAGTAGCCAGGTGAGCTGAGGTTGTCAGCTGTGAGGAAATGCAGCCCTGACAGGGTGAGTTCTTACAGACTTGCCCTGTGTCAGTGAGAACAACAGCTACCAGTTAAATGGGCTTTGTTAACCCAAGGCCAGAACTTCGGTGTGGCTCTGGAAAAAGCAGGCTGGCTTTGGCAGGTTTGGATATCAACATGATGCATTTCCTGGTGGTGGATGGTGGGAAAGCCCACGTGTGCTGTGCAAAGAACACTCTTTCCTTGGAAAAGTATTTACTGAGATAGCGGTGATGGACAAGTCTCTCATGGTAAACGTGACTTCACAGATTGTGTTTTCAGCCTCATGGAAAAAATAGAAAAGGTCTGGAGGTTTGAAGGTAATGTGTTCTAAAAATAAATATTAAGAATTATTCTTGATCTTGGGCCAGGTGGTTTCAAGATCAAAATCAAGGCCAAGGCACTTCAGGTTAGGTTTTCAGGTCATTCTTATTGGCTTTGTTAATTCATGCTGCTTATGAAGGAGGAAAAAATGGTAATATCTAGAAGGATCTTGCCACTTTCTTCCTGAAAAAATGCTCATAAGGTGTTCTGACTTTTCTGCATCTGTTTTGATATACGAGTTGGTATATGATTGGAAAAAAATAGTTTTTTGTGCTTTTTGTGTAGTCAAGAGTCTTGTGACATTGTTTTGGTATGGTGACATATATATAAAATGGCAGTATGTGATTGAATTTAAAGGGTTGTAGGAGGACTTTAAAAGATAGCAAAATAAATAAAGAAATTAGAAATTGCTGTTAATGTGACCCCAGATAGGCAGACCAAAAACATAGCAAATAAATAGCTGGAATAATTTCTTCTTGGGTTTTTTGACATCTTAATGGCAAGCTCCAGCACTTCTGATAGCTTGGAATTCCATCCAGCTGGATGGCAGAGCTGCAGTGAGCACATCAGTGGAGCCACCTTGGCCCTGGGGAGGATGTGGAACAGACCAAAACCCCATTTGTGACCAGGCCTGCACATTCTGATCCAGCACAGGAGGCAGTGAGAGCATTTTGATGGAACCAAGATCAGATTTGGCTCTAAACACTGCTTGGTGGTGGCTTCTGGTGAGTGCCTCTCAGGCTGATGATTTCTGATGTTTCCTCTCTGAATTTCCCAGTATTTTGTTGCTGGCTCTCAGGTCCCGAGTCTGTCATGCTTTGTTCCTAGGCTGGAGAACCAGGGAATTGGAGCTGAGAAAACCACTGGAGCTTTCTGAGGTGCTGATGCTGTACCCTGGTGCCCCTTTTTGGGAAGGGAGCATCAGTCCCCTACCTGAGACAGCTGGGCTATTGCTTCCCCCAGCATGGAGCCAGCCTCTGGAGGGGTGGATAGGGCTGAGCCCTTCAGGAGCCACCGGGGATGGGGAGAAATTCTCTTTTCCTGGGAGAACCTGCTCTGATCCCCTATCACTGGGGTTGGCTTTGGGCATAGGGTCCCCCTCTCCTTGGCTTACTGTCGTAGAAGGGCATAACCCTGATCCTGGGAGCAGCTGGAGCCAGCAGCCATGGCAGGGCTTGTTTTCCCAAGATAATCCTATCGGGAACGGGCTCGGCAGATGTAGGTGAAAGGTGATGCTGGCACTGCCCAGGCTGGCTGCCGCTCTCCAGGCTGAGTCCTCAGCTTTTTATATCCCTGCTGCATCACAGTGCAGCTGCCACCCTCCTGCCTGTGCTGAGGATCAGTGGGCAGGGGATCTGAGCACCGTGCCAGCTGCAGGAGCAGTGCCACACACCACAGTGTTTCCGCAGGCTTGCATCAGCCACAGACGTGTCTGACCTGATAGCCCGACTCCCATAGAGCCAGTGCTGGGTCACAGGAGGGCAGGAGTGTCATCTGCTTGAGAGAAAAAGAAATATTAAATTTAATCTCCTATAACATTTTAATATTGTTACTCTTTTTTAGCCCTGAATCATGAAGTTTACTTGTCAGTATGCCACTTCCTAGTATATTCTTGATGTGTTTCTTATGATACTTTTGATGTATTTCAGTGTCCTCTCCTTCTTCCTTTTCTTCTTCTTTAACCTTGGAGCTTCTTTACCAACTATATTCCACATTCTGGTTATCTGCTGTGAGTACCAGCTCTGCACTTGCCATCCTAAGTAAATGGGAAAGAGGTCTGGAAAGGGCACTGATTTCTGCTGCAGCATCATCCCCTGGAGAATTGAATTCAGTCTAGGAAGCAGACTGGTGAAAAGGGTGTCTTAATAAGCAATCTTCAGAAAGAAGTTATTTCAGGTATTTCAGCCAAATAGCTCTGAGGACTTACTGGGGCGAACAGTATCTTCACTTATGCAAAGATAGTGTCACTTTCAATGATCTCTCTCCATTCTTTATGAGAAAAAGATGGACATGAAAACAGATCTGTCTCTGGAGCAGATTATGCCCATGACAGAGAAGTCCTGACTGCACAGGAGACAGAGGCAGAAGTGGAACTGTTTGCTTCCAGCAAGGATAAGTCAGATGTTTAAGGAAGGCTGAGCTTCTCCCAGGCAGCTCTTGGGCAGGAGAGACAAAAGCTCAGGCAGCAGCTTCTCACCTGGGTGCAGTAGCAGGTGGATCTGCTCTTGGTGTTAAGGGTTTGCACAGACATCCCTGGCTTCACCTCTAGGTTTGGTGGACTTTTTGGTGGGCTTTCCTTCTGCAGGGAGGCTGTGTGGAGGCCTTGACTGAGCCTTGGCAGTGGAGCCATGGAATTGGTGTACAGTCTCTGCTGCAGGACCAGTTGTACAGACTCCAGGTTTTCCCTCCCTATTTAGTCAGTTCAAGTTGGTGTTTAAGCAGCTTCATTGGACCCAAGGGTTTTTTAATTTTTTTTTTTTTTTGAGCAATCAAAGAGCACTCACCTGCATTGCTACCTTTGGAAGGGTGGCAGTGCTGCCATCAGAAGGGCTGTGGCAGAGCAGAGAGGACAGAAGTGCCAAACTGTGGGGTGTGTGGGTGGAGAACCCTGCACCCTCCAGGGCAGCATCATCCCTGCAAAAGAGAAGAGGCCTTTTGGGCTTAAAACATTGATGAATGTGACTCTGAGCAACTTGATGGATTTGAAAATGTCCCTGCTCATTGCGGGGGTTACACTAGGTGACCTTTAAAGATCCTATCCAACCCAAACCATTCATTGAACCTCTGATTCTCTGACTGGAAGTTCTCCTGAGTCTCACAGGCTTTGTATGTAAATACACTATTTAACTGCATTCCCTATAGCAAATGGTATGTGGCAAGGAATTCCTTTGATGCCTTTAGATGCTAATGTGGTGATAAAACAATCCCTTCTTTTTCCCTTGTTTTTCTCACAGCATGTAAGCTCTTCAGAAAATCATGTCATTAAGTATTTAAGAGTCTAGAAGTGGTTAAAATAAAAATACTATTAGCAATAAATAAGTGAGAAGAGGTGCAATACTTTGTCAGTCTTGGAATAAAAATTTAGAAATATTCAGGATACAGGAAGGTAAGTTGAATTTGTGAGCACATTCAGGCATCAAAATAATGGGGATTATTTTATATAATAATATATAAACTATTTTATAGAATTATATATAACCTCCATCCTGGGGAGGTTATCCATCCATACAGCTGAGCTGGACCCTGGCTGATGCCTTGTTTGTGCAGGGTTGGTGGGAGGCAGATCCAGGGTGAGGAGCAAACAGCTGATTCCCTGCAGCTCTGTGCTTGTTTTGCAAACCTGGAGAGGGTTGTACAGGAGCCAGACTTTTCAGAGGTCTTCTTTTTGTGTTTCTATTTTCTTCCTCTTGAGGTGGCTGCAATAATGTTCACTAAGGATGGAGGTGAAAGCAGAGTGGTAGGAAAAGAGACTTGTTAGGACTGAATTGTTTTTGTTTAGCAGAATTAAAACTAAATTGGTGCATGGTCAGGAGTCTCTGTGAGTATAAGACAGTGAGTAAAACATCTGTTCACAAACACATGAGATGGGACAGGTAGAGCTGGAGTGCAGCCCTGATTGGAATCCTTGCATCAGCAGAAAAAGGATTTACTCTTGGATATCAGCAGAAAAATGAGTCCTGGCCTGTAACTTAATAGTATAACTGTGTGATGCAATAAATAGTACCTTTCCATGCTGATTTAATTAAACCACTGCAACATCTATGTTTAGATGAAGCCAAGTCCTACACTGTTACAAAATCTTTTCTAATAATAACCTCATGAAGGTCCTGATCGCTGAGCTGCGCGTTAAAGCTGCCTGTGACAGCAGGGCAGGCATTTATTTGGATCTGACAAGTCAGAATGAGTCAAGATCATTCCATGGGCTTTGTTATTATTTACTGAATATTGAACATGTGCCCTTAATAAGAAGGACCTTTCAAAAAAGTAACAGGAAAACAGAGCCCAATGTGCCAAAATGTTTCTGTGCTTGTATTCCCAGTGCTGTTTTGAAATCTTCACCTCAGTTGCCTTTGCAGAGCCTTGTGCCAAGCCCGGAGCACGTGGGGCTTCTCCTGGGCTCCACAGGGCTGCTCGGACCTCAGGCCAAGTGTGGCAGTGCCCAGGGAAAGTCATTACCTCTGGGCTGCTGTCCTGGTCTTGCATGAGGAGGCATCCACCAAGGATTCAGCTTTTAAAGGAGCCAGATATTAAGCTGGAAATGCGTCAGTCCTGCAAGGGGTGACTTAAGCTCATTAAAAAATGTCTTCTTCCTTCTTGGCCTCTACCCCCTCGCTGCTTCTCAGCAGCTTTGTGCTGATTTGCTTTGCCCACAGTAAATACTCCCAGCAAGAGCAGAGTGTGGTTTCCTTTGGGTTGAGGAGTTGAGCTCCAGAGGGATGCAGAGAAGGGTTCAGCAATGTCCCCTTCTGGCCAGCAAATCCAGTGCCACAGGGATAAAACTTCACCAACGCTGGAGCCATTGGCTTGGTTTTGGTCCCACCAGTGCCTTCAGAGGACCAAGCCCATCATCCCAGCTCTGCCTTTTTGGAGCTGAAGCAGGGGCAACATGGATGTTGTAAGTTGGATAAGTAATCACAATGATGGTATAAATGGGGACAATTGTGAATCCATTTTAATAGAGGGATTTCAGGAGGCTGCACTGGTGGGGAAGTTGATGAAAGCAAATGTCAACTGCGACCAACATGCCTGGAGTTGTTTGGTTTCATCTTTGAAAAGTAAGGGGCTGGTGTCTTTTGTTCTGTGTTTTTTTTTTTATTTTTTTTAATAGCATCCAATTAATCTCTCTGTTAGCCACTTTTATAATTTTAGCACAACTCCTTTGCTCCTGGAGTGATGTAGTCTTGTGAGAATTTCAGGATTTATTTGACTACAAAGCATGTTGTTAGCCTGCATGGTGACAGCCTAGATCCTGAAGGCTTAAAGAATAGGTCTAAGATAAAGAACTGAAAATGTAATGAGCAGGAGGATTATTTTTGCAGCTGGCATAGTGATTTTTCTTTCCTTTCATTGTAAGCTGGTAACTAATGCTGTGCACTGAAAATCATAAACAAAAGGTAGCAAAAAGAGTCTGCAGGGTTCAGACTGAGCCCTGCTCTGGGCAGCCAGGATGGTTCATGGTGACCAAGCCAGGTGTGGGAGCTGTGGGTCATTTTGGCCAAGGCACAAAGTGAGTTTGCAGTGAATTTTCTCCCAGTTTTCTCTGAACTGCAGCAGTGCCCAGCAAGGGAACCTGGCACTGGGTTCTGTGTTGATGTGCAGTGGAGCAGCTCTGGAGAAGGAGCAGCAGCTCCATGTCATGCCGGAGCACCTTGGTGCTGGACATGGGATGGTGGGAGAGTCCCTGGGGGCAGAGCTGCTGTGTGCCTGCATTAGGGGCCAGGGAAAAGAAAGAGGCTCTTGGATGAGCTGCTGGCAGCATGGGAGGGGGAATCTGCTCACCTGGGTGTGAACAGCAGGATGGAAGGGCTCTTCCTTCACCCAGGTGTGGGAACCTGACTTTGATTTTGATGTACAGGTCTTGGCTTCCTGTGGTGGTTGAAGCTAGTGATCCAGTGGATATAATTGAGAGACTATTTTAAAAATGCAAACAAACAAAAAGAGTGCAAAAATCCATTCCCTCATGCATTTGAAGGGTTACAGCTTATCTCTGCAAGATTAGCATTGCAACCAGCATTTCTAAAAAACACCCTTTAAGCCAGAATGCAGTCTCCTGTGAGAGCAGGAGGCATGAAGTGCTATCCTGAAGTTCTGTCCCTTGCATTCCTGCATCCACTTCAGTGGATCTGCAAGTCTGATTTTCCCCTGATGTACATCTCGTGCCATAAGTGTTCAGCAGCTGACGTCAGACTGGTCTTTTTTGCATGTCTATTACTGAGTATCCCACACTCTTGGATCAGTGAGTGATCAGGTGGATGTTCCTCCTACCCAAGGAGCCTGATTGCATCTCAGAAGGAGTGTGGTCATTGGCTTGAGCTGCAAGTGGTTCAAGGCTGAAATGGTCTTTCTTTGTGGATTTTGTTTCTCAGTGACCTTTCAGTTTTTCTGGTTGAGGCAATCCAGTATCTCTTAAAAATCACACTCTTCAGCTCATTGTAAAAATCTTTTTCCAAGAGAAGGATGTATGGAATGCTGTGTTCCATATTAGAGGTGATTTTGATAGCATGGAATAGAATGTTTTTGGTACTATCACCCAAGTTGGGAAACATTCATGTCTTGAATGCTATAAAAAGGCAAGTTAATATTTATCTTACAGTTTGTTCCTTTAGTCTTTTTATCTAACAGTCTACCATTTATCAGGAGAATATCTCCCCCCACTTCTCCTTAGGGAAGGTTTTCAAGATTTTTTTCTCTTACTCTATCTGTGTCAGTTGGTGCAGATTGAGAATAAGGTTATGAAATTTTGCTTTGAAAATGGTCCAAGGTGATGTGAGGTGCTTAAAATGTCAGATCGCGCGACATTTGCTTAAGATTTTCCTTTTTGTCTTCAAAAATGGTTAAAAGAAGGAGGTTAATTGTAAAGCATCTCATCAGTGCTTCAAATTGTAGCACCTCAGCTTGTGATCCATCCTCATGTGGAGTCACTTTGTGAAGTCAGAAGAGCATAGTCATGACCTGCATTTTGTGTGAGAGCTACAGCTGTAAATATACAGCCTGCTGGTCACTTGGCTGTTGGTTCAGGTTGGTGGGCAGACCCATCACAAGTGTGGGTGAGGAGTCCTGGGTCCATTGAGAAGGACACAAATTTGTGATGATTCCTTCAATGGAATAGCTAGACTTACACTTTAAAATTACACTTTATTGTGAAACTATTACAGAGTTCTTGGAAACATTTTTGTGTTGCACTTCATGCCTTACCAAACAATGCTTCTTTTCTTGCCTTTTTCCAACCCTCCCCTTTTTTATTGGAGTTTCCAGAAAGGAATTGATTTTTAGGATGAAAAATGGTAGGATGAGGCAAGATGAGTGACTCTTGCCTCCAGCTTGTTTTCCTCAAAGACTCAGGCTTTGGACATGGACTTGTCTTTGCCTGGTCACAGACTGGTGGAGCATCTGCAGTGCCTCTCCTCATTAATCATGTTCCAGCCATAGCTGCTTTTTCTTCATCTGGGAGCAAAAGCCCCAACTCCAGGGTCTGCCTGAGATGTTGACCAAGCCCTCAAAAGCCGCCAGGTTACTCCAAAAACTTGGTGTTGCTAAGTGAGGAGAAAAAGCCACAGCAGGCTTTACAGTTTTTTTCCTTTGTGTTTCTTTGGGAAATAATTGGTTTTGTTTATTTATCTTTTATAAGGACTTAAATATTGTGGGCACATGATATAAGAGATTGTTAACTGGTGTCCTGCCATAATTCCATAAAGCAATCATGTTTCCTCACTGATACAAAACACAAGTCCCATTGACCCAGAACTCTGTGATTTTGCCACCCTCACTTCTATGTCAGATTCAGTCTATAGCTGTTCTAAAATTTCATGGCTAGGAACAGAAAGTCAAGGAGAGGTTTTGGAGGTGGCTTGAGCTGATTCATCAGCTGGATGTTATTGGAGAGGACAGTCTGGGCTTGATCCTCTTCTTCCTCCAGTGGTGGTGCTGAGCCTTCTCACTAAATCAGGAGAAATGCAATCCCTTGTGGTAGCTGAGAGCAAACTGCTGCCCTTCAGGAAATACACCTGCAGTCATTTTCTGGAGAATTTGTAAAAAACAGGTTGAATTGTTTTCTTTTTTTCCCTTTCAATTCTCTGTTGGGTAACATTGACCTTGATAAGCCATCTCAGTATCTGGAGATGTTCTTCTGCATGGAGATGTAACAAAGCCATTTTGGGATGCTCACCTTGTGTTTAGTGATTTTGGTGTTGGCAAACTGAGCACATACTGTTCACAGTGCCTGGTGGCAGGAGCAGCAGACATGAATACCCCAGTTTCATTCTTGCCCACTCTAAAGTCACTGCTGGAGCTTACTGAAGTGATCCTGAGGTTTAACAGGTCCCTTACTGCATTTAACTCACATGGCTGGGTTGTAATGAACATGTTTGAGTGTAAAAAACCCAGCCTTTTCCTTCAAATAAACACAGTCACAGAAAACATCCCTTGTTTTTTAAAATGAGCCATTGCACTTGGGACTCTTTTAACATTCAAAATTTAACAGGTGGGACTCCTTCTCTCTTCCTCACGTATTTTTCAACTTATGAGGAACAAGTCTTTTCACTCTTTTTGTGTGTTTATTAATCATTTGGGGTCTCTGTATTGCAGGACACACTTTGCTCATTGCTGGCTCCCTAAAGCTCATGTTGACAGGCTCTTGCTGCCCTTGGAGAGGAGCCATGGCTCAGGGTGCTGCTCTCGTGTTGAGGGTGATGCTTTGTTTGCTCAGAGCTGCCACGTGCCCAGCCCGTGGTGTTTCTGTGTGTGAGTGATTCAACCCTTGTTGTGTACAAGTAATGGAGTAGTTCTTGTCAAGGGATGGAGAAGATGAATGTGTTTTTCAAGTGCTGGCCCATGAGTTGAAACACCTGGATGTGTTTCAGAGCTCTGCTGCCAACCTACTGCATGACCTTCAGTGAGCTGTTAAGGGCAAGCCCTCTCCTGTTGGGGTTGGAGAGCACTCATGGACAGTCTGCAGGGAAGACCCTCCTCCAGTCTGAGGGGGAAGCAGCAGTGGAGTGAGCTGGAGTGATGTTCTTGCTAGCAGGCAGTGTGCTCAGTTTTAAAACATCTGGCACATTTTAAGGGTAGAGTCCAGAGAACGGGAAAGTTGTCTTTTCAGGCATGTGCTGGGAACAAGGCTTTGAACTTCATCTGCCTCTCAAACAGGGTAGCAATGAGACAGTGTCTTCTCCTTACATCAGGGGGTGAAGTTCCTCCATACCACAAAGGAAGATGCTTAAAATGAGCATTAAACATCTGCAGTTGGTTTATCTGTTACAGTCTAACTAGAAAAGCCCATATGTTTATGTAAAAACACAACTTGTACGAGGTGCTGGTCACTGAGCTCTTGCATAGTCCGTGAGTCCTGCTGCCATCCAGCTGGCCTTGAAGGCAGATGATGGGAGTGCTGTGAGAGGTGTGGTATATGCAAGATGGGGGGAGATACAAAAGTTAGAAAACAAAAAAAAAAAATTACATTTTCGCTTGTTGGACTGCGGGGCTCGTCTCCCAGGAGAGCTGAGCAAAGTACATATTGACACATCCTTGTTGGAGCCTGGAGAACGAGTCCTGCTGGTGCATCAGGCACAGCACAGCAAGGTTGGTGGGACAAGCCTCATTTCTCTGGAAGCAGAGATTCATCTCAGTTTGCATGCTCATATTTTACAGGTAATTGGTTTATGGAGAAAACAGTTAGCTCGAGGATTTTGGACAGGTGTTCTTGCTGTAGAGAAATAGGTTTTACAGGCATTTTCCATGTCATAAAGTTATCAAGAGTGGCTGAGATTGTCTGTGTAATTAGTGTGATGGGAGTTATTTTGGGAGATACAAATCCTTTTCCAAAGTGTTTTCATCAGCTCAGGGACTTGGGTCAGACCTTCTTCAGCTTAATTTCCTTTAACTGGCAGGAAGTTAGGGAATATTTCATTTCCTAACCCTCCCTATCACTGGGAAAACACTAGAAGCAAGGACAAGGCAATTCAGATTTCTTTTTCCACAAATTAGCAGGCTTCAAGTCTGCAGACTTCCAGTTGCCTTGTACCAACCTGCTTGCTGGGTTTTGTAACAACAAAACACGTTGGAGGCACACCAGATTTTTTTGGGTTATGATGTTGTCCCCACAAGCCAGCTTAGCCTGGGTTGTACTAAGGTAATGGTGCATCTTTGCTGCAAAGAAGGCAATTTTTATTATTTTCCCAAGGGAAGAAGTAGTTTTGGTTCAAAGTAGATTTTGTATGTGAGATGACTTAAACATGATCAAAGTCAGTGGAATTTTATTTCAAATAAACATGTGATTCTCCTAATCAACCCTTTAAAGAGAACATCTGGGGGATGTCAGGGAAAAATGTCAGGGTTTTGTACATTTAATTATTCACTTGATTTTTCCCTTTTAAATATCTGATGACGTTTCCGCTGTTTGAGGGTAGATAGGACTTTATTGACACAATTAGCAAAACAAATGATTATCACACCTTTTCCTTAGCCCTGTCCTATTTGATCTATTTGCTTGCACTTTCATTACTCCTGTGCTTGGTTACATTACACACAATGTTATCACCTTCCTGTGCTTCTGTAGCTAAAACAAAGTAAAAAAACCTCTTTTGGCTCTCAGCTGCTCTCTGCTGTTTTCTTTTTACAGATGAACTAGAAAGCAATGTCAGGCAAAGAGTTATTTGAGTTTCCTTTCAGCACTTGTTGGGCATTATATCCGGGCCTGGCACTTGCCTGTGTTTATGCGACAGCGTTCATATTTTAAAATAACAAACAGAAATCCCAGCAACTCTACTCCCAGCACAATTAGTGAGATCAGATTAAAAGAATTGAAAAAACAAACAACCAAAACCCCCCAGATCACGATGGGTTCATATACGTCAAATACTAGAATTTTTATGACTAATTCCTCGGGTATTTTGAGCCACTTTGCTGGGATGTGTTTATTTTCTCTGAAAGCAGAGGTGGGAAGTGTGGCTCTGTCTGGTCGGAGGTCACATTGGGCTGTTGTGCTGAAGGGCAGAGTGTTTCTGCTCTGTCACTGGTGGGTTGTGCCAGGCTTTGCTGTGGGTTGCTGAAGGTGTGATTCTCCTGATGGTGGAGAGACATTTTCCACTGAGGTCAGGAAGGCAGATGGTGCTGCTGGCCTGCTGCCCTACAACCCTTGCCATCCTTCTCTTCCCTGGTAGTGGAAATACCTCATTAGGTTTAGGAAGTGTGGCAAAAAGAGAGGGAAGGAAAACTCTGTTCTTTCACCTGAAAAAAAGAAAAATAGTTTTGAATAGTTTTGAAAAGATCTGTTGGCTAGGTGAGAACTACTTTCAGTTGCTGACTTCTCCTCCTCCTCCTTTCACATCCCCTAGAACCCATGAGGCAGCTGGAGGTGGTGATCCATGCTGTGTCTGTGGTCACTGTTACATTAATTTAAATAAATCATACAAATAAAAAAAAAGAAGCAAACCCTAAAACCTTCCTTCTGTGCAAAAATAAATCAAGAGATTGGAGTGGGAATAAACTCTGTGCAATGTGGTAAGAGCTGTAATGTAATGGCCTGTCCCTTTCTTCTCTCTGAAGGTCCCAAGCCCATGTGTCCCACTTGTCTGGAAGAACATTTGGAGTCTGGCAGCCTGGTCCTTTTCGTAGCTCCAGAGGATTTTTAGGAGCATGGGGAGCATGGGATGCATGGACCTGAGGACCCACAAAACTTTCTGGAGAATGTTCGCTATGGATAAAAGCATCTGGAAGTTTCTACCATCTTTTTACCCTGTTTTTTCCTGGGTCACCCTGTGTCATTTGTGGCCCTGTCCTGAGGATTATAGCACACAGTCACTTACTGGAATACCTCCCCATGCATCTTCTTGAAATGGAGCCACTGCTTTACCCAGCTGGCAGATATTTTCTCCTCTTCCAGAGCTTTTCCAGTGCAGCAGCAGCACTCCTGTCCAGCAGGTATGTAAATGGTTTTCTCATTGACTGCCCAGTTTGCTGTCTTGATCTTCAGTTCAGTCTTTTTTTTTCCCCCTACTAGCTTCTGCTAAAGATAAGACCTACCAAGGCCCTGGTGCCATATTCTAAGGGTGACTTTTCTTTGTTGGGGCAGACCCAGTTTGAGATGTAGGTTCTCATGGATCAGTAGTGTCAGCTGCTCAAGGTTCTGATGGCCAACCACAGCCTCATACATGAGGGAAAGGATGGATGTGATGGATGGATCTCTTCATTCCTCCACCCGGGTCCTCCAGGACCCTTGGGCAGCTGTGTTTGTAACCCACAGCTGCCATCAGCCATGTGTGCATCAGCTTATCAGGCTTCATGGTCTCCTTTCAAAAAAGATGACACAAGTGGTTTTTCTCTTCTTGGTTCAAGAGAATTTCTGCTGAAGAAAGTAAGGTTGAGGATGACTTATCCCATAAAAAATGAGATGCTTTTAGCTCTAAAATTAAACTATTCCTATTCCATATAGACGTGTATAACTCAACAGCACTAGTAGTAACTACCAAATTTGCATTGTTAGAGTCATTTACAATGAATCAGATGTTTTTGTGGAGGTGAAAAGTTTTTTTCCATTCTTTCTAGCAGAGAATTATTGTTTTGGTTTCTGTGGGTATCAATTTGCTGTGAAAATCATTCTCTTTGGCACTTGTGCTGTTTTGGTCAAATGCTCGGGTGTGCTGGTGTGTTGAACAGATCTCTCCTTCTTACAGGGCAGATAAAAAATTTGCTCTTTGTCTCTAAATTTTATTTTCACCATACAACGAGGAGGTGCTGAAGGAAAAGGGCTGAAAATGCTTTGATGTACATTTATTCTGCATTCCCCTCAGCATTTGTGAGGCATTAAAAGTTTCATCTTGCATTGTAAGCAAAATTTTGCATCAAAGGAAGGAAATGAGAGGGGTAGGGTGGATTGATCATGTTCAGTGGGAAACACAATCAGTTGCCTCACTCTTCAGTTTGCCTGTGACTCGTAGGCCAGATGGAGATGGTAGACAGAGATTGGGGATAGAGATGTTCTTTGCTTTATCAATGAGCAAAGTCAAGTGCTTGCTGTGCTTGTAGGAGAGGCTGGAGCTAACAGCAGGGATTTGGAGGTGGAAGCAGCATCCTGCCAGGCCGGTGGGGATGGTCCATGCTCATCCCAGCAGTGTGGTCATGTGCCAGGGCAGAGCCTTCTCCAGCCACACTGCCTGGAGCTCTGCCCAGCAGGGCCAGACCATTTGTGTGCTTGCATGGACTCTGCTGCAGACATCCCCTGGAACCAGCTCTTCATTTGCACATGGTTTTCCTTCCTTAACCTGAATTAACAGCTTTCCCATCACTGAAGTCCCTAGTGTTTCATTAACTAGCTCCTAACAACTTCTAAAGCACCTGAGAAAGACAGATCACTTGCAGTTGTTCTTTTTATCTACAATTAAAGCAAGCACCATTGATAATTTAATTTTTTTTTTTGTGGTCAGCTGATTGACAAAGACATTGCAAACCAGATCTCCCCTTGTTGCTGTAAGATGTGAAAGGGTCTTTTGTCAGCAGCACATTGTAGTGGAATGAGCTTTATCTTTTATAAGTAACTGGGAGCAAATGGGGCATCCGTTGCTCTGCTCTGGTGCTGCCAGGCCTTTTGGTGCTTCTGGACACTGAACAAAACCTGCCTGTGACCTGGATAACCCAGAGCAGCCCCAGGGTGCTTGACCTCTTATCGTAGGGTCAGCACTGACAGTGAGCAGGGAGAAAGGCCATGGTGGATGTACCCTGAATTTTGTGTTCTGCATGGCCCCTTGCAGGGTGACTCCCCAGTCACACTCAGTCTGGCAGGCACCTGGCACATCTGGGCCACCTGGGATGGCCCAGGAATTAAGAGTTTGGCCAGGAATGATGTTTCAGTTGTAAATGTGCAGCTGTCCTTTACAGGGAGGAAAAATCGTCTCAGCTTTTCTTCAGAGCAGGTCTCACCCTGCACAGATGTGGGGCAGCTTCAGAGGGTAAGCAGTTTAAGGGATTTGCTGCCGGTCAGCTTGAGCATCCAGGCAGGGGGCTGCTGGCTGCATCCCTAGGTGCTAATTAAAAGATGAACTCCATTAGCATTCAAGATATTTGCTGGTAAAGTAGCAAAGATTTGCTTTGAGTCAGGTTGTGGATCCATGGATCAAAATGTCCTTTAGGGGGCTGGTCTGTACACAGATGCATGTTATTAATAATAATAAAAAATACAGAAAGCTTCTATTTGGCTGCCTGAGAGGGTTATGTATGTGGGTGTGTGTTTCAAAAGCACATAACTGATTATAAAAATCATTGATGGTCTAAGTCAGTATTAAGAATGGTTGGATGACAGTGAAAAGCAGCCCTGGCACATTGCAGGGATGTTCTTGTCATGACTAACCCTTCTCACTCTCACCCCTGTGGAATTTTTCAGTGCCCAGCACAGACCAGCACTGAAATTGCAGGTTTGCAGAAGTTTTTAAATCTCTCCCCAGCTGGCAGCAAATTAAGGAATTGCAAGTATTTATTGGTTTAAGGATAAAATATAACCTCAAAAGCTATAAAAATTTTTGACAATGAGGCTTTTTTAAGGGAGTCTTACTTTCTTTATGGTTTTGTGAGTCAAATGTGTCAAAGCCTGACAGAGGAAGAGGTTTTAATCTACAGGTGCTGTCTCTTGCTTGATGGTTTCCTGCTTCTAAAATTACTTCCAGGTTTTTTGGAATTGGGTCTGAAACTAGTTTCAGTTTTCAGTTTGTGGGCAACCTTGCTTACCACTTCAGCAGGCTGGATTTGTGAGGGGTGGGGGCAGCAAATGCTGGCGCTTTTAAACATTCTTATTTTGGCTGCCAAAAATCCATTTGCCACTTTTAAAATATTTACAGCTGAATCTTTGGATTCACATCTTCTTTTGCTCGAGGAAAATGCTGAAGCTGGCAATGCTGAAATGTTGCTTTGATCTTTCTTCCCCTGCCGTACATGGGGAGTTTGGAGGAGAGCGTGCCCAGGGTGAAGGATGGTGATTCACCTGTGCTCATCCTGCACAGGCTGACTTTACTCATCGTGCAGCAGTGAAAGTCAACATGAGCAAAGCAAATTAAAGGTGGATGTCAGTCCTTAGTTTATGCTAAAAACATCAACCACTTTTGAAGTGTGCATTTTCTCTCCTTAAGGGCTGTCCCGCCTTTGGGGCACCTATTAATGAATGCCATTTGTGCCCAAACTTTGTGCTCTTACTGCAAGGCAGGTAATTGGGTATACATTAGGCCATATTTCTGTTTATTCATATAAGTAAATAAATATTCATATATTTTTAAAGATCTGGAATAATCCTCCTAGTATGTCTTTAATGATCCTCTATTGATGACTTTAAGACCTTGCTTGGAATGTTGTATTAACCGAAGCATCCCAATCATTGCTTTCAGAATAAAAAATCTTTCTTTATGTGTGATCTTTGCTTTTCCACAAGCACCTGCATCTGCAGGTACTGACTTACTGTGCTCAGTAAACACTGAGCTATCTGCTGACTTTCTGTGCTCTTCAGGTTGCAAAGAAGCAGTGACCTAACACAAGACATATTGTTAATGCCAGCAAGAAAGCAAGAGGTGTCTGCTTGTCTTCTGAATCCTTAGTGTTGCTTTGAGTTGTTCTGTGCAGAGCTGGAGGTGCTGACAGGCTGTTTTCTGGTGCTCCCAGCTGCTGGGCAGTGTTATGAGGATTAGCATTGAGGAACTCTGAGCAAAATTTGTCTCATGCCACGAAAATGTAAAGCCTCCAAAGCTGGCTGGCATCCCAAGGCTCTGAGAGGCCCTTGGAGGGGCTCTTGGTGAAGGTGGCAGGATTTGCACTGTTCCCTCTGTGAATGGGACATGATCTGAAGAGTTTCTGATTAAGCTTTAATAATTTCCAAGCTGGTTTGGTTGCTTACATAGGGCAGCAGACAAAAACTGCTGAGCAGGAATGGGTGCTATGGGACCAGTCTGCCATCATAGGAGGGCTTCTACCTAATCTTCCTGTCCTGCACTGTGGAGCCCAGTTCAGAAACACAAAATGCCATTTTGGGCAGTATTTTGTTCTCAGGGTGTTTCCTGAGCTGGGATCAAACCCAGCCTCCTGGTTTTTCCCTGGCAGTGTTTTGGGTATCCTGTGATTTTGCTGACTCTACTTTTGCAGGGTACCATCAATGTGCTGCCTCCTCTTTATTTTTTCAGTGTCAAAATCAGGAGGTCAGATTAGAGACCTGGGGCTCCAGCAGCAGAAACAGGGCCTGAGTGTGTGCAAAAAAACAAAGTCCCTATATTTATAACAATTATTGTAGACAGCTTGGGGATGAGGCACAGCTGCATTGCAGCCCTGGTGCCTCTGGAAGGTGGATCTCTTACTGTCCTGATTAGAAGTGTATCCTCAGCCCAGGCTCAGCAGCCCAGTTTGCCTGGCTGGGGGCATTCCCTGGGGAGCTGAGTGATCTGGAGACCCCACACTGCCCTGGCTTGGCCCCTTCCACAGCTTGGATGTGCCCTCCTGCCACTGGCAGCATTCTTGTGGCACATGGATGTGGGATTGCCATCATCCTCCCCACTGGCACTATCTCTTGGCTTTCACTGACCTTTTTGCACAGAGCAGCTCTTTGTGGTGGCCCCTGTGCAGTTTTATCCAGGGCTCCATTTGCATCACCATCAGGTGGTTTTCGTTTGACCTTTGCCTTGCTTAAAAATTAAGTACCAAGGTACTAGGGAGAGAAGTAATTTCCCAGATAAGCACTTCTCCCCTGCTCTTCTGTAGTTCATGGGGGAGCTGGCTTACCCTGCCTGTGGATGACTAAGGAGGAAATTCTTTTTTGGTTAGGATAATGCTGACAGTTCACTGGAATTTTTTTATCATGGGTTTATCATTTCCTCCCTACGAATTCTTATGTTCAGGGCAGGAAAAAAAATTAGTGGTGATCACAAGTTATGGAATTTGCCTTCTGTGGAAAAGATGCTGAACAGGTAAATCGTGCTGTCAGGTTTGCCATGGTTTACATGGAGGATTTGCTTCATATCCAGTTATATAAACAGGCTGGTGAGAGTCATGAATATTCTAGCAGCTATCATCTTTCAGATGTGTTTTTTTAATGTTAGAGTTAATTAATGCTCATATCTGTTGAATATAGGTGAGTGTATGCCTGCTCATCTTTCAGGTGGGGAGGAGGTTTGCATTTATCACTTGTCTCTCTGAGATGGCAGGGTCAAAGTCGATTTTATGTGTAAGGGGCTTCTGGGTCACCTTGTTAATCTCCCTACCTCCCTTTTTTTTGTAGAGAGATCTGGATGTGTGTCTCTAGAGAAGGCAGATGGAGTTTGGCCAGAGAGACTCTGCCTTTTGGTTAAACATGTGTGTGTTCTTGCAGTGTTTGCTTCCCAGTGATTGCACTGTTGATCTTTCTGCAAAGGCTTGACACTGCTGCTGAAAAGCTTTGACACTGCAAAGCATTGTTTACTTATGAAAGTGTTATTATGTTTTGAATATCTATTATTCATCTCTTGTGCTAAAAGTGACATTATGTCATAAAATTGCTCTTAGATTTCAGAGCTTTGAGGAAAAGCTGTTTTTTTGTCCCAGACTCCCTGTGACAGTACTGGAAAGTGCCTTACCCTTTGTATCTCTGTAGACCCCTTTTATGAATTGTGAGTGACAGCAGGAAAAGTATAAAAGAGTGCAGAGGAGCTGGTTTTGATGTTTATAAAGGGCTTTGATAAAAGATGCAGCACACAGACTTGATGTTATTTCCTATTTTTAACTTCTTAGGAGCATAAACTGCTCAGATCCAATATTTATGTAAAAAGGGAAAGAGGGGGGCTGTATTTCTTCTTTATTTTCTCCTTTATTTTTCTTTTTTAGGGCCAGGTAAATTAAAATAGAAAAGTGTCTCTCTTCTATGCCCTAGTAAAATTTTCTTCCATGAAGCATCAGTAAAGCCAGCTCCATGGTGCTGAATGTGTGGATGGTGCTGGAGGAGACCAGCTGCAGTTTTGAAGGCTCCTTGTTTGCAGGCTTGTGCCTTCAACCTCCCAGCCATGGCTGGCTCCAGTGGACCCAGCAGCTGTGGTGATGTGTGTGGTGATTCCCCAGTAATGGGGAATGAGAGTCAGAGAAATCAAACATGGAAGAGCTGGGGCAGTTCCTCCCCTTTCTCTAAAAGTCAGTTCACAGTAGAGGCATCTCTCTAATAAGTAGATTTGCTTGCCCCACAGAGGTGCAAGGCTGTGCTGGCTGGGTAATTGCAGTTTTATTGATGAGAGTGCTTGTCATTATTTCCAGCTTTCTTGTTGCAGTCTCCTCTTTGGTCTTGTCTGCCAGCATGGCTGGCTTGTGGTGGGCCTATGTACTCCTGCATGTGAACTCCTGCATATTCCCATGCATGTGACACATCAGGAGCTTCATGGCACTTTCCATGTGTGTGTGCACAATAACTTCTGGATAGAAAACACGTGTGAGGGTGGGTGTGGGCTGTGAGTGCATGCATGGCATTGGCATGGATATTTCCACGATTGGTCCTTCATCCATGCATGGGCCTTCATGCTGGAAGGTGAGTAATGAGAGTGCAAACCTGTCCTTGAGATCTACCTGATGACAAAAGTTATCCTCTTCCTTGAAACACCACATTTTCTATTTTATTTGGGCTAAATTCCTTGTAACACCCTGTGCAAGGACTTCTACTCTTCCTTGGAGGGCCCCAGGATGGAGCAACTTTGCTGAGTCCCATCTTGCTGCAGTGGAAGAATTCCTCTTGATGGGATAGACACAGCAGCAGCTGTCAGTGGGGGTTTTGAGTTCTTCAGCAACCTCCACCCATCCAAGGGGCTGTTCAAAGCAGGTGCTGGTTTGAGGTGGCTGGACTTTAGCAAACACATCCCAACTCTCACCCATCTGAGGGGAATAAGCACTTTCTGCTCTGTTCTTCATGCAGGATCTTGTATGTGAAACCATTAAAAAAGGGAATTACCAGCCTTGGGTGGTCATTGGGAGTGTGTTTGCTTGGGTGTTGTCTCCCAGCCTCTGCTATCCCTCTAGAAGATTGCCAGGCTGGACACTGAGGTCTGCAGAGTGGGATGTTCATTTGGGATGTGTTGTTGTAGAGCTGTGCCTGTTTGGTAGCCTTGCATCTCCTTTGTGGTGACGAGTCCCCAGTTACATGCCAAAAGGACGACTCTGGTTGCACACAATTACAGGGGATGAGGCACAGTTTTATTTTCTTCTTGCCTCACCCATGAAACTGTGTAACAGCATAGGTGAGCAGCTGACTAGGTGGACTTGGCTAGCTTATAGCAGCAGTGTGTCAGCTCATACAGGTGTCTTTTCAACTTCTGACAGGCTGTCCAGTTAGGCGGAAAGTGTGGCTATCCTTAGTTCTTTTGTAAGGTATGGGAGGACTGTTTTGTTCAGCTGGAGTGGACACCATGGTAAATTGGAAAAGCTGTTGCTGAGTCCAGAAGAGATGAGTCGGGGTAGAGCTTGTTCAGCTGAAGAGACAGATGCTGCCTGTGCCCCAGCTCTGGCACTGCTGTTGGAGGGTTCTTGCCGTGCCTTGGTGCCTTCTTGGTTCAGCAGGTTGGGTGCTCCCATTGCATTTCCAGCAGCAATCCATATGCTCCGGAGCCCAGTGGGGGCCCCCCAAAACCTGGGGCTCTGTGTCATTGAGCAGAGCTGTGCCAAAATGTCTGATGAAACATGGATATTGGCTGGCAAGAGCTGCAGTTCTTCTTCTTTTGAAAGAAGCTGGGAAAGGCTCCCCAAAACAAGCAGTGGAGGAAGTGTCCAGATGAAAGATCTGGTAAGTCTCAGTGTCCCCTCTGTGGTGTTTTCAGGCTCTTCTGTAATCAGCTGTCATTTCAGGATCTGGGCATATTGGACTTCAGGGAGTATGGATTGAAACTTAAACAAACAGTGATTCTTCTATAAATATTTAGCTCACACTGTTTAGGAGCTGCTGGGAGTTGGAGACAAAAAATGGTTTAAAGTTCATGACTGTCTGGAAAAGCTATCGGAGGGAGGCACTTGGTCACCAGATGGCCTGGCATGTCGGTTTTGAATATCTAATCCTCCTTTCCCCCCCCCCCCCCCCCCCCCCCCCCGAGGAAGAGGATGTGTTAAGCATCCTTTGGAGAGGCATAAGGTTGCATTTTTCCAGTGCTTACATGGGTGCACTGGGGACTCAAATCAAAGAGGTTTTGTTCAAGAGAAGACAATGCATGGAGTAAATGGATGGTGCACCCTGGCAGTACACATCTTTTCAAATCTGGACTGGTCATCTGAAGTTCATACATCTGCATGGGAGAGGGGGGATGTGTCTCCAAGTGTGTGCTTTTGTCTGGCCACCTTGATAGCAGGACAGAGGTTTGTGCCTGGGCCAGCTGCTGCTGAAGGAGGTGGGGTCCCTGATGGGGGATACCATGGATCTTGGGCTGCCACATTGTTCCTGCTCTTGCAAAACCTTGATAGTGAGGCAGACCTTTCTCTGCCAGCCTTTTTTTTTTTCCTCTTAAATATGGAGATAATACACTTTTTTTTTTAATTGCAAAGCTCTTTAAAGAATAGAAAAGAACAAAATGTGATGATAAGAAAGGCATTGATGAGACAGGCAGGGGCATACAGGCTTTGAATAAGCAGGGATCTTCACCATGCACAGGAGTCTGGGGTTACTGATTAAAAAGAAGAGAAAATAATTTATTATTTTCTCTCTCCCCCGTCTTGCTCTTCTAACACAAAGTACTTGCAGTTGAACTAGATGAAGGTTGTAGGTCTCTTCCAACCATCCCATCCCATCCCATCCCATCCCATCCCATCCCATCCCATCCCATCCCATCCCACTAATATAACAGTAATCATGAAATGTTTGCCATGTCCTGTGAAACATTTTACAACTGTTTGCACCACCCCTGCCCCTGATTACATCTTGGGTCTTTTTGTACCAGGATGATTGGAGTGCCCTGTCCTTGTGGCCAACTGCTTTGCCTGGAAGGTTAATGGCAGAGGAGAAAATGTTAAGGAAGGACAGGTAAGAAAAATGTAAATTTATAATTTGTCAGGTTGTTGAAACTACTTTTGAGGTTTGAGAGAAAATGTCAGTATTTGAGTTGGAGGTGGTGGCAAGCTTGATGGTTTTTCCCTTTCAATAGTTTCTTTTAGTGCCCTTCCTAATTTAAAAGAAGGTGTTTAAATTATTAATGTTTCAGCAGAGAAACAGAGGGATTCCAAAGCCTTTGGCAAATATCTGCTAAAGCATCTATCTTAAAAAAGAGCTTCATGTTTTTTTCTGACATCATCTTTGACAGAAGCTCCCCTTCTGTGAGAAGTACCGAATTCACAAAGGTGGACAAAGAACTTGATTTATGTAGAAGGTAATTTTCTCCAGTGGTGTTTGGCCAGAAAACATAAAGTTGATAATGATTTTTATTTTTTGGCATAGCCTTTACCAATCTCTGTGTTTCTGCCTGTGCCTGAAGCAACACTGTGCCATGGGCGAGTGCCAGCACACTGTCTGTGATGCTCAGGTGCTGCCTGTGAGAGGTGGGTACCCTTATCTGGTCCTTCTGGCTGCAACATCCTGGACATGAGAGGCAGCTGAGGCTTCAGATACTTTCCCCAAAGCTGTAGTTTGAGCTCAGGCCTCCCATTAGATTTACCACACATTTTCCTCCCTATTCCCTTTAGGTATTTGTACTGATTTTGTACCAAATCTCCTTCTTGCTACTTGAACTGAAGAATAAAGTATTATAACTCTGGCTTGGGGCAACTGTCCAAGGGATATATTGGGATACACTTGGCCTTTGAAAACAAGGACTTCAGTCTCCAGCCCTGTCAGTCCTTCTGGCTCCTGGAAGTTTTTCTTCCAAATGGTTATTTCAAACCTCAGAGAAGAAGTTTGTGTTTTTTTCAGAGCTATGATTAATACCATTTTTACGCTTCATTGCAAAATGCCACACAATGAATGAGACCAGCAGGGTGGTGGTTTATGGGTGGCAGGAAAAAAAAAATCAAACAAACACTTTTAAATGCTGTTTTGGAAGAGTGATGTGTGTGAACATGTTTTATAATCTTCTGTGAGCTGTGGGGTTACGTTCCTATTAAAAAGAAAAGAGGAAAAATGGTTTAAACTTCATCTGTGGAAAGAATGTCAGAAATAGTTGAGAAACTGAATAATTACAGTCTTTTTGTGGGTCAGTGAAAGCAAAGGATTGCTATGCAGTTGGCTTTGCAATTAAAAAGTCACAGGATGGTTGAGGCTGGCAGGGACCTGTGCAGGTGGTAGGTAGCTACAGCCAGTTGCCCAGGACCATGTCCAGATGGCTTTTGCATGTCTCCACAGATGGGGACTCCACAATCTTCCTGAGCAAGCTTGGTCACCCTCATGGTAAAATGAGGCATAGTGCATGGTATTTCAGCACATTGGCCACCGGTTTCTGCTTGCTTCTGTTGCAGCCTGGGAAGTTTGTGGGGGTGTGTGGTGTTGGGACAGAATGTGTTGAGTGCAGGGGAGCCTGGGCTGCAGCTGAACCCCATGGCTCGGGCTTGGCAGTGCTTGGCTGCAACTTGGGAGAGTTGGGCTTGGCATAAGATGGCAAAAATTATCTCTTCAGTGGTGTGCAGGGAGTCTTGCTGCCTGGTGGCTGGGTCTGGGCCACTCTGATTTGCTTTTGAGGCTGTGCTTATACCTGAGCCTTCAGCCAACTCTGCTGTCTTTTGCTTCCCTTCCATTGACAGTGTGCCTATTCCCAGCTGGGGGTCACTTTGCCACTGGAATCTTGGACTCATTTATCAGCATAACATCAGGCTAATTACACCTTTGAAGTGTTCAGCTTCAGTAGTGCTGCAGCATCAGGTGCTTCCCACAAAACTCCTTGTTAGTGGCAAACCCTGGGGAAAAGAGGCCTAGAGGTTTCTTGTGGCTGTGTGCCTAATGTGTCCCCATCCTGAGGACAAAGAGGATGCCAGTGCATGTAGGAGGTCACCTAAGCCCCCATAGAGACATTTGGGTTGGCAGATTTGCTTCCTGGTGGCTTCATGTGCATCCCTCACACATGGAAAATAAGCAAAGCCTAAGACTACACTCAGCCTCGCATTGGTCTCTAGTGTTTCCTCCTGTCTTCCATCCATGGAGAGCAGTAGCCCTTGTTCGTTGCCCTGGATGCATTTTGCTTTTCCTCTAAGCCATGTTCTTTTAATCCTGTTTTTGTTGCTGATAAGTGATGGGAATAGCAGCAGTGAGATGATACCTCCCAGTGCACACTCCCACTGTCCACAGACAGATCCCATATAGCCCTTGTGCCAGTGATGGGTATTTTCTCATTAAAAATAGACCACAGACAATGGCACTTCTTAAGGACTGTGATTTATCATTTAATAACAAGTGGTTACACATTTCCTTCAGAAAACTTTCTGAAAGTGTTATTTTTCTTTTCCCTCTTGCTTCCCATTTTTTAATTTCCTTCAAAACCCTTCATTACCCATCAGAGCCACTGTGTCTGTTAAATGAAGTGTTCCCTTTTCAAGTGGAAATTATATTTATGATTTAAAGTTAATGAAAATAACAACTCTTAACCCGTTGGGCATGAGCTTTTCTTTCTAAGTGCCTGGAGCCCTGAAATCTTAGCTCAGCCTCAGGAAATAGCAACAGAGAGCTGGGTAGGTAAGACTTGAAAAACTGTGATGCTGATCCTAAATGGAGAATGGATGATTTGCTTGAGCTGACTTCAAAGAAAATGTCAAGAAATTTTAGAACTCATATTGTCTTGAGTTGCCAGCCCTTAGCTGTGATACCTCCAAGTTCTCCTGAAGGATGGAGAGCCTGCAGAACTGCTAGGCAGTCTCATACCAGGTCTGGTATTATAGTGACTTAAGTTTAGAAAGGTGTAGAGTAGTTCTTGAGGAAATCCCAACAGCTCAGTAAACAAACTTGGGAAATGTGTTGAAGATGAAATCATTGTAAGTTGGTATTTAAGAAGCTAAAAGAAATAGTTCTGTGTTGGATCGGAAGTCATTTGCAGGGTCAGTAGCAGATCATATGGTAGATTGCAGATGATACAGGAGATGAAATGCAAACAGAGACATTGCAGGTACTTCAGGTCATAACATCTTCCCTTACAGTTGCCTTAATGAGCTGCAAGGGTAGTTTAAAGATATGAAAAATAAATTCAATAAAGACAAGTGCAAAGCAGCACTCTTGGAAAATGGATGCACGTACCCAAAATGAGCAGTAACTCTCAAAATGAGCAGGTTAACTACAGAAAGGAATCTGTGAGCTGCAGTGAATCACAGGCTTGTTGTGAATTGCAGTCAGATGCTGTTAGAAGACAGGTAGATCTTGAATAGCCCAGACAAAAATGGCAAAGGTAATAATTTGTCCTATAAAAACCCTGTTTGAAACACAGCATCCAGTCTCAGCCCCTCTATTTTAAATATGAAAGCAGGCAGCTTGGGAAGATGAAACTTCTGTTTGGGAAAATTTACTTACAAGGAATAGCTGGAAGATTTGCATACGTTAAACCCGGGGAAAAAAGCCCCAAACCAACAGCCCACAGGTGTCAGGCTGTGGTTTGATGGTATGCTGTCTTCAGCAGTAGTTTTGGGGCTAAGTATCTCTGCTCTCCTGGTATTGACTGTGCTGCAGCTCATTGTGTGGTCAATTGTGTAGTCACAACTTGTGTCCACACTGTGAGCTGGGACAAGGAATTTCATTCAGTATAGAAAAAAGCTGAAGTGTCTCCAAATTTATTTCAAAGTATGGCCATGCAGACAGCAGATGTTATGCAGGAGGAAGGAGGGCAAGGAGAAGAACTGGAGACTGTGAGCACCTGCTAGAGCTGAGACTTGAAGGAAACACAGCAGATTTGAGACATGCAGGAAGGTGGTGTGAGGAGCCCACAATGTCTCTCCATGTCTGAAGACAGGACTAGACAAAAATTGCATTACAGGAATTCCTTTTCTGGGCACGATCTTCCCGTGCATCGTCTCTGTCACGCCTGGTATCAGCGGGGTAGGCTGGCATTTCTCAGTGTGGGTTCCAGCTCCTGGTGGTGGTGGTGAAGGAGAATGAGTGAGGCTGGAGCTGACCCAAAAAGCATTAGAAACCTCTTTGTTAGCAGCACAGCAGCCCTTCCTGGGTGGTGGGGCAAGCGATACTCATTGCTGGGAACTGCAGCAGAGTCCTGCTTGCTCTTGGCAGGGCTGTGCCGGTGTTGCCTTGGAGAGCAGCACAAAGACAAGCCAAGAGAGGGTTCAGGGCTTGGTGGCTGCTTGACTTCCCTCCTGGCCCAGCATTTCTGCAGTCCTTGCATCCAGATTTTGGCATGGCTTCTGCCCCTGTCAGTCCTGCTGAGGCTGAGTGTCTCAACGCCTCCTGATGTTCTAAATCCAAATTCCTGTCATTACTGCTTTGCACTTGGCTTTTTGGCTTTTGGAAGTAGTTTGGTTGACCACAAATTGGTCACTCTCTGCTGTGATGTAAGCTGATGATCTCCTCTGCTGTGGGTGCTAAACCAAATATCCCTGCAACTGCTGGGATGTTACCAGGCTGGTGTTTGCAGCTGATGGGAATGTGCTGGAGCTGTGCAAGCCTTGGTGATTCAAGCTGATACTTAGGTTTATGATGAAATGCTAAATGCCTGGTCTGTTCTGTCCAACCAGCTCTACCCCTAGGGAAAAAAAGGGGGTTTACTGCAAGAAGAAAGGATATTCCGGTATTGGTTGGTTGATAATGAGAACACAGAGCATCAAAGCTGAAACAGTATGTGCTGGGTTTTGAAATCACTGGAGGATATAGAAGTGCCTTGAAGAGGAAGATCACAGATAGGCAGACCTACAGGATATGCTTGGCTGATTTTTTGTAGGCTGCAGAGCTTTCCCCTGTGGTTTGCAGGGTTCCCTTGCCTTGCTGCATCTCTGTACAGCTCAAAGCACAGCATCTTTGTCCATGATCTTGGAGGATATAGATGTGAGCCTTGCTAGGAAGATCTAGGCTTCAGTTCCAGTCTTGTTGATGCTAAAATACCCTAAGGAAGAAAAAAAAGGCAGTTTGCTATGTTTGCTTGTGACATGTTTGACATTTTGTCACTAAATCTGGCTTGTGCTGATCTTGGTTCCTTAAAGAATAAAAGAAGCATGGTAATTTGTCTTAAGATGGATACAGAGAAAGTGAAGAAGAGAACAAGTTGTTTACTAATCATTGCCTTTTTCAGACTGAAAGGCTGGGGCTTACTCTGGGAAGAAGTCAAATCCCCAGACAGTTAGTTCCATATAACATCACCAGATGAAGGGGTGGCCACCACATGAAGCTGACTGATGGCAGGGCTGGTGTGGCAGGACTGCTGAGAGTGGAGCTGCTGAGCTCTTCAGTAGGGCCAGCAGAGTTGTAGTGGCATCTCAGGGATGTGTCTTTGGACACACAGAAAACCCATCTTTGGTGGTTTGGGTGACGCTGAAGGCTTCAAACTGCATTCCTGAAACACCAGGGTGCTGTACGGGTGACTCAACAGCATCAGCTCTAAACGAGGAAGTGCAGAGTCTAGCAACTGCTGGACTTCAGAGGACAGGTTAAAAGGACTGCAAAGACATTGGCACAAAGGATTTTTAAAATATTTTTAAGGAAGACAAACTAATAACAACTAACTTTCTCTAGAAATCCCCTTTCAAGGAACAGATCTATTATGTTAATGACAGTGGTGAATATAATTATGTGTAAGGATGAAATCTTGGCTTTGGTGACTTCACAGGACTTGTATTTCATGCAAAGAGGTGTTCTTGGAAGGCAATCTGGAAGTATAGTCATGGCAAGAGGATGTAGGGCTGAGCAGGACTTATCTGACAGCCACAGGAAATGTTTAATGTTGTTTTTACCTTGATGTATTTGTTCCAGGGCTGTTGGTACTGCAGGGCATTCTGAGCAGGTGGACACCAAACAGCATTTGTGACCAGGTAGGCCACCCATCTTCTGGTCAGTTTTCCTGTAAGAGCATCTCTCAGGCAGGATCAGCACCTCTCCTGGATGGTACCCACAGGGAGCTGTGTGGCACCTTCCTGGGGTGGGTGCTGGTGTGTCAGGACTGCCAGAGCTTTGCTTTCACCTGCTCATCTCCCCACACGCTTGCTCAGGGTGCTGAAAGCAGAGAACCTCAACAGCCACGGAATGCTGACAGAGCACACACACCTCTCCACCCCAGCTCTTTTTCCCCATCATTGTTCCCAGTTTTCTGTTCACCTCCCTCCAGCAATGTGGCTGGGGGCTGCTGTGACCGCAGTGAAGCCTCGCTGGCATCTTCCTCCTCCTCTCTTCTGCCTCTCCTTCCCTCTCCAGCTGCTGGGTTGCTCTAAGCAACTTTGGCTCCTGTCCCAAGAACAATCTCTCAACACACAAAAACCAGGAAGGCTAAAATAACACTTTAAAATTGTTAAATAAATAGTGATGGAGCTCTGCTTAAATGGGAAATGCAGCGTAATTTGTTAAAGGCTTTTTGTGCTCCCTTGGACAGGGATTGGCCGTGTGTGTGTGTGTGTGTGTGTGTGTGTGTGTGTGTGTGTGTGTGTGTGTGTGAAGCATTTCTTGTAGCTTCTAAGCTGCATCTCGTGGCCCCAAGTGGGCAGAGAGGGTTATGTGAGTCTGAGTTACTAAACACTTACAGTAAAAGTGTAGTCATCCTGAACCTCAGCCAAAGAGCTGGAGGTTTTGTAAGGCTTTTTTTTTTTTTTTTTATGTTTTCCCTTCTTGCCCTGCAGGATACTGCTGCGTCACTTGCATTCTTCACCCCAGCCCAGCAGTAACTCTTTCCAGACTACCAGCAGCAGTCCAGGCCCTTACATCCTGCTCCATCCCCTCTCCAAGGGCTTTGTGCATAGGGCAAGTGCATCCGTCCCCTCTCCCTCAGCAGAGGAGCTGCTGCCAGCTCAGACAGAGGTTCCCATCTTTCTGAAACATGAAAAACACTCATTTCTCTCTCACACTTTTTCAAAACTGGAGCAAAAATAGAATAGCAGTTACTGCCATATGAGAGAGTGAGAATGGGAGGCTCTGGATAAGCATTTGTAAAATATCCAGGGGAAATGGATGCCGGCAAAGGCTCTGCTGAGTGGGAGCGGGTGTACCAAAATGTATGTGTCAGGATGAGAAATGTATTTCTTGGGAAGGACATGGAGAACTGGCTGCTTCCCAGCACACAGCTCCTCCTGGGGCTCTTCCTGTGGGAGCTCTCTGCATTTCTTTTTTTTTAACACATGGACTATCTCCCCAGCCCACTCTTCTGAGTAGAAACTAATCTGTGTTTTGAGAGAGTTGTTTCTTATTAACTCTCTGAATGGGGAAAAATAACCTCCTCTCCCTGTAGTGGGAATTTCACAAGTCAAAATTTTACATTCCCTTCTCCAAACTCCAAAGTCATTCCTGGAAGGATGAGCTGTGGGTCAGAGAGGGGCTGTGCCCTCCTGCCACACCTGCTGTGAGAGCTGCCAGGTCTGGCTGTCAGTCTGAATGCATGATGAGAGCAGAGTAAAACTGCAGTCATGGCCTGAGCAGGGATACCCAAAATTAGCATCAAAAGGAAAGGAGGGAGTTGTCCAAATACAGCCTGCAAACCTTTAATTCTAACAGTAATACCCCGAGCTAGGTAATCTCCAGCATCAGTGTTGCTGCAGTAATGGAAGCAGCTGATTCTGTGGGAAGATGAAGGTTTGATGGAAGGTATAATAATCTATCTTAGATGTTTAAATTTTCCTTTTTCATCCCAAACATAAGAAGCAGAATTTCCTCCACTTTGAACGGGTCTTTTTATGTTCTCTTTTTACAATTGGGTAGAACAAAATCATGTTTCTTCAGTATATAAAATGAATCTGGCAGTCTGGTGTTGTACTTTAGCCTCCCAAAGAAGCAAGCAAGCATAAAGCAAGAAGATACACTGCCTACTAAAATGTCCTACTTATTAAAAAATCCACAATAAAATCCTCTTTGAACATCCTGTTTCAACTCTGCAATAAAACTCACTGGTCAATTAACGGTGGATCTCCTGTTCCCATGGAGAAAGGCAGTTGCAGACTTAAGAGGTTGCTGTGGGAAAGGGGGAAAAAAATAAAATTAAAAAGATCCAGTCTTGGTCTTGCAAACAAAGGTTGCCTTGGATTGCAGTCACATGTTGCAGTTCAGCTGATCTTGCTCATGCCAAAAGGGGAAAGATTTCTAGTGCTTGCCTGAGCCCCACTGAACTGGTTTAGGGAATTAATTAGAAGAAAATTACTCACCTTTTGTGTTTTTTCCTATCTAGTTTCCTCTTAGATTCAACTACCCTGCCTTAGCTCACTAGGTCAGGGGGTCAGGGGCAGCTGGGACAGGATACTTGGCCATTGTGTGAATTTAACAGTGATTTAAAATTACACCACTGACAAATGTCTTCTGGCTTTTCCTAGCTGGGGAAGAAGAAGTCTTTAAGTACCCAAATCTGGGATACCACTGAGCTTTGTACATCCTACCCCTGGTGGCTGAGTTGCATCAGCAATATCAGGGCAGAAGCCCCTGAAAGAACATTCTGGGGCCAATTGCATCCCCAGGCACATCAGATGAACTGATAAGCTGGTGTTGGTAAAAACCTCACCATGCATATGTCTGCATTCAGTAAATAGTTTTGGTCTGGTCAAGCTCCTTCCCTAGGGTGCACCACTCTGTGCTAGGGGGAAATGTCCAGAAGACCCTCATATGGCTCATGTGGACATCATGTGAAATGACACAGAATCCACTGGTTTGGCTTCACAGGGTTGATAGTGAGGTGTGCATTACATGGCTTTTTGGGGCAAAGCCAGCATAACAGGTTTATCTCTCCTCCTGGGTGGTTTAAGGCCTTAGGGCTCATTTCTGATCTTTATAAGGTGTATCAGGCCCCTGGGTTTCAGAGGGTCAGAGGATACTTTGACTGAAGGGTGTGATCTCATCAGAGCCAAGTATTGAAAAACTTGCCAGGATTTTGTCACTTTGCCCATATGTGTTCTGTGTCTGGCTGTGTCTACAGAGCTGCTGGGCTGGCAGTTGCCAGGAGCTCCACTGCCCAGCTCAGTCCAGGCTTTTGCTTCCTTGGTACCATGCCATGTACCTTTATTGTGGTGAAAAAAAAAAATCTAGTGCTTGTTAGATCCCCAGACCTGTTCATTTTTAATAGGTTGGTGTTTTGTTGTTTTTTTTTTTCTAACCCTGAGACATTATGGATTAGGGCTGCTGAATAAAAATAAAAGTGAAAAATCAAGCATGTTTATAAATTTTGATTTTACAGTGAAAAGGCATATCTCTTCTTCTTGGCTGAGGTGGTATGAAATGCTTGCCCCATCCCAAGTTTCCTGTGCTCCCTGGTGGCTTCGAGGTCCTTGTTTGCAGCACCCCATGGAAAAGATAAAAAGCTTTGGTGTGTGTTCCCTTCGGGGCAATGTGGATTTCTCCTCAAAAACCTCAGTTCTGGCGACTGGTTTTATAAATGCCTAAAAAATGAGGCTTGTGCCTTATCTCTTGAGAGATCGTTGATGGATCCATTTCTCAGAAAGATATTTTATTCAGTCCTTTAATGCCACGCCACTCCCTTCATTCAGATGCCTGGAGTCTTTTATCACGGCTCCTCTTACTCATTGCTTAGCCAGGTTGGGCATATTTAGTTCTTTTAATCTTTCCTGCACCTCAGCTGTCTTTAATCATCCTTCTTGATGTCAGAACGTTTGATGCCCACTTCTGCCGAGAACAAGCCTAGGTTGGTTCTTTTTTTTTTTTTTTTTTTTTTTTTTTGTGTGCGTGTGAATTGCTTGGGAAATGTCTCCGGCCGCTTGCCCAGGCTCATGGCTGGATTCCTCAAAAGCTCCCTCGAATGTCTCAGTGGATACTGAGGAAAATTTCTGGCTCACCATGTACACCACTGGACTTGGCACCCTCTGGGATTAGTTAAAATGTTTATTTGTTGGGTGTGGGCAGCAGCACATTTGGCCTCCCCCCCCCCCAGATGTTGCATGGATTGTGTTTCCAGGGGCAGATTTCTCTGGGCATCTGGAGAAGGGTGCAGGTGCTGATGGTGTTTATAGAGAACAGGTCCAGAAAGGTTACTGTAACCTTTGTTTCCTTCCTGTACCTGCCAGCAACAAGGAGAGAGAGGTTTAATTGTTCCTATGATCTCAAAAGCAAAGCCTGATGGTAACTTTGTAGGTGCCTGTGCTTCAGGTCAGGGCAATGCTTCTGTGGAATCGTGACCCCTTCTTGCTGCAGGTATTGGTGCTGTCCTTCCTGAGCAGTTAATCTGTTTTGCACCCAAAAATAGTCATTCAGAGCTTCCTAAATGAGTTTGAAGGTGAGGATTGCTGCTAGCTGGTACCAGGATGAGCACTGCATTCCTTCAGGGCAGGGTCTTCAGACTCACTGTCTGAAGCTGATGTGTGGAGGTGTCCAGAATTCTGTCCATATACCTCCTGGATACCTGCTATTTCCGTGGGAGCTGTTTCCTAAAGCCTGATTCAATCATTTTCTTCAAATAGGCAGGCTTAGATGCTGACTGGAAGGGGTTAAGGCACTGATCTCCAGGTTTGCTGGGTCTAGGCCATGGCTGTGCAGCCAGGGGTGGCTTCCCTGACATGGACTTTGAATTACAGAGCACTTGGCAGGAGTTAAAGAAGGCCAGAAGCTGCCTCTCCCTCCCCCACCTCCCATTAGGAGGGAATGCTTCTCATACTCTCCCAAATTTAGCAGTGCAAATGTGGCTGGGTTTAAGTAGGCTGAGCTATGAGGAGATTTTGATGGTGATAAAGGTCCCCTTCCCTCCTCTGCCTCACACTTACACTGCCTGTGTGATAGAAAGCTGTTTGATATATGGCTGTGTGAATTGTTGGTTGTGCCAACAAGGGCTTTGTGGCCTGAGATGGAGAGGATGGGGACCTGGATGGTGGGATAAAAGTCTGTGAGGACCACCACCCAGCAGAGCTCTGGGAACCTGAACATGCTGCTGCCTGATGTCCATGTGGCTGTCCTGTTTGACTCTTGGGCAGTATTGAGAGGGCTCAGCAATGTCTGGAGGTCACCATGAGGAACAGCCACATCCTCTCCATGGTGACACTGGGATGCTCTGGGTCATGGAGCTGCTTCCATTCCTTTTCCTCACAGCCCTGGGCCACCCAGGCTCCCTGTCACTCCTGTCTGTATTTCCTCCTGTTACTCCTTAGGAGTGTTTGAGGGATTGCTCTGGAGCTGGCAGTGGACATCTCAGGAGGACCTTGACAGGCATTTTCATGCCACTGGGTCACTGTGGGAGTCCAGCATGGGACAGGCTGTAGGGCTCCATCACTGATGCCTGAACTTTGCTGGCTGCAGAGGAATATGCTGCTGCTTCAGCCATGTCCCTTCACCAATTTATATATTTATACATATGTATGTATATATGTATATATTTAAATAAGTAATATGCATTAAATAGATATATAAATATTATAAATATTTAAATGTATACATAAGCTGCTATTTATATAAACTATAATTTATATATAACTGGTTTCCACTGCAGCCTTATGTTGAAAAATTAAGGCAATTGAAGGTTTTTGGTTGGAGGGAGGGGACAAGATTGAGCTTGCTGACATTTCTTTTGTGGCAATGTTATACAGGTCTCGATTGACTGCAGAAAGGAGAAGGGAGGAGCGTGTCAAAGGGAGGACAGATCCTGCCAGGGTTTCCTGGCAAATGAGGTGAGTGGTGATGTCTTTCAGCACTCATAAGCCTGGAGATAGAAGCCCTCTGGGTCTTCCCTGCACCCTTTGTGTGAGACCTCTCCTGTTGATCCTCCAGATTTCCTTTTGGTACAGGTTTCACTGTGTTTGCCTCTCCAGGCCTGATGGGAGGATTGTAGACTGCTGTTGTGCTTGGGAGTCTCAGAAGGGCTGGAGACTCTCTGGAATATGTTGGGGTTTGTGCATCACACAGGACTTGTTTTGGGCTGTATTTGGGCTTCCCAGCAGGGGACTTTACTCATCTGGGTTTAGAGAACTCTGCTGCAATTACCTGCTACTGATCCAGCCCCCCCCCCACCCCCCCCACCCCCCAGCCTCCTTTTACAGTCACTGGAGGGAAATGGGTATTTTTAGGAAGTGCCTGACCCTGACCTGCTGAAGGAGGCATCTGAATGGATTGAATCATTCCCTACAATACCTGTTTCTCTGCATTGTCAGCACAGCCGGGGCAGCTTGTTTGGTTGTAGGGTCTGCAAGGCATGTGTAATGTCTGTACCCTGCGTAGGAGGGCCAGAGTTCAGGGTGCTTGCTTGTGGCTTGGGGTGTCCAAAGCCACTGCATGAAAGCTTGGCCTCTCCTAAGCTGCCCTTAAATTTTCTTCAATGTTTGGACACAGCTTAAATCTGTGAGCCACTTGTCTGAGCCTGCTCTCAGCAGTTATACACCCTGACTGGCAGCATATGTGCATTCCTGAAGGATAGGGTATGATTGCTGAGGAGGTTTCAGTCCAACTGGGTCATCTCACACTGGTTGTTGCAGCCCCAGTGAGAATCACCAAGAGATTCCAGCCTCAGGAGTTTATTCCAGCTGCACTAAGGCCTAGTGAGGCTGCTTGGGCTGCCCTGTAACCTCCTGGGAACCAGCCCTGGAGCTGCTCTGCTCTTTGGCTTTCTCAGTGATGTGGCTTGTGGCTTTTCAGCCACAGGAAGGTTTGGAACAATGCTTCCCATCTCTCCATGGGAACCTGACACCTGTAGAGGGAGCATCCACATCCTGGTACCTTGGCTAAGGTGCAGAATCCCCCAGGAGTGGTTCTGTGAAGAACTGGGGCCTGCATGTCAGCTCTCCGTTGATTAGAATCTCCATCCAGAGCTTTTGTGCACATCCCTGCATCTCTCAGCCAGGGGAAATCCTGCACAGACATCTGCCTGACTTTGCTAGGCCACCCCCTCTGCTTTCCCTCCTAGTTCTTGGAGGTGGAGATGTGTTCTGCTAGTGTTTGCAGAGTGCTCAGCCTGGGCTGGCTCATCCCTACTGCAGTGAGGATAAATATTGACACTGGTTGAAATTTAGATGTACAAGGTGTTGTACCTAAGCAGAGGTAACTCTGGAAGATTTTTGGTGTGTTTATGCTTCTGCTGATGCCCTCAACATGTTTGTTCTCTGAGGACAGTCTGTTCAGAAATTAGGATTGATGATGATGGTCCGTTATCAAGATTGTCACCTCTAAGTCAAAGAACAAATATAATTTGCTCTAGTATGTCACTCTTGTTTAGTTGTAATTGGGCAAAGGAAATGTGTCTGTGTGTGTGTGTTATTCTTCATTTATTTAATGTTTTCTCTGCAATTTACTGTTAGCTTTTCTGTATTGCTGATAATTGGGGTGTTTTCATTGCCACCCTGAAGAGAGGAATCTCTCCTTTTTATAGCACGGGAAACTGTCACAGTGAAATGATGGAGTGGTTATGGTGTGGTTACTGCTGCCCTTTGCCTGAGCCTGACACATCTCTCTCCTGCCTTCTGTCTGTCTGTCTGTCTGCCTTGGGGACCAGAAGATGTTGCAGGGTTTCACAGTGCCCTTGTATTTGATGCTTGCTTCTCCCACTGATCTCTTTGCTCTGAACTGTGCCTCGATTCTCCATCCAGAGAGCAGGAATAAGCTGATTCTTTGGAGTTGGGAGAATTGGTGTTAAGGATGAGCAATTCAAGCGGAGATGCAAGGGCTGTGTCTAAGAGGGGGGATGCTTTTTGCAGTATCAGTGATTCGAGGAAACAGCCTCATTTTTACTCGGCTGCTGGACATCTCTCTGGGTTTCTCACAATTAAGTTCACTCCATCTGGCTTTCTTTCTCTGTCACTCCATTTTTTTTGAAGCATTTTTGTGCTGGGCTGACACTGTGGATATCAGCAAGGATATTCAGGGCTCATGAAATGCAAAGCCAGGAAGCTTTCTCTGCTTTTCTCTGCTTTCTTTGAGTTTAGGATTTCCTTGAGCTGGGATGCTTTGGGATTCTGGGACATGGTAAGCAGGAGAATGTTGTCATCTCCATCTTGACCAATATGAAATGAGCAGCCTGCCTGAAGTGAGGAGGGTTTTGCAAGCCTCAGTGACACCATTTAAGTACTCGGAAGGGGTGTGAATTGGGGGTGGGTGGAGAAGGAGGTTTCTTGTGTGCTTCCCGGCAGCTAAAAGCAGGTGTTCAGTCAACTGAGAGTTACCCTAAAGGCAGAGAATAAGGATGCAAATGATCTGTGAAACATAAAAGGAACCATCTGAATGCCCCTTTTCTTGGTTTACCTCCACCCTGGGTAGTTTGCATGACACAGGTTGATCAACCCTGAGAAAAAGCAGTTCTGTCCAACTGGAGAAGATAACTTTGTCAAACCTAACGACCTTGCAAAGAGGCGAAAAAAGCAAAGCCCAGAGGCCAGGACACAGACGGAAAAGTGTGGGCTGTGGCCGTGCTCTCTTGGTGGGGATGTGGGGCCCTGGTTGGCACCTGTGGGGTCCTTGCTTCCCCCAGCTTTCACGGCAGCCCAGCTGAGTCAGTGGCGGTCCCAGAACGGGTCTGTGATTGCATCTTCAGCCCTCCTTGATGAGTCAGTGTGGGGAACACTGGGTGAGCAGAGCCCACCCAGCTCCTGCCCCAACAGGCAGCACATGGGACTGGCTGCTTTACACCCACCTGGAGCGGCTTCTAGGCCGAGCTTTGCCTCATCTCTGATGCAGCAGCAATGCACGAATCCAAGGGGCTGCTGCAGCTCCAGGGCTGCCTGCTCAGGTGGGGACAATGCCTTAGCTCGAAACTGGTGTGGATTTAGGATCCTCCTTGGCCAGCCTGGAGATGCTGAGTGCAGGGTGGAGCAGTGCTCAGCTGTTGCTCTGCTCATCCTCCTCAGTCGAATTCTACACCCAGCCTGCATTTGCACCACATCCTAAATGAACTTTTAACAGAGTTTATTTCTGTGCTGTGATTTGGACCTGCACATGTGTCTCTTGGGTGTTGTCAGCTCAGCTGTAGCTGCAGCTGGCTGGTCTTCCCCCACCTCTCACCTGTGCTCTCCTGTCATGTGGGTGACCTCTTCATTTCATTGATAGTTTCGCTAATTTTCCCAGTGTTAATGAGTTCTTCCCCAGCTACCATCCCCCCCCCCCCCCCCCCCCCCCCCCACTTCCCCAAAGCCAAGACGTTGACTCTTGCACTGTGAGGGTTAATTGCTTATTTATTTTGTGGACTGCACCTCCCTCTTTCTGATTTCACTTGATATGTGCAGGATGTGGCGATAAAAATCTGTTTGAGCTGTCTCCTGTTTCAGACATTTTTGCTTCTTTAAAGAAGCTTCATGGGACAATGAGTGTGTACAGGGCTGCTTGGATAGGAAGGTGGAGAGGGAGCAGCAGGCTCGACCCTGTGGTCTCTGCATGTTCCATCCTTGCAGCCAGGTGCTTGAACAAAGGTTTTGAGGTGTTCTGTCCTCACAGAGCCACTGTTATAAATCTGGGGGAAAATTGTGACATTGTTCAGTCTGCTCTCCCTTCAGCTCCTTGCAGACTTCTCTTCAAGATCCAGCTGCTTTCCATCAGCAGCTCCCGGGGTTGTCTGGGCCAGCCGGCAGCTTGCCACGTTCAGTGGTGACACGTCTGTGTCTGGAGAGAGCACAGCATCCCTGTGGATCTGTGCAGTCTCCTTTGCAGACTGCCTGGTGTGTATGGCTCTGTGGCCCCTTCCAGCCTTACCCATTCTGTCATTCTGTGCCTTTCTCTGTGTTCATGGAGGCCATCCAGTTGCAGCCTGCATATATTTAGCTGAACCAGGTGTTTTCTGCCTTTTTTTTTAGGTTTTGCATCAGTGGTTTGTTTGGTTCTGCTGTTTCCTCTTAAAGTTAATGTGGTTTACTCGCATAAGTTAACAGTGTCTATGGGTGGTTTACTCACATGCATGAAAAAGCTGGTCTCAGAGGTGGTTTTTATTGTCTGTATTTTTATCTTGAGTGTCTGATCTGCAGCATGTCCTGCAGAGATGGCTCCTTTAGGGGGATGTTGCTGGTGTTTGGATGCTTTTCCGTAATAAATTTGAGCCATTTGAAGAAAACTGTGTTCATTTTATGAATTATGAAGTTGTGTATTGAAAACCAATATGGAGTAAAGGGGGCTGATGTCAAGAAGGGTTAGTTATGAAAACTGGGGTGTATTCTGCTAACATCTCAGTGCCCCAGGGGTAATGCCTCTGAGCTGTAACCCTGAGTCATAACTGCCCGCCCCAGTGCAACTTCCAATCGAGGCAGTGTCACATTAGAGAAGCTGGCATGGAAACTGGAGCCTAGAGGCTTGAGGGGCCTCAGTGATGGGGCTGCTGGGTACATGATGCTGATATACCCCCGTGGAAAGGGGGATTAAAAATTGGGCAGGAAAACACAGGGTCCGAGCTGCCAAATGGCTGCATGTGTTGCATTTCCTTTTTTTTTTTTTTTTTTTTTAATTCTTTCTCTTTTGTTTGTCTGTTTGCCTGGATTTGGATTCCTCCCAAAAAGAGTACCTGAGAGGTCTCTAATAGCAATAAAGGGAGCTCATCTGAGGAGGAAAGGGGTTACCCTTATTGCATCAAGCAGACAGACTGGGAGCTGCTGACTTGGGATGAGATGGGTGGTGGTTTTCCATCTTGTCTTTCCGCATGGTCGTGACAGGGAGAGATGATGTTCGTTCTAATTGGGAATGTGTAGGGACATGCCAGGAATACATCCTTGCTGGATTGCATTCTTCTGTGGGAAGGCATCAGCTATACATTGTGATGGGGATTAGACCTTACTGTATAGATAGTGCTTTGCAAATATATTTTCCTGGGAAGTTTTCCTAACTGGGCATAGTCTCAAAGAGCGTGAATTGGATGGTTCTGACTTTTGTATGTTATTCCCATGCCATGGTGTTTTGAAAGAACATCTGAGGCTGCAGCCCTTTCCATGTGCTCTGCTGTGATGGTCCCACTGGTGTGGGCAGGGCTGCTGGGCAGTTGGGCAGAAAGGGCATTTCTTGTGTTTGATTGCTGGCAAATCCCATACCATGTAGGTTATCCATGGAGAGATGTCGCAATGATGAAGGAAAATGGAGAGTCTTGTTGAATTAAATTTTCATATTTCTTTAACAGTTGTGCTAAAAAACAAAGCCCTCAAAAAAGCTTGACACTTCTTGGGATTAATTTTTGTGTGTTTTCTGAGAGCACAGATAAAGGCTATAAAAGGAGTTTCATTTTCCAAAAGGGAGAAGAGCTCAAGCCTGAGTGTGAACTGCCCTGCAGCCTACATCCCAAGTGACCTTGGGCAGGTCAGACAGCTGGACTAGAAATATCCAAAAGTGTGACTGGGCATCCAAAATGCTGACCCACTTGGACATGTTGTACCAGCATTACTGTGCCAGTCTCAACTGCTGTTTGGGGAACTTCATGGCTCTTGAATGCTGTGGTTTGGAGTCAGGTGAGGTTGGGTGTGAAATAAAAAAAAATGGTTTTTCAGTGTAAACACCACTTAATTCTGTGGGAAGAGCGGGAACAAATAATGCTTTGGACCAGGATCCTCTATGGATCATGAAAATTTTCTGAACATTTGTCTTATGTTAGATGACCAATTTCCAGACAGCTAAAATTAGGGAGAGAGCAGTAGTAGTTGTAGTTTCTTGATATTTCTGTTGCTTGTGTGTAAAATGAATTCAGTATTAAGTCCTTGTTTCCCTGAAACAGAGAATAAATATAAAACTTGGAGCTGTTTCCTGGCTACAGCAGCAAATGAATGCCTGTGTTTGGGATAACAGGCTGATGTTGGCCATGGGTGGCATCTTTGAAACTGCCAGCATGCTGAGAGTTAATGAATGTGCTTGTATTTCTCTTGATGAGCTGGAGTGTTAAGGCTTTGAAATCAATTTTACGGCTGCACACCACCACAAACCTTTTTATTTAAGGTGTTCATTTCATGAAGTTCAAATAGCACCCATGTTGGACTGAATTCCAAATCTCCAGGAGAGTTTTGGACAATTTTGCTTGAGGTTTCTCTTGTGGTTGTTTGCAGGAGAAAAAAAACAGGGTAAAGTAACAAAGGTCAGCACCTCACTTCAAGCTGCCAGTAGGACTCCTCCAGGGAGAGAGGGATTGAGTTACCCTCTGCCTGCAATTCATCCCTCATGCCTATAATCAAATAATCCAGTAAAACAGCGTCAAAAAGGATGGGAAAGTTTGGAAAAATTTTTGCTGTAAGTTGAGCTGGGCAAATGATGCTCAGAGCTGTGTTGGTGTCTTGGGCACAGATTTCTCCTCAGAAAGTGCTGCGGTGTTATTTTACCCAAGGTATTGCATTGAAGTCCTGATGTCCATAATGTGTGGAGCCGAATGGATGCATCTTCAAATCACCATACTTGCCCCCATCTTGGTAGTAAGTCTTAATTTTTGAGTGCTGTGATTCTGATTACATTTTGCACTTATTATTGATCAATATATGTAGTGCCTTCATTTGAATTTAATTAGTTCATGTTTAATATTATAGTAGGCTTTATTACAGATAAGTACTACCTTGCATTTATTAGTTTTTCCATTCTAGAGGATTTGTAAAGTCTTCCCAGGGTTGATTCCTAACCTGAGGATGCTCCTGACCCCTTCAATGCCCTTGGAAACATTATCTAATTGTGGTAAAAACTGTCCAGCCCATTTTCATTTATTTTCCATCTCCTTTTTCCTCCTTAACTTGATTGTTATGAAGTCATTCAGCTAACAACAGTATTATTTGGTTCCAATTTACATTATTGACATTTCAGCTTTCTCTGGGTTAAATGGCATCCTGGTATTCCCTGCCAACATTGCTTTTTGTCTCGTTAATGTTGGACTAACCTTCAAGGAATAGATTTAAAAAAAAATATTTCTGAGGTTTTGCTAATTTTTGCCATGTAAGGGCTGTGTGACTCTCAGAAAGTTGCAGTTCAGCAGCAGGCTGGACTAGACAGAGCACTGGTGCACTCTGTGATGCCAAGGAAATAATTTGCTGCAGTGCCCTACCACATGCAATCCTTGTTTTTCTTGGGATATCTCCCATGGACCTTCTGGCTGATTTTTCTCATTCTTCAATCTGATGTGATTGTCGTATGTTTTGGTATGTAGGGCTCCAAGCCAAGGATATCCAATATTTTTGAAATGTGTTCATTACTGTTTAAAATAGGCCTTTTTTCCATTCTCTTATAAGATTGTGCCACTTCTCTAATATGCTAATTTTACCTCTTCTTTGACATCCATACTCCTTGGTGTTATTTTGGTGTGTACTGTATATATATCTTATGTATAGCTCTGTGTGAGTATGCATTACTGTATATGATTTATATAAAGCTTGTCTGTGCTGTCAGAAGGAAATAACTCTCACTTTTGTGGTGGGATCTTGGCTTGGATCTGCTGTGTATAACCAGTCCATTGCCAGGTGTCTCTGTCTTGCTTCCCTTCATTCCCAAGCAAGGCCATTGCTCCAGCCAGGCAAGGGAAGACTCAAGCTATGGAGCACCACTGCAGGTGACTGCAGGTGAGGGATGTGGGGGCTTTGGAGCTGCTGGGTGGAGGTCTCCAGATCCCTGAGTTACACACATTCCTGTGTGCAAATGAGCACGAGTCCACAAATGTGGTCAAGGTGTACATGGAGAAAATGGCTTTTAAAATGGGGATAAAACTGCCCTGAAATAGAGAGGGAGACATATTGGACCATGACTGGAGTATCACAGGTATGGATGAAGGCTGGACACAGCAGCCAGGGCAGAGGTGGAACGTGTGTGTGGGTGGAGAAGATCAGTGTGAGAAACTGCACTGGATGGCAAACTTGAAAGGAAAGTTCTGATTTAGATGGGAAGATCATTAATTGGGCAAATTGATTCCCCTGTAGTTTTTTGAACACCTACCTTACTTAGCTATTTTGCTTTCCTAATGTACCTACTTGGGTCACATGCATGGACCCAAAAACTGGGTAGAAGGACTGTGACAGTGCCAATATGTTTGGGGACAGGAAAGGAGCCAGAGTTAACTGTGGCATCCAGTCATGGAGGAAGAATGAATCTTTGTGGTCAACTCTGACTTGAGGGAACCAGTGGAGCAACGTGACGATTTAATGTTGTTCATGTCTTTTGGTTCTGCTTAGAAGAGGGTGATCTCTATTGCCTGGACATTCATGGTCTTTGTTATATGATGGCATCTCTTTTAGGCCTCTACATTGTCATGATGGTGTCTACCAAGGGGATGGAGACCTGGCTCATTGTGGCTTTGTCAGTTTTACGTATTTGCCCAGCTGAATTGTGATGGTCTTTGCTGTAGGCAGGTAAAGGTTTCCAAGAAGCTGTGGAGTTCCTGGACTGATGACCTGAAAACAGAGACATAAAATATGTGAGGTGAAAAGTGGGAGGATGGGTTGTTCCTTTGGGACAGTTGGGTGTTTATTAGGAGGAGGATGTGAGGCTGAAGTGATTGCAGGTAAGTTCACTGTGTACCTTGGCTGCCAGTTTCTAGGCTGTCAGCTGAGGCAGGTGTTATGCCAAAGCAGGATATTGCCACCTCCAGCAAGGGTCTCGATGGGTCTGGCATGACAGGGAAGGCTCTAAACTGGATTTCTGCTCAGTATTACACCAGATTTCTGGGCTGAAGGGACAGCTCTTGGTCTAAGGAGCACCAGGCTTGTCACCAAAAGGGCTGTGCCTGATTAGTGCTGATGGAGCTGTTATTGGTGATGGTATCACAAATACTGATCCTTTCCTACAAAGGAGGACATCTTACAGCGTGATAGAGGCCAGAAAGATGTTAAACTGTTGGACCTGTTTTGTCACTAAATGTGAAACCATCAGTCAGCTAGAGCTCTGAAGATGGAAAACTTTCATAGGGTGAAGTTACTGAAGGAGGGGAGACACTCAACATGATTAGCTTCATTCACTGGAGCCTTAGGAAGTTGAGGATGGGTTGGTGACTGTATGGGTGTGAGCAAGCCTCCTGAATTGGTTTTCTTTATGTCAGCCAAAGGGGGATTTTCCAAGATTGGTCCTGATGTTCTCCAAGCGAAGCAGGCTGAATGTTGTTGTGTCTGACTCTGCAGGAAAGCTGACACAGTGGCAGTAGCACTCAAAATTGTGTATTATTCCCTTCACAGCCAAAACTAGAACAAGAAAAATATCTTATGTCAACCTGGCCTTTGAAATACAAATGAGTGAGCTCAAGCTCACTTGTAAATGTCACTGTGTGCTTTGTGCTCTCGCTCCCTAATGTGGTTGCTTCGCTTTCCCAGGTAACACATTTTCAGGCTTTTGCTTCAAGTGATGCTTTGACAAAGGGAGAGGAGAAGAGAGTCACTGTGCTTTGTGTTGAGTCCTTCAGGGCTGTTTTCCCACTGAGAAGCTGCACTGACCCTGAGCCAACTCAAACCCATCAGCACAGGCACTGTGCTCCCATGAAAGCCAAGCTGCAGCCTCAGGTTCTTCTGCTGTCAGACTTGGGGGCATGGTGTATGAAGGGGCACTGTGCAACTCCGACAGCCTTGGCTTTCTTTATGTGCTGTAAGTCTTTCTTAGGCATTTTTGTGTCCCTCTGTCAGGGAGTCTGTGCTTACTTGCTGAAACTCATTCATCTTGTTTTAAGGGATGAGTTGTCCTGTACTGGACCACCAGCAAACAGCTGTGCCTGGCCAAGCCTGCTGCAGGTCTGAGGGAGCAGAGGGGCAAGCACTGATCTCTTCTCTCTGGTGAGCAGTGATAGCACTTGAGAGAATGGCATGAAGCTGAGTCGGGACTGGAGGGGTATAGGTTGGTTATGAGGGAAAAGCTCTTCATACAGAGGGTGTTTTGGTACTGGAATAGGCTCCCCCAGGATGTGGTCACAGCTCAAAGCCTACCAGAGTTCAGGAAGTGTTTGGAGAATGCTCTCAGGCATATGGAGGGACCCCTGGAGTTGTGCTGTGCAGGGTCAGGAGCTGGACTCAATGATCTCTGTGAGTCCCCCTCAGCTCAGGACAGTTAATGATTCTGTATTTCTATGGCAAAGCATTGCACCTGTGCAGTCATCTTTAGGGTCCTCTCTACTGCCTTTTGCAGGATGCACTTCTGGGATTTACACTAACTCCTGCAGCTTCTTCGTGAACTTCTTCCCCTCCAAATTGAATCACAAGGCATGTAGAGAGCCACGACTGCAACAGGATATGTTGCGTTGGTAGAGAAGCCCAATGTGGAAATGAACTGTGCTATTTTGGGTTATACCACGATGGGCTGACTGGGGTTTGGTGATGTTTCTGTCCTGTCTGGGATTAACCTGATAGGGACAGTTAGACAGAAAATAACATTCAAAGCTTCAGAATTGCATTTTGGAGTGCTAGAAGATGCTCATTCTCAAAACCTAATTGTTTTAAACCAATTTGCTGATTAGTTCAAGCCAACTTTGAGACTCCTGTCTGAGTAAGAGGCATTTCTGTGGAGTTAATCAGAAAGAACTGCAGTTTCTTTTACCATGAGCAAAAATGTCAGACTGAGGACAATGTGTAACAGCAATGACTGGATTTGTTGTCTTAGCCAGAAATATGCAGCCAGTAAAAAATAAAATCATGTGGAAATACCTCACAGGCCTCTGAATCAGTGCTGACAATTCCTCTGAGCTTTATTGCAGTTGATGAATAAAGTTGTTGAGAGGAGTAGCAGGAGATTCTCTCATCTACCAGCACTGGTGAGGGTCTTCTTCACAGGCTGCAGGTGGATCTCTGTTCCCCTGTGATCCTCCATGGGCTGCAGGGGCACAGCTGCCTCACCTTGGGCTGCACCACAGGCTGCAGGTGCCTGAAGCACCTCCTGCTGCTCCTCCACTGACTCCACACGGAGTTCATCACTAATCCAACTATGTGAGTTTGGCATGACATTGGGGTTCTATATGGCGTGGAGGAGGCCGCTACAGTGTAATACCCCTAGTTTGCAGGGAATCTACCCTTGCCCACACCTCTGCTTTTACCATTTTAGTTAAAAACATAAACAGCCTGGTGCTGTGTAAGGCTGCTGGGCTGTTGCTCATTCCCCACGATGCTCAGCCACACAGCGTATGCACAGGGTCTGAGTTCTGCCTGAGTTCCTCCCCATGCATGACTGTGATTTAGAAATATGTAGTGGGAGACTTCCCAGACTGAAAAGGGCTTAATCTTCCCTGGATGAGCTCAGCTTTTTTTTACAACACTCCATTTACACCAGTTGATGTCTTTCCAAGAGTCTGAAATCAAGATAGTGACCCACAGCTGGAGCATTTGCCAGAGCTCCCTGGGCAAAGTGCTGAGTGTGCTGCTCTCTGGGCAGGAGGCTGCCAAGAGGTTTGCCCACAAACCTGGTATTTAGTGTGGTAAAACAGGGGTTTATAAAAAGTTTTAGAGGTGGCAAGGCTGTGCCAGTGTGCTTAGATGTATTCATGAAAAAGGGTTGTTGTTTGAAGGAAGTTACTGAAATGGTACCCATGGCCCCATACAAAAAGCTGGTACAATCAGGGAAGATCTATCTTCTCTCCATTTCTCCTTCTGTTTCCTGCCCATCTCTTTTGATAATTTTGAGTCTTTCTGCTTTGTGCTTATTTCACTTTTTGTTTGCTTACAAACCTCCAAGGTGTGCTGGTAACTTCACTGAGTTTTAGTGCTTTTGCCTTTGCTGTGGTGAGCGGTGCATGCTGGTTGGATCACTGCTGTTACTTTGGGTTTTCCCAAGTCTTCCCACAGGCTGCTTTTGGTTTCAAAGGTACTTGTTGAAAAAAGGAAGATTTCCACAAAAAAGCCTCTCACACCTCTGATGCATTCAAGCACGACTCCTGTTGAGCATCTGCACTGGATGTACTTGGCAATTAAAAGCTGATTAAAGGGGTAGGAGTACTGATTTCAGCTATTTTTATGGCACATATGTCACTTTGATACTATTGCAGTGGGATGTCCAGCAGATTACTGGGTGATGGGTGCAGGGACTTGGGGGCATACCTGTGAGCCCCAAAGTATTGCTGCCTGTCTGTCAGAGCACTGCAGTGCTGAGCATTGGAGTGGCAGCCCCTTGGGGCCATCAGCAGCAGAGGCTGGGAGTTTGGTGAAACTCTGCAGGAGCAGCATCTGCTTCATGTGATTGAACCCTCTCCTTTGGAAACTGGCAATAGGTCCGGATTTCCCACTTGCTGTACCTTTCGTCTGTGCAAGCTCTCCCCGCTCCTCCTCCTAGATTGCTTTCCATTTCCCAGCACTGCAGCTGACACTGATCTGGGTAGGAGCATCATGGCCTTCTGTGCAGCACATCAGCCTGGTTCTGCATGCTGACTTCCCTCAGTGGGATAGGGACAGCAGTGGTGATAGATACCTGCTCTCACTCAGAAATACCCCTCTCAGTGCAATCCTGCTGTATGGGGTGTGTTTCCCACCCTGCATGGAGACAGCCAGAAGAGTCCTCTGAAACCTAAGCATCACCTTGTACAGGTGGAACCTCTTTTGGGTATGAATCAGGAGGCAGCGTCCCTAATTTGGACTGACATTGCAGTGTTGGAGCCACAGCTCAAATCTGTCAGAGCCTTTTCTGGCAAATCACTTCAAGAAGGGTGAAGAGAAAGCCCAGCACTGGACACAGACAGGTTGCAAGGTAGGAGTTACCAGCTACAGGTACCTCCAGGAGCAGCCAGAGCTTCATGGTACCATAGCCAGTGCCCAGGCCAAGAGCAACATTCATGTCTGTTCATTTACTTTGATTTGTCACCTGAGTGTTTTGTGCAATTTTCAAAGCATTGTGTGCATATCCACATTCTCTTCTCCTGGTATAAACAGGTGTCCTCCTTTCCCTTAGATGGTTTCTTCACACAGGGGTAGGGACTGGCAAAATATTTGTTCAGAGATAAAATGAATGTGTTTATCTGATCAGGAAACCCAGGTATGGGCAATACCCGAGTAACGTTTTTGTTTGTTTGAAGCAGCTTGGAATTTTTAGGAAAATCAGAGGAATTTCCCTTAGGTGCCAACCAAGCTGATAAATGCCAAGCTAATCCAAAACAGAGCACAGCACTGTTCTCTCCAGCTGCCAAGTTTGTGTTTGCTTTGGGATTTTAATTAGAGGCAGTTCCCCAAAACAAAATGTTTTATTTGTCCATCTTCCTTTCTCTTTCTTCCTCCTCTTCCTTGTCCACTCCTCCCTTCTGCTGCTGTTGGCTGTGTGCTTAGCTGTGCTGGGCTTTGCTGGGCTGTCACCAGTCCTGCCACCATGGGGATGGCACTGCTCTTTTCTCCAGCTCTCCTCAGCCCCTGCACTTGCTCCAGCACTGATCCACCCACAGCTCACTGTGCTGGTAGGAATTCAGCATGTGTCTGTACTGAGGGAGCTTCCTGCTGGTCAGTGAAGTGCGTCAGCAGCTGGAGAGGTTTGGTGAGCACCAGGACCAGCAGTGGCTTTAGGAAGTGAGAAAGGTTACTTAGTCTTTTTCAGTGATGAAGTGTTCGAGTTGCACACATTGTGAAGTTTTCAACCCAGTCCATCTCACCCATCAAAGTTGCATCCACATCACTTAGAGAGATGAAAAGGTTTTGTGTATTTTTTCCCCTCTCCAAATAGGATTTTTCCTCTCTCCAACTGCTTTGAGAGTCCCGAAAGCGCCAAGGTATAGAAAGATGGTCATTGATTTTTTCCCCCTCTATCTTCAAAGTAACCCAAGTCCTCTGCAGATAATCCTGGCATATGGTAAAATTTTATTTCAATAGAAGGGGAGAGCTTGGTAGACCATCAGCTCCTTTCATTTCAGTGTAGCACTGTTTTGTCACCCTCACAGATGTAGAAATATGCTTTGTTCTCCTGTTCACTGGTGCATCCAAGCTAAATGTGATTGAGCCTGGTGGCTGCTTGGATGGTTTCCAGGTGCCATTTGTACATGAGGACTCTGGTGATGCAGGGAATAGTTGTTTTCTCACTGTGGCTTTTAATGATCATTCAGAGTATTAAAGCATTTCTGTGTACATTCATGTTTATCTTTGTATTGGCTAAATTTCAATTCACTTTCTTCCTTCTGAACACTTTCATTTTTGTTGAATAAACTCTTCCTCACAAACCATACTAGTGAGGTCCCTGATGTTGTGAGGGGTTTGGGTGATTGGGTTTTTAACAGCTCTTTCCACCCTATTGTGGATTTCCTTTCATTATGCACGCTCTAACTGGTTTTCCAAGCCTTTCTCACCTTGTGAGTTTCTAAATGTGTTGTTTTTTTTTGTTTGTTTGTTTTTTGTTGTAATGAAGATGTAGGATCCTTTCAAATAAATTGAAGCCTTCTGACAATAGAGTTGCATTTTTTATGTTATTTTCCACAGACACATACAATATGGAACATTGTTCCCCAAGGACCAGATGGCTTGAAATCCATCATTCAACCAGGGTAGAGTAGCACACTTGTTCTCTTAAATCTGTTCTTTCTAATAGTTACCAGTTACGGTTATTAGGAATTTTCTATGCTGTTGGTGATTTATAACCCTTTCATTCTCATATAACTGTTGTGGACAGCAAAATCAAAGGTCTTGTTGGTGTTTGCCCAGGGCACCCACTTTGGTCATATGAGCTTGGGCAGAGTGCTGTACTAATGTGGCTCTGTGGCTTTTGTCTTAACCTGGATTGAGTCCCAGTCAGCTTTAGGCACAAGCAGAGCAAGCCCAGGTCTGTCTGCACATGTCTGGGTGGACACATCCCACTTGGGTCATGTGAAATCCCAGCTCATCAGAGCCTTGGAGGGACCTTCTCGCCCTTGGCTGTGCCTGTGAACTGTGTAGCACTGGATATACAAAGTAATCACAGGGAGCCTGAAAACGCCTGTGATGTGAAATTGTAACATTAATAAAAACAAAGGAATTGTTTGTGTTCAACCAAGCAGAGTCTTGCCTGTTTCTCAGACAACAGTTTCCAGCCTTGCAGTCCTTGGGGAAACCCTGATCAAGAGCGCTGTTGCTGACCTGCAGCACAGGTGACTAAAGGTGGCAGGCACAAGCTCTTGCCCAAGAAACTTTTTCATGTGCACGTGTGCAAAATGTCTGAGGTGAGCATGGGAAGTGCTTCCTAGCAGGGAAGGCAGGGCCTGTGTTGCTCAGTGCAGATGCTGTGGTGTCTCTCTGTATGGGGCGAATCAATCCCGAATCTGCAGAGAGGCAGCCCAAGAGATGCAGCCCAGCCCCAGTGAGAAGCACTGAAGGAGGTAGGCGAGCTCTCCCTGTGTGTCTGAAGTCTGTAAAGTCTGTGATTTATGCCTGGCTTCTGTCACTGAAGCGTTAGTTCAGGTCAAGTTCATCTAATGGATGAGAGCAAACCCATCCCTGCTGTGTGAGCATCTCTGTCTGGGCTGCAGAGCACACGTCCCATGTGGCTGCTGGATTCTCATCAGAGTGTCCTGCTTGGGCCTGCTGGGTCCTGCTTGGGGCTGCTGGCACTGGTGGCCGAGCAGGGCAGGCTCAGCCCTGCCCACAGCATGGCCAGCACTGGAGCCTGGTGGAAGAACTTTCCTTGCAAGTCTCTCCTGGGCAGTGCAGGGAAAGTCGCCTCCATGTGGGTTTGCTTTTTCCTCCTGTGTCTTGCAGTTTGGTAGAAGCTGTGTGTCAGAGCTGCCCAGGGTGTGAAATGTGATCTTCACAGGTTGTCTTCCTGGCCGGTTGGGCATCTCCTTGACGGGACAGCAGAGATGCCAGTGCACATGTGGATGTTGGAGCTACTGGCAGAATCTGGACCAGAACACTCTGAGGTCCTTGCTCAAGGCTGCTTCTGCTCCTGGGGCCAAACAGTAGCAAGGGATGCTGGTGTTGGTCACCTTTAGATGACAAACATGGAGGGATGGGAAAGATTCAGGGACCCAGACCAGCTCACCCAGTCTCAAAGTGACCCTGATGAGGACAGGCTGAGAGAGCTGGGGTTGTTCAGCATAGAGAAGAGAAGGCTCCTGGGAAACCTTTTTTGTAGCCTTTTAGTACTTAAAGAGAGTTTATAAGAAAGATGGGGACAGACTTTTTAGCAGGGCCTGTAATGATAAAGGGTAATGGCTTTAAACTAAAGAGGGTAAATTCAGACTAAATAAAAGGAAGACAGTTTTTTACAATGTGTGTGGTGAAATGATGGAACAGGTTGCCCAGAGTAGATGGAGTAGATGCCCAATCCCAAGGTTGTTGTAAGTAGATGCAACAACAGGACACTGGGTCTTGGTGCACTGTGAAGTGTCCTCAGGTAACTTGTGCCTCCCTGACATTATGCAAGTGAACTTCTTGGTCATGTTGTCTGCTGTTAGCCTGGGGATCATACCTAGTATCTCTTGATCTTGATGGGTCTTTAAAAGTGTTATTTTCCACTGTGATAGTAGGAGCACTAACCATGCCCCTGGTCTATTGTCCTTAGTACAAATGTTGAATCAAAGGCTGTCCACCCCCCAGGGAGCTCGTGGTCTGGATCAATGACAGGAGGTTGTGATTGGTACATGCATATATATAAAATAAAAACGCCAGGACACTATTGATCATCTTGACAGATGTGTCTCAGAACACCAGCAGCCTCACAGTTATTGAGTGTTCTTGTAAATATCACACAAAGAAGAGTTTTGATGAAGTCACTGAGGTAGTTTGGCAGACATTTGAGATGAATTTCTGCCAGACAAGGGGCAGGAAGGGAAAACATGTCAGTCAATATCAAAAGCATTTTCCATTGACTGGCCCAGGAGAACAAGTTCCTGAGTAATAGTCAACAATATAAGAGTCAGCAGCAGATAGTGGGTACTGTAGGGCATGGGGTAAGCATTGAGAGTTACAGAGCTCTTGTGTGATGAGACAGGGAAAGGGGCTATCCTTGGGAAGATGAGGTGGGATAGAAGCCATGACCCATGTGGTAGTACTCTTGCTGGTCAGGAGAAGTTAAAAGTGTCTCAGGGAAGGGTATTGGCTGTGATGTGAGAAAGCAAGAGCTTCAATGACAATGGCAGATTTGGATGCTGGATGAAAGAGCATTCAAAAGATGTCCTGAGACTTAATTTCAAACAGAAGGAGACCAGTCTGGAGTAGAGTCTGCATGGAGGAGGGCACAGACCATCATAACAATACAAATTTCTGGTGTAGGTGAAAGGGAGGTAGAGAAGGATGGGAGCATAGGTTGAACCACAGGGCCCATGGGGAGGGAAATCTGAAGTTGAACTGGAGGATGATGAAGAGTAAGGAAGGGAGAGATGAGAGATAGTGCTGACAGAGGCAGGTTGGAGAAGTCAAGGCCAAGCAGAGGGACATATGGATTTTGACCTTTGGCTAAGGAGCCACTACTTTTTTCAGTAGAATCATGAATAGGTAATATTATTGCTTCCAGACCCAGACAGGATCCTCTGCAGATAAACCAGTGCAGACAGGGAAAACCTTTGCATGTAACATCATTCTGGGGTGCATCAAACACAGATGGGCAAAAACCAGATGGGCAAAAGTGGTGATTATCCTACTCTGGCCCGCATTGGGGTGTGTGGCTTCACCTGGACCTCTGTGTGCAGTTCTAGGCCCCACCAGTTTAGAAGGTTGTGAAAGTCCTTGAATGTATCCCAAGGAGGGCAGCCAAGTTGGTGGAATTGCTGAAAGTCATGTCATGTGAGGAGTGTCTGAGGGCTCTGGGCTTGTCTGGTTTGGAGAAGAGGAGGTTGAGGGGTGACTTCATTGTTCTCTAACAGCTTCCTGAGGAGGGGAAGGGGAGAAGGCAATGCTGAGCTCCTCTCCCTGGGATCCAGTAGCAGGATGTGTGGGAATGGTCCAAAGCTCATCAAGGAAGGCTCAGACTGGACATCATAAATCATTTCTTTGCCAGTAGAGTAGTCAGACACTGAAACAGGCTTCCTAAAGAGGTAGTCAGTGAGCCTGCCAGTGTTTAAGAGGCATTTGGATAGTGCCTTTGATTATATTCTTTAACTGTTGGTCACTCCTGAATCAGTCAGGCATTTGGACTACTGGTTGTTGCAGGTCCCTTCCAACTGAAATTATTTATTCTATTTTATTCTATTTTATTCCATTCCATTCAATTCAATTCAATTCAATTCTAATCCTGTCCTGTCCAGTGCTATGCTATCCTATCCTGCTCTGTCACCAGAAATGGCTCTGTGTGTGTGCTCTGGTCAGGGACCCCTGCTGCACTCCTGCCTGGGAAGGGATCTGCCTGGCTCCAGTGCTTTCTGTCCCATCTCTCTGCTTGTGATGGGGATGCTGTTCCCATAAAACAGGCATATGCTGATGTCTCTGCCTGGCTACACAAGCCAGCTCTGGAAAACCTCAGCTCCTAGATTACCAGCATAGCAGGGCTCTCTGTCTGCAAAGGTGTAAGATTACAAAACACACACTCAAAAGCTTAACCAAAACCACCTCATTTTTAGCAGTTTGTGAGGGTTTATTCATTACACTTCAGCAGAGGAATGCAGGAATGTGAGCAGCATTAAACCTATTCATTTGGCAGCGAGGCATCTCCTCTCCCCTGCTCCAGCCTGCTTGGCTTTAATGATAATTGCACCTCTTGAGTTGTTGAGTTGGCTCTCTGCCACAGGGCCCTCCCCACACAGATGTGTGTGGCACAGTGCTGGGAAGGAAGGCTGGAGCCTTTGGGAAAGCTCAGATGGATGCTTTGGAGCGGGGCCGTGCTTCCCTTCCCGCTGGGATGCGCTCCACCACTGCTCTGCATCCTGCCCTGCATCCCAGCCTGCATCCCAGCCTGCATCCCATCCTGCTCACACCTCCTCCCAGACTCCTCTGCTCTGGGCAGCTGCCTGATTCAAAAAAAGGCTTTGCTTTCTCCCTGACAAGGCCTAAGCCCTGCAAATGACTTAGGCTGAGGTTTGAATGGTCCTACCTTTCCAAAGAGCCTGTTCTGCATGTCCTGGGCCACCCTGCCTTTCTGGGACTGCCCCAGTGCCAGCATGGGCAGAGACTCATGGATGTGCTTCTGCTCCTGACTCTAAGCAGGGAAGAGAGCAACAGTCACTCCCCCACTCTTAACATATCCTGCTGGGGAATTCATGTTGTTGTCGTCATGATTATTATTATTTCTTTAATGACTCTGATTAACCATCCCCAAACACACCTAACAGTACCCTAGCATCTAAAATTTACCTATTGATTTTAAAAGCCTTGTCACTTTAAAAATGGGAAATAATAATAAAAAAATAAAAAAGCAGCAGTAATATTTGTTGGCTTGTTAAGAATTTGAAAGATGCAATAAAATCGGATTTTGGGTTTATTCGTGTTGCCCATTCCCAGAGGAGGAATGTGGTGCTCTGCATAACCTGGCTGCTTGCAGCAGCTGCTGCTGTCACTGCAGTTTCACAGAAAGGGCCTGGGAAGCTGAGGGAACTGGTAGCACTGGATCCCTAATGAGGAGACAAGTACTGTGTGAGCTGTGGATGCACAGGCTGGGCAGCTGGAGAATTAGTCAGCAGAAGTGAGCACCATGGCTACAATAGCCCTGTTGACCTATTAGAAGCTGGTACATTTGAATTTGAGGCACAGAGACATGGAGGAGGTTTTATTGAAAGTAGCTTCAAGGTCTCTGTTTAAAGGACGCTGTTTTGAAGGGTCTGTAATGAGAATGAACCAGCCTAATTCAGTTAATTAGCTGGGGCCCAGCCATCAGCTGGGCATCCCAAGGTTTCACCTGCTGCACAGGGCTGAAGAGGAGACAGCCTGTTCCTAGATGCTGAGATGAAACTAATTGTGTTTCAGCAGCTGGGATGAATTTGGACAGAGTCTATTATTGCACTTGTGCTTGAAACATTAATTAAACCCTCTCTTGGCAGGACTGAGCAATGGAAAGTTAAGTGGTAAAGAGGTTTTTTTTAGCCCCCTGGTCCCATGTTTGGGATCCTCAGGTGCAGTGCTTTGATACCCAACTCCTGGATATTGGTCAAGTCACTAAACTGCTTCATGCCCATGCTCCACAGCTGTACAGCAAGAGCTAGGGCAGAGGTGGTCTTCCATGCTCTGGATCAGCCTCAGTTTTGAAACTCACTTCTGGGTATCATCAGTAGATATACTGACAGTTCCTGTCCAGTTTCCTCTTGGTTAAGTTGGAGCTCTGTGAAGGTGTGACTCTTGAACACATAATCCTCAATGGCTAGATGATAATCCCTTAATTGTTCATTTGTACAGTAATTTTAGCATTTACAAGAAGGCCAAATGAATTAATCTGAGGAAGATGAGAGGATGGGATGGACAAGATGGGTCCACTAGAGCAAGTGAAGGAATTAAAGAACAACAAATAAGTCTGTGGCAAGGTGAGAGACTTTTCTGTCTGCATTCTCCACTTAACACATTCACTGCCCTGAGCTGAGAAGAGGCAGCTCCTTGTACTACTTGATAGTACACTGCAGAATATATATAGCAAATAGAAATACTTAGTATTATCTTCTGTCTTAGTGATCCTCCAGTCAGGGTGGACTGCTGACTATGGTGTGTCCTCCATGGTCACCTGTACAAGTGATTCAAGAAGTCAAGCACCATTAGAGCCATAGCCCCTGGCAATGTGTCTGCTGCTGCTGGAGGGATCCAACTTTGCAACCTTTGGGCAACTCTTAAGGTCATGTTTGCTTTAACAGGGACTCTGTATGGCAAGGTCCACACACTGGTAGCTCCTGGTTCACTGAAATGCCCTCTCCCAGTCACCTTAATGTGTAGTTGTATAACTCAGACCTTGGACACAGGGGGTTTGGGATAGTAAGCACAGAACAAAAATCCTTGGTGATTTTTTGGTGTTTTGTTTTGCTTGTAAACACCTGCAAGTATCTATGTTATTCATTAATGGAGAAACTGAGCCACATGTGCTACCTGCCCTGACAGCCCTTGCTCCCTGCAGGAGGTCTGCACTTCTGAGCTTTAAACACAGAAAATTTATAGTGAGGAAAGCAACAAACAAGCATGAAACAAAAGAAAAAAGTGATGCCTTTCCGATTAGCCCCTTAGCAGGGACAGTGCCCAGTGCTTTCCAGCACCTGTAAAGGTGGGGCACACCCTATCCTGGGAAATGGCTGTGCCATGGAACAGCCCTGCCCTGCCCTCCTGCCGGTAACTCATACCCTGCAGCGAGACAGCGCAGAGGGATGGATAGACTTGTGCTCAACCAGTCCTGCTTTCTCCTCGCCCAACGGGTTGTTGGGCAACTTCAGGATTGCTCAACCCAGTGGAAGTTTCTCCATCGGGATGATGGGTGCTAACAGCACTTAAGTAGTTGTTAAGTGCTTTGGGATCTGCGGTAGCAAATCAAAAGATACGGAGAAGAGGTGGGGGAGAGGATACAAGTGTCAGGAATTTAATTGGGAAATCCTTCTCATTATATCACCTTTGTATTTATTCTGAACCTACTGCTACTGTTGGCTTTCTAGAGCTAGGTGAAGACTGCGGTGAATCCAAGACCCTGAGCCTTGCTGCTGCCGCTGGGTTATGCTTGACATCATTACCGTGCTAACAGCAGCGGTAAGGCTGATAAAAAATATTTGTGTCTTCTGGAGCATAACCTCTTTGGGATGAGAAGAGGTCCTGGCACTGCACTCTGCCCAGATTTAGCTACAGATAATGGAGTTTTTCCTACCGACATCTTGGGACGATGGGCGGTTGTACGACACGGTCCTTTCGTGGTGTCCTTGCAGTGCCAGCTCTTCTCCGCGGTCTGTCCTGTCCGATGGCGGGTGCTTGGCTGCCATGTAGGGCTCAGGCTGTGCCAGCCATGTGCTGCCCAGTCAGGCAGGGCACAGCTGGTGACTTGCTCTGCGGTTGCTGCAACCCTCTCCCAGGATCTCTGGCTGAGCTCAGCTCTGCATGTATGCACATGCAGGGGAGCATCGCGAGAGCCGGCGGTCCTTCCTCCTCCTCCTCCCTGGTGCCGGAGCTCGCTGACGAGCCAGCATCAAAGCAAAATTTCCCACTGGTGTCTCTTTTCTCAGAGGCTGCCTGTCTCCATCGCTGGCTTTCAGTGGCATTGAAGCCTGCCTGGGAATGGGCGCCACTCCCACATAGCTCCTGGGTCGACTCTCATTAGGAAGGGCGTATTCCTTGGAGAGCGTGAGCTGTGCCTCTCGTTTTGTTTCTCCACGTAGGAGCTGGGCTGCAAAGCCAGGACACAGAGCTGTGTTTCTTCCCCAGGGCTCGTTCTCACTGGTGCTGGCTGTGGCTGGCAGCCCTATCAGTCGTGGCGTCGCGATTAATGCTGGCACAGTGGCAGTGCCTGGGTGGCCGAGCCCTTCCTGCGTGTGTTGGGCTGCTCTGCTGGACCCTGGGCAGGTGTCCCACTAGAGCCATGCCCTGTTTTGGGATGGGGATCTCATCCCATGCCCTGAGTTTCCCCATGGACTCTGGTGGTAAAAGGCATCTTCAGGGAAAATGTTGCAGTCCCCAGCTCTGTGCTGCTGTTCCCCAGGGTTCTTCCAGAGCTGCTGGCCCTGGTGTAGCTCAAAACCCCAAACTGAGTACTTTGCTAGTAAAAGAAGGGTAGCAATATGTGCCAGAGACAAGGAGTGAGTTGTTGTGCGCTCTCCAAACCAAGTGAAGAGATCTGACCTTCAGAATCTCCCAGAGTGCCATCTCCTCTATGGCACTACCTGGCGTTACTGCAGTTACTGGATAAAACACCTTTATGTGTTCAACAATGATCAACAATGATCTTGTCCCCACATCTTCCCACTGACTGTCATCATCATTTATACTTTGGCTTTATCAGGGTGCAGCAACTGATGTAGCTTGGGTGCTCACTGATCTCTTTGGAGGAGAAGAAGAAGGAGGAGGAGGAGGGCAGGAAGGAGTGGGTTGCCCAGAGAGGTGATAGATGTGCCATCCCTGGAAACATTAAAGATCATGTGGGACTGGGCTTTGAGCAACCTGCTCGAGTTGATGTCCCTGCTCACTTGAGGGGTTTGGAGTAGATGGTCTTTAAAGGTCTCTCACAACCCAAATTATTTGATGAGGGCAATCCCCAGCCTGGCTAACCCAGAGGGGCAGGTTGGATTCAGGGCATCCCCCGACCTTGTTGCAGAGCTGCAGGAGTGGAGAACAGAGGCTGAGCCAGCAACAAAGGGATAGTTGCATGCATTGAGGGGAGATCTGAGCACTCACATTGCTCAGCTACAAATTCCTCTCTAAATGGGTATCGCAGGACCTTTTTAAAGGCTAGTGCTAATTAATACAGACTCTACCTGTGCTTGCTCTTCAACAGCAGGATATGTCAGTCTGAAAGCAGGCTGGAGAGGCAAAACAAGTTTTGGGTTTTTTAAATCTTCCCACAAGACATGCCTTTCTGAGCACTGAAGGACATATTTGCATTTTTTGGGACATAGTGTGAATACTTTCGGCAAATACTGAAATAAATACACACATCCATCCCACATGAGTACATACAAAGCAGTAGAAGATAACTGCACTTGAAGGGCTCAGCATCTTGTTACTCCTGCATAGCTTGTTGGTCAGGGAATTTGTCATGTCCTTTGACAGTGTTTCAGCTCACCTGTATTGTCTCTGGTGTATACCAAGCTTCAGCTGTGGGCTTCTCTCTTCAGCACCTAGTCCAAAACAGCTTGCCTTGGGTTTGCAGTCAATGTTGCTAGCTGGTTCCTCTGGTGCTGCAGGACCACACAGTAAGCCAGTCACCTGAGAAATGGGATCACTTCAGCAAATTCAGTCCAGTTTTTTGATAGCACATAAAAATACAGCTAGTCACTAAAAACCAAAAAGCCCAAGGTGGCATTCGGTGGTTCATCCCTTCAGCAGCTGAGCAGTGTTACTGTAATATCTGTCTGTCCTTCTGCACTGCTACACCCAAAACCAACCTCAGGCTGCCGACAACAAAAGATGTTGCTGAACACACTCACAGCAGGGAACCCGTCCAACTGACATTTTTTCCCTCCCTTGGGTTGCTATTCTGTAGATTTGGTTGTCCAGTCCAGTTTGCAGTCTCGCATGGCAAACTGGCATGCACTGGCATGGCTGAGAGGGAGGAGCTAATAGGAACAATATCATGGGCTGGTCCCAGTGCCAGAAAGCTTGTGGGGGAGAGTCACCAGCCTAATCACATTGAAACCTTGGGAGTTGCTGCTGAACTGGGAACCTCCTTAGGCTTTGTGCCTGCCCTACTTCCCAGGGCAGTTTGGTTGATGGTGATAAATGGTAAAGTCTCAGTGCCCAGTTCCCTGCACACGCAGGTTGTTCCTTTGTGCTCTTGCTTTTAAAGTTATCAGCACAAAATGGTAGAGGTTGGGAGAGTGTTTGATAAATCTTTTCACATTCTCATCTTTTTCTGTATTTGCTTCCCATCCTGATGCTCTCTATTAGCATCAGTTCAGAGCAAGGCCAGCTCTGGTAGATGTGAGGCTGGGAGGAGCTGGGCGGAGTGCCAGGCTTGGGGCTGGATGCCACATGTATGTTTTTTTGTCCTTCTTGCCCCAGATAAGCCAAGATCCCCCTCCCAGGAGCCATGTTTCTGTTTGGCTTGTGTGGAGCTGGGTTTTGAACCTTCTGCTGACTGATCTCAGCAGTGAGTTGCTTACCAGCATCTTTGCTGCAGCATGAGGATGGAATTGATGTCCGTGCTCATTGCAGGGGCCTTGAACTATGTGACTTTAAAGCTCCCTTTCAACCCAAACCATTCTGTGATTCTATCACCCCCAGTTCTGTGGTCAAGCAGGTAAATATTTCTAACAGACCTGAGGGAACCCCTTTTGGAGCAGGGGAGAACAGGCACACCCTTCCTCTCTGCAGCCTTCTTCCAGCATGTAGTACTCCTGAGATTTGCTATTTCCCTGACTCAGTGTGCAGTAACACTAAATCCTCTCTTTCCTTTGATCCAGGGCTTTTAAAAGAGCAGCATGATGCTCCTGTGCCAGCCAAACAGCTTTGATTCTGCCATGCAATGTGGTGTGCATGTGTCCAGGTTGACAGGAGCTGTAAACACCCATTTCCTTGCAGAAGTTGAGAGTAAATTAAACCAAAGCTCACAATTGCATTTTGGTTTATTTATATATTTATTTATTTATTTTTCCTAATGGTCCATGTGTTTTTAGCACTTATTACTGGATGCAAGGGGATGCTGCATCAGTGTGTACCTGCAGCATCCCTTGTTAGCTCACAGCTCTCATCTCTTGTGCAAGAGAGGATGCTAAAAACAGCTGAGTCCCCAAAAGGTGTTTTCCTGCAAATCCTGGAGACAAATCACACTAATGGGAGGTGACTGGCTGCAGACTTGTGGCCAGAGGAAGATGGATGGTTTTGAGCAGGGGTGTTGTGACCTGAAACTTAAGCCTGTAGCTGGGTCACTGCTCCTCTTTCAAGTTGTTTTCACTGGGCTGGAAGCTTTCTTGTTATGCATGGAGTTGCATCCAGGGAGGATCTGAAAGGTCGCTTAACCCTTTGCCTTTGCCTCACAGGGAAAGCAGAAAAGAAATGATAATACAATAAATCCAAAGCAATCCAACCATCCTTCAAAAAAAAAAAGTCTGAAAGCTGAAAAAGTCCACAAAGGAGGATGCTGGGTTTATATTGCTTGTTCAGCAAACAGCCTGCATTGGGTTGAGGTTGCAGTGAAGGTTTATACAGAAATTCAATGCCACCTGGGATGTAACACAGGTAATAGCATTTTCCCCCCTCTTCTCCCTCCTCCTTCATCTTTGCTCTAATGCATTTGACTGAATTACAGTGCAAATCCATGGCTGTATAAATACCAAGTGGGGGAGAAAAAAATGCAGCAGAAGCCACAGGCATTGTTTAGGTGGTTCTTTGATGTATTTCACCCATGAATATAAACTGTTAGCCTTGTGGGATGGTTTTGGGCTAAAAGGGGCTTGAGACTGGTTTGTTGGGTGCCTTATAAAAACACTTCACAGACATTTCACTTCCCATCCTTTCTCTCTTGATGTGTGTGCCTTGCAAAAATGTACTTATACTCTCAGTTCCCAAGATTAAACCACTTTTACTGCACAAATACTGTTTGAGATCCACAATTTGTTCATATGTTGGGATGCCTTGAAGGATATAAGTCCAAGTTCTGGCACTGCCAGATCAAATTCTACATGAGCACCTTCGGTTTCACCAGGTTTGTTGGGAAACACTTGTTCCTCAGGGCAGATCCTACAGCCTAGGCTGGAGTCAGGAGTGGGACCGTGCTGGGAGTGGTGGGTCTGCAGTGATGAAGGAAAGGACAGGGGGGTTTGGCAGCTGGGCTTGTTTGTTTGTTTGGGAGTGCAGGGGGAGGACTAGTCTGTGATGCTTGGCATTAAATTTGGCCTGATACTTAAGTACCAGTTCCCAGGAAATTGCCATCAGAGTAATTAGCATGTGCTGACTTATTTGTACAGTGATAACAGCAGGAAAGTATTGAAGCAGGAAAAACAAACACATTATTCATTTGAACCTTCAATCCACAGCCTTTGCTTGACAGTTCACTCTTTGCAACTCTTTGCAATACACAGGTCTATTTTTAGGCTTCCAAGTCAGGAGAGCTTTTTTTTCATTTTTGTTTTGCATTTTGGTCTTTCTTTTGCTGACATAAATTGGAAATTAATCTGTGCTTAGAGATAAACAAACCCAATTTTAAAATAAACCTTTTGAATACCAAAGACTCTGTGAAAGTGCTGAAGCTTCAGTACAAGGCTCTTGAAACCTGTGCCCATGCAAATGGGATGAGCTGCAGATGGCAGCTAGGGTAGGCAAGAGGAGCTCTCTGTGCAGATGCAGCTCTGGGTAGTGGAATGTGATCCCTGTTTCTATCGGATGTATTTGCTGTGAGCATCTTCTTCAGCCCAGGTTTCCCTGCCTGGTGGTGAGTGCTGCTTAGCCAGCCAGGTTAGAGCTGTCCTTTGACAGGTGAGCACTGAGGAGCAGGTTTAGTAACTTGGGTAATAATTATTGTTAACGAGACTGTGGGAGTGTGGCACAGGGTCACAGGAGTTTGTGGTTGTGAGGTATCTGAGGAGGATATTTGGGGAAAGGCAGCCTTGTATGTGTGAGTATATGGAAGAGCTGGTAAGAGAGCAGAACATGTTTGGGGGTGGGGGGAAATGGGTGTGGAGAAATGTGTAGCTTCACCTTGGAATGGAAACAATGGGGATGAAAGTGTTTGCTCTGCCTTTCCTTTCCTCCCCTCTTCTGCTTACCAGCCACCCGCAGAAGCAATTCCCTGCCAGGCACTTGTGCTAAATCCTTTGAAAGCTCCTCTTCTCCTTTGGCTAATATAAATTCAGAAAAAAGGGTGGAGGCAGAAGACAGGCTGTCTGCAGGGGAAGAGAGGCTCCAGGGTTTCTCCTGGAGATGGATTTGTGAACAGCTGAGAAAATCAGGCAAAGCATCTCCCTCAGCCAGCAGCTATATCACAGGCACCCCTGGCCACAAATGCAGTGCAGATAAGTCAAAGTGCCCTTTTTAAATACCAAAGGCTTTTAAGTATTTGAACCAGCCATCAAAAAGGTGACTTACCATCTCCATATCTTGAGCTCTTTGCATGGAGCCTGCATGCCTCTCTGGAAGGTGGGGCTTAGGCAAACACTAGCAGTACTGCTCAAATCAAAGGTAGGAATGAAACTTGTGACCTCCCTTATGCAAGATTCAGACTGGGTGACCCAATGGCCCTAAAGTCTTTGGGAGTGATTGCTGTGCTTTGCAGCCCCAGAAGTTCGTCCCCATCCCTGGTTCCCTTTGTAGTTTCCAGCTACCAAGTGCAGGTTTAGGGTTGGTGGAGGTTGGTGGATTCTGACTGCAGCCTCCAGGTTTCTTAGGAAGCAGTACCAGCTCCTTGATTTTTGTGCCACAGGTTAGTTACCCTTTTAATCCTATGGCTGTCACAATGAGCCCCCCACGTTTTAAGCCCTAAAGGAAGAAGGGGCAGGAATGAGAGAAGGTATTGCAAATGCACAACCATGAACCAGTACCATGATGATGAAAACTTTGAACAAACCAGGCAGGAGCTGAAATTTGCTTTCTGTTTGAGGGAGGGCTTTCCAGCTCTTTGAGAGACTATATCCTGGGATATGCCTTTGAGGCTTAGAGGAACCCAGCAGATGTGAAGATCCTGGAATCAAGAAGCACAAAGGGAACCTGCAAGCATAATTATGATAAACATCAATGGGTGGTTTCAGAGTGTCAGTACTGGGAGCTTCAGTCCTTTGGCTCGAGTGCTTGTAGTCAGGAAAGTCTTGTGTGCCTTTCGTAGAGCCACAGACCAGCCCAGACTGGAAGGAATTGTCTGGTTCAGTCTTTTGTGGGAAAGGGAGCCAAGGTGATTGCAGCAACCTTGTCCAGTTGTGTCTTTGAGACCTCCAGTGATGGAGACTTTGCCATCTCCCTGGGGAGGTTATTCCAATGAGTGACTGTTCTCACTGTAAAATGCTTATTTCTTACGTTATGCTTTGTTTCTGGTCAGTGGGGGTATTTTTTTTTAATTCACTTTTGCCTGGATATGATTTTTCCTGTTGTTTTTAGCTGGGAAAAAACATCAGAGTGGGTTTCTTGGTTTAACAGCATTTTGTTTTGCTGCTTGTGGTATGGATCTGGCACTTTTGCTGCTCTTCAGAATCCACACGTGGGTAGTCATGGGATACAGAGGACCTTTGGATGGGGCAGGGATGCCTGGGGCTGTACAAGCCCGACCACTGATAGTGGGGCAGCTTGTTCTTCACACCACCAGCAGCTGAGCCTCTTGTTCTTTGTTCCTCATGGATTTCTAGGCTTTAAGGACATTGTGCTTGTTTAGTCTGACCTGCTGTATAACAGAGATTCCTTGAATTAATTTCTACTCTGCAGTCAGCAGTTGTGAATGCAACCAAGCATACATTTTTGGGGGAGCAAGAGAAGCAAGGTGGAAGCATCCCATCTTATTTTGAAAATTGCCAGTACTAGATCCTTGGCCATGCCAGTTGGAGGACTTTTCTCTCTGTTAATTACTTGAAGTGTAGAAAAATGGTGTCGTTGCTTCTGGTTTGTTTTCTGTTGCACTTCAACTTTCAACCTTTGGTCTCGTTATGCCTTTGTCTGGCAGGCTGAGAGCACTCTTCTGACAGGTACCTACAGGCTGCGAGGTGCCTTTTAACTTTCTCTTTGATTGACTTCCTTGAGCTCCATGCTACAAGCCCAGGTTTGTTCTTGTGGTTGTCCTCTGAACTCTCTCCAGTTTTTCCAGCAGTATTCTTGAAGTGTGGGTACAGGTATGAAACCTCACACTCCCATCAGCTGTGCCAGCCCAAGGCCTGCAGATAACAGGGCCTCTGCTGGTACGTGACATCCCTGGTCTGTGGAGCCAGGCACCATGGAGCTGCCTTGTGAGCTCACTTTGGGCTAATTATGCCTCTTAGCTCAGCCAGTCCTGTACGTCTTGTATTTTTAAAAAGTTTCCATGCACCCCTTTCTTTAATATGCCAAACATCTCTTTAATCTTTTTGATGTATTAGTATTTTTTTTTATTCTGAAAGGAGCTTTAGTCCAACCTTTCTTCCTGTACCAGCCGCACGTCAAAAATCTTTACAAAACTGGGAGCTGCTAGGAATGTGTTTTACAGAGCTGGAGGAAGGAAAGTAGTTCACAAGGGGGAAATAACACTGAGATCTCCAGTGGATGGTGGGACAGGACCGATGCCTACCACTGGCTCCAAAGTTCTGCAGGCTTTTTTGACCTCTTTGGATCTTCACAGATTGTTTTCTCCTGTGAAGATGGTTAACCTGCAAGCACTGTGCCAGTCAAACCTGTCATTGCTGGCTGTGGAGTGTAGCACCAAGCTTCTTGCCTGGGGGTCATGGACTGGCTGCTTCCATTGGGGTTTGGGTCAGTGCTGGTGAATTTCTAGATACTAGACACAGAGATTTAAGTGTATTTCCAACTGAAATGTTTTTATTATTGGTTCTATGTTGTTTTTTATGTGTAATGATTCAGAGGAAACAGAGGTGTTGATCTGATGGGGAACCTAGAAAGCTTTTTGGTAATATCATCCAGATGTTTCCTTAGCACATCTGCTTAAGCCACTGTTGAAGTCAATGCCTTCAGCAGTGCTGCTGCTGTGTTTTACTGCCTGCTGCTGTGTGTGATGCTAATTTATGAGTAATGCAGAAATGGAGGAGGGGGAAGTTTAGCAGTAAAAGCAAGGACAGCCAGCTGCCAAGGAAGCGTGGGAAAGGAAGGCAATCCAGACTGTAACCCAAATAATTCTTGCTTTTACCATTCATGCAGGGTGTTTGGAAGTAATCTTGCATGTAATTTTAAGTACTGTGCCCCAGGTTTGCCTGGTTACAGGTCACTGTGTACCTGTGCTGTTGCAACTCAGCCATGTGGCCAAGACATTTGTCTGTCTGAACACTGACTTCAGCTGAGAGCAGGGCTCACACAAGCTCTCCTTGTGTGAGGAGATACTCCTGCCTGTCCCCTCATTAGTGGGAAGCTGTTTCTCTCCCTGGTTGTATCTGTTTAGCACTTCAGCACTGCCTTGCTAATCCCTGTGCCAGGATTGTCAGCATGTGCTGTTCCTCCAGGGAGGGTCAGCTTTGGGACAGCTCAGCTGCCTCATGCCAGGGCTTTGGGCAGCCAGGATACTACTGGGAGCTGTACTTTTAATGTCACTGTGTCAGCCTTGTGCCCTGCCCACAGGAACATTGCCAGCAGCCTGAGGATAATGTTCCATAATTCCCAGTGCCCTGAGCTGTGCAGTCTTTCTAGGCTGCACACTCCAAGCCCTGGGTCACAGCCCTTTCAATATGGACTCAGATCTGGTGAGCAGCTCCTTACATCACTCTGTTCTTCCTCCCTCTTCCCCAATGACTTCTGCTGCTGGCTCATTTTCTGTGTCACAGAGAGCACGTCTTCAGAGCAGACCAGTTTGTGGTGCTCACTGCAAACTACTGATGTGGAAAGGTCATGGCAGCCACAAGGTCTTTGAAGAAAAGAGAATCTCATCTCCCCATATGAAGGCTGGTTTGTCACCTCCCTCCAGGGATGATGGGGTGATGTTGGAGGTTATGCAGGTTAAAATGGGGGAAGAAGGTGGAAACGTGTGGTTGGGGTGTGGCAAAGCCCTTCTGCGAGGAGATGTTGGTGTGGTAGGTGCCTGTGAGATGAATGGCCCAAAGGCGTAGATCTCGTCCTATTTCTGCCTCTTTCTCTCTAATGAGTGACACAGCACAGTGACCTGGCCAAGGAAGGGCCATCCAGTGCTCTTGGTTACGTGTCAGAGAGCGGCCCAGCTGGGTGATTCACAGGATAGAGGTGGACATTGCACAGTGCCAGAGGAGCCTGCAGCACCTTGTTTGTGTGTGTGGTCCTTCAGAGAGTAAAGATGCTGAAACAGCACTGCAGATCTTGGAGCAGGAGAGACAGTGTGGCTTCTAAATGTTTGTCACGTGAACACAGAAAGCAGCAAGAGATGGTCAGAGACACGTTTCTGGAGCTGTGGATGCATTACCACCCTCATGGCTTGGGGCCCATCTTGTTTCCAGTTGCCACCTTGTTAGCTGTGCTCCCCATGCTCCCAGGCAGTGCAGAGCCATTTGCTTCCACCATATCAAGCTATGATCTTGTTTCTTCTGGCAATGGACCACGCTGCTTGGCTTCCCTAGCCAAGGTGTGTTTGAGCATCAGTGGCTTTGTACCTCCTGTGCCACATCCTGCACTCAAGGAAGAGGTTTCTTCTGCAGCATAGACCAACTTTCCTGCTTCTCATAGAACGATCTCATAGAAAGGCCTGGAAGAGGCTGTAGAGATCATCTATTCCAACCCCTCTGCCATGGGCAAGGCCCTTACTTCACTGTTAATCTCTGTAACTAGGAACATTAAATGTGGGTAGGACCAAGTTTCCATTAATATTAGAGGGCTCTTCTTTTATGAGGCTAAACTACAAGTTATTCCCAGCTGCCTCCTAAACCTGACTTTCTATGTCGCTGGCCCACCCTGGCAATCCTCTCTTTGCTGGGTTGGAGTTAGTTTGCAGGTCCTCCCTAATGGGATAGGGCTGCTGGCCTCTTCTGCAGCTCTTCCCACCCAAAGAAACCTTGTGGACATCTCCATTGTGTTTATTTTCCGTCTCTTTCAAATGTCCCCTGAACACAGATGAAGGCTGCTTCTTTCTTGCTCAAGTCCTTTATGTTGGGTTGCTTGTGCCTGGCTAGTGTCCAGTGGAGGAGCTCCTGGATATCATGAAAGTCTTTAGTTTAGATAAAGTATCTAAATACCCAGCAGAGCAATGTCTGCATTAGTGTTAATCAGCACACAGTGTAGTCATTTTGCTGGTTTGTGACAGTCTGCACTCGAACACTTATGTTGTCTTAAGGCAGAATTTACATGTAAAGCTAACTGTGTGGTATTGTGTATTAAAATACACTTAATTTGATTACAGTACCTTTGATTACAGTTTCCTTTGTCAGCATTTGAGCTGACTGTTACTTTGTCACTAATCCCCTGTGATGTTGCAGTTGAACGCACCCTCAGGAGACAGTCAGCCTCAGTAATCCTCCTTTTTGGGGAAAGTGTAGTAAAATTTGGAGAGGGTTGGCTACTGACAGTACACCTAAACTTCCTGACTCCATTTTGGCTTGTATTTGAAAGGAGTCTTTGTTTCTAATGGAAGTTATAATACAAAATGTAAAAGTCTGTGACTCCAAAGGGAAATTTTCCAACTGCTGAAACAAAGTGTTTCAAGTCAAAATGACTTTCAATTCAGCAACTTTCAAAATTTCAAGTTTTTTATATTTCTTTCCACTTATTCAGAATGGTAGAAAAAACCCAAGATCTTTAATCTCACAAGGATGATAGAACTGTATTTTTCTTTGACATCTCTTATTCATCTCGGTTAGACAAGTACCTTCCATTGGCTGCATCTTGAGGCAACAACAAGATATTCTTTTGTCAGTACTGCAAGGTCAGGGTGTCCTTTGATGGGTGAACCAGTATCACTCTCTTGATACTAATAGAAATCTTGTATAAAACCTGAAGATATGTCAATCTGTCCTGATCCAGATATTAAAACTGTGTTTTCTTTATAGGTCTATCCACTGTTTGGAAGATGAAACCTGATGAGCTGCAATTTGGGTTGGATTACAGTATTTCAGAAGACTTTCTGAACTTGCCAGGCAACCCTTCCCCTAGACTTTGGGGACAGAGGAAATTAAATTTATATTTCCAGTGTCACACAAGGAGATAGAATGGAGTTGGCTGCTTTACACAAGTAATGAAAACCAATGCTGTGCTGCTCTTGGAAGGAGTGCTCAAAAGGAGAAAAGTGTGGCATACACATCTTGGTTTAGAGACAGATTTTATTTGGGAAAGTGTGCCCAGGGGAAGATAGAAGAAAGAGAAGAGGTGAGGCTACAAGCCAGCTTCCTGACCTCCAGAGTGGGACTGAAGCTTTTTAACAAGGTAAAAAAAACAACAAACAAATGCAAAACATTTTCTTTCCTTCATACCTCACTGAAGTATCCATCAGACAAGAAATGTGAAGAGTAATGAGCCCATGCATGGAGTAGTTTCTCCTACTGTCCCCAGTCTCTGTCCTGTTCCTTGGCCACTTCCTGTGTCCTGCATCACCCATGCCTTGAGCAGGCTTCATGTAAAAATCATCAGCAAATCTTGACTGCCTTAATTGTCCACATATCTAAGACTTAATTTTTCAAGCATCTGTGCTCACACACACACACACACACATACACACACACACACACACACAAATATTAAATGTGCTGTTTCTGGAGAACACTTGTGCCTTTGCTTTATGCCTGAGGATCTTGCTGCTCTGTTGTTGGCAGTGAGGATAAGTCCCTCACACTGTTTGCACTGCACTCTTTGTAGCTCTAGAGCAGGACAGTGATGTGTTTTCCAAACTGACGAGATACAGAGGGAGCTGAAATGTATGGGCTTTCACATTGCTTTGTCCAAAGCCACAAGAGGAGAAAGGCAGAAAATAGAGTGAAATTATCTGTTTCCAGTTTACTACCTTTAGAGAACTGAAAAACATAGGTTGTGGAAAAGAAAGTTGAAGCTTGATTTAGTTTTTAACTTCTTTCCTGCTGCAAATGTTTTTCCTCATAAACGTGCATGGCTCCTCCCATGTTGGACCCTGGGCTCTGGAGTGCTGGAAGCATTCCTTGGAGGAGAAGGCTGGCCAGGATGACAGAGGGGTGCCAGGCTTGGTCTGTTCTAGCAGTACAGCTCCATGGGCATGGGGGACATTCAGCTTTCCTCTGCTGCACTTGGTGCACTCCGTGCACTCTGAAGGCTGGATGGTGGTGAGGGTGGAAAGGGTTCATCAGACTCTCCCTCTGAGTATGTGTGGTGTGTGTGATGGTACCATGAAGGCCATGCCAGTGTGTGCATGGGGACCTATACTGTCATGGCAATAGGCCCTAATAAATTTGGCAATGATGAAAAATGCTGAACTGAACTCCACTGAGGTGAAAATCTCCTCCTTCTCCTCAGATCAGAGATTTCCTGGCTGTCCCTCACCCTCATGTCTCAGCACTGAGCTGGAAGGACCGTCACTTTGTATCAGAAGTTTTTAATCTCTGTGACTCATTCAGCTGTTGGTTTAACTGCTGATTTTTCCAGTGAGAATGCTAGTGACATGGGTAGATGTGGTGGTGGGAAGGTACCACTATCTGGGAAGCAACAATAGTTTCACATCTGTGAAGAGACTATCTATGACTAAATGTGTAGCTGCTACATTTCTAAAGCAGATTTGAATCAGAGAGATGAAGAACTCTTTCAAAGTCTGGCTCTGGCCCAGTTCCTTGGAAGAACCAAATTTAAGTATTTGTTCGTTAAGCCAAAGTTTCTGTTTCAGAGTGGATGTTTAGATGTTAATCTTGCATTGAAATTCCCCCATTTAAAGGTGAGGTGACAAAATGTGTGATACACATTGAACAGCAGCCACACTGTTGAAGATGAAAGGGAGTAGAAGTGGCTGTACAGAGCGAGACCATCTAGTTTGGTATCTCTCTTGGTGATAGCTAAGAGAGGAAAGAGTATAAGAAAGAGTGCTTTGGGAATGAGCTTTTCTCAGGAGATCCTTGCAGAATCCAGTGGTTAAATGTGCTAAGTGTTTCTTAGGAGTGTCCTTTATGTCCATTTGTCCCCATGGATCAGATGCTCCTGTTGTGCTCAGGTTATGGAGCTCATTACTCTGAGCAACCCAAGCCATGCAGCCTCTGGCCCAGTGTTGTGTTTATATGGATTAGCCAAGGTCATCTAAATCAGAGGTGCTAAGTTGGATTCAGCCAGGGGACATCACAGCACCTGGTGGGCTGATGGTCCTGCTCCAATGACCAGGAGATTGGAATTCACCCTCACTCCTGTGTAATTCTGTCATTTAACCCCTCCACTTCTTCCCCTGGGAAGCATCTACTGGCACTTCACAGAGAGCACCAGTCCTATCTGTGGGTGTGAATTCCTATGTAACAAATGGGATTTAATGAGAAGAACAGACCTTAGAAAATGCTGTGCAGCTCAGTCTTCAATTAGTCATGTAGGAGGGACTGTTGTCTTCTTGGTGGCTTGATGCTTAAAGGAGAGAGATAGAACCCCTTGTATCTCACAGGAGCCTCTTCCAGGTCTCCAAAGAAGAATAGAGTGTAATTTGGCACTTATTATTTCATTGCATCAGTTTTTCTGGGTCTGGGAGTGCTCTTAGCACAAGCAAATAAATTACCCGTCTCATTTTGCTGCATGCACTGCAGCCAGCCATATGTTTGAGACTGATAGAGATTCTTATCTCATGGGCTAAAATTACTGAATGGAGGATGACATTTCTTATCAGGGGCTTTGCTGAATCAGAGAGTGGCCCTGGCACCCAGCTCTGAGACACCACTCCTCTTTGTCCAGCCTCCCAGCCCAGCAATAAATGGATTTGTGTCTGTAGGTCAGAGGTGCTTGTGTCAAGGTTTTGTTGTTGCAGATCGAAGCTCTGAGGATTTTCTGTGTGCCTGGGAGGATGTGGGATTGAGGAGGGGAAGGGAGACTGTTCATGTGTCTAAAACAGGGCATCTTAGAGCTGTGCAAATGCATCTTCACTTAGAAGTCCTTGTGTACACAGCTGATAACTTTAGGCTTCACATCCAGGGACTCTTTTCTCCCACTGGACAAAGGCTTTGCTTCCAGTTCTGTGGTGTGAAAAGCCATCCCCTCCTGCTGACAGCAAGAGCTTTTCTCCAGACTTCGAGCTTGCATCTCTCTGTCCTCCCATCTCTTTCAGGACAGGTTCTTTTCCTTCCTCTTTCCCTTTCTGTCTTTGGAGGTTAACCTGGTAGCTACTGATGAGTCAAGGAGTTGTCTGGGTGTTTATCAGGTAGGAGAAAGACAGAGAAGCTTCTCCCACCAAGCCCAAGCAGCTTCTTTGTGCCTTGTCTTTGCCTCTTAGAGCAGGACTGACAGCATGGGATGTTCAGCTTCTGCAGTGCATCTGGGCAAAGCTCTTGATGGAGAGTGGCCTTGGTGAACTCCCCTAACTGAGCACTGTCCACAAAGGCAAGTTTGCTCCTAGGAGTCCTCCTGGGCAGGAAGCAAGACTGGCTCCCCACCCAGCCACCCAAGCATGGTCAAACTTCCTGTAAGAGGTTCCTAGGAAGGGCACTCTGAATTACCATGTGGTTTTCCTCACAGGGGAGTGTCTTCCACACAACAATACTCTTGTAGTGTTGTACTAAGGGCAGGGTCATCTTCACAGATCAGAACAAATCTGCTAAAATGCCATCCTTGATGGAGAGAGACTCAATGTGCAACATCAGTTTCTTCTGCCAGGTGGTCCCAAAGGAGTTTTTCAGTTTATCTGTGACCATCGCAAGGTACTTCACTTCCCCTTTAATTACAAGTATCTTCCAGCTGGCCTGTGGCAGCCCTGTAATGCACAGCAGGAGGTCAAGCCCCAGGGTCCAGCAGAAACCATTCTTTAGGTCAGTATAAGAATGGTGGCTATGGCCAGCACAGTCAGTGAGGACATTGTGGCTGAAAGTCCCACTGTTTGCACCCTTCCTGGCTCAATCCTGGCATGCTTTTGCAAGCATGGGACTCATCTTTGAGTGATGCTGCCCACGGAAGACCACTTTATTTCAGAGCCAAACCACCAGCACTGCTTTCTGCAGTGCCCCATGAGATGCCCAGAGATAGCAGCCCTCTGTGGTGTGGCTGTGGGCCAAGGCTGTGCTCTGAGTGGCTCCTTGAGGAGGCTCCTCTGCCATCTGCAGCAGCTGTCAAGAAATGCTGGGGCTGATGGGTGCAGCATCCCCGGGGCGCCCCATCCCCAAGGTAGGGCAGGGCTCAGAGAGCAGGACAGTGCCACCCTTCTCATGGATGGCACCTCTGGGCATGTGCAGTCACCTTCCTCCTCTTGAAACAGCACCCATAGCCTGATTTTCAGGTGTTTCTCTGTCCTTCCTCCTGCATTCTGATGGTGCAGCCCGGCATCCATCACAGCTTGCAGCATGGGGGTTCCAGGCACCTGCAGATGCTGTCACATGTGGGCTGGGTCTTGCTTCCTTCAGACCTTTTCACCATTTTCCCCCTGAATCATGCTGAGTCACCCTGACCTCAGTGAAGCAACCTCAGGCCTGCCCATCAGCCCTGGCCCTGCACCAGCAGTTGAGCAACCACTGCCCTGAGGTCATGCTGGAGTGGAGGTCTCCAGGGCACTGGATGACCAGCTGGCCCTTGGGCTTTGCTCCCCAGCAGTGTCTGCATGCCATTGCACCACAGTCATGCTTTCCCCCATTACCTGGCTCCTGCTGAGGTGGCTGTTTGTTGCCTGTTTGCCCTGGATGCTGTGATCTCCTGTCCTGTGGGAGTAGCCAGTTGCCTCAGTGGGGGATTGGGGAGGTTATGGGGAAGTGCTGTGTGTAGGGCTAGTGACCATCTGAGGTGACCAGCTGGTAACTCCCACTTGTCAGCCTGGCCTGTCCAACTGGATGCCTGCCTTTAATAAAATCACAGGATCATGTTTGATTTGTTAAAAGAAAGAGCAGAGGGGGTTTCCTCCAACTGCCAAGTGCTCGCACTGCCTGACCATTGTCTCAGGCATTGTGTCTGCCTGTGACTTCTGAATTGTCACAGATAACCTCGGTGAGCTGGGTCTGGCAGCATACCCACCATGGAGTTCACCCCAAATGCCTGTGGGGTGCACCCTGCATGTGCACAGCATGCACCCTCCACACTCACAGTAAGCATGCTGCACACCCCTGACATGCAGCCCATGCACCCATGGCATCATGGCATGTGCCCCACACAGCCAGCATGCCCAGTTCCATGCACACTGCAGCCTTGTCGAGGTGATGTGCTGGGTGGCAGTGCTTGAGGTGATGAGAGCTCACATCTTTGCTTTCAGTTCCCAGACCGAGTTTGCAGTTGGAAAAAAAAGCAAAACCTGTCATTTTATTTATCAGCTGAGGTATTTTTTTTTTTCTAGAAGCTGCTAAGGCACAGTCATCCTGGAACCCGCAGGCTCTTACTAGAAACCATTATCTGGGTTAGACTGACACACATAATGGGAAGGATGAATTGGCCCTAACACATGGTTGGAACATTGTTAGTGCCCAGTGCTGCTCCTGCTCTGGTGCAGCCATGGGTGATGTAGTAGCCTGTGGAGCAGCTACAGCTCTCTTGCAGTTGATGGTGGCTGTCAGATGTCCCATGTGTAGCTCTGGGAGTATGGGAATGGAGACTGAACAGGCTGAATTTCCAAATATTCCCAAATACTCATATCCATAAATCTGTTCATCATAGATACTGCCAGCCAGGTATGAGTTGTGGAGTGCAGGGGAGCCTCCAAAACTTCTGCTCCATGCTCAGGGCTTCCCAGTACCAGCACAGGCCTATGCAAGCAGAGCAGGACAAGGCAGCAGAAATGCATTACACATGGGGGAAAAGCAGACTGGCTTGGTTCCTACCATTTTAAGCAAGCCAGAATACATCTTTTAGAAGGGGAGTCTTCAGTAAAAGTATCTGGGAACCTCTCCTTTCTGACTTTGGTGTCTTGAAAACAGCCTGTTTTCAGAGGTGCTGTGAGCAAGCCCTGTGTCCTGCACCTTGTGCTTGCTCAAGTGCCAGCTTTTCCCCATCCAGTTTCTGTCCTCGTGTCTTGTACTTGATTATCTTCCCATCTGATTTGCCACAGTAACAAGCAGTTCATTTAGGTAATTTCCATCTAGCTCTAATTAAGATTCTCCATGCCTTTTTATTCCAATGAAGAAAGGGGTTCCTCTTGATTGCTTTTGCGCACGGAGCGTGCAGCCGGGTGCCCTTGACTTGGGCAGTTTTTAGGAGCACGTGTAAGTGCTTTCCTGATCTGAACCAAAACTGCAGTAAATCTTGACAGCTCTCAGCAGGAGTCTTTCATCTGCATGAAGCCCTGTAAGTGAAGGAAGTGTTGGCAACTCTTGGAGCCAACAGAAAGAATGTGTAAATCCTGGCAAGGAGGTGAATTACCGTGGAGTTCAAAGCATGACATGCTCCTTTATGTACTCTATCTCCGTTGTCAGGAGGGAGTTAGCTCTTAAAATGTGGTGCTAGGGATGGGGACTGAGTTATTTTGTGCTTTTGTTTTTGGATTTGCCAAGCATTCAGGTGAATGGGTGCTGCCCCATCCCACAAACTCCAGCTGGCTGAGCATTGTGGGAGGAAGGATGAAGCTGCTCTGGAGTTCTTTATTTACTTTGGTGCTACAGGAGAAACTTTACAAAGCAGTCAGTCCATAGCTCAGGAAATATTTTTCTGCTGACCACATCCCTAGCTAGCAACTGCTCTCCCACTCTGGGAGTGAAGGCAGGAAGAGCAAAGTTCTGGCTGAAAGTCCTCTTTTTTCAAAATTAGTCTGATTTTTAGTTTTTTAAGTACTTGATTGCTGGGTTATTCTTGGAGGTATCTTTAACTAGGCCTTGCAGAATATTTCATGTCTTTGGCAAACTTTCAAGAAGGAGGTGTCTTAGTGATTCTGTACTACTCCAGAGAGCTGCAGAGGGTGCAGGCAGGTGGTAATGCCAGAAGGAAGGGATTAGAAGTCAAAGTAAATGCAATTTATGCAAAGGCTTCATGAAGAAATTCAGCCTGATGAGGGCATGGAGCAGCAAAACACCTTCTTAAGGACAGACAGAGCATCACTGCTTTGCTCGTGTGACACAGGGAGGGATCCAGCTCTCTTCCCCAGGGGATGGGCTGGTGCATCTTTTCCATCTCTAATGTCTCTGCTTGCTCATATCTGATGTAAATAATTTATAAGGCTCGAAATGTGATCATGGGGCCGTCTGTGCAGGAGGAAGATTAAAGCCTGGGGCCAGCAGTGTGCAGGAGACTTGCTACCTAATGCAGTGCCTGTTCTCCATGGGCAGTATGCCAGGTGAACAAGTGCTGGATTAGTGCCTGAACCATACCACAGTCATCCCACCCAGTCCTTTTGTTCTTTCCACCCCTTTTTCCATGTCTCTTTCCCTCCCCCTCTCCCTTATTTTCCTTTTTCTTGTCTTTTTTTTTCCATTCCTCCTTCCTTTTTTTTCCTCTTCTGTTTTTTGCTGTTTTCCCCTATTCTGTATGTGAAAAGTCAGCATCTCTTTTTTCTAGGTAGTAGTTTTTGGCTGTAATTGAGCTGTGGGTATTCTGACCACATTAGAACTAAACAGAGGGGTTCTCACTTCTGTACTAGTCTGGCTTCAACCTGGGGATGAAAAATCACCTGTGGACAGAGAGTGGAAGTCTGTGGAAAGCTGTGCCGGTAGTGGTCTGAGAGATGACTTGAAGTGCCCAAGTTCAAGACCCTTGAATTCAGCCTAAGCAGCCAGTGAAGGTCAGTCAAACCTGTAGGGCAGGCTCTTGTGTGTGTGAGTACTGCAGAGCAACTGCAGCACAGTTTCACTGGCACATCCTAGGACAGCTGCACAGGTGTTTTAAACTTTCTGGAAAGCAACACAATGTAGAGACAAATTTTGCTGGTTGTGTTGCTCCCTCACTTGGCAGACTTGCTCCTCGCCTAGAGCTCCAGAGACTGAAGACAATCAGAGTCCATTAGCCATTCTGAAGCAGCAGCCAGAGGTGTTGATCAAATATATAAATAAACAGAGCCCAAACTCAGAGATGGGCTCACTTCCAGGAGAGCTGCCTTTATCTACTCTGGTGTCCCAATGGAGCACCTCTTCTGTGAGGTAAAACAGAGACAGCTTGGGATGTTCAGCATGGAGAAGAGAATGTTGTAGGAAGATCATAGAGCACCTTCCAGTACCTAAAGGGGGCTACGAGAAAGCTGGAAAGGGACTTTTTACAAGGGCATGGGGTGACAGGACAAGGGGGAATGGCTTCAGACTGAAAGATGGCAGGTTTAGGTTGGACATAAGGCAGCAACTTTTTACTGTGAGGTGGTGGGATGCTGGCAACAGATTGCCCAGAGAAATTATTGATGTCTCGTGGCTGGAAGTGTTCATGGCCAGGCTGGATGGGGCTTTGAGCAACCTGGTCTAGTGGAAGGTGTCCCTGCCCATGGCAGGGGGGATTGGAACTAAATGAAGCTTTGAAACTCCCTTCTTACCCAAAACACTTTGTGATTCTTGAAATCCTGCAAGTTGTGATCTCCTATTTCAGTTGATCCATTTGCATTAATTGAGAGGGAAGAAATATGACATTTTCAGTCCATTCAGCAGCAGAGACATGCTTGTGCCAAGACACTGCTGGCAACTGCTGAGGTGGCAGTTTCAGTAGAAAAGTGGAGGAATGACTGAGCCCAGAGCCTGAGTATAGCATCCCTTCACCTACACAGGTGAGCTGGATCAAAACACCATAAAATACCCTGATAAAATGTTAGTGAACCTACAGAAATATTCTCTCAGAATATCACTTCTCTCTGATTGTTGAGGGAAACAGGTCAGCCTACCAAATGCAACAGGAGTCAACAATGATTACATTTATAAGGGGCATTTGCTGACTTAATCTCTCCGTGGCTTTGTCTTGGTATCTCTTGCTCTGTTTGTGGAGAGCTCATTTAAATGGATAGTTGCTTGTCTCTGTGCCTGGGTGGCTGGTCTTGTCAATTCCCCTCGTATCACTCATGGAAGTAAATTGTAAATACATATATTTTTTAACTCAGGGCTTTCATTACATCACATTCAGCAGCATGGTCTCCTTTTTGTACCATCTCAAATTTATCCTTCAAATAACGCACATTATTTTTTAGCATCATTTCAAAATGCTGCAATAATGTTATTGTAGACACAACTATTGTAGCTATTTATAAGAACAGGATGCTCTCCGTTTCCTGGGACTGTACACAGTATTTTCATTTTTTGGCTTCTCTTTGAGAATTGTGCAAACCACTCTTTATTTTCAGCAAAGCATCTGTTTTAGCTTCGCCATTACTTTGTCTTTCAGACTGAAAGGGGCCTCAGAGCGTTTTAACCTCCTGCTTCCCCTGCCTTGTAATCCCCCCAGGGCTTGCCAGGCTTCTTCCCAACATGAATGGGGGCCGGAGGGGGAGCAGGGGAAGGGGGATTCACTTCCGATGAAGTCAGCCGCGCTCCGTGGGCTCCGTGCTGGGAGGAGCTGGGCAGGACCCCCCATCCCGTCCCGGCTCCGCGCTGCCAGGGCTGGATCAGCCCCGAGCTCGGGAGCCGGGGGTGACTTCACTCCCCTGCCCCTGACCTCGTGGGAAGCTTTTCCCAGCAGGAAGATGCATAAGGTTGTTAAATGCTTCCCAATGTCTGGCTGAAGTTTCCCCTTTCCTATTTTAATTTCACTTTGCTTAGTTTGATTTAGGTGATGATTTAAGAAAAGGAAAAAAAAATCATTTTCATTGACAGTTTATATATTTTTTTTCAGTTTGAAACATCTTGCTCTACTTTTAAATAGATAAAAATCCTTTGGTCTGTCACAGGTGCAATGGATATTGGCTTTAGAGAGCATCTCCATCTCCACAAATTGCTTTGTCCCAATGTGAAGGGATATTTTAGAAAAAACTAAGTCATAGGTTAGAAAAAAAAGAAGAGTGTTTGAAAAAGAAGGATGCACCATATCTGTTCTTTTTTTCCCACAGTCATAATTTGGTGCTGCTTTCTTTTCATGTTTCCATTGGTGGTTTGTGGAGTTCCACCCCTGAGCACCCATCAGCAGCAGACACTCAGTGCTGGGCAGTCCTCGTGTGTCTGCCCAGGTCCTGGGCTGCAGCAGGCCTGCAGATGAGTTCCTGTGAGGAGCAAAATGCAGAAGAGTGGGTCATTCTTCCTTCTTCTGTGGAGTTCTGTGGAATGTAAAACACCTCACCCAAATCCAGGGAGGGTTTTGGCATGGTAGAGCTGGAGCTTGAAGCCCTGCTGAAGTTCCAGCGCCTCAGCCTTGGGCTAGGTCTTCTCCCAGGGCTGTTAGTGCTCAGTGGGAACTCTGGCTTCATTGGGCCATGCTTGGCTCTTGAAGCATCTTTGACTTCCATTGAGCTTCTGCTCTTGAGGGTGGTGAAGGAATTTATCCCAATAGAAAACACAATGGGTGGCAGAAGCCTGGAGAGATTTTGTATCACAAGAGCAAGGAGGAAGGAGACTGCTCCTCCTTCCTGTGTCTCTTCTTTCCCCTCTCCATCCTTCCTCTTCCTGCTTGGCACTCTCCTCTGGGACTCAAACTCCACTTAAGGGGATGCCACCACCCCTCCTGGTCAGGAAGCCGGTTGTGCAGCTGAGAGGTGCTGATTTTTGGAAGCACTGTTAGATGTTTTTGTTTGCTCATCTTGCAGATTAAGTGTGGGAACAGTTGCAGCCTGAGATGCCATTAGCTTATAGTTGCATCTGACATATATTTCAATTTTTGTAATCTTCCTGCAGCTGTTTTCACAACACTCATATGAAAGGTCCACTTATCTCACTCCTTCCATGGTAGAAAAGGCTTAAGAAAACATTCCTGTTTGTTTGTATTGAAACTGGTATGGTCTGTGGCTTTTATGTTTTCTTGCAGGGTTTTTTGTTTTGTTGGGCTTTTTTTTTATCATCTTGAACTCTTGACCAGAAGGTAACAAAACACTCAAGGGCAGAGTCTTATCTCTTCTACATCAGTGCAAAAGTAGAACTGTCACTGACTGTGGGATTGCATTGTCTTGTTTCAGAGGCATGACCTCTGTTTTAAATAAATATATTAATCCCTCTGCAAATGCACATGAATTTTCCACTCCCCTTTCTTACTCATTAAGGTATGTTGCATTATAGTTATTAGGAGTCACACAGCTCTCCTATAACACATCAGTTGCATCATTATCAAGACCTTTTGTTTTTTCTCTTCATAGGAACAGCTGTATCAGAGGGATGTAGAGGGCTTAATTTGGCATCCTGGAGCAGTGCACTGATCTGCTGTATTTGAAACTCAAATACAGCTTTGCATGTATGGACCAGGGGTTGCACACATCTCACTGCTCTGCATGTAGCCAAGCACTGTGAAGTTTCAAAGAAAGTCTGGGAGCTGGGGAGATGGAGCTTGCATGGTGCCTGCAAGCCTGGCCAGGTTTGGCACTGGAGCTTCTCTGGGACATGAGGGATTTGGGACACGAGCTGTGGCTCCTCACGTCCTTTCCTTCTGATGGCTGGTGTGGTCTCCTGCTGTTCAGGAGATGTTCTCCAACGCAGCAGTGGTATTTGTCCAGCTTGGAAGGGTAGTCAGGGTCCTGTTTGCTCTTGTTATTAGATTGGCTGAGAGGCTGCAGACGGGGGGAAGGAAAAGCTTGATTTCTCATGTGTGTGCTCTCAGGTGCTGGGCTGAGACTGAGCTTGTCTGGTGGGGGATGCAGAGGGGTTTATGGTGTCATTGCTAGTCTTTGTGCCTCTGGTCATTAGGAAGATGCAAATCATACGATTTTTTAATTGGCTAAAGTTGGCATGGAATAAGTGAGTCAGATGCTTCCCCCTTTGCAATGGTTTTCCTGTCTGCAGATCGGTGGCGGGCACTGAGGGCTTCACTTGCTGCTCTGCTCCAGCAGCCCCAGGTCAACTGGAAACCGTTTCCAAAGGCTGCATTCCTTTGATCAGTGACTAGTGAACTCAGGTATTTAAGGTAAATGTTACAGCTTTCTGGGAACTGTCACCTGAGTTGCCACATAAATGGCGTGAAATTATTGTCACGGAGCCAGTTTGGCTGACACAGGAATGTTTTCCACTTGTGTGGAGGTACAAGAGAGGACCTCTCAGTGCTCCAGGATGCTGAGGAATTCAGCCTCTCAGCCTTTCTGAGAAGAGGTTTTCCTGCCTGCTTTGTAAGCTGTGAAAACAAAACACACAGATGAAGAGAATTACCCGGGATCACGTAGGATGCTGCTGCACTCAAGATCAAAACCGTCATCTTCCGTGTCCCAGTTTTCACTCCATCTATTAATACACCACGCTATTTTTAGCCCTCTAAGTAGCCATGTTGTTTGTAATTAGCTTCACTAATAACTGCTCTTCCATACGCTGCAGGACCCACCAGCGGAGCAGCATGCTTTTCCGAGCCAAGCTAAATACAAGGGCGGCTAATAAAAGGCATCCGCATTTCCAGTTGGTTGCTGCTGAGCAGACACGTGTCCTTGCAGCTCTTGTGATCAGTCAGCTGCCTAAATACAGCTCCTGTACTTGGGTTAAGGACGAGGTGTTGCTACTCAGGGTTTCCGGGGCGTTCCCCTGCTGACCTTTCAAGAAAGTGAAGCAGCACGGCCTCTCCCTCTCTCCGGCGTGTGCTGAGTCAAGGCTGCTGCTTTCGAAGAGAGGTACGCAGTACCTAGAGCAGGAAATTTAATTAATGGCTGCAGACATCTCAGGTGACAGCTATATTTCCACCCCAGGAGAATTGCTAGTTACTGTAGGGATTGGGAGGTGCACTTGGAGCAGTTGCATGGAGCTGAGTGACCAAACCAGATGCAAATCCAGCAGAGGAGATGATGCTGAGCTGCGCTTCTCTTGAATTCCACCAGTGACTGCAATTTTGCTCCATTAAAAACACAGTTGCTTCACCAGTACCAGCACAAAGCTACCTAAGCAAACAGACACACTGGCGGTTAGGAGGAGCAGACTGTTTTCACACATTTGCTTTTAAAAATCCAGTCTCCAAACTTTCAAGCCCAAAATAAGGAATCCAAAAATGTTCTCCAGCATGCAGAAAACAAGGAGCTAAATGACTGCAGTGCTGCACCACCTCACCACGTGCTTGCTATGTGACTTTTGCACCAGCTTTTTGTACAACAGCAGTTGTAGGGGCAGCCAAATGAGGTCCCCTTTCGGAAAACCCACGTCAGAGGGTTATTAACTCCAGAGCTGTGACCTCTTGTGAGAACGCAGCTCAGTTGCCTCCAGATCTGCAAGATCTGTGAGAACGTCACCATGTTTTGCATGTGAGGTTTTTTTCGCTCTCCCTCTTTGATATAAATATATTGAGATGGTTATCTTTAACTGTGCACACACACATGCAGGCCAAGCTGGTTCACTGAACACTGGCACAAGCCTTGTGTGCTCAAACCAGCGATCTTTATTCAGGCAAAGCCCCTGTTGATTTTTCCTTGCTTCTGTAAATTCCAGAGCCTTGGTCCAAAGCTGGCAGTGCACATTTGTTTGCCTTTGTATCGTAATACAGATGGGCAATCCTTGTAATACAGCTAAATTTATTTACTGATAGAAATGTGCAGAACTGTGATAGGTTGCTACATAGGTTATTATTGATTTTGTTCTTTTTATTCCTACAAAACTGGCTAGGCTAAATGCTATATTAGACCAAATAGACCTCTCTTGCTTTTTATCTTTTTTTTTTTTCACTGAAAATTGAGCTGGCAAAGTGGTCTTTTCATTTGTAAGAATCTCCTAATTTGGGTCTAATATTGTATCACACATGCTCCAAAGCACCGACAAGGCTAGATTACATCTGTGACCAGTTCAGTTCCTACTCAGCACTTCATTTGCATCTTGGCAAGAAAATAGGACAGTTTCCCCCCGCTCTTCCCTGCATACTAATTTCATATGTAATGCATCTTTAGCCATTTTAAAGGCAATTAAAAGGCTGATCATACAGCATAACTGAAACAAAAAACACCAAATCAAGCCCCAAACCCAAAATTAAAAAAGGCTAATAAGAGGGTCTCAGAGGAGAACCTAGAAAGGTTCTGGGTAAGAACCAGGAGTGCTTACTGGGTCCAGTTCTCATGTTTATCAGATAAATTCACACATGGGAAGAGGTGGACAGGAAGATCTGTGATGGGAAAGCCTGGAGCAGCAGGTTGCTTGTTCAGCCCAGTGCAGGTGTATCTTGGAGGAGATGGATGACCTGCTGAGACAGAAGGATGCTGATGCTTCAGGAGCAAATGGGTCTCACCTGTTATGGTGGTAATTAGGCTGAACATAGAAAGAAAGTTTCTAATTTTTGGGGAAGCTTTTTAATAAAAGTGTTGGGATTAAGGTGTTTGGTTTGTTTCTGGGCAGGATTATGTATTTGTCTGAGGTGGGTGCTTATGGAATTCATGCTCCAGTGAGGCCTTTCTCAATCCTATTAAAAAAAAAAAAAAAGGGAGAAAAATATGTATATGAAAATAAGTCTGAGGTTTCAGGAGAGACTAAGTTGTCCTGGTTTTATTTCTAAATGGCTGTTCCCATACAGAGCTTGTGCTCCAGTGAAGGAATCAGTTTTATTATGAGGCTGTTAAAATTAAGTGCTGAAAATGACATGTGAGGGTGGGGTTATGTAGCCCTTCTCACCTGGTGTGAGTGTGCCCTGCTGGTGGTGCCTGGGTGCACATGATTTTACAGCACTGCAACACTGACTTGAACAAAATCCATCCCAGAGAAAAATCACAGTCTAGCTTGTTCTTGATTGTGTCAGTTCCTGCACTTGTCTGACGAGAGCCTTTGTCCCCAGGGCAGGGAGGGAAAGCAGAGATCACCCTGAGCAGTGCTGGGGCTGCAGTGTGAAATGCCCAGCAGTGGGTCCCCAGTCTGAGAGGAACATGGACCTGTTTTAGCAGGTCCAGAGGAGGCCATGGAGATGATCAGAGGGCTGGAGCATCTCACCTGTGAGGAAAGGCTGAGAGAGCTGGGGTTGTTCAGCCTGGAGAAGAGAAAGCTCTGGGGAGACCTTAGAACACCTGAAGGGGCTACAAGAGGTCTGAAGAGGGACTTTTGACAAAGACGGGGAGTGATAGGGCAAGGGTGAATGGCTTCATACTAAAAGACACTAGGTTTGGTTTGGACATGAGGAAGAAATTTTTTTATGATGAGGGTGATGAGATGCTGTGACAGTTTGCCCACAGAAGTTGTAGATGCCCATGCCTGGAAGTGTACAAGACCAGAATGAGGCTTTAAGCAACTTGGAAACTGTCCCTGCCCATGGCAGTTATTTGGACAGGATGATCTTTAAGGTCAACTTCCAACCCAAACCATTCTGTGATTCTATGAAATGCTAGCCATGACAAGAGCTCTTATTTTCCAGTCCCTTCCAGTTAGGAGGACATTAAGGTGGCCATCTCAGGCTTCAGTATTGGCTGTGGAGGTCTTGGGGTTTGGTGGATGTGTGTTGGTTCCCACAGCCATGCCCTTGTGCCTGTCCCCACTTGCAGGCAAGCTGACAGGAGCATTGTGCCCACCCTGGGCTCCCCTTGCCCACAAAGCCCCACAGCTGGGCTGCAAGAACAGCAAATGGGCTCCTCTGTTCTGGCAGGAGGCTGCATGGCAGCCTGTGTGAAACACTTTAGTGGCTCTGAGGTATCAGCACAGGGTGATTCATACATGGGGTTTTCTCTCACTTTCTGGCATGTGAAGTTGGGGAGGTGTTTGGTATTTTCTCCCCTCACAGCCCCTGCTCCCCAGCTCCCCTCTGAAATTTCTGTGAGGCACCCATACCCCCTTGGGAGACCCTTGGGGTATTTCCTCCACCTCCCCAGCAGTAATTTCTCTGTGAGAAAGTTTGGCCTCGCCTCTTGTGGCTCACCAGAGTCTACAAGGCGCAGGCAGGCAGGGAACACAAAGGTCGCAAATGGCTGGGTGCAAACGAGCCTGTGTGGTCATTCAGAGTTGCTTTCCTCAAACAGACTTGAAAGAAGGTGTCTTTATCTTTTCCTGTCATTATTTTCACCACTAAATTATTTGTAATTTAGTTGTTGTCCTTTAGTAAAAACTGGGGGAGGTGGGGAAGCATCCCCCATGTTTAGGATTGTTTTGTACCCAGTGTGTGGCTGGGTTGGGGTTTCCCTGCTGTTGGGGATGTTAAAGACCCTGACCCCAAGCAAATCTTCCTGAGCACTGTGTCCTCACTTGGACAATCACTGCCAGGCAGGGAAGTGATGAGCACAAACCCCCAGGCTGACACCATCTGTACATTGGAGTCCCAGTCCCAAAAGCTGTGTCATGCACAGTCCCTGCCATGGGTGCTGGCTGAAGCATCCACCAGCAGGAAGGGTCACATTGTGGTTGATTTAGTGGTACTTCACTCATATGGACCCTGATGTTTGTCTTGGAGCTCCTGGTGTGCATGTTTCATCCAATGACCCCCAAACCACCTTTTCCTCTGCCACTTTGTGTGCTGTCTTGCTGACCAGATACCATGCCCTACATTTTATTTCTCTGATAACATGTTCTGATAGGTTTTTTCTTCCTTCTTGTTTTCTTCACAGATTTATCTGGAAAGTATGACTGACAGGAGCAGCTTACTCACCATTAGATAAGTATTGCAGATGACTCATGCTGGAGTATTGATAGCTGCTGCTGAGATGGATATCCTGTTTTATAACAGCTGTAGTGTGATGCCAAGAGCCAGAAACCTGAATTTCACCATCCATGCTTTTCTGTGAATGTGCTTTGGGTCTCTGGCACCTTTTCTCCTTGGTTTGTCGATCTAAAGGGTTCACGGGGAGGGGAGGTTTTGCTTCCCTCAGTGGGGTACAGGGTATGGGGCAGTTCATGTCACCTTGAAATGAAAGCTAGTATTGAAAGGCTGCAGCTTTTATAGCTGTTCTCCAGGACATGCAATATTTGTCTTTTTAATAGATGCTATTAGTGTCTTTCCTCGATTCTTTGGGTTTTTTTGTTTTGTTTGTGTTTTTTCAGAGCCATTACACCCCTTCTTCAACAGAACAAACCAGAAGGTGTAGAAACAGGTAAGGCAGCTGCTGTTGCAGCGTGTTACTTTTGAATCATTAAGGGAAAAATACTGGCTGCAGTAAAGTGCAAAAAAAAAACCCCGTTGACTCAATGGCAAGTGAGAGTTGTACCCGATGAACTCAGCTCTATGAGAGGCCCTGGAATTGCTACATTCAGGGACAAATTTGCTACCTGAGAGCACCTGAGAGGTCTGAACCTCCTTCTGCTTCCAAAACCACTGGCCTCAAGGCTGTGTGAGCAATAGGTGATGAGATTTAAGAAGTGATGAGCAAGAGAAAGGAGCCTGCCCTTGGGGGAGATGCAACAGGAGCTGAGCTGTGAAGGTGGGGGATATGTGCAGGATGGCAGGAGCTCCTGGGGAGGTGTTAACCCACGTGGGATGGCAGGGGACTGAGGTGCCTTTAGCTTGGATGGGTGCAAAGGGCCATACAGCAATGAGGAAATTTGAAGATAAAAGGAGAAATTTTTCAAGGGAGCATTGCAGCAAAGGCCATGCTGCCAGTGATGGCAGCACATGTGGCTCTGCCTGATGTACCTACCTGTGTGTGGGTGGTGTCACTGGGGATGGCTGGGACCCCACCTGTACCACATTCTTGGGCATCACCTGTGGTTCACACCATCTTTAAACTGCTGAGGATGTTTGGTTTCCATGAAGGTGCTTACCATGACTGAGAAGCTGTGGCTTGAGCAGTGTGTCCCTTTCACCAGCAGGATCCTAGGGCAGGACCTTCCAGTGGGGCAGTGGAGGCATGTCAGGTGCTGCACCTGATTTCTCAGCAAGCATGAACCAGAGCCTGGAAGAAAAATCTGTGCTGTGTCCCAGCAGCATGATTTGGGTCTCAGCAGTTACTGTGAGAGTGATGAGACACTAGAGCAGGTTACCCAGAGGAACTGTGGATTCTTCATGTGGAACACTTCGTCCTTGGAAGTGTTCAAGGTTGGGCTGGACAGAGCTCCAACCTGATCTAGTGAGATATGTCCCTGCCCATAGCAGGGGGTTGGATTAGATCATCTTTGAGGATCCCTTACATCCCAGCCCATTCTATGGTTCTGTGTTTTTGATACTTTGCTGCATTCATTGGAGCTTGTGTTCTTCAGGCTGTAACAGCCCTTTGGAGTAAAGAACTGGATCCTGATCTTGTGTAAAATAAAAAAAAAATTATTGCATCTGGCTCCAGCAGAAACTCCTGCATGATGGCTTGTAACATAGTCTCAGTTAGGTCCCTGCTTCGTAGAGTAGAAAATGCCTTTAAGGCCTCCTCTGTTTATGCTCTGCATCAGAGATATTCACATGCTATGAAACTACCTCAGGACTAAATTTTTTTGAGTGATAATCTGATGTTACTCTTGGTAGAAAGGATGGGAGTTTGGCATTTGGGGATCATGTAGCATCAGTCAGTGAATGCAAGGGCCAGGGCAGCAGGAATTTACCAGCAGGTTCTTCCACTTTGGCCATATCCTCCCTCACTGGCATGTCTAAAAAAGCCCCAAAATTCTGATGAATGCTCTTAACCATCACTTAGTGGAAATATTTTTGGGGTAGAGAAATGAGAGCACTTGTCCCTGCCCCATTCACCTTGTATCACTGGAGTCAGGGTGGCAGCTCAGAGGCAGGATCTGTGCTTCCCCTGTGGGTGGTCTCAGCTCTACATATTCAAATCGAGCACCCAGGCATGTCACCTCAGTGCAGCACGAACTGAGAGAGGCACAGGGGCTTTCCAGCCCTGCAGGCCAGTATTAGTAAGATGGTTTGTGTGTGGTGTGTCTTTGGGTTCAAGCTGTGAACTGCCACTGGGCTCTAAAAACTGCTGGTGAGCCTTGGTAATAGCATTGCAAAAAGTTTCCGAGAAGCGTAATAACTTCCCTAAATCTATATATTTTTTATGTCTAAAGATGTTTGGGCATTTGTTTGTGATGAAAGTTTGCTCACCCCAGTAGAGGGGCTTTGTGCTCTTGCCATCATTTGGGAAGCTCAGGCAGGTAGTGGATGAGGATAAGGAGGTGATTGTTGGGATTTTGCTTCTCTCTCTGTCATTTTGGGATGGTGGATTTGGGGGCATATTTGAGGGTTTGGTGAGTAGGTAGAACAATTTATAGCAACGTGAATGGCCTGTATGGTAACTTCAAGATTGTGCCAGCTAAGCAACTAAATGAGGGATTACAGATCCCAGGGCACCTGAAGTCCAAATAGGTTTTTAAATCACACAGGTCATTTTAAAAGAGATAATTAAGTTTCTGAGTTCCTCCGTAGTGCCTACAAATGTTCCTGCAAATGGCTCATGAAGCACTCGCAGTCTATAACTTCTGCCAAAGGAAAATGTGCTATTAGGTGGAAATTAGCTGCCCATGTGGCATTTTCTGTCTTGGAGTCTCAGGGAGTTTTATTGAGATGTGTTAATACAGCTGTGCTGAAGGTACTACTCATCTGCACGCTCTGATAACCATCCTCATGTGAAATGAATCCCTGTGGAGCTGTTTGAGATCTTGCTGCTCCTAGTTCCCAACCTACCTGGTTGCCAAAAGCTGCTACCCACAGAGGCAGGGCTAAGGATGAGCTAATGTGCATCTGCAGCTTACCCCTTGTTCTGTATGAGCACAAACCCATCTTTGCTTACTGGGAGAACTGGAGCAGCAGGTGGGAAGCTGAAATGTGGCATATCTATTCTGCCTCCCTGTACTGGGGCAGTGGAGGATTAAGGGCTGGAAGTGCACTGAGGTGGAGGCAGTGACATGTGAGGTGCTGAAGTTAGGCTTTGAGTGCAGCTTTGCCCTCTGGAAGTGTCTGCTTTTTTGCACTTGACTGGTTGGCAAGGGAGGAGTCATCTCCCCCCCCCCATGTAGGTCAGCAGTGCAGCTTTTGGTTTCTGCTGCAGCCAGGGGCAATCTAGTCAACGCTATCCACAGGGTTTCAGGTGTGATGGGCCCCTGATGGATGGGACAAATTGCACCTTCACCTTCCTTGGCTGTGTGGCAGATTCTTCATCACCTGCAGAAGCACCCTGGATGCAGTTGCCAAGGCTGCAAACACCTTTCTTTGATGAGATGTGGCGTGCCCCAGCCAGCTCACTCTGACTAGATAGGATACTTGAGATGGCCCGAGGGTGGGTGAGATGAATCCTACACCTGCTGTAGCAGTGCTCATGCCCTGGGCTGTCTGGGGAGAAAGCGGGGTGATAGAGCAAGTTTAGTGGGTCCTTCTTGCAGCAAGTCTGACTTGCCATCCTTTTCTGAAGAAGATGGTGGTCAGATCAAGGCCAGCTTGGAGAAGGGAAAACTCCTGTAGGTCACTTGCAACTTGGCAGTGGCTGAGTCACCCACAGTCTGTGCACCCACTGCATCTGTGACCTGTGGATGTGGTGGGGAGGCAAAGTAGGACTTGAGGGCATGGCACAAGAACAGTGCAGAATCTTTTCAGGAATAGTGTTGTTTGAGGCAGTACAGGGACAGTAAATACTGTCCTTTTCCTCAAAGATTCAATTAGTTTTGTGGCAAATGTTGCTTTCTGTCTTGGCTCAAGGATTTCATAATTTTAACACTTGCCTTCTGGAGATCCCCGGGCCATGTGAGCATGGGGAGCACAGGCTGATGGGTGCTTGGTGAGCATCCTTACACTGGTGCACAGGGAGGGGTGTTCCATTGAGCTCTGCCTGTGTCTCTTCCCAACTCCCAGCACCTTCTCCCTTTCAGATGGTCCCTGGTGCAGGTGTATGGGGCTGGCTCTGCCATCTGCACTGGTTATGGTGGCAGCAGATTTCCCCCCTGCAAAGGGGCTCTCCCTGGCTGCTGCAAGGCTTGAGCAGGAAGCTGCTTCAGCTGACCCTGCTATTGCAGCAGATCTATAGATGTACTATGAGCAAGGAGGAGGGGAAGCACCTGGAGACACATCTGCATTGGACCATGTCACACAGCTGTCCTAAGTGGGCAGCAAGCCCAGTCAGTAGGTCTTCACAGTGCCACTGTCCTGCCCGTGTGGCCTCACCAGCCTGGCTGCCTGTCCCAGGCAGTGTCAGCCTGTGCAAGAGACTGGTGCTTGTTTGGTTGTGTCTTAAAGCCTTGATTGCTACCAGACCACTACCCTGAGCCTCCCCCAGCCTCATTTTTCTCTTTGCATTTGGAGTTGCAGTCTCAGTTGAGTGAAAACACTAAAGCTAAACCCTGTGCCCCAACGGCTGCTCATCTGAAAGTGCGGAGCCAGCTCTCAGCAGCTGCTAAAATAGCAGAACTGAAGTGGGGAATGAAAAGTGAGCTGGTGATTAAGACCCAATTTCCTGTCGTGGCCCCGCAGTGTTCCTGCCGGCAGTGGAGACATTGGCAGCAGTGGTGTGAAATGTCTCAGCCTCTGCCTTGGGCTGGCTGAGCACTTGCACTGCCGTGTGCTGCTAGCTTGTCTCAGTGCTCTGTGGATGCTGGTTTGTTGGTTTGTTGGCTCCCCTGAGCTCAAGGGGATGATGAGGATCCTTTTAAGGAAGGGGGGAAGGGTAGGGAGTCCATGCAGGCTGGTCCTGGCTGAGTTGGAGTTGGAAGCAGCCGTGGTGAGACCCAGGCCAGCCCTGAAGCAGGCTGATGTTAGCTGCTTTGTGTTACCTGGAAGACATGAAAGAGTGCACAGGATTTGGAAACACTGGTAACACTGGTCCTCTCAATCTTTTTCTCCTATCTCTGCCAGTAATTTTCCTTGGACCCACCATTTAGGACTGGGAGAGAATAAAATGCAAGAAATTGCTGCTAAAGGGGTGGTGAAGCTCCCAGGCTGATGCTGTTTGTTCATTTGGGTTGTTCACCTGTCCTGCTGTTTGTTCATTTGGGTTGTTCACCTGTCCTACTGTTTGGTCCCTTGTATACTAAATGTTGTAAAAGTGCAAATGCATTAGAATTAATTTATCTTTTTGGACTTCTTGAATCAGAAGTTCATTCAAGAGAAAACATGAAAAATTGAGTACAAAGATGATGCTGAGCTGATGGTTCTTCCTCTAAGGACACTGTTCCACTTGCACTTACTAACATGCTCTGTGTGTATGAGTATCAAAGGCAGCTTCTGGTTTCATTCTCACCCTGGAAGTGCAAATCACTGCTCTCCTGTCTGTGCTCCAACAGCTCCTAGGTCTGTGTTGTAGAACCTGATGTGTTTCAGCAGTCCAAACCACATCATTGTAAACTGTATCCTTACTGATCAGAGCAGTAATGTGCAGCACAGAGATGGGACTTTCTTGTGCCTCTTCATCCTTTGAACCCACTGCAAAGAGCCCAGAACCCCACAGACCGTGGTGCTTGCTCTGCACTTAGTGGTTACCCCATTTCTTTCTGTGTTTGAAAGTCAGAGCAGCTCCCATCACCCACCCCTCTTAAACCCACCAGAATCTCTCACTAACTTTTACTCTGCAAAGGTGAGTTACTGCTTAATTGGGCAGCATGAACAACGACTGCTTGAAACTGTTGGCTTTTGCTCTTCCTGGCTTCTCTTGGGGTCACCTGCATCTCCTCCAAGGCTGCCCCTTCCTCTGCATTCATGCAGCTCACAATGTTACTGGCATGGCTGGGAAGGCTTCTGTTGTATGAGGTCACATAATTGCCCTGCTCTAATCTGATCAGTTTGAAGGAAATGTAAATAGAAATGTAAATGTATTTTTCACAGAACAAGTAGTGAGCACATGGGAGAGACTCTCACAGACAGTGAGGGAAGATGGGAGGGAGGCTGTTGGGGCAGATGTGCTGTTTCACAGCAGCCAAGGCGATTGCCCTGCATTGGTATCCTCTGCTGCCACTACTTTCCTCCAGCGCAGGAGTACTCCTGCAGGTGTGCAGCCTGGGGCATGCATGGCCAGCATGCAAAAGGCAAGGAAGGGGTGAGAGGGGACTGTTGATCCTGAGCCTGGCAGAGCATCATCACACATCATCTTTCCTGTGTGAGGAGGAGCAGCTTTTTTGTAGCGAAAGGCTTCCTGTGCTCGCGAAGAGACTCGTGTGACATCCTCTGCCATGGAGGAGAGGGATATTTTATACTCTTCTGGTACCTTTCATACCAGAGGAGTTCAAAGTGCTTTTAAGACTATTTTCATAGTCCTGAGGAAGGGATCAGCAGTAGGTTTTGCATGAAATGTCCTTTCCTGCCAGGAGAACAGCACCCAACTGTGCAGCTGCAATGCTAGGAGCCAGAGCTTTTCCAACATACTGACTTCTGCTTGCCAGCAAAGCAGCACCTCAGCACAGTGTCATTTCAGGAGTCTGGAGGAAGAGCTACCCAGAATTGTTTTGAGTATTTTAGGAGCTATTTTGAAGGAGAATGGATTAAAGGAGAGGAAATAGTGCAGACACGGAAGGTAAACAGCTGTATTTTGAGCAGGCAGGACAAGTATGGCTTTGAGGTGATAGCAGGGAACAGACTGCAGATTAATTTCTGTGCATAATGCCACCATACAGATGCAAAACACTCCCCTCTTTGACAGAAAGATCTTTCATATCAATCTATGGAGGAAACAATGCTTGGTTGAAAGAAACTGCATGGGCTTGGTCTCATGGTACCTGGCATATTCCCTAGTCCTGGGTCCCCAGGCCAGCAAGGCTATAGAAAACATGAAAATATGGAAAACCAATAAACTTTCTTCTAGGATCCAAGCCAGAAGGATGTTCTTCTGGGATGATCCAAATGTTTTTAACTAAACTCCTGCAACTGAGAATGGCAGTTTTGTTGGCATCTGTTAGTCACAGCACAGAAAGGCAGCAGGTTGTGTCACCATCCTGACTTCCAGGTGATGGTCATAGGACAGAGAGGCCGTGGCAGAAACAGAAAATCTGGTGGAAGAGGAAGGATCTGCTGTAGTAAAGAGACATGAGAGGTTGGACAGGATGATCCCAGTGTCCATGTCAGTCTGTGGAAGAGGACTGGTGTGGGCAGCTCACCAGTGTGTCCTGATGTCACTGAGGATGGCGTGCAAATGGCAGCTCCTCATGCTGTGGTCTTTGTCTAGAGCTCTGTAGCCATCCACTAGCCTCTCTTGGATGGCTTCTCCAGTGTGATCCCATGGCCACATCTACCAAGCAGTGCTGGCATATGGTGTAAGTCAGGAACTGCATGGGAGAGCAACCAGAGGTGACCCTGGCTGGCATGAGCCATTTCCAGTGGTCTCCCTGCTGCTTTCTGGTGGTGGGAGATGTGCTCCCACCTTGCAGTGTGTCCAGCCCAGCCCAGAGGCTGCAGGTCACACTTTGATGTGCCCGCCTTTTGCCAGCTGTGCCAGCTTGGGTCGCTTGCCAAGTCCACACTCATCATGGAAACTGTCAGCAGCAGAGCCAAAGGATTCCCAGGGTGTGTTGGATTCTGTTTGCAAAGCCTGCAAGGAGATGGAAAAGGTCATTTTGTCTGGAGCAGGAGAGGAGGAAAGAGGCATAAGGAATGATGCCATGTGGATTTGTTTCATTCCCTTGAGGAAAACACAGCATCTCTGCAACAACTTGATGATCCTGGAGATCTTTTTCAACCTTAATGATTCTGTGATTCTGTGATAGGAGAGCAGCATGGAAATAAAAACTGAGATAAGGAAGAGATAAAAAACTGAGAGAAAAAAAGAGATAAAAACTGCCTTGCTCCTTAGCAACCTTCTCTTGCATCTCACCTCACTGGGTCTCTTTACTACCAACAGTAGGGAATAAAACAGCAGAAAAAAAAAAAAGCCACACGATGAGTTTTGAATGGATGCCAAGGTTGATTTAATTAGATGTATTGAATTTGTTAACTTCTGAACGATGTGGCTGTCACGCAGCACAAGTGATGAGCTGCGAGTGGCGATGGCAGCGTGGCACCGACCTGCCAAAAGGCTCAGCAAAGCAGAAGGATTGACCTACTTCCCTGGGCTCCATGGAGAGCACAGGCGACTGCCTTCCACTTGCTGTTGCTGTGCTCCCTGGAGGGCTGTGCATCCCTCTGCGCAGGGGAGAGCTCACCAGCCCAGCACTGCCCATCATCTCCAGCACAAGCCTGGGGCTGGGTAAATGTCCATGTGCCCCTGGGAGGCAAATCACTCAAAGCAAGGGCTCCTGCTTTGTCCTGACTTCTGTCTTCTGGCTAACACTGATTTTCAGCTTCTCCCACTTAGTTCACTCTTAAAAAAATACCAGTGTGCTCTGATAATGGGACTAAATGCTGTTGCAGCTGATAAGGGTGATAAAATCACCCATGCACACTGCCATGGCAACCTACGGCTCTTTGGTCTTGATGTGTGTCTGCTCTTTGGTGTGAGCACAGATATGTGGGTTTGTTTGAGACTCGGCCCGGGAGTCGCCTGAATCAGGAGGATTTCTTTTCTGTTATGAGCTGTGACATGGATGTGGAGCCGCCTAACAGCTCCTTGTCTTGCTGGCCACGCTCAGCATGGAGCAGAGCATGGAGCAAAGTGCTTCCCCTTGCACTTTGCTGGGGCCCTGGCAGTGCAAATTGCATCTTGAAAGATTTGTCAGTGCCGGGAAAGAGGCTTCTGAAAGAGAAATTTGTTTCTAAATGAATTCTGTAATGGTTATCAAGAGGAACTGCTGAGTGTCTGCTCCCAGGTCTGCCATCATGCAATGCACGTGTAGATCCCGAGTTCTTCCTGCAGTGACCACAGGATCCCTTTGAGATCAATGTGGTGCATCCTGGACAGGTAACATTCCAGCTAGAGAAGTCCCAACAACCAAGTGGCATGCTAATGTTCTGCCCCTGGTACCAGCCATGAGCCAAACTCCACGCATTTGTTTGACAGTCTTCTCTATCACTCTCATTAGTGTAGATGCAAGAATATGTCCTGTCAAACCATGTCTGTTAATTGGTGAAGAGCGAATGTGAATCTCCTAAGCTTCCAGCACAGAAGTGGTGCTGTTGTGATAGGGAGTGCTTGCCAAGATCTTTGGAGCACGAAGACACTGACAGAGGTATTTGTGAAGTGCACAAGTATAGAAGTGCTGCACGAAACCATGGTCTGGGTTGTGCTGAATATCACTGTGTGACCAAATGAGATGATGACAAGTAAGGGAAGCTTTGGCACGCCATCAGCCTCCTCTGATTATTGTCAGTATTAAAACCGTATTGGAAACACCAGGCCAGGTAGTCACCCAGTATGGGTGACTATTGCTATTTCAGTGGGGAAATGAGACAGAGCAGCACTGGGGAGGTTGTCTGAGGTCACGCAGAGAAGACAACTGGATGTTCTTTCCCACCACCCAAGCTCAGGCCTTCTCCTCTTCTTGCCTCAAGTGTGCCTTCTTCTCCTGGCCCTGCAGCACTGCTCAGTTTAAGGAGAGAAGGGTTGTTTGGATGGGGAGATGAAAGAAGAAATGTTATTTCATTGAGCAGTGTCAAGAAGTTATATGGGAAGAAGAAAAAGAGGATGGATGGAAGGAATCCAGCTGTCTTCTGCAGAGAAGAAATCTCATTGTAGCATTGAGACTGCTTTCAGGGTTCATGATTCAGCTTTCAGGTTGGTTGTTGATAGTTGAGATATTTTCATTTTGACTTCATCTGTTGACAAGGCAGTAAGAGCTCTGTGAGGACGCGTATCTCTCCATCACATATGACTAATTGTACTGGGACAGCCGTGAGCACAATAACACTTCTGTTTTCCTCCAGAACAGCTCCATTACAGACTGCCTGGTAGCTGAGCCCCAGCAAGTGTTTTTGCAGTTTTGCTGATTGTGCAGCCCAGATAACCTGTGAGAGAGCAAACATGGAAAGTGTTGAATATTTAGCTCAAAACCCAGAAAACAGCCTTGTTTCACTGCTTGTCTGAACTGAGCTTTTAACTGCGTGTTGTCAGTGCTTTTCAGGAAAGTCATCTCGTCTGGGACACGTCATCTGGCAGGGAAGTGCTCCCATTTAGGGACAGCCATCAAGAGTTCTGCAAAGGCCAGGGCTCATGGCTAGGCACTGTTGTCTTTGCAGCTCAGTTTTGTGTTTTACTTTTCCCATCTCCTGGAGAGCAAAATTCAATCTGTGCAAAACAGATGCATTTTAAAACAAAATTTGTCTTAGTCTTACACTGAAACTGTCTCCAAAAAAGCCAGTACATAGCAGAAGCTAGCAGAAGACTTTCTCCAGATGTTTTCTGCTGTTCATCCTATTTCTGCAGCAACCCAGGAGTTTTGGTACAATGTAAGTACTGAATTTAAACTTCTTGGCATTAAACTGGTCACCCCATGCTCCTCAGGGTAACAGCTGTATTTATGCATGAAAGCCATACTCTCATTCCTCAAGAAGTGTGTCAGCACAGATAAGCCTGTGACCTGAATGTATCAGCTCAATGGTCAACAGCTTTATGCAGAAAGAGCTTTGGTGTGCAACTCTTCCACTTGGTGAGTTTAATCTATGTATGGATTACAACAGAAAGTTCTCTACAAGAGGCCATGCAGGTTTAAGGCTGCCCTTGCCTTTGATGAAATCATTGCTTGCTCCTCAAGGAGATTTGTGATATCTGGAATCTGCATGCATAGTGTGCAGGTGGGCAGTCTGTCCAACACAGGAACGTAGTGGAGATTTTGTGACTCTTCCTCTGTCCCTTTTCCCTAGGAGAGAAGCCAGTGTTCCTGCCTGCAGCAAGGCACTCCATCTGATTTAGGAGTGCAGGAGTACTTCTGTCATGATGCTGTGACAAGGCCATGGTTTCTGTCTGGGTGTTAGAGGAGAGCACTCCTAGTCAGCAGGAGAAGGATGATGCACCAGGAGGCAGCCAGTCAGTGCAGACCTTCTGAGGGCTTTGACTTCTCATAACAAATTCACTGAAAGTCCATTTCAGTTTGTTTCTCCTCTCCTTGCTATGTTGGCTTTGTTGTTTGTTGTTGGAAGACAGGAGTTACCTAAGGAGCTCTGGGCAACTGAATAGAGGAGCTGAGCTTGGGATGTGAACTTGGCAGCTGCAGACACCAAGGAGGAGACTGCTGACTGCTCTCCTCAAAGTGTGAGAAATCTCTGGACATGGACAGAACGTGCATGTCATTATGGCTGTGATCTGCCCGGGATGAGTGCTCCAAATGCAGGGGCTAATGCATGTGTCTGCAGCTCTTAAAAATAAGGATGTTTCCCAATGTCCCCTGTCAGCCTTGAGCAGAGTTCCCGTCATTCCTTCTGGATGCCCTGTGGTGGGAAGAGCAGGCGTGCTGGCTGCCAGTTCAGGTCTAAAAATGATGTCTGTGCAAAGTCCATCCCTGTCTGGACTCCAAGGGGCTGCTGTGCACAAGGCCTTCACACAGTTTCCTTAACAGGCTCCTTTTCACTTTTCCAGGGACTTGCACTGTGCTTCATTTCAGAGTGATCCAGTGAATTAACATATTGTTGCTGCTGCCTGGGTAATTGCATGCCCGGGGTCTGCTCTGCTCCAGCACAGTCTTCCCGGCTTCCCAGACAGAAAGCATCCTTCTCCTTTGGCAAACAAAGTTGCAAAGTATTGCCCTGAGGCCTAGCTCAAAGACTGGAGGAATGGAAGGGTGGAAAGAAGAGAGGGAATCTGTTTCTGAAGGTATATCTGGCTTCAAGAGCTTTCTTATCAATGAGGTGCTGGAGATGGGGTTTTTCAGTCTTTATTTCTGTACAAAAATACTAATTTTGCCTGAAGCTGTGGTTTTCCTGCTGATATATGCAGATATTGGTATGGATGCAGTTACAGAAATTTAGTTTAGCACAAGTCACCATGAGGACTCAGAACTGCTTGAAATGAGCTGTCCTGGGTCACACAGGAATTTCAGCAGAAGTTGAAACTGAGTGGTCTGATACTCTCTTTGTACTGAAAATAAAACTCTTTGAATAGTTAGGTGTAAAAATGCTTGCTGGTCTCACTTCCAAGTGCAAAAAATGTCACGTGTGGATAAACCCCTAGAGTCTCTAAGTTCCTGTGAGACAAGACCACATCTCAGAACACTTTGGTGAGCATATTATCGAAACAGGGTAGGTTTCTTGATGCAGATGCAAGTTTGCATTTTTGAAAGATGATACTTAGTCAGGACTGACTTCTGGTGGGGAGCTGTCATCCCTTAAGCAATGGTCTCCAAAAAGAAGTGTGGTTATGTGCATCATGAGGAGGGCAACTTTACCTCCTAGCACAGCTTGGCTATCAAACAGATGCATTAAGAGGATGAGGAGCATCCAAACTCAGGGATAGTGGGGAGGAAGTTGATTTATGGCTCTGCGACTGACTTTCTTAGTGACCTGGGGTAAGAAGATGAACCTCTCCTTTTCTACCTTCTCCTCTTCTGCCCACCCAGCACCTCTGGCAATCGCCTTGTAGTTTGTTTAGGTCCTTCTAAAAAGATGGAATTTGGTAGTGCTATCTGTAAAGTCCCTTTTCATCTTCTCAGTTGTGAACATTTCCTGTCTGTTAGCAACATAAGCTATTTTGACTGAAAGGAAGACATTTTTCCTACACTTTTTTTTGACACAAGGGATGGAGAGGATGATGTGGACATGTTGACAGAGTAGCTAGGTCATCCTTGCACCAGAGCTGTGCAGTTTGTGGGGCAGAGGGAAGGCTTCTTGAGGCATCTCCATCCTGTGGAATAGAGGCTGCAGCCTTGTGCAGTGTATGGAGAGCCCTTTTGTGATTGGCCTAGCCATGGGGAATCCTGATTGATCTGTAACTGTGTGTGTGTATTTATGCACATACATAAGGGAGGAAGATGGATGTGTGTGTGCTGCAGATGGGATGTGGACAAAGGTTCCTTGGCTGCTGGCACCCCAGCTGAGATGAACAGCTGCCTGTGGGCTGCTGTGGGACTGCATGCAGGACTGGGGTTTGTTGTGTCATGAGAGGAACATAGACAGAGTGCCCAGGGGTGCCTTCTGGGCCTTCATGGCCTTGGATGTGGTTGTTTCTCAAACTCTTTCACTTGGGGGATATCTCAGTCCCTGAGCACTGAGTGATTCCCACCCTTTCCTCCAAAGCCTTTGCACTGGTGGCAGTTTGGGGATGGCCAATACCGGCTGGAAGGGATCTTGGGTGGGTCAACTGTGAGATCAGACTGGGTTGTTCATGACTGTTTGGTCAAGTCCTGCTCTCAGTGAACTCAGTGTGTTCCCAGTGACCTCCCTGCAGGCGTTGGGGCTGCTGCTGCATCCCTCAAAGCCATCCTTTGCCCTGGCTGAACAAGCCCAGCTCCCACAGCCTCTTCTCTTTGGGCAAGTTACCAATGCTCCTCCACTGCACTTGCTCTAGTTTGTCCATGTGTTTCTTGTACCAAAACAAGATGCAGTGTCTGGATGGGGTCTAATGAGGGCTGAGATCTGGCTGTTTCTGCTCCTGCAGACCATGCTGTTGGTCTTTGTTGCAGTTTCTTTCCTAAGGTCCAGTTAGCCTGTGGTCCCAACAACTGTCCCAGCCCTTGAGGAGTGGCAGAGCTGCTGGGACATGGGGCTGTGCCTAGCTGATAGTTAAATAGGACCTGTGTAACTGTGCTTGGAGAGCCCTGAGTGTTTCTCCACAGCCAGGAGAGAAGAAGAGCACAGAGGAGCCCTGGGGTGGCAAAGTCTTCTCCCTGCTAATGGTGTGGGCTCCTGTAGGGAGAGACACAGAGCCCAGACAGAGGAGGCAATGACCTGAGTTCTGCAGGAAAAAGCAAAGAGGTCTAGTGTTATAACTACCACTGTCTCACTTACTCATCTGGAAAGCAAGATTTTACTCGCTGCTCTGCTTCCCGTGGGGCTGTGACTGTTGATGGCCATGGACAGCTGAGGTCCTGCAGTACCAGTGCACAGGGCTGTGGAACATACCTCACTGTGCTCACTGCTGGGCTTGAACCACCACCCCTGGAGCCATGAGTGAGGAATATTGTGTATCCATGTATGTATACCACACTCAAACAAAATGCTGCGATTCTGGGCTGCGCTGCCAAGTTGGTGTGTGAGTTTTAAAGCAGCAACCTATATTCTTGATGATCCAAGAGCCTTGGGAAAAGATCCATTTTTTAATGCTGTACTAATTTAATAAATGGCTTTTTTTAGTGTAGGAAGGCAGCAATAAAAGACAAAAAGGAGAAAGAAGACAGAAAGACCTGTACAATAATTTTAAAGGTTTTCTGCTTTTCCGTTCATGTTCTTTTCAGGAAATTAAACTGGCTATATATGGTATAGGATTGAAACCACATATCACAAGCCACTGTCAAGTTCATGAAGTGACCACATTGAAAAAGTCGTGAAAAAATGGGTTCTTACTGGTGCCTTCCTAGCCTGTAGGAATCCTGGCTGCGGCTAGTGATTGTAGTAGGGTGAAGATTTGCATTTTCAAGTTGGCGGTTTTCCTTTTTGCTCTTCCACTTCCTACAAACTAATTTAGTGCAGTGTTAATTGTGAATCTAGAATGCAAATCAACTCACCTGCTTGTTTTTTCTTTCATTTTCAGATTTTCTAAGTATGGAAGCTCTCCTGAGGAGCTGCATTATGTGCTGCAGCCCCTGGGATGGGATGCAATGCAAGGAGTGAAGAAGAGCTGCAATGTACCTCTGTTTTTGTGAGGAGAGGGGCTTTCTGGCATATCATATGGTGCCAAAAGACATTTTACTCTTGGCAGCAAAAATCCTTATCCTTCTTGGGTTTTTTTTTTTCCAGGACAGATGCTATTTCCTGTTAGAGATGCTTTGTATGCAAATCAAGGTTGTACAACAAGAAAAAAGTCCTGAAAGCAATCACACCGATAAACTCAGCCCACTGGGGAATTCTTGCTTATCATTTATCTTTTGTTTTTTCAGTTCTGTACAAGATACTTCTTTGCCTGTGCTTTCTTACAGTCTTTAATGTTTGTCCTGCCAGACCTCTTGCTTGTGAACTACAGTGCTTGCATTTTGCAAGGCTCCATGTCAGTCTGCACAAACAAAAGGCAGTAAGTGCTGGAAATTGGGGTTAACAGTCCCTGTGTTTCAGCTTGATCTTGCATTGATCTGGTGCTTTCTTAAGTTCAAACCAGACGTGAGCCTCACACTAGAGATTGCCACATGCCTATAGTGATGATCTACTGGAAAGGTGATCCCAGAAACCACAGGAATGAAAAAAAAGAGATAAAAAGCAAAAAGAAGCCAGCAAAAAGTTTACCTAGTAACTTAAACAGGAGTAGGATTTGACTTGAGGCACCTCAAGAGATGGTGTGGGCAGCACTGCACTAATGCAGTAACATGAATTGATCACCTCAGTGCTCCAGCAGAGCAAACTCACATAGAATCACAGACTGGTTTGGGTGGGAAGGGACTGTAAAGATCATCTAGTTGAACTCCTTTGCCATAGGCAGGGAGACCTTCTATCAGACCAGGTAGTTCAGGGCCCCTTCCAACCTGTCCTTCAACACTTCCAGGGGTTGGGCATCCACAACTTCCCTGGGCATCTGTTCAGCCTGTGCCCTACAGGTGTCCCTATAAGTGGATGGGGCTGATAAAAACCTGCAAAACCAGGCTGCCACCCTGCTGATGTTACAGAAGGATGTGAGGGTGAAAAAAAGACTCAGAAGCAGAAAAGGATGTGTCAGAGAGGTGCAGAACAGCATTGCCAAAGAACGTTCTCGTGCGTGTCCAGAGATAGCCACTGCAGCCAGGTCCTGTTGAATCATGCTGTGGTTGTTCTGGCCTTTGTGTGGGTAACAGTGATAATCACTGTGTATGGTGTTGGGTTTTGTTATTTCTTTTTTTCCCCCTTAAATGTAAAATTAACAGTCAAATTAGCATTGGTGAGGCAGCAAGCCTGGTGCAGCTTTTATCTATCCTGAACCTCGGAACAAAGGAGGGGAGGAAAATGGCTTGGCCAGTTTGGCAGCTGTGCACGTAACGGTCCCGGAGTTCAAAGCAAAGGGCACAACAGTCAGATACCCCAACCCGCCTGGGCTTGGGCTGATAACTCACATTTCAAAGTAAAACGCAATCCTACAGGGGCTCTGCTGAGTGCCTAAAGCTCCAGTGCCGAGTCGTCTTTAAAAGGGGATTTCATAAGGAGTAATATGAACAGAAATGGTTCTTTTGTGGTTTTACACATTCCAGGCATGCCAGGACTGTTCGTGTCAAGGATGGGCAGTCTCTGGGGTTTTGGGTTCTTTTTATTTTTTTTTTTTTACCCCAAATATTTGCCACAAACTAGCAGCTGAAATGGTGAAAAATAAATTAGAGTTGCAAAATCATTACAGTAGCAGTAATGGAAACTGTGAGGCTTATACTTAAATTGGCTGTGGGGTTTCACTCCATCTTCTGCACTATTGCACTGTGGGGATTACTACTTTTACCTGCTATGACCACTTCAGGGTGGATGATTTGAAAGCAGAGCTTTAACTGTTGGTTACCCAGGACCTCAAAAAACAATGCTTTTGGATTTTTCAGAAGCAATACCTTTTCAGCTGAACCACTGTTAAGTCTGAATTCTTTCAGTGTCAGTGCAGTTATGTGGCCACACAGCACCTTTATGTGATGATTTCTGCAGGGCTGTGTGGACAGAAATGGGGCCCAGCTGTTCCTGCTTCAGGTGCACTTTTGTTTCACAGAGGTTATGCAGGCTTGGGTTTTAATTGATGTAAGAGTTCCAATGCACAAAGTTGTGGTGCCTGAAATCTTAAAGGAGAGCACCTTTGCTCTGTCTTAAGACAGTCTGAAATTTCATATGCAATAAAACACTAGATGGTTTGTGTAGACCTGCCCTGTTAGATGAGTGTCTAATTCATAAGCCTGCATCTCCTGTTCTTCTCCTGGATACTGCTCCTGTTGCCATGTCCTGTATCTGGTGTAGTAGGTGGACCTCATGGACAGCTGGAAAAGCCACAGCCAGAGGTGTTACTGCTGTCACCTCACAAAAGATGTGGCTGTAACAATGTGCCATTAAAAGTAGGCCTCAGCCCCCCTGAGACACCCTACACAAACTCTCAGTACCTTTATAAGCAGCACACACTGACCACAGTCAGCTCAGCACCCTCATGAGCTGGAGCTGCACCTTTACCTGCTCTGCAGGTGACACTAATCCTTCTGTGGGGGAGCAGGAAATGGAGCCAGGCTCATCCCAGCAGAGACTGGACCATGGGACCATAGATATCCATCCTGAGAAGTTGTTTTCAGCCCAAGTTTGACTGGGTCACAAAGGCAGGCAGAAGGAGAGAAAGAATCTCTTTGAAAGTGGCAATAAAAGAGACATTGTTGGAATGAACCTTCTGGCCTGGTTTTATTAAATGTGAATATGGTTACTTAGTGGTGAACAGGGACTGGAGTGGATTTAGGGGATGGTTCCTGAGGCCCCCTCCCATTCTCCAACATGGGCTGATGTTACAGGAAGTCTCAAGGCTGTTGCCTGGGCTGTTTTGGGTCTGTGGGTGGAGGAACTTAATCACCAGGGTTGCCATCAAATGCTGCACTTACATGATACTAGGAAGAAGTGCTTGTGTTAATTCTGTCCTCAACATACATATTTTTCATCTTGGACAAGTCTGGTCTTCCAGCCTTCTGGACTGCTGCCATTTTGGGTTTGGGAAAAAAGTTTTTTTCTTTCTCCATCAGTGCTACCAACCACAGAATTTTGGAAACAAATAGTCAGAACGGGGCGATCAGTGGTGAGCTCTCTTTTTACTAAGCTGATCTTTCAGGAGTTGGTTTTGAAGTGGATTTCGTTCTGTCCACTCAAGGTTTCTGCTGTGGAAATATTTATTGCTGTGAAACTGTAGTAAGCTTTGTAAGTGGCAGGAAAAACTGCTTTTGTAACCAAACAAGTGTGCTTTCCCTACAAGTCACACGGGTGTACATTTGGAATTTTTCTGTTTTACTTTGTACCAAAACAATTTTTGCACTGTGTTATCTGTAGTGGGAAGATGAGTGGACCTTGCATTTTAATATAGATTTCATCCATTTAATCACAGCAGAAGTGTACATAGAGATTCTCTGTTATTCTTCTTTTTCTGTGTATTTGCTTAGTGTTTTGTGCCTTAGAATCTCTATTTTCCTTCTTTTTGATGGTTTGAGGGTTTTGATAGAGAGCAAAATTTTTTTGAAATATTAATGTCCTTGGGAAGACTACAAAAGTAATGCAGTGGTGAAGAGATGCAGGCAACCTGTAGAAGAGCCAGATTTTGACAGCATGGGAAGTGGTTAGCGCCCCATTGGACATCCTCACATCAAAGCTGGCCCAGTGGGCTCTTGAGATACTCTGTTTGAACCACAAATTGCTGGGCTTTGGGCAGAAATCACTGTATGAAATTCTGTGGTCTTTATTAGGCAGGCGGACAGACAAAATAATTTTGCTGGTTTCTCTCGGCTCTTAGAATTTATGAATCACATAGTCAGGGTGTTCTGGGGGGTTTGAGTTTCCATGAAAAGTTTGCTGTGGCAGCACGCAGACAACAAAACCCATCTGTTCTCTTGTCCTTTCATCATGCTGTGTTGCTTTCGAATTGTTCCAGAAGGAGGATGAAATTTGGCTTGTTATTTAAATTTCAGTATGGGTGGCCAAAGCAACTCTACCTTGGTTATTATGGGCCTCCTGTGACCACAGGAATGGATGGTGCCTTATGCCAGCCCTGATTTAACAAACACCTGAGGACCAACTCAGCACTGCAGCAGAGCCCATGGGAATTGTGTGCCATGGGATCCTGCAGCAAGGCAGTGTCTGGGAATATCTCCTCACACTCTTTAGTAGTAAGGATGTAATCAGCCTTGTAGGCTGGTATCTGATTAAATAGCACAGTGTGGAAAAAAAATCAAATCCACACTCATTTATGGCAGTTTGACATGTGTAGTTGGGAGGAAAGAATTGAGGTTCTGTCTGAAGTTGTGCGAGCCCATCTGGGGAGCAGTGTCAGGGAGGAGTCCGTGGGATCCTCGTGTGTGATCGTGTGAGAGTGAGCTCCTGATGGAGCTGTGAGACAGAAAGGAACCCTGCACCTCTGGAGAGCCAGCAGGAGCAGGGATGTGACTCCTGACTTTGTCCTTTTAAAGGGGGACACGCTGCCTGCTGTCTGTACTTGAAGAAGGGAGGGGAAGTGCCAGGAAGAATTCATGGAAAGCCACAGATGACTTGGGTTTGCTTTGACTGAAGGTGTGAGGAGTGCAATTTGGTTAACTGGGATGAAGGCTGGCAAGGGGGTGACTTGACTGCCACATCTGGAGGAAGAAAGTTTTGATCAACAGGTTTGGTGTAAGAAGGAACCCTTAGAATTTCTATGTCCTTTTCCAGATTTTAGAGGAAATGCTTCCCTAGCATTGCAGGTTTAATTTAAAATATTGGGATTATTATGTGGATGTCTTGGGTGAAAGGGACTGATAAGCAGTGTAGTGAAGGCAGGATGGATTATTTGGATCTTTCTGCATTTATGCTCAGTACTCTGTTACTCCCCAGTACCTTCTTCCCTCAAAGAAGGGAAGCCCCTTCTTCTACCCCTCCCTGGGGTAGGGAAGTTCTGCCACAACACTGGGAATAGCATAAACTGTCAGCACTTTGGAGCCATCTCATCACAAGACAGGTGTCTTAAGATATCTGCCTTGCCCTCTGGTAATGGCTGTTGTCCTGCAGCAGCTATGTGGGAGACCAGAAATCTGGCTGAGATGTGGATTCCTGTGCTTTGGATGTCTGAAGCTGCATGAAGGGAATGTCCCTCTCACTGCCTGTGTGCATGATGAGGAGTTAGTGGAATAAAGAACTTAACAAAGAACCATCTGACACCACCTGAAATGAAATAACATGGAAAATTTAATCAGCTCTCTGCAGCTGAGCAGTCCCTGGAGGTCCTGAACCAAACCTGACCCACTTGCTGAAGCCCAGCAGTGCAGCACTGGGCACTCCTCTGTCTGCCTTCAGAAGAATGAAAGGACAGCAGTATGAAAAGAGACAAGTACAAGGGACAGCAACCAGTGGTAAGTCTTTACTAAGAAAGAGCTGGGGTATTTTATTTGTTATTAAAAGCAAACCCACCTTCTGCAGCATTTCTCTCTGTGAGGCACTCAGAAAAGAGGGAGGTGTTGGCAGAGGTTTGTTTCCAACTGATTGAATGTTTTCCCAGTTCTTTCCCTGCACTCCAGCTCATCCCATCCCAGTCTTTCCAGCCATGCCATGTTGGGAAGTGGCTGTGAGCTCAGACTCAGGGCTGAGTTCTAACATGGTAACTGTGCTGGGCTAGACTGCTTTGCAGGGGTGGAGGGAGGGCTCTTGCCACTGGCAAGGAGCAGCATGACTCTTTTGCCAGTTGTGCCAGTTTGCTGTCAGGATGGCTCATCATGAGCCCAGCCTCCCATCTCTAATCTCCCCAGAGATGGTACCACTTGGCCATGGTTTCAGATTTGGACGTCTGAAAGGATAAACTGCAGTGGGTAAAAATCAAATCCAAGACTTCTGGGCTTTGAGAGGATGATAGCAGTGGACTGTAACCCACATCCCCTTTCCAGGTAGATGTTGCTGAGAAGATGATTCCCCTGTGCTCCTCAGAAGGGCTGCTGAGCTGCCAGACCAGCACCAAGCTTTCCCCTTCCTGTGTGTACCCATCCTGCTGGCTGCAGCCCTTGCTGCACCCTGGGAGGATGCAAGGCTCCAGCTCTTTGAATGACTGTCCAGAACAGTGAGGGAAAACTGCCTCCTCCCTGGACACAAACCACAATGATTTGGTGGTGTTTTTTCTTTCTTTTTTTTTTTTTTTAATTTATTTTCTTTTGGCTGTCTGAATAACTAAGTACAAACCTCTTTCAACTATTTGACATTAATTCACTAATGGATGGCAGAAGGTTTCATGTTTGGTTTTTAGCTGAAAAAGTGATGATGCAATTATAAACCTCACATCCATTATGTATCTTTGAACCATGTGACAAGTGTGAATTTTTACAGAAAATGTGAGAACGGTGGGAGTTGTGGAATAAACTTTTTTGCCTGAATTTTATTCTAAGTCTTGAATGAATGAATGAGATGTATTTCATGGGACTGAGAAAGCTGTGATTTTTTCCCCTTTTCTTCCTTCAGTGTTGGGCTTGTTTGTTGTTATTTTTGGTTTTGGGTTTTTTGGGAAGGTTGTTGTTGTTGTTTAGCTTTTTTTTGTAATCAAAATATTTACTCCCCAAGTTATATGATTTTTCATAAACAAGTTAATGTCTAAAGAAAAGTGAGGATGAGGAGAGGCCAGACATTGGGTTTTAGTTATCGCCTATTTTTTCCTTTTAAGCTTCAGAAAAATGGCAATTGTTTCATTTTGACCCACTTTCAAATCACATTAGCAAACGAATACAGAATGGAAAGGACAATCACATGAACTTCAAAAATGCAGCAGGTCAGGACAGGAGAGAGCAGCAGCAATCCTGCTCTGACTGTCTGCCCAGACTGGGGTCTTTTAGTGTATCCTACAACATTTTTTGTGTCACCAATAACAAATTTCCAGTGATTGGAAGGGGATAAGGAAAAAGAAGCCCCTAGTGCTCATTTTCCCATTTTCCTTGGGTCCCTTTCAGGTGTCAGCAGTGTGCATCTCAATCTCACAGTCACTGCAGCTGCATCAGGCACTTTGTTCTTGTGTAGAACACATCAGTGCAGGTAAGTGCATGAGGGTGCTTACTCTGGTTCCAGAGCTCTGGAGCCTGCCATTAGTGCCAAGGCTGAGCACAAAAGCCTCACCCAGAGGGAGGGCACATCATCTTCAGTTTGCAGCAGGGAGCTTAGTTGCAATACTCCCAGGGCCCACTGAGCTCACTCACATCTCTCCTGGCTTGTGGGAGGATGGACCTTTGACTATGATTTATCCAAGGTTTTGTTAAGATGCTCTTCTCCACAACAGGTCTGCCTTTACAGGGAAAGCATGGCAGCAGCTTCCTCTGGGTTTGGAAAAGTCAACTCCCCAGTTACTCTCTTCCTGGAGAAGCACATTTGATTTACCTTAGGAAATTAGTGCTGCTGCATTGGCCTTGATGAATCTGGGCTGTGTGGTTTGTGTTCAGTTCAGGAGAGCTCAGTGGCATTTCTTAATCACTATCAAAACAGTTCACTGTGTGATAACTTCAGCATTCCCAGCTTTGGCCTTACAGCAGAAGCAGCAGTGCTTTTTCTTCCATGAGTCCCTGATTTTTTTCTGGCACTTGTCAGGTGTAGGGAAGGGTGATCTTGGTGTTGCATCTCCTGAGACCTTCCTCACTGTTATCCTCAGCCAGTGCCTAGGAAAGATGAGCTGGTTATCTATGAAAAAGAATTGTATCTGAATGATTTGTTTGTGGGAATATTCCAGTCTCTGCCTGTCTGCTTTTCTCACTGTGAGACTGAGGCATCACCTCTGTCTTCTGTTCTTATTCCCATTTTGGGGAATGGCTGGCTGAGCAGCTGCAGAAAAGGTAGCAAACCCAAGAGATGTGGGATACTGATACAGCTCCCCAGTGTTTGGCGAGATGCTGCTGGGGGTGTCCAGCCTCAGGTGAGCATGGCAGTGGCACGCTTGGAGTGGCTCTCTCCTGCCTGCCTGGAACCTTGTAGCCCCAGGGTATGAGTTACTACCAAAATTTAACTGTCTCAGTTAAACTGTTAACTGTCTCAGCCTGGTCAACAAAGAAATAACACTCTCTGCTCAACTGGAGGGAGATATGGCTCTGCTTGGCTTCTTGAGAGCTGCCTAGAGTTTGTGCACAACCCCATACCAAAAGCCTCCCTTTGCCTGGTGCCTGACCAGCAGGTGACAAGCAGAGGTACAAAATCCCTGTCCCCAGCCATCTGCAGAGAGAGGAGTTACCCTGGGACCAGCTCTGGCATTGCTCCCTGAGGCTCATGGAAGTACCACTGCTTCCAGATGTCCTGCCTGTCCCCTGCATGTCCAGTCATGTTTATTAAACCTCTGCAGCATATTGGGATTGGGAATCAAAGGGATGTAGCACAGTTTGGGGTCTGTGAATGGCTACAGAAATCTGGGCTGGGGAGATGGGAGCAAGGAGTGATAATGTGCTAAGCCACTGCAGGTGCTGGATCAACAGAGGGTGAAGCAGCCCCTTGCTGCCCTCCCACCAGCAGGCTCCTGCAGAGATGTGCAATTCAAACAGCAGAAACCTGGGGGGGATTTGCTCCTGACTTGTGGCACCTCCTCTTGCCCTGCTTGGCAGCCACCATTGGATGTGTTGCCTCATGCCAAACTTATTCATGGACGCCTAATCCTCTGCAGCCAACCAGCTCGGTGTTGAGAACTTCCTTCCAGGAGCCAGATATGTCAGTGCCATTATGCATGTGGGTCTTGAGTGACTTGTGCAAGGCCAGGCAGCAAGCTTGTGGCTGAGCAGGTGTTGAAAACAAGCTCTCCCAAGCTTTGAGTTGGCAGCCTTTGCACCAGGAAATCCTTCATTTAACTTTCCACCGCAGCAGATGGGCTGCATCGATGTAGGAGGGAAATCTCCATGCGCTCGTGCATTGCTTCCCGTCCTTCTTCACCTCCTCACACTTCTCCCTGAAGGCATCTTCTCTCAGGGTAAAGAAATACTGTTTGGTGTCCAGTAGAAAGCAGAAAGGGAGCTGGATTGCCTCTGGCACCATGCACTGAAGAAAAGAATGGAATCGTTTTGGACAAGGTTCAAGGCAGGTCATGCAAGTTTGCAAAGGGCTTCTGCAGGGCTCCCTCACCAGCTCTTATCCATGAGAGCCTGTCAGGTGTAGCAGCAGATTTCTCTGCCACCCATCACATCTCTCTCCTTCAAAGCAGGAACAAACTGCCCTGGAACAGGCTGACCTTCAGCACAATTATTTCTGCTTTTTTTTCCCCCCAAGTCAGGGGCACCTGAGTAAAAGCTGAGGAAAGCTAAAGCAACCTCAGCTTTTTGTCAGCTTTCCTTGCAACAGTGACAGGGCTGTTGTTCTGGTCTTGGCATTAGGTAAGAAATCACTGTTACCATGGGAGCAAACTCCCAAACAGGTGGCGATCACACACATATTAACCTGAACCAGTGCAGGAGGCACCACGTCCCCCTGCGGATCCGCCAAGGGTACAGGAGATCTCATTACTCTTTGTTTGTGCTCAGAGTGTGGCTGTCCAGAGGACGGTGCCCAAATAGATAAGGCTCTAGGCACAGATGTCCAGTTTGATTATTGCTTTCCTTTTGCAACAAACCATATGGTGCTGTGGGCAGCACAGATATCTGGCAATCAAAATTCCTGGGCTCCCTCCCTGACTCTGCCATTCGCTCCTTTAATTTTCAAAGCGGTTTTCATGCATCAGCAAAACTTGCGGCCCTTCAACTGCAAAACTTGACTCTCCCCACCCCCTTAAAACAAGAGCTCCCCCACATCACTGGAGGTGCTTTTAAATATAGTCACCATGTCTTGCTTTGCTATCACAAAATTAGGTGCGCTTAATGCTGCTAAACTACTTTGCCACCAACAGATAAAAGGCACTACAGACAGGTTGCTAATCAGTTTGATTAAGTAAAGCACCTAAAGTTTGCCACTGCTGCTGGAGGATTGCAGGCTGATCCATCTCTAACCCGCAGGAGTAAGATGAATTAGGCACGATAAGCATTGTTTGGTTTCTGGTGCGTCAACCAGTGAGTGAAATGAGTCGCTGTTTATATGCCAGGTCACAGAGAAAAGTTTCTTGTGATTGGAAATGATTAGGCACACTGATTAATGCTTCCAGTGCTCTTTGATCCAGAGCTGCCAGTTGGAATGAGTCTTGCTGCACGGAGACATCCCAACTGCTTGGTAACAAAAGTGCAGGGGGTACAAAAATTGACTGAAAAAATGCAGGCGGGGATGGGAAGGCTCTGCTGTAAAATATGCTCTTTTTCCATGGGGCTCCAGGCCTGCATTCTTTGAAACTATCCTCTTATTCCTGGAAGTCAAGGCAGTGTGTTACTCATATTGTGCTTGTCAGGTTTATTCATTTTAAAGAAAATGTTCAGGAAGATTGCCAAGTCATCTGAACTTCCAGCACTGATAAGGACCTCAGGGCCTGCTAAGTTAAGAAGACAACATCCCAAGTCCAAGAAAAGCTTTAGAATAAAGCACTTTCTGAGTAGTCTCAGCTCTTGTGAAACAGTTGTTTCTCTCAGTGTGCAGGTGGCATCTCCTTGTGATCGATGTTTCTTCTTTCAGCCATAGGAATTCCCATTTTTAACCTTCAATTAGAATACCTCCCTTTTATCATGGATGAAATATTTGAAATAATTTCCTATGACAAGACACAGGAAGATTTGCTTGAGTAAGAGGATTCCCCAACACTTCTTACTATTCCCACACCAGCACACCGTTTGTCTTCATTATTTTGCATCTCCTTCATGCTTTGGGTTCTATGGTTGAACCTTGAGCTAGCTGGGGACACAAACCTGGCTGCATTGCCCACTACACTTTCTTTACAGCCAGGACTGCATTGTTTTTCATGCTCACTGTCACACCTGCCTATCCGCACTTAGTCCTTCTGGAGTGATGTCCTTTTTTGTGTGATTTGTGTATATCAGGATGAGATTTCAATAAAAATCAAGCATAACCTGTTAGCAGGTGGTGAATGTTCACTCAAAAGAGCTATGGAAAATTAGGAGTGAAGACTCTAAAATGTCTGGATTTATCACAGGGCTGAATTGTGAGTTACCACACCCAAGGACATTACGCCATTCCCAAATCACTATCTGCTCTCTATTTTAGGAGAGATCCATAGCAAATTACCTCAGAATTCTTCTACTGCAAACCCAGGTGGTTCAGCAGCTACAGCTGCTTCTGTTCAGGGGAAGGAGGAGGCAGGAGCTGGGGCTGCCCCCTCCTCAGGCTACCCAAGGACATCCCTGCTGCTCATGGCCAGCTCTTGCCTGAGCCCTGCCTGAGCACTGAGCATTCTGGCCATCCCATGTCTCTCATGTTTGTGCTTCAGACTCCTGATTTTGCAAAACATGGGATAACTTTTGAGATACTGGAAGTGTTCAGGAGCTGCGAAACCAGTGGATGAAAACTGGTGCCCACTGGGGATGTAGGTCAGTGTAAGGAGGAAATTCTAATGCTTTTTTGACCAAACTTCAGTTTCTTTGGGTATGTCTATGTTTTCCATGTTTTGCCAAGCACACGAGCTTGCAGAGAGCAGCACTGATGCTTCTTTGACATGGGAGGCCCATGTCCCATGTTCTACTTGAGTCAGTTGCCTGCAGAGACACCTGGCCAGACACCTTTCCACCACCATATCACATATCCAGAGATTATCTGTGCCTTCCCTGAGTTCGTAGGCCTGGGACCACAGCTGGTCCCCATAAAGAGCCTCTGATCTCCAATAGCACATGAACTCACCCAAGGCTGGGCTGGCAGCTTTGGGATTTCTCCTTTGCTCAGCTGTTTTCACAAAATGCATTGAAAGCTGACCATCTTAACTTACTATGTCAGTTCTCTGACATGTTTGGTTCCTTCCAGCCAATGCATTCAGCAGAGGGAGGATGGACAGACAATGAATTCGTGGATATTTTTATGTGGGAAGTTGGTATAAATATGAGTATACATCAGTTTCCTGCCTTTGTGAAGTTGTGCTTCATACCTGTTTTCAAGCCTGTGTTGTCTTCCTGTGCATGGTCTGAATCAGTTAATATCTAATTGCAGATCATTTTCATAAAAATAGATGCCTACTCTGCCTGTTTTCCAATTTCCAGGTGGCTCCATGGTGGCTGCTTGGCTGCTGCCTGCCCTGCTGCTAATGTTCCTGTTTTCCGCCCCAGCTTGTGTGGCTGCCCTGGCATGCTGCTGGGACAGGGAGCAGTGACGCAGGGTCTCCTGGAAGCCTGTGGATGGGCCAAGTAAAACACAGCTGGGCATCATCCCAAGTGCCTCAAAGTACTGCTGCACCGAGTAGGTTCCCATTGTCTGAGACATCTCATTGTACTTAATAGCAATGGAGGTGTCTGTACCGCCCTCATTTACAGCAAGTTGGTGACTGGGGCCATGAAAGGGAGGAGTTTGGGGTTAGACATGCCTCCAGCTCCTTGGGATAGGAATTGCTGCTTATCAGAAGCAATTTTGGAAAGGTATTTCAGGTGTGGCCTCTGTGATGGAGACAGTTTCACACTGATGGATGCCATCCCAGGGGTGTGTGAGAGCACTTGGTGGCCCCAACACTTCCCCAGCCACATGGCCCTGGCACTGCTCCAGCTCACTGCCAGCCTACCTGCTGCCTTGCCTGCCTGCCACATGCAAGACAAGAAAATGTTGGCATGACTGATAACCCCATCCTCCTTATCATGTTTATCTTGGTATGGATCCTGGCAGGGAGGCAGTGGGTGGGATGCTGAGTTCAAAGGTGGCTGGCCAAAAAGTTAGACAGCTCAATCATTTGCCTTGTTATTGCTACCATAGTTAACCCTTTGGCTGCTGGCCCTAGAGTAGGGTATCTGTGAGGCTCTCTTCATCTCATGGCTCATGGCTCAAGCCATGCCAGGTATTTCTGTTAGGTGAGACCTTTGGTTGCAGCCAGTTTTGCCTTTACTGGTAGCAGTTTCTTTTTTTTCCTCTTTGGTGAGAAGTTGCTGCTCCCAGTAAGAGGCTGGGCCATGCATGCCTGACCATGCCCATGAGGTGAAGGGCAGGGCTCATGCTGCAGGCTGGCATGACGTGGAGCACAAAACAAAACCATAGCTGGGGAGGCATGGCCAGCAAGCAGCATGAGACTCACAGCCCCTCTGGGCAGGGTTAGACTGGGCAGACACCTGGCAGAGAGTGTCTGCCAGGTGTCCAGGTTAGGGTGCAACCCAGGGCATTAAAAGTATGGGTGTGTGAGAGCTGGAGCTGCTGTTTGAGTTAGTTAGAGATCTTAAAGATCTTTGTATGTTGGACATAGAAAGAAATTACTGTTGAATCTTCCTGCTCTCTATTCCAAATTGAAAAGCTCAGGACAATTTTTTCCCCCTGACCTAAACACATAGCAAAGTATCTCTTGAGAAGATATGGGAAGGAATCACAGAAACAGAGGCAAGACTAGGTTAGAAGGGATCTTCTGACACCATCTGATACAACTTTCCATTAAAAACAGGGTCTTAGATTAGGTTAGCTGAGACCAAATCAATTTACACCTTTCTTATTTCTAGTGAGAAAGAGTCTGCTCTCTTCAGGCAACTGACCCTAATGTTGCTCTCACAGAAAAAAGTTTTTTGATATTCATGGGGAGCTTCCCTAGAACTTCCCTAGAAGTCAGTTTTACCCATTGCTTTTTCTCCTAGAATAGTGCATCCTTGTGAAGAGATGTGTCTCCTCCAGAACTACTTTTTAGGTATTGAAAGTCATTTGATTTCCTCACACTAAGCCTTCCCTGCTGAAGTCTGAGCAAGCGAAGTTCATTTATTTGTAAAGTTTTCCACTCCCCTAATCTTCTGGTCCCTTCTGGACCATCTCCAGGCTTTCAATGTCTCTTGAACTGGGAAGAAAGAAACTGAGCAGTGTGTTCCAGGTGTGGCCTAACAGGTGCTGAGCTGAGTGGAAAGATCACATCTCTTAATTTACCAGCGATAGTCTCACTGACTCAGCCCAGGATGCTGTGGGCCATCATTGCTGCCAGGATACTTGGCTGGCTCGTGTTCCTCTTGCTGCCTGCCAAGACACCCTGTGCCTTTTCAGCAGAGCAACTGTCCAGCCAGCCAGTGCCCAGCTGGTGCTCCTGCTTGGGATTATTCCATCATCCCAGGTTCAGGACTTGACATTTATCTCTGCTGAACCTCATGTTAAACTTCATTCTTGTTGGCCAGATCTTGACAGCGCATTGAGGTCTCTATATGGTGATTTTTTCTTCCAGCACTGCTACCTCTTCACCCAGCTTAGGCTCATCCTCAAATTTGGTGACAGTGCATTCAGGCCTAGCTTCCAGACCACTTATAAAGCTGAATTGCATTGACTTCAGAAGAAATTAATTTGTACCCAGCTGCCAGCATGACCTTGAGCCTTTTAACTTTTGAGCCTCTGAACTCAACAGTTTAGTCAGATCCTCAGCCATTTGTGTTTCATCTGCCCAGACCATCTCTTACTGACTTGACAGAAAGGATTTTGAGGGAGGCTGTGTCAAACACTTTGTGAAAATCAAGTTGTTGATGATATCCACTACTTTCCTTTCATCCACTGAGCACAATTTTTGTTCAAACAGGATTGACCCTTCAGATTTTCCATGCTGGCTTTTCACATTCAGGTTCTTGAAATGTGTTTGCATGGAAATAGCTTTTGTAGTTCCATAGTTCTCTCAGGGGCTGAAACAAGGCTGACTGGTCTGCAGTTTCCGGGATCTTCTTTCTGGCCCTTTCTGTAGGTAGATATAGTCTCCAGACTGGAAGATATCTCTCCACAAACCTGTTTACTCTTTTGTTTTTCACTTCCCCAGTATGGGGAAATAATGTGTTTGACACCAGACAAATGGTTTAAAGCACTGTGGATGTCAACATGCACAGAACAGAAGATCCTTGTGTGTGTTGATACCAGTGCAAATTAGTTAAAGAGAACAAAATCTGGGCTGGAAAGGACAATAGTTCATGGTGACATTTGGTCATCACCTAAATTCTAAAGGTGCTCTTGTTGATGGTGAAATAATCCTGTCTGCAGATCTAGGTGAACTAAAGTGCAGTTCTCTGTAGCTTGAGCCAACTTTATTACTACTCTTCCAAGTTTTATTTAGCAGGGACTGGTCTCTGGTTTTGCATGCATTCAGCAGTCAGGATTTTGGCCTCTCTGCCAGCACATGTAAGCAAGGTCTCTGCAAGGAGTGAGCTTGGTTTCAAGGCACTGTTGTGATATTGCATGCAGCTGATTCGTACCGTGATGATGGAGTCCTTAGATGGAGTCGTCACCTCGTGAGATGCAGCTAGATTTCTTTCAGGTGAAAGGTATGTGTAAAGTTTGCAAAAACCAGAGCAATAAGTGGCCTTTTGAACTTACATTGATATCAATAATTATATATATCCCTATATACATCGTTTAGTCCATGCAGTTATTTGGCAAAATTACCCCAAAATACAGCAATATGCACTCTCAGACTTATATTCCTCTTTCACATTCCAAAACAAGATATAAATCTTTAGCTCAGACTTTCCAGTTTTGAAATATTAGGAGTTACCCATTGATACCATAGTAGATGTATTGGAACCTGAGTTTTGCATTTTAATAATCACCACATTAAATAGGAAATACCTTCTCACCACTGCCAAAGGATGAGTTTTTCTGCTCCAGCTCAACAAATGCCTAAGTCCTTCATATATCAGCTGTTGGTGGCTCACAGTCTGGCTTCTGAGAAGAGCAAGAGGAGGATAGCAAGGGCTGAATAGGAAGTTGTTGAAAGACCAGGAAGGTTCATGTGAGGCCTCTGAATGGGACTATCCTCCCAGCCAGTGATTTGTTAACATTCAGCTGCACATGGGTGTCCTTCTGCACCAATGGATTCAAATTTTAAGGTGTAATTGTAATTACAATTGTAATTGTAAGGCAATTGACATGACATTGCTTAGCACTGTTATTAATATTCAAAGAGCAGGTAGCTAAGTGTCTTCCCTTTAGGAGGGTGGAAGCCCAGCATCCACCCAGACTCTGTTAATACCAACCCCAAGTTATTTCAAGATGCTAAGAAGGAAAGTGTTCTTTTATTCCTATTTTTTCTATTTTCTTTTTTTTTTTTCCTTTTTTTCCCTCCTCACTAGAATTACCTGTTTCTGCTCTGTCTGGAAGGGGCCAGAAAACCCCTGTTTCTGCTCTGTCTGGAAGGGGTCAATAGAAAACAAAATTCCATTGGAACATTGAGACAAGTCATTGCAGCACCCATGGTCAGTGTTATGTGAGTGTACATTAATAGTCAGCTGAGTCTAAATAAACATGCAGAATGCCTGGTTTTGACCAAGCAAGAAGTGGCAGCTGTTTGCACTGGTGTTTCCCCCATGCTGTGGGCTACCTGCTGGCTTTGCAGAGGTGGAACAGCTTGGGGTGTCATTTGCCTGAAGTACTTTGTCATGCCCTCCCACAAGCCCTCCTTCCCTCTGTCTGGCTGCTTGCAGGTTTTCAATGAAAGGCCCTGTTCACACATGCAGCAACCCAAATTATCCCTAAATAAACCAGTGTATGTGGAGAGTAATTCATGAGCACTTCCAGCACAGTGATAAATGGCAGGCAGGGCCAGTGGATACAAGGTGGGCCCTCAGGCATGTGTCTCAATCAAGTTGTGCAGAGATACTGTAGACGGGTTTGGAAACATGACCTTAAAATAAGAGCTGTGTCTTTTGGAGCTTTAGAGACCAGATTGTGAATGACAGACATGCACTATTTGATCTGTCACCTCTTGTCCACATTTTATTTCCAGAACTTGTCACATGACTTCAAGTTTTACTCCCTATTCCTCCCCATGTGACTACCAGTCTACTTCCTGAAAAAACAGCAGTCACCTTAGCCTCTTAAAGACAACTTAAACACCCAGATGAGATAAATAATTACAATTTGAAAAGTTTATGTACTGACCAGCTGTTTTCCAGCCCTTGCTGACAAAATTCTTGCAGTGCAGTTGAGCTTTACCTTAGCAGATGCTATTCTTCTGTGGTGACCAAGAGAGAGAGGAAAAATCTGCAAATGCAGGAGCTGTAGGAGGTTGTGGCCAGGTTTATCCCAGCAGGTTAAACAGGGACAAAGCATAACCCTGGGCACTGGTGTGTCTACCTGTCCATTCTGTAAACTGTTAGCACAGCTCCAGCCCCAGCCAGAGCTTCTCCAGACAGTGTCTGGGCACCATCTGTGGATGCACACTGGCCAGAGGCCATCACCAGTAGTAATTAGGCAGCAGGCACCTTGCTCTGGTGATGGGAAAGAGCTTGGCTATCTGGATATGAGCAGCTGGGTGGTTGGTTCTGGTGCCAAGGGATGGAGCCAACTTGTCTTATTTACATGTATGGACAAGATGAAGGTTTTGGAGTACAGGAGCCTCGGTGGTGAGGTAGAACAGATATGAATTTTGCAATTTCTATTAAACTTTCAAGTACTGCTTTCAGATACTATCTCTCTTGAAAATCCTGTGCTTACTGAATTTCAGTTATTACTCTGACATGGCAAGGAAGGGAAGAAACCCTTGGACTTCAGATAGCAGACATAAAATAATGTAGAAGAAATGTTAAATGAAGGGAGGAGTTTTGTTCTGGTCCACAGACAAACTATAGGAGATTCATAGATCACTGATGATATAATTAGAAAGTGCGGTGGATCTTCCTATTTGTGAGAAGAGGAAGAAGGCACAGAAGGAAAGACATCTCAAAAATATGGGAATATTAATCACAAATAGTATGTAACCTGATGTGCAGTGTCTTGCTTGTCACATAGTAGTGTCTGTGCTATGTCTGTACACATCTGTACTAGTGTCTGTTTTATTATTAGGAATAATAAAAGGCATCCACTGTAGTCAAACTGGTCAAATTCCAACTGAAATTGATCTGATTCAATGCTGTAAAGTTCATCCTTCATAAACCAGCAGTCCTGGAATCCAGCATAGATGAATTATAGATGGAATGTATTTTTGCCCATTATGTCAATGCATTGCCTGTACTGGGGAACCCAAAATTGAACACAATGCTCCAGATGCAATCTCACAAGTGTCAGATAAATGGGAATTGAAACTCCTTTAACTTACACAGTTGTCTCACCATAGGAATAGCCTGGTTGGTCAGCCAAGAGATCAACAGCTCTCTGCTTGTCTACACCAACATGATGGGTTATCTCCAGAGGAGCTGGCATGTCTTTGGCTAAGGCACTAAGCTTGGAAATGTGTCTGGCCTGAAAAGCAGAAGGTGGACCTTGGTCCTGCCTGTTTGCACCACATTGATGTATCTTTGTGTCCTGCTGAAATGGAGTACCATGAGCATAAGACACATGTCTAAATAAAGATGGAGGCAACAGGGATTATTTTGGTATCTCAGAGGGCTTAGTGTAAAGGATGGTTCTTTCTCTGTCCTGAATGTTCTTTCAACCTATTTCTGTGTTCATTCAGTTTTTTGAATCTCCTGCTTTTTAATAAAACCAGACTTGAAGTGACATGCAACTTGACTGAGGTGCTGTGCTGTAGCTGAACTGCTCTGGTTAGTGGAGCTGCAAAAGTGTTGGCAAAATGTTTGCAGGATGGTGAAGTGAAGAGCCAGGTGAATTAATTAGTAGCCCTAAAACACTGAAAATGAAAACTCTGTGATAGATTGAGGGGCTGGGGGAAAAATCCCCCCTTCATTGCCTTGCATCCTCTCACCCGCATCCTTTCATTATGCTCACCAGGGTGGCTGAAGGGGATCCTTACAGGGGGAGCTACAAAGCTCTTGTCCTGTTCCCAAATGTGCACTGAGCTGCCCCAGTGCCTCTCCTCTCAGGCTGGGAGGTCTGAGCACTGCCAAAAGCTTCTGGCCCCCTCTGCCAGCCTGATGCTTTGAAAGAGTATCGTTGGCTCCATGACACTGCGGGTCTGTTGACTTGTGTTTGTATGTTTGTGCTGGGATGTGTGCACAGCTCAAAAGCAGGTCTGAGGTTAAGTAAAGCCCCTTGCTTGGTGGGGAACCTTGATCAACATGTCACAGAACATGACAACTTCCATAATGGTTTTTAAAAAATGTGTACAGGGTTAGCTGCCAGCTTCCAGGGAGGGATATGTGTAACCACTTGAAATATTCAACTTATGAGCTCTGCCGTCTTCTCCACAGCAGTTTTGAAGACGTTGTTTGATTTCTCTATGCCAGCCAGTTACTGTACTATTTATCTGACATCTCTGAGTTTTGTGTGGCTTACTGAAGGGTTTTTCATGTCAGAGACTTAATATAGGCTTTAGTGTTCTGATTTTTTTGCTAGTGTTCTAACTGAAAAAGAATTGTTGGCTTTTTAAAAATTTTATATTATTTCTGTCTCTATTTATGTGTCTCTTTATGGGCCGATATTTAATACTTTTGAAAATTTACTCCTTTTATCATGTCTTAATTCAGGCATCCAAAACCATGGCCCACTTTGAATTTAGGCCAGACAGCCCTGCCATGACATGACACAGTTTTCTCTTTGGGCACACAAGTTAGCGCAGATGAGTTTGGAGGTGAGTGTGATAAAAAGATACCTAGGCTGCAAGGATATAACAAAGTTTTGTTCTATGTACATTACTTGTAGCATACTCTTATGTCCCTCCAAGACAGAGGATGTGGATTGTGCTCTTTATGAAAAGCCTGTGTAAGCATTAAATACTGAAAATAAAAAGATGGTTGAGAATGATTTTGCAGTCATTATGGACTTCTATTTCAAGAGTAATGTGACTGCTTGGGTCAGTAATAAAAACCAGAGTAGGCCTACCTTTCACATGCACTCATAAACAAGTGTTGGGGTATTTACATGGAAAGAGGAATACTTATGATGCACCAAGAAAGATTTTATTAGAGAGGCAGAAACCCAGAATGATACCATAACCTGCCCACTACCTTCTAAGGTCACAGTCACCTCTTCTGCTGATATTGGAGTAATTTGCCACCATTCCCATTCGCTACATACTTTTCAGTAGTGTCCTTCTGCTATACATCTTGAAAAAGTTTAGTGTTAAACTGGTTCTCCCATTCCCTCTGGACCTCAGTGCAAATGAGAAATGAGAATCAGGTGAAGGCTTATGAAAACAACTATTTTTGGCTTAGCCCTGATAGGACAACAATTCCGTTGTTCTGCTCTGATATTGTCAGTGTGACTCATCTGTAGAGGACTTTCTGGCCCATTTTCTTTAAAAATGTGCTCTATCCAGAGAACTGACTGGGACTTTCTAAAACTGGAAACACTGAAAAAGAACAGTTGGCCCGTTTGTTGAATGTTGGTTAACACTTTCTATACCACCTGACCTCAAAAGGTAGAACATAGCTGTCTTATGCAGGAAGGTGCTTTCAACCAGAAATGTGTTTTTATGGACTTTTTTCCCCTTTTTTTCCAGGTGGATGGGGATTATGGAGAGATCAGGTTTTAAGGCTGTTGTGGAGACTTAGTTCAGGTATTCTCAGAGACTGAATAGCTGATGGCTGCTTCAGCATGGGAAGAAGGATCAAGACTGGATAATGCTACTCTGAACCTCATCTGGCCTCTGGTGGTACCTTGTAAGCCTTGGGTTTCAGAGGATTTTCTGGTCTTTGAGATTCCCAAAGCAGGAAGACTCCTGCTGAGCTTTCAGGGTGCCACCACTGACAGAAATGTGATGCTCAGCAAGAGCCTGGAGATATTTCATCCTTTAGTCCCTTGTTGTCTAGGATGGAGAAATGCCACTTTTCCCCAAACTGGGAAAATGTTTTCTTCAGTCACTCATATACCAGAAGACAATGCATTGGAGAGCAAGGGTTAGGGGAAACTCAGTCCTGCCATCCTCCCAGCAAGGATATGTCCCTTCCTTTTCACTTGTGTGTTTTCCCTGAAGCTACAAACTCAGGTTGCAGTTGGATAAGTGTTTAGTTGGTGTAACACTGAATAATCTCTCTTTCGAGCGTTTTAAGTACTACGTTGAATTAGGACTTTGGAAAGGTAAAAGCCAAGCTCCCTTTGCCGAGAGGAACTTCCATTCATAGAGTCAGGAAGTGATCTGACATGGACATTGATGACCTACTTTGTTATCTGTATGTGAAATCTGGCTCTGCTGAAACCAGTGGCAAAACTGCCATTGATTTTAAGAGTTCTGAATTTCATTTTCAGTATGTTTATTTGCATTACTTTTTTTCCTATAATGTTTGATATGTAGGCATAGAGGTCAGGGGGAAAATAATGATATGATTGAGACACACTTTCCATTATGGTAACTGTGGGAAGATACATTCAGAGTTTTGCCTGGCACTTTGAAATGCTTTTAATTTTTTCCTACCTACCATGCTTCAGCCTTCCAGGTTAAACCTGTGTGTGAATGGCAGGTCTTATTATTTTGAGTGTTCTGTGTTTTTCCTCATTATTTAGATACCAAACTTGCAAAACATTCCTCTTAGCAGGGCAATTCATCCTCACTGGATCTTAATGAGACCAGTGCTTCCTTTCCTGGGAAGGTATGTGCCTCTGGTGAGAGAAGCCCACCTTTCACAAACCACAGCTAAAGCTTGTTTTTTCACTGAAGCACAAAGCACACAGCCACTTGCAAATGTCAGTTTTCTTAGCATGAAGCAAATATACATTTTGTAAATGTGGGAGAGACAGGTTTTGATGTGGGTCTTGAACAGGGCTTCAGTATAGAGATAGCTCATCTTTAATTTATAGTTACATGCAATTGAACATTCCAAGAAAAGCCATTTTGTGGTTCTTGGGCCAGGGAAGAAGAAGAAGGAGGAGGAAAATCCTTCTACCCTAAACAGTAACAGACAGGACAGGCAGAACAGATCTATGTTCCCTAGATGAAAACTTAGTAAAGAGCTCTTAAAATGTTTCTCATTATTAAAATCACTGAGAGATTTGTGCTAAAACTCTTTCAGGTATCAGCTCTTCTTTCTCTAGGAAAAAAAGAAACACTCCTTTTTTTGTTTGCTACCTCTGTTGCCCCAAGCAAATTTAGTTAAATTCATTTGGCAGCCAGTCAGGGCTCCTCAGGGCTCAGTACTGGGGCCAGTTCTGCTTAACCTCTTTATCAATGATATTGATGAGGGCACGGAGGGCACCCAGTAAGTTGTGGACAGCATGCAGCTGGATGGGACTGTTGATGTGCTAGAGGGTGGGAGGGCTCTGCAGAGGGATCTGGGCAGGCTGGGTTGATGGGCTGAGGCCAATTGTGTGAGGTTCAACAAGGCCAAGTGCCAGGTCCTGCACTTGGGTCACAGCAACCCCATGCAGTGATACAGGGTAGGGGCAGAATGGCTGGAAAGCTGCCCAGAGGAAAAGGATCTCTGATCAGCAGTGGCTGAACATGAGCCAGAGTGTGCCCAGGTGGCCAAGGCCAGTGGTGCCTGGTCTGCATCCAAAAGAGAGTGGCCAGCAGGGCCAGGGCAGTGATTGTCCCCCGTGCTGGGCACTGGTGAGGCCACACCTCAATCCTGTGCCCAGTTCTGGGCCCCTCACTGCAGGAAAGATGCTGAGGGGCTGAAATGTGTTCAGAGAACAACAGAGCTGGGGAAGGGCACAAGTGTGAGGGGCAGCTGAGGGAGCTGGGGGTGCTCAGCCTGGAAAAAAGGAGGCTCAGGAGGCACCTTGTCACTCTCCACAGCTCTGTGAAAGGAAGCTGTAGCCAGGTGGGGATCAGTCTTTTCTCCTAGGTAACAAGTGATAGGACAAGAGAAAATGGCTTCATATTGTGTCAGAGGAGGTTTGAATTGAATATTAGAAATAGTTTATTAATTTTTTTCACTTAAAGGGTGTTCAAGCATTAGAACAGGCTCCCTAGGGAATTGGTGAAGTCACAATCCCTATGGAGATTTAAAAGACATGTAGATGTTGCACTTTAGAGACATGGTTTAGGGGTGAACTTGGAAGTGCTGAATTAATGACTGGACTCAATGATCTTAGAGCTCTTTTCCACCCTAAAGAATTCTATGATTTGAAGATGCAACCACAGGTTTTAATCTGATTATGAGACCTGCTGCAGGAAATTTTCTGTGCCTCTCATGTGCCCAGTTTTGACTTAGTTGATTCAAAATGGCTTTTTTTTGGCCTGAAAATTCATCAATCTTTTGAGTCCAGCCAAAAACTTTAGTCCTGTGGTATGTTTATAGAGAGAGTTACAGTCTTTTAGGAGTCAAAAACATTTTATAAGCAGTAATTGGTTCATACTTTCCTTCTACACATATGCAGCCACCAGCTAGCATGAGGAATATCGTTGGTTTTTGTATCAATGGCAAAGATGTATGTAGGCAGCACAAAATCTTAAAAAAACCCTGAATTTTATCATAACTTTGTATTCATGCTTCTAAAAGAGCTATGGGATTTTTAAGGGGTTTGTACCTGTTGGTCTGAAGAGCACCAGCAGTAATCATAGAATTATAGCATTATTAAGGTTGGAGAAGACCCTCCCAAGATCAAGTCCAACCTTTGACAGAACACTACCATGCCCAGTAAACCATATAATGATGTTCCATGTGTACCCAGGGATGGTAACTCCACCACTTCCCTGGGGAGCCTTCCAATGCTTGACCATTCCTTCAGTGAAGAAATATTTCCTAATATCCAACCCGACCTTCCTTTAGTGCAACTTTGGGTCATTTCCCAATGTCCTATTTCTAACTTTGATTGTTCTGGGGTTAGTGCTACTGTGCTAAGAATGGTAACACATTGCTGGATTATCATTACCTTGGCCTGGAATATCTCAGTGCTCTTTGATCAGCACTTGGGTGAGAGAAATTTCATTGTAGCCCTTGTCTGGTACTGCAGGTGCCTGTGCACTGCAAATACAGCTGCGTGTCTGGCAGCACTGCCTGTGTGCCTGTCCCTGCTCAGAGCAGCTGCCTCGGGCTCCTTGCTGAAGGCTCTCACCTCAAGCAGCAGGGTTGTTCTGCACTGTGGTGTATTCAGCATTTACTGATGCTCACCATGGCTTCTCCTGACAGGAAAATGGGTCCTTGGCTAATCTGTCAGAAATTGGCTTGTCCTAAATAATAGGAACAAAGAAAAGCTTGTAAGGAAACCGCTGCACTATCTCTATCAGTCAGCCTTTCCTTATTTCTATTACATGCAGCCTTGCTTATGCCTCTGACACTTTAAGGAATACTCAAATTCCGCTCTTCTTTTCTTTTTCTTCAGACCAACTGTCTTTGGGTCTGATCCAGACCCCAGCCAGTTTGAGGGAAATCTTTCTAATGCTATTGGCTCTCTTTGGATCTTCTCCATCGCTTGCATTGCTCTTTAGTAAATCCAAGGCACACGTTTGACTTCTTAGAAAGCTGATCTCAGGAAGGTAGAAACCAAATAATTCCGGTGTAGCACCTCAATGCCCTGCTTGAAACAAATCTGCCAGAGGGTTGCTCACCTCAAAGAAGGAGATAACAAAGGGAGGATTTTCTCCTGAATATAGTATGGTTTCTAATATTTTCTATTAAATATAATCCAATGGAAAATATAAAAGCGAAAGAAATCTTTTTGTGCAGCTTGCTTCCTCTGCCCCCAGACAAATTGCACAGGATCAACTACTTACACCCTTACTTTCTATAATAAAAGACCTAAAAATGTAGTCAGATCTCAGCCTTTAATATATGCCAACAGGGTGAAATGGATCAAAAGTCTAAATCAGTACTGTCAAATATCTGTAGGAACTAAGGAAATAGGCTTCAAATCCTTACCCCAGAATCAGCAATGAATGTGGATTTTTGTTTTAGAATTCTTTTTTTCTGGGGATTATTATTATTATTATTATTATTATTACCCTTATACTGAGGAGAAGTCTTTTATGGAAATAGAAATATTACTTATTTCTGACCTACTGGGCTGAGGTCTAAATTAAAAGAGCAGCTGATTTTCAGAAATCCCAAAGGGATAGAAGAGCACAAGGGCAAAGGGTCCTTGATGGTGCTTCATGGAGAAACAGGAGAAGCACAGAGTCAGTCCCCAGGGAGCAGCTCCATGGTGCCTCCTCTGTGGCAGGGCTTGTGCCTGGCTCACAGTGCCATTGTACCCCAACTCTGGAGCAATGCATCACTGAAGAAGACATCACATCACATGAGAGCTCCTCATGTCTGGAAGCGTGTCTGGAGAAAGGAACAACTGCCAGAGTCGCTCCAGGTGGATGGGATCAGCTGCTGAGGGAGGACCTGAGCTGGAGATGGGGATCTCTGGAACCCCAGCTGTTTTCCATCTGGGCTGCACCTCTTGGTGCCTGCTGGGCCACCTGCACAGAGTGGTTCTGGTCCTCAGTTCAGATGGGGCTTTCCACCAGCACTCAGGAGCCTTCACTGGAAGAGGGCAAGCTGAGAAAGCTGCAGAGTCAGCTTCTACTTGGGCTGAAAAAAAATAAAATTCAAAGAGAGCAACTGTATGGGGTGGATGGCAGGTTTGAGGGGTAGAAGGTAGTGTGATAGTGAGCGTGGCTTGGTGTTCCCCTCCTTTCTCTAAAGAAAGGATTTCATGTCTTAATTTGGTACTTTGTAAAATGAATCTTGCCTGTGTCAGAAGCAATCTCAGCTGTTGTCCTCAACATATGGGCTGAGACGTGTGCTGATTTTACTGCTACTCTTCAACAGAGACCTTTGGAGGCTGAACCTGACCCTTTGAGGCTCAGCAGAGATGTTGCAGGTGAGTTGTGTCTTGGTTTTGAAGGCTTTGCTGGAGCCTCTGGATGCCACTGAAATGCTTACATGCAATAACAGCAACAAGGGCTTCTCTTCATCTCCTGGTGCTGAGTGGGGTGTTCTCTTTTGGAGATGGCAGCTGTGTCTGCCTGGGAGAGCATTAGATTTAACACAGGGGAACGATTGGAAACTGGTCACAAATGTATGGATACTCCAGTCCTTTTCCATAGAAAACCTGAAATCCAATGAAAATGTTTATTTATTGTTTTATTTTGGCTTGCTTTCAGATCTTATTATATTACAGCTACAGAGATTTAATTAAGAAAAATATTGAATGTGGTCAACTTTGTGCACACTAAGAATGTGATGAGAACAGCAGATACTGTAAAAACCCTTAAATAGTTCTGTCAGTCTCCTGAAAAAGAGGAAACTTGGTGTTTTCTAACCAGTATTTTCCTATCATGAAATAGGATTGGGGGATTTTAGAGGATGATAAATTGACTATGAGTCAGTGGGGCAACATTGTGCTAAAGGAATCTGCTCTACTGTACTGCAGATAATGTGGTGTGTACTTCAAAAACTAACTAAAAACTACCCAGACACTCAATTTTCCACTTTCTTCAGCACTGACTGGGCCACAAGATGCAGTTTAGGGCTTCATGTTGTAGAATTGGACAAGTGACGGTGCAGAGCTGAGACCACAGCAGTTGTGGAAAATGAGAATCAGTATTTTTGCAGAAGAGGGTGTTTCCCTGACGGGAAGAGAAAGGAATGAGGGCACCTCATGACAATTACACACATAAACACTCAGACTCTGCAGCAAGACACCTGATCATCAGAGATGCTCTGTCTCCAGAACCCTGCTCTGTATGGGATTAGAACTGCAAAGAAACAGCAAATAGAATAGCATGAGACCATCTCAATGTGAAAGTGGAAACCCAGCTGGTTTGTTCTGTTGTTTTTGCATCTGTTCCACATTGCAAGAAGGCTGATAGCAATTCCTATGCAGCCAAATACAGTCAGCAAAGAATCCTGTGTGGTTTAAACCCAAATTCTTGGGGGAGGATTAATCTGAAGGGTGCATTTTTATTGTCTTGACTGGCAAACAGCTGATCTGATGAGAAGCCTGTGGTAGTGCTGAAAGCTCACAAAAGTATTTCAGAAGCATCTTAATTCATGGCTCATATCTCAGTTTGTGCCTCCGCATTGCTCGATACTAAATCTTTCAGCATTTGGGCCCAGCTGCCTCTGCTCTTTTCAACAATAAAGATGAGGGTCACTTCTCCTCATTAGCCACTATAAGCTGAATTTAAAAATAACATGCTGATGTTGCTGCACGTAAGTGTTGAAGTTGGATTAAATATGAGAGAAAAATAAATCTGGGAAGAGCAAGCTACAAAGGGAATTGCAGATTCACTTTCCAGTCTGAAAGATTTTTAGGGCAGAGACTGTCAATTATTTTGTTTGTACAACAATCTCAACATAAATGGGGCCTCTAGCTGCTTCCACAATGTAAATTATTGATGCTGTTAGGATCCACAAAAGACATGTGCCTAGCTTTAAGCACAGGGATAATAAAACTGACATCTAAAGGAACCCTTTAGCTGAAAGTTAAATATGTGCTTATGTTCTTTGGGCTTCTGGTGGCTGCTTTAGGGCTTATGTACCTGATGGGATCTTGAAGTAACAAAGCTTGCCATGCTGTGATAGGGGATGCAGGTTTAAATAGACACACTTGGGAGTTCCAGATAATTCTTCTGACCTCTCAGAGAAACTCAGCCCTGTTGACTTCGCAGGAAACCACTTGAAATAGATAGTCCTTATCCAAAGTGACAGCAGGTACACGATCCTAATAAAAGAAACATGGACCCGTTGCACATCATCCTGTCATTGCGTTACCCTGCCTGACAAAGGGAGGCACCACACCGTGATCTGAGAGAGATCTGAGGTGACACGGCACCTGACAAGGCATCCTGGCTGATGAAAAGGGAGCTGGGAGGCAGGGAGGGTGGCAAGGAAGCCAGGCTGGAGTCACCTGGAGCTGTGGCTCAGCACTTGCTGATCCCTTTGTGTTGGGTGGTCTGTGCCTGCACTCCCAGTGACAGATGTGAGTTCCTGAGGTGCCAAAATGAGCCTTGTCTAAGCAGAAATAACAAAAAGGAAAAACTGAAGAGAAAAAAAAGTGAATAATCCTCAGCCTCTGGGGCCTTTTTGGGTAGCTATTTTTCACCCCAGCCTTTAAACAACCTGTGCCACAGCAGATTGCAAGCCCTTACAGATTTCCTAGCCTTTGCCTTTTGGAAAAAGCCTTGCTTTCTTTTTGGCTCAGTTTACATTCCTTTTCAGCCATCTCTCCCTCTCTTGGAGGTGGAAGTTTGCAATGTATTATGCATGATGTTATTTAAACCTCTATGTTGATTGTGGTTTCTATGGAGGCTCTTTTTTTGATGTTGTTCTTTTTGAATGTATCACCTGCCTTTGGAGCAAGACACTTCTGGCTTGGCTGTCCTTGCTGTGAAATGTCAGAGGGAGCAACATGAGAGGAGACCTAAGCCCTGCAGAGACAATACCAATACCATGGTGATCAGCAAAAAACTACCTGATCACACCTGTCTGTCCTGCCTGGGGCCTCTGTGCTCTCTGCATCCTTCAGTCTCTCTTCTCTGCTCTCCCTTTCACACACTTGCCCCTTCCTGGGGGATAAGTTGCAGCAGCCCATTCGAGGCAGTGCCTGTGCTTCCAACCGGAGGAACAACCTTCAGGAGGGTGAGCATGCATCAGAGGCATCCATGTGCTAAGGAAGGAGCTGTGCATTTTCCCTTTTCTTTCCTCTTCCTGGGCAAAAGGGAAAGGGCCCGTGTAATGCCTCCTATCCATGTCTTTATCTTCCCTCTTGAAGTACAGAGCTGAGGGGCAACTTTCCATTCCTTACAGTTGTCACCATGTGGTTCTTCCTTTCAGGAACAAGGTGACACAAAAACCTTTGGGAGATGCACAGCAGGAGCCCATGAGGGATCTACCCCTGATGAGCACAGAGAGGTGGGCTCTGACTCCTGCAAGCAATGCTCTGCTCATCCCAATGCCTCTGGTTCCACCTCAGCCTCCAAAAAATGAGATTGTGATTCAGTGAGAGTGAGCACAAGTGATCAGGAGAAGGTTTGGCTCTGCAGAAGGAAGGTCAGACTTAGGGCATCCAGTGCAAGGTGGCAGCTCCTGCTCCTTGGGCTCAGAAGGAGACCTTTGGCTGAGCCTGGTGGAGTCCATCTGAACTCTGCTGGTTCCAATGAGCCCTCTGAGCATGGATGGCCACCCATGGTCCTGAGACTCATGAAACACTGAGCCCTCTCACCTGAAGAGAATTCCTTTCTTCCAGCTTCTGGCTGCATCCTCAAAGCCTTTCAGGAAGAGCCTTTTTCAGAGCAGAGGTGTACATATGTCCTCCATGGAGTCAGAGTCATTGTTTGGACTGTGCTCACAAGGCACTACATTATGGGTGGAGCAAAACTGGTATTTCAAACTGGAAGAACCAAAAAGACAAAGGGAGTTACACAGATCAGGAAGGCTTGGATGAGTGAAAGACACTTTTGCCCCTCTGATGAATTGTGTCTGTTAAGTATGTTGCCTTTTTCCCAAGCTGGAAATGAAACTTGAGATAAGCACACAATTTGGTTGTAGTCAATCAACCCTACCTAGGGCAGAGACCTAAGGGGAGGAGATGCCCTTTAAACAAGGAAGATGTGGGAACTGTGTGCTCCTCAAAAAGCTGTTGGAGACCTCAGGGACATTCTTGCAAAAGGCAGTGCTGCTACATCTTCACAGCTTCCCCATCACCAAGCTCCATGGGCTGCAGTGGCACTGCTTGGTTGCAGTGGAAATTGTCTCCCAAACACAGAAAACTCCACACTCTAGTGTGCCAAGCAGCCACGGCCTCTGCTGTAAGGCCATCAGCCACTGATTGCCTGGGCACTGTGTGAAAATGGACAGATTTCAACTCTTGAAATCAGGTTTTGTTCATTAATCTTCACACTGGGCTGACTCCCAGTCTTACGTGACCTGATTAATTTAAGGTGGAGAACCAAAGAAATTTGAGATTTAGAAGGTAGGGGTTTTCTGACTTTTGGGCTAAAACTTTCTTGTTTGTCTGGAACAAACTGGGGTTCACTCCTCTCTTTGTGATGCTTCTGTGGCCCAGGCAAGGGTTAACATCTCTAAGTCACCCGCTCCACTGCCCACCCTGCAACAGGCTTAGCTTGCCCTTCCATTGTTTGGACTAAACCTTCCCAGATTTACTTACTTCCTTTTGATGTCTGGCAATGTTTGTTTATTAGCGCCAGTGGCCTGTGTTAACTCTGAGTAAGTCTTTGACTAAATCCCATTCTCTGCCTTTCCTCCCTTCACGGGCTTGTGAGCTGATAAACTTCAGTGCTGGCTTTCAAACCCAGTGAGGTTAAACATGAACTTCTTTTACACCTGCCTGCTTTCCCAGCTAATGGACTCTGGTGGCTGCTGAGAGAGGAGTCCTTTTATGGCAAAGAGAAGGCTGCAAAAGTTCATTTCATTTCTGGTTTGTATGTTTGAGAAGTGGGGTTTTAACTCTTGGAGAGGAAAGAATTATTGTAGTGAATTCCCTTCTGTCCTGAGGTCATCTGCTTAACAGTAGCAGAGAAATAATAACAGGACAGGTATTAGCCCATAAGTCACATAGTGTTATATATAGTCCACCAAGCATTGTTTTATTATTCCCTTTTTTTTCACGGTGCTTAAGTACCATTTTGGGGCTCAGGGTTTAGGCAGCTTCAATCTACAGTATGAATCAAGAGAAAGAAGATGAGAGCTGTTTGGGAAATGATAAGTACTTCCTATGGAAACTTTTGCAACACTTCTGGTTTTCCTTCAATCATGGGAAAATTCCATTAAAAGAACAAAGCCTACCAAAAAAAAAAAAAAAAAAAAAAAAAGAAGAAAAAAGCAAGCAAAACTAATCCCCAAATCCACATACTTTTTTTCACATTTTTTATATTTGAAATTTTTATTTTTGCCATGGGTCTGTCTTAGGAAAGAAGGTATTGAAAATCCCCTACAACTATTTGTGGCTTTTCATTTTAAGACAAGCTCCTGACTAGATTTGCTCATGTTATTTAATTACAGAAATAAGCCCTACTCTCAAATTCTATGTGGGTTATGTACTTTATGTATATGCCCTAAGTTTTATGATTTATGATTACAAAATAAGGTTGCATGATAATTTTAAACTAAAGAATCTTTGGATATTTATTACTCCATTATTTTGTCTCATAAAATTCTCTTAATCAGCAGTGATTAATTTTTGAGTCATCAGTATCTAAGAGTCCTAAAATGCCTTGTGGGTGCTTAAATATTCTTTTTACAGGATTTACAAGTTCACTGATTTTTAAAATGGTGTTTCAAGGGTCTACAGATGTTCCAGCATGGAGAAGTATCTCTGTGGTGCCAGTCTGAACTTTTCTATGCCATAAAAATATCTTTGCCAAAAAGAATTAATATTCAAACTGCAGGTGATTGACAGATGGCAAAGAGGAAGGATTATAGAATATGAATTGCAGAGTGAATCCAGATTGCACTGAAAGGTTTTAAAAGCCTAGGGATAATTTGTGGTCATCCAGAACTGAATTTACATGACAGTCAGATGACATAGTAACAGCTCTCCTTTTTGTCTCCAATATTTTTTCTTCATACATTTTCTTGAATTATAGCTTTTGGTGGAGGAGCTTTTAACTCATTTTACCCATGATTCTTTGGCAGTGCCTTTGTTCTCTTTCAGTGTGATGGTGGAAAGACCTCTGCTGAAGGTTTCTGACATCGTTGAAGAAATTGACTGAATTGTCACCAGTTCCTCTCTAGTCCTGTCAGAACAGTGAGGGGAGTAAACACGTGCCTTCCCACCCCTCCTATTCCTACCCTAGACTCCATCCCAGCCTTCTCCATCCCAGCCCCACAAGAGGTTCTTCTCCAGTGTGCCACTCCAGCTCAGAGCAGACATGTACTGAGTGGCTCTGCAGGGGAGGCAGCAGCAGGGACCACAGGGATGCTTCTGTGCCCGACTTCCACCTCTCTCCATGAGCATCAGGGACCTGGTCACCAAGGCTGCAACACAGACTTCTCAGAGACACTTAAACACTGCAAAGGAGAGCAGACTGTTATTTAACTTTAAAGATCAAAGCTTGACCCTGTCTGCCTGTAAGAGCTATTCCTGTCTATGTAGAAACCTTTTGGTTTCAAGAGGTCTCTGGTTTGCACAACCTGGGTTTTCTCTAGTCCTTTCTGCAGCCAGTTTAATGCTGGGATGTGCACAGAAATACTCTGCAGATGCCTGAAAACAGCTCACTGTGAGTCAAGGGGCACTATTTTCCAACAGGTCAATACTTCTGAGGTTGTTATGATAACCAGTGACAAAAAACCTGTTTACATGGAAAACAGTACTGATGGAGCTAATGTAGTTGCAAATACCATGTGCATTTCAACACAAATCTGCATATAGACAGTTCTTTGTAAATGAATGCCCTAGTGCCACAGCAGCCTTCAGAACAGGAACAGCTTTGCCTTGTCTTTAACTAGGATTGTGAGTCGCAGAAAGGTTTTGTTTCTCATTTCTGCATGAAAAAAAAACGGCCTCTTATATGTTCCAAATATCTTCCTTGAAACATTTATTTGCCTGGTGCAGTGCTGAACTGCTTGTGCCCTTTGCCTGAGCAGTCAGGCAGTTCCCTTTGAAGATGTTTACTAATTAAATAAGAACAAAGATGGAATGAATGTTAAGGACCTTCAAACACTTGGTGTATGCTGCAGTTCTATGACTGTACTTCACAAGCTGCTGTAAAATCCATACAATTTGGAATATGCCACATTCCTTTCATGAATTCTCTTTGTTAAAAAGGTTAAGGGGAAACAAAAGGAATTCTGGCTGGTTTATAGCCTGTTTTTTACATCTGCAACTTTTACAGTAGGAAAGGTGTAGAGTTTGTTGGATCTGGCAGAACACTGAGACCCAGCATGGCAGATTCCAGCTCTAGCTGTGGCTTTAAGAAACTTACTGGGTCTGCTTCTTTTCCTTATCCACCAAGCATAGGCTGGTACCTGAAGGCACAAGTGCAAATCAAACCCCAGCTACAAGCACTGCCAGATTCAGGAGTATCCAAACTCTGAATAACCCTTATTTTTAGGATCTGGGGTAAAGTTTCTTTCTCACTCATTTAGGTGTGACACACTCGTGCTGATCTCAATAGCTGGAGATCTTTTTAATTAAAGAACAATGATAAAAAGCCACATAAAATAGGTTGCATCAAAGCATCATCATACCACAAATGCTAATTATTATAATTATACAAGATTGCTCACATTTATTTTCTAGGTGGGAAGGCACACCAGCTGACTGGGTTTCAATGTGTGGCTATTTCAGCAAAATTTTAAGGAGTCAGATGTCTTGCCTAGGAGTTGTCCCTTCCAAGCTGCATAGCTATGGTCAGTCTCTCACCTAATGTAAACATCTCACTCAGTGCATGAGAATTGACATAAGGGACTGTCTTTGAGTGAGTTCCAGTCACTTTCTTTGGTCTTCCTGTTTTAGGGACCTCTCCCAGGCTGACAAACTCTACGTCCTCTGGGGAGGCTGTAGGTACATGCAGTGTCCTAGTGGGCTGCTTGTTCACAAGTGGCCCCATCACCCCTACTTAGCCATCCTCCTGGGATTATGTCAGGGTTTGGTCCCTTCCAGAGGAATAACAGGTCCAGCATGACTGGTCCTGCTGTTGGTGCAGGAGCTGGGGCGTGGGGCAATAGCAACACCCTTCTTTTCCCCACCAAGAGGTTTCCTGGGACAGCAAATCTGCAGCCATAGCAGAGACTGTTTGGTTGCTCCAGATAACTTACCAGGGCAATCTTTGTCAGAAAAGTGGGAAGACACAGAGCTCCAGAAGCAGGGCTCTGGTGTAACAGCCAAGGTGGAGAGAAGGAGCCATGGTGAGCTGGAAAAGGTCAGGAGACAGAGGAAAGCAAAAGCCTCTCAGGGCACAGGAGGAACCACTGCTTGGTTGGGCTGCTCTTTCAAAGTCTGCAATCATATTTGTTTTACACTGACAAAACTATGTTAGAATATACTTTTGCTGAAAAGGCAAGACTGGAGCCCTTGTCTCTATATAACAAACTGTGAGAGAGATAAAACATCTTGTTAGGAACAAACAAATGAAACAAAGCAATTTTAAACCATTCACAATTAAAAATAATTAAAGGCTGTTAAACATCCAGTCTAAAGAGGATGGGTTTTTTCAAAAAAACCCACAAAACCCCAAAAACTCTAAGTGAGATGGCTCCAGAATGTAGTGTAATTTTAAAATCTAAAGCAGTTCAGTGGGTTAGAGAAAAACTTGTGAAAAAAGGAGCTGCCAACCCCAGTTTGTGAAAAAAGGAGCTGCCAACCCCGGTTTATATTTTTCTGGTTAAAAATACCAACCACCACCTCAAAACCACATTTGGTTGAAATTTTTACTTATCTCTTTTTCCTCTGGGGCTAATGAATGGAGATGTGCAAGACAACTAAGTTGGCATCAGGTGATTGTTACGGCTCTTGAGTAAATATTTGCATGATCATAAGATGGATTGGCTTGGAAGGGACCTCAGGAGGTCTCTGGTCCAGACTTCCTCAAAGCAGGGGCAGTGCTGAGATTGGGCTGCCCAGGGCTTTATCCCCAAGGTTTTGGATACTCTGTGGAAGCCCATGAGTTGCTGAATGCAATTGTGTTCCCCATGTGTGCCTAGAGAGGGCTGTGGAGTTGCTCCCTTTCTGTTCTCTGCCCAGGGGTTGGAGCCTGACATTCTACTGTACGTACAGGTCTACCTTCCTGGGGGAGAGTAAAGTTGGGGTTTTTATTTACTGTTTCTGTTCAAAAACTTTTTCCTGGGACAAAAACAGCATCACACAGCTCATCCAAAGCCAGGTACAGCATCCCATTTCAGATCACCCAAAGCTAAGGGCACTGATTTCATAGGTGAAAGTCAGACAGTGGGCACATCTGATAGGACAGAGAGAAAAACCTGGGCACAGGGCACTAGTGATGTCTGCACCTTTCTGTTACGGTGTTTCCTTTCCTGCACGTGAAATGAAGACACACACCCTAACATTCCATAGGACTTGTCTCCAGGACTTGAAGCTGCACAGCAAAATTACTTTCATCTTTTAAGCAGCAGATTTTCACTGTGAATTAAGTTGCATTTTCTTTTTGTGCCTAGTGAAGGGAAAGCTAGCATGTATTTCCAGTCTTTATTTTCCATTATACTGCTTTAATACAACTTTCTCTTAATAAAGGCAAAGCACTACTAAAAAGCTCAGATAGTTCCATAAGTAGCAAGGCCAAGGAAGTTTCATTTCCTACAGATTTGTATCTTAAGGTTGCATTTTTATGTGGTGTCTCTGGTGTCTAATGATAGATGAGTCACACACTATGATTTAGGTGGGAAGGGTCCCCTTCACAGAATCACAGAGTCACAAAGTTGGAAGAGACCTTTAAGATCACAGAGTCCAACTCATGCCCTTACACACCTTGAGGTGTCTAATCCAGCATCATGGTAAGAAAAGGTCTAATTCTGGAGGCAGATCAGATTTCTTGGGATCTCATTCATCAAGGTTTGGAAATCTCCAAGGCAGGACAGTGCCCACCCTCTCAGGGGTCTTGTTCCAGCACTGAACTCCTCTGAAGGTGAAACAATTTTCTTCTGTCCAGCTGGAATAGCCTCCAACATAGGTTGCAATTTCTTCAGCTTGTCCTTTCACTGTGTGTCTTCCAGAAGGGGCTGTCTCCATTTCCCCCATTTTCCTTCCATCAGGCAGTAAAAAGAAAGGAACCTGATCCCCTGCCCATCCTCTCCTGGTTGAACAAAGCCAGCCATCCCAGCCTCTCATTGCTCATTATGAACTTCAATGTCCCTTCCATCCTAGTGCTCTTCACTTGGGTGCCTTCAAGTTTTTGTGACTCTTCTGACTCTTGGGTGATGGTCCCAAAGCAAGATGGAATACAGGGGTTTATTTTGCTATGTGATTTTTCTTTTCTTCCTCGTCCTTCTATTTGCATAGCTTTTGTGTCTTTCAGTCTTTGACCTCTCTGTCAATGTATTTAATAATTTTTAAGCCTGATAATGGGTTTAAAAATTATTTCTGGAAAGGGTTAATATACAGGTACACCCAGTCTTACTCAGAGTAATTACACAGACATGATATTCTTATGAAAGGAGGCTAAAATGCCAGCAATGACAATTTATTGGTCTTACGTGAAAAGAGGGAGGAAAAGCCGGTGATGATGGGGCAGATGTCATTCCAGAGCAGTTGTGTCTATAGAAAATGTTTCTTTTCTGAGGTATTTGCCATATTTTCTTCTTGGTATTTATTGATTCCTCAGACAAAATCGTTTCTTATAAAATCAGCTGTGTTAATCTAGACACAGAGTTGAGGCTGTTTTATCTATCCTGGTGGACATTTCTTAATGCAGAAGTGCCAGTAGAGTATCAGCAGATGTTTTGAGGGATGCCCTACTTGGTACTTACTCTAGGTGACCTGAGAGGGTGCATGGAGGGAACTGAAGAGCCATCTCATTGCCCTGCACATGGGAAATCTAAAAGGACTTGCCTCTCCAATATTGTATCTTAAAAAATTGTATTAGCCCAAATGAGACCTATACTGATAAAAAACCTGGTTCCCACCCAAACAATGTTGGTTTTCTCCAATGAACATATTTCAGGCATGGAAAAATGCGGTACAGGTTACATGGGCAAAACTCTTTTGCCTGTGTGGCTTAGTGAAATGCTCTGCCCAGGTTAAGGCACAGCCATTTGGAAATCCATGTGGGCTGGGTACTCAATATCTGTCACACATCACAGCCTGGCACCCCCAGGATTGATTCTGTCCAAATCTGTATTGTAGACATGCTTTAAAGACAACTACTGCAAATATTTTTGCACTAGCATAGCTGTATTGATTCTTGGAGGGTCAAGGATTCTGTTTTGCTCATAAGATTACAGCTAAACTGGCAAACCTTCCTGAGAAGTCACGTCTGCTCGATGGCAATTCATTTTGAGCTTCTCAGAGGTTACCATGAACATGGAAAACATCCAACAAAGGGATTGCAACAAATGCAGATTGAATGGCCCTTGAGTAGGGCTGAGTTTTCAGATGGCAACAGAGCACCATGCCTGTGTTATATTAGTTTTGCATATTTATGAGCTCGTAAGTGTTACACATTTGACAGGGCAAGTCATTGCTCAGCTTCCAAGGGCTCTTTCTAAGACAAACAGGCACTTTCACAAATCCACAAAATTTTATTTGATTTCTTTTTAGAGGAAGCTGGAGGCTGAAGCTGGAAACATACTTTTCAAAGGGCTAAAGCCAGGGCCCTTCCTCTTTTAAAATACTGGATTTGCTTTTATTTTCTTTAAACCAGTTCTTTGTCTCTTTCCTTTGCTATTTCTTTTCTTGCCTACCTGCAAACTTCTGTTCTTTATTCCTCAGGTCTTCATCCAATAGTTAATACTTGAAGGGGCACCTAAGATGGCAGTGGATAATGAAGCCAGCCCTTTGAAGAAACTTTGAATAATGAAATGGTCTTGCAATGGTCAAGCTGTGGGATATATTTCCCAAAGACTATGAAAAAATGAGCATGAACTCTTCACATTTGTCAATGTTCTGTACATATTTATTTTCATTTTTTCCTCCTTTCCTATGTTTGGATTATGATCACAAATCATCTCTCTTTACCATGCAGACTTTTTCTTTGTGTCTGGTCTCACAGTCTGTCTTCCTCTAAGTAACTGAGTCATCTGGCTCATCCCTACCTCAGACTTCCCTAGGTGCTGAGTACTGTTCTTTCACAAATTAAAGTCTGGTTTTTTATGACTGGGGACTTTTCCACTTTTTAGCCCTTCCTTCTTTTGGACAGTCTGTACTGGGTGCCTTTTCCTGTTCATGTACTTGTTTTTCTTTCCTGCCCTTCAGGAAGAGCACTGTCATAAAGAACTTACTTCCCCTTTGCTTTGTGTTCCTTCTGGACAGAAGACAGTGTGTGCTGAAGGTCCTGACAGACAGTGGGTTTTCCCCAAAATTCTGCATTTCGATTTTAGTGACATTTAACATACCAGCACAGTCAGAAATCCCAAGCTGGCTGATGAAGCTGGTTTGTATGCACCTACTTACCCACACACGAACTCTGTACAGAGTGCTCAGTGTCAAATTGAGCATCAGTGACCTGAATCCTGATGGCTCTTGGATTTCAGTGGTAGCCAAGCAGCAGTCTCAGTTCTTCTCTGGTCATTCCTCCCAGCAAGGAGAAAGTGCTTTTGATGTGTTTTTATTTATTAAGGTTGCCATGCTGAAAATGTAGTAGCAGTTGTTATACTCTAGCTTCATGGGTTTTCACTGTCAGTTGTTAACTAGGGGCAGAACCAGAGGTGGGTTTGAGATAGGGCAATCACGATGGCTCAGATCAGAACCTGCCTGCCTGCCAGTAGGGCTGCTGCATCATCTGTGGTTGGATTTGTGCCTTAACATCAACTCATATCACATATAAAGCTAATGCTGTAGAATGCTATGATGCCTGCCCCTAACATTCATGTTTTGTCACCTTCACACCCACTTACTAGAAAAAAACCTTAAAGTTATGGTTGCTTCTTCATTGCTCAGAAAAGGAGTTTTTCTGAAGCAGAAATGAAATGTGCAGCAAGAGCCCACAGGGTCTCATGGGAAGCAAGGTTCAGGTCAGTCACATTTTTAAGTCCAGCGCTGCCAAGCAGTTGAGAAGACCTATTGTGTTAGCCCTGTATTGCCCTGTTGTTAGCTTTCAGGAGATGACTAATGTGCCTTAATTAATCCCTGTGTGAAAAACATACTTTGTCGGCAACACAGACAAGGCCAAAGCTGTGAGCAAGTTATTGGGAGCTGCATCTTTGTGATGTGCTTTTCAGCAGGGAAATGTTGGCCACATAAGGAAACCAGCACAAACTGTGCTCTTTGCTCAAAACCTATTTACTGAAAATGATGAAAACCTGACCCTAGTTCAAGAAAAAGCATCTTCATAAGTAGAAAAATACTAGTAAAAATTGCAATTAACCAGGAAGACATGATCACAGGCTCACAGAGAATGGCAATGAACAGTGGTAATGCCACAGCATAGCAAAGGCACAGTGAGCTCAGATGTACTGCTCTGTATAATCAGGACCTGATTTCTGTATGCAGTGTGAGTGCTGTAGTATTTTTTCTTTTTAAATCTTGGTAATAAAGTCAAATCCTGACTTAAATCAGGGCATTGGTAGTGATGGCAGATAGACACTGTCACCATCGGCCAAAAGATCTCAAATCTCTTTGTAGATATATATTCAAAGGTCATTTTGTCCAGAGCTGAAAACCAGCCCTCTCTGGAATAAAAATTAAGCAGAAAGTAGAAATGTGCAGAAATATCAGGCCAGGGAGTGAAGACTTCCCCTTCCAATTGAAGGGCAGAGGGATGGTTAAATGATTAAAATATTAGCCATAAAACTGACATAACAAAACTGCATTTTCCAGTCTCCTGTAATACTGATGAACACCGTAGGAAATTGAAAATATCTGATCCAAATCTGTGGTGCATGAAATCTTCCTTAGTGTTGGATATTTTCTTGATTTTACTTTGAATATTCTGGCACAATGTGATAACAGCAGTGAGACTGACTACGAGATTAGCCCCTGGTCCAGACTGGCAAAATGGAAATTCAGAGTGTGAAAATTGACTCCATAGGGCCTAAAATGCTACATGTATATTGATTATGTGCTTGCATGGGGATATTTATGTGAGTGTGCTGGTCACACATGTTATACCTATAGGCACCAAGGGAGGTGAAACACATCCCCCTTTCAAAACACTGGGTTTGAAAGGAAGGCTGAAGTAAAGGCAGAAATATTGACTGGGGGATGGCCTGACCGTAGCAATGCTTGTGAAGCTGAAGAGTTGTTCCTGAGTCTGATCCTTAGCTAGCTGTGGGTATGTCACCACACTGAATGAGGCTGCCTTGGGCTTGTTGGAGTTTGACCCAACTTTAATATTTTATTCCAGGCTTGAGTCAATGGTCTGCCATGGGAATCAGTTAAAATAAACACTAAAACTAGGTTTGGAGTAGGGGAAATTCAATTTGGGAAATGCTGTGTATGGGTGGAGGTAAAAGCAAGCAAGAAAAGTAATTGTGATGCTGTGAGACAGGCAGTGGTTTAAGAGCAGAGCAGAATGAGCGCTGAGGTGGAGAAAATAAACCCACATTACGAGTTAAAACAACACCTGAATTTGTCTGAAATACTCAGACCAAATCTCCTACTGGGAACACAGTTTATCCTGGTGAGGGTCAGCTTTGCCTTGTGATTTAGGCCTCTCATTTCCATCATCTCATCACCAGTAAAACAAATTCTGCAAGCAAGAGCACTAGAGCTTCTTTCATGCTTCTGGAGCTAGCACAGCTATGCCAGTGCAAATCTGGTAAAGTTGGGATGGCAAAATCTAGCAGCCTTAGCCTGACCTCAGATTCCATCCTCTCATCCTCTTTACTCTCTTGGATGCTGAAGCCTCCTGGTTGTAAGGCCAGATGTGAGATTTCAAATGAGAACATGGGCTGGATCAGAATTTGCATGTTTCACTGCTGGGAGAAGATGGTTTATGGTGGGCTCTGTGAAACAGCTTCTCCCTGCTCTGGAAACCAGGGCAGACCTGAGCAGATTGCAGAATCTCTTGGGGGTGTGTGTCTTGCACTGATACAGCTTGAGGTCTAAAGAGGATTGTGAGCATCTGCATATTGTAGTCCTTATCCTGCAGGTTTCAACCATTATTTTTCATAGGAAAGGGACTTCTTTTTACACACCCTGCATAGCTGCTGCTTGACATCCCCAATAAGGTGGGCAACTAGCTAGGAACTAATGAGAATTTTAAGGTAGTGGAAATCTTTGCTGACCTTCCAGTAGTTTCTCTATCAGGTTCAAACTTGGATTCTTCTTAGTAATTGGTAGGTAGCTCTGTGGATGAGAGTCTGATGTTTTAGGGATGGCACCATGTGCTCAGGGAGAGCCTAATGTGCTCTAAAAGACTCATCTGAACAAATGCATGTCCATAAACCCAGGAGCACTTAAGTGATTGCAGCCACTTGTTGTTTTGATCATATTTTCCCAGTTTTAGCCCGCATTCTGTATTCTCAAGGATATTGAGGTACTTGATTCCTATTGATTTTCTCATGATCAAGGTAGCATGTAAATACCTGTAACAATCTGGATAGAGATAAGAGAGTTTCTTTTTGAAGCTGCACTGGATGTTAAACACAGCAATGACTCATATGCTGGAAACAAAGCTGAAGAGCAGAAGAGACGTGATTGCTTGGGGCCATGAGACAAGGCCTGAAGGACAGGCAGGGAGGAACTGCTCCCGGAGAACTGAAGGCATTCTGTGCTGGCAGTTCATCGATGAAGGTTGCTCATTATTTGCTGATTTTGAACGTGTTGTTTGCTGAAGGCCAAAGCCTGTCAGATCTTAGGAAGGTTCTTTTTCAAGAGCATTTGTTGCCTCAGCAAACAGGTCATGAGTCCAACCCACCCACTCCACAAACAAACATTTCTCCAAATTATCAGGGGAATGGAGTTCATTTGACAGAGATGTCAGTTTGGTAGAGACAGATCACTTAGGGTGTGGGGAGTTTTATTGTGCGTGTGTGTCCAAGTCTTTGCCCTCCACTCTTCAACTTTCTCCCCATGCATCCTGTATAATGACTGTGCGTGTGTGTGTTGATTTCATTCCTTTTGGAGCTGCTTACCTTTCTAATTATACTCACTAAGTATTCAGTACTTCACTTGGCTGTGTTCCCAGAACAAAGGCCATAGCTGAATACAAATAACTGAATTAAAATAACTTTGGCTTTTAATCAGAGGAAGGCCCTGTGTTGCTTAGGAAGTTTGAGATATCACTAAGCAGAAAGGTAATTCTGCCAGCTCTTATGTAAATTGGGTGCCTGTATGCTTCCCAAAGCAGCTTCCACACACACATCTGCCAGATCACTTCTCCTGGTGAGCTTCAAGGGTGACTAAAGGGAGGTGATGGCAACAATTACACTGGGACAAGAAGGAACTCTAAATGGGTGAGAGCGTTTTTCAGAGACAAGAATTACTCACAGAATGCCCCAGCTTGAGTAGAGGCCATCTGAATCTGTTTGAATTGTTGAAGAAAAAGAAGGGCAGGAAAGATGGTATCTAGTGGTATCTAGAAGACACTTTAGTGGGATCCTGCTGCAGAAATGATGTCTTAATGATGTTCAAGAAACCAGTTTGGTTTTGAGAAGAAACTGGGAAGAAGAATAGGTGAGAGCAGCTTTTGGAGAATGTCAGACATTGCTCTTGCTCTTCCAAGAGAACAGAGAACAGAACTGACATGTGCAAAGATAAAAAGAGCTCATCTCTCTGCACTGATGATAATATATATATATTAAAAAAAATACTGGAAGACTTTGGTCACTGTTTTCATGCATATAAATCCATCCAAATTGTCAATAATCATTAATTAGAAACTATTTTTGTCAGATTTTAACCTTCTTTTTTTTTTTCCTTTTAGGGTTGTGGAGTTCATTTTGTGAGAATTTTTGTTTGTTAGGGCTTTTTGAGAGGGAAGAGGGAGAGGAGCTTTTGGATTTATTTTATTTGGTTTTGTTTATTATGGCTGATGCAATCCAGACTTGAGGTGCAAAAAAATGTTTGTATTTTTTTCTTTTTGGAGCAATTTCGATGATGTTATCATGAAATGAAATAATCTGAGATTATTATTATTATTATTATTATTATTATTAACAGAGAAGTTTTGTCTTTGACTTTTTATTTGTTTCCCTGATGACTTTGATTTCCAGTCTTCACCTCTGTGCTACTGTTTTCTATCTATTCTTTCTTTCCTACAAGCATCAGATGTCTGTCTGCAGAGAGTACTACCATATAACTTGAATTTGAAGAGCATTGAATTTTTAACACATTAAGTGCCCAAAGCTTAGGAAGTTCTTTGTAGTCTTTTGCCACAAATCCAATTGATAAAGAGATGGGGGTGTTAAGTTAGAAGGACACTACCACTGCTGTTGGCTGGTAGTGTCACATGGGCGTCCTGGCATACCTGAGAACAGGTATTTCATGTAGAAGGGAGAGGAGCAAAGTGGCATCAGGGACACTTCAGCCCTCTGGGACACAGGCCTTGGAGGTGCTGGAGTCTTGCCTTGTTGCTCTAATGATCAAGTTTCTCCCAGGACCTCAGGCAGTAAAGGAGTAACAGCAAAAGCTGTGGAAATAGATCAAAAGAACTCAAAAGAAGTATCTGTCAGCCAGGGGTCCCTCAGGCATACACCCTTCCCTCACAGAGTCATTCATGGTATCATTCATTATGGCTGGGAAAGACCTTCAAGATCATCGAGTCCAACCTTTGACCAAACACCACCATGCCAATTAGACCAGAGCACTGAGGGCCACGTTCAGTCATTTGTTGAACATTTCCATGGATGGTGACTCCACCAATTTCCTGAGCAGCCCATTCCAGTGTTTAACCAGTGAAGAAGTTCTTCCTGATGTCCAACCCAAACCTCCCCTGGTGCAATTGGATGCCATTGCCTCTTGTCCTGTCCCTTCCTGCCTGGGAGAAGAGGCCAACCCCACCTTGCTCTCTCCTTTCAAGGAATTGTAGAGGTCTCCCCGAGCCTCCTTTTCTCCAGGGTAAACATCTCTATCTCTCTCAGCCACTCCTAATGTGACTCACTCTCCAGACTCTTCCCCAGCTCCACTGCCCTTCTCTGGACACACTCCGGCCCTTCAGTGTCTTTCTGGTTGTGAGAGGCCTAAAATTGAACCCAGGATTCAATGAGATGTGACCTCACCTGTGCTGAGTACAGAGAGACAATCGCTGCCCTGGTCCTGCTGGTGACACTGTTGCTGACACAGTTCAGGATGCCTTTGGCCTTCTTGGCCACCTGAGCTCACACTGGCTCAGGTTCAGCTGCTGTCAGCCAAGACCCCCAGATCCTTTTCTTTCAAGCATCTTTCCAGCCACTCTGCTCTACCCTGTATCACTGCAGGAGGTCGTTATGACCCAAGTGCAGGACCTGGCATTTGGCCTTGTTGAACATCACACAACTGACCTCAGCCCATCAACCCAGCCTGCCCAGATCCCCCTGCCCAGAGTCCTCCTGCCCTCTGATAGATCAACACTCCCACCCAGCTTGGTGTCCTCTGTGGAATTACTGAGGACTCCATCCTCATGTCCCTCCAGCTCTGGGGCTGCCAGGGTTGTCAGGGTTGCTTGGGTTCCTCTCTATCTGTGGACCTGGAATATGCTGGGAAACCCCTCTGGGAGGCTGTGGTTGGCTTCCCTTTCCTTTTGAGCTCTTGGAGCAGATAAACTGTTGAAGGTAAGCCCTTGGGCTGTGGGTGTTGTTACACAATTCCCAGAGTCCTCAGGGCTGGTGGGAAGAGCATCTTCCAAACATGTGTGACCATTCCCTGCTGTCTGAGCTGGGCTGTCAGTGTGTGTGCACAGATCTCCCACAGCCTCCAGGAAGTATCAAAACTCATCTGCTATCAGAATTTGTCAGAGATGGTTTAGGTGCTCCTGATCCTGCCAGGGACTGAGCTGGATGTCTCTTGAAGTCTTTGCCAACACAGTATTTCAGTAGTTATCATTAACAACAGGATCCTGCTCTGAGAAAGGCTGGTCTGCACTCCAGCTAACTGGAATGGGGGAAGAGAAACAGCAAAGCAGGCATTGGTTTTTATTAAGCAAACAGTGCAGATGCTCCAAATCTAACCCGGTGCTTTCTGAGCTCTCCTTTTATCCCTTATCAGTGTAAAATATGATGTATCACTTTTCTGGCTGCATGTGTTGTTTGGTTTTTATTTTTCCCCTCTGGCTTTGGGCTCTGCTTGTGAAACAAAAAGAAGAGAAAAATTATTTTTGGAATAAAAATAGTTTTAGTGAAAAAAGAATTCATGAATAAAAAAGAAAGCTGCACCTTTCCAGATAAGTTATGCATGAATACAACATTCAGAGTGGCAGCTTTCTACTCAAACATTCAGTAGTTTGTAATAACTGTTTGTCAGCTTTACAGGCAGATTTCAGAATTTCTTCTGTGATCCACATGCACTGGGTTTTGCTCAATCTCAAAACACAGTTTCTTCTTTAGGAAGAAACTGTGTTTTGAGATTGAGAGAAAAATAGAACCTGATGACTCTTCACTTTGTTTGCTGTATTCTTGTGGGCAAAACCTTCACCTTGTGGGCAAAGCCTTCACCTGTTGTGCAATCCAAGAGGAAACCCACCAGGGCAAAAAAGTAAGGGAAATTACTTTACCATGTTTTTTGCTACTAACATATTTATATATTTTTTTCCTCATGAAAGGAACTTCTATTTTATGTATCAATATCCACACTTGTCTATGTGGATAATTGCTTTGGAAATAAAAGAGTTTGGGGAATATGTGGGAGTTGCTATTGCTCTTTTTTTTTTTCTTTCAGCAGGAAAAGGTGAAGTAGTGGCAAACCAAATCCCATTTATAGAGCATTTGGTTCACAAATTCTTTTAGATCCTTATTTTCTGGTTAATGGAAGTATTTGATCTGATCCAATGTCATTATCTAGTCTTCAGTGATAGCAGATCTAAACCATAATGAACTCTGTTGATCCAGAGAAAATTAGAGTATAATAGCAGAGGAATTTAATTGTGAACAGCTCTTCAGTTAAGTAGAAAATAATATTAAAAAGTCAGTGGTTGGAAGCTGAAGGCAGAAAAATTATACCTAATTTCTAGTGTGATTTATCTACACACTCAGAATAAAGGAGATTAACAATCATAATAAATGTAAGGATGCTGTGGACCTTGGGATTCTTGGCCTGGGACATATCTCACCCAGTTCTGGATGCCCATGATGCATCTATATCCACTTCTCAGAGCTTTGTTTTTGTGTCTTGTTTTTTTTTGGGTAAGGATTCAGTCAGCACCAGGGTGTGATTCAACCAACTAAAGACAGTCACTTAATTTAGGATGAAATAAAAAAAAATTCCAAGGCTCCAGTGGATATATTGACCTTATCCCCACCAGATGCAGAAGGACAACCAGGTGACATGACAGACACCTAGATGCAGGTGGGTTATTTCTGCCTCTGAAGAACTCAGCCTAAATTACATTCTCCAGACCAGACAGTGATGAAGAGCCTGAAGGAAATGCAGTTTTAATGGCCTGTTGTGCAGGAGACCAGAGGGTAGGATCACCAGCCCCTTCTGAGCATAGAATATATGAATCACCAGTGAGTAATTCTCCAACTGCTCTTAAAAACTCTGCTGATCATTTTGGGGCTTTCACTATGATTTCCTCCATTCCCAATGATTCATCTCTACCCTGGCCATGTTTTTGAATGAAGGCCCATGGGGAAGCTGCTTTTCTTGTTTTGGGTCTTAGCCTGCTGCAAGGAAAAATGAGGCACAGAAATGTGAAAGCACTTTTCTGCTCATCCTGGTGCTTTTTTCTGACCGATGCCAGCAGAGATATGAGAGTCATTGAAATCAGTACCATTTTGAGCAAGTTTAGGGCCCCAGCAGAACGACTTACAACATTAGGGCCTCTTTTTCTATCATGCACTAGATAATGATCTTCTTGGACTTGACCTCCTTAGTTATTTGTTCCTTGCAGGCTGTTTGTGTCCAGTTTCACACAAGAGCTGTTTGCCTGATGTGTGTGTTTTTGTGAGGGTTTACTCTGTGCCTTGAAATGGCTCCCCTTGCCAATGCACCCTGCCTGTTGTGTCCCATCTGGTTCCCTTGCTGTGGCCATACACAATTCCCCACCTGCTCTGGACACAAGAGACTTATCAATGTGTGCAGAGAGCCATACTGAGACACTTTGCTCCCTGGACATTTCCCCATTGTGCATTCTCTCCAACCTTTCTTTTACAGATGCTCTTTTCAGGCCAGTGGTGTGCCTCCCACCCATGCGTGGTTTACCCAGGCATCCTTATCCCTGATACCATGATTTTTCCTGGCTGTCACCCTGCTGGTTCCCTGCCACCCTTCCAGCTGGGATGCAGTAGAGCCAGTTGGCATCAGAAGTATTTGCCTTCATTCAGCACCAACTTCCCTTCCTGTCTTTTTTATAAGAAATATGGACAAAAACTTTTTAACAGGGCCTGCAGTGACAGGGTAAAGAGTGAAAGTTTTAAATGAAAAGAGGGTAATTTATATTGGACATTAGAAATTCTTTACTATGAGGGTGAAAGGGGTTGCCCAGGGCAGTTGTGGGTGTCCCTTCTCCTGAAGTGCTCAAGGCCAGGTTTGCTGAGGCTCTGACCAAGGTCTAGTGGAAGGTGTCCTTGCCTGTGACAGGGGGTTTGCAACTGGGTGACCTTTAAGGTTGCTTCCAACCCAAACTATTCCCTGATTCTGTCATAATATATCTTTGCTAAAGTTTCCATCAAAACTGAAGAAACTAAGTGGGGTTTTCTTCCTGGCTCTTAATTTTGCTTTTTGTTTCCTTTTCTTCCTGCATTACCTATTGTCTCAATGATATACCAGATAAAAACATCTTGTGCCTTGCTTTTCTTCTCCACTAACACAGAAGTTAAGGTCATCATTGTGTCCTACTTTCATTGCTGTCTCCTGACTCATTAGTTTATTGCCAAATTCTCTTTAGAAGTTTGTAATTCTTCCCAGTGCTGGCAACAATCCTATCACTACAATCGAATCTCTAGCAGTTTAGATTTCTTTTCTATCTGCTCTGACCTTCACACCTCGTGGAAAATGTGTTTGTTTTGCTGTTTTCTTTTTGTGAGTGTTGCAACAAATACTGCCCTTTAATTTTTGTTTCTCCAGGGACTTTTCAACGTCTTCTCTGTTCTGCCAATAAATTGTGTCACATCCTGTGAGGATTTAAACTTGTCTCCTCTGCTGAACTCTTAGTTTCTCCCAGACTGTTGTCTGCATCTGAATTTTACTGGTCTTTTCATTTAGCATTTTAAGAAATTTTCCTCTGAAAAGGTATTCTTTGAGTCATTTTGGTTTCTTTCCTTCCCCATGACCTATGGTCTTTGTTTTTCACATTTCTTGCTTTCTTCAGTGTCTTCCTCATTAAATGGACTTCATTCCCACCAACTTGCCACAGGCACCAAGCTAAATTTTGGGACAACACACACTTGGGGGTCACTTAGTTCTTCCTTCCCCTTCCTTGGCACTATCAAGTTTCCTCCAAAGTGCTCCAAATCCTTCTGACTGAGACCAGAGCACACTGTTCCTCATTTTTTTTCCTTCCAGTGCTGAAACCACAGTGATTAGTGGTATTGAATGGGTTTGTTTCAACACAGCTTCTCTGGGCCATGGGAACCATAAGCATAGAAAATTGAAGTGCTCACACCAACACTCTTCCTCCAGTTGTGCTGGAATAATATGGCTCGCGTTGGTTCAGCGCTCACTCAGGTGTCTGTGTTTTCACCTGTGTGCCTCAGCCCAGATACATATTCTCTGCTCTCCTCGTTCTTTCACCATTTGTCTGGGTGTTTAATTGGGAATTGATGCAAATATTTCTTCAGGGAGCTCTGTTGGCAGTAAGATCTCAGCCATGTGATCGCAGTTGCCCCACATGGGCTGGGGGAAGGCATCTCCTGGAAGATTCCCACATGGAATATATGTTGCAAGGTGGGATGTTTGAGAAGAAATTCCTCTGTTTTATTCCACTCTTGTTTGTCCATTGATAAACAAAGCATGTCTGATAGTCAATCCATTTGGAAGCCTTTATTTGTCGAAGGATGTTTTACTGTCTCTTCAAATCCTCATAAACCATCGAAGCTGAGCAAAGCAGCACAGTTAAACCTCTCAGTCCATGTTGTTCTGTCTCCAGTGAGTAGTGCTCCTGAGCAGGAGCAGCAAAATTTCCTACCACTTGAAATATGCAAAGAGTGCCTCTAATATATTCATGAAAAATAATAAGCTACCTGCAAATGGAGCCACACCTGTTTCCTCCAACCAGAGGAGAAAGTGGATTAAGCCCTTGCCTCGTTTTTCCACAGCTCTTACAAAACACTGAGTGCCATTTACAGTTGGGAGCCTGATTATAGTTATGCTTCTTTAGCTCAGGGAAAAACAGCTTTTCTTGGTGTAGATTATATTTGCATGTATATTTATTCATTTGCATACAGATTTTTGTACCCTACTCTTGAAAGGTAAAGATATTCCAGCTCTTTTAAAGGCAATAACAGTTCATTTTATGCCCTGTTCTCCATAACAATAATTGCTATAACTCTGAAGGTCCCCTGGCATTTTAAGGGCAATAAAGAAAGGGGCGGATGGAAAAAGAGAAGAAAATTCTCCTATTAATTGGTGAGACTCCAGGGTTCTGCTCTGCAGTGTTTTACTCCTGTGAGTAATCTCATTATCCTTGGTAGGACTGGTTGCACAGAGGCAGCAGGATCATGCTCCAGAAGTCCAGCCTTTAATCAAATCTACCTGTTTAAAAGGAACACATGGTTGCCTTTCAGTGGGAGCCTTTAGCTCTGAAATGAGGATGTAAATTAGCCAAAATGCCTCAGAGGATGGAAAACTTCATCTGCCAGGTTTTTCCTCTGCTCTTGCTAAAATGAATCCATTGGTTATGTGTGTGTGTGTGTGTGTGTGTGTGTGTGTACATGTGCAGGGGAGTGATTCTTTGCTATTTTTCCTTTCATAGAGATTCAGATCCCCCTTTAGAGAAAAATATCTCACTATGTGTTTGAAAAAAACACGTATAAAGGGTTGTGTTGTATGAATGCAGTAAAACACATAGAAATCTTTAGTTAGGAAAAGAAAAGAATAGAGGGCTTAAGACAAATTATTTAAATGCTAGTAAATGTATTCAGATCCCCTAAATGTGAGTTAGAAAAGCAAGTCTGAGATAGTCTTCCATTCAGAAACAGATTTAGCCCAAATTTCAAATTTGTTGCATAATAAGAAAAAAAAATCATTGTGTTTTTTATAAATATCAACAAATGTTACCACATCATCTGTAGCTATCAAATGGGGTAACACAGAAAAATAACACAATCTTTCCCATACTAAGAAATAAAATGCCAGGTGAAAAACAGAAAAGATGCAGAAGAGCACTGTTTGTCTCTAAAATAAGACTCCAAAGCAGCCTTGATATTTTTTCTCCCACAAGAACAGACACAAACTCAAGTAGAAAATCAATGAGTCACAGCAGAACAGCTTGGCTCTTCTTCTACTCTCTGTCCCCTGCCTGCCACCTCACCAGGCATCCAAGGTTCTGTCCTTCTTCTGCCGCCTCCCTGGTGGCCTTCAGGAGTAATTTGAGGGAGAGTAATCTCATCCCACGGAGATGACCCCCTACATTGATTTTCTACTGCTGTGTGTAAAGCAGCAAACTACAGAGAGAGGTATTGATCCCCCTCTGAGGCATTCCTGCCATAGCAGAACTCTAGAGCTTTTTAGAGCATTTTGCTGCTGATACACTTCCACTGATTTCTTTGTGTTCCAGCCATCATCAGGGATGGCAATGCAGGTGTCCTGTGCAGGAGAGTCAAGAGGAGAGCAGGGGGGGTTGTGACTGACCTTTTGAAGCAGGACAGGTATTATAAGGTGACTTTTAGTGCTTTGCTGCTTCTCCTGGCTTCCTCTTTGAGACCAGTTTAAGCCATACCCACACCAAATGAGGATCTGACCTCCATTCTTAGGAAGAGCACCAAGCTTGTTTACAAAATAATTGACTTGGCTTCCAACCCAAGAAAAGCATCTTTTTCTTTTGGTTTTGGTCAAGCTCAGTTCCTATTATGGTTAGCCAGGCTTGTACAGTAAATATTTGGCAACTGGCACTGTGGTGTTGCTCAGTGTGAACCTTTAGTGCTGCGGTTGCTTACACAAGAGCAAGGCTGGGCCAGCTGAGCGCCTGCTGCTGTGGGACGGGGCTGGTGGGAGGGCAGTGAGCCGGAGTGGCCACACCAGCCAGGCTGGCTCGTGCCATCGGCCTTGCCTGACTCCACACCAACCACCCAGACCCTTTTCATCTGCGGCATCCTGTAGGAATCTGTGGATTTGGAGTGGCTTAAGAATGCCAGTGGTGCAAAGCAGGTGGGGTGTGAACTGCGCATCTGGGAGAGGCTGGAGAGAAGCTGCATGGTGCCATGGCTTGGGTTTGCTTTACCCAAGACTGGTGTGTAGGTCCTGGTTGCTCTCCAGCACTGAGCAACATGACATCATCCACTTTCACATTCAGATTAAAGTGGAGCATGTTAAAGCAATGTTTACCTTTTTTGTTTGTTTGTTTTTGAAAAAAAGATATCTTTTCCAGATTATTCTTTGTATGCTGAGTGTGTGTATTGAGTGAATTAGATATGTGCTTCAAAGAACCAGACTGTGCATAGCACATAGCATTATTCCATTTATACCACGTCATTCCCATTCACAAAGAAAGAGTGTCAACCTCCTGCAGGCCCATGACAGACCTGGCTTCTCCCTCAGTCTGTAGAAATGACAACTTTCTGGGCAGAAGTAGATTCAAGTTTTAAACAGATTTATTTATTAAAAGTTGATGCAGTTTTAACACATCAATGACTTAATTTGGATGCAAATATGTTTGAGAAACATCTGTCAGGATTGAAGAAGGCTCAGATAACTCTGTCTTCAGCATGGAGATAAAACCATCTTAGGAAACCTCCTAAGGTGCCTTCCAACTCTTGATTTCAGTGGTAACTTGATCCTTTAAATTGACAGTAATTCCCAGGTAAGGCATGTATACACAATCCCTGGCATCTTGAGGGCAGTTTTTTGCTAACAAAGAAGGTGAAGCTGACTGAAGTGCAGCTCTGACATGCAAATGAGCTCAAAAGCCACTGCAAGACAAAATATCTCAATTTTGCTAGGCTAAAATCTGAAAGCTTTTGGGTCATTACCTGCTACATCACTCCCCTCCCTGATCTCAGACCCATCCTCTCAGACTTTCAGTTCCTCACTCTGATTTGGTTATGCCCATGATGTTGAAACACTCTCCTCTGTGTACCTCCTCCTGCTACTATTAGTTCCTTATTTTTTCTTCTGAAATCTCTTACATTTGTTTATAGATAAACCTTCTGAACTTCCTCTAAACCACCACCTCTGCTTGTTTTCCTGTGGAGACCTCTTTCATAATTTTACTTTTCCCACTAATTTTCAAGCTTAATATTTCCTTTGGTTTCTCTCCTACTATTTCCCTTCACCCTGGAGTTTTCCAGTGTATAGCTCATATTCTTTTCTTGCCTTTCCATTTTCCTGGGGCTGCCTACTACAGAAGTCAATGTCTTTTCTCACAGTTTATTTAATGGTTTTTTGTTCACACAGAACTGTTTCTTACCCCTGAAGCTCATGTGGGCTGTATAAGTGCAAATTGTTTCAGCCCATGAAAGAAAGCCTCCCCAGACTGAAATCTTTCCTAGCTGCACTAATTTTCCTGATAGTTCTCTAAGGTTTTAATCTGTGCTTTTCATAGGGATTCTTGATATGAGGTTGTATTCTTTTAGCTAACTAACCTTGCCTTGCACAGGACAGGTGTTTATGGAACTTGCTTGGCACATGAAAAACCTGAGCCCCAGCCCATGATAGGGAAAAACAAGGGACTTGGCCTTTGGTCATCCCTGTCCAGAATGAGGGTCCTGCCCATGACATTTCTGACCCAGCTGAGATGGGAACTTCTAAGAGGTCCAAGAAAATGTTCTAGATGTTGCAGAAGTGTCCTGGTGTGAATGAGAGAAATCTCAGAAGTGGAAGTGGTTTGGGAAAACTAATTCTCACAGAGCTGCCACAGGGCTCACATCCTCAGCTGTGCAGAGGTCATCACAATGTGAGGATTGGGCTGCTTGGCTGCTAATTTCAGCCTTCTCACAGAATGGTTTGGGATGGAAGGGACCTTCAAGATCATCTGGTTCCAATCCCCTGCCATGGGCAGGAGCATCTTCCACCCACCCAGGCTGCTCAGGGCCCTGTCCAGCCTGGCTTTCTCCCAGGCTTCAGGACCACTTGCAAAGTAGTAACCTGAGATTTTTCCCTAATTTGTTCATGACACCAACTTTCAAGCATAATTTGCCTCACTACATAGGATCACGACTGCCTTCACACTTTTTATTTCTCCATGCTAGGAATAATCTCAACTTTTCATTGCTATTACTTTTTTTAGATGAACATTTCCTTCCTCTTTGTCAGTTTATGCAATAGAGTAAAATTACTGTCAGGATCAGTAACACATCCTCTGACAGACCCATACAGGCAACTTCACTATCCTATCTCCTAAAACTAAAGTAATTAGGAAAAAAAGTGCCCCATTTTTCATCAGCCACTGGAAATGAACCTGTGTTTTAGATGGAAATATTGAAAGTATAAGTCTCCTTCTTTTCAGTTAAAGCAAATCAACCTGTTCTTCCTCTTTATTTACAGGTGAAACCATAACTTTTCCTGCCAAACAAATATCTGAAATACTATTCTCTTTAGATAGTTTTTAATTTTGTTTTGTTTGTTGGGGTTTGTCTTTTTTCCCCCTCTGCATTTCTGTAATGTTCCAGTTTTGTGTTTGTTTTGCACAGGAATAAGGAAAGACAACTCTAATTTATTTTTAAAAGGTGTAAAATGCAGTGCAAGATGCAAAGGACAGAAGAACTGGTTTATGCATGATTGGTCCACTCACAGGTTACTGTGTTTCTGCTCCATGTCCTTAAATTTTTGCGTAAGTACATCTTCTGTTACTGGAACTGGAAGGATGCAAAGGTTCTGCCTGTGTTACATTAAAAATCAGTTATTTTTCACTAGTGTTACTAACTTGCAATCTCATTCCTCCTTTTGACATAAACTAATCCTTACATAAAACTCTGAGTCTCTGTAAAAATATGCTGATCATTAGCTAATTTTTCTTTTGTTTTCTTCTCCCACTTGTTTTACTTTTATTTTCATGACTGGAACACATCAGCCCTTTGCCTGTGGGTAAACAACAAAGTTGTATAAGATCGAAAGAAACAATATTCATTGCAATAAAAGTACAAGCAGATCTTCTGAGCCTCATGCATCCAGAGTGAGATGGCTTCATCCTCCCCTTCAGATTGCTCCTTTGCTGTAGCTGTGTCACCCACTGGCGAAACAGAATTGCATGTGCTTCCCCCAGCAGCATCCCACTGGTTTGGTGCAGACTGGCAGGAGGAGCGTGGAGTTTGTGACCATTGCCACCAGGACTGGGGACAGCCCAGCAGCCAGTCTCAGGAACCTGCTCATCCTCATTTTCCTCCTTGTCCCCTGGCTCTGAGGCTGCTGGAAGTCACTGTTTCTGCTTCACCTCTCTCCTCCATGGCAAGGGAAGGGTGCCTTGTCTGCTGCAGGGTTTCGGGAGCTGATGTCTCTGAAGGCTCCTTCAGCAAAAAGCTTTTGGCATCTGCAGAGTGCAGCTCCATCACTGAGCTGATGCAGTAAAAAGGTTTCCAGAGGCTGCTCTGACATCTGCTGTGCTTAGACTTCGAGACATTTGCAGAGGTGAAATAAACATAATATTATCTGACTAGAAAGCAAATCCTTTCTCTTTAAAGTTCATGTTAAATGCAAAGTGCAGTGGAAGAGGAATGGAAAGCATCAATCCAGATCATTTACTGTTACCCCTAAGGAGCAGATACATTGTCTTTTTTGTTCAAAGAGTTGCTGTACAGCTATTAAAGAGCATTCTTGGCTTCATGGGAAGGAGGGGAATGTACCCGTTGTCATTAATTATTGATAATTGATGGCATATTTAATGAGTTCAGAAAATGATCAGTTCATTCACAATAATCTCTTCTGCTTGCCCTCTTCAGATCCTCTAGGAAAAAAAAAACCAACAGACAGCAAAATGGAGCCACTAAAATTAAGGATGACTAATGGGACTTACATAATAAAAAATAGCAAGATGAAGACACAGTTTCATTCAGTGAAGGTTGTTGCTACTTAGATAATTTTATAAATACATGCAAGTTTCTTCAATGTTTTTTTAAAGAAGAGACAGAGACAACAATAAAATACCACACCTACTGAAATGTTGTTCCGTTAACTTAGATTTGAGCATGCAAATAAAGGAAAAGAATGAGGAATTGGGTATTCAGAAGGTGTCCCCATAAAGGCTGGTTAAAGTCAGCATCAAGAATGAGGAAGCTGCTCCCAAAGGGGAATCCATGCTGAGAGAAGGGGGAATTGCCCTCTGAATGTCTTTAGTCTGGAGCTGTTTTGGGTGCAGCTTTTGTGCTACATCTTTACAGTCCACAGTAAAATGGGTCACTGGCTTGTGACTAGGAATCCTAATAGTCATCCCAAACAGCAGTCACCAGTGTTAAAATGTTAGCAAGGATGATAAGAAGTATCAGATATTTGGGGGTAGTGGGTAAGGCAACAACTGTTTCTTCTCTTATTTGCAAAAATGGGTTCTGGCAGTTACACACCCGCTGAGGATTGATTTGCTCCTTAGGAATAGAACAGGAAGGAGGAATAATAGGAAAATATTTTATGAAGTGTGACAGCAGATGGGCTATTAGGTCTGACTCACTGTGTGGCAAACTCCTGCTAACAACCTTGTGACTGGCGGCCACTTGGGCAGGGGTTACAAACCTGACAGCCTTTGCCACCTCTGCCTGGCACAGGTGAGCCTCAGCCTTGCAGGCACCACGCTGTTCTGAGACTTGTGGTGCCAAAATGTGTTATCTGAGTCAGGGAAACTGAATTATGTGAATAATTAAAATCCCTATCAGAGCTGACTGTTGTGCACTATGTGGATGGTGAAGTTAGCTCTGCCCACAATGACTTCATCAATCTTTTAAGTTATCAAACCATGGGGCCCCTGCTACAGGTGGAGATGTTAAGTAGGATATCTTACCCCATGTTAAGTAGGGGTAAGTGAAGGGAGGGTTGGGTATATCAGAAAGGTGACAAATGGAGTGAAAATGCCAGAGCCATCTACAAATTGATAGATCCATGTTTAATTTGACCTTTAAAAATCAAATGAGAAGACCTCTGTGTGATGCACAGTAGGGAAGGCCCCTGCCATAGAAAGTACAGACTGATCTAGTACTTCTTATCTGATTTTATTTTCTGTATCATGGATGACATCTTAAACATCAAGTCTTCATGAAGCCCAAGGACCACTGCTTTTAGAATGACTGCACCTTCCCACCATGGGCACAGGAGACTGTCAGGGGAAAAAGAGTTGTAACTCGTGTCAAAACTCATCTTTGGTATAACAAAGGACATAAATCAGCCTTTCTTCCACCATCAAGCAGCCAGAGTTGTAGTCCTGTAGCTGCCTGTGATATTTTCAGTTCCAGGTGCATTTAATTTTGTTTACAACTGCACTGCACTTGCTCAGAGAACCACTTGCACCTCTTGCCAGTGCTTTGGAGATGATGTAGTTGTGTGAAATAAGGAAATTACTCTTCTGTTATTACTTCAGACTTTATATAAGAAAATATAAGAGGCATGAAACAGCTTGTATCTTGCTTATATTTGGTGTATTATGGAAATCAAATACTTTTACTTTCTGTAGACTGGGGAAGTTGTGTGTCCTTTGCCTTAGAGGTGCAGTTGCTGTGTAGGTTGCTCCAGAGGCCACTGGTGCTGAGCAGAGGCAGAAGTGTGTCCTCTCTCCTGAGCACATTAATATGTGCCATTGAATTATTGTGAGGAGCCTGAAACTTGCTGGAGAAACCTCTTGGGAGGATTAAGGATGAAGCAGCTGCCAGTGAGGGCAAACCTGAGGGCACATCTCTGCTGAAGGTGCAGCACAGAAATTTGATGTCAGGGCAGGCAGGTGAGGGAGGTTGGGAACAGCAGCAGCACCTCTGGTCTCCCAGTTCTTTGAGAGAGGGGGGAGTTTTCCTGCTCTCCACAGATCATCTACAGGCCTCCAAGAAAGAAGGGAGAAAATCTCAGCATCTTCCTCCTCAAAACTTACTCCTGTAGTGAGTTCAAAGGGAGTTAGAAATATTCTTTACAACACCTATAGGACCTGAGGATTCAGAAAGCTCACTTTGGCAATATTTATGAAGAGTGAGTAGCTTAGTGAAGCTCACATGCCCTTAGTGAAGCTTCACATTAGTGAAGATCCCTGCACCAGATGGATATTTGGATAAAATGCAACAAATCAGAGCAGTCTTAGTTCAGTGAACCTCATGAAGCTGTGACATGTGCACTCCCAATGCATTCCTGGAGTTAGGGATTATTTGGAATGGTGCAATACTGGATGTCCTCCTGCCATTGGGAATTCTCACAAAGGTTGCCCCATAGCAGTTGCAAAGCACAGCAACAAATTTGGGCTGTGATATTCTTGGGTCTTACCCCTGTTCATAGCTAAGCAACCCAGAGGAATATAGAGGGGTGTGACGGTGTTCACAGGGGTCTCAGGTTGAGGGAAGAGATGAGGAGCTGACTCTGTTTCAGAAGGTTTGATTTATTATTTTATTAATTATATTACATTAAAACTATACTAAGAGAATAGAAGAAAGGATTTCATCAGAAGGCTAGCTAAGCTAAGAATAGAATAGGAAGGAATGATAACAAAAGCTCTGTCTCAGACTCTCTGCCCGAGCCAGCTGGGCTGTGATTGGCCATTAATTAGAAACATCTAACATGCACTAATCACAGGTCCACCTGTTGCATTCCACAGCAACAGATAATCAATGTTTACATTTTGTTCCTGAGGCCTCTCAGCTTTCCAGGAGGAAAAATCCTAAGGAAAGGATTTTCCATAAAAGATGTCTGTGACAGAGGGGCAGAAGGAAAGATGTGGCTCTCCTCTGCCAAGAAGGGACTGAGGGCCTTTATGAAATAACCCTGCACTGTCTATTTTCCCGAAATTTTATAATCCACTCTTGCACAAAGTGAAATTAAAATTATCTTGGGACAAGCACCAGCATCCTGATGTAGCCTCCTGAGCTGCCTGAGGCCAGTGCAAGTGCCTGCTTTTCCTGACGCAGGAGGATTGCCTGTGTAAGCTCCCCCCTGTGACTTCAGCTGTGTAATCTGTATTCAGAGAGATGCTCCCTTTGGCTTCCTGTGTCTGGCTGCTATCTGTGCAGCAGTGGCAAGGGAAATGCAGCAGACACAGCTGGAGGTGGTGTCAATGGGGGTGGGAAGCCATCACAAGTGCAAGGCAAGAGTGAAACTTTAACTGAGACTCTGTAAGGTGCTGTGAAAATGCTGTGTCCCTTCAGCAGAGCATGTACGGAAAATGCAAAAGGTTCCCTGTCCTGCATTTCATGCTGCCATGTGTCTCTGCAGGTTTCAGTTCCTTTGCATGTAATGATTCCTCTTATTTTGGCAAGAGGGCATCCCCATGTAGGATGTTATATCCTAGGGAAAACTGGGAAAACTGGCTTGCTTTCCTTTGGCTTCTTTTATGGACTCCATAGGAACCCGTGGTCCTTGTAGGACCCCAACTTTCCCTGGACTGCAACCCAGCCACCATCACACTTGCAGGGAGCAGTCTGCTCTGTCCCAGCTATGAAACAGGATTTGAGCATCACCAAGGCCTTAGTGAGGCTCTCTCAGCCCTAATACAAACTCCATTGCTCAACAAGAGCTCTCACACTCTCCATCCTCTCAACTTTTGGACAAATACAAGTACAGAAGCTAAAAATTCTTACTTTAATTGGGGTGAATAAGTACAATTTGACTTTTATCTCTAAGCCAGGACTGGAGCAGGACCTGGCAGCCGTGTATCAGTTTGGGCAGCTCCTGACTCTTTGACAGCCAAACCTCTTTTGAGCAGGTTGGCCATGTCCTCACCCCTCCCTGTATCCCCACTTTGCTCCCAGCCTGGAGGTGATGCTGACACTGAGCCAGCAAGACCACCTGAACCTCTCTGTCTTTTAGCCCTTTCTCCAGGGCTTCTTGTATGTGAAGACCTTGGAACTGTCAGAGGTCAAAAAAAAAAAAAACCAAAACCAAACAATTGTTCATGTGGTAATCCATGCTTCATGCTGATAAAGAACTTTTATTTCACCCAGCTGTTGGAAACAACATCTCTGTTATGTCCCATTCCTACCAAAAATGGGACATCTGGGCTGGATGTGATTCCCAATAGTTGAGAGTGACACAGGTTGAAATTTGTAGAGGTAAGGATTTGACCTATTTGGGCATGAAGAATGAAAAAATCATAGAGTAAATCTGTGAAAAGTTCAGAAAGATTTCTCTTGTGAAAATGAGGATAGTGCAAGGAAACAGCTTTGCTCAGCATTTACCTTCTGCAAATTTCCACCCCAGTCAGCTGCAGTCATGTAAAAGAATGAGTAAACGGAATGAAGGACAACATTTTTGCACTAAATTCTTGCTTATCTGAGGATTTCCTCTGGCTTGAAAAGATAGCTACAGCCATCCATTCCAAGAATATTTAGATGTGATCAGGTAGGAAAAAATAATCTCTAACAAATGCAGCAGAAAGAGCTTTAAATTGCAGTGAGTGTCCTGACTGAGAAAAAAAAATTCACAGGGGAAAAATCCAAAATAAAACTGCAAGAACAATGCTAATTAGAGATGTGTCAGGTGCTGGCTCTGGATTGCTGTTATGCTACTCTGTGTATTTCAGGGACAATTGCCAGGCAAGAACTGGGTAGATGTTGAAATCTCCCTATCATTTATTTCCTTGAATTGACCCAGAGAAGTCCTTGGGAATGGAAGCTGGAGTGCAAACCACACTGAAGGCTCCCTAGCCCCAGCTGGTATGTTATCTGCAGCTGTTTTCATTACTGGCTCAATTGCTGGAAATGCAATCCAGAATGAGAGGGAAAACCGAAATCTGTGGTGAAAAACTGGCTGATACTTTTTTACCTCTGACAAACTGGTACACTTCCCAGCTTCAGCAGGGCTGAGAGCAGTGGTGCTGTCAGAGCAGACTGCTGCTGGCTGTGCACCCTGCCTCTCTGCAGACTGACAGGAAATTTAGCCAGAGATGTTGAGCCTCACAACTGTGCACGAGATCGACTCCCCAGGGTCCCCACCAGATAATTAGTGCTCTCCTGCCATGAGCATGATCTTTTCAAAGTCCAGCCTTCTTTTTCTGTTAAAACCAAAAGGCTTTTGCAAGCAAGGGCATTAGTTACAAGTGAAAGTTTCTTTTTAATGAAATTGACACCAAGTTTCTCCCTGAGATTTTGAACAACTGTTTTTTCTATATTTTAATTTTAAAAGTTTCTTACAGGTGTTCCTTCTTGTGTCTCATCATACACTCTTCAGTGTTTGGTCTCTGGGTTAACCTGCACATTGTTGGAACTCTCTCTCCCCACTTTCAGTATATATGAGACAATCCCACCAGTCACCAGTTTTGCTTGTGCCTCTTGTATTCCAAGGAGTGATATCTGTATATTTTTTTCCTATATACACTGTTTATGAAAAAACAAATGTCAGGAGCTGTTGGCTATCTGTCCTAGAATAAATTCCTTCTGCTCAGAAGACTGGCTTATTATTGATCATGCTTGGGAAAGACCCTCAAGGGTTTGCTGGGTATGGTTTACATTGTTTTCTATTGTGCTCACTCAGCCTTCAGTCATTTGCTTTCTTATTGCTTTAAGGGTGTGATTTTTGCTTAGTATTTGACTCAATGTTAGGATAGAAAGCAGTGGTAAAATGGGACAAAAATACTGAATTGTGTGCACATGCACATATATCTATGCATCTGAATACCAGTCATCAGATGTATAACACGATTAATAAATGAAAAACTGGTTTTTTTTTTTTCTAGCTGAGCTGTTTTTTTCAGACTCTGTGATTTACAAGGGTGTTTAGGGCACTGATCCTCACAACCCCTCTCTCTGCTCTCTACCTCTCTGCCCTGCATCCTACACATGTAAGGAGGAGCTTGTCCTCAGTGGGGAGATATCCAGGCAGGAGAGGGATCTCATGTCCTGTCCTGGCACACACACCCAGCTTTCACCCCCTCTTTCACCAGCCTGTGCACCTCCATTTTCCATGGCTGTGGGTGAGCCCAGGCCTCACACCAAACCCTCTCTTTTACAGCCAAACTCAGCTCTGCACTGACTGCCCCACTGCTTGGTTCTGCTGTCATTTTGGTCTGCCAGGAGATGAGAAAATACTCACATGCAAAGCTGTAAACTGCTTGCAGATCACCTGTCTAAGCTGGTGAAAAACCCAGAATATTCTGCTTATGACACATCCTTTTAAGAGGGAAATATTTAGCAGGTGGATTAAGGCACTGAAGTGTGAGCACCATTAGCCACACTTGCAAAAAAAAGAAAAAACAGGTATAGAAAGGCAAAAATCCTGCATTATGTAAAATATTTCCTGACCATCCTACCTCAGCCACACAGTAGAAAATCTACTCCTGTTAAAATTCTTCCCATGTCCTTCTAGCATCATAAGGGCCTCTAGCTTTATACACCTCTTATGAATAGCTCTCCAACAACTTATATTGCCTGCATAAGTTACGTTTTTCTTTCTTTTCCTAATATTTTTACTATGTGATTATTTTTTAGTAGAGGGCTCTTTGTATACTAATGGCATTACAGAGCTGATGAGTAGTTTGATTTACATGAAGTAAAATGGGGAAAATTGCATGAGTAAGACAAGCTAATGAAGCATTGAAGAAAGAAAATGTTACTATGCTGTCAAAAATAAAGGTACAACAAAACCCCTCTGTAGGCTGACAAGAAACCAGACAAGTAGACTTTCTGAGTAATAGATTTACCAGCAGTTGTAAGTCATCTTTAGTTTTGATAACATCTTCACTGGGAATGGGCCTGAACCAAACTTGAATGTTTGAATAACTTAGCATTGGGGGGATGTGGCTAAATAGGAACTTGCAAGTGTGTCACTATTGGTTCAATGGATTGACTGAAAATTCTGGGCCAAATGAGTCTCAGCTGTTATGCTCAGCAGTAGTTTTAGATGTTCTTTTTCAGTGGAAGCTTTAGGCTGATAAGGGGCAATTTCCCTTACTGGAGAAGTGCATTGTTAACTGCTCAGGCATATTTGTCTTGTTTGCAAGAAGCAGTGGAGAGTGGGAAATCTATGGACCTTGACTTAATTTCCCTGGAGTTGAAATGATAGTGGTTTGTTTTTTCTTCCTTTGCTTCTACAATATTCAGGCCGTAGATCTTGGTGCCTGCAATTTCCTACATTCTTGGCACAGATTAAAAACTTGGTGTGAATCACCCTCCATCCCTCCACCCAAAAAAATAAATCACATTTAAAATTATTTGCTTAAAACCAGAACCAATGCTAATGCTAAAAAAACAGTTTGTAAGACAAAATTCAACCCCTCTGTGTTTTATGCCTTAAGGGGAAACACTTCAGGGTTGGATCTGCTGGCTTGCACTAATGCCCAAGGGCTATGATCCAAAACTGCAATTTATTCTGCCTGATGGAAGCCTGCAGGTGTGGCTTTGTGTTTGTGTCCCAGGGCAGAGGCTTCTGTACACCTGTCAGAGCTGTGTTTCTCCCAGATAGAGCATTCATCTGTGCGTGTGCCTCCTGCATCCCCAATGAATATGCTGGGTGATATTAGCAAGCATTTCCAAGCTGCCCAGCCCTGCAGCATGTGTGTGCCAGGCTTGCAGGATAAATTGGTCCAGTGGGTGCCTTGGGATTTGCTGTCTTCTAGGCCAGATTTTTGATTTTTGCCCCCTGTGAGACTGCCAGTGGCTCAGACAGCAGGGATTAGTGATGGACACCTGGGTGGTGTTTCTGCATTCAGCCTTTTGGCAATGGCTTTGGGACCCACCCTCACAGGCTCTGGAGCATCCTTTTCTCCTCTCTGGCTCACTGGCTGTGCTCTGACACCCTGCTGGGACCACTAAATCAGGGATACTGCCCTGTCTGACCTGTTCCTTCTCCCATCTCTCCCCGTCAGACCTGTCCCAGACTGACTGAGGGGCGCAGGCCACTGGCTGCAATGTCCCTTGCCCCCTCCTAAGTGCCCCTAAACTCTGTCCTGTGCCTTTTGCTTCCTTCTCACTGAGGGGATAGTGAAAAAGGAAGGAATATTGCACAAAGACACTAAGGCCAAAAAGTCATCAGCACAAAGACAAGTCCCAGCCCTTGATGAGTTGCACTGCAGCCTCTACAAGGTAATGATTTGTGCTTCATATCACTGAAAACACCTCTCCATAGAAAATGGAGAAAGTTCAGAAATGTTTGGCTGCACATAGGGCACCACTGTCCCCAATTATTTTCAATATTGGTGACTTTGCAAGTCAGGTCAGCCCTTAACTGAGGTGCTTGTGCTGAGGCCAATTTATCTGACTGGTTCATCTCTTCCTTCAGACTGACGAGCGAGAAACTTAGAAGGATGCATCCATATTGCTTCAGATTTGCATTAATATTCCTATACCATTGATCCACATATCCTTTTTGCATTTACTTGTAAGGGAAATGCCAAATTTGTTCTGCCTCTTGAAAGTCATTCTCTTTCTCTTATGCCCATCACTGACATTATTTGCTGCTTTCTGTATAATTTCTTCATACTTTTGTTACTTTATTGATAATTTTGAATATTTTAAACTTCTTATCAGCAAATTCTATTTACAACTGGCTTTGGTTTTGTTTTTTTTTTAGTAATGCTATTAATGAAATTATTGTCACATCAGTCTTGAGACCAGTCCTTGAGGAACTCCAAAAATATTCTCTCTAACCCAAAAGTTCCACTTTACGCACAGGCCACTGTCATCTCCCCATTAGTCAGTTCCTTCTCTCCAGTTTTGAATAGTGCCTCACATTTTAAATTTGCATTGCCACCACTGGAACACCCAGACGTTTGAACATGTCACAGCCAAAGTGTGATGAGGGCAGCTGGATCCTGAAGCACATCCATATGTGTTTGATACCTTTTGGCCACTCCTTGGTAGCAAGATCTGCATGCGTGTTTCACACTTGGGAAAAAAACTGCCTAAATCTCAAGTTCCTGCTTCCTATTCCAGCATTAATAGTCTAGGAATATGAAAGAGATCTTCATCCCTGTCAGAGTTTTAACTTGGTTTATATGGAATTCAGTAGCCCTAGCTGGTGTGTCACTTATGCACTGATCACCATGGGCTGCTGCATGGTCCCATTCAGGCAACATCCATTTAAGTTATTTTCTCTGACTTTCCCACCAGCTGACTTCCTGCCCACCTCTTTTGGCTTCTGAAGAAATTTTTACTTTGCTTTCACCCTCCAGGAGTGATCCTCTTACAAAAGATTGGCAGTCAAGCTGAGAGTAAGACATTCATATGAAGTCAGTAAAGAGGTGATCTTTTGAAAGTCAGGTCTTCTCCAAAGATCAAAGAGTTACACAAAACCCACTGAAAACGTCAGTGTGAATTGACTTCATCTGGCCTTTTATATACGACTTTTTCTATACTGAGCCCATTAAAGGTTGAATTCAGTGCCAAAGCATCGCCTGACTCAAACAATTTTCAATTCTAAGATTTATACCAGGAGAGGTTCTGGAAATATAAACTTCTGTAATCTAATTCTTAACCAAAATAAAATGACATAGCTCCTAATTTCAGTGAAGCTTTGTTAATTCATACCAGCTGAAATTTTTGGTCTTTAATTTGATTTTTTTTCTTCACCCCACTCCTCCCACCTTAAAACTTCCAGTAAGTCCTCTCCCTGAAGAATCACATGGATCTGGTAGATCACAGAATTTTATTGAGTTTCACTCAGATATATTTGGCTGGGAGAAAGGTTAGTCAAATATTTGTTAGAAGAATGCTGTATCTCCTGTGTGGAGTGACTGATTGGCATCAAGAGCCTTATCTCCCCCCATATCACAGAAGAGTGCACCCGGCTCAATTGTCAATAAAAGCAGTATAAAGGGAAGACTGCTGCTTTGACTGCATGAAAGCCTGTTCAGAGTCAGAAGAATAAGAAGGAGTAAAAAATGTTCATGTGGTGGAAATGGAAAAGCAAGTTGTGGTGCATTGCAGAACAAAAATTCTACTCATAAGAAGACTCAGTGAATTTAGGATAAGTTAAGTACAGGACAATTTTATCCTACTGAGCTACTGAGTGGGACACCTCTGCTCTTAATGCAGGGGCTATGAAACTGAAACATGAAATTTGCCCCAGCCAAGACCATGACCAGATACTGATCAAGAAAGCAAAATAAACTAAGTTCTATGATAAAAATGACAGACACAATTGGGGTGGAGGGACAGAAGAAGGATATGTGGGTATGTGAAATTCTAAATCTACTGTATACTTCCTCCTATGATTATTTTTCCCTACAAGTGGCAACTTTTTCGTAACTTAGAACTTCCATGGTGGTAGGATTTATGCTAAATACATTGAGACTAGCACTAAATGAAAAATGTTTTAGTTTTATTTCTCCACTTGCATTTCTGTATCTCTTTCATTGTGCTCTGGCATTTAGTAGCCCTCTTCCTCAGGCTTGCTTTTGCTCACTTCCACTGAGAGTTAATTTGATTTTATTAGTGAAAAACAGTTTATTTTTCTTTTCTCCATCTTGAATATCATCTCTGCTTTTAACTGCAGTTGTATTTTAACAAACTCCTTCACTGTCATTAAATGTTTGGTTTATTGGGAAATAGCAAATGTATTGACACCATTTCCTTTAAATTAGTACTGAAAAATGAATCAAACACTGGGAGTTTCTCCATTGAAAATAATGAGATAATTGATGTCAAATCAGAAAATTCAGCCACACTGAGGAAGTCATCAGTGGGTTAATGAAAATGAGCATGTTACATTGTTTAAGGCCCCCTTGCAAAAAGGTACATTTTAATTATAAGTCAGAGAAAATGTTTTCCATTTGCAACATGTATGATGGCATCAGAGCCTCTAGGTGCTACAGAAACATCAGTGATACAGAAAATGAAGCTTTGGTTTTTCATAGCCATATCTATGACAAAATATTCAGTGGTGGACACTTGTTATGTCAAAACAGTGCTGGCAAACAGGAATTCCATCAAGAAATTGTGAGGCCAAGTTCAGAAAAAACATCCTGAGTGCTGGGAACTAGAATGGTCAGGTAAATCATATGAGGTTTCCATAACCAGAGGCACCTGAGAAAGTGCCTTTTATTCCTCCAGCTCACATTTATGTGTAGCTACATGGATGTGAAAAACCTTTGATACTGACCAGAACAGAAATCCATGTATTTATTGTATTTACGTGAGCTTGAACTCACATCTTGAGCCTTGCATCTAAACTTTTTTGCCTTTGCTGTCTCTAGCAGCAAAGTTTTGAAGTATAATCCATAGGATGATGAAGTGAAGCTTGTGTATAGGTATGTGAAAATCACAAATTTTCAGGAAAACTTATTGGAAATATCCAAGACTAAATGTAGCAATATAGTAATGACATTCAGAGAATAATAATAGGGCAACTACAGGAAAAACATCAAAATCTACTATTGGACTAGTACAAACTCCCCAAAGAGCTGGTGTAGCCCCCACTGCATGAGAATTTTAAAAGGAGATCAGACAAAACACTCAGAAACACAGTGTGGAAAATGTGTCTTCTGTGATGGACTGGATGACCTTGCTGCTTTTTTGTTCTGCTTGTCTTAATCTTTGAACAATAGTGCAGTGAAGCAGTCACTGCTTTTCAAACACACTTCTGAGGAGGATACAAGAATTCACGAGTGTCCTCTTGCATTATGGCTCTCATCCCTACTCTGTAAAGCAGCACTTGGACCCAACAAGGGATGTTCCTCAGCCATTACAGTACCAGGTACTTATGAATGTCCTGATGAAATTCAGGACTGGTTTCCCTTTTTGAATCCAATAATGACCCAAGTTTCCCACAGATGAAGGGAAAGGACTCCCAGCCTTTGTGTGTTATTCAGAGAATCACAAAGGTGATGCTCTTTACTCCTTTATGATCTGGAATATTCTAATCTCAGCAAAAAGACCATTATCAGAAATGGGGGGGAACCCAGGCAAAATGGCATGCTACACATGACTCTTGAATATTGCAAGTGCTAAATATTTGGAAGGATTTTTTGTCCCTTGCAACTTCAATCTCATAAAAGCCAAGCATTTTAAATACAGTAGTAGTTAATTTGATGTCCTTCTCTAGCCAGGAGAAGGAGTGGTCCTCAGGGGTCACTGGTCCTGCCCAGGAGTGTTGCCTTCTCTTTCCATTGAGGACAGAGCCTAGAAACTGCCTTAGGTTTGTTGGATGGTGGCCTCTTAGATGGCTAATCTCAGGTAAAATGAATTCTGCCCACCATGATTAGTTTCTTCCTGTGTGTACGACCTTCTTCACTTGATTTCCACAAACAGAAATGAATAAAATTGTGTCTGGTTGAAAATACAATTTTTTTTTTCTTTTCTTGAATTTATTTGAGCTTAAGCTAAGACTATCATTCTGTCCTACCTTGATCACACCCAAACCTGTGCATGAATGAGGTCTATGGATATTATCTTATTCATGAAGAAATGCTACAGCCCCATCCAAAATTGCACATATTAAGGTTCATAAAATATCCTGAGCTGGAAGGGACCCACAAGGATCATGGAAGTCCAACTCCTATGTGTATGTATATGCAACTTGCAGGCTACTTATGAGATGGTATGAAGCAAGGTCTGAAGGGAAAAAGGAACTGCTAGGGCACACTTCTCTTTAATATAAAGGAAGTATGAAGCTGCACTGGGGTGACAGCAGCAGTCTGACCTCTGGCCACCCTTCTTAAGAAAAGTAGAGCCAGTTGGCCATGGTTCCACAGCAAGCATCCTCTCTTTGACTGCAATCATGCCATATCAATTCTGTGCCATTTGCAGACCTCCCAAAGGCTGTGTGTAGGCAATCACATTATATAATCCCTTTTATGAACTGATTAAACTCAGACTTAAAAGTGGTTAATATGGTTTATGCCCAAATGTTCTCACATGAAGATTTTTCTAGTAAACTACTGCCCTGATGTTTACAGGTTCCTCAGTCTTTCATCAAAATCAGCTTACACTCATTCATTCTTGAAACACAAGCAGATTTTGCAGTGGACATTGTGCAAACCAGCAAGTCCACAGGGACCTTGCTTGAACTGCCTGTAATGTTGAGGTTGCAGGGACATGACTATTTTTTTCTGTAGAGTAAGCAGAAGGCAGCCTATAACTCAGCTCAGATCTTTGAAAAACAAAAACAAAAAAAACCAACAGCCCTTCCATTTTTACCTTTTTGAAATGAAATGAGGGCACTATGACTATTCAAGAAAGTAGATTGCTGAGTAAGTTGTCACCTTCACAAAGCAACCTGGACTGAGTGATTTGCTGCAGTCAGAAAAAGTCTCTATTGTCATCTGTCTATGTCAGTCATTCTGCTTATTTATTCTGACCACTTAAGTACCTGTGCACCTTGAAAATCATAGAGAAAATGAAGCATGTCCTGTGTGATGTTTTTTTCTTGGGAACCTTTGCTGAAGAGTGAATGGGATCCTGGCTGTTACTGCTACCAGGATCCTTCACTGATGGCAATGGGTACTAGATCAATGCCTTGGTAATTCAGATTTCCATACCTATATCCTTCATAAATTTTACCAAAATGGGACACACCAGCTCACACAGAGAGGTCACAGACTCTTTTTGTTTCAAGGTACTAAAACAAAAGTGTGTGGAGAAGTTTTACTGCAAAACTCTGTTCAGTCATGGGAGAACAAAACATGATGCAAAATCTGTAACAAGGGAATAATGATGGTGGCAAGATACTAAATTTCCTCCAAATGTAGTGCACATGACTGGAATGCCATGAATAACACTGGGAGAGGATGTAGAGTTCCTTTCTCAATCCCCTTTCGTTCTTTTGGAATGATGGCAGCCTGATTTGCCCCAGACATGAAATATTTGGATTCTGTCTATGGTAGGATAGTGCTAAGGAGAGATGAAGGAGATGAAGGGATGTGTGATGCTGTAGAGGAAAGTGAGGCAATAGTGACCACAAGGTCATCTCTATCTGCTCTGCTTTGGAGGTCCGCTCCATCACAGTGGTGACACAACCATGGAATCCATTTCCCAGGACATAGAGGTGAGGATGTGAAATCCTCAGTCTGTTCAGTACTTTAGGTGAACCAATTCACTGATATTTAGAAATTTTCATTTCACTCAACTAAAATATCCAGGTAGGAGAAAATATAAACATGAGCTCTAGGAAACACAGCCTGTTTCAAAATATTGCTTCTGAAATTGCAAAGGCTGCCAGTAAAATAAGATAGGTAAATGTAGCACATTTGTCAGGAGTTTTAAAACAAGCACCAGCTAGATGCTGCCATTTTAAAGCTAACAGTGAAAATGATTTACAGAAGCAATGTTTGGTTGTAAGTGACTGAAAAGCATGTCACCCATTCCACTATGGATGGAGGCTGTTTCTTGATCTCAACTGCTTTTATTTAATTTCACTTCAAATAATCCCAGCATAGAGCTTTTTCTCATGCTTTCATTTTAAACTTTTTTTTTTCCCCACTGGCCATTTGCTTACCAATCAGTGTGACAAATTCTATGTTGCTAACTGATAGGCAATATATTTTTCTCCCTTGGAATTCTCCCTTTTTCTCTCCCCTACAGAATTCTATTTGCCAGAATTTCATCAATTCATTAATACATACACTGAGTACTGAAATATTATAAGCAGGTTTAGCTTCAGTGATTTCAGGGAAGGCACACCCATAGATTCCCCTTCACAAGATAGCCTTTATATGGGAGAAATGGCCCATTCTTTTAAGATAGAAAGGGCCATTGTCCTGTCTTTGAAATATCTCCTGTTTGGTACTCAGTGAAGATAAATTTGAGTCTTTCCTTAAATTACTTTTCACTCTGAACTGATGTGACATTTATCTCTGCTAGAGTGTTGACTATATGAAAAGCTGAAGCTTGTTTAAAGAATGCTGCCAAACAAGAAAGATTGTAATCCATCTAATTACTGAGCTAGGATGTGCCAGTGCTGCAAACTTCAATTACCACCATTAGAACTTCAATTGAAAGCTTCAGCTGATTCCCAGAGAGTCAGACACTTGCAGACATTTCATGCATTATACAGATGTTTTGCTGCTCCTTCAGTCACTAATGGTTTGCTAGTTTGAACATTTGGGACTCCTGTAACACAAGAAGTAAGCTCCAGATGTAGAGAGATTTCAAGAGAATTCTGCCGCTTTAAACCACATTTTGTCAATTGTTCCCCCCAGTAGGAACTGATGACCTCATGCTGGATGCCTTTTATTTTTCCCAAGTGTTATAAGATAAATTTGCCCACAGGGTTACTTACAATTCCTGAGAATCCACATTTCCATGGATATCAAAAGCCCACTACTACAGTGAGGTCCCTGGAACAAAATTCTGTAGGCACACAGATCTCTTTGTAGTCTGAACTGCTAATTCTTTATATGTCAGTGTTGCTGTCCACACATTTAAAGAATAGCTCCAAACAGCAAAAAAGACCCCCATGTCTTGAGCAAAGCTCTGGAAATTTTGTGGGCAACACCTTTTGCGATAAGCTCCCCCTTGTTTCACTTTGACACAACTGTTAATAGCTCAGTTTGATGGATTCCCTTCTGGCAATGTGCTCTTAAGTCAGACCTGGGTCAAAATCAAAAGAAAAAAACCTTCTGGAGTCTAGCCTTAAAAAAAAAAAAAAGGTAAAACTTTAATAGCTTAGCACTGAGGGAAGTTTCAGAATTAAAAGTCAATTTGAATCAAAGAGTCAAATAATTTTATTTTGGAGACATTGAGACAAAACTGTTATATTTCCAAAACTGTCTTTTTTCAGATGCAAATCATCTAAGAGAAGTCACAGAAGTCATTGCTTCTGTGTCACTTACATTGCTTATATTTGCCGAGGGCAAAATTTGCACCTGTGCAGAACAGCCAGCTCCAGAGTTAAATCAGCATTTGTGGGCTGCCCAGTGACTTTGGGCACTGCTGACTCGTACCCAGCTCTCCAGAGAATATCCCTCAGGAAGATTACACTGCCTGGAAAATGGATGTGGCTGCAGGCTGAGGCCCTCAATCTAAAATGCTGTGTGGAACTTTTGTGCTTAATATTTTCTCCCTTAAGAACAAAATTATTTTCACTGACAGCCAATTAGCAGCTGTCTTCCGTATCTATGTAGTTAATCCCCACTTGGTCTAATCTTTAACTTTTTCCAGGATTTTTCCAGGAGGGCTCCTTAAATAAATACCAATGTTTCTGAGGACATACTAAAAGAATGTGAACTTTATTTTCACCAGGGTCTGGGCAGTGGGAGTTTGTGGCCACAATTATCAGATATTTCTGTTTCCCAGCGCACCTTTCCATCTCTTCCAGGTACTGCTGAAATGGATTCAGAAGATAAAGGGAAAAAACTCCCACCTATGAGGAGAGATCTCAAGTGTAGATGTTTCATGTCATGAGCAGCTTTTACTTTTGGGCAATGGTCCAAAGCAACAAGAAATGCTAAAACACACAAGGCTGCCAGGGAGTAATTGTCTGTTGGTCTCTTACAGAGTGATTTCATGAGGTGCTCACACGAGACCAGTTAGGAGAAACTGCAAGAATGAGCACCCCAGTATTCTGCAAGCAGTGGAAAATAGCATTTTAACAGCTCAAGGACATTGGTAAAGGTATATAAAAATTGGAACTGGTTCCCCAGAGAGGTGGTAGGTGCCCCATCCCTGGAAAACATTCCAAGCCGGGTTGGATGGGGCTCTAAGAACCCTGATTGGGTTGAAGATGTCCCTGCTCATTGCAGTGGGGTTGGACTTGATGACCTTTAGTGGTCTCTTCCAATCCAAACCATTCTATGATTCAGTGGAAGGATGAAGCCCAGTGACTCTAGAAATACTGTGTATAACTAACTATTCCTCAGATATGCCACACAAGGCATGACAACACATTTTCATTCAATCTTTCAATTTATGGTAGCTGAAAATATAAAAATGAGAAATGGTAGAGGGAAAGCATGCCCAACAGCTCTGTAAATGTTCTAATAATATCTAAATAAAAATGGCAGCCACTTTTGGCAAAGAGGGGACGGCTAGCAACTGAGGTTATATCACAGAACAAACAAATGGAAACTATTCCCTGGTAAATGGGTCATTCCTTTATTTAATGACAGGTGGCAGAAGAATTGCCCCAAGAAGAAATGGGTATTGACAGCAGTTGAGGAAATGTAATGCCTTTTAAATAGAGAAATGCAAGAGCAGCTCCACAGCCAAGATCCAGGTATTCCAGGATTTCCATCTCTGACACCAATTTGCTGTAAGTGTTTAAAGACGAGTTACAAAAATGAATCAAGCCTCCAGTTTCATTTCCCCCGGCATCTCCTTCCAGCAACATGTGGTAAAGGAGGTGTATATTTATTTTTCATAGTTGCTAATGGATTTTCATTCAATGCACTTTTTAAATGGCTTTTTAAATACATCCAAACTTCTGGCACCTACAATATCCTGTAGCAATGGGTTCCATTTGTTTAGGTATGCATCACATGAAAGGTACTTCCTTTTGGATTAAATCCTCTACTGATAACTCAATGCTTGTTTTCTAGTTCTTGTTTTAGGGGAAAGAATGAATAATTGTTCCCTAATTGTCTGCTGCTTGCCACTCAAGGTTTCATGCATTGTCCTAAATATACAAAGAATAAAAAATATTCAATCAGCTTTGAGACATATATGGGAAGAAATTCAATGGTTGTTTTAATTCATCCTTCTGACAATGAATGAAAGAGTAATTGCAAGGTTTTTTATGCTCAGCAGCCTGTGGCAATAACTGAGGACAGACAACATATGAAGTTTTCTGGAAGTTCTTCCTGATGTTGAAAGGGAAACACTGCAACTGCTATAGGGTTCAAAAATTGAAACAGTGCTAAACATCAGCGTTGGGAATTATGGGTCCTTCCTGTACCCATGATGGTGAACTCTAGTCTCTATTGTGACCATGGTGTTCTTCCACTTGCCGCAAAGATTGGGACTAAAAATATGTTTGCCCTATTGTGCCTAACCCAGGAGCATCCAAACCCTGTGGATCTTTCTAGTAAGTCAGAATTTAGAATGTGTGTTTTAGGAAACTCCCTCTTTCTCTGCTCTACCCTGTGGGCACCTCTGAGTTAGCTTGAGCAAGGCTGGTTCACACACTCAAGTGATGTAGATATTGTAGCATGGGTATTTATTCTGCTCAGGCCAGTCTGAACCCTGAAATTAATTCTGTGCTGTGCTGTGTGTCTCTGTGACAGGTAATGACTGCAGCTGAGACATACCTCGTGAGTAATCCAGGAACCACGTTTCTGCCTATGGAAGAGAAAGTGCAAGCGTTGGCAAGAGAAAAAAGTCGCCTGTGTAGGAAGGAGGCAGCTCTTCTTGTGGGTGTATCAACAAATGCTAAATTGTTAAATCCCTGGATAGGCATCACTTCAAAGGGCCTATGGGTACTGCAGAAAATTATGCAAGCTATATGCATCTTGCAAATTTTAATCCAAAGGGCAGGGTGACGTTCCAAGATAATGACCTGTGTAAGGACTGGAGGCAAAGAAAATCTTGGTCTGACAGAGTTAAAGCTAGAGATGATCCATGGGACAGAGAAGGATGTAATAACATTGAAAAAAGTGATCTGTTTTCATACTTTTACACACTCCATAAGTGTAGCCAGCTGCAGGCATTCAGGCTCAGTCCAGCTTTGTTGAGCAGAAAGATTCAATCTCATCTTCAAAAGTTGCTTCTGTCTCCTATTGACAAGAACGGGATGTTGAAAATATGAACTGCAAACACTGGAACAATCAGTCCCAACAATCAGAAAATACTTTCAGGTGTGAAATGGTTTTTTGGGTTCACATTTTCATTTATAGAAATTTCTTCTCAAGCACCCTTGGACAGGTGCAATTCAATAAACTGATCTCAGAGGCTTGTGTCTATGCCCTGGGTTGAGGCAGCCTGTAAGTACCTGGGTGGTTGAAGGCCCCTTGTCTTCTGTGAACTTGTTAAAGGAATCACTGTGTTACCAGTTAGGAGTATCCTGAGGATTACAGGACGTTTTTTTTGCTTGTATCCCCAGTCTTCAGGACAACATATGCACGACAAAGAACAAAAAGCATTAGGATTGTGCTGATAGCTGAGGCCCTGCTTTTTCCAGTGATTTCAAGTTTGTCAGTATCTGACTTTGCTGGAGGAGAGAGAAAAGTGAATGTTCGTAAATGGCTCATAATGGGCAAAACTACATAAATGAAAAAGTATTTTCAGTAACACTGGCTTGTAACTCATGAGAAGGACCCCAGAAATCTATTTATTTCTAAAATCCCTGAATGGTTGCCACTATTTCTGTGTATTCCTAACATTATCAGAAAAGAGTTTCCCTGCACTGAATGGCAGCGCCAGCTTTCTGAGAGGCTCTGAACTGGTGGGAACTTTTATGAGCCTATTGCTTTGTTGAAGATTCCTCTGCTTAAATATAATAAAACGATAATGAACAATTGTTGTCTCTTAGACTATGTGGAGGTTTGCGTAAGCAGGTTTACTCATTTTACTCTGTTGGTTTTAAGGCTTGTGTGTCTCTCCTAGGGCTTGTGGTCTGTTTGCATGGGGTTCACAGCAGAGAATTCACACTTCTGTAAAACTGTGCTCTGCTTTAAGATTTCTCTAGAGTTATTATTAACAATGAAAGTTAAAAAGAAAACCAAACAAAAAAAGCAGAAAAAAACCACCTTACTGCAAGTCATTAAGAAAACCAACTCATTGAGTAAAAAAAAAAAATCATTATCTTTGGAAAAGGAAACAGCCAATATAACTGCAAACTACCGGTCTGACCACTCATTTTTCATTCTTACAACCATAGAACATACAAGAAAAAAAATCCCCAGTCTCAGAGATTAAAGAGAACTCAGACTGATGGCTTATTTAAATGAAGTCTCTCAAGCTGTTTAAGGCTGAAAATCACACCTGGACTGAGAGCCTGGCACAGAGATGAAGGGCTGGGTCTGATAACAGGCACAGGGCTCTATGATTCTTTGATTTTAGGTCATGGACTAGATTTTAAAATGGATCAGCCATTTACCTCTGAGGATGTGCTGAGAACCCTCTGAATATGTTCCATGAACCAGACTCCTGGGCTGATTCTGCAGAGCATGAATCCAGCATGGAGTGCCTGTAGAAAAGTAAACTCATGTGTGACACAGATATTTCAAAAAAAGGTAACGAGAGGAGAGCACGGGGCTACTGCTCTCAGTCTGGGAATTTGGCACTGATATTCAGCTTCAATCAGAATCAGTTTGATTCCTAAATCCAAACTATTTCTAGGTGGCCAGCAATGATTCAAGGCCAATGTGAAACCATTAAAATTGTCTGAGGTCTTAACTTATGTCCTTGGCTGTCCTTCAGGGGATTTGCTCATGGTGTACTTTGGTGACTAACTTGTAAATCAGCCTGGTCCTGGCTCTCCATCCAGAGCTGAGCAAGTCCATGCTTACAGCAATAAACTGACCACAGAGGGCTGAAATCTGCTGGCAGATACACCCCTACTAGTCAGAGGATATCTCATTAGCTCCATCTGGGGCTGCTCCTGATTTGCATTGGTTTAACAGAATAACAGACTTTAGCTAGAAATGGACAGGAGCAGCAAATCAGCCCCAGCACAGCACAGCCCCAGTGAGATGGAGGAAGGCTTGGAAAGGCCTTTTCTCATGCTAAAACAAAACATAAAAGTTGCTCCCACTGCAACGCAGGAGTCACTCTGCATCGTTGTGTTTCATTTTTCAGCTGATTTTAACTAGGCAAGAGAATCAGACCCAGGATGATGCTTCCTGGAGTTCTTTGTCCCCAGCCACCCTTTGCTGCATGAGCAAGCTGGAAGGTGATGTTACATGTAATGCAGCTAGAAAAAAGGGGCAGCACATTCTTCTGCTGGTACAAAGTCTTGCTCATTTCAGTCAGTTTGTTTGAGCCATCTGTTCTCAGCCACCAACTATTCATTTCCAACATGGTCCCCATGTCCGCTAGCCAGGAAGGCTGTGTCCTGAAGATAATGCTCAGTTGTCCCTTGCTGCTAGAGGAACGGGCCCGAGAAACATTTTTCTCTGTTCAATCAACCTCAAAATGCTGGTGATGAATTAAGTTCTTTGCCAGTCCTGTATGAAACTGCATTTCTTACAACCACTCCATTTATATAATGCAATATCCATATGGTGATTATTTTATTTATGTTTCCCTTACTTCAAGGCAGAGGAAGTCAGCAGCTGGGGCTGCAAGATAGAGGCACCCACCAGTTACTGGGCTGCGTTGTTCACGGGGGTGATAAGCTTTTATCACCCACTGGGAGTTAGGATCTTGTCTAACTGATAGCATCCATCCCTTGAAAACAGAACAGAGCTCTCACTGTTTGCCTGTCTGAAAGGAAGGAGTTTATAACCCCAGACTTTACAGTGACTGTGAGCTAAAACATGACATAGCTTGATTGTCTTAATTTCTTGACTCATTCTCTTGCGAGTCACAATGTGAGCATTTGCTTCCTTTGCATCAAGAGTTTTATTGTGTTTGCATTACCCCTTTCTCTGTATTTCAGACTGGAAGTCTTTAAAAACATCTCCCCTTCCTATGTGACTTTGATTCTGCTAATCCCTACCCACCTTTTGAACCAATTAAAAGGCAGTTTATGGTTTACAGAGAGAAAAAGTGTAAATGTGAAGCAATTCCTTTGGTCATTGTGAGTGTAACTGAGGATGTTTCAAACACAAAACAGGAAAAAGGGTTACTTCAATGGCTTGTTTCTTTTGTTCTTTGGATTTCATACCAAGGGAGACAGAGGGTAACTGTTGTTGTTTTGCTTTTCTAATTAAAATAACATCATTAGATTAGCTATATGGTAGCTGGATATCATCTGTATGGAAAGTTATTAAGCTAAAAGAAAAACAGGAAAATTTCAGAAGGTCTATTTTAAACTAATCTAAAGAATTGTCTGCTTGTGTTATTTCTTCATGAGGATTCCCAGGAATTTCAACCTTCTCCATAGAAAGAGATATTTGGCCCATTTCTTACATTAGTCAATTTTATAAGAAAATATGAAGCCACAGGGTATGATCTTAGCATTCTAATTTTGCACCTTTGTGATTCCAACTACAGAAAAATTACTTTGGATTGTCTCTTTAGCTAAGGAATTTCTATACAGCACAATGCTGTAAAATCATAGGGGAGGGAGTTGCCATTTGCTTCAGTGACTCTTGTTTCAGTCTCAACAACCACAGTTTAAAAACCAGTGAGCGGTCAGGCTACAAAAGTAGATGTGACCCAAATGGGAGCTGAGCAAGAGAGAAAAGGCTCTGCTGTGAAGAGGAGCAATCCTCAGCCACACTTTAAGCTTCAGCTGCTGTCTTTTCAGGCACAAGCTTTGCTTTTTGTGGGGCAAGCTGGCTGCTTTGGTGTGCTTGTTTTATTTCTTGTGGCTTCTTCCCCCAAAGGTTCTCTCCTACAGGTATAGGGGTCAATGGTGCAGCAGCAGTGACACAGTAAGCCCTGGTGTGACACAAACTGTGAGGACTCCTGTCTGTAGCCAGACCATTGCACAAGCATCTGACACCCTCACATCTGTACAGTGGGGCTGTACTGGGGCTGGATGTGACAGTTTAAACTCCTGTGATGTCTTTCCATGCTCAGACATCTCAAACTGATGTCTTCACTATAAAATAAAAGGCTTAACAAAAATGAGAACGAGCAACCTTCACCTCAGCCCCAACCTCAATTCCAATGCTTGGTAATTCAATTCCCATAGAATCATTTCTGTTGGGTAATTTCTTAGAAGGATGCATCTTGCTTTTAATATTCTGCATCAGCTTGTAATTATAATATTAATAATACTGTATGTAAGGGATGCCTCTCTTTTTTTGTTATTAAACAAACTCTTTTTAAGGGTAAACTTAGGGAATAGAGTCACATTTGATCCAATATTCATACAGCTCTGTGATCTAGAAATTCAAGTGTGTTTCATGATGTAAATTGCCTTTAGAAAGCTATTTATTCTGATACATTTTTGGTCTGAAGTTAAATATTTCTGGGAATTCCTCACTCCCACTTAAATTTTTCCAAGGAAATGCCTGTGACATATCAAAGGAGGCATTTGTATTTCCAGAGCAGAGCAGGAAGGGAAGCATAATGCTTTTTCCAACTTGATTTTGAGGGTGGGCTTTTCATAAATGCTTATCACTGGAATAGCTTCACTCCCACTTAATGAAGGGGTTATGGGATTTTCAGGGCTCCAGCACAGAGTGTCTGCTACGTGCCACAGTGACTCCTCTCAGATGGTTCAGTTTTACTGCTCCTGCTCTTGCAAAAATTTTAACAGTTGAGGTGAGGAGGAAGAGTGGGATGGGAAGGAAGCGGTGGGGAGACCTGACTCCTATTTGTGCCCTTCTAACAATTAATTCATAATTCAGAAAATCGGGCCTGGGCTGTAATCAGAGGTGTTGATTCTCTATGAGTCTTTGGGATTTCCCACTTAATAATGGTGTACTAAAATCAGTATGATATAGTAAACCCACCATTTCTAAGGTGTTTGAACTATGATTCTCAATTTTTATTTGTGAAAAAGGGGGAATAGCCTTTCCTTAATATTGTGAAGTCTTGTGATGATAGATCCACAGGTACCAAGGACAGGAGGGCTGTTTAGATCTGATGTGTGAATGGCTCTGAGGCTTCATGTCTGTGGCAAGCACAGGGTGGCCAGCTGGCCCACCAGTGCTTCACCAAAGTAATGCTGCTTTGGATTTGGTGTTGGAGGTCCCTTTGGCCTCTGCTGCTCCCCCTGGGAGAAGGGAAGCAGGAGCAGGAGCCCTGATGGCAGAGAGGGAGCGCAGGTGGAGCTGACACCCAGCACTGCTTGGCACAGCAGGGATGCTGAGTTCAAGGAGGAAGGTGAGACAATAATGCCCCCTCCCTGCAAAGAGGGGTGACCTCTGGGGACAGCTCTGCCTCCCGTTGCCTCCCACGGCATTATCTGCTTCTGATGTGAGCAAATGCTGAAGTGAAAGAAACGTCCCTCCGTGGCAGTAAAAGGAGAATGAACAAAAGTTAAAATGTAACACACGAAATGTGAGTGGAAAAGCTCTCCTCAGGCCACAGCCAAACCCAAGCAATGAAGAGGAGATTATCTGCACCCAACCATCCTGAAAAGGCAGCAAGGGATGTGGGGGTACAGCTGCAGAGACCAAGGATCAGCCCCAGCTGTGCACACATACTCCAGATATTGGCAGGAGGCTTTCTCTGACATGAAACTCAGGGAAATTCCTCTGCAAAGGGCTGCAGTCCACTGGGTGGAATGGCAAGCAGGAGGGCAGGCAGTCCCACAGAGATGGACACACTGCACCACTCAGACATGCAGCATGTATGCACATAAAAGGCTCTTCACCTTACTCAGGGTCAGGTTTGTACCCACATTTGACATTGACCTTTAGGAATTTACCTTGAGGTAAAACTGGAATGCTTTGACTGTGCTGTGTTGTTAAATTATGATGTCTCGTCTGTGTTTTCCTAAAGGAAAGCATGACTTGTTACTAGCCATGGAGATAGTCCTCAGCAAAAGAAGAAACAAAGAAGCAAGCCAGAGATAAGAGATGTGTTTTATTTGCAGAAAGTTTTAAAATTTCTCTCACACTGATCTGAAGAAATGACAAGGGGGCAAGCATTATTCTTTATGTGCAAACATAATCAAAAGATAGTTTTGATGGCAGTGATTGTAAGAAATAGGTGCAAATGTGAATTGTTGCACAGTGAATGTCTCCCACGGAAATAGTCACACCTTTTGGTCTGCCTTTAATTCTGGTCTATATTCAGTGGCTTCAGACACACTGATTATTTCTCAAAGGTCACAAATTATGTCTTTGTCACTGGACCATCATTATGAAAATAATTATTAATTATATTTTCTTATTCTATGGGACTATAGAGAACTACTTGAATTTCAGAGATCTGTAAAAATGTGGAAAGGCTGCAGTCTCTGGGTATTTCCCACTTCACCTGTCACTTGAATCAGAACAATCACCAGTGTTACATGAGATCAAGGTTATTTGCAAGGCTTTTTGAAGAGTAAACAAATTCTTATAATTTTCATAATACTGGAAGTAGCTTCTGTCCCTGAAGCCAAATATTTGCTGAGCTGAGACACATCCAAGATTATCTCCAGCTCAATTTTGTCCCCCATTGGCAAAATCTGGAGCTCTCTGGGGCAATAATTTTTATGTTGCAGGTATTGTGCACTGAAATGACTCTTTCAGTCCTACTGGTGTAATTTGAATAAAATGATGACAGTCACCAGTAAACAGGAAGCTGATTTTGGCAGAAACCCTGCCCTGCCCCTGAAGCAGCTGTCTTGCTTCCACCTCTCCTCTGAGTGCCACATTCTCAGTGTTGAACTGCAGCATCTTGTTCAGGCCACTAGCACAGACTTTCACACCCCCTAATCCCCAGTCCCACAGATCTGTGTGGCCATCTCTGTGTGCCAGATGTTCAATTCTGCAGCTGCTGTGGAGCCTGTAAAGTTTTGCAGTCAGATGTAACAGCTTCCACACTTTGGGGGGAGATTGAGCTCAGTCCATGTCTGACCACTGTGAAAGACTTGGGCTCCATTTGGGTCCTGCACACACCTTTCACACTTGTTTGATGTTGGACTTCAGGTTTTTTTCTCCTTTTTGAGCTGGCCTGTATAGAATTAATATTATGTTCATCTTTAGTCCCACCAAGAGAAAAAAAAAATATATCTGCATCAAGAAAATAAAGAGGAGAGAACTATAAAATAAAATGCTGCTACCCTAAAATGTGTAGTGATGAGGTGAGGCAAGACAGTGATCTTTATTGAGGAAATTGTTCTGCTTGAAAATCAGATTTTTTTCCAAGAGTGATGGGGAAGGCATGGGCAGTACTGCCACTGCAGGCAGAGAAGGGCCAGATTTGGGCTTATTCCAGGGCAGGATTGGAAGACTAAACTATGATCACTTTGTTTTGGTAGAATTTATCACCTAGGCCATGGTTTGCAAACCTCAGTTCTAAACTCAGCTAGTACAAATCATGAGGGTTTCAAGCATCTGTGCTGGGTCAATCTTTAAAAAAATGAAAACAAGAAATTCCAGAAGCTTCTGGTATTTCCAGTTCAAGGCCAAATTTTGCATGATCTGAAAAGGTATGTTTCAGTTCTGGTTACCACAGAGAATCCTAACCAAGAAAAACAGAAGAAACTTCTATCTTAAAAAAACATAAAATTATCTTGTAAAGTTTCAGGTGAACAGAATAAACAATAGAAAGATGAGCTCTGGATGAGCAGAGGAATGTGCTCCCTTGCTTTCTCAAGCTCATCTGAAACACACTTCCAACCTATCCAAGGCTCATCCTTGCTGAGGAAAGAAAAATACACATCTATTTAGGCTGGTATTGCTCTGGTTAGGAAACTGGAGAAGCTGTAGTTACTATTTTTACAAGTTTGCTTCCTTCAGGGGAGAGGTATCTTAGGGTTGAGGGGGAGGAAATGTGATCTCTTTTTCTATTTTTATAAAGGGCCTGGGGATGCACCAGGAAGCTGCAGATCTGTGTAGTTGAAAGTCTTCAGCTCCTCTTTTGAGATACTAAGGGAGGAACAGTTAGAAAAGCATGGCCTAATTAAGGATATCTAATATGGTTTCAGGAAGGGAAGGGCATGCCTCATTAACTGGCTGGAATTCTTTGAGGATATTGCTGCTCAGGGAGACCAAAAAAAGGCAACTCACTGTGACCATTGTGTATCTCGGTGGTCTAGGAAAGAATAAAACACATTTAGGAAGGCCTGGGGTCGATACTTGCATTTACAAGTAAAAATATAACACAGAGTTACCTGGTATTTAAACCTGCAGGGAGTTAGTTCTTGAAATCCTGAGTGCATTATGTCTTTTAATATTTTTCTCCTTAAAAAAGTAAAATCATTGTTATTATTATTATTATTATTATTTTTGATCTAATTGTCTTTTGTGATTTAGCTGAAATGAAAGGTGCAGTGTTTCCAAATGATCTTGTGCTAAATTTGGAGAACAGCGAGGAAAATTGCAATTAGTTACAGCAAGAGTTAAATGTTCTTTAAAGTTTCTAGCATGGCAGATGGCATATTCAATAAAGGTCAGATAAATGTAGCATCATGATAATAAGTCAAAGGGCCTAGAATCAGGAGAGGGAAAAGGTGGAGTGGATGGAGGTTTCCTTGTAGGTTGACAGCTTTAATGTGGGAATGGCAGGAGATGCAGTTTTCCCACATCTTCGCAGAAACAGAACCTAAAAATGCTTAAAATTATACTTGGGAGAGAGAAATTACTCATAAATGCACATTATGACTGAGGAAAAGTAGAGTTTTGCATGAGCCTGCTCAGTGCTGCAGAGCAGGGCTCACAGCTGAGGGACAGCTCAGTGGAGAGAGGGTGGATTATTGGAGAGAGGGTGGATTATTGGGGTGTGGGACTGAGGTCAGTGGGGATGTGGCAGCAGAGAAGCATTTGAGCTCTTCACACCTGAGGGTGGCACGGGGCCAGTTTGGCCACTCACCTGGTGGCCTGGCCATCCCAAGGGCTACAGGACCAGCTGAGTGCAGTGCTGTCCACTTGTAAGCCTTCAGAGCCCTGTTGCATATCTGCATGCTGGGAGTAAGGGTGCTATCCTCATAAGCTCTCCACCACCTGGAATCTCCTTCAGAGCCAGGGAAACTGCATGGTTTTGATCCCATTGTGCTCCTCAGAGCTTGCAGAAGATCAATTGCTTTTCTTTTCATAGAATCACAGAATGGCTTCTTTGGAAAGGACCTTAAACATCATCTAGTTCAGCCCCCCTGCCATGGACAGGGACAGCCACCAGACCAGGTTGCTCAAAGACCCATTCAGCCTGGCTATGAGCACTCCCAGGGATGGAGCATCCACAACTTCTCTGGACAATATGTTCCAGTGCATCACCACCCTCACAGGAAAGAATTTGTGCCTAGTATTTCCTAATATCTAATCTAAACCTACCCTCTCAAAGTTTAAAGCCATTCCCCTTTGTTCTGCCACTACACACCCTTGTGAAATGTACCTCTTTCTCTTTCTTGTAGGCTCCCTTCAGGTACTGGTACAATTTGGTCACCCCATGGCTGCACAATCCAAATTGTCTTAGCCTTTCCCAAAAGGAAAGATGCTTCATCCCTCGAACCATCTTGGTGGCCTCTGGCCTCACTCCAGAAGGTGAATGTCCTTCCTGTATTGGCGACCCCTGAGCTGGATGTAAGACCTCAGGGTCTCACAAAAGCATGGTTGAGAGGCACAATCCCCTCCCTCACCTTTCTGCTCACAGTGTTTTGGATTCAGCCCAGGGCAGCTTTGGCTTTCTGGGCTGCAAGTGCCCATTGCTGGGTGCTGCTTCTCATCCACCAGCACCCCCACGTCCCATCAGGGCTGTCCATCCCCTTGTAGGGATGGGGAGCTGGTTCCCAGCCCAGCTGGAGCACCTTCACTAAGGGACAGTCCCTTGACCCATTTGCTACATAAGCAGTTCTTGGGAACACCTTGAGTTCTTGGGAAAGCCAGGTACTTTCTTGTGCTTGCAAGAGCTGGACCCTGAGAACTCATTGAAGGGGCTGAGAAAGAGTCCCGTGACTCAGTGGAGGTTTTATTTCTTGCTGAGCAAAGGGACCATTGTTAGAGGATGGAAAACAGGTGTTAGAAGGGAAGGAAATGGGGAAATCCTTGTGTTTCTTTTAATAACCATGAAATTTTAAGTTTTTTGAAAGATTCTTGCCCATATATCTCTGTTGATAAGGCTCCTTTTCAATTTAGCATGAGGCTGAGCATGCATCAATTTCCACTTTGATGAAAGAGGAAGGGCATGTGGAGATGGAGGGTCAGGATGGACATGTGGAAGTGGAGGTCAGGAGTGCAATGAGTTCCTGCCTGAGGGAAGCACCACGCAGCAGGCATGAGAAGAAGCTCTGCTGGAGGGAGATCACTCAGGGCCAAATGTACCTTGAGCATCACCCCTTTCCCACACCGCCCTAGGGTCTGCTCACAGCCAGGGCCCAGGCCATGCCTCTGGACTGTCCCTGCCCCTTCAGACCTTGTAAGAGTCTCTCTCTTGTCTGCTACTCCCCAAAAGCCTCTGCCAGTCTGTGTGCAGAGGACCCACTCTTTCTTTTGCTAGCCTGAGGAAAAAACAGCATGAGTGTCTTTGCTGGGAAAAGGTGTCAGACTGGTGTTCCTGTGTTCAGCTGAAGGCTGGTTCCAGCAAACTCAATGCAGGGAAGATTCTCTCAAGTATCTCCTGAGTATTTGTCCCTATTTTCTGATTTGTTCTGTGGGAAAGGCTCCTTTTCAAGGACCAGCCAATCCTCATGACTCTAAGGGCCGTACAAGCACCAAAACCAAAGAGATCCTCCTTCTACAGAGCCTCAGGTATAGAATGGAGATAAAAACAAGCAGTCAACAATGTTAGTGAGAGAGGGGAGGGAGGGCAGCTATGGCATACCAAGAGACAGGGTTGGTTGCACTGGCAGACCATGTTTGGGGCTGACTCCTCAGCTACCAACTGCTTTTTTAAAGTCTCCCAGTGACAAAGAATTTATGTTCAGGATAAGAAGCATAACTTGTTTTCCAGAGGTTATTCAGTTCTTGATCCCTGGTTTAATACAGGGAGGATATTATCCATGATGACTTTTGTGAGCAATGCATCTGGTTCTAGGGAGCTGGAATATTCAATACATCTTACTAAACCACTGGCTAACATTCAGCAGGGAGGAATAAAGGAAGACTTTGTTTGAAGTGAGTTTTGAGGTGGAGGAGCTTGAATTTTTTGGGTGCACGGATGTATATCAATGTCCCATAAGCAGTGTCCTTCTAGCACCAAATTTTCCATGGGGAAAACCCTAATTTCCAATTGACTGGGGTGAATTTGAACCAGTCACTAACCAGCCAGGTTTCTGAGGCTATTATCTGTTCTTAATAGGATTTGGACCAGGACCCCAAGGTGTTACTCAGCTGAGTGCTGTATGAGTACAAGGGAAGAAATTGTATTCTGCAGACCGGTAACCCAGCACATAATGACAAGTTTTGAAATTATATCTCAGCTGTACTCAATAAGTGTTTTACTACTGATCTAAAAAGGTTGAGAATTTCATCGGAGTATACAGGGATTATAAAATACAAACAATAGTCTATTCAGTGCCCCGGAGGAAGCAAAAGGAGACAGGAAAACAAGGGATGTCCTAGACTGATTTGATTGACTGTATTTTGTGACTAACACACCAAAAAAAAAAGCATTCAAGAAATGCTTACATACACAGTCATTTGTGCTGTGAAATGCCATATCCCTGCAAAAAAAACAGGCAAACAAGGTCTTGCACATTCATTTCCCCACCTGCATGCAGGATGTTTCCTGTGCTCTTTGCGCACCAAAATGCCTTAAAAATACACACATGTCTGGATTAACATTCCAGAGCCCTAGACTGGGTTCCACAGCCACAAAGGACTCAAGTGCAGAACTTGTGCTGGAGAGTGAGCTTCAGTCCTGGGACCTGCCCGTGCCATTGGCAGCCCCCCAGCACCAGCTGTGGCCATGAAGCTCCTCAGCACTGGGGCAGCCCTCTCTGCTTGTGCAGCACCCGACACAATAAGCTGCCAGTCAGATTTGTTGGATGCTGTGTGATCTTGTGATATTAATAATATAATGATAGCATTATAACTGGACCATTCAACTCCGTAGTTTGTTCTTCTATAAATGATTTATAAGTTTTATGCATTTTATATGCCTCTCATTAAAAATGCATTGAAAAATACCATTTTGTGAGGCTCAGTCTCTCTTTATTCTTGTTATAGCCATCTGCCATTAAGCTTTAATAACTGGCTGATTATAATTTATTAATTTATCACCTGTTCTTTATACAGTTGGATAATTGTCAACCAATGTGAAATGGTCTCCTATTGTGTTATTAATCCCCAAAGCAATTAGAAAATCCACTGATTGCACGAGCCATTGAAAGTGGCCAGTAACTCATGTTAGAAATGATCTGCAGTGCTCCCATCAGTGCGTGATTGGTAATGACTTTCCTGTTGCCAGTGAGAATTTGAAAGGGGTAGTTTAACTAGGGAGGCTTTTAATTTTATTTATTTATTTTATAATAAGCCTGGATTTATGTGGCTGACAATAGATATGTAGGTTTCAGCTTGTCTTGCAGATTCTGTGGACGCAATCTGAGAAAGGCAACATCAATTTCATATAGCGTCATGCTTTTGCTCCTCAAACTTTCTTTGGGGAGATTTCTGCCCCAGCTAACATCCCCAGGATGAAAGGGTTATTTAGGGATTGCTTTAAATGCCAAATCTTTTAGAAGATTGACTTCAGTCAGCTTTGGATGAAGACATCAGACTTCAGTATCTCTCCTTTGATTTTTATCTGCCAAGGATTCAGTATGGGTTAGTTGTGGGCTTTCTGGTATGGATATTTACAGCATGTGAAAAGGGACGGAGCCAACGGTTTGTTGGATCCAACAACTGTCATTTAGCAAAGCTGTTTGCTTGCTCTGCCAGTGTGAAGGAGATATGCAGCCCACCCCAGATGTGAGGAATCCTTATCTGCCATCCTATTTGCAGTGCAGACGATGTGTTACAATACCTCTGGCACTAACAAGTTACATTCCCGTAATGCTGTCCCTGATGCAGATGTAACTGCTTTTCTGGTGAAAGGAAAGAAAGGGGAAAAAATGCTGCTGACATCAGAAAGCAGAGATACACCGCTGAGGAAAGCAGCTGTAAATGGTTCTTTGTCCTAAACAAAGCTCCTGGCCCCTCTGGTGTGCGCTCAGTCAGGGGCCACGCTGGTGGGTCAGGCACACTGGAGGTACAGAACTGCCAACTGCAGTGATATTTTGATATTTTGCTCCACATGGCTTGAAATGGGCTGGGAGAACTTTTACTTAAACAAGATGATCACATGGATCAACATTCTGCCATTGAACAGGACTCTGAGCAGACTTAGGAAGAGATTTTTTCGTTTCTCTTCTGTCTCCAGCAATAGCTACCACACAGTAAATATCTATGTCAGTGCAATGTAGTGATTCCAGAGTATAAGAAAGTCCTGAGTCTTCCACCAATATCACACTTCCTCTGCATAATGGTAGGATAGTTGAATTATTGCCCTTCTACCCAACATTTCTGATGGCTGTGCTGTCCTCTTGCGGGTTTTGTAACTTCTCCACAGTTAAACATGAACAAGCTACTTTCACAAAAAGATCTGGAAAAAAATTATGTTGAATCAAACATATTAGGAGATTTTACTTCCTCCTTCTACAGAGAACCCAAAGCAGAAGTAAAGAGGCCATTCTTGAAATTCTTATACTATTTATGACTTTTCTGGAAGTAAAAATCGGAAGAAATCTCATGCAAATATTTGTCCTTCTGAGACATCCAAGGCAAATATGCAGATATAAGGGGTTTAGATAAAGCAGACAGTGAGTACATAAAGTACAGTGAGTTCCTGAGAAAATTCCTCATCTTAACCCTTAAGTATGTCCATAGACAAAATCCAGACTGCAGAAAGTCCTCAGAAATAGTGTGGCCACTGTGTCTTGCATTGAAGGTACCCACTTCTGCCCACACAATCCTCAGCTGGGAGGGTTAGGGTTAGGAGAGAATTTTCCACTCCTCCCCACCTCTGTCGATATACACAAGACTACTCTGCAGTCTTAAACTAGAGTAATTACTGCAACCTCTTCACCTTAGGTTGCAGCAGAGTTTTGCCCTCTATCATGACCAACATCAAACTAAACATGTTTTTCCCAGATTTGAATTTCATGGTTCTTCTTGAGTCTGGTTCTCAGCACCAGCTGGGGAACTCCTGGGCATGAAAGCTGGCTGGAATGGCACACACTTGCAGGTCATTTCTCAAAAGGTGGATTGACAATTGTTACAGGTTGTGTTTTCAATACAGTAGGAGGTTTCCAATTGCAATGTTAGTGGACTCACAATGCATATAATCCTTTCTGATTGTAAGAAGGAAATCCACATTCAAAATAACACTGGGGGCAGTTATCCATGTAAGAGAGCTCTCTGGCTTCTGCTGTCCCAAAACTGATGGTCTATATAATGCACCAGAAAATAAATCATAGCTGAAGAACAGTATCACAAAGATCTCTGAATTGTGAGGCAGTACCAGCAGCATTTCCCCTCCACAAAATCATAATCTAAGGAATATGTCATATATCTATTTGACAAGATTCCAGTTTGGGAATCCATTAAAAGAACCACTATCAATCACACACTAAGGTATTTATTACAGAAATGTGGTTGAACTAGACTCCATTTAGCAAACCTAGGCCATATCCTGAATTTGTTATTTCCACAAAGGGATTGCGTACACCTGTGTGCATCCCTGAACCCATCAAAGTAATATCCCATAATTATTTTTACTGCATTGAGTGATGTTCTCTGGCTACATCTACCCTGCTGAATGCATCCACTAGGTTACAACCCCACTAGGCTGGCTGGCCTCCTTGACACCAGGTCACCTCTGTCCTTTCCTTACTACACTTACCATATGTCCTTCCTCTGGTCCTTCCTCCTCTAAGACAGAGCTGTCATTTTGGGTCCCTTCTCAGTTCAAATTCTGAGCTGTGCTGAAGTCTTGATACTTGGTGTGCTCATGGAATGAAGATGAGATTATACATTTTACTCTTGTACGTATGACATGGCAAATCTGGAGTTTTTGAGTTTGCAAAGCCTGTAGGGAGTTGTTGGAGGATTCTGCAGAGCAGAAGAACAATAGCCTGGTACATCCTCATCCATATTCCTGCTGGGAGATATTCCCAGGGCAGAATAGATAAGACAAAATACTTTGATTTTTCTTTCAAAGGACCTACCTGGTACCTTCCAAAAATAGGCTGAGAATGAATTAATGCTTGTGCCATATGGAAGATCAGTGAATCCAGAACAGGAGTGCTGTGGGAAGTGAGATGATGGTGTAGGCATACCCCCGCCCAGGTAAGTGTATGTAAATTGGAGTGATTTTCTGGGGACAGAGAGGTGTGGGAAAGCACTGGGGAACTCAGCATTCAAATTCTGTGACTGCATTTTCAGCACTGAGAGTGCCAGCCCTCGCTAAGGGATCCTGAGCATCAATTGGTAATCCCACTCTAAATGAAGAATACGCCCCCAGATTTGGGGTTTCTCTATGAAGGACGAAGACAGAACAGCTTCACCTGAGTTAATTCTGAAGCAAAAACATAAGCTCTGACACACAGGAGCATTTGCACTTTTATGTGGGAAAACATATTATTAGAGCTTGACTGAAATGTGTAGGAGACTAACAATAATGACACCTAACTTCATGTCTCAAATTCTGAGTACTAGAGTTTGGTGATGACTTTCTCACCCTTGTTTAGACTCTCCTTCTTAGGGAAGGTCTTGTGAAAGTAACCTATTTCTTTAAGAAAGCTGTGCTGCAATGTGGATGGTAAAGAGAGTGAAGATCCTCTGGAGATCCTCTGCAAAACACCCTGGAGCCATTTGCATCAATTAACTCCACCACCAGCATGTGGCTGCCTGTAGGCCAGGCTGTTGCCTATTATCTCTTGAAGTGGAGGTAATTTTTCATACAGAAAGTGGGAGGCTTTTGCTTACGAGGATGAGTTTACCCAAGGGTGCTCAATTTAAGGGTGCTCCTCTGTAGTCTCTTAATCAGAGTGGGAAATTTATAAGATAGTGCTTAAAATAAAAAAAAATAATTTTCATTTAGTTTGTTGAATTTTACTTAATGTGCTGCAGTTTGTTGTTAGGACTTCTAAGCTCTGATGAGCACATGGTGTGTCACATTCCCAGGATGTGATCCAAGACAGTAACACAGTGGGGTAACTAACCATCAAATGGTGTCCCTGGTTCCAGTTCTGACTTGAAAAGAGCATCACTAACACCTCTAGCCACGCTTTTTTGGCTTTCTTCCAAGGTTTCCTCCCCAACAGATGCTGAAATCCCAGAAGAAAGCAGGGATGAATATAATGAAGCAAATGAACAGCATAGTTAATTAGTAATTAAAGTCTCTTAAAACAGGTAGGATTGCACTGAATCAAAAAAAGAAGGAAGGTTTATTGGATCTCTAACCTTAAAAGATTTTTCTATTGTACCTCTCAGCCCATTTTATCATGACTAATTTTTAAAGAGTGAAAGATGGGAGCATGTCCTGATGCCTGATACTAAAGCAGAAATACTGCCATCTCCAGTAAGACAATTCAGTTTGCGGCAATGGTAGCAAAAGATAAGTTTGCAGCCAGGCTTCTGCTTTCAACAGAGAACCAGCAAGACAAACAGAAGAAAACAGAGTTCCAGGCTATCATTAAAGGACAGAAAGGACTTTTTAAAGTAGCTCCTGGGGACAGGTCTCATTATGTTTGTGCAGCACCTGGCACAACAGAGTCCTTCTGAATTCTGTTCTTGGAGCTGCAGACACATCCAACAAAATGACAGTACCAAATACTGAGGCTTAAAATAAAATTTGTGACAGATGTATTAGGAGCAAGGTTTGGAGAGGAAGAGGATCCAGGTTCATGGACTCTGACAAAATTCCACCACAGTGAGTCACATTTTAATTGAAAAACAATAAAAGAACCCAAGGGTGGGGAAAAGACATGGGTGAAAATCAGAGGTCACCTGCCGTTCTGATAATTTAACTGAAGTTTTGGAAATGAATCATTGCAGCAGGCAATGGAAGGTTTCACCTTGGGCAGTGACAGGAAATGCAGGGCTGTAGCTCTGTGCAGAGCATTTTGGGCTCTCAATCAGCTCTTATTGATTGGGAAAGTACAGCTGTGCTCAGAAATTCTCAGCTTCTCTCTCACTTTCAGTTCAACAGAAAGAAAAATCTCAAGCCGCCTCTTTCAGGTTCTTTTTCTCGGAAGCAAATGAGTAAGTGGGAGGGGAGTTCACAGGAGGAAGACACAAAGCTCACAATTTTACTCACATCTAATGAAATCACATGCTGTCAATGGCCAAAAAATAGAAAACTCAACCAATCTAAAACAAAGAGCCAATCCCAACAGCCAAACCAAAAAACCCAACCAAAAAAACCAAACAAACCTCACAACCCCATGGCCTTGCTTGAAAGAAGAGATACAAAATGCTGCCCAGGAGAAGACCCTATGGAGAGACCCTTCAGAAGGGCTCACTTTTGTTCATAAGCATGCAGCCATCTAGGATGTTCCTCTATAGGCATCAGACTTCCTGAGATGGGAAATGATCTTGCCCAGAAGTTGATCTTAATGCCAGTATTTATAAGCCAGAATTTTCCAAACTTCTGCTGCCGAGTGTACCTGACACATCCTGTGAGGTCTCCTCATCCTGAGCCAGGTTCCAGTGCACATCAAAACTGTTCATGTTCTACAGTAGTACACTAACTTTGGAAAGCTGCAATCACGTGGCTCTGGATGAATTTGCCCTTGGGTGAGAAAGGAATGTGTAAAGATTGAGCCAGAATATCCACTTGGCGTGGCACAACTCTGTGACAGCCTCAGTAACCTAGGAATGAGTTAAATGTCAATGCCTTAATGTTTCTGAATCTGGTTGCAAATCTTCTGTACAAAGCCTAAAATGTCTTGGGAATGGAATTTTTCTACACCCCAGTAAATGCTGTGTGGTGTCTGCATCCTTTAAGGTGTCTCTGCACTGTTTATTTATCTCATGCTGTGGACATGGTGAAGAATGGCGGGCCTATTAAAAATCACTGCAACCATTAGACACCAAATGGTGTTAGACAGGGTGTTAACCCTGACATCTCTGAGGACCTTCCCTTTGCCTTGATTTCTCTCTGGTCCAAACATGGCCCATTTGACAACTGCTCCCTCAAGAAACGATGGGTGACTGAATGGCCACTAAGAGATGGTGCACAGAGAGAAGCAGCATTTCCATTTTGCTGGTTAAGGACCAGATACTGCACAGTCCTTAAACACATGCATTAATGGATAAATGTGTGCTCGTGCATGTGATGACCCACTGGATTATGGTGTGGTGCATGCTGATACCATGTGGGCCTCACCAGGGTTTCATATTGCATATTCATATTCTACTGAACCTGCAATACCCACACAGCGACTTCTGCGCACGACCTACGGGTGTGCTGGTCACCTCAAAGAGGAATCACACTCTGGGAAAGTTCAATAAAAGTACAAATAGATGTAAGGGAAGGTAAAACTCTCCATGCATGATGGATGCCAGGCAAGAGTTGAGGAGATCTACAGGGAGAAACTTACTCACAGGGTTTGTATGGAATAAAGATTTTAAAAAGTGTGAGAACAGGTAAAACTTAGACACTGAACTAGATTTTCTTGTTTCCTTATTTTGTGCTTAAAAATACCTAAGAAATTATATGCAAAATAAGAATTAACAAATCTCCACCTCAAAAGAAGAGGTCAAAACAAAACCAGAATCCCCTCATCTCCTGTCACCCTTAAAATCCCCCAGCATTTTCACAGTCTGATGCATGTGAGATGAAGCATTGAAAAGCCAGGGACCACTAAAAGCTACGGTATCTCACAAAATTTTTCATGTCTGTAGGAGATGCATCAAATTTTCCTTGCAACTCAGAATACCCAATTTTTATCTTGAAGAAATTAAATATTAATTTATTATTAATATACACTAAAAATGCAAAGAATACCAAGTGCGGTAGCGTGATTTTGAAGTGCAAGATGTAGCCCTTCTACAAATGTTTTACACCCACTTTACTCTGCTATCTGTTACTTTCCTAGATACAGAACCCTGCAAGGCAATGCCCAAGTAAATCTAAAAACCCCTATTAATTTTTTTAACTGCACTATTTGTCATACCTATTGTTTCCAGTGTAAACAACACACATATAGTGAAATTTGTACCAAAAGTTTATTCCCAAGAGAGTCTCAAGGCCCTGAGCATCACAGCAAAATGCCTGTAGATGTTTAAGTGAGATTGAAAGTTTGTTTTGATATCTGAAGCTTTGCCTGGTTAGGGTTAGGGTTAGGGTTAGGGCTCTGGGCTCCTCACTTTAAAAAGGACATTGAGATGTTGCAGTATGTCCAGAGAAGGGCAAAAAGGCTCATGAGAGGACAAGAGAACATTTCAGGAGTGGCAAAGGCAGATGGGTTTGTTTGGTCTTGAGAAGAGCAGGGTCAGGGGAACATCACTGCTCTCCAAAACCACCTTACAGGAGGGTGTGGTGAGGCAGGGGTTGGTCTTTCTACCATACCAAAAGTGAGAGAACCAGAGGAAATGGCCTTAGGCTGAGGCAGGAAGATTCAGATTACATAATAGATTTTTTTTTCACTGCTGGGATGGTCAGGCATTGGAACAGTTTGCTCAGAGATGTGGTGGAGTCACCACTTCTGGAGGTGTTTAAGAGGTGTCTGAAGCTGGAGTTGGGCAATGTGGTTTAGTGGTTTAGGGGTTATACTGGTGCTGCTCTGATGGTTGGACTGGATGATCTTAAAGGTCTCTTCCAACCTTGATGATTCTATTATTCTATTCTAGGTTGGAGTAGGGTTTTCTATAGTATGGGGGCACTAGCAGGCCATCCACATGCTTATGATGAAAATCTCAGAGCACGTGGAGTGGCTATTTAAACAGTCAGGTTTTTGGCATCTTCCTCTTGGGAAAGAGGAAAAAAATTCTTACCAGGAGTTAGTAGACTTTAGTACATAAAACATGCAAATTGCTGCATTTGGAATGAATTCTCAGATTACTTTGAGGCCACCCAAACCTCTTAGATCATGGAATTATGGAATAGTTTGGTTTGGAAAGGACCTTAATAATCTGGTTCCACCCACCCTGCAATGGGCAAGGACACCTTATACTACAGCAGGTTCCTCAGAGCCCTATCCAATCTGCCCTGAACACTTCCAGGGATGGAGCATCCACCTTGTCTCCAGGCAACCTCTTCCAGTGTCTGGAACACTCATGGTAAAGAATGTCTTCCTAACATGTAATCTGAATTAATCTTTTTTGCAGTTCAAAGCCATTTTCCTTTGTCCTATCACTACGTACCCTTGTAAAAATCCCTCTCCACCTTTCAAGGTGAACACCTTTGTTGGCATTAGGATAAATCTTAAGTGTATGAATGTTGAACGGGGACTTGGGGTGCTGACAATGAAAAATACTATAGCACTGAGGGTGCTTTGTGACCCTCATCACTGGTGTACCTGAGCACCCTGGAGCATCACAGCAGGAAAAGGAGCAATAATCCTTCTGGGATCCTTAAACATCAATGGTCTATGATTCACAAGACCCAGGAGGGACGAGAACTGACATCTTCAAAATCCTGTGTTAGTGTCCTGTTCCTTTTGTCAGACTTGGTGACAAAGATGTGCCAAACTTCTGTAATGCAACGACAATATCACACCAGGTCTGTCTTGTTGAAGGTCATCTATGGGATGAGCATGAGCTGAGCTGGATGAGTGTGGCTCTGTGGATGTGTGGTGGGGTCTGTTGCAAGGACTGCAGAAACACACGAATTCTATGTTACCATCTATTAGTTTGTAAGTGATCAGGCTTGTAACTGCTGTGGTTCAAATTTGCAGTTTTAATTGGCTTCTGTAGATATATAGATTATACAAGATTTACAGCTTTACTGGTATGAATATTAAGGAGACATTTAAAAGTATGGACTTAACTCTAATTATTTTTTACATCTCTCTAAAAGCTGAGGACTGTTTTATAAATAAAATAACCAACACTAGTATTGCTCAATTCTGTACCAAATTAAGTTTAAGAAGTTTGTACATGATAAATAATGTTATGATTTTAAAATGTTCCATTACATTATGTTAATAAGTCTTAATAGGCATGGATCATCACACTCAGTTGTTAGCTTTATTGTTAATCAGATCTTTCTCATTAACACACTGTAGTTAAGAATGAAGAGCCCTAAAACTGACTCTGTAATGTTAAATGTAATTTCTGAAACTACCATATTATGCTGCTATAAGTACCTTAGAATTGCTTATTTAATGGAATATTCAGCCCCTGAAATAAATCCTTTACTTTCTACCATTAACTTCACAAAATGTTTTAAGGACAAATACAAGCACACCGTCCTTTCAGAAGAAGGTCGAAGTTATTAGAGGTTTGAGAGATCCTGATCAGCAAATGCCAAATCTAAACTTGTCACAACTGTACTTATAATAGCTGAACTTTCCACCTCCCCGTGAGTGGCCTGTCTTGTCACACTTATTCTACCTGACCTATTTTCCAGCTCTGCACTTAAACATGTTAAAAAAAAAAAATCTGCATCTCTTGAATGAGGACAGAAAGAGTTTTCTTAGTGCTGAATCAACAAAAGCGCAGTTTGTGGCTGGGGACCTCTGCCTCCTGCTTCCCACAAGAGATTTTTCTTGTGGAGCCATGAACTCTTTCCACCTGCATCATTCACTGGCTGGGGAGATTCATAATGAGGTGAAGATGTGAGGACCTCATGGCACCTCACTGAACTGATGTATGTCTTAAAGGTAGAGAAAATATGGAATGTATAATAGTGTGTTACAGGTGTTCAGTAAAAGTGTTCGCCCTGCTGCAATGTCTACATTTGCAAAGTGCCTCAGAAAAAAGAGCTACTTAGCAGCAGCTAACATGAAGAGTCAGATCATGGAACAAAGCTCACTCCCACGATCCCCTGGGTGGTTTTTGGCATGTTTGGGGGCAGTCTGGGCTGATGGCTCAACACCTGGGACACTGGTCTGGGAGGGAAGGGGCAGTCCAGCTGTCTGGGAATCAGCCACCCCATCCAGGGTCGGGTCCTGGCCTTTTCTCACTTAGTGCAAACATAGTCACAGAGATATGGCATCAGGATGCTTAAGGATAGCAGCATCTTGTGCATCTATTTCTGTGTCTGCCTATGACAGTGATAAATATGGTCTTAGAACCACTAACAAATTTCTTTGTTCTTCCCTCACTCATGGATAGACACTCAGGCAGGAAATTGTACCAAGTGTACTCATTATCTGGCACTGGGCCCAACTACCCCATCTCCTACAAATAATCTATTTTATCATACCAGATAGATTGGCTGAATCCAAAATGTCTACTGGAAATGGTCTTTGGTCCATGCAAGCTTCTAAACTGGGCTTTGGTATTTTTTCAGGGAATACTACGTGGCACAGAACCTAACTGTGCTAGGGACCATCAACAGTGGTGATAATCAAGCCCTCTTGTCTGGAAATTACCCTGGCACTATTTAACTCATTAGAATAAATGTTGTCTAAAAACTTCCCAGTTAGTCCTTGGTGGCACATAATTTATAATATCACACTAAGGAATAAATAATAGTGTTAAAGTGAAGAAGAAAAAGGTTATAATTTCAGCTTTACATGTCAAAAAGCTAAAGCCCGTAGGACTAAATCCTCAGAACTTGTTGGGAGTTATGCCTATAAGCAGGCATTTGCCTATTGAGATTCACACCAAGAAAACCCTATAATGTAGACTTTTGGACTGGATGCAGAGTCGCTTCTCCTACCGGAGGTACAGTTAGCATGTTTCAAAGTGTGCTTTTGCTCTCTCCAAAGAAATAATATAATCATAGAATCATAGAATGTTCTGAGTTGGAAAGGAACCAAAATGATAATTGAGTCCAGCTCCCATCCTTGCACAGGATCATCCCTAAGATTCACACCACGTGCCTGAGATCATTGTCCAAGTGCTTCTTGCTGTGACAGGCTTGGGGCTGTGACCACATCCCCGGGGAGCCTGTTCCAGCGCCCAACCATCCTCTGGGTGAAGAACCTCTTCCTAATATCCAGCCTAAACCTCCCTTGACACAACTTTGAGCCCTTCCCTTGGGTCCTGTCACTGGTCACCAGAGAGGAGATCAGTGCCTGTCCCTCTGCTGCCCCTCATGAGGAAGTTGTGGAGCTCCATGAAGGCCTCCCCCAGTCTCTCTTCTCCAGGCTGAACAAGCCCAGAGTCTCCAGCCATTCCATGTACTGCTTCTCCTCTAGGGAAGAGAAGGGGAGGGAAAGGTGAGGCTAGGGCAAGAGAAAGGTGTTCATGGGGCTGCTAACAAAGAATTGCCACTGTTAGTAGGAGTAGCACAGATGTCTCGTGTAGACTTCACCTACATGTCAGCATTGCTGCCAAATTCTTATTTCCCCCAGCCAAATTTCTTCATCTTTTCATTCATCTGGTCTGTGACAGGGATGGTAGTGTACCTCATCCTCATTTTATACACAGTGGACCGACCCTTTATTCCAACAAGTACATGGTTTCCAGACAGCTTTTTATTCTCACTGGACTTCCCCAACTTTTAGAAGCCTTGGTAAAAGTTTTATCTTTTGAGCATGCATAATTCTGCTAAATGAAACAAGTAGTCAATGTGGAAACTGGTTTCTGCTGTCAAACTATTACTGCGAGCCCAGAAGGGAGTACTGTGCATCTGCAGCCAGGTCCCCTACTCCTTCTCCTGCTCTGCTGAACCAGCACCTCGTCATCAGTTTATTGCCAAAGGAAAATTGCCTTTTTTTTTTTTTTTTTTTTTCCCTACCATGGCAATTCTGGGTTTTTCCCAAACAGAGCCACAAAGGTGAAAATTAGAGGGGAGAGGATGTGGTCCTCCCTCAACACCTCAACAGGATTCAAGTACCATCTGCTGGTAGGAGAAACATGGACGTAGCCTGGACCTCGCCTCTCAAATCTGTATTCTGTCTGTGTGAGACAGTTCAGTGTATTTTTAATTAATTACTCATGTCAGTCAGAGCTGCTCTGCTAACACCAGTCATATCTTAACAAATGCACTCCTCACACCTTTCATAAATATTTTCTCTATCAGATTTAGCAAGAGTAGCCCAGTTTTCAGTAAAGGAACGTTTGGTTCAGACATCAAGGTCCTATCTGACTAATGGCATAAATGCATTGAGTTTATGTCTCACATTATTGTGTGTGTGTCTGGGAAAGGATATATTTTGCAACACAAACATTTAGGGCAATATGGCAATGAATCTCCCTTCTGGCAGATTCAGAACTTCCAACTGCACGTTCTTTGGCCACAGAGCCATAAAAGCAATCAGACCCTCAATGGCTTAGTTCTCAAGTTATTGATGGTCTTCTGGAGTATTTAATAGTTCCAGTTCCTCTTGTGAGATGTGATTCTGAAAAGCACATCTTCACTTTTGCACTTCTGCTCCTGTCTCATTGAATTCAATATTTGCAGAGTTTGCTGTTGAGCTGGGGTTATATTTTGGAGCTCTTCCTAACCTTACCTTCAAAAGTCACTCTGGCTTAGTCTAAAGTGCAGGTGTGGGCATCTGCAGAGATACTTGAGCTGTCTTTAAATGGGCTAACATAGGCACAGGCAGAAATTTGTGTTTCAGCATAACTTTCAATATCAATACATGAACTAATTTCTAAAATTAGTTCAAACTCTCTATGTGTGCTACAGCCCCAGTTTCTGACTGATCTAGCTGATAAAACACATTATCCTCTTAGCTCTTTCCTGAACTTACATTATCAGCATACTTCTTGAAAACGTATATGATGACTGGAACTCATATTCTGGCAGTTATCAGTAATGTTGTATATATTACTAAAGTACTTTTCAAGTTCTACTTTATATTGCACATTTTTAGCAAATATGGAAACAAATCTAGGATATTCAAATGCATATCCTTTAGTAAGGTTCAGCTTTCTACAATTGTATGAAAGACATTTAGAGGATGGTAAAAATATTATTTGCTTATACAACACAAAATACAAGTTACAAGATAAACCCTCTTCATTACTCTTCATTACAAGCTTCATACATGGAGATTTTAACAGTTTGTTATCACATAACAAAAACCAGTATCTCAAGTAAAAGTATTCAGCAATTTCTTTTAACATTTTCTTCTAACTCAAACACAAATCTTAGTTTTCTTTAAAATTCCTTAAATCATCCAAATTATGTGTGTTGCAGGAAGTAGGCCCATAGGTACCCTATGTAACATGTGGTACATTTCCTCTAACTGGTATTAATAGTACTTATTTTATTACAGTATCATAGACTTATCAAACATTAAATGGTTAATAAAAGCAAATCCTAATGATAGGGTTAACTTACAAGTAATATTTCTTCTAATACATCCTTACTCCCCATTTAAATACCATTTCAGTCTTTAAATATTAATATACTGCAGATTGATTGTTATGCTTGAAATTAAATTATCTTTATTATATTAAAATAAACCACTAAACACTAATTTCGCTGTAGAATATTCTGATGTGATATAGAGTCTGAAAATTTTTGCTAAAGTTCCTCAAACATTCAGGTTTCTCTTTTTATGTTGAAAAGCCTTATGGATTCTTCAGTAATTCAGCATGCCATTAAGACTTCTGATGATTGCCATGATAAATTTAGATGTGTCACTGGGGATTTGGGGTGCAGTTTTATCTTCAATTTAACCTGATACAGCCTCCTTTTTCCTCTCTGCCCCCACTCACATATTCCTGCCCCTCCCTCACAGTGTCTGCAGGTCATGTGAAGGTGCAGTGAGGTGATGTGGAAATTAACCCAGTGCAAGAAAAAAAATATTTGTTTTCTGCTGGCTTAGCAAACAGACCCATTTGTTCCAGGTGATGGTAGACCTGATGTGAGGAGTGCTGCTGGGTGGGAAAGGGCAAGACCTGGCTGTCTTCTCCTGCTCTGGGTGAGTGTAATGTGAGGTTTGGTCTCTGCCTCTCTGCCTGTTTAACTCTTCCATCACCCCCAGATCCCAGAGTTGCTGTTTCCTTGCACCTGCAACATGATACGAGGCACCAAGTATGTCAAAAAGAACAAAAGCCTGGAAATGGTGATAAAATATTAAATGAAGGGGAGCAAGCATTCTCTGTCTTTCATACACATCTGTGGTAGAATTTGCAAGAAAGCTTGCCCCTTTTTCAACCACAGTGATAAGGAGGGGATGCTAGATGAAGAAATTAGATATAAAAACTTGAAACCTACACACAAATTACTCCTTCCACTGACTGGACTCCAGGATTGCTGCTCACCAAGAGGAAGGCCCAACACAGGACCATGACCAGCCTTTCCACCACCTTTAGTCAACATTAGGGTAGCAAATATGTTTGACACATGTAGCACTGGTATATACAACACAGATATTATGTGTAGTCTAATAAAATCTTTAACCAAAAGGAGTATTGGTGAGAAAAAAAGTGAGAACTTGATAGAAAAATGCAATTCACAGCTGTTAAAGTCATCATCTTGCAAAGAAATCATCAACTCAAGATGCTTAAAAGATAACAAATATCTGCTGAGATTCTTTACCTGAAATTTTTATTCACTGCGGCACAGCCTGGATTGGCTTTTAAATAGTGTTGGTATTGAAGAGGACATCCCTGTACTCCCAGGTACCTGTTCCAGAGGCAGGAGTGTCAGGATGTATTCAGAGCCCCCTGGCCATACTTCCAGAAGACTTTTCTGTGGGAAGCAGGTCTAGTTTTATCTCAAAATATTGGGACACTGAGATCTGGAGCAAATATAACACGTAAATCCTAAAATTATTTACTTTAAAAGAATTCTCATGGGTTTTAATTTACCTCTTGAGCTCCTGCATGCCTACCTTTGAAAGTGGCTCATCTTACAGAAATCCTTTGCAACTTACTGCTTTCAGGAAGAGAAGGCCTTTTCAGGCATCTCCTCTTATGATCTGAAATCAGCAGTTACCTACAAACCTTAAGGCCCATACTAGTGACTCTGTTTCTTAATCCTTCCTGCAGGCCTGTTCCATTTGCAATATATTTTTGTGATCTGTTTGCATTATTAAATTTGCCTCTTCATTCCCATTTGCTGACTTATTCATCAAATGTGTGCTGCCAGAAAGCACCAGAAATGTAAAGTGCTTTGACAAAATCAAAGTTCTTTCTTTTATGTTCAGGGTGTGTATGTGTTTGGGTTGGGTTTTTTGGGGTGTGTTTTTGGTATTTTTTTTTGGGGGGGGGAGTGGCAGGTTGTTCTTTTTTGGTGGTTTTGGTTGTTTTTTTTTTCTTTTTCACATCATCATGTTTGATTTCCCATTCACAGGAAGCCCAAAGAACAATTGCACAAAAATTAAACGTCACCAGAGTACAACAGGTATTTTCCTCCCGCTTTTCCAGGGGAAATGTCTACTCCAGTATATGCAGTTTCATGTAGTGTCTCAATGGGAAATTTAGATTTCTTGTAAGATTCACAGCACACATACAACCTACTCCTAATTTCTGCTCAAGACATGAAATCAAACCTGACAGCTTTTAGTTACACACAGCCACTAAAAGAAACATTTCTGTAGCAAAACAAACATGAAACCTGCTTAAAAACCAAAGCTGGCAGCAACCAATTACCTTTAAGTCCAGCTTTGCAATGCTCAACTTGTGGGAATAACTATTTACATGGTACTTTTTATTGCCCAGGTGCTTCAGAAATGGTAACTCAGACGTTGCAGTGTTTTGCAGAAACTTAAGCAAACAGTGGCATTACCTCCCGAGGCCACAGTCAATAGTAGAGGCAGGGTTTGATCCTGGCATTCCCAGTACTTGACTCTGGGATTTCCTTTGGCTCACCAAGTGCATGAAGTCTTACAATAGGGGACTCCTTGCTTCCTCCAGGTCTTCACAGGCTCCTCAGGAAGAAACAGGAAAAAAGGCCAGCTGCAGATTCACTTCACAGACTTTGGCCAGGGAGACTTCTGTGAAGACCTGTGTGTTTCTTCTCTGCTTGCTGAATTTTATCAGGGAGCAAAGACTTCCAGAAGTTCTAGACCTGGAGCACTTCTCTCATTCAGGCAGGCTGAAGGGCTGTGCTTTCTAGAGATTATAGAGTCTTTGACACTGTGCCACCACAGATGCAGTGAAATGGAGCTGGTGTGACACCAGGCTGTGGAGCTTCTGTCCATCCCATCACTGCGCTCTTGGTAGTTTGGCTAATTCAAACATCTCAGTTTAAACTGGGGCTCTGACAGTGCCATGGTTTTCTTCCAGGCTCTCAAAAGTCATCAGATGCTATTCTCCAACTCTGAAAGTCTGCATTTGGACAGGCCTTCAAATTTTGATATGAAGAAGCACTAGAACCCTTTCTGAGTAGTTGGTAATATTCAAACATTTGCTTCTTTCATGGTTTCCTCTTTTTCTGCCCACCATTTCCATGCCCCACAGATTCATTTTTGCATTTCTGCTTCTCATCAGAAATGGAACATTTTAAATTTTCCCCGAAACTTTGAGATTTCCCTGGATGTTTATTGGGTCTTAGCCTGTTGTAACTGTACCACTGGACTCTGACAAGCTGCTAACAGTCCTGCTCTTACTGTAATTTTACATATACCCATTTGGAACAAGTCCCAGTGGGCAGACCAGCAGGAGAGGCTTCTGATGCTGATCACCAAAGACCAGGGGAAGCTCTCTTTGATGGGTTTCCACAAGTTTCTATGTTGCTGCTAAGCACAGAAACAAGCTGCCTGCATCCTTCCAGCCACAGATGGCTGCAAATCTGTGGTTTTACTCATGAGTGTCCTCTGCCTGCCTGCCACTAACCCTCTGCCAAAGACAGTCTCCAGCAAAGGCTGCCCATGGAAGGCTCTGTAGGAAAGGCACTGCCTAGTTTGTGTCAGGTTATTCAAAACAGTCCAAGTACTTGTTTTGAAATAGGTCTGATGATGGTCCTGAATTGGAAGAGAAAGAACCAACATGTTCTGCAGCAGCAGTGGAGCAAATTGATGGTCACCCGCAGTTCTTGAGCACAGGCAATTAGCAGAGCCTGAAGAAGGACTACCATAGACAGTCTGGATCAAGCTGCACACAGCATGTCTGGAGATGGCAGGGAGGTCACTGGCAGCCTCCACTTCTTTGGGCTCCTTGTCACTGCATGGGAGTTAAGCCATAAGAGATTTCTTGAGCATAAGTGTGGACAAAAATCACACTTTGCTGTCTGCACAGTAAAATTTACATTAAAAATTAGAATTTTGTACTGGCATCCACAGAATTCCACATATGAATATAGAATGAGGCCACAAAAATGCCCTGGACCTTTGTTGTGGTGGCTGGGAATATGATGAGAAGTGTGATGAAAATCTCAGGTGATGCCTGTCTGATTTGCCTGGCTGTTGAGAAAGGCTAGACAACAAGAGTGAAATTTTCTGGTCCAAGATATGCTCTCAAAGAAGTTGTAAATAATAACCTTCTTCCTGATGCATTTGAGTGGACTGAAGCCCTGCCCATCAGCAGGTCCTGCAGCAGAACATCCCATTCCAACTTTGCCTGCTCCCCCCTCCAGCCCATTGCAGGAGTGACCATGGGTGACCTTTCCTGAAGTGAAATAGCCAGAACTTCTGGACAGAAACATTTTTTTTTTTTGTAAAGGCAATGACATTTCAACAGTATCTCATGGTGTTGCTGCTGCTTAGTGAGCCTCAGCCTAAAATGTTTTGTAATATCAGTTGTACCACCAATATCACTCACTCTCATTCACTGTGAAGGCAGCAGCAGCAAAAACACAATCACATCAACAACCCTCTGCTGCCTGATGAGTGGATTATCAGCACAATTCACAGCACTGCAGGTTAGTTTTAGCAGTGCAATTTTGTTCAGGAACATGGTGCTTTCACACATGTAATCGAATAGCTGTGCTTGATCTTTGTATCTCAGGATGAGCCCAAAGCATATGATGATTTGAAGTTAAATGTGAAAGAACTACTATTTTCACCAAAAATTCCCATTACTCCCCAAACCTTCCCCATCAAGTAACATGAGCAAAAGATGTGTAGTCCCATTTCTTACACTTGTGCATACTGAGAGTAGCACCTTTGGGGCTATTGACAAACATGAGGGGGCTCCCACTTGCCAAGTGGTTATTTTTGCAGAGCAGACTAAAACATTTCCTGTACTGCCCTTATTGAAACAAACGTTCTCAGCTTTGAGGGTAACACTTGCCAGTGCAGGGTGGGAGCTGCAAGGAGGGGAAGCAGGGCAGTGGTGGAGCTTGTCACTCGTAGATGCTGCAGAGGTGTCAGGGGGACAGGATGCCATCACACCATCACCCCTTCCAGCTGCAGCAGCTGCCTGCATGTGCACGCTTTCAGACGAGAGCGCATTGAGGACCTGACAAAGCCATGGTCCTCGTGCAGCATGTCCGGCAACCAGGGCATTCCATGCTCTGCAGATGTGGGCAGAGAATCCTTGGGGTGAAAAGAAGCTCATTACACTTCAAACTCTGATATTTGAAGCTTTGCTCAGTACTCATTGCTTATCAGATTTTCACTGCAGTGTGGGTTGTCAGCCAGTTCTCTGGAGATGCTTTAAAATAGTATCACCAGTATCTGATCATCTCACTCTCTCAAGATATCACCAAGATTGCTTTTGCTTTCACTGCAGGGGTGAAGAGCTAAAGAGTGTCAAGGGTCTTCACCTTATCAATCCCTTCTGCTCCCTCTTAAAATGTGTTTTTAAACTTTTCTTATGACCAGCCAGTTGCAGTGGGGGAATTCTGGTGCCGAGACTTCTTCACTCTCTGCCCAGCCAAATTAGACAAATACTTAAACCCCTAATTCTCTGCCAGGGTACGACTCACTAGATTTGATTTGTACTCTTACACAGTGACATCCCTGTGGTACATGAGCTTCCTCTCACTTCCTTCTCCTCTAAGATTCCCTTAGGGTTAGTTTTGAGAAGCAGCAGCGACTTGTATTCCTAATCAGATATGAAATGGGAGAAGAGATGCTTATAGAGCATAATTTTTATATGTCATGTGGATACTTCTGTGTTGTAAATCCCAAATTGTTGTACAGTGGTTGATTATTGATTCTGCTCTTTGAAATTCAAACCTCTGGTCTTCTTAGAAGGCCTGACAGAATTTGACACAAAATGATTACTTAGCTATGGATTTTTTGTCCATCTAACCTACTGAATTTAACAAAATATTGAAAAGTGGTTTCACAAGAGGGTTCCAGAACCAGAAAAGGGGGGGTGAGGGAGTGAGGGATGAATTCTTTAGTAGCTTGTATGGGATTTAGATAATTTCTGGATTAGCCTGTTGAATTTGATTTACGTCCTGATTCAGCAGAGCATTTTAGTACTGCTTACTTTGCTGAATGAATAGGGATGGTTCTGAACACAGACTTAGAGATCATTACATATTAGTGGATGAAATTTTTAAAAGTGTTTAATTGTTTAACTCCTTAGGTATTTTTAAAATTCTGTCTTTAAATACTTTGCTGAATTAGGGCCCTAATTCCCACTGTATTCTCTGTGGGCTGGATTCCCCACTTTGCCAAGTTCATTTGCTCCCTTTAGACTTCCTCCTGACATTTCCCTTGATCAGCAAATGTGTGTTGAAATACACCTTGTCCTGTCTATAGCTGGCATTTAAAACACATTCATTAAACACGTTGGCTAATGCGTTATTAAAGAAACACCTTTTATGCTTCTCTAATCATATTCTTGGTACATCTCTCATGATGCAATAGGTGCTGGGTACATTTCAAAGGTGTGTAATTGTGTCTCAGAGCATTGTGATGTAACAGGCTTCTCAGGTATCATCCTTCCATGCATGAGATAGGGCTGGGTTGGGTTATGGGATGAGAGCATATCTGATATGTTGGAGCTGGGTGGAGGAAGAGGTTGGTGGTAATGCTGCTGGGAGGTCACACAGGGTTATGGTCCATTGCTCTTTCCAGAGCAGCCACCCCAGTGCTGGGGACGTGATGCAGAACAGGTTGGTCAGGTACTCATATCCCATGGGCTGGCCAGGCTATAAAAGCCTGAGTAGCAGACCCAAGGCATGAGGGGAGCACAGGGAGGGCAGTGCTCAGTGCACAGTGCCTGAAGCAGCAGCCCCACAGCCCCAGGAGCTCTGGTGGTCCTGCTCTGAAACAGAGGGAGCTGTGCTGTGCCAGGCTGGGGTGACAGAGCACACGCATCACCCTGCACTGCTGGAGGGGTGTCACAGCCTGCATGTTCCCCCCAGGAAATCTCTGCCTGTCCATCTCACCCCTCGGTGCCTTATTGCTGAGCTTTGGAAGGAATGTAAGTGCTTCATTGACCACGGGGTTGAATTTCGCCCAGATTAAATCCCTTTGAAAACTTAAACTGGCTTGCTGATGAGCTACACAGAAACACTTCCTGTCTCCTGCATTACCATCTCTGAGTTTCGCCCTTTCTGAAACACAAAGCATCCATGGAGGGATTTCAGACCTTGTGGTAGACGGTAGTGAAAGAAACACTATCCTCCTGTAACACAGGGAGCACTCAGTTGACTCAAGTCAGGTTTGGCTGAAGGAATTTCCATCAGCTTTAGCCTTGTACACTAAAACCTTGGCATAAACATGATTGAGCATTTTTGAAACTAGAAAAGAAACCAGGCCTGTGAGAGAAATCATCCTTAGACCCATAACGACATAAAAATCTACCACCTCTCTGCACTTGTGCCATTTATCAGTATTTAATACAAATAGATACACACTGGAGCAAAAGGGAAGGAAGAGAGCCCCACAGGACACGACTTCCAATTAGCAGGGGGTCACATCCCCTGCTGTGATTTACTATTGGAAAAACATGCAAAAGATAATTGAACATTACACTCTCTTCTCCCCCTGCTGCTGGCAGCATTAGAGGGAGAGCTGCTCCGGACCCCTTGGGGAGATGGGGAGAAGGGATCAGGCAATTACATGCAGCGCCACATAATAACAATGATTCATAACCTCGTGGCACTGAACTCACTGGGCCACATCTTTAGCTAGTGCCCGCTGGTGTAGCTCCATTGACTTCAGGAGCGAGATGCTGATTTACGTCAGCTGCAGATCTGCCCCATTTACTTTTTCTCTTTAGGAAAGGAATAAAGTATACAGAGGGAGACCAGGATGTGCAGTGCTCCACAAGGCAGCATGATGGGATTTTGCAGAGGAATGCTAAATACCTGAGAGACAGAGACCATTTCTGCTACATAAGATCAGATTATATTGCCCTTGTGCCTCTATGAATTGACTTAAACTGTGAAATTTGCTATTTTGGACTTGAAACACCCAAAGAAACTGGAGTGCTGTTAATTATAAACTCCATCAAGCAATCAAGGAAAATTGCTTTTCTGTACAGTTTTAGGAACAGGTTCTGTACAGTTTTAGGAACAAGTTCTTGCTAACAATCATTGTCTGGAGGTGCTGGCATTCCTAATATTAGAGAAAATTTGCTTATTCTGATCATTTTCTTATCCTGATTTGCCTTGGTCTGGGTTGGTCTAAGGGAGGTCGCAGTACAGCCTGGGGACTGGGAGTGCTTGTGTCTCAGTCCAGCTCCAGCAGTGACTTGCAGTGTGACCTTGAGCAAGTCCCTCCACAGTCCTGCATGTCTGACTTTCCTCCTTGGCTCTTAAGCAGATTTTCTTTCTTTTGTGTGATTGCCTGGGAATTTTACAGCTTTCTAGGAATAATAGGCAACCCTTCTCTGATGAGGCCCAGGCCAGACGCAGCTGTCCCTTCTTTTTGGGCTGGGACTACACACGATTCACCCCAGCCCTGGGTAGGACAGGAGGAATCTCAGCACTTCTGGGGTGCAGGGGTCTAGGACAGGCTGAGGTCTGTGCAGCTGTGCTGTAGGAAGAAGGAGGTTTGTGATGGGAACACCAAGGACCTGCAGACTTTACCTATCCCCTTTGGCACAGGCTGCAGCGAGGAATTTTCAGTGACAAGGTTTGGAGATGTTAGCAGATTGTGCAGCTCGTGCCTGCTTTCACGGGCTGAGCCAGCCAGTGCTTTAATTACACGTGTGGCTCCCAGCTAGCCCGGGCCGGGGCAGAGTGCTGCATTCCTGCGGCCCGGTGAGGGAAGGTGGGCTGGGCCCGGACCGGCTGCCGGGAAGCCGGGCCCGTCTGTGCCGAGCTGGGTGTGACTGCCAGGGCCCGGCCTCAGCAGTGGGAACTGCGTCCAAGGACACAATCCTTTCCTCCCTAGTGACCAGGCTTGATGTGGTTGCAAGAATGCATAACCAACATGTCTGCTTAATTCTTTTTTCTTTTTATGTGGCTTCCTGTTCTTGTCCCTCTGTATTGCAATGTTGTCAGCTCCTTCAGGCAGGGACCAGGACTTTACACACCTTTGCTAAATGCTAATACACTCATCACATTGCTGCCCAGCGAGCGAGACAGCGCCGTGTGAGCTGGCTTCAAAACAGCAGGAGCTCTGTCTCACTTTCTCAAAGGCTCGGGTGGTGCTGGGGTTGTAATTTAGGTGCCTGTGCTGGAGAATTGGAGTGAATTGTGCTGATCTGATCTTTACTGCAACAGCACCTGAAGGGGAAGAAACAGGAAGAACGAACCTTGGTATTGTCAGCTCTGCACTTACAAATATATTTTTTTCTTTTTAATCCTTAATTAAACCTCTATCATCTTGGAAATCTTGATACTTTTAAAATAAGTAATATTGGGCTGTTCCAGGTGCTCTCCTTCTGCATTCATGCTTTTTGGCATTCATTTCTTTCCTTTCCCACCCCCTTACACTCCAATTTCCTGACTATGAACCTTTAGGCTTTATTTTAATGGAGAGTGAGATTATGAAGAATCACATGAATCCGGGAGCTGAGTGATTAAGGAAAAAGCACACACAACACCACAAATAAATCCCATGCTTGTCACATCAGCATTTGCTGCTGTTAGACAAGTCCTAGGAAAGAATTAGACCAAGGCTGGTGATGGAACCTGGGAAATGGTGTCTCCAAGATTTTTATTAGCATCATATACCAGACGTATCAAAATTAACTTTCTTTACCCATTTTGCAGCATTCAAGTGCTATTATTTCCATTTCATAGCAGGGGAGCTGGGACACAGACAGAATTAACGATTTGCCCAAAGTTGCTCAGGAAATCCACAAAAGAGAGAAAAAACCCCAACAAACATGTTAGAATCCTTGGTCAAAATCCTCATCAGTGGGCTATTCCTTCTTGCAGGTGAAATGGGCTGGAGAAGAAGGTTAGTAGCATCAGCTTAGCCACCCCGGGCTGAGTTAGGGTCCAGAGTAAGGAAGCAGGCAAATGTGTGGCTGTGTGGAGGGTATTTGCACTAATAAAACTGCTGAGTCTGGAAAGTTGAGCATTTTCCCGTGTGATTGCTGCTGTTTCGTTTTCTGGTCATGGTGGGAACAGCCTTTCTGGTTCTTAATGGAATTAGTAAAACATCCAAACATTTCATAACTTTAATGGCTGTAGATGTGGGAGAAACTCCAGCTGGTAGGAGTAGAGATGGCTCCTGGTTTTCCAAGTGAGCTTGCCATTCTTTAGTGAGTTATTTTATTTTATTCATGTAATGTCTTCAAACTGTTTAAGTCTGGTCAGAAGAAAAGGAAGGAACAGATAAGTAGGAGTATAACGTTAACATGTGAAGAAGCATACCAGAAATTGGAAGAGATACATTAAAAATACCTATAAAAATTGTGTCTCCACTAATCTGTGACTGTGCACACAGAGTGGATGAATATCCTATTTGTTTGGAACATATAAAATTAACATTTTAGGATATTATTAAACTACATTTAATATGTGCTTTTGTTGAAATTAATAAGTAAGTAAAAGAAATAAATAAATAGCTAATTAATTCCATGGGCTAGCAAAAAATGGGAATTTGTAGTGACTAGACACTGAGCAGGAATTTGGGAACACTGTGCTTTAACTCCCACAATGAGTCACCTGCAGCCTCTTTGGTAAAGCTCATGGAGGACTGAAAGAAGATGCTCCAACTCACCTGTAAATGTTTTTAACATTAGTGTGTTCCCTAGTACATCCACACCCACCTGCATGGCTCCCTCACCGTCTGTCTGCAAGCAGAAAAAGCTTACGTTTATGACTCACAAAATCCCATGTGGGAATACTCTGATCCTGCCAGAGGCAATTTTGCAGGTACCCACTTTGGGAGACCAGCAAGCCTGGTCTGAGGGACAGCTTTCAGTCACCCTTTGGAGACCAGTGCAAGCCATGCAGTTTTTCCATTAGTTTAGAACAGAAGTAACACTGTTCTCTCAAAAGCATCCATCATGACACTTCTTTGGTAAATATTCACTTGTCCTTGGTGTATCTTGCTCTGCAAAGAGCTCCATGGATCATTTTTAGTCATGGAGAGAGGGTTGCTGTAGAGTACCACAGGGTTTGACAAAGGGTAGCAGAAATGGGCTCCCAGTGTTTGTGCTGTGCCTGTAATGAAAGGTGAGATGCAAGTGCAAAGTATTATTATTCCAATGATGTCCGACTCTCACTAAGCTGTGCCTTGTGGAAGTGTGTGAACTTGGAGCATGCCCTGATGAATGTGAACCATGACAGCTCTCTGGAGATGCAGGGAAAGCTGGCAACAGCTTAATCAATTATGACAGCAATGGTAAGATTCTGTCCAGATTAGAGCACTTCAAAAACTACAAAGCCTCAGGCTTCTCTGTCTAGGTTTTTGCGAGAGGGGGACAATGAAGGAAGTGGATTGATTTGGGTCCTTTGAAATGTAGTAATACTAACATCTGCTGGCTTAAATGCAAGCACAGGCAGATAGTGTTTTACCTTCTAAAGATGCAGGGTGGTGTAGGAGGCAGTGCTGTGAATTTTAGTTATGCTTGACTGCGAATGGGTTAGATATGATGTTTCCCTGGGAGAAGGGTGGGTTCTCTCAAATATGTTATTGTAAAATAAGACAGGAATGAAAGAAAACAAAAGGAAAACATCACACAGAAAAGATCTGTTGGGGAATGGCTAACTGCAAAAACATCAGATCAAAGGAGGACATTTTCTGTTAGGAATCAAATTATCGTCTTCCTTTCCAAGTCAAATGGACCTATTTGAGGAACAGATAGGCAAGATAAAGCCTCTCAGCCAGAGTGATTTTATCTCCCTCTCAAGTATGTGTGCATGTGTGATTCTCAAATAAACACAGCAGCAGAACACAGAGTTGTGTGAACATGACCAATTATTTGACTAGCTGTGTGTTTTCACAAGAGAAAAGAGAAAACGAAGCCAAGTCAGGCTCAAAGTTTCCAAATCAGCAAATAGGAATAAATAAATTATTGTTGTAACAATATTTCCTAGACATTGTCCTCATAAGCAAGCCACAGACTAGATACTCAGCTGAGTGGAGTATTCAGCTATGTGAATATTTCAGGTTGTATGAAGCTGATCAAGTCACTTGAAAACCACTGGTGTTTTTAAAGGACTTCACAAGTAGCTGCTCCATGAGTTGCCCAGACCTTGCACAGAGTTGACATTTCACACTGGCAGGAGTGGCTGCATGCAGGGATGTCTTATGCAGAAGCTCTGCTACACAGGAATGTCAAGCCACCAAGGTCCCCTCATCCTCAGAGCCTACCCCTATTTTCTGTAACTGTTCCTGACAGCTACATCCCTTCTTACTGCCAGAGCATGGCCTCATCTGGGTCTCAGCAATAGGAAATCTGAATCAAGTGTGCAGGAATGATCCTGAGACACACACACAGAGTGTGTTGCCACTGTTTGCCTCCCAGCCTGGCTGTGCCACTGACATCCCCGGTGATTGATGAAAGCTTTTTCTGCACGGCAGTGGCTCTGCTGGTGTCACCTGTGCCACTGCCCCATCGCTGCCCAACGTACCAGGGCGGAGACAGGAGCCAGGCACGCAGGTCTCATGCCTGCCTTGTGAAGCCTGGCAGGTCTTACACTGTCTGTGACAACAGAGAGAGCTGGAAGCAAACCTGCAGCTCTACAATTGAGTGAGCAAACACGGCTGGGCTTGTTCAGGAAACAATGCACTCCAACTCCCAAGGGATGAGTGGCTTTGCCAAACACCTTGGCTTTGGCAAGCACCTCCACCTGCTGCTTCTGTTCCAGGGTTAATGCCTTGTCTGAACCTAGAGGATCACAGCAGACCTGTGGCTCTGACAGCCCTGCATACATGGCAGGGGATGTGTTAACTGCTGCTGCTGCACTGTGCTGGGGTGGAGGTTGGAGGTGCAGTCTTGGCTCCAAGCGTTGCTTCAGAGGCTGGTGGCAGGCCAGTTCACAATTCTTCCTCATGGTGTTAGGCAGGACTCTGGGGAGCAACCATTTGGGTTTGACTCTCACTGCAAAATCTTGGTGACATTACTACATTTCTGTTTTCTCCAGAAAAAGGGACCGACAACATTCACTCACTTAAGCAAAGCACCTTGAGGTCAGTCCAGATGGGGGAATGAGGAGTGCCACACGTTGCTGTGGGCTGGCAGCCTGTGCCATGAAACCTAAAAATCCCAATGAAGCATTGCCATCCTTCCTTCACATATTGTTTGAAATGACTTTCTGTGCTTGGCCAAGCTTAGATAAGGGTGGTTTTATTGACAAGCAGGGCCCATAGTATGAACCCAAGCACCTAGAACAGTGTTTGGTGGGAGATCAGAGTACACCACCACAGACCCTGATCCATGCACAATAAAGGGACATAAGTCAAAGTGTTAGGCAGATGGCTGCCTGTGAGTGTCTGACTTTGATGTTGAAGTTCTTTCTCCCTCTTTATTGCGTAGAAAGGCACAGTCTGGCTGTACTAAATGCTAGGCAATGAATCACCTACTTAATGACTGTAATAGGCAGCCAGAACACAATCCACAGCCTTTTGGGGTCTGTCCAGCGTCTACTTGCCTGTCTGTAAGCACACATTTAGAAATAATAATTGACCCCTAATTCATAGGGTCAGGACTTTTGCATACCTATGTTTTTATGATGAAAAGGAAAAAGAGTTTTCTTCATGGGACTTAATTTACAAAGAGGAGAGGATTGAACAGTTGTTGGACTGGGATTATGGGAATAAGAATGTTGTAATTCAAAAGAGTGAATAATCCTGAAAGGGTTTTGACCTTTCCTTACTTTAAAAATTTTTCTTTTCCAACCTTGCTGTTTTAGAGCTGCATAGTCACTTTAAGAAAGTGAATTTGTTGCCAGGGTGAGAGAGGTTTTCATCATTACCCCAAGGCCAGCTGCCACCCAGCTGAATACTGTAATAGAGCAAATAGTTTTTTATTTCCACCATGAATGGAGACCGGCCTGAGTACCCAAGTGCAGCATCTTTTGCAAACTCTCCTCAGTAATTAATGATGTGCAGAGACCACTTCTGCATGTGGTTTATTATCATTCAGGATGACTGGAGATTATCTCCACAGGCATGTCTCCACAGAAAACCCTGGATGTCTTTCCGTACCATGTACTAAATCATGGCATCTTCTCTTTGTTCTTATTTACCTGTTTACTTCCTAGGTTGAAATTTGGCATCATGACTTTCTCAAAGTTTCTTAAAGTAGCTTTTACCATGATTATCTGAGCTGCACTCTGCATTCCCTGCCTGCAACATGAAAAATTAATAGTCTCCAGGCCTTGCTCCTTTCTGCCATCTTCCACAGCCATCAGAGATGTTACACAGGCTCTTCATCTGTGTTCATGCACTCCTGGATGGGGCTAGAAATGAGTTAGAAGAATCTGTTTGCAATTCCCTTCTGGCCCTTGTGCCCAATTTGCCTTCCACTTATACCATGGAGTGGGGAATAGGGAAGGGAGCTGTACAACTTGGTTTGTTGTCTTTGCTCTTGCCTCCTGATGGCCACACTCACTGGGCAAATGCTGAGCTGGGAGGGTGTTGTTGTGTCCTTTATGCATTCTGGCTAATTTCTGTCATTCATTACATGCTCTGTCTGTCACAGCCATGATTACTGACTTTGTGCATGGCCCTGGAAGCTAGAAGGCTTTGGGAAGATGACTTTGGGATTTCATTGAGGAGGCATGTTGTTGTGGACTTGGGTTTACCAATTCCCTTTGAAAGAATGACTGAGCCAAGCCGCCCTTTGTGTTCACAAGTCTGGTTGTAAAGATGTTGTAGCCTCCAGAGAAAGTAAGGACTCCCCATTTTCACCCAGCAGCATTGCCACATTCTTTCTACCTTTTTTGGGTTTTTGTCTCTAAATTTCCACCACTTCCACAAAAAGCAATAATTTCACAAAGAACAAGAGGACTGCAGGAGTGTCGGTAAGCTCCAATGGGCATTTTGAAGCCCATCTTGCCTGCATCAGCTTAAAAAAGATATCTATATCAGCAGGAAACGGTATCTATATCAGTTCAAAAGGATTTGAAACACCAGGTCTGATGTCCCACAGATGCATCGGCAATGAAAATGGTGAACTGAGGAAGAAACTTGGACTAATTCTGGAAAGTCTGTGAGGTGAAAGGTGGCCTTGGTCCCTCCACAGACACAACTAGTTGATTTTTTTTTCCTGGTGACTTCTTTGGAAGGTACTTTTTAAAATTTTTTCATTAAAATGATTCATAGACTTTTAGATACTGAGCTTTCATGAGCAAGAAAGTAGGTGGCTTTTTTTCCAGACAGTGGTATGCTAAGTTTTTCCACAAGAAACAAGTGATAAAGAGAGATGAAAAACATGAGAAATTTTTGAGGGGAAATTTTACTCTATAATAAAAAGAAATCTCTCCTTCTTTGGGGAAAAAAGGCCCACAAAAAGCAGAGAACAGCTGGGCTGCAGGTTCCTAGGAAACAAAAAATACCTTTACCCTGCCAATGTCTATTGGGGAATCCAGCATTTTTCACCAGGCTGAGATTTATGAAGAGCAATAGAGTTAGTAACCAACAAAGAGCACACAGAGGGACTAGCTTTAATGTACCTGCAGAGGCAAGGATTGGACTTTGCTTTTATGATTAATCTAAAAAAAAAGCACTTCTGGTGGTTCTGAGCCCTTCTGCCATGATCTAGCCACATTTGTTTAGATCTGACTCAGATGTGTGACTATCTGCCACGAAATCACTGGCACCAGTTTTGCAGCACAAACCATGACCTACAGCTTCAATTTAATTTTTTTCTTTTTTAATTGGACCAGGTCCAGACTCAGAACAGTTTGGCTTCCTGAAAACCAACAATGTTGGAGCTTAAATCAATCTGGCTTGAGGGGAAGAAATTGGAGCAAATCTTCTCAAAGTCCAGTCTCTGAGGGAAAGAATCTACATTCACATTTCTGCCTCTTTGTGCAAAGTAAGCTTAGAATGAACACAGGTTCCAGAAAAGGATCGTTCTCATTGTATAGAAATAATTTCATATACAGACAAGTGCTGAGTAAGCTCTTTCCCTTTTCTCAACAAGCCTCTTAATTACTGGTGTAGTTCTGAGTCTGAGGTATGTTAATGGCACGGAGGAGAAAGCCCTAATATGTGACAGATTGATGCTGTGATATTCCAGAGGGTGAGTGAATTTTTACCATTTGAGAGTGAGATGTTCACTCATGGAGATGCCAGCAGAGCTGGTTAATTTTTTGTCACCCATTTAAGTCACCGCTGCAAAGGTTTTGCTGTGACAGGAGGAGGTAACTCTGATCTCATGTTAATATTTGACTACATCACAGTCTGAGTGACCTGTTAATTGATCAGTTGCAAAGTGCTGAAATGACAGGTTTGTATATGTGAATGTAGAGAAAACAGGGAACCATATTCAGGTCAGGTCTTAGGGTTGTGCAAAGATCCACAGTGGTAGATTATCTGCAGACAATGTCTAGGGGAATTCTCCATGTTGCATGCTGTGATAATTATCAGTCTTAGAAAAATGCCAGTTAATATCTGAAATTCCTGGATTCATGTAGTTTTCTACTGCAATGTACAGAACAATGTGTTCTATTGCAGCTGTGCATTCTGGCCTTGCTAAAAATGAATACACTTTTCTAATCACCCTTATATAGCTGGTTAAGTCTTAGTTCATTAGCAGATGAACAGGAATTGTGAGGGAGACAAACTAGGTGAGAAGTTTAACTGTGCTGATGTCATAGAATGAAACTTAGTGATGTGTAGCATCTTCCAAAGAAGCAATACAACAAATGGATTTGCATATGTAAAAATAAAATTAAATTATTATTTAAGCTAAATTGGTTGGATAACAGCCAAGTGAAAGACATAGAAATAGATGCTAAAATGATATGTTGAGGTGAAATATCCAAAGATGTGAAAATGTGGTAAGAAACTAATTCACTTAGAAGTTTCAAATAACTGAGAGCTCTTCAACAGTGTTGGGACCTGGCAGGAGCCAGATGTCAGGTGAGGAGGTGAGATGGTAAGGATCTGCCACCTTCAGGGTGACAGATGATGGGGTGAATCTGGGAAGAATTGTTCACCTAAGGATACTAATTTGTAGTTTAGTAGAGAAAACACAACCACATTTGGATATACATTTGAACTACTGCCCTCTCTGTATTTTTAGCCATGTACAGAACAGCAATATTAATTAATGTATTGAACTTGAGCAACTGTTTGGCAGCTTGGCCCTCCTGAGAGCAGCTTCATTTTTTGTGGAGATGATGGATGAATAACATGTCACTAAGTCAGGGTTGTTTTTTTGGAAGGTCTCTTCAAGGCTAGTGAGCAGGAAAGATTTTTCATGTGGATCATTGAGGAAAGCCTAGGAAGCACTTCCAGAGGATTGGTAGAAGACCCCTAAGAATGAGCTTGCTCTTTAGAGACTCACACTGGCTATACAGGGATTTGCTCTTTGATCAAGCAGGGTCTCCTAAATCAGCAAATTAAAACTGGTTGAACACATGGGAGGAGAGAAGCAAGAACTTGACTGAGGAATTTCAAATGGAAGGGAAGATCTGTGCCTTGACAAGGGAAGGGAAGATCTGTGCCTGTCCTTTCTTTCCTTCATGGGGCCCATTGATACACCCTTTTCTCAATTACTCTGACAAGTGGCTGTTCCAGAATAAATGTTTCTTCTATGTAAGGTGTTAGCACAGCTGTGCAAACAAAAACTTAATTTAAGAAAGGGGTGTGTGTGTGTGTGTGTGGATAACACAACCTGTGCATGGATAGAAAATACATACCCAGGCCTATTCCTGGTGCTACTGAGGCTGGTGGGAGTTTTGCTAACTTGGGAGGACAGAACCAGGTTTTGTGATTGTTCTCTGGGGGTGGGACAGACAAAGCACAGTGGACTGAGAGGTGTTCTGGTAATGTGCCACAATATTTTAATCAAGGGGCTTGAATCATTCTAGGAAAGGAGATGCCTAGTGAAGGGTGGAGTGCTGCAGATAAATAAGCAACTGAAAGTTGGGATGTTCATCCACCCCTTATCTGAACTAGCCAGATCTCTTTGTTGTGCAAAATGGGGCTGAAAAGCTTTGGAGGATAAGCTTCCTTCTGACATTTGATATTCTCTGCTGCTTCAGCTGCAGGCACGAAATCAACCTCACAGCAGTGTCCATTTCTCTGCTCTTTGGTTTGGCCATTTCCTTCTCCTCACTTTTTACCATGTGCCAACTGCTACAGGACACAGTCAGCAGCTACAGCTGCTGCTGGAACCAAATCCCTTCACATCCCAGCACCTTTCCTTATAATTCCAAGAAGGCTCAATGGCTTGTAAGTCAATAACAGAAAATTTAAGCAATATTGCTTTTGTGCATGCAAGGAATTGCATCGAAACACAGAGAATTTTTAAGATGCTGAAGGAAGTGAAGCAGGATGAGTTCAGGTCTGTCCAGGAGCTGCTGCATCACTGTGGCACAACATTTCTGTGTTCTTCAGATTTCTAAAATAATTTTCTTTCTACTAAACTTAGATGTGCCATTACTAGTAAGAAATATATGCAGTTTAGCATTAGTTAATACAAATTTCTTAGGCTAATCTCAGTTTCATTCTGTAGTTATCAGCTGCAGAAGTGATGTTCTGGGACAGGTTTTCTCTTGGTTTGTGTTTCCAGGATATTTAAGAAATGGGTCTGGATATGCAATCCTTTTCTGAAGTGTAAAATTAGGGGTTTTATATTAATAGATGGCTGATTTATGGGATTAAACAGTTCTTAGAGGATTAAATGACATAACTTAAAGTAAGAAATGGAAGTCCAGTTAAGACAGAAATAAAAATATGGCCCTGGAAGATGTCTGGATGAAATTTATTTGAAGAATAAATTTCCAGCATTTCAAGAAGGGTCACTAGTGTCACTTTTTCATTGAAAAGTCAACTGAAATGTTTTGATCTTCAACAGCTGAAAATGGAGCTTTTTTAACAAGTATACTGTTGACAAAATTCCTATGTTAGGATGGAAACTTTTTGTTTCCATCAGAAAGTGCAAAATCTGTTAGATTTTGCACTTTCTGATGAAGGGTCATGCTCTTCTGCAGAAGGCTGATTCCTTTTATAAAAGTAGGCTGTTTACCTGAAAAAATATTTTTGTTTTAAAAAGGTTTGATGCACCCAAGGTCAAGGTCTGCTATAAGATTTCATCCTTCCTCATGTTTGACTCTCTGCAGCAATGTGCTTCTGGGTTTCCAAAAGGAGCAAAAACTGCAGGGCCACTTTTTATGGGTGTTTGCAGAGGGGTTTACTTAGCTCTCTACACTATCAAATGACTCAAGGAATCACCATATGTCAGATTAGATCAGCTCAAAAATAACAGCCAGGAAACTGCTGATAGCTTTTTTGGAGTTCCATGAAAGTTTACATAATTGTCATTGCATGTCATTTGGTTTAGCAGCTGCAGGAAGATCCTGCTCTCCAATAAACAGAGATAATTGATTAATAAACTGTATCTGCAGCCACCACAGTTTATTCTGTGCACAGAGATCTGTGTACCCAGGTCTGGAGTCCTGCTCCTGAAGAAACAATTTACACATTCATTTACTTAAGACCATATCTAGTCTGTAAGATTGTGGTAAATCATTTAAAGACCCAAAATTGATCAGACCACATGTACACGTTCATAGGATTAACATTTCAGAGAAAGCTGTATTAAATCTGTGGCAAAATTCAGTTTGGTTTTTGTATGATGTAGGTCTAGAGGTGATGGGCAGGTTGCTGAGTGATAGTGTAACTTCAAATAAATATTTCAGTCTCTCTGCTCAAGTCAAAATTTCCACAACTTGCTAGGAAAAATCTCATAGCTTTTGTAATGTTGTCAAAATGTTGTAATGTTGTCAAAAACTTGATGGTTAGAGAACCCCCATTCTCCCTTAAGGGCATTCACAGGCAGCTTACTTCTTTTATTAAGCCAACAATCATCCCATTACTTGAGTAATTTTTCCATGGAGCTTATCAGTTTGGGATATTTAGATACAGCAAACACATTCTGGGTCAACCTCTGTCCAGTGAAGCTAAACAAAACTTGTACACCTTGTCTCCTCTGATTAAATGGGCTCTCTATCTCTCTCGTCAGTTCAGTACCTTCCTCTGCATCTATTTCCCTTGTAAATTCAGGTTTCTTGCAAAGGGATGGCCAGAATCACACAGGAAGAGTTTTCCCAGGGCTGTGCACTTTCCCATTGCTCTCATCTGACAAACTCCTTTAAGCACAGGTTGCTAATATGCCTGAGCTGTTTCCAAGAGCTAATTTTGGGGGTGGATGCATCCCAGAGGCAGACTCTGAATCTTCCTTCCCAGGCAGGGCCTGGGATACTTCAATGAATGTTTCATTTTATGACTTTTTAGAAGTGAGAGGTAGGATCTGGAAGGCCATGACCCCGGGGGAAAGGAGTGCCCTATCTCCTGCCCGTGACTGGCCCAGGGTGGTGGTGTTTGCAAAACCCAGCTTTTATGGGGCTTTTGTGACATGATGGAAGCCAGGCTGGGAGGGTGGAGGGCGCAGGTACAGCCCTGGGCTGTTGTGGTCTCAGTGTACCCAGTGAGGAGCAGGACCCTGAAATGAATCACCTGGGCTCCAGCAAAGTCGGTGTGGGTCTTTATACCAGCCAATGGTTTGGCCTCTGGGCTTCAGGTTATTCTGCAGAAAAAATATATTTTCCTTTTTCTTCGGGAATTTCAGTGGATTTTGTTCATAAAGAAGAATGATAGTGTAACTTCAAATAAATATTCCTAACATTTTTTTCTCCTTTCCCCCCCTCCTTTCTCCTTGCCTCAGCTCTCTGCATTAGACAGAAAGAAGGCAGTCACTGGGCTGTTTGGCTCTGTGCCTTGGTTTGCAGTGTCCAGGCAGGCTCAGGGCTCCCACAATAGGGCTGCTGGTTGTACTCCCACTACAGCCACCAGTCCCAAAGCTCCTTGCTGAAGCCGTGGTGTCCTTTGCAGTCCTCCACTCCCAGATTTGGCTGACAATGTGTGAAGATCACGAAAATGTGCTCTCAGTTCAGCCAGGCAATGTAACATGTTCCAGGCTTTTGAAAAAACTCTTTAGAGTAGGAAAAAAAAAAAAAAAAAGCTCTGCAGTTAAAATTTATGATATTTCCTTAGTATCTCAACGTCTTCTGAATTTTTCAAAAGTATCAATGATTTAAAAAAATCTTCAAAACTATCTGCTTACAGCAGATTCAGTTTATTTAAGAATTTAAGACATGCAGTAAAATATTATATATTTAGTTATATTCTATAAGCCTGTGGGAGTACATATTACATTGGTAATCAAAACACAGTTTTCCTTCTAATGTATTTTAAAGGAAACAAAGTAATTATTCAAAATCTCATGAAAAATGCACCTGCAAGTATGCAAGTATGTATAATTAAAATTTATTTATATATATATTCCTCACTGGAAGGATTTGGCACTGGCAGTGGAGGTAGTTGTTGCAAACTGTGCTCAGAAATCCCTTTTGATAAGATCCTGAATCACTGCAGAGTTAGACAACACATCTAATTATTTAGTGTGTTTGGGTTGGGTCCGTTCTTTTACTTCCATATACAGCTAAGTTTTACAGTTATGAAAGATGGTCACTAGTAAATGTCCATGAACAATTTTCCTTCATGGAAACCGGAGAAAAATTGGTCAGAATAAAACAGTTGAACAACTTGAGTCAAATTTATGGAATCAAGCAGAAAGGATTTCCTTTAAATATTGCAACATTTTTTTTTCTAGGAGTTATCTATTGCAAACATTTTGACTTTTCAGTTGAATGTGGTGTTTCTGTTTAGAAATTAACCCTGAAAAGAACTCTGAAAGGGGGGAGATAATGCAAAAAAAAAAAATCAGTTTAAACAAAGTTTTTTTTTGTGATTAATGCAAAGATGTTCTTTTCAGAGAAGTTAGGATTTTTTTTTCCTTTTGGATTGATTAAAATGAGAGTATTTTAACCACTTCTCTGGAAAAGGTAAAAAATGCCCAAATATAATGACTAATACTTCCTTGAGTAAAAATCTGGAAGATGAAGCTTCAAAGTTTTCCTTCAGTTATTAGGCATAGTGTACTCATGTTACTCCCAGAGCAGTTTAGCAGATGTACAAAAATATTTGAGCAGTTCATGTGAAAAATTCAAATTATGAGTGCAATAAGGCATAGATTTTTTGTGTTTTACATGTACATTAGTCTGTGCCTTCACATTATCCCTGGACATGTGTGTGATTTGGATTAATCTGTGGATGTATTTTATCATATATTTGCTTGGAGGAAATTTGTGCCTAAGTTTGGACATAATCTCCCCAAATATTTACAGATGGAGGGGTAGTTTATTTTATTTGGTTGTTTCACAATTGTTTTTGATATTTTGTGTGCTTGTGGAACAGTAGCCTTTCTTATTACCTCAAGCTCCTCATGGTGGGGTCCTATTCAAAATTCAGGTTGTTTCCTCTTTCCTAGTTGTTTCTGCTGTCTGATGGCTTGATGAAATATGTGTCAAAGCAAACTATAGCAGGGTTTCCTGGCCCTGTGAACATGTTACGGATAAGCACCAAAACCCAGCTCTTCACACTTTGTGGAGGGGGTGACATAATAAGAGATGAGCCATAAAATTGCACCCGCTGCCCTGCAAGGAGCTGAAGCTGTCTGGCTTTGGTGGCAGAGGGGCCCAGGTGCCCTCACCCCGAGTGCTCCTCCAGGGGAACGTGCCTGCACCGAGGTGTTGGGAACAGAGTCTGGTCTGTGTCTGAGTGCACAGAGAACACAGGACTCAAAGATCATTTATTTGTGCATGCAAGGCCCCGCTGTTCTTTCCTTGTCCTGATGTGAACCTCTGATTACCGTGTCGCATGCTTTGAAGCTGATTAACTTCTGCAGTCACCCCTTGCCCGTGGAGCTGCAGGTATGTGTGTGGGGCTCTGTTCCTGCAGGCAGCCTGGCTGTGCCTTTGGGGACACGTAGGTTTGTGTAACAGCATCACAGAGTGGCATGGGGGGATATTGTGGTGTCCCTGCTCACAGAACAGGGGTTGGAACTTGGTGGTCTTAAAGGTCCTTTTGACCCCAAACCATTCTATGATTCCATGATATTTAAAGAGGTACATTAAGAAAACATCTTAATTGATGCAGGGACAGGAAAGATCTTATAAGCACCTGAATATTCTTGCTTTAGGAGCTCTGTCATCTCCTAACTCCTCAGTGGTGGGAGGAGAGGCAGGTCCTTCACCCAGGAACAAGAGGAGAGGTTTCCTCACTGCCCCACTCCGGGTGGCAGCCAGTGTGGGGACAGGCACGTCCCACACCCAGCCCCTTCCCCTGCCACCAATAACTCCATGTCATTAGGGCTGCCCATTTTCCCCTGTAGATCTAGGAGCAGCAGGGCTTTAGCTTGTGAGAATTCTGTGAGAATATTGTCTCACTGTGCAATCCCCAGAGCAGACAAAGGCAGGCTGTGTCTCTCAGGAAAGCCTGGCTCCCTGCCGTGCTCCTGCTCTGCCGACATGGGAAAGCTTTAGCCTGATGTGAGCTGATGCTGCCTGCAAACTGCACAGGCTGAGCTGTGCCAGCTGCTCCCCAAAGGAGCAGCCCAAGCCTTCATTTCTATTTCCACTCACCTTTCCTGTAAGGCTTTTGCTTTTGAGATCAGAAACTCAGTGACCTTGGCAGGGAGGGAAGTGGAAAATGGGTTTAGTTGGAAGATATTACTCAAAAACACTGTTCAGGGCTCAGATATCTTCCCCTGGGGATTACAGAGCAAGCATTTCTAAAATCAGTGTGTCAAGATGTCACCAAGCATGCACTGGAAGAAACTTTACACTGTGTGATGAGAGTGCTGCAGTTGGGGCTCCAAGTGTAAAGAAATGTTCCGATTCGATCAGTGTCCCTCCCGTTATCCTACTGCCTGCTCCCCATTGAGCAGGAAGCCTATTGCATCCCTTTTACTGCTGCCATGCTCTTTAGAGCTTCCCTCTCCATGAGCATCTATCACAGAGCCATCCCCATCCTCTGGCTCCGGTAGCTAACAGGCACCTGTCACCAGACAGGGCTCTGGTGACGCTCCATCGATCACGCAGAAGGAAATGGTTATTGAGTGGGTGGCAATCAACCTTTTACCTCTCCCTGGAGCCAGAGTGCATCACTGCTTCCCAGCATTAGGCAGAAGCCTCCTAGAAAGTATTTTTTGCATTCATATTTCCTCATGTGTAAGGCTGTCATGCTGGTGCTGAGTCACAGGGCTCAAAGGACACAGCTGCAATTTCTTGCGAAGTTTCACTTTGAACTTAGTGCCAAAGGAAAGAGGAAAAAAGATGGTGCTGGTAGTCAGCATCTTCTGGCAAGTTCTGCTTTCCAAGTCAAACCTGCTATTGAGATCGGGGAAAAAAGTCATGCTGATGCTCGAGGTTTCTATCACCCCTCTCCACCTTTGCAAGCACACATCCAAACTGAGGTAGACTGCAGAGACATGTTAGCCAGCATTACTGCCAGCATTACTGGAGGGAAGAAGCCCAAATGCAGATGATCAGTGGGAAAGAAATAGTTAGTATTTAATCTGGATTGATAATATATACTGGCATAACCCCAGCATTTTCTGGAAAAATTGATTTTTCAGTCTGGAAGAAGAGAAACAGCACTTAGAGGAGACAAATCCTTTGTTTTCCTTACTGGAGTAGGGAACAAACCACAGCCTGTCATGTCCTTAATGGCATTTGGGTAGCTATTTCCTTTAATTCCTGTTGGTGTTAGCAGATAATTGCACTTGACCAGGTAGACTCCAGCCAACAGAACTCAGAAGGACTCAGGGCTGCAGGGCTGGCAGGCACAAAGCATCTGATTCTGGGCTGCCCACACACAGCACTTCACATGTGCCCATGCATTCATTTCTGAATGGTTTTGCAGACATTTTTTAGTGACCTTATGAGTTTTCTAATTGGTTTCTAATCAAGCCCTGCCTTCATTTGATACTGTGTGGCATATGTGGTGATGCACATCTCACTCTTTAAGGCCACAGATCTGGATCCACTCAAGTTTTTCTGCATCAGAGCACTGTGATTTCTAACTAGTGCTGGCAAACCAGATGACCAGTGAGGCCACAGTGCTGAGCAGCACCATCTCCTCATGGCTGGTCTGCTAACAGGGGAGGTCCTGAAACAAACTGTGACATCTCACTTCAAAATGCCATCTTGAAAACGGGTGGTTACATGCTGATTGATAATCAGCTGCAATCTCCCAGCCATCTGGGCAGTGAGAACAGCTGGCTGTGTCACCCCTGCTGCTGGACAGTGTGGAGCCATTCCCACTTGTCAGCTGGAGCTGGAGGTCCTGCTGCATAGCAGGGCCTGACAGTCAACATCATCCCATGGACCAACGCTGGAGAAAGAGCTTCAGAATCCTCAGCTTCTATGTCTATCACCTGTGCTGTGTGTGACAGTTCATTTTGTCTCAGTTGTGTTTATTTGCACTTTTCCCACTGGCTTTTGTTTGTGCTGTCTACTGGGCAAGCTGGGAAGTGTGTGGGTGTTGCTTTTGGATGTAGCACTGCTACCAGCAAGAGCATGGCAATAACTCAAAAGGAGTGATTTGTTTGATGAAGCTCCTCATTTTCTATGCACAAATGGTTCATGAACATAGTTCAAAATTCCCTGATGTGGCCATTAGAAAATGTAATTTGCAAATTTCTTTTGGAAAGTAACTCTTGATCTGCAGGGGATCATTCAAATTATCATTCGTGTTAGTATTGCAGATGTGATTTGTGCAGTAACGTGTGTAACTCACCAAAATATGGAACTAACTTAATGACTCAAATAATTTGAATTCCAACCAAGTACTATAGCTGACTCTAGAAAAAGCTTTTGGAGCAGTGTTGGTCATCTGAATGGTTGCTTGCTGTGAAGAAAGGAACTGTGGCAGAGAAAAGGATCCTTAGCTAATCCATAATTGGTGTTTCCATCCCTGAGCAAGCACCTGGTGCCCTTGGACTGGTCCCCCTCAGAGGGAGGAGGTTCAGTAGCATTCACAGCAGCAAGCAGCAGCTTTGTTTTTGTACCACACATGGATGCATATCGGCAGCAGAGTGGAAGGAAGCAAGGGTTGGTTAGATGCCTGTGGTTCTTGTTGGAAGAGGAAATAACGTCCTGCTCTGTATTTCTAGAAGAAAGACTCTAACAGGCCACTCTAAACACAACACAGATAAAAAGTCCTTACTGTGTTCTTCCAGGAATCAGGTGAACAAAAGAATTTTAGTCCCTCTGTAAGAGGAGGGGAATGTCTGTATCAGCCAAATTGGTGTTTGTGGCCAGGGGCCACAACAGTTTACATGACTTATCAGACTAAAGTCCGCATCACTTCTGAAAATTTTCTCCCCTCTCCCAGAGCTCCTATGGGAACATTGCTGGAATTTATGGAGTTTTTTGCATCCACCTACACCTATAGATAAGCATGCTTTAAATTACTGCAAAATAGTTGCTACAAGCGGTGGCAAAATATCAAGATCCACTATTTCTTCAATTTGCAAATTCTGGCAATTGTTTTTCCCTCTAACAAGGAATAAGTAGGATCACAAAGGTATTTTTTATCAAAAGGCTTTTCACTCTGCCTTGGCTTTAAGACAGCTTCCGATCCAGATCTACTGTAGATATCTCCTTTTGGCTACTATTGGATGCTCCCTGCAGCGTGCAATAAACATTCACTTCATATCACACATCTCGCCCTGACAAGCAAATCCCTTGCATGTCAATGTGGCCCTGTGAAGAGATTTTGCTTTTTTACATTCCTTCCACTCCCAGCTGTTAATTTGCACTGACTAGATAGCAGGGGGTCCCACTCTGCCCCAGAGACATGCTCGCGACTTTCACCGACTTTAATAGGATTTGCATGAACATACACGGAGTCAGGTCCTCAGCAGAATTCAGACGAGCTGGCTAGAAATTTCAAAGTCATCCAGGATTTTAAACAGTGGGTTTTTCTTACCTTTAATGGGACCAAAGTGTTCAAAGCTCAGGCAATCGTTAAAAACCATGGAGTTCGTGATAATGAACTAGGTTTAGTCTTAGTGGCTCACAACCTACTGCCTGAAATCACCTTGATCAAGAAAAAAAAATAAATGAGGGTAGAAATTGGTCTTTCAATTTTATTTGGAATGAATTGCAAAATGTTCATAGGCTTGATTACTGCAAGTGTGAATTACTTCTACAAATATTTTGACAGACCTGCAGAGGACTGAAAACACCTTTCCCTGCCAACATTGTTTGTAGAAAATGATTTATATGTGCTACTGATAACTCCTATTTCAGATTAAAAATGAAGTACTTTAGGTTAAAAGTGTAGGAGAATACTAAACTGTGCAGGAAGCATGTAAGGATATTATGTATATGTATGGCATTCTGTATCTGATTTCCTTTATCCACTTGAGGCCTAATCAGCAGTTATTACAGTTATTTTAATACACAGTGGAACTGACAAAGGCATCTAAACAGTTGGATATTCAATTCCCACAACTTTCAGAGAATATATGTGCCAAGAATACACTCAAGGAATGGGCTGGGATTTGAGAGTATTTTAGGCCCCAGTGCATTCCAGAAAGAGAAAAGCACTTGTGTTTTTTAAGAGTCCATATTTCAAAGATAGCATTTGGTATCTCTGGTGCCTCAGTTCTGGTGTTTCTGTCCCTCTAGAACAGCATGGTGCTTCTGATGGAGCTGATACAGGCAGTGCAAAAGAACATGGTTAACTGTTTGTTTTTTAAATATTAACCAAGTCTTCACTGTTCCAATTAAAATTTATCAAATTAAGCAAATTGCTTGGGGATTGGAAATAAAAAAAAACTCTTTACTTAATTATTTAGCCAATATTTACTGGGTATGAGTATATTATTAACAGCAAAAGAGGCTATTAATTATTATTCACAGCATTTCTAATAAAAAAAGATGGCATCTGCTATTTCTGTAAAAGAAATATTGTCACTAATAATCCATTCTAAATTGTAAATGTGATATAATAAACTGGATGTGTCATTCTCTGTTCTGCACTGACATGCGCTGTATGAGGGAGCTGAGCTTTTTTGGGGGCTGTGTCAAAGGGCGTTTTATTGGTGACCTTTAATCAGCAGATTAAATATGCAGAAGTCTAATGGTATATTTGTGTATCTGCAATATATTTTCCAGCAGACAACTGTGCTTTGATATCATCTTTCTTTAACACATATTATCATAAGAGAGGCAGCAAAACTAGGAATGAAAAAATCAGCCCAGATGCTATTTTCTTTGCTAAGTGAAAAAAATTTAATGTGCCATTTACTGCATACTTTAGATGTACAATCTATTTATTGAGGCAGAGGAAGTGAGAGGAAAGATATTCTGAGGTAAAGAACTGGTGTTGTTAAGGTCAGCTTTCAATTTTCTGCTTGATTTTAGATGCCTTTGTGAACTTTGGTTAATCATCCGTGACCCATGTCCCTAAAATCTACAGTGTGCCATGAAAAGAAAAGATGGATAAAAGGAACATTTTGAAGCCTTTTAGGCTATCTGTCTATTCAGTGTTAGGATCACCTCTACCTAAACAACTTCTGGCAAATGTCTGTCAAATGAATTTTTTACTGTTGGATTTCTTGCTACAGTTAAAATCCATGTGTTTCATCCTGGTCTCAGCATAAAAAAAGAGCTTATTCCTTTTTCCTCTCAAGCACTTAATGAATGTTTTCATGTTTCCTCTCCAGCTTGCCCTATTCCAAGGGAACCCCAGTTCTTTCCTCCTGGGTCACATTTTTCTCCACATTACATTCTTGCTGCCTGGCCAGTCCTTCCTGAAGCTGGGTGCAGCCTTGCAGGGCTGAGTAGGACAAGAGGATCTTTCAGGTGACATTTTTACTTGTACACACCAGTGCCATGTTTGTCTCTTCCAAAACAATGGAACATTGTTGATTTATATTGTTTGTGATTCCCTAATCACTTTCTTTATCTCTACAACCGTTCTTTGTCCTGTATTTGAATCAATTGTTGTTCTCACCTATGTGAATACACTTCATTTGTTCCTGTTAAATTGGGCCTCATTTTTCCTCACTACCTCTCTAACTTGCCACAATTTTTCTGATTTCCATTCTATCATTCAGTGTTTACAGACTGTCTGCCTGAGCTTGATTTTATTTGTAAATGCAATAAACACATTATTATCCCTCCTTCTTAATCATTCATAAAAATACTGAGCTTTTCCAGACATGGGACAGAACACTGTGATTTTCACGTGGGACAATCCTACCATTTTGACACCAAATCATCGATAAATTACTCTTAAAATTCAGATTTCCAGATGTCTTAGCTTGCCTTTTCTCTGTAGTTTAATCTTGACCAGGTTTTCTTAGCTTACTTGTGAGAATATTATGTGAAACAGTGTCAAAAGCCACACTAAAGTCAAGATATATGACATTTTCTTTTCCTCCTCTACCCACAAGGCTCATTACTCTGTTTTAGAGTGAAATTAGGTGGGTTTGACATTATTTCATCTTGAAAAATACATGTTGGCTGCCACTTCTCTCCTTTTTACTACCCAGGTACTTAGAAAGAGCTGGATTATTTGTTCCAGTACTTTTCCAGGAATCAAGGTAGGCTTTCAGCCTGGTAATTCCCTGTCTCCTCCCTTATTCCTTCCTACAGATAGGTGGTTCTGCTGGCACTCCTTCACTTTTCTGACCCTACAGATCTTGCATGAATTCTCCAAGAGATTTGCTAATGCCTATGAGATTGTTTCTGCCTGTTCTTTAAGTTCTTAAATTCTTTAAGTATCTTGGCATAAATGTCCTAATGTCCCACTGAACTGGCAATTGGAACCCTCAGTATTCTTTAATTTGATCTTCCTCTGTTGCAACCTGAGTTGCTGCTCCTTGGTTTTATCATAGTTTTTTCTAGTCATAGTTAACCTTTCCAGTGAGGGCTGAAATAGAAAAGGTGCCAAATATTTCACTTTTCTGGGACTCATCTGGCAGGAGTTTGTTCTCTCCTTTGAGCAGTAAGCCACTGTTTTCCCTCAGAGTTCTTTTTACTGCAAATGTGCTTACAGAAAGCTTTTTGCTTCCTTTGCAGATTTCCTCTCTTTTTGTACCTTTGCCTTTCTGAATTTTTCCCCACATATTTATGTCATTCATTCACATTTGTCTTTAGTATTTCAGTGTAGTTTTCACTTCCTGTACATTTTATTTAGCTCCAGGTCATTGAAGAACTCATGGTTTAGCCAAATTGTTTTCTGATTACACTTCCTATCCTTCCTTCATGTTGGCATGGCTTCTGATTGTGCTCTCACTGTCATTTCTTTAAAGAATTGCCAACTCTTCTGGACTCTTTTGTCACTTCAACTTGTTTCCGAGGAGATCTCACCCACCAATTTACAGTGTTTATTGAAGTCTGCCCTCTTGAAATACATTGCTTTTAGTTTTCTCTTTTCTCTCCTTCCTTTGCTAAAGCTAGTGAATTAGTTTCATGGCAATTATAACTCAAGTTTCCTGATCCATGAATTTGGATAACATCTGTTTGTCTCTATAGATTATAAACACTCTAGGGAAGAAAAAAAATATTCTATTTTTTTAAACTTTTTTTTTTTTAATGCAACACAATGCAAGAGTATTCCAGTACCAGCTGATTCCTTTAGCTTTATCTCTGAGAGATAGCATTGATAGCTCTCTGCTCTGACATCCTGCTGTAGTATCTCAGCGTCTCCTCTCTTGTCAGCTTCCTTATTGGCTGCTGTAAATCAGGCTGAAGAGCACAGGCAGTTGTACTGGCAATTACATCCAAATAGCAATGTAAGTGCTGGTAGTGACAGAAGAAATAGCCATTCTGAAATATTTTATATATATAGTGGGTCTGATGCCTGATTAGAACAAGACACAAGTGCACAGAGATGTGTGTGTATTTCTCCTAAGTTTGTACCCTGGATGTGATGTGAGTGAATGTGGCTTTGCAGGTCAGAAAGCAGCTGTGGCAAAGTCCAGTCAGCTCCTCAGGGGGAACATCCAGGGGAAAATGTGGAGCCTACACATACTCCAGAGACCAGACACAGCATCCTACTCTGCTGTTCAGGGAAGGGCTAATGCTCTATACAGGAATGTAAAGAATTTCCAGATACAGATATCTGATTGAAAACCTTCAATTAACTTCAACTGGAAAGAGCAATAAATGTAGGTCACTTGGTCATCTGCTCTGCATTCACCTATGGATTGTCTGGATGTGGAGAAGACTCAGGAATTATCCACAATGTCATTGTTTTACAATCTTCCTGAGCAAAGCTCTTCCCTTGCACCACAATATGCTGCACAGGGATAGAAAAAGTAGCAGGAGTGGTTAGTAGTCAACTCTGGCCACTTGTCTCATGTTTGAGTAGCTGTTCAGTGAGAAGGGCTTGTGATGCTGGCCAGAGAAATGATCAGTCAGACCTGCAATCTTCTACTCATTGTTTGAGTGCTGTTGGCATCATATAATAAATGGCAGCTGCTGAATTCAGCCACATGTAACACATTTTCAGCTAACTGGAGTTTGCTCAATATTATCTGACAAATTAGGCTTCTACTGGGAAATGTCTTAATATCAATTTATTAGGGAAAGCCTCTCAAGTTCATGATAATATTCCAGGAGTTAAAGAAAGGCAAGTGGGAGATATGGCCTGAAGGATGATCTTGCCATGAAAAATCATTAGTCCAGTACATATTCTTGTACTGGAGGGGTGTAGGTTGTTGAGACTCAGATTCCAAATTCTATCTTCTCTGGATTTGGTCTTTCTGCCTTTTTACTTAAAATTGTTTCCCTTTGTGTAAAACACCTATTTATTAGATTAAGGATTTTAACTAGGATTTACCTTATTTGTGGTTGTACTAGATCCTCTGGATTATAGAGACAATCCAATACTAAGACATGTTATTTCCTTTTCTCCTCTGTGCCAGCTGTTTGTATCACCTCTGTGCTGGAGAATCCCACTGCTCCATGAGAGGAGATCAATGCAGAGCTAGAAACCTGATTTAATTCTTGCAATTGTACTATTGCAATTATTAATTGAATGAATTCTCACACTTTCAACAGAGAAGATTGAACCAAGCTCACCCACAAATGTTTTATAATGAGTAAAAATGGTGTTAAAATTCTTGTTTCTGCTCATAGTCATGTCTGAGGGTGGTTCCTTTGGACTTACATATAGTACCCTTAAAAGGTCTTTATTTCATCTGAACTAAAAGCTTGGAGAGAGAAAAAAGATAAAGAATTAAACTAACTAATATTTTTGCAGAAAATTTATTCCCTCCATGATCTACAACAAACATCTTGAGAAATTCACAAAGAAATTTACACTTGTAAACAAAAAATGAAAACAAACTCAGTTTTATCATCTGAATGCAGTAGTTCCTCAGATGCCAGGATTAGGAGATTTCTATTTCAGAAACTACAGGAACATTAGTCTGTGGATTAGAGCTAAAATACTTTGTGGGATAGTGAGCCAGACACAATGTGTATGAATAGCTTTTCACTGACTTGCTCCAAAGTCTTGAGTATTACAAAAGCCACAATGTGACTCCAACACAAATGTTTCTGTTTAGCAACTCATACTGAGGGATCATAAGAAAAAACTGCTGTGCTCCCAGCAGTGTCTGATTCAAGTTTATGATGTCATTCATTGGTTAAATGCAATCTGAGGTATTTTGTGCAACCATTGCATGTCAGAAAGTGAAGTGATCACTTCTCTTGGCAGTATCAAAAATGCATTTCCCCCCTGTAATTCCTTTAAGCAATGGAGCAGCAACATAAAGAGTGGGATTTGGCAACAATGATTCTCAGAATAAATCTTAAACCTGTAAATTTTACTCATATCTCATACCTATTCTAATTCAATCATCTGCATGGACTAAGGCACATTCTGAAACCACACAGCATTGAGGCTTCTGTTATTGTATAGATGTATCAGTGATGACTCTGATGATTTTCACCTTGTAGAGGATTTTTAAGTTTAAACACAAGCAGGATAGCACCAGTTGTGCAACAGTGAAGATCAAAGTTATGCCATTATATTCTGCAAAGTGAAACAGATTCTGATATTTGAGTATTGGGAACTGAGATGAGAAAACAGCAGAAATATGTCAGAGGTGGTGATCTCTGGTTACATTTTGATTTGGAGACCAGAATAAAATCAGCATTGTCTCCGGAAGTAACTCCTGTACAAATTCCAACTGTGCTGAGATGGGTTAAAAAATACCAAAATAATTTATTTAGGTTTTAGTTTATTAAAAATGTATAATATCAATCATGACATTAAAATATTATTTTCAAGCATCACAAAGCTTATTTTAGTAATTTTTTTTCCTGTTCTGCAAACTAAACATCAAAAGTTGATGAGATTTCCTGCAGTATTTCAGTTGTCCTGGAACTAAATTTTTTGGCAAAGGTGAAGCTTAAAATTGATGTAATGCTACAAGTATACATTCCTCTAACAGTCAGTATTTATTTGTAACTTGGTCCCTGAAGTTGTTGCCCTAGGTTTTTTGTTGTTGTTGTTGTTTGTTTGTTTTTAAATAGTCTTAAAATATGTAAGTTCTAGAATGTTTCCTAATATTTTTTACCCTAGAGTTCATCAGTAAGAAGACAGAATTCTTTAAACTACGTGATTTTACCTGAGCCACTATATTCCTTTTTTATGCAATCTTCCTCAGTAGCTGGAAGGTTATGTTGCTAGCATGTAGATGAAAACAAGCAGATATGTAGTAAACTATTTTTGTGAGGCTAGAAAGCATTTCTGAAATGTGCTCTGTTGCTGCTCCAGATCACTTTCTACATTTGCTATGAAAATGCTAAAGGGACTCTTAAGCATCCTATGACTCCTTTCACAACTTCAGTTTCTTGACAAAGTCTTTTCTGATTTGACACCCTTAGTTTCATACAGCTGTTTCTTTTATTTATTTTCAGAGCAGGTACAAATAAATTCTTATTGCTTTTTTTACTGTGAAATTTTTTAAACATATTTTTTCCACTGGAAACTCAAAATCCTCTGAGGAGGGCCCAGATTATGGCAACACATATATAACATTTTCTCTTTTCCCTCTTGTGAAGCTGATATCACCTTAACCACCCTGAGGAGCTGAGGAAAACCTCTGCCTCATTTAACTACAGCTCTCCCAACATGCAGGTGTATTATATCATTATATTATTAGCTCCACATGAGCCACTGAGAGGATGTAAATCTGCTGCATGAATATCAAATGGGCTTCAGCTGAAACTTATGTTTATGCAGAATAAATTACTTGTATTTACAGATGCGTCTCATGCAATTATATGTGTCAGGCTGGTGAATTATGTGTGCATGTGGCTGCTGTTGGAAGTCGTGGTGACGTACCCAAGATGAGGTCAGTAAAGATGCATGTGCTTTATATGCAACCAGAGGCCTCCTACACAAGTGCAAACAGGTGGGAGTTATTTTTATTATAGTTTTGATCAGCTTTAGATGGAGTAAACATGCTAGATTTTAAATAACTTGTTGATCTGTGAGCTTGACTGTGATTATTGCCGGTCATTTCAGTGGAACAGCTATATAAATTAAATAAGTAAATACTCAGAGGCAGGATTTGTTGATGTTTGTTTTGAGAACACAGGTATCTACAGCTGAACAGCTCACTTCAGCCATCTCAGAGCAGAGTCTGAGTCAGCCAGTGGAGAACTGTGTTTGTTTTAGCCAAAAGATGTCATTTCCTTTCAGTGAAAAGTATTTCTCCCTGAGACCATTGGCTCTGCTGGTTTGGTGTCCTCTGGCTACAGGAGGCACCCAGAGAGCTGCTTCAGAGACAGATGTTTGCATGATGGGGACCTTGGGAGAGATATCCCAGGCCTTGGGTGGCTGAGCCTAATTTTAGGGAAATGTTATTTGTTGTGTAGTACCTAAGCCAGCTCACTGTGAGTTTAAATAGCCATGGATGAATCTGGCTACTCACTTTGACCTCACTAAGAGACTTAATATTTGAAAAAAAAAATATTTCAATGGGTCAGAAGAAACCAGGGGTAAGACAGTGAATTGTATTCAATGAAGAGTAGAGATGGGGTCCATTTCATTGACACAAGCCGGGACAATGTCTGGTTTTGGTGCTGATAGTAGGCTGGCATGTCACATGGATGCGTGTGTATGGATTGATGACTCTGATTTTGCTGTTGTGAAGAAGGAGACCTTCACTTCAATGGCTGCAGACAACCAGGAATGACTGCTGATACTACCTGATACCTCTCTTGCCACTGTTGATGTCCACAATGATTTTTTTGGTTAAAAATGGCAATTATGATGGAAACTGCTTTTGTGGGTTTTGTGGGTTCTGTAATGCTGAATTATTTCAATAGATACTTAGCTGGCTGTTGTGCTCAGTTGCAACCATGGCAGAGGGAGAGAATTCTATTTAAAGAGCAGAGTCAGCTCCAGATTCTCTTCTTTTTTTGACTAATCAGTGCCAAACCACAGAGCAGAATGTGAGACTGAGACCATTCCTTGCCTAACTCACTTCCTAACCCTGAGTGAAGGAAAAAAGCTGAATGTATCCTTGGTGAGAAAGGCATAGAGGATTTTGCTGGTTTTCTTATGAATCTGAAATACAGGTGTGTTTTTATGGTGCATATTAGTGAGTTAAGCAACTCTTGGGAAAGGCCTAGGCTAAACAAAGGGTGAGGAACCTACTAATTAATCAGTGCTTATTGTGGAAAAAATGGCAGAGGGGAAAGGAAAACTCTGCATGAATAAATGCAATGAATTGGATCCAGAGTGCTAAGCACTGGGGTTGTGGAGACAGACTCACATCAGATTGACGAGGGAAAGTGCTCTTGAATGTGATAGAACAAGGCCTGGCTGCTTGCCTTGGAGGCTGGTGAGATGCAAGGGTTGATGCCCATTATTTCTCACAGACTCTCGACCTTCCACTGGTGCAGTGTGGGTCAGCTATATTGAGCTTTAGTTCATAGCAGAGCTCTCCTCTCTTTCAGAGCATCAGTGTATGTTTCCATCTGGCTTCACCCACTGTTTCTCTCTGTACTGAAAAGCACAGAAAATTCCAGACAGGAGATGTGAGCCTGGTTCTGCCACCTCTGCCTGCCCTGCAAGGTGGTTGGGCCAGCCTGCCTAGAGTTTCATTACACTGGGCTTAGCACATCAGGGTGGCAGAGGGGTTGTTAAGGGTTGCATCTCTTCTCCCTGATCTGCTCCTGAGTAGATGTTACTGACATGTTGTAGACTAACCCAAGCTGATCTGTCAGTGTTGCCCTATTTATTACCATAAGGTGGGTATTACCTCTGTGGGAGGAAACATCTGTGCACCACTTCAGACTAAGCTGATATCGGTGCAGTTACCTGCCCTGAGCCCCTTTCACTGAAAGAGATTTTCCCTAAGCACAGATGAAGCTGTAATTGAGTCCCCATGACCCTCTCTGCAGAAGCTGCCCTGGTTTTGGGTATGAGCCTCAAGCTGTCTCAAACTGCTGCCTAGACTCTTTAACCCAAACAAGACCCATCAGACAGGCACTGTGTTCAGCAACCTGGAGCACATTTGAAACTGAAATCTGGGAGTGAAAGGCTTTATCCCAGCAACATCCAGTCCTTCCCTGTTGTTCACACTCACACCAAGGATGAGATGGTGGTTATTCATCTGAGAAACAAGCCCTGTGCTTCTCTTCACTCTTCTGATTTCTTTTCCCCTTGTTTTCATAGTTTCCTTGCTTGGAATAATGGGCTAAAGTAGGTTTCTCAGTGTATCCTTTATCTGGTTATTAATGATGTGGAGCAATTCAGGACCCTTAGGACTTCTGTGTTGTTGCTTTAATAAACATATTTCAAGATGATGAGGCCACTGGCACACTTTCTATGCTTTTATGGTACAATGGTCTTAAAGTAGCATGGTGCATTTTATTTATTAGCCAGCCCATTAATCACACAGGTATCAGTTGGCTTCAGGGAAATTTTTAATTAGCGATATTTAAGGTTGAGAGAAAGTGCTTCTGTGACAGACAATGAGAGCAAGCAGAAACAGAAGGCAGGCTATCTTTGTGACTCTGTGATTAATACAGGATTTAAATAAAATATTCATGAAAGGAAATTGAAGTTATAGCCAAATCCAAATGTTGAACCTCCTTTAAAACTCAAATATAAATTCCTTGGAGATTCATTCTTTGTATTCATTAGTGGAGAGTGAATCTGATGAAGATGAGAGAAAAGGGAATTTGTTCCCTAATGTAATAATTTAGCAATATTTTAAAATGTTTTTACTAAATCTTCTTGAACCACAATTTAATGACATTTTAAAAATCTACACCCTTATTTGAAATGGCTCACAAGTCACTGAAACAAGTACAAAGGAGATATTAGGGCTGGAACTTGGGACATCCCTGGCAGAACACTCACGTGTGTGAGACAGAAAGGAAAGATTGTGTGGATGGCAACTACATCCTTCTGGCAGTGTTGGTTTAGTGGTTGCTAACACTTAAAGCCTGCATTGTCACATGAAAAATGAATGGTACTGGCTGTGCAAACATCTCCCTTGTTAGGTAATTAATCAGGTGTATTTTGTTTTGATATAGCACCTCTCTGGTGTGCTCACAGCCATCTCTTGAAATTGCCCTGTAAAATGGATTGTTAAAGAAGGGAAAAAAAAGCCAAACAAACCCTGTAGGAAATATTGCATGTGTCTCTGTCTGCACAACTGGCAAAATGGAACATCAAATTCTTCCACGTGCACAAAGCAAATTTTTCAGTCTTGGCTGCCCACATTTAACAATTTAAATATGTAGGGAAATTAAATTTTCTGAGTTGTTGAGCTCCTTTGGCTCCATTTCTCTGTTCTCCTCACCCTTCTTTTATGCAGCATCTGTTCTCCCTAAACACAGAGCACAGGAAAGTCCTTTGGCCTTCAGATGCTACAAACTTCATGTAGACATTCCAGAAAAATATCTTTGGTCTGGATCCCTGCTCTGGAAAGGAAAGCTGAAAGTTGGTGCCTTATTAATTGAGTTTGTTGGAAAGGAAGGAACATGAGTGGTGCAGTCAATAATGAGTCATGCTGCTCCTGGCTAGCGGCAGAAAAGGATCAGGAGTCTCCAAGGCTGCCATGAGCCTGTACCTGACAAGGGGAAGCAACAGCCAAAAAAGCACCATCAGGGTCCTGCCTACGGTGCCTCTGGGACCAAGAAGAAGAGTTGGCTCACATCCCTTTTCTGCTGGCTTGTAGGGGAACAGGAAAAGCTACTGGTGTTGCACTGGTGGTCTTGTTGGGAAAATGTGGTCCATACGCTTGCCAGCTTTCTCAGCTTTGAGAGAACCTGTTTAAGATTTCTGTATGAGAAAAAAAAAATCTGGGATTTTTCTATGTTCTCATCAGGAGACATCCAGGCAGGTGGAGGGAGCTCATAGAGGCTTATAAATCACTTAAACCCCTTCAAATATAGACCAAATAGTTTGCACGCACAGAGTCACACTAAGGCAAGTTAGGGCTCTGGGTAAGTCCACAGCTGGCTGCTTCTTGCTCAAGCCCAAATGTTTGTAATGCACTCTACTTTGCCTTGTGTGAAAGTGGGTCAAATTGTCTTCCCATAGCCACTGAGACCTTTTTTCCATTCTACTTTGTCTGCAGAGGTAAGGGCTTCCTTTAGTGATAAAAAATTTCAGCCTTTACCTTTCCTTTACCTTCTTAGGTGCACACACATAGAAACACAAAGTGCTTTTGTATTATTGCTGCTCACAACATCAACAGGTTGCAGAATTAAAAGCAGATGTTCACACCTCCCGGGAGTGTAATTTTAGATGCCTCCTGATCTTTGCAGGCATAATTTTTTCAATTACAGCTTCATTAATTTTCTTTGTGACTATAATGGCTACAAATAAATGATGGAGAGGTTTTCATTAGACAAAAAAAAAAAGCGCACTGAGATTCTGAATTTAATGCTTGACACCAAGAATCAGGTTTGATGTGCTCTGGCTTTAGTCCAATTGCATTTGAATAGGATGAGCATGGTGTGTACTGTTGTCCAAGACCACAGAACTTCTTTATGACCAAAAAAATAAAGGTAATACTGCATTTTCCCAAAACTTTGTGGACTATTTCTAATTGTCTTACTTTTCTTGGAAAAATAAGACTACCATGTGGATATCCTCTTTCAAATATCTTTACCTATTCCCTGGAATAAGCTGTTAAATTTGGTAAGAAGCCCATCTGAAATGTCATGTCTATCACTGTAGAGTTCTAATTAGCAGTAAGGTTTATTAGCTTAAGAATTAGCCTTAGAATTTGAGTAAGGGCAAAGCTATTCATAGGGCTCCATGCAACCTATGCCTTGAGTAGCTTTAAAAATTAGTTTTCCGGCCAAACTAGAAGAAAAATCCATCACTCTTCCATGTGCGACTTAAGCTTTACCCATTCTTGTTATTAAAACATTGTTACCAAGAATTTAACTTAGGGATTTTTCACCATTCACAAAATAGGCAGTTGGGAAGTAGAGACCATTGGAAGAGAAGTAAAAGCCAAGCCAGGATCTCAGTGACCAATGAGAGTGTCTGTAAGTCGCTGATAGCTCTTTTGTCCCCTTGAAGAACAGTCCCCTTTCTTTGCACCCTCTGAAGTACAGATTGTGTGAAATTCAGAATTCACTTTCTGCTCCATTGTAATATATGCTTCACATTGAAACATATTTCCCCTGCTCTAATTTTTCACAGGCCATTTGGCAATCCATCTTTCCAGGTTGTGTTGTGCAGGTGTATGATTGCATGTGAGATTCCTGCGCCCATTAATCACTGCTCTGTGACCTGCTTTACTCTCTTCTTACTAAGCTCCCTTCCTCAGTTCTAGTCTGCCAGTGCTCTGTAAACTGTTTACTTTTCTGGTGCAGCATTTGCTTAGCATTTTGGCAAGCTCCAACAAAATGTTCCCAATTGTTCCCAATTGACTTTTGGCCAGCAAAGGCAATAGACTTTTTTTTTTTCATGGAATTTGATGCCCGCGTATGTTTTCCCTTGTTCGCTGTTTCAGGCAGCTCTTTTAATGCTGTTATCACCTGGTCTCACCTTGCCTCTGTTGTGACTGTAGAATGGAAAATATACTGTCACACACGCCTCAACATGGTTTCCAGCTCCTGCTTCTTTGAGGTTTTTTTGTTTCCTACTATATATCTTTTGGTTCTCAGGAGGCTCATTTAACTCTTGTACTGTTTTCAGTCAGACAGAAGACAAGGTTGCTTTTGTGGAACAATGAGAAAAAAATGTACAGATCAGAGATTAAAAAAACAACAAAAAATTAGAATTTCCACTACATGTTTTTTTTTTTTTTAACAATGAAATAGGACCAATGCTTTAAATATTTTCTCTACAATAGACACACAGCCTTGTGCAAGGTTGTGCTACAAATACACTGAATAGAAATATCTAGATATTTAGAAATGCCTAAAGACCAGCCCATCTGTCTGTTTTATGTTTTTAGCTATATTTAGCTCACTGCTACACTTTTGTATTTGTGTATTGTATAATTTTGGCTCTTCTGCTTTGAATCTTAGCCAAAATAAGCCTGGGAAAAAAATATCAAAAAACTGGAAACCCAAGCCCCATTGTGCAAATATTTTAGAAAGTTAAACAAGGCTTATTCCTATTCAGGAGAAAAGGACTTCAAGAGTTTTATTATGGCTAGTGTGTTTATTATTGTTATTCTGTGCTGGTTGCTCATCTATCCTGCTGGAGCATAAAACACACTTTGCACTCTGTGTCTGGTGGATATCTCAACGCTTCATCTTCAGGCAGAAGAATATATTTGGGTCACTTGAGGACAGCGTGTGGGTGGTGCTTGACAGTTTTTATAAACAAATCAAAATACCTCTGTTCTCCCCAGTGCCTAGTTAGCTGTATGCTTTCCAAGTTCTCAGTGCTGAAAGTGTGGAAAGTTAGATTCTCTCCCAGCAAAGAAAGAGAGGTGTGTGTAAGTTTGATGTATTTCATCTGACTTCTGACTTCCTAATGGTCTAGCTCTTAAAATTCCCTCATCCCTACTCTACTACTGCGCAGGGAAGTGCAAAATAAACATGACTTCTATCTTGAGAAGACAGCAGATAATTTGTGAGACCACAGATGACAGAGATGTTTCCAGCCTGCCTCTGCCTACACCCCTTCTTGAAGCCTTGATATTTAAATTGCACCCATTTATGCTCCCTTGTGCAGTGATGGAGTAGGTGTCAGCAGGCCCACAGGAGATTGACTGGTGATACAAAAGTACAAGGCAGAGGAAGGGAATGTAATTTTCTCGACTTTCACACCAGTTGTGAATTTGGCACCTGACAAGTTTGTCAGATGTTCTTGCTAGCTTATCCCATTGAAAGCCACATAAGGCACCACTCTTGGAGAGAATTTCTGTCCAGCTGTGTCTGACTGGGAGTATTGCTGTCAGCCACCATGTCTTTTATGTTTTCTGTGCCTCATGGACCTACCTGACTAGCAGATGCCAGTATAATGGGCATTTACTTCTTTGCTTCCTATCTACTTAGGCAGGCTTCTTCTTATGTTCTAGTGAGAGGTACATTTCACTACTCTGATATTTTTTAGTGGTTGCAACTTCTTTACTCACTTAACTGCTTCAGCAGTAGTCTTGAAGATGAGTTCATTGCACATTTATAACATCACATGCCAGCAACTGCAGATATACAATAAAATTTTATAAGTGGTCTCAGTGCTACTAATGAAGAACTTGCCTTATTTGATTGCCTAAGTATTTTAAGTACTTAGTTGAATAACATCTTGTTGCCTATAAAATTGGATTTAATGATAGAAAATTAGGGCCAGAAGAGGTATTTGGGGAAGGTTTTTTGTGATTAATTTTTTTGGTGCTTTGTAAAGAATGATTTTAAAGGACAAGAAAACAAGAAGATTAATACTTAAATCCATTTTCTGTATGAAAGAGCCATCACCATTTAAAAAACTTGTTAGATGTGGCCTCGGGAGTAGTAGCAGGAGCTCCCATGGTAATTCTTTTCCCAGAGGCACCATGAGCTTTAGAGTCCAATTTATTCACTGATGTAAGAAATGATCCATGATCATGAGTCAGTCAAGTGAGAGAGCTGTTAAAGCACCACTTCAGAAACAGGGCAGCTACTCTCAAGCCTCCATTCCCTCCACAGAAAAATCTTCCTTTCTTAAGTAAAATGGGAATTTCTCCTTATTTTCAGGAGAAAATTTTGTTTCTTCCCTGCCTGCCCTTCCTGTTCTGAAAGCCTTTGTCCCACCAGTGCAGCCCAGTTCACCTTAGCAGGTCCGCCGGCCATCTGTGGGCTCCTGCAGCTTCAACTGCAAATGAGTGTGTCTGCAGCAATTAAACCAGACAGTTTGTAATCTCTCTGAAGACAAGGAGGAAACTTTTTCTTTCTATTCATGGCAGGAATAGTAAGCTGTTAGAAGAGATGCAAATATCTGATATCCCTCCTTCCTAGGATGGTTCTCATGGAGGCTATATAGTTGAAATAACTCAGGACAGTTCCCCTAAGATTTATTAATGTCAGAGAGAACTGCAAGTCTGGATTGCATTTGAGGAGAAGTCCTGGGATCTCCCAGTGTCTAGGCAGTTCTTGAGGTGTTCCTGAAAGAAAATTTGCCTTTCTCATCCTTCAGAGACTTTCCCTCTCAGGAAGCTGACTCTGTGTACTGCTGAAAGGACAATAATGTTATGAAAAGCTTTGAAAGCAGGGAAGGAAAAATGTCATTGAGTCCAGTGGAGAAAGTTCAGTATTTTCAGGTGTACACAGAGGTTGGAGATAGAACCATCCCCCCCCCCCAGCATCTTTTCATGCTGACTTCAGTGGCAATTTTTTTGTTCAAAGCCTTGAGGGTTTGAACCTTGTTTAACACCTCTCTGTTGGGAAATTCTGCTGCTCAACAGTCAATGCCTAGTCAACAAATTGTGCCTGTGATTTTGCAGTAGGATAACATTGTAGATAAGACACACCTTCTGGGCACTTTCAAGTTATAATATTGTGTTAGTCATTGCTTTTATGTATGTTTATATACAATATCTGCCTGAAGGTGCACATTGATTTCCAACCATTGAGAACACATTTAAAATTGGCTGAGTGCTTAACCTTTGTTCACTGAAAGTATATTTTAATATTTTTTTGCTATTAAGAATTATTAGCTCAAAAGAGTTTGATATGGCTATTATCCTCATCATTATTATTGACTTAAACTAAAATTCTTCTAGAGATTTTGTTCCTTTTGTAAAGTTGAGTTATACTTGTAATTTACCCTCTGATTTTAATAGGTGTATTCTCTTCACATGTATTGATTTAAGTGGATTCAACTGTATTTCAGGTAAAGATTTTCTGACAACTAAAACCAAAAATCTAATGTGGCGTTACTTTCCTTGTAACCAGTAATTTTGTGATTTTTTGTATTATAAAAGAAAAAACGAAACAAAAAGGAGGTTACAGACTGAGATTCGTGTTGCAAGATTAAAAGCTTAAATCCAGGAGACCAATTCTGACAGTCTTCTTTCCAGTAGCACCTAACCTATGAAATCAATCAGCCTAAAATCAATCAGTGTTTGCAGTTTTTGGTCTTAGTTCCCCAGCTGCCAAAACCTCAGTTCACTGGCAGCATCATGGGATGCTGAACAGTGGAGTTTCCTATTCCTTCCTGAACTCAGCTGTCAATTCAGAGTTGTGAAGACTGAAACTCAGACTCCTTCCCAGTCCCTGGAGATGAGGAACCCCTCAGGGGCTCCTCGGGCAGCTGTCACCCACCTGCAGCCACAGTGTGAAGCCCAGCAGCTGTTGTGCCCCTTTGAGAAGAAGGAATGGAAGAGCAGGGATGCTGTTGTCCTCTGCCCTTTGCCTATTTTCCTCACGGGAAATCCATCCAGGTTGTGGCAGATGGTGTGGCCATCATCACCTTGCCAGGGCTCAGACTGGTGGTATTGACTTGTCACAGGAGCACTGGAATAATACCATTTTGTGTCCCTCCTGTTAGAGCTCTGCAAAAAAGGATGGAGCTACAGAAGGGGAACCTGGTGGTGAAGGAGCCCTGAGTCTTGATCCCTCATTTTCCCAAGCTTATTAATTTGATAAATGGCATTGGAATTTTAGCCCAGGTCATATTCCAGTGCCCAGTTGTAAGACTGTCTGAGATATAGGCTCCATTTTTAAATCCTTCCTCTGCTCAGTTTGAACAATCTGAAGTTTTCTGCACCTGTCCTAACCACCAGGATAAACAGACATTTCTTGTTCAGCTTTGGAAGAGAAAGATTCATGCATTTTACATAAAACTGAGCAGATTCAGTGACTGTGGTAGTGAGAAAATAATCTCAGTAAATGTGTAAACATGAAAGGCAGCTTCAAATTTGTATCACTTCACCCAAAAGGACTGATGCCTAGGAATGGTGAAAGTCATGTTTCATGATGTTACCACAGAATCACAGAAGAGAGATCCTAAAGTTCATCCAGGCTGGGAGAGATCTTAAAGATCATCCAGTTCCAGCCCCCTGCCATGGGCAGAGACACCTTCCACTATCCCAGGTTGCTCAGTGCCCCATCCAACCTGGCCCTGAGCACTTCCAGGGATGGGGCAGCCACAGCCTCTGTGGGCAGCCTGTTATGGGGCAGCACTGGCTGCTGGGAGTCATGCCTTAGCTCTTGGCAGGGAGCAAGTTTGTCTATAAATCCAGGCCTTAGTCTCCAAGGTTTTCTGGTTCTTATTCATTCAGAAATTACCTACCATTTATTGACAACTGCCTCTCTGAAGACCGAGGCCAGAGCCTATTTTACTTGGAATAATCCTATGGACTTTAATTGGTTTAAAGCAAGGAATTTTGCTGCTTTAGAAAAATACTTTTGTTCAGATAATTCTTGAGATTTATTTAGTAGACAAAAAGGCTTTTCAGACTACCTACTGCCTTCAGTGTTGCTGAGATTGTCTTCACCTGAAAATCTCTGACATGCAGGTGGAGCAGACTTTTTCTGTTCTCATTTCACTAGACCAAGCTTTCTTTGCAGTCAGGCATGAAGTCACTGGTAGTATTAAGAAAACATGTCTTATGTGATTCCTGATCCTGAGATTTGTCTTTCCTTTTCCTCCTCATACTTGTATTCTCTAGGCCTTTATAACTCTCAAATGCAGATTGTATCAATTTTATTGTGCCACCAGGTGAAAGAAATCTAGAGTGTAAAAAAGAATTTCAAGGTTTCACAACTATGATAGAACAAGGCAATCAATTATGTCCTTCTTCAAAACAGCTCTGCCATGTTCAGATATGGATTGTTGATGTATATCAGGAACTGTGTGGCACCAAGAAGGAATGCTGTGGTTCATGCCCCACGCCTGTACCCAGGATTGATTCAAATGGCTATTATCATGTTTCAGAATGTGGTGGCAGTAAACACAAGGAAGATGTGCTGTGTCTAAGAGCCTCCCTTGTCAAAATACACAACAACTTTGATTGAGATGTACTGACTCATGGCCATACAAGAAACATGTGAGATTTGTCAACCAGGATTACAGCGGTAAAATTATTTACACTCCCAAAATGTTCAGAGTGGTAGAGTGTTTATGTGAAGTATCATGTTAATGGAACTACTAGAAAATCAATACCAAGATTTGGAGCAGATGCTATTTAATTTTTTTTAATGGTTATACATCATAGTACATTTTTTTTCATCCTGTGTGCTCACAGAAGTCCATTTTGTGTCAAGTTCATTGCAATAATTACAATGATGCTGGTGACTACAGACAGCACCATGCATTCACTTCTATTCTTTGTGGGAACATACCCTCATCTCTGATAATTCTCTACATCTTCAGTATATTTTAATATACCAGACCAAATTTTGTTAATCCCCTTTTTACCAAAATCAGAATTGGAAAGAAGTTAAGGTAGTGATTGAAGTAGGCTAAATTTCTTGTCCTACCTCAGAAACCTTAAGTTTTTTACCATTTTCCAAAAGAGATAAATAATTATTTTTGTTGTGGTATATATATTTTCATTGAAGCTTTCATATCTCAAATGCTAAGCACTCAAATGCTTACACTCTTTTGTCTTTGGCAGGCCAAACCTGTGTGGGGTTGGGAGCTTTAAGATATTTATAAATAATAAACAGGCACCATAGGATTCAGTCCATGGTTAAAATACTATGTCAACCACTTGTAGGAAACATTCCAGTATCATATCTTTTCGTGTCCGTGGTAGGAGAATTTGTCCACTAACCTCTATACTCGCTGAGCTGGAGTCCTTTTATTTGGCTGGCAAATCTGATTGATTATTAAGTTCCTACACAAAAGCAATAGTCCTTTATAAATCAGCCTGAATAATAATAACAATTACAGTAATGATTGATACATGAGCATTTATTTGTGTTCCTCTCAGTCACAGTAATGGCATTTTGATGCATAAATTTCTTCTCATTGTAACACGATTACATGGCTCAGAATGCAAAAATGCTTTTTCATTTAATCTAAAGAAGAAATGTCTTCCTTACATAGAGCTATGTAATGATATTGATCGTGTTATACTAGAGATCTTATGGAAATGCTCAGCATTGATCTGATAAAAGAATGCTATGGGGATTATAGATAAATACTATTATGCATACAAACATTCCCTTGGGAACTGCTGTGATACTGCCTACAAAACCAAGATCATGTGCTCATGAAGAAGCTGCATAAGGTAAACAGTGTGGGTTTCTATTCTTCACACAGAGAAAACACAGATAGCATATAATCAGGGAGAAAAGTTGGGAAAATTTTGCATGTTAATTTAAATGGCAGAAACTAGCAAATCAGCAATTTCACTACAGTCTGTGCTTAATGCCTTTGTCACAGATGACATATTTTTGTTTTGTGTCTGTAGGGCAATATGCTGCCTTTGTTTCTACAGTAAAAGTGAAACACGGATAAGGTGTAAACCATAGTAGTGAAGGTGCTGATCCAGCAAACAGTTAATTCCCATGCCTGTCTACTGAATTCGAAGATAGTAATCATGGAAGTATGCATGCAAACATGTTTGTGTTGGTAAGTTCTTGATTCAAGTGACTGCTGCTTAAGTTTTCACTGGAAGCCAGGAAAAACAAACACAGATTGCCTGTTATTTAGTCCAGTGCTTCAGAGGTGAACTCTCTTATCCCTGGCTGGATTTATCAATCTACTGTTTTATATCTAGGGCATTCATACCAGAACCTTTTTCCTTCAGTTTCTAACAGTCCTGCATTTTGATGCTGTTTTCAAGCAGCTAAAAAATAAACAGAAGCATCGCATTTAAATGAAATCTGTATTTGTATTGAAGCACTCCTCAAGTCCACTAATATATACTTATACAATGAGATTATCATGAGACTCTTAAGAAACAACTAGTGATGAGATATTAGATTGAGCAGATGAGCTCTGAATTCCACATAAGTTTCAAGCTGCAACAAGCTTATGTTTGACCACAGGTGTATACAGACTCTTTCCAGATGATGTACGTGGCTTTTGGAAGGAAAATATGAGGCTGCAACTGAGTGTTAACTTTCTATTCCACTGTTCACCCATTGGGACACAGTGCACAGTCTCTACTTGCCAAAATAACTCCCAACATATCTGTATTCTAACTCAGAAAGCTGCTCATGCATGCCCACACACACTTATTCAAGAAGTCTTAAACCTCACTCTAAGGGCAATCTTCAAAGCAATTGCTCTTGAAATCCTGACTTTTCCCAAAGCTAGGTTAAAGATATTAGAAATTTAATCACCTTTTTTAATTTCCATTTTCAATTAGTGACACATTTTATGGTGAAAGGAACACAGAACAGAAAAGAAGAAAGAGGGTTTTTTTGACCACGTTCACAGGGGTCTCAGGCTGAGGGAAGAGACGAGGATTTGACTCCATGTTTCAGTAGGCTTGATTTATTATTTTATGATATATATTATATTAAAACTATACTAAAAGAATAGAAGAAAGGATTTCATCAGAAGGCTAGCTAAGAATAGAATAGGAAAGAATGGTAACAAAAGTTTCTGTCTCAGACAGAGAGTCTGAGCCAGCTGACTGTGATTGGCCATTAATTAAAAACAACCAACATGAGCTAATCACAGATCCACCTGTTGCATTCCACAGCAGCAGATAATCATTGTTTACATTTTGTTCCTGAGGCGTCTCAGCTTCTCAGGAGGAAAAATCCTAGGGAAAGGATTTTTCATAAAAGATGTCTACGACAGGTTTTTTCACTGTATTGTTTTTCCTGAAGGATGTGTCTCTACTAGAAAAAACTTCAACTAAACTTTAAAACAGCCTTTTTTTATATCTCCTATAAGTGAAAACATCCCTTACCCTGGTCCGAACATTTTTGTATTCAACAAATGGCCCTGTTGTGGGCAGGGATACGTGGTCCACAGTGAGCAGAGTTAAGTTAATTTTGCCTGTGCTCTGCGTAGAGCAACCAAAAGCTGGATACACACAATTGTATCAGTGCTGGACCTGAGCTGATTTGTTCTTCTGAAAAGTGGATTAGGTAAGGCCCAGAGCTGGGATAACCAGGTTTGAATGGCTTCTGGTTGGCTCAGAGTGTAGGAACGCTTTTTGTGTGTCTCTTGGGTAATACACTATACAGATGTATCCACATATGACATGTTGCATCATTTTTAATCATCAAGTACCATGAATCTATAAAAGTACTTCTAGGGAAGAAATGAAAATCAAATATTTCCTTCTGGAGAGTATTTTCAAGCTCTCTTCCACTGTGACCTGCTTGCACACTGTGTTTCTCACTTGTAGTTGGAGGTTGACTCAGTAGGTTGAGAATAAGGGAAAACAGACAATAGAAACTGCTTAGAAAATCTTCCTGCTTTGAAGTTTCTATTCTAAGGTAAGCTGAAGTATTACCTTTGCCTCCCTGGATTAAAGCATTTCATTAAATATCTTTACTCATGTGCCTGTGTACGATGCACACATATGACACATCTGTACCCTCAGTGAGCTGGCCCTGATCACAGAAGTGCAAATCTGGGCAGTCTGAGCATCTCTGCAGTCTCTTGCTTACAAGACAGTCCTTTGTGCCTCTCCAGACTGCTCATTGCAGGAGGTATGAAAGAAGAATCCTGTCTGCACAAGATTTATGACTGGGAGAAATCACACTCTGTCTCTTCCTGTCCACCCAAGTCTTTTGGGAAGCACCCACACAGAGTAAGTGGAGCTCTTTTCCAGTCATTTATTTAGATTGGAAGGCCTCATGATTTTCTTGGAAAGCAATCACTTATGAAGTCCCCCTGCAGAATGTTGTTGAGACCTGTGCTGTGGAAATTATTGATATAATCATATACAACCAATTTGTAAGGGCCTAGTGGGGGAAGGCATAAAGAGCCTTAGTCTGACATTTAGAATTAATGCCAGGAAAGATACTTCTCCTCCAGAGATATATGAGAAGCCAATGTTACACACTTGCAGACATAGTAAATGTACAGGACCTGAACAGCTAAAAGAATGGTCTAATCAAAAGCTCATTGAATGCTGTGAGAAACTTCCTACCAGTTTCAGAGTTGAAATATTGAATTTATTTCTCGTCTAAAACAATGGAAGGAATTAATGACTAGAGAAGGGTTTGTAGTCTCTGCACAGAAATGTAATGGAGCCTGCCTCCCCATGTCTTTTGATACTCCATTCATGGATTTTTATTTGGGAGATCAATCTTCAGAGTGTCTATGCAACTTACTTCTTCAAGGGAATTAAAAAACATGCATTTTTAATAAATGTGCCACTGTATGATGTTGGACTAATGACCACCAACTTCCATCCCAACCTGATTTCCCTTTGCTGTTTCTTATTGAACACGCACTGATAAACCCAGGAAGGCCCAGAGAATTCCTGAAGCTCAGCATGGTTTGGTCTCTGCCCATCTGCTTTATGTGGTCCATCCTGTGGTGGTTGGTAGCAGAATAAGAGCTGCAGGCTACTGTTAAATAAAGCAAGTCAAGTCCTGTTCTCTGGCCCTAAGGGCAAGCAGAACAGCATCCACATGGCTCAACCCCTCTTCCCACCATCCCCAGGTAATGTAACAATTATTAATCTGCATGAACCACACTGTACAGTATTTAACTCCATGATGTGAATGTGCCTGGGCTACTAATGTAGCCAGAGCTGCAGATAGGTGGAGGAACACCAGGACTGCCATTTCCACTGAAAGTGGATTTGCAATGTGATCTTAGTCCATGAACATGCCCACCACAGGGAACTGACAGCACGTTGACAGTGTGTTTGTTTAGAATTATCTTAATTGATGCTGAAGCTATACATCGCTTCCTGTTTATACAACCTCCAATAATGTTGAAAGATCAAATACAAAAAACTAGCCTGGCAATTTTCAAAAGCTGTCAGAGAATATAACAGAAATGACTTAGATGAATGTGCATTCAACTTCCATGAAAAATAAATGTATATGTAACACATCACTCCACCATCTATGGAAAGCTCTCCATGGATGCTTTTAGTTCTATGGGAATGTGACTTCCTCTTAAATGGTCATGAAGCCTGGGAACATCAAACAATTATCAAAATATAAATCAAAATATAAATCAAAGTATTTGAGTTTCTTTCTTTCTCTCTTGGATCTTTTATTTGGACTTTGAGTTTGGGATGCCTTCTCTTGATGTCTGTGGTAGGGGTCTGAAAATTAATTGACCCATTTCAGGGACATAAATGGTGCTTAAGATATGTATGTCCTATAATGTCTTATACAGTTAGTTAATAGTGAATTTAATAAGATTGCTATAAATTAACAGGGGTTTTCCCCACGATTATATTATAACTATTATGTGTTATTTTGTGTTTTGGTAGTTCTTGGTGACTTAGTGCCTGAGTATTGGATTGTGTGCATTGTGTGGTTTTTAATCTTGAGAACTGGCCTTATTTTTCCAGAGTGGATGAGTTCAGCCCATGGACTCAGCAAAAAACTTTTGGATACCTTTATAGGTGTTGTAGCTTGGGAATGGTGTTCTCCAATTTAGTGTTCCTCCTGAAACCACTCCAAACCATGCACTGCTTGCTCACTCCCTCCTCCCCCTCTCCTGGGGTGGGGTGGAAAACAGAATTGGAGGCACAAAAGTTCAAGATCACAGGTTGTGATAAAAACAATTTACTGGAAACACCAATGAGATAAGAAAACAAATAGTTTTGTGTTAACAACAATATTAATCTGACAACAACAACATTGATAACAAATGTATGCAAGAGAGGTAAGGGATTGATATGCTCACTACTCTGCCAAAAGAAGCCCAATAGTACCTGTCTAGCAGCACATCTGGAAGGGACCCTTCCCCATCTCCTGCAAAATGAGGATTGGTGGTGTGGAATGGCCTCCAGGTCCTGGCCATGCCCTTCCTGGCTACTGCAAACATCAACACTGTCCTGAAACAGGACAACACTTAAACACGAGGTGTGTGAGTGCATGCTGGGAAGGGCAAGAAACTGCCTGTGGAGATGTAACTGCTGCCTCTGCATCAGCTCTACAAACTTTCAAGTCCAGAAAATTGGTGGTGTTGTTTCAATTGCAAAAAACTGCTACAACTTGTAACTACTTTAACGATCAAGCTTGGGAGAAAAGAGAAGGGTTTGGCCTTTCAATCAGACATCAATGTACCTGCTCAGTATGGGTGAGGTGGGGACTCCAATCTGCCAGTGCTTTCCCCCTACCTCACTGCAAAGTCACGGATCTTCTCTAGCCCATGAACAGTTGGTGTCCATTCATCTTCTAGCCATCAAATTATCTGTGACACATAATAGCTTTGTTTGTCAACAGTGATAGCTTTCCAGCAAAACATAATTTCATTTTCAGGTTTGGTGTTGGAATATGAGTGATTATAATCAATATATTATATCATGTTGACTGGCTGTAGACTCTTTCCACAAGGCTAAATGTTACTCTGCAGGTACTGAACCAAGATTCATATACCTCTTTTTCAGTGGTTCAGTCTTTTCCAGATAACTTTACTTTTGTCCTTTCATAGTCCTGTGCTTTATGTTCTCTTCCTGGAAAACGATGATTATAAGGTTCTATCACATTCTGAGATTTAAATATGAAAAGAAGGACAGTTTAGCAGTGACTTCTGCAGAAGAATTTAGATCTACTAGGAGTGATGGGTACTTTTCCTACAGACGAATGAAACATGTTAAAGCCGTGTTCTGGGATTACTTACCTCTTCACATTGCAATTCATCATTTTGCCTTTCATTTGGATTCACTCTAAATGGTCACAGTGCAGGATAAAGAAAAAGCTTTGCCATCTGTGAGCATGATAAAAATTATCCTAAAAATGTTCAAGCACATTAAAGAGAAAAACATTTTGATCTACAGACTCAAATACCTTTTGATTTTCAGGGATTTTCACTTGATTTTTTTTGCCTAAATCAAGTGAATGCAAAGAGAGTCACAAGAGGTGATGATCTTCATACCCAGGCCAAGGTTCTGCAAAAACAAAAGTCAGCATGGCATCAATTTTATTGTTGGAGACACTCTGCAGCTTTCTGTTTGCATATTATAGATCTCTGACTTTTAGAAGATATTATTATATTTAGATAACCTATGAATCATCAAATCAAACATTGTGTAGTCTTGGGGGAGATGTTAAAAGCTTTCAAGCGATTTTGTGCTCACACATTGTAAAATAGATTTGTACATGTGTATTTGTGATGATGTAGGTTATTTTCAGCTGCCTAACATTTCCCCAATCTTATGTCTTGGGAGGGACTGAAATTTTATTTTCATTTCTGTGTCCCCAGCTGACTGCAAACCGTAATGCTGCCATATATGTCTCAGATCTACCACTGCCAGACACTTCCATGCATGTTGATGTTTCTGGCTTAGAAAAAGGAAATGGGGAGTACCTTCAAGATGTACTGGAGTCAGAGTTTCATTCCGGAGGGGAGAAAACCTGAAATATTTATAACATTCACACTGCAGGTAGCTAACAAGGACTGGTGGGAATTGCTTGATATCATCTTCCTCAGCATCTGAGGCTGAGTTATAATAATATACCCCCTTTTCCTCTAATTTACCCTTAAAATAAACAAACAAAAAACAAAACAAATCCAACAAAAAAAGGAAGCACTTTTCATGTAATCTGTGTAAGTTACAGCATACCTTCTTAAAAGCCAGTGAAGAAAAGTAGCAGATGGGCCAAACATCACCTGTTGTCATCCCTTTGCAGTGCTGCATACTAATACACCTTTGCAAAATTACAGATTTGACAAACAGCTGGGAGCTGACAAATTGCTCAGGTTTCCCTCTCTCCTTTCTCCCCTCCTCATACATTCAGTGCTGCTACTTTTGATGGATGCCCAGGTTTCTAATTTTGTCCCTTCATTTCTTGTCCTTACAGGATTTCCTCTGTGTATCTTCACATTCTTGTGTTACTCCAACAATTGCCATGCTCCACCTTTAACTCCTGCCCCTGATCCCTTTTCCTAGTGCTTCCCATTGATTCTACTTCTCATTTGCCTCTTTTCAGACTTGGCCAAGCACTTTTAGGTCAGCTGCTTTTTCCGCATCCCAAAGCCTGAGCATGGGAGGCTGACTTCAGCCAGCCTGACTGAAACCCTCAGTGAGCTCCAGGCACACAGAGTTGCAGCCCCTTTCAAAATGAGCAGCAGGTTTTGGGTTGATGACAGCCATTGGTTCTGCACTGTCTTGGGGTGATTGACACCAATTTACACCATCTGAAGATCTGTGGTTACATCCTGCGTTATTCATTGGAAAAAAAAATACAGTAAAACCCTCAATATTCCAATAACTTAGAATACAGATTGACTCACTGAAGTCTCACCTTTGGAAACTTAGAATACAGATTGACTCACTGAAGTCTCACCTTTGGAAATTAATGTGTTTTACTGCTGTCTTTTACTTTCTGTGTGTGCCCTCTTGTAATCTAGACTTTGTTATTTGACTTTGTTATCTGGTCTAGATTTCTTTAATTTTTTCCTTCTCATCTGAGTTATTTTAGCTAATATTGCTGTTGGTTGATTTCAGACCATTTTTAGAAGTGACACTGAGGAGGAAGGACCTTGAATACAGTTTTCAGACACCTCTGCAGTACCATGGCTTACTAAGATCACCAGGAATGTACACTTTCAGTAAGAAGAAAAAAGAGGAACAGAAGTTCAGAGAATGAGTAAACAATTTGACTTTAAATGAGAGAGGGAGAGGGAGAAAGGCTGCACATTGCCATTTCTTGTAGGATGCTGGTGCTACCCAGGAGGAAGGAGGGTAGCAGAGGGTGGAGAGAGTAAATGGCACCTCCATCTTTCTTTTCTGAAATATGTGTATGAATGAAACAATCATCTGGGTTGGTGAAGAGCACAAGACTAGGTCACCTGGTTCTCATCCTCATATCCAACAAGAACACCGTTTCACTTAATTGGGTGAAAATTGGCAACGCATCAGGGTGGAACACTCTGGGCTTCCCCCACACTGACTGTTTCCTCGCTGAAGGTATTTCTGCCTGTTTACAAATCACCACTCTATCTCTTAGTGTTAAATTCCTCTTGGGAAAGGGATGGGTCCAGGGTGGCTGGATTTCAAGTACTCATTCTGGGTTATGTTTTCAGCCTTCCTGGACAACCACAGCCTGTTGTTCTCAATGATACCAATTACAAATGAGGTAATGAGTGCTTTCATACAAAACAGCTGTTTTCAACTCCCTATCTGCCGAGCAAATAAGCCTTCACTTTTACATTCTAAATTTTCACTTCTGATGTTAAACTATGTTTAGACCAGCTGTATCCCTTTACACTAATAAAAATAATGTTTCAATGGTTTGAAATTTCACAGGGCAAAAATGTACAAAAGAACAGTTGAAGTTGTCATTTTGTGAGTATTAGTTCCACAAGCAGGACTTTCCCAAACTCCTAAAGCTCTTTCAGGCCTCTGTGAGACTGTTATGAGCTTAGCCTATCTCTGCTTTCCCATCCAAAAAAAAGTTGTAAAGCTACACCTACACATGGATCCTGGCACAGGCATCTCTGAGATACTGTTACTTTTAGGGAGAAGGGTCATCAATTAGTCAAGTCTTGAAAGGAAAAGTTTTAAAAATAAAAAAATAATGATAAAAAAAATTTACTAAAAAATGTTTCTTTGAAATAAAAAAACCAAACATTTCATTCTGAAAATTTGAGAGAAGCCTTCAACAATTTTCACTGTTTTTACATTTTCTTTTTTGGCTGAAAAGAATTCAACTTAAATTTGTAATTTTTTTCTCAGCAGCTGCATTTCTATTTCTTGGCTGGAATGAGGCTCTTAACAGCAAGATATTAAAATGTGCTTCTGGAAGGAACACAACTGTCATAAGCATGTTTGCATCTGGCTTTCAAAGAAGATTTCTGCTTTGGAGATGGAAGTTGTCAGGGTGCAGTGGGGGCTGTGGTACCGGCAGGGCTCTGGCAGCACAGGCATCCCTCTCTCACAGCCAGGGGCCAGCCCAGTGCCCTGGCCATGAGCAGGGCAGGCAGGGGGCAGCCCCAGGCCCTGGGCATGTCCAAGGGGCTGGGACAGGCTGAGCCACACCAGAGCATCCGCCTGGTGCTGGGGCCACAATCAGCCCATCGAGGGGAACCAGGCTCAGACACACCCCAGGGTGGCCGAGCAGGTCCATGGGGAGAGAATTAACAGGAGATCAAATACCAGTGTTTCTACTGTGAAAAAAAGGTCACTAATGCTCCATCTCATGAAACAGGAATGTTGCTCTAGTCCTGGCCTAATGAATCATTGACACATTTAAATGTTCTTGAAAGGCTCCGATTTAGTTGTTGACATAAATGGGATTATAGCACTATGCAGCAAGCTTTAATTTCAGTGTTGCTTATAGGCAGAAGAGAATCCAGGAGATTTAAACAAAGGCTGACCACAATTAGAGGTAGTGTTCAACAGAAGAATGTACAAGCACACCTGTGATTCAGAGTTAAAACTCAGGCAAATAAAATACTACATGACTCTGCTTCCAATTAGTATGGAAAAGATGTGTTCTCGGCAATTCTCCTTTATGCTCATGTGAGAAAGAAGAGTTAATTTAACTACAGTTAATTTCATGCCCTCTATAATGTACCCAATTATATCATCCTAATTATTTCAAGCCCTCATATGCTTTGGTTGAGTGCCTTTTTTGGAAGAGGATATTAAATAACGATTATCCTCCTCATTAATACAATGCACGATAAAGAGAAAACAAACAAGACATGGATGAAAGGCATAAATATAATTTATATTTTTTATTCACTTTCCCCCTGATCTTTCCACAACAGCAGTAATATTAGTCATGGAGATATTATGAGGAGGCTTGGAAATTTTTTGTCTTGCCTTGTCATTTCATTTTTGTCTGGTTAATGTGTAAGGGTGGGGGTATTTTAGTAGCTTTAAGAGCTTTTCTGAGAGCTCAGCTATTATTAACCTATAGCACTAGGCTACAGCTGCAGAAGTTGAGACTTCAATTAGTTCTAATTCATGCTTGTTTTTTTAATTTGGACAATGAAGCATAAAAAGGTGTAAGTCATAGTAAAGAATAAGGTAGGAGGGTAATGTGCATTTCTTCTGTATTAAGACTAAAATAAGGCAAATTTAATGCTGTCTCGTACTTAAGAAGGTAGACAGTACTTGGAGACAGTGTATGAGGCAGTTTTCTCACATTTTTGACCCAGTTAAGATGTCAGCCTTCAACTATTGTGATTAAGCCTACACTCCATCATCTTCCCCATTCTGTGAGAGGTGGGAGTGAGGGTGACAACCCCTGTGATCAGAAGAGACACTTTAGTCTGGACTCTGATGCACCAGTGGTAAAACAGTCCCCAGTGAGATCAGATAAAGGATAAATATAAAGGATAACAATCATAGAAACTATGAATCAAAAGAAAAGGGTTGTGTTGGAAGAGATCTTTGCAGATCATCTGGTTCTATTCTCTCGCCATGGGCAGTGACACCTTCTGCTGTAGTAGGCTGCCCAAAGCTCCATCCAGCCTCCCTGGGACAGGGCATCCACGGCTTCTTTGGGCAACTTTTTCCAGTCTCTGATCACCCTCACTGTAAAATATTTATTCCTTATATAAAATCTAAATCTACTCTCTCAGTTTAAAACTGTTGCCTCTTGTCCTGTCACTACAGGCCCCACTAAAAATCTGCCCCTGTCTTTCTAATAAGTTGCCTTTAGGTACTAGAAGGTGCTCTGAGGTTTCTCCAGAACCTTCACTTCTCCAGACTGAGCCCAAACCTTCTCAGCTTGTCTGCATAGGAGAGGTGCTCCAGCTCTTTGATCACCTCCATGGTCCTCCTCTGTGCTTGCTCCAGCAGGTCCATGTCCTCCTTGTGCTGGGGGCCCCAGCTCTGGATGTGACACTGCAGGTGGAGTCTCCCACAGCAGAGCAGAGGGCAGAGTCACCTCCGTCCCCACACTGCTGAAGAGGCAGCCCTGGATAGGGTTGTCTTTCTGGGCTGCAGGTGCACGTTGCTGGCTCATGTCCAATTTTTCATCCACCAATATCCCTGAGTTCTTCTCTTCAGGACTGAATTTATATAATGTAAAGGTCTAGCTTGGATAAAGTACAGTTTCAGCTCATATAATTTTTATTTATGCAAACTTTGGGAAGTGCAGTAGTGTATATGCTGTACATGAAGCAATCACTGAGATGATTTCTTCATTTGGTTGTATCAAGATAAGAAGAAATGTAAAAAAAATATCCACTACCTATGTTTAATTCTCAAATCTCAAGCAACTGGATAACAGTGTTCTGTTTGGAATAGAAATGTGTAGCTGGCCTTCAGTAGCCTCCTCCTTCCCACCTGTTCTCTATATTCTTTAAGTGGGAAGATGAATAATGATTCAGCTGTTTCATGCTCTTTCAGATTCTTACTCATCAGGGAGTGCAACTGCAAGTCTCATCTAGCATGGGGTTATAAAAATGTGCAGACAGAAATACCCTGAGTCTGTATAAGCTGAGGTTGCTTCTGTCATTTGGCTCATGTAAAGATTCTTCAAATCCTCTTACAGTAAAGGGCTGTAGGGCCGATCAAACTGTGCCTGCCTGTTTTATAACCAGCAGCAAAGAAGCGTTGCTGAGTCACCTTCAGTGTGAGCTCACTCTTTTTTTAATTCCTGAGAGCAGGTGTCACATGCCTTTTCTGATGCAACTGTTGGTAACTGCTGTGCTGTCACCCATTGTGTCACTTGGCATCACGGGCAGAGTCAGCTGATGATGTGAAGGAGAGAGGGTCATCATCTGATACCAAAGTGCAAACAAATTCAGATAAACATTACCTCATTGAGGACTAAGGGGGGATGGGTACAGCCCAAATAAAAAGTAGAGAGGATACAGAAAACAAAGGGAAATGCCTACTGCAGGAACATTCTTTTACCCTGGGCAGAGTTTTCAGCAGGTTTTGCGTCAGCCAAGCACGTTCTGTACAGCTAAGCAAAGGCAGAGACAAAAATAGAGTACCCTACCAGGCGTATATTTGTACAAGCCCTTCTTGGATGAAATTCACCTGAAAAGCATCCTGGAGCTAGGCTCAGACCCAAATTAGGCTATGATTCCATGTGCAGATATTCAGCATGATACACAGGCTCCAGCCACTTTTCAGCAGATCAATGCATTTCTCCTATGCTGGCTCAAAATTCTGGCAATCAATACAGTCCGGATAAGCCTGGTGGATCAGGAGCCATATAAATGCATCTATCCCAGCCTTTTCAGGTCTATGTTCATTCAGACCATTTGGAAAATATGTAGATTCCCCCCTCTTTTATTTTGTCTGTCCTTTGTTAAATGTAGTCTAGGTACTCATGGAGAGCATGTTCTTTTCTAGTTCACTGGCTTCAGTGGGAGAATTGAATAGTAAATGACTGACAAAGCACCAAAACATTCGGGCCAAAGTGAGCACGATGTGATTTTATGAGTTTCTCCTTCAGCAAAGTTATTCAATCAGGGAATTTTATATTAGGTCAGTGTTTGGTGAGAATGCTCCCTTTTACCTAAAGGCATTTGCTGAAGAAGAGTTAAAATAAAAAGGTTTTGTCTCATAAAAAGATGAATCCATGTGTATGTGTAGAGACCAGTGGTTGAAGCTCTGGAGCTCTGTGGGACCCAGCTCAATTTGCTTTGCCAACAGAGACAACTTTCAGTAGCTTGGTAAAGTCCAGTGGCCACCTTGTCTGTCCAGTGTTGTGCCATAAGGTGAGCACTGCAGCTCTCTAAGGACAGCTTACAGGATATTATGTGCTTAGGGTGGGGGTCAAAGCAGGCCGTAGGCTAAGCAGGGAACTACAGTGGGGTGTTGAGAGAGAACCAGGAGAGAGGGAGCTGCAGGGCTGGGTGGGCAGGGGCAAGATGTATGTCTCTAGGGCCCTCACTCCCAATCCAAATCTGGGACACTACCCCAAGGGTAAATGCTTGCATTCATTTTTTTGAGATCCTAACAAGTCCTGGGAGTTTCCTCTGAAATGGTGGCCAATTCCTTATTGTTACTACACCACCTTCTTTCCTCAGCCACACTTTGCAAAGTAGTCAGTGGCTGAAGCACTCATCCAAGATGTCAGTGGTCAATGGTCCAGGCTCAAAGTCCCTCCTCTGACTGGGGAAATGCTGTTAATTATCCCAAATTATCAAGCTGGGTTTAGGCTATGCTCCAGAGCTCCTACTGAAGCTGGGCAGATGTAGCACAGGACTCAAGAGTTTCTGGGACAAAAGAGAACACCAGCAAGACTGACTACAGTCTCCTTGGAAGGGGGAGATTCGGTTATTTGTCACTGTCAGTTTAATAGATTTTCCTTGACACAGCCACTGGATATAGCACACATACTCTGCTGATGGGGCCAGATAGCAGCTTAGGTAGAGTCTGACTTCTTTGGCTGTCCTTGGAGAAAAAACAAAACAGACAGTGAACACTTGCTAGACTCCACACGTATTCACGTGATTATTTGCATTACATTTTAATCTTAATTTTCTTTTGTGAAAAGCAGCTTGCTGAGTCTGAAGAGGAGAAAACTCTTCAACCTCTTCTACAGGCTGTCTCAAACCAATAGTTCTTCACACAAATATTTTTTGCACATGTCTAATTTGCAAAGTACTTCATAACGATTTTTTTCTTAGATAAAGAGATTTTGAAGACCAAAAAAGGTTGTGGGATTCCTGTGCCTAACCTAGACAAATAGATCCTCTATCTTCTCCAAAAAATCAGGTGTTCCATCACTGTCAAATACCAGAATGTTTATGATCTACCAGTTCTATGCTTACCTATCCATTTTTGCTTCTTCTCAAACTCAAGTCAGGGCAGAACAGTAAGGCAGTGCAGATTGCCATGTTATCTGATGTCTGCCTTTCATACAGCTCAAGGGATGTTGATCTCCTTCCTCTGCCTGTGTTCATCTTTGCAGGGGTACCAACTCCATCAAACTGCTCCTGAAAGATGGTTTAAAATACCAGCAGTTGTCAAAAAATGTGGGAATAATAGAAACGCTTTGTGAAGATATGGCTGGTTTACTGTTACCTGGAGAGATTCTCTGCCTGTATTACTGTACTTTGAATCATTCTGAATATCACTGCAGAACTTCTCTTAGCAGCTCTCCTTTCCTGTTATTCTTGCTCACATCTGTTCACTGTAGTAATGGATATTTTTTGGCTGTAAGCAGTTATGCAGCATGACACTTGGCAAATGGATGTCTCTGTGTGCAATAGCTACTGTTTTTTGAAGACTCATTTGGCTCTTGTCCCCTCTGGGTGAAACAAACATATAAATATATTGCTATAAACCTCTCACCAGACTTCCATTGCAACTACTACCTTTTTGTCTGACATTGCTTATGCTTGAGCTCTCCTCTGAACTGAACTGTTTTGGGGAAATCTAAAGGATTTGGTTTTGAGCTTCAAATTTATTGTGTGTATGTTTGCTCAGTGACAAGTTGTGCTTCTGCTACCTAGTCAATGGCATATCTGTACTTTGTAAGAAACATGCTGTTTATGTGATATAATTATTTCCACTAACTGCTCAGAACCCAACTGATCACTCTCACAGCCATAAATGAATCTGTTTGACAACCTGTTCTCTACTCAGTGGGTAGTCTTCCACCAGCCAGCTAATTTATCATTGCATCTGCCTGGCTCTGCCAAGGAACATGCTCTAGTGCATTTATTCTTGTCTCTAAAAGCTTGTGACTGGCCATTATCTTGGGAGGAGACATTGGTAGAACAAAAAGTTTATGGTGTATGTTTCCGCCTTTGTGAAACTCTTGTTTGCAGTGACTCAAAGAGATCTCCTCTTTTTGTCGTTTTCATTCTCTTTTACAGTTGATACTTCCCAATGATTGCAGAGACCCCCAGCAGCCTGGCTCGTTGGCCCAGGCTAGATGAGAATGTTTCTCAGTGTTGGTGAGAAGTGCTTAATTGATATTAACATGGATGGAGATGATCTGCTCTGCCACAGGACAGACGTCATTTGGTACACTCTCCTTCCTCTAATGCTATAGTGCTCATGCAACCTGAAAGGACCATCTGTAGATCTTTGAGATTAATGCAGGCCTGTTTATTATTTGGCTTTTCTGTTCAAGCTATTTGGCCCTATCTGTCTGGATCTGCTGAGCTAATTCCCTTGATATGTGAATGTCCAGGTTGCCTATGTATCCCAGCAAAAAGCAGATTTTTTTAGCTCATATTTATTCCTAATTCAAAGTCTAAGAACCTGCTGAACTGAGAGGCGACCAAAATGGGGAAAACCTTCATCAGTCCTGATCAATCCTGAATCAAGCTCTTCTGCCATGCTGCTAAACAGCATTTTCATCATCTGAACTCTTCATTACAGTTTGAATTTTTTCCCTCAGGATTCAGGTTCAACACCTTCCATGACATGTCTCCCTCTACCAGTTAAAGCCAAAGCTCTGCCTTTGAATTACACAAAGGCAGCAAAGTTCACAGATGCTGGGAAAAGGTCAAAATAGTAGGTGTGACCTGCCAGTTGAGGCTATCTTTTTGATACCCTGTAAAATATGTGTCTTTATTCTTCAGTAGGGGAGTCTCCTGTATTTTAGCCTTGTCTTGTCACTTGCAGAGAAGGATTAACACTACCCGAAGGAAAATTGAAGATGTCGCTCAGAAGAATGGACAGGGCAGTAACTTATCAATAAGAGTATCATCCTTTCACCTAACTGACTCCAACACAGAGACGTGTCTTGTTTCTATTAATATTTCATAGAACCAGCTGGTACTACTAGATCCAGCCAGTCCCAATGAACTTCATTTTAGCCTTTTTATTAGCTTATAAATGTGATAGGGTTGATGGATGCCATTTAATGGAACGCTTTCCACCCTGCTCCTCCCTCCCTTCCCACCCTGAAAAATCTGACATTCACAAATGGAGGAGGTCAGTGATTTGCATCCAGCTGAGTGGCTGTCTGGCTTTAATGAGATGATTTGTAATCATAAGCACTACACTGCAGTGGTGTCTGGTACAGGGGAAGAGGAACACGTATGCATACTCCAGCTGAGAGGAGGGAGAGGTGATGGGAGGGAGGGAAAGCACACGGATTAGAAAAAGGAAGCAAGGCTGGAATGACATAAGGAGCTCCATTAAATATAATACAATAATGCTGGCCTGGTTAGCATAAGGAGAGCCAGAGGCTGGCTGATGCAAGCCAGTGAAACTCCTGTTACTTAAGGCAGGCAGGCAGCTTGCAGGATTGCACTTATCCAGAGCTCTTTAGAGTAGCTGAAAGTAATGGGTTTGGTTTTGCCAGCTGTAAGTCCTCAGTGCCCTTAATGCACAGCTCTGTCCTTCCTCTCCCACTCCTTATATAAAAAAAAAAATCTTCCAGACCAGGAAGAAAATTCAGGGGCTAAAGAGGAAATATGTTGTGGGGATGGCATGTTCCACATCAGCTATATTTTCAGCATGTTTTTCTAAACAAGAGTATCACATTCTTTGTGTGTATTCTTCCTCAATCTGATGCATTTTTAACCCACTTGCTCTTTTCATTTCAGTCACGCAAAGTAGCAGCAAATTCCTGCAAGTCTCAGGCAGGCAGGTAGGATGGAGACTATTAATCCATTCACTGGGGGAAAGAATCAGAAGAGAATCCTTCTGGGAGAGAGATTTCTAATTCCCTGGCTTTGATAAAAGCTTCACTTGGCATCTGTTTCAGATCAGACAGCCACGAATCCACCACAGGCAAATCCATAGAAAGCCAGGCTGAGCTGGCTCTCCTGCACACACAACTACTTTCTCTGGCTGACTGTGAAAATTTTACACCTCTCAAAGACTATCTTTCCCTTGTCTCCAGGGTTTCTCTCCTCTGTAGTAGCAATTCTCTGAGATCATCACACGATACTTTTTCATTCAGCAGCCCAGCTGTGGAGGACTAGATTCCTTTAACCATGTCTCCAGCTGTCTGGAGTTATTCTGCAGCAGGCCAGCTGGACCAGGGTAGTTTTTCTTACAGCTGCAATGGAGTAGCTTGGATCAGCTTTAAGGTTGTTATTTTAAAATTCATTAACTACTTTATGTTATTAAAAAAAATACAAAAGAAAAAAAAGGAAAAAAAAAAGGCAGCAATTCTGCAAACTGTTTGGCTACAATTTGCATCCTTGTTTGGCTGCGATCTGTAGCCAAGGAGAAGACACTGACTTGAGGCAGGGGGGCTGCTGGTTTGGCCTTGCTCACAGTGTCTCCCAGTTCAGGATATTGTTGTTCAGCTCCCAGCCCTTTTTGAGGGATGGAATCTCCAGGGCAGTCTGCAGTCACATCACATCAGGAGACTTTCAGCCCTTATTCATCTCACCTTTCTGAGTCATGACCTTGCATCCCCTTCCTCACCTGCCCCTGGAGAATGAAGATCTGTCCTTCCAGGCAACAAAGATCTTTTCTCTCCCCTTCTCCTGAGCTCCATCTGTAAAACATACATGCTTCATGGGCTTCCATCTCTGCAGATGTTTGTAACTCTGCAACATGGTCCTTCCCCCCTCTTCCCTGGGGAGACATTTACCCCTATGTTAAGTACAGAGGTTTAAGTTACAGGGATGTGTGGGTGGCCTTCAGAAATCATGCCAGTAGGATTTTTCCCAACCAGATTTTCAGTTCTGATAGAAAAAGAAGAAGCAACACAACTCTACCCAGCATGCATAAAACAATAGTTGACCTTCCTTTGAGACAGAAAGTGTCTTCAGTGTCCTCAGGGAAAAAACTTCCTCTATGTAAGATGGACCCTGATAATGATTCTTTTTGAGAAGAGCCCTGTCCTGGAAGCAGGTCTCCCAACTTCTCTGCACTTTCCAGCTTTCTGACTCCATCAGCAGGTCTGTGAGCTGGCAGTATCTCCCGCAGCTTTTTCACAGGCTCACCAACTGCTTTGCCAGGTCCTTACAGAGTACCAATCTACTGTGCTATGTTAGCAATGCATCATCTGTCAGAAAGGAATTAGTTGTGTATAGTCTTAATGTTAAGAACATAAATAAACTGTAGATTGAAAAAAGGGGTCATGAGGAGGGAAATTCATTTTTACTGTCCCTCTAGTATACCATGTCTCCTCTTTGTCTAGGGAGTATCCCACAGATGATCACCTCTCAGCCAGCAGTGCACTTTAGTGCCATCGTTCAAGCTAAGAAAAACCTTGAAACATTCACTGGGGCTGTTTTATTATTTTCCCAATCATGTTTCCTTGACTTGACTTGTCCTGTCCCTTTGATCAATAGCAGACGTCATCCAGCATGAGACATGTTTTGGATTGATTTAGAGTGCTTGTTAGTACCAACTTCTAAATCACTTTGCTGAGCTTCCTCTCTTTGATGTTGTTGGCAATGGATAAGGTCTTAGGCTGGGATTTTCAAAGGACACAACTAAAAAGTCCAGAACGCTTAAAACTCTCCAGCCCCTCTTGAAAATCACAGGTAAAGAGTGCAAGAAATTTACTTGCTTTCAATGATAAGATTTTCAAGCACTTTGAGGTGCACATAACTGCCTTATGGAGTTTTCAGAGGTGCCTTTCAGAATTTGTGTGCTTAGGCATATTTGGAAATCCTATTAGAAGCCATTCAGCATCTTTATTTGCCTAAAGCCTGACTCAGCATACTGTGATACTCTTCTGTGTGTGTGAGAGCAGCAGCATAAAGAGCAGGCTCTCAGTGAATGACTGATGCTGTATGAATGTGTGGAATACAAGCCAAATCCCAAATGCAAGGGCTCACATGTTACAGTCATATAACCCAGCCACTTGTTTCTTCAGCAGTTGTCACAGCAAAGCTGTCATTTCCTAGTTCAAGAGTGTTTTATCACATCCTTATCCTTGATACACACTCCAGGAGGAGGAAGGATTCACAGAGCAAGTGGAAGTGTGATTCAGAAACTTCATCAAACTGAGCAATGAAAATGCTCCCAGCAAGTGGCCTCTGTCTGTTTGGGTATGTGGAATGGATAGCTGGAGTTCCTCACATAATTTAGGTTACATTACCATTTTTCAAGAAAATTTACAGTCTGGATTCAGTTTGCATAAATAGGAGCTTCAAAACCAAAGTCTAAAACATCTCATTCCGTTCTTACCAACTTCCAGCTGAAGGATATTTCTGATCATGAATTGTAATGGTGGAAAGTATTGACTGATTCAATGGGAACAAGAGCGAGAGACAGACAGACACATTGACCATTTCCGAGAAGATATATCCTGTTTCCAATGAGCTTTCTTATTAAAATTATCCCAGTATATACATTCTCTATTCAAGCATGAAGTGCTCATTACAAGTCCCTACATGAATAATGTACACTTAAAATGATTCCCTGTGCCATAAATATTGACCTTGGTTAATATTTAACTATGGCTTTCTCTCTCTGGTCCTCTGAACACTACTGACTGAGAGGCTGGACTCTTCCCATGCTGTTTCTTTCCTTTTACTCCTGTAATTTTCCAAGAAGATACCATGCTGATAATATCAGTATAATGATGACTCAACTTTGGACTGGAGTATACAGCAACTCCTGTACCCATCCTGGTTCTGGCTTAGTGTCCCCTGTGACTTAATTGGAAAATGTGGAAAAAACATATTCCCTTTCTAATTTAATCTACAATTTCTATGCTGGCGTTTGCTGCAGTCCTTGTCCATTTTTGCTTTAACATGTATTTAACATTATTACAGTAAAATATATCTATCAGTCACTTTGTGAGACTGGTTCATGGAAAGAGTTTCAAAGAGCAGTATATGGACCAAATTTGCTGTTCAAACTGCAGTGGATCCAAGACATTCCTTGTATTTGAACCTTCCCAGCCTTGTGCTTGATAAATCTGTACTGCCTATACTGAGCATTTGGAGGAATCTACAGATTCACAGAGGAAGAAAAGCCGAATGATTGTAAAATGTTGCCTGGCAGAGTTCAGGTTTATAATGTCAACTTCAGCCAAGACTCCAGATCTGTGTCTCTGCAGGCCCTCACTCTGCAGCTTTTAGGCTGGGCATGCAGGAAAAATGACTCTTACCTCATACACCACCATACTTTATACATCTAGAATGGGTTTTCCATAGAGCTTTGCCTGGGCTTCATACATTAAAGGAAAATTGCAAGCAATGATAAAATGTGCTGAATATCCTGTCTGTGGTATTCAGGTACCAGAGAGAAATAAGGAAAGGCTTTGACAGCAACACTATGAAAAGATTTCATTAGAGTGTTTTATCCTTTAAGTTCTGACAGAATTTTCCTCTTTTGGACATTCTGCAAATTTGTGTTACTAAAAATGCTGTGGTTGTTCCTATAGTTCCCAATATTTCCCCTGGTGACAGAGTTATAGCCACTCCATGTGGAAGCTGAGAAAACTGTGTCTCTTCTTTCACTCTCAGCCTTTGTAATTCTTAACCCAATGGCTCCTTGTTTTGAGAGAGAGAGATATGGAGGATGCTGTCCAGCAAGCAATATCTATTTATGGAGACAGTGAATACACAATGAGTTAGGAGACGGTGACCAAAATGCGCAGCATTGTTTGTGGGTCCTTGAGGACCAATAAAAATAATAGAACTGCAACTGTAAATAGCTTATTACAAACATCCAATTTCTATGCTTGGAATTCAGGACTCTGTCCAGACCATAAAATTAATCCTCATTGCCTGCTGAACCTTGGAAGCTGGGCTCCTCTGCCAAAGGTCACTCAGTTCTCAGTGGTGGCATCAGCGCTGATTTGTTTCGGCTCTGTGCATAAACATTTGCTCTGCTTGGTTACAGGCTGGAATTGCATGAAGATCATTGGAAAACTGGGTGAAGTGCCACAGCCCCTTCATAGCTAAGGATTTCACCTCAAGGAAAGGCACATGAAAGGACCTAGGTACTAAAATTGACATTCTGTTATGGGTAATATAAGGAGAATGTCAGAAAGGTTTTGCCTTGGGCTAATACTTGAAATTATTGGTGAAGGAATGATGAGAATTCGTAATCATAGCTAAGGTTTGATGTGGTAAAATATGCTTTATGTTCAATGCTGGTTTTAATTTTTACTATACCAAGAATGACAATGTCTGTAATACATTAATACATTTTCAAGTATTTAAGATTTTCAATTATTATGTATTAATTGAGAATATTTAGAAATGCCTAAAGGGACCAAGCTGTGTTTCAGGTTTCTTTGCATAGATTTGCACTGATGTAACATGCGCGGATAAAAACTCAATTTTTACATCATCATTTAAATTTTATTTTCAAGTGTTTTCCTTCCTCTGTAGAATGAATCACACAACCTATAAACTACTTTAATATTTCTGGCAGTGGTATCCTGACTCACAAGAGAAATGAACCAGTAACCGCCTCTTACCCCTCTCATAGGTCATCAAATAATTGCATAATCAAAGTTTTAATTTAAAGTTGTCCTGGAAGCAGTGTTTGGCTTTCTGGACATTTTCTGTATCTTTCACATTAGAATAAAACATAGTCCCTAAGGGAATAAAAAGGATGTGGATACATTAAAGCCCTGTGTCGCTACCACTGCAAAGTATTGATAAGACATTTTGCTCCCCATCATGGTCTTGTCTTAGGAATCACAAATAAAATCCAAACCAAATAAAACAAAACAAAAAAACACCAAAAAACACCCCAAACCCCAAAAACCCCCAAAAGTAAAAAAAAAGAAAGATGCAGAATCTCAAGGCTGAGCTTCAATGCTCTCCTGTTCCAGCAAAGATGATGATTCTTATCCTATACACCCATCCCCTCCCTTAAAGCACAAAGCCAGCCAAAGACTCACTCAAAATTCAGTGGTGGCCACAAGGTCTTCAGAGATGATGCTGAAGGTATGGAGATGCCTCCTGGCCTGTGAGTGGGATGCTCTAACACAAGTCCACTCACCAAATGGCCCTTACCTCCAGGCTGCTGAGACACTTCACCTCTGCCTGTGTCCAAATGGGCTGGTATTGGTACAATTGTCACTGCTCAGAAAAGGTAGAAATCCACACAGGTCTGTTGTGAAGCCTAAGTGTTAGCAGCCTGCCTCAGGGCTGGTGACTGCCAGTAAGAGTTTGGCAGTGGCACAGAATGTACATGGAAGTTTTCATGTTCTGCTTAACCTACACCATCAACGACATCAAATGGGACATAGGTGAAAAACTCAAAGATATTCTCATTAGTTAATTATATGAACTGCAGTTTTACACCAGAAATCAATATGTCCCCCATTGCCTGACAGACACTTGGTAGATCATTTCCAGTTGTCCCTGTACAAGGGACCAGGTGCAGCCCATCCTGGTTGCTAAAATCCCAACCACACTGTAAGTGTGCACATCTGCTGGTGTGAGTGGACAGACCCCTTCTGGCACCCCTAGGCTCCAAGCCAGCAAACAGGGCTGCCCATTAGGGCCTCCTTTTGTAACTGGAACCTAAAACATCCATCTGAGCTGCAGCTGGTACTTGTGGGAAGTACTTCCCTCTCTGCTGGGCTGTGAGTGAGAAGGCAGGGCTGGGCTCTGCTCCTGCCAAGCTGGGCATGGAGACAAGTCCCTTTCCCTCATCCTCACCCTTCTCCCTCCCGCTCTTGTGGTCTGTGAGCAGAGGAAAGCCTGTCTCATCCTGCTTGTATGTGCAGTGCCCTGCAAAAGATGGCCTTGATCGCATCTGTGGTTTACAGGCTTTATTATAGGACATGGAAACAATGGGAGTTTTATTGCCCTGAATGTATCATTTCTGTTTGAATGCTCCCTCAGCATGGTGTTCTGACTCCAGGCTTGCTGAAAGAGGCTTGCATAGTAATTGGAAGATTGGTAATATTGCTAATGCTGTTCAGAGCATAATTCCACATCAAAACTCTGCTTGGCTCTTGGGGCCTTTTAAACATCCAAGTTTTACCCCACTTCAATTCAGCTTCTGAGCCTCCTCTCCACAGTGGATCAAACCAAAGGCCTGAATCCAACTATACTCAGAATGAGGCTCCAGATTGTATAGCTTCAAGTCATCTTCCTATGTATGGAATTGCATGCTATACTGCTTTGTAGAGCAGAAGTCCTTGGTCAAGTGCTTCTGTGCTCTATTATGTAGAACTGCAATAAAACCAACTTTTCCAGTTGGTTTATAATTCATGTTTATTATAGTCCCAAAAATTCATACCCTGGAGATAAAGCCGGTAAGTCTCACATCCCAATAGAAGTTTATCCCAAGCAGAGCTGAGAAAGACTTTCATACCAACCAAAATATAGTTGTCACCAAAGAATTCCATCCCAGTCTACAAAGGAGGATACCACTTTGCTTTTTCCTTCTCTCAGCCTGCAGGTCTCAAAGTCAAGTTAAAATCATTCTGCCCACCTCTTGCAGATAAAAAAAACCAAATAACAACAAAAACCAACTCTGCTAATTACCACAGTGAGGAACTGATTTTCATAAAAGCTCAGTTCCTATTTTGGCACAGAGCTAATTGGTTAGAAGTCCTAAGAACTGTGTACACTAATTACTGGTCTCTTTCAAAATATGTCACAATGGGAGCTGCTAGTTTGTGAACAATTGTGAAATTCTCCCCTCACATTAGCAATATTAGCAAAAGGTTTGGCATCTGGTGCTTAACTCTGGTGAGGGTCAGAATAGGAGAATTTATTGTCAAAATCAGAGGTTTCTCAGTGGAAAGCTGTGGTTGAACTCTATGGTTTGACTCAGATGTAGTAGTCTTTGGAGATTGCAGTGGGTTGACCCTGTCTAGATGCCAGGCACCCACCAAAGCCTCTCTATTACTCCCCTCTGCAACTGGGGAGAGAAAATATAAGAGTTCAAGGGTTAAGATGAGAGATCACTAAATGCCATCACAGGAAAACCAGGCTCAAACTGGAGATATTAATTGACTTTATTACTAACAAAATCAAAGCAGGATAATGAGAAGAAAAATAAGGCTTTAAAAACACCTTCCCCCAATCCCTCCCTCCTTCCACCCTGACCTCCTGCCCCAGCAGCACAGGGAGATGGGAGTGGGGTTTGCAGTCAGTTCATCACAGGTTGTTCCTGCTGGTGCTTGGGGAGAAGAGTCCTTCCCCCGCTCCAGTGTGGGTTCCTCCCATGTGAGACAGTTCTCCACTAACTTCTACAATGTGGGTCACTCTTCCATGGGGTGCAATCCTGCAGGAATAGGCTGCTCCACTGTGGACCCCCACAAGGTCACAAGTCCTACCAGGAAACCTGCTCCAGCCTGGGCTCCTCTCTCCATTTGCCTGCAGGTCCCTGCCATGGACAGCCCATGGGATCACAGTCTCCTCTCAGGCACTCACCTGCCCTGGTGTGGGTCTCCTCCAGGGGCTGCAGGTGGACCTCTGCATCTCCATGGATCTCCATGGGCTGCAGGGCACAGCTGCCTCACCATGGTCTTCACCATGGGCTGCAGGAGAATCTCAGCCTGGAGCACCTCCTGCCCCTCCCTCTCCACTGACCTGGGTGTCTGCAGGGCTGCTCTTCTCACATGTTCTCACCCCAGTCTTCTCTGGATGCAATTACATTTGCACAATACCTTTCTTTCTTCTTCTATGTGTGTGACAGAGGTGTTTCCATCATTTCTAACTGGCCCAGTCTTGAGCAGAGGCCCATCTGTCTTGGAGCTGCCAGGGATTGGCCAGACATGAGGGAAGCTTCTGGCAGCTTCTCACAAAAGCCACCCCTGTAGCCCCCCACTACCAAAACCTGGCCACATAAACCCAATTTGCCATTTCACATCACTGCTCTAACAGTAGGATACTTTCTTCTGCTATTTCCTTCTTCTCTGTTCTCTCAACCCATTTTCTTTTAACATGGGGAAACATTTTCTTGGCACTCCATCTAGTCTTGATCAGCCAGGAAGTGTTGACAGTGTTGCACTTTCACTGAATTAAATCTGTCAACCTAATATGAGAATAAATTCAGATTTTCTGGTAAACATACCTAGGGCACACAGAAAGCAGCTCTACAAGCTACAAGCATGTAATTTCTAATGAATCTTTTGACTATGCATACTGAGTGTGTCCTCATCATCTCATAAACCAAGGATAAGAGCTGCCTTTTCCACAAGGAAACTGGCATTGCATTTGTGGGAGCAAGAGGCAGTTTCCAAAGAGTGTTATAAAAAGCAGTTTATCTGAGCTGTGGTCAATGTATCATCCTTCTCTCACTGTTTGAGCAATTTTTTTGAGAATGATGAATTGTAGTCATCATTGCATTCAATTAATTTTTCCTCAGCTGGTTCTTATAGTGTGTTTGTACTAAGTGTCCTCCAACAGCTGATAAATCATCCCTGAGTGGCTGCAGATGCAGCAGCAGTGACAAACACTGGACTGACGACAGGAATGTGCCACACCATGTCTCTTGTCCCCTTTTCCCGGAAAGAATTTTGTGACCTTTGGTGGCATTTGCAAGAAGCCATTTTATACTGATGCTCCATGGCTCTATTGATCTCTGTGTAATATTAATCTTAAACAAACAGGCCATATAATTTATGTAAACTCCATAGGTAATTAAATTCCTTCCAGCAAAGGTCAGGGCAGAATATTTAAGATTTCATTTGAATAGAAATTACAGTTAGAAATGAAGGGGGAAAAAAAGGAGAGGGAAAGGGAGAAATTTGGAGCTTGTAATATCAATTATTATGGTGTAACTAGGAGGTATCAAGTTACTTCTCAAGGGCTCATCTGCACACACAGTTTGGAAATGTTTGCCTAGAAAGACTTATAAATATCTTTAAGAAGTGTTCAAATAGTTCTAATGGATAGTGAATGAAAATATCACCTTTTTTTCAAAGATAACTGAGACTCTTCTTAAATGAACAGAGCACATCTTTAACTGACCATGACTGTAGTGTCCATTCTTCCTTCACCACGATCTCAAGGCCATGGAGAGTATTATTTTTCTGTTTACCTTCCAATTTCAAAAATCTTTCAATTTTAGTGTTGAAACTTTCCTTCTACCAGAATAATATGTGTTCATTGGGCAGGTTCAGATGCTTATATTTGAATGCATAGCTTCTGAGAAAAGACATTAAAAAAAACTACTTCATGATAAAATTTCATGCTCTGAATATTGTCTTGTTTTGCTTGATATGTCCCAAACTATCAGAATGTTGTGCCATGTTTGGGAAAGGCTTGCATAATTTCTACCACTTATCTGATGAAATAGTCTCTCTCTGGACTCAACAAAGGTCTGTCACAAGGCTGAGAGAGGACCTAGGCTGGGCACAGCCGGTGAAAATCTGGGAGCAATCCAATCTATGAAGATTTCAGCCAGTGTCACAGTCACTTTCTCCTCCAGCTAAGAAGAGTCTGCATTCACAGAGAAAGCTGGGGTATAAAATACTCTCAGCTACAGAACAGCATAAGGGGTAGAGGTAGGATTTTTCAGAGTAACTCTTTATTGTATTTGTCGCCCCACTGAATGGCCTGTAAATGCTGTTGTGAAGTGGGGTAGGGGTTGATCATCACTGAGAAACGCAATTCTGGTCTCAGTGCCATACATTGCCACACCCCAGTAATTTGCAGAAATTATTGTGTAAAAGTAAAAGCCCTTGTTCCCATTCAGCAAGTGGTGACCACTAGGAATTCAGAAGCAAAGAGCACCTGCAGCTGCATCTCTACACCCTGGCTGCTCACTGCTCTGAGGCAGCTGCAGCATCTGCTGCAGCTCCTGCTGCTGCAGCTCCTGCTGCAGTCCCACTCCCATCAGAGCATCTGTCTCACCAGCTTTGCAGCAGCATTTTCCGTCTTGCAGCTGGCTGCCTTTGCTTGCTCAGAGGCCCATCTGCCTCCACACTGCCTGTCCCTGTTACTGATATGATTGAAATCACACCTGCTCCTCCACTGGCTGCTGCTCCCCTTATGGCTGTAATGTCATTCACTCTTGTGCTTTCTGCTGCTGTTACTGCCATAGTGTCCAGGCATCTGACGTGGGTTTGACACAGCTACTCATAAGCTCTGCTCTTGTTCTAGCATAAGGATACAAGTGTAGCTGGGCTGATGTGAGCTGAAGATCCATCTAAAGCCATGTGTCTCCCCAGTGGCCATCTCCAAGCACTAAGGGGGAACATGTAGGCTCTCTACAATAATTAGATGTGGGAAGATTGATGCTGATCTTTCCTTGCTCCTGTAGTTGGTGCAGCAGCTATAGAGTTAGCTGGGATTTGGGAGAACTAGGTTCAGATTCTGCTTCACAACCAATTTGTTCTATTACTTAGACATAAATTTATTGTGGAGTTTTACACTTCGTGTCACCAGTGCCCATTTTCTGGTGGTTGTTTTTCACTATGAAAGGAAACCTAAGTGTCCTTTTCTTTAAGTTACCCAGGTAATGGATGAGGAAAGTTACAAGAACCTCAGGAATTTTCTCAAAAGTTGCAGCACTGAGAAAAGACTTCCCCACAGGAAATGGAAATTACATGGACGCTTTCTTTAATGCACGGTAAACCATCCCCTGGAGGGATGTGCCTGTTTCTTTTCATAATGAAAGAGGACTCAGTCCTTCTTTCTCAAAAAACAGCTGACATGCAAGTGCTCACTTTCCCCTCTGGATGCAATGGCAGCTTTTAAAAAAAAGTAACAGAAGGATGAGATTTCAGTGAGTTTTCACTGTCAGTTTGAAATAATGCCTTCCCATCTCCCCTCCATCAGAAGATTGCCTCAAAATTAATAAAGAGGTAGGTGTATGTAGGGAACTTTCTCATCTACAAGCTCTTCATACAGTGCTTAAAAATTCAGCAGGCGACAGGAGAAAGGGATAGACCACCCTTAGGCAGTGAAGAAGAAATCTGAGCTGTGGTGATGATGATCTGAGCTATCTGCTATCGCTCCCACAAGTAGCAATGGTGATAGTTACGTAAAACAACAGCTTCAGGTTAAAAAATAAAGAAAAGTGAGAGAGGTCGTGGACTAGCCTTGTAGCTCTGCTCTGAAGGACCATTGTTACAGGACAGGGAGGAGCATTAGCTGGTGAAGTCCTATTGCTGGTTATTCAGTGTGACCACAGGTTTTCCCAGTAAATCTCTGCCATGCAGTAAAACTCATCTGGTTACTCACAGAAATACAGAAACAAGTTAAACTTTCTCATTTTTTGTAAGCAATCATACTTCCAGGCCAAAAGCTTAACTCTTCACACATGCCCCCCTCAGGTCTGTCTTGACTGATGTATGCTGGCACACCCAGTATTCTTTATTGCAAACTTCAACCCAAAAGTCATACCATTCACTTACACCATGTTGGCATGCTCTGCTAGAGTAAAAGTCACCCTGTTTGAGCCAATAAGTACTGAGAAGAGGCTGGGCTCTTCAGCTCAAGCACAGCCCTTGCAAATATATTGATTTGTGTTCAGGCTCATGGGTTTGTGACTCCCAATATGTCATTTAGCTTATACAAATCTATACAGGTCTGTCCTAGAATATTTGTAAGACTTCTCTGTCTCATTATTAGTATGCCTCAGTATATGTCTCCTCTCCTCTCCTCTCCTCTCCTCTCCTCTCCTCTCCTCTCCTCTCCTCTCCTCTCCTCTCCTCTCCTCTCCTCTCCTCTCCTCTCCTCTCCTCTCCTCTCCTCTCCTCTCCTCTCCTCTCCTCTCCTCTCCTCTCCTCTCCTCTCCTCTCCTCTCCTCTCCTCTCCTCTCCTCTCCTCTCCTCTCCTCTCCTCTCCTCTCCTCTCCTCTCCTCTCCTCTCCTCTCCTCTCCTCTCCTCTCCTCTCCTCGTCCCAGCTCCCTGTAGATGTTTTGTTATGGTGCACAGTCACACCCACTGCAGGGGATGCTGTGGGAAGTGGTGATGGTGCAGTCTGACAATGATGAGTCAGGGCCGACCCACACTTGCCGAGCTCAGGACACTCCACTATCCTCCTAGAAGGCAGCAGGCTCTGTCTGGGTGCTTACATTGCAATAACTGTGCAGCATTTGCAGAATCAGGAGTCCAATCTGCCATCAAAATGACCCACAAAAGCAGCTGGTCTCATGCCTGTCTGGTCAAACTAGACCTAACCTCTAAACCTTCTGAGGTTCGCCCATCACTAATAATTAATGTTTGACTTTGATAAAGCTGACATTTGGTTTATAAAGGCAGACTAATAAGCTCCAAGAAGGCTCAGAAATCCTATCAAGTAATGTGTTGCATTACAAATCTTAAAAATTACTCTAAAAATTAACATAATCTACTGCTGGGCACGTTAGTATATTAATGTGATTGGAAGCGTGACCTCTTTCTGCTAACTTTCCAAGTGACCCTGGTAAATCTGTGGCCTTTCTACTTATGTTAGAGTTAACTATTTTTTACAGACCTGTAAAAATATAAGATTCAGAGAATGTAGATACAAAAAAATACTGTATTTTCAGGGCTTTAAAAATTTCTGTTACAGGCTTTTGTCTTACATGACTATGTTTTGTATTTAATAAGTAGCGCAAACTTTACATGTTTTATGCAACTGGTTTTGTCTGGGCTTTTTTCTTTGGCTTTCCATTTCTGAGGCAGATGTTATCTTTATGGTTAAAGAGGTTTTGGCCTCCCTCTGTGACATTTAAAGGGACCCAAAGCTTACTAATTTTAATTTCAGTGGCTGCAGCTAGCAAGTAGTGGGAGTTACTGACCTTGAGATGCCACTCATGGAAGGACAAAGTGTGATGGGGACTTTGTCACATCTCTCTGTGTCTTTGTTGAATGGCAGCTGCAATGTGCATCTATGTCTTTTAGATGTGTTATTTCCCTCCCCAGGCTTATGGATGGACATCATCTGTATGACATGGATGATGCAGTAAAGAATAAGATGCTCAGTCATACAAGGGGGAAGAAAACAAGGAAGAGGAAGTAAATAAGATGAAATGAAAAGTAGGAAGTCAGGAAGTTTTCTGATATCTTCATGTTCCTTCAGCCTGACTCAGGGTGAAGGTTTTGCAATTCTTAATCTATTGGGAGCACGGAGCTAAAGCCAGATGCAATATTAATGATAAATATTAGCCCTCACAAATTGCTAAATCTTTTTCCAGCTTTTGATGTTCCCTCTTTAATACAGTGCTGTTTCTTCCTGTGCCTTATCTACTCCTTGCTTTCTGTGAGCATGGGAGCCCATCTTTGAATTATGGGTCTTCATCAGCATAGGGTGATTGTTGCCCTCTTCACCAAGTGTCCTTGGTGTCTCAGTATGCCTTTAACAGATCAAAGCAAATTTTACTCATTCTCCATCTTCTGAAATGGCTGTTGAGTACTGTACAGTTTGTCCCAGCTCCTTCTGATCTGACAGCAATTAACATACCAAGAAACATGGCACACAGACCCTAGAGAATATGTGTGAAATCTGAAAAAATATGGACTGAGGGGTAGAACAAGTACAGGGAGTAATGAAAAAGGATACATTTGCAACAGAATGGAGTTATTAAGCTTCTTGTAAATAGAAATTGAATTTACTAGGTGATATTGGGTCTAAATAATGGAGAGAATTTTTTAAATATTGACAGTCTCATCACACACAGAGAAACATTTTGGCAGGAGAAAGTCTGATCAGCCTTAACTGCATTTTTCCCAATGCACTTTTTCCCCAGATGAGCTACTGAAGAGGAAAAAAGATAAATTTCCTCTTGCAGGTCTAGGCTACTCGAGCTGCAGGGAGTTGAAGGTGTGCATCTCCTTTTTAACATCTTGGCTATTCCCCAAATGTGCCTGGCTGACTTAGTGGCCATCTGTGTGAATTGACTGTGTTGTCCCTGGCTCCAGTGACCACCCAGCCTGAACTCTGCAAGGGGGGCTGCCTGCCTGTGGTTGGTTTCTTCCCCAAATAGCTCTGAAGTGTGGCTTGGTGCGTGCTCTAAGTAAAATTATGCTACTGTTCAGTTCTCCGCTTGATTAAAATGTATCTTTCAGCATTTAAGGGTGGGCAGTGACTTCCTGGGATTAGAAAGGGAAGTGAACTGGCTGGAAAGCAGCAAGGAAAGAAGTTGTTTACAAGTAGTGTGAGGGCAGAGTAGCATGTGTTGCTGAAATCTGGGGCTTGGCTGCATTACTTAACTCCAGTTACAGATCTGCTAAATGCATTCTGAGTCCCGTTTTCTTTCCTAATAGCACACACAAGGACGCTTTTACCAGAAGAATGATTCATCTGCTGTGGTATCCCAGATAAACTTCAGGAGAGCGGGCTCCCTTGGGCTGACAGTGCATCGTTTGCCTCAGGACAAATGCCCTCACAGCCTGTCAAGTTGGCTGAACACAGCCTTCTCAGGAATTGGACTTTTTCAACATGTAAGATTTCACTCAGCATAACAATTTTTATTCCCATAATAAACGTTTGGAACAGCTTTGGAAATCGTCTCATGGCTGTGGCAGGAGAGGCACCACCGTCCACAGGAAGTGCAAGCATTATAAACTCACAAGTACAATCACTACTTAACAGGTGTGTGTGAAACATGAGTGAGAACACTGAGGTGCCCCTGCACTAATTTATAGAAAGTGAAAACTTGGTTATTTTGAAGGCATGAATGTTGCAGTGGCTGTCAACTTAATGAATAAGATAGGTTTCTTTTATCAACTTATTTTACAAAGAAATAAGTTGATAAAAGAAACCTATTTGTAAGTCTTTTAATGACCAATTTTTAAAGCAGTCAAAACATTGGCTTCCTGAGGAAGCCAATAGCTGATTTTAAAAGTTGGTGAGGTTTTTTTCTTTGTTTTTTGTTTTTAATAGATATATGTGTATGTTTGGAATATGAAAAGAAAGTATTTTCAATCTCCAGAGTCATTGGAGTGGACAGTAACATTCTCTTACAAGTAGAGACCAAGATTTGGAAGGTTTGGCCCAGGCTTTGATACAGACTTGTTTTCTGCTGGTAGCAATTAATGTCATTCTCTTTTCTCTGTCAGATGAGTGGGATAACATTCTCAGTTGCACTGGAATCTAATCAATTTTCCTAAAACATCTAAAGATCCTTGGATGGCAAACAGTATCTGATTCGGATACCGAATCTATAGTTTCTGAAATTTTCTGTCTGTACACCTCTCTGCCTCAATATATATTTGCAATTTAGCAAAAAGAAAAGAAAAAAGGAAAAGGAAAAGGAAAAGGAAAAGGAAAAGGAAAAGGAAAAGGAAAAGGAAAAGGAAAAGGAAAAGGAAAAGGAAAAGGAAAAGGAAAAGGAAGAGTTTGAGCTTGAACTACCTTTCCTTCTATCTTATTTGGTCCTCACTAGTGCTGTGCCACACCTTCTTGCTTTTCTCCTTTTTTATTCCTCTGGATATTAAGAAAATGCTCAGTTTATTTTAATGGTCATAGAATGAGAAAATGAAATATCACTTTTTTATGTAAATTAGTTATTTTCTTATGCTGAAGAAGCAGCTTTTTTGATGGCAGTGGCTTCTGTTGTATTTATGTTCCTCCACTGATCTCATCAGGGTGCCAGATGAGCCATCCTTGCAGGGCCTGAACAAGCTGGGTCCAATATTAATGAGGAAAGGGACCTGTTAATTGTAGCAAGTGGCTCAGAGACCAATGCTTCAAAGCCAATTCAGCCAGACGAGACTGAACCTCCCTGTGCACTGTTTTTCACATGAACTTTTATAATCTTTTGAAGAAAAATTCTATATAGAGACACAGAATTTTCAATGAAGAAATTATTTTTGCTATTAAGGATGAGCACTGTGACCTGCCATCTTCCTCTTATGAGTAGAAGACTGAATGATTAACCAAGGTTATCCTATCAAGTGATGGTTTATTTTATTTTCCAGCAATCAGGTGAATTGAATCTAGACTAGAGCACGGGGAATTTTCAATTATTTGCTGTGAACCAGTCTCCTTCAGCTTGGACTTAGTGGATTTTAACTCTCTAAGGGAAATATCTCTCTGCTAAAAGTCTACTTTGCTGTAAGTTACAGGGCTTAAACTGACATTCTGGTGGATATTGCTGTGAACTTCTTGGTCTCTTAGGCTTGCTATTCAATACTTCTCGTTTTGCTTCCTTTATTCTGAGAAATATATGATGGTCATATGAAATTTTAAACTTTTGCTCAGGCACAGTGTAGAAACTCATGGTTCTGAGATGTGCAGGCCATTTCTTCTCTCTTATGTCTGGTAGAGCACTCGCTGGTTTTGAGGAAAAAGTTCTTTAGTACCAGGTAGGTCCTAGGAAAGAATTTTGGAACAAAGTCTTTTTGTTGTAAGCTAGAAAGTAATTCACTAGGAGCTGTTGTCAGCAATGCTTGCTGCAACCCACCAAAGGGAGGGTTCTGTGAAGAAGGTCTTTGTCATCCTGGGGCTCTCCTTTAGCAGCTCCAGCTGTGAAGACAGCAGGGTGCTCATTGCTGCTAGGCACCATGGGGGTATGGAAAAGGGAATATCTTCTGAGCAATTTCCAGTCTTTGTTCAAAAGCTGACCAAGTATTTTCCTCACGGACATTATTTCACAGAGAAGGAAGTAATGGATCAAATATTTCTAAGAGTAGGATGCAAGTTCACTTAAAACCTTTTTGAATCTTTTTCAAAATAATCATTAATTTAGCTTATTCTCTGGGGTTTATAAAAAATAAGATAGGAAAGGAAATAAAAATTTCAAAAGATTTTTATTTTGTATGTGTTTTGCTTAAGCATGTCTGTAAATTTGGTTATCCTATTCACAAATGAAAACATTATGTGAAGGATATTGTGATGTCAGAAGAGTTTGTAAGGTACCACTAGAAGTTATTTGGACAGTTACATTTTCTAAGTTTCTTAAAATCTACAACTATTATTATCCTCAATAAGAGTCCTTTCCTTTCCATCTGTAGTAGTGCTCACTATAGTCTTTTTATAGCCTAGGTTTAGTGACTGTGTCAATTCACTGGCAGTTTTCTTTGAGCTTCCTGTACAGTGCACAATATATTACTTCAGACTACTAAATATTACTTAAGAATAAAAAACTTTGTTAATGATTTTATAGTTTCTGTTAGGAACTTCTGATTGTGAGCTAATAATACCCTAGTTCACAACTGTCATTTCTATTTCTGTCATCACTTGCCCTCTGGAATTTATATCTGTGCTTTATAAGTCAGTGTTCAGGATTGTAATTTTTATGTAGCCTTTTGCCCATTCTAGCCTGGATTATTTGTATACAAATAAATATTTTTTCACATTACATACCCACTCCCACTCAGCTTTGGACAGGAACACTTAGAACATTATCAATATTACATTTCACAATTAATCATCAGCTAGTTGAAAATGGCAGATGAAAATGTTTGGTTCCATTATATCATCCCATTCTTGCTTCAATGGTCAACATGTCATTTATAGCTGTGGTAAAATTAGTTCAAAGCATGAAGAACTTCAACAACCCATGTTCAGTAGTTATCAAGTATTGATAAAGGACAAAGCTTTGAGCTGAAAATCTGTCACATGATGGAAACTTGTATAGCTTTCCTGAGGTTTTCAACTTTTTTGATTCCTGTTGTAGGCAGGAGCTGGGACTTACCAAAGAATTTGTGGACAGAGCAACTGCATCAAAGATTCTGCAATCTTTGCGTCAGGGCAGCATGCTTTTTCTTCACATCTGTGATGAAATTTCCATGAAAGACATTGTGATTAATGACTACAAATCTGAAAGAGATCCTGAATTACACCAAACTCCAAGGTTTGGTGTAATTCAGATTCATGGACAAGGTGACATGAGACAGACATATTAAAATAAATGGAATCTTTCCTATGTTACGGCTTCCCAGCCAATTCACAGCTTTTGGAGTCAACCACATTACACCTCATATAGCAGATTTGCATCTGCAAAAGACCACTTTCTGTCAAGTAACTGTGCTCTTATACAAAGTGGCCATTTCAACCTTGTTCCTTCAGTCTGTCTGCTCTGTGATCAATATCACAGTCTAGACCTGGATGACTGCAGAATCTGATTGCAGCTTAATTTCCCACAAGAGTAGCTAGACCTGCTGAAACAGCTTGAATATGCAGCACGGAATAAGCAGGCTGAGTGACTAATGCCCTCACACCATATTGGGAAGTCCAATTAGCAGAGTGCATCTTGCTGTGTTATTTTTCTCCCTATTGCATTTTGGAAGGATTAAGCTCTGGGACAGTCATTGTTAAGTAAAGGAAAATAACATTGGAATCCATTACTGAATAAATAAAAATCCATTACTGAATAAAGGAAACTGTAAAAGTGCTTGTGGTTTTTAAAAAATTCTTCAGTTTATGTTAGCATATATAAGATTAGCCTTGAGGATAAACTGGCAGTGTGTTAAACTCTTGACATCCACTAAGGACTTTTAGCCAATTCTTTGCTAGGTTTAACTGGGTCAGTGGAAAACATTACCTTCCCTACCACTCCTTTTCACAGTCACTGTCAGATGACACTGTACCCACAGTGTGGTTGGAGGTGCATCTGATCTATGAAGTTCAGAGCCTGCAGGCAAAAAGCACTGATGAGACCAGCAAGCTGGTTATTAGGTTTGACTGCATGCACTGGCTAATGAGGATGGGTAACTTCATTTTGGGTGGCATCTGCTTTTCCTAATGCCAGCAGGGTCCCTGTCTGCTCTGCCTGTGAACTGTCTCCTGCAAGGCTTCATTTTGAGGCTCATCTTAGGTCAAGCCTCAGTCAACACCAGTTGACACTAAAATGCTGGGCTGCAATTTGCAGTGCTTTAAAGATGCTTCATTGTTATGTCTGTCCTGTCTGTCCTTGCAGCACAAGTGCTGACTCTGGTAGAGAGTCAGAAGGCAAAACTTGAGACCAGTGATTGCATCCACTGTCAAAACTTAAGCCACTGGTATATGTGATTCAGTGAGAGAGCTCTTGGTCTGGTTTGGCAAATGAAGGGATCTTGTCCCTCCAGAGAGGTTTTGATGGATGAAGGGGAAGGGATCAGAAGCTTCTTTTCCCTGGACAGGCAGCCAGGAAGGGAAGGCGAGAGCAGAAGTGTGCCAGGGGATGTGCTCAAATGACTCACCTCTGTTAGGCAATGCCTTAGCTCCCTTCAGCAGCAAATTCAAGCCAAAGTAACCTCAGGGTACATTTCTGCAGAACATTGGGCTGCAAGCTTATCCCACTATGGGTACTCTTGGCTGAACTAATTTCTAGGACTCAGCTTTCAGTTCTTGTGCCAGCTACCCCTGCTGAAGGTAACAAAGAACCTTCATATTACTTTACTTTTTATGCTGAGACCTAACTTATTCAGCTGTGGAGGTGTCCGTGAAAACAAGAGCAAATAAAGAAAATGGATGTGGGGAAGGAAGGGAAGCATCGAAGACAAAGGGCTTAGGTACCTCCCAACTGGGGATCACTCATACAATGGGCCATTAAAATTTAGCTGAGTCGAGTGTATTGTTTTTAATTTGTATTCCCATAACATACTCTGTTATGGAGGGTGTATGCAGCAAATGCATATTAATGATGCTGCACATTTGCATATTATAGATCCATAATACCAAGGGTGTAGTAAAAATCTTTATTAAAAGTGGTGACTATGCAGCAGTCAATTTTCTCTGTATCTCAACCATTTTAATGCTTTTTGTTACACACACACACACACACACACACTCTACAACTGATAGCTATACTACATTAACAGACTAATGACCTGCAAAATTCCATTTATAAAAGATGAAGAAATGTTAGATTTATATGGGGAATCATCAAATTATCCCTTCTTCTGGAAGATTTCCAGTTCTTTGTTCCTTTGTTCTAAAATTTTTAAACCAATAACCTGACAAATAAAATGTTGTTAAAATATATAGTTTTAATCCACTTCAGATTTAGTGCCAGGAGAAGATTACCCTGAATTTAGTTTTCAGGATAATTTGTATGGCTGAGATACATATTTCTGCAACTCAGCATTTTAACATGAACAGTAGCCCCACCTGGGCTAGCTGTGAATTTAGTTAGCAGTCCTTAACTAAGGAAAACTTTAATGTTTACTTCAGGATGTCTGAGCAGACATACCCTTTTCTGGATTACACTGAACAAAATATGGCAAGTTTGCCTCCCATCACTACTGTTCATGGATGTTGCTGCTGATCCAAGAGAACTTAGAAATGTGGTAAAAAAGGTAGTATCCTGGTTAGTTATACTACAATATCAGCAAAATCTTGGTTGCCATATCTCAGTCTTGGTGAATGAAGGTTTTTTATGTAAGAGTTGAAATTGTGGGCCAGATTCATAGAACCATAGACCAGCTTGGGTTGGAAAGGACCTTAAAGATCATTTAGTTCCAAACCCCTGCCATGGGATAGATTCCACTAGACCAGGTTTTTAGAACTTCACTAAAAGCACTTGAAGTTCTCTGTAAAGGCTAAAGGCCAGGGCCAGGCAAACATTTCCACTCCATCTTGAATGGGGTTTTGTGTGCTGAGGGATCACTTGTAGCTTTTTCTCACTAGAACAGAATCATGGCAAAAATGGGGAAAAGTGGACTCCAAACCCATGGGACATGAGATGGATTTTGGGAGGTCTGGCTGACGGCAAGAGGCTTCTCTCTCAGAGGGCCCCACACAATTTTCTATCAGCTGGTTTTTGTACGGACATGCTATGAGAATTGAATGGTGTCTGGAAGAATACTGGGCCTGGAAATGGAATGTTTAACTCACTCCCTCCCCTCTTTTCCTAAAGAAGGTGTCACCTCTGATAACCAGAAGGAGCAGGAGATGTGTGGCTCCACGAGGCCAGTGGATCCTTGTCTCACTGTGGCTCCCTGCCCTCACCTCTGCTGCAGTGCAGTAGGTACCTCACAGGAACTCTGCCTCTGCTTTGCTGCAAAGAGATTAAAAGCCCAAAAAGCCCAAGCTGTCTTCAACTGTGTTCACAGGTCTTACCATTGCTTACAGTGTGTGCTGGAGCATACCCTAATTTATAGAAACTAAATGATCTTTACAAACCTAAAAAGGCCAAAGTAGTGTGCTGCTCAATGCCTATATATCTTCAGTGACACTTTCTTTAAGAACAACAAATCAGACATTTGAGAAAACAATTTTTCTTTTTTCAGATACCGTCTGACTTTACAAGTAAGATTTATATTTTCAGCTTATGCATATATCCTCATCCCTTGCTTATTATAGCATAACAAGTGAAACACTATAAGCTAAAAGCAGGTAAGGTTCTAAATTTTAAGTAAATATATCTTCCCTACTTTGCATTTGCATTTATTTTTTTTAAATCTACAGGAGAGTTACTGCAAATCTTTCAGATTTAATTTTAATCTGAAAACCAAAGAAAATGAAGAAAAACAGTGAAACCTAAAAATTGTATTGTCCTTGGTGAGTAAGGATATCTCCCCTGTGTCCTGTGTGCCTGCAGCAGTTGTCCATGAGTTTCCATTCCTTGGGATACCTGCAGGTATATTCAATGTATAATAGAGATGTCAGAGCAGAATTGTGTCAGTGAATTCTGTCCATCCATCTGCCCTGCATAAGGTTTATGTGAGGGTTAAGTTTTAAATGCCAGGGCAGTGACCAAAAAGTCATCCTAGATATATGTGAATTTACAGTTGAGTGATGTGAGGACTGAAATAACAAAATCCACCTTGGTTTAAATTTTATTTTCACCCAAAAATATTCTTCCATTGCTGTAATCCAGCTGATTTTTTGTCAGTGAAACTAATTGGGGAAGAAGAAATATTATGAGTGGCTAGAAAAAAAAATGGGGATAACGGCTATAGTTTTTCAGGGAAATTTAGAGGATGCAGAGGATGTTCTTAGCCTTCCTGAAAGTCTGGTGGAAGCACATACTTTACATCCTGACTTAGTTTTATTCAGTCCCATAGGGATTCTTCATGAACAAAAAGTGGAAGCAAAAAGAGAAGAGTCAAGACCTCATTATTTTTTCCTTAGTCTCTCAAAGGAGCAGTTGCCCCATCCTGGTCCCTTTAGGCTGAAGGGAGTTTTACCAGTGATGTTAACGGGAACAGGATCTGGCCCAGTAGCTGGCTATTTTGGAATCACTTCTGTCGCCCTTACTGCATTGTTGCCCAGAGTACAGAACATCCTTGCCTTCTGTTTTTCACTCCTTACTGTTTCCTTAGAATGCTCAGGCAGAGAGTGACTGTAAATGCTTAACCTTTGTCAATGGCAGCCGTTCAACTGAGTTTGGCTGCCTCCCTCTATTTCCTTGTGGACACTGATTTAAGAATCCATCCAGAACATTTGTTCAGAAGGATATGACTAACACGAGAATCTGTCACTGTGTAAACACAGCAACCAAAAACTATTTGGCAGTGGTTTGGATCTGCTGGCTAATAACTGGCTATTTGCATTTGATTTAGCAGCACCAGTTGTGATGATCTAATGTTGCTTAGGTTTTATTTTTGTGGATAGCTCATCAGATTTTTTCATTTTACAATGATTCAGCATAATAATATGAGAGATAAAGAACATATAAAGAAAAATACATATTTCGGTTAGTAATATAAAATTTCTCTTAGGACCACATTAGGAATGATGTGCTGAGCTCACACCAGAAGAGCAACGCCTACATTTACTGGAAATATTGCAGAAAGAGTGAGTGAAGTCATTGAAAACAAATTGCCATTCCCTTCCTAAATAGGCTTGGGCTGGAAAATGGTCCTCTGGGTTGTGACCAGATTTAGCCTTAACAGCCAGTTTCCCCCAGAGAAACTGAGTAAATTCTCTTGGGAAACCAATCTGAAAAATATGGATGAGAATTTTTGAAAAGAGGAGTGATACAAGAATATAACACAGTCAAAAATATATCAAAAGCCATAAACTATTTTCCATTGTTTGGACAGTTTCAGAAGAGCACATTCATCTATTAATGCTTTTATCACTGCAGCAGGTATAAAGTTACACTGATCCAACTGTGTCAAAAGTTATGTGAACAACACCTATATAAGTCCTTGACTGAAATAGACATTATTCACTATCAAGAAAGTTATAAAGACTGTGAAAACCTTATGATACAGATCCAAGTACATATTGATAAGCTTGAAGGGCATATGACTTTATTAACTTGTGTACCTTCTCCTGGCATTGTTTTCACAGTGTTGCAAAAGAGTAGGAAAATATTGTGCAATAGTTGGCATGAACAAATTTGCTTTTGATTCTCCTACTACTAAAACACTTCTACTACTAAAGAACTTATGAACATGTTTGAGGACAAGATCTTTTCCTGCCCACTCAAGCAGTACCCAGTTATTTTGTTTGCAAAAAGCAGAAAAATTCTCATTTCCCCCCACACACATGCTTCAGATCACCCCAACAGATTTGAGGAGATATGGAAAGTCCAATAATGTGGTCTGAGAACCACAGGAATGATAGACTTTTCCATGAGCTTTCTAAATCTAATAATGGCAAAGATGATTCTGTGCACAGAACCATCACCATGGATAGTCCTCCTGGTGCTCACTACCTTCAGCTTTTCACATTTGTAATAATTTATTTTGTTCTTTGATAGCTGATGAAAAAAAATTCTGACATACACTTTCAGCTTAGGTTAGATCTCACCCTGGCACTTTCACTTCTGTGCAGTACATTTCTTCTTCTAAATCTTTCATTTCACGCTGAAGAGCATTTTAGCTAGAAAGCTGTGAGATGCTATGATAGAATCATAGAAATTAGGAGTCATCAAATTCATCCTTCTGCCGTAGGGGAGGAGAAAGTAAAGAGATGTCAGAAGACCAGAAATTAACAATACTATGCTACACAAATATTTATTGTTACCAGCCAAGTAACTGCCGATGGGAGCAGTATATATGTTTTGTTCGCTGGTTGGTTTTGTTTTTGTTTTTTATTTTCTTTCTGGCAATTCACTCTTCACTCAAAAATTAAAATCTGCTATGTATTTTTTTCTATTATTTAAAAAAAATATTTTAGTTCAGTCTATAATCCTTGCTTCCTGCATGGATCACCAAGAGCACAGATGTAGCTTCTGGGCTCAGCTGCCACTTACAATGTGTAGAGCCTTCTACATCCAAGAAATAATGACAGGCCTCTGTTTTGGAGACTTCAATATTTCTAAAATTAACAGGAGTGGAGTAGGGAGAAAGGGAGAAGAGGAATACAGCACATTCATACCCTAATGTGAAGCTTATTTTTCCTTGAAATCCCTCCCTCTCTGTCTTTCCTTGGTGGAGCTGGTCAAATCATCTAGTGGCAATGAGTCTGTTTTGCCAATGTCACGTTTTTATTATTTCTCCACTCACTGTGATGACAATAAAAGACTGCTTCAGAAAGAAAAATATTCTCAAGATCTTGCCCTGCAGTGCTCTGAAGATGTGATTAACTTTCCATAGATATAGACAGCTCCAAACTCATTCAAAGCAAGGGCCTTGAGACTAGCTGGTAGATTTTGGATGTTTTCCAAGGCAAAAGTGAAACAGAAGCATCTGGATGTTCTGCATGCACACTGCAGTGGCAGTGGGCTGTGATTCCCAGAGGCTGGACATGCATTTCATCCTGTCCTTAATAGCACTTCCCAAAGAGGTGGCTTTATCTCTCCCACCTCATTCCTCTTCCCAAGCTGAGCAGTGAATGTTCTTACCCTCCCATCTCTGCTGCTCCCTGGCATTGCAGACAAAAGGCACAGCACTTCCACTGTGGTAGTTAACCTGGTTAGAACAGGCTGGGGACTGCCTCTGAGAGCTTCTCCACCAATAAATCAGATGGGTGGTAAAGAATTCCAGTTTGGATGCAGTGATGAACAGCTGTGGGGAGTAAATGTCTCAGCTGGAACAGCTGGAGCTGGAAGAGGATGTGTGACTATGTCCTGAGACAGCCAGTCAGTCTCAGACAGCTACGTAACAGGAGCAACTGAGCTGTGCTTATACAATTTCCAGGCACTCAAACAAAAGTATTACCCCAAAACCTGCCTCAGTTTCCATTAAAATACTAGAGCGTCTTGCTATCTGTTCCCCAATTAGAAAACAAGCATGTCTAATTAACATCTCTTTATTTTCTGGTCTCAGATACCCAGAAAAAGAGTAAAAGAAGCCTTAGAAGCTGATTGTAGAGAGATCTAAATACACTGTTGCTAATACAAAATGACTCCCTTAAAAAAATATATAAAAAGCTTAGAATTTCACAAGACCTAGTCACAGTGCCAAGAAGAACTGCTCTAGTAAATTATAATGGGTAAAAATAAATCCAGATGAGTATTTTTCAGAAAAACTCAAGAAACAAAATAATCAAGAACCCCATGGGCAAAAACTACACCTGTAGAGGGTGAAGGGTCCTTACTATACTCTGTTACCAATTTATCTCAAGCTTCAGATGAAAGTATCTTGAACAAGTGTAACATCTGATAAAAATTTACCTCATTTAATATATTAATATTTGTGAGGGACTTTTTTTTTATTGCAGGCCATGTGTATGATTTCCAAAAAAAGCAATAGGCTACCATGCTTCCAGTTCTATATTGTAGACTTTCTGAAGTCTGAAATATTTCTCAAACTCCCTCAATTGCCATAAGCAGAGGCTGTAAGCCAGCTGGTAACATCAGGCTGATACATCCCATTAGGGAGGCTTGCTTTCCAGCTGCCAATAATTTTTCATATCTTTAATGAACTGGTGTTTAATGCTCTACATTAGGTGCCTGTTTCAAATGTTTTTTGTTTGGTTGGTTTTTTCCTAAAGAGAAGCTAGTTTCATGAATGAAGTTGGGGGAAAAACCCAACAAAACAAACCAAACAAACCAGAGGTGGTTTGGTTTTGTTGAAGTTAAAGGGGAAAAAAAAAAAAGAAAGAAAAAAGGTGGAGAAGTTGTTTCTTGAATTTTCTAATGCTTCATGGTTCAGAGTAAGGTTTTGACTTTTAGAAACACTTAACACTTGTTTTGTGGCCAGGCTTTGGCAGTGCCCACAAGAGCAGCCCACATTTTCATTCAATGCATTTGTTTATGTGTCAGTCTGCTATAAAGCAAATCTCTGCAAAACCCTCTGAAAAAGCTTCTGGTTCTCCTTCAGAGCTGTTCATAGAAAGGATGACAATCATCTATCACTATTAGTTTCTGCTTTAAGCCTAGTGGCAGAGGCAGATCTCAGATTTCCAACTCCCCAGTGATTTGTGTGGGTGTCCCACAAATTTGCACATTTCTCTGTGCAATAGAGAAATGTCTATTTCTCTAGACAAAGTCTATCCTTTTTCCTCATTTGATAATTTAAAGACATGGAAAATTATATGTTTAGGAAATACCCAAAGGGAATATAGATGCAATTTCAAGGCATGTAATAAAAAATTGAGATTTAAGGGTTCTTAATGATCTTAATTCAACCCTATTATGCATATTGATACAATAATAAAAAAAGTCTTTACACCTCATGTTTTTTGTGCGAAAGATTGTGTCATATTCATGATATAAAATGTATATGCTCAGGACCATATAGCAAAAGAAGAATTCTTAGAAGAGATACAGGTCAAAGGACTGGGACCTGGAATAAGGAGGAGATATACAAAATATTAACCACCTGATCAGGGAAGAAGTTTCAAGAGATGGAAAGATACAAATAGAAGGGAAATAGGCATTGTGTGCTAAAGACACATACCACTGCTCCTCTTCTTGATTCTCTCTGCATGGGAGGTGATTTTACAGCAGATGTAATTGCTGTTTCCTGGTGACTCAGGCATTGGCTCTCCCACACCACATTTGCAGACACAAGCCCTTCAATTCAGCATTCACTTTCTGTTTCAGAAGGCACTTCAAATGAAAATTTACATTCAGAAGCATGATGAAACAAATAGGGACAGTTTTCTTTAGCAATATTTGTGTAAAATATAGCCACAGGGACAGAAAAATTACCTTGATCACGAAATAATGTCTGAGATGGATTATATCACACAGTTCTCTCCCTTTGGCAATGTTTTACTGATGCTCCCTTGAAAACCAGTCAGAATTTACGTCCTCTATATGCATTCATATACACATATTATATTCAATTGTCTGTCTTTAACACAAAATATATTTTTTAAACATGTAAAATTATGGATATAATTTTGCATCTGCACTTAGCTGGTGTAATTTAGGTCCCCAGAACAGGTAGCAAGACTGCACCTTAAATTACTGAGATATAAGATACATTAGGTGAAAAAATACCTCATTGATGTCATAGCATATATTTAATATATTATGGAAAGCAGAGCTTACTCTCCTGGATCATTTGCTATCAGGAGAAAGAAAAATATCATTCTTGCTCATAAAATTTCAGCAATGCTGCATTGTCTGTGTCCCAGCCCTATAAGGTCACAAAATTGGTACCTCTTGCCTCTTATGGTTCTTACTAATAATTAAATCTCTTCATTACTTAAAGTAGGCACTTCTAAGAACCACCCTGTGTTCCCCTAATGGAGAGGAGATATCAGGAGCAAAAGAAATGTAATTGAAGCACTCTGCTTTCCTGATTGTTCTTGGGCGCCAGAGTAGCCCTTTGTGTGTGTGGGTAACCAGGCAGAGCATTCCTGAGGCTGCTGTAATTTATGCAAGGTATTGGACTGACATCTGGCTGTCTACAGACTCCAGGGAAAGATATAAGTGGCTTAAAGCCAGTTTTGCCTGTTCTAGTGATGAGAGCAGCTCAGAAAAATCAGAAATTCTGGCACTTAAGCATACAAATTATAGTAATAATATTTTGGGGCAGAGGAAAAAATACATGCCAGGCTGAGCAAATGTGGCCCAGTAGTGATGCACAAACAAAACCCCATCTGCTGGAGACTTTGCAAGCCTTTAAGACATAGACTTTGGGGTTCACAGATTTTTAATAAAATTCATAGATCATAAGGGCAAGATTGGGGACTGATAATTCAACTGTGAATTGTATTTTGATTTCTTTTTAAAGCCTGGCACTTCCAAATACTAACAGTAAGGTTTCTGTTTTCCTTCACAAATCTGCTTTACTTTACTGTTTGATTATAAAACAGGAATGAAAAGGGACTGGTGGGGTAGTCCTGTACTCTTACCTCCATCTTTCTGTGTGCTAACATTTCAGGACAAATTGTATTTCTGTATTTCCAGAAAACTGCAACAAGAAACATTGCAGTTAGAATATGCTGATTTTTGATGTTCACTAAATGCACAGAAGGTATGTTGTATGGAATTCCTTCCATCTCAAAACCTTCTTTTTTGGCCATTGACACATGCCACTAACATAACTTACACATATTTTGTGGTTTTGCTCTGTGAAGGAAGTATTAAGCTTTGAGACACTGTAATAAATTTGTTTGGTTTTGATAGAGATTGGCTGCCTGAATGCTACCATTTTTATCAGCTGTAAATCGCTCCACCAGCTGTGGGACGAACGACCTTTCATAGTCAATTTTGACTCAAACTGCATAAATCATTTGCAATGATTCCTTCAAGAGATGTCATTCTTTCTCCTGTGTAAATTTGTCTGAAAATTCATTTTCTAATGAATTGTATCATTCTCACTCTAGAGAGTGTTCACAAATAATTCCCTGCAAATGCTTGAAATTTCAGCCAGCCTGGTTACCAGCTTACCTGTGTGGTGTTTTTGTGGTGTCTATAGGATGGCCAGATCCAGCAGTGCAAAGCAAGCCTATGTTTGAAATGCAATATTATTGCCACTGCCAGAGCTTTTTGGGCCAACCCAAAATGTGGATCCTGGTTATCCTGTGCTAACAATCCACTCAGGAATAGAGAAAACATGGTGACAACAATTTGTGATTTCAGCTTGGGGCTCGTTGACCCTTTCTGGGGACAGAGGGAACCACACTGGGTTTCTGCCTTGTGGGAAACTATATAATCACTGAGACAGTAATGTGAGCTCCATTTTTCTGAAAGGGACCCAACTGCACAATGATTGAGTGGTCAAGACTACAACAAGGTCGTGATAAGGGCTAGACTTAATCTAAATTCTAATCCAGTATTGGAAAACTGCGTTCTCCTTTAACTTAAACAAAAGTTATTAGAAATATCCTTTCAATTAATACTAGTGAGACTGAGCCAGCTTTTGCTGCCATTCAGTTTAATATTTCCTAATCTTTCTATTTTCTCCTTTCTGTAGTGTCTGTCATAGACTTTTCCTATCCTGGGGTTAAAATAATTGAGCAGTTAGCAGAACTATCAATATCAGAGTTAACCTCTTTTCTGTAGTAAAATGGCATTGTGTTAATCTCCCTAAAAGAGAGCCGCCTCCCTCAGAGTGTCTGAGGATGGAGTTTACTTAGATAAACTAAACACCATCTCAGGCCTCAATGGTCCTCTGAGGACCTTTGAGGCATACTGCCATATCACTTAGAGGTGAAATGGAGAAATGTTCTTAAATAGAAAAAAAGAGGGAATTTCTCTTATCTAATTTTCTTAATTCTTTCTGAAACTGAAAGGAAACCAAATCTTTCCCCTGAAATTAAACTCTGAAAAATTTCTGTGTTCTAATCCAGACACTGTGAGTTACCAGGTACCAACCTGAGACATAACATCAATGAGTGTTACTTGCCCTGCTCTCAGCTAACCCCAGAGAGCAGTTTTCCGCACTGTGCAAGAGGCACAGATAAGTCTCTTAAGATAGATAAATTAGATAAAATACTTGAATCCAATCTTCCATCTCTTTGTTGTGCTACTGGTAGGTTTAATCTCAGTCTCCTGACTCCTGGATCAGTACAGTTCACTCTTCTGTCTGTAGTGAAAGACTCTCCCTGATAGACTTGTCCTGGAACTGTGCTGTCCTCACAATTTGTAGAGATGATAAAACCTGATTTTGACAGTTCTGCTCTGCCCTTCTACACCTTTAAGTGGCACAGAGAGTTACTGATCCTGGCCTGCTTCCACAGAACTGACATTGTTGGGTCTGGGATTGGGCTTTTTATATGACATTAGAAAAGGAGCCCCTTGCCTCTGCTCTGCTGAGAGGTGTAAAAACATCATCATCATTCTTAGAACAAATACTTATTTTTTCCCCTGAGCCTGCTTGGATAACCTTGTACTGAGTAGTTTACTACAGCTTTTCATGTAGATGTCACTCTCACAAAAACAAGGGTGGAATAGGAAAGCGATTATTTACACACCTATTTACATCAATCTCTCCCCATGAGAAGACATAACTTTTCCTGCCCAGTATCTCAGTCAGTGCTCAGAAGACTGGCATTATGCCTGCCATTGTTGAAGGTTTAACCTGACTATGAGAATCATCCTTCATGTCACACAGCACTGCTAAATATATCTGTTATTTGAGCTCATTAGATTTGCCAAATGTCTAGATGTTTCCCTGACTCCTAGCTCTACAACATGCCTTTGTCAGGGTGACTCATTGATTCATGAAGGCTTTTTAGCTACGTCAGTGTTTTTCATTATTTACTGACCATCAGGCTTTTCTCTTTTTAAAATTTTGCTCCCTTCTTTCCCCCGCATCATTGTCCTAGAGAAAAAAATCCAGTTTTATCCAAAACCAAAATTACAAAGAGATTAATAAAATGACACAACAGTGGCTGGTTGCACAGTTTTTAAGGAGCAGGATTCTTTACAGACCCACACAATGGCAGTGACATAAAGAAAAGCCAAGTGGGTTCCTTTGTGGGTGGTGGGGTGACTTTTTTCAGAATAAGAAAAACAGCTGTGAAGTATTCCAAACTCACTGTCAGAACTATGTTTGTCAGAACAGAGGTAAGACAGAGAAAAAGAGACTAACAGGGAAAACATGCAAAGACACCACTTAAAGAACAGGTGTTTCATGACAGGTCAGAACAGAGAAACCCAGCAGAAAAAGAACTGTGACAAGGCGAAACATTAACATAGAAAGTGTTCAATGTTTTTCCAATCACAGCCATTGTTCTGCTTAACTGATACTGGCAAACAACCCTGCTGCAACCTTTTAGGTATAGAGGATCAATGAACAATTAATGGTGCCACTGGATACACTGTGATGCACAAAATAACTTATATTAAATTCCCAGAATGGCCATAACTCCTGCTTCCCTTAGTGCTGGAATCAGGAGTTCCCTATTCTGCTATTCTCTGCGAAGTAGAATAAAAACTTGGATCAAATCTAGATGTCAGCACTTGAGGTCATTGTGAGCTGAAAGAACCAAGGGCACACCCAGTGTTAAAAGAAACATATTGATTTGGTCTGTGAATATTTCTTTTTGTCCAGTATGATGCACATGCTAAGCAAATCAGGAATGAGTAATGGGGTTAAATGTGATCATCACCATATCAAATATCGGCTCAGAGTTGCCCTTTCTGCACTAATCAGATTTCACAGTATTAGGAGTAGAATTTGCTTTAATTTTGTCTTTATCCCTTGAGATACATACCTGAGTTAGACATGACAGCTGGAGCCATGAGGTTGAATCCTGTGTCTCACAATCAAAATGTGGTGCTTTAGCCACAGCTTAAGCTAAAATGAGGTAGCTGTAAGTACCAGCCACTTACTGTCTATGAATCTATCATTATATCCAGAGAAATGAGAAGCTAAATACTTCCTAATTTCTTGTTGACAAGATTGATCAGTTAGAAACTAACTACATGCACTGAGCAAAATGCAGCCAAGAGAGAAATGGACCTGAGCTATGAACCAACTCACAGCTCTGGCTTTTGGGCTGACCCATGAATAGAGCAAAAATTTAAGCAGACAAGCATGCCATAATAATTACCATTTTCCAGGCATGGGCTATTAGCAGCTCACAGTCAGCAGCAGCCCAGTGTCTCCCTGCTGGTCTGTACTTAACTGAGGTTTCCCCCACTACCATCCCAGCCAGCACATATGAGGAGGACAGGATAAGGAAATAGGGGCCAGCTTAACAGGCAAGGGTCTGTGCAAGCATATGCCAGATTTCTGAAGATAGAGGACATGATGTGTACTTGGCACACATTTTCATCCCTGCCTCCTACTGGTCCCAGCTGCTGATGCAGTTGTTCCTTAATGCTGAAAACTAGGATGCAAAAGGGCAGCTCAAATCCACTGCTGTTTTGACCATGCATTTCTGAGCACACCTCAGCTCTCTCCTCTCTGACAAAGAGAGAATACTGTGCTGCTGCAAGTTTGGCAGGGCAATAGTTAATCCTATGGTCACAATTTCTCTAAAGTCAGTTGACTTCTGCTACGTCTGAAATGCTATTTTAGTGCTTTAAACTTCAGGCGAACTTCCAGCACAGACACTCCTATATCCCAGAAGGCTGATTTAAGTGCATATATGTTTAAAGGCTGGAGAAATGGCATTTAGTTCACTGTGCCCTGGATGTATTGCATAAAGGATCAGGAATTTTATCCTCAAAACTGCTACTGCTCTTCACCCATAAGCAAACTTTTTTGACATTGTTGAGTTTATCCTAGTCTAACAAATTTCTTACTTTCTGTTGAAATTACCAAACTGCACAGTATTTAGCACAGACTATAGATGTATGGAGTACTACTCAGTCTTCCCTCAGCCCATTCTCAGGATCTCATCCAATTTAAAAAATAACTAGAGTATCTTCAAAAAAGCCTAGGTGACCCTGAGACCTAAATTAAATTAACTCCCAACAGCCATCTAGGTTCATGGCTGGCTCAGACTTCCACTGCAATGTAAATTCTTAAATTTTTTAATTACAACTGAGAAGCAGGATCCTAAGTCACTTTATTTCTTCTGAATATTTTATCTGGGAACTGATGAACAACATCTAAACTGTCAGTATGCACATATATCCTTAAATGGGATCACACTTAAATAACATTTTTTTTCATAAAAACAAAAAGAACTGACAGATCAATTCAACAAGGGAAACATGGGAAACAAAGGAAAAAAACCCAGATACATCTCTTCTGAGTGGTGAATAAAGACTGACATCAAAGATCTCTAAGGATTCCCAAATCTGCTGGCATTATACAGAAGGATGCAGTAGCTGGTGTCACAGTCTCTGGAATCCAGCTGCCTTCTGGCAAGATTGGTTTAAAATTGCTATTGGAATTTTTTTCTCTGTGATCAATATCTCTTTGCTGCTCACTTGCTTCCTGGCATGTTGAGCTTAGCTTGATGATACTCAAGGAACTTTTTGTCATGCAGGTGGGAATTTTGTGTTGTGCCTCTATGAGAATGATGCAGCACTTGGGTGAATGAAGTTTCTCCCAAGAGCCAGAACCATCAGTTCCTGGGAAAAAGCAGCATGGGGCTGTCAGCTCTCCTGAAAAATATTTTATCACTGGCCAAACTTGATAGTAGAAACCAAAGTACTTTATTCCTTTTAATGTTGATTACAGTGTAACATGCATTTTATATCTCTCCCTCTCTGTAGGGCTTCTTTTAGCATAAATCAGCATAAGACTGCTGAAGATAAAGGGATGCAGCCTCCCACTACTACATATTAATGTCACAGAATAACAAATTAACACATTGACATACTACAGTGTTTTTAGAGATGGAATTCCTATCTACAGGAGCTTGGAAATGAGGTACCTTCTGACAGCTGGGATATAAGAGAAACTTCTAAAGTTCCCATTCATTGCATGTCTGTGCTCTAGTTCTGGGTTGTAATTAACCAAAAGCACTTATGCCATATTTAGAAAGGTTTATGCATCTGTTTCTCTAATGTACACCAAAGATGGTTCTTTCCATGATACTTTGGTTTTAAATGCAAATAAAGAAATAGTGGAGCCACAAAAGGACAACATACAATTTTTATTCCTAAAGAATCTATGGTGTTTGATAAATGGGTAATTAGAGATATTTTCTTATCCTGGAGAGCTATAGGGCCTAACTGGAAAATAAAACATGATTTTCTTCATTGTGAAGTGACATACAGAAAATGTGACTCTTCCAGTCAAAATCTGGGACAGAGACAGGCACAGAACCGACCTTAAGGAGAGTCCTCTTTGTGAATTTCTTTCATGTGGCATTTCTCTCCAACCAGTTTTCAGGAGATGTATTTTGACTTTTTAATCTGCTTTTTCATTGTCTGTTTCTGGCAAAACTCCGTCTTGCTGCCTATTTCTTCAACAAGAGCATGAGGATGTCCACACTGGGACAAGGCTGAGGCCCATCCACAGGGAATGCTGGTAGAGAGGTGGCTCTTTATCAGATGTATCAGATGTAATATGCTCTTTTAGGAAATGTGATGGATTTCAATGAGGAATAGCTGTTCTGTGCATGGAACACCAACCCTAATCTGCAGAATTTTTTGGGGACTAGATGGAAGAAAGTTACTGCCTGGATGTTCTATGCAGAAATTAATGTCAGAGTGGCTAAAAAGGGGAGAGAAGTGAGGAAAGAAGAGAAAAACAAAAGGTTGCATTGTTGAAAGGAACTATTTTGGGAACTGTTTTGGCACATTTCCCAGTTTCCTGTCCTGGGTATGTGGCAGTCAGTTTAATTAGTTTTTCTCTGTACAGCTTCTGAAACACTGCAATTGTGATTTGTGCCCGATAGGTCATTAATTTTCTTCCTGCCCATTTTAATGCACAGCCTCCTCAGAGCTGGCAAAAACAAGCTCTGGCACATGACTCATATTGATTGATGGTCATCTTTCATCTGACGTAACAGGTGAGAAAAGAAAGGACATGGACACAGGAAATGCTATAGGAATTTCTGAGTGAAAGACAATTAAAATGATAGTGAAAAGATTATCCTTCAGTATTGCTTTAACCATCAGCAAAGCCTCATTTCCTCACTGTGGCAGATGTTCTGCACTACCATATTTTGTCTCAAAAAAGAGCTTAGCTTCCATCATCATCAGAATTTGGATTTCCCACTAAAATAAATTTTCAAAAATCACATCAGTAGGTGTAATGTGTACTAATGACTTTGAGAATTAGAGTCATACAGTCTAAAAGATCAAAGCAGGCAAAGGGCTGGGTGGACTGCCCTGAGAAGTGGACTGGTTTGTTCCTCATAAAGGCAGCTTGTGGGCTAGAACAAGCAGCTTTTCAAGTCCTACTAGAGAATTACATCTGTTTTTATTTTTCCTTTGGAGAGAGAAATAGCTATATCTTTACTGGGTGCTCAGGCCATCCCTGTGTTGAGTAAAATTAAAAACCTCTCTAAGGTTCCCAGCTGATCTGGCTGGACTTTGCAGCATAGTTTAAGGTTCACGCACTGCACATGAAACAACACCAGCGTTGTAAGAGGGCACCTCATAAGTTCATGAGACACATCTTTCTTTCTAAATGTCTTAGAAATGAGGCTTCAGTGGTGAAGCTTAAACTCTGAGTCAAGGTTTCCCAGCCAGATGAATCCACCTCTTTTCCCAGTTCAGCCTCCCTTGGATCTGTGCAGCTGGGGGTTCTATTGCAGGCTGTTGTGCCAATACAATGCGTGCTGATTCTCAGGTTGCCCTTATTTTCCTTTCTTACAGCTCATTCCTGTGAGATCTTGTTTATCTAGAGTCATTTACTGCAGGCAGCTGTGAGCCATCCAAGTCCTGCTAATGGCAAGCAAGAAGTTGCATTCCTTGGTCATATAAAACCAATGAAAAATGTAAAATAATTAAATTTATCCCTAGACACCAACATATTTATTCTCCTAGCTGAGGCCTGCTTTATCAGAACAGCATGGAAACAAATTCTCATTATGCTGATGGAAGGCAGATTCTGTTTCCCATGTAAGCCATGTGGAAGCCCCTTGTTTTTGATGCCATATGTTTTCATGATCACAGTGATTTGCTTTGGTTTGCTTTCATTTACCTCCTAGAAATATGAGAGTCAGGGGAAATGGTAGGTGCTGTATTTGCTTCTGCTTTGTTGATAGCTCTGTATATTATTCAAAACCATGTATTTATTCCCAGAGGAGAAATATCATTAAGGTATTTTTAATGCTGATAACATATCACTCCTTAGAGTTAGGTGAGTTATTTGCTTACTTTTTATTGTAAGAAGCCAGTCATTTGGATTATTATATGCTTGGGAAACTCTCAGTTACATGTTTAAAATCAAATTTGTCAGTAGATTAACATAGTTGTGCACTTTTTATCTCTGAGACAGAGACTCCTTTAGCTTCCCCATACAGTTTTTGGCTGAGGACATGGATCACACCAGGATATTCAGTCCTATTGGGGTGGTGAAGAAAGAGAAAATCTGACTGTTTTCAAGGACCCAAGAATAAAACTTAGTTGAATGGACCATAATTTCTTCCAGGTATAAACTGATATGTATCAGTTCCACAAACAGAACTCTTTGTGACTTATTTGAAAGAAAATTATAATTATATAACAATGGGACATATTTATTTAATAACCTAAGTCTGGGCAACAAAAAGGCCTCAAGTTCATCTCAGCTCATTACTTTATTGTCTGAGCAATGGGCATTTTGATACCTCTACAACAGCCTTGGAGAAAGGAAAGAGCTCATTGCTCTTTAAATAAGTGAAAAACTGAGGCAGAAAAAGAGACTGGGGTCATGTTCATGGTCACCAACAGGAAAAGGTTCAGCAGAACTCAGAGTGGAAGCCAAATCCTAGCACCATAGCAAGGATGCTCTTTTACCCATCTGAGCAGCTGACCTTTGAAATACCCTTCAGATTAGGATTTGCCCGTGCTCAGCTGCAATCTGTGCCCTGGGTTTCAAGCCAATCTGCAGAACTAAAATTTCCTTGTATCCAGGTTTTTATTTGAGTTTGCCCATTCTCTGCCCAAACCCTATCAGTTTCAAGAGAAACCTCTCTGCCTAAACTCTTCTCTCCTTGACTTGAAGTGAACACTTTGCCTGCCAGACATTGATCTTTGATCGGTATTTCCTTGCCAGCCCTTCAAAACTGCCGCTGTCACCGTGGCATCTTATTTCCATATTGTGTCTGAGAGCGACAGCAATTATTTCCCACTGGAACAGACTTCAATGTCACCACACTGATTATTCAGCAAAGGTTACTATAAGGAAAGTATTGGTCTTCCTTTTCCATTGCAGCAGGAAAATGCCAGATCTTAGCAGCGCAGTGCCTTGGGGATGGCTGCATTAGTTTTCCAATGAAAGGCTCTGCGCAAGTCGAACCTCCCCTCCCCCATGCCTCCTTCCCACCCCTCTCTTCCTAAAACACACACTGAGGTTTAGTATAAAGTTAATTCTATAACCCAGGGTGCTTTTTTTTTTTTTTTTTTTTAATGCTACTGACCTTCCATTTCCTTGTCAGTCGACACCAAGCAATTCCCCAGATGGAGAGAAAGATTTCCACTTTGAATATCCCTGAAACACATTTAGAGCCAAAGGCTTTATCATGGGAATAAAAGCACTGAGGTTCTCACAGCTGGGAAGATTTATACAGCTGAGCCTTACCAGCTTAAATGCCTACAGACAGAAACAGCTGAGCTATGTATTATTTCTTTTCCTCCAACTTGCAAGGGAGATGAAAAGCGCAGAGGCAGCCGGCAGATAGCTGTGACTGACAAGGGAGGGGCAGAGCTGGCTGCCCATAGCTGCTGCTGTGGCATTTTTATCGAATAATTTCAGCTTCAGAGGTGAGGGGGCTAGGGCTGACACAACTGCCCCAGCCAAGGGGAGCTGCCCTTTGAGTTACAGCACTCCAGACCGTGCCAGGGAGTCTTAAACTCAGTCAGGGAGGCAGGGAGCTGATGCCTGCCAATGAGCCCTGGGGGAAAGGTGCTCAGAGGAAGATGCACTGAGCTGAGTGCTCTGCACAACAGAATTGCTCTTTGCAGTCTGTGTAAAAACAGAAGCCAAGCTGCCTCTGCTCTTCTCACCGTAACAGCAGCAATATTTTGTTCTTCAAAATTAAGGGCAGACCTTAAAGAGTTGACAAAACAGTCATTCAGTGGCCATGCTTATCCTGGAGAAAAACAGGAAGGGAGATTCCCAGAGGTCAGGTTGCTGTCCATCCACACATGCTTACCTGACTGAAGTGACCTGAAGGCTCCTCTGGCCAAAGGTGGGCAGAGCAGCCATGATTTCAGCAGCCACAACAACATGAGCAGGTCTGTGCCCTGAGCATCCATCTTTTGCCTCTAGCATGATTCTGTTGCCCTGAATCTGCACTGCCTCTGCTGTCAGCTGTCCTTCATGTCACCTAAACCCTGGAGATGTGGGCTCCACTTTCTAGTGTGCATGGCACCATCACATCTCTCACAGCCCTCAGCCTTGACTCTAATTCAGCCACACACAGGTGCCTTCCTGCCAGAGAGGGGAAGAGGTGTAAGAACAGGTAGAGCTCAGTCTGTATGGGATCCTGTGTCCTCCCCACTGGGAAGATAAGAGACCTTCCAAGTCCATGTACCCATGCTGTGCTCCTTGTCACTCTTGATTTTCCCACCTGTTCAGCCTGTGGTCCAACAGTGCATTATGCATTATGCACTCCTACTTCCCAGGTAAGCTTGAAATCTATCATCCCTTCAAGAAAATGTTGACTGTGAGCCTGGGGCCATCTTTTCCTTATTATAAAATTACTTAGATTTTAGGATGCCAGTGAGTTGCTTTCAAAATGGTGAGAATGGTCCCTGTGCTTGTTAATCATTGGAAAGAGAGAGCTGCATTTTCTAAATGCTGCTAGTAAAATGCAGCATGGGAGGGGGAAAAGAATTCAACAAACCTGGATATTGATTAGAAATATCTTTTAGCAATGGGGAAGAAAATGGGATATCCTAAAATTAAGGAGTCTGTAAAACAATTTAAAAGATTGTACTGTCAGTAATGATGCATCTGGTGAGTGAAGTGCTCAGAAATGATCAGTGTCTCTGCTTGTCCAGCCTGAGGGACTTGATGGGGGGTCTAATTTGAAATACCAGTGAAAAATCGACCCTTTGAAGACCAGGTTACTGTGAATACTCAAAAATCACTCATTCTGCAAAACTTATGTCATCACGCCTGCCTGTCAATATCCAATTGTTGTCCTATTCTTAAGTGTAATTTTTCTTGGGATATGGACTCTGAACAAATGTCTAACAGCTGTTACTCATGTTACTTAACACAAGAGCCACCCCTCAGGGTCAAAACAAAAGTCCATTTACCTTAATAACCCATTGCTCACAATGATTGTAAATAAGAAAAGAATGGGCTCATCGGGACTAGACACTAGATTTAAAGGCTTTTCATCAATTCATATCTTGTGAATTTATATAGAGCATAGAGATAGATGCTTTATGTTTGCCTGTACCCTTCTGCTAGCTCTCTGCTTAAATTTGGACTGCCCTTGAGCACTGGAGGGATTTTTTATTGGGCATTGCACTCAGCATTTCCCAGACCTTTACCATGACTGAGTAAAGCTGAAGTACAAACCTTGGCTGTGCAGATATGATTTCTTTCTATACTGTTTGATATGTGTACTAGATCTGCCATTTTTCCCTCTCCTTCAGTCTTATGAGACTTTACTACAACTCCCCAGTTTTTTCTAGGTTTCATTACATTGCTTAATTTTCAGTCTTTGCCATAGAGCTTTTTACTCTCTTCCTACTGTTTTTTATGTGCTTTAAGAGCATGGATCTCTGTGGATTTCCACTGTGAGCTCCCTTCAGTTATATAAATTTAACATTATCCCTAAGTTTTCCTTTCCGTCTTTTAAGTTTATTCAAGTTGCGATGATGATTTGTTCCTTTGTCCTGTGAAAATTTACTTTTTTTTCTAAGACTGTACTGAAGGGCCTCATGAAAAGCTTTCTAAAATAAACTCCACTATTTTAGCTGAAGCATCTTTTCCACTATGAGCTTGGTGGCTCTGTTCACCCACATCTACTAATTCAACTTTTCTTGTTGTTTCTACTGATTTGACTGTGAATTGTGACAAAATTCATCCCTGAACCCTTTTTAAAGGTGACTGTCACATTTCCCATCTTTCTTAACATTGACAACAAAGCTTATTTATGCAAAATGAAACATACTGCAGCTCAGCAATTTCACAACTGAATTCCTGAAAACTCATGAATGAATGAATGAATGAATGAGTGAATGAATGCTGTCAAGACCCAGGGTCTCATCTCTTCTATTTTATTCAGTTGTCCTAAAAATTCTTCCAGCAAAGCCTCAATATCAGACTGTCCCTCAGATTTGCATTCAGAAAAATATCTCATGTATGAGAAAATCTTTTCTACACAGGGCAGCAGCACAATTATCTGCAATGGTCATAACTTCAAGTGCTCACTCTGTGAGTCACTGGTAGCATCCAGATGTTTTGGAGGACAACATGGTTTAAAGTTTGTAAAAACCACAGAATAACGCAGAGTAATTCTTTTGTTGTCATATGCATGTGATGGCCTAGAGAAGAGTCTTGTTCCTTCCTTTTTCCCCTCAGTCATGACATCTGACTAATGTTTTCATTCACAAACTGTTCTCAGGGCCCTCAGGCTCCAGTGACCTCCATTTCACTGCAAGGACAAGCCCCGTCCTTGACCTTTCCTGCACTCACCAGGAGTCAGATTTTACACCACAGAGGCACAGGCAGAGTGCAGATAACTGGTGGTTATCCAGCAATCCCAGTTTTGGAAATTGGCACACTCCAAATGGTGATAGCCAGGAAAATGAGAGCAACTGTCCTCTCCCTCTAATATTTTCAAATGTTTCAATGGAATCAAGGTACATCTGAAGGGAGCCATAAGAGAGACTGTTTAGGGATGGGGAAGAAGAACAGCCCTCTCTCATAGCTGCAACCTGGGCAGGGCAAAGTGGTGACACACTTTAGGGCTTGGGGAAGGAAAGAGCCAAGAGTGCAGTGAAAAGAGGGAGGGAAGGGAAAGCTACAGATTTACAATTCCTCCTTTGGGTGAAAAATTGGAAAACTCAACTCTGCTGTATGTTTTTCTGCATTTTTTTAATGTCTTGTGAGTGACTGAAGCTCCCAGTGCAACACATCCTCACTCCTGAAAACATTTCCCTCTGTCTTCAGAAATTCCAACCCCAGACAGACAAGATCTATTCCCCTGAAGAATACCATCATGTAGGTGCCAGGTGTATTTTTGTACTCTCTGTGGAGAGTTTTGCTGCCTTGCAAACTCCAGCTGCATATCCTTGGCTAGTCAAGCTTTGCTGACTTGCACCAGCCCAGAGTCTAGCCTGAGACTCAAAAATGCTCTGTGCTAATCCTCTGTGACCTCCAGTGGTCTCTTTGGCTTTGTGGATGTCTTTCCCTGCCTCTGCAGACACTAAATAAGGAGGCAGAAAAATGACAAAACTAGACTAAGGATATATGAATGAATATGAATGAAAAGCCTATGCTTGTAAAAAAAATAAAATTCAGAAACTTGCTGTCTCAGCTATAGACTTCAAAGGGTAATGACACTTTTAGTGATCATAAAATGTGATTTCTATTAAGCATTTGGAAAGTCTTTGTAAAGACAAGTGAATTAAGTTCTGGAAGCATTGAAAACTATAAGAAATCTTAGTTAATATTCACAGGATTTGGGAAATGTAGTTTTGTTTATGAATAACGAACCATATCTATAATTATATGGTATTCATAAATGATGCAGATGCAAGGAAAAACTTTAAGGTTCTGAGTCTTTGAAATTAACTTAATGAAATTAACTTAAAACTGCTGATAATTATAATTTGCTCAGAAAAAATACACAATTTTGGAGCACTTTGCACTGTGTCTATGGGTGCAGCAGTAACTATATATATACACACACCCTGTTCTTGTTTCTGTGTGATACCTGATTTATGGGTTTGTTTTAATTGTAGATATAGTGGAGATCCTCACTCAGGCTTTCTGCCTGCCTCCTATTTCTCAAAGAGAGAATCTTCTCCAGAGATAAATGACATTTTATCTTACACTTCTCTTTAGAGTGTTGGAGATGGGTGAGTGAAAGATGGAAATCATGACTTCAGGTTACCTGTAATTCCAAGAGGATTAGTTCTTCACTTTGTAGTGAGGATACAGAAACCAAAAATTCTTAGGGTCTTCCAATACCTTCACAAACCTTCAGCAGGGTCAGAAGCCAAATTTGGCTGCACTAACAGAATCCACTGCTGTGTGGAGGACCAGCAGGGCGAGAATGGAGGATGGCACTAGTGATGGCTGATTTGGGAAGGCACTGCAGTGTGACAACTCAGCTCCAAAGCTGGCTGCACTGGCTCTTCTCTAGGGCACATTATGTACCATATTCTGCCCATTCTGACCATGGGCAGGCCTCATGGACATCCAGAGATCAGCTGAGATTTATCAGATGCATTGCCTGTGCTGGTGATGTTGATGTGAGAACCTCAAGCATCACTCCTTGACATCACGGAGCTAATGAGGATCATCCTGTGGTAGTCTGGAGCTGAAAATTTCAGCAATAGTAAGATAGAGCAAGGAGTGGGAAAACATGCAGAAATGTTTTCTCAGATTGAGACTATAGGAAATAAGTGCTTGTGATTTTTTTTTAATATAGAATTGTTGGCAGCTGCACATTTTGGTTTTACTTAGTGCTGTAAGGGGATTCTGTCTGAATCCCTTATAGGTCTGAAGCTTAATGTTAAAGTCTCTTGACTCCAGGACATAAGACAAAGAATGTCATTGTTTATTCTTTGATGTTCTAAAGCATCTTATTCTTCAGGGATCTCAACATGCTGTACACATATTAATTAAAGTCCATAGTACTCCTAAATCAGTTGCTATTATTCCCAGTTGATTGATGGAGAAGCTGAGATGGAGAGAGATTATACAGTGCATTTTCTAATGTGGGAGTATGTGAAATTAGACCCATGAAATTCATGGCTCAGCAATTAAAGGGAAGCAATATGATATTTTTCACATATACTGAAAAACCTCTATGTTCCACTGAAACAACACTAAAAATTTGTTTTTTGAGACCTTGGTTTCACAGTACTTAGAAAACTGCAAGGACTTTTTGAGGTGCAGGAAAGCTGGTCTGTTTGGCCATTTTCAGCAGGTGCCCCCATGACGCCTCAAGTTCAGCTCTAAATCCAAATATGCCCATGTTGCATAGTAATTGGTATTTATTTTTTCAATTGAAGATATTTAAAAAGAAAACAAAACAAAACCCAAAACTATACAGTCAAAGCTGAACCTGTGAAGTCAGCAGGTACCATCAGGCAAAGCATGAACCCAAACCAGCTACGACAAGAATCAAAAATGGCACTGGTGAGCACAGTAAACTGAGTGGCATATCTTCATATTTGATAGTGGAAGAAATTAACAGGATAGGTTTTGGTCTCACTCCATCCATAATACCTAAGAAGAATTTTTAAAAGCTTCAGTGAAGATTGATGACCAGTTTTTGTCTGTTTATTTCTACACAGGGTAAATTTTCTAAAATGAGTAAGACACAACCTTCTCAAAGGCAAATTTAATCCTGTTCACTGAAGAAACAAGCTTTAGGAATTCCATCTCCCTCTCCATCAGATGTATGCACAGATGCAACCTCCTCCTTTTCTCTGGTTCCCTTCTCAGGTGAGAGATACCTGGCTGATGGATCACAGTGTAACTCAGACCATCTGAAATCAAAGTAAAATTTGAAATAAACTATATTTGAGCTCACTGCTAATTTGCATTTTTCTTTCTTATTGAACTCTAGCATTCCTGCCTTGCAGCATCCCAGACTTGGGCCTTTCAGGATGGTGCTGGAGCCCTGGCTCAATCTGAGGCTTTGCAAGGGAGTTAGATCAACACAGAATGGAGTTGTTCCAGATCTCAGCCCAAAGTTTCCCAGGTTTTGCTCAAATAGTTTGGGAAGATGCATCTCCCAAAGCAAGCTGTATGCTACAGACTTTGGAGCCAGTGGATCTCTGTGTGCAACCAGGGCATTTTGATGGCTCAGAGGCAGCAGAATGGGACTTCTTACTGGCTGCTTTCTGATTTTAAAAACATAGCTCCCACTATGAGTGGGAATACTTAGAATAAGATGATAATTTAGAATAATCTGGCACAGAGAAACATTCAGGATCTGAAAAGAGACCTGACTCATATTTACAATTGCTATTGCAGTCAGCTGAACAAATAAAAAAAATCTGTTTAAGCTTAATAAACAGGATATAACTTGTTAAGCTTTAAAAAATACCTAAGCAAGCCAGTCTTTTGAATTCTATTTCTGTCTTAGCTACTGTCTTGCTCTGTGACCTTGGCATGCAATTTCCCTCCCTTGTCTCTCTGTTCTGCCTCCCACCACTTTTCTGTCTTGCCTATTTATGTTTTCTTTTGCTCTCAGCATTCAAGTTTATTTGTTCTGTCAATTGAATCCATTCCATTATTCAGGGAAGAGTGTACTCTAAAGCATTTTGTCATCCAAAACATTCCCTAGAATATCAAAATTGAAAGTAATGGAAAGTAAATAAACACACACAAGCCATTATTTCCACATGGAGCTAGAACCTTATTATACCTGGCTGCCTGACAAGTCTGTCAGTCAGTAACACTTATTTCTCCTCACAGTTGGCTGTGCCACAATGCTCCTCTGAGTTCATTTTTCCAAAGCCCTAAACGGATGTATATCCTCTACAGTGCCTCATATTCACATTAAAGCTTCACGTTTAAAATCACCAGAAAGTCCTCAGATGGTCCCAGTGTGCATCCTGTGTGCAGCAGTCTGGGATATTTGTGTTTGTAAAGCCAGAAATCCCAGCACAGGGCAGGGGGCCACCTAAACAAATTGTTCCTATAGGACACGTTTGAGAGGAGAGTCTGAAATGTTACCTCTGCTGCTCAGACTTTCCACCTCGAATATTTTGTGACTCACAGTCCAGAGCTGTTTCCTAAACATGTAGTATTAAGTGATCAGGCTGAGTAGCAAGGAAATGAATCACTTTCTCCTTTTGAAAAGCAGCTGCCCTGTGGGGGGAAGAAGAGGTCATGGCTGTCTCCTGCATTGTTCAGTGCTCACACACAGGGAGATCTGCATTCTGCTCACTTCAGCCTGACGTTTTTAGGGTTAGGTCCTGAGCACCAGGATATTCCTACTCACCATCCTTGCAAAAGTAGTGGTGGGCAGAAAAAAAGGGCAAAGTTCAAAGGGCCAGAAGCAAAGAGAGAATGACAGAGGACATCCCTGTGACTTAGAGCTGAGTGGTTTTTTTGGGGCAAAAATGGTGCATTCTGTTCTGTGCTGCTAAAACACCTCAAGTGCTGTGTAGGAAGAGATATTAGACATCATTCATAAACAGACCTGAATTATCTCCCTTTCCTTGAAGGATTTTTAACTGCTCAAGCCTAAACTTTACTTTTTGCTATTATATGTAATTTTGTTAGTTTTCAGAGCTAGAGAGGGGAAGGCTACCTGTTTTTTGCTTTTTTTTAAAACAAGTAGTTCTAAAATCAAAGCTTGTGTTTTTGGTCTCAGTACCAGGTTCTCAATATGTCTGAGCATCCCTGCCTCATCAGTGACCCCTTAAGCTCTCAGTTCCTGAATACCTGCAAAGCTCACACTTGCAATAGAGCACCCAGCCAGAGCAAGACAGAAGAATCTGGTTTCTACTGACAAAAACATGTTTCCATGATGCCTCAGGCAAAGAAGTGATCCGCCAGGATTTTATGGTGTCAGCACCATAATTCTATCTACAATGTATTTTGGGTTTCTTATTTTTTCAGTGTCTGATAACCTAGTACATTCAGCTGAATGCAATTGGCCAATTGCTTCTGCAAGTGGCTGTGGCAGATGAGGATAGCGAGTGCTGTCAAGACATAGAACACAGTCAATCAGGAACACGAGATGGAAGGCTATAGACAGGCCCAAAAATTCTCATTCCCATGTGGGATCTTTAGAATTTAAGGATTTTAGCTGCCTGATGGGGTATGGTCAGTATGAGAGGACCCAGCCCACCTTTATCATGCTCTGATATCAGACTTGGCTTGTTTTTAGCTAAGGTGGATGCAGAGCACACCAGGTAGTCTGGTTGCTATTCTGCTTAGAATGAGGTAAATAAATTAGCTGTATCTTGTATCCGAATTAAGACTGGCTGGGTTTTTTTGTTGTTGTTGTTTGTTTTGTTTTGTTTTTTTGGGGGTTTTTTGTTTGTTTTGTTGTAGTTTTTTAATGTAAAAATGTTAAGAATTTCACTGTTGAGAGTTTGTGATATGGAGAGAGGCAGGAGTACCATTGATGGATGAAATACTCATCAGCTTGGGAAGGATATTGGGAAAAATATTTAGAGTACAGTGCTTCTACAGTCATGCTCCCCAAACCACTCTCTGCTTCCATGAAATCTCCTGACACCTTTCCATGAACCTGAGATGGGTTTCTGTTGGGTGGACAGAACAAAAATGAAGGACTTCTATTTCAGTTTCTTTACAATTGCTACTCCAGAGGTTTTCAAGTTGTTTGTACTAGACCACTAAGGTAGAAGGAATATCCACAAGTATCTACAATGAAAATTTCATCCACCAAAAGCTAATTAATTATTTAGTTACTCTAGTTTTGTCCATGGCTCCATCAGGAGATCTGGTAATCAAGCTCAATACTCTTGTTTGTTATACCATAGAGGGACAGCAGAAATCCATCCGTCTAGGGTAAGCTGCTACTCTAGCATTTTAGCTTATTTTATCAAATATTTTCCCATGCCAAGGAATAAAGTTTGCAATATTTTATACAATGGAGCAGTTCTTTACAAGAATGATTTAGGTTTGACAGATAGGACACCTCTAGCTCTCAGCTCAGTGACATGATCTGCATTAATCCATCATGACAAAGATGTAAATCTTCAGAGTTACAATATTAATAGTAAGGACTAAATCCTCTGCAACAAAAGTGGAGAGAAGTAGAGGACCAATACCAACCACAGAGTCTGAAAAAAAGGCTCAGGGGAGACCTTATTGCTTTCTACAACTACCTGCAGGAGATAGACAGGAGATAGACAGGAGACAGCCAGATGGGGGTTTGTCTCTTTTCCCAAGGAGTGAGTGATAGGACAAAATGAAATGGCCTCAAGTTGCACCACGGGAGGTTTATACCAGGGAAAGTTTCTTCATTGAAAGGGTTTTCAATAATCGGAACAGGCTGCCCAGGGACGTGGTGGAGACACCATCCCTGCAGGTGTTTAAAAGATGTGCCGATGTGGCACCTGGGGACATGGTTTAGTGCTGGTTTAATGGTTTGACTTGACGACATTAAGGGTCTTTCCCAGCCTCTGGTTCTGTGATTCTAGGATTTTGGCCGTGTCAAATTACACCAGCTGTGGATGCATCTCTGTATTGCTTTCTTATACCTTGTAACCTGTATTCCTGAAAATCCTTGCCCATGCACTGGTTAGGCTGGTGGGATGGATGTAGCTGATAGCTGTTAGTTCCTGCCATATGGATCACAACTGGAGGTTCTGCAACTTGCTAATGACCTTCTTTAGCAACAGTCTGCCTGAAAAGATGAAGAAATGGAATCTGTCTATATTTGCCATGCTAAGCTTTGTGTTGGCAAACTCTTGCTAACATATGTCACCAGCTTTGAAAAGACATGGTTTATTTATATGTTAATTACTGCAACACTTTGGGGAAAATATTTGTTGATATAAGAGCTGTGTAAAGAGTCAAGTGTTGAGAGGCATTGCCATTCAAAACCTAATGATTTATAGCCAATAAAAGTCAAGAAAAGTCTACAATATGAAGGGCCTCTCCTTGCTTATGGCTCACTCCAGTCCCACAGATATCTGAATCAATTTTACAGAATCACAGAATTGCTGGGGTTGGAAGGGACCTCTGGGGATCACCCACTAAAACCCCTTGGCCCAGGCAGGGTCACTTAGAGCAGGTTACACAGGAATGCATCCAGATGGAATTTGAATGTATCCAGAGAGGAAGACTCCATGACCTCTGTGACCTGTTCCAGGACTCTGTCACCTTCAACATAAAGCTCTTTCTCATATTGGGATGGATCTTATTGTATTTAAATTTATGGTTATTTGTCCTCATCTTGTCTGTGGATACCACTAAAAATGGTGCCACCACCCTCTTGGCACCTGCCTTTGAGATATTTATATTCATTAATGGGATCTCCTCTCAGTCTTCAGAATAAACAGTCCCAGCTTCTGCAGTCTCTCCTTGTAAGAAAGAAGCTCCATTCCCTCAATCACCTTTGTGGCCTCCACTGAACCCTTTCCAGTAGCTCTTTGTCTTTCTTGTACTGAGGGGCCCGCAGCCGGACACAGCACTGCAGATGTGGCCTCACTAGGGCCGAGCAGAGGGGCAGCATCTCCTCCCTGGACCTGCTGGTCACTCTCTTCCCAATGCACCCCAGGACACCCCTGGCCCTCCCAGCTGCAAGGGCACAGAGCTGGCTGGCAGATAACTTGTCACCCACCGAGGCTCCCACGTCCTTCTTTGCAGAACTGCTAATGGGTCTAGCAAATAATTTCTAGTGGGTCAGCCCCCAGCCTGCACTGATACTTGGGGTTATCCCTCCTGGCTGCAGGACCAGTATAGATCCCTGGGGGATGCCACTGGCCACCAGATGAATTCTGCTCTTGTGATCACAACTCTCTGAGCTCTGCCATTCAGCCAGGTCTTCATCCACTTCACTGTCCATTCATCTAACCCACCTTTCTTGAGCTTATCTGCAAGGATGCTACAGGAGACAGTGTCAAAAACCTTGCTGAAGCTGAGATAGACAACACTCCTGACAATATTTCAAAACAATTTGTGTCAGTTGTGAGTCAGCCTTTAACTGTATCTCATGCAAATTTTCATTAAATCACACACTCCCTTCCCTGCTTTGAGACACTGCCCTACATCTGAACTCAGAAGACAGAGGTCACTTCTGGGTGACAGCAGGGAGTGGAGGGTGTGCAAATGTGGCTGGGAGCAGTGTCAGTAGTAAAGCACATCTCATCCTTCCTCAGACCCAGGGCCTCATCTGGACACAGAGAGGGGCTGGTTTGAAGGTGTCATTCCTTCTGTGAAAGAGGAGCCTGAGGCCTTCCCAGCTATGATCATTAATAGTACCTTAACACTGTTTGCAAAAAAAAGTCTGGCGTTTCTGCTGTCTGCAAAAGTCTCTGGGTGGCTTGTGAAACTTGCTGCTCTGAAGTCTCCTTATTAGCTGTTGATAGCAACTTTTCCCTTCAGACCAGCCACATCCCACACTCCTTGTAGAAATGTGGGTAATGACATATCAGACTCTCCACAGCCAAATTTCTAGGTCATAAAGTACTTCACAGGGAAAATTGTTCTGTCAATTTATTGAATTTTCATAGCATTGCCATTAGCAATACTATTTACCTTGAGGCCAAACAACAAAAGAAATGATTCTCTGGGATCCACTTGGCTGTAACAAACACCAGGTTGTTTGTAAAGTAGCTTACAAACTCCTGGGTTTGTGTGTGAATAGTATTACAGGGTTGTGATGATCAAAACTGAGACATGCATTTTTTCTGCATCAATGACCCAAAAGCTGCTGGGCACCACACCCTTCCTGTGGGCAGAAATTTGCTTCTTATGCAACCAACATTGCTATCCAGTTCTTCAAAACTGCAAAATATTGAGACCTGAGAATCCCAGAGGTTCCCAGCTACCAAAAATACATTTTTTGCTATGTATTCATTCTAGGGATTAGAGTAAAACGTGGGCAAGATAAGAAATAACAATACAATCTTTAGCAGGTATCTCCTATATCTGTGCATGTGAAGCAATGGAGATGATTAGCCAACATAAATGAGAAACATATCACAGGATACCATCTGATAAATGTTTCAGGTATCAGGTATGTTTATTATATCTTCTAGAGAATATATAAAAGGAGGTGGATGTCGGGGTAGGAAGGGCCAAAGGATGAACTTTCAAAGCCCTTTTAGCCACTTGTCTCTCTATTCTCAATAAAAGCACTATAAAGGTTGCTATTAAGTATTCCTTTCTGGTCAGAGACACAATGGCTCAGATGTTCTAGAAGGGATGTCATTGCTCTGCTGAGATCAGGTTAAGGGCAGAAAAGTACACAGCTCAAGGCTCATATGTTTGGCTTCATTCCCTGCTGTAGAGTATCAAAAGCTCAGTGGCTTGTGTTTTTATGGCAGTGATTTCTGCACAACAGTCAAATAATTTCAAACCACAACTACTAGTAAACTAAAACAATAAACTTTGTAATTCAGAGACTGCTCCTTCCTGGTAACAGTGGATGATCCTGTGAATAAAAGGATCGTCATGGATTTTCATTTACATTGCTGCTACAATCTTGTATAGAGATTTTGCAGTGCCTGAATTGTGGGGAAAAGGAAGAAGATTATGTTTAATATGCAATTCACAGTGAAAAAATAGGAAACTGAAGTTTTGAAACCCTGAGAGAGAAAAGGTGCTTGCATCTGGAAATATATCCAAACTTCAGATCAGCACCACTGTCAAGAAAAATAAGCTACTCAGTTCTGGACACAGCAGTCAGAGAAGGACTCTGCCTTGATGTGGTTTAGCCCTTGATCATTATCTGTGCAGTTTAAACAGGGGGCAATCCTATGTTCATAAACAAAACTGTCCTATGACCTGTACAATCTTTTCAGAAGTCACAGAAAAGGAGTCTTCAGGAAACCACACAGGTTTAATAGACAAGTCACTAAGTGTCAATATTCTTAGCTCCACCCAAAAAATAAGCCTTTTGTGATGATGTTTGCAGCTTACCCCACATCCTGTTTAAGACAGAACACCTGTGCAAAATAGGTGGTTTTATTTTTAACCACCTAGCTCTGATTAACCTGTTACTGCTATTATTTCTGCCACCTGCAGTGCTTTGGTTGTTGCCTAAAAAAGCATCTAGTAGTGAGTAAAGCCTCAGGGGTCTGTGTGTCAGGTGTTTCAAATGTGTTGGGTTTCTGGGTTGGGTACTGCCCTTGGTGTTGCACGTACAGCTGTTCATGATGCATTCCTGTTTTCAGGAGCAGCCCTTTCTGTATCCCCTGTTCAGGATGGACATCCAAAGGCACTACATCCCAGTACAGGGACTGATTTTCCTTCTGGGAAAGAAGTAGAGGAAAATAAAAGTTTAGCAGTACAACTTCATAATATGCCATCTCCCTTCTAGCAGCTGTCAGTAGTTGAAAGCTGAGGAGACACTGTGGAAGATGAAAGCTACAACTGCTGGGTACATTCCCCATACCCATTCCATTGCCCCAAGAAAACAAAGAATTTTTTTTTTGACTGGTCATAAAACTCTCAAGGGTTCCATAATCAAACAGTGCCCAGAAGTTTCCCTTGGACAGTTTAATTCAAATTTTCAACAGATTAAATGGCTGGGCTCTACAGGGTCTATGTGGCAAATTCATTTTTCAAGAGTAGGTGCTATCAATTCCACATGAGTGATTTCTCATCTTTTCTTTACATTAGCAAGCAAGTAACATCTTCCTCCAGTCTGCCCCTCCTGTTCTTGAGTTGAGACTGACACAGCAAAGCTTCACACCAGCACTACATAATGATATTTTCTCTCTTTTTAACCTGCTGATATTGTTTCCAAAAATCCTTGAGAAGAAATAGCAGCGGTAGAAACCACTGTACTTCAGCCTTCCCAAACATGGGCTCCATCAAGATTTGTGTATCTGGAGCTGAATTTCTTCTTTTGACAGATTCAAAGCAGAAGGGTTGATGTCTATGAGTTGAGAAGTATTTGAAGAAAGGTCAGCATAGCATCTGTGGGAGTGCTGGTGCCCCCTGTGCAGTGGGGCTTGGACTGGATATAAAAGCTCTGGGAACAAGGACAGAGGACTCTGTAGCCTTTTATTTTCTTATCCACTGTAATAATACTTTTTCCTGGCTTGCTTTACAAGGCTCTTTTGTCCATTAAAATTCCCAGAGAGCATGTAGTTCATGTTTGTCCACATTTGGTGTTTGAGGAGTAATGGGAAGGCAACATGTGCAGGCACAGTTGGCACACGTGCAGAAACAGCTTTTTTGTACCAGTTTCTTCACAAGGAAGGTGGCCTTGGTCATCAAATGAACCAGTCTGAACAGCACTGAAGAGACACTGCTGGTCAGTTATGAAAATGCAACAGAGAGTGAGAGAAGAGCAATGGGATGTGAAAAACTGAACTTATGGTAAAGCTGAGGTTTTTCAGCTGATTGGGATGTTAAACGAAGTTACTTCCTCAGTCAAAATGAGGACACACCCAGGCTGAGAACAAAACAAACTTGTTTTGATTACTGCTCTGCTTCTTTCACTTTTCAGACACTCCAGCCTGCCTCCATTGTCCCAGTTAGGGTTGTGTCCTTGCCTGGAGAGACAGGATGTTTTTTGGCAGTGGTTTCTACTATCTGGCTGGCTTCATAAGGAGCAAAGATGCTATCAGTGAACTGCAATAAGATCTCTGCATCAGCTCCCTCACGTTATAAGGTGGCAGTGTACAGGACTCTTCTCAGTTTTCTTTTTTTAATTGGCAGAGTTATTACCTATATGAAACCAACTTTTTTTTTAAAGATTTCTCCATGAAAGGCACAGGAACAAACACCAGACAATGCCCTGTGATGACCTTTCTAGTTGCTATTGTATAACTATGTCCTGAAAATATTTCTCTGGCAAATATCTTTTTCTCTCTTCAAATAATTTGGAAGCAAATTGTGCTCAGGGTCACACACAACGTTGGAGATGATATTTTTCAAGCAACTTTTCCTCCTTTGTGCCCTTGGGCACAGTCTGAAGAATCTCCCACTTAAAGACAGGTGATTTACCTAAAGAATCTGGATTCTCAGGTCCAACTCATGTGTTAGATAATTTTGAAAATATCACCAGAATCTGCACAGCATGAGCCATGATGCATGTCATGCCCTGCAGATGTTGCAGTGCACACATGGGAGGAAGTCCTTAGATCATTTTAAAGTCCAATGACACCATAGAACAGGGGTGAATGACTGAAGGCCTCCCTCTGTGTCTGAGCCTTACAAATATTTCTGTGGATTATTCTGGAAGATTTTGGAATATTTGGGAGATTTATTATGCTGATATTCTATATATTTATATTAAAAATTCTATCTATATATAGGTATACATATATATTAACAAGGGATAATACTTTAAAATGTCCAACTCTTAACTTCTGGAATTGACTTGATCAGCATTCTGTTTGAAGTCTGGAGGCCTTCCAGATAGATGCCATCCACTCTAACTTTCAGAAGCTGGCAAAGCTTGGCAAAACTTCTACTATCATCTTCTAGAACATGGAAGTTGATTCTCTGCTTTACGTTCAGTTTGTGTTTGGGCATTGAAGAAAAATGAAGAGGCAGCTTGGTTTACTTAAACAAAGTATGTCAGGTAGGCCTTATTGAGTTTTCCCCTTGACTTGAATCATTCTCTCCACTTTGTGGACTGGAAGCATAAGATTTATGCAGAACCTGTGATTTGTATATACATTCTTTTTGCCTTGAGTTTTCTGATACTGCCTCCCCTTACTCTCTTAACACAATGATTTTTAAAGAGTTTCATTGTAGGAGTAGAATCGAAACCAGTATAGAAGGATGAACTAAACCAAGCACACTTCTTTGTGGCACATTGAAGAATTATTCCCTAATGGAAAGCAGATGGGGTTTTTTCCTCAATAATAAAAAATTCCCCATGGGACACCAGCTACTGGCTTTTAATATCATGACTCATCTGTCTAGTGTAAGTGCTTCAAGAGCCAAATGACTATAGGTTTGCACTCCTAATTAAATTCTTACAGCTCTCTCAAATTGTCTTTTCTCTTGTGAACCTTGCATGTATGCAGGACATGAGGCTTTGCATAGGCGCAGGTTCACTTGACACCTGTGTGGTTTTTACTGACATTTGCAAATGGCAAAATCCTGAGGGACCTCTCGTGCCTTGCTCTTGGATTCAACGCTTGTGAATCCTGAGCTTAATCCAAATTGAAAATTGTATAGGCTGGATTCCTGGCAGTATAATGTTGATATTTCTTTATTGACCCCTGCAGAGAAGTGCTGATTTCCATCAGCTGAGGATATGTGGAGGTTGGAGGGTGCCCATCTGTTCAGCAGCCAGCACGGGCTGTTCTCATCAGTGATCCCTGCCTACAGTGTTTGAATTCTGACCCATCCATCAGTGTCCCCAGGGTGATAAGTCTGAGAGAGGATGGGTTCAGTGACTGCAGACTGTTTGTTTTAATATAGTTTTGTTTTCTTTGCTTGGTTCTTTTTGAGACAATTTGAGTTTAAATTACCTCTCATCTTCCAGGTCAGCCATGAGTGATAGAAGTATTCCAGTAAAACAAAGGGAAGAATATTACATGCTGGCTTCCTTCTCCAGACTTCTAGGGAGAAGAAATTTAAGGTTTTAATTTCCAGACCTGCTTACAGGATGCTCATAATTTTTACAAACCACAAGTTTTGACTATCTTTCTACTCAGAAAAAAAGATGAACATTAAAGCAAAGCTGAAGAATGTAATCAAAATGGGATTTATGTCCTGAGATGTCTTTAAACGTCCTTGTTGTATTTAAATAAAGTTGAAATTATCTTCATTATTTGTGCCAAGCTGTATCATTTCTTTGGTGTATCCTGTCCTATGAAATGGGAAGTGGTTTTGCAGACTTCCTTATATAGGGCCTCTGTTTAAAATAGTTTGGGGTATTTTTTTCTTCTTTAACTGTGATAAGAGAATCTAGACTCTGTTTACATTCTTCAGGTCTCTGCCTTTTTATCTTCAAGTGAAGCTCTGTTTTTCTTTGAAAGGTAAAAATGTCATCCTTAGATGAGAATAGCATTGTGCTAAGACATCTGATCAGACAATATTTTAGTGCCAGTAAATCAAGCGAAAGTATGAGCTCTGCACTTGGCAAAAAAAGGATTCATAGCTCAGGAGCTGCAGCTGAAGAAAAGCCATGGCACAATAGGATCAATTAAAACACAAAAATTCTGGCAGAAAATCAGGATGCTGCAAAATAAGCAGTGGATCTTATATCTCAGGACTAGATGCAAAGGAAGATGGTCAAAGCAGGAGAGGTGTGAAAAAATGGGGTAAACACCTTTAGTGAAGGAGAAGTAAGACATGGTACTTCCTCATGTGCAGCTTAAAGCATTTTTATTAGCATAGCCTAATTATTTCATATTTGGGAAATGAACAAGGATAGAATAATTATAAGGGAAGATTCTCAAGTGGAGCTGCTTCTTTAGGAGTCAAAGCTGCCAATTGATTGTAAGACTCACAGAGAATCTCCTCACTGGAGGAGAGCTCTGAAATTATGTAAAGCTATCAGAGCTCTGACATCAACAGCAAATTCACTGTCTAGCTAACCTGCCTCCAGTGCCCAGCAGGAATAACTTCCCTACAGCAAGTAGGTTATAGCAGCTGCCTAAGCCACATCTGGAGCTTTGGGTTCCATAAGCAAAGCCCTGACTGACTCTCCTGCATCTCAGGGATGAGCTTGGCCTGAGCTCCTCAGGAGACAGAGTGAACAGTGGCTCATCCAGATGCAAGAATAGGAGTTGTTCAGGCAGGGACAATTCCTACTTATCTTAACAAGAAATAGTTAGGGATGTGTGGGCACTCAGCACATCACTCCGCATGTCCAGAGTTGCCGGGATCACTCTTGGGGGGCTTGGAAGACCTGGAATATTGCCAGAAGTGCCTGGTGGCTTGACTTTGATCTATCTAGTGGTTTGCCACCTGTGTATGAGGACATGAGAGGCACTCGGGTTTGAATGGTGCAGGAATGATATATTTACAGGGTGAAAATATAGATTTTAGGGTTTTGGTGGGGGGGGGTTATGGAGACAAGATGGAGGAATCAGGGCATGTCTCGTCCTTCTTCTTCATGTCATCCATTTTCTGTGATGATGTTGGCACTTGGGGATTGATTTAGAGTAGAAGTGCACTGTCTAACACAGGTGATAGGTATTGGGACATAAAAGTAAATATGATATACATAGTTTGTAGTATATAAATATGCTGCCACCTCAGGGGCGGTCAGAGTGCCTTTAGCTGCCTTGCTGTTCAGACCTTGGCTGGACAGAAAGAAAAGCTTTGTAGATAAGAAATAATAAACAACCTGAAGATTGAAAACTGAAGAGTCCAGTCTCATCCTTCAAAGCTCGAGCTGCTCAGAACCATCCCACGCATCTCAGGGCAGAGACAAACAACAGCATCCGAGAGGGATGGATTGAAAGCACCTCATTCCCATCGCACAGTTACCTCCAGAAAATGTCTGAGATGAGGAGAAAGAAACAGAATAGTAACTATGAAGAAAAATTTGGAGGGACAGAGATTGGTGGAGGTAATGCAAAGGACAGGCTATGGAGAAATATGAAGCGCTTTGGCTATGGATCAGAGGCAGCACTGTGGGCAAGTGTGCATGAGTGTGTGGTAATTAACTGCAATGAGAGTATCAATCTTCTGCTCAAGGACCCCTGCAGAAAGGATTGTCAAGTGAAGAATATAAAGGAAATAAGAATGGCAGAGTATTCAGGGACAAAAACCAAAGGGCCTAAACCCACACAGCAAAAGGAATTGCAAATGTAGGAAAAATGCAAGAAGTGACTCAGAAAAAGAAACGACTTTATTTAGAGCACTAAATAAGTAAGACAGAGGTGTACGACCAGCAGATTATCGTTCTGTTCATGCACATTATTTCTCAGCATGTGCGTCCTTGCTGTCCCATATCACAGAGAATTTTGGGTCACCATGATGAGGAAAATATATGGAAGATGATAACACAAAGGTAGAGCAGATAAGATTTGAGGCAAGGTGCCCAAGTCACTGTTGCCACTTCACAAAAGCACTAAAAAAAACCCTAAACATGTAGGGAAGGGAACCAAGTCAGTGACACTTGAAATATTTGTGAAATTCAGCATGGCATCACATTTTTCAAACTTATATGTCAAAGACTCCAGAAAATTCTGATACTAATATTAATCTTAAGCCCCAAAACAGTGAAGAATAGAATGGAAAAGTGTGTAGGAAAAAGAGTGGAAGATATGTTATGTTACTTTCAGGATTAATATTTCTATGTTCTTTGGGCATGAGGAAGAAAAGAAAACTGCAGCAAGATCACAGTGAGGGAAAGAGGAGGTTTTACTCTTTTTCTATTCCTTCAGAAGAATAACGGTTGTTAGCAAATCCCAAGATGAGCTGTTGCCCTGAAGAATGAAAATTAAGATAAAGGAAATTTCTCTTTTTCTTTCTTTCCCCCATTCCTTTTGGACCCAGCTGAAGGGATTTCACATCTGGAAACATGTTTCTCTTTTCTTCCATTTCCCCATTCCTTTTGGAACCAGCTGAAGGAATTCCACATCTGGAAACATGAAGCGGAGCCATGATGTCTCTGGTGCTGAGACACTCTTTGCTTTATAGAAAGAGGTTTTGCTGCATAACAACACAACTTTACTCCAAATTCAAGACTGAGGGATCAAACAAGAATTTCACGACATTTGACCTGGGATTAAGGTGCAGGGAAAAATTTAGGTACTGTGATAGAACTTGGACCCTGTGCATCTTGAACTACGAGCACTAATTTAGTTCCTCTGTGACTACCTTGTCTCCATGAAAAGAAGATAATATCAAAAATCAAAATATCAAAAACTTCCTCTGTATTTAATAGCAAAGATAAGGTTGCAATTATTTATTTGCATCTCCCTGATGCAGTGGATTTTTGAGAAAATCCACTTTCCAGCTTGTTTAATTCCCTTCCCAGTTCAACCCTGAAACAGCAGATTGTCAGCTTTGCCATGCAGAGGTCCTGAGGAAGTTTATGAGTACATAAAAAGGAGGATATTTATTAACTTCTGAGTCATAAACAAACAAGGCTCACTCTGAAACTGTAAAAGTGTAAATATGGAAGTGGTAGTGGATTACCTTTTTTTTAAAAAACAGATTAATAAGAGAAAAAGAGGCAGGGTTTTTTTCCCCAAGAGGTCCTGGAAAAACCCTTTGTAGGGGTTGGTTACTTGAGATGGATCCTGTGGGAAAAGGAAGTGATGTGGATTAGTCTCCTACTGAAAACATTTTCACTGTGGAGGTCAAACCTAGTTTTAGGGCAGCAAAACAGAAGGGTGGAAAACACTTTTATAATTTCCCTGTAATCTAGGAGATGGGTCTGCTGAAATACTAAAAAGAAATTGCAAGTTCCAGCTCAGGTATTTCCACGGTTTCATGACATATTAAATAAGGATCTTTTCCTCCTTACTAGAATCGAGTTCAATTGTAGATAAACTAAACTGTGAGTTTAGAAATTTCTTTTCATTGGCCTCATATGTATGTCAAAACCATCTCTCTTCTGCTTTACGGTCAGGTATATATTGAATACCAGCTTGGAGGCATTTTTGTCCTATATAAATGTGGAGTTCTACGTTATAACCAGACCTCATTAGGCAACATACAGAAATCCCAACAGGAACAAAACCAGAAAATATTTCAGGAACAGAGGGAGAGGCAGGCCCTGAACTGAAACCCAGCATTTCAAAATCATCTTCGTGAACTGCAAGAGAAATTAGCAGATAAGGCAGCAGCAAAACTGCTGAAGCACAGGAGACTGACTTTAGCTAGCTCAGTGTTGTGACTCTTTTGTTGGCCACTGGAGAATATTTTAGGAAAAGATGTAAGGAATTTGGTTACGAGGCAAGGTGACCCTTTCCTGACAGTCAGCATCTTGGGATCTGTCTCCCAATAATCAACTTTAATGACCCACACTGGGCTTCCCTTTTATGTATCTGCCAAATCCCTTTTCAACCCATTCAGTGCATTGTTACATTTGCTGCCTGATCAATTTAGGAGGTGCCATCTAGGTATGAAAAGGTATTTTTTCCATTAGAAAAACACAATGACAGTGCTCCATTTCAGCTAGATAAGAAGCTACAATGCAGGCTGGCATGGTTTCAGAGGAGTGTATTACTTGGTAGTTCACTGATGTAAATGCCAAAGGCCTGGATTCAATATAAAGTATTACCCATTTTCTTCTTACACTCTCTTACCTTTCTGAGACAAATCAATTGTTTCCTTGCAGTAGTTATAATCCTGAAAAGAGCTGTCAGACCACAGATTCTGAAAAATACAAACTCTTTAGAATTGTATGGGATGGGTTTTTTTCTTACTTTGTTTTACCCCCTATAGTTAAAATATAGTAACTTTATATATTCTCCTTCTAGATATATTTATTTTATCTTAATAGGAGGTTAAGCAAAACTTGGTTTGTCAAGACTACAGAACAGAATATCCTTATCTTGTTTGCCTTTGCCAGTAAAGGGTTTGTTTAGTCATGCTAGCTACTGCTTTTATGCAAGTCTTGGGACCATTTACAGAGCAGTCAGAAAACATGTCTCTTTCCAAACAGTTTCCCAATGTGGTGATGTATCCTAGCCATTATTTGTGTTCCTTTTAGGATTCTCTTAGGTTAAACCAGATGTTACACTTGCTTTAAGTAATCCAGGGTTTATAATCAGAGCAATAATCCCTTAACCTTTCCTACATTGTATCCTGTTTGTCTTCATGTTGCTCTTTCTGTAAAATCATCCTCAGACATACTTGAGACTAATTGTACCTGCAGTACCAGTGCCATGCCTAACACATCCTGGCACCTGACCTCATCTGTGCACAAATAGGTACCTCTCACATCTGCCCATCAAAGGACCATCACCATAAAATGGAGTTTCATGCCTCTAACAAGGTTGCATATGTGTTATTTGGTGCATTAGAGCTGGTCTCTAAATTATAACATGCAGAATCACAGAATGGCTGGAGCTGGAAGGCATCTCTGGAGATCATCTGGTCTACCCTCCCTGCTAAAGCAGGTTCACCTAAGAAAGTTCAACAGGATCTTATTCAGGTCTGTTTTGAATATCCCTGGAAAAGGAGACTTCATAACCTCTCTGGGCAGTGTGTTCCAGTGCTCTATCACCTTCATAAAAAGGTTTTTCCTCATAGTCAGATGGAGTTTCCTGTGTTTCAATTGAACCTATTACTCCTTTTTCTGCCACTGGGCATCATTGAGGAGAGTCTGGCCCTATCCTCCTGACACCCAGCTCTAAGATATTTGTATGCATGGATGAGGTTCCCTCTCAGTTGTTCCCCTACCAGCTAAACAGGCCCAGCTCTCTCAGCCGTTCTTTTTGGTAAGAGAGATGCTCCACTCCACTAACTGTGCTGCAGTCCTCTAATTGTGTTTGTAGTCCTCCACTGGACCCTCTTCAGTAGTTCCTTGTCTTGTCTTTCTTGAACTGTGGAGTCCAGAACTGGACACAGTGCTTGAGGGCTCAGCAGGGCTGAGCAGAGGGGCAGGGTCACCTCCCTGACCTGCTGGCAGGGCTCCTCCTAATGCACCCAGGATCCCACTGAGTGCCACAAGGGCACTGCTGGCTCAGGGACAGCTTCTTGCCCACCAGGACCCCCAGGTCCTTCTCCACAGAGCTGCCTCTGGTGCCTGGGGTTATTCTTGCCCAGGCGCAGGACCCTGTACTTGTCTTTGTTGACCTTCCTTATGTCCCTCTCTGCCCAGCTCTCCAGTCTGTCCAGGTCTCACTCCAGACCACTCCTCCCACTCTTCTATCATCAGCAAGGCAGATTTGCTGACAGTGCACTGTCCCTTCTCCAGCCACTGCTGAATGAGATGAGTGAGATTGGACCCAGTTCTGACCCCTGGAGACACCTCCAGCTAGAGGCCTCCAAATAGACTCTGCACCACTGACCACAACCCTCTGAGATCTGCCATTCTGCCAGTTCTCCATCCAGCTCACTGTCCACTCACCCAGACACACTTCCTGAGCTTACCTATGACACCTTCTATGAAAGTAAGCAAAATGACTTACTGCCCTTCATCACTATAGAGTAGGCTGATGTATACAATTGCTTTCATCTGCAAGGAAAAACTGGACCTAAGAGTTTGGTTTTAAGTCTGTGAATCAGTGATAACAAGGCCATCAGTATATGCAGGCTATAGACTTGGAAAGGAATTTAGAATATACAGAGGGGCAACTACCATTTAAGCAGTTTCTATTCCTACAAACACAAAACGTAACAATTGTGCTAGCCATGAAATAAAATAAAACCCACTATTAACCTGGCTGTGAGATAATCTGATAGTCGGTGTTTTTCAAAGTGTGAAAGCAAAAAGCTTTCTTTGAACTAGAAGTCACTAAAGATAACCTTTCTCCTTTCCCCTGCTACAGCCTGGACCTCTGATCCCAGAACTGGATCCTGGGTCCTGGTGGTGGAAAGTCCTTGACTGGTGGCAGCAAAGAGAAAATCATCACCTGTTCAGCCACAAAAACACACACAGGCCTGGAGCACTGTTTGTTAAACAAGATCAGTTAATAGTTGCCCAGCGGAGCTTCAAAGCTTCACAGCACTGTTAATGAAGGCTTTGTAGATGCTGTGTGCCCACCAAAGCTTTGGATTTTGGGATTGGTGTTTAATGCAAGAAACCCAACACTGCTTGGACTTACCCAGTTTTCATAAAAAGGAATATCATTGCTAGGAAATGAGCACAAATTTAAACCACCAGATCTGGTCACAAATTTGTTCAACCATTTAAAATTACTTCATACTAAAAGAGAGGGTAGTTTAGATAAGAGGTTAGGAAGAAATTCTTTATTGTGAGAGTGGTGAGACCCTTAACAGCCTGCCCAGAGAAGTTGTGGATTCCCCATCCCTGGCAGTGTTCAAGGCCTGGTCTAGCGCAAGGTGTCCCTGCCTGTGGAAGGGGGTGGAACTAGATGATCTTCTAGATCCCTTTCAACATTGCAAACATTTTAGCTCAAAAACTGAAATATGTAAGATTAAAGTGATTTTTTTTCTTTATTTCAGTGGAGGGGTTCTAGCTCAGAAGCTATTTTCTAGAAGAAAAAAAAAAAAAAACAGAATAAAAACCCCACAGAATATTTTAAAGCTTAGCTCATGCTATTAAACATTTTTGCTAGCATTTTCTTAACAGTAGAATATATACAGCCTTATTTTTTTCAGCATAAGCATATGTATGTAGGTATGATTGTATATGAGCATTGAAAACCTAATTTCCATCTGTTTCTGCCTTTCATTTTTGTAAGGGTCAGCTGAAGTATCTTTCTGTAATTCCAGTTTAATCAAATGGTGCTGACACTATGAGACTTATGAATGATATTGGCTTATGAACAATCTTCTTCTGGTCCCTGTCTTCTTTTTGCTGGGCATGGGATCCCTCTGCCATGCAGTGACACATTGGGTACCCAAAGAGGGTACACCCATGACACAGCAATGCAAGGCAGATACCACATTACCTCTGGATGGGGTACCAGAAGGCTGTGATGGCCAGACCAGTGAGGATATGAGCACTGCTGAACCTGCTTTTGAGATTTTACCATCCCCAGTTCTGTGATGAGGGGGTTTGTGCAGAGCTGTCAGACATGAATGAGCTGTAGGCACCTTGCTGCCTTCCAGCTCTGCAGAGGCTCCTCAGCCTTCAGCAAGGGGTAACAATGAGCAGCTGAGCAGGGAGTAACACCTTAGGATGCTGCAGACATTTCTTTGTTTGCAAGACTCAGGGATACCCAGGCTCTCTTGCCTTTTCAGAGCCAGCTTGAGCCCTGACCAGCATTGCATCTTGTCTCTTGCAGCAATATTGGTGATACTTAGTAGAGAATACTATTCATGTGTGTTCTCATTAAGCCCACCTAATTTAAGCCTGTATCCTTTTATGCCTGTTGAAACCCAGAACCATAATTTTTCTTCAGGATACTGGAATTTCTTGTACTAGAAGGTTATCTGATGGTGTCCTTCAGAAAGACTCTCCAAAATTGCATCCTTTATCCTGAGTCCCCCTGCAATGCCAGAATTTTTTCAGCATAGTAAAAATATTTCATTCATCAGGAGCTTAGTCATCTGATTCTTGGTGCTGATGCTGCCTTTTGGAACAATGGCTGGCTGCCACTCTGTCTGCTGCTGTAGGAGAGCTGTGCTCAGTAATCTTTGTGTTTCTTTCTCTCTCTCTTTTTAATATCCTTGGCTTTATCATGGGAATTGATTTTTCTAAAATGTCCACCTGGTATATTTTCTCTTCATTAGAAATGGATATGAATGAGGTGTTAATTTGTGCCAATGTCACTGACTTCAGATGATAATGAGTTCAGAAAGGATGGGAAATCAAAGTGTATTACACCATGCATAGAGGAACAAAACTGTGTGGGGAAAATACATGTCTGGGCAAAGTAGCTGGAGGGCACACTACCCCTTCTAACTGTGCCTTTATGTATCTGCCTTTATCCTCCCCTGAAATGATTGGCATGACCAAAGGACCCTGGGGGAAAAGACAGAGAGAACAAGGAGAGTCCCACAAAGCTGTATAATGCATTAGCTGTGAATAAAACAAAGTCAGGGAGCACAGCTCTGATCATCTTTACTCCATCCTCTCTGTCCCTTTGGGGAAGCCTCAGATCACATATGTCAGCTACCAGGGACACAGAAAAAGGTAAGATGAGCTGCCTGTGCACGTGAAGAGTGATGTAGACGCAAATGTAGAGTACACTGATCAAATCCCACATGATGGGAATACATGGTATGGAGCATCCCTGGGTCTGCATTTTTCTCACCCAGCTCCAATGATATCATACTTGTTCCACTTTCATGTGCATAGGAAAAAAGTAGCCCAAAGAGTTTTTGCTTGACTTTATTTCTCCCTGGACTTTCTTATACTTGGAGGGAAAAACAGAAATATTATAATAATGAAATAATATAATAATGAAAAATGTTGGGTAGGAAAGGATTTAATGAAGACTTCTTGATCAGGATATTAGCAGCAGCATTGTTGGTACACCACAGAATCATTTGGATTGGAAAAGACCATTGAGGCCAACCTTTGGCCAATCACTGCCTTGTCAACTGGGCCATAGCGCTGAGTTGTTCCTTGAACATTTCTAGAGATGGCAACACCATCACCTTCCTGGGCAGCCTATTCCATTGCCTTACAACTCCTTCCATGAAGAAATTCCTCCTGCTCTCCAACCTGAACCTCCCCTGGTGCAGATCGAGTCTTTGTCTTGTCCTGGGACCAGAGCAGCATAGATTGCATTTACTGCCCTTAGCCTTGCGCTAATTGCATTTATTGCACAGCAAATCTGCAGTTTCTTTTTTTTCCCCCCCTGGAAAGCGAGCCTTAGAAACACTTGTGCACCTTGAGCACAGGGCAGCATGGCACACATAACATGGCAAACTTTCAGCAAATTATCATCAAAGCTATTAAATGCCAATCAACTTAGCTGAAATTAAACTAGGTCAGCTTAGTGGCCTGTTGACAATGTCTCTCATTACTGAACTGATACTGCAATAGTTCCTGGGGAAAATGCACTGTTATTGGTTTTTTTCCTAATTTTTTTTTTTCGCTGTTAAAATTAATGAAGGCCAGAACTTGAAGAACTGAAACCCAAACATGGGCTCTCATGTCTGAAGTTCGGTTCCCAAGATTGGCCTGATTTTCAAAGATATTGAAACATCTTTGTTCAACAAAGAGCAACAAATCCCACTGAAACTGATTAATATTTTGAATATTTTGTCTAGATTTTCGGGTTAAACGATTAACAGAGATATGCAAATCACTGATGATCCAAGATAACTGCTTTATTTCTGCTGACACTTCCGACAAGAGATGTCACTGTGGAAAGGAAATGAGTCAGGAGAAATGAATTTCTGAACAGTGTGAATACATTCCTGGCAAGACCATTCCAGGAAAATTAAACAGAGTAGCAGATCAAATACGCAGGCAGATGAACTGCAGTAGCAAAACCCATCACACAAAGAGAGTTTTTCCCTCTGATGTGATGACCTGTGTGGTTCTCACAAAAACCTTTACAACAGAGTGGATAGCTTCCTGAGGCTTGCTCAGAGCAAAGCAAAGGAAATAATACTGACATTTCATGCTTGTAGGGTGTTTGTATTCACTCACTTTTAATGCAGAAACTGATTTGTGACTCTTCCCCTGTATGACAGAAAAAAATCTACCTGAAAGTGGTAAAACTATTACTCCTCCAAATTCCATCAGGTGGTTATTTGCTTATGCAACCTTGAAGAACAACTTTAAAAACTTTTGGATACTGTCATTACCAGGTTGGATGACATAATGACAAACTAAGTTTGTGACAATCTGTGATCATCAAGGATAGGACAGAAGGCTTGCATGCCCTGAAGTCTGTGGGAAATCTGGCATTGAAATTAGAGACACTAATAATTCAACACTGATGCTCCTTTCAGAAATGTTGTCTACATGTGACTTTACCCAACATTTCTCTGTGTGCCTCCTACACATATTTAAATCACTATGGCTACTGTTTTCCATGCAGGGATTATGTCTGAGCAAGACACATGCTTATGTACCCATTTAGATGTCACCTACATTAAGCCATCTTCTTTTGTTCCCAGAACTTCATATTTTTCAATTTTTTTATGTTTTATCTAAAATTGCATTTCATATTGACTTTTAATTTAATACCTTCAGCAGCCCACACATTAGAAGGGAGCAGGTGTCACTGATCTGAAAAAAAATTCTCAAGAAAGGACAATTATTTTAAGCAATACTAACAACCTGATCTAGTTTCTCCAGCTAGGATGCTTTTCAAGTGATGACATGATGATGGGTCAAATTTGAATTCAGTGGTCCTAGAGTAAATCTGAAAAGAGGGAGGAGTGTTTGGTCTACACCCTGAGTTACTGATAGGAGTCCCCAAAGTCAACAGAGTTGAAGGAGCAGAACCAAATATCCCCCTCTGGTTTAGTGACATTATCTTGGATTTATGTCAGTAGAGCTTAGAGCAGACACTCATTTAGCTGAATATTGCCAAGAGGAAAGATCATGGTGAGCTGCTAATATTTGTTGCTGGAAACAATCCAGGAATGATGAAGAAGCCATATTTTTACAAAGCTTTGAAACCATCCCCTAGGCACTCTATGTGGGTCAAGGTACTAGGAAATAATGAAAGTCAAATGGGTCCTAGACCTTTCTAATCCTGTCTGATCCAGCGATCCTCCAATTTTGGTCATTTCACTTGAGTCTCTTAATCAATTTCAGGCCAGCAATGAAGGCAGGTATTTAAGAATGCCTTAAAATCCAGCTAGGCTCCAGCTTAAATAAAAAAAATATAAATATATTCACTTTTTCAGCTTTTTGCAAATGATTGTCAGAATTTCACACAGAAACTCAACTGTTAACAACCCAGTCTGGGAAGGTGCTGAATGCAGGATGGAGGTGAAAGCCATCAGCTGCCAAGGTACAGTAACACGATGGCTCTGAGTGCAAAGCTGTGACACAGTCTGCTCTGAGAGACACTCAGAGTTCTGTCATAAACTGGTTTTACTAAGAAAACAGCTTGTGGGCTGAGAAATCAGCACAGAAAGGAAGTCAGGTTTTTTCTCTCAGAACTCATACAGGCTCGTGCAATTTTATAAACAACGTGCTTTTTTTTTAGCAGCTTGGAATTTAAGACAAATGCATCCCAAAACTGTTTCCTGGTTTCCTTTCACTGTCAAGGGTAGATTTCCTTCTAATGCAGACAATCAGAAAATATTATGAACCTTCACAGGAACTTGGAAATATCTGATGATGATCTCATATGATGGCTCAGATGCTCACTATCAGTCTAAACAAAATATCTTCTGGGGGAAAAAAAGGTATGTAAGAGTGGGTGTATATGTATATGAGTGCTTATGCATGTGAATTTTCTTTCTGCCTCTCCAATGAAAGAGGAACACCTAACTTATTTTCTTGACATATTAAGATCTGGTAAACTATGAGTGAATTCTGTTACTATTTGGTTAAATTAATGTAACAAGGTTCAGGGGAATGATCCAACTTTTTCCAGGTTATGGATGGATATATGTTTTGAATTTCATGACTATTTATGGTTTTGTTAGTAATAGCAGATGAGTTCTATTTCAGACTGACTGTGAGAGTGCTTTGAGGAATCCATACAGCTGATTAGCAGTCACAAACCCACAGTTCATATCCCAAGGAAAACACTGCAGTAATATTGTGCATTCTGCATGCTCACCTCCTTGAGAAGTCAGTGAAATTTAGATGCCTGATCTGATAAACAATACCAAAGTAAAGCCCTTAAATTCCTATTCCAGAAACTAGTTCAAGTTAATTACTAACAAATATTCCCCTTGAAGTCTTTGGTTATGAATTTGTCAGATGAAGCCTCAGACATTGACCCTTTTGTCAAGGTGAACCTAATCAACCCAGATAATTTTTTGTTTATCTGATGGAATGCAGGAATGGAGCTCTAATGACAATCTTCTCTAATTCAAACTGCTATGTAAATATCATAAAAACATACATTAAAAAGATGGCCTGGTTCCAGGCATGAAAATATTGCCCTTTGTGATTAATCGAATGAAGAGAAGAGGGTGATTATAGTGCCAATGCTAAGAAAAAATGTTTAAAAAATCAACCAGCAACAAGAGGTTGTACTACTGTTTATTTTCAGTAGTGCCTATACTGTTTTACCTGGGTTAATATGCTCTGGAAACCTTTAGGATCTTGAAGACTGGTGTCTATCTATGACTTGGATCATTGAGCCTTTCATCCCATGCCTTAGAAATATTTCTTGGCATAATATTTACCTCTTAGAATACAGCCTTATCAAATAAGGGATGGTAAAATAGATAATCCAAATAAGAGAATAAATTCAACAGCAGATAACAATTAAGATATTTGCTTCTTATATTAATATTTCTTTTGCTTTGACTCATTCCTATGTACTTTTTTACTATCTTTTTCCCAAACAAAGTTACTGACAGCACATATTGTAGATGACATGAAATCCCCTGCCAGAAATTACCTTATCTTTTGATATTCACACCATAAGTTTGTGTCTGAGATAGTTATCCTATTGTAATCAAATCCAATAGAGACAACAGAGTTGAGAGTGTGATTGATCTGATCAAAAGCTTCTTCCTTCTCTAGGATAAGGAGTATACCTTAAAGTTTTCTGAGTTTACAGGCCTTTCCTCTATTGATTATGAAGAAAGCTCATGGCCAGAAGTTTAGATATAAGAGTCCACACTACAGTGAGATGTATCTCCTCTCTCCTGACTTTAGACTGACTTAGTAGACACATACACTGGGGTTCCTGGTCTTCCATTTCTTTTTTTTTTTTTTTAAGACAATGAAAAGGAACTTAGAATCTTCTGGTAACACAATTGTTGTTCTGTACCCACAGAAGTACCACAGTGCGTCACTAACCTTGCATCATCATTCAGAGAACAAACACTGGACATGACTTAAAATTTTCCTGTATATCTGTTGTGAATGTGAAAAAAATTACTCATATGAGTTTTGTATGTTTCTCTTCTTCAGTCTATCTGTCTGAGGAGACAGATTGCTTCAGTTCACCTTTAGCATGACACAGATGCCTCACCTAGAAAAACAAGGATCTTATGTTCACTTGTCATCTCTTGATAATGTCTGCAGGAAGCTTAAAGCTTTCCCTGGTTGCTTTGTGTCTCTTTTTTGGACTGTTTTTAAAGACATTCCAAGGTGTTGCTGGACAGCTCCTTTTCCAAAGGGTAGCAGTAGCTGAGGCAACAGGAAACCAAAGAACATCCTGCTTAGTCTGATGAACCCTTTGTTAAAATGACATGTGGGTTTTTAGTGTAGTCCAGAGAGGTACACTATGTCAACCATCTGATGGTTAGTGCTACCTTTTCCTTCCACGTTCTGTATTCTTTTGCCTTCATGGGTTTAACCTAGTTACTTTGGGAGGAGATTGTCAGCATTTTAACCAGACAGATGAATATCTGTTTCTTGAGACTGAATTCAGTTATTTACATGCAGTCCTACTCATTTGTGAATGCCTATGAGATAACTTTAACCTCAGCACTGAGGTTTGACTTTACGTATGTAAATAACAACATTTTACTAGTTGGAATGGCAAGGTTTTTGTAGATAATGATGCCTCTGTTACGATGGAAAGATTGTCAGACTAGATGTGAGATCATATTTGAACTTTGAAGAATGGGACATAATTTAGACAAGTATCCTCAGCCATGATATAGCTGTGTCACATGTTTTCAATATGAAACTTGACCACAGGTTGTAAATGCAAACAAGGCTGGGGAAAGCCAAAATAGCCTCCTTCTGAGAATTATAAAATGACATTTTGGGAAAAGACGGTTCTGTTCCACTATTAAGTGGTTTCTGGATATTGGATATGACAATGTCAAAAGAATTTTCCAAAATGAATAGGTTTATACTCTGAATGATCTTAAGTTACATATATTTTAATAGCACAGAAAGCAGATGAAACTGTGTCTCTGACATGAGTACACCATCCACAGTAGGCCAGATCTGGTGGAAAGATCTGGAGGCCAAATCAGAATATGTCTCTAATTGTTATTTTTATGTACCCACTCTGTGAGTGTTGTTGCTGCTTACTTTCCCAGTTCAGCTATTCTCCCTCATCTCACAAAAACATCATGTCTGTGTGCACTGATGGACAGCACCAAGGCAATGGCCCTCACACCCACTAAAGCAGGTGGTTTGTGGCCACTCAAATAGGCTCTGAGAAATCATGGTGATAAAACAGAGGAACTGCATTCAACAAGGACTGCACATCTATTTCTGTGGGAGATATTAGGTATATCAGGTGTGGGAAAAAAGATTACTCAGGTAGATCTGCCAATGTAAGTGTGGCGTGACTAAAAAGGAATGTACCTTTTGTGTCTCTTGAAAAGCCTATCAGTGCAATACAAGAGCCATATTGGCTAATAAGTTATGATCCTGGTTAATGGTTATTGAAATGGTTAATCTTTTGTTACCTCCCTTATCTAAAACATTTTTCCAAAGTGATATGATAATATCCTTTTTGCCTCTTTAGGGAAGCCTTGAACAAATAATTTTTTGAGGAAGTTGATAAACTGCTGGTAAGAATGCTAAACAAATTAATTTAAAATTAGTTTAAAAAAATTTTAAAATTAGCGACTATTTCATGTCTTCTGTGAGAAGATATTGAATATATATACATTTTAGCTTATGTGTCTACTTAAAACACTCCCTAGAAAACAAAATATAATTTTAAAAAATGACCAGCTGATCATTACTATTTGATTTCTTATTTTTAGGAAGGTTTCAGCTGAAGGCATCTATTCTTCTAACCAGTCACCAGGACAGCTTCACTGCGATAACAAAACCGTTTTTAATCTTTAGTAAAACTAAGTGTTATGGGCAATTAAGTAGCAGAAAGATAGTGAAAAAATAATATAAAATATGATTCTGAAATGAAATCCACAAAAGCTTTAACAACACAGCAGTCCTGATGCTTTTTGATGAGAAATATATAACATCCTAATTTTTAAGTGCTACTCGGGTGACTGGGGTAGTAAAAAGTGAACCAGACTCATACATTGCTTCTAGTAGCATTTTTGTGGTTTTGGAAGACAAAGAGACACCTCTCTTGACAACCATAAGAACTCTAAATCTGTCCTCCTTTCCCAAGTCTTTCTTTACAGTGACATTTTAGCTCTTAGCAATGTCTTCTGATGGAGACATTTCATCCAGAAAATTCAATTGCCTACTCCTGCTGCTGCTATGGTTACAGATAATGGCATAACTTCTTGTTCTGGTAGAGACAATGGGTTGTTATGATGGGTCAAAGCAAAAAGTTTCAAAGTTAGAAAGATTTCTCTGAAGGACAGGTGGTTGAGTAGCACTTGAAGGAAAATCCTGTATCTTTTCTCTAGAAGTTGAAGAAAGAGTAAGGTTTTCTTTTTCTTTTCTCTGACAGTTTTAAAATTGCATGTGTCTTGTTAAAACATGGCTATGTGTATACGTATTCTTCTAATTATTACTCCAGAATAAAGAACACAACAATATTAGTAGGCAGAGGTGAAATCAGGTGTAGAGGATGATTAGATCCAATCCCACCCAAAGGCTTCCAGCAGACTAAAACCCAAAGATTTGTGTTTTGCCCGAAGCTGTGCTTGTTAAATCCATCTCCTTTCCCTATGCTCAGCTCATTGACTCCCTGGGAATGCCTCTGTCACCCCACAAAATCCTGTGCTTTCAGTGAGGTCAGATGATTTTATGTATATGCAATTTTGGCATGGTCCCGCCACTTATAATTCAGTAGTTTATTTGGGGTTTTTGCGGAAGTTCTCTTACAAATCTCCCTCACAATAATGTTCCTGTCTAACCCTTTCTATTGAAAGGGTGATGCAGGAGAAAAGTACGGGGGAAATGTGTCTTTTGGAGATTTACTACTTTTGTAATATTGCCTGTAATTCTCAGGGTTTTTCTGTCCCTTGCACAGCCTGACAATAGGAAGGATACAGCCTTCATTTCCAGCAGCTCTCTAGTAATTTTGCCAAGCCACAGGGATCAAAAACCCTGGGCCAGAATCTTCTCTTATTTACACTGTTATACATTTGAAGATCAAGCCAGCAGAGTCAACACAGTTTCACGACAGTGAAAGTGATATGAGATCAGAGTTTGATGAGGTGCTTTTGGTTGTCATTCAAGGAATTCAGAGGTATTCAAATACATTTCAGCCTAGGCATTTGCTGAGTATTTCTGCATATTCATGTTAGCCTTGAGGATTTTCTCATCCTGTTTTCTGACACTGGCCACCTCTGCTCAGGTGCTTCATTGTTTAGGCAGCATTAGTGCCAAAACATGAGCTTTTAATGAGATAATGGAAAGCTGTAGAATTAATAGTTAAATTCAACAGTGCTAAGTGCATCTGCTGTTATTGTTGTAATGTTCTCAAAAAATTTAGTGATGCTTTCCCATTCAAATTGTGAGGAATGTTTAAACTGGTTCCTGGAATGGACTTTTCATGGCATACTGCTGAGGGCATGCATTTTATGCCCCGGGGTGCTTCATAAGAGCAGGAATGAACATGCAGAGTTTTCTGGGGCAACTTGGAGGACAGCACGGGGAAGAAAAAGCTACACTTTTTCAATGCCATTCCAGCAGTTCCCTCCCACAAACTGTCCGGACTCACAGGCACACCCAGGCTTTGTTCTGAAGGGAACTCATTTCTTCACAGCAAAATAAATTCCAAGAACAAATAACAGTTATGATATTTATGAAGCAGGCAGGGATAGTCAAAGAACCAAGACACACAACTGATACTCAGGTTATCCCAGACCATGAGCATAACTGGATTAGGTTTCACCTATTCTATTGGCCAGTGTGTTGTGAAAAAGTATCTGGACAACTTGCAAAGGGTTAGAGTCAACAATAGGAGCCTGCATGGGGTCACACAGCTGGCTTTGCTCCCCATTTGGTTCCATGGACCAGCATTTGGTTAGAACTAAGGCTTCTTTTTTCCATTGTCCTGCATGGTGCTGACAATGAATAGGCTCCTGGGATTGTGGCTTAAGGGGATTATTAGGCAAAAGAAAAACATGTCTCATACAAAAATCCAGCACTAAAATTTATGAAAGTTTCAAAGACTGATGAAGAGAAGGTGTTGAGCTTTGATTATGGGTTTTCTCAATGTACAAGGCAGAAGAAGGAGAACAAATTCAGGTGGAAGTTTCAGCTCCCTCAAAGCAAACATAGCAGGGTCAGACCAATGTTGGTTTTAATTGCTTGAACCAGAAGGAAAAGAAGACAACAAGGAAGGGCCCCCATATTGTAGCACATTATGTTCTGCTCCTGCTTTTTCTCAAATCCACATGTTGCTGTGGCTATGGTAAAAATGGTTCTTGAGTGGCTGGTATGATTTAACTGCATACACAGCTTTACCAACGTTGCCAAAAATGCTCATTTTTACGTAGACTCTTCCTGCCCATTACAGAGTCAATTCTTTGCATGATCTTGTGGCATCAGAAACAGAAGGATCTGGGTTTTCATGACATTATTCACTTCTCTGTGGGAGCATATGATTGTAAAGTCTGCAAATAAGCTTGCCTGGGGACAAAGGTTTTTCTATTAAGATTTTCTAAGAGGCTCCACAACCTTCAGCATTGCTGAGACTTCTGTTGTGTGTTGACTCATACAGAGAAGCCAGGATGACATTATTTGCTTTCTCCAATTTTAATTATTCCTCTCTTTTTCAGCCCACTGCTCTGCTAGGTCATGGATGACAGTATGGGTTTCAACATCTTTTGAGAGAAAGAAGGGAAGAGCTCTGAAGATAGCGTGCTGCATTTGCAATCATATATGCAGCTCATGACCCTGGCCAAGTAAAAATTGAAATGTAAGGAAACCCTGATAGATTGCTCTTTATTTCTCCTTCTTTTTCCAGTAAAAAGCATTCTGTCTTCGATGTTGATTGAACCTCTAAAATGCTCTGCTTCCTTCCTGTCTTTATAATTAGTTTCTTATTTAATGTGTATGTACTTTTATTTTTCTTTTAATGTTTGTACACACTTGTCATTGTAAGAGTGATAAAGAATGGCTTTGATTTTAAGATCCTATTAGCACTTTACTTGAGTAACAAAGAATTGAGACACTTAAACATAATTTCTGGAAATATTTACTCAGTTATTCACTTTTGGGTGCAGTTGTTTATTTTGTGAGAGTAGCCTGCAAAGAGACCACAGATCAAACTGTCAGCTCTGACTGAGTTTCAGTTGGAAACTTCAGCTTTTCAAGTGGAACTCAATGGGCATAAGCTGCTGCATCTTCAAATCAAGATAATATTCATATTAATTTCTTGGAAAGTAAACTGTTTGATATTGTGTTGTATATTTTGTAGCTTCTGTGTTGTAGAACGAGATTTTACCCTTTCTGCATTTATGTGTTTAGTGCAGGCCATTTACTGAAATATTTATTTCTAACTCAGAATCATGAATACTTTCACTCTTCTTCAGCTTTTGGATATACTACGTTGGTGGATTGATCCAGCCTAGAGATCAGGTGCCCACCAAAGCTGGATGGAGAAGAGAAAATATAATAAAAGAAAGCTCATGGGTTGAACAGGGAAAGATCATTTATCAGTTATTGCCATGGGCAAAAGAGACACAAATTTATTATCAATCAAATCAGAGTGGGATAATGAGAAATTAAAATAAATCTTTAAACACCTTCCCCTCATCCCTCCCATCTTCCTGGCCTCAACTTCACCCCTCATTTTCTCTCCCTCCTCCCTCTAGTGGTGCAGGGGGATGGGTTATGGGGGCTGTGGCCAGTTCATCACACATGATCTCTGTCACTCTTTCCTCCTCGGGCCAGGGCTCCTCACACCTGCTCCACCATGGGATCCCTCCCATGTGAGACAGTCCCTCACATACTTCTCCAAAGTGGGTCTCCTTCCCATGGGCCACAGTAATTCATGAACTGCTCCAGTCAGGGTCTTCCACAGAGTCACAGGTTCTGCCAGCAAACCTGCTCCTGCTCTAGCAGAAGAGATTTATTCAGCAACTGAATAAACTTCTTAATATGATTTCAACTTTCCTGTGTAGCTGTCTGGGAAACTAGTGGGGAACGGGCATCATGTACTCTATTAGTAGTTTTTGTACATCTACAGGGAAAATAAAAACTAAAAAACGTTTTTTATAATTAATTTTTTACATGCCATATGTGTGCTCATGAATGCTTCAAAATAATTGCACAGGAGCTGTAGTTTGTTTTGTGCTCAATGTGACCAATTCTGTGCCAACAAGTGATTGTGCTTGTGACTGCCATTTGGCGTGTGCAATAAGGTGTTTGCACTTCTGCATGTGTATTTGGGAGAATACAAACCAGGACCTCACAGTTCACAACAGAACAAATGAATCATGGCAGTGAGTCACAGAGAAGACTGGCTTTGCATGCAAATTCCTTGAATCAGGAGAAGTGCTGGTTTCTAGGACAAAAGCATCTTGTTTCTCTGATTAACTCTTTACACATTATTTTAAAACTTGCTTATTAGCTGTAATTTGTCTTTTGTAAGCTTGGTAAACAGGTGTTTTAGCCCTCAAGACCTACAGAGGAACAAGTTTTCTTTTTATTTGCATTTTCAAGTGTTCAGTTGTCACAGCCAGCCATTATGCAGAACTGATTCCAGTGACTAATTTGACTTGACATTTTGATGCCTGTTTCTTTCAGAGTTCCATGTTCTTTGGCTGAGCTTGACCTGGGCCATGTCATTCAGCAAGACATACCTCCATTTTTTAACTACTACTCTACTAAAGAATTATATTCAACCTGTCTGTCTATTTTTCTTACATATATCTACCCATAGCTCTCCCAGATTTCCTTTATGTCAGCAAGGTCAAACTCATTCCTCTTCTAATTATACACAGTACCTATTCAAATCTTTGCTATTTGAGCATGTCAGCTGTTGAAGCAATTACATTAGTGTGAATGTCAAAGAAAACTTAAGAAAAGGAGGGAATACAAATAATTTAAACCTTTAAGAGGAAAAGAAATTTATTCTTTCTGTCACTTTATGTGCTAAGTCCACTCAGACAGTATAGTTTCAGGTGCTAAAGAGTCTGGGGACTGAGCTTGAATTTAGGTTTGAAAGGCTCATATTCTTCACTATTCTTTCTTATTAATGTTTAGATGAAAGCCATAAACTGTTGACCAAATTCATTACCTTCAGGGGAGGATCTGGATGTCTGAAGAAGAAGAAATATTCAGCCTTGCTAACTGAAGTTACTGTCTTTGAGATTGCTTAGAACCCCCCAGAAAAGAAGCAGTGAACTAACGCATATGAAGTGAACAGTTGCCAGACTCTATTGATGAAAACATAGTGGAATCTAATAAATTTTCCATTTGTATTGCATCTCTTCCTTCTGGAAAAAATGTATTGAGAAATTTGTTATGATTCTCAGTTCAAATTAAAATCTCTGCATGCTCTTTGCTTTTTGAGTAAAGACTCTCTGTTCTATACTTTATGGTACAGGTCTTTACTGGTAGAAATCCCCTCATTTAGCAGTGGAAAAAGCTTAGACATCCTGATTTTCTTATGTGTTTGTGGTTTAGCATCCTTTTCTTCTGGTGTGTGTAGTTCATCCTCTTACTTAGAAAAGCACAAGGAGCAAGGAGGGAAGTCTTGTGCACATAGGGAGCATTTTATTTTAGTGGTGTTTTGACTGATATATTTTCACATATCTTGTGACTTGGGTTTTCTTTGGCTAGAGACAGTCAATGTAGTATTTGGCACTTAAAAGATTACACAATTAATCTTGCAGATGCTAGTCTGCAGAGCCCTAGACCAAATTTCCCAGAGATGACCACTTTCTGCTCTTGTCCTGCACAAGTACCCCAGTTGTTGTCTAATCTCTGCAGGGAGACCTGGAGGCCAGCTGAGCTTTCTCACCTGATTTTGATCACCTCAAAAGCAGAGGAAAATATCTCTATTTTTCTGGTTGATTTTGCCTGAAGCAGAGTTAAATGTTCAGAGTGTATTTAATCAATTTTGACAGTGGTGTATTCTGCAGTTGTGGCTATATGTGGGGGCCACAGCAAGACAGCACCACTGTTAAACACCCTGTTTTAGTGCTTTGATTTTTGCAATCAGTTACACTTCACAGAAATTGAGTAACAATGAAGCCATCATCTTTGCTGCAGGTCAGCGAAACAAAAAATCTGTGTTTCAACACTGATGATGAGAAACTCCTTTCTCCAGTTGGAATAGAATGGACTGGATGACTGGATTCTACTCATTCTGTAATATTACATCTGAATCTCTTCTGCATCATGAAAGGAAGGTAAGATATATGATTATATCAACAAATACATTCAATTAAAGGTTTTTTTTAAAACTGGCTAATTTACTCCTGTTCATGTTTCAAAGCCATCCATGCACCAGACAGAAATTTTTCAGTTATGCATTTATTTGTGCAGGAATACCAATCAGGTATTTGCAAGACTTGCAAATTACTTCTGAACTCATCACTTCCAACTGAAGAAAAAACCCCAAAACTAAATAAATCTTTCTCACTTTTAAGATAAAACTGATTTTTATTGTAAAACTCTTTATTATAAAATTTACTTATTTTAACAACAAAACTCTCATAGACTGCATATTTCAGGTTTAAAAATATGTTTCTCTCTTTTACCTTAAAATTATTCAGGAATGAGATTGTTTTGTCTAGGCAAAAAACCACCAAAACAATCTTTCTTCAGTTCCTTCCAAACTTTTTCTTCAAAGCATTTTTTTCAGTACTTTTTTCAAGTTTCTCCAGCTTCTCATGAAAAAAAAATTCACATCTCATTTTTAGGTTAATCAGTCTGGTTTGAAAATTCCATTATCTTCTGTTAAAATTTTCCTTTCATTATGAAACCAAATGAAACAAAGTGATGCAGACTGAGGTTTTATTCACACAAACTGGAATGAGAAGAAAAAAACCAGAGGTGAACTGAACTGGAAGAAAAGTCACCGTGGACATATGCATAAAACTTGCATTGAAATAAAGGAAATAAGGCCTTGAAAAAGATTTAAGACAAATCTTATCAAACTGGACTGATCTTTATAATAAACACACTCAGTCTTGTGATCTAATAACTCATTTCATATTTGGGGAAGTTCGGATTGATATTTTGCAACAGGTTCCAATGTCATGCTTGGGAAATTTTTTTGATTTGTTGCAATTTGGAGGACTGTGATCTAGACAGGGCTGTTGAGCCCAGCATAAACAGCTTCAGAGCTATCAAATCTGGAAATTCCCTTTCAACAAAAACCATCCAAAGTTCAGGAACTCACTATTGCATACAAATTGGGTCAGTTTGTTATGAGAGAGCTCTAAAAGAGATTATTTCATTTCCTGACATTAAAACCACAAATTTGAGGTTTTTTATGATAGCAGAGTTGATCAGTTTCAGAGTGTTTCAGCATTTTGGCATGCCCATAACATGAGGATGCATCATCAACACTAATAAAAGAGCCAGGCTTGATGAAATTTGACCTTCTAGAAACTCCCATTGAGAAGCAAAGCATTCAGCTCTTGGTACTTTCCTTTTTATCTAGCAAGGTGGTTTTAGAGTCTGGATTGGTTGCTCATACCAGGGAAAGAATTCTTCTTCCTCATTGAAAAAAAAAAAAAATCAGGTTTGCAAGTGAAGAGCTAACTTATGTGTTTTAAAATTGTGTCTGCAGAGAAGATAAATCCCAATTCTTCAAATCTAAAAGAATTCCAATCACAAAGTTACAGATGTAAGACTTAAAAAAGTCCATTACATCTGAATGTCAAATCTTTCTGATTTGTTTTGGATATGTGTCTGCAATCTTTACTATATTGGTTTTTATTTCTAAATTGGTGCCTTTAAGTGTAATTCTTTTAATAGTCAAAATAAAGCAAAATTATAGTTAGTATATTAGAATGCAGAAATTTTTACCTGCAATTCTAAGAGAAGGTGGTTGGGTGCATGATCTACAGCCTGCTTTCAATGTTCAATCGGTTTATTAATCTAAAGTATTCTAATTCTCAAACATATTAATTTCACAATAATTCACAATGTGATTTCAAACCAATTGGGAAAACTAGTCCAAATAGATTCAATTACATAAATTAAAAGATATGTCCATACTTTTGCTTGCTTTTGTTTATATGATGAATCTCAAGCCCAACTCTTCACATCTGCCGGCATGTAGTTATAAAATTCTATATTCTAGAATCTGTCTATTAATGTTTATGCAAAACAACATGTACCTTTTCTTATACAAATGATCTATAATTGTACCATAAATTTTTAGCATGCAAATTTTTTTCCAAACAATTGATCCCAATGGGATAAAAAAATATTAACCTTAATTTATTTCCTTATGCCTTATGTATTTTACTATATAATCACATTGTTTTTCTTTAAATTAATGTTGTCTCCATACTGGTTTTCTCTATTTGAAGGTATTAATGAATAAATTTAAACTCTGAATCACAGGTGTTTAAATTGGCTGAGGGAATAAATGTATAACTACATTCATAAATACATATCAAAGCAGTCAAAGGCTTAGCTCTATATTATGCCTTGATGTGTGTGCACAATTTCCATTACTGTTATTGGGAGATAATGTGGGTGTTGTGAGGTCAGAATATATTCTAGGCAGTATCCTGTGACATGTTATTTTCCTACTAGTCCCGTTTTCCCTTCTTTGTATGCTCTTTGCTACAGTAGCATAGCATTTGAATTAGAATTTTAGGAACTTTGAAGAAAGCAATTTTAGAATTTATACCTTTGTCACAACAAAACAATTTTGCAAGTTTCACACTTGTACTGAAAAACCAAAGATCAAAGTATGCTTAGTCAGATGTTGATACCTAAATTGCAAATATCCATGTTTAAGCAGATGGAGCCCTCCTGAATTTCTGTTTTATGATTAGGACCACATACAATGATAGCAATAAAAGAAAAGGACATGGTTACTAATGTGGCAGCACAGGGACATTGGCACCCTGATGGTGGTGCAGAAAGATGTACATGTGGCAGTGAAAACCAGTTGTCCTTTAGGCAGGCTTAAACCTGACAGGTGAAAGCAAAAAAACCATCATGTTGGAAATGTTTTCTCAGGATGTTTAAAACTTATTATGAAAAGTTAAATAAAAGTTCCTCTATATTGCTATTATCAATTTTTGTTATCACTCCAAAAATCCCAATTTTTTCTGCCTTCATCCCAAATTACACTTCTCTGGGTTTTTATCCCAGCTAGTTCAAGGAGTCATCAAAGAATTTGCAGGTTCACAACCCTTATCTGTACAAGAACCAGAGCCAAGGCAATTCCTTAATATTCCTTAATCTAGTGCTTTCCATACTTTTAATGCCATTTGGTTGTGTCTTCAGTTCTCTTGAGAGAAAAGGATGGAGAATGCATAAAACTCAGAAAGATGTTACTCTCAAAATGAAAAAATCAGTGCAGAACATCCCACAGCCCAATTTCAAGAAGTGAGTTGTGCTCCCATTCCTGCTGGGATGTGTGTATAGCTCGGTGCCTAATGAAGTGCTAAGTAGCTCTGCTTAGCCAAGGAAAAGGGTATTATTATTCTTCCTTGTGAAATGGATTAGAGGAAATTATTTAGAAGAAACATCTGAATAAAACAAAACAAAGCAAAACAAAACACACACACAGAGCAAAAAAAAAAAAAGAAAAAAAAAGAAGAAAAAATAAAATAAAGGAACATAAAATTCAACTACCTCACAAGCCAGTAAGAGCTTCTCTAATACTAGATGTGTATCACTGGTGGGTACATTCACTGTTCCCTTAATGTGTCCCAGTTATCAGTAGCAGGCAAGAGAACATACACTTGGAGAGGGTGGATCCAGGTGCCAGGCAGCCACCACCTGCAGACTGTAAAGTTTTCTAATCAGCTTCAGATGACACACACATTTATTTAATTATTTTTCAAGGTGAAAACTTTTCCTATCAATTGATAATTATTAATCTCTAATTGGAAAAGGAAGAAAATGTAAGTGGAGTTAAACACATCCTCTAACACCAGAAAGGATCTCTGATACTGAAATACTGAAGCACTTGATCTGTGTACTGCACAAAGCAAAATGCAAATGCATGAATTAAAGTCACATTGGTTCTAATGACGTTCAAGACTGTGGTTAAAAACATGCTGTTATGATGTAGTACTGAGGAATTTTATTTGTTAAAAGCACAATATAAGTATTACTGACCTTATTTAGTACTGATCTCTACAGATCTATTAGATGCAATAAAGAAAGAATTAGAAGTACAGAGAAAAATAATAAAGATAATGGTAGAAATATTTCAGCATTGTTTTGCATGCTGTAACAAACTGCAATGTGTGCAAGCAACAGTGGGATAGGTCTTGGTACAACAGGATGATACAATTAACTTGGAAAATCTGCCAGGGGAAGGTGGCATTCTCATAGAAAAGTATAGATTTGGAGGAACCAATTAGAGGTTTAAACCAGAAGAAAAAATGCCCATACAATTTCTTGTATCTATGTCTTGCTTTGGCCATTTTGTTGTGCTCCTGGGGAATTAAGTGCATTTTACTTATAATAGATAAACCTTCCGGGGTTTTTTTAGCCTATGTTTCCTTATGAGATCTTGATCTATTAACTGTGGCATCAATCTCTAGGGCAACAGATGCAAACAAGTTACAGTAATCTCTTGTCTACAGTACTGTCATATTTCATTTTGAAAACCATATGAAAATATTTCCTACAGAAAAACAGTCCTTGCATTCCCTTATTTGTGAATTGCATGCCAGAGTGCTCCAATTAGACATCAAGACATCATGTCCAAGAGATAATGTGTTTATTTATACCCAATATCTCAACATTGCTCAATTTGAAGTACCACAAATTCTTAGTATGTTCTCAGCTGGAGACAGGTGTTATGCATGGTTCATTGTGTAGACTTGGACCAGATCACCTTGAACAAGCTGAAAGGATTATTCAAGGCTTTTATTTATGTAAATAACAATTTTTTGGTCCACTCTCCAAAGCATAAGGAAATAAATAACTTCAGTAGAGGATGTGATGCCTTTTTATTGGATTATGGTATATAATGTCTGTAAAAGTATTGTTCTCATAAAAATAAATTATTTCAAAGTTTTCAAGTCTGTACCAACCAACACTGATTCCATCAAGGCCACATTTTCTTCTCCTCCTTTAGAAAGGCTGTTTCTTGCATGGGCCCCAGCCCTGCCCTATAGAACAATTGTCTCAGCAAGACCTAATTTCCACGGATTTTTTTGCGACCCCTACTTGATGACCCAACCTACTTTTTTGAGTTGGTCCATGGTCCTGAAGAAGGGAAATAATTACTGAAGTGCTGTTATGCCTTCGGCAAAGGCTCCACTAAAGTATGATACAATAGTTAGAAGAAACTTTATTAAGACCATGATAATGACTAAAATGCATTCCAGATTTACTGGTGTGGATTTTCTCAGCTGAGCTATGGAGAAAATAAATAAAATACCATCAAATAAATAAAATACTATCAAAATAAATAAAGTCAACAGTGTTTCTGCTGGGGGAAATTGGTGCCATACAACAAAAAAAAGTCTCCACTGTTATGTGCTATGTGATATTCTGTTGGATGCTTTTAGGCAAACAATGGCAAAATATGCTCATCCTCTCTTGCAAATCTGTCCAAAGTTTGGACTCACTTTGCAAGAAGGTAGGATTTTCAATGTAAGCATTTCTACAAAATTGAAGAAAGTCATTTAGCCAAATTTTGTGGTTGAGCAGGAAATGGGAAAGAAAGAGCCTGAAACCATTCAAAAGAAATTTAAGAGAGACTTGGTTAAGAGTCTAATTTGTCCATTGTATATGTGCACATACCTTGCAACATGTTTATTTTGAAGCAAGGTAGTTAAAATTTTATGTTAAAGCCCTTGTTTTATGATATGCACTTAACTGCATTGCATTTCTCACTTGCTATTTCTAAGTTTTGAGTGCATGACTTTGAAATGTCAGGGTTCTTTCAAAAGGGTGTCTGTGCATGAAGGAGAAAGAGGCTAATTTCCTAGGGTTCTAATAAAGGAAAAAGGAGAAAAAGAAAACAAAACTTCCATCAGGTAGTAACTGAGTGACTTGCACAGGTGCCCTTTCAGCCCCTTTGCATCCACTGCAGAGACCTCTTGTCTCTGGAGCTAGTTTGGTGACTCCTGGGTGACGTTCTCATACTTTCTGCTGAATGGCACTAGCAGATACAAAAATCCACATTTTCCCAGTGGAGTTGCACAAAATGTTTGCTGAGGGGTTTGAGAACTGTGAAGCTTCAGATACATCTGCTCCATTTTGTCCAAGTGCTACCTGTCCTACTATACAATGCCACACCTGACTTCCAAACTCTTGGTGAGCTGAATTTTCTTGGATAACACTGGGCTGTATCCTCCTTCAGAGAACCTGGGCCTAGCCATCAGCAGAGGAAACACTGAGTTCACACAAAGAGTGAGAAAGAAAGAGGCACTTCCAGGCCTTGAGAGCTGGCAGCAGGCAGGAAAACACAACCAGTGCGGAAGGAATTTCTAAGCATGCAGCTGCCAACTGCCTCAGTTCTTGTCTGAGCATGGACAAACTCAGGGGCCTTTCAAAAGGCTACAACTAAGCGACAGAAATGGCATGCAAAATATCCTTAGTCCTGACTTCACTTCCCACCTGTTACATTTTGAGTCTCTACCACACAAAAACACATATTCAGTGTTACCCCAAAAAACAGTTGTTTTATTTGTCTGAAATGGGCAACCACTGTTACCTGAGTGTCTTTGTGAAAAATGTATGAGGTGTTTTGAGAGACAGTGTCTTTAAAAATTCAGTCTGAGACAGATAACAAGTCTGGAAAATTTTAGCCTGAGTTCTTACAGTTTGACAGAATTCTAAGCCACTGAAAATAAAAATTTATTAGGAGTGTTGGGTAACTTCAAATTTAGGCAGCGTTGCCACCTCTATTAGCAATATATGTGAAAATTCAACAGCTAGCTACAGAAAAGGAGACTCATGTATTAGAGTGTTGGTCTATTAATATGCATATGGAGAAAGAGAGAAAATAAAATGCTTCTTTCCCTATTTTTTTAATGAGACAGAATCATATGTTAGAAAGAAAAACAGACATACTTAAGAAATTAAATTGAACAGAAATAGGAACAACTCTGGGTTTATACATTCCCTTGACAAATCTCTCAAGTTTTTATGACTGTATAATCCAGCTCCTGTCACAGTTTTCTGCCATGGCATCTTTCAGATGATTGGTTTTGTGCATAGTTATTAGTCTGATGCTGCTAATCTCTCATTTCTGAAGGAATAAACTCAAGTGCTTCTAGCTGAATGCTTATACTTTCTTTTAAAAGGATGTAATTCAGGTGTCTTAATGGGAAAGTGGATGATCCATATTTAAAGACAATGTTTGATGTTTTGTACATGCCAGGTGGTCTAGAAACTGGGCAGTATATGGGCAGTATTTTCCAGTTGTATCTGGAAGATGACTGATAATATTCAACTGTAGTTAATTAGGAAAAACAATTGGTGGGATTTCTTCCACGTGTTTTGGTAGGGTTAAAAGTAATGCATGTACACCAACTCAGTTTCCCATCTGTGGAGAGGGTGTCTCATCCCCACAGGGCACAGGTTTGTACCACAGAAGGATTAACCCCCCTGTGGAGCTGCTTATTTTTCCCTCTTAATGTATAGAAAGAATGATCTAAATGATTTGTGCACACCAGGCATGCAACATGGCTACACCTAATGGAGATGAAATTCACTTGGGTTGTAATAATTGTCACCCTTCCTGCAGAGATGAAGCTTACATAGACCTGAATGTTTTGATGTCTTCACAGTGATCTCATCAACTATTAGCAGCTTGGGTTTATTTTATCCTGACTTAAGACCGAATTCTGAACAGATGCAAAAATAGTAAACTTCGTCTCCAACTATGCAGGATACAGGTGAACCCTGGTTCTGAGTCTTCTCTTCAGCATTTTGTGCTTTTTATCACAAGACATTCCTCAGTTACCTACTAACGTTAGCATAGCTCTACAAAATTTTCAAATCTTGCTTGTAGACTTTATCTGAGCCTTCAGCCAGAAAAAGAAAGTATGAGTAAAAAGTGTGCCTTTTAGAGCAAAATGCTATTTTTGAATGTGTTCTTAACATTGATCTGGAGCAACCAAAACATAGTAAATATGTGAGCATTCCTACTCATTCTGGTTTATCAACTTTCTTTTTGCTTGTTTCTTGACTTTGGAAACTAATTCTACTCATTAGTTCCTGTCAACAGTAAAGAATCATAAGTATTTTTGCTTTCATCACACAAGAAACTCTACAGCTTGTCTTCTTTTCAATCTCCTTCTGGAACCTATTCTGGTTTTGGATATCAAAAGACTAAACATCTGTTCCCCTGTTGATACTAGCCTTATGTCCCAAGAGTCACATTTTTTTTCCATTGCCACTTTTAGATTTTCTCCTAGTATTGAATAGCACAGGAGCTTCTACCACAAGAAAGTCATGAACCTTAGGTGAGACCTCTGGGTTTAGCTGCAGTTCGAGGGATTATGGCCCCTTTAGACAGAAAGTGGCACTACCTCTAGAGAGAGTCTTGGTGATTCAACCTCCAAACTTCCTGCAGTCTATGTCCTGTATTTTGTTCTCCAAAGGACAAGAGACCTGTGACTGCCTTCTTTACATCTCAGTTAAGCAAACTCTAAGTCCAGAGGCTGATGAACAGATGTTGTCTCTGCTCACCTCTCACCATGTGACCTCTGAAACCTATTCTGAGAAATATCTCTTTGTTCCTCAGAAGAAAGGCATTCTCCCTACTTGTCCTAGGCTGTTCAAAACATGCCAGCAAAGAGAAGGGTTTCTTCTCCCTTCTTTCCTTGGAGTTATGCAAAGACCAGAAGCATTTATGGTCTCAGTTTCCCAGTGATCCTTCCCACCTTACTTTGCCGCAGAGATCTCTTTGTCCACTACTTGTCTTGTCATGTGTCAAATGAGAAAGAAGAGCTGTCTGTGCCTGATTCATTCTTTGAAGTATCTGCCACAGCAGTGTAATAAATAACCAGAAACTTTGTGTCCTTAAAATGAGAAATCAATCCACAGAGGCAACTTTTAGATATTTCTAGAATAAGAATCCAAGGAGAAGGAAGATTAGGTGAAGAAGTGAAGAACTTGGCTGTCACCTTGCCTCATGTTTGTTAATTGAACACAGCTGTAAGAAGAGGCAGCATTCAGCTTCAGGGTTCTTTCTGTGTGGAAAGCCAAGGTGAATTCCCTGATTTGCTACAAAAGCTCTCTTCTTTCAGCTGGATTATTGATTTCTTTGACATATTTTAAACATCTCTTTCTAGCTTCTGCTTTTTTCCTTTCCAGACTCTGCCTGCCCTCCTCTGGTCTTTCCACACCTTCACAGGCAAGGAATTGAAATGTTGAAATATTTGATAACCAGAAAATATTATAAGAAGAAAGAAAGAAGGTGTGAATAAAATAGAACTGGTTAAGGCAGTTACGCTGAATATGATGCCTTGCCTTTATCTTAGTATAAGTAATGTGAGAAGTTTTTACCAAATTTAGGACCATTGGCCTATAGTCCAGGTAGGGTTTTTTCTCACACCTTGTTCAGGCACCTCAAAAGTCTCGTGACAAATGACTGTGTCTGTGTGGGCAAAATGTTTATTTCAGGAAAGAACAGTGAAATGACCCACACTTCTTGGGTCACAGTAAAGTATCTACTAAAGTACATATCATCCTGTCTTTTTAGATTACCTTTTTCAATTTTAAAATGCATATGAAAATTTAGGATTCAAAAGTTTGTAGAAAAATAAAAATCAAACAAGATTGTTAGCATGAAATAATGAAAGAGACTTGTTATTTGGTTGTGATGTTTTCTCCCTCTCCCCAAAGTTACAGATAATTTCAAACTTCTGCTGGCAGTACACAGGGAAAATATCTTCTGAAGTTTGTCAATACATTTATTAATTTTTTGTTCCTGTTCTTCCTGACCATGTGATGTAGCTGGGCAGGTATAGAGCAAGAGAGAAAGAATGAAGATATTCACAACAATGGGGCAGTGCTGGAGAGTTCCTATCTGACTTGTGATGACAAATGATGTTTCAAAGTAATCACTGCCTGGAATGACTGATACACACAAGAAAAAGACAATATATCCTAGTGATTTCTGTTACTCTTTCTTAAATTTTAAAAACATTTACTTATTCTTTGCATGCTATTCTAAAATATTCACAAGGATCAGTGATATTCAGGGATTTTGTACTGAGCAGCTGGAAATCTTTCGTGACTGATCTGACTCACCGTGTCCTCCTCATAAGTGCAATCTTCACCAATCCCCAGAGATACCTCCTTTTACAGGGAAAAATGTAAAAGCAGCACTGTGGAAACATTTTGCAGGATGTCTTTGCACTGAAGTTAAGTGCAGTGCAATGTGGCTGAAAACACAGCCCCCCGATGATGCCTCCAGAAACCCATCACAGAGCTGTAGAGTGGTTTGTGTTGGAAGGGACCTCAAAGATCAGCCAGTCCCAGCCATGAGCAGGGGCACTTCACTAGGCCAGGTTGCTCAGAGCCCCATCCAACCTGGCCATAAACTCTTCCAGGGATGGGGCACCCACCATGTCTCTGGGCAACCTGTTCCAGTGCCTTGCCACTCTCACAGTAAAGAATTTCTTCCTAATGTCTCATCTAACTTTACGCTCCATATTATTTCAATTTAAAACTCTTACTCCTAGTTCTACTACCACACTTCCTGATAAAAATTCTCTTTCCACCTCTTTCTAGTACTGGATGGTTACTATAAGGTCTCTGGAGCCTTCACTTCTCTAGTCTGAATGACCCCATCTGCCTCAGTCTGTGCTCAAAGCAGAGGTGCTCCAGCCTCTCATCAACTTTATTGTCCTCCTCTGAACCCACTCAAGCAGGTCTATGATCTCCTTGAGATGGCATGGAACCACAAAGTGGTACCTGGGAGTCCAACTTGATACTTAACTAAGAAACTATGTGAAGAAATTAAATAAAATTCTGAGTCTTCAGTAGATGTAATACATTTCATCCCTGGCTGGCATGCAGACACCTCAATACAAGGTATTTTCTTCAACTGAGTCCTTCTCTGAAGGGCAAGTTTAATAAAATCAAATCATGTTGCAGCAAAAGTTCCAGCTTTTCCAGTATCTGAGGTTAATAATTTCTTAAAACATCCTTTAGAAAATTTCCAGACCAAAATAATTTGTCCTAAACCCTCCAACGTATTACTCAAATGGTTTCTCTCATTTAAAGTACTGTGAAGTTCCTAAGGCAATTTCTTTGGTTTTTTTGCTTCCACATTTAAAATTTCACAATGATGTGGTCATAAATTAAACATCTACAAGTATTTCCAATGTTTCCTGATTAAACTCTGTTATTTTTAGCTGCATATAAAGGTATGAAACCAGCTTAAGCCCTCTTCTAGATTCTGTAAAAACTACAATGAATGCCAGTCTCTAACTAGATAGTTTTTAATTTGAGGCATATTCTGTTGGTGATGAGCATGAGTAAATTTCCCATTAGTCTGTATGAATCACTAATTTATACTGTAACATCTTAATTTCACATCAATTAATTGTGTTTATTGGTTTAAGATATTCATGTGGCAAAAGGTTTTGAGAAAGATGAGTAATCAAACTGTTTTGAAAAGCAGCTGGTTTTTCACAGTTGACAGGAAGTTCTACTTTTTGTGTGAAAGGGATTACAAAAATTTCTGCAGTCATACAGGAAGAAAAAATCCCCAGTATTTTTAAATCATGTCTATTGAATTGAGTGCTATATCCATGAGATTCTGCAGCCTGTCTACTCAATTCATTCACAAAAAATAATAATAAAAAAAAATAGGCATTGAGAGGGAGGGGGAAATACAGAGGGAGTTAGAAATAGTGGGTTTTCCTGGCAATTGGTTATCAAAGGCCCCTGTTGCTGAAATAAATGGCAACTTTGCAATTGTATCTTCTCTCTGTCAGCAAATAAGTGAGAAGGAAGTACAGTGTGCAGTTGATCAAACAGGGGAAGACTGTATAGGTGAAAACATACCTAAAACTTGCTTATTGACTGAGTAATTGAGACTTTCTGTATGCTCATGCCTGGTACTGAAATCATGGAGTTACTATTGCAGGAGACCAAGAGAACTAGGCTGTAGAATCATGGAAACATGGAATGGTTTGGGTTGGAAGGGACCTTAAAAATCATCTTGTTCCAACCCCCTGTCATGGGCAGGGACACTTTCCACTGGAAAATCAGGAAATGCTTCTTACTGCAATGGACATTCACATCAGTTTAGAGAGAGTTTCCAAAGTGCATTCATTAGCTCATGTTTAACAGTCATTCCTTATTTACCTCTCTAAGTATTCCCCTCTAAGAGACTAGAAACTGCTCTAAGAATGAAACTGGCCCCTTTTTGATGTCTCAAGTGCTCAGCTAGAGCACACAGGGAACATCTGGATCATCTGCTTTACCATTTGTGTGTACTCCACTTTCACCCTATTTTCCTTCTACCTAAAATTCTGTCTTTTCATTTGTTCTTCCTACTTATTTCCACCCTGAAGGCTCAGATTTGCATCCAGTGAAGCCAGTATGAATGCTATATGAGAAAGTTTAAGCCTTGAGACTGTGACTTAACAAGGTACTTAAGTGCATGCCTGGCTTAGCACACAAGAACCTTCTCACTGAAAGCAGCAGAAAGATTGCTACTGGCCTAATTGGGAACAAGAGCCTTCTATGAACCATTAAGCAGCTGCTGAATTCCACAGCAGCAGTGGCTGTATTTAAATGATAGGCTGGGTGTGAGCTCTGTGAACAGTTTATGATGTGCTTGGGATCCTTAAGAATGAGAGCACCTCTATGCCAGCTGCACCCAGCCATGGAATTTACCTGTCTAGACAATGTATCTGTGGGTCCACAGACACCAAGAAGCTTGTAAAAAGCAAAAAGGTATTTTGCAGAACAAATTGAAAACTATATCTGCCCAAACTTGAGGGTAATCTGTGAAAAATATTTCTCAAGACTTTCCAGAAGAAATGGAAATTATTTTATACGTCTCTCTATCACATGCCAGAATAGGATTTTAAAGCACTTTCTGGTACACACATATCCAGGCGTGCACACACGTTTACATACAGGATATTGCTCACAGACTCTTCAGTCTAGCAGGGCAAGACTAGGAATAATATTTCTGAGTTGGCTCTGATCTTGTCTTCTGATGTTCCAGAAAGTAAACTCTCACCATCAGTTAACAATAAATACTTGAGAAAAGCATAAATTATTTGTGTTATAAATGCCAGAATATTAGCAAAGCCTGATGAATTCATCCACAGACACAGTCCTATTTTGTTACTCCAATGTAATATTTGGTACTCCCATAGGAGGTGTTTGGTGTGTAGGTGAGTGTGATATAGTCATAGGTACATTGTGCAGCCTGTAGAGAAATGGCTGTGACTGATGTGAGAGACAGTAAATGTGGTGATAAATAGGAAAAGATAACGCTTGTCTTTGTAGGTTGGTGTGATCCTCTCACTGTCCTTTATAGTAAGGTGAATTTATGGTGCATTTAAAGCTGTGAGATGCACGCCCCTCCATTTCCTTCATCTTCTACCCACTGTAAAGCATCATAATCCATGGGATGCCAGGGAAAATATCTATGCCCTAGCTCATAGTTCAGTGAAGAACTCTGTTGTGATTTCACTGCCTTTTACCCTACAGGAAACTGAACCTTGGCAGTGCCAGTGGAGCATCCTGGTCCTCTTCCAGCTCAGGATGCCCCAAGTGAGAGGCTGAGACTCATGTCATATCCCCAAGCACAGGCAATACACCAGCTGTACATATCCCTTGCTCAGTGTGCTCAATAGGAGGATGGTTTTTGGGATCATTTTAAATGGTTTTGGTGTAAATGCAGTATGGGATAGTGGCCATTTAAATCCCACTTTGTGCCTTCCCCTGCACTAGGCTCTGGGTTAAGTGATTCAGAAATGCTGTTGTAGTGTTTGTTATTGCTGCTGCTTACCCACAAACTCCTAAAAAGTTGTAGCCTAAACCAGCCATTCAACAGACTCTGCCTTACTGATTGAAGACTGTTCATGCAATGCACACAAAAATGGTGTTGAAAATCTGATAAATATAGGCTGCCATGGGTTTAGGAGATCACACAGGACAGTGTGTCCATAAATAGGCTATTTTTCTTAGAAATTTAACACTCTGTGGTTTTTTTTATCTAAGATGTGTGCACCGTGTCTGGAAAGACCTTCTTCTTTTAAAGTTGTATTTGAGGTTTGTATGTAATTTATTTTAAATCAGCACAGGAAAACAGCTATTTTTGGGGTTTTTTTTTAGTTTAGGCTTTTCACTCTAAACTTTTAACATAATACTTTCAGCCCTGCTTGGCTACATAATTTGGCGCCTGTGAACACCTCTTGCCAATCTCTTTAAGAATACCTTCCTGTTTGTGCCTATGGTTACACAATTCCCACAACTGTGCAAGCAGCCAGAAGAGTTACTGCTCTTGAAGGGTTTCCTATGAGGTAAAACTTCCAACAATGCTAAAAGACATACAGAAACAGCAATTTCAGAAGCATCACACAAGTGCTCAGGCAGACTTATTAGAAAGAAGAGATTCTTCTGCATTATCTTGGAATGTAATGAAACTCTCCTTTTAAGGGTTGCACTTTGACACAATAGACTGAAACCTCTCATTGGTCCCAGAGTTTGTATGTGGAAATTACTAAAGGGCTGCTTGCAGTTTGCAAGTGAGAGCTAGAGAAGAGCAGAAAGATCACTGCCCTTAAAGAAGAGTATCACTTCTGCAGAATGGTTAGACCAAGGAAAGCCATCTGCAACCACTTTTGTTTTGTTATTGGGAACAGCAGCAGTCATCATCTGGGGGAGGTTGTGGCCTCAACTCTAAAGCACAGCACTGTCTGATATGGTCTTGGACTTGAAGCTGCACATAAAATATCATGTGCTTTAGAGTTTAGGAAGTGTTCAAGGATATTTGCCAAAAATTTGGACAGAAAGGCATTGTCTTACTGCTTGTTGACTTTTAAGGGCACACCTAATATTCGCTTACTGGGTAAAGAAAGGACTAATAATTAAAGGTTCATTGACTTTACAACTTTATAATTTAGAAGGGATAGGCATTAAAGAAACTATATTTGCATGGGATATGAGATATGTGGGGATGAGAAGACGAGATACTATAAACTCAGAACAGTTCCTGATGTCTTGACAAAGCATGATCAAAGTCTTAGAGTGATGCTGATGAAAATAGCTGAGCAGTTGAATTCCTCTGATGCTTCAGGAACACCAGGAAAAATAATAGAGCATCCTCCCAGTCACCTAAAGTTGAGAAACACATTTGCTCCTTTCCCCATTTTCCCAATATACCACCTAGTTAATTCTCCCTATGACCTCTTCAGCCAGCCTTTCTGAATTGTTACAATTGAGAGCATTTGATTAAGTTGAATTGTCACTCCTGAAAATCTTTGTTTCTTTGGCTGGCCCTGAAATTCTCAAGCTGCCTCTGATCCCTGTTGTTCAAGATTTTTGGCAGAGTATTTTATTTCTGCATCATGTTATGTATTCTTATTTTTAGCTTGTTCAGGCAATTCCTAAAGTGTTTGTTTCTAGTTTAACTAATTTCTTAATAGCTGCATCTGTTGGGTTGGGGCTCAGTTCAGGAAAAACAATGGCTGGGTTTTATTGTTTATGAATTCCCTAAGTGCATGGCTCTGCAAAGATAACTAGATGGAAAGTCACAATTTCAAAACACTATTGCTAGATGACTTAGGCTCAAAAATAATTAGGCACTTAGAAAGCTGATTTTCTATGAAAATCAAGACTATGCAGGAGACCCTTGACTGGAGATCTGAGGCTTGGAAAATGAACCTATGAATATTTGGAATTTTACTCCTGACTGTGATTCAGTAAAGGGCATCTTGTAACCCACTCATTACAAGTAGTCCCATTAAACTCTGTTTACCTCACCATGAGTGAACTGGGTTATGACCTCAGTGGGGACAGCAGCAGTGAGTAATTGAAACAGATGGACGGGATGTTAAAAGAGGCAATATTATAATTGTATATGCCTATTATCTCAGGCTCTCCTTTTGTTCCTGTATCATCAGCATGGTAAATATTATTGCTGTTTCAAGTAACTAGTAGAAGATAAGTTGGCTTGGTGTGCTTGGCTACATTTTTCACTTGCTTATCACTTTGTTAAACAGTAGTTGGTCGGACTAAAATTGTTTAGTCTTTGTGGATGATTTTGTTTGCTTTTTATTTTCTTTTGGATTCTTTGAAAATGTGATGTGGAGGAGGTTTGTGAGGTATGAGGATGGTGACAATGCTTTTTCCTTCACCCTAGAATTGTTTTGCTGGGAAGCTATTTTGAAGGGAGGCTTTGGGCCTTACAGGCTTCAAAGCAGGGAATAGAATTTTGGCAAAGGGTGGGCTTGCTATGCAGAATCTTTTGCTTTCTGTGTAAAAAACATAGTCAAATCATGAGTGTTTGAAAATAATCACTTTCCACACGCTGAAATCTTGTTTAAGATCGGGGAAACAGTTCCCTGTCTTGACAGAGCAGGCTCCAATCCCAACAGTGAACAAGGACACCCATTACCAGAGCTGCAAGATGGGACAAACTTCTTTAGAACTATTCTTCCTTGTTTCTTGTTCCCTGGGATTGTGGTGGCAGTAGTCACTGAAAATTACAAAAGATTCTCTGCTCTGTCAGAGTTCTCCCTGCTGATGCCACCACTAGGACTGTGTCCAGCTGAACCAAGGGTATGAGCAGAGGTGAGAACAATCTGTCCAGTACCTCTGTCAGGGGGAATATATGGATCTCACTAGGAAGTCTCAAATGTCAAAATATTGTAACTGCATTGAAGACTCATCCAGAAATAAATCTACTTGCCCAAATTAGTGTCCCACTTTGGATCAAACTCCCCAAATTAATTTTTGCTATAATATTTAATTTTCTATGCTACTCTCTGAAGAGTGAAAGAAGAAAATGGATGTTTCACTCTTCAGAACTTCAGGGAAAACCTGTTCTGCCGCATTTTCTTCTCTTAGCTGGAGTTTTGCCAGCTCATCAAAGCTAATATCCCTCCTTCTGCAAATAAATGCCAAGGGATCTTTAATTAGCTAAAATGACCAGCAGTCAGGACCTTGATTTCTCGCTTAATCTGAAAATAGCACAGTGTCCCTTAGCACTCTGCTAGAACATTGGCAGAGTACCAACAGAGAGAAAATAGTGCCATTTACTTAATCATACACTTCCTGCAGTTCCCCCTACATTTCTAGTTGAGTTCATCTCAACAGCTGGAGAAGGGCATTGTAGTTTCTGCAGCTTGTGGTAAGGGAATTCATGCTTTCTTTGGTAATTGTTTGTAGGGCTGTTTCAGATCTTTTAGATTAGTTCATTCGAACGTTAATACAGCAAACTCTAGTGGTCACTATGGTGCAGTGGAAAAGAGTGAAAAAGGCAGCCCCAACATCTCCTCTACTATGATTTATCCACAGGTGAAACTTGGACTCCACCCCTTGTACTCATTCTGCACCACAGACTGCTGTTCTTAGCACAACCCTTTAACACCTGCACCAACAGAGAACAAAGGCTGAGCAAGATGTTGCAGGAGTCTCAGTGAGCTGTTCCAAAATCTCTGAAATCTCTGCAAGTAGTCATAGGATCACTGCAATAGCAACCTGGATGAGTGTGCCTGCAGCAAAACTCCCTTCCCACAGCTCCCAGGAAGAGATGGGAAAGCTCTAATATTGTGGATTGGCTCATCCTTGCCTTAGGTGCTAAGTCAAAATCAACAGAATGTAACAACTCCAAAGTATGCTTTGACATATCTCTCATCTTCAGGTACTCATCAGTGGATCACAATAACACAGAAAATGCTGAGATGAGCACTTAAAACAGCAAATTTCTGTGTCCTGCAGGAAAGACATCCCAGTGTCAGTGGAGGCAGTAGAGTGGATGCAGCAGGGAGCAGAATGTTGTGGTGGCATTGGACACAATGGGAACATGCTGCCAAGGGCCAACTTCCTGGCTTTGCACAAAGACTTGTGACCCATTTTTGCAGAGATCTGTTTGGTTTTGATTTTAACTGGCAGTGCTGAAGTGGAAACAAAAAGAAAAAAAGAAGAAAAAAGATGGCCATAATAAATAATGAAAGCCAAATATTCTGGTATAAATAAGTATAATCCTGCCTAAATTAACAGAGACTGGCCTAATTCAGATGTAGACATCTACATAGATGTCAAGTAGTTCTCTCCTTACCTATAACTCATCTCTTGGAAGAAACAATAAGCTTTCATGTCACTGTTAATTAGAGTCTGAATGTGATGACTCCACAGTTGCCTTTTAGTTCCTTATATTTCTGGGCTGGACAGTGCAAGACACATCCGTTCCATGGAAGACAGGGTATGGGGAGGGTGGGGGCTGGTACAATTGCCTCCTGTTTTGCTGCTCAGCTGCTTGTCCTGCTCTCCTCAGCACTGCAGTGCAGGGCCTGTTTTCCATGGCTTCTGACACATGGCTTGCAGCACAGGTGTGACCAAACCACACATTTAAATTTCTTAATGCTTCTACTCCACACTTCTTCAATTTCTTCCCATGGAATCCCAGTAGTAACAGTGAAGTTTTTCCAAGGGTAAAAGCCTCAAAGCACCACTGTGAGTAAAAAAAGAAAATATTTTTATGCCCAGTTTACAGACAGGGAAGTAGAAGTTCTTTAATTACTTCCTCTGCATCATTGTAAAACTAGACTTACATGAAGAATGAGTTAGAATGAGAACACAGAGGTTTTCTCTTCCAGCCTGTATTTATTTCCATGGTCCTCTTTCTTTCAAGAGACTCTACATTATAATTAAATTAACAACAAATATGGTTAAAGTAAGTGGTTCAGTTAGGGTTTTCTGGAACATTATATATAGAGACTGCTTTCAAGCAAGAGTGGATTTTTTCTTTCTCTTTCCTTTTTTTTTTTTTCTGCTGTAAGCCTCTATTTCCTGCTTTCTTTGAAAAATTGCACTACGAATTATCAAGAGGTCACATATTCTAGCATTCAGCAGGAGCTGCCAAACCTGCAATAAATATTCTCTTTAAAGTAACATCTTGCGTGTTTCACTTCACACATGGCCCCGGAGCTTATAGGTCATGCACAAATACAATGGTGGTCTTTCATGACCACAAGTTTCTAAATTTCTGTGTTTTGCATCCTCTCCCTCTGTGGGACTGCTTCTGGTCTCATAACTTTTCAAAGAATGACTCTGGCATATTCAGAATTTTGCTTTTCACACCCTTCTCCCCACAAATGTGAAATTAATTGGTTCACAGCTCTTTGCAGGACTGCATGTAATTCAGTTTAGGGCATTACTAATGCTCTTAGAGGTCTTTTACAAGCTAAATTATTCTATGATTCTGCATCTGCTCTAGGTCATACCAAGTGTCCATCTAGCCCATTGACCCCTGCTAGCAATGCCCATGCAAGGAACTATAGAGAAAAGTAAGAAAAGAGCAAATACACCAAGTGTCTGCAACCTCCCAGCTTTTGGGACAAGTGAATAATTGTATAATATTCTGATGTGAACTGCACAGCACCCAGAACCATAGGTATGGCAAGATAAGGTTATTAAGAAAGGAATTGAGGTAGTTTTGATGAATATAAAAATCAGGTTTCAATTCCTACTGGACATGGAAACAATTGATTGGATAAGAGTAAAAAATGGAATTTGCAAAAGCTCAGGACCTTCGTTTCCACGAGGTTTTGTGGCTACAGAAATTCATGGCTACAGGAATTGAAGACCAGAATTACAAGAAGAAAGAACATTTGTGCAGATTAAGAACTACAGGTTTTTTACCCAATATAGATACTTAATTAATGAGACTTAATACTGATGCTTAAATCTTATAACATTTGTTCTTCCCAAAAGACTGAATGAAGATTTGTAATTTTTTTAAACTTCCAGTTATTAATGTCAACAATACACTTAAATGATAATTAAGTCACTGCAAACTCCTTTTGGTTCAAATATTTCTAGCACCCATTATTCTGAGTGCTAATAGCTATAAGCATTGATTATCTACATGCTACCCGAGCACTGAAAGGTCCCCCACAGGCCAGTGCTGATCCTGATGTTTGATCTGTAGCTGCTTGCAGGACTTTTAAGGAAATGACTGATGACATTTACAAGTAAGAAAGCACATGGACACCAGCAGATTAGTACCCTGGTCTCTTGCTTTGAGGTTTGGTATCAAAAGAACTGAAACTTTTTAAATGCAAGTGAAACCAAGTCTTACTTGGTACCTCCAAGCATCAAAGTTTGATCTATTTTTATGCCTTTTTTCTTCAATATCTAGTGCTTCATACACAGGAACAGTTTGCATGGTGTTACTGCAAATTCAAACCCACTTATCAGATCAAACTGTACATCTGCTATGCAAGTGTGATAATGATAAGATCATGAAAATCCCATTTAGGGTTTTTCAAACCATGTTCTTGGTTTCCCATGTAGTATTCCATATATCCACAGTGGGCCTTTCTTGCATTCACTCTAGCAAAGACATTGTCCATAGCACAAGATTGCTCCAAGGCCTCAAGTGAGATCAAGGAATGTAATTATTGGAGAAAAAATTCATAAAAGCTATGTATTAAAGTTGTTCATGGCTGGTGAAACTCTAGGTATCTAGTTTTAAGTGAAATAACACAGTAAATACGTTTCCCATGTAATGTTATCAAAAATCTGGCCACTGACTTCTTACAAGTCTCTCAGGAGATAAAACTATTAATCTAGTAATCTGATTTCTTTGTATTATTTGATTTCCTTTACATCTCTCTACATAAAAGCAAGTATTTCAGAAGGGAAGTCCTTTATTTGAAAACTTTGAGTTGAGAAATCATTGTTTCGTGGTTAAGGTATAAGTTTTTTCAGCACAAGTACTGTTCAAAAGTGTCCACTACTTTTCTTCTGAATTTGTTCAATATCAGTTTCTCTTGAAATTACTCTACAAAGACTTCTTTGGACCCAAGTTTTCTCTCTACAAGAAATTCCTGGCTGGAATTTCATTCTTTGTCTAAATAATCTCTCTATGTTCTTACTCAAACCAGTCTGTCACCACTCTCTTTCATCACAACACAAATTGCTTCTGTAGCATCATATCTACCTCTGTTCTTTCTGTAGGAAGCCAAAAGATGATGACAAAGGCTTATCAAAATCCCCTAAAGACAAGAGGAATTGTCCTTGTTCCTTCCCTGTCTTTCTAACACAAGTGATCTTCTGAGTTGCTCGAGCTCCCCATAATTGCTGAGCAGGTCACATTTACAATAACCCTTAAGTGAAAAATTGTACTTAGTGGCTTGGGTTTTCAGATCCAATCTTCTGTCCAAGGACAATTGGAATAAGTGGTACAGACTGCAATTTTCTTCTCTTTGTTTTGGAGGGAACAGCGCTCACTTTTAAATCTTCAGTTCATTCTTATTCAAAAGGGGTGTGCAGCAGCCCTTAAATACAGAATACCAGCATAAACAGGTCCCTGGAGCCATCACAATGGCCAACCATGAAGATGTATAGCCAAAGACCTGCTAATGGCTTAATTTCTACTAAATGAAGAAAAAAGAATTTTGGAAGCCTAAACTTACAACTCACTTTCAAACCAGTGGGATAATAGTCTCTAAAAGAGAGCCAAAATTAAGGAAAATCTTTTGAGTTTATATTTATTCAGTATGGTATTTTCCTAGCTAGGTCAGCCATTTCAATCCTTTTTAAAATTTCTCCTCTCCTTTCTCCTCTCATGTATTGGTCAAATAAAGCCTCATGAAACAATTCTGAACTTGCAAACTGATCAAAGAAGCTGATATTGATTTTTTTTTGGTAAAAAGAGTCGGCCTATAAGATGCCAAACTGGCTATAATTTCAATGTAGCTTGAACAGTTTTGCTTGTTTAGGGAATAGAAGTTGAGTTTTATATTTGACCTTCAATGAATTTCAGGTGAATATTTTACAGTTTTGATGAATATTGAACATTTTTGCTAGCAGTAGTGCCTGAAAGGTATTAATTTATAACTCCATACCATGCTGGCTCTTTACAGCATATCAGTTTTATGAATGCCAGAGCAGACTCAGTGGGATCTTTAACATCTCTGATGTATGATGTGGAATAATGTCATGATGCTGAGTAATCTGACTGACAACCTGAGACAGTCAATCAGGTGCATGTATCTGTCTGTATTTTTTCCTTTAACTCATCTTGGCTTCAATCTGCCTCAATTCATTGTGAGGGAGTTCTGCTTTTCAGCTTAAATAAAGCTTGGTTAAGATCAAGTGAATAAAATCCCATCATTAAAAATGGAGGAATAGATTGTTCACATATATGAAAAATGTGCATGGATTTTAGGGAACTGTTTTGGTTCAAATTCCACAATAAAAGCCATGTATTGAAAATAAGTGATTTGATTTTCAGAATTGTGATGCTTTGCTTACTTAATTTAAACAAAATGTTGATTAGAATAAACTTGGTGATAGCAAGCAGTTTCAAACTGTGGTAAAACAAAATTCTGCATTGACTTCATTTGACATGAAATGAATTTGTTTTACAAACCTGTTCTTCGTAATTTTTTTTTCATTCAAACCCAAATTATCAGAAATTTTCAAAACAAAAGTGAAATAAACCCTGAGGTAGTCCCTCAATTGTAACATTGAAAAAATTATTGTGAACCAAACAGCACTGAGGTTTATGTCAGGTTGCTGCAAGAGAAATAGATTTAATGTGCAATGCCTAGTAGTATGTGGATATTTGCAAGCAAGGAAACAATTAACTCACCAAGTGCAAATGCTTAATGAGGCTTTTTAAAAAGCCTATTGTCATAATATTTATGACATGAACTGATTTTGTTTACAGATTATTTAAGAATAATTTTCAGTATTTTTAAAAGCATTCACTGATGCTTTTTTTTTTTTTTTTGTTTTGAAGAATAATAGGGTTCCTTATGCTACAGATTCCAAAAGGAAGGGATTAGATCTATGAAATGGGCTAGTGTGGTGTATTTTAATACTGAATAGGGGCCTTCTCTTTTATTAAGTGTCTTCTGTATACAGGATTCTATGTTGCAACATTTATAACAACATTTCTTCTTCTTGTTTGGAAGTGAAGAACAACAGCACCTAAAACAGAGATGATTAATCCCAGCACATCCAGAGCACTTCAGCCAGTTGTTTCTGTTCAGTAGAGAGTTAATGGAGAGAAAGAAAGTATTGTCTCTGGAAAACAGGGTTAAATGTCTGGAAGTGTAGACAGAGAGCTGCTCAGAGTCACCAACAGCAAATGGCCAGGAGTGTGTCCCCACTGCATTTTCCTGTGACACATGACACAGGAGTGTGTCCCCACTGCATTTTCCTGTGACACATGACACAGGAGTGTGTCCCCACTGCATTTTCCTGTGACTCATGACACAGGAGTGTGTCCCCACTGCATTTTCCTGTGACTCATGACTCACACTGAGCCCCTGCAGCCCCTGCCCCCTGTTCTGAGGTTAAATAACCTTCCCAGCAATGTCCCCACTGTGCTAAGGGGGTGACACCAGTGCCCACTTTCTCTCATGGTAGCTCAACAACTACTAAAAGTAGGAGACCTTTTGTGTGCAGGCATGTTGATGTGTAACTTAGCACCCTGGGCTGGCCTTCACCACCAAGCTGTTGAATATTTGGGAGAATCAGAGGAAGCAGAATTACCTTCCACATCTCTTGTTGAGATTGATTACTCAGATATTCATGGACAAGATTTGAAGCAAATGAGAATTTGGCAGGGGCTGGGGAGGGAATAGTAGTTAGAAAACAGCTGAGAATAGGCAAACATGGCATTCTGATACCTGGAAAATTATGCATCCAACCTATTTGATAAAAGACAGGTATTGTGGGGGGGAGAGGATATTGTGTCTGAGACTGTTGACTGAAAATCTTGGTCCTGTGGAGCAAGGTTAACTTCTTGCAATGGTAAAAGAGAGATATAGGATGGAAGGATTCCAAACAAAAATGAGGCTAGAGAATGGAAACTAAAGAATAGGCTTGGCTAGAATAATTCAAGCTGGAAGAAAAATACAATGATCATCTAGACCAACTACCTGGCTTCTTCAGGAATGACTAGGAGTTAAAACAGATTGCTATCTACATTACCCAAATGCCTCTTAAACACTGGCAGGCTTGGAGCATCAATTATCTCTCCAGGAACCCTGTTTCAGTGTTTGATCACCCTCTTGGTAATGATATCTTGACCCCAGGGAGAAGAACTCAGCACTTCCCTCTCCCCTTCCTCTCCTCAGGAAGCTTTAGAGAGCACGAGGTCACCCTCAGCCTCCTCTTCTCCAAACCAGACAAGCCCAGAGCCCTCAGGTGCTCCTCACAGGACATCCTTCCAGGCCTCTCACTGGCTTCGTTGTCCACCTTGGGATGCATTCAGGGACCTTCACCTCCTTCTTCAGTGGCACCCAAGGGTGAGAAAAGTGGGATAATCTTCTCTTTTTCCTGGCTGGTTGTGCTGGGTTCGGTGCACCCCAGGATGGGGTTAGGGCTCACTGCTGGCTCTTGGAGAGCTGCTGCCCAGCCAGCACCCTCAGATCCCTCTCTGCAGTGCTGATCTCAGCCACTGCTCTCCCAATTCTTTCTTGTGGCCACTGTTGCTGCACCCCAGATTCAAAATATGGCTTTTGGCCTTGTTAAATTTGGTTCCGTTAATCATTGCTCAGTGCTCAAACCTCCCATCACCCTCTCCAAGGGGGACCACGTCCCAGTTTGGTATCATCAGCCAGCTTGCTGGTGTTGCATTCAATTACCCCTTTGGATTTTCTACACCCTCTTCCTGCACTGAAGAATGTATTCCTTTATTATGCCTTAGCCTTTTGTGATCAGTGGAGTAATTCTGATTTATATGCAGGAGAGGAATTGTTAACATTAACCATGTAATGGTTCATGTAATATCTGGGACAATTTACGAATCATTTACTAAATGAAAGTAGAGTACAGCTAGATTGACTTGGAACATATCTGTACCCTCCTATTTCAGGTAAATAAGTTTTGGCATCTGGTTTGCTGGACTTGTGACATCTTGGAGAAACACCAATCTCTTAATTTTAGCTCAACAGTGCCTTCCATTTGGAAGAATCCTTTCCTTTGCCTTTAGTACAAATGACTTCTCTTTCTTCTTTCTGTACATTTGGATGAGAATTTAAGACAGGAATTTTCTTCCTCCATTACACTTTTTCCATAGCTACTTTGCACCTAATGGTGTTCTGGTCTGAGGAAACAAAGATTTAAGAAGAGACATGAGAGGAACATGACAACTATTGACTTCTTTTGCACTAGGAAAGAGTTTCTTGTTCTCAAGAAACAGAAACAAACAGAAAGTCAATCCATTGAGAAAGGCGACATAATAAAATCCAGATCTCTCCCCTACTTTCCTCAGTATAAATAATACTATATTCTACAGAATAACAGTCCAGATCTTAATATTGGCAAAAAGGGCCCCCCAAACAGGAAATGCATGTTTCACTTGCTCTGTTCAGGCACTTTAACATACAAAGATGCTCAAAGTTTGACCTGATGAGTTTCTTTGGCAGTGATTATCCCACAACAGTATTTCATTAAGCAGTATGGGGGATTTCCTCTTTACTTCCGCTCCAGGCTTACTCACAGATACCACAGATGCAGATCTCTCAAATGACAGCCTTTTTCCCCCTTCCTAAACCTCCAAGAATTTAAAGATTCCTTTTAGAATAATAAATTTCCCTTTTATTGTGACTCAGACTTATTCAGTCCAATCCAGCCTGTGCAAACACACATGCAGCTTTAAATTAGCATTTGTGAACAAGCTGGGTTTCTTTGGCTGTTTGCTGAGACTTGGCAGTTCAGTTCTTTGAGGAAAAAAGAAAGAGAGATTCACGTCTATTTATGGCTTGATTTTCAGACATGCTGAGTACCTCCTGTGGACTTTGAGAGCTGTTCCTCTGGAAATCAGGTCACTGATGTGATGCTGGAAGGAGAAAGCACAAGAAAAAAGAAGGGCTCTGATTTTCAAACACAAATGTTTATATGGTTTGGGGAAGAGAATAAAATGAATAAATAAACCTGTTTTAAAATGTCTTGTTTGGAACTATGACTGAGCTCCATATTTCAGACTGAGTTCACAACTGAAAAATGCCTGTGTGCACCAAAGCACTGGCAGGCATCTATTTTGCAGCATAAGCAGAATATTTGCTTCTCCCCACAGCCAGCTTGCTAAAAAAATCACTGAAAGCTTTCCCAGTGCAGGTCCAGCTGTGGCTGGAGAGGTTCTTGCTCTCCTGCCTATCTCAGGTGCTGTCACTGCCTCCAGACAGAGGTTCTTGTCCTCTCAGCACAGCATGGAGCAGCTGCTCAATGGAAGCAAGCACTAAGTTATTCACTCTGAGGACAGCAGCTAATACATTTTTAAAAGTATGTCCTTCATTAAAATGCAGGGCAGTGCACATGGGACCTGCTCAGATGTGAGGTCTGACCAGGGTGGCATTCTTCACCATAGGTAATAGGTGATATTGTCTTTCTTAGATTTTTTTAAAGCCTCTTTTTAACCCAGATTTTTTTTTCTCTATGACACCCAAAATTAAATCACAGTGGTACAGAGAGTAGTTGTTTTAAATCCAAACTACTAAAGAATTTTAAAAAAGAGTGTTTTCCAAAAGTTATGATAGTCAGTTTAGAAAGCAAACCTAGAATTTAGGTCCCATGTACAGTACATATAATTGTATTACAACAATGCACTGGTCCATTTCTTATTAAGCATTAAAAATGTTGCATATGCATTGCAGGCTTTTATTCCCTCACCATCTGCTAAGACAGTGTTAAAGGTGAGATTTTCAAAGGTACTTAAGTTCCTAAAGTGAGAATTTCTAAGGACATTATAATTTTACTTAGGTTGTTCTAAAAAACTTCAATTAAAAAATTAATAAACAAATGTAAACCAGCTTATATTTTTGGGACATATAATATTTTCTAGCTTTTTTATATTCAGAAGGTATTAATAAAAATTTGGTGGTTTTATACATTTTCAATGCAACTTAGTGTAGAAATATTCCTGCAAAATAAGCCCGGTGATTTCTGTCCTTTATTAACTCTCAGACACTCCTCAGTATCAATGAGAATCAAGTATCCAGATTCCTCCAACACCTCTAAATTCTGCAGGAAATATTTAAATTCTGTGACTGCTTTTGTACATCAAGACCCCTTAACTGGAATTGGAACAACTGCTATCAAGAAAAAAATATTGGGCAAAAAATAAAAGAGACTGAGTAAATTTGTTGGTTTGGGTCTCCCTGAAGGACAGAACAAGTCTAATAATTTCATTGCCAATAGATGCCAGTAGGATAAAATACATTGTGAATTTTTTTTTTATTGATTAAAAGAAAAAAAAAAAAACATGTCCCCTCCATCCCCCCACCCCACAACAAGCAAACAAAAAAAAAAGGGTTTTTTTAATGCCAACTGTCTGCAAATATGAAATATTTAGGATTTGGAATAAAATCTCAAGTGGGTAAAACTGCTTCTGAATGTCTGACCTGCATCCTAGTCCTGCTAGGTGGTTTTGAAACAAATTCCATTAAATAAGGGATGAATGGAAGAGTAACCCTTACATTTCTATCACCCACCACATAGCATCTTCCAGAGCATTTTTTATTTAGGATAATAAAAACAGTGTGGAGATGTCTTGTGGAAGTTGCTTGCAAAGTTCTTTAAACAACATTATGAGAACTAGGAAACCTGTTCATGACAAAAGAGGAGTGAGAAAAAATGAACACTGTCACACTGAAAAGTAATTTATATTGCAAGATTAAATAATCCAGCTGAAATGTTCAAAAGCAACAATTTTCAAAGCAGAAATTTCAGTAATTTCAATCTGAACTGGATATGCAACTTTAAAAATAGAGTCTTTGTGTATTCAGGAAACGTAAAAGATTGTTGTTCAAACCTGCTCCATTTCTTTTGTGCAAGAGCATCCCCCAGTAGGTTGGACTGGTCCCTGCCCAGAGAGCTCTCACAGTACACAGCTGTGCAGAGATCAGAGAGGGGCAACAGCAACTGGGATTTACTAGGCATGATATCTTACAGATGTCGGAGTCCAAACAAGAAGTCAAATAAAAGTAATTGGGGGAAAATGAGTATTGCTTATGTTTGAACAGACACCAATATCTTGATCTTTACGCAATAAATCAGCTCTTTAGCTACTGATACATTTTAAACCATAAGTTATTTACATCTGTTTGTTGGCTAAAATGAGCCAAACTCTGCATTTCTTCTGGCATCTGTCATTGTTTCTTTCCAGGAAGATTTTTGGCTGACTGGGTGACTGATTGGTGAAAATGAAAATGCAAGATGCATGTAATGACAGGGTTCGAAGGGCTGGGTTTTCCTCCTGGTTTTACTCTGAGAGTCTATGTGATTTTGGACAACTCATTGCAGCTTCCAGGGCTTTGTTTCTCTTGAAGACAAAATTCCAGATGTTTTTCTTGAAATAATTCCAGGCATACAACACCTGCAAACACTGAACTTCCAAGAAAATTCCTCTTTGTTACTCACTTTCAGACAAAACTCCAGACAAGCCGAAAACCTCTCTCAGCCCAGTCCATATTGTATAACTAGAAAACAGTTTGATTCCACTTTATTTCTCAATATGAAGAAAATAATAATTCCTAGAAATGTTGTTTATATAATATTTAGAAATATGGCCAAATAAAGAATATATTTCAAACATGAAGGCTGAAAAATGTCCTGTGATTATTTAAGACAACATCATATCTCAATGTTTGAAAGTCTCTGTCTAGGCCTAAAACAGGCTGCTAAAATTATGATCTCTTTCCAAAAGGTCCAACACTTTGTCACATTTCTTGAAATCTTTTCTGCTTGTGAAATCATTTGTTGTTGGTGATGGCTTTTTATTATTAAATGTTGAAGACCTCAAGAAAGAACTCCTGTCAGGTTCAAGAGGCTGGATGTTATCATACAGAAGGGAGAATTCTCCTTCTTATGGTATATATTTTTAATATTTCTCCACCTCTCAGGACCTGTTTCTGACCTGCTTGAAATTTTCTCTTCTTTCTTCAGCAGAGATGGCATCCTGCATCTTAAATGTGACTGTCATATTACCACTGCTGTGCTCATAATAACTCTCAAACATCTTTGTATATCTTCTCTTGAAAATTCAAATCTACCAAACCATCTGCAAGAAATCAATCAAACCAAACAAGATATTACACTTGCTTTCTTCAGGTGAGATCTGATTTTGTGCTGTTTTTTTTTCTTGTCCCTGCTTACTGCAGAGGAGTTGCATTAGGTGACCTTTAAAGGTCCCTTCCAACCCAAATTATTGTATGATTCAATAACTCTTGGGGAGTTTAAAATAGCATGGTATTTTTACAGGCTTAATGTTTGTAGTTTGTAGACAAACCTTCAGCAAAGCATCTGCCTGACCCTGAGCAGTGAAACATGGTGTTAAACACAACAGTTTGGGCAGGTGCTTGAGGAAGGATTTAAGAGCTCTTCCTGAATCCTTCCAGGGTGGTGCTCCAAGTCAGCTTGGGAAAACCCAAAAACCCAAAACTTTCACTGAATGGACTCAGTGCCCAGACAAGCTTGGCAGAGCACAGCTACCAGTTCTGGCAAGCAGTGCCCATCATTACAGGTGTCAATGCTTTTTCTCCACACATCCTGACCATGGGTGAAATAATTAACCTTATTGCTATTTGCATTGAGATCACCAGAGCTCCCTTAATGCTCACTGAAAAGCATGGAGATAGTTCCAATTTATATTAGTTTCTGAATACTCTGGCAGACTTTTTTGTGTCAATTACAGTCTCTTCAGCTAGAAGTTTACTCTAAAAGACCCTGGGACAGAACAGAACTACTGACACAGAAAACCTAAGTAATTTGTGCAGGTAAAGATATAGGAAAGAAAATGGCAATTAAAAACAAAACAAATCCAAAAATTTTTAAATGCAGGAGGATCTTAAAACAGGACTGAGAGAAAGAAAGGAAATCTATGAATCCTAAAATTAGAGCAGGAAGTTTTGAGGATTTGTTTGCTAATTTTTTGTAATTATATATCTAAAAACATGACTTGAGATCCTTTTCTGCTAGAAGGTAACAAATAGAACCATTTACACATTAATTTTGTTTGTTTGGTCATATTTCTCACCAATTTTTCAGTGCAGACCCTAACCCTGAATGGCTCCCACAGTTTGAACTACTTATCTCCAGGTGGTAAAACATTTGCTGCTTTGAGATATAGAGTGATACTGCCCACTCTCTCCACCCACATGTCTATGGGCTCTGAAAACCAGACAGCCAACAAAACAGGTTTGTGTATATGTCTGCAGCCTCCTCAAGCCCACAGCACTCTACAGAAAAAGGAAGGGTGCACTGACCTTCTTTGAGTGAGCAGTGATGTAATGGTGCTTGTTAATGGAGTCTCAGGGGTATCACGGCTGCAGGACTTTCCATTACAGTTCCTTTTCTGGGTCTTCTCCAAGAAACAAATCCAAATATAATCACCTCATGTGCTGCAATGGAAACAGCCCCAGAGTATCACTCTAGTGTTTCAAATCAGGCAAGCCTAGAAAATTAGCAAAATTATGCTGTGTGTTTTAATACTGATTTCCTGTAGTACTTTTCTACATCTTTCACTGTCTTGCAAGAGTTCATGATGTTTTTAAGAAAACACTGAGTTGTTGGAGAGTAAAAGGGAAAAAAATGCACATAAAATTTTGCAAAATAAAAGGAGAGAAATGCTAGAACTAACAGATTTTATGAGGTTCCACTACACTGTTCCAGTTTCCTGTTACTGCAGGCAGTAAGAACTCATATAATCCCCTTCACAAACTGAGAGAACTCCACCCTCAATCCCCTTCGATTACTTCGTACTTATTTTGAAAAACTGTTCAAGAACCTCACTCTTGTGAATATTGGAAACTTTATTGTTACTGACCTGACATTGCTCAAAACCAGATTAATTTTTGCCTTTGGTTTCCAACTGATTTTCCATATTTTACTAAAACAGTTCATTGTCTTCATGTAATCTCTTTTTTCTTTCTATTTTTCACCTTTAAGTGTTCTTATTTATTCTCTTTCCAGACTTCATGTCATTAACAAATTTTACTAGTCTCTTCCTATTACATTTTTGTCATGATTTCTGATTAAAATATTTAGTAAGAGGTATTTCAAAACTATTTCTAGAGGAACTCCCAATTTAACACAATTCATGGGTTTAGAGCTTTCAAATAGCTCCTTACTGGATTTAGGATTCATTTATTAATTTACATGTTTTCCAGTTTCATTTATGTCTTCCCATGTGACAATTTATAAACTTGAAAGCCAAATAAGTTTAATCTACCAAAATTTCTTAATCTAAAAATCATTCCTCATTAAAAGATATGGAGCTATTCTGGCTCAATCTGTCTTTGGTAAATTGAAGCAACATCTTTTGCATAATTTTAAATATTTATTCTACAACACTGAATAGTAAAGATCAAACTAACTTTAAAAATATTCTCTCACTCATTTAATATTTTCTCACAAAATTGCTCTTGGGAGAAGAACTTTAAAGAAGAAAAGTGGTTTTTGTCAGTGATGCCTAACAGCTGGTAGCAGAATGGATAGAGGGCCTCATCCACAGCATGTATAAGTCAGCTGGAGTCTGTCCACTGACTTAACAATCTGCAGGTCACTCTTACAGTAGTCTAGAAAATCACCACTTCTTTTTAATTTTATTATCAGCAGAAGCATTGTGGTCCAGTTCCAGAGAGAGATGAGAAATACACACAGAATTATAAGACAGATTTCTTATGGCTGGCTATTTAGTAACTAGTTTTGCTATCATTAGTTCTAAAATTTTCAATATTTTTATGGAATACATTAAACTCATATGTTGATAAACTACCTAGTCTGAAAAAATTTCCATCTTTAACTTTCAAGACTGTAATTTTGGAAAATATTTCTTCTGGTCAGTATAAATCAAGAACAAGACAAGTGTTGTGGGATTATGACAAAGTTCTTATGGAGCAATGACAGCAATACCAATGCTTGTTAACAAAAGATAGCTATATATTATTAAAGAAATGTTCAGTAGCTAATGCAATTATTTGGGCTCAGAAATAGTGTTATATCATTGACTCATAAAAACACTGGCATTTGGTCATATTCAAGGTATTTAGGTATGCTTATAGGCAGTGTTTAGATCAGGCATGTTTCCTTCATGGTTGAGCTCAGGAATTTTGTGTGTTCCCTTAGTCAGTTAACACATGGCATTACAACAGCCCATGGTCAGAAATTCCCTGAATCCTCAGCACAGTGAATGAGTGCACTTTTGAAATCATGTCAAATTCACCACATCATTCTAGTTACAGAAAAAAGATATAATATAGATTTTAGCCTTCCAGGCTGAGAGGAGGGGAGTGGAAATCAGGCACCAGTTCTTTAGAGAAATACAAGCTCTTATTCTCTGGTGTATTCATTACCCCTGTGTTCATTCCATCAGGGATAAAACTCTTGCTTTTCCAGCTCCTCAGATTCTTTGAACAGCAATACAGGATCTTTTTCCCAGCTACTGTAAAGTTCACACTCTTGGAAAAGTACCCTAAAAACAGTAAAATCGGTGAGACACCTCTGAGCATGGACAGCAGCAAACCCCAGGAGGAAAGTGCAATCCTTCTGTACTATAAATTGGCAGTGCAGGCACTGCTTGGTTCAACCCTTGTGTCTCTATTTTCTGTGCCTTGGCACGGTTTCCAGCAGGATTGCTGCTGGTCCATGTGCTAGCTCCCAGAATTCAGCAACGAGGTCAGTTAGGTCCTCCTCTTTCACAGTCTGCCAAGACCTCAGTGTCTAAGTTTACCTGGGATAAACTTTGCCTTCAGGCTACAATCTGTTTTTTTAGAGGTTTAAATATTTCAGTGACTGCTTTAAAGAAGTGCTGAATAGAACAAGGCAGATTTTTCTGGGATGAAAAGGCAAATGAAATGCAGATAATACTTCTGGTCCTAGATGTTTCCATCCTTCCTCAGATCTGGGTATGAAGCAACAAGTGAAGAGCCAGTTTGTTAATCATCATTGCACTGACCTCAATATTTTGTTTTAAATCAGGAGGGAAAGGGTCAAAAAAAGGGTTAAAGAACAAAGTCATCCATATAGAGATGATATAATCATGTGTTGTAATGCTTTTGACAAACATTTCAGTAATTATGGGAATCATAAATAGGGATTTGACTCCATATCCTCTAAAATTGGGAAGAGGAGTAAATCCAAAGTAACAGGAGATGGTGCTGTCATGATTAAGCCAGGGGAAATATTCTGGTTTGGATTAAACAACATTCAGTAGAAAAATACATTTTTCTGTTGGATTGTCAATACCCTCTAAAATCCATTTTCTGTACAACTACACTCTCCCATAATGATTTATACATTGCTAGGTTGTTTTTTTATATAAAATGCAGGGGAAAAGTCCTCTGGAAAATATCAGGAGAGGGGTAATGGAAGAAAGGTTTTGCTTTTGTAGTTTGAGACAGCATTTCTAAACTGCAAGGCCCTCAAGATGAGTTTCAGAAATACAGCCCTCAGTCAAATAAAAATAAATGTTGTGTACAGGAAGAAATTTAGGAAAAGTTTAATGGATAGATCACAAGTCTGAAATCACATTCTACATTTCTTTCCAGTGGACAGTACTTCATGAGTTTTGCTTTTTAATGTTTGATCTCCATGTAAGCTTTGCTTTCATTTTTTTTTCTAAATTTGTAGCTCTACCAATTCATGAGATAAAAAGTTGGAAATCATACAACGCTGCTTTCAAATTTGCCTGTAAGACTGGCTAGAAAGGATTATTAAAAAAAAAAAGGAAAAAAGAAAAAAAAAGAAAGAGAAAAAGAAGGAAAGTGAGCTGGTATTGCACTGTCAGATTCTTCATGCAAATCAGTCAAATGTTTACAGTCTGACTACTTGAGCTCAGCCTGTTGCTTATTGGAGTTATCTCTTTGATTGATTTACTTCACAAGCTGAAAAGCTGTATGGATGAAATGTTGTGGTTCCAAGTAAAAGAAGAGAGGAATTCCACTGTGGAAGTGTCAGACACCCTCAAAGCTGTGTCTAAACCAATTCTTGTGGTACTGCCATTTAGGGTTGGACATGAACCCCACAACACACAAATCCCTGCTTACCTCTCAGTCTATGTGATTTCAGGATATTGTCTGCATTCATCTGACTGTCACAGACATCCTTTGGCACCCAGTCCCTCTCCCAAACAGATCAAGTGCCACTATGAGCACAATAAGTTTTTTTTTTCAGTCCCACTATTCCCATTGTTCCATGAAACTCCCTCCCCTGACAATAAGAACCTTGCAGCCAGTTCCCAGCCTTGAGTCATGCATGGTAGGTTTTTCACTCATTCAGCCTTATGCTGACATGTTTCTAAAGCTTTAATAATCGATTTTCTTCATGGAACATACCCTGATGCATAAAGATTCAGGAATGACATCCCTTCTCAGCATTAATTTTGAGATACTAAGCAAGCCAACACTTCCAGTCTCCTATTACAAGTGAAACTCTGTCTCCCTCTCAATAATGATTTCCATGAACATGTCCTATATTTCTGTTAAAAAACCCCTCTGGATTTATACATGAGTCCAGGATTTCTGTCTCACTTAAATCCACTGTGTATTAACTCCAGTCAGACTGGGTCCAAAAATATTAAGTCTTTCAGCAGGATACGCTCAGCTCAGTTTTATATCTACTTGGTACAGCACTTCCCAGAACTGTTACCCCTGAATATTGTGGTTCTAGAGATGTCAGACTTACTGCTCAGATAATAAATATGTGATGTGCATGTGTTCAGCAAGCCTGAAGAGATGCAAAACATTAAATTTAGTGCCTACAGATATTTCACTGCTCTTGAGCATATCTGAGAAATGCGGGGAGGAACAGAGCAGTTCTCTCTGCCTTATCAGCACCCTTTACCTGTTTCCAACAGGAATGAGCAGAGGTGATAAGTGACTGAGCACATTAACTATATGCACTACACTTGCAGCATCTCACCTAATTACAATTTTGATTTACTTTTTACTTGGTCAAATCTCAGTGCTGTCTCAGAGTTCTTTGTCTTGCCATTATAGATAAATATGGTAACTGAACTGCTTTTAAATTTGTGTTTTAAACTGTCATTTTGTTCCAGTGGGACAAAACTCTCAGAAAATGAAAATTTTTCATTATGTGGATGAAAAAAAGACAAGTGACAGTAGCTTTTCAAAAGTCTTGTTTGTAGTATCATCTGTATTTGTTGGCTGGATGATTTTACAGAAGCAAATTTTACCAGATCAAATAGAGACTTTTTTGTACACAATGACTTCTTTGACCTTCAAAAGCACTCTATAGTGGTCAACTAATCTTCTTCTGGAAACAAATTGAGGTACAAGAAACCTTTTGGAATGTTGAATTTGAGACTTGATAGATGAGAAAGGGTAGAAAGGTGGGTCACGCAGGATACGACTCACACCCAGAAGCTCTTGTTCAAGTGTGTGTGCCTTTTGGTGAGCCAACTACAAAATTTTTGGTTTTAAAGGTTACTGCTACTATGATTTACTGCAAAAGAACATTATTGGTAGTAATGTCTCACTTTAGCAATGCCTCACTCCATCCAGCTAAACTGTGCTTAAGTTACTATAGCCTTAAGCACTCTTGACTGATTTCAGTAAATGCGTTTTTAATACAGATATAAGGATTGGATAACAGCAAATCAGTGCCAGAGCTGGAAAATAACCCAGGACTACTGGCCCTTAAGTCTATGCTCTAATTAATGCAAGCATTTCCTCTCTTATCCAGCAGTTACGATTCTAAGTGATACAAAAAGAAAGTGAGGAGTTTATGTGGATATTTTACTAACCTGCATCTTGTAAACATTAGCTACAATTGGACTTTTAGTATAAATTCCAGATTTCAGTATAAATTCCACTGCTCTCAGTCAGATACTTCTCTGATTCATTGGTGTTTTTTGGGTTTTCCTGGCTTTGTATTAGGGGAATTACATCTCACTGAGTTGTGTAAGAAGGATTGAGAGTTGTTCCTTGGCTAAACAAATGCTCACACAAAGGTACTCAGTGCCAGTAAACCTGCCTGAAGTCTGCCAACTAACCAACAGCACTTTTCTTCCACCTTTTATTTTCTTTTTTTATTCCCCCTTGGCTGTGAATAGTCCTTTATTGTCTCAAATTCAGTCCTTCTGGCAGGAAGGGTTTTCTTGAGGATAACAACATAGCCAGGGTGTCTGAGCCTCTGTTGGGCTTTTCCCAAACAGCCTAAATCAGTGTTTCCAAACTGTTTTTATTCTGTAACTCCCCATCTTCAAGGGGAGGTATAAGCCTCTGAAGAAGATGCCCACCATGGTCTAATTGACAAGCTCTTCAGAAGACCTCTGGGGGTACAAGCTGAAATTAGCTGGCCGGATTCAAGGTCTTATATGTGAACTTACATCCAGCTAGAGCATTTTCAGTCAAAGGTTGAAATGAGAGAAATATTTCCAGTGATAGCTTTTTATTTAAAAGTCTGTCCTCCATTAATGGTGTTTCCACTACATTAAACCATCTGCTTTGTCAACTTATTTACTAACACATTGCTGAGTTCAGAAATTTCCAATTGTATCAACTCTTTCATTTCTGAAAACACTCGTCACCTTCTGAGCTGTTGAATTTGTGTGAAGAGGGGTGGGAAAAAATGAGATACAGTTCAAATTATAGCTAGTGGAAAAGCCTTTCCTTTCTTAGGTTATGCACCTGTGTGAGAAATATTGAGGGAATTTTCCTGTTTTCTGGGTATGATCAGCTGTCACACAACCAGGGCAGCATCAGTTACTCACCACAAACCTTTCACTTCTGCACCCAGGTGGAAGTGTGAAATGGTGTTTCTTTATGTACACACACAGTTCTCCCTTTTGTGGCTGAACCAATAGTCCTGGTGTTTTTCTAACGTTTTCTTCCACCAAAAGATCAGATGAGTAACAAGTAATTTCTGTCATGGGGAAATATGGTGGTGAGGACATCATTGTTTCAGAGAAGTCACAAGTTATGAAAGGAGAGGATTTTATAGCCAGGAGTAAGAGGGGCAGAGTTGTAAACTCTTCAGGCTGGAGATTTTCTGGAATCTCAATCACATATTCTAAGATGATAAGAGAATTTAAGAAAGTTTCAGGTGTTCCTGAAAACTAGAGAAAAATACTACAAAACAGGTCTATAAAGCTGGCTTATTGTACAGACTGAGTTATTTTCAAATGGTCACTAATTATTTATGTTCCTATGTGTACAGATCTAGAAGCCTAATTTAAGTCACTGCTTTTTAATATGATAACCTGGAATATAAATAATTGTCTTTTTGAAAAGTAATTGTCTGTTGCACTGCCATGTCAGGATGCTAGTACAAGATTAATTATGTATTCAGGAGCTGAGAAAATCAAATTTGTCTCAATTGGCACTGTTTTTCATTTCTTTTCTCATGAAGTTTCATGAGGTTTGGCTTCCTTTCTGCCAAAAGTGACCCAAAAAGAAGTGAGAAGTTGTTTTCTACTCTAGACATATGACTTCCCAAACAAAGGAACCCATCTTCACTGCATTACACACACACATTATAGATGGAGCTTGTTCTGACTTGTGGGGGATGCACTGGTCTGAAGTCACTCAGTACCTAGTGAAAAAGGTCAGAATGATCAATACTTCCAACAAAGGACACATAACAAAACTCTCAAATAGTCACCAAAAAAACAGTCAGGGAAATCATTTAAGTTTTTCCATCTTTACATCTAGTCTTATGAGTTTTTGAGATATCCATTCATGAATGGTCAAAGCTCCTCAATGTGACATGGTGCAATTAATTTGATTCTAGACCAGCAAAAGCAAGAATTTGCTTTGTCAGATACACATGCATTCTACTGGCTGCCTGTTAGCTTTCAACCACATGGTCATCCAATCCTTATAAAACATTAATGAATTTTAGGGAAATTGAAATTATTTTTGTTTTTGCAGCCTCACCTTTCCCCTTTTATTCATTGCACAGAACTTGTTCACACCAGGATCAATATTCACAGTTCTTTGCAATGCCACATTTGCAAAGCAAATCTCCACAGTGAACCCATACAGACCCTAGGAGACTCAGCCACAAGCCCTCAGAGATCCCTTCAGAAAAATGAGGGCAAAAACATCCAGGGATCCACGTCCACTGGGAAATCCTGAAGAAAACAGGTATTTCTTCTAATGGCTGAGAGGCTGCTCACCAAAGCCATGGGGATGATATAAAAGCCTGAGAAAGAAAGGTCTGCACAGGTTCTTTTGTACATGCAGACATCCTCCTCCAAGTCCTGTGCACATCAATGCTGTTACATATTTCCAGAGCCATTCTCCTAATCAATTTCACTGAACAAAGAGTGAGGTTATTGCCATGTACAGTGCTGACACAGTCTTCAGTTGTGTGTGTGTAACTTGGCAAAATTTACAAAGATTTTCACAGTGTAAGAACAAAGTTACAGGAATCAACCAAACCTCGCTTGATTGTTAGGAGCTGAGGACAGAATTAGATGATGCCAGGATGCCTTTATGCTGCCCACTGATATCTATCTAGCTGAATGCTGCTTATGAAGAAATTAAAATCTTCTGTAAATGCTAATGTGATAAGGAACAATGAGCAGAAAAGCTGTTCAGGAAAAGGTCCTTCTTGTGTGGAAGGAGGCATAAAAGGGGTGAGGGGATACTGTGATGGTTAGCAGAGGAAGTGAAGTGTAACGTGCCCTCTCTGAGGGTCATTGTAAGTCTTAGAACTGAGAAATGGATTCTTTGAGTGCAGAAAGGAGGAAGAAGAGTTAATTAAAGCGTTCCTGTACAGAATGAACATTTTTGCTGACAGGAAGACTGAAAAACCTCATAACCAAAAAGTAGAAACTCCTTTACTTTCTTTTTTTTTTTCCTTTTACTTTTTTCTTTTTCTTTTTTCTTTTACCTCTGTTCAGTGTCTCTGTGAAAAACTTGTGAAGCAGAGATGTTTTAAGTTATTTTTTGTGGGAGGGAATAGGAAGGAAATTGAAAAGGATTTATGTACAATACTTTGTTGCTGTCAGAAGCAATAGGAAGTTTGTTTATTTGAGTGCTGTTGGCCAGAGAAGAAAACTGAAACCCTAATCTCAGAAGAAGATAAATCATTACCTATTTCAACACCATCACTTTTTTACATTTTCCTGGGGTCCAGTTATTTTTTTGTTTCCACGGACAAGGATTACTGACTAATTCAGTCTCACAGAAAGTGGATTTCCATCTCTCAGAGGAAACATTGGCAAAGATCACACCCTTGCAGAATGGCTGTGCTAAGCTGCTTGTCTCCAGAAGACCTTCTTGCTTTAAGCAGTGAATATGTTCCTTGCTACTGACTGGAGAGTGAAAGTGAAATACAAGTATTACAAATTACCTGAGCTGATGAAGTACTAGAATTACTCACTCAGCCAACCAAACCCGTCCTTGTGCTCTAAACACTAAGTTCGAAATAAGGACTCCATTGTAAAAACATTTAGTGTCTCACAAAAACAGACTTATATTTGGCCTTTTCTATGTTCTTTTAGTTCCCCAGTAGATAGATGTGAGTGGCAGTGGTAAAAAATACTGTTCCATATAATGTAGATTGTTATTGGAAATCAATTCAGGGGTTGTTGTAAGCCCCTCTTAGCCTAGGATTGTTTCTAACCTCACAAAAAATAGCTTATCCTTACAGCACACCATGCAGTGGTAGATTTGGTTATTCTTTGGTCAGTTACATACTGAAGTAAAACAGTATTTTACTGGCATGGAGATGGTAAATTTCATGTATAGATTGTTATTGAAGACTTCTAGCAAATGATCAGAAACTTTGGCACATCCATTCCCCTTTTCTCACCCTTTTCCCAACATAACATTTTTTCTTGAAAGATACCTCTCCCCTGCCCAGTGAATCCTAAAGCTTCTGCTTTCATCATACAAGCAATTGTTTCTCACAAAAGACCTTTTCTTCATCCTAAAATTAGCCAGGCTTGTGAGGAGGAGGGAGAAAACTTTATTTGTAGGAAATAATTTGTTCTTCTTCTATGAATGATAATAAAGTGTTGAGGTTTGGGGTGGGAATTATCAGGACATTTTTTCCCAGCACTAGTTCCATTGTCAACATCACCCAGTGCTGAAGCTGATTATAGAAGGGGATGGAATTTCTGACGTATTTTCAGCCTACTCCGTCAATAAAAATTGAGCCAATTCTTTCCCCTAACTTTCCAGCCACCTCTAACACCCTCACAGCTTCTGTAGGTTTGGGTTTTAACCATACTGGGTGGACGAAGCAACTGCACTAAATTTTCCTGTTTTAAGAACATTTGAAACCAGTTAGTTTTAAAGCAAAGAAACCACAATTGTAAAACCAAAACCATTCAATTTGAGAACGACGCTACTTATGGGTCAATTCCAAGAATGTTTTCACTTTGTGCTACCTGACTTTGTATAACATTTGGTCAGTTACACTTAGGTTTCCAGAGAATAAGAGTTGTCTGCTTTCTTTTATAACTGACAGCAAATTTCAAATGAAAGGAAAAATAAATAATAGATCAAAAATTAAACACAACACGTCAGTAGTAGCTGAGCATTCATTGATAAAATCTAATGACTATCAGAACCTTTTTTGTTCAATGCTATCTGTTTTACTTATTCTGGTTGATTTAAATTGCATTTACAAAAAGATGTCTGTTTCAAAGGAATTTCCATAAATGGTCCCTTCCTGCAATGAGTTTTAACACAACTCTGAAGCCCAGGGCCATGCAAAATGTTGATTTTGGAGCTAAAACTAGGAAATGCTACTCTGATTTCTGTATTATGACCAACTTACCTGATTCAGAACAAAACTGATTAATGATTTGTCATCACGACATCTTTTAATAGAATATCCTGTGTTCAATTACATTTCAAAGGGATCATGTTCAGTTCTGAAATCCAAGAGAATGTTATCACAGGCAGCTGGTCTTAAAAACATTCCTCTGTCATTACTTCTGATTCTTATGTGTCATCAGTAACAGTTTGTCACCCATTCCATTTTGTCTACTGATACACATCAAGAACCAAATGAAAACAGAACTGTTGAGATACTGAGCAATCTTGAGTGGTATTCAGCACAGAAAGTAAAAAAGCTTGGGGTTTTATTTTTTAAATGGACTCTTAAACTTCTTTGAATTCTTCAAATTCATATTAATTCACAGGAAGATGAAGAAATGCTACAGTATTATGACCATGGCAAGATTTTTTGTATTTCTGCTAAAATGGTTTATCTGCTCTTAGTTTTGCACATACACAAATTGTCATATCAACTAGGAATAGCAGGCTCACTTAAGAAGACCTTTTTTGTGTGTGAATAAAATATATGCTGTGATTCAGGCTGGTAGGAATAAGGGGGTTGAAAGTTTTCTGTGAAAGACTGAAAGTAAAAGTGAAGACACTATGAGAAGGTCTATATATGGACACTATGATAAAATCTCTATACATGGTGCAATTGCTTCAGCAGAGTAATTTTTTTTCCTTTTTACAGATACCATGGTCACACTAACACACAGAGGCAAGTGCTAATGTGTCTAAATATATTATTTAAACTAACTACTCACAAACACCACACAGGCCTCTGATGGACTCCCAATATCTGCAGTGCATACATGACCTTTTTAGCAACAGTGGTTGCATCTGGGCAGCACATTGTAGTGAGCACAGTTTAAATCTGCCTTATAACCCTGGAAAAGCCAGGATGCATTCCATGTGTAAATATGCTGGTGGGAAAGGACACCCTTGTACATGCAACAAGTGGGAACATGTAAGATGTTGATGAAGCCTTAAATTTGGGTGCCAACCATTATGTGACAGGGAGACTGATTCAAGAACTTAGCAACTGCAGAGAAATTATTCAATCTTGGGGCATGCATTCAACAGAGACAGTGGAAGTCCTAACCTACTGCTTGATTTTTGCTGTTCGTACACCCATAGCAAGCCCATGCCCTGAAGAGTTGTAAATAATGTATGAAATTCTCCTGTACTATTATAGCCCCAAAAGAGCAGAAAATGCCCTAATAATTTCTTTATCACCCATGTGAGCAATAACAATGCAGCTCATGACTTACCTCAATATGATGTCACACATTAACTTCTGTGCAACCTATGTAAATTAATTTTTTTGTAGTGTTAAAGCCCTGGCTCTTACATTTACTCCTGATATCAAGTTGTGCTTGACCACCATAGAGTGATTTGGGAAGGGTCTTAGGATTATCTAGTTCCACCTCCTCTGCCGTGAGCAGGGACAACTTCCATTAGATCTGATTTCTCAAAGCCCCACCCAACCTGGCCTTGAGCACTTCCAGTGATGGGGCATCCACAAGTTTTCTGGGCAACCTGTTCCTATATCAACCTCACACAAATGTACCTCTTTGTAATATTTAATTGAAAGCTACTCTCTTTCAGTTTGAAGCCACTCCCCCTTGTCCTATCACCACAAGCCCTTGTGTAAAGTCTCTCTCCATCTTTCCTGTAGGCTTCCTTCAGGTACTGGAAGGCCACAATTGAGTCACCCCAAAAGCCTTCTCTTCTCCAGGCTGAGCAATCCCAATGCTCTCAGTCTTTCTTCATAGGAGGGGCGCTCTGTTGCCAGGCTTGCAAGGGTTCCTCAGGGGTGAAGAGATAGACGAGAGTCTTGACTTCATGATCAGAAGGCTGGATTTATTATTTTATGATATATATTACATTAAGACTATACTAAAAGGAATAGAGAGAAAACTTCAGAAGCTGCTAAGCTAAGAATAGAATAGGAATCAATCAACAAAGGAGCTCTCTCTGATTCTGTCCCAGAGAAAGCTTGTCTTTGATTGGCCCTTAATTGTACACAAGCAACATGGACCAATCACGGGTGCACCTGTTGCATTTCACAGCAGCAGATAACCAGTGTTTACATTCTTTCTCTGGGGCCTCAGCTTCCCAGAAGAAGGAAAAATCCTAAAGAAAGGATTTTTCACAAAAGATGTCTGTGACACTGCTCCATCTCCCTAATCATCTTGAAAAGGCAGAGCCACATACTGTGCAGTTTGTAGACAAAATATGTCATTGTTATATTCCTAGGCTATGATTTTTCATGTGTGATTTGTATTCTTCCAAGTACTAACAAATTTTTTGGGACTGAGAATTTATTCACTTTTTTCCTCTAGTGATTGATCCCTTGAGAGCCAGAAAGTTTAAGGACTTCAATCAATCCTAGCAAAGAGAAGAAATGGGAACAGGACCTTCCCCCCTAGATTAGGGGGGTGGTTATTCTATCACAGTGTTAGTAGAAACTCTTTGAAGTGTTATATTCTTATTACTATGGCATAAAACTTGAAAAAACTGTTCTCCTTACACAGAAAGCTGGTAAAATATTTGGGTGAGTTTTTTTGTTTGTTTGTTTGTTTTTGTTTTTGTGTGGGGGTTTCTTTTGGTTTTGTTTTTTGTTGTTTTTTTTTTTTTTTTTTTTTTTTTCTAAATAATGTAGCACATAAAAAGCTTAAATAAGCATAATAACCTTCCATACTTTCTTTTCAGGTAGATTTCCTCAGTGGGCTCATGGCATCACCCAAACCCACTAAATACAGGTACAGAATGGGTGTGGAAGTGGAAAAACTCATATGTATGGTGGTGTATATATTTGTTTGTATATATATATATTGCAGGTATTTGGTGAGTTTCTGGTCAGTTCAAGGAGAAAACAAGCACAAAGTTCCACCAGTGACTAGGAGGCTCTTGAAAACAGGACACCATGGTATGATGTATTTCCCAACCTCAGCTCAGTCCTTGACCTGTTGGTTTCCATGGTAGGCTTCCAGCTGGCTAACAAGAACAAGAGAGCTGGAGGTGTGTAAATGCATTAATTCCTAATTCCTAATGCATTTTTCCTAATTCTGGTGGGAGCAGAAGGTAAGAGTCAGCTCAGTCCCTCTGAGGCTTGACAACTGCTGCAGGCAGCCTGGGACAGGAAAAGACAGAGGCAGTTCCTTGGCAGGACAAATGAACTGATCAGCATTGATTTCCCCCTGCTGCTTTTACAGGTAATGTTTCAGATTTTGTGCAAAGGCTCCCACAGCAGCCAGAGCATCTCTCTCTGTACACACCACACACACACACATGTGTGCAGGGGGCTATATAGGAAACACAGCCTGAGACACTCTTTTTGTCTGTGAAAGGAAGTGTTTGAATTGGAAGAAGATTCTTCCAAGGAGAAAACATCAGGGACACGTTTATACATAGAAATAGGAATTTCTCTCTGAACTTCATATAGGAACAAGTCTGAGAGGCAGATTTTATAAACAGACCCTTCTGGATCTCTGAAGAGAGCATTTGAAAAGTCAAACACATCCAAGACATGCCTATAAAAGTAAAAATTACACTGCCCAGAGCCTTTTAAGCCACAGACTTATTTCAAACAACAGAATACTATAGCTCTTAGTCGTTCTCTCTCTCTCTCTCTGTGTAGACATATATTGGCAAAACTAACCCCTGAGTAAAGATGCTGTTAGTTTAGAGATTTTATCCATTACAGCTGTAAGACCCATGGCTGAAACTTGTTGATCCTTTCTGCTGAGCAATAAGACAAGCAAGTCAGATGCCCAGAGACAAAAAATCTTCCCCTCATTTAGCTAAAGGAAAACTGATTGGGCCAGGAATAATTTGACTGTCATTTAAGAAACTGTTTGGGTAACTATTCTTCTATTATCAGAGTAAATTGAATTAATTAATCTGAAAATTAAATAATTCCTCTGAAAGTTAAAATATTTATATCCAGAATGAGCAGTTTTTGTAATCTGCATTGGATAGACACTATGAAAGACAAAGGATGCTGGAAGAGTCTGCCTAAAATGAGAGCAGGAAACCTCAGGACTCATGAGTTATTCCTAGTCACATTCAGAAAGGTTTATTTTCACAGTTCCTTCTACACAAACTGCTTTGCTTTTCTAGCACAGTGAGAACTAGAGATGTCTGCAGGCAAACACAGTCAGCATTGGAGATGTTTCCCCCTGCAACTGCTGAATCAGATCCCTTTAACTAGTCAGCCTTGAAACTTTTAGTGCACATTACATTTTTATTCTGCAAGGCACCTGGAGAGTCTGTCCATGAGTGGTAGGCTGCTGTGTCCTTACAGCTTCAGCAGTTCAAAGGGGGAGTCGTGAGCCAACCAAACACCGTGTTTGCAGTGCTTCAGGAGGAACAAAACCACTTTACTTTTTCTTCCTCACTACCGGTCTTTCAAAGAAAAGCAACATTTGCAAGTGTTCCAACAGTTTCATTAACTGCTGCCTCTCCTCTATAGACAGCAAGGGTTAAGGATGCATGGCCACGGCCACTTGTCAGATTTGGCATGCTAGAGCCAACAGCTGGTGGAGGCAGTTAATTAGTCCTTTGCCCTGCTCAAAGTTCAGCCTTGATTGGCAGGGAAAAGCAGGCTGCACCAGCCTGCTTCCCTCTTTCAATTAACAAAGGCCTGTGCCATCAGATTACCTTGGCAACACGCCATGGCATCCCTGCCTGAGCTTTGCCATGGCAACAGGAAAGCTAACCTTGCCAAGGCAGCATCTGCTCTATGGATGGCAGATTACCTGCCAAACATTTCCTAGCTGCAAAGTGCTGCTGACTGCCCTGAGAAAAGGATGGAAGCAGGAAATCTTGTGACAAAAAGATGATTATCCATTTTAATTTTCCTTTCCAAGCAAAGGTTTACAGAGGTCCAATTGCTGATGTGTGGGTAAGGGATGTCTTTATTCTTTCTGGGCATGAAAACCATTAAATAAATTGGGCTTTATCTTAGCCACAAGGTCTTCTGGGCAATACAGAAGCAAAACTCTTTGTTGAGGACTAATGTCTATTATGCAGCAACCAGGCTGGTCTTGACAGAGCACTGCTAGTTTTTCATTTTGTTTTATCACATCAATTTTGTTGTGTTGACACCAGAGATACCAAATAATTGTGGATCCAAGTGCTCATAAACTAAATGGAAACTCAGCTCTGAATATCAGAATCACATCAAGTTCCAGTGGCCTGTAAACTCAAGGACAGCTGGCACTGGATTTGTAAGCATTGTGAGCGTTTCCAGTGGACTATCTGAACTCAGTAGAGTTTGAAGTTTCTGGATTCATAGAGGGCAGGGCAACAGACTGAAGGCAGTGCAGGACTGGCTCCATCTCTACCAAATGACTCTTTTTAAGGCAAGTCATGTTACAAAGGAAAGCCAGAAAAACAGTGGGCAAATCCCAGCCATTCCTCCATTTTGGGAGACAATTCCTGGCTCTAACCCAGTCAGTCCATTAATATCAAGCTCCTGTGAAAAAACCACACTAATTAGACTCTCAAGTTGTACATGAATGGAAATACAATATGACTGCCACTATGCAGCAAGGAGTGAAAGAACAAAGTTTTTTTTCCAGCCCCTTCTAGGTCATTGGTCCACATCTGACATTTCTGTGAAGCAACAAATGTGATTGAGGAAAATAATTTCCATCTTATTTCAGGTCTTCTTACAAACCCAAGCATCTTCTCATAAATTTACTCACTCTAGGATGTCCCTATCCCAGTTACTGCCTCTGTGAAATTTAAACACTGGACCCTGAGATTAGTTTAGCTGGGAAGAGCATGTTGCTAATCATGCCAAGGTTGTGGCTTGTGGGTTCAATCCCTGTCTGGGTCATTCACTTAAGAGTGAATGGACTCAATGTTCCTTCAGTGTCCATTCCAGCTCAGGATATCCTGTGGAGGAGTTGTGCAAAAAGTGATAGTAGCTGCAAATGGAGCGAGCAGAGAGTGAATTTGCTGCAGCAGGGGGAAAGTTTTCTTCAGATTGGAAGGGGAGGGTGGTCACCAGTGCTTCACACACTCACCAAAAAGCACCAAAGGATTCTTTTAGTTGTCAGGGGTCTAGATTCTTTGCTTTCTTTAGGTGCGAGTTTCTAAGACATAAGGGATGCATTTGGGAGAGCATGCGTGCACATGTCTCTCAGTGTTACACAGAACTATGTGTGCTGAGAGAGAAAAATCAATACCTAGATGTGGACAAAGTAAATTGGACAGCTAGGACATGCTTGAGAGGCTCTTGGCAGAAAGATAGCCTCACAGATCAGAATACAAATAACTCGAAAGTTCATAATTTAATATTTTTGTATGAAGGTAATGGACAGCATCACTCTTCACAGTGAGGTGAAGATACTGAGAACTGAATGACCTCCTCAGAAGTTTCACCAGAGTGCTCTCTTTCAGCTCTCTAGGCTGTGCTCTCCTTCAGCTCTGAATACTATTAATTTTACTCTCTTCCATCCATGCTGGTTCTCCTGTTCCTAATGCAAACATTATTTCAGTAGAGATCAGAGACAAGCCAAATCCTGCAGCTTCTCTGTAGATGACACAAGGAGAGGCTCCATATTGACTTGCTGCTGCACCAGCTGAGGCAAATGTTGATGTTGAGATCGTGTGAGAGATCAGGCCAGGGCTGGGAAGGGCTAGCAAAGGGAAGCAGACGGGCTTCAATGTCCCTTTGAGGGATCAGTGGCTCAACAAGTTGAGGGATCAGCTGTGTCCATCAAGAATAGGAAAATACAGCCCCCCAAGGAGAGCTGGGCCTCCTAAGGTGGAGGTGTGGGGCTCCCACGAGTCTTTCTCACTGTATGCTTTGGGGACATGCTGAGGGATGATGTGGCCTCCTTGATGACCCCAGACCCCAGAGAGCCTGTGACATGGCCAGCCAGACCACTGACATTATGATTGTGTCTCTAAGTGAACATTCTCCCCTCAGTCAGGGACATTTTTCACCTTTTAACTGTATCAGCTGCTCCCAAATAGAAGTGAGCTGACTGTGGTTTGTACATGAAGTTACAAGCTTGGCAGAGGTTTCATCCTTCACCACATTGGTATATCCCTCAACCAGACCTCTTGAGTTTTCCCTGCCCTGCTAAGATGAAGAAAGTAAAGAATTCTTCCCAAGAAAGGATCCTGTCATTTTATATCTTACTTGGCAAAGATCAGGAAACAGCCACACTGGTGGAAAACCTTTTGTTTCCAGCCTCTGGGATGTTCATTACTCCTTTCCAGACCCCAGACTTTACCATGTCAGTGTTTCTGTAGGCAAAAGTCATCTGAGCATGTAATTTTTTTCCTCTTTTCAGTAGTGGTCAAAAAGAAATTCAGTAAAGGAAAAAAAAAAAGCAATAGTTTCCCCCCTGTCTTTTAGCTAATGGGTGCTACACTACAAACTGGTGGTTGGAAAGTTACTAAAACCTTGAGGGTGCTGAGCAGATCCACTGAGATTTTTGACCTTTGCTCAAAGTGTTATTGATCCCAGAAATTGTGGGTGCCCCATGCAAGGTGGAATGCCTGGGAAGCAAGGTGGGAAGTGCCAACACCCAAACACAACACACTGGTCCTTATTTTGGAAAGAAAACGATAATGGTAGTGGCTAAATCAGAACTGAGTTCTTTCTGGATCACTCAGATTCAGGCACTCAGGAGCAGGGGCTAATCCATAACTTGTTGTGGTCTTTAAGAGGAGAACTCTATTAATTTCTGTAGCTCTGGCCTTGTGCCCTGAGAGTCAAATTCCACCACATGCATGAGTTCTGTAAAACACTGTAAATAATCAATAAGTCATCATATGAACTTAGTTCAGTGTCAGGTTGTTAAAATTACACAGATTGCAAAGATAAAAATTACAAATATAGCTTTGTGTCTTCCAGATATGTGTGTTGTTTACCTGCAAGATGGAGAGACTCTTGGTTTAGCCCTAACATGATAGCTTTGCTGTGAAGGAGTTAGAGAGAAAGGAACTACAACTGCATATCTGTATTTTGCTTGCTTCTCTGTGTGACCTACCTGCACCCACAGCAATTTTGAGACAAAATAAGAGAAGGAAGCACACTCTCTGTCATCTCTCTGTGATCAGAAGAATTGTGTATTAAATAAGTGTTTCAGAGGAGTGGAACTCATCTGAAACTGTCACCTCATATATACTGCTGGGCCACTCTAAGAAATCCTTCTGGCTTAATTGCTAAGCTCTCTGGGGAGTGGAGGTGTGGACAAAAGCAGCATGCTAAGTGGTCTTCAGGATGTCAGCAAGTCTAAGAAGCTGAAACCAAGTATTTGTTATCACAGAAGCATTTTTATTGGAGGCTTGAATGAGTTATATTTTATAAGAAAGGCTTTACTGGAATACTGGAATTATTTCATTATTTATGGGGTTGAAGAATCACCACACTGGAGTCAGCAGGAAGTCACAAGGGAAATTTTTTACTAACACAGGAAATGTTTTCATATGTAGAATTGAACCTTTCAGACAGCCTGAGACAACTATTATTCTTCAAATGGTGTTACTGCCTCTTATGTATTTAAAAGAATTTTGATTATCAAGCCATTTCCCCATGCTGAAAACTTAGTCAGCAACCCAAAGTGTTGTCTCATGTTAGGATCTCAGATTAAGTAATTCTCTTTTATGATGCAGGTGGTTTTTTGCAAGAGGATATCCTGGACACCATCCCCACTGCTGACAAAGTTTAATTCAGAAGTAGGTCAAATCCAGATGGTGAGTAAGGAAATGCTAATGTGTTTTAATTATTAGGCTATTTTTAAAAGGTTCAGCATGTTATTTAGCCAGGAAGTGAAGTGGAGCAGAAAGTAAAATCCAAGCTGGATGATTCCTTCTTCTTGAGATAGGGAGATGAGTTATGCATCATTGACACTATTAATGAAAAATAAATTGTGACAATTCTACGTCTAAAAGCTGAGTTTGAACACAGAGCATCTAGCCCAGAAAGCAGCACTTGTTTACTTATGTTTCCTGAATCCCAACAAATAACAGAAATTTTCAGTCAGTCCTTCAGTTATGGGTTCTATGTCCTCCTTCCTCCCATTATTAGGACACTGAAAATAGCAGTTATTTTAACTTTCAGGGAGTTCTTGGGAATATTTTCCTTGTGACTGAGACTGTATGAGTAGAAAAACTTGAATTCTTTGGGGCATTTACTCATTTCTGGTAATAGGTAAAATGATGTAAATGAGCATCAGGTACCCTTACCTCAGAGTTCTCTTGTATATTACAAGCTCTAAACAGAATCATCCCAAGGCTGAGATTAGGCAGTAATTCCTTTATTGATTAGTGCTGAGATATTTTGCACAAAAATATGTAGATGAATTTGAAAGTCTGGAGCAACAGACCTAGATTTACTGGGTATCAACTGCAACTCTTGATTATGGTTCATTTCTATCTAGTGTATTTTTATCTAGGATCTGGTTCTAGGCTCTGCTATGTTTATCTTGATTGTGATCTTGAGCAAATCATCTCCATGCTCTGCCCATCATGAGTAGCATAAAGAAAACAATGTCCTATGCCTCACAGCAGTCTTTTATTGTTTATATGTGTAGCACCTGGCTGCAGAATTCTACTCCTGTTTGATACTCCTCAGTGCTACTATAAAAAAAGAATATTTATTTTCATGAAATGAAATAAAATAAAATAAGTCCTTGCCCTTTTCTCAGCATGCTACTTGTGAATCCAAGTGAAGTACAACCATTACTGATTTTTCCACATAAATAGAAACTTCCATTCAAGTTAAATCTTTATGTAGTTATCAAGTAAGGAGAACAACATAAACCATGTGTAATACAAACAGTAGAACAGGTGCAATGAATAATCCAGCCATCCCAGGTTTCCTGTCTTCTGCCTTTATCCTAGCCCTGGAATAATTACAGAGTTTCTCTTAGGCTGAAAAAATGCTCATCTTGCAGTTGCAAGCATATCATGTTGGATTTCGGTTTTATTTTTAGTCAAGTGGATTTGCTGTCTCTTGTCAGTTTATTGTGTTGTGTTAGCAGGGACATTTAAACAGAACAGGGTTTTGCTGGAGCTCCAGTGGGCTCTTGCATATAAAATCAAAGTTCTTTTGCTTGCTTCATGTTCTCATTCATTCAGTGTCTCAGAGCCTGCCAGTTCGGTGGGCAAGCAGCCAGTTTTGCATTTACTACAGGGTTTTGTGTTGGCTGCCAGTCACAAAGGGAGGTGATAAATGGATTCAGCAGCACCTATTAGGATTAACTGAAGGCTTAAATTCATTTTGAACCCTCTTACTGCCAAAATTAATTATACTAAAATTAATTATGCTATGTTATCCACAGAAGAACAGGCCAAGGTGAGGAAAATACCCACCTTCATGTTTACTGCAGACTGGAGCTGATGTAACCAGGGGAATCTAGAGAACAGAATCCATCATGCTCACTGGACTCATAAAGCTTTTTGTACTGCCTGCTTTCAGCTGTCTTCAGGTTTTGTTCTCAGAGACCTTGTTCTACATGCTGGCTACAGTGATTCAGGTCTATCAGAACAGCACCTGTGTGGTGATCTGCAAAACAGCTTGGGCAGTAGGAGTATCCTCATATTTTAGCAAAATTATCAGTTCAGTTGGAATTCTGACACTGTGTGGGATGTATTTCATGGTATGGAATTTGGAAGAAGTATGTTAATAGAAAATCCAGTGACTTGATTGCTTTGCAAACCAATGAGGTTCTGTCCAACTGACCTCCTGTTTGCAGTAATTTAGTCTAGCCTCGTGTTGAAGGGAAGCTGCTGAAAAACAGTGTAATATCAGATGGAAGCCCTGAAATCCTCTACTGTCAAAGCAGCAGGCACAGAGCCCACCATGGAGGCACAGGGATGGTGAATTAAATTAAGTTCTGCCATGTCCATCCAGTGTCATAGCTTCCACTTAAGAACAACACAATTGGATTAGAGCTCCCTTTGAAATTAGGCATTGGTGTGAGTTATATTGGCGGAATCTGTTCTAGCTACACAACAAGAAGCAGGTTTAACACTAATAAAATGACAACAAATTCACAATGTCTCAGTCTATGACTTCCTACATTTTGTGCTCTCTTCTGTAGTCTTATAGGGTGTGAGGTCCATCTACAACACAAAAGCAATCAAATTTCCTTGATCAGAAAGCCTCTAAATGAAGGGAAAAGTATGGTTTAAAAGATGGAGGAAAGAAAGGATGAAATGTAAAAAAAAAAAAAAACCAAAAAAAAAACCCCACCTGTTTTTATATATTGATTGAAATATTGAGATAAATTGATTGAAAAGTAATAAAATATCACTCTTTCCTGTTTTTCCACAGTAAATCCAGGCAAGTAATTTGTGTATTTTGAGTGTTTCAGGGAAGGGCCTGATTGATTTAGCCTTTCCACAGGTTCATCTATAATGCCTACTGTAACAGAAAACCCAGCTCTTAAAAACTCCACTCAGTAGTTTGCATTCAGGGCTATCTTACTTCAGTCATTTCACATCAAACACTGCTCTGCTCATTTTGGTTCAAGTCACCTGAAGAATTCTGTACTTCCCTTACTACTGTCTGCCTGCCCTTAACTTACAGAGTAAATCTTGCTTGTCTCTCCTGTGGACAAACATGGTTATTGGTAGATATTAAAACTTATTTGCCTTTTGAAAGGCAAATTATTCTGCTTTTCCAACTAGTTGTGTATTTCTTGGAATGTTACTAAAGAGCATGTTTTCACTGAGGATTTTTTTTTTTTTTGTTATAAAGGTAGATTTAGCATTACCCATAGAATCAAAGCTAGGTTGATTTCTTTTTTTTTTCTTCTTTCAAGTAATTATATGTTTTACTGAGAGAGAAAACATTCCAGATGGGCAAAATACTGGTAAACCAGCTTCAGGCCAGGAGCTCGAAATATGTATCAGAAACATTAAAGTCAAAACTGTATTAACTATGTGTTCCCTCTCTCTTCAACAAGGAGACCTACATGCCTTTGGAATTATTCAGTCCAATTATTATTTGAATCTTTATAGGGATTGTATGGTGGACTTAGTTAAATTCTTAGTTTATGTAACCTCCTTACCAGAATTCTCCAGAATAACTCCTGAATCACTTCAATGCTCAGAGTCTTGGAAGAAATTATTATAATGAGTAGACCTATATTGGACATTATTAGAATAAGACTCTTCCAAATTCTCCTTTGTCATCTTCTCTCTCTTTTTCATTACACTAGTGACCATTTTTCATGTCCTTCTTGATATTCATTTATTTGTGCAGAACCTGAAAGCAGAATACAGATCTGGGTGCCCCATCAGGTCTTACTCACAAGCACATTTTCAAGTTCTTGTGACATTTGACTTTTTCCATCCATCTACAAGTTTTCTGAAGTTCATTTACAGATTTCAGTTAGAGACTAGAATGTCTTGACAGGGTGGTTTGAATGTGAAATTGTACAGTACCTTGGTAACTTGGGTTGTTTAGTTCCAGATGAGAAGGTCAAGATGGCAGCTTCTGAAAAAGAAAACAGGAATTAGTCACCTATTGTGCCAAAGAATCCAGGGAAGATGACCACCCAAAACTGTGCAGCATAGGGCATAGGAGTGAATTACATGGCCCAAAAGAAGACACTAAATATCAATAGGACTGGGATTCCTGGGTGACATTTCTTGCTGCAATGAGTGCAATTCTTTGAAGTGTCATTGCTGCAAAACCCCAACATTTAAACAAGGCTGCAGGGTCACCACATAAACATCCTGGAATCTGACCCAGTTCAGAACAAAGAAACCCTCTGCAATATTAGCAGGATCTAATTGAACCTCTTGGCTGCTGAGCAGAGCAATTAACGATGCAACAAGCAATCATGCCTGATATTCAGTTAACAGCAAAATAAACATGATAAAATATGTCTGTAACATTTTGAGTCGAAACCTCATAGAGAATTACCATGTGCTCTTACATCTTCCTCTGTGCAAGTAGTGCATCGTTAGCAAAGTATTATCCATGTGTTTTACACCACTGCCTAATTGCAGGGAAGGCAGTTAAGAAGATCAAAGAGCTCTATTAACAACAGATAACTACAGAACAAATATGATTAAAGTAATTACAGAAGGAGGTAATCTGCTAATTCTTAATGATTCTGAGGACTCAGAAAGGGGCTCTCAAAGTGATTCTCCTCACTGGAAATCAGGTTGTTATTGCAATGGACTGATATGATATTTTGAGTTTCAAACTGTGAGCCATTTTCTATACATGTTTTCTCTTATGCCTTCCCTTAAACTTCATACTCATTTGTGACATGATTCAGAAGTGGAAACATCCTTACCACAACAGTTACCAATCTCTCTTTTCTTCCCCTCCTTTCCCCCGTCTTTTGGTGCCTGGCAAAATTTTCCAGACCTCTTCTGATTTCTAATCAGAACTTACCTTTGCATTCTAGAGAGCCTCTCGAAACACACGTATGCAATTTTCCTCACACTTCCTTTCCCCATACATCCTTTCTATCTTACCAACTTGGACTAGAGATGATTTTTCACTCCTTCCACTCTTCCCCCTCTCACTCTACCCTAAAACCTCCTCCCTTTCTTACCTCACCTTACTTTCAGACATCCTACTAGCATTGACACTAATAAGCCTTTTGTTTTTGTTCTTATGCAGTAGACAACTGAGCAATTAATATAGAATTAAAGGGAGATACATATATGTTTATCTATACTGTTAGGGGGTTTGGAAATTTTCCTAAGAACAGAACATTTTAAGTGTTCACCTTCTGTTTTTCCCCTCTTTTCTTCCTTCCCCAGACATTGCTTCTCTTTTGCTCTTTCCTGTCTTCACTGGCACTAAAATATGCATGACTTTGGTGTCATCAAGCACTGAAATTCAAGAACCTCTTTGACATTACACAGCTTCTAATGGTGTCTGAAGCTCCACTGTATCTCTTTGCTGTTGAAATTAAGGATCACATCTAGAACCAATGGAAAAGCTCATTGAACCTTCATGGTCTGAAACCAGCACATTTTGTTTAGCTATAATCAATGTACTTGATTATATTCAAAACTCATGTTGAACCTTCAGAGATGAACCATGCACAGAGAGAGATTATATTTCTGTAAATTTATCTAATCCTTGCTTTCCAACCTCCTTTGCTTTTTATTTTCTCCTCTTCAGATGCTGCTGAAAAATTTCATTTCCTAGTATCTTGAATCACCAAAGTATTTCTTCTCTAGGCCTGAAATCTTGTCTCTACTACAAGCAACAGACCTGTGCTATCCCAGGGCAAACACTGCCTTTTCCAAGACTACTGTCAGAAAGCTAAAAATAACAGAGGCCAGATTCCTACATTTGTATTAGAGCTCAGTAAATAACCTATTTTTTCCAAAATTGCTTACATGCCCAGCAAGTCCAGCTCCTCTGAAAAAAACATGGCCAATTGCAATGTCTGCCCAGAAACCAGCAGCAAGGAATCTGTTCTGTTGAAAAGAGAGTGTATAAAAAAAAAATTCATGTCATGCTTAAGCACGTCTATCTAAGAGCAGAAATACATAGGGAAGGAGTAATTGGTCCAGCATGAATTACCATCCTCCCACGACATATTGCTGAGTGCTCTATGCCTAGTAATGATGGCCATGTCAATGAAAAATACCCTTGATCTTCATTAAGGAAAATTTACAATATCAATTTTTGCTTTCAATTTTGGTAGATTTTCCTTTACTTTTGATTGACTCACCTTTTTTCTTTTTTTATACAAGATCCTCCTGGAGGTAGTTCAGCATCTTTTGGAAATCAAATATTTAAATTTTATAAAGATACCAGTGTGCAGTCTCTGTTCTTAATTTCTGAGGTGTCCAGCTTTGTTACATTGTCTGATCTTTGCAGTTAGAGCTTTCTCCCTCTCCTAGTAACACAGACATTGCGTTGTCTTCTCCACTTAAAGGTGGACAGCAAGGTAAAATATACACTTCTCATAGTCACAGACAAATAAAATATATTCCTGAGACAATACTATCCTGATTTTCACCCCAGGTGACTGATAACTATGCACTCCTTGCTGCCTTTTAGATGAACTATTGCTGTCAGAGCACCTGCTTGAAGACCCCGGACTGCAGGAGTACATTTCCAAAGGGATGGGAGGATAAAAGTTTCCAAGTAAAGACAATTGCCAGGATAATCCCTAATTGATTAGCTGATGTGCAATTTTGTCATACTCACCCTGTGCCTTCAGGGCTTTTGATCTGCAGGATGCTCTGGTAGAAAGTTTCTCATTAGAGAGTCACTTCATTAGGAAGTTTTGCTCTATGTAGGCTGGGCTGCGCAGGATGAGGTGTTTTACAGTAGTAGGCAAGGTTCTTTATTGAGAGCCAATAAACTTGCACAAACAAGATGGTCTGTGCAACTGGGTGAGGAAAGCCTGTCCATTGCTCATGTGGGGTATATTTACCAGGATGTTTCAGGCTCTGAATCAGCCATTAACTTGATTGTGCCTCAGAGTACCTGAAGTCAAAGCCTTTGTCCTCCAAAACCCTAATGGAAAGAGGGAAATGCTTCCAGAGGGCAATTCAAAGCACTTGCTTTGGTTACACCTGTCTGTGCATGCAGGGTGAACCTTTCTCCTCCATCCGTATGGATTTTGCAAAGTTTAGTGAAAATCTCTATAGATTCTAACAAAGATGGCAGGAAGAAGGTCAGCTGTCTGGTAGGAGGTAGGACCACACCTGCCTGACCAATTTTCTTAGAGATGAGTGTCCTCCTCCATGTGGTGTGTGAGGAACATGAATAGCTCCTGTTACCAGAGGACATTAGGACTACTGTGCTTACAGAAGCATAGAGTTCCTGAGGTGGGAAGAGATCCATTAAGATCATTGATCCATGAAGATAAAATCCCTGCAGGGCTGCCTTATATTTACTTCCATTTTCTGTTTGATAGCCAAGTTAGTCTACTACTGTCCCTTGACTAAATCTAAGGGCCCTAAACAGACAATTATACTTTTGCTAGATCAGGTTCTTAAAATCTGTGTGCAGTGTCCCAGACAGTTTGTGGGTTTTCTTAGGAAAGGGGATGAACATGAGTGGGAGGGAGAGAGAGCCTAGGAGAGGGAAAATGGGAAGTCTTGACTATACATTTCACGCCTATTTTCTAATAAAACTAACAAGCAAGTAAGCTTTAGGAATCAAATTACTACAGATATTTCCTCACTACTTAACTCTCTACTTCAGCTTTCTACTGAAATGCTGATATTTCTTTCCAGGATGCTTTTAAGGTAGTTGCTCAATTAAGTTTAGAAAAGACAGATTGCTACTGAGCTGATTAGTCTGTGGCTTTCTTCCCTACTTTTTCTCCACAAAGGTGAATATTGTTAACTTTGCTTATAATTTTACTTTTTTTTTTTTTTTCAGAATGCATGTTCTCACGTTCCCCATGCCATGCAGCTTGAGTAGGAAAATTGTGCACTCCATTTCCATTCCATCATGTGTTGTGCTCCAGCTGTTTTTCTGTGCAAAGCTGTGAAGTGTGGGTGGTGACAGACAGGAGATGTTTTAACTGAGATTTTAGAGCTTTTATTCTTGCTTAATTGGAACTAAGTGGAAGCTAACAGATCAACCAAGCTTAAAGATCCCATTGCCAAATAAAATATATACAAAGCTTGAAGTTAATAGCTATTTTTATAGAACATGTTGCTACTAAAAGAAATAGTGGATCCTTTCAGCTAATTCTCTAACTCTTATTTTAGGCATGTGGATAAGATTCCTCATTTAAAAAAAATGTTTAGCCTTCAACAAATTTCCTTCATGCCATTGGGACCTGATAGGTACTTAGCATGCAGAATGAGCAGGTGATTTATTCAGGTGCTTGAAACTATAATCTTGTAAAGATTTATTGTTTCATAATCAAGTTTAAGACTTCATTGTGCATTCTGAAGCCTAGTTGCTAAGTTCTTGCTTTCAGTATATTGGTGTTTTGATTAACCAATGGGTTTAACTTACCTTTACTGCCAGTTTGCAACATTTAATGCATATAAGATAGTCCCTAATAAATAACTGCAATTTTATTAGCTGAATAGTTAGAAGGACATGACTGATAAGTAAGATGTCACATAAATCAGTACCAAAAATGACCAGCTCTGGAGGCCAAACACAGCAAAGACTTAAATCTCCACATCTTCTATAGATTTATTTATAAATCAATACACAAATCACAGCTGGGAAGTTAGATTCAAGAGTAATAAACTTTAGATCAAACTGTCTTGATACACTGTAAAACAGCCAGAACTTTGTGAACATAATTAACTTGCATATTGTTTTGTATTCTACCAAAGCATGAGCTAGTTTGAAGAAAGGTTTCTTCATGCAAGAAATTGTCACTTATATTGGAGTGGTGAAGTAACACAAGAATTGAGAGCAACTGCACAATGAACATAGAAATGTGACCATATCTATAAACAGTTATACAGCAATATTATTTATTTTTGTACTAGAAATTTTTTCCTTCACTTTCGTATGTGTGTTTCGGAATGTCACTAATAAAGCAGAAATTCTTAGTACAGAAATGATCTTTTCTGTGGCTGTTCTTCCCTTGTTGATCTCTTTCACTCACACCTTCCCCCCCTTAAAAACTGAACATCTATGTAAATGCATATGTATATTTTTTTAAGTGGTATACAAAGCGGGAAATTGAAGATTTTACATGCCAGAATCCAACTGCCTTAGTGGAAAAGTGAAACAGGTGAAATCAAATTAAACCTAGTTTGATTATTATCTTTAAAAAGTAGGAAAATACTCTTGTAAGCTAGTGGAGGAATACAGAGATAAAGCAAACACAAAGCTAATTTTCTCAATATTGTGATTACCCAGAATTTCAAAAGAAGTAAATGTGTAGATGAATATCTCAAAGTGAACCCATTTTTGCCCTTCCTATCATCACACACAAAAGCTTAGGCAAAAGAAGATATGTTGAAAGGTATGCCTACATTTTACATTTGGGAATTATCTTTTCCTGTAGTTATAAAATCGTATTACCAGAGCTGGACATGAAGTCTTAATTTCACTTTCAACTGGTTGTACTTCAAAATTTACTTTGAGCTTTTTTGTGCTTCACGGCTCTTCATGACAACTAAAATCTAAAATGCTTCCTCCTAGTTGTACAATCCTGTTTTCTTAAGGAAAAACCCCAACCAAACAACAACAATAACAAAAAACCCACAAACAAATAAAATCCTACACCCCCAAATTCCAACAGAAGTCAACTTCAAGATTTTAAAGAGTAATATGTTTTCTAGCATAAAGGTTTTATATTGTTTGGTAAGGAAATGCACAAAGGGCAGTTGTGTGCTTGCAGTACTCTCAAGAACAAGCCAAGCTACTGTGAATATCCCTCAGTTCTTTCTGGAATTGAGAGAAAATGTGCTAAATTTATTTTCTCTGTGATTAACTATTACCATTTCCTTCATGCAGTTCATGAAGCATTCTCACACAGAAAAGGCCTTGCATTTGCTCTCAGCACAGAGCACATCTCAAAATAACCGAATATTAATGAGTGAGTGAATCCATGTAGGAGAACATCACCCACTGCTGTTTCCCCTAAGAGATGTCTGATACATTTCCTGCCTGCTCCAGAGCTAAAAGGGAAAAGCAGTTTAGGATCTGCTGGAATTGTAAATGTAACTCAGCTGGTTAGAAACTCCAAGGTAGGGGCCAACAAGTGCAGCAGGCAGAGAAATTAAGTATCTTGAATTGCTGCTTCGACCAGGTTCTGGGAAATTATCTCTGTACCTATGGAAATTATTTAAATTGGAACTCAAGGCAGAAAAAATGCTTTTCCAATAATCATATGGTTTCCTTTCTAAGGAACAGAGATTTTGTTCTCAGGCATGTTTAATGAAATTTAACAGTTTGGGCCTTCTCCCTAAAGGTGAACATTTATTCACACATCAGGACTTAATGTTGCTCAGTGAGGTCTGTCATAATGCACTTGTGAATCTGGGACAGGCATCCTGGATGGCAAATTTGTAGTTTAGTTTATCATTCATGAATTTTTGTTCTTCAAGTGAAAGATGAAGTAGCTGTAAGGGCTGCATAACGGGAGTCTTATGGTGTCGCTATTTGTTGTGTATCCTTACTCGTTCTTCCTGAGACATTTATAACATTAAGACTTAACAGGCACTCTAGATAAATGCCAATGAACAGTGGGAATTTCTGAGAGGAGTGACAAATTTGAGAGAGCATGACCCTTGAGCTTGGGTGATGTGGAGTGCTCGGAATTTTAAGTTTAAATAGTCAGGGTTATTTTTCAGCAATGTTCCATTTTCCAGAGAGGTAAATTCCTATAAACAGATTCACAAACTTTGGCTCATAAAGAACTTTCTCCCTGTTGCATCATCCCAGTACTTGGATGTAAGCACTTAAATTTTCAGGAAGGCAATAAGTACATTTTATATTTCGGGAAAACAGTGTTGAATGCTTTTGGAAAGACAACATTAAACATTCTAAATCAAAGTTGCTTAATCTATGCTGAAGATATGAGAGTAAGACTGGTAGCTCCCAATGTTAAAGTTAGTTGCAGTGGAGGAAATATCTCCTGGTCAATAAGGTGGTAGGAAAAAATGCAGGATAAAAATGGAGCAATGGCATTATACTGTAGACAGAGGAGAAAACAAAAGAAATGTTTCAGTATTCAGTCCAGAGGGCATAGTCAGAACATGTTCTCCCCCAGATCTAACAGAGCTTCTGAGTAAAGTGCCCTGTTGCATCAGAACGTGCTGCAGATTGTCTGCTGAAACCTGTTAGTGGTGCATGGATGGAAGTGGGCTCATGGGACTGAGTTCACATCCTGCTAATGAAGGACTGACATCACTGGAGTAAAAATAAATATATTCACCACATGTTTTTCCATGACTGAGAATGTAATGTAGTTTTGTGACAATTATTATCCAAGACTTACCCACAGCATGGCAAATGCTGATCTGCAGATGCATGAAGCATAATGAGCATTTGCCTTTTGGAACTCTATTCATTAATTTTTTGTTAAGTTCATTGATGTTGCAGCATAATAATCTTCCAGCTTCCTGTGACAAATCTTAGCCCACTGTAAAAGACTGAAATGTCTCCTGAAGACCACTTTTTCAAAGGCTTCAAATAGCATTCAGCATTTTTATTGCTAAGGGAAGACAAATATAACATGGAATATTGAGAAGCAAAAGCATTCAGGTCCAACGAGTGCTTTAAAAAAACACTCCTGAAGGTGAATGGACAGTGGTTCAGATGGTAGGAAGTTATGGATTATCATTCAAATTCCATTTTTCTGTTGCTACAATACTTGGTAGAAATTATTGACAAAAAGGAAACAACAGTCTTGGGAGGTTAATGCTTAATTTAAATTGATGACCTTGTCTTCACCTGACAACAGTATCTGCCTCTGAGTACTAAATGGAGAATATTCAAACTCCTCATCTTTGTATCAGTTGAGGGAGGAAAAAAAAGTATAGGTGGGCAGTAATCTCATCCTAACAGTTACTGTTGTAGAGCTTCTGGCATTAGATTAGATCAATTATTTTCCCCTTGAAGCCTCAAGATTGCTATAGTTGAACAATGGATGATGATATTAAATGCAATCTTTGTTTAAACAGTCTCTAGGAACACTAAGAGACACAAATAACTGGTAAAAACTGGAATTGCACTTTATAAAACGTAGACTAGGAAAAAAATTGTAGCTGTCCCAGGAAATCTACATGCTGGTTTCGCTATCTTCATATTCCACATGAACCATATACATCCAAGAAATTTCAGTTTCTTCCACAAGATACACACCATTTTTAGGCTAGCTTTCACTTGTGCATTATTTAAAGAAATATTGAAATTATAATTCAACTTATCAATCCTTTTTTTTTCTGTTTTCATGCTCAGATATGTAGATGAACTGTGCAAATAATAGACTCTTCCACTCTCCAACTGCATTAACAATTGTTTTTGTTGCTGGCAAATGTTTTTCACTGTCAAACAATAAAGAATATTAATTTCTCAAAACTTTGTATATTTGTTTTTTATGACAAATTTTGGTCATTTAGTTCACTGTTCAAATAATATTTTGATACTTTCTCTATTTTTTAAATTATTGCGGCTGAACAATTAACTCTCCATTTTCTCTGCAAAGCAGCAGGTCAGCCCCAAAAACTGTCTTGAAATGGATGAATATAAATCATATCTTTAGCCTATATGATGCTTATTTCTTTACCCAGACTACACAACGAGCATGTCACCCAAAACATGCCAAAATTTGCTGCTAAGTTTTGTTGCTTTCAAACTGCATTTTGCAGCACCCACTCACTGAAAATAGCGCTAGTTAGAGTTAGTAATAGGATGTGAAATTCAGCCTGGGTGAAACAATGAGTTTCCGTTTTCCTGGTCTTCTCTCCACTGGCAGGTCTTGCTCTGGGGTATCCCGGGAATGTTGCTGTGGGACATTTTTAGCCTTTTGCCAGCTGAATGATAATTGTTTCCTATCTCTGAGTCTTGAGTTCCTCACATCCCTCCTCCTCCCCCATGCCCTGGATTGAAGCTCTGAGCTTCCTGTGAGGTCCCTGCAACAGCCCCAAGGGCCTCTTCTGCTACCATATGTATGTAATCACAAACTGAAAACTTTTCTGCTTCTTAAAACACAGGGCTGCCATGTGAGATAACCATCTATAGATAGCAGCCTCACACTGAAAAGCCTTCAGATCCACCACTGATTTTTTAAAATTGTCCTTTCATGCCTTTTTTTTTCTTTTTCTTTTTTTTTTTCTGTCACACACATTGGTATTAACATAATGAACGAGCAACATTAATTAATTAATTAATTACATCAGGACATGGTTCCACCTTAAGAACTTAGCAGTGTGCCAGACCTTCTCCACAATAAGAAACGCACAGCAATGCGTGACCAAAATCAATTTAACTGCCTAGCTGCAAGCCAGGAGAAGCCACTTAAACTGGTGGGCAGAATCTAAATTATTTTAAGTCTATTTTATTCACAGTCACCTGAATTTGTATTAATGTATTTGCAGTGCAAGCACCTCAGAGCTCCAAGAGTTCTGACCCAAAAGCACTGGAATTCTGGGACCAACTCAACAGCATGTGGTTATTTTTAAGGGCCTTCTGGAACCCTGCATCCAAATGCAAGGGTGTTTCTCTTGCTCATGAAGCAGTTGCAGATTCACTGTGGTCAATAGGCTGATTCTGGAAAATGAACAGAAAAAAATAAAATTAAACTTCCACTAATTCAAGCTAACATTACAAAACAAAAACCCCACACAAACAAACAAAAATAAACAAAAACAAACAAACAAAAGCTGTAATAAGACCTGTGATGATTTATTTGCTTCATGGAAAGCTGAAACCCACTGCAATGGGGTTGTAGCCCCAGAGGAGCATCTCTTTAGCTGGGGTGGGACCCCCACAGGGTAGTTCTGTCTGCAAGCTATGCCACAATAAACACAGTGCTTGTATGAAACAGATGCATTTTTTTTTCATACATTAGTTAAAATCAATCATCTCAAATGAACTGAGAGGAAGAAATTAATTTAAATTAATTTACATTCTGGCCAAAGAATGCCAGTTTTTAACTTCTAAATGGACATGGATTTTACTCTATAATTTCTTCTCTTAGTTAAGTGGTATGTCAAGATAATAACAACAACAATAATTACAATAATCCTCTTTCTCAAAATTTTTGCCATTTTATGAAATAACAGTAGTTTGCTTCCAACTTTTAAATGGGTGAATGTAATGCAGCCAGTCTAAGTAAAGGTATGGCCTGTTCATTCTAATAAATACAAAGTAGGTTGCTTCAAATAAAAATATAATCTATATCTTATACAAATAAGTGCTAAGAAGGTTGCATCAACTATCCCCCTAATCTAAGAACATTTCAGGATTTCATCTTGGAAAAAAGGAATGTAGTTGAAAGGACAGCATTGTTCCCAGCTGATGGAGATGACAGCATTAATTAATCCCTGAGCCAGCACAGGTTGCCTTTGTGAGAATCCCCTGACTTGGCTTGAGCCAGATTTCAAATTGCCGCAGCTTCCCCTTCTTCATTCAAATTCTTGCAACCTGGAGTAAGGAGGGTGAGGGGTTGGTGGTGTTTGGTTTTGTTTGTTTGCTTCCCCTACAAAGTGAGTGACTCTCAATTAAGAACTTACATAAGGTTCACATTTTAAAGCATGCTCAGTACTCCCACTGTGACTCTTCCTAAGAAAAAAATCTTGCTCAAAGCAAGCAAAATAATGTCTTCCCCACCAACTGCAGTACAATTTTTGCTGCAAATTTAACCTTAAGTATATTCACACTTTCATCCTTTTCACGACATGATTTCATTAAGCATTTAAGTGTTTTTTTTCATTATTTAAAGCATTAGACTTGGATTGGTTTTCTTTTGATGGTTTAGCCTCCCTCTTCCTACCCAGCCCAGGGGAAAAGTAATTTTTTGCTTTGCATATATTTTTTCTCTTCTTTATATTTATGTCAACATTCCCCTTTAACAACTTTGAAAACTCAGGCTCTTTTTGGAGTTACTTCCATCAGTGTAACTGAGCAATGAAATTATTCACAAGCACTGATAATTAACAAATTTCATGTGTATAGATATTTCTTCCACTGGTAACAGTCATTTAGTGTTGGAATTATGCAGTGAATGCAAATGAGATCTAAGGCCAAATTTTGTTTCTGAATAATTTGATTTATTTATAAACCAGATGGCAAAGTTTTACTTTAACTGGCTAGTTGTTTGGTGTACAGATAGAATTGTCTTATTTTCTCTGGGAGGCTTTTGACAGGAACTTTGATTTCCATAAGTTTAGGCTTCCCTTTAAATTGGAAACTGAAGGAAAAGACCAATTTTTTTGCCAAGCCACACAGAGAATTCAGTGTCCTTAATGATATATAAAATATGGGGACTTCATTATTTCTCTCTGGAAATACTGACACCAAGTTATTAATAGTGCTGGTAATAGTACTGCTAATTCAAAATATTATGAACAACAGGTATCTCTTGTTAAAAAGATGCTTCCAGTTAAAGAGAACATTATTTAATAGGAAATGCCAATATCTGAAAGTGGATTTATATATATATATATATATATGTAATTTGATTCAGTCCTCCGAAGAAGTCACTGAAGGAGCACATTCCCACTTGAAGAGCATTAACTCCCAGCTTGTTGTCACTAAACTAATCTTTCCTTATCTTCTATTTAGCAGGAGAAATTCCTCTCCCAGTTGGAACTGCCAGGTTTTTCTTAGAAATCCTCCTTGCAGAGGAGATTCTGAAAGCCTAAATTCCACAGAGTGTTTTGTCTTGCTAATGACTTCAGAGCACAACTGGCTGCCCAACTGTGCATCTTTGTACTTGGGCTGGTTTGGGACTGATTTGTCCACAGGGGGAAACAGCTGCAATTATGTCTGAGGGAATCCTGCCTCAGAGCATGTGGGGGACATGAGCACCACTGCCCTGGCAGCCCCTGGTGTTCACTCTGCAAAAGGCAATAGCTAAAGAAGGGGGTTGACAATGGGATGAAAGGTTTTCTCTGAAGTCATTAAACTGGGAGGAAATGGTGAGGGTCATGAATTGTTACATAAAAGGAATTAATGAGCATGAGGTGGGAGGTAAAGGTATTAATGGGAATCTGACACCTAAATTATAAAGCAGTAAAGCTCCCATACCAGAAAAGGTTATCTGCATTTTCACAGCAGACTTATATTTTGATGATCAGATACTTTCATTTCAGTGTATATTCAAATATTTCACATTGGCTTTAACCATGCTGTTAAAACTGCGAATAAACCAATTTATTCACTCTATGCGTGTATTTGTCTGTAAATGTCTGTCCTAATTGATTTCCTCAGGAAGAGAAAGGTCAGAGGAGCACCCTGAACCCGAAAGGCCCTTGTACTCAGATCAGGGGTACAAAGTAGAAATTTGAGTGACTCCAGTGATACAGCAGTGAGAGAAGAAAGGGAACACAAGTAAATAGGGGTGATACTCTAGACTTCAAATGCAGAACTAGAAAATAACGTGTATCAATGGTACCCACTGCACCTCAGGTCAGCCAAGAAACTTCTAGTTTATCTTCATGGGGATGTGAAGACTTGAGGAATAAGCTGACTTCACAGCTGCTGGGAACCCCTGTCCTGCTACAAATCCTTGTCCTGTAGTAAAGCTCAAAACTGGCAGAAAGCCCCAGAAAATGTGTAATTGTACCAGGTACTGTTAGTGTAGGAGAGACAACCTTGTCCTATGTGGAAAATTTGGGGTCAGCAGCAGGGAGAAGTCTGAACTAGCAGAGCTGTTGTGTTCTCCTTGCTCCCTAGCACTGGAGCAGCATATCTCAGGTACAGAGGGTAGAAGGTATAAGCAGAACTCAATTTCCCTTCCTTTTGCCTGTCCAGCATGTAAAATTTGATCTTCAAATTCATGTTCTGCTTGAAGTAATTTTTAAACTCCCGTGATACCTTCCTAACCAGCAGCAAAATACCCAGGATATAAATATAAAATATCCCAGAACTGCCCACAGTTTGTTAGCACCAGTTGGGGTACATCACAGGCATTGATGATTTTAGCAGGACTTGCTAATTTGTTCCTGTCAAGTATTGGTGCTGGAAAGGGCTCATTTGCACAGAGGACTCCCCTTAGCTGCCGGCTAACAAAGCTCTTGAATACAGAGCATATTTATTGTTGTGACTTGAAATAAGATTAGTGAGAAAGGATATTTATTTTAATTTCTTCCAGGTGGTGTAAAGCCTTGGTTTTTTTTTTTTTTTTTTGTTTTTTTTTTTTTTTTTGGGTTTTTTTTTTTTTTTTTTTTGGTTTGTTTTGTTTTGTCTTTTTCTCTTTGCTAATTTAAGAAAAGCATGTGGTTCAGGAATTAAAGACCTAATTAAGCTGCATGTCAAAATCAACAAAATACCAACACAAGTAATTCCTTCTGACAAAAGAGCCTTTCAGATTGGGCTTTAACCTTGTTTAAGCATCAAATGACAGGTCTTCTGAGAAACAGCTTGTCTTAAAATCAGTCCAGCAGTGACAGCTCCAGCCCTTGAAGATCATCAATCTGCTTCTCCCCACACAACTAATAGCAGCTATACCATGTATAGCTAATAAAAATCATGTCAAGGAACCTGGAACCATTCTCACTGGTAGGTGAGCTGTATCACACAATAAACAAGAGATGCAATCAGTCAGAGGGCTTAAAATATACCATGTAAAGTCTGAATGATAGCTGTGGCAACTTGTAGCATAGGAGAGGACAACAAAGAAATTCTGTGCAATATGTCTTAAGAAACCTTGGAAACGGGAAGAAAAAGATGTTTTCCTATCTCAGGTCTCCAGAGGAATTTTCATGTTGGCCATCTTCCTAAAAGCCTGCAGTGAATCCCTGGTAAACCATGAGGTAGGCAATAAGAACAGCCATGTGCTCTGTGATGGAGACAGGTATGGTTGGTCAGAATGCTTGTGATGAAGCACTGAAAATGAAATATTGTTCCAGAATACTGCAAAACATATCACAAAACAAGAACTTTCTGGAAGCACAGAAAGGGATTCACTTGAACTGAAGAGAGGAAAAAGTGAATGGATAATCTGTTGGTGCTGGGACCGTGTTCCATCAAAGCTACGTGGGACAGCAGTGTGAACAAGGGAAGGGAGGAAGTGTGGTCCTGAGAGCTTCCTCCAGGGTGTGGCTGGAGCCATGGCACAGCCCCATGGCAATGCTGCAGAGAGCGCAGGGCGTGGGATCCCACTCAACTCCTCACAAAATCCAAGTGGAGGATCTCAGGGTTATGGTGAGCGAGTGGTGCAATACTCAGCCTCAACGATTTGCAGTACAACAATTCACTTCTTTTGTTTGAACAAGGCTTTAGACGCTTCAGAACACATGAAATAGTTCTTTTTCTGTGTGGAATAAGTAAAGTTTTTAACTGATGATTATCTTTCACATCTTGACCCACAATGAGCTGCAAAGGTACTATATCAGAACCCAATACTACAGATTTCATAGTTTTTGACTTTTCTGGAAGCCATGTCCTTTAAATTATAACATGACAGATATTATAATTTAATAATTATAATAGATCCCTAAAATTGACTCTTTCTCTAATATTTTTTGAATATCTGTTCTAATTATAAGAATATTTGTACTTAATTTTTCTAACCTATCAATGCATATAGTAAAACCCTTTTTTGTCTCTTCTTTAATGACAGATGTCAAGAACTGGATTGCCCAGTTTTATCACACAGTTAACATTTTTTTGCTTACCTTCCTAAATGAGTGCTTGAGCTAAAAATTAAGATTTTGTTCTACCTTTAACCAAAACACTGGACTGAATCTTGTATTTTTTGCTCAGAAACTTCTAGTTTACTTACTACAAACTAGAGTGCAAAGAAAATATAAGATGGAGAAAAATTATATAGTGGAGCAAATATTCCTAAAATATTAAACAATGAATTTTTAAAACTAAAGTATGTTACTAGATGTGATGAAATTCAGGTTTTTGATCAATAAAACTTCATTTACAAAGTGGGAAGTTTATTTAAGAATATTCTCACAAATAGAATTTGCAAGGCAGAGATGTTAACTGACAATTAATGGTACTGAAATATGATTGAATTATAGGAAGGCTGAATTGGGACTCAAAATTATTACAAATTGGAATTACAAATACTGCTAGAATACAGGACCAAAAAATGGAATAAATCTGGATGTTAATCCCAACTCACAGTGAGTGAAACAGTAATTGGTTTACTATCACATTCTACAGCTAATTTATTGGGTACTTGTGGCTGAAGGACATCACAGCAATAATTATAGCTAATCAAACAGCCTTAATAGTGACTTGCGCAGTAGGCTATTAAAATATTATATCAAAATAAGGCTTATAGAAACATTCTCTTCACACCTCAGCCAATTGTTGGTTCTAGGAGACAAAACATGGTGGTTCTGATTCAGTCTTTAGTAATATACAAAAGTACTTTCAAACAGAAATTAAGTTACTACATATTAGGAAAACAGCAGATAAATTAATTTAAGATATTTTAAAGAATGCTGATACTAAAACTAGGGAGAAAGTATTAATCTATTTTACTGCATATAAATTAGGGTCAACTGTGTCAACTGAAATACAGAGCAGTGTAAGAACTCACCTTCATCTGAGTCCCTAAGTGCAACAAGAAAGCTTTCCCCAGGCAGCAAGATAGCCAGCATTCAGCTTTACAACATGCTGAGTTTTCTTCACAGGGCTTACTAAGTAGGATTTGTACTCTCCTTACAACCTTGAAGAACAAAAGGGAGAAAGGAGAATTGTGGTTACTTTTATATTCAATTTTATTCATAAAAGAATGAATTTATCCCAGTATTGGATTTTTGTTCTTTTTTTTTTTTACATTTTATTCTAATGATTCTCTTCAGATGTTAGGGAATCACCGTAGTTTTCTTCTGCTACCTTTTTTTTTATCCCTTAAATATTCTACTTCTTATTCATCAAGAAGTGATGACTGTGTAAAACCTGTGAATTTTTTTGTTTTATTTATCAGTTTCACACTCTTCGACAATGACCTTCTGTATGGGCTTTTTTTAATCAATTGTGGTAGAAAATTTGAAAAGTCTAGTTTCCAGGGAAAAAGAAAACCAGCTGGTATAGAACACCTGCATTTTCCTTCAAAAAAGGAGCCTCTATATTTTTCATTCCAGGATGTAGAACTAGTATATAACAGAGTCAAAGCAAGGTCAAACTTTGATATGATGAACTAATTTTTTCAGCACTAGACTTTAGGTTATGCTTCAGTTTCTTTGGACTGTTTTCCACACCTCTTATCTTAGTCTAATTTTTTTTCCTTTCTTCACTATGAAACTTAATTTCTGTGGGATTCCTGGTGACTCTCTTTTAGAGGTGAATTTTGAAATCTCTTCTCCCATTTCCTACTCCCCATCCCCCTTTTAAAAAAAAAAAAGTCTTTGGTTTCCACTGCTCCCAGGGATGGAGAACTGGGAAAGGTTGGATGGAGTGCTGACCTGAGGGTACACTTCAATGCATGCACATATTTAATGTCATGACATTAATTCCATTATCTAAAAATTATTTAGCTGCCATAATTAACTTAGATAAAGTGAAGCAGTTGGCTACACCTCTGTGATACTGACAAATTAATTTTCTAAGAAATGAAAATATCTTGAAATAAACATCCGAAAGGTTCTTCACTGGAAACTCTTGGTTTGGTGCAAATTTTCTGTCTTCTGATACCGTTCCCTTATACTCATGGTTTCTTGCAGATCTTCCACTGACAAACTCAGGAGCTCTTTCGCAGAATTCTGTAGAATAAGGCTTACATATGGCAATGTAAAAATGTGCTTATTTCACTACTTTGACTACTGTTCAATCATTCCTGTCCATGTGCACTAGAAGTGCTTAGTCAAATTTTCTACTGGCTTAGTAGAACTTAGGTAGATAGGGTCACGCAATGCTCAATGCTGATAGGAAATTTATTTTCTTTATATAACTTTGATTTTTACCAAGGTGACAACTATGGCCGCTCTTGAGACAACATATTACGAACTGGGTTGATTAAGAGTCTAGAGTATTTTCCTAATAGATCCTAAGTTTTGTCTTAGTGACTCCAAAAATACACGAATATATATATTTATGTTGGCATGTATATATATATATATATATATGTGTGTGTGTGTGTGTGTGTGTGTGTGTGTGTGTGTGTGTGTACATGTGGAACTATATATATATGTATATAACTATGTAATGTATATACATATTATAGATGTATAATATACATAGGCATATCTGTGGAACCATATATATACTACCATTTATATTTAAAAATCCCATAATTTATTAAAAGAAATTTTAGCAAGTGGCTAAGTTTTGACTGAGGAGAAAGTGTTAGAGATTCAGACTCTTGAATTAGGATATAACACTACTGCATTTTGTTATGCTGAAGAATCATTTTTGTAATCTTGGACAAGGCAATGATAGGCACCCAGAGTCATGTGGTGTGTCATCTCTGTGTTTTATGACTATGGACCCTAGTCATCTATACTTACTAGGCTTTTACAAATATAAAGGAAAAATAAGTTTGGAAAAGGAATCTCATAAAACAATGGTTTCCACTACCAAGAGTGTGTCCAGAATTTTATACTGAGATGTCAGTCTGTGTGCAACAAGCATTGGATGAGCTGAGAGGAAACAAGCCATCATTGCTTGTGAACATGAACTTTTCCCAGCTGGATCCATTCTCAGTTCCATACAATCTGGCAATTATTTCTAGGTGAACATACATGTCTTTATATTACACACTTTAAAAAAAATTTAAAAATCTGCTTATGGATCTCAACACCACAATGTTTGGAACAAGAATCAAAAGAATTAATCAAATGTCAAAGGGGTGAAAGTTGAAAATATGAGAAATTGATATTTAAAACCAAATCTATGTAAGCTCTCTCAAATCTCATGCAAAAGTCTGATTATCTCATGCAAATCGTTGATTACTGGAAAACTATTTATTCTGTATTGTTTTCTATCAATATACAACTGAAGTCCATATTGTGCTTCTGAAGTAAAAAACTTCCTACAAGTGTAATTAAAATGAGTTAAATTGGAATATAATGTCATTTTGTTTGACCACTTTGGCTTTCTTGCAGAAATTCCGCAAACCTGGATGCTAGCTGAAAAAGTAGGGAAGGCATGAGTGGAGAAACCCCCCAGTTGTGACATCATTCCTCACCATTCTCTGAGACCCCAGGAATGACAGAGACCTGAAAGAATGGCTGTTTTCTACTGCCTCATGCTTTGGAAATCAATATGAAAGCCATGCTGTACAGAGTGATCCAACTCACAGCAGTGTGGAAAGAAAGTATTAGGGAGAGAAACCTGAGGCACATATTTCTGTGGTCAAGCTGTTCTGGAGGTCTCTGTGAAGAGACAGAGGAGAGGAGAACACTGTCAATGCTGGTAAGGATTTAAGATTGAGGAGTGAAACATCAGAAGTGCTTTCTTCACAAAGTAACCCAGCCTGACAAGCGAAAAGACACTTGTGAAACAAGATGTGACTTTAAAAAGTATATTCTGGGGTGCTTTGTGGTAAAAACAAACATTCAGATAGACCAAATAAAACTGTCTCCAGTCTACTCTTCATTTCTTATTTGAGTATTTTTTAAATTTTAAGCTGTCATAAGTAAATTTTTTTTTGGTTAAGACAACAGCAATGTTCACTTTTACTTTTACACATATTGTTACCTTATGTATCTGACAAGAAAATAAGTACTAAAAACCCACCCCTTACATGAGATATGTCAACCTATTGCAGGTTTGATGAGTTATGTAATATCATCAACTGTTATGGAATAAATGTGCTATGAATAAACCCCTGAATGGAATATACCAGTGGGGCTGATGTTGCCTGTGTTTAACAGAGGTTGCTGTGGAGTTCTTGAAGGAACCCTTCAAGAACTTCTTGCCCCCTTCTCTGAAGGATTGTTTCATGTCCTTGCATCAAACAGATCCTGGACTAACTTCACAGAAGTTGGCCTTAAGGTTGCTGGTCTTCATTCACAGCACACTAAGCCTCCCCTGGGAACAGGCAGAAATTTCCAATAGCAGCACAGTTCACGTATTATCAAACACTAAGAGTAGGACTTTGATGTTCAGCTTTTTAAAAGCTCTCAGAAGTATTTTTCCTCATTATCACCCCAGCTGAGTGAGCTTTATACTCCCCTTTCAGAGAAATGTTTAGGCACATGAGGAACCTATCTTCCCAATGCTATTAATTAAAGGATGACAGATTATTTTCTGTGATTATTTTTTATTTACAGTACTTCATTGATTAGGATTCTTGACAAACAAGATTCAGGAGGGAGTTAAAAATAAAAGGAAGGTAATTTTGGGAGTTTTGCCACACATTTTCCCCCTTTTTGGATATCTGCACGTCTATGTTTCAGCACAGTAGCAGGAAATATTGTGCTTCTTGCAAGTGCCTGTTTTTATTAATTTTTATTTGCCTGTCAGTGCAGGAAGTCTCCTCTGGGAAAAGCTAGAAATTTCAAACAGCAATGAGGGCTCACATACTCTCAACAAGAATCTGAAGATGAGAACAGCCAGTTTCTCACTGAGAAAGAACATTTTTCAGATTAACTCATACATGATTTCATCTGGGGAAATGGAGAGTTGAGATGATACAACAGTTTCTTTGTTTCACAACTTTTATGAAACTTTATCTCAAATGCTCTGCCATCAGTCTTGGACCAGAAACAGTTTCTAAAGAAGCAGCAAGAATCCTGTATGAAGGACAAAGTGATCTCAGGCTACACTAGAACAATGTGTCTCAAACAGCAAACTAGATTTCATGAGTCAAGAAAAAATGGAATTGTGCATTTTGTGAGATGTGATAGTTGAGGGACTGAAATTGTTCACAGGTTAAAATTGTTGAGAACTAAATGAAAGACGAAATTCTACTTTTTTTCTTTTTTACTCTAATGATTTCTGTCTGTAGACTCCACACATTCAATCACACTTGACTCACCACTTTCATGTTCTCTTCATGGACAGAGCCCATCAACATGCTGCATATGCAAGGAAGTGTGGTTTGGAAAGGGCTGCCACAATGGAGGGCTCCAGGTCTGTGTGGGGAAAGGTCTAAAGGCATCATCAACTCCTGATGGGTAACCAGGTAGGAAAAAAGATGGGTCTAACACTCAAGTGCTCTTGAACAAAGCATTCTCATATGCTTCAGTGAATCATGGCAAGACCTTAATCCCTTAATCTAAAATCGCTCTACATAATGTATCAGGACCCATTTGCAGACAGCAAGTGGTGGCTCAGTGGATGGAGTGCAGGCCCAGAGGAACAGGGCTTGGCACTGGTGGAGTACCTGCTGACTTCTATACCCAGCACAGTCAGGAAGTCAGGATAACAGAGGAATGTCACCCTCTCCCTAAATGCAAGCTCTGCTGGAGGTACACTCTAACACTAGCAAGCTCCCTTCTTGTGTCTCATCTGCAGACCAAGATAAGGCTATTTTAATTCTTTCTCAAATATTAGGAAAACTAATGAATTACATACACACACAAAAAAAAAACCAAACCAAACCAAAACAAAAAAAAAAAAACAAAACAAAAAAAAAAAAAAAAAAAAAAAAACAAAAAAAAACCCTGTAAAGGATCAGTAGATTTACCAATTGTTTGTGTTTACTTATTTATTTTCTGAAATCCCACAGGACAGGAGGAAGTGAAATATTGTAGAAAGCACAGTAAGCCATTTAGAACTGATCTTATTAAAAGACATTATCTTGAATGATTTTGTATCCCTGTAGTGAGCATATACTCTGTTTTGGAGTGTGATGTTTCCAAAAGATAGTTAGGTGATGTTCATCTAGTCAAATCTCTATGAGATGTCCAGTTTAAAACCTCCTCCCACTTCCTCTTCTAGAGGAGCTTTCTTGCTCTCCCAAAGATGAAACTTAATGGTATTTTATCCCCATTCCAAAGGCTCTGAACAGGAAAACATCTTTGTTGCCTTAGGAGTTGACCTCTCTGTCTTGCTTCAGTACTGGGGACAGAATATTTGTGCAGCATTCAAAATAGCACCTATCTCTTGTTTTACCAGTTGTAAGTCCCCAGTAAGAAGAGACATCTTTGTGTTGGGCACAGAGGAGTGCCTGATGTTGTGATCTGCATCAGGGAAGCAGGGGAAGGTACAGTTCTTCCACTAAGATGCACTAAGATGCTCACTAAGGTCAGATGCTGTTTTCCTCAGGACTCACAAGTGGCCTTTTCTGGAAGTATCAAAGCAAGCTTTTCTGTGAGTTCACACAGATGATGAAGAATTTGTCCCTAGTTAATTTAAAAATCTCTTCCCAGTTGACAGATGACAGAGCACTGTTCTGTAATTGTGACTTTCACACTTTGTGGTGTGCTTTGAAACCCAGCATCTATGATCCCAAAGGATCTCAAAGTGCTCTGCAGTCATGGACAGAGGAGTTTAGCTGCCTTTGAAGAACTGCACTGATGCAGTCTGTAGACTAAAGGCCCATTATTCTTTGATCTCCAGCTGCTAGAAAACTTTGTTTACTTTGATAAGTGATCATAGACTTGTCTGATGAGCTTCATAGATGTATATTTTAAAATGGCAACAAAGTGCATTGGCAATTAAAGTGCATTAATCTCTTTCGGACTCAGGTGCTGTTTCCTTAATTGAATACTTTTGCTTCATTTTTAATGGACAGGGAAGTCCCAGGTCTATCCTAACACTGAAGTGGCACTTCAAGACAAAATGGAAATCAAGAAAAAGCAGATGTGTTTACATGGAAAAATTGTGTTTGTGGTAGAGTCTTTTTTCAGGCAATTTGGAAACAAAATTACAAATTGTCACGTGAATCATGACTTTTATTTTGCTTTTACCATTTTAGTTGGTTTTGTTAAGGTTTTTACTATTGCCTTTTGACTATTCATTTTTACTTTTGGAATGGCTCAAGTAAAAAAAAGTTTTGAAAAGAAAAAAAAACCACCCGCAAAAAAAACCACTTGAGTGAAATAAAAACAAAAGAATTTATAAAAAGAGAAACAAACATTTCCCCTTCCAATTCCCAGCCATTGCTATTTAAAATTAACATGGTTTGGCTACTGCCATACAATGACCAGCATTTTGAATTTGCTTTCTTCTTTTGAAATATTTGCTTCTTGATGTTTTATTGTGAAGGAGCCACCATAGATATTTCATAGATTCATAGAATCATAGAGTAGTTTGGGTCAGAAGGTACCATTAAAGACAGTTTAAATGTTCAGTTTGACTGCCCTGGTTAGGTACATCTTTATTAGATTAGGTTGCTTAAAGCCACATCCAACCTAACCTTGAATACTACCAGGCATCCACAATTTCTCTGGGCAACATGTGCCAAAGTTTCAACACTTGTCACTGAAAAAATTTCTTCTTTATGTACAATCTAAATCTACCCTCTTAGATTTAAACCATTGCCCCTTGTCCTATCACTACAGGTGCTATTAAATAAAGCTCTCTCCATCTTTCTCATAAGTACTGAAAGGCTGCAATGAGGTTCCCCTGGAGCCTTCTTCTCTCCAGGCTGAAAAACCCCAACTCTCTCAGCCTCTCCTCATAAGTGAGATGTTCCAGCTTTCTGATGGTTTCCATGACCCTCTTCTGGGCCTGCCCTAGCATGTTCATGCCTTTCTTGTACTGGGGACCCCAGCACTGGACACATTACTCCTGATGGGGCCTCACCACAGCAGGGTAAAGGGGAGAACCACCTCTCTTGACCTGTTGAGAACCCTTCTTTAGATACAGACCTGGACGTAGCTGGCTTTCTGGAAGGCAAGCGCACGCACTGCTGATCTACATCCATTCTTCATCCACCAGTACTCCCAAGTCTTCTCAGGGTTGCTCTCACTCATTCCCCAGTCTGTACTGATACTGAGGATTGTCCTGATCAAGGTGCAGGGTCTTGTATTTTGGCTTGGAGAACTTTATTGTGGTTCACATGGTCCCACTCCTCCAGCCCCCCAAAGTCCTCTGGAAGGGATTCCTTCTCTTAGGCAAATCCACCACTTATCTTCATGTTATCCACAAACTTGCTAAGCGTTCACCTGATCTTATTATCTATATAGTTAACAAAGATAATAAATTTTATTTCTTTCAGTACAGACCCCTGGGGGACATCACTTGTTACTGGTCTCCACTTGGACATTGAGACTTTAACTCCAGCTCTTTGGACACAACCATCCAACCATCTCCTTATCCCTCAAATTGTTCATCCATCAGATCTTTAGCTCTCTGACTGGGAGGCAGGACTGTAGTAGAGGACTGTGTCAAAGGCCTAAATGAAGTCCAGGTAGATGACAGTAGCAGCTTTTCCCTTGTCTGCTGATGCAGTCATTTCACCATAGAAGGCTTGTGACATGTTGTTTCAATACGTCTTATATTTTTACCACGCTGTTCATGATCATTGTCTTTTACAAGCAGCATCTAGTGAGTCATTACAACAAGCCTGTTTTTTGAGAAAGTATTATTTTACATGCTTCATAGAAAGAAAACAGGCCAAAAGACCCAACCAAGGCCTTTTATTGTCAGAATTTGATTATCTGCAAAATGAATTGTCTTCTTCCCTGTATTTCTTATTAGTCTCTCATTCTGACAGACTTGTAGGTACAAGTCTGCAATATGAACATGTGAATTTTTCACTAATTCCAGAACTGATCTTTTTTCATTATCATCTGAGTGTAATTGCTGGAGCCAGACCACTTTCTTTCTTATTCATTTGCCACACATTCACACTCTCTTATTAATTTCATACATCCCATGAGGCACAAGCTTAGTTTATCAGGTTTAGTGACTTTGCCCTTGCTTTCACAATGCTGAAAGCCAAAAGCCTCACCCAGGTCTCAGGGTCATCCCCCTTTTGCTTTCTGGATTATACATCTGTACACTCTGCAGTGACTCTCCTGGATAGTGGCTGAATAACGTGGCAAGACCCCAGTGTACAGAAGTGCAACAGACTGTGCTGATCTGCTCTTTGATAATGAGCTGTGTGGTCATTCTGTGGTAGTACAGATTGATGCAAATACTTCTAGAAGGAGCTATATCTTATTTGGTAAGAGAATTATAGGAGATAGCTCTGTTTGGGCTCAATGCCCAGCACTGCTGTTCTCAGAGTAAACATTTGACTATTCTCTGCTTCCAGTCCACAACCAAAATAGGACAGCCTTGTCTAAAATTAACTAAAGAGGCTCTTTCATCTTCAGAACATTTAGATTTGGTATTTCAAGTAAATGTTTTTTTAAAAGTAATTCTGTTTTACTGCAGCAGTTTCTTGGAATCTGGGCTGGATGCCCTTGGCCAGATCCACATAAGATCTTCATAAGTGGGAAATAAACTTTATCTCCATTTGTCCTTCTTTTTTTTTTGCCTTTAATTTTAAAATGCATTGACTCGAGAATTGCATTTCAAGCTATGTCACATGTCTTCCTGAGGGTTTGTGTGTCTATTAATAGGTAGGATCAAACATCTTCCCACATCAAGCCTGTTGTGGAGACAGAATTGGACGGATGTAAAGCAGAAAACCAAAAATTTCATCATCAATTAATTTCAGGTTCCAGTGTGTGTTTTTCAAAATCTCTTTCCAAAGGACAAGAAGTTCACTTTCCTTAGAAAATCACAGTTTCTTGTCATAAGGACTTCAGAAAGACAGTCTCTGTAAACTCATCTATACTTTTCAAAATTCTTTTACTTGAGAAAAAAAAAAAAAAACCTGCAATGCTTATTTAAAATACTTGATGACCTGACTCTTGTACCAGTGAAAGCAGTAGTAAGTACTGTCTCAATTCCTATGGAAGAAGGATCTGGTTCGTAGATAGCTACATAAATATTTACCAGGCTGGGAGGAGCCTGGTAACACCCTCCAAAATAAAGGTTGCAATACAGCCTTCATTTATAACTTCCTGTTCTCACATGTTAATAACTTCCCCATGCTTTAGTCTTGCTGGCAATTCTCCATGTTTGGTTTCTGCCTGGAGGTGATGTGTATTTGGAACAAACTTATACCACACTTTTGACTGGGCAAGCAGCCAAAATGGCTGAGATTTGTTGCCTGGACTAGAGGTAACTGTCTTTGAGGCCTAGCACCTTCTCCTGAATGGGAAAAAAAAAAATTAGAATTGCCAAAGCTGTTAAGTGATTCCAAGATCACTTTTGAGCCAGTGTTTGACTTTTTGGAAGTGATTTACTGTAATCACATCATATTATTGTTGCTGGTTTATGCCTGAAGAAAGCTGTCCATTTAGAGTCTCAGTTAAGTCTCCTTAGGTGTCAAGGATTGAATGGGTAATTCATTCTTATTTTCCTCATTCTTTCATGTGGGTGGAGCAAGAGAAAGGGAAGAAGGTACAGATGGCTTCTACCATACCTTCTCTCTTTCACTTAAATAAAATAATGTGCGTTTTGGGGAGTTAGCCAAAAATAAACTCTTCCTTCAGATATTGAAGAGTGAACATTCAAACAAGGCAGACCAGACAACTAAAATCTTTTGAGTACTTTGGAAAGCTAAAAGCCCCTGTCTAATCCTGAAAGATTCTGAGCTTCTTCAACAGAAATAAATGAAGCCAGTGGTGTTTGTCTCCTCTTGTTCATTACCCATACTGGTATGAAAGCTCTGAGTACACAGAAGGAGGAGATAGTGTGTTAATTCTCCTTTTCCTATTTCTTTTTTTCACATAGTAGGTAGGAATTCTGTGTCCAAAAATTGCCCTGTGGGGATTTTTAACATTTCAGAAGCACACTACCACATCTCTGTATACAATAACAATGATGAACTGGAATGCATGGTATTTCCTTGCTTCTGTAGAGGAAGCAAGGCAGAATATTGAATCAGACAACTTGAATCTGAAAATCTCTCCCTTTACTTCCTCCACATGATCTGATGTCTCCCATATATGCAGTGTCCAGAAAAGTGCTTGACATAGAGACTGTGGTTGGAGAATTTGGCAAGACTGGTGTTATTTTGCTGCGTCATCCCAGTTTCTAACCCATCAAGCTGATAAAAGGAAAACAGAACAATCTTTTTCAGGAAAAATCATGTTTGCGGTCAATAGCTATGCCAGATAACCCTGGGTGACAAGAGAGCCTTGTGCTTACTGGGAAGTGGACTGGTCTGCACATCTGTGAGTTCTTCCAAAATGGCAGAATATCAGTCAGCCCTAACCCAAAAAATGTGTGATCCTGATATCTGAATGGTATGTTGAAGCAAACATAGCCTGCCACTGAGCATTGCATCCTACCATGGAATCATTACTGTGCCAACAGAATTATGCAACTTCTGGTTGCTTTAGAGAGTAGGCCGGCATCAGCACGTATTAAGTACTCTGGTATATCCTGAATTTACTTTTCCAGTTCAGCACCCAAAAGGCTTTGAACCCCTAACAGAAGGCCTCCATTACGATGCTTTATCCAGCAAAACAATTCTGGTCGAGGTTGCGTGAGAAAGGGAATGATATATTATTAACCCAGTCTCTCTTCCAGGAGAGTTGGTGTTGGGTGAGCAACAAAAAGAAGCTGAGCTGGGACAGCCCCCCAGCTGTTGCATGAGGGCAGCAGCCAACAGCTCCATGGCCAGATGGGGATCAGTGACCAGTGGTGTCCCTCAGGGGTCTGTTTAGGACCAGTACTGTGTAATATCTTCATCAAAGACACAGACACTGAGATTAAGTGCACCCTCAGCAAATTTGCAGATGACACCAAGCTGAGGTGTCATCCTGAGGGATAGAACGTCATCCATAAACACCTGGACAAGTTTGAGAAGTGTGAGCATGTGAACCTCATGAGATTCAACAAGTGTTCATGTTCTGGATCCTCAAAGGTTTCCCTGACCAGACTGAACAAAACTCTGGGTACCCTGAGTAGTCTGTTCATACATCACACACTGTCTTGAGTAGAAGGTTGATATACAGGCCTGGTGATCTCCATTACCATGTAATCTATGAGCCTAGAAATGAATATTTCCTCTCCCATTAGTTGTCTGTTTTGGCCATACATAACAGTATATAGATATATTAGTAACACTGTACATAAACAGAGAAGAATGTGTTTCTCAGTTCTTGCTTGAAAGGTTTCTGGTAGTGCAGTGTCAAGTTCTCAGCTGAGGACTCAAAGAAATAATTTTCAGCAGTTGATTTCTTGAACCACAAGGCTGTACGGTCAGAATCACACTGCTACACAGGAGGAGTATGTGAGGTGAGAGTGGCCCTCATGGAAGAGGTTAAGGAATGCTGTCTCTAACTCCTCCTCGCACTGCATCGTTCCCTAAAGAATTGCAGAACACATCTGTAGGGTTTCAGTATCCTGGCCTATGAAGAAAATCTAAAAAGATAAAGAAAACCTTGCAATACTGTAGCTGGTTGACTCTTCTTGCTAATACATGTTGCAAATTCCTCTGAGCTAATGACTGTCTGAGTTAAAGCATCTGTCTCTGCAGCTCTACTTGTGAATCTCAAATGCTTCCACCTTTACCTAAGCCCTCTAAACTTGCCTTCACCTCATGTGGTTTATTGTTGAGGTTAGTTGAAAATTAGCTTGAATGTTAGGCAAATGATACACTTGAAAGTGGCTACTTCTCTTTTCTGACCATATAAATAGAAGCAAAACAATTAGATTAGATTAGATTAGATTAGATGTCTCCAATGCAAATATCTGTATTGGATAAAATTGATATCTTTTGTCAAATTAGGGCACTTTGAGGGGAGTGGAGAAACCAATAGGTCATATCAACACAGACAGTATTTTATCATATAATATTTTATGGAGAATAAAATAACCTAACTTTGCTTTACAATTTAGTTGTTATGGGAACTGCTTACAATACTTGGGATTTTTGAGTGGGGTGGGGCTCTTGGCCTTGTTTTCAGCCATCAGGTCTTGTTAAATCTTTTCATGCTGCACAAAGGACATAATTATTATAAAATTTCTTTCCTTACATCGGTATTAATGGTCTGTAATCAAGTAATCTCTCAAAGTTTTCTGTGATTAAACTAAACAAATTAAGTTGCTGAGTATTTCTGCAAAGTATGTTTATAATCTCTTAATCACTTTAGTGGTTCTTCTCTGAACCCTCTCCAGTTTAGCAACCTGGAGCCAGAATATTGTGTATGATTGTCTGACCTTCTCTTTTAATTTTTAAATTATTTTTCTTAATATCTTATTTTTACTTTTCCACCACAAAATCCACATCCATCTCTTGGATCAGTTCCCACCAAATGCTGATATCAATCTGTGTGTTTGTAGCGTAGCTCTCCTCATGCCTGGGTGGAAGTGTTAACATGAGCTCAGTTTTTGGCTGCCTGCCTGGGCTCACATGAACTTTCCCCTGCAATCACCACATTAGGACTTCCACTTGCAGTGTCAGGGTTGGAAGCAGCCCTAATCTGAATGGAGGAAGATGAAGAAAAGGCAGCTACAGCCACGTGGCTGTCACATCAACTATTGAGTTTGTCTGTCACATCAGTAAAACAGAAAGGAGGAATGATGAGGCAGCTGTCTGCATACTCCTGTATGGAAAATGTGACTTCTATAGAGCTGTATTAATACTATAAAAGATTTAAAGTTAAAAAAAATATTGAAGTACCAGACTTCTTTCAGTCACAGCCTCTTATTTTCCATCTATTTATTCTTGTTATTATCCCAGCAATTCATAAGTGGCAGCACTCATCCAGGAAAATAACCAAATCCAGTTCTGACTTGTGTCTAAATTAGTAGCACAGTCCCTGTAGGTTTTCTCCACATTCAATGGAAAAGACTGAACTCCCTCCATAGGGTGACCTTCCCAGAGGAAAAATCTGAATTACTCTTAACAGAGACCCAGCATGACAAGCTGCAAATTTGGACTTCCTAGATAATCACTACAGAAGGACAGCCCTCTTGGACCCTTTTCTTGATTTCAAGATATGAGGAATTTTTCCCTTGGGATCCTTGCCTGATGGTTATTCATTCACTTTGTTTCCTTTCTAAGTGCCCTGTCTTTGATTTGCATCTGTGAATTTGTTACATCTTTCTCTAGCAGATCAGAGAATCCTTATAATCAGCATTTTATTCCTGTCGAAAGAGCAGATTTTCCACAGGCTGGAGAGGACCAGATTACAGGAGAAAAAAGGCCTCTCTTATGAAATGATAGTCTGCCAGGTACAATCTCATGTAGGTGATGGAGAACTCTTTGCAGCCACTGCCACACTGTCTTGAAATCATCAGGTGCTGTAATGGTGCAACACTGCCATCCATTGCAAGAGTTCTCAGCATTAACCAGGGAACTGGAGTGGGCTCAGCCTGTGACCCAGCCTGGTATACAAGAGTACATGGTCATAATGGCTAATTCTACCATTTCTGCAGTTGTGAAGACTTTGCTTTCATGCTACATGAGCTAATATTTAAAATCAGCATCCTGCTCTTGGCCTCCCTTTGAGGTCTCACTGCCAATCATGTTGTCCCTAAATGTGTATTATCTTGGGGAAGATCTAATGGATCCCTTATTCCTGTTAACAAACAAGAAGACTTGCATCAAGATGGCTTTTAGTTCATAGCAGTCAGAGCCAAACTGAGTAAGGATGCCTCTTGAGATCTACACTGATCATCATCTTTGATCAACTTTATGAAGTTTGCCCAGGGTCCCATAGAACATTTGATGTCACAAAGAATGAAATCACTGCTTCCTAAACTCAACAATAATTCTTGAGTTTTTGGTCCATCCCATCTCAGTGCTCCATTAAACTGCCTCTGAAGCTACTGCTATCCCTGTTTTTCTCTTGATCCTTCATTGCCACCCTATGATGCTTGAAATGCCTGATGCTCTATTTGTGAGTCCCCATGAGCAGCGAAAATTGACATCAGTGTCTCAGCAACTGTGATCTCCAGCAGCTCAGGGAACAGTGCAGCAAAGTCTGAACAGACATTTCGTGTATTTCCTGAGGAGCTGCTGCCTGAGTGCACAGCCATTGGCATCACTCTGGCACCCACCAGCTGCTACTTTGAGCAGCCCCTGAGTGAAAGGGTCAGCTGCACGTGGTGGCGTCAGCTGAGTCAGTGATCCTTCTTCTAGCCTCACACTGAAATGCAGCTCTGATGCACATCCTCCAGCCAAGGGAGGAGTCCACCCTGAACAGGTGCTGGGTGGCTCAGCCACTTAAACTTTTGGAAGGAGCACAGAGATGGTGCTGTGAATCTAGATATCTGAAAAGTGTTAGAATATGTGGGCTGGACTAGAGGTGTGCTCGTGTATCCATCAACATGTCAGTGTTCTGGAAACTAGATATATTCCAATGCAATTAGAAAATAATACAGAAAAGCAACTTTTCAATATTCTGGGGGACTAAATTCTGGTGCATCTTTCAAGAGCCAGACATGACATTTCATCCTTTCCAATGAAACAGGGACTGAGAGTTGGAGGTTGCAATGGAAGAACACTGTGTTATCACCCATAGGCAGTATTTTACTCTAAAGCCTATTTATATCCTCAACAGCCTGTAATGTGCATCTCTGAAAGTGAGCTGGGCCTACCTTCTGGCTCAAGAAGCACTGGATGTGTTATGAGACACACATAGCTGGCTATTCCTATAACATGAAAGCATAATAATTCATAATACTGCTATCAGGATGCCCTTTTCTAACAAAGGAAATAAATCACACCTATCAATAGAGAATATTCATACAGGCCAAGCTCTTGATATGTTTGCTACTGTCTGTTAATTTACAAACAATTTTCTTAGCAGAACTCAACCTTCAAACAATGAATAAAGGTAGGCATTTAAAGGTGTGCTTTTTAAACTGCTCATCCAAAATGAGAGCAAAACTCTGTCTCACTGTGCCTCAGAGCTGCTTCTAGGCGGTACCCATGTAGCTGTGAATATGTGAACAGTTGGAAAGGGATAGTGGCTGGAAGAATCTATAAATGAATAGAGAAGCTATGACTGATTTATATTCACGTATAAGGAGAGTAATAAAATCAGAAAAAAAGCAATTTTTGTTCAGGTTGGCTAACTTTCAAATTGTTCTAGTGGCTGTTCAACTGCTAATACCAATTACATAGTTAGACAAACAGTGCTAAAAAGTAAGAATTTATTCTTCCTTCCTCTACAGCCAGAAAAACTCCCAATTTATGTGTCTGATTATGCTCTATCAGCTAAGACCTCAAATAAGTCTAAAGGATGGGTTTTGTTACCCAAGGCTCCTTATATAACAAGCCCTTATATTTTTTTCAAGCAGCCTAACAGAGAGATGTACAAAATCTTATCATCCCTGTAGGAATGGGCTTTATGTAACAATACACAAGGACTATTTAAACATCATTAATATATGGATTTTGTGACAGCCCTGTGGCAGAAAGGCTAGGACTAGGGATGCAAAGTCCAGTCTGTGGATGGTTTGTACTCTCCTATATAAACACAGAGCTGGACTTTCATACACCTTCTAGTGTAACATCATTATCAAATTCTATGATTCCATGACTGCCATCATCTTCTCACCCAAGTTTTGACCTTCCAAACTTTTCCCTCTATTTTTCTGACACCTGGAACTCATGCATATTCATGGTTTAAACTAAGCTGTGGTACCTTGTGCTTGAGTGGAGGAGGAAGCAGCACAGCATGGCTGTTGGTCTGTTTCCACAGATGTGAAACACTTCAGGGTATTTTTCCTGAACCCTGAAAGAGATGCCATCGTGACTTTAAGTGATTGTTGCTTCTTGTTCCTGGGACCTCCTGGAGGCAGTTCCAAATTAACTGGCTTTTCCAAGGATAGTTCAGCCAAGCATCATTACCATACACTACCAAAATGGGTCCATCACTCCCCCATCCTGACCCTTACCAAGATTTTTGACGATGTCCTAATGAAAGCAGTCTTGTCTTTATTTTCTGTACCATACACACTAAGAGAATCAACCCTCTAGGATATAAAGATATTTGGAAATACCTGGCAACACTTTCAGATGACATAAAGAAAATGGAACAGAATGAACCAAGAAGCAAGAAGACCTATCCTTTGCCTTTTGCCATTCCCTAGTTAAGACTGGACTTCCTTATCTCTCTCTGTAGGTTGGGTCACAAGAAATAGACATTCAAACAGAGTGCCTGTTGAAAAAAATGCATTTAAAATGCAGTGGGTACAAAATTTAGCCTGATATATGACCGGGAGGTGAGTCAGTCTTATGTGTGGTAATCTGGGAAGCAAGTAGGAGCAAAGATTTCTCAGAAGATAGAAGGAGTTGAAGAGAAAAGCAAGATAAAAATTTGAAAATGAGGCAGAAGGCTGAAAAAGAGAGGCCTGAAAAAAAATGTTGTGAGTAGTAAATGGCATGGAATTGAAAAGGATTAAAGGAAGGGAGAAGATCAACTGAGGGTCAGGTTAGAATGGGGGGAGAAGTGGAAGATTAAGGATCAGTGAAGCATGCTGATTCTGGCCCAACTCTTTGCCCTTTTCTTTGGACTTTAGGAAGGTACAGCCAGAGCTTTGGCTTCTAGTGAATTTTCCTTCCTTTCTTCCCCTGTATGCTTCCTAAAATCTATTCATGTGTGCAATTTGCAACTGTGATGTGGTGTAAAAACAATGTGTATGGTAGAAAGAGTTTGCAACATCAGACCTCTAAAATAGCAAGGTCTTAGAGCACAGACTAGTTTGTCAGCTGGTATAAACTGAAAGAGCTCCATTGAATCTGCATACTCCTTAGTCTTGAATTAAGTACCAAGCATGCTAGTCACTGAATAATGACAGGAGAATCTCCTTTTTAACTCCTAGAGGCCCTTCCTGGGTCCTTGAGCTGAAACTTTTTTGTCTCTTTAGAAATTTAAACCATGTTTGTTCCATTCTTACATCCACTGGAATTCGCAACATATCTGCTTTGTAGTCTGGACAAAGCTTGAAGATTTCCCCAAACACAGTGTGAATCAAACCACACAGGAATGTTTGTAAAGAACATCTTGGACCCTTTGAAAACATATTCAGTTCTCAGAAGCACTAATGCATTCCACATTTGGTCATTAAACACTAATTGGTAACATGCTGTGGAAGGGTTCACTCTCTGACCAGTCAGTATTTCCTAGGTCACAGCACTGCATGACCTTGGTGCCCTGATGTGACCTGCCCTTTTGAACTTCTAATCCTTCAACTCGTCAGAGAGCATTAGTAGCTCTGGCCACTTTGGAAACCAGAGGCATATTTTCCTCTGGCTGTTTCAAAGTTTTCTTGGTTTCCCTCCATCTCCTGCTCCCACCCCCTCCTCTCTGATAATTCAGGATGTCTTTTGGGGGCCTAATTGAAGGCTTCAAAGTGCCCGATAGTTTATAATGAAACTATTGTCCTTGGTAAATGTCACAGGACTCATGTTTTATTATATTTATAACCTTTTTTCCATTAGTCTGCCATTTCCCTGAGAAATTTTGACCTTGGCTCTATCAGTTTAACCAAGCTGGTTTTATATATAGCAAATGTGTGCGTGTGCACAAAAGGAGAGAAAAGGGGAAGTCACCAGAGAAATTTCTATTAAAACAGTGCTTGTACTGGCTTCCCCTAGAATCCTGCAATCAATTTAAAGATTGTGATAAGGAAAGGAATCAGGAGAAAAACTATGTCTAATATTAAAATCTCAAGTGGTATCTTTGACTTCAGTGGACATAAGACAATAGATCCTGGTTGCTGTCAGGTCTATCATTCAGCATAAATTTCACCTGATATTTCTTATCAGAAATGTGTTTAGAATTTCCCCCTCTCCTTTCTTGTTCTCTTATCCTTGCTTACTTTGAATTTTCTCACTCTCTATTTTGGACAAATTTAAATCATTTTTCTAAACTCACCCATGGTCTAAGTCTCAGGATAGACTATATACAAACTGTATTTAATCCTTAGCACTTCAGAGGATGAAAACAACTGGATCTTTCTGGGAATTTGGGAAGAAAATATTTGGGGCACACTGAGTGCAGGGTTACAGACTGGGGTGGGTTGCATTGTGCTTTTTAAACACCAATCCCTGAATCTTTTCTAAGAGGTCTCCCAGAAGTAAGTAAAAGAAGTCAAACCTGTTATCAGCAGATGTACATCTGAAATACTGGAGACTGTGAAGTATGTTGACTGGCCAGTGACTAAGCACTTTCATTCAAGGAGGGCTCAGGATATTTTAAAATTAACTAATAAATGTTCATTTTCTGTGCCAGAAAATCTTCCTGGGCACAGGAACGAGGCTGTCCATGCACTAACATTGTTAGGCCAATACTGGTGTAACAGTTAATTTACTGGTGTAGACTTGGCCAGAATAGCCGAGTTCTGTAGGTACAACCTTAAGGATTAAGCAGGGTGATCTCCCATTGAAAGAAAGAGCATAGTAACTGACCTTGGTCTTGTTTGCCTCCCAGTGGGAGTGGGTGAGGTCAAATTCATTAAAGTCCCTGTTTGAGAAGGGAAATGCTATAAAAAGCAATGTGTTGGGTTTTTCTTTCTTCTTTTTTTAAAAGAAACATTTAAAAAATAAAAAGTTTGGTACTGATTTCATGCTGCAGAATTTGAAATTCTTCCATTCCGCATCCCCTCTAGCCAATCTCTTAAACAAACATAGCAGTTCTCACTGTAGATATTGAAAGAGTTCTCTAACTGCCAGCTATGCTGGCCCAGGCAAATGAGGATAGAACAAATGAAAAAATGCATAAAACTTTAAGAATAGAGAATTTTTTCAGAAAGCTATATCTTCATGAGAAATTTCACCTTTGAAATAAAAAAGAGATTTTTTTTGAAAGAAAAAACTTTTTAATTACCATCTGGCCAACAGTATTTATTCCTTCAGATCACTGGAACCCATTTTTAACTTTTGCTTTTATGAGCTCTCTTGTATATATTGTATATATGTATTACCTTTTCCTCCAGATCAGCAAGGGCAAGATATCCCCTGTCCTTCAAGGATTCCATCCACTTGCCTCTGCCCCTCCCACATGCAGTGGCAGTATCTAAAGCCATTAGAGTCGTGTTCTTGGCAACATCCCAACTTTAAAATGCTTCATTCCCAACTCCTACGTAAGAGATGACAGACTTTGGTGACCTTTTGTATCAACACTTGTTTGCTAAAATTAGATTCTTTTTCTTCCTGGCATATAACCAAGCAGATTATACTCCTCAACCTGTCATCCTTGGAGGGCAGGCAGCCCCAGAAAATGATGATGCAGAGGAATAAACTTCTCCATGAACAGTAAATGAAGCTCAAAGGAAAAAATAAAAAAAAAAAAAAACCAAAAGTGAATGATGTCCTAGCAGTGTATACATCTATGTCTGGTGTGCATACACATGCACAGATGATATTAAGTGATGGTGTCAGCCACAAAAGGTTGGGAGGTTAGATACAGGTCAGATAAGCATCTAGCAATTTAGATGTGTCTTGAAAGTTCATTTGAATTTAAGATTTGTGGAAGCCATAGGTAAAAACCCAATAGAACTCAATATTGCAGGTCTACTGCATGTCTTTATCTGTCTGGAAAAAATGCTTGGAGAATCTGAATTTCCTCACAACATTTCCATGACTTCTTGTGGACTAAGACTGAAAATTAAAAGCAGCTCTAGGAAACTAAAAGAGAGGAAAAATGCCAGTGTGATATTTTGAGGGATCAGTCCAGTCTAAATTGGAAAGTTCCTTAATATTTGACCATTATTAAGCCCAAAGAAATAAGCTGCAATGGGTACATATGTCCAATACTGAGAATTATGTTACACCTAGATTTAAGTTAAGAATTATGGTCCCACAACGCTTACTGGTATATTAGCATATATGAAGTAATCACTTTCCTATAAACATCACAGTCTGGCTCATTCTGAGATCTAAGAAGCTGATAAATAACTGCAACAAGACCATGAGAAGATTAACAGGAAGTTTTGGTTATTTGTGACTGGCTGTACACAGAGATTTTTGGTTTATTTCCTGACCAATGAAATATTTAGTTAGGGACCTAGGCTGCTAATCTTTTCTGAAATAAGAAGCTGCTCAGCTTCCCCTGGAGCCCATACTGTGTGTGAGCTGCTGTGTGTCCCTGTTCCCAGCACACATGTCCAGCCTGAAACTCGATGCTGTAAATTGCTGCACTTAATGAGTGGCTGGTGTGTCACTGCTTCAGCATCTGCACTTCTCTGAACTCTGGGAGTGCCATTCCCAGTAGTGTCTGTCCCACATCACTCTCCCTTTAGATCACCAATTTTAAGACTTAACTGAAAGTGTGTGCTAACCATACCCCTCTAAGCTGGATATATGAAAGGCTTTGAATGCTAACATTAAATTATCTTTAAGGTCATTTTGAATATCTTAAAGGAAATAACCTGACTATATTTCTGCTGATTATAAATTATTTTTGCTGCTAATTCAACAGTAGAGGTGATTGGTTACTAATACCAGCACTCTTCTACGCTCACCTCAGAAACACCGTGTTAGGATGCGTGAGAGAGAAACGTGGGACCGTGCAGCCCTTTCACCATGGCTCTGACTCTGCCATGACAAAGAAGCAGCACAAAAGCAGTGTCCCCTGCACAGGTGACACTTCAGGACAGAGTGCTGCTTGTGTGCCTGCTGGCTGGGCCGAGCGTCCCACGTATTTTCCTACACGGTGCCACAGGAAGCGGAGTGCAGCCATCAAAGCTGGCAGCCTGCATTCCCTTCATGTGGTTGCACTCACAGCTGTGACACTGCCAGTGACGTAAAGGGAGAGGAAAAGGCTGCTTTTTCAGCAAGGTACAAAGACAGAGATATTATCCGTCCACTGATTTTAATCTCATTGCAAATACATATAACTAGATCCAAGCCGCTGATATGGTCCCTCCTCTCTCTCTGCTATCAGGTTTCTTACCTTTTTCAGGAATGGATATCACTGTATAACATATATATATATGTATCAGTGTATATCACTGCCCCATATTCATCTGAGACAAGAAACATTTCATGCTGCATGTTTATACCTGGAGAAAAAATTACAGAGCCTAAAAATCCAGCTGGCGGCTTACATCACCTTACACCTTAAAGCACAAAGATAGCAACTGGAAGCCCTAATTTTGGAGGGGAAAAAGGTTCTGGTCTTATCCAGCTAAATGCAGAGAAAAAAGTATGTCAACAGTAGTCTATCTTGACTTTCTCAGACTAAAATAGTACTGAAACTGCTTTCCAATTAAGAAATTTCTTTTTTTTAGCAAGAAAGGATTTTTCCTCTTACAGTATATTTTTTTTGGACATGCTGGACTTCCTTAATTATAAACAGAATGATACCACAAATACCAAAATATTTCAGTCAGATAAGAGATTGAAACAATTCTTTTGAGTTTCCTGGCCAATGTTCTACACATTTCTTCACCTCCTTGTTCTTTTATATATTCTTCTAAGACATATTATGTCTCCCAAAGCTTGCATACTTCACCACAAAGATTGTCTCCATTTCATCCTTCCCACTTATTAACAAAAAGACCATGGTTCATTAGAGCACAAGCCACTGACCAAGAGAGTTAACTTACTAAGGAAAGTATTCCAGGATCTACAAGAAAAAATGCCATTCACAGTCAGAACACTTCAGTTTTGACTTTGTTAAAATTATGAGCTGTCCTGAGAAAATACTTTACAGTCTTTGAATATATTTTACAGTCTTTGAAATTGTGTTGCATGCTTGTGCCACTACCTCATCCCTTTCTGAGTGTGGGAGACTGGCTCTTCTCTGGATTTCTCTATGCAGTTATTGTTTCATTATTTTCATTTTCACTGAAAATTTCCAGAGACCGATAGCACACGGATAACACTGATGATTCATTTTCTCACCATCCCTAGTCAGCGGTGTTGTGGCTGGTATTTTCCCTTTTGCTTTCTGGTAAGGGTTCCTGATATGTAGCCCTGGAAAGTGTGAGTTTTACACAAATTTGGTTTTACTGCTTATCCACGACCAATGATATCAACTGCATCTTCTCTGTTGCATTCAATGGCTTTTGGGGGACTCCTTTCATAAAACTGTTTCCTCTGAGCAGAGAAAATCCCAAGCAAAGGCGTCCCCTCATTCTACTAAATCAGCAGCTTTTAGACTCAGCTGGGTAATCCCCCTTTGTCACATCAGAATGCAAGTGCAAGCAACTCATGATGTGCTGTGTCTGCCCAAACTCACTCCTTCTGCTCACCCAGAGCCTTGGCTGTTTCCTGGGTTCTGCTGTGGCAGCTCTGGCTCCAGACACGGGCTAGCCTCAGTCCTAACCCAGGAGTGGTCCCTAGCACAAAGAGATCCAGACAAATATACACTGATCTCTGAGCTGCCTGTGGTAAACTAGACATCATCAATCCACTATAACTATTTTTATTCTTTTCTTAAAATTGAAATGAATAATGAATAATGTCTTTCCATAACATCATTCACACAGATTGCTCCATGCTTTTCATTTCTACATCATTACTTGAAGTAGTGTTGTATTTTAACAAGTCTTAATGTATAATTAAGTCATATGTATAATTATTATTTTAAAAGTTGGCATTGTTCTCACTTTTCTCTTGCTCATCTCTGAAGGGCAGAATGAATGCATATGGTGTCTCTCATGAACCCAAACCAAAGGAATGTGTGAGCTGCAACTGCCTAGAACTCATTATGAGAGGTTACCATCTTGGCATCCACATCCAGAGAGCCTTGACAGCTCTGAGTCCAAATTAGGATAGGGATTTGCAACCCTGAGTTCAGGGATGGTTCACCACAGGTTTCTCACCACAGGTGAGATTTTGCACAAAATTCTTAGGCCTTGTCCTCTGTGGTACCTAATTTTCTATGTCCCACAGAAAGAATGTGGATTTTGGTCCTCCTTTAGGGGAGATTTATTTTGGTTTTCCTGCAAAGAAAATTAATGCAATTTTCCTCACTACTTAGAAAAATCCAAATATTAAGGGTCATTTTTGTAAACTGTCAAAACAATGCCATTATTCTGTGATCATCTGGCAGTTGAAGCACTATCCATTTTCATTGCACATGCCCAGGATAACCAGACCTCTGACCTTCACCCACAAAGAGGAGTTTTTCAGTGTCCTGTGAAGGTGAGTGAATGATGGCAGAGCAGAGGAAAATGTGAGCTTTTCGTGGGGAAACTGAGACACTGAAAACTTATGCAGAGGTGCAGTGACAGCACTGGGAATATATTTTTCACTGAGTTGTTCCTTTTATGTATTTCAATTATGAGATTACCTTGTAATCTTCTGAAGATGGTATTTTTGCTTTTTCTTCTAAATTCTTATGTTTTCAACATAAAAGTAAGTATTATACCAAGAAGCAGTTAATTTAATTTTAATGAATCTTACCCAGTTTTGTCAAATAGAAAGTGTAAATTGCGGTATCTTTTTTTTATTTTAATTTAAAATATTAGATTTATAGCTTCCAGTGACCTTTATTGTTTTTAAAATTATCTTTTCACTAAAATTTTCAATGATGGGCTTTTGTGCAGAAAAAAATTTGTTTTCAGGCAAAGAACAGTGATTTGGGTATCAAAATTATGTTTTCATATTTACTTAACCTATAATTTTTGGGGTTTTTTCCTGCTATTGTCTTCAATATTCTCATTAAAGAAAATCCCAAATGGTCTTGTGGAGACATGCAGGTAAGCTTATCAGCAGCCTGACTTGTGATATATCCAATATTCAGCCCTGATTTCAAACAATGACCTGTGTGGTCAGCAGCACCGAGGACGACTGATCATCTTTCCAATAGCCTTAAAAAACAAAGCAAAAGAGAATCAGAGATGTTCATAAAATGGTCACAAATCAAGAAGAGAGTGAAGTATCTATGAAGAACCTCTCCCAAGTATTCTGTGAGAACAAGAGAGTACAAAGCTCTGTTCAGACTGAAAGCAGCTGTATCACCTTTGGAGCAAGCAAATGGGTTTGCAGCAGGAGAACTGAGGCTGGACTTTTGTAACGATGTAAAGCACATAATCTCACATGTTTTTGTTTCCCCCACTGCAGGTGGGAAATGATACATAATTTTTCCCTTGCTGAAGCATTTTGAAATGGATGTAAATGAGGCCTTAACAACCTCCTATTGTCAGGAAAAAGAGATGAGGATCCCTGCCAGAGCTCCCATCTGCTGTCATCAGCACACAAAGGTGTTCTCCCAGGCAAACGATCTGGCTGAGAAGTGCTCTCCTCTCAGTTTTCTCTGTGTGCAGTAGAATTTGAGCTAAGCATAGGAAGCTGTGATGATTACAAAACGCTTTCCTTGAAAATGTATTTTGATCTGCGGCCTCCAAATTGCATCAACCTTCTTCTCTTCTGAGAAGAACTTTCTCAGTTCTTAGAAACAGCCAGCATTCTGTGTGCTGCTTCAGCACTTGTGTTCTCATGGAGGCACAGGCAGGAGGAACTAGAAATTCTCCAGTTAAAGGTCAGAAGTTTTCTAGATTTTTGTTTTACATGTGAGAGATCTGTATTAGTGATTTTATTCCCTTCGCTCTGACCCATTTTTGTCTAGTCAGCTCAAGGAACAGATGTGGGCTTTCATCCAACAGTGTGTAACACAATAAATATGTGTGCTGTGCTTTAATGCCTCGTGTGGTGTTCTCTGGAAATAGACTTGAACAATGACAACTATACTTGGCATTTGGAGGAATCAGCTGGGCATTCTGGGGTTCACAAAGTTCAAATAGGAGAGCTACAAGAAAAGAAGCTTTTTTTTGCAGCAGAGTTGGCTTGTTCCAGCCTTACTTTTGCTTACATATCTGAAATCCTGTCAGGAATCCCTCTGCTGTTCCTCACAGTTATTAGACAAAACCAGGGAATCCTGTGGAGAGAGACCTCATAGATTAAGCATGTTATCCACTTTTCTAGGAAGCAGGATATTTCTGGAAGCCAAATGCCAATTTATACCTTGGAGTCTTGTAGAACAATACAAAAAGAAGGGGGGGAAAAAAAAAGCTTTATTTAAACTGAATTCACGGCAATTTCTATGTTTGTATTTCCGATCCCAGGGAAATGAGCATTGCAGGTGCTGGCTGTGATAATGGCGCTGAACTAGTGGAACTGACCTGGCCATACACCTAAGAGGTGAATCATGCTGCATCACAAACTTATTTTTAATATAGAGAACTAGTGCATCTCAAGCTTTTATATATCACACCAACCTTTCATGTGGAGATTTTGGACACATTCCCCTGCCCACAAGGACCTGGCTGTGGACTTGACGGACGTAACACAGGATGTAGCACCTGGCCATGCTACTATTTGTTGGATGCATTTCATGCTTATCTGAAAAAAATTCTGCAAATGACTCACTGTTTCTCTTTTTCCTTTAAGAAATTAGACGTAATACAAGTTCTCAGTAAAGAATTTTTGTATTATCCATATCCTGTGTTGACATCCAGGCTCCCTTGTGCTTTATGTCTAATTTCAGTAACCAATAGCTTAGGAAATTGGGCACTTTCTTCTTTAACTCGTTGTTTCCTAAGCTGCATTAATTTAGTTGTCAGCATGTGCATGAAAGTAGCCCAGGTAGCTTCCTACTACTTAAGCACAGCTGAAATCCAAATAGGAAGTGGCCTTACCATCAAGGCATTTGACTTGGCCTCAAAGTAATTGGCTTAAACTCATCTTTGTCTACAAAAACAACATTTTGCTGGGTACATGCAGCTGCAGGACATCAGCTACCTGTAAATATGTGCAACTTAAACAGGAGCAGCCCTCAGACATCAGACTCATCAGCTAAACCAGGCTGTCCAGGCTCTCAGTTCTAGACCTAGATTTAATCAACTTGTGTTAACATCCTACATGTAGCACGAGTGAAATTTAATCACTGCTGAAAATCAAGACTTTTTTAGTGACTTGTGGCATGTGGACTGGGGAAGGATTTTCAGATGTTCAAGTTAATTTACTCCATGGCAATTACCTGCCATTACTACTCCTAAAATTCCCTTTATTCCCCTTCTTACATAAATACATGTATTTATCATGAAGCCCTGTATTTCCAGAGAGTATGTTTTGGATTTGATACACACTCTGGAAAAAAACTGCAAGTTCAAACAGTCTAAAGAATGACTGCCGGTCGATCTCTCTAGGCCAGATTTCTTTTCCACTAGAAGCTAATTTTCATATTGCTTCTACTGCCCTGCTGGTGTTTGCCATTAGGGAGAGAGCAGGACTTCTGACCCAGCCTGGCCATTTCTACGTTGCTTTTCTTAGCACTGTATTCTAATACTATCTCTGGGTTATTCAATTAATCAGTTACAGAGGATATGGACATTTAATTGCCTTAAAAAGAGGAAGATGATGTCATTGATTGTTTTAAGATGGAATCATCTGAAAAATGCATAAGTAGTGAGAATTTCTTCTCCATAAGCTATTGCTTATTATTGCTTAGGACCTGAAGAGCTAGACTACAAGTTGCTATGAATGTAGAATGAATTCATTATCCAGATGTTAAATCAGCACTGAACTCAAAGAATGTTATCTCAGCTGGAGGAATACAGAATTTTACTTACTGAAATAACTAAAGCTTATGAACACTGTAGAAGGCTTACAAAATAAAAGGCAAGCAATTAGTTACCTGGGTTACACACTCTTCAAGCAGGAAAAGAAAAACAGTTGATTAACATGAGAAAATTGCTATTTTTGGTAAGTCTAACTGACTGACGTGAGCATGTTATTTTAAAAAAGTGCTGATTGGAAAATGACAGAATGAAGCACATCAAATTTTTGATCCCAAGTTAACATTTGATTTATAAAATTAAAATTTTTTTTAAATTTATATAGTGGCTGTTATATTTATATACATTTATGTGGCTACTGCATGTTTATATAGCTGTGTAAGCTACAGTTACCTTTCTATAAAAATGAAAGGAAGTTTTTAAATTTGAGAAACCATCTTGTTTTGAGTGCTTTAGACCATATAAGCTTATTACACATATGTAACAACAAAATTGCCCTTCTCCCAAACCATTTCAGTCACCTATTTCTGGATCAAAATTCCTTGCAGCTGGGAGATCAGTAAAATAAAAAAGTCACTGGACATGATGGATTAAATGGATTTCCTCAGTATACTCAGACAAAGCACTTCTCAGAGCCAGCAGAAGGCCAGTGGCATCCTGGGGTGCATCAGGGAGAGCATTGCCTGCAGGTCAGAGAGGGGATCCTGCCCCTCTGCTCAGCCCTGGCAAGGCCTCACCTGGAGTGATCTGTGCAGCTCTGGGCTCCTCAGTACAAGGCAGACACTCCTGGACTGAGACAAGTGAAGATGGTTAAGGGACTGGAGAATCTCTCTTATGGGGAAAGGCTGGGGGAGCTGGGCCTGTTCAGCCTCAGAAAGAGAAAACTGAGAGGGGACCTCATGAATGTCTTTTAATGTCTGTAGGGAGGTGTCAGAAGATGAACCAGGCTCTGCTCAGTGTTGCCCAGCAATAGGACAAGAGGCAATGGGCAGAAACTGATGCCCAGGAAGTTCCACCTGAAAATGAGGAAGAACTTCTTTACTGTGCAGTGACCAAGCACTGGCACAGATTGCCCAGAGCGGGTGTGAAGTCTCCTCACTGGAGGTATTCAAGAAATGTTTGTACCATGTGCTATGGGATGACCCTGCTTGAGCTGAACCAGACAACCCATTGTGGTCCCTTCCAGCCTGACCCATTCTGTGATCCTGTGAGAACTAGTTTTTGACAAATGCTCAGAAAACTTTCAGCTTCCTCAGGACTTAGTACATGTCAGAAAGGTTTTCAGGTCACAATTCTGCTCTGTGGGGACACATCTGCTCCCTGTCAAAACACCTCTCTTGCTCCCTTTGGGTATACCCTCTGTTACCCTAAAGAGGTGCCAAGGATGTAAATAGTCATGAATATACACCATTGCTCCGACTGACAAGTTCACCTCTATATAACATATTTTCATAGATGTTAAATCAACATCATAATTACTCCTATAAGATGTAATTTTAAAATCTGTTTTGTGGATCAGAGGAAAGACAGCAGAAGTTATCTGGTTTTTGAGATTCTCAAGTAGACGAAGAGATAACAACACATCCCTGCAACAAGAGCTCCTGTCTGTTTCTTTAACTACAAGTGCAGAAAAGTCCCATGATATTTTATCTGCTTTAACATATAGTCCTGAAAGTTATTAGTCTAACTTATATTTGACTTCATTTCTATCACCTTAAAATACTGATGCAATGCCCACCACTAATATCTAAACGTATAAACAGGCTACTATTATTCAGCTGGGTGTCATTTCTGCTGATACAGACTTAGGAGAGATATTAATGAATATTCCCTCTTAGTCAAATGCAATTACAGCCATAGATGTGGAGAATTTTTTTAAACTTGGAGCCATATGTATGTATGCAAAATGTATATGAAATACTGCAGGATGTTAACAATATGTTTGAACCAAATGAAATAAGAATCTGGACTTGGTTATACATGAGTAACCCTCTTTTCTTGGGAAATGGTGTTTTCAGCAAGATTGTAAACAGAGAAGAGACATCACATGGTTTGCATTATTTCTCCTACAAGCTTTCTCTTTCAAAATGAAGTACTTTAAGATTTTTGTATTTGACTTATTGTAGTGGAGAAATAAGTATAAATTGTTGAAACATTTGTGCTCATAATTAGACCAAATTGAGTCTGATCAAATAGAAGTTTAGAAATTCCAGTTATGCTTCAAATCTCCTGTGGAAGATGAAGAAGAAAGAAATGGATCCACTATAGCCACCAAGATTTTCACAAACGACTGAAGAAAAAAGAATGATCCTGTTGTTAACATACTCAATTCAGGTCTTGGTCCAATTTCTTCCCTGGTTTGAATGATCTGGTGTTTTATATGAATTTAATTTCTCTATGCCTCAGTTTCCCATTATTAAAGCAGTGATTAAACCCTTTCCTTTCCCATTTTCTGTTTAAGTTACAAACTTTTCCAAGCCAGAATCCATCCAGAATGTGTGCATACAAAGGAAGCTTATCATACTTGGTTTCTAAAAACTGATGATATTCCTATACGAGCAGAGAGATCACTGGCAACAGGTGTGCTTCCCTCTACTGCCACATTCTCACTCCTTTACATGGAGACTAAAGGCTGAACTCAGAAAAATACAGGTGCCAAAATCCCAAACTGCAACACAGTGCAATGCTTGAAGGGGTACCTAAAGCCTGCAAGTAGGTGAGTTACTAGCAACCTATTGAAGAAACAAGGTATGGGGACTAATGAGAAATGGAAACAAGCCTCTGGTATTTAACCATGTCTCTAATAAATCTAAGTCTATAAAGTACCAGGGCATGCTTAATGTTTTGCTCTGGCTGACATCAGCACCTCCTCCTTGAGTAAGTTGGATATTTTGAATATGCTATACAAGGTACATGCTGTCCCTGATTCTGCTGCAAAAACTTAGCACCAAAGTAGGATATTGCAATATGTAGACTTGGCACAACTTTCCCTGTGTAAAGGGAAAAGATTTTTAGTGAGGGAAGACTTGTCAAGCCTTGAAAGCTGCTAATGTCTTTACTGCTTGAAATGCAATGAAACCAGAATGTGCTATCATCCAGGCCGCTGATTAAGATAACTGAAATACAACATCAAAACTAAAACTGTGTAGCTAATGGGCTTGAATTGGGAGTAAAGCTCTAACTAAGTAACATATGGTGGGATATCATCTTGCTCATTGCAACAGGCCCATGCTTGAAGAATCATTGTAGTCACTACTGAAGAACTTTTCACATATGAAGGAAAGATGCGAATAGGAGGCTAATTGTGTGTGAGAATGTGTGAATGATTGCTTCTGACCAATAGTCTGCCAGTGCATTAGAAAGGATGGATTTTTAATGATCAGATTGATTAGGGTTATGGATAGGTTAGACTTGCATATAGCAAGAGTTGCATTGGCTGACCTTCTTTTCTCTTGCAGAAAGTGTTTGAAGGTCTCACTCTTCCTTCACAATTTGTCTTAACCAGCATTTTAAGACAAAGTCCTAAAAGGAAGCAAAATCTAATGTACTTTCCAATCGGTATAAAGATGATTTTGTCTTTAAAGATATCTAATTTCTGCAGCAAGGGAGGGGATTGTTTTGCACCATATGGTAGCTGTCCTGTGATGTCACAGTGATTAATGACAGGATCAGTTGGACGCTCCAGTGGCGTAACAAATGACCTGGGTTTCCTGTAATGGCAATAGTTACACGCTCGTACAGGAGCCTGCAATTAACTGAGCTCTACTCACAGCTCCCCATGGGGTTAAGCATAACTGCAGAATGAATGTGGAGACTACCACCAGCTTCATGAGGATGTGGGTCAAGCATTCTGTGACTTCTGGCAGATCCCTCAGACTGTGGATATCTGTTTCCCATCTGTAAAACTGATCTTATAATTAGTTGTTCACAGGCTCAATGTAAAACTAGCTGGTTGCAGCAGGTCAAAACTTTGCATAAGAAAAACTTTAAGTGAAAATAACATTTTAGTGAAACTATCAGTGTATTTTTAATTCTGTGTCATAGACTGAAGAACCTCCAACACTCTCTGCTTCATTGGCCTCATGAATATTTGTCAGATAAAACATGGAAATTTTTATTAAATTTTTTGTGTTCTACTTTCAAGTCAAACATTTTTTTGGGTAATCATTGTTCCCTGTCTAAAATAATTCTGGAAGCAGATAAAATACTCCTACTGTGCTGAAGCAAAACAATACAAGAAGGAATGATCAAAGAAGTAATACAAAGACAAGGAATGATCAATTTATCCCAGTAGCAGCCTTACTGACAGCATGATGACTGTCATTGTAATTATTTTAGCTGATGAAAAAAATCTCAAAACAACTAAAAAAATATTTCCTTTCTTGATCCAAGTTTTAGATTTTCTTCAGATTTTCCTGATAATTTTGGTCAAAACTACAATTAAAAATTTTAAAAATATGCTTCTTGGATATAATCTGTATTTGAGATCAGGCTTTATTATCAAGCTGCTGAGGTTCTCTGAATCCCAGATTTTCAAATGATTCATTTGGAGATGTGTGTCTCCAGTGATTGCAGTATAATATTAATAGGTAATTTCATTGTATTTCAATGCCTCTTTTCCACTGCTGTCTACTGAACAGTTTAGACAGCAATAAAAAAAAAAAAGAGGATCCTCTTGTACTGACATTGAGTTTTACCAAAAGACACAAGGCCATTTCTGACTGGTTCAGGTTCTTTCATTTAACAAAAAGCGAATGCTCCTAGATTATGAAGAGCGTGCTTCAAGGGTGACACAGTTGGATCCTCAGGCTAACATTTTATGATTTTCTTGGGTCAGTCACACCCCTCGCTGGTTTCGGAACCTTGCAGTGTATGAGTGTGTAATTTCTTCACTGGTGAGAGGAGCTTATCCAAAACTCTCCTACACTGCAAATATTCTGACTGCAGGATCATCCTGGAGGGAAGTAAAAATTGCATCTCTACAGACATTTTTCCTCAGGCTAGATGCTCCAAAGAGTACAGATGTGAACACTGTGCACTCTATAAGGTAACCAACACATAGATTCATACCCTTCCTTGTGCCCTCGCTGTTTTCATGACAGGTTTGGCACTGGGATGAGCACACAAGCTTCACATAATTCATGGAAGTGGAGGAACAACATTCACACAGATCACGTTCCAGTGATGGCATCCTGCATGGTGTCTGGAGAATATCAGGTGCCAGAAGCAGGGATGGGAGAAGGTGGAGGTAAATACAGCTTGTTGGTTGGCTTCATTCATTCAGAGCCCCCACTCCCTGCTTGCTCAAGGCAATGTCTTCTTATGCCTTTTGGAAGTGATGGTTCATGGCTGCTGTTATGGTTAGAAGAGTGAATAAAGCATATCAGAGCCCTGGTTTTGAATCTACAGTTCTGGTGGTGTGTTTTATAATGGGTAAAATTGTGCACATCCTACGAATGATCTTCTGGTTTGTTTATTGTTTATTGTTTTTGTGTGATTATCCAGACATTCTCAGCTGCATTTTCTTCATTAGCCTAATTCACAACATTTTTTGGTTGTTGAACTCTAAATTGAACTTCAGCTTTTGCCAAGGATCGGCATTTCTCCCTACATTTAATTCATCCAGAGTAGCTATTGAGTGACAAGGGCAGTGTTAATTTATGATTGGATATTGGGACCTGAAATAACAATTGGAAAGGCAGAGGCAAGAGGCTTTCAAAGCATGAAATTAAAACCTTTGGGCTATGGCTTAACTTGCTACTTATTTTTCTCATTTTCTTGCCATCAATACTTTTGTTCTACTCTTGATGCGATATTTTTCACAGGGCATGATCTTGGGCTTTATTCACTCTTTGTTTTCATGTGATATATGGGGTATTTTTTATTAGCTTGTATTATAACCCATGCTCTGTCTGTTCTTACTCAGATGTCTGCTATTAATTGTCTTTATGAGAGTTATAAACTTATCTGAGATACTTGGCTCTAGTTCTCCTTTAACTTGCATGAGAATCTGATCTCAGTAAACAAAAAATGGAGATTTCTGGGGAAATCTGAGATTTGGAAATCTTCTGCTTCTGCACTAAACTGGCCCAAGGCACCATCATGCCCATGGATTAGCGATCAGGGAAACCAGAGAAGCTGATCCATTTTTCCTGGAAGTGTTGGCCTCGGCCAACCTAAAATCTGCCAGACAGTGCCTGGGCCCAGCTTGTGAGATGGGATGGGACAGAGCAGGATGGGACAGGAAAAGAGCTGTTCACGTGATGGACCAAGCCAACCTGTTCAACTTTTCTGAAGGGGAAGAGTGTTGACACTTATGAATCCAAGTTTATCCACCTCCCCAATGGGTCATAGAAGAGGTGCAGAATATTATTTGTTTTAATTAATATTAAGATTAAGATTAAACTTTAAAAATAAATAAGGAAATAGGAAGACAAAAGATAAAATAGAAAGAAGAAATTCACTGTGGAGAATAATTGTTAACTTATTTTTATGAACTTTGGTGAAAAAGGAGAATCTGTATTGAATTATCTATTTTCACATATATATGTGTCTGTGTGTGTGTATATATATATATTTCTTTACTCTACTACCACTCTAAAATAATACATTGGAAATGTCTTTCTTTTCTGAGTAATATACTGAATCCTTTTTAGCTTATCTTTTTTTTTCGATTGTTTTCCACATTGACTGTTCTTTTGAAGTAGAGACACAGTTTTCTGTCAGTGAGTCCACAATAGTGCTCTGAGCTATTGCAATGGCATGATTTCATGAAATCATGATTTGAAAAGAATCCTGTTATTTAAAATAACTGAATTACCAAGTATCTCAGAGGGTGAGTGTTGGCAAAAATATAATAAAGGCAGGTGTGAAGGGTTGGGTTGTTGTGGGTTGAAGATTTGCTTTCTTGACTATCTGTGGAATAATCAGGTTCCACTACTGCCAAGTGAAAAATGCTGCAGGTATATAAGAAAGTTCAAATATACTATAAACTCATTCTGCTGGTTCAGAGCTATTCAAACTACTCTGTCTGCACCAGATTTAATATTTTGATGGAAGAGGCGTCTGTCCTGTGCAAAGGGCATAAAATCATAAAACCAGTATAAATTCCTGCAGTTCAACAGTCATGAACCCACTTCAATCAAGATCAGATTTGATGGCTGAGCTATAAGGATCAAATACTTTACTTGCAATTAGGCCACTGGTCTTGTCAAATAAATAATGCCTTTTAAACGATAGTTAGGACTATTTCTTCCAGCACCTAAAGGAAGCTGGAGAGGTTTTTTATCACAAGGGCACAGGACAAGGCAGAAGGGCCTTAAACGAAAGGAAGGTAAGTTTAAATGAAATTCTTCCCTGTGAGAGTGGTGAAGCAATGGAACAGTTTGCCCAGAGAAGCTGTGGGTGCTCCATCTCTGGAGTTGCTCAGGATTGGGTTGGATGAGGATTTGAGCAACCTGGTCTAGTGGAATGTGTCCCTGCCCATGGCAGGAGAGGTGGTACTAGAGGGTGTTTAGGTCCTGTGCAACACAAACCATTCCATGACTCTAGGAAACAAAAGACATTTCACTCATTGAAATGAGTCACTCCAAAGGATAAAATTTTATTCTGAAAAAAAATATTTCAATTAACTGATCTTATGTATCAGGCGAAACTCTGATCTCTGTTGTGCCTGATACATAAGACCAGTTCAATTGAAATCCCTCCACATTCTGCAAACACATTGTACCCTGGTCAATTGATGCATCATCATTGTGTTAAAAAAAGTGTAAATGGGATCTGAATGAATTCTTGCAGTTTGTGGCAGTTATAAAACAGAAAGTATTGATATACACAAACCTTAGAAAGTACTGGTACATGAGTGGCAGGACAACCTTTTCTAAAAGATGTTTTGAAATCTCACTGGGAAACGGTTTTGATGAAAGAGAGTGATACAGCCAGAAAGAGCAGAAGGTTATGGATAAATCCTTTGTCCTTTTTTGGACTGCTCACTCTGCCAGGTTTGCATGTATCTGACATTGTCCAAATGACTTAGAATTCTACAGAAGTCTCCCCACACAGAGGAATGAGGTGAAGGCGTTGTGTAAACTGGAATGAACCTCAACGCAATATCAATGCAGTGCCAGAATTTTGCAGTGCAAAAGTTGATGGAATTGTGTCTGAGAAGTCAGTGGGAAATTCCCACAGAAAAATTGGATTCAGTTTTTGTTGCTGCTTGTCACTTCCTGGTTGCATTAAAACCACCATTTATTGTAATCCTGCCTGGGTGTCCATGAAAATCAATTGAGTCAGAGCCAGCAGTAACTCATTTCTTTCCTATGTAGCTGTTGCTTGCTAGAGTCTTAAATTGCGAATGGCTTCACTGCAGTTTTTAATCAAGGATCCTGATACAAGTTTAAAGTCAAGAGATTATATTACTAAATTGTGTCTTATAATATCAAAAAAATACCATTTTGTATTCTGTTTTGTTAGACTTATTGATTGGCATTTTAAAGCTTTTCCCTGTAACAATGCAGGGATATTCTAAAAGCTTTCTGATGCCATAGAAATTAAAGGGTTTTTTTAGCTCCTCTATATTTGTAATCAGTTCTTAAAATTACATAATTGAAAAATGAATTAATTTTGTTATGTGCAAGTACCCTGAAAAATCTTTCTTCTGAGAAATAACATGGAGAGTAGTAATTCCATATGAGTAAGGATAGTAATGTGGCTGCTGGAGCAATTTGAAGGAAATCTATAAATCAGTCACTAGATATTTAGAAATAATTTCTCTATGAGCAGACTATTCTTTAACCAAGAGATTTGTTTTGTCACTTTGGGCAAGAGAATTTTTCTTGGGTTCCATAATGTACTGTAACAATTCTAAATGCACTATTTTTTTTTTTAATCAGGCAGACACAGGCTGAAATGCTGGATCCAAATAATTTGCAGATTAAGGAAAAAGTTATATGCATTTACTTGATTCCAGCTGGCTGCAACTTCTATTATCAAACAGTACTAAATGCAACCAGCATCATGTTTGAAGAAACTTGATATCTGAGCCTGACTTTCACTCTTAGGCTCAGAATCATTTTGCTTGGAGAGATTTCAAACACCAGAATCATTCTCATCAATGATAACAGAATACATTGTCAATATATTATTGACATGGGAGAACATACTTCAAGAACACTCTTGGGAGGAAGGTTCCCACAAACCTTTTGAAAACCTCAGAAATGGTGAAATGGCCCATAATTTTACCCTTACACCTCTGTCTCTCTTTCATAGAAAGAAATGGTATTTATAATTTCCTGTACAAAAAGAACCTGACCCACCTAAAGTAATCTCTCCCTCCTCAATGCAGTGTGTTGTTGTGATTATTAGGGTAGCCTCAGAAAAGCAGACTGAGAAAATCCACCAAACAGGAAAACAAATGAACTGATTAGTGAGTCCAGCATCATGATCAGTTTTCTGGCCTACAAAACACTTTCTGATCTCTTGGTCTCGTTCAACTGGTTCTTTAAAAGTTGATCAAGGCATGCATGTGAACTCTCAGAATAAAGACCCCTGCTTCTTTTGTAAAAGTGTATCGTTTTTTACCCTAAAGTCAGCACAGAACTCTTGAGCACATCTGTGGATACAGGTTACATCATAGAAGCAAAACACAGCAAACAGCCCAGGTCCTCTGCCCAGCATGAGGAACTTATTTTTATGAGTTCACACATTCAGACTGAACACGATTCACTTACCTGCAGAGATCCAAAACTTGCCAGTCCGTGTCTGGGGGGAAGAAGTGTTGTTGGGGTGTGTGCTAGGTGTGGCAGCTGTGGGTGCAGGTGTGTGTGTGTGCCCGGGAGCTGCTGCCCTCTGCTGCACACCTGTCAGCTCACCTCCAGCCACAACAAGCTCATCATGGGCTGAAGCTGGAAAAATTACTTTCCTCCTGCCAGTGAGACATTCAGAGAGTCACCAAGCTTTACTCTGAGTCACCCATAAAATTTCTAGCAGGCTATAACTGTCTTGGGTGGAATAGAGCACTGCTTCTGCTCTGGCATCAGGTGAGTGTGCAGATCTCCTCAGCCTCAGCATCTTCACCATCACTGTAACAGTGGGAAGAGATTTCTACATCTCTATGAAGGCAATCTCTCTATGAATCCTGGCAACTGCAGTAATAAATGTTGTAGCAAAAGACTTGGAAGTCAGCACAACCTAAAATTTTAAGATGCTTCTCACTTTATGTATCCCCAAGACAAGAAGAATTTCCTTCAAGCACTGCTGGGGAGGTTGTGCCAGCCCCTGGGCTCAGTTTTTGCCAGACCATGGACTTGGTCAATCACTTCTCCTAGCAGCATGGAAAAACAAGACATGAACAATAGTTCTTCTAAGAGAAGGAGAGAATGTAGATCCTGCCTCTCTGCCCACCACTGCAAGATCAATGGCTTTCACCTATGGAGAGCTGCCTGAGGGACTCAGAATTTGTATGTCTGAGGAGGATTCTGGAGAAACTGAGCATGATGAGAAGCCTGCAAGTTAAAAACAAGACAAAATGTGTGTACTGGCAGTATCTGAGGACAGAAAACCTAGATTAGACTGTGAAGAGGGCTGTAAGGGAGTTGGATATGGGAAAAGATTTTTTGACCTAAATATTTTTTTTGTTCAGATTCAGGGTCTCTGCCTACTGACAAACTTCTAGTGAGGATGGCTTAAGAACAGGCAAGTTTTAGCTTAGGCTGAGAACTGTCCAGACACTCTCCAGACTCCAGGCAAGCAGAAGACCTTTCCTTCTGCTCCCTGCTGCTCAGTGACAGGGCTGCAGGAGACTACAGCCCTTGTAGGTCTCAGCCAATTTGCTCCTCTGAATGCCCCCTAACCTAACTCAGCTGCAAAAGACTTCAGATAGCTGGAACTGTTTAAAAAAGATTTTGCTGGCCTGGTTCATTATTATTCAAATCATTTAAATAAGCATTTTTTTTGTAAGCAGCAAGCTGGAGCTGTCAAAAGGGCAGTAAAAAATATCAGGCTGAAGAGTGTCAGATCACAAAATTCAACCACAAAAGGACATACACCAACAACCAAAGACAGTTATGAATGAAGAAGCTCCTAATATATTCTTTCCTTATAGACTTAAATTTCCATGTGTATTTGTGGAAGTGTGCACATGCAGTAGGAATGTCTACACAAGCCATGAGCCTGGACAGGGAAGAGATTATGAAAAATTAATAATAAGAAATGAAACAGCTCGCAACTACACATTGTCAAACCATCCAAATTAAAATGTTTTTTCTCTTACAAAATTGTTATTTAAGACTTTCCAAATAGAATTCTCTTATATTTATCTTACACATGCTTTTACTCCTTTCACCTGCTCTCCCTTAATATTTTTTTAATTGCAACATCTGGAATTTTGAATTGATTTGAGCTGTCTTAATGTGGCCTGGTGATATGAATAAGAAATAATGGTGCAACACCACATGTTCTTGTACATTTTCCAGTGTGTGGTTGAAGCAGACTGGGATAGTCAAATACAGAAAAAAACATGAAAATATAATGGCTGTGTGAGCATATTGAACTACTGATGACACAGGCAACATAAAACTCTACTTAAATGCCAGGGTTAACCAGGACCTTGCAAATGATTAATCATTGGTTTTAAAACCAATCTGAATCTTTTTGGCTAATAATATTTCTACTATTTCAAATTCACCCATTGCCCTCCTTATGATTCATATCTCCCCTTCATTATTCCAACCTTATTAACATTTTTATTATATTCAGAAGAGTAGCCAGTCCTGGTTACAGCCTCTAAGGACATATTTAGGACTCAGCTCAGATGTCTAAGAAAAAATGAACACATCTTTCTCATGGCTGGAAACCTGGAATGAACACTGGGTAAAATATGACCACCAAATGTGTGACCAAAGAGAGTAGATTATGGTTGCACAGTCTTCCCTGACCAGCACTACAAAACTCTCTGCACCTTTTCCTTACATGTCCAGCCTTGTAGAAAGCTTTTGTATGGTTTGTGGGGTTTTGCTGCTGTTCCTCAGTTTCCAGGGACAGTTGTGTTACCCATGGCCAGCGACTGGGGCAGACATTTGTGCATTGGCACTGTAAGCAGAGAGCAGCTGCTTTGTGCCTGTATGAGTTTCAGGCACATATAAAATATGAAGGAAGCTTGTCAACTCAGATTAACCTTGGAGACAACCCTTCTTCATCCCATATTGCAAACAAAGGAAGAAAGTCTAGAGAAAAATGAGCATATTGGTGAATACATAGCCTTGACTGCACAGTCAACATTGAACTTCTCCTGTTTGTTGGCTATCAAAATTGTCAGAACAGAGCAAGGCAAGTTACTTTATTACAGCGCAAGTCACCAAGTGCAGTTCAAGAGGAGGCAGGTCCTTGCAGATACTCCCTTCAAACTCATAGATGCAAAAAAAACCCAAAACTAAAAATAACAAACTGAGATTATATAAACAATTTCAACACACAGCACTACTAAAAGAGTATGTTCTTGATGGCAGCAGCTCAAATAAATCACTCATACTGAGCTTGCAGCTGTAGTTTAGAGCCTGAATCTCTGCTTTGATTTAAGAGATGCTGGAGGAGTGGGGCTTTTCCAAATGATAGTGAACTTGTTGCTAATGTAGGGAATTTTAGGTTTCTGGAAGAAGTAAATTGTGAGGTTAAACACCACCTCCTTTTGAAAAATTGTCCTGAAGACTGGAGCTCTAGTAATCTAATATGTAATTAATAAAGCCTGTATAGAAAAACAGGAGGGATGATACCAGGGTTGCTGTGAAATTATTTTTGAAGACAGTCTGGGGCTTTGTGAAATATCTTGCATAAGTTCTTATTCCTTTTCAGAGCAGTTATGGGACTTGTTAAGTACACTGCCACTTTGTAATAATGGAGATATTTAAGGGTGCTTTTTATTTCTGATACAAAATCTTGATTTTCATTTTCTCTTCAGCTGCCTTTGGCATCTTACCTCTGCTTTTAGGAACTCTTTTCCCTTTATGTCATTGAGTCTCTGATTTATCTCAAACACTTGCATATCAATTATCATGGGAAAATTGTATCTGCTGGAAAGTCAAGTGCTGCTTACTGTTTGCTTTTCCAGGCACAGAAAAGAAATTTGATAAATAATGATGTAAGAATAATTTTATTACAACAAAATAAGCTATTGACACTTTTTTGTATGTTTATTTATCTTTATTTTTACTTATTGACTTTTTTGTGTTTAGAGGATGTACACATAGATCAGAAGAATCCTTCAATGGTGTTCATAAAATTTACTTTTCATGCTGTTTCTTATGCAACTTTTACCCTATCATATTTCTAATATATGTAATACTCCTTTCCAGTCCAAATAGGCCTCTTAGAATTTTGTCCTGCATTCACATTTGATATTTGGGGATTTTCAATGAGATTGAACTTCATTCAACATTGCATTTTACATCTCATGATTATTTGCCTCCGTGGAAATCAGAATGAAGTTAGTATAGAAAGTTACCACACTGATTTTGCAATATTACAAAAGCTGCATCAAAATAGTTCTAAGTGACCACACACAGTGCAGGGAGGCTGGAGAGGTGGCCAGATATTTGTAGCCAAATATTTCTAACTATTCAGTATTTTCTAGCAGTATGCTGGGACACTAGCTTCTATTGTCCAGGAAGGAATTCTGTCACCTATTGAATAAAATGATAGTTTGCATTGGTTTATTGCTTGTCATGTAGAATTAGAGAGTGGATTAATCTGCCTGTTGATGTAATTTGGGTGTTCTTTTGCGTGCCACTGAAATGCAGCCACCTCTGGGGAGATGTGTGGCAGCTGTGTATAGCTTAAGGCGTTGCAGCAGTGTGGGAACCAAGTGAGGAACTGTGATTTAGGGGCAACCTGGATCTTTTAACAGTTACTGCTCAGTAAGTTCTTTGAAATGCTGGCTTTACTGCCAGTTGCAGCAGCTGCTGGACTCTTACACTCCCATAAGGAGAAAATTAGAAATATCTAATTCCTTCTTGATGTTTTGTTGTTGCTGTTGATTCAATACAACAGACTGCTATTGTTTGTTTGTTTGTTTGTTTGTTTGTTTATAGAATTAAAGACATAATAAAAATAAAATCTTTAGGAAAATAAACTGCTCTTAGCTACTAAGCAGACTCACACTTCCTAGGTATATAGGTTTTTATTGCTCTCTACCTGCAGTTTATCTGCTGCTTCTTTTGCCTGCAGTTTTCATCTCTCACTGTTTCCACAAAACCTCAATCTGCCAATCAGCCTGAGCAGATGGAAATTAGCATAACATGATAAAAATCAATGGAAAAACAGTATTTTCCAAAACAATAATTTGACCCCTTGGAGTAAAAACTGTTTCAACAACCACTGTGTATAACGTTATTTTCCATAATAACAGTTAAAAGTAGCCATTTGTTCAATGTATTGTAAGAGATGTATCCCCAAGGGTCTCAAGGATTAGATAAGGGTTGTTCTGCCTTGGGATGGAGTCCAGAGAATTGCAGCAGCTGCATGTGCTCACCCATTCAACACCCAGAAAAGCTGGTGACAAAGAAAAAGTTTCAGAAAAGCTAGGGTGTCAAGAGGAGAGACTCCTGGGGGAATGTTTTTTGAAATATCCAATGAGGTTTTGAATATTCAGTGGAAAGGTGCAGCAATTTCAACAGGTGAGACTGGGAGTGCCTCGATCCAGAGGACTCTGAGGTCCATGGATTTGGGCTTCCTCCAGAGAGCACCACAATCTGCAAGCTGTGAGTCCGTCTTCCCTCATTCAGACTCAGCTAACCAAGATCTACCTCTTCACCAGAAAACACTGGAGCCCAAGGCCCCTCTCTTCTGAGTCCTGTTATTGTTAGAGAAAAACATGAAGCTCTACATTAACAAAATCAGACAGAAAATGGGAGTCCAAGAGTTCAATCTGTATGTAGAAATAATTAATAACCTGCTGCATATTAAAATAATCAGAAAAGTAAATTCCTACCACATGCATGGGGAAAGAAACTATAATTATAAAACCAATTATCTTGGTTTTATGAATGAGGAAACCAAGACATATTTTAGCTTATATGTCTCACTTAGCAAAAATTTTAAATGTCATAAGTAGCGGTAAATCCTAGAAATACTTCCTAAATCTTTACTCTGCTGCTTTATGGTAGTGACCTGTGTTTGGTATGAAGAAACATTTTCTGTGTATTTATTGATTTCCAACATAATAGTATTGAATAAAATTGTCTGCATTTAAATCAAAGCTTAAAAATAAATATTTCTTCTCAATTTAAAAATAAATTATAATATTAAGTATAAAGGCAAAATAAGAGGAAACTAAGCTGATATCTTTCACTTTACATTGGTTCTAGAAGTGATCAGAACAGTTCTATCTAAGCTCCACACAATAGATATGAATTTAGTTCATCCTTCTGTAAGGGAAGAAATCACAATTGGCCAATTTAGAAGCTGGAATGTTGCCACAAGAAATCATTGTCTGATGGAAATAAAATAATAGACATTGCTTAAATGTGCTAAATAAAATCTCTATAGAGGATACACTTCATAAGCAGTGTTTATTTTCATGCAGTTTTCACACATACGATGCAGTAGTATCACAAAGGCACAGATAGATAGCAAGACTGTGAAGAAAACTATGCAGCAGTAGATTATTGAAGGGTCAGTCTGGTGAGTTTTACAGCCTTATTACTCCAACAAATTCCTAGCGTACCAAAGTTTTTTGAAAAATAATGAAGAGAAGAAAAAAGGAGAAAAGAAGACTTTGGAGCTCAGTGAGCTCAGTGTGGCTGTAAAATGCACAGAAAGCTGATTTTGCACTCAGTGACAGTGGCAGTGTAAGTAGGCTGTCCCAGGGCTGCTGTCCTCTTCTCATGACACAACCTTCTTCAGCAATGAACTTTAACAGGAAACTTGTTCCCTTCTTTGCAGCTTTGTTGTACCTTTCAGCTGCTGTGGGGTAGAATATAGAAATTATGCTTTTGGGAAAAACACAGCATCCTAAAACTAAAAGTGTTCAGAGAAAATCACTCATCTAATACACCTCCCTGTGCCTTTCTTCTCAGTGTAGAAAAAGGTAAATTTGGCAACTATATTTGTCAGTAGCAGTTAAATCAAAGGATGGGAGAGAAGAATCACAAATATCTATTCAATATTTTTGTTCTGTTTAAGATAACTTTGACAATTCTCTCTGTGTATTTTAAAACAAAAGTGATCAAATAATAAAATTTAATTTCCTATATCTTTGTTTCATTCTCCATAAAACTGCTTCTGTACTAAGATTTCAAAATATTCAGAGGGTTCTATGAAAGATTCCCATGGCCAGTTTCATGAATAATTAGTTTACAATTTTTCACGGATATCTGATATCTTTTAGACATTACCTTTGGGAAGAGTAAGTTGTTACAGGAGTAGCAAGAGGGAGATAGCAGATTTATAAGAGGAAGAATGTAAGCAAGCTGCTATAGAGACGTTTCAATTCCTCCACAGACTTTGCCATATAATGTATATCCACTGGAAGAAATCCTGTTTCCACTGAACTCAGTAGTTTACTGATAATTTCCAAGTGATTGATATTTTACCTAAGGAGTTTTGAAATGGATGTAAACCCTTCTTCAGGACACTGAGGAACATCCAACGAGTGCAGTTGGGTTGGGAATTCTCCCTGTGGGAAGATCATTTATGATTTGGAGCCACATTGAAAGACTGACTCTGGTTATTCAGAACAGGCTGACTCTGTTCTTCAGCAGGACAAATCTTCCTACAACAGTACTCCCACTTGACAGTCTCACTGGGACTAACTGAGGTCTTCCCAGCCCCTGAAAGAGTTTATATAAGCCTTTTTCTGTATTTCTGGGCACACCACTTCTTCATCCCTTCAACCACCCTTTGTACCAGAATTCCTTATACCTTATCCTCATTTATGTAGGATTAGTCCCTTTTGAAGACAGGATTTTAGACTACATGGACCACTATATTTTTTTCATAAGATCACTCTCAGAGATGTTTCGCTGTGTCATATAAGAAGAATTTCTTAGTCTCTGACAAAAAGACAATGGGCACAGAGAGCCACTGTCAGTGCTGGGATTTCATATTTCACTGATTCTTATCAGATTCAGACATTTTTATCTAACCAACTATCATCTTCTCTCATTCTCCAGCTCTTCAGCATTCCTCTTCTGCTTAATACAGGCTGAAGTGTTTTACTTTAATTTTCTACTTGCCTTGTGTCCAGGACGGATTTCAGCTAAGTACTCCCAGCCCATATATCTGACAACTCTGGTTCCTTCTCTGTTACTTTCCCATCCTCCCCAGAGCCTGCAGCACCTCCTAATTTAGTAGTATCTTCAGATTTAACGAATGTGGTGTATGCTCCTTCTTCAATGTCATTATTGAAAATGTAGAATAATGCTGGGCCAAATTCTCATTGCCACAGCAATTCCCTACAAGATGCATTTCTCTTTAAATTATACTCAGTAAGTGCTTCTTTGCATTGTGCATCCCCAGTGCTGAAGATGTGCTGTAAAATCACAGATAACAATGAACTAGAATATTCTGATATCTTAGGTTTAAATAAACTATATTTCAATAGACTTCTTGTACATTTGGAGCTTGAAATGCAGGTGTACTGTATCTCAGTAAACAGAGGAGATGTATTAATGGGTTTGGCAGAGCTTGAAAAGTACAGATTGAGCCAACTGTTTGACTTTGGGAGAATGCCTAATGTTTTATTAGCACTTCTGCTTCTTCTCAAAAGAAGTCAATGGTCTTTTGGGAGGTCTGATAAGATAAGTCATTAATGGGGTACTAGTGTTTCCACGGAGGAAAATTAAAATCATTCTGCACTTCAAACAGTGACTTTTTATAAGTGTATCTCAAGTTATTCTAACTTGTACCTCCAGTCATAAAAGGCATGAGGAGACTGTCAGGGTAATGACATCCTCCCTGGGCACTTCGCTAACGTGTAAAGCTAAATAGCAGTTCCAAAGAGCTGACTTTACCTGGGATTTCTCAGTAAGGTCAACCTCTTGTCAGCTAGCTATTTTCTGAATGCAACCTAACAGAAAAACTTAATGACCTCTATTTACTCAAGTAGAAATCCATCAAAGGGACAATTAGCTAATTTTAAGCATAAATTGGCTCCCAGGTGAGAAGCAAGCTTATAAATAAACCATTTCATTTGTTCACTGAACTAGACTGTCATGCAAGTGAAATTGCTGACTCCAAAGCAGACAAATCGGCAAACTTTTCTTGCCTTAAGTGCCCTGAGAGGAGTCAGGGGAAGAAACCATGGGAAGCAGTTTCCTTTGCCACTGTTGCTGTGCAGGCAGGCTGGATCCAGGCCCACCCCTGCTCTACCTACACATTCTCAGAGCAAGGCAGCCCAAGCTCTCTGCAGTGACTCTGTTGGCAGGCAGTAAAGGGTGCAGATAGACAGAGCTCCTCTGGTCTCCAGCTTGTAGGTCAGCAGTGTGGACATCGGCCCAGCACATGGAGGGAAGAGCAGGTCTGTGCTCACAATTTGTGTGGACTCCAAAATGTTTGCAAGAAAGTTGCACTGTTGCATGTTTTTCCTATATTGGATGTTCCTGCCGCTATGGTACATGAGCACCTTTAGTCTTCACTGCAATTGTTTTGCCAGTGTAAAACAGTTTCCTGAAGGAAGTGCTGGTTTCTGGCAGAGCCACTGTGCCTCAGTTTCCCATGGGAGGCTCTTCCTTTCTATATGAGCGGCAAGGAAGAAAGATCTGTATCTCAGGAGGCTGCCTTGACACACACTGGAGCTTTCTTTTTTGTCCCAAACCAACATTCCTGGAAAGCAACACGTGTCTCTTGCCAGTACTCATCCCCACACTATTTCCACAATGCTAGCTTTGTTTAACAGAATGCATGGCAATACCCTCAAGGTATTTAAGATGTGACAAATAGGGCAATAGAGAAAAGGAGGGACATTGCAGGCCAGTTTCCAATTCCCCATGAGATGTGGGGTCTGAAAATGCCTGATAAGACCTTAGTCAATTTTCAGGCAGGAGCTTTCCTAGGTCAGATGGGGGCTCAGGAGGGAAAGTTTATAGCTGTCTTCACTCTAGTTGAATAGTTTGCTCCAGTTTGCTGTGCTCAATGCTATCAGACCCAAGATTAATTGTTTATAAAGGCAGCCAAGTAACTGCTAGAGGCAATAAAAAGAGGAAGAAAGAACAGACCCTTTAAGTAGAATTTAATTGCCTTCTTCTGCACATTGTTTTCCTTTGCCAGATTAATATACAGTAACTTGTACAAATGTGTGTGTGTGCTTGTGCATGGGACACTGCATGTGTGGTGAGATTGCATTTCTACACCCACTTTGCTCTGTTTTTAATGCTGATTATCTTTGCTCATAGGAATAGTCTGTCATTAAATCAATGAATCTTGAAAACAAGAGACACAACTGTTTTCACAGCTGGAAAACAAGAAGCCTCCATCTTCAGGTAGATTACCTATGTTCAAAGGATTTTTGGGACCCTCATCTTTCAGAAAAGTTCAAAATGTGGCATTTTGCTTTGATCTTTCCTACCTAAGAAGTGATAGGAGGGTCTGTTCATGCTGAAGACTTCTCTCAGAAACTTTACCTTGATGGGGCTTTATAGGGTCTCACTTGACACACTAATGCATTTAGGCCTGATTTAGAAAACTTGTGACTCATCTGTTTTGAAATATTCAAGTATCAGATTATTTTCAGCTGGAACACTGAAATCTTTCCAAAAATCACACAGAAGAATGCACTGGGAAAACTCAATATACAATTTTTGCCCCAGAGAAGTCAAGCATAAAATCTTAGCTTCACCACAGCTTAGTTGCCTACTGTCTCATTAGCTACCCATGAATTTTCTTTATTTCACATATATATATATATATATATATATATATATATACACATCCATATCCACAGAATTGTGGAATTGTGTTCTGGAGAGAAAGAAAACTGCAGAACATCTGCCCTAATATCACTGAGATATTTCTGCTAGAGGCAGTATAGCTTTTTCTTTCCTTACATTCCTGTACAATCTGAGTTGATAAATGCCATAACTGAAATTAATAGCCATTCTCTAGAAGCTACAGGTGTGGAAATATAAATCAATAAATATAATTAATTCAGTACTTGACCAGCTCACACCAGACCTGTGGTTAATGGAGCTACCTCCATTTACAATCTAAAGACACAGTTTAACACAAGAAACATTGTCAAGGATTTTTTTTTTCCTTCCATTTAATCTTAGTGTTTAGAAAAGAAAGAATCTGCTACAAGAAAAAAAAAAGAAAAAAAAGAAAAAGAGAAACGGAAGCTAAGAATAGACCCTAAAGTATGTTTGGTAGAAGAGGACTCATGCTCCCAGTATTTTGTGGAGAACCACAGCTGTGGGTCAGCACACATTCCCATAAAATAGTTATCAGATGCAAGCATGAAGTTTCCCAGCAGTACTCTGTGGTTCAGTTAGCAGCTAGCAATTCTCACCACACAGCTGAAGTCATTTCCCTGGGTTTGCCCTGGTTTTTTAAACAACATGAAACACACCGCAAATTCTGGAAAGCTGAGAAGATAATTCTTGAAGCCAGTGCTCAGTTTGGGAAAACTACAGGAGGGGGAAGAGATTTAAGGTATGTGTACAAGGCATACAGGCACATCCTGTCTTGCAGTGTATCTTCATTGCAACAAAAGGAAAAGTTGTTTTCAGTTATTTTTTCAAGGTCAGACCACACACCACCCTCTTCCCAGCTTGCAAATTTTATCTCTTGCTCCCTGCAGGAAGGAATAGCTGAGATATTCATATCAAAGCTGCAGGCTGGGGTTGGAGCAAGCGTCACTGATGAGATGTTCCCAGCATTTAGAGTCACCCCTCATTTTGGTGGAAAGAAAATCCATCTGTCTTCTGTTTCCCTTTACTGGATGATTTGATCATGCCTTAGAAGGGCAACACTCCAAGAGTGCTGAGTGAAGATGAGTGCCAGCTATTCCATGTGGCTGGACCCTTCCAAAAGGTTGAATCTGAACTGAAATCAAACACCAGTCCTTTCAAACTTGCTTTGTCAAAATAATGTGTCCTCTAGATGGGAAACCAACTAGGAAAACCATTTCAGCCTATAATGATAAAAAAAATAATTATAAATGTTTTAAAATATTCTGGTTGCTGTGCAAATGAAGATGCATGTTGCTTTTTTGCAAAGAGGTCAGGCTGCTTTAGGTATTCATTGTCATGGCCATTCTCAGTAAGTGCTCATGTAGGGAATACTGAAATTGCTAATTTCTGTTGTCTTCCATAGGACTTGCTTAGTCTATTCTTAGCTGGTGTTGCATGGGAAGGATAATGTCAACACTGTGAATTAACTATGATTTACAGAGAAAAGAAATGTGGGGGGGAAAGGTGTTTTCTTGACTTTTGGCATCAGAGATGTCTCATTCCTCCATCCTCTTCTCTGACTTTATCTCTGGTCAGCAAAAACCAGAACATCCCTGGAAGACAATTCAGGTCACCTAAATCTAACATGTGCTTAGAATTACCTTCTGGAAGAGTCTCTGCTTTGATCCATCAACTATAGAGGGAGAAAATCAGTTATATCTGGTGATGTCAATGCTTCCTGACTGAGGGAAAGTCCATGAAAGGATGAGAAGATCACTCACAACCTCCTTCTGTTCTTCTTTGTACACCTCCATTTCACCTATCCCACTTACAGCTGAACTGTGAGGCCCCTGATGTTCACCATGCTGAGGCAATTAGATTCATTTGCCAGAGTGAACCTCCATACCACCACAGAATATGGATGCTCCAGATTGCATCATTGTTTTCCTCGATGGACACATTATTATTAAATCTCATGGCATAGATGAAGACAGGAAGAAACAACAATGTGAATTTGAAGATCATACAGGAAGGCTATGAGACCAGATAGGAAAAAAAGTAATTATTTTTATGATCTAAGAAAGCATTTATATATGATAGAATATTAAAATATGATATAAAGTGTTCTTTCAAAATAAGAGAAAATGAAAAATAGGGTGTTAGAAGTACAAATCTTACATACCAATCCCAACCTGTATCCTGCTTTGTGACCACAGACACTCTTGTATATTTCCCACATTTTCTAAATAAAAATGATAAATAGTTGTTATTATTATCTAGCTCCTAGGTAACATTTTTATCCATCAATTTCAAATTATATTGCTAACAAGGCTGCATTATTTTTGTTTTCCAGATTTGAGGCAGAGACTGTGCAGAGATTAGCAAAAGGACTTGTCCAGCCTTCCTAGCAGACTGAAATGGAACAGGACACACTTCTACTTTGGCTACTCCTAAACAGAGTAACTGAATTACCTGCTGACTCTCACTTTGCAAATTTCTCACTAATCCACAATGGATTCTAGACTGAAGCAATCAAAGTTTGAGGAATCTACTCATTCTGAGTTGAAAGACATGATGTACACTAAGTGCATAGTAAATATTTTATGCATCATCTCCATAAGACACCAAAGATTAGTATATCATTGCTCAAAATACAGGTAAGAATTTGCTTGACAGAAAAATGTTGCTTTCGTGACTATTTTGTATAGCTGGTCAGTAAATGGATTTTCCACCCAAGGGGAAAATAGAAACAAAACAGAATCTTGCAAAATTCTTTAATGGAATAACATACAAAATAAAACCTGTGTTCACTTCAGGTCAGTGAAAAACCTTTATTCTGATAAACTGAAAATATTGTCACAGGCAGACCTTTCATTTTCCTTTTAAAATAAGAAAATCTACTTTTTAAGTATTTTTTATTGATTTAAAAAGAAATATGATAAAAATCAGTAAGATTTCCAAATTATTCATTCATTATAGACAAAAAAGTTTTCAAAGGTGAATTTTCCAACTATTTTCTTCTCCACATGTCCCATTTTAAATGTAGATGTTTACTCTGGAGTGTGGTCTTTTAACTGCTCTAAATACTTCAGACCTTTTACAACAGTTCCTTATATTACTGTTTCAAACCATTCCGTATTTTTACAATTAGCACCCTAACCTTTTCTTATCAATGTATTGTAATGATTTACTTTGTTCTAGTTAATAAGATACTTCTGTTCATATTTGTATTTCAAGATATTTTGCTAATTTAGTTTCTGTTTAACAGTAATACTTCTAAGGGGATCCAAATACGTTAATGTGGTTTATTTGGTCTTGATATCAACAACAACGTAGCACTGATTCACAAGTTATCAGAAGTAAGATAAACAGTTTTAAGGAACAAACTACTCAGTGGGAATGCTTCTGATGCCAGCAAAGCAATGGATTTCCTTCCAGATCTTCTGGAGTAAAATTGCTACAACAGAAACCTTCAGAGGTTTTAGATTAAATTTCAGAAACTTTAACAAAATGATAATGGGAAAATTCCACCTGCCTAACCATTCAGCTGGTATTGCTATGTAGATATAGTTATAGATTAGATATAGATATGGATAGATGATATAGAGATGGATGGATGGATGGATGGATGGATGGATAGATAGATAGATAGATAGATAGATAGATAGATAGATAGATAGATAGATAGATAGATGTCACTATAAGACATGAAACAACTCGACACAGACATGCTGCTGTTCTCAAGGTAAAAAAGGGAAGTTTATTTTCTGACTCTAACATTTATAGATTTCCAAAAGTGACAATGGATTGGGGGGTGAAAGTGCTACCTCTCCAATGACACTGGACAAGCCAACAGTCCATCAAATTTCTCCTCCTCCATAAAAGAATGCAAAACAATAAGTTATCTACAGAAAGTGTGTGAGAAAGTTCGTTACAAGAATGTAAACATCAGAAGGCTTAGAAAACCTAAAAAATCAGGACGACAGATAGATAGATATGATGTCAATATAGATGATATAGATATAGACATGGATATATAGATATATTCTGGTTATTAAGATTGTGTGGTGTGTATTTTTTTTTCAGTGTGTTACGCCAAATCACAAGAAGGGAAAATGCAACATAGCCTTGAGATATTTAAACAAATCTCATATTTTCTGATGGCCCAACTTTTGACACTTGAATATTTTCATTTGACAACCATGCCATGTCTTTCCATTAGCATTTACCAGGCTCAGCCTCTTCAACGAGATGTTAGGATGTTGAATGAGAAAAGAGCTGCCAGCATTGTAAGCAGCATAGGCCAGAAGTTCCCTTTTACCACAAACTGAAAATCTGTAGTCCTGAGCTGCTCAGACTGATTTCTTTTCCCATGGGATTCTCTGGCTGAGTGTCTGGAGCATGCTACCACCCTTACATGCAATGGTTACAAGAAAAGCCCATGGGCAAAAGTTAAGTGGAAAAAGAAAACTGAACTAAGAGCAGTCATTCAACGTAGAAAAGAGCTAATATAGGCTTTTGACATCCCTTTCTGATAGCTTGTAGAATATATTTGCCTTTCCCTGGATGGAGACACCAAAAATCCCTTTTTTAAAGAATGACTTACTTTTTTGATGATTTTTGGTACTTAACACTGCTTGTGATTTCTAACCCTTCTTTCTATCTCTTCTTTCTATCTCTTTCTAACAGATTTTCTTAAAATTAGACAAAGACCTCAAACATTATTAGGAAAGGTCAGATGGATAGATAGACACATGCATGCACACAGAGTATGATCAAACAAGCCTCATTTCCTTACAAGCCTGAGGTAAAAATAACATTTTGCAATTTCCACTGCCAGAGTTTCGAGCACTTCTCATTACAGGATCAAGAATGAACCTTGGCACTGCTGACTGGAGTCATTTATTGTAGACAGTGGAATTATTGTTTACCCTCCAACAAAATGTTTCCTCCTTCTTCTGGGCTTCAAGTGGGCAAATTGCTTAAGAGGAGAAATCTAAATCCCACCATGGCTTCTAGAATCCCTCAACCTTTTGAGAAGTACCAAAGAATTGAGGAGTAATAGGTGAGGAATAATTGATTTGACATGCTTAATCTATTCCTTGTGCAGGGATATGTGTGAGTGTGGCAGTTTCCCCACATCAACCATCGGCTGAGGAAAGTCCATCTACCTCAAGTCCAGCAAGAAAAAGCTTGTCTGGCCATGATAACAGCACAGAAACCTTTTACAAGGTAACCTACAAAGAACTGACTGACGAAAAATGTGGGTGCAGAGCAATTAGTCTGTCTCATAGTGAAGAAGCCAAGGGTTCACAGTGCAGTGCATTGATAACAGCATTGCTTCTAAAACAAACAAAGGGAGAACCTCTTTCACACATAACGTACTTTCAAGATTACAACATGTAATATAAAAATAAAAGGATTATAAAAATCAAAGCCAGTCAATGTTTCTGTGGAACAGGAGGATAGAACAAAAGGAGGCTAAGCACAGCCATTAGCTGCCTCTCACCTTTTACTCCATGTAACTTTTTTCTCCACCCCTGAGATCCATCATTATATTTTTCCCTTTCCCTGTAGCACACAAACTCCAAGATAAAATGAATGACTCTGACATAGCAGCTGCCCAGGGAAGGAAGGATTTGCACAAGAGATGGATCATTTTTCTCTGGCCAGCCCTTCCTTGAACTGTATTCCTGCCTCTTATTGCTGAAATACACTACACATTATCTTACCCAGGGAAAGTGGCAACTTTAGAGAGACACACAAGTTAATGAATAGCATCCAGATTTTTGAGAGCAGAATGCAGTGGTTTTGGTGACATTAGATATAACATGCTAAATTTTTACAACTGAGTCAAGGTAAAAGTTGTAGCCTATGCCTAACAATAAAAAAAAAAAAGTTAATTTAACATAGGCAAGTGGTGTTCTCACTGCAGAGAGTAGAAAGAAGAAACTCCTTTGCATGCATCCCAGGGAAATGTTTCTGCCAGAAAAGTATTTTGGAGACATTTTCACCTTTCAGATAAAGAGGTGTGTAGCTACAATTCTGCTGAACAATACTTGAATTGTAACATCAGCTGTTCTGATGACTGCCTAAAAAATCACAAATCAGCAACTTTAAAGGTGGCCCAAATTAGTGCATATGCTGATGAAACTGAAGTCATCCAAGAATACCTGTAAAACCTCAGGCAAGGAGATGCCTGATATCTCCTTAGAAAAATGATGAGCTTTTCTTCATATATCACTGAACTAGCAATGAACTCAGATCTTGCAGAAAGCAGTTTTTACCTCATTGATGAATTCCCCTGTGTTTGACAACCCTGTAAAAAAGCAGCTGATGAAGCAGATGCAAGGGGAATGATTCTACCACCATTCATCTGAAAACTGTTTGTTTCAAGTTGTTCTAATAAAAAAAAACCCTCAAACTCTTCAAAAGCATGAAGTGACGCCTCTTGAAACTTTGCCAAAAGGATTTTTTCATAATTATCCCAAAAAAATGAAATGGTGAAAAAATGACAGAAAGTCTCTCTGAACTGGAATTAGACTCGCCAATTCTAGAGGCCAGATAAAATTACTACAGCCATGTCATAACCAGTAATTATAGCTTTCAATCATTTTAATGAAAAATGAGAAGAACCAACAAAAAAAATTTGTAGCATAAAAGTAGGAGAATTTGCAGAAAACTTTTGTTGTCAGAGATTAAATATATGTCTGTTAAAAAAAAACAAACAAAAAACAAGAAACAACAACAAAAACAAAAAAATCCAAAACAGAACAAAACAAATAAAGCTTCCCCTGATTTCTTGCAGGCTGAATTCAAAATCAAAGACCATGCCAACACTTCAGGAAATTAAACTGATGAAACTTTTCTGTGTCTCCAAATGCCAACTGTGAATATGATGCAGATGCCAAAGGCAGCGCTCTTCTCAATGACAAAATCCAGCATATGCTTTGAAGCAAGAGAATTGACTCTATTTTGATAAGTAGGATTGAAATTTTGGATTGCTCTGTCATTTTCTAAAATTATATTAAATTATGGAACTATTTATTCATCAAGCAATTATTTTAAATATGCTAATACTACCTCATAGTACAATTATTTCTTTAACGAATTTTTGTGGTGAACTACCTGATGATGTAAATTATCCACAGATATATGTGTGTGGTTACATTAATGAAATTCTATCTTTAGAGAAGTGCAGATTGCTTGAGATGTTGATTATTTTTGTCAATAGCACGTAATATAGCTACAAATTTCATTTGCCACGTTTTGGAAGCAAAGCCTTAATGTTTTCTCTAGCAAAAAGCTGTAGAATAGGTCACATTGAAGTTGTTTATGGTTAGATGAAAATTCCAGTTAAGAGGGCACCTGTAGGTCCATGGCTGGGACTGGGAAGGATAATAACTGCTTCACCATATTTGTCTTCTTTATTGTGCCCTGGTAACTCTTCCCCACTGATGAATAAATCTCTAAATGGAGATTTGTGTCTCTGTCTTTCACAGGTTTTCTTTCATTACTTGAATGCAGTGCGCCATGAAGTACTTGGTTTCATATCTCTGCCCAGTTCCATCATCTCCCTGGCTGCTCTTTCCACTGGAATTCCATTCTTTTTGGAAATAAATAGACCAGTTTAAAAAACTGATCTGCTGCATCATAGCCTTATATCAGCTTCACATCAAAATCATTCTTTTCTTGTTATAAACTTGCTGTTTACTAATATCCAGCAATTTAAATCATATTCCATTTAGCCAAGAGTTTGTTTTCTCACTTCTTCTGGCCCGCTCTGAATACCCTCTTGAAGGTAGTGGTTAACATCATTATAGCAGTATCTGAGTTGTTGTTTAATATATCTTCACTTTGCTTTAACTCTCAATGCTTTTGTGGTCCCCTGTTCAGCTTGTAATATAATTTGTATTTCAACATCACCTCCCTTCAGGACAACAATTATAGAAAATTAAGGTATTACAAATTGCAGCCAAAAATAACACAAACAGCTGACCACTATAAATAAATAACTTGAAATGGAGTGGTAGGGATAAGAGGTGATCTGTTAGCAACAAAATGCGTTGTCCTTTGAGGCCTCTTCCTTGGATAACTAATATGTCATATTAAAATTTCTGGTAGGGGCACTTATTATTTGTCAGTACAGTCAACATACAGACTCTTCTGTTGCTGACCACTCTGTGTCCTTAAGGCCTGTCCATCAAAATTATTAAAGGAAAACAGTTCATTAGGCCCTGCTGTAAAATATTTTCTATATAACACTAAATCACTCAGAGGGAAGAAAAAGAGCTACTAAACAAAAATAGTGACAAAATTGCAGGCCTTGTATTCTTTGAGTAAGAAGTGAACTTAATGTACAGTAGGATATAAAATAATGATCTGAGCTCTACAGCAGCTTTTGTTCAAGAGTTCAGATGGTGGGTAAGGTGTCTGAAGTTAAAAGGAATGAAATGCCTCAGAGGCACTACTTCAGACAGTGCATTTTTAGCCTACTGAGCAAGAAAAAAATGAGTAAGACAAACATTTCCCAAAGTCCTTGGGTTCTGTATGATCTGCCTGACACAATCAATTTAAAATTCCTAGGGAGAATTTCTGTATGTATTCATGCACTAAAATCAATGAAATCTTATACACAAACTCTTGATGTAATTACTCAAGGTTTCAAGATTATCTACAGCCACTTGCATTGACAGAGCATTTCACTCCACATGAATTCCTGGGGATGTCTTTTCTTTTCCAGTCTTTAATAAATACATAGTCAGACAAAATTCCTACGTGAACTGAGCAAAGGTTTTTTGAGCTTAAAAACCAGTCAGAATCAAAATAGTCTGTGCTTAGAGGTGAGCTACAAGAAATCCCATAAGCCCTCTTGGAGAACACAGCACGAGAGCACACGAACACCTGAATCAGGTTAGACCAACTCTGTGGCTGAGATGGATAGTCATGTCTTTGTGTTTAATAAAAATTTCTCTGCTCCTTTTTCTTCTCATGATTTTTTCCAATCAGTTTTGGAAACCATGAAAGCTCCTACCATCTACAATTTCAAGGGACAAGGAATTCTTCATGTCTGGCTGAAGAAATATCACCTTTTGATCCACGAACCTGCTGCCTGGTTGGTTGATGTAGTAGTTCTTGTACTGGAAGAGACAGTGACCAATAATTTCTTATTCACCTTCTCCATGTCATTCATGCTTTTGCATATCTCCTTTCACTCATCTTCTTTTTCCAGGCTGAAAAGTCCTGGTCTATTTATTTGTTCCTCATACGGAAAATATTTCATACCTCTGATTACCCTTGTCCTTAAAAACTTTCCTAGTTCTATTACATTATTCCTGAAGGTGGGGGGAGAGAGAGAAGGAAAGCATCCTAAGTTGAGCCCTATCCCTAGAATGAGGGTGCACATGTATTTTACAGCAGGAATGGATTGCTCCCCATTCCTTTCCAAATACAGCTTAATGTTCAATTTGCCTTTCTGAGGGTTATTAAGCAAGGAACTAACCATTGATTATAACCACAAGATTTTTTCTCTTGGAGGTAATGACCTTTCACACATTTTTACTTGTTCATCTTTGCTGTGTTTTTTCTTAAAGTCACAAATATTAAAAAAAAAAAAAAAAAAAGGAAAAATTGTTCTTTAGCTGAGATATTGCAGAGAAATCACCCAGTCAGCATGATCTGTCATATTGCCTCGTCTCCTTCCTTTGTGCTAGTCTAGCACATGCTGTGTTTAGTGTGAGCCTCTGGGACCCTCCTGACAGTTTGCTGGGATTCAGGGCTGTTGGCAGCGGGAGCGAAGGACTCCATTTCACTCTGCATTCCACCAGAGCCAGGGAAAGAGGTGACCAGCTGTTCCTTCCTGCCAGGCAACAGCAGCTTTTATGAGGGTGAAAAAAATATAAAAGATCTCTGGATCTTATTATTGCTAGGCATTTTATGTTCAACAGTGAAAAAAGAGGAGGTGACTAACCAGGACTGTTTGAAGTCCAGCTGGTGCTGTTTGGAAGAGGATGTGTCACCTGTAGTTGTGAGGTACTGAGGTGAGGTGGCTGTTTAGAATGTGGGTTTGTAATAACTCAGTTTTTTATAGCCTAAGTAACTTAGCCTCTATCAAATACATATCACCTGTTGCTCCTTATCAAGCGTGCCTCTGAGGGCTTTGATTCACTTAGTTCATTCATTTTTACCATACAAAACAGCATTGGTGGGCCTGGTCTCATAAAAGCAGATCACTAAGGCCCTTGGGGCACAGGAAACCAGCAAATGCATGTTAAAAAAAAAAAAAAAGAAAGAAAGTAAGAAAGAAAGGAAAAAAAGCCATATGACCTAGCACAGGAAACAAATCTAATGAAGGAATGTCCTCAGCTTTCACAGGAAATTATTTTCATTTTATGCCATTTTCTGCCTCCATAAAAAGAAACAGAGTTGACCTCCTGTGCTCCTACCTAACCTTTCGGCATCAAGGACTGGAAAGGAGAAGTGTTGCCTGAACCAACAAGATTCTAATCCATTCAGAGTGTAACAGAGAACAGACTCTTTTCATCATGGCCGTCTTAACTGTCACTCCACAGCCAATATTTCCTGAAACAAACCTCAGTAGGGAAGGGGGGATATTTGTTGTTTTGTAACCAGATTGAGATATTTTAAAGGTGTTACATTTTTTTATCTAAAGCACTGAGCACTTGTTTTCTGGCAAACAGATCTCAACTAGGATATTCATAATCACTGCCAGTTGCTTAAATCCTGATAGTTTGTACTAAACAGTGCAAAGCAAGGCTGTAATAAATTACAAGCAGTTGTCAGTGGGGAGGTGGTTTAACCGGATGTGTTTTGCCATACACACTTGCTGATTCTGTTTGGTTTTGATATAGGGTAGAAACTGAAATAATATTTTTATTTTCACCTCTTTTAGTCCACACTTTAGTTTGCTTTAGCCTTGTGAAGGAGCTCAATCTCTTCCTCCATGACAGACCCTGTATTCACATCTTTTATTGCTGATAAGACATCTCACAAAGAAATTGTATTAGGTATGGCCTAACTCAGAGAAAGGTAATCCCACAAGATCCATAGGTTGCCTTGTTAATGCTGGAACAGTTCATGATTCAAACTCTTGTGCTTGTTTTCCCATGGCAGGAATAACAGCAATAAAACTTCAAGACATCAAAATGTTATTTTTTTGAAGTTACTGCTTCTGGAGAAAATTCTACAAAATGCTTTGGGTCAGGAGGTGAGTACCCCTGTCTGTCCCCCTCCATTATTTAGACATGTTAATAGAACAGAAAAGAAGCCTCCAAAATGGAGTTTAAAGAATGCCTTACAGGGAATAGATGATTATCCTTTAAAAAATAATATTGTCTGCACTATATTCAATTTCTTTCTGCAACTTCCTGCAACTCTCAAATTAACAGCAGTGCAATGAATCTTAGTAAATTAACAAGTTTAATGAGTGAACAAGAATCAATCAATCTCCCTTGTTCCAAAACCGTTAATAAGAACTTAAACCAAGTATAAACCTGAGTCACAGCCTCTTGCTAATAACATGCTCTTTGCTTTGAAGAGGATAATTAAATCATCACCACATTTCTTTTTCTCTGTAAAACTTCCTGTATGATGTGAATTTAGATCAAAACACCCAATTTCTCCCCTAAGGATTCTTTCTTATATCACATTGGAAAATTATTTCAGGAATCACTCTTGTCCTTGAAGGTATACAGATCAGGCTGGGACATTAACAGTGCTGATTGCCTGGACCTCCAAAGGACTTGATAAGCCAGACATACCCCAAAATTTTACAATTCTGTTAGATAGCACACAGACCTATGCTAAGCTTCTTATGAAGGAGAAGCTGTAAAAGCCTGGGTACTAACACAAGGAGCACAACAGGTTAGTTTGACAGGGAAACTATATCAGCAAAACATGCATACCTGAAGAAAAATAAAGAACATTCAAAAAATATTTAGCAATGTAATTTCAAACTCTAAAAATGCATATGAAATTGAGGCCAGATTAAAGATGTAGGGGAAGAAGATTTTGCTCTGAAATTGGTATAAGACTCTAAGAACAAGTATCTAACTGCAAAGAAAGCTACATTATACTTTCTCTATGACTGTGGACCCTGGGTCATAAAGAAAAAAACATATTGTAGCTGGTTAATATTACCATTTTCTGGATCAGGTAAAGACTATTGAATGCAAAATGCGGAGAAAGATCAGAGGCAATCCAAGTCTCATAAAACGGCGATAATGGGTGACCTTTGTAACCTGCATATATACTGGTCAAATGTCACAAAGGGAAAAGGTTAACAGAAGCAATTTCTTGGTACCTTAAATGATTGCTTCTTGGAATAGCTATTAACCTACTGTATTTCCATCTGTTGGTGTGGTTTTAGTTCAAACAGGTAATGTTTGAACCAACAGCTGCATTTCCCACAGTTATGACGAGGTTCATGGAGCACAGTGAAGTCAGAGCACCAGCGGATGAATAAAGTGCAGAACCACATGTAAGGTGACCTGGTTTCTATTCCACATCCTGATAAATATTAACTGGGTGATCTCAAATTCAGGTTCCTTGGCTTCTTCAGGGTTTCATCTTGCCATGTGTGAAGCAGGAGTATTGTCCACTGCTTGAAGTCTCTGAGAAGCTGAACATACTGGTATGCAGAGAGCTGGATAGACATGTAAAACATCTCTATACATGTTGAGAGGTTATTGTTTATGGTCTGTGAGTGCCTCAAAAGGATGGCATCTTTCAGCAGATGGTCTAAATCAGCAACATTGTCTCCAATTAGGGTGAAAATACCATGACTGAGACCAAATACATGAAGTCCACTCAGTCACTGACATCATGGCAGATTAATCTTCTTTAACAAGGGAAAAGCATACTCTTATTTCAAGTGGTGACGGAAAGAGTCTGAGAAGGCTCAGCATAGTGGCAGGAGCTTCAGAGAACAGTTTTCATGCTTGCCACGGTGCACAGATGGAGACAGTGGGGGATGTCCCAGCTCCCTGTGGGAAGGAATCTGTAAGCTATGAGCATTTAGCTCCTTGTAATGCATGACTCCAGCTATCAGCTGGTCAGCAGCTTTTCTTCTCTCATATAGAAGAGGGACTCCATTGTTCAACATTATTCCTTTGGCTGTCAAGACATTAAGTTAAGCCTACAGCCATATTGGTCTCTATGGAAAGCATAAAGTACCCCAAAAAAAGTTCCTCTCACACTCTACTTTCAGTAGCCAACTCCTAACTCTGAATCCTCTTTGTGTACTAGTTCAAGAAACATTGCCTGAATCCCCACACCTCAGCTTGTTTTTCCATCGTCATTTTTTAATCACTTTATGCTCCAACTTTAAACTCTGTTTGTTTCCTCTTGGGCTAATGGTTGTAAATGTAGCATTTGAAATATCTGTATGTGAGTGCAAAGTTGCAACTTGCTACAAAATAGATTGCACAAGGTACATTTGTTTTATATGTATGTTTTTTGACTCTTTCATTCTGAGTAATTAATGCCACCTTCAACTCTGTACTTTGCAGAGTTTTTACTTTTAAAATGTGTGCACTAAAATTCCATGTAGTAAATTTGTCTGCCTGTATCTTGAGCCAAATTACCAAAAGAGAGTCCTGATCTGTCTGTGACCACAGGCAATTATTTCTCTTGCTGGATTTGGTTTAGTGCAACCGGAACCTATTTTGCGGAAAAGAAACATTGTCTCTTTCTTGGCCTCTGCCCTGGGAAAGGGGGAATTTTGCAGACTGGTATGCATTTCTCTGAAGAGTGTCTTTTATTTTTAATTGTGTTTAAAAATAGAAGGAAGCACAAACAAAGCTTTCATATATGGTATGTACAAATAGGATTTCAAATCTATTTTGGGCCTGGTCCTTCAATGAATGAATGGGTGCATAGCTTTCTGGAGACTCATGCCTTATCCCGAGCACATTCTAAATTCAAGAGGGATCAGACTTTCTGCTTTGTCAGACTTGTTCTCATCTTGAAAAAGACTGAAGGATGTTCAGCTCATTCCCTCTCTACCTAGTGTTTCAATTTTTTAATAGGAGGCTAAAAATAATTGCCTCAGCTGGAAAAAATTAGTATGTAAATGGACAAGACAAAGATAATTAAAGGAAGAAGTGCATGTGCAACAGCACACATTTCTGCATATACAGGTACAAATACAAATTAATTTAAAAATTGGACTCAATTATGTAAATGTAATTTACATAAAATTGTAAATTCAGCTCACAAAACTGCATGCTTAATTCAGGAACATTCTTGTCTAAGAGCTGCTACAAGCTCAAATGACAATGAATGGGTCATATATTGCAAAAATAACTGACTGGGTGTCAAAATGCTGCATGTCCATTCCCTTCTGCACATGTGATCCACTCATGTGCAGGACTGTGAGTGTCCCAGGACAGCACTGCTTATCTCCACTAATGCACCTTGCAGATGTAGCAGTGGGCCCATGTTTGTCACAGACATCTTTTATGAAAAACCTTTTCTTTAGGATTTTTCATCTTGAGAAGCTGAGAGGTTTCAGGAACAAAGTGTAAACAATGGTTATTTCCTGCTGTGGAATGCGACAGGTGGATCTGTGATTGGTCTCATGCAGTTGTTTCTAATTAATCACCAATCACAGTCAGCTGGATCGGACTCTCTGTCCGAGACACAAACCTTTGTTATTGATTCTTTCTTTTTCTATTCTTAGCTAGCCTTCTGATGAAATATTTTCTTCTATTCCTTTAGTATAGTTTTAATATAATGTATATCATAAAATAATAAATCAAGCCTTCTGAAACATGGAGTCAGATCCTCATCTCTTCCCTCATCCTCGGACCCCTGTGAACACAGTCACACCATCACACGTGTTCACCAGGTGTGAGGGGCAGAAATATCCACCCAAGCTCCTCACAGATTTGTGCCTCCCCAGGCCATGGTCCAGTGCTCCTCTGGAACAGGATTTCAAGTCCAGAAAGCAGGAGAGCCTTCAGGCTGATCAGCTTGGGCAACATGCTTTGCTGATTATGCTGAATCCCATGAGTCAGTCCCTGCTGCCCTTGAACTTGAGCAGGTTCTGCACTGGGGTTGTGCTGCCCTTGTACCCTCAGGCTTACAGAGCTGAGACACAGGAGCTTCTATCACCTTCCCTTTCCCCCTGCAGAGCTCCCAGCCACGGAGAAAGTCTTGTGTCACAGATCTGGTTTTAAATGTGCAAGTGCACTCTGGATAAGTTGGAGAAGTTTGCATCTTCTGAAGTGTTTCTGTGTAATGTCTTGCACTTTGAGACAAATTGAATTTATGAGACAATATAAGCACAGTAGCTACGAAGCTCTTTTATACTCACTTTTCTGAGTATGACTGTTCTTTAAATTATTTAGTGATATTTTAAACATTTTACTGTATACTGTGGTTTATAAGTAAAGACCTAAAAACCCCAGAATGTAATATTTGATATTTTCTTGCCAATATATCTAAATTCTAGTGTTTCAAACTGAGTTGCAGCAATAATACCAACTGAGTTTGTTCACCTCAGTTTGTATCCTCTGGAAATGTGAGGAGTCAGAATGAGTATTTCAGGGCTAATGTGTACATTAGTACTGGTCAAAAAACCAAAGAATCTTCCCATTAAAAAAAAAAACAAAAAAAAACCCCAAAAAACAGCCATTAGCCCTTTTTTGGGAAAAAGAAATCATTCACACATTGGAATGGAAAGTCAAGAGTTCTTGCATGCAAAGTCTCTCAATTACATTTGAAGATACTTTGCATTAGAAGTGTTTTCAGGGGAAACATCTGACATTTAAGGATTTAACTTCTTATATATATCTTTTTTAACATATCCTAATGGTTGGAGAAGGTATGCTTTTTTTCCTTCATCTCTGTCTCAGAACTGTAATGAAGCCTCACCTAAAAAAAGGAAGTAATATCTTTTTTTTTTTTATAATGTGTTATAGTCAGGGAAGAAAATTCTCCTGGAAAACTGAAGAAAATGTGGTCACATTAGCACCTTTGTAACAATTACTACTTCTCAGCAGTTTACTTCTGAGAGCTACAGCCTCAATATTTACTTGTGTGTTTTGCTGTTTCTGTGGCACAGAGAAGATGAAAATAGACTTTTGGAGTGGAAACTTCAAAGGTTTGTGTATATGACAAGATCTCAGAAGAGGGTTTGAACCTAGTTAAACTGGGCTAATGAGGTTGCACCTAATCCCACACTGTAGCTGAAATCCCTGCCCTGAATTGGAAGGATAGTTACTCTGAAAATGGTGGCTCTCTCATGAGAAGCCTGGCCTTGCTTTCTCACCTTTCATGAGAAGTTCCTGTCCTGTTGGACAGAGATGTGCTCAACTGGTTCACAGTTGAGGCAGATGGCTTGACAGAGTTGATTCCTCACCTAGGGTAGCATGTAAAGTTCAAACCACAGTGTAATCTTTTGTAAATACTTTTACAAATCAGGCCAGTGTCAAGAGGAAACATAGCTTAGTAAAAAAACAATGCTTAGTATAGAGCTAATGACTTGTGTTTTGCTATAGACATTTACTTCCCCCAGGTGAAAGAGGAAAGAAAGAAGCTGGGCTCCTTCTGCACACAGCCCAGGTAAGATTTGACACCCTGAGAAAGCCCTTTGTGGTAAAGGCTCTGCTCAAGCAATAATATTAGCAATGGACTCCAGATTTTCACAACAGCAGCCAAATTTGAAAACTTCAGATCAGGCATCATTGTCAGATCACTGAATGGTCCTTTTTAAGCCCTGTTTTACTCTCCTTTTACAAATGCACATGGTTCACATCACAGTTAGTCAAGATAGTTTATTTCACTAAACTCATCAAAGAGAGGACTGAGATAAGCCACATGGAAAGGTGAAAGGGGCAGTCAAAGATAATGAACATCAACTAGGCAGCCTAGAGATCTACACATAAAAAAAAGGTGGAGAAGATATGCACTTTCTAATCATCAATAACCTTTCTTAAAGTGGGTTGTGAATGTTTTCCAAGTGCATTAAAGGAAAAAATATTTGTATACATGATGCCCTTCAACACACATATTTTGAATATGTTTGGGGTCCTAGTGGGCTCTGACTGGGACTAGACCTTCTCAGCTCATATAGCAATAGCAATTCTTTACCAAAACCATGTGGTCCTGAAATGCATCCTCATGAAGAAGCACAGATGAAAAATACCATCATTTTCTTTTAAAGGTGAAGGAAAATGCAGACATGTTTGTTTATAATCACCTATCCTCACACCCTCAATTTACTCCAGTTTCACACTCAGAAATGTTAAGTTTGTTAATATTAGGGAAGTTTCCTAAGTGGATGTGGGAGGAGAAGAAACAAAACAGTTGCACTGCAAACTCTCTCTATGTGCTCTCCTCTGAGTATTCCCACAAGACCAACACAAGCTGTGAGCACTAAAGTCTGTTTTAAATACCAAACTGTGTTTTTTAAAAAGCAAAATCATAACATTTGAGCCTGAAGCCAACCTTTGGGTCTGGAAACCTCTGTAATTTGGGGAAGACTGAATCAGTATCTGAGCACTGTGGCTCAGACTTCTTCCTGAAATATCACAGCTGACCTCCATCTGCCCTCAGCGTGTCCTCTTCTCAGATGACTGCGGCCAACAGCTCCAGAACAAGATTGCAGCAGATGGCTGTGACACGACAAAAATAGTAGAAGTGTCTTAGTTTAGGGCAAATTTAGGGAGGAAATTTCCAAAGGGGTCCTTCTAGAAAGTAAATTTAAGTGGCCCTTTCTCTACCTTGTTCAGGAGACAAAAATCCCCTCTGAGAAAAGTGGAAAAAAACCTGTTTATTTAACAAGCAAAGTACTCCCAAACATGGAAATATGAATACTATTAAACAATGGAACCTCCTGGTGTTCTGAGGAGATGGCAGATTGAGAGGGACAGTGCCTGTCGTGGGCTGTAGCTCGGCTCGCTCAGTCTCTTATTCGTCCCTCATGTGCTGGAAGATGCTGCGCCCTGATGGACCACAGGTGTGAGCTCCCAGTGTTCTTCTGGGCTTTCAGTCCAGAGCAAGGCTGATCAGTTCCAAGAAAAAGAAAAGCCACAGTCTGGGGAACATCTCTGCCTCAGCTACTTACAAAAACTAACTAAAAGCAAAGGAGAGCTCTCTCCCACTGTCCATGCTGCAGACAGCACCATCTGTGAGAGAGAAAGCTGAAGCTCTCCTTTCTGTGGTTTTGAATCCAGCTGCTTCAGACATGAAGCCATTTCTACTGTGATATTCTGCAGTATGCTTTTTTATTAGAGCTTAAATGAGTTGTAAGTGAATGATTGTTACTTGTGTCATTATATCTTATCCCTTGAATAAAATCACAATAATAATAACTACAAGTTTTCAGTGATATTTATTAGCATTTGCACAAAAAAATTGTCGTTTTAAAATTAGCAGCTTTACTTCTATGATGTATCATCAAGATCTGCTGCCAGTCACTGCCTACTGTAGTGATTAAATAAACAAATGTTCCACCATAATTTACACCTTTTACTAATGATTGAGGTGATTTTCATTCTGCAATACCCTGCAATATTTTGTAAAATTGTTGCCATAAGTTAAAAGGTTTATACTTCAAAGACCCAAGACAGTGTTAGATTTATTGCAGTTATGTAGCATTTGATTTGCCTTAGAGAGTTGGGAAATGTTTTGTAGTCTATTTTTGTTAGAAGCATTTTGTGACAGGTGTTTGAATAGGTTCATGGAACCAGTGTTCTGCAGATCCTTCCAAGTAACTTGCTGACCTTGTAACTTGCTTGGATGCTTGGATTCTGGATACAGAATTTTTTCAGCCCAGCATTGTGGCTGAAAGAGTAATTCATTACTCTATTAAGAGTAATCTGCTATTGCTGTTGCTAAATTCATCTGAAGTATTCTAAAAGTCTTGAGAAAGAGAATACAGCATGGGCTTCACCCTCAATTATTTTCCAATAGTAATCTCTTTGGACCTAACCACTGCAGTTGCATCTGCATTTATGGAAGTGTGCCTTCAGTGGAAGTGGAATACATCCACTGACCCCACATCCATGAGATCTGCAGCTAATGGATTCTGTGAAATTAGAAAGGATAAAGTATATTGCATCTCCATGGTGTTGCACTTAAGATCTAAAGAACTTATTTTTGCTTCAAGGCCTCAAAATTTTTTCTGTTTAAATGTGTGGACTTACACCTACAGTCTTGAAGCTCTGGAAAGGAAAGAAAAAGTGACTTCTTCCCAAGAAGTATGCCACTTAGGGCAGGAAAGGGTTTTTAGATTCAAACAGTTTGAGTGGCCAAAATTATTTGTGAACTATGCAGAAATAAATCTCCTGCAGAAAGGTAATAATTGGCACCTAAAAAAAAACACAAACAAACAAAAAAAAAAAAAAAAAGGAGGGTAAAGGAAAGAAAGAAATAAATCAAAGATTTAATTTTGCAAATAGGACAAACACAAGGAACAATATCTTGCTTAATCACTTTCTTCCTGGTGTAGGATTGTTTTCATTGAAAAAGAAGCATTTCAAAAAATCAAAAGGCAAATTTTCTAATTTTCTTAATTTATTTTGTAAAGTAAAAAAAAGCTAATTATTTCTTATAGTTCAGTTATCTTTTTCAAGATATTTGGAAGTAGAGATATGTTATTAAACTTGATTGTAAAGAAGGAAAACAAGAACAAAAATGCATAAAAAGCTCCAGATTTTCAGTGAAATTTAGGTTTCTGTAACCTATTGATTTCTAAATGTCTTAACCAAGGTCAAAAGCTTTTGTAACACAATGGAGACCTGAATTAAGCTAGTCCTATATTCAGTAGAACTTCTTTCACTTTAATGGCTATGGTGGTAAAATCCAATGGTATTTTGAAAAATAAATTCAGAAGTACATTAATATGTAGCTATGTTACTACAAAGTTCTTAAATTCAGAACACACATTACTACTTTTTTTCCTCAGTGTTAGATGAAATAACAGTATCTTCGGGAGATGTCATTTTCAGCCACATCTGAAAATAATGCACGCATTTTAAAATGCAGGTATGTGGGAAATCATGGTGATTTAGTGACTGCATAGCAGGTTTGCTTTATGAGGGATCCTAGTTTGTGCCTGAACTCTGTGAGCCAAGGAAGAATCTTTGGCAATTCAGTAGAAGAGTGGGGGAAAAGTCCAACAACAAAAAAACTTTGGCACATTCTGGTGGACACAAAATAAGCATCTAGACACACATGTTTGCGTGATCAGCAGTGTGTCAGATGGCTCTATTGTTTTAAATCTTAATTTAGTGTGCAGGAATGATTATAGTTTGGTTTTCATTTTCCCTTGTACTTAGTTCCTAATTTGTCTGAATCATACACACTTAATGAAAACCTGCTTTATAGTTCAGGCAATGCAGCTCTGAGCTCAGTGGGGTTGTTTTCCTTTGTGCTCCAGGCATATCTACAATATCTGGCTTGATTAATCTGTTGCCTTTGTGTAGCTCATTTTAAATGTCAAATGGATTGTTAATGTGGTAAAACATTCTGGGCCAAATTCATCTTCCAGCTACACCTGTGCTGCCTAAGCAAAATCCAAGGCACCCTATAGCAGTTAAAATAGAGCAGAACTTGTAGCTTTTTCTGAAAAGAGAAAATACTCAAATCTTGAGTAAATTTTTCAATGCTTGTAAGAGTTGAATAACTATAATTAAGCCTCTCATCAATATTAAAGGAAGTCCACTAAAATCAATGTTGTTTAAAACTTACAGAACCAAGATTTTCCTTTTACAATGGTCTCATCACCACACAAGCCAGGATTTTTCTTTTCTTCTTCATAAGGGCAACTCATTCATCTTTCCTTTTACATGTATCTGTATTTGCATTTTTTGTTGTCTGAAACATTTCTATAATTTTTGCTTTCCACTTAAAGTATTGATGAAACTGCATAAAGATATTCTGTCTGTCTAACCAAAGGTCAGTAGAATATCCATAAAGTTAGGGATTTACTTCAAAGTACTAAAATTTGCCCTAAACCAGGACACCAGTGTTTCAACATCAGTGGAAAGAACCTTCAACTCTTCCCCTTAGACTTGCTCCATTTTCCCATGACACTTTAGCTTGACCAAACTAGTTTTAATTAGCCAGCCTAAATTCATCTTTTTTTTTCCCCTAGTTTTGGTGGGGTTTTTGTTGTGTTTTGATTTGGCTTTTGTTTTGCCATGGACACAAGGTGATGGCTATATAACCATCACAACCACGTGAGGTTACAGCACTAGATGCCTGAGCAATATTTATGTGTTCACGGTCCTCTGGGAGGTATTTACAGATGAAGAAGACAGAAATCTGTCATACTTCAGGTAACCTGCAGAAATTAAATAGGTAATGGAAATGATCCAGTCACAGAGGCAGAAAGCTCCAGCAAGTTTAGGAATAACTCCCATAGACCTCCACGCTCCCATGGCTGTACAAAATCTCACCCCAGTGAGTCTAGAGAGAGCCTGGGTGATTGACTTAGCCTGAATGTTTAACTTAGCTACCTGCAAAATCCCTCATCCTAATTAACTTGCTCTAATCATCATTAATTGATTTTGCAGAAGAGTAATATAAAAGTCCAGGCTCTTGAACCTCAAGAGAATTTTTCTCAACAGTCCTGCAGAGAATAAAGAAAGCTACTGAAAGTTAGTATGTAATATATTCAGAAGGCAGACAAAACAGACTGCAGATTGCTAAAACTATCACCAAAAATCAAACTTGAACTCAATGATGTGGTCATTTACATACTATGGATATATAATTTTTTTCTGACTCAACAGGATTTTTTAGTGTGTTTTTTGTATATGAACTTTTGCTTTTGAGCTCAGCAGTATTCTAAGAGGTTATGCGAGCAGGTTAAATCTACAGGTATCTCTTTTAGAAGCATCCCAGAAGGATTCCAAATATTGCTTTCTACAAAGCTGTGAGTTCCTTGACCACTTCAAAGGAAGGCATTCCTGCTGATCTAGCAAGCTGGAAATGCAAGCTTTACATTGTAACAAAGCCTATGATGCTAACCTAGAAAAGCTGATCAGCAGCCAGAGTGCTTCATATATTTGAGAGCTGAAAATGTGATGCCTTTTCTTCACTTAGAGACAAACACTCTGGTGAGTGCAGAGCTGCACCAAGATGTAATGATGGAGGCCCCGCTGCCCCAGCTGCTTCTTGAGCACTCATTTCAGCAGTATAGCCTCAAAACAGTCCCAGCTTCAGATCCACACCTGAAATACAAACTGTATGCAGTGCAAGTCACACTGAAATCACAACAGACATAAAATTCATAGGGGACAATACTGAAAGAGCAAGTCTGAAGGATAACCCTTTCTTAGCCCTTCTGACTAGACGAGCTCTTTCCCTTTCCTTTGGAAAGTACATTGTATCAAAATATGTTTTTTAGGCCAGTGACAAGTCCAGTGTAGCTGTTTTGATTAGCTCTCCTTGCAGATGTGGAGGCAGCATATAGAGGATGTCTACTTCAGAATATTTGCTGTGAACACCACTTTAACGCTTCTCTTAGCCGTGTATTGGTCAAGTTCTCCATTCCCAATCTACTGCTCATGATATACCACAGCTAACACAGTGGTTCACTGTTCTTTTATTTGGTTGTTTAGTTTCCTCTCTATTTTTCGTCTCAGAAAATACTGAACTGAATCTTGCCTTGTAAAGCCCATATATACTCTTTCCACACAGACTCCATGACATTCTGATCAGAAAATATAGCAGCATATCCTGAATTAAAATTGCTAACTTCCAGTAAGAAGGAGTTTAATGATTTTAGTGACCTTAACAGGAAATAAGTTGCCTTTCCATCCAAATCCTTGAAGATCTACTTCTGCTTTAAGTTTTTACTTTTGGTGAGTGAGGTATCTTAAGCTGCAAGTCTGCAGAGCCTTGCATGGAGGGGAAAGCTCCACAAGAAGAAGAACAGGAACCTAACTCAGGCTCACAGAGCTGCCCTGCAGAGCAGCCTGTGCAGGAACATGACTGTCTTCAGTTAGGTAAGTTTGTGGATCCAGAAACCAATTCAACTACCATGGAGACTGAGCTTTTCAAAAGCAGCCTGAGCAGCAATATCAATGAGAGCTTCCTCTCCACATGGGCTCCCAACCTGGTGAGGGGTCACAGGAGGGAGTGAAGATTCATTTGCCTGTTCAGTCCTTGGGCTGCCATCCAAGGCCAACAGCAAGAATGTCAGTGGTGGTGGAGGTTTTTGTGATGTGGTGTACCCTCTCTGTTGCCTATGCTTTCCTTAAACTGCCTATGCTTTCCTTATTCTCTTGTATTCTTGGAAATTGCAAATTTTTTTGGTCTTTTTTTTTTTTTTTTAAGAGGGTAACCAGAAACATTCTATAAATCAAGAGTATTCTTCCATAAGTGCATTTTGCTGCCTGCTAGCTACCCACATCACCTTCAGTCCTTAACAGCAGTTGACTTTTGAGGCTGTGTTTCTCAGTGTGCCCAAATTCTTGTGGTTTCCTGACCACTGTGGTCCTTAAGGACAGATGAACAGAATCAGCTCAATGCAGAATTCAGTGTTGACAGGAACACAATCACCCCAGTCTGGCACTGCAAGTAATTAAATGCCTAAATCACACAAATTTACTGAGATTTAAGCACAGGCTCTTGTCATCTGCCTTTAGCCACATTAGTCATCCCAGCCATGGTAAAGGTTTGACCACAATTTGAAAATACAAAAAATGTGTTCTGTTTAATGATCCTCAAGGTACAGAAAGGTTCTTACCAGTAGGCAAGAAATGCTGCAATGATTGACAGGAGACATGGAAATTATTAACTTATCACCAGACAAGCAGAGATAGTTTGGAGAGTAAGTACAGAATCACCAAAAGCAGATAGAGTGTGGCTAAATCAATTTTTATCTATACCTCTTCCAGCCCAGTTTTTCTATGCACCCAAGGTAGATTACTCCTGTATAACTCACTTCTGCAGCAAATGCAGTTACATACAGAATCTTATGTTTTGTTCCTACTTCAATTACACTGTACTGTAATTTATTAGTACAGATTTCCTAATGATTTTCCTCTTAGACAATATTAAGCAGTCACTGGCTCAGAAATATAACTGACTGCAGTGATAAGTTCCACCACCCAATATACTGACAAGGAAAGGCATTTGTTGTAGTGGTTCCAGAGAATTGTCCTTTAAGAATGGCATTTTAAAGTGTTCGCCTAAATTATAGTTGTGCCATAAATATGACAAGTTTAAACTAAGGCAGCTGAGAAATTATATATATGAAAAATTACAGGGATATGATCTTTTTGCACTGGTGCATAAAGATTTAATCTCCTGGGTTAAGTACCCAGAACACAGCAGTTGTGTCAAGATAATAGCTAGAATGATGCTCAGAGAAATGTTTCTCATGGTTATTTCTCAGAGCTTTGATGTTTTCTTTGAAGGAAATGCCTTTTGTGGAGTACAGGTGCAAAGCTAGTGTGGTGGCCCCAGGGTGAGCACTCTTCTGGGGAAACATTGCAGGAAGGCAAACAAGGCAAGTGACCACTGAAGGTTGGTCTGAATGCCAGTCCATCTCTGAGCCTCTCAATTCTAAGAATGCCCCATACACGTCTGGTTAAAGCACCACCAACATCAAACAGGAAAATCATAGAATTACAGCAGAAGTTGGCAGAAATTAGGCAAGAAGATGGTACAAATAATTCCTTCAACCTTTGTAACAGTACCAGAATACCCCAAGAACTTTCTGAGAGATCTAGGTACTCTGGAATGTATAACCTATAGAAAATCTGTAGATTATTTGGGCTGTGATAATGAACACTGTTTTTTCCTTCCAATTTTCTTGGAGTAGAAATTATGAACTGTACCTGTTATACCTACCCTGTGTAACCATTCCCATTATTTGACGTGAACTGTGGTAGATAAACATGTAACCATGAAACTGCAGCTTTTGGTGTGATGGTTATCCTTGCTCAACATTCCAGCTAAGCTCCTAAGCATCAGGAGTCTGAATAGGACCTGAGGTACATTGGATGCAAACACAACATATATTCTGTGACAAAAGAGATCAATGTCATCTTTAGCATGCAAGTGAAGGGTACTGAGCCAACAGGGCGAGGAGACCATGCCTGGTGTGCAGCACAGTCTCCTGCGACCCTCTATGGAAGGATGCTGCACACTTCACTGGCACTCTACACCTTTTAATTGCTGCAAAAATGCTGGAAAGAGTTCAGAAAAAAGTTTAATATGTAAAATGTTTTGATGATTAATTTTTTTTTGTCTATGGAGACACTTAAAAGGTCTTTACCTGTTTATCTGATCAGAAGAAGAGAGGGAGAGTTTACAAGTATGAATCCTTTTCCCAGAAAGAATAGAGTGGATACTAAGAAGTGCTTTGATCTAGGAGAGAAAGTCATCATGTATTACAAGAAACAATGGGCAAATATCTAACAGTGAGTGTTGTTAACCAGTACAAGAAACCACTGGCAACACAGATGGATTGTCTCTCTAGAATGTAACTTTAAGATGAAGTAGAAGTAGATATAACTTTCAAAAGAATAAGTAGATGATATTTAAAGGACTCTAATATATCAGAGTCCTAGGTAAATAGTCTAATTGTAACTTTTGGCCATAAACTCTGGTAAACCATTTCCATTCATGACACATATATTTATTTCCTTCACATAGCAAAGGTTGTTGTTAAAAACACACACCATTCAAAAAAAAAAAAAAAAACAAATAAACAAGGTCAAATCGAAACAAAAAGTAAATACAGAAGGCAGATTCACACACACAGAATCATGCAAAGTATGCTGAATTGGAAGGAATACACAAGGATCATCAAAGTCAACTCTTAGCCCTGCACAGCAACATCTTTAAGAGTCACACCATGTGCCTGAGAGCATTGTCCAAGCACTTCTTGAACTCTGCAAGCCTTGGTGCTATGATCACTTGTTGGAGAGCCTGTTCCAGTGCCCAACCACCCTCTGGGTAAAGAACATTTTCCTGATAGCCACCCTAAATCTCCTCTGAAACAACTTCATGTCATTCCCTTGGCTCCTGTCACAGGTCACCAGAGAGAAGAGATCAGAGTCTGCCCCTCTGCTTCCCCTCCTGAGGGGCAGTAACTGCAATGAGGTCTCCCCTCAGATTCCCCCAGGCTGAACAGACCAAGTGACCTCAGCTGCTCCTTACAGGGCTTCATTGAAGGCCCTCACTGTTGTTGTTGCCCTCCTTTGGACACTCTCTAACAGTTTAATGCCTTTCTCACATTGTGTCACCCAAAACTGCCCCCAGCACTCGAGGTGAGGCTGCCCCAGTGCAGAGCAGAGCAGGACAATCCCCTCCCTTGCCCAGCTGGCCGTGCTGTCCCTGATGTCCCCCAGAACAGGGCTGGCCCTCCCGGCTGCCAGGGCACTGCTGGCTCATGTTCAGCTGCCCACTGACCAGAACCCCCTCAGGTCCCTTTCTGTGGTGCTGCTTCCCTCATTTCCCAGTCCATACACACATCCAGGGTTGCTCCATCCCTGGTCCAGAATGCAGAACTTTCATCTTCTTGAACGTCATTCAGTTGGTGACTGCAAATCTTTCATTCACATCCCAGATTGCAGACTACAACTGAAAATAGCTGCTTCCACTGCAGATTAGGCGAAAAAAAAGTGAAACAATTATTTTTAAGTGTTATTTTATACTTCTCATAAAGTACTTTCTGCATTTAAATCTGTTGAAAAAAGTCTAGGTAACACAAAGTCAGATAAAAACTGTGGGTCTGAGTCCTCTTCACTTTTTGGGTTCTTCACAGTCTACTGGGATGTAAACACATGCCCAACAGCTTTCTCTTTTTTTTTTCCCCACAAAAAGTGTCTATTTTCTTATGGGGAAAAAACAGCTTTTGTGGAATAAATCTCCCAAGGACATTTTGGATGGAATACTGCATGGAACTGGATCTCTGCACTGCATCATGTAGATACCTAATAAATAACTTTTTTGCCATATGCATGATAAGGCAATCCTTTTAATTTTCATGTTGCAAAATGCTAAACCTTTTTCACTAGAAGGGAGGAAAAAACAAGCCAAACTATACAGTGGGATTACTCTGTAACTCTTTAAGTACTTTCTAGAGGAAATCAACTATTACTCACTTTTTTATATGCAAAAAGAACATCTCAGCAAACTGCAGTGATTCATTCAAAGTCACCAGATACACAAGTGGCAGAACTGAATGTCTGCTTAGTGACCCATGCTTCAAACAATCTTAAAAAAACCTTTTTATATATATGAAGGGATTCTTTTAATATATATATTTCACATATTTATATATATATATATGATATAAGGGATTCTTATATATAGAATCCCTTCACATTTCTTTAAATCCCTTGTGCTTAAATTGTGTTCAGCTCTGTGGACTCTCTATAAGATTTCTTTTCTATATGTATTTGTTCTTTGCATGAGGCTGGCAAAGAGAGGAGGGAAGCTAGCCAAAACTCAGGTATTTTACTGTACATCTGGAAGCTGGTTTTGAAGACCTGGGGCGAAATTCTGGCCCAACTGAAATTAATGGCAAAGCTTCAATGGGGCAGAATTTCACCTCTGGGAACCAAGCAAAAGTATCTCCACCCTTATAAGCTGAGAACGGAAACTTGCTTTCAACAAGATATTATTTGCTACTACCTATTCCACAGTAGTTCAAAAAGAGTTTTGTAATCTGTTCACTCAACTCTTTATGGGAAATAAGAATAAAAGTCATAGTAAATTCCATCCCACCTGCGTATGAATACAGAGGTCAATTAATTAATTCATGTACAACAAAAAAATAATAACAAAGCAACACACCTATATTGCAGAGATCTTTTTGTTACTGATTTAGACAGAGGCTGTTAAGATTTTTTTTTCCAGATTTCATATTTATATCTATTTGCCTTAACTTTGACAAAATTTACTACAGGGTTAAGGTACACAAGTCAAAAGAAGCAATAGTGTTCTCTCACTAAATCCTAAACAGTCAAAATCTGATTTCCAGAATTAAAAAAAAAAAAGAAAATGTCTTCAAAACTCAGAAGGAAAAAAATCAACAGGGTTAGGGGGAAAAATAAAACTCCTTTGTATTTCAAACAAATGTTAATTCAAAGCTAAGTGGAAAGAAACACCACAATTGCTTCTAAGACTTATATGTCTGGGCCTCATTTGTAAGGAATTTTCCAAAATCTTTCAGTTCTAAGGACCTAAAGTCATTCTGTGCCTCGTGACTTGATGCTACAAGGCATTACTGAAAGTCAAACTTTGATGCCAAGATATTTGTCCAGATGTTCCTTATTGTTCCATTTTAAAATTAAGACTGAGGGGATGAGTAAACCTGGATGGAATCCGTCTTTTGCTTTTTTGCAAAGGGTAAAAGCTGTGAAATCTCTGCGGCTGCCACTAGGACTTCAGAATACGTGACTTTAGGCCACCATTGAAACGGCTGCTGAAAGAAAATGGACTCTGGAATTAAGGCCCACCATTGCCACATAACAAAACTGATCACTCAGGTCCCAGTGATTGTCAGCATCAGTTTTATAAGAGAAATTTTACATAATTATTGGTTAACTCTGCAAGTTCACAGTGAAAGGCTGAAGACTTGCCCAGGCCATTAGACAGCATTATTTATTTCCATTTACTTTTTTTGTTGCTTCCTCTCTATCTCATTAATTTTATTTTATTTGCTCTCTGGTCAGGTCTCAAGACACTCAGCTCCCAGCTTCAGACAAAGCATTTTCTCAGGTGTTGCTATTCTAGTAACCTCAGTTAGTAATTGATTCACATACATCACTTTCCAAGATGGCAGAGCTGAGGTTACTGTGAGGAGACACGAACAAGGAGGGCTATAAATTACAGCAGCACATTTAGGGGGCACAGAGGAGCACAGCCAAGCAGCAGGTCAGCTGCCTCTCTGCTTATATTCTCATGTTCTTGGAAAAGAAAGATATTAACACTCGTCATGTTCCGAGTATGACTCAAGCATATTAAAAATCATGCTTTGAAATGCATTAGTTACCTGCTGAAAGAGCTAAAATGACATATGAGATTCTCAGATCAGTTTGATTCAGTCAACATTGGGATTTTATGCAGATGCAGCTAAAATGTCTAAAGTTCACAAATTAGGAGAGTGGGCAAAGGGAAAAGTCACAAATATTCCAATAAATGGTCTTACCTCTATCTATGAAGTAGTCTATAGTAATGGGAAAGGGTTTCACTTCAGACAAGTGAGGTCAAACTATTGAGAGAGCTCAGCTAAATTTACAAGCATCTGGAGCAGGGGGCAGGCTTTCAAAAGAGCCCATCTTAGGCTCACTTGTGACATTTATTCCTTAGCATGACTTTGCCTTATTTTATGCATATAGTTTTATGATTCACCTTATTACCTATTGTTTTTCATTCTGTTTGACTGCCTTTCTTTACTTTGCTGTTTCTCTCAAATCTTTCCCATTTATGGTCTCCTCTTTGCTCTTAACCTTAATGTTTTTTCTTTCCCTCTGTATCTCATTCCTATTGACTCAGTTATTAGTGATTTTCTTTCCAATTCATCTTCTATTAATAATGCATGTGAAGGTTATTAAGTGTCACTTACTTTGTTCTTCTCCCAAAGTCCTTGTGCCTTTTCCTAATACAAAAAAACCATGCAGGATGGCCAAATATGGGAAGTGGGATACAAAAGGGGGAGGCAGTCAGGCTTCATGACATGACAGCATAGCTTTCACAATATTTGGATCTACAGGGTGGGGAAGTAAAATTCAAATGACTGAAAAAGAAATCTAAGTTCTGTTTGCACCGTCTCATGCCCCAGACATTCAACAGCAAACACTTGAAGGTTTATGTGAAAAATACTGTCTCTCCCTTGAACAACAACAATGAGCTCAGGCAGGCAGAGAGACACCTTTGCAAAACTGGAATTCAGTCTGCCAACCTGCTTCCTGTCTTCTTCATATATTTGGCCAGAGAAAAGTAGTTTGATGTTCTGGTGCCAAGGCAGGTGGTCCAACTCTTGCAACTAATCCTTTCCCAGAACATCCTTTGTAACAGCCTGAGGACTTGGAAGACACTAAAGAGGTCTCTTCTTTTTGCTTACTGAAGCTGTATGTCACTTTGGTTGTGCATCCTACCATATGAGTTTTCTTAAGCCAAAATAAAGAGGAGGCAAACTGGTTGGATAACAGTTTTTTACTCATCCTTTGACATCAGTGGGAACTTTTTGTCTGGCTTTTATGACTCGTTATTAGTGTCCACATTCACTGGGAATCTGCAGAGCCCAACACAATGATCCTGTCCGTAGTGCACAGACCTTCAGAGCTGGATCCTGGCAGGAACCATTCCCCCCTCTCACACGAATATGACAGTGAACAGGGAGTGTTCAGCATCCAGGCAGTCAGGGCCTTGAGCTGCTCAGACATTCCCTTTCTGTTAAAATAAAGGCAAAAAAGGCTTTTAGTTGAATATAGCTGTGAGATACATGTCCCCTATAATTACCCAATTCAGCTGTAAAAAAGAACACCATGCTTAGACCTGGAAAATGGTAGCATTTTTGGGAACTGTTTCGAAATAGACCAAATTTGAGTCCATCTGATATCACTTAGTTGTTGTGGTATCATCTTTTGAAGTGGTCTCTTTCAGCATTGGCTTGGGCCCATAAACCAGTCAGCACTGGTACATGTTGCCACCCACATTTAACTGAGAGGGAAGCAAGGCACAGCTGGAAATAGTCATTGCTCTAGAAAGGAATAGATGCCAAGCAAGCAAAGAAAATGCTGACTCATGCCTTTGGCTAGCTTGGCTTTCAGGAATTTGATGGGTTTTGAAGGGGTGAAATCTAGCATTGTTGAATTGATTATGGGGAGATATTGGGACTCAGTCAGAAGATACTAGCTCATTCTTACTACAAAAGGTAACATTTTGAGTTTCCTTCATTGTAGGGCTTTATGGACTTCAGCTGTAATTTAGCAAAAATATTAAATAAATATATGCTACTTGTCAGCGAAGATTTCTGGGAGAGGTAAAGAAAAGTAGTGCTGGTAGATCTGTGCAGCTTTACTGAAAAAAAGAATTAAACAGGGTAAATTTGCTGAAGTGTTAGAACCAAAATTTTGCCTGGAGTCTAATGACAAGACATTAGAGCAACAAGTAGAACAGTGCAGAAATTAATCAAAAGTAAATAGACCATAAACTTGCAATGCTCTGAGAAAAGTGCCAATTTTTATAACAAAAGCCCAGTGAAAGACTGAAAAATTCTCATCTTCCTTTCCCCTACCATACTTTAAAAATGGTGTAATGGTAATAAATATCTAGTAATTAAGTTATTTTTATTTAGTTATTTTTTGTGATCCCCTGTAGTTTTGTAATTATGTTTTCTGTATCTTGCTAATTATTTGTATTACAATAATAGAATAGGGAATGTCAAAGGGTTACTCTCACTTAAGTGCATTGCACAATACTAGTAAGTGTCCAAAATGTAAAAAAATTCCAAAATGAAGAAAGAAAACAACAGCAAGTCAAATCAAAATGACAAGGGAGGGACAGTCTCTCCAGTTTAGAAATAGAGCACTGAATTATCCCTAGTTTATAGATGGAGCACTAAGGTCCTTTAGACTTCAAAAGTCACAATCAACAATGCTTGGAAACAGAGCAAGAACATTCAAAGCATGGAGGGGCAGAAAACAGCACTTCTTTTTTATAAAAATATATCCAAGCTTCAAAGGCATTTTCATTGCTATAAAGAGGGAAAGCAAAGCTTTCCAGAATTTCTAGGAGGAAACAAGTGAACAGGAAGCTCCAGGAAGAACTGGCAATAGGTACTTTCATGTGTTGAGGGAGACCAGGCCCACAGATGTTCCAGAAAACAAGAGGGGACTTGAATTAGAATTGTGCGACCAGTGGAGGCCTGAAACTCTGCATCAGTTCATCTGTGTTTGAAGTGTCATCCTAGAGCTGCAAAAAACAGTCCAAGAATTGACGGGACATTTTAGCTTTCATGAAGTGTCAGTTTTCCCCAGGTAACTGTTCTGTAAAAAATAAAAGATTTTCCTCCTGCTCTGAGTCCTTGTTTGTTATGATGCAGTGCAAGTTGGCATCAATTTTTTCTGTTAGTAATATTTTATTGATAAAAATTTTTGTGCAACATGGGCATATAAATTTCATGTTTGGATTTCAAAAAGATACTGGAACAATACCACAAAAATAGAACTGCTCTGGATGCTAACATCTCCCAGTCACTCCTGGCAAGGCAGACCATCATTTTTTATTGATTAAGTTAACTTTAAACATATTTCCTTCAAATGAATTACGGTATGTTGAAGACCTGCAGTCACTTTTTCTAGTCTCAACTAGCCTTTGTTTTCCACACCATTCATTCCAAAACTGACAACAGGAAAGGTCAGATAGGTCATGCCTAGCTAGTCCCAAATGCCACAGTATATTATCCAAGACAGAGAATATAATTATCTTTTCGCAAGTGGCAATTAGTAAGAATAGCCCCCATCAATTCTATTTAGCATTCAACATTTGTAACGTGGCAGAAGCCAAGGAATTACAACAGCAAGACCAAGTTAACTTAATGAAGTTAAAACTAACATCAAATAGAGAAGATTTTTGTGTGAGCAGAATTGTTCAAAAATATGAAAGTTGAAGAAAATATTTATTTCAAATTCTTCAAGGTAATTTTATAAATTTTTTCTTGTGAAAAGATGTATTTGGTTAGGCTGTTCCTTCTGCATCCCAGCATATCTTACACTTGCAATGGGTAACAAATACGGAAAAAGTTATTTAATATTATTATGGGGTAGTGTGCTGAGGGTATTAAGAGCTCCTTTCCATAAAAAAGCAATTTTTTACAAAGGAAGAAAATTATCCTCCTTACCACTAACCTCATTTACAGGGGACAGAGAAAAAAATGGAGTTAAAAAGAAGTTAAGTAAGCAGTTAGAAAAGAGATAGTTAATTTGGGATACTTCTGTTTCTGGATGCCTCATGTAAGTATTCGGAATTATTTTCTGAAGTTTTCAATTGTGGTCTGGCTTCCGCCCAGTTCTCCTCTCTTCCAGGTCTGTGCTATAACCACAAGATTGTTCTTCAATCCCTCTACAGTGAATAAAATGAAATTATACAGATATTCAAAGTCTTCATTTGGGTATCTATGGACCAAGACTGAAAGTATCCTGGATCACCAACAAAGAGTTCATACACTACGAGCATTTCTTTCCCATCATGCCACATCCACAGGATTGTTTTTTTGCCAAGTTAACTTTCCTATATGTAATGGTCTCCAGTTCCAGCACTGAGTGAAATGGCCTTGGACTGGATCATGTGGGATTGTGCTATGCACTGCTAGCATGAACACGTCTCTCTGATGTCTTCTGAGTGATGTCTGCTCTTCTCTTATTTGTCCCAAAACTACGAAATCCTTTCCTAATGGATTCTCAGTTGAAAAGTTCTTTCCCTGTTTTGTCAAGGGGAGCAAATACATTCAGCTTGGCACCAGACTCACAGAGAATTCCAGTAATTCCCATAGCAACTTAGCCACATGCCATTTGGGATGATCACAGAGATGTCCTATGGGAGGGATTGAATTAAATTTCCCCCACCTCTTTCAACAGCTGAGAAACACACTGTATCCTTCCTTCCTTTCTCAAAGAGCACAGCCAATCCCTGATAGTCAACCAAGCATACACTTGCATCAGACTCTATTTTGCATTCAAGAAAATCAGCTTCTGGTAGTTATCTAGTAGTACAAAAAGTCATGATATATGAAGGGTGATTTTGCTTTTAATTTTTCCCTTTCTAAAAAAGACTGTCAACACTGCAAACCAATCAACCAAAATTGAAAAAGTTATTAACAAAACTTGCACAGAAGTGTCAGAGTTTACAGGATTCCTGATAAAAAAGGAAAGACATTGTCAAAGGGCAGCTACCCTCGAACTAAGAGTACAGGGTGTTGATGGAGTAACAAATGGACAATGCATTCAAGTTCCTCCCAAGCATTTGTGGGTAGCTCTGGAACACTCACACAAAACTGTTCTGTAGATGCCTGGAGGGACTTTGACAAGCTCTGACTTTCAACTCTTTCAGTGACCTAGTTCATTGAAAGCTTTACACCTTCTTAGTATTTCACATCAACATTCACCTGATTTTACTGATAAAACTTCACACTTAGCAGAAGCTAATACAGAATACCTTTTTATTGGGATTGTATCAGTGACCAGTAGCACAGCACAGACTCTATTCCCATCTACCATAAAGATAAGCATAACTCTGTATCAGGTAGTTGACAATTATGGCTCTATCAAGACCTTTTACATGTGTCATTCATGTAGAAATTACTTTTCCTTCCCTCCATCTGTCAAGAAGATGTAACTGTCTTGACAAATGTTCTTTAACAGTTTACAGAAATCACATTGGCCTTTAAGACTTAAAATTGCCCTGACTGGTTACAGATGGAAGAATTTGTTTAACTGCTTCAAAGTCTATGAGTTCTTGTCTTTCCATTTGCTATTTGATTACAATGGTGCATAACATGCTGAAATTAACTTCAAGGTCTGCATGTGAGACCTGAGATAATGATAACTGGGCACATAAAATATAAAAGAAAATAAATAAAAACTGGTGGATTTTTATGTGCATGAGCCTCAGACAGTAGGATGTTTTCCATAGGTCACACAGAGAGTCATCATCAGTGTCAGGATTTGGGCACCAGGCCCCCAGGTGTGTTCATCCAAGCCTTCCACTTGCAGTTGCCTCCTCCAGGCTCTGCTCAAGGAAAGGACTGTTCAAAGCTCAACACCGTGAACTCACCACAAGTCTGAAGAAAACCCAATTAGTTACCAGCAATGACCGCACCCTGACCCTCGTTTCAAATGCTTGTAACATTAATTATTAACCAATGAAAGAACTAAAACCTTGCAAGGGGCCGCTCTGAAGCACGGATCAACAATAGCATGCGATGTGCTAGAGACAGACAAGCAATCACCAGAGATGCTCTTGTCTGATCTATTTTTTGGCATTTGGCTACAGCTTGAAACCCATTGAAACAGATATATCCCACTTCAAATTTCTTTTCCCCAAACTGCTACAGCAAGCAAAAGGAGCTACCAAGCAATGAAATAAAGAAAAACAAGGGGTTACAGAGGAACAGTTTCCACTGTGAATATCACTGACAGAACCATTTTAAGGCACAAAGGTGAAAGGACTGTTTTATAGGTGCGGAAATCCTGGTAACACAGCCTCTTTGTTTGCAAGCTACTGAGGTCAGAAAAAGCTTGCCTGAGCTCTTTATGTTCAAACGTCCAACATCCTTGTTCCTGGCTCACGGGAGGCACCTCCTAATGCCTGCTGTCAACTCATTTGTGACACGTAACCATAGTCAAAAGGGGGCTGAATGGCAGGGTTTGTAATGCATACACACATTGTTCAAGATTATCTAACAACATTAGCCTCTGGGAAAAGGATGGCTTCAGGGCTCTAATTAAAAGAAATCATAGACAGTCAAATCAAGTGCTTCCTATTTGTATTTTATTTAATAAAGAAGGATGACACAGATAGAATTTCCCTCAGCCTTGCCTTTTCAGTAAGGGGCAGGGGGGTGCAATGGGCCTTTCAGAGCCCTGCAACAGCCGTAAACTGGTCCCAAATCGATTGCCATCCCCAAACACATTCTCCAAAGGCTTAATGGTATTTTCACATGGGATCCAAAGCAGGCGGTCTTCAAGGAAAGTTATTGCATCTGGTCAAAAAAATAAAGCTGACATTTTTTGACAAGACCCTAAAGTATGATTCTCCCAGGAGGGCTGTAACATAGAAGAGGCTGAGCAGGTGGTAATAATCAGCATTACATACATTTGAGCATTTTCTATAACATGGATTACCATGGAATTCCTTCCTCCCCCTCCTCTTCTGGGGGAGACTTGCACAAATTTAAAGCATTTTCAAGTCGCTTTGATAAGCATTTCTATCACCAGTTTCACAGCTGTAGCTAGATTGTTTAAAATATATAAAACACAGCCCCACCCTCCAGCAGAGATAAGGACTAGGGAAGAAGGGGACTCTCTTCCCTCTCTTTCTCAGCTCTTATTTAGCCAGTTTTCTAATTGCTACCAAAAATATTCTACTGTTGTACTGTTAAGCACATCATAGAGGTGCTTAAGCAGCAAGAAGTTGCTGCCTGCTTTGGGGTGAAGGGTGGATGCACACCCACGCCTCAGACAAAGTCAGTGGGTAAAACCAAAGGTAACTAAGCAATGGTTAGTGTGTGCTATAAAAAGGGCAAGACTAAATTCAAATCTTTTACCCCAATTCTCCTGCCTGCACCAGAAGAGGTCAACAGGTGGAAGGTCTAATCACAACCAGAGCCCCTTGCAAGGCTGAGGGAGGAATCCACAGAGAAAGAGAGATGTGACAATACTTCTCCCATATGTGCAGTCATACTCAAAGTCTCCAAACTGGGACCCTTGGGTGCCATCCTGATCTTGGGAACTCAGCTGCCTGTGCTGAGAAATGGTCTCTGCCACAAGGACCTTACAATTTAAAAATGACGTAATGAAACAATCAAGTTGTCATTAGTAAAATGCTTTTATAATTAGTTTGGTGGTATCATTTCACTGAATAGTAAATTGACATAAAAATGCAGTTTCTGGAGGTCACTGAAGCAATTAGGAAATGGTGAGTGGTTTCTGCCACAAAAAAGGAGAAGAAATGAACTGTGGAAATAGGGATAGAGAAAGGGCCTTCAAGATAATTACTTATTTCTATTCAGATTTTTAAATCACCTTTTAATTTTTAATTTCAGAACTTCTTTGTTTTCATACATTGTTTTCATTTCATTGGGATTGAATTTAAGACTTTTTTTTTTTTTTTTTTTTTTTTTTCTGGGAGAGGAAGAGTTTGCTAGGAAAAGAAAGCCAAAGTGCTTGGATCAAATAATCTTTTCTGAATCAACATAAAGCAATTATTGTTGTTTCTAAAAATCCACATCTATATCTTCTTGGGTTGTTATCTATGTTTTTAGGTTTAGAATATTTTACTTAAAAATCCATTTTTTAAAATAAGTGGGATAGCAATGTGCCCCATTTACAACCCCTTAATCTTTAATATTTCTACATCTGTGTAATTATTTTATGAATTGCTGCAGCACTAGTTTTAAATACTTGAGCAGCAGCACTGATTGACCCATTTGATTTTATCTCAGCCTCACTCTGATAAAATCAGGATTTAATATGTATGTCTTTGTAAAAGAAGAGTGTGAAGATGGGAAGAATCTGTGGTTTTTTTCCCCAGAAAAGCTCTATTTGTCTGTTCAGGTAGTTATTGGAAACCCGTTTTTGTTTTTATTATCAGCCCTGATAATTAGGATTATTTTTAGCTGAAAATCCTACAGGATAATTTTTCATTCATCACAAATATGCTTACCCTCCAAAGAGCAACTCTGTCAGCTCTCTCCTGGTTTCAGTCACAGTCGTGTTATTTGCACTTTTTATTACTTCTTTTTTTTTGCCAGAACACTGCAATATGCTTTTATTTTACTTAAATCTTGGAAGGGCTTCAACAGAGGGAACCCACAATAAAACTCTAGCATGTTCTCCCATGGTCTCCTCTGACTAAGTAATGTTCAAGTTTCAGCACAGTGAGGGATTTATTTCCAAAGCATGCAAGCAATTTCCCCTGAAGCCAGAGAAAATAAATTATATTTTTTCTGGTTCATTTCTATCACTTGTGTTGCAACTGTGCCTAACAGCATGATTAAAATCTGTTTATTAGGACTATATATTCTTACATGAAGAAAATTAATACCCATTTTTGCTTTAAAAGATCATTTTGTTAATGATATTTGAATAGCTTCTTGAAAATATTAGGGATGTGTCCAGAGAAGTGTCTCTGTGTGTAGGAGAAGGAGCCTGAAGAGGCTGCAATGTAATCTTGGGATACGTACAGGATTGTCTGCCTGTGTTTTGACAGTCTCTGCAAACTCATAGCACTTTTGTGAACTAGCATAAAGAGGAGAGAACTGAGGTATCACTGTACCCTCAATAAAATGAAGCCCTTTCAGTGAGCTTAACAAGATCTAACCATCATGAATCAGGGTAAAATTTGAGTCATTGCTGTTTCAGATAATGCTGTTATTCTAGAAAAGCGCCCTGGCCTGGCCTTGTGTCTCTTTGTCCTCATATTTCCCAAGTGAGCTCTACCAGCTGGGTGTCAGCCACCAATGGCCACCCTCTGGGACGCCTTCTTCTGCCATTTCATGGCTTACAAGGATGCTGTTAATGGAAAGAAGATCTCTTTCAGTCCTCAGACCTACAGGCCCTGTCTTAAGGACTGGGACTTCAAGACTGATCAATGAACTGTCTTGATTCACCTTGGACAAAGCCCTGTAGCCTTGAGACTTCCAACTCCAATCTACAATTTGAAGCAAGCCTCTCCAGGTTCATAAATAAGGCATTTAAAGCTTATTTCAGATGCCTGAGTGTTGACACAGTAATAAAGCAATCCAGAATGAATTATGATGTTCTCATGTGACAAGGGATGTCATCTTTCTATTGATAAAGTGAAATATTAAAACCAATTACTTTTGTCTGATACCTGGAGTCCCATAAATGCACATGGGAGAGCAGACTGGAAAATGAGAGTTGGCACTAAAGGTGGCTGAGGTTTGATTTGCATACAGCCAAGTGAAACAAACTAAATAAAATATGTATGCAAAAGCAGTATTTGTACACAAAGGGAAATATAAATGACTATTCTCACAGACATGTCTACTGGGGAAGATAAAATATTACTAAGTCTGTTGTATTGCTATGACACTTGCTGATTCTGAGCTCAACATAATGAACCCACTAGCTCAGTTTGTGGTTCAAGGCAGTCTTTTGTGGATGCAAATTCCCTTTTAGAGAAATAAAATTACAATCCCCACAAAAGCTGGTCATTGTGGCAAAACATGGAGAGGGAACTCCAGTAGCAGAAGTGGCATGCAGTGGTCTCAGGGAGTTTCTAGCCTTTAGGTTCAGCAGTGCCTCTGGCTAATGGGCCCATACTTAGTTAAGCCAATCACTTAAAGATATTTTCAGACTCTCTTCCTTCTCCTTCCTGTTTCCTCACTTTGCAAGCTGCCTTCTATTAGACATCTTTTTGCTGCTGCTTTCAGCTGAAGCATCTGCATGGACACAGCAGGATGCAAGTCTCTGATTTCCATTTGCACACAGAGTTCCTGTTTCTAATGGGGAGGCTGTGAGATTTTGAACCTCAATGGGAGAATAGCGGGCAATTTCACAACTGGGGAAAGTGCAGCAGAAAATGTGGTCTGAATTACCATGCAATTCCAAAATATTGGCTTTGGTTGCTGTCAGTTCATCCATACAGCAGTGCTCTGCAGTGAAAAAGGTTCATCTATCCTTGGACAAGCACATCCAAGACACCCTGCCTGGCTGACATCTGTCACTGCTTCTGAGGCCACTGTCCCCACTGCCCAACATCAGCCAGGCTCCAGTTTCATCAATAAAACTATTGATTTTTTTATTGTATCTTGACTCTGAAGGTTTGCAGTGAAAAAGTTCCTCTCCTACAGGAAACTTCCCAGAATCTAAAGTCAGTGCAGGTAAGGACAGAGCACATTCTGCTCCACTTCCATCTGCATCTGCTGCTTTTGAACTACCAGATTATGTTGCAAAATTAAGTCTCTGAATTTGATGAACTGAGAACAGGCTAAAAATATTGAAACAGTGTTGGGTGCTTAATGACATGCTTCTCATAGTCCACAAAGGGCAAATAAATCCTGCATGGATTTCATATTCGCATGAAGAATTATACATTAAGATGTATGAGACATTTGATACAATCTCTACCATTATTGCACCTTTAAAAGGCATTAGGTTTATGAGTGTTTCTTCTAAAGTTCAAATTTAGGCTCTTAACATCAAGAAAATACTTTCTACAAGATGTGGGGTAGCTCATACAAGAGCATACAAGTTAGTTTTATTTCCTGGAGTACCTATCATTAACTGGACTTTGCATCTGACTTCTTATTTTACAATTAGGAAACTAGATTTGATACACTTTTTTAGCATTATCAATTAATCTTCAGAGTTCTCAGCAGGCTATGCTGGAAAAATATGGAAGAAAATTAATGAAAAAATGAGTCTTTCATGAAAAATACCCCAGCTATTGCTGGTTGCTGGCTGCAACCTCCTCATGTTTTATCCTGTGGGATATATCCCTTGAACAAAGCTGAAAAGATATGCTGATACACTGTTCATGCAAGGGAAATATTTATGCTCTCAGTTTGCCATTGGCAGAGACTCTTCTTTCTAGCAAAATAGCTGTGGCCTACATAAATGCTGACTTGTAATTGCAAAACACATAGTCAAAATGCCATTTGCAAGCCAGGGGTTACTCATCAGTTCTAGAGACTTTCAGGTCATTGTCCTGAGCCAGATGTAAGGCCCAATTGTTTTAATGTTAAAGTGTGATTGAAAAAGAGCCTCTACTCTGTTACTGGAGCTATTGCACAAGATGCAGTATTAGGCATGTTTCAAACATTTCAGGAAGAGATTAGTTAAATTGTATGCTGGGCCTTTTCCTCCAGCTGGGCCCACAGGCAGCAATAGCGAATCCAGACTTTTCACTGGGGTTGGTAATTAGGTCTGCCTCACTCCCAGGAGATTAATTCTCTGCAGAACAGATTATTACAGTCCAGCTTCTGTATCCATGGGCAGACTCAGTCAGCAGGCTGATTTCGATTAGAGAAGTTAAGTGCTATTGACTTCTCCCATGTACAAGAGATAGGCATGGCAGGTAGGAGCCAGATCAGAAACCAGATTACTGAGTTAATCTTACAGTTACAAATACTAGAAAGAACCTTAATTTCTTATTTCCTGAACAAATAGGTGAAGATACATTTCGTTATTTCATTTCTGAATATTTATAAATTTTGACTTGAAAAGGAAGAAAAAATGGTGTGGTTTTTCTCTAGTCGTCTATCATATGAGATGAGGAAACACAAATGTTTTGTCTCACCAATTAAAGTCTGTCCTGTTTTGTTCTAGTCTTCTACCACATGAGATGAGGAAACACAAATGTTTTGTCTCACCAATTAAAGTCCTGTCTTGTCTACCTCAAAAGGCACTCTGGTGATGGAGGACTAATCAAGTTATAACCACATAAGAGGGAGAGGGCTGAGGTCATGGTTTAACAGCACAGGAACTCAGAGAGCAGTATTGCTTTTCCATGGATCTGTTTCCCTGGCAGTGGTGATATATTCCCACACTGTTAGTACAAAGCAATGTACCATAGGTATGACAAAAGATAGTCCTCTTTTTGAAGCACTTGGCCACAGAGAGGCTGGAGCCTCTTCACTGTGCATGGCAGGTGGCCAAAGCCTCAATGTATTTGTAGTCCTTGACAATCTCAGCCCAAGCAGGTGTACTCCCTGGGGAACAGGTGCATGTATATTGCCACCTGCCTGTTTCTTGGTCACTATTTTCTTAATACTGATGGATCAAAATGATCTCACGACTCCATAAGGTGTCCAAATCCTGTTGACAATTAGTAGAGATTCATTTTGCTTTCACAGTGATAATCAAAATGTTGATGTTGCTGCCCCCATTGGATATACCAAGAAGACTCACAAGGTGATGGATCACATAGCATTTCTTAAAGCATCTATTCAGGAGGTTAGAAAAATGTTCTCAGAGAGGATCATCATAAGGACAGATGTAGAGGAGTGCTTGAGAATATTCAGTGTACACTGTTTCCCTTTGTTGCACTAGCAAAAAAGCCAAATGTTTTCCGTTCAGTGACAGCAGGGGCTGCTGAGCAGGTGGAGAGAGATGTGCAGGTGGGGATATCACACAGGTTTCAAGAGATACTTCACATCTGTGCACAAGGCCTTTCTTTCATCACAGCATTTATCTCTTCTTTTAAGCAATCTGACTGTAGAAGGGGTTTGGTTTTTTTGGTTGTTTTTTTTTTTGTTTTTATATATAGCTCAAGAGTGATGATCAAATAATAATGCTTACCATTTACCTCTTCAAAGTCACAATGCAGCAATGACTTCAGTCTCACAATGGTGCTGTGAAGTGGATGAGTTCTTTCAGTACTGTTATTTGCAAAAGATATATAGAGATGTGTCTTCAGCTTCCTCAAGACATCCAGCCAGATATTGGCAGAACCTGGGATACAGCTTGGAAAAGGCAGCAAACATCTATGCAGTGTACTGCAACATGGCAGTGAGGTCAGGAGCTGAGCAGTGGGTGGTTCTGTAGGAATTCTTGTGGAGTGAAGAGCACAGGCAGGCTGTAAACTGTGCTGAGACCTCCTGGTGCTCAGCTCCATCAACAGCTTTGGATCCAGCTTCCCCACTGGAAGGACAAGAGAGTGGAGGCAGATATGGGTGCTCACAGGGAGGACTTTGTGTGTTCTTGTGCTCAGCTCAGCTCATGGCTGGACTCTCCTAGATCACATTTCTAGAGGCCGTAGTGGACTTGCATATTCAGAGTTGAATTTTCTGAAGTTAGTGGCTACAGTCTGCCTGGATCGTACTTTTGTTACCTAAATCATATTTCAGGTTTTCTCTTCATAGCTCAACTCCACTGTTAGTGTCAACAATTATTTTCATTCAGAATTTTGCAATTCCCTTATTTCTTTGCATTATTACTAGGTGGTGCTCAGACATGACACTAATTCTGCCCAGATGATTCAAATTTTCTGGTGAATGAAGAGTCTGAAATGTACTAGAACTTATTACTGAAAACCCAGTCTGATTAAAATTTAAAGGGATGACAATTCAAATCAGTTCTACTTTTTCCAAATCAATTAATCCACCTGTGACAAAGCTACAAAATTATCAAGTCTTCTCCTCAATATGTGTGTGAATTTCTTGCTGCTACTGGAGATTTTCATGGGTTCAACTTCTGTACACAGGAGGACTTCAATCACTGCAAAAGGTGGGAGTGTACATCTTAACAGAAGTTTAAAATAAAAAGTAGATTTGACAGAGTGTTATTTTCAAAAATAATCACCATCTATTTAGGTGAAAAGGAAAGAAAGATGATGAAACTAGGAAAGCTGTGCCTGATAGCAGAAAGAAACCAAGGTGTTTAGGTTTAGTAACAGAGTTATCAGAAGTTCATTTTATATGCATGTACATCAAGAAAGACCTGCTAAACATTCCTCTTGTAGGCTATAGTCTCTTCCATTTCCATGTAAATATATTACTGTGTTATGAAATTGCTGTTTCCATATATATGGAAATATGTGTATATGTGGAAATAGCAGTATTCTGGCAAATTTCCACTCAGTACTATTTCTATATCTGTAGAGGAATATACATTCAAAAAAAGGCAGCGAAGATCTGTATCCTGACAGCTCCTCAGCAGTACACAAAGTAAAACATTTTGACCAAGTGTAGAGATGAAAAGTTACTATAAATTATTCAGCCAGGTGCATTCCAAGGGCCAGATTAACTGTTCCTGAATATCTCATTATTTATCTCCCGTATTCTTTAAAACGTCCTTGTGGTACAAACTTCAACATTTCCTTAGGCAAGCTATTGCAGAACTTATCTTCTCTTACTAAGACTTTTTCTCTTGCCAAACATAAGTCATCCCCTCTGTGATTTAAGACAGAAGCTTTTTGCACCATCTCTACTGAGCAAAAGCAATAATTTATTTCTTTCTTGATGCAAGATGAAAGTGAGTAGGTCTAAATTATTATTAATTCTTCACAAAACAATATGAAATTTTTTCAGCTTCCTTGAGGTGTCCTTGGAAATCTCTGTGGCCAGTCACCTGAACATGCTAGGAAGAATTTTCTTAAGGCATGGATAAGAGGTATCAAACTTACATATGGCAGCCCAGCAAGTTCATCCAGTGTCAGAATTTACAAAAAACACTTAAGTCCTTTTGGCTCCTTCTACCAGTCATTTCCCCTCTCATGCCAATCTTATTCCATCTTCTTACAGTAATGCACTATGAAAGATTGTGCTGTATTTATTTACTATTTGATGTAATTTTTGTTTTACTCTTCTAATATTTTTCATTTTTCTTCTATCACATTTGCAGCTAGTCTCAGGAACTTTGATGCCACGTCTGTTTTTCTCTTTCTGTGGGGCTCAAGTTCTTTGAAGAATACATGGTTTCACCAAGTTTGAATCTCTCTAAATTTCTGTGGGGTTATTTTGTTTGTTTGCTTGCTTGCTTTAAAATTGGACAGTTTATTCTTGTATCTATAATATAATTCATTAGAAAACCTTAAATTCTTTCAAACACATAGATTTAGCTCGGTTTTACTGTGGTCAATATCTATATAAACAAAAAAGATTAGTGTCAGCATAAGAATGATACTACTGTAATTTTCTTCTTCTCACCATAAGGAGATCACATTTGTGTGGTCTCCTTATGGTGGGAAGAAGAAAATTTCTGTTTCACAGACTCAGGTCTGAGTCCAATCTCACAAACATAAGTAACATCATCACAAAGTCTTACATGCTTTGCTTTCTGTAAGTCTCTTTAAAATGCCTCATGCTCAATAGGCAATAAAGATGACATAGTCACTGACTTATAGGAGATATAAGAACTACAGCAGGTAATTAAAATTGTCAGGTATCATATCTCCTGAACATTTGCCCAATTCATAAGCTCTTATTTGATCTATATCCATTCCAATCACTCCTAGTGATCAGTATGACTGCAGTTACTGTGTGCTAGGAATATCTTCTATAAATTAACAATGCTGTTTTGAACTGTTTCCCAGTGTGCCTAGTCAAAAGCAGAAATATATATTCTGCAGTGTATTCCAAAATTCAGTAATTTTTTGCCTGAATTAAAGCTAAAATCTAAAATATAGCTGCAAACAGAAACTAATTCAGGACACCTTTCTTCTTTGGTACTATTCATCTAGACAAATTCAAATCTTCAATATAAGAAAATTGCTATCTTACTATTGCAGTTGGTGTCCTAACGTCAGAATAAAATTAAAATTATTTAAAACACGTAAAATATACTCTGTGCACAAATCAGAAAGAAACAGTCACCTTATTAAAATGAAAAAGCCAATTCTCTTTAATAATAGTTTCTAGTTCCAACCACCAAAATTGATATTGTCCAATTACATGCCATGATTTTTATTAAAATGATTTTTTCCTGCAGAGTCTAGTAAAAGAATTTATTGTGTCTCTTTATATTCTAATACAACTGATAAAATGTAAGTGAGACAGGCAGAAGTGAATCACCGAAAATAATCAGTTGGATGTAATTAGCCAAATAAAAATTACTATTATTGTACTATTGCTTTGGGAATTTTTGTTCTCCCATTCCGTGTACACTTATGCACTGATGTTCTTCATTCATAGCTGAGGACCTCACTCTGAGATCACATTTCCTCCCACACTAATCCGCTCCTGATGCTGACTGAAGATGGTGAGTGTGTATGAGTGTAAACAGATAAAAGAATAATTTTGAAGATATCAGAAAATTATTTGGCTGGTTGAGCAGAGGTACAACAGTAATGCCTTGCTCTATTATAGTTCTTTGGCATGCAGGGGTCTGTGATTTTTTTGTTTTATTTTAAGAACAAACACTTAGCACCATGGAAATACGTTGACCATCTAACTTTGGAGTAAGTTTTTGTCAACTCTCTGAGACTCTCACCTTCCTTTCTCACTCCTTTTTCTCCTGTTATCCAGAGGAGCTTGGGCCTGTGGTCTGCATGCATTCTGTAATGAACTACTGTGCAATTGTTATGTCTTCAAAGGTGCTCATTTGAAAAAAGGAAAACTATGAGAATTCAAACCCAATTACTAAACTTAGGGCTCTGGCTCATGACCTTTGTAACAAAGGCATGCAGTTTTGGAAGATTCTTGTTTATGACCTGAATCTTGTAAGTCCTTCCCATTTACCTGAAATCAGGGTGGGCTCTTGCTATTTCTATTCAATTGTGTGGGACATTGAAACTTGTGGTCAAATCTCACTTGACTTCCAGAAAAAAAACAAAAACAAGTTGTAGTACAGAAGTCTAAAAGGCTCTCTTCCCATTCTGTCTTTTCTTGAGTGCCAATTTTACCCCATTTATGTGTCCATGCAGTGGTAGCTGGGCATAGGGGCTGGAGGGAGCAGCTGAGAGGGGCTGGGAGGGACTGACCACAGCCCATTCCCCACCCTTGCACCCCCTGGGGGAATAAAGTGTGGGGAGAAGTTGTGGATTTTTTGTTGTTTCTTCTCACTATCCAAATTTATTTTAATTGGTAATGATTAAATTGATTTTTCCCAAATTGAGTGTTTGCCTGTGAGGGGAGCTGGCAGGTGATTTCCCTGTCTTTATATTAATGAAGGAGCTTTTCATCTTTTTTCTCCCCTACCCTGTTGAGAGAGCAGCTGGTCAGGCATCTGGAAGCTGTCCAAGGTTAACCTGCCACATTGGTTTATTGGAATACTATTTGTCCATATTCAGGAGCATTCCCAGTTTCTGTCTCATTACTGCTTTGCCAAAGAGTTCAATTGCAGCATGCCTTTTAGATCCCAAAGTTACTGTCTGAGAGCTGGACCCTGCTTCTTCTCTACTGTCAATGAGAGGAGAGGGGTCCTCTAGAATGGATTTGGTGATTCAGTGCAGCCTGCCTCGGAAACACTGGAGAGGAAGGGACAGAGAATACATTTCGCTGAACTACAGGCAGAAGGAAACATTCATTCCTGCATTTAAGCTGCAAAGAAGGTATTTAATGCCAGGTATGGTTAAAAAAATTTGCCTCCTAGGTGATAACTGTGTTGGGAAATTCACCTTTTCCCAGCACCCTCTCTGGCACACTATTTCCAGCACCTTCTCTGGCATAGATATTGAGCAATATAAAAGGTTGTTTTAAACTCCCTTATCTTTTAAAACAGCAAGGGCTGTATTCTTTTTGTTTAACATGAATGACCTTTGGCCCTACTGTTTCCTGAACAATACACAGAATTGTCTAGAAGGCTGTCTGGGAACAAAGCAGTGCCAAGGGCCATTCTAACAGTACAGCAATATAAGCAATCAAGCCCCAGAGCATGGAAATGCCTCCTCATACTGTTTGACTTCCTAATACGGGTTCAACTTTAGAGTCAAATTTAATCCCTGAAACAAATTTGAATAAGTGTGTTAAGACAAAGAGGTTTTGCAGAAGGTTAAAAAGGTGGGAACCCCACAGATGACCCTCAACACACACTGCTCTGCAGGCTCACAGCTCCTGCTCTGGGGCTGTTCAGGTCATTTCTTGCAGTAGGTGAGTTCCCCCTACTATCAATATCTTCTTGTCAGGAGAAGCAAATGATCCCCACAGTTTTGCTGCACTATGGCATTTCCTTCACAAGCTGCTCCTGACATGCCCCTCACATCTTCAAACTGCCATTGACATTAAAGCAGTATGTAAAATATTGGGCAAACCTTGCATTCCAAAACCCTCTCTACTGTTTTCAAGCACCTTCAAGTTTCAGCAAGAAACTAATCAACATCTACCACAAAGGCTTGAAAAATCAATTCTGTCTCTGTAATTGAGAACTCACTTTCATTCAGTGTGGGAAGAAGCATGAAGATGATTTACTGATTTAGGAACTGGGTGGAGTAGACCACAAAGGAATAAAATGAAAACATGTGGTGTGAATTATTTGCAAAGGAGGAGAGAAAGAGGGAAAGAAATGCCTATAGATCTCTACAGATAGATCTGGATATATAAATATATAATGTGGAGTACCAGTGAAACAAAGCACAGATGATTAGGCCAAACCAAACATTCACATTAAACATTGCACTTGGCCTCCTTTCAAAACAGGCAGCAGTAACAGCAGGGAGAGATGGCTTGCCAAAATTGCATCAGACACACATTAGGGAAGAAGGAAATGAGTTTACTTGAGCCAGCTGTGACATCAAAGGGGTTGGTCTTGAAATGGATTGTGGGAAAGGGTTCCCCCTTCGGTAAAGTTTGCAAAATTCAGCCAACCCTTTATAAAGAGACCCAACTCTAAAGAGAGCTTGACTCTTTTTTTTCCGCTTTCCTAAAGAAACACAGCGTTCTCAGTCAGGAGTGTGAGACTGGGGACTAGTATAAGAGGGGAATAAACTTTAAGGGAAGGTGTAAAGGTTTGTTCTGGAAGAAGAGGATTTTATCCTAGCTGGAATACATCTCTCTTTTACAAATATGCTTTAGGAATAAGTATTGCTCTGCACTGAGGTGGTTGCAATAGTTTTTCATTAAGAACGGTCTTACTGAGATGAATGAGGAAGGCAAAAATATGAGAAGCCATCCACTGGTTCAATAATTTTCCTGAACTGCAGCCAGCCTAATGGAAACTGTAGATAAAAATTAAAAAACAAATTAAGATGAGACAACTCCTGGCATCACTGAGATCAATGGCAAAAGTCCCACTGACACCAGGGAGACAAGAACATATATCAGTGCGCCAAATGTTAACCTAAGCTATTTTCCCTTTACCCGCTTTAAGGCTTGTTGCAAGGATGCAAGGATGTTGGGCTAGGGGACAGATTTAATTTTAACCCTAACATAAATCCTAACTATAATCCTGACTTAGTGCAACCTCACTGATGATAAGAGATGCTTCAAACCATGCACCAGCCACACTGCTTTTTCTGGGACCCTTCATATTCAAACTCACATGGAAAACAGATATTGTTTCGCCATGGGGTTTGTTTAATCTTTAATGCCACTTAAACAGCTTAATCCCTTCTCTGATGTATCTCTGTTGACTCTCATTTAATGGCATGTATTCCAATTACACAAAATGGTTTTTTCTTGTTTCCTTTGATGCTAATTCACAAGATATTAATGCTGACAAACAACACAAAATAAAACCAGTACTATTCAGAAAACTTCATCTTACTCTTTTGAAGGCAAATTTGGTGAAAATAAGTAATAGTTTTCTCTTTATGTTCAAATAGTATTTAATTTCATTTTTTTGCCAAGTATTTTCCTAAGATCATTTTTACTTTGAATTTGCCTAGCTGTGCAGTCGTCCTGGAGAAAGTGTAGGTGTATCATAGCAAGTCTATGCACAATACTCAGCATAGTAGAAGCCGTGCAGCTGAGCATTAGCACCGGTGAGAAATTTGGTATTGCTTTCCAGTGGCAGATGAGATTTGTAGGCACGTGCCCTGTAACATGTAGCAGTCTTACATTCCTACTTGGGATATTTTCAGAAATCAACAGAAAAGTGAACTGTCCCAAAACTGAGACCTCAGAGAAACTTCCAAGATAGTTTATGCTTTGTGGAGTATTTTAAGGCAAAAGCCTCATCCTTTCTTTGAGAAAAAGGAGAGAATATCCATGTGGTATTTCAACTTCTATTCATCTTTCATGCCTGGTAGTTGAGATAGAGGTTAAAGGAGATCTTCCTTGATTCCTGTGATTCAGGACTGTCTTTCATATTGTGATGGTCTAAAGAATTGACAGGGTATGATTGTCTTTTACTGGGAATAACATAATATCTTTGTATTTTTATATAAAAAATATGTATCGCCTTCTTTCTAGTTTTTCCACAGTGATTTCAGTCACACTACCTCCTTACAAAAGTCACTTGAATTTTGTCATGGCCTACAACCCTAAACAACTCTAACCACAAATCCATATCAATCTTCTTACATCAGCAAGATCTGAGTCCGTCTGCCTCCTCCTTTTATCTGAGATCCTTATACTAGCAAGGATCAAATGCTGTTTGTTAATCTTGCAGTGTAAAGAAGTGTGAGATAAATTTTGCTGCTTCACAAAGAACCCAGTTATAGAGCTTAATCACCATTTATAAACTGCTTTGAGTTTTTCAGAGTTTTGAGAGTGAAACAGCTACAAGACTACGCACAAATACTTATTATTACTGATACTGTAAATCTCTCCTGTCAATGCTTTATCAGTTAGATACAAAATTATTTCAGGTGCCAACCCAAGGACAGTAGCCAGCACTGGTAATTGAAAGTATTGAAACTATTATAATAAATATAAAGAGAGGGTATGAAACAATATAAATCAAACATGCAATGTGCGGAGGTCAGAATAACCAATTTATTTTCACTCAAGGGATATAGCCTTGTGTAATTGGCACTTATGGTTTCTCTGCACTTCACCACTTGTGAATTTTGTGGTCGTCCCTCAATCATAAAGATAAACTGCTCTGCCACCATATGTAGTAAGTGAAATTTAAAATAATTGCTAAACATTTTGTTTCCATTATTGTAGTTGGACTTCAGGTCTTGCTATAAAAACTTTAAAAGAAAAGAAATGAAGATGTATGCATGGAAAATGGGAAAATCTTGAGCCTGGACAAAGACTTCCCTATTCCTCATCTGACTGCATTGTTCTAAGTAATTGCCACATTTATCTTGCTCAGTTTTTTCTGTTAGACTGTAGTTTGTCTGTGGTGGGTCTTCCCTGTGACAAACAAAACTTCTCGTGCCTTTCGGAGTATCAAATAAACAAACAACAAATTACACTGGTACTAATCTACCCTGATGTCGCATCCTCCAGGGACTTTGGACTCAATATGTATTTCTCAGCTGTTAGGAGTTAATTCCCCTATCCAGATTTCCTAGCAGGTCTCTATTCCATGACTCCTTTAGGCCAGAGCTTCTGGCAGCAGCACAGTTTTGCAGAGACAGACACCACAGTTGTTTCTTTGAGCATGACCTCACTTTCCAATATAATAAGTTGGAGAAATAGTCATGTAATTCTATGCCATTCACATTTTCTCTAGTATTTATTATACAGAGACTTTTGTTTTTAGTTCCACATTCTTCTTGGGAAGCAGGACACTGAATTTCCCAAACAGGCTATTAACATGAAAAATTGCATTCAAATGGGAACATGCGTGAATCTTACCTTCTAATATTAAAACAACCAGAAAGCTTAATAATTTTGTTTCTGAAGAACAAAACACCCTAACACTAAAGTTTGAAGTGTATATCTTGAGTCTTTTTCAATTTTAAATATTGCTTCTTCTCTCTGGTTAAAATTAGGTAAATTTGTCATTGCCTTCCGTTGCACAATAGTTTTTCACTCTGTTTAGCAAGCCTGGAAGCCTGGTGTATTCCTGAAGCAATTTAAGTACAATGATGTATAAAATATCTTGTTTCAGTGAGGTCTTCTAATCATCAGATTTTTGAATGAAGAATTCAAACTGCTGCTGCACAAGTTGTGTCCCAGTAAAACTAAAACAGGCTGAATTTTGGCTTCACATGTTGCTGCATGTCATTTGGAGCTGAGCATAGTTTTAAATAAAAAATACAGACTTTGAATGAAAGTTCCTGTTCAAGTAAATGTTAAATCATCTTTCTCTTTTCTAAACTCACTAAGCTCATGACTGTTCTCTGTTGTGTATAGATCTCAATGCCTTTAATACCACCATGGTCCCATGGCCACACAGTCAATGCCAGCCTGGTAAAATGGACATCAACAGTGGGAGTCACAGCTGCTCATTTAACCCTGCTATTGAGCCACTGCTCAGCAAATCCAGAATGGCTGGCAAGACCCTTCTAGAGTACATAAAAACAGTGCCAGACAAAGGAGTTAGAAAGCATAAACTCTACACAAATTCTCATTATTCTAAATTAATTCCTTGTAATCTGAAAGATATGTTGATTTTATTTTGATAATTGCATTTTGAGGAAGATGAAATTGTACTGCCTAATATTCTGTGAAAACTACTACTTCATTATAAGACTTGAATTCAGTGGGACTAATGTAACAATACCTTTGTATTTTTGTATTAAAAATATATGGTTTTCTCCTTTGTAATTTCTCTGCAGTGGTTGCAATACAGAAAAAAAAATAAAAAAAATATTCATTATGAATTCACCAAAGATTTTTTAAACCCTTCTTCAACCAGATCAATGAAATATGCACAATGAAGATTTTATCCTTTTATTTTCTATCAGATGACTGGTTAGGATATTTTCCTTGCATTTAGGAACAATTCCTTCCTTTCATTCTACATCCTGAAGTGATTTCAGCTTGTTATAGACAGAAGGTGGATACAGACTTCAATTTCCATTTTCCCATTTCAAGCATCAGGGTAATGTGGGGGTAGAAGCAGGAGAACTGACGCTCACTGTGGTTAACCTTGCCCTTTCCACTGAATGAATAATTAACCCTTAACCAGGGCAGGACATGGAGTCCAGATGCTCTGTTGCCCCACCAAAGATCCTAAGGATCAAATCTGAGCTACTGTTGACTCTCAGTGCATGTGACTTAATCTCAGGGGCAAAGACATTTTAGTTTGCCTGTCCTGAGGAACCATGGTTCAGACCTCACCTTATCTTGGATGTTCTTCTACCCAAATTAGTGGTAAAGCAGCTGCTTTAAGGCTTGTTCGGAAACAGGCTTTCCACTGTCTCTGCAATTAAATCCGTTTTCCTGTATATCAGATATTTAGCAGTTGAGCAGATGTTTCCTATAAAAGGCTAATAATCTAAGTAGTGGTCATTATAATGGGTTTTATTCTTTGCCTCTCAGAAATAAATGCTCAAAATTACAATTCAGTGTCTGAACCTAGTTGGATTCCAAATATGTTTTCAGGCACAGAAGAGAGGTTTTACACTGTAGAGGATACTTCCCTTCCCTGCTAGAAATGAAACCCAAGTGCTATAACTTCCTTTGAGCCTTTTTTCCTTGATTCTGGTTAACCCAGGAAAAAAAATCCTATAAATTAGTGAGTTAATCATGTTGAGGAAGTAAAAGTCATTTTTTAAAAAATGTGCTTTTTTTTTATTTTTTAAATCTGTAAGTACACAAATGAAGCTAGATTGACTGGCCATTTTCGCATGTGTTTGCTAGAGCCCAGTCACAGAGGGAACTGTGCCACAGTGAGCCAGTATCTGTGCAGGAGAGAAGTTTGCAGTGCTGCACTAGTGGTCCTTGGATTGTTTCTTTATGGGAAAGCCTGCTAGCATTTCCTGATTAAGCTGGCTCTTAAAAGATACTTAAGACAATGAGCTCATTGTCATTGTGCCTGCTTACACCATGATTTCTGAAATTATTTTAAAGTCTCTTGCCCAGGGTTAGTATTAATATTTATTCCATCTCATACATAATGAAAGTAACTCAGTAAAGTAATGCTATACATGTGTTGATTAAGATTTGGTTTCTGGAATTACATCTTTGTTTCTGACTAAAAGGTAGTTCAGCCAAAGAATACACACAAGAACTACCCACAAATAGATTTTCTTTTTGTTCATACAATAAACAAATCCTCTCTTTTTCTTTAAAGGAAGTTGAGGAGTAGGGAATTGGTTTTTTGCCTCTTTTCTAGCTTCTCAAGGGCAAAATAATAGCAAAATGTATTCAGATCAGATGTAAAAATCTTATTAGGACCATCTGTGCTAATCAATGTTTACAAAAAATGTAAATAAATTATACAGGGAGGGAATATTAGAAAAGACAGTTCTTGGTTTTCTCACTCTTCAAGCTATTACATAAATAAGACCTGATCCTCCAAATCTGGAGTCATATAAGCATTGTCTTTGAAGCTGATGCATTCATTGAGTTAACATGAATAAATTGCTACTCACATGACTCAGAACTTGGATGACTGAAGCTCTGATATAAATATTTTTCTCCCCTGCACATCAGATTGAATACATCAGCAAAAGAGGTTTTTTTTCAACTTTTTGAAGACTAAGAGATCAATTTAAAACTGTTTGCTATTCCTGGCCTTGACTTCAGCTTCAGCCCTAAGTCTGATCCTTCTCCAAAGAGTACCAGGAGTTCAGAGAGGTCATCTACCCAACTGGAATCAGGGAACAGAGCATTTTGACTCTCCCCACTGGACTTTCACCATGCAATATATTAAATAACATGCAAAAGCCAGGATAGTGAAATCAAATCTGCCTTAGGAGGAAATCCTTTTGTGACAAAGTTTTTATCTAGCCTTTACCTGGGTGGCCATTTTGCAAAGGTGATTAATCTCTCCCAGCAGAAATTTACCTGTGGCTAAATGCAAAAAGGATATTTTTTTCTCTCTCCACCAAATGTAGGATCATTATTCTGTACTGACCTTCATTAGCCAAAAACAATTTGATGACAAAATATACAGCCTGAGAAAAAAATGTTCCTACCCTGAATTGTTCTTTAGATAATTTTACTAGCGTTGACTCAAGCAGAGAAAATGTTGTAAAATAAACTCTAAGAACTTACAAAATAGCATGATCTGACCTGACAATTCAGAAAACTTGGCTCATGCAAACTGACAAAACACAGAGATGTATCTGCTGTGATTTCATAAATGCAGGACAGAGGATTGGAACAAAGCAGTGGTCAAACCCATTGATTGCCTTCCACCTGGATTGTTTCTGGGATGGATGGCAACAGGGCCTTATAAACATCTATACAGACCAGCTGGTGATGAAAGGCACAAAAATAGTGCTTTCAACATTTTTCTGGGAACAAAGGTTCACTAAAGAAAGATAGATCTATCTGAGGAAAATCACTAATTATCTGTAAATGCCAAAAATTAACCAGTAACACCCTTAAATTGCATTCCATGGTAGATTCTCCTAGCATTTTGAAGCTTTTTACATGACTAGCAATTTTTAGACATGAAAAACCATGATCTATGTTAAAATTGAGTGAAATTCTTACAGCTAATAGCTTTTTTTTTCATTTGCCCTCCTTCAGATTATAGTGCTTGACCTCTGTTTATTTCTATTTTCAGAATATTCAGCCATATGATCCTAGATTAATGATTCATTTTGCACACTCAAGAAAGGAGATGCCATACTGGAACAGGCCAATGACTGTAGGTCTCCTTCCTTGCAGTAATAGTTAATATCTGGTGCTTCAGGGGCATTTGAAATGTTAGCACTATGAAAAATGCTGGTAATGTAATACCCTGTTAGTAATTCAATTTACCATCATCCAAAACAATGTCCAATAATCCCTACATGATTCAAATTCTTTCTGCTCTTCAGCTGTGAAGTTATAGAATGTCAAGAAAAGTTCATACTTTTTTTCACTCAAGCACTGTCCTTTTCTATTATTCTCACTGACTTTTTAGATCTGTTCACTAGGGTATGTTCAGGTGACTGAAATGAGCAGGTCTCATATGTCTTTCAACATCCATTTGCACAGAGGAGGGTTAGACATAACCTGCTGGTGATGGAGGTGTCAGAGCTGACTTTTAGCACCATTCAGAGATGTACAATGTATAATTACTACACAATATAATGTGTATTAATATATGCATACATTTAAAATTTAAATAAAGGCTCTGAATTGATTATTGAGGTTAATTCTGAAAGAAACTTCTTCCTTCTCTGTGTACAGATGAAGAAGACAAAGAAAGTTTTGCTGATATTATCCAAGGATAAGAATCAGTAAACTGAAATAACTTATCCAGAAGTAGCATTTTCTCTAATCAGACTGAATCTCTCATGATGACAGTTTTGTGGAAAAGTCCATGTTTATACTACACCAAAGAACAAGTTATTTGGGTGGAGTTGGAGATAAAGATATTGGACATCTTACATGTGCTGGGGCAGATTGTTGCCAGCTGTGCCATAATTTCACTGGATACTTATGCAGGTTTGGATGGTTTACCTTGCATTTGATTTTCTAGCTGGCATTTAATATTTCCATTCTCCAAATCAAGCAGTCAAATATTCCCAAGTTACACCTCCAAAGTTAGCTGTGACTTTTAGAAATTTGGCCAGCAACCCTCAGATCTTGTGTTTTCAGCTGTGGATATTATTGGTGTCTATTTCTGAAAGAAAAACATGAATCTGAAGTTCCTTATCTCTTGGGTTTTGCTTTATATCATGACCAGCTCTTACTTTTCAGTGCCACTACATCACCCCTATCAAGATTATTTTTTTTCCTTATTCTTACATCATCACTGCAGTTTCCACCTCCTCTTGTGTAGTGCAGAAGCAAACAATCAAACAGTGCTTAACGGAGTGGAGCACTTAGTCTGGATGGTCATGGTACTTAGCAATCACTGTTCATTCACAGTTTAAGCACTTATTATATGTGTATTCTTTGCAGGGAAGCATTTAGCCCATAATGTGTTCATAAATAAGCTATGGTCACTAGAATCTTGGAAGTCACAACTTTAAAGTCAGTTGTATTTACTGGCAAGTAACGATCAGTTCTTATTTATGAAGCTCAGTTAAGGATTGTTGAGCCTTCTCAGAATATAAAAGGAATTATAATCAGCTACAGTCCCACTCTGGACCTTCCAGCCAAGAAAGTTTCAAGTGATGTGATTTGCCTGCACTGTTTGTCGAACACGTTTCCATGTCTCCAGGAAACAAATAATCTGGACACAGTGGAAACTTAAGGGATACTCCATATACAAAAAGGAGAAATCCTTACTTGCCAGCTTCATCCTAGCTGTAAACCTTTTCAGTAGGCTGGCTCTGTGGTATGCAGAGAGCACAGGGCCTGCTCTGTACATAGGGCCAAGACTCACTGTTCTTAATCCTCCTGCTGCCAGTGTGGAGGGACTCAGTCTCGTTCCCTCCCTGGACTGAAGCCAGGGACTTGTACCCTGGGGAGCTGAGAGGTGTTCAGACCTCATGTTCTCACTTCTTTCTTTAAACAATTAAAAAAAAAAAAAAAAGTTATTTGTGCTAGGAAGCTTTAAACCTTCCAGTAACCCAATAAAAAAAGAAAAAAGTCTAGTACTTTGTCAATTAAACTTGCAGGAGAAAGACAAAGCCTCTTCATCCCACACAGAGGCAGATTTCACTTCTCCAGGGAGAACTTGAGGGAGCAGATGACTCCAGGGCCTTTGATCTGGACACCTACAGGCATGAACAGAATAAGGGCTGCTCTTGGCTCCCAGGTCTGAAGGAAAAAATCATCGTAAGCTCCACAATCAGGTCTCGCCTAGGTCCCCTGGTAAAAGTCTGATATAAATCAAGTGTGTTACCATGGCAGGGTGCCCAAGACTTCTGGGAAACACACTCAAACAAATGTTGTGCCAGAGAACTCAGCAACACTTCAAGAATGGAGGGTGAGCAGGCTATAATTAGGATGTTGAACTACCCCTGGTCGTTTGCTCAGGAATCCTTTGGAAACCTCAGACAGTGAGAAGACAATTACAGTGTGTTTTCTGTTCAGGGCCTGAGCACTGCCACAGATCTCCTTCAGGTGTGAGCTAATCAGATAATTACTTTATCATCTGAACCTTTGCTTTAGCTGTCTTGCCCCACTTTATCATCTGGCCCTTTGTTTTCGCTGTCTTGCCCCACTTTTCCCTTTCCATCATGCCACCTCTTGCTATCACACAGATTTTAGGTAATTCTCCTAAAGACAGAGATACTCAGAAGTTCCTACTCATGTACTGCATCACTCCAAACAAAGCCAGCATCACCACAGCAAGACTTTAAACTCTTCTGACAAGTTTCTTGTGTGGACTTTGCATTATTATGTTATCTCTTATACACTCCTTTTATTTTTTAATTTCTGTTTTGGATTTGCTGTATTTTCTATTAATAAAATTTCAGAAGAAAGATTTAACGAGAAAAAATTACCATAATCCTATAGTCAGGTGGATCTTTTCCTCCCAGTAATACCCTCTTCCAAAACAGAAAATCTGCAAAGGAAGGGGCGCTCATCACTAGTCAGGTAATTTCAGCCATAACTCTAGTAATCTATTGAACTATTTCTCCCATTGTCCTTGGATGGATTTTTGTAAAACAGAAAGGCACAGCTCTGCTCCACAGATTTTCAAGGAAAGCATTCTGTCAAACAGGACTGTCAAAGCTGAGCAGCTGTCAGGACATGGAGACATCAGTCTGAGAATATGTATGGGAGTGTCTGAAACAGCTGTATCTACACAATGTGTGAAATTAGGGATGACACCTCTGATAGGGGCAATGGGAAGAGCTGGTCTCTTCTTGACAGGTCTGAACTTCAGCTCTACAATAGCAAAATGGGGCTTTACCTTCACTGGAAATGTTTATGCCAGATTCAGGGAGAAGTTCTCACTGGATGGAGAAGCAGGGTGTGGATTCACAAAGCTCTGGCTGCCCTTTGGTGTGGGTGGGCACCAGCACCAGGGCTTTGCAGGACACTCCATAAAACATTCATTACTCAACACTATCTTCTGCAGAGGGAAGGGCTCTTCAAAGGCACATTCAAAGAATCAAAGGAAGGCTCTTGCTTTGAATAATTTTCTGCGGGAACCTCACTCTTCAAATACAGAGGAATCCTAGAGTCAAAGATGCAATAAAATATTTTAGGGAAGTATTTACAGAATAGCATCCTCTTCTTGTAATGATCAGGATTATTTGCAATATCCTGACTAAATTCTAACCATTATATTTTCCTCTTTTTTGATGGCATGGTAAGATTGTTACTACAAATATCTTTAAGCCAGCAATAGCCAGCATGTCTGGTTGTCTGTACCCGTAGCAATTTCAGTGTGTGACCTTTACCTGCTGCTCCCAAAGATATGGTGAGTTTGTATCCATTTCAAAGATCAGATAATTTTAAGATGGTTTTCTAGTAGTAATTCTGCAATAAAGCCTTTGGTTTTACAGTCTCAGGGCATGACTGAGGAGATTAGAAAGTAGTAATTCACACTCTTGATACCTGAGATTGATCTTGAAAGGAGCAGCTGTTCTCTCCCTCCCACAGCCCCCAATTAGACACTTTGCATATATATCACACCATTATTTACCCTCAACAGTGCTGTCTTCATGTGTATTCTGAAGAAACATCAATGTTTCAGCTAGAACTATAGTGAAAAATTAAATACACACAAACAAGGCATTTATCAAGCCCATCTTTCATAACATCAAATCAAAACCCACAATGCACAATTCATAAAATCTCAGTGCTAGAAAAGAGTGATGAAATTTGCTAATCCATCACTTTGACTATGTGAGATTATTTCTGGCAGTGTGTAGTGCTTTGATACTGTCTAGACATACAGAATTAAATGATCAGCTGTGCAGAACTGAGACCATTTTGTGAGCATGTTTGTCTCTATGTGTCAAAAGCAGGATGATTTCTGGTATTTACCCCATGTGTTTTCTCAGTGAAGACAATTTCTTTGAATGACAAGAACATGATAAGGTGACAGTTTTGGATAAGCAAAAAGATTTAGATGTTCAGGTTTCTTATTTTATGTTTCACTGGAAATACTGTGAACGTGCATGTTTCTTGACTTGTGTCCTGGAGTCAAGGAGCTAGAATGTGAGTTTACTGCATCCATCTGCCGTGAGAGAACAGCATCTGTTTACATTTAAAGACCTGTATTACCAACTGTTAGGGGAGATTCATCACCAGTATCTACAGCCTTACAGTAGGATAATGAGGCTCATTGGTTTTGAGGAGTTAAGTTGCCATGAAATGGCAGCTATTTTTGAACACTGTTGCGAGAGGAAAGTCCCAAGTCATCTTTGTTCATGTTATTATAATTTTAAAATAATTTATTAAATATTCATTTTAATAAACTTTTTCACTTCTGAGTCTCTCAATTCTTTTCTTATGTACAAATTTGTACTCATCTATCATAGTGGTAGAGTATTAAGAGAAAAGAGTAAAATTCAATTTTTCCATGACAATGAAAATGATTCATAGTTCTACTAAGATGAAAAGCATCTTTCAAATGTTATTTAACTACTAAATACTGTTCCAGCTTCAGACTGGTGTCACAGTTGAGCATGATTTCTAATTACATATGATAAATCTTATTTTTTGAACTTATGATTTTTTTCCAAAATTCCTGGGTTCAATATTCTTGGACATGGGACAAGACACAGTTCAGAGCTGACACTGAAGATGGCAATTCTTGCATCCCTGACATGCCCTGCCAAATCCCTGAGACTGACCAAAGTGGCAAACTGAGATACCCCAGTCTCCTAACTGTGGTTTTAATGGCAATCCTTTAGGAACAAAAGCCCAGTGAAAGAAAACAACACACTAGTGTCAGTGTCAGTGTGTTTCCAAGGACTGGCCAGAAATAAGTAATCTGAAATGTTGTCTTATTCATGCTGTCATACAGTTTAAGAAGAAAAGTGCTAAGGCAGCAGATTCCGTTAATACTAACTAGTTAGAAGAAATAAAAGTAAAGACCACACCAACTGCATAAAATGTGAATCATTTCTGTGTGTATCTGCCAGAGACAACTCAGGCTTTGTCCACTCTGAAAAACTTCTATAAGAAAAGTCACTTCTCATCTATGATAGAGAAGGGCCATGGGATATTTTTATAAAGGAAAGGAAGGACAGGACAGTGAAAGCATATGTTTTCTTTTATAGTGCTAGATTTCTGCTTTTCTTCTGAACAGTTTTCCAGTCTAATCTCCATATACTTCAGCTTTTTACTTGGCTGAAAAACACTGATCAGCTTGTCCGCTGTTAAAATGCATAAGTGTGACTTAAGAACATGAAACTGAAATTGATTTGTTAACAAATGTAACAATTCCAGTGCCAAATCTGAGTGGGCTTTGTGATCTGTGATTCAAAGCCCAAGTGCTGCAGGTCTCTGGTGAGAAAGAGCCTTTCTGCCATGTCCTGGAAGAGGATGTTCTGCTCATTCACTAAAAGCTTAGAGAGCAGAAGTGTGAGATGGAGCCATCCCAGATCTTACTTCCTTGCTGAACTCACAGGTGGGACACAAAAAAGGAGGCCAAGGAGAAGTAGAAAGCATCTGACAGCCTCTGCTTGACTGAGAATGCGGGTTTGCCTACTTAGATTAGCAAATACTCAGGATCCAGCCACGAGTTCTACTGCCCAGCAATGAAGGACCCCAGGCACAGCCTCAAGTTAACTTTTCTAAACCCAAGCAGGTGATGAGTTTTGGTAGTCACCACAGAAACTTATACTTTGCTCTACTAGTCAGTGTGTGAAAGGAAGGAGAAGAGGAAATCCCTCAAAAATACTCACATACATTAGATTTTGATGTATCCCCATAAGTGTTTGCATCCTGCTCAGAGGCCACTGGGAAAGGTCAAATCCTGATAGAGACTGTGATGTTGAGAGCAAAAACGCTTCCTCAGTGGGTCTGGCTTATAGTTATTAGTGCATTAATGAGAAATAAACTGCCTTTCAGTATCCCAGAGATGTAGTTGTCTCTCCTAAACTCCAGGAAGCCAGGCATGGACATCAGCGCCTTACACTCATTTAAATTTCATTACATCACTGGTGTAGGAGGGGTGCAACCATCAGAACCACAGCATTGGGCACTGCTGCACATCCTGGTAGCTAGCATGGGCAAGGACAAGTTCAGAGGCATGCTCTAAAGTTAACAAATACATCTCTGGGTTGCAAATCTTTATTACTTTTTAAGTGAGCCAATATACTGTAATGTGAAATGGCATTATCGCTAATGAAATAAGATAATTACACTAATGGCATGACCAGTGATGGTAAGTTCACATTGTACAAGTTGTAATGAGGCTTCTGGATCAATAAGTAGCTTTTTGGCTGGTCACATCTGATGCCCAGGGTACAACATTTGTGAGAAAAGCCTTTAGGGAATGCAGATGGTTAACTCTAAAGATGCTGGAACAATTCTTAAGAGTCCTGGTTTTACTCTAGTTGCACTGATCTGTCTTGCTGTATATTTCACTAAATGAAGTGAGAGACAGTTCTGTGTTAGAAAATCCAGTGAGCAAAATGGTGAGCAAAATTTTCTCATTTCTTGTGAATTATGAAGGGAACAGGCATTGTTGTTATTCTTTGAAAGACTTAAATACTATTCATTCATTGAGGATGAAAGATTCACTAATTTTATTGGTAAAATAGAACCTTTGGTAAAGAGAATATTGGTGAATATTGGTAAATAGAATCTTTCCCAAATTGTGAAATATTTTTCAATGCTTTTCTATTTTCTTTCTGACAAAAAAAAGAAACCTCTGCAAAACTATTTAGAAAAGCAATATATTTCTCTGAAACATCCAGTTCAGTAAGCAAAGCTTTTCTCTGCACTTCTCTCACTGTCACTGCTGCTGGGAAAGAACATAAGGACGAAGATACTGAAATCTTTTTCCTGTCTTTTTCCCTTGGTGGTAATTTTTTTTTTTCTTTTCCCAGTGAAAAAATTCTGTACAGTCCATAAAATTATGTTCTCCTTCTTCAGGAGCCAGACAAGAAAGAAATAAGTATCAAGAGCAACTGGTTGGAAAGGAGCTTTGCAGCTGTTCCCTGTCCTCCAGCAGAACACTGCAGTGTCCACACCATGCCCAGCAGCAGCACAACAGACTTGTCCTCCTGGGAATTTGCCTGGGGTGAATGCCTAAGGAACCAGAATTAGAGGGAGAAAATGAATGTGGCTGAAAGCAAAACCATCTGAGCACAGGAACTGTCCCTGCAGATCAAGATGACCCCGCTTCAATCAGGCAAGGAGGTCTCCAGGCTGCTTTAGCTGCACTCCTGGATGGCCTTGGAATATTGCTGTTGATGGAAACAACGTGAATTCCCTTGGCAAGTTACTCATGGGACTTGAGGGCATTCACAGGACTTAGTAAGACTCCACTGCTATTGCCAAACAACAAGAACAGCAAAAATAAGTATGGTGTGACTTAAAATATCCCAGTAAGGATTTTTATTTCACTGAAGTTCTTCAAAATCCATTTTCTACAATGCAGAAAAATTTACAGCCTTCTGCCTGAGGAAGGTATTAATAAAAACAGTGCTCCAGGCATTGTGTTGGGGCTTTGTGGAATGACTAAAAGACAGGAGAAAATTATAAATGACAACTTTATTTAATCATAAACAACACTAATATATGTTCAAGTAGTGTTTTGGTTGATTTTCAAGCCTTTATTTGCCATTATTGAACTAGGTTGGAAGATGATTGCTTAATTGCTGTCCCACTGGGCCCATCTCGGAAATGAGATGTGTATCTCAAAAGCTTATCCCTCAGAGTTATGTTTTAAATAAGTTCCATGTCAGCTAGGAGATTTAGATGTAAAACTGATGCTGAGCAAGAGCTCACAAAATGAAACTGGTGATAAATGGGAATTTCCAGTTTTCTGAAATTCCATCATTATGAGATGTGAGATATAATCAGATGTTTTAATCGCAAAATATTTTAAATCTAGAATTTTATACAAGTTCAATGTTTTTAATACTCTTTTATTATAACTTAATTACAGGAAATTTCTATTTGATGACAGTTGTTCTAACTGGAAAAATATTTGTTCCCACATCCCTTTTGTTTAATTTCTGTTCATGGTGTTTCCTACAATTTAATAAAAAGGAAATAGTTTGGTCTAGGACAAGTATTAAAATATAAGTGGCAAGTCCCTAGTGATTCTGAAATAAAATTTAAAAAATTGTAATCTGTCATTATAACAAGAAGTTGTAAGTGACATAAAATGACAAATGTTACAAGCTGAAATTAGGAATGCCAAAAACATTATTTCAAAATAATTTCAGTTTCAAGAAAAACTGTTTTTTAATTCAGAAGGCTTCAGACCCACTGCTATCAGGAGACACAGACTAGCAAACCATGACAATGCCTGCAGCAGGAGATGCACAGCAAAACTCCCACACCTGAATGGCTCCTGCCCCTCTTTGGATTAGGGACATCACGTAGGGACATGAGATAGGGGCTTTTCTTCTGAAGTCTGTGGCTTAAAGGCTCTCTGAAACAGAGACCACAGCTTTGCTTTCTGTAGCTGTTTGGGTCCCTTTTCTTCTATGAAATTCTTGTTCAATTTTTAAGCAATTCATGAATTTACCACCCAGAATCCAGTTTGTCACCAGGATTCCTTAGCCAGATTTTTCATCCAGAATATCCTTACAAAGGCATTCAGCAATTGACCCATATTTTCTGTATAAAATAATAGAAAAGATTCTGTCTTAGGTGGAAAACTCAACATTTAATGTTTTAAGGTCCCTAGTCTTTTTAAATGCCCCTGTTAAAACTCATTGCATAGACAAAATTATGTCAGTAGCAATTCTATTATATACAATCCAAATCTATGCATTTGAGGTGGTTAAATTTTTTTTCTCTCAGAATGGAATTTGAGGAACTTTAAACACACTTGTCATTTCAATTATAACCCATTTATACACTGGAAGCTAATTCAGAGAATAGAAATGTGAGGCTCTGTAATTCTGGGTAATTTCTGATTTGAGAAAGAATCTGCTCATGTCTTAAGAGGGGAAAACAGAGTAAGCCTTGATTAAAGGGAACTAAGCTAATCACATTCTGCAGTTGTTGAGGACTGTTAAAACATCATTTGTAAAATAATGATTATTTAAATTATCTTCGTGAATCCATTTGCCAATCCCTAATAATTATTTATTGCTGATCAGAGGAAATAGTTTCACTATTGGCATCAGCTTGTCTATACAATAGATTTTAGCAAGAAGCAGATAAAAATCTATATCAAGCAACCAGCCTTGCTTTGCTTTGTTTCTAATTTATTTTCTAAAAAAAAAAAAGAAGGAAAAAAAAATTTTTAGGTTCACACACCACAAAATAATTGTTCAAATCCTGATGTCACATAATTTTTAAGGTGTCCAGTTTGGGGTTTTTTTGTTGAATGTTGCCAAATAAACAGATTAATAATTATGAAAATTAAGATAATGAAGTTAAAATCTTACTTTTTGTGAAATGCACGTGAGTTAACCCAATCTGCCTGGTTGTTGTGCTGCTAAATCAGTTGTTTCTATTCCCATGGTAACAAAAGGAGTCACCCCAAGCAGCCTTCCTCTTAGCAATTCCTGCAATGTAGACAGATCCTTGCAATGTGGCAGGTCTAACTTCCTTAGATTTTAAATTTCCTGTATTTCCAGGCACTGACTGCCAAGATTATTTTTTTTTTCTTTCTTAGCAAATTCAACTCCCTTTCCTGTTGAGAGAGGATGGTGGGAAGAGAATCTTTATTTCTTCTGGTTTAAATACAAATTTCTTCTATGAACATATTTACCATCAGCAGCAGATAAATTCTCCCCCTTCCATGATTTTTTCTTCTTTTCTCCATCAACTCCTACTCCCTCCCACCACTGGCCTGGCCATTCATCCCCCCAGAGTATCCACAGAGATCTTGCTCTCAAATCCTCTCCCAGCTGTGCAGGAACTGCTTTAATTTCACTGACAAAGGCTATGGCTGCTAACTACATTATGGCTACTTGATAGTGTAGAAGACTGCAATGCCCACTCTAAAAATGCAGATTCCCACTTCCATAGTCTTAGTTAAAACGCCTGTATTATAATTAATAGCCTCTGCCTATGTACATGTGTGAACAGTACAGCTGCATGACAGCCAAGAAACTTATGCTTCAGAGGAGCTTGAATTCCAGAAAATAGTTATCACATGTAATTAACTCAGTGAGAGAGACACAATTGTCATTTGTGGTTACAAACAACAGCAGAAACAAAAGCATGAACTGAAGAAATCCTGGCTAGCTGCACATATATTAAAGTCTCTGCTCTCCATAAACTGCAGTCATGCATTTTCCCATAGAGAAAGTTATCTAATTTTGTCTAAATGGGGAAACCAGTGATATAAATTATCTGTATATTAATTATGTATATAGGTCTCTTCCATCTCTTTTTTCACATCCCTCTGAAAAGCAAGCATGGTCAGCTGACCCATGGCAAGGAAAACCCCTTCTAAAACATTTGTAAATAGGTGAGAAATGTGATTCACAGCTCCAGGAAAAAAGGAGACAAAATGCAGAGGGAAACAAAGACCAAATGAAAGATGTCAAAGTTACTTTGAGCAATAGAGTTGAAAAATTACAAAGAATTCCAGCCCCCAAGAAGAAACTGCAGACTCAAACCTGTCAGCATGATGGAGACCTTGGATGCTACGGCTTTTAAAGCCACCTAAGAGAGTTAAAAGTATGGCAACATGAGATTATTCTGACTTTTGGCAAGGGTTACAGAGCTGCACTTTGAAAAGCAGCAGGGACTCCTGAGAGTATATTGCTTTACCATTCAGTCTCAATAGGCAGCTTGCAAGACCTTGCAAACTTTCCCGAGAGCGATCATCACGTTCTAGTGAATGGTACTTAGTGGAATAGCTGGAGGTTAATTTTTAAATCCCTCTGTGTCATGGTGAATTGCACTGCTTGTAACTGGCAATACAGAGCAGAGTCAGGACTGGCACATGTGGAATTAGTGAGACTTTGAGTGACTTTTATGCATATTGCATCATTCTAGTTTTCCACAGCATTAGTGGCGTCAGTTGTTCATTTTCAGTTCGTTCAGACCTTTTTGGACTTTGGATGACCCATTGTGGTAACATTAATTAAGCACAGTACAGGAAATTTTTTTTATGAGCTATGAAGCCACACGCATATCATACATTTTATGCTATAATAATGGCAAAGAGCAAAGAAATAAGTTTTTTCTTTCTTTCCTGCCAAAGATGAACAAGAAAGAACAGGGGAAATGGTGTATAGCTCTCAGGTCTGTTTTTCTTCCTTTTAACTGTATATGAAACATTTTTTATGCTTTAGATATGCAGAAATAATAAGTGGCTCCTATGAGAGGCAATATTTCTGGAAGTCTAGAGAAACAATCAGTAGCTGCTGGGTAATTTATGTGCCTTCACTTCAAAATGGCCCTAGTGTTTTTTGTTCTAGTATCTAAGAAGCACAGTTATAATTAGAAGTTTTTGAAGGAGGAAACCTGGTCTTCTGGTGATGTTTGCAGGGTTCCACCTCACATGTTGATGTGCTCCCCAAACTTGTCATCCCAGATTTATTTGCATTGCTGTTTTTTATGTTTCCACCATGTAACATTATTTTGATCGATTTTACAGGCCATAAAAACTGTAAAAAGATTGTGTGTGTGCAAATTCCTTCGAAATCATGGAAGCTGATCTCACAGCCTGGTGCACACTCTGCCGTTCCTTCAGTCCCAAACATGCTCAGCTCTGTAGTCCTGGATGGCTGCATTGCCTCAGCTGCCTCTGGAGATGCATTTTTAATTAATTAATTCCAGCAAAATGATACAACTTTCTCCTGTTCCTACAAAGTAATGGTGCAGAACACAGCGTGCAACATATTTGATGTTAAGACCAAAATTCAATTAATCACTTGTTCTGACTTAAAACAGACAGTTCACACCCCACCCATAAAGCTAGCTTTGCTTCACAAACACCATAGAGATTTTTAAAAATAAGCTAACAAAATAATGTAAAAGAACACTCTGTTCAAGCTGTTTATCCAGGCTTTGTGCATAAAAAGGAAAGACACAGTTTTTATACTTTGATCTAACAGCTTTAATGTGAAAAAATGGAGAGGAAAGACCTAATTTGTTGGTTTGAAAAAGCAATGCCATTCATTAATCGGAGCACTGAAGAGAGAAAACATAAAGTAGCTTGAGTTGGCTTTTATCACACAGGCCTGATGATAAAATATCCACTTCTACTGGAAACCCCTCCATCCCATTTTCATTGAATACACAGTAATTCAATCATGACTAGGAACAATTTATTTGTAACAAGGAAGGTTTCTGTTTCTCCATAATGAGTTGATTATATCTTGTCAGAGGAACCTTAAACCCATCAAATGTCAAATGAATTATATCAAACATATTATTTTCATAGCAGCTGGATATGAGTAACTGATGAAACAGAGCTCTTTACTTTCATTTTGTACTGTGAATGATAAAATATAGCACATAAAATGGAGCCTGTGAAACAAATTCATGCAGGTCCCTAATTTTCTACCTTTCAAAGGTCTGTTTCATTAATTTGATCTACTCATTTACTCTAAATATTAAATCATAATTTGCTGGGGGAATTGTACATCAGAATGTCCTTGTAAGATTTTTTTTTTTACATTTTAATGAAAGTAATCCCTGTTCATGATGCATGCCCTGATAATGCACTTATCCAAAAATTAAATTTGATATAATATTTGATCCCTTCTGTCTCTAAAAGCACTTCCTGGAAACAGGAGTGTGGCAGGGGGACTGCTGCTAGGGCAAAGGATGGGAGTAGTTGGGAATCTATCCCAAAGAGGGAGAGGGAGATGAGATCCTTGTGAGCATAAATCATGGAAAGATAGTGTGAACAGATCAAATACAATCTGCAGCAGCTTCTGGGAGATAATTAAAGCAGATATTGACCAGTTTCAGAAATATGCAGTCCTTGTTCACTGCTACATGGAGCATCCACTTTGTTAAACTTTTTGGTAGACCACAGACAATCTCTGAAGTAGATCAGATTCAGCTCTCAGAAGGAAAGAAGAGGCTGCCATATATACAGGGAACAATTTTTCCTGGATGAAAGTTGGAGAAAGCAAGAGTGAGTGGGCAGCTCACACACCTGTTCACACTCCTGGTGTTCATGGGCATCAGTGTCTGCTCTCTTCACTGCTACATCTGAGCAGATAAAGTTTGCTCACTTTTTAAGTAAAAAAGCCCAGCATTGTCCTGTATTTGCTTGGTGTGGAATTTAATATTGAACATTAACTCTTCCATTGGAAATGGCTGCTGTGGACAGATAAAAATTGTAATTCCGCTGCATTATCTTGGGAATAGTACCTTTCAAACAGGATTTTTCTGGGCTTAACTCTATGTCCTTGTAATGCATGAAATGCTGAGCTTGCCACAATCCTCTAAGGGAGAGAGGGAGCAATGGACAGCAGCTGCATGTTGGGATGAGTTGTTTGTCACTCCACATGGGGACAGCAGAAATTGCAGCTAAGAGGTGAAATTTACTTCTCTTCTGCCTTGACTGATAACCTGAGGAGCTCCCAGAACAGACAGAAACTCAGAGCTGGAGGTAGCAGGGCTGAGCAAGGCAAGGTGAAAGAGAAGCCAGAATTCACATCTTGTTGTGGGAACCATCTCTGTGACAAATTATGCTTTTGACACATCACCCCCTGAGAGTTTTGTAATGGGATTTTCTAAAGATGGTTGGGCAGCAGGAAGCAGCATCAAAGATGTTTCTTGTAACAGATGACTGCAACAAAATTGAGTAAATCCAGGTAATAATTCAATCAGTATCAGTAAAACTAAACTCAGTGCAACTGTTTTTTACAGTGATGCAAGAAACTATTTTAGAGACTGAAGACAGACTCTGTATACTTGAACCATGCTGAGATCCACCTCCAAAACTGTGAGATGAATGTGGCAGAGCAAGAAAAGGAAATGACTGGGCTTCTTCTTTTAGGAAATTCACATCTTTGGACAGGGAAATGAGATAATGTCTTAGTATCACCTTGTGTTTGGATTTTTTCTCCCAAATCCTAAGGTCATTCTCATTTATAAAGTATTTCTTTGTTTTATACAGAATTCCTGTTCCTATAGCTACAGAAACACCACTCTGAAGAGAATGTGGGGAAGGTATTTCTTTTTCATGTGCTTCTGGAAGTGAGTTCGAGCTAGCAGTATTTCTCTGTTTTACAAAGAAATGAAGATGTTTTACATTCATCTCTTCTTGCTTTCAATAGTACATTGCCAGTAACAAAAATATGCCTGGGTGTGGAGTTAATAGGAACCACTTCATCTTACTCACATTAACACATTGTAACGTTGGTGAGTGTAAGTTTATTGGGGTTGTTGACATCAATAGTGGGTCATGGCAGGTTGTACTTTCCACCAGGTAGTGTGGGACTCAAATTAAGAGAATGGAGAGGGCTGTGGAGAATGACAGAGGGTTGTCACCCAGCTGTTTCACCACTCCTCCCTATATTTTGGCAGGATCAGTGGGTAGACAATAGAATTGGAGCAGGGAGGTGTCTCCCTTCAGCAATTTTGGTCTATTTTCAGCCTTAAATATCTTACTTGGATCCAGAGTCAAATATAGTAGCTAGCTTATAAGACATCATAAGGAATCACATTTGTAAAGAAAAAAACAAAATTTCTTCCAGTCCATGCTAATAGCACTAAAAAAAAAACAAAAACATTTGTGAACAAGAAGATACTTGCACATTTAGTAACTGCTGCTCCTGAGCAGAATGCCAGACCCTCAATCCAGTGTCCAGAACTCTTTAGTTGTTATTTTCCCCCATTAGAATAAGGAGATGAAAGAATTTTGTCAAAACTTTTCTGTTAAAAAAACTGCCATTTTATCAGTGTGATCATTCTCTAAGTGAATGGAAATATTCTGGAGTTTACCAGAAGTTTAATATTTTAAGAGAAATTATGGACGTATCTAATATTTTCTGTCACACTGGTAGCCTTGCTCCTTCATTTACACCAGGAAAAAGTCAGAATAAGTGTGTACACTTCAGTGAAAGCTGTTCTGTTTCCTACACTCTGAAAGTGAAGTGGGCCTCCCACTTCTAGAGTCAACCCTTCAGGAAACCTAGACGCCAGTGCACTTTAACTGTCTAGATCTGACTGAGCTGTGGTTATAGCCCAGTATTTAACAGCATTTCACACTTCTCCTGTCATCTGGATTACATAACAATGTGCTGATTTTATAAACAGCAACTACTCATTCTTGTGGTCAAGTTTTACTGGATGCACAAGAGAAACATCTAACCAAATAAAGCTGGAGACAGGGAAATTGGATGCAGAGGAAGGGCAGGCATTCCTCGGCGCATGTAAAACCAAACAGTGCCAGGATTTGCAGACTGCAGTGCCACCACTCAAGGGCCCTGCATACACTTCCAGCCAGGGGATCATAAGAACTCACTTTCTTGTGGCTGTTGAAAGTTCTTTTGCTTGGCACATGCACTTAAAAACCCTGCAAATGCCACTTATGCTATTAAGTGCACAGGGGGGAGGGTAAATAACTATTCATCTGCAGGAGGTTAGCAATGCCAAAAAGTGTTAAAAATCAAAAGAATCCACATGTATAAACACAAATGTTTAAAGTGTAGTAAAACTAGTGAGGCAGACCCTCAAGCAGTCTAAATCCAATGCCTCTGCTGGCCTCAGCAAAGCTCCAGCAGCCTGGGTTAATTTGGGCTGTGCTCTGGTAAATACCTCCAGACCAGGCACCTGTGTCTGTGCTGGAGTCAAGCTCTGCTGAAACAATCTTCTTTCAGCTATTGTCTAAAGAGTGTGATGACATACACTGTATGGTTGTTACTACTACTGGAGCAGCATGAATACTCAAGGAGACCTTTCCTGAAATGCTTCATTCTACAGCAAAGGACTTCAATTTCCATGTCATTGTACCATGAAGGTGGGAGAAGATACCTCTCTTGGATATAGGGCAGCTGAAAAAGTGCTCAAGAACATTTATAAACTCATCTCCTACAAAGAAGTTCTGAACTACCAGCATTTTGCATATTTTTTGAGAGTCACATGAACATATCTACTCTGGACTGAAAACAACATTTGTAGCCTATACTTAAGAAATATTCCATTGAAGTGGGATGCTCCTCTCAGCCTGGGAAAAGTTCAGCAAGGCCAAATTTAAGGACCTGTCCCAGGATCAATAGGGTCTGGGGGAGGAAGGGATGCAGAGCATCCCTGCCAAGAAGGGCACAGCAATGCAGGGAAGAGCCAGTTCCTCTTTCATTGCCTTGTAAACTGGCACGTGGCCTGAGTCATGCACCACAACAGGAAAGTCAAGAGGTCTGCATACCTGGGAAGTAAGAAATAAAAAATGACATTGTGGGATTCCCCTAGGAATGCCTACAATTTTGGTATTTACAGCTCAGAAAATCATCTTGGATGCCATTATAGTCAGTAAATAGACTTCCACTGAAATGTATGGAACTATCTCAGTTGAATAGGTGCTGTGAGATCAAATGAGTGCCAATCTCTTAGTGATTACACCTTACTGAGCCTTAGCAGGACTCAAGCAGGTAGCTCAGATGGACAAAGGCCCGTGCTCTAGACACCTAAACTAAGTTGTATTTACTAAGCATATAGTAATATACTAAAGGAGACCTTAAATACCTATATCTTAGAGGGATGAAAGCCTTTTTGCCTACAGTCTCAGAGTTCAGGCAAATGTGTGGTCAAGGTGAAGTGTCTGTAATGTATTAGTGCAGCAATAGATTGTTTATGACTCATTTTGACTCCATCTTTGCTTCCCATTTCTCATTATTCCTCTACTATATCAAGATGGGGCCTTAGGGATAAACCACCTTAACTGTCCATTTCCTTCCCTCATTTGCTGCAGTGGTTGGTTCTGATTCACACTGCAAAACTTAAAGCCATAAATTTAGTTGGAAGTCAACAAAAATAATCCTAACCACTTTTGCTGTTTTTTCCCTTTTCTCCAGAATCACAGAGGGTCTCCAAAGAGCTGTATGTTCAGTCTCATAGGTTTAAGAATGAGGATTTCAGAGCTCATTCTGGATTGAGCCACTTAGATATGGACCCATCCTTCCATGTGGGAAAGATATCACACAAGTCAGGTCCCTCCTTTATGGGCCAGTGACTTATAAATGCCTTAAGGGCAATAGCCCACTGACACAGTAAGTCAGGCACAGATTTTTGCCACTCATTGGATACTGTTTATCTCTAGAGATGGATTTCAACTGTTCCATCCTGATCAAAATTCTTAAACTTGATGTAGAGCTCACATCTGAGGCTTCTCGTCCCTTTTTTTGTTTGTGACTCCTCACCAGACAGCACAGAAATGTTAAATAATCTCAGGAAAGCTGGTTGGAAATGTGTTGCTAGGAGAACTTTCAACTGAGTAGGGGGGAATTTTTCAGTGGAATTTCTTTTTCTATTTATTCTTTTAACAGTAGAGAGCCAAATTTAAGGAAAACACTCAAGTCTCTGATAAATATACACCAGAGTCTTCCACTTGTTTTCTATAGATTTCTCTTTGTTCCAGTTGTCTGCAGCTTCTTATCCTTAAAACCCCATTTCTTTTGTTGCCAGAATTTTTGGGTATGAGAGAAGGTTCCACCTTGTTACAGTAATTTAGAAACACCTGTCACCATATATTTTAATATGGCAGTTACACTGGAACTAATCCCCACATAATCTTCTTGATACGAGGTACTATGGGCTTAGTCCACAGATAGGGGCCTTGCATTTCATGTCTCACTAGATTTAGAACTTAATTTTACTTCTGCTACTTCCACAGTATGTCTAAATGTATCTTTGTTTGGCATGGTTGGTTTGCACCAATTTTAGGGAAGAAAAATATACCCTACACTTTCTTTTTTTCTCTCTCTTTTTAAATATTAATTATTCCCACCAAGTGAGTATCCCTGGTCTTTCTCCTTTGGCCCAGCTGATCAGCAGGCTTTGCAAGCAGCATGGCGCTGCTCACTTGTTTCCCATGGAGAGATGAGGAGCTCTGTGCTCACACTCTCACTGTCTCGAGGATGAAGAAAAACACTCAAACACATGCTTGACTTTAAGTATGATTCCATATCCTGTTGATAACCGGACACCTTCAGTGTAAACAGTAGGATAACAAACCTCAATTTAGAAAACAATTCCAATATGTCATCTGTTTTTTCCATGCTATTACTGTACCATTATCACATTAGTAATTAAATTTGTTTATTCAAAATCCTTTTGCCTTCCTTCCTGAATGAAAGTCATCAGCCATTTGAATTCCCATAGACAAAATTTTATTTTATCATACATACTGTTGGTCTCTTTATTTCTGGTCCATGATGTTTTATGGGTTTTAAACATTATTTTTACATCATTTAAAATATTTTAAAATACCTGAGTCCCTACACTTTTTGCTTAATTATAAGTCAAGTATATCTATACACGGTCTATATACAGAAGGCTATCTGTTTCGGAGGAATATGCATATTTTGGAGTGCATAAATACGTTAGATCCAACCCTTATCTTTAAAGAGCAATAAGGTGGTAAGATCAAGTAATCATCAGTTAGGAAATGCCATCATTAAGGATAAATATACAACTTCAGTTATACCTTATATGCACGTTTTTTCAAATATCCTTTAATTAGAGAATGACTGATTTTTTTTATGTGCCCTCTTTACTATGCGAAAGCAATTATATGCATTGAATTTACATCTTGCATTTTCAACCTCCAACCTCACTAATTTAAGTGTCTGCTTTCATGTTTGTTTAGCATACTGTCTACCAACACTGCTCCAAATATAACTACTCTGGCTTTTATCTCATTTCTTCACAGATATTGGGAGACTATTATTTTTGTGATGCCTTTTAGAAGAAGTATCCCAAGTTGTGGATTGACATCCTTTGAACACTTAGACTAAATACCAAATTAAATAAGGCTACAAATTTTTCTTTACTCTGCAGCTGTTCAGAGAAGAAACTGTTATTCTCCTTCTACAAGTAGACAAAGTAAAAACAATCATCATGATTTATCAACCTCCTTATGCCCAGATATTTTTTATGTGCCAACTCTCCCAGTCTCTGAAAACCAATTTCAATTTCAGATCACTCCCAGGAGTGTTGGTTTCATATCTTGTTCATGCTCCCACTCCAAACTGAGATGACACAGCAGAGAACATCAGTTGTCTGCGCATTCTGCAGCTTCTCACCTTTCTATGAAAGGAAAGATCAAGTTTTAGGCCAGAAGATAACTGTGAGGTGCTCAGAATGGACTACTCACCTGGACAGTAAAGGAGGGGAGCCTGGACCAAAACATTGGACCTTTCATGGTTTCAGCCTTCTTTCCTGACAGGTTTGCTCTTACTTGACAATGTCTTAACGAGCCCTTTTCACCCTTTGCATGAATATCGAGGTTAAACATCTCAATTTACCCCAAAGTTCCCTGGGTCATTTACCCATTAAAAAAAAAAAAAAAATAGCACTACTGTTTCTTCCCAGTTGATACACTGTAGTGCCTCATGTCAATAAGAACAATAAGAAACACCAGGAGAAATTGCTCAAGTCCTAGCAAAGAAACTAACAAAATACATTCGTCAGCTAAATTCAGCTACTGCCTGTGTTGTTTTGGTACATGCAGGCACATTTGTTTTACCTGTGTGTTGCCACCTTCACTCTGTTTGGTCTGGCTTCTATCCCATCTGAAGGTGAGGGAAGAGACCCTCCTGTCACCCCACACCAGGATTTGGGCATCAGGCCACAGGAGAGAGGATCTCACCTACGTAGCCTGGATCAGAAGTTGTGGGGAGAAGTGTATTCAGCTGTGCCATCTTAGCATGATATCCATGAGGAGAGAGGATTTGGAAGGTCATCTATCCAAAATAGAAGAGCCAGCAACAATTAATAAAGGATTTTCCCTTATTTATAACTTAGCTACTTATGCTGAGATTTCCAACATGACATCAGCAAGAGATCTATCACTAATGAAGTTCACAAACCTCTAAATTTTAAACACTTGCTTCAAAAGATGGTTTTCATAAAATGTGGTTCAATAGTAACAAAACTTCATGTTTTTCCCCTAATATTTTTCATTAAAATAACTGAACTTTTTTGCTGGAACTTGTAAGTAAATCCCTCTCAGGCATATGCACAAAAAGAATCTCCTGAAATAGAGAATTGTCAAAAAATGTAAATAAAATTGTTCATGACTGGTGAAGATAAAGTACTGAAATCAGAGACAGTGTGAAATGTCAGACAAACATCACCATTTATTTTCAAATAATCAGTCCTTTACACCCCATAAAGTACACCCAACACTATTGAACCCATACACAATTACACTTACACATTAACTTATGTGTTTAGGTTTCAATTGATCATTTTTTCCCATGTTTTCTGAGTTTCAAGGAGCTGAAAATAGAGTTTCCAGCACTGCACAGAATGCTGCAGACAGCTGCTTCGTGTGACATTTGCATAGCTTTACAGCAATGCTCTGCAAGAAGGAACCATGAATGTCCTTTCTACAAATTGCCACAAAAATGGCCCTGGCTTCTGCAAATGTAGGGAGTTACTATTGAACTCATCTTACAGAAGCTGTAATACTTTAAGCTTATATTTCCATTGAAAATTATAGCCTTTGCAACATTTTGCACCACTTCTCTAGAAGAAGTACCACTTACCACCCTTTTCAATTTCAGATGTTGAAAATAATGAGATTCAGAGCTGGGAATGGCCCTTCCACTTCTAATGTGAAGCTCACCAAACACCATACACAAGATTAGTTCAACATCTCTGTGTTGACCAAGAGCTGATAGTACACACAGGGCTTTCTTCTCTTCATGCCATGTTCCCCTTAGCGTCAGGGCCCTGAGCACACCTCTTTAGAGCTAGAAGTAAATAGCCTGTCCTTCTCTAACCTTGGGATTTGCATTTAAACTGAGGCTTTGTCCCTGGCTCTCACCTGTCCTGCATTGCAGTGGCATCACAGCTATGTCGCTGCCTGGCCTTGTACCTTCTCTCTTCAGATTTCTTCACAAAACCTGTTACCAACAAAGGTAGATACAGCCTGATTAACCCCTTAACTTTGAAAAGGAGATACACTCAGGGTATTAACCCATGCATTATATGTGAAAAACATGTAATGCATGTGTTAAAAAAAGATGTTTTCACTGCTATCTTTAGAATGACCATTTATACACTCTATTTGATATCATGGCCTTTCTAGTTCATTACCATGCTTATGGAAGTCTTTGCTTTCCTTCAAGGCTCTTTAATTTATTGCTGAATGAATATTCAGAGATCTCCATTGGTCTTCCAGGACTTCATGACTGTTAATAACCAGTATTTTTTCCTTTCTTCTCATTAACTTCTTTGCCTGTACAGCTAGACAGACTTCAGCTCTCAGCAGTAACCAAACTACTAAATTAGCAGGACAGCAATGTCTTGCAGTTTTTCACAGTTTGGTGTTGTTTCTCTGTAGCATATCTTAAAGGGAGCTATTTACCATTACTGTGAAGCCCAATCCATTGGTGATTTAGAGCTACAACAATATTGATGCAGATGAGCCTCTGCGGAGATATTTAATGACATTATGTAAATGTAATCAATGGGCTCAATAAAGCATAACAATAACAAAATACTGTTCACATTATATATAAATAAATGCACATGGACCCATCTATGTGCTTCCTACATAATTACTGTAAGAGTGCCTATTTATACTGGTGATCATCCAACTCTCTATATGCCATTTTGATCGTGCCTGTTTAGGCAGCCTTATTGAATCCATAACATGTAACTAGCTGATTAGGACCCTGACTTATGCCAGAAGATCCTGAATCTTCTGAGAGGAAGGGAAAAAAGAAAGCTGAAATTAGAGCAACTCAAAATCATCATGTGTTGCTGCTCAAAACTTTCAAGTGTTTCTTTTTTTAAAAGAGAAATATTTCAGATATATTCATATGTTTGTGACATTCTGTCTATAGTTTGATTTCAGTAGAGAGAGATGAATTTGTAGCCTTCAAAAAGAAAGAGAAAAAGAAAACAAAAATCTGTTGGATTTTTTTGTTGCCAGGCTATGACATTAATCTAAAATTTCTACTATTATGAATTGAATCTAGATTATTAGGTAGTACAATATCTGGGTACATTGTGGAAAAAAAAATAATGAATGGAGGAAGCTGTGATCAGCCAGTGCTTGCCCAGCTTCAGCTACTGGCTGACTACTGACTGTATCTGCACAGATTTTTGGGGCAATATATAGATGTTAAAATGTTTATACATGAATCCTGATCTCACTGTACTGAATTAGATCTCTCAACACAGAACAACAGGAAAAGCTCTGGTCCTTCATGTTCCATGCTTCCAACTACATAATCAATATAGTGTATCATTTCAGGTAACTGCTTAGATTCTTGTTGGAGGTGATTAATAAATTGAGCCTAAGTGTTACCAAACCTAGAAGATGATATATTGTGTACTATATTGTGAAAATACATGGAATTTCTCAAACAATGTGGATTATATGTTTTCAGTCTTGAAGGTCATAAAAGGATGACAGCCCCATAATACTACTAGGACTGTAGTGGAAGAAAGCTGGGGCAGTGATTTAAGCAGAAATAAAAGGACAAAGCTGGATAGAAAAGAAAAAGTGTATTTGGCAAACTGTGCTATTTTAACATTTGTTTCCATATTGCTTCAGAATATTCTTTTCCTAACATACTGTAGGGGAAAACAAGATCACTCTATCATCAAATAGGTTGAAGGATGATGTTCATCAGGAGACCTCTTCTGATGGCAGTACCCAGGGTGATTCCCTGGGAGTGAATGCACACAGAGGGTCTCCAGGTGTGGTTAATGGGGCTGTGCAGTCTGTCTCACTCTGACCTAATTGAAATTATCCAAATGGAGCATGTCCCAAAAGAGGGGGTGATGCCCTGCCACCTGCTAGGATATTTACACGGAAAGTGGGAACTCAAAGTTCACTTGTCTGTTCTGAAAAAGCCATAAACGTTTTCCATTTTGACACAATTTTCACTACAATTTGTCACATGTCCAGGTCGTTGTCTTTGGATTATCTGAGTTCAAATACTGTCTCTTCTTTTTATTATTTTTTTTTCTGTAGGAATTTTTATGTGGATGATAGAAAGAGATAGAAGTTGAAAACTTGGATTAAGATTCATCTGGGTTGAATAGTACTCTGGAGATAATTATCTTTTTCTGATAGCTACTTAGTTGAAGCAACATTGACTACGCTCATAACTTAGTTGTCTCGTTTAGGTATTTAAAATGTTCTAATCCATGAGTTTCATCTCTTCTTTTAAAATGTGTAATTCTTCCTCTCCCTGACATGGAAGCTATAAAAAATCAATGTAAAAATGATCAAAAACCTGATGATAGATGCAATTGTTTCTCCACTGGTATCAGAGCAATAAACAAACTATCTTTTAGGGTGGGGAACACAGACAAAATGAACAATGGCAATTATCTTTAGGTGGGGCATGGTAGGGGGAAAGGAAAGAAAATGAGAGAGAAATTCAGAGCCACAAAATTCACTGATGCCTAACAAAATGGAAGAAAGTGCATTGAAGAGCAGAAAACTCAGAACTGGGAGGAGGAAATGAGATGATAAATGGACATGGGACAGTACATTTAGACTGATAAAAGACAAGAAACAATCTTTGTTACTGCGTTTCAGTATCACTTGACTTCAAGTGCCACCAGGAATGTAAACAAAGGGAAGTGTTAACTCAATTTCTATCCCTTTCTTCCAACCTCTTAAAGAGGTATTTGCCTCAAATTTCAAGCAAAGAACTGGAGGGACTTTTTTCTTTACCCAAGTGAGATCTTCATCACACAATTTTGAATTCATTAAGGTAGCTATGTTATTCATTAATACATTCCTTCTCTTTTTGAGTTTAATTATCATCTGATCAGCAACTTGGAACTTGACATAAATCTCAAGGTAGAAACTGCTTAAGAAGAAGTTTAATCCAGAGATTATTTTTCCTTAAAAAAAGAAAAAAGAGAGAGAGAGAAAGAAGAGAAAACCATAGAAGTCTTTGAAACAGCTGGGGTCAAAGGAACTGCGCTTTCTTCTAATTGCCCCAATAAATTTTAAAGATGTTATTACTCTGTAGTGATTAAGAAATGGTAAAAAGAGATGCAATGCTATAACATCAAGGCCATTAAGCTTAATAATCCTTAACTGATTGTCACCCCGCCCCAACAAAAATAGACACGCTGTTCCCTGCTCTCCCTTACCCTTCCCCCTCACTGAAGGCTTCTAAAATCACCTCCAGCCAAACCTAGGGGAATTCATACTTCCTGCAATAAAATCCAAAGAACAGAACAGCTGGCAGCTGAACTTAAGATTGCTAAAACAAACATTGTGACATTGATGTGGGGAGGGATTTGGTTATTATTACAACACGGCGTGGCTGGTTCTGCAGGGAAAAGATGCAAGCAGAGCTTTTTTTTCAGCATGCAAATAAAAGGCTTTTAAAAAGACAGTGAAACAACAAAAGCAGCACTATTTGCTCTAAAAATACCTAGAGGGGGGAAAAGAAAAAAGCATTGGACTAAATTCACAATGTTGGCTACCTAAAATTTAGATTCAAATGACTGAAATTACATGAATAATGTTCCACAGAGACTCTGTAGTAAATAGGCCTGACAGGATCATTATTAATTGATCTATTCTGACATGTACAAAATATGCAAATGAATACATTATATCATATAATCCAATATATATCATCCTCAACTTCTCTGGTGTGTTGAGTCCTGCTTCTTGTGCTAACTGTTAGCAATCTTCCAGAAACCACCCAACTTTACCTTGAAGGTTTCACCAGACAGCCCATGACCATAAAATCTAGGCAAGTAACGAAGTATTAATAAGTAACTAAAGGCTGGATTGATGACAAGAGGTGGTAGATTTATAACAATAGCAAGTGGATTGAAACTCCAGTGTTGTGTGCTTTTTTGGTTATTATTTCACAGCAGAATATCTTACATTGCAGATTGCAATGAAAGTATCCTTTTTCCCATAAGGTTCAAGGACAACCCCTAAGCTTATTTAACCACCCCCTAAAATTTGGAAATCCCAATACAGAGAGTTAAGAGAGAATTTTTTTTCTACCTCTCTCATTGAGGTTAGGCACCTAAATTAATGGTCTTTATACTAGATAGACTATTAGATAACTACAGTCTCACCTTCCAAACAACTCTACACTGAGAGCACTGATTGACTGCTCTTGACTTTTTCCTAAATCTGATACCTTCCATTGATTTCCTCAAAATCCAGTGACTTTTTTGTCTGCAGGATCTCATTATAATGAGCATCGTAGCCTTAAACACTGTGAGGGCTAAATAAATAATTTAAGTTCTTGTAGTTTGCACTTGCTATTCTTTTATCCTGTGTGAAAAGAGACATTATCTGGCATAATTTGCACTGAGTTGAAGCGTTCTTTCTGGATGGAATTAAAAGCTTGAGGTGATATTGCAAGATTGCACATGCTGAGAAATGTTACAGTAATAACAGAAAATTACCAGTCATCCTAAAAGGTATGGGAAAAAAAAGTGTTTCCTTGTTCCACGCTTGAGAAAATGGGTTCAGGTCTGGGTCAATCAAAGATTTAATCAAAAGTGTCAACATCTCAATTGAAGAGAGATTAAAAAGCATATGAAATACAGGTTTCCATTGTTCAAAATGTATGAAATAAATAAAAAATAAATAAAGCAATAGTAAAAAGTTCATATATGTTTTCCCTAAGGTGAATCTGTTTATTTGCACTTGTCCCAAAGTTAAGAAGCTCTGGCTTCAAGGGGAAGGAAACTTTTGTCTTCAGACTCCAGCTATAACAATCTGCCTGTTTGCCATCATCTTCAAATAACACCAATGCAACCAGGTCATTGCACATCACAGAGGCCTCTTCCTTGTAGATATAGCAGAGGGCAGAGGGAGATTAATCTCTTAGCTATGCAAGAAAAGGGTGGTGGAACATAGGTCAGTACCCTAGGGAAAAAATAACACCTCTGCTTCCTAGTTGGGTGGTGGCTGTCCCCACAACTCCAGATGCTGCCTCTGACACCAGGTGGTTCCTTGGTGGTTTTTACCTTTTCCGAACAGGTGTGAAAAATCTGTTTGATGATGAATTGCTCTGGGTTTCATGGTTGAGTTTTCAGTTAAAGAAGAGAAACCCACTGATGCTTTGTCACATGGGAAGTTTAGCCTGGGACATTGATATAACTCAGCTATTAACCACATTATCTTCCAGGTTCATTGTTCAAAACAGCTTTCTAAGTTTCAAAACGAATATGCAGGGCTGAAGCAAGGTCTTTAAAAGAACAATTCTCGATCATACTTTAATTTTTATGTAGTTGTATCAACAGAGTCTTGGAAGCATCCCACATTTAGAATGTGGATAGTTCCCATCACAGACTCTTCCTCCTGTGTCTTTGAACCTGCAGATGTGTTCCAGTTTATCTTAAGTGTGGGCCTTAAGGTTGGCATTAGTTTCATTGGAGCTAAATGTATGTGGGAAGCTGCTTAGAAGCTTGACTTGCTTTCTGAAGTAGGAGACCAATCCTGAAATGTACAGTTTTAAAATTGTATAAGCTGGGCATTTTTTCCTTTAGGTCTAAAGTAATCCTGTGATTTAAGTACACAAGAGCAACTACACTATCTCACATCAAAGGTCAGTTTAGCTTCATTGTAGATCCCCATGGAAGAGCTAGGGAAAGCATTCAGGGATACTTTCCCAGAAAAGAGTCACAGCTGCCAATAATTTGTAATTTTGTGGTGTTCTAAACCAGACATAATTTTTTGCATTTAATGGCCCTCAATGGATTTTTCTTCATGAAGTGATCCAGTTCTTTCCTAAACCTAGATCCCCCACATCCTGTAGGGAGCAGTCCTACAGTTTACCAGTGTGTTGTATGAAGAATTGTCTCTGGACTTGCTTCCTAATACTTTTACATGACATCCCCCTGTTCTGTAAGAGGCACTTTCCCTGCATTGTTTATGATTTTACAGACTTCTATCATTACTGTCTATACTCTGGGTTGAAGAATCATAATCACTTAGTCTTCACTCAACAGGAGTTGTCCATGCATTCTATCACCCGTTCTGCAACCTGGTGCTCTTGTGTGGCTGAGGATGTGATCTTGCAGATTATGTTTAAACTGTATGGCCAGATCAGCTCTCACAGGAAGAGTTCCAGGAGACCAAATCTTCCCACAGAATTCACTCTAGTTTTGATTGTTTTATGGAAGTAATAAAACTGATAATATTCTAAATTTCTCTCTTTAGATCTTCATGGATTGGCTTCTGCTGGGACCATGAAAGAAGTAGAAATACACAGGTCTTCCAAATCAATATTGAGAGAAGAAGGGAGAAAAGGGACCTTGCTACCTTTCATTACAATAATAATAGAAATCATCAAAATAATCATAGAAATACTTTTTTAAGAATCTGACACTGAAATGGCACAAAGTCACCTACTATGTCTAGTTCTATAACTTTCACTGCCTCTGTCTTTCACTCTATATGTATTCATGTGCTGGTTTTTAGCTCATCCTCTGGTCACAAGCTGTTGGATATGTGCTCAGCTCTTAGCTGCAAGAGGCCAGTGTAAGGTCCAAATTAAATAAAAAAAATTAATAACAAATCTTTAACCACTCAATTGTTTATTTGTATTTAATGGAACTTCTTTAGCCCAGGAACTTGAGCTACTCCTGAGATTGCAAGGATGCCATTTCCCTTCCAGTGAAAGTCTAGTATTTTACATTCTCATTTCCTCACATCCTGAATCAGCCTAGATAAATAAATCCCTGCTAACTTATAGTTTGGAAAGGAAATCTAGATAGTATAAATTTTATCCAAATGATACCAGGAAATTTCTTATGATTTTATGGAAATTATATTCCATAAAAATATTGTCAGTTCTGATCAATACCATGTCTTTCCATTAGCATTGTGATTTAAACTGACACAGGTTTCACTTACTTAATAGGAATATGTACCTAAGTCTTGAAGGCTGAGGTATTATGGATGCACCATGCTGTGCAGAAGGATAAACCTTTTAGGGGCTGATTTTTGGTGTCAAGGAAGCAACATCAAGTGGAGATTGTCACATCTCAATGTCGTCTCACACCAGCCCCTGTACAAAAATTATTTTTTCCCTGTGGATGTTGATCATTAATTATATAACGAAGGCTTACATGAAGATACATTTTTAATCTTTTACACTTATGTCATTACTAGTATTTTGCCATAGGCATTTGGAGGGGTGGATGACTGTTAGACAAATTCTAACTGTATTTCCAAGGGTGTCTTTCATAGTATTTTTAACAGCATGATTTTTTACTGGCTGCCATGAAAAATTTGAGAATCTCCTATTCTCTTCTAGGATGTCTCAGGAACATGAGCAATTTCTCTGCTGTTTTTAGTTAAATACTTGTATGTGCTTAAGCATCCTGGACTTCATCATGACTATATTATGGAAGGAAATAAATAGATGGTCTAGATCCCAAAGAGGTAACAAAATAAATCAGAAGGCTGAAGGCACATAGATGTAGGCATGAAAACACATGAATCTCACCAGAACTACAAATCTGCTTTTGTCACTTAAGATTTTATTTGGCAAAAATGCCTTGAAGAAATAAGTATTGCTGACATGATGGTTTTTGAAGCCGTGTCATGGGCTGTACCAGCCACCATTAAAAAGTGCTGCCGTGGTGTAGCAGGAGGATGAATAAACCCATGGAAACAGATTTATAAATGATCCATGGCAGAACACAACTGCATAGTTAAGATGAATGTGATAAGTATTCCCTATTCCCTATTGCAGTCCTGGGATGGGTTATTCTGGGAAAAGACTAAAATAATTTTCTTGAAGTTACTAAGAAAGGTGGAGAAAAGAACTGTTGAATTAGTGAATAAAATATTTCTACAGAGCTCTGTAAATTTAAACACTAAACTCTGCTGAAATATTAAAAACTTAATATTTTCCATTAAAATTTAGCAACATGCAATTGTGTGTTCTGGTCTATGTTTTTTGTAAGCAAAAGACAACAAAAAGTGAGAAATTTCATTTAAATAGTTTAGTATATACTTGTGAGGGGGAATTCAGGGTTGTATACTGTTTGACAGAAAGATGCAGGAGGAGCATATCTTCTTCCTTAGACAGTTTTTAGACATATTCAAGCAACATGAAGAGGGAAAGAGAAGTGGCATGAAGGCACAAAGTCCCTTCAAAGAGACCCTGACAAATTGGGGGCTGAGCAATCACCATCCATACAAAATTTAACCAAAGCAAATGCGTGTCTAGATGATCCTTGTGAGTCCCTTCTAACTCAGGATGTCCTATGATTCTATGAACATTGGCCACTGGGATTCTGAAGAGCCTTCCTCATGAAGACAGAAATAAGGAACACAGAAACTGCTCCACAGTTTTTTAAGCCATAGAATTTCAGCAATATTTTCTTACTAGACCCCTCTAGTGGTTTTCTTATATTACACTGCATCTGAACTTAGTCTACAAGTTATTTAAGTCAAGGGCAGTCTCTAATTAAATACTACACCTTCTGGGTTTGGACCACTGAATGCTATTTTTAAGACAAGTGATAAAATTAAAAATGTAAAGGATTTTGGATAAACTGATTTGTAGTCATTTCATGTGGGCTATGTACATGAATGCGTTAGTAGGAAATTTAACATTTTATCCTTTGGAATGTCTTCCTTTTTCAAACCCAGGAGCTCATTAATGGAAGTTGTGCTCCTCCAGTGGAGGCCCACACCACCATTAATGTAAAACCTCCACGCAGCAACCAGAGGCACCACGCAGGTGTGTGGTGCAACAGAGTAATGTTAAACATGAAGGTAAACCCTTGTGCAGAGTCTAGCCATGTGGATTTGTTTCTTCTCTTCCCACTCCATTAGGGACTTCACAAGACAGTTAATTAGGGTCTTAGAGGATGATTGATCATGGTGAGAAAGGAAGGAAAACCCCTTTGGGAACAGCAATCCTCCACAGCCTGGAATCTTTGTACTAGCATCAAGCTAGGAACTCTTTTTTCTGTGTCTGTTCACACTGACATGGTTTTACTGCTCTTTACCTTTGAGGAGAAGTCAAGGGAGGCTTTTTTTTTTTTTTCCCAAACAATATTTTATTTTTTAATCACTTTTAAATCAACACCTATGGAAGGCAATTAACATCGATTTCAGTGAATTTGGGGGTGAGGTCAACTGTCTATCCCAACAAGAGACCAAGAGGCACATACTCTTTGCTGCTTCTGTGCTGACATGGAAATCTTGTTGATCTTATGTACATGTGGGCAGAACAAAGGACAGTGGGAGGAGAGGCTACCCTGAGGTTGGAAATGGTTTACAACTACTCAACTTTTATCCATTGTAGCCTAAGTATTCAAGCCCATCCTCTGTTTCAAATATGACCCATGTGACAACAGTTGTTAAATTTTTCGTTGTACTTAAGATGAGCAATAATTTAACCTGGAACATCCAACTGCCCACCACAGGAACTAAATCCTAGTTAAATTATTCTCTTTGGGAGGCCAAATCAGGGATGTGGTCCAGAGCTCATCTCATACTCAGGATCCTTGTGTGCTCACATGTCCCCAGCTGTGGTGTCTGGGCTTATGTGTGTACCAAGGGCTGGCACTGGACTAGCTGCAGTTATGTCAACATAATCACTGTCAAAACAGATGTCCCTGTCTCCTCTCTGAGAAATTGGTACACAGGCCAGAGCCTACCCCAGCACCCCCACTTCCAGATTAAGACCTTTCAAAAACCTACTGTTAAATAAATGATTGTTATGTAATGAATTAAAAGCTCTGACCTACAGTTGCTTACTGGTTTTGACACAAAGACCAGGAAAATGTGTGAGGACTTTTAATTAATGAGAAGATATAAAATGGTCCCTTCTGATCCCAAAGCAAAAATGAAACAGTGGGAAACAATTTTTTACCTTAAGGCCTCCACTTTCCAACCTGCTGGGAAGGAGGAAATGTTCTAAATTCCTCCCTGGATAAAGTACTGCAGCAGAAGGGGAAGATCTTGACCAAAGGGACACGGAGGGTCCTGCATTTGACATTTATGAGTGGGAGGCAACATTACAGATGTCCATAAAAGTGAAGCTTCCAAAATGAGTTCTGTGAGGCCAAATATCTAATTTCATTGGTTTTCTGTTTCCCCTGTTGACTGAGCTATCCAAGAGGATAATCCCATACTGCAGGGGGCTGGAGTTCAGCAGCCAAGGGAGCTTTTCCATCTCTGACTACAGTTAATCCTCAAGCTTTTATGTGACAAAATACAGGAGACTGCAAGCTGTGAATGGGTGTATCTTCACACATTGCCTGTGTACAACCCCATGTCAGCCCAATGCAGACTATGGCGAGACCTCACTTGGAGATAATCAACTCAGGTACCAGGTCAGGTCAGTACAATATTTTTCTTGCCTTTTCCCTGTTATCTGGAGTGAGGCATTTGGAGGGACTGGACTCTACCCATATTACTGTCACTAGTGTTTCCCCAGTATCTGTAACTGCATATTCTTCCTGTCAGGGCAGCAGCTTGGAGACACCAATGCTCCTCAGGCATCGTGTGAGGAGCAATTCAACTTCTGGATCCTATTCCAGAGACCTGGCTCCTAAATGTCAAACATTACAGCACTTTACTTCTAGACTCCTAAACTTTTCAAATCTGACCTTAAGCCACTCTGACATCTAAACAGTGATCTCATTGAGCAGCAAGACAGATGGCCTCAGCCTTTTTTGCTCCCTGATATACACAGAACCTGTCAAAACATTTGGCATAGCTTTGCATCACATCGCAGCAATGGAATGACTTCACTAATGCAACCCCTCACCCCTTGAATCTAGAGCAGCCTCACTCACACCCTGCCATTCCCCCCAGTTTTTATCTCCCTCACATGGAGGAATGATCCCATGGGGTTCCTCTTGTTGGGAGTTAAACAACACGGCCTTGTTGAACAATGCAGCCCTGCCATGGCCAGCTGCACTGAGGCTGCAATTATCCCACTGTACTTTATTGCAGCCTACTGCAATTAAGCATGTCTGCATAAACACACATCCACAAGTATGACACTGGGTGGTTGAAAGGATCTTTTTTTGTGTATTGCTAGTCCCTGGGTCATAGGATTTAAACTATCTCTTCTGCCTCTTTAAACAGACACTGTTTCTCATTGTTTTTTTTTCCAACAGCTGTGGGCTGCATCCTGCCAGCTGTTCAGTAGATGCCTGGATCAGCTGTTGGGGCTGCATGTCAGCTGGATCTGGAACAGGGCCTCTTGGCCCAGCTACAAATGTCCTGAATATCTTGGTCAGACCTAGTCCTAAACAAGCCTTGCATTAGCCCTCAAGATGAAGGAATGAGTTTTGAAGTGAATTAATCATATCTATGGGAAAACAAGAAAAGGAAAATTATCATTAAGATGATGGATTGCTCTGCAAATGAGTTTGGGTTGTGTGTGTATGTGTCACCACAGATGTATTTCTGACATCTGTACAACAAATGTTATGTATTTCAGGTAGGAACTCTGAGGGTTTGTCACAGTCCAGCAAAAAAGGCTTGGTGGTGGAGATTTAGTACTGATTTTCAAATCCAGTGAAGTAGACTGGTAACAAAATCTCCAACTGCTTCAAATCATCTTCTTTTATTACACTCAGTCTTTGCAAAACAGGTTTGCAGGCTGGTCAGAGAATGACCGTGTGTGACCAGGGAAGAAAACCAGCTGAGGCAGAAGACAAAGTGAGACCCTTCCAACTTTCACCTGTTAAAAAGTAAAAAATCCAGGCCAGAGTTATAATTACTGGGAGGACAGGTGAAGCAGCTCAGCTACATTCTCCACATGATAATGTGGGACTCCACCACTGTGGAAATCACCAGGCACCAAGAAACAGTGTGTCCCTTCACAAGTAGCCCAGAAAACAAGAATGGAGTACAAGCCACGATGGTGAAGGTTTTATAATGACATTTTAAATCCCACCATTCTAATAACTTTGTTGCTTTGCCAATACAGCCACTTAATGTGCTTATCCTAGAGCTTCAAACTGATCCCAAGGCCTTTTCAGGTGTCTAAAGCATCAGCTGCCCACTCTCCAGCTGTTGAAACATGTAGCTTCACTTCTGACGGTTCCTTTGATGCAGTTTAAAATCTGTCAGTCCAAACTCTGTGGCATATTGGAAAATGGCAGTGCAAGGACAACAAAATCCATGTTGAATGTGATATGAACATCAGCAACCAAGGACTGACTTCCTCAAACTCAAATTATTCCTGTCTCTCTGTCATCACATTATCCACATCCATTGCATGGAGGAGGTGAAAGCAGTCACTGTCCCTCATCAAAGAGCTGGGAGTTGCTCTTCAGATTGCAGGCCCTCCCATATACACAGAACAGCTTCTGGTCAGACACGCCAGCACTCATTCAGCTCTAATGTGTGGGGTTCATGACAGAGGGATGAAAGTTGGGAGCTCTCAGGTCTGCCCTTCTGAGACCTACTACAGGGAAGAATGTTGGGGATGAGCGAGCCTGGAGACAGTAGGTTGGGGATTTCTCTTCCATTTTCTTTTTCCCCTTTCAAGATATGCATTTACTGTGCTGGTGCCAACATAAACCACTGCTGAGCACAGCTGGGAGCAGCAGCAGTGCAGCCTCATTTGTGTACAAATATGCATCTGAGCCATGCTGCCTGCTGGGGTTCTGTGTGCTGGTGTTACCCACACCAATGTCATGGGTCACTCAGCAGCATTCCAGCTTGTTCTTTTCCCTCTGCCTTCCCTGCACAATGCAGATGTGGCAGGAGGCCCCTTTGTGCCAGGGGCAGCATTCTGCATGGACAAAGCAGGGTGGAGCACGTGTCTTCACTGCTGGACAGAGATGAGAGGGGTGGTTAGCAAAAGGCAAGAGAAGAGGGGAAAAAAATCTCTGCTCTCTCAATTTCTGATTGTTTTGTTGTTGTTGTTGTGGTGATGGTGGTTGCTGATGTCTGTCTTCAAATTCTTCTGAGCAGGGCCTTTTTTATGCTCTGTGCTTGTGTAGTGCTTGGAACTGCAGCCATGCTTACAATCACAATAGTAATAAGAGTGGGATGAAATGCAAAGCTTTAATATGTTACATATCAAGCAAATCTGTGTCCATGCAGAAACCACCAGTGAATGCATGTGCAGAAAGGCAAGTATGGACTTGGTAAGTTTTATCCAGGCAAGGAAGGGACCAGTAGAGAACTGACTTGGTGAAAATCAGAATAGCAGCAGAGCCCACACATGTGGTCAGCAGTAAAACAAAGAGACTCTGGGAGTTGAATAAAGCCCATTGTTTTCCTTCTAACAAATTTTTTAATTTTATGTTTGTTTCTAGTGGCAGACACACAAATGTGTGAGGCCCTTTGCAACCTCAGTTATGCTTCAGACAAAGCAATGGGATAGAGATGAAGGCAGGGATGATGCCTCACAAGCAAGTCCAGTGGCAATTCTTCATTTCCCAGTAGGACAAGTTTTAAATCTGGAGGTTATGTACCCGTATGTGTGTGAGTGCACATATGAAAAAGAGTTCAGGTGTTTTCCTTTATGTAACCATGGGCTCTACCCAAGCATATGCTGGATCACAGCCAGTTGAGTGAAAGAGCATAATGAGGAAACTTGCAGAGGATGATGCTTTTAATCCTGGCAAACTTTTCATTGTTCTGATTTTCTCAGCCCTGAACACTCCCGGCTAGCATTTATTTACTTACCGTCTGCTCACAAAATGAGCTTTCCCCCAGTTCTTCAAAAGACAAACCTCTCTTCCCCCACCAGAGCCTAACTTTGATCTTGTGGCTCTGCAGGGCACTTACCCAGACAAAAGTGCATTCAGAGATGTCTACACCTGTTCATGCCTTAAAATTCCACATCTGGTTATTTCATACTGAATCAGCTGAATTCCTCTGTGTCTCACTGCCTCCTCCTCTCAGAGCTGGCAGTCCCAGCTCCTCAGTGTGCAGAGCACAGCTGAAATAGTGACATGGTGACTTTCTGCTTTTAATGCCCAGACACTGCTGCTGTTGCTCCCCCTGCTTATTAGCACTGCTTTTCTGTTCTCTCAGAAGAGATGGCTGCAGAATGCTCCCTCCCTCCCTTGGCCACCATGTAGGTGCATATCATCACTCAGGGATTTGAAATTTGGATGTTAGATTGGTGCATGTCAGGGGCAGACCTCCATAAGTTATTAAACATGGACCAGTGTTCCCACTTTGGTTTTCAGAGATTTTCCTCTGAGACTAGTCAACAACCAACATAGTACTTCATTTTCAGTTGTTTTTTTAATGTTTGCTCTTACCTTCAGAAACTGTAAAAAGAGGGATTTCTTTCCTTTTTTACTATTAGTGCATAACCTCCAGTCACTTTTTTTTTTTTTTATTTTATGTCCACTAGAAGCTGGCGATTGTACGCTTCTGGTAAGAGATAGTTTACACAACTTCCCATATAAATCAGTGGAGTTTAATAATTGCATAATGAATCTGTGTCATGTCTCTGAAGTCATTCTTCTTGCCATTGATGGTTCTTCCTTGAATTGTCATTTTCTAATACCTCCCTTGGTAAGGCAGTCATAGCCTGGTGAAATTTTCCATATTAAAAGAGGCACAAAACCCAGCCTGCTTCAAGAAATAATCCCATTTATAGGTTTTTGTTGCTTTGATGTGGCTGTGGCTTCACACCCAAGTTTTTGCCCACCCTTGTATCTGCACTCCTGTTGGCACGCTGATGTCTGGTGGGAAGATCAGTCCTGAGCTTGTTCCTTTGCCAGTTCTGAGACAGTTTTCCACTATATTCTCCAAGACTTCAAGTGGTACAGTCACATCACCAGCTGGTCCTCTGAATGCACTTTCATTTAGACATGTGTTTTTCCAACTGTTTTGAATCAAAAAGTGCCGCCTTTTGCAGGAAGTCTTAGGACAATTTTCTGCAATGCTACCCCAGTGGCGTGTCATTAAAAGCAAATAAGGACCAGGGTGAACACTGAAAGCACTATTGCTTCTACTGGAAGCACTATTGCTTCTCCCATTTTGTTTGCAGTGGGAATGAGGTGCTTGTTTCATTTCTGTATTTTTACAGCCATTTAATGAATGTTGATGAGAATTATGTGCCACCACTGGTTGATAAGCTACCAACCAAGTTAAACTATTTAAATCAGATTTCTATAAATTCTTCTTTTCAGATGATTTTTTCTAGAAAAAGCTATTCTTAAAGAGTCCACAGAGTCAACTCTCTAATTTTTTTTTTTGCTTCCAAAAATTGGAATTTTAAATTTTAAAATTACTGTTATCATGAAGGGAGCTAATATCCAATAAATAAAATCTTTGTGACTTAGATGCATCAGAAAATATGGCTCTGACATCAGGTCAGCAGTGTGATGACATTAAAAAAAGAAATCTTAACTAACTCCAGCACTTTTAACCCTCTGAGAAAAACACCAGAATACAATTGAGCTGGAGGATTTCCACAGGTGGTGGCTCACAAAATGTGTACTTTGGAAATTACAAAAATACACTTATTTGAGTCTCACACTTGAAAAGTGCTGACAGAAAATATATTAGCTGAGCTTATGATCATCTGTCTTACCCAAGCAGGTCTTCAGCCTCTGTTCAGAGCACTTTTCTTTCCCAGTGGAGCTAAGGACACAGAGGGAATGCAGTCCTGGCCCCAGAGGACGGAGCAGAGCAGATCAGCAGACTCCTCCTTACCTGCCCTGGCAGAAGTGTTGGGTGCTGGGTCACAGGTTCCCAGGGCAGGTTGGATCTATCACTGGGCTGTGCAAGAACTGTCAGAGCTCTCCCTGGACAATGCAGATGGATGGTGGGAGAGAAAGTCTGAGCCAGAGTTTGTTGTGCCTTTGCTAAAGGAGCTTAACTGCAAGAGGAGTGACAGTAAGCTGACACAGATGAGTGGTTTGTCCTCTGGAACAAAGGAGGGTTTGTTTTTATCCCTTTTGCTAATGCACACAAAGGACAAAAGTGCTGTGGATCAGCCAGCTGAGGGACAGAACCACTTCCAGGAGATCCCACTGCATATATTCCAATGATCAACCAACAAGAAGCTGCCTCCCTGGCTGCCACTGGTCCTTTAGCACTCAAGAAAATCTTCCTTGTTTATATTTACCTTAACTGAATCCTTATCAGTGTGAAAACAACTCCAGAGGCATCAGCCAGTCTCCTGTTAAAGGTTGTACATTGTCCTGTGGCTGCAAATGCACTTTTCAAGGCTGTCAAAAATGCCAGGCCAGAGTAGTTGGGGCTTAAAGAGCTTAGGACTTCTCTGGGAGCACCCTACTCTACATTGCACATTGCACACAGAGAGCAGCCTGAAATCAGGGAAAGGCCTCAGCAGGAGAGGGGTGAAGATTTGCCTTTCCCTTTAAAAACTACTCTTACACTCCAGGGATCTTTGATCTCACTACAAGGGATGGAAGGGAGGGAAGAACTGGGAGGACTCCATGTTCCTCCTAATGCTATCTCAGTTCTTTATCTGAGATCCAGCAAGTTTAATTCAAAGACAAATTTTGCAAACTCCATGTGTGTTCCTAGCCCCAGAATCAAGGATATTCTCAGAAGAGAATAAATTACAAAGCACCATGGAAAAAGGGAGTGAAGTTACCCTGCTGTTAGCAAAGTTAGAACCTGATACTCTTAATAGCCTCATATTGTAATTCCTCAGTAAAACAGTTGTCTCTGGTGCAGACAGAGGACAGACACCTTTTTATCTAGCCAGTTTGCCCTGATGTGGTGGGAGTGGCAATGATGTCAGTATAACGCTCTGAAGAATAATAACAAAAGTTTAGAATAGTACAGTAATGCTAAGAAATGCAATGCTGGGACAGGGTGGGGAGGGGAGGTCATGAGGGTCATGAGACCAAAAAGTTACTTTTTTAGTGTGTGTAGGTAAGGCTGAACAGCCAAGTTCCTTTTTCTGTTCCTGTCTGTTCCTGTGTGAGCCTCATAACACAAGCCAAGATGACCAGATACTGAGCCCATCAGCCACACAAAGCAGCTGCATTTGTGTCTGAGTCTGTGTCCCCTCTTCACATGCTTTTGCAGCTTCAGCAGAATTTAATGGGTATTCTGGGGCCTTCTTCATGTTCCAGGTCCACTGTGCCAGGCATTCAAATAGATGTGGAGGTACTATGGAATTGGATGACAGAAATGGTGGAGAATCTGAGGGGGAAGCCATGTGAGGAGCAGCTGAGGTCACTTGGTCTGTTCAGCTTTGAGAAGAAGAGACTGAAAGGAGATTTCACTGCAGCCTCCTTGTGAGGGAAGAGGAGGGGCAGACACTGATCTCTTTTCTGTGGTGACCAGTGATAGACTCAAAGGAATGTCCTGAAGCTCTAGCAGGAGAGGTTCAGGTTGGATATGAGGAAAAAGTTCTTCCCCCAGAGGGTGGTTGGGCACTGGAACAGGCTACCCAGGGAAGTCGTCACAGCACCAAGCCTGACAGAGCTCAAGAAGCATTTAGACAATGTTCTCAAGCACATGATGTGATTCTTGTGGTGGTCCTGTGCAGGGCCAGGAGTTGAACTTGATGATCCTTGGGAGTCAAGTTGGACTTGATGGTCCTTGGAGGTCGCCTCTAACACAGAGTAGTTTATTACTCTATTCTATGATTCCAGGAGGGTCATGCCTGCTGAGCAAGACACACATAGCAGCATCTCATGTCTGGTACAAAAATCACACTGCAAACCAGTGTTGTGGCCATCTGACCTTTCACTGATACTTCCCATATGAGAATACAAGGGGGTATCTTGTTTTCCAGACCTGGAAAACAGGTTTTTGTTTTGACAACACTGGCTCAACTCAGAGGACAAGTGCTGTAGAAAGGCAGCCTAGGAAGTCACAGCTGTGTGCAGAAATTGGCAGGGAATGGTGTTTAATAGACTCCTGGTTTTGCAAGGTTCAGAAAATCCCACCTGAGCTCCTCATATTCTTTCACTTCTACTGAGTGGTGAGAACACAGAGCACTCAAAACATGGCAAAATGGGCTTGGTATGATTCAGGTCAGTCACTGATGTTCCCTGACATTTATAAAGGGTTGAATTTCTGCCTAAAATGATAAAATATCTCAGGTCAAGCCTTATTCCAGTTCTTTCATGGATAAGAGAAATTACTTTCTTGTTTAAGCAAGTCAGTGATTTATTTTGGAGCTGTGATTTCAGACCTTTGCCTTTGACAGATAAAGGAGGAGTATTCATATCATCAGACTTTACACAGTAAGATCCTCAGAGGAACTTTCAGACTTTCATTGAGCAGAGCAGTAGCCTCAGCTCCTGAATTATAATTAGCAATTGTAAATCCCATTAGGTGTTAATAGCCTTGAATTGGAGGAAATTTGCAGCCCACAAGGAGCCTAAGTGTAAAGGTCCCAAGTTACAGATAGAATTATGCAATCCCAATTTACAGATAGAATTATACAGCGCAAATCTAAATACAAATTGATGTTTGGATCTTCATGACAGGCCACTGAGCTTATAATGACAGCTACCAATGTCCAAAGTACAGGAAACTATGTTTGTTATTTTAGAGTCATAGAATGGCTTGTGTTGGAGGGGATCTTAAATATCATTTATTTCCAATCCCCCTGCCATGGGCAGGGACACTTTCCACTGTCCCAGGTTGCTCCAAGCCCCATCCATTCTGGCCCTGAGCACTGCCAGGGATGGATCATCCACAGCTTCTCTTGGTGACCTGTATCAATGTCCCATCACTCTCACAGTAAAAAAAAAACAAACTCCTTCCTAATATCTACTCTAAACTGACTCTCAACTTGAAGCCATCCCCCTTTGTCCTATCACTATGTGCCCTTGTGTGCAGTGATACAAGGGCAAGAGAAAATAACTTATACTGTCAATACTACTTGAGGATGGAGAAGCAAAGTGTGGGCAGCAGTAAGGAGCACTTCTGCTCTCCTTGGAGACAAAATAAGAAGCCAGCTATCTCCCAATGATATTCATAAGGAGTGACTTTGTCAGGGTGTGGTGTGATCCCTTCCCCTGATCCCAAGCCCCACAGCAGGTGCTGTAACCTGTAGTTGGAATCACTGGGAGACCTATGGCCAACAGTTGGCACATTTAGATCCTATTATTCCACTTTCTACTTCTTCTGAACTAGAGGTTTCGGGAACAGTATGAATTAATTCCAAACAGTTGTGAATTCTGCATAATTCATTTATTCGTGTGGCTGTAAAAGGCATTAAAATTTAAGAGTCTGAAATAAAAATGAATGTAATTGCAACTGGTTTTAGATTCCTTCCTATTCTGCTCAACCATTTCATTTTTACTGCCACAATGTTTAATTGAAAGCTGTGAATTGCTGATTGCTGTTACAATGCAACTTCTCAGTGGGGAAAAATATACCCTTTGTAAATTATTTGGAAATGAAGGGGTATCTTTGTTAAGCACAATCTTAGATACAGATGTGGAAAGTCAGAATTAGACCTGTGATAATGCCTATAATTTCTGGCTTAATGAAGATTCATCGGGCTGTTTTTAATCAGCACATTTTGAGAGCTGTGAGAGCTTTGGCCTGTGTGGGGACACACAGCACACATGTCAGCAGGACTCTTACCATGGGCCAGTCTTCAATTAGTAGCTTTTATTAATTTGTTTGATCATAACTTCAGAAATTGCAGATAGCATATTTCTGTAAAAAAACAAACAAAACAAAACAAAACAAAAAAAAACACTAATTAAATATGAATCAGACATAACTTGGAAAAGCTGCATCCCATAGAATTTACAAATCCAGCCAAAGGGATGCTGGAGGGGTGCTCTGCATGTGCAGCAGAACATTATAAGGTACTAATGTGCAAAGTGCTGTACCCAGTGGCAATAAAGCAGCTCTTTCCTAGCAGGAGTAGGGAAAAATAAGTGAGACCAAATGAAGGGGCTCATGCTGTAGGAAAACAAACCTACAATCAGAGAGCTAAATGTTGAGTCTATACAGTGATCTCAGTGATTCCCTGCACAACCCTGCTATTAATTTATGATGGCATAGAGATGTTTGGATTGATTTTTTATCCCATTCCCGATCCAAAACTTTGGCCAACACTTGAAAAAAGAATAGATATATAAGCTGGGTTCAAAGCTATCTCTGATTATTCTGTGGTTTTGATGACTTCTTCATCCTTGTTAAATTTTTTGCCTGGAAAAAAAGCACTAAATTCAATGCATGCTAGTTGTTAAACATTTGCTTTTTAAATTTAGAAATATTGAGTTCATCTAAATACCAGCCTGATGGAGGGCACGGGAGGTGATATTTCTTGATCATATCTCTGGGAAATAAAACCGCTGATACTTTTGCACAGCTCCAGTTTCCAGCCACTGTTACGTTTTAATGATATGATCAATAACCATATAGATAGAAGGGACATTTCCTACCACACAAAATACAATAGCTTGAAACATGAGAAGTGGTTTCTGCATCCCTTAGCTGGTGGTTAACCTCATTGAATTACTGCACCTGCCAAGGCTGTGAGAACTAAATACAGCTGGTGGCAGCGTCTGGCCAACTGAAGGCAGGCCCGTGTTAATTTGAGCAGATGAAAGCAACCACATGGCAGACTCTGGCATGACGTGATGACAATCACAAGCTGGAGTGATTGCTCCCAAGGTGCAGAAACCAGGGCAAGTACAGCTAATTGCTCTTCTCTCCTCACTGAATCCACCCGGACAAAACAGGGAGTAGTTCAGGCTGGAAAGGACCAGGTTCAGGAAGCTTCAGGAGGACAAGGAAGTGATTTTCGCCTCAAGGTATCCCAGAGAAGTTGACTTGTCAGGTGGAGACAAGAAGAGAGAGCCTTAGGGGATACCTTGTCTAGGCACCTGTGAAACAGAAACTTTATTATTTCCTTCCATGCCTTGCCCCAAAATGACGTGTACTGATTCCTTCAGGAAACACCATGAAAAGAACTGAGCCAGTGAATTTTTCTCTTTTTATGTGAAATTTCTCCTGAACTTATTGCAAGGTCCCAAGAATATCTTGTTTGTCCTGCACTGAGCACAAGGTGGACAGGAGAGGGATGTTGAGCTAGACAGACCTTTATTTTGACCCCTTATGCAGTTCAACTCTCATTGACTCCTCTGAGATCTCATCATATTTACATTTTTGAAGTCTGGAACAGAAGCCTCTTAATGAGTATAAGGAATGCAGCCAAACTTTCCCTCTTCCTCCAGTGATGCATAATTTCCTATATTATTTTCTTGGACTTTATTCAGTTTTAAATGGCATGAATGTAAGATTACTAGGTCTCTGAAGTACCCTCAGTTCTACAGCAGATGAAGGAATGAAATAAGAGACATTTTCACAGCAACTAGTGCTTACAAAACATTTGAACACATATATGAACATGTAATGTCTTCTAGCAGATGTTTAGAATTACATGCTGACTCTGTTAGATACATCCTGTCATATATGCAGATTATGCAAAGATATTAAGCATAAATTATTACATAGACACAATAGGAGGCATCAGTGAGAAAATTCAGATTAAGGCAAAGAGTTAGTCATGTGTTTACGGTTCATAGGCCTGGCTTTTTTAAGTTTCTGACTCAGAGCAGTCATCCATGCACAGCTTTCCTCCTCTGGCCTGTATACATTAGGGAGAGTGCACAACACGGATGTGAATCCTCATTACCTTTCCCTGCTCTTCTCCCACTGAATCCCCTTGAACACATTGTTTACAGTTAAAAGATTACTCAATATTATTTCAATCTCTAACTTTTTATGAATACTGAGGCTGTATTTGCTTTGTCAGGGCAGGAAAATCCTTAGGATTACATCTCAGATTTGAGAGATGCAAATCACAGTTACATATTTACAACAAGACACATTATAACAGAGATCTTATTTGATTGATTGCCTCACTCGGGTCAGGAGAATGTCTGAATGGAAAAATAAGACAGGTGCCAGATGACCTCTGGAGGTCCCTTCCAACCTCAATTATACTATGAATTATGATATTATTATTTTAGGGGACAAACAGCTAAGTTCAGTGACTGCAGCATGAAACCAAAGAGTGAAGCTTTTCCTTGCATATTTTTTTTTCCTTTATGTGGCTCCCATTATTTTCTTCACTTTCTTCTTCTACTTCCCTGAAGAGTAATCATGCAGGTTTGCTTAACTGGGATTTCTCAGGTAGAGGAGGAGTTCTATGGGAAACGGAACTATCATGCAAAGTTAGGTAACATCCTGTCCCTCAGCTGCTCTGAAACTCTCAGGGTGACTTAAAAATTTTCCACCTTCAGCAGTCAAGAATCGAGAAGAGAGCCAGGTTCTCAGGTGTTCATTTCTGCTGCCCATGCCCATCTTTGGGGCAGCCCTGGCACCCCCAGTTTGGGGAGCAGCACAGGTTCTCTGCACTGTGGATGGATCTGTGCCTCTCTCTCCAGGTGACACCTCCTCTGTCACACCTGTGCTCAGCTCACACTGTAAATCTCAGCCACACAGCACAGTTACACCACAGCAGAGGAGGAAGTTTCCCAAAGTACAGTCATGGGACAAAGTCACATCCTGGAGTGTGTCCAGAGAGTCCATAAACAAGGATAAAGTTATGGTCCTTTTCATCTAAGGTGTTAACCACCAACATAAAAAACAACCTGCTTCTAAAGCAGATTGATTTAAGTTTTCAGGCTGATCTCAGGCCATTAAGTGGAAAAGTCTAACATTTTTTTATCACTAAAATTTCAACCCTGCCACTAAGTTTCTGCCTACCCTGAAAGCACCAAAGTGTTTTTTTTCAGGCAACCCCTTCAGCAATGACATTTCTTTTTCTTGAAACATGTAAAGTGACTTGGTGATCTGCAGAGGCTCTTCCACACTCACAATTTGTGTGCTGCTCTCTGTCCCCACAGCCAAGGTGGTGAGCAGTCTGACAGCAAGGCTGGTGCCACTGCTGCCCTCCTTTAATTTCAGCCTGTCTCTGCACCAGAAGAAACCTGGCTTTTCACTCTTCAAATCAAAACAGGAACCTGGTACCATGAGTCAGCTCTAGGAGAGTTCTTGACTCACCAGACTGCTGTTTTCTCTTCCTATATAAGAAGAGATAAAATAAGAGAAATCCACCCTAACCATCACGGTCCTTAATTGAATTAGTGGAGTCCAGATGCTGCCATGGTGAAGAATAGTTCTAGATAAAGTGTAACTCTTCCAGAAGAAGACTGTAATTTTCACTCCTTTTGGAGAAGAAAAATGACCCTCAAGCTCTGCTTCAAACCAAACAACGGTTGAATTTGAAGCTCTCCATCTACAAAGAGGTAGCCTGGCCTAGGCAAAAAAAAAAAAAAACAAAAAACAAAAAAACAAAAAAAAACAAAAAAAAAAAAAAAAACAAAAAACAAAAAAAAAAAAAAAAACCCAAAAAAAAACAAAAAAAAAAAAAAACAACAACAAAAAAAAAAAAGAAAAAAAAAAAAAACAGCTTACTTTTCTCTTATTTCTGGAAGCTATTTTGCAAAGACAAGGTTTAAGCCTAAGCTTCATTTTAGTGCCTTTACCTCAGCCCAGCAGGTAGCTGAGCATGCAGCACAGACCCACAGAATCACAGAATCACAGAATTTTCAAGACTGGAAGAGACCTATAAGATCATCTAGTCCAGCCGATGTTCTAACTGTTCAGCTAGATCATGGCAGCAAGTGCCACATCCAGTCTTTTTTTAAATTCTTCAAGGGATGATGCCTCTACCACCTCACTGGGTAAATGATTCCAGTTTCTGACCACTCTTTCTGTGAAGTATTTCCTTCTTACTTCTAACTTACATCTAGCTTGACGCAACTTGAGACTGTGTCCTCTTGTTCTATCCGTTGTCGCCCGGAGAAAGAGGCCGACCCCCAGCTCACTACAGCCACCCTTCAGGAAGTTGTAGAGAGTGATGAGGTCACCCCTTAGTCTCCTTTTCTCCAGGCTGAACAACCCCAGCTCCCTCAGTCTCTCTTCATATGGCTTGTGTTCCAAGCCCCTTATTAGTTTCGTTGCTCTCCTCTGGACACGCTCAAGTAACTCAACGTCCCTCTTAAAGTGAGGGGCCCAGAACTGGATGCAATACTCCAAGTGAGGCCTCACCAGTGCCGAGTACAGGGGAAGAATGACCTCTCTGTTCCTGCTGGCCATACCATTTCTGATACTGGCCAGGATGGCATTGGCCCTCTTGGCTACCTGGGCACATTGCTGGCCCATATTCAATCGACTGTCAACCAGCACCCCCAGGTCCCTTTCCACCTGGGCACTATCCAGCCACTCCATCCCCAGCTTGTATCGGTACAGGGGATTATTATGGCCGAAGTGCAATACTCGGCACTTGGACTTATTGAAGTTCATCCCATTTGATTCTGTCCATTTGTCCAGCCGTTCCAAGTCTCTCTGGAGAGCCCTACACCCCTCTAGTTGATCTACACTCATACCCAATTTGGTATCATCAGCGAAACTACTAATAAAAGACTCTAAGCCCTCATCCATATCGTCAATAAAAATATTGAACAAAACTGGTCCCAACACAGAACCCTGAGGGACACCACTTGTGACTGGTCGCCAGCTAGATGTGACACCATTCACCAGCACTCTTTGGGCCCGGCCATCCAGCCAGTTTTGAACCCAGCAAAGGGTATTCCTATCCAGACCCCCGTCCATTCCTGTTCAGAGAGCAAGTGTGTGAACTGGCCTTCCATTCCCACCTGAAAAACAGAAACACTAGCAATTTTCTGACTCATGGATGTTGAGAAGGAAGTGATGTGACCTTACACTACATTAATGACAATCACATAAGTATTTAGAAGATAAAGAAATTTCTTGGTTTTCACTTTATAAGGCCTAGGTGATGTTCCCTGGTTAGATACTCAGCTAGTACACATCCAGACTACTGTAAAGCAACATAAACCTTAATGTATTATACATTAGGATATCTGTGCTATCCTGCAAGCAATTACTGATCTGTAAAAAAAAAAGGAAAGTGGCAAAAAGTACTTTTCCAACAACATCTTTTAAATGTTGTCACAGGATTAGGCAAACATGGATTAATCTAAACAGTAAAAATTTCAGTTCAAGTTAACAAATGTGAAGTTTCTATTTAGTTGGTCAAATCAGTACCTAAAGTGTAGCAAGATCCCTTTTGCTAGAACTGGCTTTTCTGTAACACTATTTTCACCACAAAAAATTCCAGGTCAGTCTGATGTAAACTAGGAAAACTCTAATCTAACTCAGTAGTGATGGCTCAGATAGCTTAGTAAAAGTCTCAACAATATTATCCTCTTTCCAGGTATGTTTCTGGCATAAATCTGAGAAGACTCTTATCATTTTGGAAGAAATGAGCCACAACAGAAATTCCATTCACAGATTAACTTGACTGTTGCAAAACTTTCTTTTGCTGTGTGAGTCACACTAGGAAAATTGCAATGATAACAATAACAATAACAACAATAATAACAATAATAATAATAAAAATAACCTAAAGACTGGTAGAAGTTGCATTTTACTGCTTGCAGCAGCTGTTGTAGGAAGCAAGATAGTCAGGAAGGGAAACATATCATCAAAAATAACATTAACAGCTTTTGCTGGACTGCTCTTTTCCAGATGCCACAGAGCTAAATGACACTTGCTAAATATTAGACAAGGAAAAAAAATGGAAATTGTTGAGTTTTCTAGGCAGTCAGCACACCATTTGCTTTACAGCAATTTTGGCATAGTAACTATCTAAACACAGGTAAAAAACTCCATTATCCTACTGTAATCAGAGCTTAGATTGCATTAAGTTTATGGCATTGGAAAAATATCTTACCAGGATTTTGTTCAGAACATAGAGAAGTTCTGTCAGAACAGATGGTCGGAGACAGTAAAAGATACACAAGGAGATTATAAAACAACAATACTACTGACTTCTAATGGACTTTAAACTCCTGGCTTCTGCAGATGTCACCTTTCTTCTATGGTGCAAAATTTATCAATTTACAGTCCATCTTGTATAATGTAAGCAATTCCACAATGTCCAGTAACACTGCTCAAAATGGTAAAGCCTTTGAAATAAACTTATCAAGTGTGACTGTCCTGTGTAGCTGGCTTTTAGTTATGCAAAAGTGGCACTTACAGCTGTATCTGCAATTCAAAACGTCTACACATAATGTGATTACAGCCTCTGCAGAAAAAGAAGAGGAATGCAAAAAAAACTATCAGATATGATGAGAAAGAAAAGATCCCATTCTGACCTGCTACTGGAGGTGCCAAACTATGAGCTGAGATTTTCTGTCTCAACTGATTAAGGTGCAGAGGTCTGGCAGCTCTGAACAAGAGGCAGCCACAGTAGATAATTATTGAACACTGATGTCAAGCAAGCAGAAGTGGCATTGTTGTGCTCTTATTGTAGAAATTTTACATGTAATTCATATAGCCCAAAGCTCAATTATGAATCATTCTCCCACAGATTTCAAAAGCAATATTAAAAACATGGCAAATTCTGAACCTTAATGAGACAAAATCACTGGCAGAATGGAAACTGGATGAATTCTGTTTTCATGCAGTACCTTCTTCCATGATCACCTTTCCTCTTCAAAGGTGGTTATTAATAATTTAGTGATGAAAGTATGTGAATACAAGAAAGATAGGTTATCAGCAAAACTGGTGAACAGGAGGTATGTATGTAAGAATTTTTTTACAGACTTTGCTCCAGAAAGATTACACCAGCCATCCAATGAGAAAATATCCATGCATTACTCATCACATTAATATGTAGCACATCATTTGTATGTATTACAGCATATATTTTGGAAAGATGCCCAGTCTTCATGTCAAGTATTCAGGAGCCTACCACAGAGCACCACAGAGGTCTCAGTGATTGATAACACCTCTGTTCCACACAAATGTTTCTACTGTAAGTTTTTTGGTTATAAATCTTAAAAGTACCAGAGAGCCACTTTGTCTTATCACCTGTAAGTAAATGTTTTTGAAATGGATAGGTCAAGCTGCTTCTCTTTGTAAAGAGTTTGTCCACACTGCATATACTCTTTAGATATTTTCAGATTGCAGCCAGGCTGAACAGGGCTCCTTTCACTTAACATGCAGTTATTTTAAAAGTAGCATCTTACACAAGTCATGTCTGTGTTCAGCATCAGAAATTCACCTCACCAGTAGACAAGGGGTGTGAATCCCCCCATCGAGATACTGCTCCATCCAGTGACTGCAGAAGGAGCCTGCGCAACAGATTTTGAGTAGACATCAGATGTTTTGATCAAGACAGACTCTGTCCTTTAAGTGGTCACAGTAATCCAGCGGCAGCTAAAATATAGGCTGGTAGCTCATCTCCCAGCCCTGCCCAGAGGAGCAGACGTTATTTCCCACAGAGATCATGGCCGGCCCTCATTTCCTAATGGCTTGTTCTGGCAGGGACACTTGTACCCAGCCTTAGATAAAAGACTGAGGCTGACAGAGAAGAAAAAACTGCAAAAGCCAGACTGCTCACATAGCATTTGTGAGGCAGCAAAGTTAATTGCTGTGTAATTACCACCCAAGTAAATTGTTTAATGTGGTAAAATGTGACCAGGGTTGTTACTTCTGCTGCAAGGAGTGGCTCATGATGCCATCTGCAACCCATCAACAGATCACATAGTGAATATGCTGCAGATGTAAAGCAAACCCTCAACATCTCCAAGCATGTTGTTAAAAACCCCCATCAAGCCAAAAGGAACATTTCTGTTGTTTCAGATGTCACTGTGGCTATTTACACAGGGCTCGATGGTGCCGCACTTGCTCACGTTGATGAGGGAAGAATATGGTTAGTTAAGAGAAGAGCAGGTTGGCAATGGCTTCTGAGGTTAGGAAAAAAAAAATAAAAGGGGCATAAAAGACACATCAGTGTTCAACCATAATTGGAAATCCAGCTATGTCATGTGGAGAGGGGAGCGATGAGGGGGAAAGGAATGTGGTCTGTCATGAAAGCGCCTCTCTGGCAATTTACTGTGGGATCCTGAGCCGCTCCTATAAACAGCAGGCAGCTGCTGGGTCAGCTACTGACTCCTTGTGGGTGCAATGTGCCCAGTGCTCAGTGCCAGGGGGGAGAGTGCCAGCTCACTCCTAACCACACCAGGCACTCTGTAAAGCTGAGCTAATGCACTGAGAACAGAATGAAATCCAAGTGCGTGCAGATCTCATGCAAACTGCTCATGGACCTGCAGCATCTTTTGCAGGGCATTGTCAGGAGAGCCAGGGCTCCCTGGGAATGGAAAAGTTTGGGCACAGACTCCTGCTATCAGCATCATGAGACTTGCACTCTTGCACTATCTGTAAGGGGAACCTTTATATCTTATTTTGCCAATATTATTTCATTACTTGCTACCTCCAGTTCAGAAGGTCATTGTAAAAAAATAAATAAATATTGTGACACTTTGAATCTGTGCTTTAAAACACTAACCTATTTCCTGTTGCTGCACTTCTTGTCCCCACACCACATATCACTTGTCCTTTATAAGTGCTTTGATTTGTTTTAAAGTTTTTCTATATATTTTTTTCCTCCTTAATGAGAACATTTTGGAAATAGATAAAGGATCCAGGTACCACCAAATTTCTTTGTATTTGAGCTCCTTGGTGCCTGAGGTGCCTTTGAAAATGTCTCCCATGATCCACAGTGACCCAGACACTCAGCAAATTTCATTCAAAGCAGAAAATTGAGCCCTATAAAAGGCTGTTCTTCCCACTGAAGGGTATCCAGGATTATCAGGACACATTACTTCATGAGAGAGAAATTCTTCCTAGCTTCACTGATTGTGACACTTTGAGTCATCTCTTATGTCAGTGGCTGGAGCCTGGTTTTGCTTCTTTGGTTACTTTGCACAGATTGTAGAGAGATGAAGGAAAAAGAAAAGAGCTTGCAAAACAATTTTATTTTGTTTTTATTTAAACTCAGGTAACAGCACTGCCCTAACACCACTTCTGTGTATCTGATGTGTCTGCTGAGCTGTTTAGAGAATATCTATTTGTGCAAAATCTGGAAGTGCTCAAGTTTATGTCCTTGACTCTTAGGCATTAAAAAGAGGCAGGTATGTGTATAGACATCACTATTGACACACACAATTTTGAAAAGTAACATGTACATTTACTCCTAAAAAATTACCCACAGAAGCCTCTTGGTCATATAAAAAATGAGACTCAATTTGACTTAACTGAAGCTAAGTTCTTCCTTCAGGTGAATACACACATTGGTATGAAGTGAAGAACTTGTTCATATTTTGGGGAAGAGAAGCAGCTTCTGAATTTGATTTTGAAGCTGTTTCCTTCCTGTCATGGAACAGTTGGTTTGGAGCAAGAACTTGTGTGCACAAAGCTGCACCATTTTCCAACGTGAAAGAATTTATCTGAAGAGACTCATCCACAGCTACCTTCAACCCAGGGGAATTTAACAATTTGAATTGAAGCAGGAATCTTGCAATGAAGTCAATTACCATAGTTAAGCTGATTACAGCAGCAGGAGAACTATGGTCACAGATTTGAAGGATGTCTGCAGACTGAGCAATGTTGCACAGTTATACCCTCAGTCCTCAAGTCTCTACATTTAATTTTCATGTACAACATAGAGTGGCAATGTTTAACATATGCTAATAACAACTAAGCCATGCCCCTTCTTAATTTTTTTTCTGATACTTCCAATTGCAAATATATTTTTATTGGAAAAGTAATTTGTAACATACAACAATGCACAGCAGATTTTGCTGGTATTATCATGGGACCAAAGTAGTGCCTTAATAATATATACTATTACTAAAGAAACTGTAGTAGAGATGAAGTCATTCCTACTCAGAGACATCTTCCTTTGCAGAGGGTTTTAGGAACCTGCTCTTTAGAATTTCATGCACCAGGTAAAGGCAAACCCTGGCCATATTTGAATCAAGAAAGATCCACTGCAAGGGCCCAAAACATTTGCCTCTTTATGACTGGTTTTATCAGTAACAGGATGTGGTATTTTATCATCACTTTTTTTACTGTCAACTCATCAAACTCTCTCTTTTTTGTTTTTATGATTCTTTCCTACTAGGTTGAAGAAGATGGTGCAGGAATCCATCACAAAACCCCTTCATTGGCCCTGCACAGCTGTCCCTGTCCTAGGGAGCAAATACAGTGATCACACAACTGTAGGAAATCAGCCTGGAAAATCCCCAAGTTTTACTATTCTTAACATTTAACTAGATTCTTAATAATCATCATCTGGCAATTATGTATTTTGATGGAAGCTGGTTTAATAAAATTATTTTCAGTGGGAAAGTGTGTTACACAGCAAATGTTCCTCCAGTTGAAAGTTGCACAAGAAAAGGCAGACATAGCAAGGAAGTGGGCAGATGGTTATTTCACAGCAGAAAACTGTTGAACTTTAATGTGAGAATAAATAATGTTTTATTATTATTATTTCTAAATCAAACTATTCTGCAGCATTGTATTCTGCCAGTGATAGTCTTTTTATACTGAATGAAGACCAAAATGAAATACAGACATTCCACACTTCTGTGTAGACTGTAAATTCTATTTTCTGACTAGGTCTAAATACAACTACTGAAATAAACAAATTCAAATGTGGATTTTTATTTTTTTTTAAATATGGAAAATATATTGGCTTTGCTTAGAGTGTAAATCAATAAATGGTGTAAATAAAGCTTGCAATAATTATTTCAAGGAAAAACAGAGGACCACAAGAATAAATAAAGACAGATTTTTTATGGCATACTCATTTTCTTTTTTAAAAAATGAGGAAAAATAAATCCTTAATATCTGAAGGCCAGTTTTGCATTTTCCTCACAAATACTTTTTCAGCATTTTTAGAGTTCACAAATCAAGGTAAGGGCATGTTCTCTTGTTACCATACTCTCTGTTGGCAAAGCATATAGTTTTACTGCAAGGGGAAAAGGGCAGCGAAGTTGATCTGCAAATCTCTTACTTGAACCTTAGTAATTTTATACAGGTGCCCTTTGCTTAGCAATACTTTTTTCTTGAAAAACTGTATCTTAGCACAAAGGAGAAAAAAATAATTCTAGACATGTGACCTTTAGAAAGCCAATAGCTTGCAAATTAATTTTACTGGAGGCTGTAGCAATTACAGAACTTGATAGTGTAGTCTGGAAATTCACCTGAACCTACCCACAGTCCACATCTCTGTCCAGGTTTCTGTAGCAATTTGTTGAGGAAATGCTGTAGATCTTAATATGTCCAAAAAATGAAATATTGTGGTGCTCTCACTTTTAAGATAATCAAGGTCTGTGTCTTTGTGTTGCTGTTCAAAGCCTTCCAGAGTCAGGTTCTCCGTACATGGAAATTCACCTTTTGCTCTGCAGCTGCCATTTCTTCCTGTTAGCAGAAGTCTCTGCTGAGGTTAAGGATGCTGCCAGCTCAGAGTGAGCACTTCTGCTCTCCCAGGGGTTTGAAATGTCTTTAATTAAACTTCTTTTTCTTTTTTTTTTTTCAGATTGAGTAGTGCAAGAATGCTGTCCAAATGACAGCACCTGTCTGGGAAATGAAATCTTTTTTACAGAGAGATAAAAATCTCTCAGGGAAAGTTCTATCAGGAAAGATCAGGACAAGGCTTCTAATTCTGACCAAGGAGTGGAAAACTGAAAGTAATAATCAATAACCTGGAAAAAGCCAGTTCAGATTTGTCATCTGCCCAGGAATCACAAGAGCACCAAACTCTTGCATTTTGGGTGCCTTTATCCCCATGGAACTCAGAAGCTACCTCCCAATTTTAGCACACAGAACACTAAGGGATTAAGGGTCATTTTCCATATTAAATGGGGATTTGTTTTTAAAATCATGAAGCATTTTGTGTGGTAGAAGCATTCCCAGCCCAATTCCAATGCTAGCACAAATTAAAGAAAACAAATGAAATAAGATATAATATAATGAAATAATGAATTTATATAAGACAGAACAAGACAAGACACTTCTTTTCTGGAAAAGAAGAGAAATCCAGTGATCAATACTGCAATCAAAAGCCTGCAGTGTCATTATCACACTTAGTTTCAAACCTATACTAACAATAATTCAGCGTCTCCTAAGTTTAAAGTCCACATGTTCTGTAGTCCTTTGTTTGGATCCAGGACTCATGGACAGCACCAAACCCCACACCAAAACTCCTCTCTCTGTATTGAGCAGGGTGTGGCACTGCAGAGCTCACCCAGCTCCTGGCAGAGCAGTCACCAGGCTCCTCACCAGGCTGTGGTACCCTGTGGGGCAGCTGCACGGAGCTCTCTGGGCTTGGCTCCTCAAACCCGCCCTGGGTTCCACAGGACTCACCTCTGCTGTGGCTTCCTGGGAACCTCACACATGATTTCCAAAACTGCCTGTATGAAACACGTTAAACCCAAAGTATGTGTTTTAAGAGGTATTAATATGTCATAATTTCCTCTCATTAAAAGTCCTTCACGGTGTTTTTCCCAGTTATGTCACTCTTTAACTTTCCATGCTTTTTCGGGTTCTTGTAATTTCTGCTCTGCTTTAGCTTCTTAAATTATTTACTTTTGAAGTGCCTTTTTTTCAGAGTATATCAACCCAAAATTTAAATAAGGATTAAACAATAATTCACTGAGGAAAATAGTAGTGGCATTTTGACTCAAATGTGAGTTTATTTTCCATAATAAAATATGTCAATATTTATCCTTACTTAAAGCATAACTTTCTCATATAATGGAGCCAATATTAAGGGAACTATCTATCTTAGAAATATATAAGATGCCATTTTTCATTGTCTGGAGACTGCAAAGCTAAGAGATATTGTATCTGCAGCTATATAAGCATAGCTCTTGAGACAGCTTTGATAGGGAGACATGAGGTTTTTCCATTAATCATTCTTTTACTGCTGCTCAGTTTCAGTCATTAACTTGTAGTGCCCAAAAGGCTTAAAGCACAAAGAATTTGACTGCTGCCAGTGTAAAATCACCAATAACAGCTTGGGCTTTTCAAAAGATATGTAGCAGTTTGTAGGTTTTTAAAAGCAGGATGCAGAAGGTAAATAACTCTTAAAGGTTTTGAAACTTGTGAAACTAGTTATAAATTGTCAGTGTGAATATTGATAAAATTATTACAGTACCTTTTAAAAAGATGCTTACATTCAAAGCCTGGCTGCTTTTCAACAGAAATGAAATCAGCAATGTGGCCTTGAATCAAAACCTTACATCTCTGAGGCTTGAAACAATGAAAGATTAAAAATGCAGCTCTCAGTCTCCATCTTTACTCTGTTCTAAACTTTGAATTAACTTTGCCTGACAAATTGAAGTTTACATTTACAGCTTGGCCATCCAGGGAAGGAAAGGGTCAAAGCCCTGCAAATGTCATTGCTTCATAGTTCTCAGCCCATCAGGGCAGACACATAATTTTATACAATTCTCTTTCTGAATACAGAGTTAACCTTTTTTTCAAAGGAAAAGGAAATCCTTGAATTCAAAAACTGTATTTTTCCTCATATATTTAATCTTATTAAATTGTTTGTGCATGACTATCAATGAGTTGGTACTAATCTAAACACCTAGACAACTATTATCACCTGCATCAGAGAAATTAATCATCTTTTTCATTTGCTGCCTGGCTAACATACAGCTGATAATGGCAGTGCCATTATCTAAGGTGAAATCCAGCTCTAAGGAGTGGTGGGCAATATTTAGGTCATATAAAACAATAATTAAATATGTTGATAGCTTTGAAGACTTTTGCAGGAAAGGGTAATGGTTGAAAATTATTCCCTTGCATGGGACTGGTCGTCATTCTTTGTAAGGACCAAAACAGCTTACATGAACCACATACATAAACCTGAGTTTCAGTGGCTGTGAACTCTGAAACACAACCTCAATAAAAGCACAAATAGATCCAGATGTCTTGAAATAAATCTAGATTCTCCTGCTCCTGGCTACCGTTTCAAATGGGCCAGCTTGTTGTCAGGGCCAACAGTGTATGGTGAATTTGATTTTAAGGTGAATGTTCTCCCTTTTTAACCTCAGTATTTTGTCTGATGGCTGTCTGATATTTTCCTGCTGATGGCTGTCTAGGGTAGAGATTACATTTCAATCTGGTTAGAAGTGGAGACCAAGACCTCAAATGACTGCCTCATAGAATATGGAGCAAGAAACCTTTCACAGGCAGGGAGATGGCAAAACGCAGCTTAACTTTTACATCAGACATCTGTCTGTTTTTACAGGATCCATTGTAGCTTTAGGGTGCTTAATGAAGACATTTTTTCCAATTATATATGATCATTTTGTAGCTATAGAATTTTTTCCAGGTAGAACTAGTGTGACTCTGTGGAAATGGGTTACCGGTCCTATAATAAATGGGGATACCATCTTCCACCAGGTTCAAATTTGTCTTTCCTTCAACAGGTACACCACTGTCAACCACAGCATTCTGTAACTCTCAGCTTCATCTTTTTATGGGGACAAACATCCCTATTTACCACCCAGTTTTCCTGAAGATGCAACTATTAAGCCTTATTGCTGATGAGTCTGGAGTCTGGACTTCTTGGAGTCTGGACTCCATGTTCGGCAAAAATGATACTTCCAAAACTGCACAAGAGTGCAATTTTTGAAGGTGGATGAATTCAGACTAGTCCTATAGGTGCTCCCAGAGATAAAAGCAATGTCTCTGTTACATTGCTGCAAAAGCAGCACGTAGGGTTCACTTTCATTGTGGCAGAAAGCTTCTCAGCCCTCTTCACAGCTACACTGGTGCATTTAAGATTTACACAGGAAGACAAAACCAGACACACATTTGTGAGCATCCCATAGGTCAGCCTGGCAGCCAGATGTGGCACATCTGCAGTACCTGGGGATCTCTGACCACAGCACAAGCTTTACATTCTCCCTTGCAAACTCCAAACTGGATGCACACAGCTCCTAAAGAGCAGATTTGCTGAGGCTTTATAAAGAGAAATCTTTCAGCCCCATGTGGCACAGTGTATGCCAGGGGTCACATGCAGGAAGGGAAGCTGTGGTGGCTGTTTGGCATTGCCCTTCAGAGCCACACAAAGGGGGCCCTGAGTGACAGCTCTGCTTCTCCCAGAACCTGATTGCAACAAGGAAAGCAGCAGAGCAGCACACACCAGCTGATGCCACTCAAATCAGAGTGGCTCTCACATTTTTGTGGTCTTGCTCTAATAATGACAGTGAGAGAATGTGGGGGATCAGAGGAGGTTGCACAGGTGTCTTCCCAAGCCCCAGATGTGGAATGTGGGAAGTTCACACTGTACACACATGCCCACTGTAGATCTGTGGCCATGCAGGTCTCACTGAAAACAGCAACCTGTCCTCTTCCTTGTTCTGTGGTTCCTTCCATGCAAATCTATCAACATTTTCTTTCTTTCTTTCTTAATTCTTCACCAATGCTGCACATGGACTCTCCCTAATTAACTAGTCTTACTTCTGAAGCTCCAAATTTTAACCTTTTTTGCCATCCTGGCAGAAAGCACAGGCAGTACCATAATAATAATTGATAAATTATTATTATTCACCATACATTATTAGCAGCATATACAGTATATCAGCCCCACAAAATTCTTATTTAAACACATAAAGTTACACCAGACCAAAGAATGGTGGGACCAATCCAGGGTCATGGGAGGAGGAGGGTGACATCCCTGAGAGGAAGGCAGATTTTCACAAGTGGGAAATGAGATCCAGGATAGACATGCAGTTCTTATTTTGGCATCACTGTCTGGACAGCCTGAGAGCAGTCAGGACAGCGCTGCCTCTGTAGACTGTATCATCTTCCCTTCAATATAAAACAAAAAGCAGTGACCTCAGGTCCACTTAGACTTTACCTTTGGGTGGAAGAAGTGTCATCTTGCCTGGGAATATCAGTCAGAAAATTTCCTGGGCAGTTGTTTCACTTAAAAAGTTTCCTTCGAAGACAAAAACCAAGTGAGATCTGTTTAGAGGACATACGAGTACAAAGATTAAATGAGATGAAGAAAGCAAAATTTTAAGAAAGGTGTTAAAACATGAACCCATCTGACCCGTTTTCTTTCCCCAATGCAGTTGGTGATGTTTCATTTTGGCAGTTCTGCTGTTATGAGCAGGATGGTTCAGCTCAAATGAAGAGTTGTCAGATCTGGCTTGGCAATCAGACATATGGCTAAAAACAGCATTGTCATCATGCTGGAGAACTGTCTCAGGGAGGCATTACCTCAGTGACCAAGCTGTAGAGAGCATTAGACAGGGGAACTGGTCTGCATAAAGAAATATAGGCTTTAAAGAAAATGAATCCTCAGCCTTTTCCCTTTTAAAATGACATGTTAATTTAATTCCAGGAGAGATGTGGCATAATGAGCTGGTCAGGGAAACTTCACCTCTGAAAGCAGGTAATTTTGGCATTGGGTAGTGAAGACAGTGACTCTCTTTTCTCGTCCTTTCAGCTAAAAACATTAGAAAGGTAAAAGATCTCAGATCAGGTTAATGCCCTGTGTGGATTCTGCCATTGGAAATGGGCCTAAAACCTTACACTTTTGGGGACAAGCTGAGTTCACAATACAGAGGTGTTGTCACTTACCCTTGTATTGGGTAGAGACCTCTGAGACCTCAGCTGGTTTCATTGAGCTGAACATTTCTGATATTCATTGTTTCTGTTCCCCTCAACTGCAGATCACCAGACCCTCTGATAAATGAGGCAAACCCTCCCTGGCCATGGGTTAGCACTGGGCACACTTCCTTGGTAAGGAGTGAGGAAGTTTCCACAGTGTGTGGATGGCTCTGTGCAGAGGCTCAGCCCTTTGGCTGGTGGGTGGTGTTGAGGTACCAGGGTGCACAGATCTTCCAGTGGGTACCATGGCTTTGAATGCAGGTGATGTGTGGTGACCTCCGTCATGATTGACTTCTCCTCCCAGCAGTGTTCAAAGAGGTATCCACACTAACACACAGAAACAGTTACACACAGAACTTGGTAATGCTTGATGAGCTGCAGGATGACTCATATTTGTTAAGCCTGAGGGATCTGCTTGTCTCTGAGGCCAGGGCAGCAGGGGCCAGTGGTATGTCCCAGATTGCTATCCAGCCAGATCATAACTGGGGCAGGAAGGGGAGTCCCCACCTTAAAAAGAGAAAGCCCAGCACTGAGTAGGTGTATCCTGCCCCAAAATGAGGCAAGGGTTTCCTGATCCCACCTCTTGAATAGTCAGGGGAACAGGGGCTGTGTTTGCTCCCAGGAACAATAACACCCACTTGTGTTGGGCTCTGCCATCTCTGAACAAGGCAGAGAGGAGAGGAACTCTGCTCTGAATGCTCCCAGCCACCCACTCAGGAGAGCTCCCTCACAGCCCTGCACAGTGCTGGCCCTCTGGCCTCCCACCATTAATCCAAGTAAAACCTTTGTAAATATTTTTTGGCACACAGCTTTGCAGACAAGCAAATCTGAGCACATTTGTAAAGTAATTAACTTCCTTACAAATTGCTTAGATTTGCTTCTCTAATCATAAAAAGCCACACAATACAAATAGCACTGGCTTTCTCATTACAGAAATGACCCTGTTGCTATCCACAGTTGTCATTCTGCTAGGCTAGGATAGAACAATTAGAATTTAGAGTCTTAATCATCATTCTTCATCCACCCCTCACAAAAGTAAATTTCTTGGGACAGATCCCAGGGTGCAGGGGGACTGCTGTAAAACTGAAGCAATGTCATTGTGTTCAAAGAGTGAGAGAGAGATCAGAAATCTCTCTGCTGACTTCACAAACAGTTGACATTTCTTTATTAATAGCTCTCACAGACCAATAGTTTGTCATCAGACTTGACTGTCAATTACTGCAGAAATCCAGCAAAGGGAATCTCCAGCGTGAAGGAATCAATAAAAACATACCCAGGTAAAACAATGGCTTACCAAAGGCAAAACAGTGTGTATGGCTTGATGGAACTGAAATGCAAATAATTATCTGGTTAGCATGAAATTAAAAAAACTTGAAACTAGATTTTTAACCTTTCTTCTGATTGCCTCTCATAAGGGTTTTTATTAAAACACTTCACTTAAGAGTCTTATCTTTCTAGTAAATGTTTGAAGTAAAGACTCAAAGTTTTGCATTCATGTTCTGGTTGCCCAGTAAAAAGCAGAATTAATAAAATGTGATCTCCATGTGATTGCTGGTGGGTCAATTTTTGCCATGCTTATTTCAGAGGAATACAGCTTATCTGCTTTCACTGAGCCTTGAGTTACATTAAGCTAATAAAACCTTTGGTTCCTCTTCACACAGACTTAAAAGAAAGGATCCTATTTGTGTTGTGCTCCTTGCACCTTTCTTCAGCTTCAAACCCATGCTCTGTCAAAAAAATTATCTTTGGTATAAAAAGACAGTGCAACATGTATGATTTAAATTGCATGACCATGGCAGAATAGTATTCTTAAACTGAATTTTACACTTGGAGCTGTTCACAGCACAGGGTCATTTCCAGTTTACAACATGTAGAAATACACTGTTGAAACTGAGTTGTGTTACTAACCACACATATCTTTTCAAAACCTTGCTTCTCTTGACTCTGAGTTTGGGGAATAATGCCGTGGAGCCCAGGCTTCCTGAATCCTACAGCTGGGGCCAGGCTTCTCCCTCTCTGCATTTCCATCAAGCTTTATTTAAATTCCACCAAAGACACCAAGATCTGAAAAGCAATGGATTCTGCAGAATTTCATGGTGACTAGAGGGATAGAGGAGTGTTATTGGACAGATAAATAAAAAACTGAATAGTCAACATATCAATTACTCAATTCTCTGCAGAATAGTGCCACTGGGTCTTGGCCAGTACAGGCAGAGTTCAAGATAATAACATTTCACAGAGTGTGAACCAATTGTAAAAGTAGAAAGTCTACTAAACGTTACTACTGAATATAGGATACCCATAAATTTATAGATTAAATCGATAAAAACCTTTAAAAATCAAGTAGAACATTGTCAGCAGATATAGCAGACCAGATGATCAGGCAAACAGACATAAAAACAGCATCACAAAGACTTTCAGAATTATAGCAAGGGTGTATTGAATCAAAGTCGGTATGTGTAAAAATACCTGTACTTACTGAAAACAGTAAGTGAAAGCTGAGACACCAAGTATATACCAAGATTTATGCAAACACCTCCTGCATTTACTGATACAGTTCTAGAGGAAATGGTTCTGGTGAAGAAGCGGACAATGTTTCAGGTCTATATTCAGCCTTAAGTCTAATCTCTATCCCACCTCAAAGGCAGAGTGAGATAAAAACGTTAGGTAGGAAATGGCTTTGGTTTATGTACAGTTCACCCTATTTCATGTGACTTATCTGGTAATGAATGATACCAAAGGATCTGAAGAAAAATTGGTGGCCAAACCTCCTCTCACACCTCTGGAGATGTTCAGATTGTAGTGTTAACTGGATTTCATCTGAACTTTGAAAAAAAAGAAATCATAAATAATGAGGAGAATGGAATTGTTATCCCTTACAATCCTTCCTGCCAGATTTACCATTAGTGCACGCACGCACTTAACTATGATGAGTCCTTTTGAAATGTACTGATTGTAGCCTCTGAGAGCTAAATCTCAGTGCCCAGCACTGTAATTAACTCAAGATTTATTCATTTATCACGACTCCTGAAACAAGCATGTCTAATTGCCTTTCTTTATTAATACATTCAAGAATGTTTAACATTTTACTGCCACTTAAACAAGTGTTCTAATAAGATACTGTATCAATTAATGGTCCTGTTAAAAGTCAACTGGTATTTTTACAATAGCAGCAGAACTCCTTGTTACACATTAAACACCATGAAGCAATCATAAGGTCTGTGGGTTTGTTTGGAAAGGTACATTGCAATGATACACTGCCAAGATTTTAAAAAGTGTCTCCCACAAGACATTCCTTCCTTAAGAGGATAGTAAAAGGCTCTTAGTTTTGGACTTGCCCAGAAAAGGAGACTGAAGGAACAGGAATTCCACTAGTGTGTTTGTCCTTTAAAAGCAATATGCTTTTCCAAAGCCCTAAGGATGTGAACCACTACACTGCGCTGCCTTTGTTTGGTTCTTGAAATGTGTTGGCCTTACAGACTGCGTTTAGTTTTTTGTTTGAGTTTTTTCAGGGTGTTTTTTTTTTTTGGAGGAGCCAACCTGAGACTGACTAGTACATGTCCCCACCCCTACGCTCTGTGCTCAGGGAATTCCTCACCTCTGGGAGTGTGATGCAATCCACATCTGGGTGAAGGCTGGTGCTGAAAACTCCTGGCAACCCCTTCCTTGCTGGACAGAGCAGGACTTGAGAGCTCTCCTGCACTAAAGTGGTCCTGTCTGGGAACTACAGCCCAAAGGCACAAACAGAGCCTCCCAGAATGGCTTTTTAGCAAGGCATACAGCAAATTTTTCTAGAGGTGGACTGGTCTTCATCCAACTTCTATTAGGATGTTTTTTTCAAAGCTTAAGGCCTGGTGATGATATGGGTATAATTAAATAGTTGACTGCAGTGTCAGTTAAAACAATGGCCTGTGATGTCAGCAACACACCACAAATGCTCTGCATTGTTTTACAGTGGCAATTTTCAGGACATCTTCAAAGAAACCAAATTGAATTATGCATGATGATTTAGCAATCAAACTCAGTTACTTACTTCAATATTGGCCAATAAAATCATGCTTTTACTTACTGAAAGAATCACTATAAACTTTATATGTTAGATGCATAAGCCAATTGAAGTATTTTTATTTCCTTTGTGAATCATAGAATCATAAATTTCCAGAAGCCACTGAACAGGGAAGAGCTGAAAACAATTAAGTGGGAAAATACTTACTCACTCAGGCATCGTGGGTAGAGTATTCAAACACCACCAGACACCAGGAGCTACCATTTTGGAGACCACAAGTCTCTTTAGATTTATTTACTGGAAAAGAAATCTATAACCCTGGAAGATCCAGACCCTCTCTTTTCCTTTTTCTTCCTGGTTTCCAGGCACCCTCATTTCACAGGGCAATAGCAGAGACAAGATAGCAGAGAGCAAAAGAGGGAAGTCCTGAGAGGTCCTTCATAAATTTTTACTCCTGATATTGTGGAACACAGGGCACACCCCAACCTTCAGACAGAAGGTTCAAATACTGTGCTTCAGCAGGGCCAAGAAGAAGGCAGCATTCACAGTCAAGTACCCACCAGGGAAAATGACCCTTGGAAATGTTCAGTAATCAAAGTATGTGAATCCATGCACTTACCTGTCCCTACCTGCAGTACTGAATAAGAAGACCTAGAGTGGCCCCAAGAGCAAAATTTTCTGTGAAGATGACTTGATGAAGCGGCAGTTTGATCCTGTAGAGATGTTTAGGGTTCACAGTTTGATCCTGTAGAGTTCTTTAGGGTTCAGCCACCTACAATGTCATTGGGCTTTGCATCTCTCTTTCATTCCTGTGTCCCTCTAGTGATAATGCCAGCCCAAGAGAAATAGTCTTCTTCTCAGGAGGGTTTGATGTGGCCTGCTTGGGCATCCATCCTTTTCTGACATGAGGTCCTCAGAGGGCATGTCCATCCTAAAGGAGCAGAGCAGAGGAGGAAGGAGACAGTTAAACCAGTGCTGGATCAGAAACAGTGCAGTCACACTCAGGCTTATGTGCCTTCCTTGATAAATTAATCTGCTCCAGTGGATATTATGCTAAACAGATGATTCCACCACATGAACCAGATCATTTACTGAACTGAGCCTTGTAAATACTCAAGAGAAACAGAATGCTTTCATTTGTTTTGTGGTCCAAGAATGTAAAACCAAAGAGTTTCAATCTTCATACCAATGATCCTATGGAACCCACAAGTGCTCCTTGCCACAGTGACAGGTTTTGTATTCAGGGAGCCACTTGCAGTGGGATTCTGTTGCCCTTTCAAAACAAAGACTGCATAATTGCTGGAAACAAACTCTTGGCTTGGAGGGAATGACTTGTGATATTTTAAAAGCCATTAAAGAATACTTAGCAACCCCATTATCATCTAATTATGACATAGTAACCAGTGGAAGGAATTGACTGCCTAAAATACTGCCTCCTTCTTCTATCTATCTTAGCTGGTCTTAGAAATTATTTTACCCCTCACTATTAAATGTGATGCTCACATCCCTCATATCCATCCATAACAGTCAACTCCTCAGTGCCGTAAATGAGGCAACAGCAGTTCCCTGGGGTATTTTCTGAGGAATGAAACAAAGTGCTCAATGCAATATCATCATGCTTCCCTAATTGGCTCTATCACTGGTTTTGGACACCTGTACAATATTGGTTTTTTTTTTTTTGGCTCTTTGTTTTCAGACTATTAAATCCAAAAAAATAATGTTAGCCAATAGCACTGAACAGGGTTTTAGATTATTTGGGTTTAGTTCCATCAAGGTCACACATGGGTCTCTGGAACCAAGGTTTAATCCCTCAAATCTCCATTGATAAGTAAGGGATAATCATTTCTCTGTCTGTCTGGTCTGCCTGGATTAACACCCTGCAGGATGTTAATTCTGAATTCTTCCCTGGCAAAGGCAGCTTCTGAATGGGGGCTGAAGGTACAATTAACATACACATAATTATTAACACAAGCAACTTTTTGCCCCCCAGAGAAAGCCCTTTAAAGTCATTATTTCAATTTCACCCTTTTCAAATGTCTTTTATTGACAGCTAAAACAACTGAAAAGTAAACCTTACCCAACTAGTTTTGGCAGGAACATTTAGGCGCAACCATCAGTGAACAGGGGAATGAGTGCAAGGGGGATTTTAACATTGAATCTGCTACATTTTTTACTGTCCTTTGGCTTCACTGCCTTTAGAATTGAGGTCATAACATCTCCCTTCCCCATCTGGACCACAGACTTTTCAGTGTTCTCTTCTGACATCTCCCTGCCAGCTAATGGAGTTTTCAGGTGAGTGTTGCAGACATCTTTTCATGAAAATCCTTTCATTAGGATTTTTTCCTGCTGAGAGGCTGAGAAGCTTCAGGAACAAAATGTAAACAATGGTTATCTGCTCCTGTGGAATGCAACAGGTGCATCTGTGATTGGCCCATCTTGGATGTTTACAATTAATGGCCAATCACAGCCCAGCTGGCTCGGGCTCTCTGTCCGAGACACAAACATTTATTATTCATTCCTTTCTATTCTTAGCTTAGCTAGCCTTCTGAGAAGAAACTTTTCCTTCTATTATTTTTAGTATAGTTTTAATGTAATATATATCATAAAATAATAAATCAAGCCTTCTGAACATGGAGTCAACATTCTCATCTCTTCCCTCACCTGAAAACCCCTGTGAACACTGTCACAGGTGAGCACACAGGTTGTCAACACAGTGAAAAGGAAAAGAGTGGTAAGAAACCAGCAGAGTGACAAGCTGCTGAGTCAGCCAGCAGCAGAAGGAAGAGGTTTACATTCTGTCTACATGGCATTATCAACCTACTTCAAAGTTATTGCAACTCTAAATCGTATAAAAAATTAAAGGATAGTTTAAAGGTTTGGGCTTTAGGGTAGGGATTTATCGGCTTTCAGCTAGTTAATACTCAAATTTTCCTTGCAAACTCAGACTGGAATTTTTAATGTAGGTATAAATACAACTTCATTTGTCAAAGAAATTTGAAATTTCTAAAAAGCATTTTAATGTTTTGAGATTATAATATTAAAAAATGCTGAATCAAAAAATGTTTTCCACTCCTCAGGGAACTCCTAAGCATTCTTACTGCCTGTGTGTCAGCTGTAGACTCAAATCCACAACACATTAGCAAGCACAGTATTTTGGTTTCAATGAACTGCACCCTTGCCACTTAACAAAATAAGAGAAAGCTTTTTGATGTCTCTCAGGCAGGAGCATTTAGCTTGATCCCAAGGAAGGAAGTAGGTTTTAGTTCTCCTTCCCAGAGTCCCTGTGATATGAAATCACTTCCTCTGGTGATACCACAAACTGAACGTCCCCAGATAGGGGCAAACCTCAGAATTACAGGGAGCATCTCCAACCCTGCCCACTTGTTCTTTGCATAGCCATTTCTGAACCAGCAATATTGGAGCAGCTGGTTCAGAATACCCAGATCAGGGCAAATTGTACTCATTTTATGGCTGCCCAGCACAAACTCAGAATTTTGTGGTAGGGAGAGCACCTGCTTTTGGTTCACAGAGACCTTAATCCTGTGTATGATGATGGCTCCTCCTCTGGGTGTTGGAGGGAAGAAAAGGAAGAGCTGATGCCAATGGCACAATTACTGTCTCAAAGGAATTGGGATGGTCCTGAATCCAAAACAAGTAAAAACATCCTACAGTCTTCCTAATATCAATGTTCTGAGCATCAGCCATTCCATCCATTCCAAGAGTATTCTGGTAACTGGGAAGCAGCTCACAGCAATGCTGAGGCATGGCTCACTACTGTATGAATACATCACAATTAAAAGAAATCCATTACGAGCAAACTTTGGGAGTCACTGGAACCCATTGGAAGCATCATAGAGTCAGTAAATACTTTGGAATTAGTTCAATGTCATAAAAAATGGCTAAATGTCACCAAGTTCCTCAAGTTATTGTTTTGTAAGATTTATCTGAGTATCACAGAATAGTTTGGGTTGGAAGGGACCTTAAAGATTATCTGTTTCCAAACTCCCTGTCACAGACAGGGACACCTTGCACACCAGGTTGCTCAGAGCCCCAACCAACCTGTCCTTGAGCACTTCCAAGGATCAAACATCAAACTTCATTCACCAAATTTATGCCTCAGAAGTGTTTAGAAACACAAATAAGTGAACTGATGACTATTAATGGATCCACTACAGCAAACAAGCTGTGAGTTGGGGAATTGTGAGGAGCCCAAAGGCATCCAGGATGTACAAAGGGGGCTGACAGGTCTGATGCAGGACCTCCAGCAGACCATGGTCTGCAGTGTACCCAGGGATGTGTGAAATGGTGCTAACTCTCCAACTGAGGGACAACTAAGTGTTGACAGACTTTCTTGTGTGATGCATTCTACATAATGATAAAGCCTATCTTCCTAGAAAGGCTTATAATCAAAACAGCCACACAAGGGTTAAGGGAAAAGAAATTTTCATTTTTTATGTAAATAGCAGAAAGAGACAGTGATTTACTTAAAATCACTGAGGAAGTCTATGGTTCATAGGCCAGTCTCATTCTGGTTCATCAATCAAACACCACACTCCCATAGCCCCCATCTGTGAGCACAGACACACCATAGTAGGGTGCACTGTCTGAAAATGGGGTACAGGGTTCCCCAAATATTCCCCAAGTGCTGTATTAGGACTACAGATTTACGAGGGTATGCACAAGACAGAGCCCCGTCTGGGTCATCCAAGTTTTGCCAGAGAGAAGCTATGTCGGGAAAATAACTGAGATGAAGGAAACAAAAATATTGCTTTAAGTACTCCTGGATTCCCTCCAGGATCTGTGTTAAGCACTGCTGGCTAAACACGAGAATTTTATTCTTCTCCTCCCTATTCTTCTCAAAAAGTGATGCTCCTATGCTGATTTTAGGGCAGTGCACATAACAGTGTTGTGCCAGGAGTCAGAACGTTCTGACTCTGCCTGAAACACAGCCTCCCACTGGACAGCATCATTTCTGTGTGGTTAACATGGACACAGAAATGCTCTGCTTCCAGAGCCAAAGAGACACAACCAGATCATTAATTATTTCCATACCTTCAAAAGCTTCAGAGACAAGTAAATTGTCATGGAAGTTCATGCCAGGACTTGGACCTCACACAGCAGAAAACTCTTGGTTTCTTGGGAGCCCATCCCCTCAGGTCTCTCAAGCTCCTTTCATGGACATGGCAATTAGTGCCCTGCAGACAGGATGGACATTGATGGATCCTGTGTCCTCAGTGAGTGATTGTAAGATTTTCCTTCCCCCATACTCTTATGATTTAAGATCTTCCTTCTAAATTTTACATTTCCTCTCCTAGATATATTTTTTCAGCTTCAATTACATGGTTAAGGGCTTGTCCCAAAGCAGCTTCTCCTCCCCCAATTTCCTCTTGCCCCTCCTCACTTGCTGTGAATAAGAGCTCTCTGTCTAAAGCAGCAATTGCTGAAGAGCCTCAAGAGCACCCATTTCTTGTCCTCTCCCTGTTTTGATGCACTGATTACCCTCTTGTTGGATCAATAGCCCATCTGCTTTTAGAAGTTTTCTAGCATTCTGATGCTAAATTAAAACAGAGAGAATCAATCCTCAGTTAATTTACCCAACCAGACAATTTATATCTCTCTTCTGATCTGCCATCATGTGAATTTATACAGTACTGACATACTGTGAGGCCTTCCCAGACAAAGTAAGCACTTTTATAATGCTAAATTATCCTCTTTATTAGTAACTCTCAAATATGACAAACCAGGAGATTTATTGTATAATGTTGCATAGTCCTTGGTTGAACTTGTTAAAACTCACAGCTATTGTAATAGAGCAATTTGCTAATTAACAGTGGATTTTTCTTGGTTTTTAATGGACTTCGGGGATATATTTTAGACTTAGATTAAGATTAGTGCAAGAAAAAAATTCTTGTTAATTATTTCAAATTGAGTGTTATGCTAATAGTAAACAATTAGTTCTTTCCTGACTGAAAATTAATGTTCTATAAATAAGTACAAAACCAAGCTGCTGAGTGAGTCCCAAAAGGAGATGCCAGACTTAGAAAAGATTCATGATTCCTTCTTGTAGGTTAACCACCATGGCCTCACACTTTGTGAAAATTAGGCATGAGCCTTGGTGGCTTCCTAGGGTTTTTCTACCCTGGCTGAAAAAAAGATGAGAGAGAGAGAGAGAGAGGGAGAGAGGGAGACAAAGAGGGAGCTAACCTGCAGAGGGAATTTTTGACAGCAAAGGTGTATGGTGTTACAGCTTGCCAATTCTCAGATCACTTCTCAAATCAAAGCTCAATTAAAATATTAGCATCCATCTCACCAGAGGTCTGCCACTGTAAGAACGCAGAAATTACAGATTTCTGTAAGAAATAAATATACTTTATACTTGCTTTTGCATAGGGAAAACTGGAAACAGAAAACTGGGAAAAGAGAAAGTTGAATTACAGCCATTGATCCCAGTTTAGTTTAGTTGATAAGGCAGGAGACTGATATGCATCTTCTTACAGACCACCTAATTCTCTCCTTGAACTCCTAGGAGTTAAGATGCTCCTTCCTATGATTGCAAATGTTTGATTATTCATTTTGATTGATATTAGCTTTTTCTCAGGATTATAAACTCTTCAGTGTCTTTCCACACCCTTGTAGATGCCCTCTCCAGTCAGTGGAAACAGACAGACACCACTTGTGCCTAAATCAGTGAAAGGTGGGATCTCTAAACTCACAGAGTAAAGCATTTCTCATCATTAAAGTTCATGTTGCCACAGGAAGCAGAAAAACTCCTCTGGGCATCAGCATCACTTAAATAACTCAGGAAGACAAAACTCTTGCAGAATTCTGTCACGGCCCTACATACCCTGTCCCCAGCCCGTTCCTCTGGCAGAGCTGAAGGTGTGCCTGCCATGCCATGGGGTACAAGAGCAAGGAATGCAGCCAGGAACCAGGGCTCCCAGGCTCTGCCTTCTCAGCAGATGCAACTCTACAACATCCACAGACTTTTGGTCAGCAGTGGAAGAGGAAGAGCTGCCAGGAGGGTGGCAACCCTAGGGGCAAAGTACATCAGGACTTGATGGTACTGCTGGGGATTTCCCTCCATTCTGCTGCACTGAGCTGCACCTGCCTCTCACAGAGACATTAATGCTTCTGCAAGACCAAGGCCATCTCTCCCCAAACTGCAGTTTTGTCACTTCCACCTCTGTACTTTGGATAGCTACCTTGGCCTCCATCTGAAGCCTGCTCAACCGTGGGCTGTGTCTTCCATGGCACAGCAGAGCCACAGATAACAATAAAATTTGCAATGAACTGTTGCCTTACTTTCCTTCTCTTTCCTGAGCATTGGTTTGGAGTCTGTCAAAGCCTGTAATAACCCTGTCCTTCCTCTGGGCTACTACCTTAGTCTAGCATGAGGGAAAAAATCAAAGATTCCTTACTAAAGATGTGACATTTTCTCTTTTTTATATCCTCTCTCTGTGCATCTTCCATGCCTTGCTCACACAGGGTGCTGTTCTCATCTCTTACCTTTGTGTTAGCCAGATAAAAAATCTCCTCCTAACTCCTACATACCAGCACTTTGAAGTGTCCAGAGACCTTTCTAAAGAGGTGATGATTCTTAATGTCCAAGAAGCATCCAAACCATAACTACATTGTGGGAGAGAAAACACAACAGCATGAGCTTAGAGTTTGATGAATGTTTGTTCTCCTAATGTACCTCCCAGACTTGTGTCAGTCCTGAGGTCTTCCTCTAAACCTGAGTCCTCAGGTGAGAGGGAGATGAATTCTGTCTGCTCTGTAAGTACAAAAAGATTCTAATTTGCTGTCAGAGCTTTAATTAAAGCACTTATAGATCAACTTTACTGTGTCAAATTGTCTATGCCACTATTACTATAGGAAGATGAATGTTAACTGTGAAAACAGGCAAATACACTCCCCTAGACTAATGAGTAATTTCATAGCCATTGATTTTTGACTTTGAAAATTCTCCCGCATGCTTCTGGGAATTGGAACTTGTTACAGGTGACCTCAAAGCAGCTTTGCCAATTTTTTAAAACTTTTGTGAATGTAGAAAAATAGTCATTTTGCCCATTCTGTGTTTTTCTGTGGTGAGCATTACATGTAAGCACTTCCATCCCAGGTTCTGAAACCCAGACTATTTGCTGAATTACTGTATTTAACATATAACACATAAGATACAGCTTTAATTCTATGAGGTACTGATAAACAACTACCATCTCCTTCTGTAAGACTAAGGACATAATTCTGCAGTTAGTCTGAGTATCAGCTTTCTTTTCAGTAATTAAGTAATCTGAAAAGTCAGATTGTGTACCAGGATAAATCTAGTCATTGGGATGGATCTGTTTATGCCAATGAGTTACACTGAGAGAGCAGAAAATGGAAGTAACTATTACTGACTTGAAAGCAGGTGTGTGATTTAGTATATAACGGGCTATTTGAAATAGTTGCACAACTAAATGGGCAATTTACTATTACAATTAATCATTTAATCCACATAAACATTGTGAAGCTTTAGGTAAATTCTCAGTGTTTAGAACCAGTCAGTGCAGAACCTGAGCACCCCAGAGTCCCTAAGATATCACCTTCAGATCACTTCCCCAGAGCAGCTGCTTTAATCATGGCTGTCACTTCTCTGCTCTCTGCTCAGCCCAAGTGCAATAGGATCTCAGCTCTCTCAACCCTCCTTGAGTGTGGAGACACCAGCAGGAGTGAGGAGTAGGCTGTGAACAGGGTATCTGAGACATGGACAGACACCCAGCATATTTGTGATTTATAGGTGTATAAGGGGAATGTCCAAGGCCACAGAAGAAATGATGGCAGAGCACCAGATTTAACTGAGAGCCTGTACCACTCTCTGCCCAGCTGCTGAGCTCTGGGTTTTGGTAAGGACATGTCATACATATTCCATCCCAGAAGCTACCCCTGGGGTCACTCAGGATGGAAAGTTACAAGGAATGAAGAAGAATCACCGGAGAGACAGAGAAAAAATAACCTTTTCTAACCCAAAGAAAATGTATTTGGGATATCCATTGCTTTAGATTTGCACCATACATGAGCACCATAATGATGAAATCTCTGTCAATCAGGATGCACCTCCTGGCAATCCCTGGGATGGTCCATGCTGACATCTCAAGCAGAACAGAAACAGACTGTTGATAGTGTCAGCCAGTTTACAATGGCAGTGGTGGCAGAGGTTGAGATACCGATCAGAGCAGACAACACACAAATGAGGTTCAGGACAATGGTCAGGGTGAAGACCACAGCTTCTAGGGCAGCTGGACCTTGGTAAAAAGCCTGCAAAGGCAGCTGCCCAATGCTCCAGCCACTCACACCACAAGACCTCATGCCAAAACAATTGTGCCCTGACCACATCTATTCAAGGACCTGCCCCAGTAAATCTGGGCCCTATTGTAGCTGCATTAATCTATGATCTGAGTTAAACCCATTAAGACAGAAAGACTATACCAACATAGCTGTGATCAAGAGTTGTCCCAGCTGGCTACAGGAAGGTGGGAAGGCAGCCTGGTGGTTATGCAGCTGTCAAGCAATAATCCAGCATTATCTAGGTCCCACATTCAATTAAAGAAACCACGCACATTCACTTAGACATGCAATTGTATTAATCTCATCCATTGGCTTTATTTACATACTTAATATTAGTGGCAACTTTTTCCTTCCCCCATGGTGCTTTCATAGACATCCTGTCCATCACTTTGAATGTGAGGACTTAATCCAGCTACTGCATGCATGGCCTCAGGGCACTGAGGAGCAGAACAGCAGTGAGGTTTGATTAACCCAGTTCCTGTCTCCTCAGCAGCTGAGTCCCCCGGAACAAACACACTCCAGCTGCTTCTTGTGCTTTATGCATTTAGATTTGCCTTTATTATACAATAAATGAGAAATCAAGAGTAAACAAGAAGGTGAGGGGTTTATTGAGCTCCTTTACTGTGACTACTGCTTCCACTGGCATTTCCTTTGACTTCTGACCTTGCTTGATGCAAAGGCTCTGGTCTCCTTGCAGCTAAGCTGCGACTTTCTCTGAAGTACATGGGCTGTAATGTGATACCTGTGGATATGGTACCAAGGGTAATTAAGATGTTTGTTGACTTTGGTTCTGCCCCACCAGTGTGTAACTATGTCTGTAGGAAACCAGTGTTTGCTTGCTGTTGAAGTGCCAAACATTGGTGCATAAAATCACCAAAGTTCCTGGTCTTCAGTATTCCATGCTTCTTCATTACTAATTGAATAAAATTCAAGTCAGTGTGTTTGGCAAAGAACACATGAAGGTTCCATTTACAATGCAGGAAATAAACATTTAAAAATTGGTTATACAGTGAGGACAGTACTTGGCTTGCTCTGTAATGGTAAATGCCCAAGGCATCATGGAATTATTCAATCCTGAAAGAGTGAGACCAGATGAAATACACTTGGCCAAATATCAGAGTCTCCTTGAAAATACTGTAGTGCACCCTAAACTCTGCTAATCCTAGTAACCACTTTTCCACTGACTACAAGGGAACTGGCCATGCCTGATGGCTGACTTTTCACTTACATTTTAGTGAGATGAATCCTCTTTTTCATATGCTGAGCAATTTTCACTACAATGCTTTCTTTTCATTGCTGTGTAAGTGATTTCATACCTTCACATATCTAGTGATCTTTCATGAAGCAGACAACTTAAGCAATTTCTGGTTCTCCATCTTGTGGTCCAAACATCCTCAGCCTCTCCGTTTTTCAGTTCTGTGGCTACAGAACATAATTGATGTTGTTGATCTCTTCTGCACATTTTCTTGTTCTCCTCTCTATCTCACTTTCTACATCATGCTGGTTTTGATGGCTGTTGGGCTTCCTTCCTGGAGGGCATTGATACACAAAACCATTGGGAAGTTGTCATAGATGTGGACAGTCGGGAATGGGACAAACTGGCTGTTCCATGCACCTTCCTTACATCTGATTCCAAGGTCTGAACTGATCAGCAAAATCCTCCCAGTCTGATATATCTAGCATTTATTGGCACTCATAAATTTCTACGCACTTTGAAGAGGACACTGTATAATGACAGGTATCAGACATAACAGAAGCAGTGAACTTTTATAACTCTGACAGCATGATGCAAGAAATTCAGGTTCTTTCTTTGAGGCACAGAAGTAGAAAAAATGATTGTCATTTTTCTAATTGTACCTGGAAGCAAGCCTTACTGCAGGGAAGTTAGACTGAAATCTTCCCCAGTATTAGATGTGGCAGCTCCAAAGGCACTGGAAACTGACAGCACACTTCAAAAGAAGCATGAGAATTACTGAAAGCTGCTAAAACTAGTCTACTGAGAATGAATTATTTAGGAAATGGATTAGTTAGCAGATTATTTGTAGAGTAACTGATAACAAGGTCAGATCAATGTTATTGCAGCACTGGGCTTGACTTTGTAAAAGGGGTTGATACTTGCAGGTCAAGTCAAAATTCTGCTTTCCAAATGAAAAGTTCACTAAGACCAAAATAAATCCAATTAAAAATGAAGACTGAAGTGCAAATATGGGATGCAAAGGTCAGCAAATGGCCCAGATGAAATTTACTTGGCAGAAAATATGTCATTAATCACAATCACAACAAAATGGAAAGGGGTCCATTGCCAGAAGAATGTGGCTGTGCAGAGAACACACACAGCTTGAAGCCATCACATTTATGCTTTCTGCATATTCTGTCAGACAGCACTCCAGTTAGTTCCTTGTAGTTGTTTACTTCTGAGCTAACCACCTAGATTTCCTTTATCACCAGTGGAGAGAAACAGGTTCTTCTGAGGCACAATTTATCTCACAGTAAAGCTGACATCTAAAATCCATCACAGGAATAAGATTCTGAAAAGTATTATTTCTCTCCATCAACTAGGAAAAAGCCTTGGGTGACTGGCTGGTACGGATGGGCTTCTACACCGTGGACATCTAAGCCAAAGCAAGATTAATCCAGCTTCTGTCATAAGCCAGGAACATGTTTACCCCTTAAATGCATCAATTATGGAGTGAAATGTTGCATAATCATCACTGCACTTGAGCACTGCAGAGCTTCTGAGCTTGGGTGGCAGTGTAGGCATTGCAGTAATGTCACCTCACTGCTTCAGGGACCTGTTTATTCCCCACACACACCCCTCAATTAACATAGCTCTTGGAGTCATCTTTAAAGAAAAAACCCACACTTTTAGACTGGTAGCCTCAATCTACTAATTAATTACTTCATTGTTACACACATGAGAGTCTTCTTAGATCCATGTTTCCTCCATCTTTCTGCATGACTCTTTTTCACATGGTGAGGTGGCTACACTTCTGTAGAGCAATTCCCATAGCCTTGGTAAGCTGCTGGAGTCTGCTAGCCAAGTAGCTGTCAACCAAATAATTCTGGACTTAATTTTCATGTACCAGTGAAAACCATTTGGGCAATCATGAAATTAACAGTTTAGTAAAAAAAAGTGAAAACATTGCTTTTCTAGTTAAATAGCAGATCTGCTTTTTTTCTTCAAAATTTTGCATTCAGACTTTCAAAGGCTTGACTTGATACTACACTGTAGTCAAGGGATTTGAATGTGTGCTTGGGAAAGTGAACTTATTGGGGTGAAGAAAGAATGATGTGATACACACAGATGCATGAATATAAAATACACTAATACACATTATCACTGACCTTGCTAACAGAAAACACTGCCAATAAGTTCAACACAGTTAATGGGGGGATGGGGGGAGAGCTGAAGCCACATTTTATCCCATGTTTTTGTGGAAAACACTGCTCAAGAGGAGCAGTTTGTGCTGATTTGGACCAAGTCTCCCTCAAAAGACAAGTAACTGCAACCTCCACCACCTCATGGGTACATGAGCCTACTCCTGTCACAGGTGTATTTAAAGCATGTGGGGACCAGGAGGCTTTCACTGAGTAATTTGTTCTGTGAGAAAGGTTGGCAGAAAATGAAGTAAAAATGGCCAGACCCAACCCAGAGAAAACTATGGAACTAAGCTTGCAAAGAGGGAGCAAATGCTGATGCAGAAATAAGTTGTCAGAGGAGATACTGTATGTGACAGAGGCTACTCAAGGCATTGATTTTAGGAATCTATTTTAGGAAATCTAACTTCTCCAATGGAAACTTAACCATTGCCTGTACAGATGTGTCTAGGCTCCATCCAGATGTGCCTGCAGCTGGCAGCTTCACAGCAGCTTCAAAGACAGGTGCCTGATATGTTTTGACCATCTTCAGTAGCTATTATTGATCTGACCAACAAGGACCTCATCTCCCCTTGGTCTAAGCAGATTACAACAAAGAGAAACATCACACATCCCTGGTTTTTCCTTTTAAGTGAAATGAGTAGTAAGGCCCTGAACTTTGGGTTAATCCAACAGCCAAAGACAGGCTCCTACACCATTAAAAGTAGCAACTCTGGCAGAAAGGACAATCCCCTGCAAAAAGGATTTTGCTAGGAAAAGGAGAGGAAATGTAGAAGAAAGAATTTAAAAATCAGAAGAAGGGAATAATTTTTCCTTTTCTTAACTAAGTTGGGGGACGTGGTTTAAATTTTGACCATTCTAATTTTAAATAATGCAACTGAAACAAAGTCACCCCACAGGATCATGCTTAAAGATTACACATTTATCCCTTTGTCTTTTTCTGATCAGTCTTTGAGACCTGAGTAATTCATCCCACCAAGAACTGAATATGTGAGCAGACACCTTTCACAACCACAGTATGATGAACCCAGAGATTAATCAGTCACTCAATATTATGGCAGGGGAATATCCTCTACAGTAGGCTGTGGCATGGAGGATGGGCACAAACTAAAACACAAACAATTTACCTGTCCAAAAGAACCCAAATACCAGGGCATCTCCTCTAATCTGAAGGATTCTTTAACCTTTTGATATTACATAACTCTCAAGCAGATTTGGTTTACCTAAATCCAAGTATCTGATGCCATTTGAGATGCCCTTCTGTATCTGAAGTAGACAGATGTGGTCAGTCTTCTAGATGTGAGATGTAGTCAGTCTTCTAGATGTGACATATAAACTACATGAAATCTGTGCCCTTCTCCAGCAGCTGAAGGTTAGGCTGGGCAAGGCAGGGCATCTGAAATGTCACCAGACCATGTATTTAGGCTAATGATTGATGTGGAATACAGGTAACTCAAAACCCATCTTAAGTAAGATTCTTCCTCACTAGCAAAGTTGCCTTTCCTCATCCTTCAGGAATCCTCTTTCATTTGGAATCTTCATGCCTATGAAGATTTCCTGAGATTTCTATTCTGCCCTTTCTTAGGCCATTCCTACCCATTTTGGCCCACAATTATTCTCTTTAAACTCAAGAGTCATGAGTGGAAAGGAACAGGTACCTCTTGGTATGATTTTTAGTGACCTAAAGCACACCCTGGAGAAGGCCATCTCTCTCTCTCTCTCTCTCTCTCTCTCTCTCTCTCTCTCTCTCTCTCTCTCTCTCTCTCTCAGCTATAACAGCTCTGCTGGTAAAATCTTTTCATTTGGCCTCTGAATTAAGTAAATAAAAATGTGTGGATGAGTCTAAATGTTGGAGGTTACTAGTCAAAATTGAGAGTGCTGTGTGCATGAGAAATTACCTCCATTTTAGTCCAGATTTAAGCCCAGAGTATTTGTAAGGTACATGCATAGAAAAAATATCATGTGAGATTTAATTTCTGCTTTTTTCCACAGAGACTACAATGAGTACCCCCACCTATTAGGAATCAACAGTTGCCAGCTGGTTAATGGGACTGAGTGAATGTTGCACAATCAGTGTTGATGGGCATGATTAATTGTGGAGGGTCAGCTCAAGCATATCCTGCAACTGGGTAAAGGTGGCACTAATGCAAATTGGTCAGCTGGGAATAAACATCATTAATTCCATAGGACATGTCAGATAAACAGCCTATGGAGAGGTATGCATTTACAAATCACTGAAAGACCAGCTTGTGTAGGGTTTATCCTGAGACAGCAATAAAGGTAATCAATTTGGATTTAGAGATGTTTGCAGAGATATGATGGACCAATTGAGATGAATGCTTAAGCCATGTACCTGCTGGCCTGCATTGCAACACAGTCAGTCAGCAGTAACTGGCATGGTAAAGAGCAAGGTTTGTGCTGTACACTTGGCCATCAGTGAAATTTCTGCTCCACAGAAAACAACAGGGTTTCAGAAAAACAATATTGTCAGGTGGGATTAATAGTTAACCCCTCCACCACACCAAGTAATTAACAAGGCTAATGCCCTTATCCACCCATTCCCAGAGGTGATTGTAGTGGAGGTACTGGGCCTCACAATGTCTAGGAAAGCTGATTTATCTGCAACTGTCCTGTTCACCCCTTCTGCTACCCTGAGCCTCCAGTTCAGATGTAAGACAGAATGCTTCCTTGGCAAATACCAGTGAGAGCAATTGGACATGTAACTGGATTCCCAGATCAGTAGGTACCCACCACATTTTCAGTTCCCAAAAAACCCCTCAACATTTTCATGCAAAACTTATGTTTTGCCTAATGCAAATTTTAGTTCTGCAAAGCTAGCATATCCTAGTAGGATAATTCCCAACCACCTGTAAATATAAAGGCAAATTTGGGAAAAGGCAGCCTTATGCTCTCTCCCTCTGACTTATGTCTTTTTCCTCTGCACTCATACAATCTCTGGGACACAGGCATTGAGTCATGGCTGAAATTATTAAGTACATATCAATTAATAAAAAATAATAGTTTCCCATGTGTAATAACAGCTCTACAGCAATGTGCTCATAATAATGTAATTACTAGTGGGGGTCTCTGTTTAAATTGAGATCAACCATTGGCACTTTTCGCACAGCTTCATTTCTTTCATTAATATAATTTTCTTTACATAAAAAATAAGCAAGCTTCTTGGAGTCCTAATAAATATTTAAAGTACAAATCTTCTATGACTTGAAAAGTAGATAACAATCACCTGATAACTGAACATCATCTGCAACTAAAAGCTCACATACAGCTGAGCAAGAGCTTCAGAAAATCAAAGCTGAGATGCCATGAGCTGATGTGCTTTTGCATTTTGCAAAGCAGCTGCTCACTGCCTTTTGTAACACCTCAACAGGAGCACTCTAATGCATCATTGTGAGCTCCAGACCTTCCCATTCCTTGGCCCTTTCCTTCCCAGCACAGCTCTATTAAATCTCCATAGGTCTGAATGTGGCTTCCTTGTAGCCTGAATATACTGACAAGGTAGCACTTGTTAGCACAAGCATTTTTAATTTTGATTCTTTTATTAACTTTATATTTTATTAACAGATTACATGAAGCATAAGAAATCAGTCTCTGTAATAGAAGACCATTGGCTCAGCTGCTTGAAAATGGAGACACTTCCACTGACTGTGTCATGAACAGAGAAGTCACTGTGTGTGCACTCTGAAATTCCTGTTATCCTGAGAACAGGTTCTCATCCAGGAACATGCCTAGCACCTTCCTTTGGTACCAACATAGCAACATAAAGGAAACTGGTAAATATTTCACAGGGGAGGGGAGCAATTTATCAAGCTGACTCTATATAGTCTGGAAATTACTTGTTCTTTCTCTATTCCGAGAACAGATGATTAAGAAAAGACAAATGGTGTTTCACTTGCCATAGGAAAATATTGCAGTGCTAGATAAGACAGCAAACACAGATATTCAGCTGGGTCTCCTCATGCCCCTCATCATACCAAAAATGAAAGAAGAATGAGTTCCTTTCTGAAACCTCATATTTCTGCCTAGGTTTTTAATCAAGAGTACACATAAGATATTATGTTCACCCAATTCTGATCTGAAAAATACTACATTTACCTTCTTTCTTTATTTTCCAGAGGGCTTTTCTCACTTTCTTTTATTTTTTAAATTTAAAAATTCCACTAGAGGGGCTGAGAATTAATTTCTAAAAGCTTTTAAGGAGAAAGGAAGGAGGAAGTCTCACTAGTCATGCCAAAGGCTGTTCGTTTCCTCCACAAAGAGGAAGTCTGAAATATTCTGAATTCCAATAAATAGATAAAAATGTCACCTCAGCTGACTTGAGGCACAAAAAATGAGATTTGTCTTCCCTAACTCTGCTTGTGGTATGAGTTTCCATGTAAGCAGAGTGTCCAGGCTCTCTTTATGGGCAGTTTAGGGAGTGCCACACTTTTAACTAGTGTGGGTCATCACTTTAGGAAGTACCCTAGATTCCCTGAACTCTGCTGACAACTCTCCACTGATTGCAACTGCAGCGCAGGTGGCTGGCTCAGATATTGATTACTGCACTGTAGACAATCACTTTAGGCAGATAAATCCCTCCCTGGAAGCCCACTCTCCTCCCCCAAGGCCCTGTGCTTCTGGGAAAGGGGGGATGGTTAAGAACTGACCCAACAAACTTTCTTCATTTCTTAGGACTTCAAATATTTGCATCTTGTGGAGCATATGATATTGAAAGGTAGCTGAGAGATGGTTATTTGTGACTTTGCCAAAGTGCTCTGCAAAAGTGCTGACCACATTTTGGATCTGAATGTTTAGGGAAAATGAGAATTGGACAGAGAGGTGGGGTTTGGAAATGGGGTGCATAGCTGCAAGGGTTAAAAATCATGCAGATTTTCAAAGTATCCTGAGCTGGAAAGTATCCACAAGGTTCAAAGCCCAGCTCCTGGAGTGGCAGGGCTAGACTGTGGTTGAAAAAAGAGAATAGAAAACATTTGGCAGGAGATGGTAGCTGAAAAAGAGAAACAGACTTTGAAATAGGATGATAGGTAAACCCATGGGGATGGGCTGTCAAGTGAAGAACAGGAGAACTTGCTGTCTACTGAGAAAATGGGATCCATGACTCCTTGCTTGAGGCTCCTCTCACTGGCAAAATGAATGAATGAAGGAATAAATAAAAGTTCAGGTTTATTCTTGCTTCAATCATAACTGAAGCACCTAAGCAGAACTATGTAGCACTCCTGGAGAAGGAATTCCTGGAGATCTACAGCACCCTGCTGCAGGGGCCAGACTGCTCTTCCCAATGTATGTGGTGTATCAATGTTAATTCCCATTTTCACTCGCCAGGAATCTCTGAAACTCATGTATGTCCCCACTGAACCCCCCTTTCCCTCCTCTTCCATTGCTATTCCTGGGATCTATTTTCTTGGGTCTGGTTGATTCAAAATTAGAAACTAAATTTGTGCTGCAAATTAATGATTGCAAAAGCCAGCAGCAATCACTGTGGTCGTTCCCCTTCCAAAATTAAGGAGAGCTTGCCATCTAGAGGAGAAGCAAGACAGAATACTGGTCTGTGGTGGGAGCAGCTTTCGATTTGAGTACAGGCAGCTCAGTGTTACAAACTGGGCAGCAGGACAACGACGGGCTCACACCACATAAGGAAGAGAGTGAGTTGCTTCTTTCTGAGTCTGGGACGAATAGTCATTTTCTTATCTAAATTGTGCAAGCTGAAACAGGCAGACAGTTTAATTAAGCTCAGCAGATCAATGGCATTCACATTCAGCAGTGGAAAAGCCTTGCTAGAGACTATTTTTTTGAGCTAGTTTTTTCCACTAGGCATGTAGGCCTAGCTGGGTTGATAACCAGTAGTGGGTAAATTTTTTTTTCCAGTGCAACTGGATGTTAGTTGCAAGTTTCTGCTGAACTCCAGGGTTTCATCCCATGAGAGTAGAAATCTTCCATTTTTATACCCAGATTACCAAAAGTTACTTCTCTCTAGTTCAAAGATTTCCCCTATATTTTGTCCATGATAGATGTCAAAATGTGTTCTCATGGTTTCTTTTTTCTCCTGGGAAAACCATGAGGGTTTTGCCCTTTTCCTTTATTTTCTTTTCCCATTTGGTGTTTCTTGACTGCATTAAGATGTTCTGTTCTCGCAAGACCTGAGCTGCACTTCCATCCATACAGTGGCCCTCCATTTCACTCCACTTGAAAATATTCCTGTTTCCTCTGGGGCGAAGGACTCCCTTTCACCAGCCACTTGCAATCCTCTGCAGCACAGGCAGAGCTAGGAGCAGTCCCTGCTCCATACAACGCACCATGAAACATCATGGGCCCCTGCTGAATGGGGCTTATGGGGCTGTGACTTGGGGAGGCTGGTTCAGTCAGGCTGCAAAGCACTGACAGACACCGAGCTCCTGAATAAATATCCCTTTTGTAAACTACCTGCAAATGATTAGGAATGACAGCAAAGGCAGAGACCTCCAAACATTTCATGGTTTTGAGCACTTGTTGGAGTCCATGTCAGGCACTTGGTCACTGGTGTGTTGGAGAGGCAGGTGTGCACACCAGCAGAAAATCAGGTCTGCCTGCAGGTTTCTTATGCTTTCCTATTTATACTACTTTTCTTCTGGTGATTTTGTCAACTTGTCTTTGCTTTCCCAATGTCCTGGCACTCAGCTCTCAATATGCTCATGAGCTACTGCAGGCATTGCTGTCATGACCTGTGCAGTACTAATGAAACCATCTGTTGGGTCAGCCTGTCACTTTACATGCCATTCCAGGCTCTGATTCCATGAGATCACACAGGCAAAGCAGTCACAGCCCTCAGAGCAGTGCCCCCATGTGATTTTAGGAGGTGGCTAAGCTACAGAAAAAGTCCTTTTTCTGGATGAGACATTAAGCTGCTGTTGCGAACACTTGTGACCTTTGAGGTTCACAGACTGCTTTCCCTAACAGAAAAAGCTGAAGTTAGAGGTCCTGTTTCTGGGTGGAGAAATGTAAATTTTGCCTCTGTTTGCCCTTCACTTTTAAATAGTGCAGTAAACTGACTTCTGAAGTGCATTCAAGGCCTCCTCTAGCTTATAAAAAGTGTCCAGGGACAACTAAATGAGATAACAATATCAACATTAGGTCTTTTCCACCCACTCCTTTTGGGCTGAGGTGCATGAGTGAATGCTCACAGTTAATCAAGCCACTGATTGTCAGCTAAGCCACAGTAATGGCTGGTGCCTGACCATGCATGTGTCCTTAGCATAATGCAGCTGCAGAGTAAATTTTGCCATCTTAGCTCCTAATGAAAATGAAATCCACTGTAGAGGCAGTTTAAACTAACACACTTCTCAGTGGGACAGGCTTAAGGCATGCACATGGTTAGTTAGCAGGTTTCATAGAATAGGCATTATCAGTGACTCAATTATTCTTTATCATGTGGTCACACCTGGGAAATTATCCATTTGGAATAGTGATGCAAGAGAGGATTGAACTGGCTGAAACTTCTCTGCATAAAGGGCTCACACAACTTGAGCTGTATCTATGCATAACCTTAGCAGGAGATATGGAAATTTCATTGGAAGACTTTTAAATTGAGATTGATTTTGTCTCTCTAAAAATACACAAACATCCAAACAGAAATTTCAAGCATGGTGTAGAAAGTTTGAGGTGAGATTCTTTTGCCCACATGACAAAAAGAGTCAACCTAGATAGCCAAAGTGAACCAAGTGAACTCTTTTTGACATCAAAACCTGTAAAACTACGAATCCTTGTGGTTCAGCAAGGTATAATTCACTGCTTATACCAACACTCCCCTCCCATCCCCCCAGCATCTTTCCCACTGAGGCTACACATCTGTAGTAAAGCTGTGTGCCATGAGTCTAGGACAAATGAATGAGAAAAGCTAACTGCTTAACAGAACAAAGCTAAAACACATCAGCTTCCACTCCCTGATGCACTGGTATGTGGAGTATTAAAGGCATTTGGACCACAATCCCTGTTCAAATCAGCTCATGCATCCATTCTGGACAACAGAGCAGCATTTCAATTTCTTGCTGCTCTGGTGATTTGCTTGAAAGCAACATGTTGAAACTCCCTAAACCCAAATTCAGGTGATATTATGTCTATCCCATCCAACCTGGCTTTGAAGAATTCCCCATGTTCAGTCCAAGGTTTCTGTACTGGAACTGCTTATACAAGAGGCAGCTATTATTTGAGAGCATTTTCAAAAATTTGCACTAGAAGATTGAAAGAAAAAGTATTCCTCTGTCTTGGATTTAAAATATTTTTTTATTGCTATTAACATTAAACTTTACTAAGACTATGAATTGAACTCAACTTCTGAGCCTCAGCTGGTATTTTGCAATTTTACCCTTCAGCCTAGTTTTTTTTTAAAATTGAAACTTCTAGAATATACACTTTCTGTTCAGCTTTTGCAACTTCCTGCATGAATGAAATATCCCCTAACCCTGACCAGAAAACCCTTCCACATCTCTTTCAGAAATTCACTTCAGCAAATGTAAGATCCTCACCAGAAGGAAACACAAGCTATAAAACATGCTGCAGCCTTCCTTTCTGTCTGGCTTGCTTCAGACTTCATTCATAAAAAAAGAGAGAGAGTGAGAAAAAGTGACAGTTGATTCAGAAAGTTGCACAATGTAAACACTCGTCCACAGATGATGCATTGAGGGTTGGTGTTGCATATCTTTGAGGACAGCATATGCCTGTCTTTCACACTTGTCAAATCCTAACGGCCATTGTTATCAGTCCACAAAGGCTTCCAAATTCCTACCTGTCACTGAAATTCTTAGAAAATGAGAAACCATAACAGACTGAGAAAAAATAACTGTGATCCTTCCTATTCTGCCACAGCCTGGGTCCTCAGCCTTTTCTCCTAAGCACAATCCTTACTCAGCAGAGCTGTTTACTGATACTCTGAAGACTTTTCAGTCTTTTCAAAGGATGCAGACACCTGCATTACTTTTTTATTTATAAACAAATTTAGAATATTGCTTACAGGATAGAATTATTAATTCTCCTAATTATTATTATTATTGTTGTTGTTGTTTCACTTTGCAAATAGAGAAACAAGAGAAGGTCAATCTTCCTTTTCAGCCTTGATCTAGACCAGAGTTTATTTAAGGTTTGCCAAACACACAGGCAGGACAAGGATGGAAATTTTATTTTCCACCCATCTGGGATAGCAGAAATGTCACTTTCTCCTGAATTTTAAGGCTTCATGAGGCCTTGCCTACAGCACACTCTAGACAGAAGCAGCACCCTTCCCACCTTGCTAGGTCTCACTGGGGGGATGGAGGTACAGTCACCATAGCTTGTCCTCTCCTCTGGACCTCTCTTTCCATCCCAGCTCAACCTCCATGCTCCTGTGATCGGAGATCCAGCCTCCCCAGAAAATCCTTCTTGTCCCCTGCCTCAGTTTCTCTCTAGCAAGCAGTGGGTTTACACTGGCAGGTCTGTGGAAGTGAGCGAGCACGCAGCCGTGGGCGCTGCCGCGGCTCTGTCCGTGCCCAGCGCGGGCGGCCCTCACAGAGGCCTCGCCTGGCACCGGAGCCACGAGCGGAGCTGCGGCCGCCCCCGGAGCCGGTGCAAAGGTTTCCCACAGCCTTGGAGCTGCCTTTGAATGGGCTGCGTGTCAGCAGGAGGCAGGAATGCGGGGAATGTTCAACTGCAGGGCAGTCCACTCTGGGGGATTAAGGCACATGACTCCCAGACAAGAACGATAGCCGTAGCCGCCCTGAAGGCCAAACCCCCCAGAGAGCACTTTCTTCCCCCCGAGAAGCGGCCTGAAAGCGCCTGCTGCTCCGGCCCGCAGGAGGAAGCAGGGTCTGTGTGTCTGGTGCTCAGAGCTTCCTACTTTTCTTTGAGAAAAACGAGAGCGTGGCCAGTATCTGGTAAATTATCTTCCCTGGGGCAGAAGATGGGTTTAGGAGATGGGTAGGGATGGGGAGGTATTTCTTCAATGAATTCCCTTTCCCACTGCGTGTAAAGGTTACTTCCCTCCAGGTTACTTCCCTCCATCATCTCTGGATCCTGTCACACACTTCCCACTCTCAATGAAAAGCAGAAACTGCCTTTCTGAATGAAACCACTTCTTTCTTTGCTGTGTTTGGGTGGCCAGGATCCCCTCCCTGCTGCATGTCCTGCTGCAGCTCAGCTCAGCCCTGAAATTCCTGCATCTCTGGCGGCAGCTATTGTGACAGCAGGCTTTGGAGCTCTTTGTGCATTTTGTTACTAAAAATGGGCTCTGTGCAGTTCACTGCACTGGAAAACAGGTTCACTTGGCAATGCCATGCTGGGTGTAGTTTCCAAACCACACAGTGAAAGTATACAACCATCTCTCTTTTTCTTGCTAAATCCCACAGGCCCTCAAGTGTGCCTAAGGTCACATATCTGAAGCACATCCTGAGAGGTTCCCTTCTTGCCTCCAGGAACTTAAGGAACCCCAGAGCCAACTGCAAGAACTCCCTTCCTCACACACCACCTGGCATTTCTACCACAGCAGGGAGGAATCCCTCTTTCACCTGACATAGCTCCACATCACTAAGGGTGACAGTGTTTCTTAGTTCATTGAGCCAGCAATAAGTAATGGCACAGGTTTAAGAAGTTCTTACATGGTCCAGAGATGACCTGCAAGGGATGATGGAGTACTTGTCTTTCCCTCTTACTTAATGAGATAGATTTAAAGAGCATTTACCAAAAAAAGAAAAAGACACTGGTTCAATGTTCCCAATTGCCATTTGAGAGCTACAACTGCACTTCCAGTGGGATAAGAAGAGGACAGGAATGAGGAGCTCTCCCTGACTCTGCTGTATCTGACTCAGGGAGAGAAGGCACCATGACTAAAGGCCTGATTCTGCTCCTTGTCACACTGTCCCACATCCAACAGCTGCAAAGAAATCCTTCTCTGTTTATCCTCCTGCAAATAAAAGCAAGTCTCCAAAGAGTTTGTGCAGATTTTCAGTTACAAACATTTGCTTGTGGGATAAATAAATGATTATCATTAAAGCTATATACCAAAGGGAGCAGGTTTCACATTCCTCCTTTCTCCCCAGGAACTCAGTGTCCACAGCAGAATACCATCTGGAGTAAGAACATGGAAGTTTGACATAACTGGTCTTATCTTTGCTGTGCAGGACTGGAAAGCTTCATGTTTGTAAGCTAACTCCCATATCTTATTCTTTCTTGAGAATATACAACTGTGCAGTTTGCCAGATAAGCTACTGCTTTTGCAGGTGATAATTTGTGCACTAAGTGTGACAATGCACATTCAGATCTTCAGTTCCATTCACAGATTATTAAAATATTGGGAAGTGTAGGAGTGGCTGTTCTGGATCAAACCAGAAGTTGAACACTCCAGTTTGCTGTCCTGAATCTTATCCCCTGTCACACTGAGGAGACAGAGGGAGTACATTAGGTTTAAGGGACAAAGCAGACCAGGTAATGTGCAGAATGATCCTTTTCTAATGAATTAGCTAATAATAGCATTCCTAAGATCATCATGTGCAATCATTTTCAGTATAGGCCTCCTTCATAAGGTTACAAGCCTTTAAAAAATTTCCCTATGCTTTTGCCATCTATATCCCTTGGCAGTAGTTTCCCCTGGTTGATTCTGAACCCTGTGAAACAATTTGCTTTGCTTTGCTTGAAATTTAAGACCATGACTTGACAAACTAAGGCAGCAAAAGAAGAAGCTACAAAGAGAACTCACTAGAGGAGATAGTGGCACTGATTGAACCAAACTGCCCAAGACAGAGAGGAGGTACAAAGCTGGGCAGGGGTATTGCCAGGGGGCTGACAGAGCAGACCTCCATTTGGAGCCCTTTAACTTAGGGAATTAATGGCTCAGCTGAGACAGGTAGGAGTTTTTGGCTGCAATAGGTATCTTAACCTAGAGCTTAATGCTCTCTTTAAACCACTATAAACCAGCACTGCAACCAGAAGGAGCAGTCCTATTGCTGCTCCACACAATTTATTCTGCAATTTATTCACCATACCTTGAGGCCAGTGTCTGTGGCTTTCCAATAAATCAGATCAGTCAAAATTATTTTTGGTTTCTGTTTCCTGGGTAGTTTTAAACCAGGTCACTTCCAAGACCCTGTTACCTGCAGAACTGAGAAAAACCTACTCCTGGTGATGGCTACAGGAAGGGCAGGGAAAGGCAGAGCTGCTTCTTTGAGTGCAGTGGTGGCTGCAGCTGGCTTACAGAGAGCCCAGAAACAGCACTTGACTCCTGGGCACCTTCTGCTCGGCAGTGTGCACTTGGACCCCAGAACAGCTGAGCCCATCTCTTGGGTCACCTCAGGGAGGTGAAGAGGCCGGGTGTGTCAGCAGTGTGCTGGACATCCTGATGGACACACTCTGCCAGCCTGACGGACACACAGCCTGAGCAGAGCCGCTTGCTGCTCACTCACACTTGCTTTCTGTTGACAGAGCATTTTCTCAGATCTTCACAACAACGTTTTGAGCAGTTAATATACATATTAGGAAATAACTGCTCTTTACTGGCACTGAAGAAATCTCTTTGCCTGGCTGAGACTCGGGAATGTAACATGTCATTTACAAAGCTGTCCCAAGAGAGCAGAGACAGATTACAAAAATATGCCTTGTATTCAGTTAATTTAAGTGAATAAAATGACAGCACAAGGATTATGCATTGAATTTACATGCTGAATGGTCACACTTAGAAACCTGACAAATTGCTTTGGAAAATTAAATAGTGTTACCTCAGAGCAGAGACAGTGCCAAGTGCTCTCCCCAGGAAAAACAGAAGAGTAGAAGGGAAATTGCAAAAACCAAGATAACCTTATCTGCTTCAAATGAGTAGCACAGTTTAAAGAATGGTGGTTTACAGGTATACAAGGCACAGTCCCATTGGAGCAAGGGAGCCAGCTCCCAGCTTGGAGATATTTGGAGTAAACAGCCAAATAAATTCCTATTTAAATTTTATCTATCAATCTGAATTTGGCTTACTAAGCATGGGGATCTGGTTACACAATTGTTCCTGTCCATTAAAAAACAAACCTAATGTGATAGCTGGCATTTTTGATTTAGCCCATGCACATTTCAAACAATGCCCCACGTGTTGCTTCATGCAGCTGAAATACTCTCTTACACACTCGCTGCATGACCCATGCTGGGCCTGCAGTAATTCAATCTACACCCTCTCTGAGTATGAAACACACAATGTGATGTTATCAGCCTGGAATAACACCAGTGACATCGTGTATCTAATCTCCACACATTTCTGGTCAGAAAACAAAACCTAAGAATGTGCCCATCCCCAACAGGAAAACAAGCAAGGAAGGCATGGAGACAGTATTCAGAGCCACCATTCTGATGATTGTTTCCAAGAAAAATCATTACAAGTTAAAAGCAAAGGTTTACCACTGAGTCAGATACTTGTCTTTGCTAAGTTTTAGTCACAGGCCTTTGTTATTCTTTACAAAAAGACCAACTCTGATCTCATTCACACTGGTTTGTACTCATGTAACTTCCTGGCTTGGTTTGAATTACTCCAGTCGTGATGGAAATGAGAGCAGGGTCAGGATGAGGGAAAGGACTGATAGTTCAAACAAAGGGCTACTAAAATATCAGAAAATTGTGTCGAGGATCTCCCTGCTTTTGTTAACCCAGGTTAACAGAAGGGCTAAAAGGCTTCCCCATCTTGCCCACCCAGCACTGGAAGATCCCAGCACCTCCATGGTTCAGCTCAGATGTCTCTCTTCTGTTGTGTACAGAAAATCAAATAAATGAAAGTGAAGGTCTTTATTTGCGTGGCACCCTCAAGAGCTGACATGATTGACGGTGCTTACAGAAAGGTGCCAACTCACGATTCAAGGGAATTTCCTCAGCACAGCAGCTCGGGACAGTTCTGATGAGGAACGCAGAGGTTGGAGCTTGCTGGGGCAACAGCTCCCTCTAATGATAACTGGAACTCAGTCTCAGGGAAGGAGAGAGCTTGCTTAAGTGTTAGAAATCTGCTAGGAAGGTGCAAAGGAAGAAACTTTCCTCCCAGTAATCTGGCTCCCAGATGGAGCTGGCATTTCCATTTACTGGTCAGTCTTTACTGACAAGCAGCAATAAGCAGTATTTTGACAGGAGGAACAGATTAGGGGTTGATCTGCTGTTGTGCACACATGCCCTGTCTTTATTTACTGTGGCCCTGGAAGCTCCAGCTGACTTTTTTCATTTATTGTTGGAAGCAATCCCTTTACCAACACAGAGCAAACTAACCATTTGTAGATACCTGTGCACCTATACAAGGATGCCTGTGAAATGGAGGGAATGTCAAGTGCTCCTGTGGTTGCACAGGATGGCCACAGCTGAGGTCAGAGAGGGTCATTTCTGAGCAGGCTGTTCTGGTGTTTGACCCAGCTGCCTAACACCATTCCAGCTTTTTATTTCTCTCATTGATCTCTGCCTGTTCAGGGCAACATTTGCAGGTCTGATCTCATAGCTAGAGAAATCAGCAAGAGTTTTCCTGGTGGTCTCAGGGAGAGTAGGGCTGATAATAGTTCTTGATTCACATAGCCATAGAGAAAGCCTCACAGAACTCTATCACATGCACTGAAATTTCAATGATTTCTCATCTTTGTCTCTCTTGTACCTTTGGGTTGATTACAAGACTCCTTTTTCTAGAAGAGTTTTGAATTTTTTCCCTCTGGAGCTATAAACTTTCCCAACAGCACTAGTTACTTTTATCTATGTTAGTAAGGGCTGCATGGTGGGCAGCAATCACTTAGAAGATCTGGGATCAGCCCACACACCTGTGGAGTTCTGTTAAGATTACATAGTCAAGAAACTTTTCCCCTTAAATCGTCCTCAGTTAGGAAAGAGAGACACTTGAGAGCAACCCACAGCAACACTCTTCAGTGTGGTGCTGGAAGTAACCTGAGCTTAATTTGGACTACGCAGCGTGGTGGGCACTGCTGCAGGGTGTGTGAGGTCCTTCACACCAGACCAAACAGAAACACAAATGCTGCAGCTCTGACCTGGCAGGACACCACAGCCGCTCCCACCCTTTGCGTGCTGGCAGTCACACTCCATGAGTAGTGGGGACCATCCTCTCCTCCCAGCTAGATTTATCCTGCAAACTGTCCAAAACAACACAGTCTCCCACCTGCTCTGTTTCCTGAACGACTGCTGCCTGATTTAAAGATTTAAGAAATCAAAAGTTGTTTAAAAATAGTCACATGAAGCCCCCATGGCTGCTACCTTGGACCCAATCTAACGAATAGATTTGGTCAAGGGAAGGGCATGGAGCTGTGTCATGGAGGTTTAGGTTGGAATTTTGGAAAAGATTCTTCACCCAGAGAGTGGCTGGGCAGCAGAACAGGCTCATTGGGGAAATGATCACAGCATCAAACCTGACAGAGTTCAAGAAACATTTGGATGACTCTATCAGGCACATGGTGTAATTTTACAAAGGCCCAACAGTAGGACTTTGATCATCCTTATGGGTCCCTTCTAACTCAGGATATTTTATGATTCTAACAGAATTTTTGAGAAAGCGGGCATTTAGTTAAAATTATTAATATGCCTAAGGAGACATTAATGAGGAAGGGGGAATGTTTGCTTGTAAGAAGTATAGAGACTTCTGATTTTTATTTAAGGACCCATTTTTAATTTGCTGTGTGTGAAAGGTTATTTTCTATCTTTGCAAAAATATGCTTAACAACAGAGTATACAGATAATCTTTCCAATACACTTATTGGTCTAAAACTGAAAATCTAAAGGAAGTCATTGGCCTGATTTTTTAAAATTTAGTGCTGGGAGACTGCAGTGCATGATGTCCTCCTGTCCATGCCCAAACAGGATGTTCATATGTTCCATCTAGTTGCTGAAACTGGCATTTAGGTGCTATAGCAGCTAAATGCAAGTTTGATTCACCAAGTTTCCAACTTCACATCTCCTCCTGGGGCTTGCCTCTGGAAACTGGGATGTGGGCGTCAGCCTTATGGATAGTACTGCTTAATCCCACAGACCACAAAGAGGGGAAAGGGTTTTTAATAAAATATGCAACAAAACCTTGAAAATGCAAAGTCAGGCTATGTGATAAGAGTCCTTGCTGCTTGTACCATCGATGGATCCCAGCAATGTGATCCCATCACTGGTGCAGTGCACCTAATTGATTGCACATTTGCCTTGCACACCATTCAGGAAATTAGACACAGCTGCTGTGAGCACCACTGCAAAGAAGACTCCTGCAGGGAAGGCAGTCGAGTCAACATCTTCTGGCTGTCCTAACAAATGGCACAACTCTCAGCAGGCACTTGCATGGAGGCAAGAGGAAAGTGAGAACAAACAATGAGCAGAGAATGTAAATAACAGGCAGTCAAAGTGTAAAAGGGAACTGCTTTCCACAATCCATGTTTTTACTGCAGTCCTGGGAGGAAAGGCAGAGTGTACCTTGAAGCAATCACATTATCACAGAGTGAAACCAAGAAAACAATCCACAACTATTGCAGCTATTTTGAATCATTCATCTCAGCAATTCACCTCTCCTCTTTACAGGAAAAAGTTTGTGTGGAGGTGACATCCCTGTGAGGCTTCTCTTTGCCATTAGGATAGGATTTGATAGGATAGGATGCTATTGATAGGATTTACTGTATTCCATCAAACATACATTGTATTGAACAGTTTTTTCATCCTAAAAAAAGACATATGAAACCTCAGTGCACTTTGCATTCATCAGTATCACCCTGGCCAGGTTGAGAGCACTGAGCTCTGCACAGTGCACAAGTGTCTCTCCTTCTCAAGTGAAGAGAATATCAAGTGAGTCTCTGAATGCATATGTGACCACCAAAATAGCAAGGTCCTGAACACAGCTAGCACCAATACTCACTTTTCAGTTCAGGAGCAGGAGAAAGTATGACATACTAAAGTATGTCATTATCTGCATATTTCAGAAACAATAGTTTGAGTTTTCTGCTTTGTGTTGGGTGGCTCTCTCTGGAAACCCCACCTTTCCAAACTGTCCTCTGGGCCAGCTCTAAGTTTAAAACACTCAAGAAATGGCCAGTCATAGTTCATAGTTCATGAACATCAGCATCCTTATGATCCTTTTCTCTATGAGCAGACACATACACTGTGCCACCTGTGGTGTACCCAGAGCCATGAGCCACTCCCTAGAAGGGGAAACCACATCACCAGGGACACAGCATCAGAGCATCCCAGTCCAGGGGAGGAGAGCAGGTCAGCACAGCACTGGGGATGCCAAATACTCACAAATGGGTGAGCCATGGGATTTGGAAACTCGAGGTGTCAAGTCAGACATATCCAAAATAAATCATATTAGGACAAGAGGCAGGGAAGATTAACCATCTTCTGGGCTCAGCACTGTTGGCTGCCTGTCTTCACTGAAGTGAGACTGCTGCCCTCAGTGGGGGGTGGAACTGAGTCCTCTGCACTGATGAAACTCCTCACATTTATGAATTCTTTCTACAGCCTAGCCCATCAATGCCAAATCACTTGTCCAGCTTTCCTGCAGACAAAATAAAATAGCTGTAGCAAGATAAGCGTATCCTGGAAGTCTGAGATTTTCCAGCAGAGAGGGCCAAGTCTCTGTTGGTGGCTATAGTCCCTGTTAAACTCAGCTCCACAAACAGGTGCCAAATGACCATAGCAGAGATTTTGGCAGTGGAACAGCAGTTGTAATAAATGACTCTGTGAGGCCTTGCATGCACTTCTCCTAAAGTGCTACAGCTTGCCCTGCCCCACCAAAGCACTCCAGAAGTGTGGGATTCTGCTTATCAGCACAATGAGCCAGCAAAAGCCCCTCAGGAAATTTCACCACCACTCTCAGTGGTGTGAAAGCAGCAACCACCTCACCTGCAGCAAGGAGAAATCCCAACTGTCTTTCCAGAAGTCTCCCATTGCTTCATCTCCCAAGCCACCAGCCCCAGGGGAAAGAAGCACAGCATTTGGATGAGGCTCTGAGGGAGGAAGGTTGGCACCAAAACTGCAGCCACAACTGAGCACAACAGAACTATGGGTGGCTTTTTTTCTTCCAGTTGCAAACTCAAGGGTTCCCAAACAGCCATGTCATCCTTTTCCACCCTCCTGGGAAATCAGTGTTTTCAGAGAGACAACAGTCCTGGTGATTCACCACCAAGCTCAGGCTCACCAAGGAACCTTAGAGAAGCTGCAGCACTTATGGTGGCATCTGGCCTGTGCTGGGCTAACGTGTTGAAGAAAAAGTCACACTGCTTTGCCTGCTCATTGCTGCATTGGTCTCCTCTTGATCTGGCATCATTCAGATGTTTCCCGTGCCAACACGTTGACTAAGCCAAATCTTTTCTTACATTAAAACCCTCTGGATCTGGACTTTGTAAGTCTTCAAATTCCAACAGATGTTTGGCTTGGGAGTCCTGAACTGTCCTGTCCCAAAGCCAAAAACGATGTGCAGGTCCAAACAGAATTTTCCTCCAGACTTATTGAAATGGCCAGTTGCTGCTGAATGCATGGAAAAGCAGGGAAGGGAGTAGGAGTCAGTCTTGTCACTCTTTCACCATTTCTTACTCACTGTACTAGGTCCAACCTAAACTGGGTCAAAAATAATGTGGAGCTGTGCCCTTGTGTGGGTGAAGCTTGGTACCCCTTCACCAGTTTGTCCCTGGTGTTTTACACCTGATAACTCATGTTCAACATCCCAAGCACTCTCAGCATCTGAGTATTTCTGAGAGCCCCTGGGTGCCTGGTGACATCTTCAGCTGTCTACCTGCTCTCAGCCAGCACCCTGGGGAGGCTGAGCCCCCACACAAGAACTCCCAGCGTGATTTTATTGTATTTTCTTTAATTAATCTCTGCAGGAAGCCAAAGGCCGTTCCTGTCCCTGGAAGCAGTTCATTAGCTGGCAACCCAAACTTCACAGAAAGAAGCAACATGACAGTGGTAATGAAAACAAGACAAAAACAAAAAAACTGTGAACATTTTTATTGCCACTGGAGCCATCACCATCCACAGAGTATATTCAGAGCTGTCAGCAATGCCTCTCCTCATTTGGGACCCAGTCAAAACAAAGCTCCAAGTCAAATTTCTTGCCTGACCATAACATCAAATTTCAGTTTCATTCTCAGTCACGGCCTCACACTGATTACATTATGAAATTCATTAGGGAAGAGAAATTGCAGTTATTTCCCTGATGGAGCTGAGTGGTGCTATTGCAGAATAGCCAGGAGCAACCAGGGAAAACATGCCCATTAGAGGCTGGTGTAATCCCACCAGGATCACAGCCAAGCAGTCACAGGACAAAAGCAGCGACAGGAGAGATGAACTGAGAGAGCACAGGGTAGCTTTTCACAAAGGAAGATGTTTTCCAAGGCCTGATCTTTTTGGATCATATTGAGAAATAAATGTACAATAAAGTTCAAGGAAATGAAAGGGGAGAGACTAATGATATTCCAAAGGTTTTTCTGCTGTAGCTATGTGTTATAATAAAAGAACATGGTGGCATATTTTATGGTCATTAGTGGTTTAATTAGGAAACATGTCATTTCACATCGCCCAGCTCCCATCTCACTGCCACTGAATGGTTCATTTCCTATCATTCTCACAGCAAAGGCAATGATACAAGTGAACACAGGTTGCTCAGAAAGTGTTAGAAGGAAGAAAGCACCAAGATCTTTAGCCCCAAACAATCTCACACTTTAGCAGACACATAAATGAAAAATAAATCAAAGAATCTCAAGGGAAGCATTGTTTCATTCCCACAGAGTAATTGTGATTGAGCACAGGTAGTTTTCCCAAGGTATTTGCATTCTTTGTGGGACTAATTTGAACAATTTCCCACAGAATGGAGCCACCGTGCTGGAAAGTTCGAAGCCAAGAGCTGAGGACCCCAAACCAGCAGCACAAAGGGGTGCAAAGTCTGCCCTGGTCCTGACTGCTTTGGATAAGAGCAGAGTGTAATTCTCACAAACCACAAGTGACAAGGTGCACTGGGAGATTGGAGGGAACTTGTTTCTTCTGTTAGTAACCACAGGAGTTTCTTGTGGTCGGTAGTTCTGAGAACGGGAAGCTGGACAAGCTGTAGGTGCAGGAGATTCTTGCTGCCTCTGGGGTTACCCACCCAGCCCGAGCTCAACTGATTAGGAGGGTATCAGAGTTACATAATGACATTTCTGGGGTGTTTTACGGTAAATACATGGGGGCCTCTTTGACGGGAGGGATAGGGGTGTGGATAGCAAAACCACAAAAAATTGAATTTAAATGGGAGAACAATTTTACAAATTTTTGTAATACATAACATGCAACAGACTCATATAATTGTAAAATTAAATATAGAAAGTCAATATTTGAAAGCTATTGAATCTATTAGTGTGTTTAGGCTTGGAGTTCTGCTTTTAAAATGCCTATAAATTTGCTTGTGATCCACAGTGATCCATCTCTCCTAACATCACACATCTGAAACATTGACATCTATCTCTGAGTTAAGCTCTGAGAGCTCCAGAAAGAGAAATTAAAAGCCCATTAAAAGAAATAGGCACTTCGAGGGTGTTTCCAGAATGCCATTTTAGATGTTTTCTTCAGCATGCATCAAACTTTTCTCTGGTCTGCAGTGACTACACAGGGTGCATAGTTATTAGCCCACGGGTAGGTAGATGTATAGTGGATGCTTGTTTTACTCACAGAAATCACATCCCAAATGTCCTAAAATGTGTTTAATAACCCAGCATAACAATAGCAACTTTCACCTCTATTGTAATGGGAACCAGTTCAGCTTCCTACAGAAAGTCTTTTCCCGGTTTTTGTCATTACAGAAGGCATCACCCACCTCCAAATTACTCATGAAATTAATGCTTTGTGCAGGATGCATTCATCAGAGGCCAACAAGTTCAGGTTTTATGAGGCCAACATGTGTTAGAAGGCATTGCTGCCCCTCACAACAGCTCAGGTGGCTTTGCAGACACAGTGGTTTTCTAGAAAATTACATGAAGGATCATACTACCTGAAAACAGATCAGAGGAAAGTCAGCCTTCATACCCATTCCTGCCTCCTGACACCAGTGGAACAATGGTTTCAACAATATACTTTTAACTGTTCTATAGAGAATTATTTCAAATATACCCTAATTTCCAAGTGAGAACCCACTCTGAAAAGCAGGGCAATAATTTCTCCAGTGTGTTTTTGACTCTTATGTTCTTTAGCCATAAGGAAATACAAGTTTGCTTCTATATATCTCCTACAGCATTAAAATTGTATATGGATTTTAGATGGGAATTTTCATTAAACACTATCAACTCACAGCAGCATGGGGAAAAACCTTCCTTCATCATCTCACTGGATGTGGGAAAAATAACAGAAAAGCTGCTATTGTTTGGATGGTTTTTGTGATAATACTTTAAGAGACAAAACATTTCTCCTCCCAGCTCTAAAGCTATTGAAGGGATTTTCCTGACACACTCTAAAATGATTTATTGTAGGTCAGAGGGCAATTGGAAGAGAAAAAGATCAATCACACAGGAAGAGATAAGTTTTCCCCTTGATCTTTTGTTCCTTTTTTTTTTTTTAGAGTGAACAGCTTGTAGGATTTTTGAACTGTTTCAGGCTCTAATTTCTTCAGAGATCATATAGTCTCCAGTTTGCTTATGGTTAAGACATGTTTTAATCAGAAGAGCTAAGTTCATGGTTCTGACCTCACAAAAGCAAAAATATGCAGTGGTACTGTAGCAAATAGTCAAGTGAGATGTTGTGAATAAGATACTTTTAGTGACTGGAAAAACTTCTCTGTGAATGCAGAGAAAAATATAAACCAGTCGGTAGCAGTCTGAAATGCAGCCCAGAGACATTAAGGTTCCATAGATGCCCCACCAATTCATCTTGAATAATATTATCACAGCCTGGGTAGTCCCAAGGGTTGCAGTAATGATTGGACACTTTTCATGAGGAGCTGTGAAATGGTTTTTTTGCTCTGCATGCAAGACAGAGAAATCATTTAAGGGCAATAGACTGAGCAAAGCTGATTACATTCAGTAACAAAATCATTGCATTCATAATGCAAATGTTTTCCTTCTATCTAATATTAACAAAGGACATTGTCCTTTCATTTTTCAGGGAATTAATCATGCATATCCTATTGCCTGACAGGAGAATAGCATGGCTGATCCCTCAATAACAAATCCTTACCTGGTAATTCATGTTTATCATTCTAGCACACTGCAAGTATGAAGAAAGAAGGGGTACAACAGTTTTGTGTTCATTGCAATAACAACAACATTTGGGATTGCTTTTATTAGTCAAATGTTATTTGCATAGCTGTAGTGTCTACATGTGCCAGCAGGAGCAGAACTGCAGATGAGTTCTGCAAGAGACAGAACCTCCTCCAAACTGTTTTGAAGCCAAGTCCACAAAAGATCTGTGGCACAAGGCATGTTACAGGAGCTGGGACAGGTGACCTACCAGCCAGTGACAAAGGGAACCAGCCAGTGACAAAGAGAACCAGCCACATCAGGTGCTGTGGCTGGTCCTAGCAGTCAGCCAGGTCTGATCCAGTGGGGTTGCATTCCAATTCTCTCTCTCCATGTTAGACAGCTGGTGCCACACTCTTCCTGACAAAGCCCAGGTCTCAGGAAGCAAAGATGAAGGTGTGCAAAGCAAGCTCTGAGTATTCTGATGCACAAGCAGTTCTCTAGAGATGGGTGCCAGGCCAGCTTTATCACACATGCAAATCAAGAGGGGTGAGCTTCAGCACAAGCCTGGACCTGACCTCAAACTCATCCCCTACATCCATAGAGAAGCCTCCTTGCTTTTGGTCCATACAATCTCAGGCTACAGAAAAAAACATATCACTTTCATTCAGGTGACCTGATAGTAAATGCAAAAGGCTGGGTTGTTTGGGCTATTTTATGCACCAAATTCCCAGGTTTAGGTACAGTGCTTTGAAAGTCTCCCCTATTTTTGCCCTAGGTAATGTCCAGCACATAGTTGTCAGCTTAAGCAGCATAAGCCATGGAATGAAATCACACCCTCACTACAAGTACAAGCAAATCATAGAGAATTGTAATGAAAGTTGGGATTTTACCCAGAGATTTTACTGACATTCATCCTGGAAGGGTATCCATATCCACTCTGGCAGACTGGGCAGCCTCCAAAGAGCCCAGAGTCCCAAAGTGGCACTTGGAATGCAAGTCCTAAGAGCTGTGATGCCAAATCTAACAGCTTATAACATAGGCTTATAGTCTGAGCACATCTACAAAGTCCATCAAGAGCTGATCAATAGCATCTATGTACTTCAGGGAGCAAGACAGACAGACCCCAGCACAGACAGACAGAGGAATCAGGAGGTCAAATCTCACCCTGAACTCCACTGGCTGCGTTGGGACTCACAGACTGTCTCAGAGATCTACTGGCAGCCAGCTCACATCCAGACACCTACACTGTGAACACCTGAAGTTAAAAGACTTGAAACCCAACCTTAAAAGCTTCTCTCATTTGAGCTTTGATGAACAAAAACAGTATAGAGAATGGCAGAATGAGAAAACAATATCACATGAATAGTGGTTCCAAAAAATATTGCTTCCCTTCTCTCCCTCTCTACAAAAAATAAACAATTTTATATCATTAAAGGTTAGGAAAGATTGAGCTATCAATTATTACTGTTCTTCATGTTTCTGTGGCAAAAATGGAGAGGCATTAGTTTGCATTGTATCATATATATCTACAGCTATTTACAGAAACTGCTCTTAGTGTCTATTTTTTTTCATGATAAATCATAATAGCCTTCAATGAATGTTTCTTAGTATGAGATTTGGGGTTCTGTATGCTGGAAAGTAGCTGAAGAAATAATTTATCCTCTCAGATTTTCAGTAATGACATTAATTATTCAACATAAACTAGGTAAACACTCACCTTTTCCATCATCTTCAGTTCTCTTCTGAAAGCTACTTCTGTCCTACGCCTCATCTCAGTTAATAAATGGTTTTCCAACTGTCCAGTCTGTTTATCAGCAACACAGGTTTGTGACCATTTGGCCAGTCTTGTTGATGCTGAGCTAGTTCTTTCTGTTCCTGCTTTTTGCAGCGTGTGAAGGAAAGAACCCGAGTCATTTGGTCACCCTGAGGATGCAGGTCACACTGTCATGAGCCACCCTGGCCACGACAGTCAGCTGCATCTGCCTGTCGTGTGGTCAAACTCCTCACCTCCCAAGGGACCTGAAACCCAAAAGCTGAATGATACAAATACCCTTGAGCTAGAGGAAGGTAAACTAAACATACTGCAGACAAACAAGAGCATTGTATTCTAGGTAGGCTTATAGTCAGCTGTGACAACGTAATATCATCAGAGAATATATCTGTGTGGGGTTTTTTTCTCTATTATCCACGTGTAATTCATAATGCATTAATTGCAGGTGTAGAAAAACCATATCAAAGTTTGTTCACATCATTAGTGATCATAATCTCCTGAATGTGGTGGTGATGCTGCTCTTTCATTGCCTGGCTTTTAGAGCACAGTCAGTCTCCTTTGAAAACACATCTATAGTGATCCACCCATTTACACTTTGTGGATGTTCTGTGAGATGGAAAACGAGAGAATTCACGAACATATTTGCATATGAGAGAAAATGAGAGCATTCATGAACACATTTGCACAATTATGTTTCCCCAGCATTACAGAATCTGCACCAGGTAGCCAGTGAGGAAAACCCTGGGCTAGTGAACGGCAAGGGAGAGCACAGAGCCTGGTTAGCCGCAGTCCAAGAGGAGCCCCTGCTGATCCCTGGAGGGATTGCAGTGAGCACTGAGAAAAAGGTCAGTATTTTACACCCTTCAGGCAGAGATATTTTGTTTAAGTGAATTGAAATGTAGCAGGAAAAAAAAAAAAAAAAAAAAAAAAGAAGGCTCTAGAGCAGTTGGAGAACAAAAAACTAAAATTGATTCAGATAAATATGCTTTAATTTCAGTTGGTTTTGCAATGGGTATTTTTGAAATTGGGAATCTAAAATGATTCTCCAAAAGATCTTTGGCCAAAGGATTTTTTTTATTAGACATAATCGTGAAAACACATGTGCTCTTGTGGTTTATATTTATTCACATCCAGTAGTCACCCAAAATAAATATCTCTCATCAGACAGGTACAACCAGCTGAAAGAAAGATTGGCATGGGTTTTGGATAAATTCATAGCAAATTGGTAAGAGTAACAAAACACCACTTGCATATAATTACAGAATCATGATTCTGTGATAACTTCACTTGAATATATTTTATTTCCTTGTTGGTTTATATGCTGGTTGAATATTCCATATTTTCCTTTCCACCTGCCCCTTCCAAAAAGGAGGTACAACTGTGTTTGCATTTCTAATGTCCAGCATCAAAAGTTGCCCAAGCTCAAGAAGGAACAGGACAGAACAAAGCCTGGATTCCATAACACCAGGCCCATTTTCCCCAGAGGACCACAGACTGTGTGATTCTTATACCTGAGGAATATACCTGTTCTGTCCACAGATCCTGCAGTGCCTCACTTGTTTCCAAAGCAGTGGAACCAATGGCATTCTACAGTCTCCCCTGCTTCCAACATGGGATTCTTCCATACACAGGTTTGCAATCCAAATGCAAAGGATCACATGATCACATCTTCTTACATATATACTTGTTATAGCCAGTTCCATCTAAACTCGTTCCTTCAAACAAATCACATACATAATGATGTAAATTGAGCCAGTCTCTGATGGTTAAAAGACTATATGGTGCCTTCTAGAAGTGGAGTGTAGAGTTTAGGAAAAGACAGCAGGAGTCTCAATGATCAATGAACCCAGGGATTGTACCAACATGTGTCTCACACATATTCAGTATCAGCATCTCTGCTATTTAGTGCAGTTCATTTTAATCAGAATGATGATGGACAAAAGGCAGCAAAACTATACACAGTATATAACAAATTAAAATTAATCAGATATTTGTTTTGGTGCCCAAGAAGAATTAAGACTTATTAATAATCTGGGCAGGATTGTCACTAGCATTATGTACCCTGCCCAGAGCCTGGACACCAAAAGCAGAGAAGATAATCCCATAATCACAGGCCCATAGTCTGATTCTTGGGGCTGTCGTGTGCAGGGCCAGGAGTTGGACTGCAATGATCCTTGTGGGTCCCTTCCAACTCAGACTATTTTGGGATTCTGTGATTCTGTAATTTTACCTCTCTCATGCTTTCCTTAATGTAAATCTATAGCATTCATCTCTCCTGTCACAAACAGTCATGGCAACTAAATTCCAGAATTGAATTCATGTGTGCCATGTGCTCACAGCACCACTGTCAGAACAGGGGACCTTTGCAGCTCTGCCTGTGCACACTCCCACTGAGATAAATAAAAGGTGAAGTTGGAGATGGGAAGCACAACACCCTTGTCCTCTTGCTAGAAGAAGTGTGTCTGTGGGAGGAGAATACAAGTTGCAATCAGCCAGGATGCAGATCTGAAGTTCAGCTTCCTGGGAGTTTTTTTTTTCAAAATGCCAGGAGATCTTTCATAAACACAAATATTCGGGGCTCTTTTTTATCTCTGGTGTGTTAGCTGGGAACTCCATCAGCTTTATGCTTTCTGTTCCAGTCAGTGCAGGAAGAATGCTCTTGCTAAAACATCCACCCCCTTCCAGAAGCTCCTGTGCTATTCCCTAGAGACCAGCTCTTATCTCACTCGATTTAACTTAGATTAAAATCTCCTGGAGATAGTGTGAGCATAAACACATAAAGCCAGTAGCTTTTTATAATACACAACATTTTTTTTCCAAAATCTATGTGGTTTAAGTCCTGCTATCTAATTGACTGCACACTATTCCAAATAACTGCATTAAGAATTTTCTCTGAGTGTGCAAGCACTAAGGCTCTCTGCTTCAGCAGTGGTATTATCTGCACCAAATATCAAAATTGTGCAATATCACTGGTCATTTTTATAAGATTGAAATATACTGGAAAATGTTCTGCAAAACAATCTGAGAGCTTTACTTCAGGGAAGGAAAAATACCAAAATCAAATATATTTCCTTGTAAAATTATGTAAAATTGAATTTATTTTCCTGCAGAAAAAAATCAAGTTATAAACATTTTATTGTGGAAAAACTTTGAGGAAAAATATTGAACATACACTAGAGAATTTTTCAAAATTATATACTGCACTACCAGTATATAATTTTGAAAAATTTTGCTCACCTGTCACAATACAGCAGAAAAGCTGAAAGCTATTGTCACTTTTTGGTCTGGCTTTTTAAGCCACTAAGAGTAGTCAGCTTATCTTCTTTAACTCAGTGGCACATATTCACGTATCAATCTTTTTTCTACTTTGTCATCACATTTGAAATCAAAACCAATTTCAACCTTTCTTGGGAAATGGAAGTTCCGTGTGTCACCCCATACAGATGCCAGTCAAGTATGTCTGCCCAAATTTGTGTCCACCAGCTTTTCTGGACCATCATTGGAGAGGAAGACCAGACTGGTTCCCACTCAATACCAGCCAGTCATGACCTCCTCCAGGAAAACCTTAGAATAATTTACATTAAAAAATATCTCTAAGATCATTGAGTCCATCTGTAAACCCACCACTGCTAACTCCACTAGTAAACCATGTCCCTAAGCACCACATCTACGCATCTTTTAAACACCTCCAAGGATTGTGACTCAACCACTTCCCTGGGCATCCTATTCCAACACTTGATAATGTTGTTTTTTTTTTTGGTGAAGAAATTCTTTCTAATTTTCAATCTAAAACATTTTTTGTGCAGCTTGAGACCATTTCTTCTTGTCTCTGTACTTGTTCCTTGAGAGAGTAGACCAACCCAACCTGGCTGCATCCTCCTTTCAGGCAGTTGCAGAGAGCAGTGTAGTCTCCCCTGAGCCTCCTTTTGTCCAGGCTAAACACCTCGAGCTCCTCCCTCAGCCGCTCCTCATATGACATCTGCTCCAGACCCTCTCCCAGCTCCATTGTTTTTCTCTGGACACACTTCAGCCCCTCCCCATCTTTCTTGAAGTGAGGAGCCAAAACCTGAGCACAGGATTCAAGGTGTAGCTTTACAGTACCAAGTACAGGGTCACAATCACAACCCTGGTCCTGGTGACACTGTTGCTGACACAGACCAGCTGCCATTGGCCTTCTTGCTCACCTGGGCTTACACTGGCTCATGTTCAGCCACTGCTGACCAGCACCCCCAGGTTATTTTCTGCTCAGAGCACTCCAGGGGGTTGTTGCGACCTGAGAGCAGGACCTGGCACTTGAACATGTTGTCCCTCATACAAATGGTCTTTGGCCCTTTGATCCAGCCTGTCCAGATCCCTCTGTAGATCTTTCCTGCCCTCCAGAAAACCCCACCAGCTTGGTGTCATCTGCGAAATGAGAGTGATCTCAATCCTCCCTTCCATTTGGGAGCTATAACCCTGGGTAATAATTGCAAAACTTGTGTCCTCCAGTCCCTTGGGCCATCACTGGAGAGGAAGAGCAACCTGGTTCCCCCTCTATCAGCCAACCATAACCTCCTCTGGGACAAGTAAGGTGGTAAATCCCTTGTGTCAAAGTTATAGTTAGAATGTCTGCTAGAAAGTTCTGTGATAGCAAGCAGAGGTTAAGGACCAGAAAAAAGGTAAGAAAGAGAGGACAAATAAATCTGATCTACAGTAAATTTTGGAGGGCATCTGCCTCAGACAAGATCATGCTTCAGAAAGCCACTGTCAGAACATAGAGCAAAATGCTGAGGACAAAGGGATGAGATGCACAACATCAGGACTCACTTCATTTGTTTGGAGGCTAGTTAGAAGTAAAAGTGACATTTTCATCTAGAAACTACTTTTCTTTACACTGTGCCTTGCTGATACTGAATTACAGTAATTCAACACTGACCAGAACAGGAATAGTCTTGCCATACAGCTGTGTCAAAAAAAAAAAAAAAAAAAAAAAAAAAAAAAAAAAAAAAAAGAAAAGTTTTATGCTTAAAACTACATATACAAAAACCAGAGCAAACTGCCTCACAAAGTCAGATCTGAGATGAGCACATAGGCCTGGGAGGGGGTAATCTCTAGAGATGTGTGCATACTCACATTACAACTAACAAGAGTACAGCTGTTCTTTGTTCTTATTGAAGGATGAAGAAAGTATATTTATGGATAGATGTAATTAATGTAAAACTCCAGCTGTTTAAAAGGAAACTTGGAGTTCTCTTGAACATCCTGAGTATGTTATTCCTTATGAAGCAGCTGAACCTGGATGTCCTTATGCACAAGAGAGCCAGTGGTAAGTGCACTTAGAGTCAGCCAGACAGATGTGAATTAAGGTCACCTAAACTCTGAATAGGAGCTTCTGTCCTGGCTTTTAGTCACAGTTGACAAATTCAATTCCATTTCATACCTTTCTTACACTTAGATTTGTCTCCCATTCTCCTGGTAACCTGTGGTCTGTGTGGGGATAGGAGGAGGTCGTTATCCTCAGTGAGTGAAATCACAGTCACCTTTATCCTATTAGGACAAATTTAGAAATGCCCAATGATCCACAGGGAGTCACTCTGGATTTATCCTCACACATGCAAATGGTGACTCTTGCTCACTTCACTTGTTTGCAAACAGCTTTCGTGTCCAGTCAGCTCTAAACACTGGAGTTTTACTCATGACCTGCTAACTATTTATAGTATTATAAATGCATTATGCATGCATTAGATCTCAAAACGAATCTGAACTCTCACAACCTTTCACATTGAAAATGGGTCTCCCCTTAACCCTGCTGCACAGATATTTGCTTGAGATCATTTCCTACATTGAGCAAAATAAAGTAAAACAGCTCTATGAACAACAAAATTACAACAGAGAAAAATGGATTTGTAACAGCCCTCAGATGATTTTGCCCTAGAAAAGATACCTGTCCCTTAGCATTAGAGGACTGCAGCCAGACCAGTAAAGGGGTGGCATTACTTATATTCCCAATTCAGCTCAGCAGGAGGTAGGGGAATAAGGTGCCTATTCCTACATTTGACTAATGGCAGATAAAGCCCAGCACAGCTTTGATTACAGACATGTAGTACAGATACTGTGAGACAATCAGAGCAGCTAACAGTCAAAGACAGGGATGTAGGATAAAAGTCCAAATGTAAAAAGCTGGAAAGATGATGAAGTATTGCAGGTGAATATGTTCATTACTGACATTTCAACAAGTACAGCGCACCTTGCCCAAGGCCCTTTTTCTGTGAGAGAGGGGCCCTTTATGGTGCTGGAAGCACACATACACTGCTTTATATTTCCCACTCTAAAGTCTATTTCAGGTGATCATACACTTTGCAAAACCTTAACCTCATAAACACAGGTCACATTGTGCTTTGGCTTATTTTTTTTACATGTAGATATGAACCAATGAAAATCTGGAAAAGCTGATCAATGCATTACAATTACTGAGTAAGAAAATACACTAAAAAGAACAATTTAACTTTTTGAAAAATTTTAAAACTGAAACAAGCAAACAAACAAACAAAAAAACCAAAAAAGCAACACGAGATAATCTTTTGGGCGTAGCAGATTTTTACCATTTTATTTAGAAAATTCTGGGCAGTTTTGCTGAAATTGCAGTGTTACATGGCAGCAGAGCTGGAGGCTGCTACAAATGAGTGTATCTAGAAACAGGAGGGAAAATAAGAGCAAAGGATGTGGCACACAGAAGGTCAGAACAGCTTTGACCCTGTCAATCCACAGCAAGCAATTGGATCAAGCCTTCATGAAGGCAAAGATACTGAAACAAGTGACTAAAATCAGCCTTTCCATTAGAGAATCACAAGCATGTTTGATAATATGCATGTAAGTGAAGATCAAACTAGTGATGAGATTATAATCAAGACTGAAAAAAAAACTTTCAAGATAGAATGAAACTTTTGAGAGTAATGTGTGACAAGATACATGAGAACTCAAAAAGAAGGGGAAATAGGCTTTTGAGGATTTCAGAACAGAATTGTAAATATTGCGTCAATTGTGTTGTTTAGGGACTCTAAGTGGAGGCAAAAGTTGCAATGGAGAGACAAAACCAAGAATAAGATTGCAGAAAATATTCTGACTTCAGTTTGGAAAAGACAAGTACACCATAAGTGGACAACATAATTTGCAGGTTGAAATCTCTGAAGGAAAACAGGGCGTATTCAGATGGTCGGGTTCATCAAAGGAGCAACTGGAAGAAAACTAAAAGCTCAGAAGGGAATAGGACAACTGCAAAAAAATTTGAAAGAAGGATCATGACAAACTGTACAAAAACTGGAAGAAAACATAAATCAAATTTACATCCTGCCTTTGTAAAGAGCTGCTGTATTTTGTAACAAGCACAGTATTTTTCAAAGTCTGGCCATAAAAACAGAATGGACACAAGTGGGTGTAAACTATATTATCTCTACACAAGCAAGCATAATTCTTTATTGGAAAGATTTAAACTATACTTACATGGAGCGGATTTTACCTCACACACCAGCAGATCCTTTATTAATTTAAATGGGGCACACAGAACAGGGTGATGCCTGATTTACGATGCAGATTGGGAAGACAGAATCAGTAACAGCAATGCTCAGCTCATACAGGGGACACATCACTCCTGAAGAGGTGGAACCTTAGGACAGTCACCTGCCTGGAGAGGTGGCACTGCCCAGAGGCTTCTGGGAAGTGTACTACCCGAAAAGATATCTTTGATTTTGAATGAAACCTTCACTTTTTAAATTGAGAAAACCCAGCTTGGTAAGGCAAGTGGAAGAAGCAATGTTTATACACAACCAGCTCCTGTCCATGGCCTCTGCTCCTCCTGGAGATTCTTGTTTCCAGCCTGCATGAGCACTGCTGTGTGGCAGCAAACCCTGTCCAGTGCCCTCTGCTCTCTAGGGAGCTTCTCCATGCATTTCTGAGGCCTAGCTAAACTCATCACAGTCCCAGCACATGTTGCAAACTCCCAGGGTCCAGCTGCTTCCTCAGTAATGCCACAGCCTCTCTATCCATTAATTCCCTGGGTTGCACCCAATGGAAAGGAGAAGGAAAGTGTTCAGGGATTGGGAAAAATATGCAGCCAATCTTAGTGGATCATAAGTATACCTATGAAAACCAAGAGAACAAACCCTTCTGTCATGAGAACATAAAGTTGAGATAGAATAAAATCTTTAGAAGATGAGGTTTGCAATTACTTTGTCAGAAGGTCCCTCTGAGGCACAGCAAACTAGGAGAGCACAGATCAGAAGAGGAATGCAGGGAAATAGGAAAAGAGAAAGGAAAAAAATAAGAGAGAGGTAAGGGGGAGGGAGAAGTGATTAAATATAGAAATTACAAAAGAAATATACCAGGATATTTCAAAATACCCAGGATGTAGAGAAATGTCATACACAGAACAATACTGATATGATCTGAGTAATGTTGTAAAGAAAAGGCCGTTTAAAAGGGCCAGAATAGACAAACAGAAGCAGCACAGAATGGCAACTCAAAAAACTTTAAATATATTATCCAAGACTGATATCAATTCATTTGGCTGTGCTGAGGAAAAATAAAGTCTAGATCATCGTCCCTTTTTACCCATAAAGAGCATTATTATAGAATATAACCCCAAACATGACATCTCACATGTGAAATCCTTCTGTGAGCCACAGCATACCATCTGCAGCAGTAATGGCTCACAGGCCACAAATGCCATGGCTCTGTTTTGAAAAAAATGTTTTATTTAAAAATAGCATTATTTCAGCTCTAGGATAGTTATATTTTATTGCTGCTATAAAAAGAAACTGTTTAAAAGGACACTTAAAAGAGATGAAGAACCAGACCTGGAACAGAGCATTACCCTCTGAACAGGACTGCCACCTGCAGAGAACACTTGTGCCCAGACCAGCATGTTACTTTAGGTGCTGATGCTGAAAGGTGGAGCCTTTTCATCAAAAAATGTGAAGCAGAAAATATATCATGGTCTTGGATAACATGAATGTAATGGATCTGCAGGATGCTGGACTAGTGTATTACATCAGAGGACAATAGCCTCTTGTGAAGTTGCCTCCCTCCCAACAAGGTAATTACTAATGGAAGACAGATCCACAGTTTCCACAACAAAAGGAAGATGAAAAAAGACTGGACTCTTGATATCAAAACCAGCAGAAGTGAGAGATAAAGCAAGAGAAGGTTCAAGGCTGAGCAAAGCAGAGCTAAAACTCATGGAGTGCTTCAGACATCCACAGGCCAGAGATGGTCAGCTCAGAGACTGGTTGGAACCTGGTGATGCCTCATTAGAAATCTCTAATTTTCCCCTGGGCAATTTGCCACCTAGGAATGAGGTGTTAGAGTAATTGGTCCTTTAGGAAGCTTGAGATAAAACACAATGTATTCCTCCCATGGTGTGTGAGTTGAAAGCAGCGGTCAAGGGAGCCAGCACTGATAGCAGTGGCTGCAGCAGCACACAAAGATCCCCTGTTCTTCTTTCCTGAAATGCCAGATTTTCTGGTGTGATTGCATCCAAGAATCATTACAGTTCTAACTCCAGGTCCAAATTCTTCTTAGTTCTGTCTTAAACCCACTTCCCCACTTCTGAGCCTTCTGTTTTTCAAATCTCCTCATTCCTCTGTTCTCCACAAACATCTGGGACACTTATAGGCTGCATGTTCCATTTTCTTCAAGACTGTAGGGGAGATGGATACACACTAATTCTGTGGATTAATTTGGCAGGGCTTAAACACTGAATTTAGTGTTTGGTTGATGCAACAGCAAGTTCAGATCCTAATGATGTTATATGTTGTATTTTTGAATGTGTTGAAAATATAATCTAAAAATGCGCTGTATTCCAACTTAGAGATAGAAAGGAATATTTCGATTAGAAAGTTAGTAAATACATGATGAAACAAAGGCCACATACCCAGCCTCCTTCTTCAATTTTTCTAGATGTTTCAGATCCATAATGCCATACTCAGCCTGCTTTACCCATGTTCATTCAGAGCAAAGAATAAAACTCTTTTAATCCTCAGCTGTGACTGGAGGTGCAGGGAGCGACCCTGAGTATGCACAATGCACCAAGGGCCCTGAGAAATCATGACCTGTATGAAAAGCTATTGAATCTCTCTGCCACCAAAAATGAGAGTGATAGCTTAAGTCTTTGGGCATTAGTGAGCAAATATTTCCTTTGGAGTTGGCATAACATTTGACTCCTACCATGATGGTAAAACACTCAGAAAATGGGGGATGCTGCACTTAGGAGTTGGTGTGTGTGGGTCTGGCAAGATGAGCCTCACATTGAGCATTCTGAACTGAAGGGCCCAGTGCTAAGTGACCTCTGTGCACAGGAGCCCCAGCAAGTGCAGGGGTCTGCAATCACATCATTAAAGATGACTTGTTGAAGAGATCAAGTTGAAGCTGCATAGACTATTTTATCTTCTTTATCTCTTAATTTGGGAGTACTTAAATTTGCCACCATTGCAGGCTTCTTTCAATACTTATGAAAGGGACTTTCACAAAGGTTTTGACAAATATCACAAGGAACACTTCTGAATTCCTGTGCCTGAGGTGGCAGATCTCATTTGTCAAAGCTGATGGCAAATATTTGCCTCTTTGTCCTAAGAGTGTCCCAGGAGCAGGGACATGGCAGCAGCAGAGAAGCAGCAAGACCCCTGTGAGGTGCTAAGAAACTGTTCTGGGAGCTTTGCAGCTGCAGGGGGCTGTGGGGACATCAGGTGTGTTGAAAGCAAGGATATTGCTCCTGCAAATGGAAGGGGAAAGAGAGGAACAGATGTCATGTCCTCAGCCTATTCAGCTCCTGCCAGGAAGGAAAATCAAGGTTTAGGTCTGACTTCCATTTAAAATTATCACAGAGGGGAAGATTTGGCATTTTATGTGGTTACCTAAGGTTATAATAGAGCCATTTAAAAGATATTTTTAATTTACTTATACACAATTGAAAATGGATTAAGAAATATTATTCACCTGTGACAATGACTATACCCCCCCCCCCCCCCCCCCACCTGACCACATCAGTTAAGTGATTTCAGCTTTGGCTAGATTTTGGATTGCCTTAAAAACCCAAGAGCCCCAAGAATAAGCCACACAGTCACAAGGGATCACTAAACATCAGTTTAATGAGCTGAGAAACACTTTTTGTCTAAATGGAGATTAATCTGAGTAAGAAAGCTTTATGGACAAATGAGAGAGAGCAGATCTCTGATACACAGGTTACAATGGAGTAAAGCAAAATACAGGTGCCTGATAACCCAAAGCAGCAGCTTTTCTGTGCATGTGCCTACCAAAGATTGGAATCTTCATGGCTTTGAAATTTGTTTTTGCCTGTGATAAGGTAGGTGCAACATACAGAGCTGGCAGTAGTTTACAGCCCCTTTGGAAGGGTGTGAGAGATGAGTGTAAATGATTACCAGGAACCAGGGTGTGGTGAGAGATGCATCAACACCCTTCCAACACTAGAAAAAGCTCTTTTTTCTTGGTATTTAATAACTTCCCAGAGGGACACAACTCACTCATTTCTAGTCCTAGAAAAAAAACATTTTTAAGTTATGATATTATTATGTATCAAAAAACTATTTTGCATCATTTATTATTTATCTGCTGAGGTTTTGAGAGCACTTGAGTTTCATCCATGCATGCAGAAAAGATAAAACCCAGTCCCAAGAAATTTATTAGCTAAAATATTTGCTATAACTAAACTCAAGTCAGATTTATTTAACAGATTTCTAAATAGATTTAAATGGTGCAAACCTTTCTGCAGACGATGTAAACTTAGCTTAAATGTTACAGAAATTTAATATCCATAATTAGTGACTGGAATCAAGTAAACTGAAGTGAGTTTAAGATGTTTATTTTGTGGGTTGTGTGTCTGGAATGCATAAGTGAATTGCAAACAAAACTTTTCAAACGTATCATTTCTCTAAAAGAAATTCACTTTTAAAAAAGTGATCTTTTATGTCTAGAAAACTTCTTGTAAAACATAAACCAGCTTTTACCCATCGTTTTGCTGCCTGACTTTATACTTAGCAGCAGCTGCCTGGGTTTTTATAAGGTGTTAATAAATCTGCCCATACTATTTTTAAATAATTTGTCAGAGAAATGCTTTCTCGTTCCTGCCATGAAGACTGAATCTGTCTGGGAAGTACTTGGCTGCTGTACAGATGGGTCCTGTAGAAAACCCCTTGATAAAGATAGCTGATTGTGTTGTAACCAAAAATAGTTTCTGCCTGTATTAAGGACACACACTGCATGGAAAATCTGACAGCGAAGAGGTGCTTAACACCTGTGCTTGGTGCTAATCACAGCCAAGCCAAAAGTAGCTTGGAGCCTGACAGCCTCTCTACCCCTTCTTCCCCTTCCTCATGTACAAATTTAGGTATAGCTGAATTTCTGTGGGTAAGGGGAGGGGCTAGACAGCTCCCACAAAATCCCTTCAGGCCCTGATTTCTATTGCTCTGCACCGAGAAGCTGAACTTTCTTAAATAGGAGCAGAGATGGGGAGAGGCTGGGGCAGTAGTCAAGAGAGCAGAGCACCAAGGATGGGCAATTGCAGAAGCAAGACAGGGGTGTAACTCAGTGCAATGACAACCTCTGCTGCAGTGGGAACAAACTCTGGCCAATGAGGCTGAAAATCAGCTCTGCTTCTTGAAATGGACCCGTGAGATTCAGGAATCTTTCTCAAAAGTCACTGCTGCTCTCTGTGGTAGCCCAGAAAAATTCATAATACTGGTGCTTTGCTTTGGTAGATCTTAGTAAATCTTCTGCATGCATTTTTTGCTGAGGGATTTGAGTCATAGGACTACATCACATCAAGTTCAAAGTGGGAGATTCTGGCAGTGGGTAGGTGAAAAATACATTAGAACACAGACCTGTGAACAACCATACCTGCATTTAGTCTAACCTTAGTCTGCCTCTTGAGGCAGAGGTTTTTAGTCCTAGGTCAGAGACTGTAAAAGCAGTTTAATACAGGTCTTTCCATTAGACAGCCAACAAAGTACTTAGTTGAAAATTATACCATTAAAAACCCACCATTATCAAATAGAGTATCTGCAAGTTAGGATTAAATATGCAAAAAGGGATGATAAATGCATAATTTGGAAAGGGTTCAGAAAGGCCTTACAGAGACATGTTCTTCACCTTCCTTCTCTCAGTGTCTGTGTGAGTGCTCCTGTCCATCTGCCATAGCAGGCAGTCACTGCTGTGGGACCAGGGCCTCCCCCTGCCCAGCCCCTGGGCTGCACAGGCTCACTCACACTTCCTGCTCTTCTCAGAACCTTCCACCTCTAGTGAAGAATCCAAATTCAGCTTTCACTGCTCGTGCTGCAAATATCCCCTGGGCACGCGTGGCAGGATGCTCTTCTCAGAGTGAGGGAAGTGGGTTCAGGTGGCCCAGGGTGGCTGTGAGCCACAGCCCATTGATCTCATGTGAATTACGTGGGAGAGAGGCAGCTCAATAGCCAACCCAACCACAGTGACACAATCCTGCATGTGTTCATAGCATCTTTTATCTATTTATCTCAAAAACCTTGTTTACAGCAGTGCAAGTGGATATCACTCTCGCTCCCAGCTTCACCAAGGAGCCAGTGAAGGCTTCAGTGTATTTATGCAATGAACTTCAGTTTACACAGGTGCAAAAAATGTCATCCTTGGCATCAATGGCTTCCTACTGAAAAAGGAATATTGCAGCTAACATGAGCATGCAACAGACATGCAGCAATGGACAAACAAATTAGCATCTCCCCTGGGCTCACTATCTGCCTCTGCATTTTTCATACTCAGGGCCTGATCTTGCTTCTATTAAGAAAGATGGAAACACTCCAAATGCTTTTGGTGGGAGCAAATGCCTGCCTCTATACACTCCAGACTCCTGGGGTGTATATACTGTAGAATGTATTCAAGCAACGTGCTTAGGCAGTTTCAGTTTTTATAAACCTCTGGAGTTTGCAGCTTTTTCAGCAGTGACAATGACAAGTCTCACTCCAGCTGATACGTTCCCAGGGAAAGTTCTTATTCCAAAGAAATGTTATTTCCCTATGAAAATCTGTTCCACTAAAAATTTTCACTAGTTCTGTCTTTTGGGATAATTGAAAGGCTCATCCTGCTTTCAGATGCCCTACACACTCAGGAATACTGGATCAAGACCTCTGATACTGTGTTGATTGCATGCTTCTTCAATCCATCTCCTGCAAGGGTTAAAATGCACCATTGTGTGTTCCATTCCAGATGGAAAGGAATGACAAACTGTGCCTGGTCATTTGTTCCTGCTCATCCTCCACAGACAGTAGAAGTTGAGGCTTCCAGATCCTTTTCTCTTTGATTTTTGGGACAGAAGTCAGCAACTTCTGGAAGGTCTTCTAACACATAGTACTCTGCCCTGCAAATGTTGTCAGGATAAAAAGCAAGCACCTGGAAGTAGCGTTCAAAGTTTAATAAGAAATTCAAATGGCTTCTCCTAGATTTTCATATATTCTTGATTTTGTCTTCTTCTGCTCATGCTATGCACTCCTCCATGCATTTCCCACTCTTGGATAATAATATAGAGCATATGTTTCCCATTTAGTTCTTCCTTGATTCTTGTTGACATCATGTCTGTGACAAAGTAGAAGGAAAGCAGCTGAAAGAAAAAATTTTTGAGAGAAAATATCTGTTTGCAAAACAAACTTTTATTTACATTTGTGTGTGAAAACAGTCCAAACCCTTATATTCTATTTTGAGATAGACATGTCTGCAGGAAGAATATCCTTCCTGACCAATTAAGTTATGAAGCAAGGGTCATGTTCTCATGGAGCTTATATAATAAAAATTAAGTAGAAGAGTATGTTTTAAAGTGTGTTTACAGTCTTAAAACTACCTGTGTGTTTCATGTGTATAGAGCCAATTGATATCTGCTGGATGATGCTGGAATCTTAAAAATAAAAGAAAAACATGCTTTCAAATAAATTACCTTGTCTATAACTGCAAAGTCTTAGTGAGCTAACATTTCCATTTCAGTTACTGATTTGCAAAATTCTGATTGGCATCTCTAAGTCCAGAGGGAATAAACCTGCCTGGGGATCTTCAAAGCAGGAGGACCAGAAACCCAAGGAGAGAGCAATGTAACCACTTGTAAATCTCACACAGCAGAAGGACATTCTGGAGGCAAACATGGGCCAAAATTGAGTAGCTATTAAGTAGATGTAGATATTAAAAGACCACACATCTGGGAGCAAACAAAATGAAAAAAACCCCCACAACCACCATCACCAAGTACAAAATCAAACAAAAAGAATTCAGAGTAGCTTTGCTGTTCTTTTTCTCAATGGCTACAAGAATACATCATTGAAGTCAACACTGATGATTGGAAGGTTTTGCTATATCCTTTAATGGAAGCTGACGCTGACAAAATCTGGGATATTTTTAGAAGGAAATCCTGCCCCAGGAGTTGCAGGTGTTCTTTTACTTCCTACGATTTCACCAAAAATTACAACACCCTTTTGCATCAGTGTCAGAGGAGGATTATCCTGGTAGAAATACAAACAAAGCACCAAACACACAGGCACCTTCCTTCCTTTGACTGAAAACACTCTGGAATTGCCATGACTTTAGCAGAAAGCCAACGGCACTGACATCAGAGCTCTTTGTAGAAGACACAGGCAAGGGGGAGACCTATTATGAATTAGTATCACTTCAACCTTCTCTGTTCTTTTGTCTTTACCAATATTTCCTGATGCCAAGCCAAGGGGCTGGTGGTGGTGGTGAAGGGGTGGGAAGTGGGGTCTTTTCAGGGGACTGAGGGGGACAGCAAGTTCTTAATTCAGTTAACGATTGCAGGAAGTGGTTTGTCAGTTTGGAGGTAGCCCCTGCTCCAAGCCAGGGCCCTTCTCAGAAGTTAACGTGCAGTTCTCTAAAGATAGATTGCGCAAAACACCAGGGGGCCCTCGGGAACCTGCAGCCACAATTCCCCAGACAGGGAGCTCCAGAGGAGCGGCGAAATGCCCCCCTTCCTGCAGCTGCTCTGTGGACTAAACCAACACTCACTGGAGCGGCTCTCTTATGCAAGTTCTCAGGTTTCATATCCGCAGTGACCAAGTTTTGTTAAAAATATGACAGCTGCTCCTGTCATTTTCTTTCCACGTAATTTTAACCGTTGCCTCAAACTGCACATGCGTTTTCTGCCTTTCAGCAATGGCAGAGGAGGTTTGCATTGAGCAAAGGACTTAGCAGAAGCTGCCAGCTTTGGCACCGAAGGAAAGGGTCCCCTTGGCACACATCATGGGTTGCATAAAAGATTTCAAAACTACAGAGAATAAGGGATATCCAAGGTGATGTTCAGAGCAGTCTATTCAAGCCATGTGACAAAGTAGGAGTTGGCTGAGTGTAATTGCAACAAAACAGGAAATTTATGGACTTCAAGGAATAACTCCCAGGTTGCCTTGAGCAATAGTGAGGATCTGATCAATGTAACTATATATAGAGCATCAGGATGTCTCATCCACATTCCCAGGAGCCATACAATAATTCCTTTCACCAGAGCCTCTAACATGCCCTGTGAGAACATTCTATTCACTCATAGAGAGTCACTTCAGATAATCCATCTGGATGACCACATTTTGCACTGGTGTAAATCTAGATTATCTGCACTGATGTCAACAGATTTATTCAGAATTTAGCATCCTTGCATCTGGAGAACAGAACCTTTGCATTACTTTCAACACAAAGCTTCCTCAGTTAATTTATACTCCCTTTGATAACCAGAACTGGCACAACAGTGAAAGGAGTGCTCCATAGAACCCAGCCTCCCACCCATGGCAGAAGTAACTGCTTCATGAGGAGACATCTTAGAGCAGGTCAAACCTGGTCCATAATTGCATGCCACACATCGTGCAACACAACACTGTTATTGGGAACATTACATTCCAGTTTCCATCCCAATTCTCATCTCAGCAAGAATATATCTGTGAATGCCACATTTGTCCTACATCCAGAAAGCCGAGGCTGGCTGTCCCTTCCTCAGTAGTATTCTTTTTTGTTTGGTTTTTTAAGTCTTTGGGATTTTTGTTTTTACCAATAATGCATTAAATGCTAAACAGCAGAGAGAGATGGGCTTATTTTCAGGTGTTTTTGACAGAAAATCACAAAGAATGGCAGTAGCCCTTCCTCACAGACCTCAAACCAGAGCTTGTTTGTGAGCAGTTGCTTGGTCTTACCTCCCATGGCAGCAGCCCTGTGAGCATTCCCCTTTTCCTTACACCTGCTAAGGATGGTAGAGAAGCAGAGGCAGTAACCTACATGCTCCATACAGCAAAGAAATAGAGAATGTGCAGAAAAAGGTGTCCAAAAAGTGTACAACAAAAATCAATTGACTTTGGAGTGGATGTTCCAGAAAAAATGATGATAATTAAATCAGGGCTCAACTGCTTTACTAAAACAGCTTTTCTCCATGGGAAACAGATATCACCGTGCCCTCTCCTGGTCTCTGGCACCTCTACAGCTCATCTGCAAAGGTTGCTCATTTCATATCTCTCTTCCTGATTCATATGCCCTTAGCTTTAGGTGCCCTCCTAATCTGAGGGTGCTTTCCTCTCCTTTTGCTTATTTCCTTGTCAACCAGTCACACTGGCAAAGAAACCTTTTGGGGATCTGCAGAAGGCAACTGCTTTGGTGAAAAAGCTGGAAGAGGGGACTAACATCTCACTCAGTTGCTTCCCAGCACCAGGTACCTCTCGTGTCAGGACTGGTCTCCCCAGCTGCACCTCCCAGCAGAGGAGCTTGTTCCAGCTTGGGAAAAGAAGGTGGCTGGAAATGGTGCTGGCACACACAGGACCATAAGCACAAAGGCTGTTTGTTTGTTTGTTTGTTTGTTTGTTTTTGTGGTAGCAGTACATCACACTGGCACTGTGATCCCTTCCTTGAATATTGCTCAAAGGCTCTACACACGTGAGTAAGCACCCCACAGACTCACCCAACACAGCACATGATGCAGCTGGCAGATGAGGCCTTGAATCATTTGTTACCAAAGCCCTCCCATGTACCTCCTGCATACTTTTAATTGAAAACATTAACTTTCAGGAGAACTCATGAGATGGTCATGTGCTGTCCCACAGGGAACAAGAGTCTGCTGTGCTCCCCAGAGAATGAATGAGGCTCACAAATGAGTAGGCTCCGTCTTCCAGCTTCCAGTTTCTCAGTCATGGCTCATTCTTGTGTTCCTCGTTTACGCTGAATTCCCACACTGGGCCCTCTTGTGTAATTTAGACTGAGATTTTCTCCCTTTTCCCTCCCTCCCCTCCGCCCCCCTCATCCTCTGTACAACAGAGCTGGCCACACAGCAACAGAGGAAATGAACAACATCTGGTGAGATTGATTCCTCATTCTTGTAAGCAGTGTAAGCTAACAGCTGTGTCAGGCATTTCATCCAGCTCTGGAGTAGAAGAGAAATCAATCACACATTCCCCTCTACCACACCTCCTCATTCTGGCGCCCGCGCTGCTCCTGCAAGATAATTGCCTGGTTCACTTTCCTGAAAATATACTGGAATCCCACCCTTTGTACAGAGGACATTCCTCAATGCAAATGTAGTCATTCTTTTAAAATACAGGAGACTTTAACGGAAAAAGGAAAAATAGATCAGAGCACTTGAGAACATGCCCACCTTAAATAGAGGAGCTTTTTGGATTCCATAAAACCACATGTGAGCTTACATGTGGGTTTTAAAAACCAGTGTTGTCTCATGCTGTGCCTTTGGATGCCTAAACATTATTGTATCCTATGGCTCTTGGTAGTACCCAGGCACTTAGGAAAGCTGCTTTTAGGCACAGACATGAGTTGTACTGCTATGTCCAACGATACCATAGTGGCATCATATCTTATTGGATTGAAACCTTTCTGCTGACCATTCTGGAAATCAGAGCATGGGGACAGAAGAGATCCAAAGCAGTAGCAGCCATGAGAAGTAGACATAGCAAGAGAAGGTAATTTTCTTGTAACTTATGGGCCCTGAGCCAGCTTTAGAGTTAAGGTTTAATCTTTTCTTTTGAGTGTTTCAGCTGACACTACCAAAAAGCTACCAACTATTTCCAGTTGCCGGGGCAATTTATTGATGGGGACATTGGACCACTAAGAATTCGTCAAAGATCCCCCAACAAGCCTTCAGTAATAGTTACTGCCCTAGTAGCTCATTTGTGACCACAAAAAGTACAGCACAGCTCAGGAAGAAGGATTCAAAGGTAGTGTTCAAGAGAATCTGGAACAGCTGAGCATTGGGCAGCTTGCCCTGTTTGTCTCACAGCTGCACATGCTGATGGTCTCACAGATAAGGCAGCTGCAAGGAGCCACCAGAAGGGAGCACCTTCATCTGTCCCTTGGGGTGCTGTTCACAGCCATGCTGGCTTTGACTGCATTTCACTGGGGTTCTGGCAGAAAGTATGGCCACAGAACTCTAGAAAAAGCGGTTAATTTATCATCGGTCTGGACAGGTATTTGGTCTATAATCATAGCCAAAACTTGCACCCCTCTGGCAGATTGTGCAGGCTGCATACAGGGCTTTTCTGCAGAGATTTATCAGCCTGTGTTCTTGCTATCAAACTGCTTTCCTAGGAGCTCTTTAGTTTAGTGATGCCCACCTCCAGGTCTCCAAAGGCATTTCCTGAAAGCCTTGTAGGATTACTCATGACCAAGAATAAGGCATGATGCCGAGAAGGATGGCAAGGGATGATATTGCATGTGGCACATTATCCTGCACAGTTTTGCTAAAACTGGAAATGGCTAACAAGAAAGAAAAAACATTTCTGAGTTTTTTTAACCACAAGTACCTTCACAGGTGTCTCACGCCTCTAGGGAATTTTCCAGCACTGCTGCACTGACAAATCTGGGCAGTATTGAGCACAAAATCCCTATGAAGTAAAAGGACGGACAAGATGTATCTTCCTTGTTGTCAGCTATACACTTGTGAAAAAAGTCCTCTTCTCAAACCAGTGGGATTCACTACTACCGAGTGAAATGAAGAGTTTGGAAGCAGAGGGGGAAAACAACCTGAGAGAAAGTGGGAAGCAGCCCAAAAAAGCCATATGTAATCAAAGGGAGGCAAGCTATAGTGCTAGGGGCTTGCTGGGGTGGAAGATTTTCCAATAAGCAATGCAACAGAGCAGATTTATGATTTCACCATAAAGTTGCATGATACCATTTAATGAATTAAACATTCGCATACAGGTTCAGAGAAAATATTACTGACTGGGAGAGCATAAAAGCATTGGGACATTCTTCACATTTATTACTCATGAAAAGCTAAAGAAAGAAAGCAATCACAATAGCAATGAAACATACTTTTCCACCCACATAGCAACTGATCAAATATTCACAGATGGAATTTATATGGGGGTTATGGCAGGTTTTTTTTTAAGCTGCAGTTGTAAGTCAGGTTCTGCTAAAATCCAAATATACATATATAGCTTAGGTATTTATAGGAGACCTATTACCATAATAATTGAGCACTTCATCCTTTTTAATGTATTTATCCTCACACCATCCTTAGAAGGGAGAATGGGCTACACCACTGCTGAGATGGGAGCTAAGGCTATGAACAATAAAATACCATGGCTGCCTTCAGTTTGGATATTGTGATGCCTAGAAATTAGGCATTTGGCCACATCAGAGTGCTTTAAAAATCCAGACCTGGAAAGCTTCCTAACCTGTCAATAGGAAAGACTGCATGCCCCCTTGGATAGAACAAGGAGAATAATCTAAAATAAAATTAAATTCTCTGGAACATTCACATTTTGGAACATTGACAAAATGAAAGAGTCCTTCCACACAGCAGAATTCAAATAAAATGCAGTTGGTAAATATATAGATTTAGAAACCAGGTGACTTTTTTTTTAACTACATGATCTTTGCAGATCACAAAGATCTTTGGGTCCTAAATTCTGCATAGGTAGTCTCTGTAAAAGCTGTCCACCAGGAGCAGCAAATGGAAGTCCCATTAAATGGAAGGGAAATAGTTCTGAGATGACAGTTTTGCTCTGTTGGCCTCAGTCCCACACCATCACACCAGCGCACTCAGCTGTGCAGGGAATGGCTTCCCTCAGTTACACCCACATGTTTTCCACTCTGATGCCCAACCTGAACAGGTCCCTGATGAAATACATATATAGAAGTAGCAACATTGATATTTCTAAGATTATTGAGCAGGATCAAATAACTCCCTTTTGAAGCTTCCAAAACTCTGTTCTTTGTTTGGACACAAGTCACTGGCATGGAAACATCTCTTGTAAGCATGTGTGATTATGACAGTGGGGCAGGGAAGCCTTGCATACTGTGGGCTGCTTTAAAAAAGTATAATTCATCAAATAAATGAGGGTGAACATATTGTCTGAGACTCAGTATTTTTCCAACTCTTCTCACATCCCCAACTCTTAAAGATGAGCTCAGAAATGCTCAGTCTCCAACATTTAAGACAATATTCTTGCTTTGACTGGGATAGGGTATTTTTTTCACAGTGAATGGAATGGAGCTGTACTTTGGAGGTGTTCTGGACACAGTGTTGATAGCACAGGCATGTTTTGTTACTGCTGAGCAGTGTTTATACAGACAATTTTAAAGGTCTTTTTTCTCACCCCACCCCACCAGCAAGGATGCCAGGGGTGCACAAGCAGCTGGGAGGGGTCTCAGTCAGGACAGCTGACCCCAGCTGACCCAAGGGACATTCCACATCATGTAGCATCCTATAGAGCATATAAACCTGGGGAAGGAGAAGGCAAGAACATTTGGAGTGATTCTATTTGTCTTCCATAGTTCCCATTGCAACTGATGAAGCCCTGCTTCCCTGGAGGTGCTGAACACCTGCCTGCCCAGGGAAAGTGGTGAATCAATTCCTTGTTTTGCTTTGCTGGCATGCACAGCTTTTGTTTTGCCTTCAAAGTGTCTTTATTTCAACCTGTGAGTTTTCTCCCTTTTTCTTCTTTGATTTTCTCACCCATCCCACCAGGGGAGTGTGAGTGAGTGGCTCTGTGATGCTGAGTTGCTGGTTGGGATGAAACTGTGTCAGAAGGATATACATGTTACCTGAATCCACTTTTACTAAAAATTAAAGTATATTTCCATAAACTACCAAGCTCCATCTAGTTCCCAGTTACCAAATGGAAAGGAAGTTATACAGCAAAATCCTCAGAGCACACAGGCATCTGGCTTGAGTGCTGCCTTCATTCCTCCCAAAACACACACAGGCATCTTCTTTGATCACTGCTGGCCATGGAGCACAGAGAAGGAAGCACATCACTACATGCCACCAGCCCTGGCTGAACTCAGCCATTGGTGACAGTGGCCTTCATCCCCCAGCTCATCACTTCTGCAGCACACTGAGCCAGACACTGCCTGGCCCTCCCCAGCACCCTGAGCCCAGCAGCAGCCTGGGCCTGGGGCTGCTTGCCTGTGGCAACCAGCAGGGGAAACAGGGCCCTCCCTCAGTGACCTGTTCTGCTTCCTGGAGATGTGGCGCTGCAGGGGTTACAGTCGCACTGTGCACGTCCTGCTTCCCAAACCACCTCCAACCATCTCCAGGCTGGGGGATTTTAACAGAGCAGATCAAATGGCCGTAGTCCAAAAGTTACTTCACATGGAACTCAGCTTCCAGGAAAAGGAAAGGAGCAACCTTTGGGAGAAGAAGGGAAGGAAGTATTGGGGAAGGCAATTAACTCCGCTATCTACGTTTTATCTTCCTGTTCTTAGGAATCAATATCCTTTGGAACTTTGAACTATCCTACTAAAAACCTCCCATGTGTTATTTTTTCAGCAGTGTGTCTCAGCACATAATTGGTGTCATCTTAGTTGTTCTTTTAATTTTTATAAACATTTCATTTGAAATGGGCAAAGAAGAAAAACCTCAGGTTCTTTTTTTTTTGGGGAGGTTTTCATTGTTTCTAGACTGAAGTTGCAATGTATAAAAATCACTTCAGCTGGGTTTTGTCATTACTAGAAATAAAATAATGACTTAATGATTTACTATCACATGGCATTCAGCACAAAAGCAGCACTATATTAAAACCAACACAGCACATATTAAATGAATTAAAATTGAACTAGATTTCTAATAGTAACTGTATGATGTGGTTACTTGAAATAGCTGAGGATTAGACTCAATGACCCAGGAGGTCTCTTCCAGAGTTACACTCCTAAAAACAATTGTTAATAGGAAATCATCATCAAAGGGGGGGCATTTTTGTGCATCCTACAGAGATCTCCTTTTGTCAAAAGTTGTTCAACATCTTTAACCAGGATGGTGAAGTTTTCAGAGGACACAAATGCTTAGAGAACACTCAACAATAATGGGAACGGGCCAATAGCCCTCAAAGCTTAGCTGACACCATTATCCCCAACATTGCCCTGCAGTAAACCACATTATTTCTACATCTAAAAGAGCCACTCTAAAAGCATATTCAGGAGCAGGTACTCAGATTCCTGTATACTATCCTGTAAAACAGAAGATACAGTGCTTGGATATACAAAGAGCATGTTGAGCCAAATGGAATGTTGTTATTACCTCAGCACACAGTGCTGGTGAGTCCATTATTCAAATAACATGCGGAGTCGAAGGAGGAAGCTGAATTACTGGAAAGTGATCAGAAAAAGGCTATAGCAATGATTCTATGTCTGGAAATTCTGCCTTAAAACAAAAGATGTTAGAAGCTCAGCCTCTTTAACTTCTCTTAGAAAAAAAAGAGAAGCAATGGAATCACAGTCTGTATTTGGGACTGGAAAATATTTCTGACAATAAAAAGTTGCTCAGTTTAGGAGACAAAAGGCATGAAATGTCTGACCAGCTAGAGTTTGAAATCACACAGGTGAGATAAAATGTACATTTTTATATATGCTAATGATGAGTTCAGATAATCACTGAAATAATAAATTTCCTGAATACCCAGGAAAGCAGTAGATTTGCAAATCTCATGACATCTGAAAGGCCAGTTTTTCTTCCATAATGCCATGACCTGGCTGAAGGAAGTATTCACCTTGATATGGGGATGATCAGGACCCTTGCTGAGAAGAAAGCAGCATGGCAGATCAAAGCCTCTTTACTGGTTTTAAAATCTGTGAAGAAAGATAATCCGTCCACTTTTATGAACCATCCCATACTGCTCTTGGTCATCATGTAGAACGTCTCAGGAATCTCTCCATCCAAAAAAAAACCTTTTAGTTTGACTTCAGTGAATCACCTTTTAGGCCTTTATTCTTTCTAAACCTTTCTATTCTTTGAGTTCTGTTTTCATATCTCCTTTTAATCCAATGATTCTTACTTGCCTTCCCATAAAGTTGTCATTTCCTTCAGATGCTCAGACTGATGAAAGGGCCATACTGAAATAAAAACTAAATGAGGTGAAAATATATCCCATAAAAACACCCATTAAGGACTTTACGGAAAGATTTCCTACTCTTCTGGCTCGGATAGTCATATTTTATTCCTTCTAGGAAACAGAAAACCCTTAATCCCAGAAGAATGCAGCCAGAATCAAAGAGCAAGAGGAGGCATTAAGTTGCAAGAAGAGGAGGGGGGAAAGAAAGAAGAATTTTATAGTCAGCCCTTCAACACAATGTGAATGAATGGGCTATCACCAGAACTACTGCACGGATCACAGGCACCGAGCAGAGAAAAATATGATAAACTGGAAATCTACACAAAGTCCACGGTCAGATAGCAGTGGGTTAACATCCTGCAATAGGCTGTTGAGTGCTCAATGAGCCAGACGCCGTTAGGAAAAATGTCCATTAGAGGGAAAGAACAGGGAGAGAAGAAAGGCATGAAATGTATTGTCGTGATTAATTAAGAAATTGAGGGAAACGGTAAATTTGATAGCTTCTCATCCCTTACACGAGAAACTGATTCTTCTTCAGAGCAAAATATATTCTGTCCCCAGCCACTCAGGTTATTGCTTCCCCTGCCTGGTTTGTTCCTTTGTTTGTTTATTCCCAGTGTGTGTGTGAGTGGGTGTTAATTTTTTTGTGTTGCCATTTGGTCAGTGATCACACAAGATCAGAATCAGTGCAATATAACATCCTAGGTCATGGAAAGTAGTATTTTGTGAAAGGTGTCTGGTATAATTGTCTGATCTTTTTTTCATTCTGCTCAAGCAGTTACACGGTTTTGTGCATTATTTAATTTCCAATTTTTGATCAGGGTATCCTATGTGTTTTGGGTTTTGTTGTTATATATTCGTTCACAGGATATAAATAAACTTCTTTCACTTACACACTTTTGATCATTTTGATTTGGTAATAGACAAAGGTTAAACCTGCATCTGCATTTTAGTGAATCAACAGGGCATTAAATGATAAATACAGATTTTCTGGACATTTTCATATGTTTCTGGAACAAACCCTGCCAGAATTTCTAGCACCTTCTACTCAAGCCATGTCATGGACTGAGAAATTCAACCACGACTGGGGCTTCTATAATTTCAATTAGTTTTCCCTGAAAAGGAATTGTGGCTATTTTTGCAATTTTTCTTGTCTTAATTGTTGTCAAACTGCTTCTAAGAGATGAACACATGGAATTCATTGAGCATACAACAAAACCCACATTCAATTAGATATTGACGATCTTGAGGGATAACAGCAATAAAATGTGGCCAAGAGGAAAAACAGTTCACGAGTTCTGGTCACCCAAGTGCTGTGGGCAGAGGGGAATGTTGCATAAGCAAAACAACAATGAGGCCAGCATAGGGAACCACATTGTCTTCTCCACACCCCACCACCACAGCACTGTTCCTGGAACCAGCCCTGTTGCTTGTGAGAAAGCCTCTTTGAAAATCAAACCCCCAATTTTTCAAATCACTTTTTGCCATGTGGGACAAAGATTCATCTTTGAGCCTGGCCAGTTCTTGAGTTCTTGACCATAAGTACGGTGTGTTTTCTCACTCACACTCACCACAGCAGTCAGAGGTCAGCAAAGTGAGATGTCATCTGTTGAGCAGTTCTTTAGGAAACCATGCATTTTGCCCATGACAGGGACTAGTCCTGAACAGATCACCAAGTCAAAACTTCTAGTGTACCCTTTCTGTTGTCCATCTTCAGCTGTTTATCTAGTCTGAGTTGTTTGTCTGGACTCCATCCAGTCAAAGAAGAAGGATTCATCTTACCATAACTCATTCTCCCAGCAGAGCTGTCCCAGGTTGATGCCTGTCTTGCTCTATTGATGACATATACACCAAATGTGAGATGGACATGATAGATGGACTGAACTCCATCCATATTTCTCACTTCAGAAGGCACTTTTCAATGGAGGTGACAGCGAGCCTACTGGAATCCTCTTTATTGACTTGGCTTTGAACCCACTTAGCACAAGCTAAGGCCATGGAGAAAGATCCATATTTTCTGTGAGCCATGTATCCTTCCCTGCCTTCAGTGGTTATTGAAGGGGTCTAAAGCTGCCAGGCTCCTAAATGGGACACCTCACTTGAATGGCTGCAGCGAGGTGTCCTAAATCTCTGCTTTCCTGATGTCCTCTGCAGTTTTTTCTTTGCAGTACCGAGGCCCGTCATCTGTACAAATTCTACAGAACACATCCCGATCACAGCCCCAGCCCTTTGCTTGCTTTTGCAGAGATACACTCTCCCACCAAAAGCTGAAATAGCACAGGCAGTCATCAGGAGTGTCACTCAAACTCACATCTTAAAGCTCCAAGTGTACTTTCTTCTTTATTCTCCTCCTTCTGCTCACATTCAATCCCTCCTCTCCTCTGACCTTTTCTAAGTCTATACATCATGAACTTTCTGTGCCACACTCGTTCCCACTCTCTCCTTTACAATGACTATAGGAGTTTATATCAAAGATTTCAGCTCTGTTGTACTGTGGTCTGAGCCACAAGAGAGTCAAAAGTCAAAATCTGTGTAAAATACCCCCCTTTCCTAGAATTCACTCCCACTTTCTGCATTTGTTCACAGAGAATCTTCTTTGGGAAAATATAAATAATTTCCCTTTTGACCATTCTGACCATTCTGTACCATGGTTGATAAAACCTACTAATTTCCTTCCTTCCCTTTCATAATACACCATGTCTGGGCCAAAGCAAGTTGCACCAAGAGGAAGGGTCTCTTTGAAACAGCTGAGAACAGCCCTCACATAATCTGCCATTATTCATTACTTGCTTTATCAACTCAGGAACAGGATGACTTCATCCTCAGTGTGTTTTGGGGCACTGGTTTTGGTCTGGTTTGGGGATGAAAGCATGGTCTAATTACAAGCAATGATAAGTTCCACCCAAAATGTCTTTTCTCTCAAGGTTCTGACCAGACCTGGTCTTTGGGAGTTTTGCATACGTCTATCATGGCTCCAGCATTCATCTCCAAAATAAATGACTCATCTAGCAGAAAAGATTTTTTCATTTCCATGTACTTTAGCACTGGTTGTACAGGATGAGCATATACTGTTCACTGACATTCTGATTTCACACATCTCTCCATTGTGCAGCCTGCATGGATCCAAGTCATAAAGCTGAAAGACTTCAGGGATATTTCCCTGAAGGATGTGTGTGAGTGAAAACCATTTCCCTGCTGCAGACACATCTTTGGAACCAGCAATGCCTTCCCATCCTGCTCCCCAGAGGCAAACTATGGTCTCTCCACCATCCCACTCCACAAACCTGGGGCATTGCCAAGGATATCTGCAGCCAAAGGAGGGGAATGCAGTTTCCTACCACAAGAAACAGAGCTGCCAGTGCAGATGTTTAATGTGTACTCTTCTCAGCAGATCTGTGCTAAATAGGGAAGCACTACCCAGTGCACATGGAAGAACTGATGTGAGCCTTCATCCACAAGTCAAACTACAACTGGTGTGCAAAGCAGGGGGAAATGTGGGCCAGGGGCAAATATCCTGGCACTGGACACAGCTTTGTGTTCCTCCAGTGCTAACATTGCTCACTACTAACACCATACTGCATAAGCCACCTCAAAGGGTGTCTTAAAACCAATGCTAAAGCATTACAGAGCAAGAATGATGTGGGGGGTATCTGAACCATGCACTGGAGCTGCTTCTCTCCACAGCCAGAGATTTGAGACACCACCAGTGGTTTGCTCAAACATGCAAGGTACCAGCAACACCTCCTGCAGCAAGGTTAGGACACAAATTCCTGAGATGTGCTCCACAATCCAGCATCTCCCTCTTTAAAAGCAATCCTAGAGGTAAGCATTGCTCACAGTGTTTGTAGCACATATCCCTGTATTTAAATTCACTCACTGAGATGCATGGCTGCCTCTTTTGGTCATGCACAATGTCTGTGAGTTCATGTGACATCTGCAACTTATAAAGGAACATTTTCTAAGCTGCTGTGACATTCACCTGTTTGATGAGCTCAAACAACCTCTGCTCATTTATTCATACAAATCTCAGTTTGGGGCTCCAAATTTGTGGTCACAGAATACAATTACTCACAAAAAAGCACATCAAGAAATCAGAAAGAGCCCAGACTAGTTTATAGTTTAGCAAATCAGTTAGAAATTGAGCCCTTTTCTTTTCAGGTGTCCAAATCATATGATTCACCTTTTCTACATATTCAGTCTCATGCCATGAGACAACTTTTCAGAGTGTATCAGCTAACGTGTTAGGTTCATATGGGTATAGCTGACATCAACATTGTTGGCCTCTGTACAGAGTTTGGACATTAAAAAAAAAGAGCAAATGTCATAAAGCACCCAGCTAAATCCATTGAAGATTCATTTATCAGATACTTTATAAACATTGAAGCAAGTTTTCTGAAGCATACAAAAATCTACATATTAAGATCTGCTGTGAACAAAGGTTTTTTAGACATCCTTTCAATTTGGGCTTATGCAATCACTCTTTCTTGCAGAGCAGATACTTAATTCCTATTCCAGTGCCTGCTCATGCTGAGGAACCAGCATTTCTTCTCATTATTTTTGTGTTGTTTTTCATCAAGTTTTAGAGATTGATATTTCACTATCACACCCCCTGACCACCATTATATGCACAGAGAGTAGATGTAAAATTGTTCTGAAGCATAGAAATTGTCCTTCTGCATAGAAATTGTCCTTCTGCCATCATTCCTCATCCTCTTCCCACCAGCACTGGATGCAAAGCATAAGGCAAATAATTAATATGTTTGCCTCCCTTTGGGTTGACTGATAAAATGGAATCAGACAAATGAATTTTTGGTCCCCACTGATCTTTGAGTACACTGTGTTATGACAGGGTGTGAGATGACATGTCATATAATGTATAGTGTCACACTCTCCCACTATTTGATGCCATTTAATGTAATGCATCCTGGCATGCCATGACGGGATGACACAAAATGAGAAAGAAGCCAAACTGGAAATACCAATTACCCACTCTTAACCCTGAGGCAACAGGGGGGAAATATGCCTGTGTCTGGGTGACCCTTGCTCTGCTTATTGCCTAAGCCTCATCATTCAGGGAGTTTGTTTTGGGTACTCCTCAGTCCGAGGTCATTACCAACCATTCCGATGGTCAAAGTGTCTGTAACCCTGCACTTCATTGGGAATCCAGGAGAAGCAGCAGAGAAATCAACTGAAAAAAAAAAAAATTGTAAATTGCTGTTCCCACAGTGTCAAGTTGAGCTGATATTTTTTGTCTAATGAGCTGCAAAGCCACAGGGTATAAGGAATAAAGAAAAGGCAGGAGAGAGCAGGGAGAAGGGAAAGTGTGCTGGCAGACAGGCGAGTCAAAGCATCCAAGGACTGCACAGACAGACAGGGTTGAGGCTTGTGAGCTGCCTAGCAGAGTGGAAACAAGCAGGATGGAGTCCAGTCCTGGAGAAGGTTGCTCTCCCAGCCTACCCTGAGAAGCTCACTGTCACCTTTCCCTCCTTTGGAAATCACTTCTGACCTACCAAAACCTGCTCAGGCATTTGCTGCCTAAACTGGTCTCCTCAAAAGTTCTAAATCAAAGCTTTGCTCCCTCTTTGACCCCTCCAGTTCTGACTGAGGGCACATTTCACACCTGGGAATATTGGCAGAGTGGAGGAAACCAAACCACCCAGCAGAGAGGCAGGGATGACCCCATGGGATCCCACGTCTCTCTGCTGCCCCAGAACACCTGTGGGCATGAATTAAAGTGCCAAAATACTCCTGGCTAGTGGCACAAACAGGTGACAGAGTGATGGTTTCATGATAGGTGAGCTTAATACCACAGACAAGGCAGGAGTCAACAAGGTTTCAGCAGTTTCCTTCTCACCTTCCAGCTTCACATCTTCTTTCACCCTCACTACACAGCTCTCAAAGCAACAATTTCCACCACTTGCCTAGACCTCTAACTTCAAATTCATCACACCAGGAATGAGTTCAAATCAATGAGACAGCTTCCACTTGATCTAAATCTGCTGTACCTTGTTTCATAAGTCTGTATCAGCCTGTGCTCTCCAAATACTCTTTTGCCAATCTCAGTGGCCAGCCATTTCTCAGTGCAGAAATCTTTTTGCCCCCATAGCTTGTTCCTGTAACCCTCCCAATAGCAGTGCAGCCCCACTGCCTGTTTCTTCTAGCATCAGTGTGAATACCTACATATGCCTCACCAACATTTGCTCATCATTTTCCCAAAACCCATTATGATGGGTTGGCTGAAGACACTTGGTTCTTCAGATTTTTAAATGGGATTAAAGGAAGGCAAGCATTTTGACATGATACAAAACACTTCTCATACAAATCCTGCCCTCAACATGTTCTTTGTTTAAACTACTAAAATAAAATTTGAATTTTTGAGCTTATTCATAATAGTCTTTAAAAAAACCCATACATCACAAAGCACACAAATAAACAAAAAATCCACAGCACAATTCAAACCAAAATTACACCTCCATTCATAATGTCATAAATATACATGTATTCTAAATATCTGACTGAGGCTGCCTTGGTCTGTTCCCACTCAGGCTGGCAACCCTCTCAAAAAAATTGATAGTATATTTTCATGTATTTCTTCCATGATTGAAAAAAACCATTATCCTAGCTATTGAAAAATATTTCAGCAATATTGTGAGAAAGATGGGGAAATGCTCCAGAGCACAATGGACACATCTGCTCATATCAATTAACAGTTAGCAACTATGAATATGAAATGATGGATCATACATACGGAAAAATTACATATATTTCACAAAATTGCGAGATTCCTCATGTCAAAGCTGAGGGAAGTCTAGATTTATCAAAATAAGAATTAGTTTTGTTGAGCTGTATAGTATTGTTTATTTTATCTAATTTATTTGAAGTTCCATTTAAACATAAGTTCCTTTTTTGGAAGAGAAAAAGCCCAGCCAGTCTCCAACAGAGTGGCAAAACTGAACAAATTGCAAACTCAAACAGTGCAATTGTGAGAAGAAAAGTGCTAAAAGGATGCAATGAAATTCCAACTGATGGAATACTGAAAACAAACCAAACAAAATTCAATATCCTGACATCTGAAACTGTTGTTCCAGATCAATGTGGCAACTGCAGAGTTTAAGTGAGGTCTCTGTGTGAGGTCCTGAACAAATGACTGTGAGCAGGAATTTGGTCATGAAACACTCTAAGTTCAGACAGAGACACAGAATAACCTCAATGAATGACCTGGCTCAAAGCTAAAGGGTTTTTCATACCTGATGGTGACAGAGGTGGGTTATTTGAAACACCACATATTCAACACCTGTTCAATCCTTGAGACAGTCTTACACAGAATCAAAGCACCTTTAGAACCGCAGTGGAGGCTGGTAGAGAAATCAGGAAGATCAGGCAGCCTTGAGGTAATCAGCAAGATTCTCCTTCACCTGAGACAGAGTACGGAGCTGAGCTGGTCCTCCTGGCCTCTGGAAAGCTGCATTCCTGCAGCAAGTGATAAATAACATTATTCAACACTGTCCCACTTCTGACTCCTCAGCCTGTAGCCCACCTGTGGAAAACACCAGCACAGCCCAGCAATCAGTGCTTTTCTGTCAAAGTTTGGGTGCATCTGTAGAAATGTGTCTGTACTGACATATACACACGTGAACAGCTCTCTATAAATAGAATATATTGGTGAAACAAGCCTCATCTACTTCCCAATGCATGTTTAATATATTTATGAGTATTTCTAGTTAGTTTTTCCTTTTGATTCCAGACCTGCCTGTGCTGTGATCCTCCTACAGTTAAAATAACATAGTGTTCAAGACTTAGGTTTCTCACTTTATAGAATATAAAAAATACAGTTAAAACTAAAAGGACAGGCACTATAAGAACAAGAACATAAAGTCAAAAAGATTCCACAGGAGCCTCTCAATTGCTTTAATTCCTTATTTTATTGCAGAAAAACTTTATGTGTTTGAGTCATTCCAGTCTCAACAAATTGGTAACTTCAGGTAAGGAAAAAAATGTCCCATTTGGGTAGTGACCAAAATCTCAGTCCTGCCAATGACTACATTTCTGTTGTTAGAGAACTGTTGGTGTTCTGTGAATCTAAAATTCTGTTATCCAAAGGTCAAGCATAAAAGCAAAGAAAAGGCATTAGCTGGTTAGTTGGTAAACCTATGAGCATTATAATATCCTGGAAATTACTCTTATGAGCCTATTTTCCTTTATTTCAGCACTTGTTCAGTTGACACAGAAAAGATTCATCAATATCCAGCCCAAAAAACTACAGTGGGCTCTGCAGAAGCACCTCCCATGAGAGATCCACTGAGCTTTGCTCACAGTGTGCATTGAGTGGGAAGGAGATGCCAAATGTGGTCTCAGTGTCTGTGCCCAGAACAGCACCCAGCAGAACACAGCTCCTGTGTTTGTGCCAGCCCTGCTGGGGGCTCCAGCAGAAGGGAACACACAAGTTAGAGTATGAGACCCACAGTCCTAACTAAAGATTTTTTTACCAGTCTGAAGTTCTGTGTCACTAACCCCCTATGTACTTCCAGGTATTCTGTTGGTAGAACATTCCAGAAAGCCTTGGATTTCTTTTTAATCAACTAATAATCCTTGAGGTTTAAATCAGGAACACCTGTAGAAGACATTATGTCACCCATACACCAGACATTACAGCAGAAATGGTCTAAGACACTTGATCAGGAAAATCTTATCCCGAAGTTTATGTTTCTTTCTAACTTGGTTCCTTAAAAAAATCAGGCTTAGGATACTGATGGTATCCTGATACTGATGGCTTCTGTCAGACAATCCTTCACCAATAGCTTGAAGATGTGAATCCCCATCAACTAAATATGGCAAAGGGATAGCAACCTCAGAGAGGCTGCATCCCTACAGGATTTCTGGATACTGGTAACTGATGGGACAAGGCTTGTTATTGACAGCAAGGCTGATGTGCAGGAATTTAGTTTAGATACCAAGAATCCATAGAAATGGTACCTCTCATGCTGGCTAATAGACAAACACATAAGAAACAAGATTTCTGAGGTTCTACTTCCCTCCCTCCATCAGGCAGTAGACTATACTTAGAATGACAAGAATCAAACTCCTTGTGTTAACCCAAAACAGAACATCTCCCTTTACAACTAAATTTTATAAACAGAGGAAAAACAAGATCAAGATGCTCAGGCCCTTATTCACAATGACAAGCAGCTGTTAAGACATGACTTTATGTGACACTTCAGCTTGTTCACAGCTGACTGAAGGGAATTGTGCATCCTCTGGAAAAAGGTATTACTCAATATTCAATGAAGTATCAGGTGCTAACCCATAAACTATGCCATCCTCTTCATGAGGTTTATATGGGTATAAATTTACAGTAGTTCCAAATGAAGTCTTGAGTATTGCAGCTATCAGATTTAATAATTCTACATGGAGTCCTATTACTTACCATCAGAAGCATTTTTATTTCAGGACAGTAAACAACCAATCCTTATCTGGGTAATTATCACTGAAAGAACAAATTATACAATGCAAGTTAAGAAACAGCAGACATAAAATATTATATTTCAAGGCAATATATCTGTAGATAATCCCACCTGAATAATTTGCAGCACCATCTCTGTCCCTCAGGGATTTAACAGACAGGGTACATGTACCACTCTCTGATCCTATTTTGCAAAACTGATGACTTGGTCAAGAAATACAACTGATGGAAATTGAGAGACTCTGGAAAAAGTGATGGAACTAAGCCAAAAAGAACATTCAATACTCTGTTAAGATTGCCTAATTATAGTCTCCTAAGAGAATGATCTTCCTTACACTCACAGAGGATTTGGGGAAATCACCTACTTCAATATTCATTATACGGACAAACCTGATTAAAGGTTTTGTGGTTGGATTGCTGTTTTCACTTTCACTGAAATCTTGGGAATCAATCTGAGAAATGATGTTGTAATATTCCAGGAAGAAATAAAAGAAGTAGAGAGTCCTTCTCTTTTCATCCCCTGCAAAGCAACTCACAAATTATATCACAAAAGATTGAACTCTGAATCCTGGGGACCTGTGGTCAGCCTTGGCAGGCATTTTCCCACCTTTCTATACAGAGATTTTGGCAGCATTTTGAGAAGTCAGAAAATGTAATCTGCTTTTCAGCTGACATAAAATGTAATCAGAGTATGCCAGGAAAACCCCAGAAAAAGCAGCTGAAAGAAACCAAAGATCCAGAGGAGCAAAATCCAAACAGATCAGCTGTGAGGTTCTCATCACTTCACTAAGGCACCTGCAGAAGAAAGATTTGTGAGAGAGTGAATGACTGGAAGCTTTGCTATACAATGGACCTTCTGATATAGTTAGGAAAAAGATAATTAGATAGGAGTAGAGGAATCCTCTGAAGCACACAGAGTTCATGTAACAAAGGAGAAAAAAATTTCAACAACAAAAAACATTTTTGTTTTAAAATAATTCTTTCAGCGTGAGCTAAGCATTAGCGTGGCTTTTTTTTCTGTTTATTATTTGTACATCAGTAGGACAATGATCTCCAAGAATAAAGTTTTTTGTGTTAGATTCCTCACACTATCTTTCTAGATAAACATGACAAATATGGGGACAAAACAAGTAGCATAATTTTCTGCATGAGAAACTAAAAAGAAATTAAAAAACATGCCTGAGGACATTGCAGAAATCAGTATCAAGGCACTCACGATCCCAGCTCCTTGGTCACAGTTGCTAGCAAATGACTGCTGACACAGGAATCACTTGACCTAGCACATTCACCAGATGTTAACCCTCCCTGACTACAACGCCCTCTTATTCTCCTCAAGTGTTTGTAGAAAATGGAAATTAAAGTACATTACAGAACACTTTTAAAAATCTGATTTTTTTTATTATGAACATTAAAAATGAAAAAAAAAATTAAGAAAAGGTGCCACTTAGTTCTAGCAAAAGCCACTTAAGCATGATCTCAGGCACCTTCTCATTTCCTGACCCTAAGATCCCTGATTCCCTATTGACTGTGGGCTCTTTAGGTGCTCACCAATTATTCCTGCTTATTCCTAACATTTCCACCTCTTACCTAAGTCTGAGGGATCTGTCTACTGTTTACAGATGACTGTATCTGGACTAGCTGGTCTGAAAAAAAACAAGCAGAATCACACCCTTGATATATACCTTTCAAAAGGCAATAAGAGATCACCATGAGGACAGCCAAGCATCAGAACAGAGAAGTTTTGATCTCTCCATCCTTGAAGGATTTGAAAGCTCCATGGGATGAAGCTCCAGTCTCACAGCTGATCCTTCTTTGAATAGGAGGTTGGACAAAAAATCTTCTCTGGTCTTTTCCAACCTGGATTTATCCCGTGAACTTATGATCTTACTGTGCCAAACATATTCACAGCAGAATTGGAAGTGGATTCTTAATTTAAAGATGTCACAAATTCTGCAATATGGTTCAGTTAAAATTTTGTCTCACTGGAAGAAACAGAAATTGTAGCATCTCTTTTTTCCACATGTATTTGATACTAAACAAAAGCTTCATTTGTGTCATTGATACCAGCATTAGTGTTTCCAACAGCAGTCAGAAAGGCTCAGGTGATTTCCTAGGATTATCCAGGAAATCTGAGAGCAGTGTGATAGATGAGTTATTGAAACTTGATCTCCTGGCCCATCCTGGGTCCTGTGCTCCCTTCTCTGCCTCCCTGAGTAACAACTCACACACGCAGCAAGCACCACCAAGCTCAGCCTGTGCATGGTCTCAGATGAAATACATTGAATTTGCTGAACAGACAAACTGCAAAACACATGGGCAATAGGGGCAGAATCTTTTCAATGAGCAGTAGGGGCTGGGTAAGGCAATAGGATACAAACCTATAACAGAACTGAGTGTCTGTGTCTTACCTAATGCCACTTGAGGCAGACAAACTTTGTCCTCTATCCATGTTTGTTTTTTTTTCAAAAATACCTGTTTAAAAGGGTCCCACGTTTTAACTAGGCATATTCATTAATATTCAATACATACCAGGAGCATTTCAAAGTTCCTAATCTACAAAATTATTTTTCTTGCTTCTTACTGGAAATTTACATGGTATATTGTTCCAGGTGTAGGATTCTGAAAACTCTGATTCTGGTGTGACCATCTTCCCAAAATTATGTGCCCCTGTTGCATGACACATTTGATTGATGCAGTGTTTGCTGGATAATGTGCTATGAGCACATTGTGACACAAGAGTTTATAGGATACACTCTGGTTGGGTTCATTACTTAGACTGTTGGTTGGTGACTCCCAAACTGACTCAAATCCATTCACACAACTTTGTGTGTGAATATTTGCTGAAATGTGCAACTGCCAGCACAGTTGTAGTCTGATGCTGCTGTAGAATAGACGAGATGTTAACAGCTCGCTGATCTACAGAGAATGCTAAAGAGGTGTGGCATTACAGTATAGCATAAAACCATCTCAGCTTAGAGTTCAGCTAATTACACATAAAGCAATACCTATTAACAAGAATTCTATCCAATCATATAAAACACACGTAATGGTAGTTAAAACAAAGACTTGTTTATCTAAGACAAAAAACAGAGCTCTATTCATACTAACCTTCTAAAGATATACATTAAATAACCTTGTTGCAATCTGTAAGCCAATTCTACAGAAGTCTATTATTATTTGTCACGTATGCTCTACTACTTAAACTTTTTGCTATATTTGCAATGCTAACACAACTTATGTCTGAAACCTACTCTTTTTTAACTATTTCATTAAAACCTTAAAACCCTTTAACTTTATGAATTCCAACATAGAATCATTCTACAGAAGATTAAAAGAGAGAACATGAGCTACCACTGTGACAACCTTGAGGTTTGCCATTTCACAGAAGCCAGTAGCTCTATCAGGTACTAATATCATCAAGAAACTTGGTGCACACAGTTGAGAAACAGTGGTTTCATTAGTTATCACAGATCGGCTGAATTCTGGAGACTGTCCAGAGGATTGCTTATCTCCAGATATGTGGAAATATAATGCAACTTTAATGCTCTTTATCAAAGTTTGAGATAAAAGACTTGATCTCATTGTCAGGACAAGAGCATGTGCTCTGGGGGTTGCAAAGAGCTACATCAGCCCAGCTCCTATGTAGCCATGATGTTTTCTGAAAAATCCTTTCCTTAGGATTTTTCCTCCTGAGAACCTGAGAGGCCTCAGGAACAAAATGTAAACAATAGTTGCCTGCTGCTGTGGAATGCAACAGGTGCATCTGTGATTGGTTTCATGTGGTTGTTCCTAATTAATGGCCAATCACAGTCAGCTGGCTCAGACTCTGTCTGACACACAAGCCTTTGTTATCATTCTTTCTTTTTCTATTCTTAGCTAGCCTTCTGATGGAATCCTTTCTTCTATTCTTTTAGTATAGTTTTAATATAATATATATCATAAAATAATAAATCAAACCTTCTGAAACATGGAATCAGATCCTCATCTCTTCCCTCATCCTCAGACCCCTGTGAACACCGTCACACCCCTACATTTCAGTGGGTTTAATTGCCACATCTCTGCTGCATGTTTGAGCCCTGTGTGTTCTTGATTTAAGCTGTCTGACCCCATTGCCTGAGATCCCTGGGTGCTGCAGGGATCTAGATCTCCACAGCTTCCACCATAACTGTGCAAAACCACAAATACCACCTGTGAGTTTACACAAACAGCAAAGAAACCTGCAAACATAAAGATATTGGAAGAAAAACCTATGACATTCCAATAAAATCATATTGAGAAACTGCTCAAGGCTAATGATGGTGCACAGTCAAGGATCTGCAAAGGTGTAACAGCAATTAGAGGCACCATGCTTTCTGTTCCCCTGAGCATCAGAAAACACATCAGATATGCAGCAACAGTTGTGTAATAGGAAGCAATAATTTCCTGCAATTTCCACATCAGCATATTATATAATGAACACATTGATGTGGAGCAGACCAACGACCAAGCCACAGGAGCATGGGACACCAGCAAGCAGATTTATAACTCTTGAAACAAAAAATTTAAAAAGAGGAAGAAAAGAAGGAAAGGTGTCAGCTCCAATACCAGGCTTTTTCAACTAGAAATCTTCCAGGAACCCTACAAACATTGTGCAACATGATTCCACAGAGCCCCAAGAAGGATACTGAATGGGTACAAGAGCCTCTATTTTGTATCAGTGTAAAGTAAGGGGAGGGTGAGAAGTTGTAAGGTAATAGAATGAGACTGCAGGAATTTGGATTCCTGTGTCAGCCCCAACAGAAATACACAAGGTGAAATTAGGAAAGCCACTTTGGGCCAAAATTCAAAAGTATCTTAAGAGATTAATCTTCCCATAGAAAACTTTAAATACTCTGTAGCTGGAGATTATTGGTGTTATGGGAAGTTAGCATGAAATTTCTCAGGAATCTTTGGGGGAAAAAAAAACAACTGGCACCTCTTGAACCTGGCAATGGTGATTAACCCTGAAGATTATACATGTGCTTCATGTTATATATCTGCCAATGTCTAAACTTGAGCTAAAATCTCTCTCTGAACCACTAGAGTTGTTAATATTGTCTTCTCATGCTTTCTCATGGTTAGGAGCTTTATGGAGCAAAGACAGTCAGTAACCTACATTTTATTGGCTGACAGAGCCCCTTGGGAGGAACTTCTGGAATAGCAAAGGAATCCAGGAAGGCTGGACATTGTTCAAGAAGGAAATTTTAAAGGAGCAGAAGTAGGCTATCTCCCTGTGCCAAAAGATGAGCCAGTGAGGGAGACTGGCCTGACTGAACAAAGAGTTTCGTCAGGGGCTTAGGGAAAAAGGAGAGTTTATGGCATTTGCAATAAGGGGCAGGCAGCTCAGGAGAACTACCAGGATGTCATGAAGTTATGCAAGGAGAAAATTAGAAGAGCCAAAGTGCAATTAGAATTTAATCTGGCTACTGTTGTACAAGACAATAAAAAATGTTTATGTAAATACAATAACAAAAGAGGGTTGAAGGCAAACCTCCATCCTTTATTGGATGAGGGAGGAAACATAGTGACAAAGGATAAGGCTGAGGTTCTTAACACCATCTTTCCCTGAGTCTTTGGGAGGCCAGCTGTTCTCAGCCCCTTGCTCTGGAAGACAGGGACAGCAGGAGAATGAAGCCCCCACAATCCAAGGGAAATGGTCAGTGAGCTGCTCCAGCACCTGGACACACAGGTCCATGGGGCTGGATGTGATCCACGCAAGAGTGCTGGGGGAGCTGTGGGAGAGCTGTCCAAGCCACTCTCCATCATTTATCAGCAGTCCTGGCTTAGTGGGGAGGTCAGCAAATATAAACACCCATCTATAAGAATGGCTGGAAGGAAGATCTGGGGAGCTGCAGTCCTGTCAGCCTGAGCCCAGAGCCCAGGAGGGCTGTGGAGCTGATGGCCTTGAGTGCCATAAACAGCACATGCAGGATAATCAGGGGATCAGGCCCAGCCAGAAGGGTTTATCAAAGGCAGCTCCAGCTTGATCAATGTGTTCTCCTTCTGTGACAAGGACACCAACTTGGAGGATCAGAGAAAGGCTGGATGTGTCCACCTGCACTTTAGAACATCTTTTGACACCATTTCCCACAGTGTTCTCCTGGAGAAACTGGCTTGCCATGGCTTGGGCAGGTGCTCTGTTCACTGGGTAAAACCTGGCTGGATGGTCAGGCCCAGAGAGGGGCGGTGAGTGGGGTTAAATCCAGGTGGTGGTCAGTCACCCTGGTGCTCCCCAGGGCTCAGTTTTGGGGTTAATTCTATTTAATATTTTTATCAATGATCTGGATGAGGGGGTCAAGGGCACTCTCAGTTTGCAGATGAAAACAAGTTAGGTGGGAGTGTTGATCTGCTGGAGGGTGAGAAGGATCTGCAGAAGAATCTGAATAGGTTTCATTGAGAGCTTGTAATAACAAACCTATAAGTAATTACTAATAATATAATTATAAGAGGCAATAGTAAAAAGTAATCTTTAGAGGGACAAACTCAGCTATGATTATGCTCCAGCTCAGGCCATAACAGCTTTGCTAAGGTGAAAGAGAGCCTGATTGAAAGCAGGGCTAAGGTTCATCCATGTCCACTTAACTCCCTGGGATAGGAACTCTTCCCAGGACATACCATAGAAAGCCACAACCTTTGTAACCTCAGTCTTGCATTTACAGTTTACTGTGACTGATAAACACACCAAAGGGTCATGGAACTTCTTCTAGGAAAATCAATTGAAACTTTGCACAAACAGCAAGGAAACCACCTGTGGCCCAAGTAAAAAGCTGTCATTATCCCTGTGGGCTTTTTTTTTCAGCAGTGAAGACTACACTCAGGGCATGATGAACAAAAATATCAGCATATTAGTATCTATTCAGAAATGGCAGCACTGGGGTTTACAAGTGACAGACTGAATGCAACAAGTCCTTAATTCTAGCAGGCAGTTCCCTTCCAAAGTCCCAAATGTTATGTGGACTAGGAGACAATTGTTTTTATATTCAGTCTGCAGAGTCATGACTCTGGGGAGATTTTTTTGTTTCACCTTAAGGTGTTTGAAGCATTAAATTTTATAGACAAAAAATCACATCTCCTTCCAGACTTCTAAGACAGGTGATCTGACCTCTTTTCAGCCTCATTAGACTCTCTAAATAATTACAAGCAAACAATTAGACCCCCCTGAACGAGAAAAGCAGGCAGACTGAGAAAGTAGGATGCACTCTTAATTGGCACATCCATGCACCACTGAGTATTGCTTGGCTTGTTGCTGCTGTGTGATTTAAAGAGTGGTCTGTGCTTCCCCCTGGGTCTGATAGCAATGTGACAAGGGATTTTAAAATGCATACATCTGGCAAACATAATAAAGTAAAAATCCTGGGGAAAAACCAAGGGAGAAGCTGTATATTTATAGCAGATTTTGTGTAAACAGTGCCAAAACACTGCTCTACCAAAGTTTGAAGCTGGGGAAAAGGTGTTGTAAAGGTGTATGTGGATAAAAATTCATGGCTTAAAAGTGACAGAACCTGTGGATGTTTGGACTCACTGAAAATCATGCCATCATAGAATGATTGTGTTGGAAGTGACATTCAAAGATCATTTAGTCCTACCTTCATGCCATGGACAAGAACATCTTCCACTAGATTAGGCTGCTCAAAGCCCTGTCCAACCAGACCTTAAATACTTCCAGGAGAACAAAACCTAAGTGTCTCAAATAGGGAATCTAAAATGGAGGAATAAAAATCCTGAGACTCCTTTAATAGAAACAAAGATAGTTCATTGCTTGGAATCTGACATAGCCACAAGGATTTGCACAATTAACTGAAATCCAGGATTCTGTAAATGTTCTCAATTTAGGCCAGAAATGTTTCTGTAGTCATGCTTCACTCCCATGTCATACGTAGCTCAGGAGGTGAAAACAAAGGCAGCACTGTGCCAGTTCTTGATTTCTTCTGTTCTTCATTTCTTCTGATCTCCAAATCATTCATCATATTCTTGGAAGGAACAAAAAATAGCGTAAAGCAGTGACACCTGAGTGGCCAAGAAGAACTGTGTGAAAGGGAGTCCTGGCAGTGCCTCCCCTCTCACTGTGACACGTGGCCATACTGACCAAGGAAAGAATTTGCTCCAGTTATTTCAATTCTCCACACTTTGTCCTTCTCCTGGGGAGAATTTTTCTTCAGTTTATTAAGCAGGCTTTAGTGACAGTGCTTGAACAACATATTTAATGTGGCAGAGTACTAAATTATCTTTCTGCAGGCATAAATATTGATTTGCAATGTTCTTCACAGTAGGCTCACACTTTAGAAGTAGTCCAAAGGGAAAAGTCTAGAATGTGCTTTGTGGGAAATTCTAGTTACACACATGTGCAACTTTAATCCTAAATGTTCTGAGATCTCTCTAAAATATGAAGCAAGCTCAGCTATTAAGAGATCAAATGCCTCTAACATTTGTGCCTCTAACATTTCCCTGAAGTAGATAATGATGAATGTTGATTACCCAAAAATCTGGTCCAACAAAATCACATTAGTTTTGCCCTCAGGAACATCACAGTGGTTGAAGGAGAAGTTCATTTTCCACAATCAAGACATATCAAGGTCTGTGCTGAAAGCACAAGCAATGCTGTTACTGCAGCTCCACAGACTGCTGAACCCTAGGGTGAACACAGGTGTGATCACTGAGACATGAGCAAGCCCTACCAAATCATTCCACTTTCCTTTTCCACTTTCCAGGGGAAAATTGACCACTGCCTGGAAGGGGTTGCTGCAGGCTCCATCCAGTTCTAATCCTGTCAGTCAGCTTCTTCTGGAGTCACCTGTGAGGTGGTAGGGACATCTCTGCACTTATGGAGATCAGCATCAACCACATATTGCAAAGCTTTTTCAGCTCTCATTGGCACAAAGAAAGTTAACAATAAAATTCTGGGCAGCACACACCCAGCACTGAGGTTCAACAACTTTTAGCCTGGAGCTATGAGGATAGAAAGAGCTTTCCCTGTTTCACATGGATAGGGAGATGTGGAACATTTAGTCTGAGGCATGATCTTGTGTCCCACCTTCGACAGCAGCCAGGCACTGCAGTCTGAGAAGGTGGTGGGAAAACCAAGCTGGTCCATGGATGTGGACTAGCAATGCTGCCTGAGAATGTGTGGGTCATCCTCCGCTTTTTCACAGCAGCTGCATCACAAATCAGCAGCACAACTCATCTTTGAGTCAACCCCACCATTTTTACTGATATTATTCTAATTATTCTGGGGATTTGGAGCAGAGTTAATGCATTTTATTTTCTCATTTTCAAAGAAAACTATCCAAATATCACTGAAATCAAAAGAAGCTTTCAGCCCTTGATGAAATCTGGACAGAGAGCAGCAGAGGAAAGCTTTATTTCAGGGGACACCCAACAGATATTCACTGACAGTGATCAATGGGTCCCAAAGCAGAAGAGGGAGGACTGGGAACACTGATCTCATTTGGCATGCAGACAGCATCTCCAGTTCCCTGCCTGTCCAGCTTGGTGGCAGAGTGATGAGTAAAGGTCACCCTGGTGACCCCAGCCTGGGTAATGTCCCCACACAGGGCGCTGGCACACAGACCTGTACAATGAGCTGTCAGAGCAGAACAGACTGGACACTTCTTCCCAATCAAATTGCACTGCCAAAAGACAAAAACATGAATTTTCAATCTTAAATCACACTGCTCAGCACAGACTGAAAAAATCAAGGAACTCTGCACCAATTCCCCCATTTAAAAATTTATAGATGATACAGAAAAATCTCTTGGGTGAGATTACACAGAAGCATAACATCATTTATGAAGATTGCTCTCAATAACTATGAAGTTACTTCAAGAATGAGATCTTTAATAGGGGTTGCTGAATTCATTCAGTCAATAACAATACAAATATTGAATTTTCAGTCACGTAGCAAGGCCACCAGGACTCTGCAGACATTAAAAGTGCTCTCCTTGGCTGCTGGAGAAGGCTCCAAAGATTCTCTCAATGGAAGTATTTTATGCTTTTTTGATCTGGTGGGCCAGGTCTGAAAGAGAGCCTGGAGAGGTTGCAGACTGTGTGCAGCCAGTCTGAGCACAGAGATAAAGGTTTTGTGCTCTAGACTTTGAATCCCCATCCTTACACCACAGACCAAACAACTCCCCAGAGCTCATCCTTGACAGACATTGCTGAGGTCCCCTTTCAGTCATCTCTTCTCAAGGCTGAACAGGCCCTTTCCTCACAAGAGAGATGCTCCTGTCCTTTAATCATCTTTGTTGTCCTCAACTGAACCCATTCCAGGAGTTCCATGTGTCTCTCGTGCTGAGGAGCTCAGAACTGGACACAGCACCCCAGACACACCTCACTAGGGCTGAGTAGAGGGGCAGGACCACCTCCCCAACCTGCTGGCAGTGTCCTTAATGTGCTCCAGGAAACCGCTGATCTTGGATGCAGGGATGCTGCTGGCTCAGGGACAGCTTGTTGTCCACCAGGACCCCAGGTCCTTCTCCACAGAGCTGCTCTCCAGCAGGTCAGCCCCCTAACCTGTCCTGGTGCCTGGGGTTGTTCCTCCCCACGTGCAGGACCCTGCATTTGCCTTTGAATTTCAGTTGGTTCTTCTCTGCCCACTGCACCCTTCCTCCTGCCCCCGTATCATTTCCACCACCAGATAGCACATCCCCTGAGTGTCTGATACCTGTAAAACAATTCTGCAAAGGGAAAATCGGGCACACACATATGAGCCCTCTGGCCTGGCTCCTTTTTGCTGCTACTGGTCACTGTCACTTAGGGCATTGAGATCAGGTGCTGGGAGAAGCGTTGGCCTGAGAGCCATAAGGATGCTTGACACAGACCAGCACATCTCCTTGGCTAAACAGAGGGAGGAGTATGTGACCATCTGGTGGCATTGACCCTTTTTCTGATACTCCAGGCTTGGAGACACTCACCTTGCTGCATCACCTCACAGGCTCTGTGGTGAGTCACACTCCTGTTCATAGAATCTCCTGTCCTACAAGGTACACACATGGTGGAGGGAGCTTTGGGATTGCACAGTGAGGCAGTACTGACAGGGAGAGGAGCAATGGCAGGTTCAGGGAACTTGGAGAGCCCAGACTTGTCACTCTGGATGCATTAAATGGATCAAGAAAACCCTTTGGGTGAGCAGGACCTGAAGATGTACCTAATGACCATTTCTTCTGAGAAGCCTTGAAGTCCTGCCTGGCAGGAGCAGTGTCTCTGCCTCCCACATGCTGGAGCAGAGCTGCACTGCTGGTGGCACCAGCCAGGACATTTCTGCTGGAAAAGGAACTCACAGCATCCAGGAGTGGCTGAGGATGAGGAGCAGCTACCAGCCTCCCATATGCAGTTACCTAAAACATCCTCTAAAATGTGACTGATCTGCACCAAATCTATCTGCTGGCACGTAAGGGAGAACTTGGTACCTTTTGTGCCTCTCTAAGCCACTGGTAAAGTCTCTCTGTGAACTGGACCACAGCATCCTCCTTGGAAGACCAGGCTCTAGAGCTGCTTGCCCTACATGCTCACTTTTCATCATGATTAACTCCTCTGTCACAGAGAGGGACACAAGCATCCATCTCTGCTCGGCCAACTGGAATCACTGGCCAGCACAGCCCGTGCCATTTATCACCAGCATTTACGTGGCAGAGGGCGACAGCAGGTGCCATTTGTGTCAGCATCACCACGTGAGACGACTGATTAATTAAAGCCACACGACCCCCAGGCTGCTGGGAGGGCAAGAAGGAGCAGGAGGGATCATTTGTTAGCTCTCCCTTAGCTCTCTCTGTCTCTTTCACAGGCCCTTTGAACAGGTGAACAAAAATCCCACGGCGCCTTTGGGCACAGAGGTGGGAAAGGTGATGTTCCCTGGGAATGGCTCTTGGACGTCACTGTTGGTGGAGATCCATACTCCAGGAGTGGGCATGAGGGCTCCATGGACTCACTCCATCTCCTGTGACCTTGTTTTTAAACATGCTGCCTTAAAATGTGACAAAAAGAAAGAAAAATATCAGCCAACGCTGAGATAATTAAACAATTGTCCCACATCCTGTAAACAAGGAATCTCTATTATTCATGGACCAGAGCTGATGGGTGCAATGCCATTTATTTTTGTTCTCACACTACAATGCATCCATCCAGTTTCACCAGCCCTCACATGACCCTCGGTTCAGGCAATTCCAGTAAGTCTGGACAGTCACTGATGTGAGACCAGCACCCACCCAAGGCCCCAGGCTGCTGCAGGAGGGCTCAGAGACAGACCCCAAGCAGGCCCATTCCTAGCTAGGATGAGTTTTGTAACTGCCTGAGCCTCAGTGACATGATCAGGATGAGTTTTGTAACTGCATGAGGCTCAGTGACGTGATCTGCCATTTAAGAGTTGCTCAAGGGAAATTGGGGGGTGAGGCAGGTCTGACTCACAGGGGATGAGGCCACACATTGCACTGGAGCAGCCATTTGGGATTGCCACCCATCCCTGGCACAGAGATGCCAACCTACTGCCATTTCTCATTCAGCCACAGTCAGACAGTGTTCCTCACTGCTCTGGGATGGAAAACTCTTGCTCATCGATCAGGAGCCAAAAGCATTTGCAATACTTTGAGATTAGGAAGAAGAAAAGACATTTCACTGTGGAGGGACATCAGTCAGAACTCCACTACTTTTCAAATCTTGCTGGAGCAAAGGGTATTGGTTTCTCTATCATGTATTGCAATCAAAATAAAGAAAATTCATGAAATTTTAGCACCCTAGTGTGACAGTGTTCACAGGGGTTTTCAGGAAGAGGGAAGAGATGTAGATCTGACTCCATATTTCAGAAGGCTTGATTTATTATTTTATGATATATATATATATATTACATTATAACTATACTAAAAAGAATAGAAGAAAATGCTCATCTCAGAAGGCTAGCAAAGCTAAGAATAGAAAGGAAAGAATAATAACAAAGGCTGCTGACTTGGACAGAGAGAGAGATCCAACTCTGCCGTGACTGGTCACTAAATCCAAACATCCACATGAGACCAATCACGGATCCACCTGTTGCATTCCACAGCAGCAGATAACCATTGTTTACATTTTGTTCCTGGAGCCTCTCAGCTTCTAAATCCTAAGAAAGGATTTTCATAAAAAGATGTCTGTGACACCCTAGAGGTATTGCCTGTTTCTCAGACTCGAAATAGCCAGTTGGCACAGCTTGAAGGTGGCTGGCACTCAGCCTGCCAAGCAATGCTACTTCAGCGAGAGCACTGCAGCTCTCACTTCCCAGCACTTGAGCACACCCTTTGCCCAGTTCTACTGCAGTTAAAGCTAAAGGAGACTAAAGAAAAAAAATTAAGGTGATTTCACTGGAGACTGGATGTGGATCTTTCATTGGATTGTCCAAGAGGGAAATACAGCTTTTCATGCTGGCCCCTGATTTCCGGGGCGTTGCAACTGACAGCTCAGGCTGTAGCAGACAAGGGTAAACTCCCTCTGCTCCCCAGCAGCAGTTCCAGAAACACCAGGGTCAGCATCAAGCCATCATCTGAGTTCACTGAGGAGCATTTATCTGGATGTATTCCCCTGCATCTCTCAATGGTCTGAGATTAAATGATGAGATGGTTCCCAGCTTGGTTACCCTGCAGGGAAGGTAAAGTGTGGGGTTAGTGCACCAAAGCTGACCCATCAGTCAGGACAGCCAGCAGAGCTCACCCCTCAAGCAGGATGGGCAAGAGTGATACTCCTGAAAGTCTTGTGCAGCCTCATGTGCCAGATGTGACACATTGATCATCAGTCCCAGCTCAGCTAGGAACCCTGTCTTTTGTAGGAGCAAATATCAGGGAGTTCTCTGTGGAACACCCTGTCCCACCTGTTGGCTCTTTGACTGAGAAGACAAGGGAAAAGCAGCCCCAGAAGCTGAGACACTACAGGTGCAGGATGGGGGAGACCCCATAACTTGCACTCACAACCAAAATTTAACATCTGTATATCCAGTTGGGCACCATAATTAAAACTGGAGAAAAAAAAAGTCATTTAGCAACAGAGCAGCATGACAGATGATTTGCTGCATCTCCTGCACTGTCCCCTCCTGTCCCCGAGCAGGGGACAGGTCCCTTTGCACCTGGGGGGGAAGCAAAGCCCCAAGGCACTGCATGCAGCGCCAGCCTTGTACATGGGCCAAGAGAGGGACTGATAAGGGCAAAGCACAGGTGGGATTTGGACAGTCCAGACAGGGCAGTCAAGCACGCACCAATGCAGAGAGCTCTCCTCTCCTCTCCCCTTCTCTCTGTCACACTCCTCTTGTCTGCAGGACAGATCCTCTCTGGTGTCTTTTCTCAGCCCCAGCCTGGGGTGAGCACCCTTCCTCCCCAGGGCCTTGCCAGGCTCCATCCATCCAGCACCACCCCCATCTCCCTGGAGCCCCTGGCACAGCTCTGCCTGAGCTCCCCATCCCGCAGCCTCTGCTGCCATCTACAGCCCCACGGCTCCCCAGGGGCTGGGAAAGGGCTGCCCATCCTAGGGGAACCCACCTGCCTGGGATGTGGTGCAGAACCCCCGCAGGTGGCTGAATAATGCATGGGCAGTAATTTCATTCAGGCAATTCTCTCTTTTTTTTTTTTTTTTTCCTGCAGGTTTAATCATTAGGAGATAAATTGCCCTTGTCCCTGGCTCCCCGGGTGAGGAATCGTTAGGGGCCAGACCTGCCATTTATTATATCTTGGCAGAGGGAAGTTTTAAATGCTCTTAGGTGGGGTGAGGAAGGAATGAGCTCTCACAAAGAACATGAATTAATGCTGCTAAATACTCACCTCTAATCACATGTGTTCATAGGAAGAGTGATTGCTTTTATTTGAGGAGCAAAAAGGAAGCAAGGCAGTGGAAACTTGCATGAGGCTCTGCACAGTCCAGACCAGGCATTCCCTATCACACCCCAAGTTACTTCAGGCTGCCAGTGGGTATATTCCCACATCATCCTCCCTTCTCTTGGCACCCAGAAACATCTTTTCAGAGCACCACCCCAATATAAAAATAACAATTATTCATTCCTATAGGAAGGGCTTTCTCAGTAAGTTTCCATGTATTTTTGGACTATTTGTATATGTTCTCTCTTCTTGGAAGAAGACAAGAAATAGTTTAGTCATGACATCTGGGACTTGTCCTTGATTATCAGAGCAGAAGCACTCACTGTCTCCTGATCTGGCTGCATTAGAGTGCAGGTAGTACCTGGTCTCTATGTCACTGCCCACCTGCATGCTCCCCTCTCTTCCAAGGAATTCTTTACAAACACATTGCCAACATCCAATGGGAAGAGCACAAATCCAGGTGTGGGGTTTTTTTAAACAAAAAAGGAGAGAATTGTGAACAGTTTACAATAGCAACACCTTGCAGCAGGCACCCATCCCATTGAAAAAATTAATAATTGCTCAGTATATATTTTAGGAATGCTATTTCTGCGACTCAGGAGTTCCTGAGTAGGTTCACAATGACCACACAGGCTCCTCAAGGTCTCATTTAAACCATAGGTGATTAGTCAGGTGTCAGACCATACAAATTACCTCTGACTTTCACTTGTTACAGAGAAATGAAGACTTCAGGGTGAGTGAAGAAGAGGAGGATTCATTGGCCCATTTGGCCCTATGCATATTGGCATTTGACACTTGATTACTCTGTATAGCAGATGCAAAGATAAAAGAAAGATTTAGGGATATCAGAATCCCTTTTTATTGCACACAATGAAAACCTTCTGCACAAATCTGCTAGATTTCTTAGATCACCAATTAGCATGATTTTGCCCAAGTAATCATTTCTCTTTACTGGAGGAACAAAATAAGCATTTTTAAACTAAATTTGGAAAAATATCTCTCTCATTCTTATTCTCTACCAGCTTAACTATAAAGTGACAGAATTAAGACTTCAAGTCTTAGATTAGCAACAATGGTTGGTATTTATGGAAGCATAAGTACCTTTAATTCAGTAGTAAGGCTCTGTGATAAATCCTTCGCTGATGTAAATTTTCATCACTTCATTAATTCCATGTTAAAAAGGATTGTCTGATTTTCACTAAGAAGAATGACTGGCCATAGCTGCTAGAAAGCTGGTAGTCAATTGTCAGAAATTTGTCATGCCACATAATAAGACTGGAGAATTTAGGAAGGCAGAGAAAGCCTTTCTGCACCTGTAGTAACTCTCTGGTCTGCTCTGTAATTTAATTAATTTATAAAAGCAGAGAAACTAGATTTTTATGACCTCTGTGAATTAGAAAAAGAAGTTATTTCAATTATCAGATCTGAGACTTGAAGAAATAAACTCCCAATATTTTAAAGTTTGTGTAGGGGGAAATGAATCAGTCAGGCAAGGAAAATGTTTATGTAACATTATGTAATTCTACTTATATTTTCCAACTCATATAATGGCAAATCATAGCATATGGTGCTTGGCTGTGTAAAAACATTCTCTCCTAAATATAAGAGCAAAGGTTTCTATTGGGAAAGCTATTTAAGACATAGCCACATCCCCTTCAGCATTTTGGAGTTGTTCTGCACAGGAGCCTCACAGCTGCAGGTGACAGGGCCAAATATCTCAGACATAGAGTTTCACTTGGGTTTTAACAGGCCTTTGACTTTGTCCCATGTCTTGCTGAGGATATAAAGCCAGACCTTAAGTTTGCATGCAACTGTGTGCACAAAGCACAATAAAGGCAGCGAAATTCCATTATTGCTGTAGCATCTAGAAATCTTCATAATAAACCAGTGAAACAATAGGAAAGTTTCCACTACAAGGAAAGACTGGGAAAAAAATAAAAATAAAAGAAATAAACTCCCTTTGGAAGAATCTACACATACTAAATTTTTGATTGTCACAGAGAAAAAGGCTCTGTCATTCCGAATCAGAAAGTTTTTCTCTATAGGTTTTTCACCTGCCCAGTGGGAAGACCACAGGAACAGACCAATGTTTTCAAGGAGTCACGCATTGTCAGGAAAAGGAAGGGTCCTTATTTTCAGTGTCCCCTGGAAAATAATCACTTCTACAGAATATTCTTCAACATTAGAAATGCCTTTGCATGTGCAATGCAGGTGCATTTTCCACTGCTAGTGTTCTGTAAGGCAATGCAAGTCCCCAAGAGCTGCTGCTCTCACATGCAGTCCTGCCCTAAAATCCACACACCTACAACAAAACCAAGGACAGGAGTGGTGTTATTGTCACAGACTAGTTCAGAGTGTGCTTTTCTTCCCCACAGCTCTTACAGATGTGGATGGCAAATGTTCAGCTCTTGCTGGGAAGCTCTTGACTGCAGCTGGAGAAGTTTAAGGAGCAGCCCCTGCCAGTCTCAGCTCCACGAGATGCCACACACCCCACACGCTCCCAGTCTTCATTCAGACATTTCCAGACTCACAGCTCTTGGTTCAGAGCTCCAGCAGCCCATGGACCAAGTGACCCCAGCCAGTCCTGTTTGCAGGGAGCCCCTCATTTCTGGGTTTGCACAGACCCAGTGGAGGAATGCTGTGGTGAGCAGCATCTGCCCCTGCACGGCTCAGCACCAAACAGGAATGACACACGCTTGCGTCACTGGAGGAGGAAAGGAGTCATGGCTTGGACCACAACAAACATTTGCATTCTGGCATCCCATTTGAGATCTTGTGACTCTGGGTGTCCCCACAAGGCAAGAATGCTCCTCTTGCATGCATCTGCCCCACGCTGTAGCAGGGGCCTCGTTCAAAGGCTTGACATCAGTGACACGAGTGCGAAATCAAAGCCAGAGCTGGCTGCACTCCAAGGATTCATCCTGCTCATGTCTCAGCTGTGCCAGTTGGAGTTAGTTATCAAGGAAGAGCTGCAGAAGCTCTACCACAAGTGCTGAAGGGATTGGGAACATCATGGATGGCGCAAACAGGAACTGCAGAGCTGTGGCAGGACCAGCCTGACCTTTGCAGTGAGGGAGAAGAGATGATGTGGTTTACTTCAGCTCAGCCTCACTCTCCCTCAGCCCAGAAGGCAAAGCTCAGGGACTGCTAATGCAGATAGCCCAAGGGTAAAAGCAGAGGCCTTTCTAAAATATCAGATGGAATTGCTGTCTTCTGGAAAAATGGACAGGTTTCTTTCCATCTGTATTCTCTCTGACCTAGACCAGCTCTTTGTACCTTAGCCTGGTTCCAGGGCAAGTCCAGCACTCAGGTTTGGGGCTCTCCCCAACATCCACAGCTACAATGAGTAACATGAAATCACACAAGGGAAGAGGAGATTCTGCCAACTACAGGCTCAGTCCCAAAGCTATTATTTGGTCTCAGACCCCATCTCCAGGAGCTGCCTGCCCCACAGAGCTCCTTCACAGGCTACAGATTTCACTGCAATGGGAGAACTTCCTGATGCTGCAAATTCAGTCAGAGTCTTTATTAAAGGAGCAATTGATACAAGCAGAACAATACATCCTCCCCTACAAGATATTCCTGTGTCTGTGCTGGAAATGCTTCCAGCACAGATAGGCAGTTTTTGAATTTCCTCACGTGCCACTCACTGCAACATTTACACACTCCAAGTTTCAACCCACCCAGAGGGACATTCAAGACACAGTTCTCAGACAGCTTTTGCAGCCTGCTTTTGTTTCCCCAAACGAGTACTCTGCAGATCCTGAAAGGGTTTGTGTGCCCACAGCATCACCAGGAATCACAAGATGACACGAAATGGGAACACACTGACCTTCTGGATGCTTTAAACTCAGGCCAGCACCACAGAGAAAACATGTAAGTCAAAAATATGATCTTCTTTGGAGACTTAAGATGAAAAAGAATAAAATGCACCATTTAAGTCTGACAGTTGTTCCCAAACCCACACATCTCTCCTTACCTCCCTGCCACTGATTTATGAATCAGATGCCTCCATCCTCTGGACAGGCACACACATGTTTCACATTGACACAGGTTTTCTTTCCCACACATCTCTGCTGTGTAAGGTGACCATTTGAACTCATTAATTCACCATACAAAGCAAGTATGTTCCCTTAGCTGGTGTCCTACAGAGCTCAGGTTAAGGGCAGGAGAGTAAAAAGGGCTCCCAGTTTGGGGAAAGGACAGGAGGAGGGAAGGGAGCACGTGAAGAGGCTGCACTTTAAACCCAGCACAACTTGCCTTCTCTTCTCCCACAGCATATGGGGTGCACACCACTTGAATGCAAAGAAATAACTCATTATTTCACAAGCTGAGCATATCTGGAACTGGTGGGTCCCCAAGTGAACTTGAGTTTGAGCAGGAAACACTGCAGCATTTTTTCAACAAAGATACCTGGAGAGATTCAGGTTATCATCCAATGTTTCACTGTGCCTCAATCCCTCAGCTGAAATAGTGGAGAAGCTCAGATCAACCAGGTGAGAGAGGCTGAAATAAATCAGATTTCTCCCAGCCTCACCCTCTGCCTGGCCCCATCCGAGGCCATGTGTTCTCCCCATTGTCAGCCCAATGTTGGGAGGTCCCAGATTTGACACCAGCAGCTTGAGAGAAAGATCTTTGCTCTTCTTTTTATTGGCACACAATTTGGTCTGGAAGAGGTGGGAAGTTGTCACTGAGGTGCAGAGCCACAACAGCCTTTAGGTAAAGTGCAGATCCTGGCACCCCTGCTTCATTCCAGTGTGTCCATCTGTGCCCCATCACTGTGGTACCTGGACCCACAAAAAACCACTTTTACTCATACAAAAGGCTAAAGAGCACTCACAGCTCATGAGTTATGTTCTCCATTCCCTCTGTCAGAGAAATCAGTAGTAATCTGGAAAATTTGCACCAAATTCAAACTTACACTTGAATATCATTAATGTCAGAGGTTGGGAATGACTCTGTTTGTGGCAAGCAAAAAAAAACCTGATGGGAGGATGCAGCAAAAAATAATAAAAGGTAGACAAATGTTTTAAGGAAATAAATATATGGTTAAAATAATTCCATGGTCAAGAAACAACTTTCTACAGGAAATTTACTGGAGATGATATGTAAATAATAAACCAGAGAAACAGGTGAAAAAAAAAATATTACCCACACCCATATATATATATACTCACTTCTTTGTTAAAACCCCTAATGCAAAAATGATAACCCCATCTCCTACTGAACTTTGGGGTTCTTTATCATATTTCACAAAACAACATCTGTCACCCCAAACTGTAATGGAGATGAATGGAGTGCTCCTTACTCCCACAGACAGCCCTGTGCAACTGCCTGAAAAGCCCATAATTAGTAGCCATACACCACTGATGGAAAAAATCCATGCCAAATATTGCTAGAATGCAGCAACATTATTTCCAAGGGATTTTGAGATGCATCCAGAGTGATGGAGACCAGGCTAATTTCTTTTATTTTGTTTTTGGCAGAAGGAAATAGGGAAATGGGGTTAGACTGAAACTGCCAAGCAGCACAAGAAAATGATAAATCTGCCATGCAGAAGTTGGACACTGCAGGTCACTCAGTACAGGGCATGTGGGGAAACAATTTGGGTCCCCTCTTCACCACTTCACAATGTCAGAAAACTCAGTTCATGTAAATTATTGTTTCCCCTTTGACTTCACTGGCATTGTGCCAGTTTGTAGCAGCTGAGGATGTGACGCAACAGTTTTTACTCTCAGAGAACATTGACAAAGTTATGCAAAAATACAAGAATATAAGAATTTGAGGTCTAACATCCTACTGGGATAATGCCTCTGATGGCCCTGGTATTTACATGAGAATATAAAATAGGCTTTTTAATCTTTTCTTGTCCTGACCTTGGGTTTAAGGTATTACAAGGGTGGGTGATAAACAGGCAAATAAATTCTTACAGCCAACAAGCAAAGGATCATCACAGCCACACTGCTTCTGAGCTTGGGTATTGTCTCAGGCAATTGGAAGTTTAAAGGGAAAAAAAATCAGCTGCAGCAAAGCCACCAGCTGTGAGAGCAGCATGTGTCCTTGTGTCCATATGGCTGCAGCATTCCAGGAAGGGAAATGCCTGGAGCACTGACACCAGCCCACCAGGGGCCAATTCTCCTGGCACAGCACTGAATTACCAGGAAAGAAACGTGCCCTGCACAGTTCAGCACTCTTACCTTCACAAATGGAAAATCCTCACCTGGAGAGGGGGGACAATCCTGTAGGACTTGTGGAAGACCCCCCTTAACACGATGCAGGCTGGAGGATTTACCATCCCCATCTGTCCCAGGCCCTCAGCCATTGCTCCAAAGCTGAGGTGCTCTGGCAGTCATGAGCCAGGAGATGCCCTTGCTCTGCTGAGACAGACACCCAAACAGGATGCTGAACCCAGCAAACCCAGCTGAACCTTGTCATTAAACCACCTCAGGAACTGAGTGACAGTGACCACCTTACACCAAACAGCCTGCAAGTGACCACACTGTTCCAAACACCCACAGTTCTGCATTGCCACCGGAAGCAAAGGCAATGGTGAGCACAGCAAATGTCCTGGAACAGTGATTGGTGAGCACATGGGCACAGGCCAGACAGCTCCATTGTCCTTCCCCTGCTGCTCCACCAGCCGGCCCTGCTTCCTGCAGCCTCACAGCACCAGGGAATATTCCTGTTGTAGCAATAAAGTTAACTGGATCTCAGAGAAGTTTAGTGCAATAGGCAAGACAACATTTCAAATTCCAAGGGAAATAAAAGCTGGGAGTCCTGCCTTTACACTGACAATGTAAAGGGCATTGCAGTTGTAAAGATTCAGCATTTTATTTCTGCTGCAAAGCAATCCTAAGAAAACAATAAAACCCAATACACAAAATTCAGCATTGATTGTGCTTTCACACGTTAGCAACATCAAAGGTTTTGCCCTGAACTGGAAGAGGGCAGTAAGCTTTGACTTTCTGTCTGTGCACTTCATCTGAAGCAAACATTGTATGTAGACACACAGACACACACACACACACATATATTATATATATATATACACAAACACAGACTACTTATGCAGGATGAAACCTCTAGTAGTTTGTCTTACCAAACATCCCCAGTGGCTTTTATTACAGCACTGCAAGTTTCCCAATGTTTTATGAGCTCAGCTCCTAAAGGGAGCTCTGAAGGGCCGAGGTGTGGTTCAGCATCCATTTGTGGATGAAGAATGCAAACGCTGGCGCTGCCAGGGCAGGGGGGCAGCAGGTCCTGAGCCATCTCCAGACACTCAGGAGCAGCTCAAACGCTGCTGCAGGGATGTTAATCCCATCTCAGCCTGCAGGGAAAGCTCCCTGGGCCATTTTTTGATGCGGCAAATGCTCTCCCTCCTTAGAGCAGCAATTTCTTCTCCTCTTCGTTATGTCTCACTGCATTTAAAGCCAGTGCCAAGGTTCCTTCCTTCTCCAAAATCTCTCAGACACAGCCAAAATACTTGCCAGATGTCTAGGGGAGCCACTGAAATAGCAGAGTGAATATGCAGGAAAAGATTTGCCATTTTAAAAGAATATTTCATTTCCTTAGAACTTCTCTCTCCCCACTGCTGCCTCTCAATAAACAACTGTCAGCTGTGTGATATCTCAGCTGGAAAGAAACCATAAAGATGATACTGAACTGCTAGGCACAGGAGTTTTCCGTGCAGAACTACAGCACCAAGGGGCAGCAAGATGAAGGATCTGGTGGTCCAAGGGGGCAGCTTGATCCACAGATTTTCACTTTGGAGTTACAAATTATTGCCTCCAATCCGGAGTTTGAATCCTCAGCCAGCAGATGCTTATTTAAAACTATGCAAGATCTTGGCAGGAAGTCTGACATTTCAGAAGATAACTGCAGTTAATAGCACAGATCTACTTAATCACTTCAGTCAGGACAGAATGACCCAGTGTTGTCTTTTGATCTAATTTATGAAATGATGGCATCAACTGGAATAAAGCAACTGGCTGCTCTAGTGTTGATGACACGTTCTGCCCTGCTCAAACACATTATTTTGGGGAAAGGAAGAAGGAGAGCTAAAGAAGCTGCTGTGACAGGGGGTCACATCTTCCTCAAGGACCCCAGCATGGCATGCTAGCATCCAAAGAAACAAAAATTAGGACACATTTTTTCCCAAAAGGCAAAATTTGGGCTTGGAAACCTGCATAATTCCCCTAAAAGAGAGTCTAAAGACATAAAAAAATAACTAAAAGTGGAAATACAGTTGGTATTTCAAGTCCCTCCTTCATAATTCTCCTTAGCTAGTGTCCCCTCTCTCCAGAGAGGCCACCACCCCCCATAGGGCTCAGCACATCAACACCACACTGACCATCAATAAACAGAGCTGGCTCCTTATTGCGGTCACCTCCATGGTCACCTTCAGAGGAGTCACCCCATCAGTTCCCCCACAGCCTCTGAGATCTCCCCCTATGATGCACCAGTCCAGTCCCCAGTGGTCTTCAGCCTGCAAGGCATGGGGCAACCAGAATGGGCTGGAACTGGCCTGTGGAATGGGAAATGGCTCTGTGAAATGATTCAAGGAAAAACAATCCAAAAAAGGACTTCTCACTTATCAGCAGGACTTTGACAATGCCTATGAAGAACTGGTAACCAGTCAATTGTCAGGCAAAGATCATGATTATTATCATTGTTTCTCATTTCAGCAGTTTTTAATTACAGCTTTGGGCAGGGTTACAGTTCTGGTGATTTCACTGGTGCAAAACAAACTAGCCTTCAGGTTTTTCTTAAGAAAGCTCTATGGTCCAATCACTTAACAACACAAGTACACAAACATCAGGTTATCCAGTCCTTGCTGCTTCCAGTGTAGAAAAAAAGAAAATTGAAAATGTCAGGATATGTCTGCACGAGTTTTGTGACCTCCTTGTCTTGCAGACATTTTACAACCCACGGGTCTGTGCCATGAGTTTATAACTGCACCTGTGCTGGCTCAAGTGTTGCCCTTCAGAAAATAGCAGCAATAAACCCATCATCATAGAACTATCCTGGAATGGTCTGGGTTGGAAGGGATCCCAAAGATCATATAGTTCCAACCTCTCTGTCATGAACAGGGACACCTCCTACTAGACCAGGTTGCTCAGAGCCCCATCACACCTGTCCTTGAACATTTCCAGAGATGTGGCATCCCCAGCTTCCCTGGGTAACTTGATCCAGTGTCTCACTACCCCCACACTAAATTCCTTCTGAATATCTAATCAAAACCTATTCTGTATCAGTTTAAAGCCATTCCCTCTTTTTTATCACTATGTGCCTGTGCAGATTGATCTGACACACCTGACCACAGCCACACCTGACCACAGCCACCACAGTCACAAGGAGAGAGATACTGAAGGTACCAGGAATGCTCCAGCCTTCGCCAGGCTGCCTCCTCCCATCCCACCTCTCTGCTGCCCACGGATGCCAGGGGAAAAAGTCCCATTGATTTCAAGATGTTGGATCAGCCCTTTGGTCTGCAACAGCCAAGCAATGAAACACAAGGATTAGGAATGCATCCCCTCCTTCCAGCACACCATTTTGCAGAGCATTCCCTCACACATGGCTTCAAACAAACCCCTAGCCAACCAAAAACCAAAAAACAAAAAAATTCATACTGGATTTTCTTGAAATAATTAATTTACTGTTTCTAAGTGTTTGGATGATTTTGAAGACCAGAATCACCAGGAAATTTTTGAAATGAAGTTCTGGAAAATGAGAATCATATAATGTCGTCCACTGTCTATTAGTGAAATGAAAGACCGGGGAAAAGTAGTTTTCACCACAGTCAAAATAACACCCTAAAAGGAGAGTGACCTTTATGTGTTCTTGCTGCTGAATCTTTAGTTCTTGTATCATGAAGAACCACGTGAGAAGATCCCTGCACAAGATGCCAGGCATTTCCAGCAAACCGACTGCAGCATCGTTAATTTCATCTTCCATACCCGACCCTGCTCTGACTGAAAAATCAATGCTAATAAGGAGCTCTGGGAAAAGACTCTGTTGATGCCTCATCTTGTATGGACTAATTTTAACCTGCTATCTAATGACTAAGTGGCTTTAAAGAACCTATAAACCCAACAAAGAGATTTTTAAATGTCTCCTTCCCGAACGGTTCTCTGTGCTGATGAAGACATCTAAATGCATGAGGATGGCTTTATGTGCTACCTCAGCCACTCTGCCAGAGCGCCGGGGGTGGAGGCCAAAGCCTTGCACTTGACTAAATCAGCCCTGTGCAGGGAAGCACCAGCCATGAATCTGACAAAGAGCAATTCCACAGCGCTGGAGACAGCAACAGGATCTGCATCAGCTGCAGGAAAAGAGCCTGGTGCTCTTTGATAATCTGGATAATTGCTGCTGGAGCAAAAACTGAGTCCTGAAGAAAAGTGTGGTCTTAAGCAATGGTTAGGGTGGTTTGGCTTTGGGAGATCTGTTCTCAATTCCCTGCTCCCTATAGCTTTTCTTTGGTACCACACCTTAATCTTTTTGTCCATTGAATGGGAACTGTTTTTCTTGGCTGTGAACACTGTATGTTTTAACACCTACTGTTGCTCTAGGACATAAAATAAAACAATGTCGACACTGGACTTTCCAAGGTAAAAAAGAGAGCATTTAATTTCTGACTCCAACATTTATAGATTTCCAAAAATGACAGTGGATTGGAGGATGACAGTGCTACCTCTCCAATGACACTGGACAAACCAACAGTTCATCAAATTTCTCCTCCTCCATAAAAGAATGCAAAACAACAAGTTATTTACATAAAGAAAAGTTCGCTACTAGAATGTAAACCTCAGAAGGCTTAGAAAAACTTAAAACAGTGACAATCCACAGCAAGCAAATAAATTATATTCTTCCCCCTATATGTGGGCAGCCCTACTGTAAATCACAGCACCTGGGGACCACTAAGTTGTGAATTAGGATATGGTCATTTTTTAAATACTTCATTTTATGACCAGTCAGCTCTTCCAGCTCATTTGTCTCTTCTATTCCATGTTGTATTCCAATCTGTAATCAATAATCACATTGGTCTGATCACCAGAACAGCTGCTCTCTAATTTTTTCCCCCTTCTACAGTTTCTAGCACTGTGAGTGCTCAGTCTCTAAATCAAAGGTTCTGAGGTACCTTCATTTGCACTCAAATACAAATAAGCACACCACTATTATTAGTAGAGTGTTAGGAAGATGCTTTGTTTTTTGAAGATCCACCTATCAACATTGGAAAGTGCCTATGATTTTTTCTTCCAAATGCAAAGCTTCCTCCATACTAAACAGAATATTTACTGAGTGCTCACTGAACTTCCAAAAAAAGTACAAATTTGTTTTCCCTGCTATTCAGCAGCTTTGACCATGGAGGCAGATACAGGAAAGGATGGATCCAAGATTAAATATTGACTCGGCCTGAGCAAAAGCTGCCTCCCTTCAACAAGAGAGACTGAGAAATTCTCAATTCCCTCCTGAACACAGTAATGCATTTATAATAATGCCTGCTATTAAAGCAAATGAGGGGGGCGAAAGAGAGCCCTGGCTGCAGAATCCAGCAGAGTATTTATCCCTGCTAAACATCACTGTCTTATCACTGATAGGAGTAGGAAGGAAACTAAAATCCACCGCATCAAAAATCAGCTTTTAACACTGAGATCCATCCTGATAACATCACAGTAGACAGTTTATCAGCAGGATCTCATCCATCACTAACTCCAAAGAGGGAGTCAGTGATGAGGGATCATCCCCCAGAGCCCTGTTTCATTCCCCAGTGCTTTGCTTTCATCCCAGTATCAGCATGCCTGGCAGAGACACCAGCCCAGCCCCTGGGGCTCACCCCAGAGGGACCAGGGTGTCTCAGAGAGCTCTGTGCTCCAGAGAGTGCCAGCTGCAGAGAGCCACTGTCACCTCTTCAAACCTTGGGGCTGGAATGACCCTGCTCTCACCTGATACACAAAGCCCCAGCCTGTGGCTCACAGGAAAATCAGACATTGCTGGGGGCTGTTCTGTGCCCATTTCAGCACAAGGATGATTTTTGGTAACTGACTGGAGACACATTCCCAGGCACACCACGTGTGTCCAGCCCACTGTGCATCTCCATGAAGCTGAATTCTGTGCTGACTCTGCTTCTCCTCTATGCCAAAGGTGCCTATGTCACCCACAAGGGCCACATCTGCCTCCATATGGCACAACTTACCTGCCTGCTTTGGCACAGGTTCCCCAGCACGCTGTGCCCAGACCCTACAAAATCCCTTGTGCCCAAAAGCTCTATGCTTGGGCCACCAGCAGCCCCTTGTCTGCTCTCTGCAGGGCCACAGCTGCAGCTGTGCCCACAGGAACCACCCTCAGCACATGAGGAGGGTGAGGAGGGGGCTGGTCCAGCCAAGGTCCTAAACCCCAGCACCTGAGGAGGCTCTGAGCACATTGAAGAAGCTCTGAGCACATTGAGGAGGCTCTGAGCACACTGAGGAGGCTCTGAGCACATTGAAGAAGCTCTGAGCACATTGAGGAGGCTCTGAGCACACTGAGGAGGCTCTGAGCACATTGAAGAAGCTCTGAGCACATTGAGGAGGCTCTGAGCACATTGAAGAAGCTCTGAGCACATTGAGGAGGCTCTGAGCACACTGAGGAGGCTCTGAGCACATTGAAGAAGCTCTGAGCACATTGAGGAGGCTCTGAGCACACTGAGGAGGCTCTGAGCACACTGAGGAGGCTCTGAGCACATTGAAGAAGCTCTGAGCACATTGAGGAGGCTCTGAGCACACTGAGGAGGCTCTGAGCACACTGAGGAGGCTCTGAGCACATTGAGGAGGCTCTGAGCACATTGAGGAGGCTCTGAGCACACTGAGGAGGCTCTGAGCACATTGAGATGGCTCTGAGCACATTGAGGAGGCTCTGAGCACACTGAGGAGGCTCTGAGCACACTGAGGAGGCTCTGAGCACATTGAGATGGCTCTGAGCACATTGAGGAGGCTCTGAGCACACTGAGGAGGCTCTGAGCACATTGAGATGGCTCTGAGCACATTGAGGAGGCTCTGAGCACATTAAGGAGGCTCTGAGCACATTGAGATGGCTCTGAGCACACTGAGGAGGCTCTGAGCACACTGAGGTGGCTCTGAGCACATTGAGGAGGCTCTGAGCACATTGAGGAGGCTCTGAGCACACTGAGGAGGCTCTGAGCACATTGAAGAAGCTCTGAGCACACTGAGGAGGCTCTGAGCACACTGAGGAGGCTCTGAGCACACTGAGGAGGCTCTGAGCACATTGAGATGGCTCTGAGCACATTGAGGAGGCTCTGAGCACACTGAGGAGGCTCTGAGCACATTGAGGAGGCTCTGAGCACACTGAGGAGGCTCTGAGCACATTGAGATGGCTCTGAGCACATTGAGGAAGCTCTGAGCACACTGAGGAAGCTCTGAGCACACTGAGGAGGCTCTGAGCACACTGAGGAGGCTCTGAGCACATTGAGATGGCTCTGAGCACATTGAGGAAGCTCTGAGCACACTGAGGAAGCTCTGAGCACACTGAGGAGGCTCTGAGCACACTGAGGAGGCTCTGAGCACATTGAGATGGCTCTGAGCACATTAAGGAGGCTCTGAGCACATTGAGATGGCTCTGAGCACACTGAGGAGGCTCTGAGCACACTGAGGAGGCTCTGAGCACATTGAGGAGGCTCTGAGCACATTGAGGAGGCTCTGAGCACATTGAGGAGGCTCTGAGCACATTGAAGAAGCTCTGAGCCATCAGCACATTGCAGCTCCCATCAGCAAGGGCCACCTCTGGGCATCATGCTTTAGTACTGCCACCAACACAGAGTTATCAGGATGGAAAACAACCCCCAAATGTGGTGGTCTTGTGCTTTTGTGCTCCTGCAAGAGAATGTTAAACTATACATGGAAAAACTATATAGAGAAAAAAAATGTTGTTTTCCAGTAATTTCCACAAACTTACCATTCTTTATTTGGTCATTCTACAGCTCTCACCCATCCTTGGATTATCATGCAGAGGAAAATGGGATGAAGCTGAAAGATAACAAAGGCCTGGCAAGACTCCAGCCACGATTAGACATTTTGATGAGCAACGAGCATGACCAGAGTTACGGCAGTAAATATTTAATGTTATTTTTGAAATAAAGTCTCAGGAAAGATGTAAACTCTCATGATTTGAGAGGCATTAGCTAACCTCTAATTACAGAGGGAAGGGGAGGAATGGAAACTTTTCTGAGATAAGGGACAACCTAACTGCTTGTTGCAGGGTTTCTTGGAACACCCTTGGTCTGCTCTGTTCTGGTCACTGTCAAAATCCTGGGCTAGAAGGCTTGCAGGTCTGAGGTAGCTTAGCAGCTCCTAAATTCCTAGAAAAGCAATTGTAACTTATACTTAGCTTGCTACAAACATTTGATTTCCTACCGTAATTATAGAAATATATTATTATCTAAACCCAGATGTTTTGTTACAGGAAAACATTACCATAGCTACCTTTTCTTTTTTCTCCCAGGAACTGTAATTAATAGGTTGTCCATTACAAAATCTGAATTTTATATATGCATATATATATATATATATATATATATATATATATATACACACACACAAATATACAAATTAGGTGCTGAAAACTATATTAAAGTGTTTTTCTAGCATATAACAAAGGTAGAATGAGAAAAGAGCTTCCCATGACAGGGGACCCAAGTTTAAACACTTTTTCAGGTTGACTGTCTAAAGTAATACAGGAAGAGCATAGGACTCATTGATATACAATATGACCTATTCGACTCTCTGGAAATTTAATTATTTATGTGCAGTCTGCTTTACTTCTCTTTCCTCCATACAGTGTTGGATCCATTAATTGTTTTGGGTTTTTTTCCCCAACAAATTTTCACCACCCATTTTATAAGAGCCAAAGCAAGAGCTGACCAGCCTTGACTGGGTCCCTCAACACAAATGAGTCCTGTAACACAAAGTTACATCCCCGTGTGTGCCCAGGTTACAGCCCCTTCTGCTTTCAGCCTGCCCAGGCAGGAACGTGGGCAGTGCTTTATTGTGGAGGCAGCTGGTTTTGCTTTTATACAGAGGAGGGCCAAAAGATGCTCCTTACAGCTGTGAAGGTTGCTCAGGGTCCTCAGATCCACAACCTCAACAAAGGATGGTTTCACCTCCTGCCCAAACATGAGTTCTTTTGCTGTACCAGGTCACCAAAGGAATTTGATGGTAAACCACAAACTTCTGTCTGCACCCCCTAGTGATTTCTGGAGTATTATAGGGTCAAGCCCAGCAATCTTTCCCCTCACACCTCTGGAGAAGGTCTAGGCTGAGGAATGCCACAGGTAGGCAGAGGTGACCAGAGAGCTTGTGGACTTCCTCACCCCTGGAGATGTTCAAGACCAGGCTGAGCAGGGCTCTGGGCAACCTGGTCTAGTACAAGGGGCAGGGCTGTTGAACTGAGCTCCTTCCAACCCACACAGTTCTGTGACTCTGTGCTAAAGCAGCACAGGGCAGGTGCTGGAGCAGCCAGGGCTGGTCCAGTGACACACAGCAGCATTTTGCACCAGTGAGAGCCCCCACCTGCTGCAGGCTGTGCCAGATTTGCAGCCACTGTCTCTGCAAGGGTGAGAGGGCTCTTTCTGCAGGAAGAAGGTGCAGAAATGCCCAAGCTGGGCAGGTCAGGGCCAATACAGAGAGCAGGGAGCTTCAGCAGAGATTCCCAGTCAAATGTGCCTGTTGGGGCTCCTGCTGGGGCTCCTTTTGGGGCCCTGCTGAGCCACAGCTGAACTGGAGGAGAAGAGAAGACAGGTTTCTTTGGGATCCACCAAGCCCATGGAGCTGATCAAAGCACGGCAAGCAAAGCACTCCAGGACCAGCAGACAGCTGCAGTGACAGCACTGTCACACACTGGCAATGCCACCATGATGTGCCACCATCTCCACAGCAGTGGTGCCAGCCAGCTGGGGCTGGGCACACCCCTCAGCAGCTGGAATGCTGGCAGCAATGGTCTCATTTTGGTACAGAGCATGCAGCACAACACCCTCCCATTGCAGCACCTGCACTCAGGCTGAGCCAGCCTAATGAGCTGCTCTGGTAGCTGCACTCAGAGAGCAAAACAAAAAAATAAGAGGAAGATGATTCCTGTGGGATTCAGCAAACCTAGCAACACCAATCCTGGGCAGTCCATTTGGTTTGCTGTTCACTGTGTGAGACTCCCTATGAAAAATTCAGATTATTTTTGTGCATCTTCCTGAAAAACTCCCCCTCTGTGAGATGGCACCTAATGGTCAGCAGCACTAACAGACACTGATGGGGTGGGAAGCACCATTTGCACTGCATCCTGATTGGTTTTGATCTTCCACTGATGCTACTGAAGAGTTACAAGCCCTTCCTCCTGGCCCAAATTCAAATCTCGTGCTTGAAACCTGGTGTTCAGCCAGCACTGATGTTGTTTGCCTGCTGCTAAATGGGCATTTCAGGCAACAGGCTGTTGATTAGAGGAGGTGACAGAACTGCTGAGTGGCCAAATCACTCCTGAAGAAGAAATACAGGTTGATTAGCACCCTCAGAAACTCACGCAATGTAGATTTATCTGCTTTCCCCCCTTACAGCCTGCACCTACAGCGTATCTGTGCCTATCAGCATATCTGTTATCCTTGCCCAAAAACCTCCTTAAAAAGGGAGTCTCAATCTCATCAATGACTTGGTGACACATTGTTTTAGATCCAGGGCCCTGCTCCCTGATGCTCAGGCATTGTGTGGGTTACCAAAGCATCAGGCTGTGTCTGAAGAGGGGCCCAGGCTGTCTGCTGCCCCATCCCTCCTCGGTGTGTCCCCAGAACCAGCCCAGGGCCTGGCTCCAGCAGCCCTCCCTCATGTCCGAGGCCTTGCAGAGGAGGAAGCGGCGCAGACCGAGCGAATTCCGATCCACTTACGCAGCCCCTCCCGGCTCAGCACAGCCTTGGCCGCTTGCTCAAAGCCGAAAACGCAGTGAGGACTCAGAGAGCAGGACTCTTCCTTTACAGGAGAAATCGAGTGTGGAATATTCCCAGCCTCAGGCTAATCAGAAATTCCCCTGCACTGCATGCAATCTCAAGCTGTGGCTGTTGTTGGTGACATTATTTAAAACACAAAAAACCCCCCAAAACACCAAACAGTTTTGGGGAATAAGAATCCAGCAAAAGCCTCAGCCAAGGAGAGGGAGGGAGGTATAGCAGGCTAAAGAAATCCCTGCAGTGCCCAGTATCAGCTCCTCCCTTACCTGCAGCACAGGTTTAGTTGTAACCTCACAGTGCTGACAAGAGCAGCACAGGAGGTGATGAGAGAGATGAACACACACAGATGCACAGAGCACTTTATAGTAGCAACTGCAAATGCTGATCTAGGTTCAGACCACAGAATTTCCCATGGTTTGATCTTCAGCTTCCCTAGACTGCAGAATAAATCTATCCCCTGAGCAGATGGGGTGGGCTTGTTCCCTCTTGAGATCTTTCTTTTAAGGGTTTCCAGATCCAAATCCCAGATGAGCCATCCCTTTGCTGGGGAGCTGTTTGGGGCTGCAGATCCCAGGACTCAGACCTGAAGGATAAATATGAGTCCAAAGCACAGGAGGGGCTGTGAGCTGGCCAAGTATGGAGCAAACATTCAGCTGGAGGGAAGCAGCTGATGAACTGTGAACAGCATCATTCCCAAAGCCTCACTGACAAGAGACAGCTCTCCCTGCTACAGGTGAAGAGGGACAGACACTGAAGATGATGGTGCCTGTGAGGCTGAATGTCCTTCAGCTAAGCAACTGACTGAAACCCTCCTGCTCTGCTTCCTGAGCAAGAGCTACCCATGACAAGAACCTAGAGAGAGCCTTCTATAAAAAAAACACACTGTAAAAACTAATTAAAATGTTTAATTAGCTTTTGATTAACAGCATATTTCAAAACCCTTTAGAGACTTGCAGATCAGCAGAGGCACAATTTTGGAGTCCGGGACCATTCTGAAACGTGTTCCCTCCTTGAGAGCAGACACACAATTATGCTCCTGCTTCAATTGCTCCTCATTTGCAAAGCCAGAGCATGAAGCAAGTTGTGTTAATGTGTCAAAATGGGGAGAGAAATAAAGAGAGCAATGGATCACTGAGTCTTTGAAGGGAAAAGCAATATTGCAGTAATTTATAGGAGGGAGAGTTTGCGGGTGGGACAGTCGCTCTCAAAGAACAGCGGCGCTCGGCCAGCAAACAGGGCTTGTTTGAGAAGAGCATCACTGCCATCTTCAGGATGGCTGCTTTCTCTTTCCCAACGTGCAGCAGCTTTTCTGGGAGCAGTTTTTGGTTTATACAATACAAACAAAAGCTTCCTGCCACTCCAGCCAAAGTTATATTTTCAGTTATTATTGATGCTCTGTGGAGGATGTTGTGGTCCAATGCTTCCCAGCTTCTGGATTTTGACACCTCAAACTGCAGAAGCACCTCATAAACGTAATTTCCAGTGCAAACTTCAATTTAAGATGAAAAAGACCTGTCAATCAGCGTGGGCCACTTCAGTGCAGTAACATTTCCTACTGGACACCTCTTGCCCTTTATTCAATCCAGACTGAATGTCTCTGAGGAGCCACCCTCTTACAGTTCTCTTGCAAGATGTTTACGCTAGCGTAAGAGAAGTGTTAGGAAACTCCTTGTGACATCAGCCAACTTTCCTTCCAATGGCATTAAATCATCACTCTTCTAGCCAGAACAGTCAATCAGCTGCCACAAAAAGAAAGCATCTCTAGCCTGGGCCTCCAAGTGGCATTTCACATTTAAGCACTACAAGTCATTTCAAAGATGTACAGTACTGAAGGTAGAATCTATCACCTTAAAAACAACAGTAAGGGTACTAAAGAGGATAAAGGCAACTGCTTTAAAGCCAGGAAGAGCACAGCTAGGATGGCCACATTACTTAAACTCACATGTTTCAGTAAAGCACTCCCACACTGTTCAATTACACCAATACTGAGCAGGGGTCACATAGCTGAGTATGGGGACATCAGTTTTATACTGCAACATCTCATCTCTCTCTACCCTGCCCTTGGACACATCTCATGTGCCCCTTCACATGATGGGTGTGTTTCCAGCCCACCGGATGAGCTGGATGTGTGCACACACTCCTTTCCCAAGCCTGCACTCTGGCCCAGCATCCAGCCACTCTGACACAACAGGCACATGTGAAATCACACAATGCAGGGACACAGGGAGCAAGGACAAAACATCAGCTCAGCTGCATCCAAGGAAGAGATGGGGCAGGCCATAGACCAGGACAGATATTTGTTCTTGCCAGACCAGCTCTCACTTGGGGCTGTCTTAGACTACCATGACCACTGAGGTCACCTCAGTCACCGGCAGCAGGAGCTCTCCCTGCTTCTGAGGATGGGGACATCACTGACACACCCTGAATGGCAAGGAGCCACTCCTCTAGGGACTTTCCAAACAGGAATTTGTCACCTCTAATGAGGGAACCCCACAGCAGGAACCAGGATAGGGCACAGCATTCCTGTATCTCACTTCACCATCATGGTCAGCAGGTGCTTGTAACTCCTTCCCTCAGCTACTGGACACTTCTGATCCCTGCAGTAAGTGCTGGCTCTGGGACAGGGCTCGGGCATGAGCAGGGAATGCAGGGCCCTGGGGCAGGAGCCTGCAGGGGGTAGCAGACTGCTGCAGTTCACAGCATGAGGGGGAGAAGACAGATACACCTTCTGAATTTCTCCAACTCCTCTTGCACAAACTGAGGTCTCATGAGCCATCCTAAGACCTGTCCTCAATAATTCCTTAGAAGCACATGGAAGATAGCTGGCAGCACCAACACACGTGCATATATAAGAGAGGTAACATGAATGCTTTCAAAAGGAAAACAGAGGGTCTTGGGTGAAGCTGCAGCTGTAAAACACATGACTGAGCAGGGCAACTGAGGAAAGCCTGCAAGTAAATGTGGCCCTGGGAGCTCCAGGACCACTGACATACAATAGCAGCCTCAGGAAGCTTGTTCAGGACACACCAAGTCTGTGTAACTTGTTGCCAGCCTACCATGCACACCAGCACTTGCTGGTGAAATAGAGCAGTGAATCCACATAATAAAACATCTAAAGGTTCAAGTGATTCAGCAGTGTCAGCTGTATCTGACATCTTTCTGCAGCACATGGTCTCCCTGTATATGCTCAGATCAGGAAAACCAGTGCTTACTCTGGCAGATTTCCTTGAGAAAACTTGATTTTATCACTTGGTCAAATCTTGTAATTTGTAACACACGTGCAGTAACTTGGTAACTTCACCAGTGGCCCACAGAACCCCACAAAGGGCCACTTCTCACTGCTCCAGCTGTGACAGAGTCCACAGCACTGCACAGATGTGAGAGACAAGGTCAGCCTCTACCTGATCAGGTACAGCCCTTTGTTGTAACCTTGACACAAGAGGTAACCCTGTCCAGCCAGCTTTACCACAGTAATAAAACTGAGGGTGAAACCAGCCTGAAAGGGTCATTAGCACAGGGGGAAGCAGACCACTGGCCAGATCACATCAAGCTGGTTGCAATCACCAGATTTTAAACATCCTGTGTGACAGCAATTTATTACAAAATTCATATGCAAATCAATACCATGAACTTTATACTGGGATTGCTTCAGTCCTTGTTCCACTGCCCCTGAGCTGCTACTGTGATCTGCCAGCAAGCTTTATACTGGGCTTGGGAGAAGGGCTCAAAAAACTTTCCTTAGGCTGGTAAAAAGTCCAAAAGGGCAAGAAAGAGCAAGCAGCTTGGTAATTTAGAGCTTGTTTTCTGTTTTGACAGAAGAAGCTGCTTCACAGTTATTTCAGATTTTAAAAAATAAGCAATCCCATCAGCACAGCCAAAAATGGCACCCTCAGAGATGCCTCCTGCATCCAACAGGACCTGTGACCACACATGTTTGCAGCACCCAGGGAACCATCACAGTGAACTTCCCACTGACACACTCAAATCTTGCAATTAGCTTTAAACTCACAGCAACTGTCTCAACTACTCCTTGCTAGTTATTTCACCAGACTGAGTCTTTGCAGGGACAGAAAGACAACACCAAGCTTAGCAAACCCAAAGAAAAGGAAGCTACACAACCTTCAAATGAAGCAGCAGACTGAAGAGTAATCACATCCCTGCCCCAAGAGACATGCTGGCATTGGCTGTGCAAGCCAGGAGAAAGAGCCAGAGGACAGTTCATCCAGAATGAGATGTTTGCACAGGAATGCTCCAAGCCCACATGAAACAAGGCCATTTCAGAGACCTCTTCTCCAGATCTGCTCCAATCATGGCACACACTGTCAGCCATGCAGTCTCTACTGTCTGTGACACACATCACACACACCACTGTAGATGCTTCCCCCAGAGACTCATCTGTGCCTGGAATCTGAGGCTTGCAAGAAAGGAGCAACATTGTTTACACTCAGAGACACAGCACCATGAGCAGAAGGCCTTTCATCCACAACAGCCACAGGCTGGTTACACTAGCTCACAGCACAGGGAGGGTGGCTAATTTGAGCCCAGCATTTATTTTAACCATTGAGTGCTAGCCAGCCCAGCCCTCCAAAATCACAGGCTATCACACACAACAGGGTGGTGCCATCCAAACAGGGCAAATTTCCCCCCAAAACTTACATGGAGGCTGTTCAGTGACCCATACTTAGTGCCAGACCTGCCAGCTGCTCTCCTGTCCACTGGCACAGATAAAACAAAGAGGGCAAGATGGTTCTGCAAGGAACAAACACCAAAGCTTGAGCAGGAACACACAGCAGCTCCAGCTCAAAACTTCAAACAGCTGATGCCTGGTGCATTGGAAAAACCTGTTTTCTTGGAAACCTCACAAGTGGGGAAGCTTGTGGAGCACTGGGCCAGACAACTCCAAGTCAAGCCAGCTCTAATCTCTGGTCCCAGCTGCATACACAGAGAAACTGCAAAACACAAATGCCAGAGGAAAAAAAGGAAAGCTCCAATTATTCTCAGACCACAAGAACAACGATGTCTAAAAGCAAAGATGCTGTCAGGAAAGGAAGATCTGTCCAAAACAGCTGACTGAAGAAATTGTGTTGTTTTAGGCAGCAGCCACTGAGGCAAGACAAAGAAGAAACCTGGTTCTGCCACAACAGCCTCAGGCCTGATTTACTGTTTCAAGTGTTTTTCAATCAAATCAGAAGTAAAAACTGTCAAATACAGAAGTTGTGCTTAAAACCAATTCTCTGTAAATTAGCTTTCCATTAGAAAGCTTTACTTACAAAAAGTAATACTGGAAGGAGCATGATTTGCTCCTCCTGGGATTATTATTCCTTAACTGTATTCACAGTAACAAGGCTGACACTAAATTATTTTTTTCTTCATGGTGATAAGCTGATGAGGACAGTTTCCCTTTCAGATCCCTGCAGAAGGGTCAGTTGTATACAGTTTGTAGCATTCACACGATTCTGGGAAAGATTTTTTTTTTTCCCTTTTTGAAAACTCCAAACAAATCCAGTTCTGTCTTTCCTCAGCTTGTTTCAACTGTGATATTGCCAAAAGGACCAGAGAAGAATCATGTCAAAGCAAGAGTATTTTATTCCTGAGGCCAGCAAAGCACATGGGTTGGTTTCTCTGTGACAGAGACCTTGGCTAAGCATCTTTGGCCAGAAAGAAAAAAATTTATTGCCCTAAGAGAGATGGACATACAGATACCCACAGTAGACACCTGAACCTCTTTCAAAGTCTTCAAGTGTCATGAGTTACAATTTTGCAGATCTCCTCTTTTCAAAACAAAGAAAAGATAAAAAGGAAAATATTTCTTGATGGTATAGAAGGAATATCCATAGGAAATGAAGCATGGTCACATTGATACATTCTACCTGGAGCCAGCACCCTATGCAAAGTTACAGAAAGTTACTTGTCCACCAAATAAAACTGAGGGCTGTCACACTTGCCTGTAGGTTTCAAGTCTCCTTTCCAGAACCTGACAACTCATGTTAGGCATAATCACAATGGTGCCACACAAGGAGTGCTCATGTTTGCTCATCAGTGCAAAACATGCCATTTCCAGAGTTTTCTAGTCATTCTCAATCCTTGTTCTCACAGAATCCCAGAATGGGTAAGGCTGGAAGGGACCACAGTGGGTCATCTGCTCAAGTAGGGTCATCCCAGAACACATGGCACAGGATTGTGTCCAGACAGTTCATGGATATCTTGTGAGGAGGCTCCACATCCTCTCTGGGCAATCTGTGCCAGTGCTGAGTCACCCACAGAGTAAAGAAATTCTTCCTCATATTCACGTGGAATTTCCTGTGCATCAGTTTCTGCCCATTGCCTCTTGTCCTATTGCTGGGCACCACTGAGCAGAGCCTGGTTCATCCTCTGACACCTCCCTACAGACAGACAGACATTGATGAGGTCCCCTCTCAGTTTTTTCTTCCCAAGGCTGGACAGGCCCAGCTCCCCCAGCCTTTCCTTGTGAGAGATGCTCCAGTCCCTGTGCTGGACCCACTCCAGGAGCTCCCTTTCTGCCTTGTCCTGCAGAGCCCTCACTCCAGGTGAGGCAGAGGGGCAGGATCCCCTCCCTGAGCTGCCGGCAGTGCTTCTGCTAACACAGCCCAGGACAGCCCTGGCCTTGGCCCCCAGGGCACTGCTGGCTCAGGGACAGCTGCTCTCCCCCAGCTCCTTCTCCACAGAGCTGCTCCAGCAGGTCAGCCCCAGCCTTGCTGGTGCCTGGGGTTGTTCCTCCCCAGGTGCAGGACTCCGCATTTGCCTTTGCTGAATTTCAGACAGTTCCCCTCTGCCCATCTCCAAACTGCCAAGGTCCTTTGGAAGGGGTGTAACTTTACCCCTTCAATCCTTTCCCTCCCAAAAGAGCTTTAATTTTTTCACCAACATATGTAAGACTTGTTGCTATAAATTGTTTCCCTAAGAAGAGCCATTATTTAGTGTGCTGTGATTATTCAGATTTTACACAGTACAAATACCTAGATCCATAGGAGTACACAGCAGTACACAGCAAGGGGAGTTCATTTCCCACTCCTGGTGTGCAGAGAGCCCAGTGTGCAGAGTCATTTCTGATGGCTCTATGAGGAGGCAGCATGGGTAGCCTGGATGCAGGTTCTTCAGCAACGTCCATATAGTTCTTCAAAATATATGGATTGCACCCAGTTCATCACCACAAATCCTACTTGAGTAATAATTCTCAGGGAGAGAGGGAAGCAGCACAAAGTGGAGAGCAAGAACCCTAAAACACACCAGGCTTAAATCAGTGGCTAAGGCAACTGGTTACTGGTAATGAAACAGCAGAGTTTTCACTATATAAAATTTATAAATTTATTTTTTTGTAAAAATCCAAAGAGCACGAAGACATCTCACTCAAAATACTGGTAAATCAAACCACACTTAGAAAAATGAAAGCTGATTTTATTATCTTATCCACAGCCAATCATTTGACATGAACATGCATACGTAATTTTGCTACGCACACACCACAGTTTAACGTTAGTTATTAAAGGTTAAACATACAACATACATCCTTACAAAAATGAGTCAAAATGCAAACGTAACTTTTAAACAAAACAATTTTTACTCATTTAAAAAAACTTTTGTGTCGGGTACCATTTTGTACAAACACAGTTAATTTAAACAAATCTGCTTTTAGTTTCCTCATGGTTGCACATGAAAATAAGCTGCAATAGAAAATGAAGTCATCAAGGGATTTTTAAATAGCAGAAGTAGGCAGTCTTGCCATGCAGAAGAAGCAATATTAAATATTAGTTTTTCAAAAAAAGAAAAAAACCACAAGTTTAAAAATATTTAGTTCAAGTCACAAATCTTTCCCCAGTACAGAGAAATCCAAATGCAACGCATAATTAGCTGCCACTTAGGATGGCTATTCTGAAAAGTAGAAATACTTTCCAGAATTGATAATTTTCATTGATTTGGCACAGAAAAGAAGTCTGAGCTTACTTAGGTACAAGGAAGTGATTAAAAAAAGAGTAAACAGGAAGAGAGAAAATAAAAAGCAAGAATGAACGAGATAGTAGTTGCAATCACTAAAAAAAAAATCTGTGCATCTCAGTCATTGCAGAATACTGTCTACAGCAGGTGCGAATTCCAGGTAATTGTTATTGCAACATGGATTTAATTTGCTTGGAGGTAGTCTCATCATTCAAATGCTTTGTTGTGTACCTAAACACAGAAATAAAGTCAAGGTGAGCATTACAAATGTGTAATTCAGCTTACAAATGTGTAATTTCATTGTTTACGGCTCAACCTGACCGTACCACAGCAAAACCCTCAGCCATGGATCATCACCCACTCCATGGTCACTGAGAACACAAGTCAGACATTCTGATCAGAAAATGATAGTGCCAATGAGAACTAGAATCTAGCAGCCTTGCACCAAAGGCAGCTCAAAATAAGCCTCAGCTGGACATTGCCCTTCACAGTAAGCTCACAGTAGCACTGGTGACAGGTAATTATCTGTCAGACTAATTCTGGGGGCTCTGCCCACAGGAAACATCTTCAAATAACACAGCTTGAGAAACTCTTCATCGAAACTTGCAGTGACCAAACCTTCCCAGAATCCCTCAATGACAATGGATCTAATCACTTTTCAGCCTAATTTCCTGCTTAGTTATGTGACTGTGCTGCTAAAACAAAAGAGCACACACATGTACTTATTTCAGCTTTCAAATTCTCTAGGATAATAGCACACTTTTAAATCACTATAAAAAACCTAGCTACATCTATTTTTAGAAGATATCCTCATTGCAGACTTTTTCTGTGAATAATTTTTCTGATCTTCCTTCCTAACTAATCTAAAAGCAAATAAAACTTACTTTGTAATTTAAATTTAACATGTTAAATTAACACTTTCATTGCTATCCATAACTACAGTACTATTTTACTTGTTTACTTGATAAATATATAATGACTTTTTAGTTTGGAAGTTAATAATACTTTAGATTTCAGCACTTTTTGGTAATTCATACTTTCAACAAACAAGCAGCCTAAGATCTTTTGAAATCCTGAAAAGTTATTGCACTTGGTATTCTGCCCACGGGAAAAAGCTGAACGTGATTCCAATATTCAGATGAATTTGAAATTACAAAGAGCTGATCTCCCTCCAAAACCCTATACCACCTTCCATTTGCTTTTGAAACACATTATCTGTCCCTTGGGAAAACCCAAGGACTTCTCACTCCTCCAGAATCAAAGACTTAGATTTGGACTTCATTTGTCACAATGACATCTTGAACTTGTTTTCATCACATGAGCACACAGCAGCTCAACCCTGCATCTCTTCCTAACAATTCCAAACGTGGCTTAGAAAAGATTTAAATATCCCACCCAGAGAGTAATCAAATGTACAAAAGCAGGACTGTTACAGCATCCATGCATGGAAAGGCAAAGCACAGCTTGAGAGCACGGACTGGATTTACACTGCTAACCACAAAGTTAATTGTGTAATTAACCGGAAGTTAATGTCACTGCTTAGTGCAGTGAGCACCTGAAGTGCACCTTCCATGTACTTTCACAATGTCAGCAGTGATGGGAAAAATGGGCTACTAATAAAGACTGGTGATCATGGCAGCTGCAATCACAATAAACTAGTCAGAAATAAATGCTAATGCAGCATTTTCCCTCTGGAAGCCTGTGTTTTTACTGATCACCACCTCAAAGACCAATCATGTTATGAAGTTCAGAGATGAAGATGATTTTAGCATGGCAATAATCACATGAAGTTTCAAATTAAGCATGGATTTTTCAAATTTTAACTAATAATCTGAAGCAACTTTGCAAAAGAACCCACCTAGAATATTACATTATTTAACTCCTTACCACATCATGACATAAAAAATAAAAAGAAGGCAAATGAAATTAAAGCAGCTTCACTACAAATAAGGAAAACAAACCACAACTGCACAATTTCACAAGACAAACTAAAGCTTCCACATTCCAAGCAGGCACATGAGTAACAACACCCAGTTCCAGTTATTTGTTACCAAAATAATGATACTTTTCCAAGCAAGGACAAACACTTCACCTGCCTATCACATTTTTGCACTTTTTGCGACTTCTCCCATGCTGGACACCCACACAATGAAGACATGACTGACTATAAATACAGCTTTACAACCCAAATTAGCAGGTTTTAGATTTAATATACTGAATTATTAATTTTTCTTTACTTCTCCGATTAATGTAGCAAATTCTTGTCTCATCTATTCTACAGCAAGGATTTAATTCTTTCTGAAAAGGAACAATTTCTAGTTACTTACCATGCCATACTGACTCATTCTTAACCTGTATGCATGGAAAAGGTTATCTTAGAATGAACAACTGCAAATTCACAATCCTGTTAAAGCACAGAGGCTTCTTCATACACCCTTGTCTCAGGACACATGAGAAGAAAAGCCTGCAATAATTATATTCACCTTTCCCTGTAACAGTCACTGAATACTTTGTTGCAAAGAAAATGACCTGGACAATTCATGAAAACTCACATCAAAACATTAAAATACCCAAGAAACAAAAAGGAGTACCTGAGAGCATTTAGAAGGCCTTCTACACTGTTAGGAGGCTGGTCTTTAAGAACTTTGATGCATCCTTTCATCTAGGAGTTAAAAAAATTACAGTTTTTTTTCCATGCTAATACCTTTTGAGTTTACAGGAATGTTTTATAATCAGTATGCAAAAGATCAAAAATAAGTATTTAAAAATAGCAGCAGTGTAAAGACATTTTCTGGATATTAAAAAGGAATTAAGCTTTCAGTATTACATCTTCCTATCACAGACTGGCTTAGCTACTTAAAAAGCTGCATCAAGTGCATCCTCGGCAACTCTGCTGATGACAGCAAGCTGAGTGGTGTGGCTGACAGCCTGGAGGGGGGGAAGGCATTCAGAGGGACCTGGACAGGCTGGAGAGTGGGATCTGTGAACCTCATGAAGTTCAGCAACTCCAAGGTCCTGCCATTGGATCAGGGCATCCCAAGCACAAACACAGGCTGGGCAGGGAGTGGACTGGGAGCAGCCCAGAGGAGAAGGGCCTGGGGGAGTTGTTGGATGAGAAGTTCAACATGACCCAGCAAAGTGCTCTGGCAGCCCAGAAAGCCAACACTGTCCTGGGCTGCGGCAAAAGAAACGTGGCCAGCACAGCAAGGGAGGTGATTCTCCACCTCTGCTCTGCTCAGACCCCACCTGGACCCAGCTCTGTGTCACCAGCAGAAAAATGACATGGTTGTGCCAGAGTGAGTCCAGAAAAGAGTCATGAAGATGATCAGAGGGCTGGAGCACCTCTCCAGGGAGGAAAGGCTGAGAGAATTTGGGCTGCTCAGCATGGAGAATGATCTGGGGAGACCTCAGAGCACCTTCCAATACCTAAAGAGGCTACAGGACAGCTGGAAAGAGACATTTTACAAGAGCAGGCAGTGATTAGATGAGGGAGAAAGGCTTTGAAAGCTGTGGCTGTTCCATCTCTGGAAGTGCCCAAGGCCAGGCTGAACAGGGCCCTGAGCAACCTGGTCTAGTGGAAGGTGTCCCTGCCCATGGATGGGGCCTGGAACTGGATGATCTTTAAGGTCCCTTCCAACCCAAACAATTCTATGATAACTTTAGTGAATGCTTCAAGCTCTGCTTTATCAGCCTTAAAAAACACTGGAACTGTGAGCAGAAATACATATTTATCATAAATCTATTAAGAATTATTTAATTCAGCCAGTGAAATAATGACCAACTGTAGTTAATGCAGTGGGATAATACTCCCTTTGAAATAATCACAAAACCACAGAGTAACAGCATGTATTACACAGGCTTACTACCAAACAACAGTAGAAAGTTAGAAATTCAAAGTGTGGTGGATGGTGAACTGAGCTATTCACCAGTCAGTGAGGAACAAGGCAGGGGCCATTGTTACTTTCTGATCTGGTTTTTTCATCACAACTACTGCTTATAAGTATTCCTGGACACTACCAGAATTACATAAAAACAGATTTTTCATGAGCCACTTACATGTCCAAAAGGCCTAGTTTGTATTTCTCACTACTGAAATATACATCTTTCCTCACAGCTATGTGTTTAGCACCAACCCAGTGTATACATCTGCTACTAGAATCTGCAGTACAGAAAAGGAGCCTACAGACCATTTAAATACTCAGGAGATTATTTAGCAACAGTAAACTTACATCAATTTTTGAAGTTTTGGCAAAAGCGCCCACCGGATGCACGTGGTCATAGAGTATGATGACACCCACCATTACCCTCAGACAGAATGATACTGTTTCCTCATTTGTAAACCTGCTTCTATATTCACTGGAATGTAAAAACACAGCTTATTATCTATGAAACACAAGATAACAGTACATACTAGTAATACCCAAATTAAGATTAAAGAGAAAAATTCTATGATAAATCCTCAAGAGGAAAAAAAAACCAAACCAACCCAACCAAATCTACAAACGCCAAACTTTTGAGTTTTTGTTATTCCTTTCAAAAGACAGATGATTGTTTACAAAGTTACCTGAAGATTTTAATAAAAATTCTCAAACCTAAAATATAGGCTTCTAAAATTTTTAAATTAAAAAAAAAATAATTTTGAAAAAGGTTAAAACATACTAACTTGGTCTCCAGTGCTTCCTACACTTTTCTCTGCCACCTTCTAATACACACCCAAATTTCTGACTTAGAAAAAAAAGGGCAGGTGACTGGACAACCTTTAACTTCTTTTTTAAATGGAACAGTTCATTCCTAAGAAGAGTAAGAATATAAATGCTTGGGGCTCTTAATGCACTCCAAAACAAATGTCCTGCGGTATTTGGACAGAAACTTATTTAAAAAGACATGGCTCATGCCCCAGTAATTTTACCAATAGAAAACTATTTAGAACACAGAAGAAACAGATTAAAAAAAATAACCAAAGTGTGACTTTGGTCATACTCTCAGTGCCTCTCAAATAAACAGAAGACAACTGACTGCCTTCATGCCTAGAAGTTGTCTCTTAATTCCCCTGAGAGGAGCACTGTCATTTTCTAGAGCAATCAGCCAGGCCAGTCAGCAAGGACACAACGTCCAGGGCATTGCCCACAGCCCCTCTTTCAGGAGACCCTGGGCAATCATGCTCAAATAGCCTATTTCTCTGAATAATACATGAGAAAACCACTTATAAAGAGTGCCAAGAGGTTGTCTAGCTTCCATAGCCATTCTATTTTTAAATATTAATATGTTCAGAAAAGTAGACCACACGATTTCCATGGCTGGCAAAATGAAACAAGGTGGTTTCATGTCAGTGTAAACAACTAGGCTGGTAAAAAGGAAACATCACAGCTCCTAATCACTCCAATTATATTTCTTTCATGCATCACACATCAGGTCTGAGACGGAGAGGTGACTCACACCCAACCCAAGCAGTGTTGGTACTCACGGGGTTTCCAGCATGACCCTGCACACACTGGCCATGGTGCTTAAGCAATCTGTTGTGTTCTCTATCGGTAAATTTTTATTCTGCAAAAGAAGGTGAACAGTTGCCACAACTCAATTACTGTGAAATATTATACTACAGAACCTAAGTCAAATCAGTTATCTGTTGGCATAGCAATGTGGAGCAATTAAAAAAATCAACACAACAATGGTAAGTCAGGTAGTCGTGCACTGTTTTTTTTTTTTTAATGTTATTGTATAGATTAGCAATTTACAGAGCAAAGGCTACCACATGCTTGCTTGTAGCCAAAGAACTACACCCTTGATATGATTGACTTTTGGAAAGTTTTGAAGGAATCATCATCTAATCTGCTCCTCCAAAGACAAAAATTTCTATAGCCAAATATATTCATCTGCTTTAACAGCAAAACTTAAAATTGTGGCAGACAACAATCACAAATAAATATAAAATAAGACAGTTTTATTAAGGCATTTCAAGCACAAAGCAGAACTCAGGAGAAAAAAAAATATTAAAAGACAGATGTAACTTTGCATGAATCATGTAATGTAAAATTATTTTCTACTAAGAAATACTGAGCATTCTTTGCACGTAAGCCAAAAATCATCACAGTTATCAGAAGGCAAGCACAGTACTTGCAGTGATTGGATTTTACAACCAGTATTTACTTAGGTAGTCAAGGATAAATAGGGATGTGTCAACATGCTGAAATACTTTTCCAGTTCAGGTTTCTTCCCCCTTTTGCAATAATGTAGTATACTTGACTTTACACAGGAGAGTAGAAGGAGAAGAGGAAGCTACATTTCAATTCCATTCTTTATTTCAAGCAGAGAATAAACATACATACACAAAGTGCCTGGCTGGAGTCCCTAACTCTACAGCATCTGGGAATGACACGTTACATTTCTTGAGGCTCCAAACCCCAAGTTTCATTCCTAGATGTCAGATTAGGCCTAGGGGAGGTTGTGTTACCTATTATGTCTGGCCCTGCAGTGCTGTGAAACACATTATCCAAGCCATAAATTTATACTCTTACCTCTGACACAAACTTTGTTGTGGCATCACTTAAGGTTTTCAACATTGGCGTTGCTTCAGCGTAAAATAAAGACATTCTGTTTGCCAACTCATTATTTACTTCATTTTCTCCCTCTGCCTAAAAAACAGAAGAAAGGGTTTAGTTGTTCTGTACATGGAGAAGAGAGGGGGTAGCAGAATTAATTTCATCTTATCCAAGGGTTACCTACTGGGACATTGTTAATCCTCATACGGCTCAGAGTTCTTCTATAGTAGCTGAAGTCATTCTGTATAGCAGGATTTGTCATCTATGTGGATATGGAAGCAAGAGAGTTGTGACAGATTCAAGGAAAGTAAGGACAAGTTTTCATAAAATGTTATACACCCAACAAGAATATATTCAACTTCCTGAAGTGAAGCAAAAAGGCCTGTGATATGTTTGGAACTTGTAAGCACAACATAAAGCTTTTTGGTTTCTCAGATTCAGAACAAGCTCTAACAGGAATGAGAAAAGGAACAATCTCCTAAATACAAGTTGGAAATTAGTAGGTTGAAAAAATTGCTTTGCTAATTTGACTCCAAGGATCAGACCAGCAAATTAATTACCATTTCAGCTTAGTTCTTTGCATATAGCAAGAAAATAGCTGGACTATGGCTGCACACAACCTAAAAGAAGCAGCATTATCTCAAGAGATATGCCAAATTTGGGTGAAAAAACATGATTAATGTGAACTGAAACACAAGTGCCTAAAGCTAATATGATATTTCATCTGCTTTCCAGTTTGATCTTACTCTAGGTCACAAGAGCAAGCCAAGCATATTGGATATTTGAGTATCCGCTGCACATTCTATTCCAGAACAGAACACAACCCAGACTGCTTCAGCAAACACACTTGGCTTCTTTTTCTAGCCCTTCTGATCACAAGCTCTTACCTTGAGCTCATCAAATCGGAGTGTGAAGTGAAGAATTTCTGCAAACTGCTTAGCAAGAGCCTGCTCTCGCTCCAGGTGCTGCGTGGGGGAGTACGGAGTGCTGGTCAGGGCGCCCAGCAGGCCCCGCAGCCCGGCCTCTGCAACACAGGACAGGGGACTGAACACACACCTGCACTGCCCCTTGCACCAGCACTGCCTGGGACTCTGCATGCTACGCTTAAAATACACAGCTGCCAAAATACATGGTGGTTAATAAAAAAGGGACTCCATGAATTGCTCATCTATGTGTCAAATGCTGTCATATTTACGTACAAATTGCTGTACAGACCAGGTCACATTAGCACTGACAGCCGCAAAAAAAAACCTCTTGAAAAGTTCTGCTCAAGCTTCAAGCTTTGTCTGCAACATTTGTGTAGAACATATTTCAATAACTTGTGTTAGCAGACTTCAGCCTCTAGGAGAACACAGAATTCAAGAGGCACATAGCTGTAAGCAAAAGTCATGCATTATTTAAGATAAATTTATAATCTGTGACAGAGGTCGCAAGGGTTGCAGGTGAAGAGAGGAGACAAGAATGTTGACTTCATGTTGATTTATTATCTTATGATATATATATTACATTATTACTATACTAGAAAGAAATAGAAGGAAAAGTTCTCAGAAGGCTAGCTAAGCTAAGAATAGAAAAGAATGAACAACAAGATCTGTGTCCCAGCAGAGAGCAAGAGCAGCTCTGCCACGAGTGGTCAGTAAATCTAAACATCTACAGGAGACCAATCACGGATGCACCTGTTGCATTCCACAGCAGCAGATAACCATTGTTTACATTTTGTTGCTGAGGCCACAGCTTCTCAGAAGGGAGAAAAATCCCAAAAAAGGATTTTTCACAAAAGATGTCTGTGACAATAATTCGTCAGCACTGACAGCCACAAAAACAAAAACTTCTTGAAAATTTCTACTCAAGCTTTGTCTGCAACATTTGTGTAGAACATATTTCAATAACCTGTGTTAGCAGACTTCAGTCCCTAGGAGAACACAGAATTCAAGAGGCACATAACTGTAAGCAGAAGTCACGACTTAAAATAAATTTATAATCCAGCTTCCTGTTCATCTTGAGAAAAACACCTCACCCATTTTAAAAAGCAGAACTTGCCTGCATCAAGTTTCTGTGTTTTAAACACATTTTATACAAGCTATGTTAATAAATTTGATTAAAAGTGAGATAACAACAGAAAGCTGGTAAAAAAACAAGTCTCAGGTTTTATCAGCATAGCCATCACATCAGTGAGTTTCAGAAGAGGCATGAAGCACCATCTCAAGTACTGCATTTGTACGAACCAAGATCAGGCACTTCCAAATAGCAAATTATTTCTGGTGTTTAGGGAGGAATAATTCAGTCTCTTTTAATTACTCCTGGTATCAGAAACACTGACAGAATTAATTCCTGATTATTTAGTTTACTAATTTCCAGACAATCAGCTGGTTACTGCCTTCCTGAGTTACTAAAGGAGTAGAGGAAGAGCAACAAGGATGATCACATTCTCTCTCCCCTCTCAGATATCCACTGAAGCAAGATTGCTGTCATCCAACGTATGGAGGAATCTGTGCAATATGAGCTCTTTTCCACAAGGGAGTTGATCTAGATGTGATCACATCCGAATACGCCAAAGATACTCATAAATTAAGAGAAAAAACCCCTCAAGCTAACACCTTTCCACTTACCTAGTCTTTGAGAAAATTCATAGAATTTCTTTAGTTTGCCTACTAGTGGAACAACTGCACCCCATGCCTTCTCTTGCAGCTTCTCATCATTTGGATGCTGTATTGCCTTAAATTGGAAAAAGAGAGGAGAAAAAGATGCTTGGATTGGGAATAACTGATGCACTGCTGACAAAACAACCCCAAACAACAAAACACAAAAAAACAAAACACCTATGCAAGACAATTGTTTGAAGAGCTAATAATTAAATATCTACCTACTAAGAAGTTTTCAGTTGAGAGACAAGCATGTACTAACCCATGTCTGTTCCAAAAAGGTCTAAAAATTTGTGTTGAAAGTAAGCATCCTGAACAGGAAAACAACTTGGAGAGAGTATAAAAAAATGGTTAAAGATCAAATTACTCAGATAAGACAATTTACATAACCAGACCTAGTTAATTAAAATTAACAACTTTACTGTGCTTACTCCAAGCAAAAAAAAAAAAATTAGCGATCAAAGCCTCATCTTAATGTTGATATCTATCACTAATTCCCAAATTTGCAAAGAAAAAATTACTGTGAAATTCAGGCTAGCTATTATAGCAGGAACATTTAAGAATAATCAACAACATAAAGCACCACCAGTACAAAGCATATACCACAGTTTTGAAGGATATATTTACAGACTTTGTCTTTACAGTAAACTTCCCAGACATTTAATACCTTAAATTCAAACTTTCCAGTTAGCAACTGAAAATATACTAAGAAAACAGAAATAAAGATGCTCATAACTCTCCTGCAGCACTTTCACTGTCAGGTTCTTGATTTCAAGAACTGTTTCAGTCAACCATGGGCTGTGGCTTGCAGCACACTCCTCTCAGGTCCTAGAAAGTTTCCTTCCTGCCATGTCTACCTCCTCTCAGAGGAGTATCTCTCATTTCTCCGTGGCATCTGCACACACACATTCCTGCCTGATCCTACAGCCTGTCTCTGAACATGGATAGTAAACTAACTCCCCACCCAAGGGGTTTGTGTGACACAGTCATCCCTCTTAAACCTACCTTATCAATTCCATGGAGAGAAAAACTCTCAAAGGTGAATGGCTTTGAGTATCTCAAATTGCTATGGAGTAAATAGTAATCTAATACTCCTATCTAATACTATTTCTTAAGGATATGTTACAGTGAGTAACTCCTTCCTTCATGAGCAAAGCCCCCATTGCTGCATGTGAGGAAGACAATAAAGGGGGTTGGGAGAATATTTATTCCACCCTTTATTAAACAAAGAAACATTTGAATGACATTCTGTACAGGAACTTTGCTTCTGTTCCAAATATCTACTTTAGTAAATAAAAGCCAATTAAAAGGGAGTGAAAATGAGATGCCTTTTGTGTTAGGATTACCAAACCAGGCTTCTCCAGTTACCATACAAGAGAATATCAACACTATTCAGTTTTGCACTGTAGTCACACTACACTCTTTCCAAATTCACTATTAACTCAAGAAGAGCTTATGTGGGAACACAAAGAAAAATCAATATTCATAATACCCCAAAAACTCTGAGAAGCATCATTTGCTATTACATATGGGGATTAATATGACTGAAACAAGCAACATCTGTTTTGCTGTTAAAAAGAAACATTCCAGAGCAGAAATTCAAGACAGTGATTTTAAAGGACAACATGCTCTGCCAAAACAGCTCCTGCAAGCAAAGTTAAACCCCAGCAGTATTTGGTTAGGATCAGACAATGAACAACCACAGGCTGCGCACAATTGAAACGCTCTAGCTCACCTCTCGTATTTCATGGCCAGCTCCTCTATATGACTGCAAGTCTTCCAGTATTCCTTCTGCATCCTTTAACACTACATTCACCTGATTATAAATTTCCTTTTCAGATTCTGTAGGTTGGGCATCTAAACAGCAGAACATATTAAATGTATATATATTTATTTTTAACAACAACATGGAATTCAACAGGCACACCATCACCTATGGGACAAATTCTTCATGCAGCAACTCATCAAGAATTTTCATTCTCTGAAGAGCTACTACAATGTATAAGGAACTCCAAGAGACTAATTGCATTCATTTTAGTAGTCTCAATTCTTTTACCATCCCAAAAATTCACCTGGATTCTATCTTCTTGATTTATTTAAAACTGAGTGAGGAGAAGAAATCCTGATGAGTTGTCTTTATGACTATCATATAATCTCACCTTGGGGTGCAGCAGAGACTCACTGGAAGAAACTTAGGTAAGCACTCAAAAGACACTCTCACTGCAGATAGCACAGGAGGTGTCCATGTCTATTATTATCTAGAAACACTGCATCAGATTATTTTCCATCTTGTCTTACTCATCTTTAACTGCTTGGGAAAGGAGTCATATATTTTACTTCTAAATATATTTAATTCTCAAAACATATTCTTCACTGCACTCATCACACAATCAGAGCTGAGAACAAAAAGATCTAGTGTGAGCCTGTGAAGGCCTTTTTTCTTTTGTTCCCTGTCTTTAAAGGTATAAGCTGTCTCCCATTTTCTTCTAATTAGCTAAGGGCTTCCCAAAAATATATTGGGTCATAATTTCAAGAAGCTACATGCAAATTTTTAAAGAAATGTGATTTGGTAATAAGTATGTTTGGAGAAGAATCAACAAAAGGTTTTAACCTTTAAAAACAATTACCTAGGGCAAGTATCTCAGACATGGTTTACCTGAACCAGTTTTTTTTCTTTTAGAATGCTGATGAAAGCTATAAGGTTAGTTCCTTTTAGACTCATTTTTAAAAAATCAAAGAAACTGTTAGTTATAAAGCTCTTGTAAAAAAAACCCACTTCTCTGTTAACATGGGCAAAATATGTTATGGAATAAATATCACTGTATTTTAGTCCATTATTTCCAATGCCAAAAATGAGGGTATTAACAATAGATTATTTTTTATAGGGACAGACAGAAACTATCTAAGGACAATATATCCTCATGACTGTGTGCATTTTGAAGAGTCTGGAAAATGTCTTTTTAGATGTGCTTTTTCCATGATCCATATGTACAACTTCCCATGGAAGTTAGGTAGATCTTTACATTTGAAATAAAACTCCCACAGTATCTTAGTGTTACACACTAGAAAAACACAAGAGAAAACAATGTTTGTATTAGGACAAAATAAATTTCATATACATTGCCTGTCTGGATTTTGCTGTAATTTTTGCATAATAGCTCTTATTTTTATAGTTTAATGCATAAAGAGTGGGCATTATTAGCAAATATGCCTATATATAGACCTTGCAACAGTTTAACTGGTATTTTGAGAAACATCAAGAATTAGCACAGGTTAAAGAACCTGGTCATTCTTTTTAAAATAAATAAATAAAAGAGCACCACATTGATTAGGCATCGAGTAAAGTGGCCAGTGCTTTTCAGATCATCACAAAGGTCACATAATTTTGAAAGCTGCTGAAGACTGCTGTAAGAAATGAAGACAAAAAATGAGGGAAAAGAGCAGACAGGGAAGCACACCAGCTGACTGGCAGCAGTTCATGCACGAACATGAAATGTTACAGTGAAATACAGACTGAGACGTGAAGCTCTGTAGCGTTCCAGATTGTGCTGTTAAATAATGCAATCAAGACTTGTCACTTGGATTGTCTCACACTGAGAACATCTCCTGCCTGTTTAATTTTTCATGCCATTTTTTTTCTTTACCCTGTGTAGTAAGGAGAGTTCATTTTTCAATATTGGGAGGGGCAGGGCAGAATGGCCCAAAAGAATTCCTGCTCCTCATTTCAAAATCCACCACCAAGCAGAACAGCTGCAGTACTATGACCCTCCATGTTTAGAAATTAAAATCATCTCCCAGATACAAATTTAGTGGTCTTCACTGGACAGCTGGCTAGGCAAATCAACACCATCATCACCTCTCTTAGTGTAGGATGTAAACAATCAACCACTGTGTTTCATTTCCTTAAAATGTTCCAGGAAACTTAAACCAATGGCTGATTTTTCATTTGTTGGGGTGGTGGGGTTTTTTATTTGTTTGTTTCGATTATTACAAACTTCTAGACATCAATCTATTTGAAAATCAAGTAGGTACAGAGTTATTTCTTCTGGTGTGTATTTCATTTTTGGTCAACCTATTCCTCTCCAATAAAAAAACATCTGTAAACCTGATTTGTCCCAACTCATTTCCTCGGCCATCTCTAAAAGAGAGGTCAAACTTAAAAAGCAAATTTAAATGATTCTATAATCCCTTCACAAAACATTTAAGATGTTATTAGAATATGGTTAAAATGCATAATATAAAAGATCTTCAGGGCCTAATGCTGGCTGACCCAGAGCGAAATTGGTTTATTTGCTTCCCAGTGCTGGTTAGGGTACTGTATTCTGAAAGCCTATCAGAGGGAAGAAACAGAGAGAGGTCCCTCTTCCTAAACACTGTCACCATCTTGAAAAGATGGAGGCAGCATTCCCATCCTATGGGAATAGCACCCCTCAGTGTGTACCTGAGGGCTCGGGCTACAGGACCTTCGCCTGGGAATCACTAATTGTGGAACTCCTCTTCCCAAGGTGGAGTGCACAGAGCAGGAGAGGGAGTTGCACTTCTGGAGTTACTCTTGGCTGCTAAGAAAAAGCAGCCAGCAGTGCAGGCATCCAAACAGAAGGATGAAGGAGATACACAATTTCATGGATTTCCCTTCTCCCCTGACCATTTAAGTTCCTGCTACAAGGTTACAACAAGGCTGTGCCTTTCTCAGCAATGCCTTCCACACAAAGAACAAACCCAGCAAGCACATCACAGCTCGCCCAGACGTTCTGAGGTTTGAAACTTTGGCCACAGCAGCTGAGCTCTGGTTATTCAGGGCAACTTTACTATTTTTAATGCAACAGTAAGAAAAGACTGAGGTTCTGCAAGTAAATGGGAGTTCATCTTTAAATAAATTTGTGTTTAATCAGAATGTTACTGCACTAGATGCAATATGTACTTAAGAGTTCAGAATGCTGACACAGTAAGAGACAGAAGAGGAGACTTGAAACAATATACAAACGTTGTTATGTGAACTAAATACTACAGAAGTGAGACAACATATTGCATGCGGGGAACACACACATTTAGTGACTATTAAAATAATATTTGGCTAGCCTACAGAACTAGTAGGGAGAGAAATTTGGGGTTAAAAGTTTACACTGCACAGCAAACTATTTAAGCTGAGATTTTTCCCAGGGAAGAACACATCAAGTCATCTGAAACTGTCTGGGACAAAACTCACAAACAAGGGGAAAAAACTGCCAGACTGCTGGAGATGAAATAATTTATTCATCTCTGTTGGCATTACTATGGAGAATGCTGTCTCTGTGGCTCCTCTAAAACCTGGCCAAGTCCTCTGGAGATAATGCAGGATACTGTCAGCACTCGCTTGATATCACCATCTCAAAGTACACTGTACTTTAGCTACTATTCCCATCAGTAAATTTGGAAAAGATTTGCAACTGTGTCAGTAAAGACACCAATGTAAAAGTTGAGCTGTAAGTTTCCCACATTTGAGGTGGCTGTTTTATGCAAACAATATTGACCTGTGCACTTTGCTTGTGTTCTGATGGTAATGAATAGACTTTAAAAGAATACTCAGGAGAACTATTTCTATCAAAAAAGTAAGGTGAATGGCCAAAGAAAACACAAGCTTAACCAGTGCAGAGGCAAGGAAAAGCCTACAGCTCACCGTATTTTTAACATGGATTCTGATAGTCAGTCACACCAATCACTGGCATCTAGCACCAAGATAAACATCTGGGGGAATAACAATGGTTAGAAGTCTAAAATTTGAAGTTTCTAGCACTAAAAAGCTTCATGAACACTAGATTTTAGTTCTTTAAGGTACTATATAAGAAAAATTGGAGCCTGCTCACATACATGGATTTAAGAACAAAAGACTTCAAACTGCCTATTATTGAGTCAGGCGTAACACAGAATTGGCAAATTTGTTTTTAATACAGAGCTTACTTGTCCTTCCACACAAAACCACAACATTAAGTATCACAAGATTAAGTGCCAAGTCTTGAAGAAAGATCTTGGCTGTGTCAAAGCCAAGATCCTGTCAAGGCAAGCTATCTGAAACAGAGGAGAAAGAAGCATGGATACACAGTATAGCAGCAGAAACAAATGCAGAACAGGGTCCAAAATGAACAAAGAACAGTCTAACAATTCAGCCATAATATAAGTCACCTAATTTGACTGCATATGAAAGCATTTCATGTCAGCTTACTCTCATGCCAAATCCTGTTCATGCTCAAAACATGCATTTTAAAACAAAACTGATGGCTAAAAAAATCTGTATTTAAAAAGAAAAAAAGGAGCATTTTTATTGCAATTTAGGAACCATGTCTTTTCTATCCAGCTAATGTGCATTTACTTTACTCCAATTAAATTTTCAATATTTGCAGATTAAGCTGGAGCTTTACAGCTCCAATGGCCTCATACACGAGTTCTCCCACCTCACTAGATTTCACCTAATGTGATGATACACAAGAATTGGTCTTAGATTAATTTTGCTTTCTGATTTTTGAACACAGGCCTTGATAATCTTCCCTTTATGAATAATTTGTATGGCTAGCATCTTCCAATAACAATATATTCAGAAGAGACAAGTAATAAAAATCAACACAACAGGGTAAGAGCTTAGAGAAGTTGAAACTTTAAATGTCACTGAAGTAAAACCATATTTCTTCAAGCATTTACTTTCATGTTATAAGTAATATTAAAAACTGCTACTGATTCATCAAACAACTGAAAAACAATTCAGGGGAAAAAAGATTTAATGCACCTCAGATTATCCATATCATAATATTTTATCAGTTTTTTATTGCATTATTCCACTGTATTCTATTACATGGTCAAAATGTACTCGAACATTAATCTTCTTATTTTATGCTTGCTGATGTACAGCTGGCTAAAGAAACAGCACATCCCAAAAGAAAGTAATTAAACATGCATAGCAGAAGCCAGCAACACTTACCTGCCATTCTTAGGCTATACTGTATCATGCAACAAAAACCAGAAGCAGAAATACTGACATATGTGAACCTTCTAGAACACCTGGCATTGATCACACAAGCTACGTGTCTCTTCTTTTCAAAATCAATTTAATCTCTGTATATGTTGAGACTCCCTTTTAAGAAGGCATGAGGTTAAATTTCAGTGCCAGATCCAGTAAGGTTCACATATAACCTTTAACATGATGATGCTGGAGCTATGAATAGCTGTTGTGAGCCAGTCTGTCTATGCAGAATTATTAATTCACATTGGAAGTGATGAGAATCAGGTTTCTGTTTTCAGAAATTTTCAGTTCTTCCTTTAAGGAGCAAGAGACAAAACTCACAAATCTGAGTAAGTCAGTTGCAACTTCAGTAAGTCTTCAAATAATTACAACTATTCTTAACATTTTGATAAAAAGTAGGAAGAATTTTGGTTTAAAAAAGAAGAACCAAATTTCAACAGTCAAATATAATTTGAAAGCCCTTTCAGAAATAAAGATTTTACATTTTAGGACCTGAGGATATTTCAGAATAGGTTACTGCTTTCTACCAAAGTTCGCTGAACAATTATCCATAGCTCAGGCATGCAAAGCAGTCAGAGGGATGGCAAAATGAAAACATACGTTTAGTACAAGACAAATGCAGTCTACTGCAGGCAAAGAGTAATAGATATATAAAATCATCTTCTCACTTTCAAAATCAAGGAAAAAATTTGGCCCCTGCTCAAGGTCTGTGCATGTCAAAACTTTTAGAAGGTTCCCCATGTTAAGGTACCTGCCAAGACAAGAACGAGAGAAAAGAAAATTTTCTTTTTATAAGGAAGAACAGCCCAAATGTAGTTGATTGAAGCAGTGGGAAAGAAAACCAGAGAGCTCCATCAGGTACGAACCCGTCCTTCAGGCTGGGTGCAGGGACATCCCCACCTCGAGGAGGCACAGCTGGGGACCCCAGCAGTGCAGCTTTCCTGGAAGGAGTGACCGTGTCACCAACATCCTCACAGCTGCCCCTTTGGGAAAGGGGCAGAATCCAACCAAAACCTTTGCCAGGGACTGTTCTGTCCCAGTACACCCTAGCACCAGTGTCCTGAGCAGGAGTACTGCCTTGAGGGCCAAGTACCAGATTGGAAAGCATTAGCCATGCTAGATTTTAACCTGATGGGACAGCAGAAGGAAAGAGCTTTAATTTTGTCAGCCCTTATAATTGTGTCAGAAGGCCATCACAGAAAACACATCATGATACATCATTTCAGTGTGCAGAAAATGCTAACAGAGAAATGCCACAGACCTTTTACACACAAGGTGCTTAAAACATTTGTGAAACTCAGACAGTTTCACTTTAGACTTTTGGATGTAAAAAAAACCACATTAACTGCACGAGGAATGACCAAAAGGATCAGGAATGATTCATCACTCACTCTTGTGTATGAGAGGATTACAGTGAACAACTGCTCAGCACAGATTACTATGGCATACTGACAGAATTTCTCATTTCATGATTACTTGATTTGCAGGCAGATGGATGGACATCACTGACCACAGAGACCCAAAATGACTAAGCACATGGAAAGAAAATTGACACAGCAGCATGATGGTGGCTTGGCTACTACTGGAGAGGGGGAAAAAGGGAAAAAAAAAAAAAAACAACCACAAAAACTACATGCAAGTCTTTCCAATTCCAACTTGGCAGTTGAGTCCCCTGGCCTTCACTGCAGCAGGTATAAGCAACCCTACTGTTACCATTTGAAATGCACCAGCTCTGAAGGGCTGAGAGACTTACTTTCAAAATCCAAGAAAAAATGTGCTGCATTGTGGTCTATGTCCCTGGTTAGCACCTTAATGAGATTACCCATGCCAGCAAACCTAAAAATAAAAATGGCAAAATAATTTAGTTCCAATAACCATTTCCTATTTTAAGTACACGCCTGGGTCTCACTGGATCAGGGCTCCCATTGTGTTTTGCACTCTGGATTCACTTCGGGTGGGGAGCAGAACCTGTGCACTGTACAGTGCATTTCCACACCCCTTCTTCCTAGAGAGCAGTGATTGTTGAAAAACTGGAAAAGTTACAATCTTTGAGGAAAATAAAGATGTGAATTACTGGCTCTTTTTCATCATTGTTTAATACATATAAAGAACATGTGACCTACAATGACTGAGAAATTGTTTTGTGTAATGCAGCACTCAGTGCCAGACAAAACCATTATTGCTGAGGACAACAGGAACCTCAAATGGAACTGCTGTCATCATAACACTTTTTTACTACCTCACTGTAATCCAAAACAGATTCGGAAACCCTCTCAGTAGTAGTTATCTGTGGCCAATGAACAATTTTCCCATTAAATCACAGAGTTACAAGCAAAACAAAAACTAGACTTTCCAAGACCAGGGGAAAAATCAAGTTGCAACAGTTCTTCTTATGTTTGCTGTCATATCCCAGCTAAAAGAAATGAAAAGTGGAAGAAAAATGAAATATTTGTTAGGTTACTTGAAATCAGATAAATTATCAAAACAGTTTCAAATGTTACCACAAGTTTCAGAAATCAATACCTGCAGTAGGAGTATGAAAACTGCATTTCATAACAAAGCTGCCTTTTCATTAACCTTCCCATGTTTTACAGAGGCTGAAAATATACCTACTAACCATTGCTCTGAAATGCCACGAACTCACTAGAGTGCTGCTGCAAGACAAGCAAGACACACCCAAAAATCTCATCTCAAATTATTTAAGAATAAACCATGAACAATCTGACATTTGAATTCAAGCACAAAAAATATTTTTAAAAAATCAATTTTCAAATTAGTCTAACTATAACAACAAACAAGTATATTCTCTATTTTTTCCTGATTTTTACTTTTACTAAAGAATCATGTTCACCTGGAGGTAAGATATCATGACACCAAGAATCATTACTTTATTAGGAGTCCAAGGAAATCAAAACAACGTGAACTCAAAACAAATTGTGTCGGTTTCTCGGCTGTTTAGGTGACCTGGAAAGGCCCGGGGTGGCCTTGGACAGCCCGCGCTTCAAAGGACGAGAAGAGGCTTCAGGGTTTTTCTCGGTCTCGGTGTTTATTAATTGTTTATCTAAAAGATTTTCTCTCAGCCCAACAGAGGTCTGCACAGCAGCCAGCCATGAGCACACTGCGAGCCCCCGGGGCGGTCACCTATCTTTATACTCAAAGTTACGTGTACAATATTTATCAATTTTCCCCAATACCTTTTACCCTTATTAACCAGTGCACTTTTAGTAATAACCAATCCCAAAGTGCCACCATCACCACAGAAGATGGAGGCCAAGAAGAAGAAGAAGAAGAAGAAGAAGAAGAGGACACGCCCCAATTCCTCCATCTTACTTCTTTAGACCCCCCTGTACAGAAATCCTAAACCCTGTGTCTCACAGTCTAATTAACTTATCCCTTCACCATTCACCCAGTGAAATCCTCCCATCCTCATACAGGTGTCGTCTCCTGTGTAGGATCAAAGTCCAGCCACCAGACACTTCTGGCAACATTCCAGGACTCCCAAGCCCCCCAAGGGTGGTCTCAGTCACTCTGCACATCAGTCCTGAGGTGCTGAGATCCCACAAAATTGTTTGGCAAAACACATTTTCAGAACCTGTGTTGACAGATTTCTTGGTCAAACTTAGAAAAGCATACGATTTTTTTTGTGGGATCTGCAAGATTCAGCAAACAAACAAAACTTGAGAAGGAAGGGGCAATTAATCCAAAACTGCTGAAAATAACCCATGTCTTTGCTCTAACAGCTTCTACACAATGACCAAATGACTGTTTAGAATCCAGACTTTTAGCACTGTGACCCAGGTGACCACAGGGGACTCTGCACACAGCAGTCACCAGGTGTGTGCTGGCTTTTTCACTTGCTCAACCTTCTCCCTGAAACTCAAGGAAACGCAAGACCTGCTTCCTAATAACTTGAACTTATTTCCTAGAAATTCAGATCAGACTTCTCAGCCTGTGAGAAGCACCTACTAAGTCAAGGAATTTTTAAATTAGGGTGTCCAGCTGAGAGACTCTTCTTAAAAATTAATCCATTAAAACATGGATCTTCAAAGAGGCAGCTTCTCCAGGACTTCCTATCCCATAGCATGGCAAACTCTTTCAAAACTACAAGTGCAGCAGTGCTGTGTAAACACACAGCAGTAGAAAGCAGAGAAATTACTTTTCCATATCTCTCAGTGTGTTCTGTAACACAGGACTGAATAAGCCACTTTGTCTTTCAGAGTTTTCCAGATTATGAATGTTCTTCTTGTTGAGGAGCAGACAGAGCCATCCTTAAACAAATATTCTCAACAGGGCCAATAAAAAATCAGAAGTAGAAGCTGCATAATGGTGACCCAGTTTACAGATTCAGGTCTAAAAACCAAACCCCAATCTCAGAACAGTGTATTACGTATTTCAATTCCAACATTAACATCAAGCAGCAAACACATTGCAGTGAATAGGATAATGGCCTAAAGAGAACTCCTATACCTGCAATTACTGCTGTGCTTCAGCTGCACCATCCCCTCCCCCAACAAAATATTCTCCATATCTCAAAAAAAATACCTCTGTGTAGGTTTTGCTTTTTTTTTAATATATTAACCAGACTCCAAAGAGTTTACAGGCTCATGCACGTGGCTTAAATATTGGCTAACATTACTTGTGAAGGTCAGAGCAGGGTCATGCTCATAGGGTTGAAATATTTTGAAGGTAAGTTCACAGAAGAGCAGGAGGCACTGCAGAACAGATTGTGTCACGGAGCACCTACCACCTCCTAACACGAGTAGGGAGTTGGGGACTCGGTTTTGCAATACAAATACCTTCATCCCTCAGGAAAGATTGCTAGGAAGAATACGTGGTTTCTTTTCCAGGAGTTAAGTTTAACAAATAGAGAAGCATAATAAAAGTTTTGGCACTACAATGGAAGAGTCAATGTGATATTCAAGCAGAAGATGCAACTGATCTAAAGGTAACAGCTCAGTGAAGAGCCTCAGTGAAGAGTAAAGGAGAGAAACTGATGATAATCAACTATGATAGCAGCAAGATGATAAGATGTGCTATAGGAATGTATTTCAATTTACATGAACACAAAGCTGCTTGAACAGCTTTTCAGAATGAAGTTCCCAACAAACTTCTCCCTTTGTGTGTTCCCCGTACTGAAAAAATCTTGATAAATTTTAGTCACATCAGAGTTCTGCACACAAGATGTGCAATCACATTTGCCTTCTTAGCAGCAAAACAGTGACTGTATATTCAGGTTTTATGGAGTGCATGGAAATCTAGCTGAAACTGGACTGCACTCAGTATTTCTGAAACTTGAATCAAGAGGCACTGTAACATTTACTTGAGGATCTCAACCATCCTTAAAACTGAAAAACCTCCTGTGTTTTAAGAACTGTAAAAACAACCATTTCCCCCAGCTGCAATCCAGAAAGACTTTAAGCTATGAAGAGCTTGAAAACACAATTTAGATAGATATTGAGAAGATGTAATTTCTCAAGCACTTTTTTGGAGGATGCTTTCTCTCAGCTCAGCATTCCAGGTAATGAATCCAAAAGCCAAAAGGTCAGAATCTACTCTTCTGGCAAAGCTAAGCATGCTCTTCCTGAGCTCTGAAATGACCTTTTAGAAACAAGGCCATGGTGCCATCTGTGGAACTTCCCAGATTTGTGGAAGCAGCTGCAGGTCAATATGCCACAGCTAAGGTTAGATAGCCCTTCACTTTTGTACATTATTTTCCTTCAGAAGACAAGGTGGGCAGCAGGCAGAGCTGACCTGTTGTACTCTGAGGGAACACTGCAGAGAGGAAAATTCAAATTTGACCTTTCTGAGAAGTTGCTGTGCAAGCAGAATACCTGGACCAATCTAGAGTAAAGCAACCTAGCCCAGAGATACATCAGGCTCCTAATAGATACAAAAAAGATTTACTAGAGACTCTTGTTTTGTTCAAGATGGTCTATCATTTGCAATTTTTCTGGGCCCAAAACACCTGAAAAAACTGAACACATGAAAGATTAGAGTGCTACTGGAGCTAATAGTAAAGATGATGACAATTTACACATAGCATGAGAAGTAGTCTACAAATCCAGCTATGAACATTTAGCTTCAGTGACCTCTTCTGCTATGTGATACCCTGTAAAAGCATCACCAGCAGGAAGATTTTGGTCGTTCTGTGAATTACCTTGGTAATTAACCACATAGTGGCATGCCTAGCCAGTATTAATCTACCAACCTCTCTTACAGTTTCCTTGCAAGTTCACAACTTTTTCTGAGTAAATCACTAGTTTAGAAAGTCAGATGTGGTTCCCGTTAGGTAGCCCTGACACTGAGCTTCCATTGACTAGTGAAGAACATCTCCTAGCACTTACTGCACCTTTCTTGAGCACATCACCACATCAATCAGCTCCAGTTCAGGAAAGACTTAAGCCTGTATGAATACTAAAGCCATCAGCAAGCCCTACTGCTGATTTTGATACCCTGTAGCTGGGGTTTGTTTTGGAGCTGAATAGCTGATTTAGAGCACTGACTGCAGGTGACCTCTGTGGGTGCTAAATCACCTTTTCACCCACAGCTCTTCTAGCACAAATGGAAAAAGATGCACACTGAAGCTGTAATCCTTACCAAGAAGAATTCTGCATATTGCAATCACTAACATTGAAATATTCACATGTCCAGCCTAAAGTACACTTTAGGTCACTACCTATTTGTTTTTCCACAGCTTCAGAGCATCAACCTCTATCCAATTTTATTTGGTATTCTCATTCAGAATACAGCACACTTCAAAACCTTCAAACCAATTTCTCTCCCAGAGGTATTACTGATTTTAAAAATTTATGGTGCGGTGTCCGGAGGCAACTCATTAGGTAAACTAACAGCCTAAGACTCAGTAAAAGCACACATTTAAGCACTGAAGTTTTCTCCTGCCACAAAAGCAACATCACGAGATCAGAGCAGAACAAAACCCACTAGTTTCTGTCCAAAAACTGACTGTCCCTGTGAGGCTGCTCAGAATCCCTGCTGGCATGCTCTGCACTCCAGCACAACACTGGAGCCACGTGGAGCAGGTTATGGGAAATGGGAGCACAAGCCAGGAACATGGCTCAAACTTGACCTACTTGCAGAGGAAGACATACGGAATGCCACGTTGGATTAGGGTGATCTGGCCCACTGCAGCCTTATGGGGTTGGATGATGCTGCGTGCAGAGCCCTGATCAGACAAGCGGAAAGCAAAGGCATATTTTCAAAACAAGCCTTGCACGCATGCCCTTCCTGTGGAAAACATCCCCAACACATCTCAGTGCCCCCCAGCCCTCAGGCTAAGCCCAGGGGAAATGTAATAGAAATACTCAATGCAAGTAAATTCATCTGAGCACCAAAGAATTTCCCCTCTCACACCTGGAAGAAAAATTGTATTAACAAAGATATTGCTTGCAACTGGTGAGTAACTGGAGAACTTACTCTCATTACAGGTAAAACAATACAAAATTGTTCATAAGTGATTTTTCTTCTATTTCAAGCCTAATATGCTTTCAAACTAGTTTAAAAACAGTTAAATAAATAGATTAAAACATTTGTTTGTGATCCCTGAAGAAAATCTGCTTTAGCTTACCTTTTGGACATGCATGTATAGGCTATTCCCAATACTAAAATCTGCAGTATGAAAACTGCAGTATGAAAAACTCCCTGAAAATCTCATATGCAATTAAGCATAACACTATATGGAAAGCACATCTAATGAAGCAATAAAGGTTTTATTCCAGGGATTTGAGTTTGGAATTTTTATTTGGCCAAGTAAGTGCGGCATAAACATCCAATTCAGAGATATTTTTGGCAAAATAGTAAGTAAAAAATCATGCACAGCATTAGAAGTCTAGCATTATAGTGAAATAGCACCATGTTATACCACTTGCAGGGTTACTACATGCACAAAACACTTATTGTCTCGCTATACTGTTTTTCTAGAAGGATAATCCTATCAGCCTGTTTCAAGGCTTATTGAACAGTATCTAACCATGAACAGGGAGAAGGGAAAAAAAAAGAGAAAAGCAAAAAGAAATGAGGCAGTGGATAGGTGCCTGCCCAGATCAGCTGAATGCAAGGCAGCCCTTAGCAACACATGGCATCACAGCCTGGCAGCCTATGGGAGCCCGCGTGCCCTTCCCTGCCAATGAGGCAGCAAAGCCTCACAGCCAGGGAGAACATCTCTGCCCTCACCCTGAAACGCTACAGACTGCTGCAGAGATGGAAACAGGCTGGTAAAATGCACTGCAGGAACCCCTCTTTTCTGATTGTTTCAAAATTCTCCCTGGATACAAACATGTTTTTCCTAGACTAATGCATATTTATTTCTCTTCTGAATAGTGCTAGAGCAGCAGAGATGCCTTCTGACACATTCTAATCTCATCTATTGATTTTAGTGCTTTTTTAAATTAATAAAGATCTGTCACGATAAAATCCCAAAGTAATATCATACATATGAGAGAATAAATAATTAGAGTCAATATTAAAAAACATAGTAGCTATCACTCATTATCACCATTAGATTTAGGAAGGAGAAGCTTGGTGCCATTAGCTTGAAGCAAGTTATATTTTGGATAAACTGGCTTCATTTTCAGGATTCATCACAGCTCTAGTATCATCACTAATATTAAAGGTACAGCTCAAATTGTGTCCCCTGTGTAAATCTGCTGAATCAACCACATGAGTCAAGTGCCAGAGCCAGCCCCAGTTCTGCACAAAACACACACTTTTCCTTCATTGATGGACAAGCTTTTCAAGCAAGCATTAAGATTGCAGCAGCTTTACAGACACTTTTGGGACAGACTCCCAGTCCAAACCCACAGGCTCTGCACTGCTGACACCCAGTGGCCACAAACCAAGGACTGCAAATCAACCACAAGAAAAGTAAAATATATGCAGGCCAAAAATCCCCCTCCAAACCCCCTAAAACAGCCTATAGCACTGAATTACTGGGGCTTCAATCATTAGCATCCTATCTGAAAAGTGAAAATACAAATGATACAGCCAGATAGGAAATGTTTTTGTACAGAAAAGTAAGTGTTCAGACTACTGAAAAGCTATTTGAAGCTGCCTCTGATGTCCATTCATTTCACTAAACTGACTGATACAATAACCTGTTTTAGCTGAAGCTGTTTTGGTTTTTGGGTTAGTTTTTTTTTGAGATCACACATCATCAATAAAGTCTCCTTTAGAACAAAACTGAATTCAAAACTTGTCATATCAGGAGGATGGAGGCCTGCCAGGGAAAACAGACTAGTGAATAGACTCACATTCCTCAAAACCAGAATTGTAAAGTACGGTCAGAGGAGTGTTTATTCAGTCCATTTTTCCTCTTAGAGGAAATCAAGGGAAAGGCACTGAAGAATCCACAGTTTCTTTAGAAGTAGTCTTAGAGCCTTGTTAAATTTGGGAACATTTTAGTGGCACAGCTGACACTGAATAACGTATTTCACAGGGGCTACAATAAAATAACTAAGCATGCTCACACAAGTCTGGAACAAACCCAATTTGTCTGGAAGAATTATGCTTGTTTTTAAAACAGAACGGGCATTGAATAGGGCAGAGACTATGCTCCAGAAATCTGCTCTGATTTACTCTTCAACAAGTAACTGCAAATTTTTTCCAAGCATGAATCTGGGGTTAAAAAATAACTACATGTGCTTTCCTTTTTCAAAAGGACACAAGCCCAACACGCTTTAACTTAATTCTACAAAATGCTCTTTTTAATTCCATTCCATGGCAGCCATCGATGAAAAACGCACCTTTTTCATTCAGTTCAGGGACATTTCCACTGGAGGGCAATTCCCACTCTGCTTTCCCCGCGAGCCCGGAGATGCAGCGCAGCCTGCAGCGCGGCGATTCCCCAGCAGAGGGCGCTGCGGGACCGCTGCATCTCCCATTGCCAGGGCAGCGGGACCGGGGGATCCCAGTGCCAGGGAAACCGGGACCGGGGGATCCCAGTGCCAGGGAAACCGGGACCGGGGGATCCCAGTGCCAGGGAAACCGGGACCGGGGGATCCCAGTGCCAGGGAAACCGGGACCGGGGGATCCCAGTGCCAGGGCAGCGGGACCGCGGGATCCCATTGCCAGGGCAGCGGGACCGGGGGATCCCAGTGCCAGGGAAACCGGGACCGGGAGATCCCATTGCCAGGGAAACCGGGACCGGGAGATCCCATTGCCAGGGAAACCGGGACCAGGGGATCCCAGTGCCAGGGAAACCGGGACCAGGGGATCCCAGTGCCGGGGCATCCCGGACCGGCGGCTCCACGGGATCCCAGCGCCAGGGCAGCCGCGTCCCGCTGCCCAAACACCGCGCTCATACTGCCATTACTGCAAACACTGGCTGATCTCAACTCTCCCTTTCCTCAATGGGAATGCTTTTATCAGGTACATAAAGATACAAAAAAAACACCATTTAGTAAGAGCTGTGGCAGATTTACACTTCTGTTATTCTTTTAGAGAAAAGCTATTCACTCTATGAAAGGCAGCATGCCTTTAGAACTGTGCTATGCTACCACATTACTAAGAAAGTTTCATATTTCCAGGATGTCAGCCTATAATTTAAGAACCCTCAAGCTCTCATCTCCAAAAAAAAAACCAAACCCAACAATAATTTGTATGGTAAGTCCTTCTCCTGCCAATCGCCTCTGTAAGAATAAAAAAAGCAAAGCACCAACCAAAAATAAAAAAAAAAGCTTCAAAACCCCAAAACCAAACCTGCAAGTTTTATCTAAATGCTAAAAAAAGAAGTATGTTTTCAGTTCCTAACTGAAAGGAGTATGTTTCAGTTCCTAACTAGTCCAGTTGATGTGTCATTTTCCAGTTGGTATTTCACACGTGAAACAGCACTTTCTCTTCCAGCCTCCTTGATTTGGAAATGGTTTTCTTTCAGAGGAGCTGAATTCCCACCTCTCAGACAGCCACACGTGTCAGTATCAGAGCTGGGTGAAGCTGCACTGAGGATCCCACAGCCTTGGCAGTGCTGCCATCCAATGCACCAGGACAAGGAGTACAAGCATCCACATCACTGCAACACTCAGGTAAAATGTTTTCTCCAAGTTCAGCTCCAAATGTTGCATCCCTTCAGTGCCTTGGCTTGCAATCCTGCACTAATGATGTCATGGCAAATTACCCCATCATCCAACTGATGGATATAAATAGCCATTAACATATTCCATCTCAAGGGACTTCTACTGGAATGTCACAGTGCTAAACCACAAACCTTGTGTGTATGAACCTGACACTGAGTGTCCACCTGAGAATTCAGTGACACAGCAGCTCTGAAATACCAAGGAGGAAAGGAAGGCCTATGGCCTTCCAAATTGTGGAGCTGGAAGGGCAGGTTTCCATATTTCACGACAGATTTCTGATTATTCTGTGGATTTTCCTTTTCTGAGACACCAGTCAGACACAGTATGTTTGCAGGATACAGAAGGCTAATGAAGCACATCAAGATGATGATGGTACAACAGAGGATGAGTAGCAGGATGATGCTCCTTCCCATCCCATCTGTTTTCAGAAACAGTAACAAACAGGCATTAGGCAGGGCAGAGGGATAAAACTGGTCTCTATATGGTTTATTTATTATTCAAAAGTGACTCCTTGCAAGATTGAAGATCTACCAGCTATCTTTGTTACATCAAGTTACTTCAGATCCTCTCAAAAGACCACCAACTACTTCTACTGAACCTGCATAGCTTTTCTTGTTGGAAAGCAAGTGTTAACAAAATCCCAACTAAGCAAAAAAAACCCCACCTGACCAGACTGGGTCAGATTTCTGTTGCTGTTAGTCCACTACAGATTTCTGGTCCAGATTTATATATCTGTGCAAATATGATCATCTTTTATCCCATTTTCCATTTCTCCCATCATCTCAAGTTTTATTATATCTTAAAATCAAACTAGAAGTACCCTGTAAGGCTAAGATAATATAAGACCATTCTCATCCACCTGTTGGAAATATGGAGAAACATTTCTATTCTTCAGTGATGTCATACAACCTGAAATCCATTAAGATCAGTAACAAAACCACAGAATATCATGCAGAGTTATGATTTTCTGCAGTGGTCCATCTGTGAACTCTACAGGTCCATCTCATCTCATCTCACAAGAAGTCTGCAGCAGTTCCTGGGGAAAACCAGGTACACAGGCAGAATGGAAAGACATTAAGAATACTGAACACCTTTAATAACATGTGGCTCTGAAAAATACCCCAGCTGAAAATACATACTAGAAGAACCACAAATACATGGTATCCCTGTTCCTACTATTCCTTAAGCACCTGCTCACACAAAGATTTAGGTTTCACTCAATATTAATCTTTTTCTCAGGTTTTAACCTTATTCAACAGCAACATCTAGTTCAGTTTTTCCCATTCTTTAAAACTTTACCAAATGCCTCCATAGCCTTCAGTTCTTTACATGTTGCTTGGGTAGGGTTGGTCAGTCCCTCCCAACTCTGAACACTGGTGATTCCCTGATGGTTCATGATGCTGTCAAGCATCTGGCAGCTAACTCTGTCTTGGCATAGCTGGAGATGTTGAAGGCATCAGGAGTGACACCCCAGCTTCTTCTGAGCTGGACACTACATCACCTTGACTTGCAAACATTCTCCCTTCAATACCTGAAACACTGCTGGTCCACAGTTTCTTCAAAGAAAACAGAAGTTATTTGCCATGTGCTGTAGCCACTTGCTGGACAGCATTCTTCTTCCTGCAGGCAGAATCATTCCCAGCAATGCAACCTGAGTTTTTCTAGCTTTTCTGGATGACTCTCACCTTCCTAAGCAGAAGAAGCACTGCTCTAGTAGATGAGTAAGAGGAGATTGTGAAAGGATGTGCAAAACCAAGTGCACACATGCAGAGGGAAGAAAGATGGTGATCCTGGAGCCTGGACTTGCCTAGATGGACCCATGGTCCGACTCACTTCAGTAACTTTTATCATGCTTCATTTGTAAATGCACACAATACTGTAAATTAGAAGTTTTCACTAGTTCCAACTGCAGCTTTAACAATACTCTCAAGGATTTTATAAGTACAAGCTATGAAAGGAAAAAGGTACTAGTGCTACTCCCACATGGGAGCAGAGATCCACCTGCAGCCTGTGGAGGACCCTGCACCAGAGCAGGTGGATGCCCAAGGAGGCTGTGACCCTGAGGGAAGCCCATGGTGGGCCCATGGTTCTCCTGGCAGGACCTGTGGGGGACCCACATGGAGCATCCTGTTCCTGCAGGACTCCACCCCACGGAAGGGACCATCACTGGAGCAGTTTGTGAACCACTGTAGCCCTTGAGAAGGACTCATGTTGGAAAAGTTCCTGGAGGACTGTGTCCTGTGGGAGGGACATCCCACACTGGAACAGGGAAGGGCTCCTCTCTCTGAGGAGGAAGCAGCAGCAGCAGAAACAACCTGAGATGAAGTGACTGTAGCCCCCATTCCCCATCTCCCCTGACTGAGCAGGAAGGGCTGAGGCAAAGGACTGGGGATGAAGTTAAGTTTAGTAAGGAAGAAGGGGTGGGGGAAAGGAGCTCTAATTCTAAAGGTAATAAATTCAACTAATTTTCCTAAGCTGAGTCTGTTTTATCCGTGACAGTAACTGGTGAATGATGTCTCCCCACCCTTATCTCAGTCCATGAGACTTTGTTGTATTTTGTCTCCCTTCTCCAACTCAGAAGGGAGTGAGAGTGGCTCTGGTGGGCACCTGTATCTAGCCTGGATTAACCCTCAACACAAATCCATCTAACCAGCTCCCCAGAATTCAATGGCTCTTTGATGATTAATCAAAAACAGAAGAAAAATAAATCCTACCTCACTTTTGGTACCATCACCTTCCCAATGTGACAGAAGATGAATGGCTGTGCTGGCAAAGCACAATAAACATGAAGTATCACACAGACACTATGCAGTAGCTTAGATGACAAGCAGGTTATAAAACTAAGCTAAAACCTTCACATGAGCATGTGCTACCTCTTCAGTCTCACAAGCTGGTTCACAGTACTGGTTTCTGGCATAAGGGATCTGGTTCAGCTACACAGTAGCTTTACTAAAAGCACAGAGAGAAAAACCACCAAAACATTATCTCTTTCTTTAAATAGTTCAAGAAACTGCACAGTCTTCTAGGGTAAGTTCACACAAGTGTCTAAACCACTTTGTGTACAATGGAAATGCCTTCTTTGGAGTAATGAGACTTCACATCACTCTGGTGAAGAGTTTTCAAAATCAGCCTCACCAGGCTCTGTGCTGAGGCCCTGTGGAAGCAAAAAACAAATCCTTGCAGCCTGGTTTAGCACCTTTAAACACAGAGGCATAAATTCTGTCAGGGATCAGGACTCCCAGAGAACACCACACATTTCAAGAGTTCTTGAAGGAAAAGAGGGAAAGCAAGTTCTTGCAGGGAAAATGACTAATATTGAAAGAGTCCCATTTTCTGTCCTTTAACATACTACAATTTTGCTTATTTGGCAGCAGTTTTCAAGCAGGTTAAGTTTCAATTCTTACCTACAGCCAGTGCTGCACTCTGTTCTTGGCCTCCAGTCTGTTTTAAAAAGAAAAAAGAGATTATGGAAATTAATTCTTTTACACCAAAAGTCTTAAATGCAATGCAATGTGACCTTGGAAAAGCAAACACACATCTGTTCCAGACATACTGTTCTTATGTATCTACTTCATAAACACAGTCCTGGATCCATACACCACCAGGACTTTGAAAAATTTGCTAAGAAAATGTAATTCAGAACTGTGTTTTATCTCTAGGCATACAAATAAATAGGGAATGCCATTATTTGGCAATGAATGTGCTTCCAGGGAAAAATGCTGCCATATTAGACAATGCATAAACACATATATTCCAGAATAAATTTAATAACTTAAGAGTCAAAGCTGCAATAAAATACCAGTGACAAACTGTTCTGCTTGCACTTCACATTGCTTTAACAAGAAAATCACACAAGATTCTAATCCAACCACACAAATGTGCACTTGAAAAAATTCAAGGCTTGCATGCTGACCTCCAGAGAAGGCATTTTCAAGTCACTGAAAACCATTTGCTTAACAAAGAAAACTAGTGTTCTTGGACAGCCTCAGTGTGCTGCACACATCATTACCACCGTTATAACATGGTGAAATAATTATGTTAACAGTACAGTTTAAAGGAGAAGGTTTGGAGTATTACAGTAACTGCAAGCTTCACAGGAAATAATAATGTAACATTAGCAAGGGAAGGCTCTGAAGGCACACAGCAGCACAGGCAAGGAGCAGAGTGGGGACTTTAGTGAGAATGACTCTTCACAGCCCAGAGAACTGAACATAAGCAAAACCATGACCATCAGTCAGTTACAACTGTAGAAATTTAACTCTCCATTCTTTTCAGTGCACACTTCTCTCTCAAAGAAGTTTTCCCCTTGACCAGCCTTAAGTTTGGGTAGCAGCTGCTTTTGCCTTTTTCCTACTGACTTCAGCTTCCCCTTACTTTCTCAGAAATGAGCAACAGCCAGCACTTCAGGACAACAACATGGTTAACAGCACTGTCCTTGTAGGAGCTACTGCAATTCCCTAAAATGCACCCACTCTCACTGGGCATATTTTAAATATGGGGGTTTTTCTCCCTTCTCATGACTTCATACTGCTCAATTTGGGCTTTGAGACAGCACAACAAAAATAAAAATCTGGAAATTGCTAGTCCCCTGCAGGTCAGGGCTGAACACAACTGGCATTGCAAAGAGAAACTGAAACCAAAGCAGTGACCCAACACTACTCTAAGAAGCTAATTTCCTGAAAAAGAGTGAAAGAAAAGTCAGATAGGACTGAGCTTTAAACAAAAACAAGAAGCCTAAATTCATTAGAATAAGCAGACTATAGAAATAAATTTGAAAATGAAAGGAAAAAAAGCCCACTGGAGCAGCTAGCTTAAGGACTTTCAAAAAAACCCTGTCCTTTAATGGTACTGATTCATTTCTACAGAAATACACCTATTTCCAACTGATAGAATTATTAGGGAAAAAATGAGGTCAGGTCTTCCCATCTTTCTGGACACAGTGCTGCACACATAGAGACAATAAGCACTTACACCTGCAAGAACAACGTGCTGATGCTCAGGTGGCTTGTCCTGAAGGCTTCAATGAATGAGTGGAAGTTAATAATTAACAAAGCCTTCTAGGACTCCTGTGGTAATGAAGGCAGGAGGAGAACAGCAAAGCCATTAGGCAAAAGGGAAGCAGCCAGGAAAGCTGAGAATTACAGGTCAGTTGGACTATCATCAATAACAGGCAGAGATGTTAGCACAGGAATCCATTAACTGGTTTCCTATCCTTTAGTAGCTATGAACAAGCCTTTGAGCAAAACAGCTCACACTGAGCACTGCTGATGCTTGGTTTATCCTGGCAAGCTGACAGGTATTTGATTTTTTTACATAGTGTGACTTCACATCACAGTATTTTAAATTTAGAGGTTGGCACTGAGCAATATAATAAAGCAGTGCCTAAATGGATAAGAAATTGACTTGCTGATCTCTAGTCAGGGAGGAACACCAGCAAAGATGCATTAAAAATAGACAGATGTGAAATGATTGGTGAAATGGATTCTTTTCAGAATTCATTTTTGCACTTTGGATACACCTTGATTTAGACTAAAGAATTTCTAAATGAAGAACTCTTTCAGGTTCAACATGCACTATTTGGGTTTTCATGCTGGGATAGAGGATTTGCAAAACCTCTGAGCTTCCTTCTGACTTATCCTCAAGGTTTAGATCTGCAGATTATTATAGAAATACCACAAACAGGCACAAGATGAGACATGCAAACTACACAACTTAATAGGCAGTGAAAATTGAATAATTCAGACCCAGCATTTTTCAATTCCTTGTGATTCTGAGGTAGTCAAATATTTAATGCTACATTACAGAGAAAAAAAGTTCTGGGCAGGAAAATTAACTTTACTTAATGGGTTACTCATGGAGTCCAACAGCAGAGAGATTAATGCATCCCATCCCAGGGATCTCATTTAGCCACACAACCCCTTCCGTTGAACTGCAGCCTAATTTCACCACAGCAGAAAGAGGCCAAAGCATGTGCCAATATCTCAGGCCAACTACAACAGAAATTCAAACAATTGTCACAGCAGCTGAAGAACCAAAATGGAAAACTGTCTAGAGCCATCAGAGAGGGACAGTGAATCATCTACATGTAGCATAACAGAAACAAAACCAAGCATCATTCGGTTTGTCAGAGCACAAGCCTGCAGCTGACAAGTCAAATGGTACCCAGATAAAAAATATGCAGTAAGTAAACTTGGCATCATTGTGAATGATGAAACTGGAGGAAAAAACCTCAGTGAAAATTGGCTAACCACTGAGTAAGCCCTGTGCTTTGGGCATCCGCCTCATATTGAACTGATGCTGCTTAACTCAGCAATACATGGGAACAGATTTCACATGAGAACAGCTAACCATGAACTTCCAGTGTGAAACCACTGTCCTCTGCCCAGCTCTGGCTGAACTCATTAAGGAGCCTCTACACTCAGGCACAGACTTGTCAGTGACTGTCAGTCATGATTTGCTACAGAATGATGATTTTTTTCAGGCTTTCCAACACTCACGTTCTGAAAACACTGAGTGGTAAGAAAGAATCATCAACAACTTTGCACCAAGAATCTAAATTACTTTCTGTCTACTCAACTGGTATCTCATCAGGGAACTTCAGAAAGTATGAACTTCACAAAGCTTACAGCACTTACTAGCAAAAGCTTGCATGGGATTCATGTACTCTCTGTGAAATACTGGGCACCCAGACTAAAGCTGTTCTCAGAACAAGCAGACTGCTACTCTGACAGAGCAAATGTTTCAGTTCCTGGTTTGCAGTTCAAGCCTGCACTGGGACTCCTCTGGGTAAGCATCAGCACCTTGAAATCCATGTGAACCAGCTGTGGACCATGGCACAGATGTTCTCAGTTCATTCATGCTAACAGCTCCTGGATACAGAAAAGGACAGGATCTAGCTCAAACCTGGCTGCCCTGGCAATTTTTAGATGTTCCTGCTCTCTTGGTTCAGTTTCAGACTTGAAATAAAGTTTGTGGAAACAGCTCTAAAAAACTTGTTACCCTTAGAAGCACACACTAAAACATAAAAACCAAGCCCAGTCCAAAACAGAGCCACAAGTCAAATACATCCCACATCTTGTGAGTAATAAAAAAAGAAAACTCAGAAATGTTTAGTAATAAAATTTGATTTTTACTTCAGTAACAATAACAGATGTCTAAGCTATAAAAAATAATTCATTGCTAGGATCATATTTCAAAGGGAGTTTCAGGGCATCTGCAGATAAACACATGGCTCAAAGCTAAATGGATGAACTCTGGTGTTTAACATCAGTGATTGTAGCAAAGATCCTTCTATATCTGTATGGCAACTGTATATGAGACTAAGATTAGCCAAGCAGGCTACCACTACTGCAAAGTGACCTCAGTTCTTCACAAAGAGCAAATGTACTGGTTGCTTGCTATAAAACCACTTTTTTGACTTCTGATTGTAAAGCTCCAGCTCAAATCTTTCTTCTCCATTCATTTATCTTGGTGAGGCAAAATGGCATCTTAAAAGTCCACACATTATATTAAATCTTTCCCTATCCTGTGTAATTTCTCAATACAGCCACTGTACCTAACATTACCTGCTACACTCAAATCCATGTTTTAAATTTGTAATTTAATGACAGACCCTCTGATGTGAATGCATCAGAGGGTCTACTATTCCAGTATAATTTTTCAAGCTTATTTCATTTTCCCTAATTATTCTATTTTCACAGGATACATTATCTCCAAGCTGTTACTGTTGCATAGCAGCTTCACTTCATATGATCTTAATTTCAAGGTTGGGGTTTTTTAAACACCTTTTGTAGTTAATGCATCACATTATATTGTTGTGGACTTGGCAGTGGAGGGTGATGGTTGGACCTGACCTTGCATGCCTGTTCCACCATAAAAAATTCCTTGAAAGCTCTCAGAAAGGTTTACATGCTGCACTGTAGACCAATAGGTGGGACACAAGGTTTTATACATGTACCCCTTCCAACAACTTCAGAAAAGAAATAAGAAAAAAGGGAAAACGAAAAGATATTTCAGAAGCTTGTATGGCAGAAGAGAATATTCACACAAAACTAGTATTCAGCATGAAAATTTATATTTTCATTCACTTACACATAATGGTTTGTTTCTGGGACAAACCATTGCTTTGGTTTAGTGGAAACAGTAAAATGAACTATCATAATCTTCATTTTTGCATCTCAAAGCTCTACAAACCTGTAAGTTGAACATCAAGTACAAGGGATTTTTTTAACCAGGTCAAAAAGTTAAATATTGCCAAATAAACTTTTTCACTTCTAGAAATAAGCTGAGAAAAAAAAGGTTGGGTAACCAGAAGACAAGTAAGGAATTTCAGTAACGCAGAGATGGGATTTCTTTAGCTGTTTAATTTAGAGTTGTGTTTGGTTGCTTTTTTTGGTATTGAAGTAGGGGGCAGAGCTGTGGTACTTGAATGCAAGCAACACAGCTTCTGGTTTTACAAAAAAAAAAAAAAATTAAAAAGACTGCAAGAATTATTAAAGCAAGTCCTGTGTCTAATAGTCAATTACTCAGACAACTGATCTCTCTACTTTTGGTAATATATTATCTCCTGTATTTCTTTTGAACTTTCATAAATCCAAACCCTGAAGTGATTTAGTACTGGATATAAAACACAAGCAGAATTTTTAAGAACTCTCCTCAAAAACACTACTGAAATATTCCAGAGGTAGGAAGAGACACAGGATATCATTCCTACACCTTTAAATGACACTGGCATTTGGCACTGGCATTTGCCACTGCATGTTTAACTTCCCATGACTACCTGGCATCATCGTTTTGCCACAGGAGGTGCTTCCTTTGTTTTTATGCTGTTAACACCCAGTTGTGAAGTGTTCCTGAATACCACTCAAGTGATTCAACAGCTTATTTATCTAAGATATACAGATGATATAATTTATGAGGAATATGACAGAGTTTAACAGGGAGTTCTGGCTCAATATTATCAAAACAGAAATGAAACCATGTCCTGTCCCAGGAAGTTTGCACAAACACAAACAGTAAGACAAGGAAGGGCCAGCAGGGCTTTCCCATTCACATTATTAGTGTGTAGGAGCAGCTCTGAGCAACACCAAGACCCACAGCCCTATTTCCTAATGCTTGAACAGAGGAGTCCTTATTCCTTATAATCTAGATTTCTACTGTCAGGGTAAATAAAAAAACAAACAAACAAACAAAAAAACCCAACAAACACTTTCCTCAGGACTGTAATAGGTCACATGAACACCAAGGAACTTCTACCACAAAAAAAAAAACCCTCCAGAAAAACCCAAAAAAAAAAAACCAAACCCAAAAAAACCCAAAAAAGCAACAAAAAAAAACACAAAAAAAACCACCACAAAACAAAAAAAAACAAAAAAAAAAAAAAAAACCAAAAAAAAACCCCAAAAAAAAACCCAAAAAAAAAACCCAAAAAAAACCCAGCCACAGAAGAGTTACAGTCACTCACCACCTAAAAGATCTTTTTATTGGTTTTAGTGACTTCTAATCATCACCTGTTCATCAACAGTATCAAAAATTGAGAGCTTTAGCCCTAGCTACTCCTCTGATAGGTAAAACTCTAAGATGAACTTACACCTAAGCTGATTGTGCTACAGCTATGGAAGTATCCCACACAGCATCTCTGCTGCTCAGAGAGAGACAATGGATGTGTTTATTTCAGATTGCTAAGAACACAGTTTAGATTTTTAAAAGCCTGAAAAGCCCTTCCTATGAACACCAGCAGCAGTTTTGTCACAGGCTCAGGGCTGAGCAGTTTCCAGGTGACAGCCAAGCAGCTCACCTGAACTCCTGCCCCCAGGGCTGCCTCACCATGCAAATGCCAGCAGAGGCAGCTCCTTCCAGCTGTACTCATCCACAAAAGGAGGCAGGACTTTCCAAAGGGTGACTCCATGAGAGCCTTGGCACAAGCAGCAATTTCTGTCAAGGAGGACAGAAGAGCTCTGCTCCTGCCAGAGGAACTGTCACAGAGCACTGAGACTCTTGAAAGTGCCTCCAGCTTGTCCAGCAGCTCTGGGAGCTCCACCTACACAAAGATTTGCAATAATTGCTGCAGCAACATTTAAAAAACAGAATAGGGCAGGGTATGAAGGAGCTTTTCCAATCAGCTATACATTGCAGTAGTACAGTTTTGAAATTATTCTAGTAAAAACATGGATGATTAGAATACTAAAAGCAATTGTATCAATCATTAGCTGTCCAGAAAGGAAGAATCTAACCATGATATTTTAACCTGGGATCTCAAATGTTTGTTGGGCAGCATTTGAGATGGAAAAACAAGAATTACAGAATACAGGGTAACAAACATGAGAGAGATAATATGGGAATGTCCAGGTTCAGTTCCTAAGGACCATTGTGTGTTTCCAACAGCTTTATCCAACAGGCAGGAAAATAAACCAAAAAAACAGAAGCTATACAACAAGGTCTTAATTCCTGCATTGTAATTTAATGGCACTGAGTCTCAGGAGCTGCTCACTATTTCTTTTCAATAATTTCTCAAATTAATTCTATGATCACCTTAAGGGAGGCAAGCTGCATCAGAGGCAGTCCAGATGGGGCATTCAGGAAAGCTTCACTGAGGGGGTGTGTGGTCATTGGAACAGGCTCCCCAGGCAAGTGGACATGGCACCAAGCCTGACAGAGCTCAAGAAGTGTCTGGACAATGCTCTTGAGTCATATGATTTAGTGGTGGGGAGTCCTGCAAGGAGCAGAGAGCTCAACTTTAAGATCTGTCCTTTCCAACTTCAGACATTCTATGATTTTAAATAATACAACTGCAGTTATGTGGTCAAGCAGTAAGCTGAACACTAACAAGAACTAAAGGACTTTAGGTCTATAGTTCAAGCGCCTACAGAGTCAAAAAAAAACCAAAACAACCCTCTCTCCACAAAACTTAGAATTGTCCTTTAACATGTATTTTAGATTTCTTCTCTAAGGAAGTGAAATAAGCAACATCTGACCTTAACCTAATAGAACAGACCACAAAAAACTGAATATGAACCTCCACAGTCACCTGTCTCAACAAGCACAGCTTTTCAGGTCAAATGTCTTTCTGATGAGAAAAGTTTACATATTTTGCCGCCCTGTTTAAAAGTGACTTTTCAAAAAGTCAAAACAACCCTTAAATTAATGCCTTTGATTTGAAGGCTCATTGGACAAACAGAATTAAACAGTTCATGTTGTTCTGAGCAACTATTTACAGGTGAAGAAAAATATCAGCCTTACCTTCATAAACAAACCAGCATGGCTGAAGTCTCAAGCAGAGCACAGTTTACTAAATAAGCCTTTAAACCAAATTCAAAACTCACTTATTTTTAAAGTACTCTATTAACTGTTGCAGTAGGACTACTATATGTAAAGGAAAGATATTTTGGAAGAGCTACACACTGAATTCCACTTGATTCCACTGAAAAAGTCTTGCCACTGATCATCTGCAGATTACTACAATCTTTGTTCAAAGTTTAACTTAGTTACATCTACTGTGGAAAAAAGAGACCACATTGTGTTCCCTCAACACAGGCACATTATTTACATTGGTAATAAACACTATTAAACTTTAAAAACACAGCAATGCATAAAAGCTTCTAACACCTCAATCTACTCCTGTGCTATTGCAGTGAGGCACAGTAAACAAGTCCCAAGAGAAAATACAGCAAATAAGTACAAGACAGCTCAGTTCAGCCTAAAATAAGTCAGCCATTCCTCTTTTTTTTGCCTTAGACACCACCATTAATGCCAAATAAATGCATGCTGGTAGAATATCAGTATCATCATCAGAATTTCTACCACATTATCTTGAGTGTCAAAATCACAACAAGTACTTAACCTCCATGTACTAAGAGCCATTTAACACAAACCCACTTTCACATGAATGAGAAATCAATTCAAGAGGCTCTGCTGAATTTACAGACAAACCTACAACAATATATTTAGAGCAGCAATATCAAAGGAGATTAAGTTGTGGTACAAATGGGAAGTACAAGTGGTTTCAGTTGTCAGAAAGGCAATTTTTCTTAACATATTTACATTCTATAACATCACTTTGGCAGGTTATTCTTTTACCCCTCATGTTCCCACATTACCCTGCTGTTGGTATCTCGTGGGCTTTGCACTGAAAGCTTTTAGAAGTATTTGTAATGTCACCACTTTCTGTGGTGGTTACACAGGTTTCCTCAAACAAACAAACAAACAAACCAACCCTTCTGAAAGCAGCCATTAAAAGCTACACATTTATAAAGCCTATTTCCTTGTCTAACAGAGGAAACATTTAGCACTGAGCAAAACAGAACCAAGCTTCATATTTCTTGCAGCATGTTTAACTTCATATAAACTTTTCCACCAGTCAAAATCAAACAGAATTCTGTAAACACATGGAATAGGGCCTTACTCAAATACAGAATCTCTTCTGCATGAGATCCTTCACTTCAAACCTTTTCTACACACACAGGTATAAAGACAACAAATATTCCTGCTCTTTTTAAGTTTAACACTTATTAAGGGATTTGCAGGAAAGGACTGACATTGTTACGGAAGAAGTTTTAAAGGTTCTTCACAAGAGGAAGCAAAACATTTAAAGATGTGTCAGCCAGACAAATGTTACTTTCATAAGAGCTATACAAGCCACAACAAAGAGTTCTCAAAATTAATAAGAAAATGGCAGGTATGCATTTGCTTTCACTTTGTAAACATAATACTGAAGGTGTTTTCATATTTATTAAAATTAGCATAAATGACAAACCTGTTAATCCACCCACAATATCAATGCAATATCAGTACTGGAGAGACTTCACAACATCAGTTTGCTCAAAACATCTCCCCATCATCATTATGGGGGAACAATTCTAAGTTGCATGGAAAGATTTTTAAATCTTCAAGCATGCAGACAAGTTCAAGCTGCATGTAAGAGATAACACTAAAATGAGAGTGAATAATTATCAGAGATTATATGTGAAAGCAGAAGACAATTATTAATGTTTTTTCTGAACAACTGATATTCTGGAAAAATAATCCCATATAAATTAAGTTAGCATAATGAAAAAGAACAGCTAATACAAGAAAAATAGGGCAAACACTGAAATGATACTCATCCTTCAGTGGCTGTGATAATGGACAGTTGAAACATCTTAAGCAAAAGAAACAACATCTGGATGAAATGGGCATGCACATCTTCCACAACCACTTGGGCTGGTCTTCAGCACATCAAGGACCAGCTGGGTTAGAAATTTTTATCTTGGCACCAGTCACACCAGACCCAGACACAGACACTGCCCCAAGGGATGCAGCACCCACGTGTCACATTCTCTTTCCAGCACAGTCCCAGAGCTGGGAACCTGGGGCAGGTCTAAAACACAGCAGAGCTCAGCACGCTCTCAGCTCCTGCCTTTCCAAAACAAAGTTACTGCTGGAAACAGTGAAACCAAGTTTGTGCAGCACTACCCCATGCTAAAAGAGACTTACTGATCCTAAAGGAAATACTGATTTCAGATAAATACTTTACCACAGCTGCAGACAAAGAACCACTTCATAGAACTACCCAGTTTCACTCAGCATGACCATCCTGTTAAACTTCTCTCTCCGAGAGAGATGGGGAGATGATGGGCTGGAAAAGGAAGCCAAAGTAGGGAGAAAGACAGAAGACTTCAATTCTAGACTCATGAGCTTTTCAGTCTTCTGTACAGGGCAAGTTATGCACCCAAATTTAGTGAAAGACACACATTACTTATTCACATCATATACAATCAGAATAATCCACAGTATTATCCTAAAAGTTACTATCAGATAATGATAATGTGGTTCAAAACTTATGGTGGCACTACAGTGCTTTGGTACCTCAAATGTGGCACACTAAATGCCAGAGGTTTTTTCTCCTAAAAGCAGAAGGTCATACACTTTCAAACCCAGTATTTAGGAATGAGTCTCATATGTATTTTAGTTTCAGGAACTGCAATTTTACAGGCAACAAAACTCTTGAAATTATCGCTCAGAAATAGCTGTACTATGAAAGTCATCTTTATATTAAAAAAGAGACTAAAACAACTTTGTTTTTACTGTGTCATTCTGACAGATGCACACTGCTGACTACTATAAGCTTTCAAAACTTTCCTATCATTAATCTAGGTTTGGCAGAGTAACCAAACCAAGCATTTTAATATTCTCTGCAACAGCTACACGAAAGAACTTTATAAAGTTATCCATGACTGCCTATAAAATCTAGGCAAATTAACTGGCAAGTGAAGATTAATAAAGCACCTGTAAATGCTTAAGTCATGAAAGCTTAATGTTTTCTTCTTGGCTAGGATGTGCTTCTTTCTATGTTCTTCCTTGAACCCAGCCACATCACCCCATTTGGGCAAAGAACCCTTTCTTGACACAAATTCAATGAGCCCTGCAGCTCAAGTGGCAGCAGTAAACAGAAAGGTGAGATCCAAGCTTGATGGAAGGTGTACAGGAAGGTATAATTACAGAGGAAAATTGCTACTTCATCTACAGTATTAAATAATTGAGAAGTGAGCTGTCACTCTGGTACCAACTACCAATGTGCACATGATTTACCTATTTCAAAACCTAAATTCTCAGGTTTCCTTGTGATTGCTGTGTAATACTCTAGCTCAACATCATCTTAAGGACTGGCAAACTGCTATTAAGTGGTCATAGCTCCTCACTGATGTTCCTATTATTGCTCAGTACCCAAAGCAGCCTGCACATGACTTGGTGTGTCTGGGAATCACAAGACATCCTTAGTTTTGTTATCATACATTATTCTCAGTGAAAATTAGGCCTCAACAAACATCCATTGAATAATTGCAAGCACATTAATGGCATCTTCCAAAGCATGTGGACTTCTGCTAAGGCTTCCCTTTGTCTCTCTCCAGAAACTGAAGCACTATATTTGAAGTTTCACTGTTTGCACTATCACACTTCAAATAGTATTTATACAGAACACAGTACAGACACATCCTATTTGTCTCAGCTAAAAAAGCAAACAGACTATGTCTAACATGTCATTAAAGGAAAAAAAAAAAACAAAACAAAAAAACAACAGTCTTTTTTCTTCCACAGAGAGCAGGAATTTAATCAATTTGTATTCCAATTTAAATGCCCACACATTATCCACTGCTACTGAGTCTTTTGTCTGGTGAGCCACAGACAGTTACAAAGAAAAAATGTTGCATGAACTACCTGCTTTCAACTGATCAAAATACTTTGTATTCCTTGGCCTAAAATATTATGGAAAAAAAAATATTCTACAAGCAAAGAAACCCAAGCAAGTGTTTACCAGTTAGTAGTATCTTCTTGCAGTCTTAACAGAGAACTCCCTTCTTCAGATTATTGATGCAGCAGCTCGTCCTCACAATCTGAAAGAGCAGAAGAACCCCATTAAACATAAACAATACATGGTATTTCAATCACATAAACCATTGCCAGGGGTAAATCAAAGTTAATCCTGCAGTGCCAAGGAAACTACATAATCCTTTAGGAATGCAAATGAGACATGCAGAATTCAAAAACACTTGGTGATTTTATGGAATTGACATTACAAGCAAACAGAGAAGCATCCTTACAAGCTCTTCTGTGAGTCAGTAAGGCTATTAGCTAGCCATGATCACAAGCATCAGAAATAGAGCATTGCAGCTCAGCATTACCAAGTTACATATAGTTACAGCACAAAAAATAGAGCATTACATCTCTGCATTACGGAGCCCAGTTACACATAATTGCAGCAGAAAAAAGTAGGTCTCAGTTCAAGCTTTATTTACAGTGCCACATACATTGCACACAGGGAAAAGTACTTCATTGCTGTGGTTTTCATCAGTTAAAGAAAAATGCCACCAATAGAAGTTTTTACCTATCTGGACTTCTCTAGGGTCACTAGGATTTTCTGCTTCAAAATTAAGCTTCTGGTTTAGAAAGATCAGTATTTGTATAGTCAGACAAAACAGCATTTCCTATGGAAACACAGCACTGAGATTCCACTGCAAGCACTTGGAGGGTATTTCAGCTCATTTGGAGTAGATTTATATAGCAAGCAGCTTACCTTTTTTAGTACAGTAACTGGGTGATGAACTGCCCAGAACTGATAGCTTTCTGTTGTGGTGAAAGGTTCATAAGTCTTTTCCCTTTGGGGTTCTGTAGGCTGCTTCTCTTTCAAGGATTTCAGCTAATTTAGATACTTAAGTGTTTAAGTACTTAAGTGCTGTCACTTAAACTGTATCCAGTAAAACCACTGCTGCTTCTCCTTCAGGTATTCCTGGCACTAGAATCCTTCTTCTTAGTATCTTACATCTCAAAGTTTCTTTTAAAGAGTCATCTTCCCATTTTGTCCTCCAATTCTCCTTCTGCTTCTTAAAGCCAAGTCAAGCATATTCTGCAACATGTCTGTTTTTAGCACAAACTTGCTTTAGAAATATAAAATCCCTGTCATGTCATTTCAAATCCAGCTGAAGAGGCATGAAATATTCAGCATTAATTTGTATTTAATCAGCTGTCAGCAGTTCCTCTTACATCAGGTAATCCTGATTAATGGGCATTTCACAAAAATATGTTGCTTTGCAGTTAAAATATATAATCACAAACATCATAACATTACTGATTTCCCCAGCTTGGGAAGGGTGGAGGGAAGAGTTACAAAGTATTGAGGCTGGGAATGATTTTAGTCACAGTGAAAACTACCATCAAAAGTTGCCATCTATTGCCTCCTGCCCTCTCTGCAAAGGAAAAACCTGCAAGCTAAGCAGCACAGCTAGGAGAAAAGGGAAGGACTCTGAGATACTATGCCAAATAAAACCAAGGGATCCTATTCACAGCTACATTGAAGCAAATAATTGCAACAAACAGCTGAAAAGCAAAACGAAAAAAAGAGTAATATTAACTAATGATAACTTTTGCCAATTTGTGTCAAGGCAGTACCTAAGATAAGCAACTGCCTGTCAAGTTAATGTGTTGGTGTTTGCTTTTTTTCTTCCTGCAAATGTTGTAACAAGCACTATTTCTCTTTCTTGCAGAAGGAGAAATCTAAACAACACCCAAAACACATTCGCTCCATTAATGCATAGGCTTTGTTTAAACCATTGTTCCACCACCCGCTTCAGTCCCCTTCATTCATGGACCTCTTGCCAGACAACTGTATAGGTTAACAATTATCTTATAAACTGAATGGAAGCCATGAGATCCTTTCATTCATGCTGCTTGGCAAGTGCACAGCAGAGCAGTTCTGTCACTGCCTACAGTCCATAACAGAATTGAAAGTCTTGCTGCCTGACCATTTAAGAAACTCAACAAGTTCCTTCAATACACTCAATCAAAAACACTTCCTTCTGCCCTGCTACACTACAGTATGAAAAGCTTCTTATTCACTACCAAAAATGGATTTTTTTCAAGCATGATTGATCATTTCATTAAACAGGAAAATTGTTATATTTCTGCTGTTCCACTGTCAGTTGACAAATTCGAATGGTTAAATCTCCTTGTAACTACTGAAATCACAAGCAGGATTTTGGTTTACTGAAAAGAATACCTAAGCTCACTGGAGACCCTTCTGCCCTCTCCAGTGCCGCTCCCCTCCTGGCTGCTCAGCATTTCCTGTGCTATAGTTCCTCCTCCCTGACAATCCATTCCTGCAGCCTGGCTTCAGGAGAAAGGGAAGCCAGAGCCAGCAGCAACAGCTGTGGGGCAGCTCTCGATGGGAAAATCCCACCTGGCAGAACTGCCATTTGTTACAGTGCATTGAAGAGATGATGGAAACATCCAGAAAAGCACTGGAAGCACATCCTCTGTCAGCACAGGGCAAAGAATTAAGCCTGGTGTGATAGCAGGAGCTGGAGAGGAAAGAAGCTGCTGCACAGGAGCACTGCACACAGCAAGGACAAGGCTGCTGAAGGGGGAGCACACACAGAAAAGCTGCAGAAAACATGGCCCCTTTAGAAGATCTCCACAGCTTTCAAGGCAACAATTCCTTAAATATGATCTAGATTAATCCCATTCAGTCCATAGAAACTGTCAAGAGAGATTTATTTTTCTTTTTAAATAACACATCCCCAAAGTGTAACCTATGGTATAAATAGCATAGCTGAGAAAAACCAAATTAGCTACCATCTTAGTTTACAGACAAGATTTGTTCACAAACTCATTTTCGTTACTTCAATAGACCTTTGTGGAGTAAATTAACACTGTTTCTTTGACAGGCTAATGAGAAGAGCAGGTGAACAACTTAAGAGTAAGCTCATTCCCAGGAGATCCTTGCCTGCCCTCCACACACGGTGCTGGCATAGCTTTGCAGGATGACGAATTCAAAAGAAGGAAGCAGACAATAAACCTACTTGTTGCTGCTAAATTAGGGAGACTTCACCTCTTGATGTAAACGACCATCCTTTACTTCATTAGTTTTGTCACTTAAGGGGAAGGTGGAATTAGCACAGCACCTGATTAAATCTTGTTCTCCATACAAAATTCATGCTCAAGAAGACCATTAACCATAAAGATGCAAAAAGCCTTCTGTGAATGGCACAGTGTTTGCTTTTCCCTGGGTACATGTTTCAACAGGCAGAGCCACAGAAAGTGCTTCTCAAGCCTCCAAGTTTCACACTCATTTGAGCTACAAGGAAGAAAACTTCTGAGAAATATATTAATGGCTATGTCCTCAGGAGCAAAGGGTAAAGCCACTAACACAGGGCTTAGCTGGTTTCACTGAGGGACTCAGGGCACTCCATCCAAGACAGCTTGCTGAAATACTGAGGCAAAACAGGCAGTTACTGTCAGATATAGCAGTGTCTACACAGAGCTTCAAGTTAAGTAATTTTGCAGTCTTTGCCACCATTAAAGCAAGACTGAGGCTAACAGCCCATGTAAGGCCCATGTCAGAACCTGCTACATGTCTTCACAAGCAGCTCACGGGAATGACTCAGGCTGAGGTGCAGAGGTCAGTCTGTCCTTGAATTCTGCCCAAACCTAAACCCAACAGCCCACACTCCAGGTCCCTGCCTTGCTCCAGTCAGACAATCACACGCCAAGGATACTACTAAGTGACTACCTGGGGTGGCCCGAGATGCCATTTCATTTCCTCTTTATTTGATAACCTACACAGAATCTTCAAAAGCCCAGACAAATGTAGATTTCACAACTTAACATGCAGGCTATTTCAGCTCAAAAGCTTGTCTGAATTCCACTTAGGAGTAACTCCACCTAGCCTGTATACCTAACACTGGTGTATAGATATGAACCACATTTAAAAATCACATAACACACATCATCTTTGCCTGCACTTGATTTTGCTTAGTCCAAAACACAGAAACAACAGGAAAGACAGCAATGTGGATTTAAGGTGATGTATCCTCCCTAACACAGATCACAACAGACTCTTAGAAACAACAGCCCATCCTAAGATACATCTGAAATGAACAGTATACAAAATGAGCTGAAGAAAAAACAATCCATAAAGATCCATAAAGACAACTGAGTGTCAGAAGGCTTATGGCTTACAAATCTTTCTGGTGTCAGACTAAGACAGCACACACATAGAACAGTCAAAATAACCCCTGCAGAGCTTCTGGCAGGTCACTCTTCATAGTAAATAGCTATGCAAGAAAGAGGCAGAAAGCAACAAAACCAGCGTCCCACAAAAACAGGAAAATATAAAAATACCAGAACTCACTAATAGCCCAACAGCAAGAAAACTTGAGAATTTTATATCCTGCTAAAATGATACAGGCTACTTTTTTCCCTTATGAATAAATTTTGCCAAAACTTTAATTTTCAGTTGAAAGAGGAAATTCTCCTGTGATTTGAGGAATTGGTAGTCTGAGAACTATTCAAAAATCCCCAGTTATTCATTTCTGCACAGCTGAGAAAGTAAGCTGTCGTTCCTTTTATTTCCAGGACAGAAATGAAACCAAGTGTTTAAGATCAAATAATTACACTAAAACTCAATAGTTTGAGCTTCAACTGTACATCATGCAGTTAATAACACTGATGCAAAGACACATTCCAAGGTTAAAACTATTTGCCTCCAGAAACCCGCAGTTCTGCTTCCATGTAACACTGGAGCACTCTAGTGATACCATTTTCAACAAAAATATTCCTTTTTTTTCCATTCATCAGAACAGCATGAGTTACAGGACTTAAATACACTTACACACACACTCCTTACAGGTTTGAGCTGCAAAACCACTAACTATGGTTCAAAATGTACCTCTAGTATTTATTCATGTACTAGAAGCTAATTTTGTGAGTAAATTAGGATCACCCAGTTAACTAAGTCCTAAGTCCTTCCTAAGAGATGGAAGACACACATAACCTTCCCTTGTCCTATGGCAAACATTTGGCAGAGGTTTAAAGTATTATCAGCCCAACACAATGTATTCTCTGAAGTGCAATTCACTGAACAGAACACTGACCAGCTTTTCCTCCAATAATTACTCCAAAGTCATGTAAAGGATTTCCAATTGTGAACACTTTCTCCTGTCAGAGCTGTATTGCAGCTTTCAAACACTGGATTTGGTACTTCAAGCTCAGTACTGCGACACCATTTAGCAACTTCCTTTAAAAATACAGCTTTTCCAAATAACTAAGTATTACAGAAGGACTGACATTTAATAGATGACTATCCTTATCACTTTTTGTTTTATTATTTATTAATTACAACTGGAAATAGGGTATGCTCCAATTCCAGTAGACTTTGCTCACACTGCAGAAGTTCTGACTCCCACCAGACTATTATTGACCTTCAAGCTCTAATTTACTCAGCTTCTTGGAGCTCAGGAACCTGTATCTGCATTTACTACAAATGCAGCAATAAGGAGAAAGTAGCTCATGTGTAAAAAAACAACTAAACTGAAACTGCTAAATACTTATTCCATTTAGCCATACAATAAGCATATGCCTCTGTTTCAAAGACAAATGTGGAAGCAGTAAATATGCCAATCATTTGAATACTCTTATATTAGACAGGAATGAAGTTTAACTGTGAGCAGAGAAGAATATATTTGATGCCAGACTTGAAATAACACGTTGAGTATTTTCTCCAGTTCCCTTTTGAAACAGAATTACTCTTCTGAGAGTGACTCAAGTCCTAGAGTGACTCAACTCGGAGATGAAGAGGCAGGACACAGATGACATGTTCTCCAGATTAGTAATGGAGCAGGTTTCCATAGCAGGGTGAAAAGGGCAAGTACGTACAGACAGACTGAGACAGGACTAATCTTTTCCTATTTCTAATGAGAGGATGTTCTTGATAAATACAAAGGAGGAGGATAATTAATTTCATATCATGTAACTAACAGAAACTTGCTCAGAAGTGCAGAGTCCTTGCAGAAAGTCTGATAATTCTTATAACAAATGGCAGGAGCAATTCTTTTGTCATAAACTGCTTTTGCCATACAGAGAAACAGGCACAAGGCACAACCTGGAATATTCCTTCACTCTCAAGTACAGATGCCACAAATTTTTTGACCTCAGATCTCAGTTAGTGTGTGTTTTCTCCTTGGATACACAACACCCAACCAAGGCACTGAATGACATTACAGGAAGCAGGAGTTAACACATGGACTGATTGTTGGATCAGTCCTGTTTTGTTCTACTGCCTACAGAGGCACAATGAAAGAAGATCCTCCTGTGACCAGAGCCAGTGGACCAGTTCTGCTTTCTAAGAGCTTTAACTGTTACACTTATGAGCAAGCTACACAAACTCTTCAATGAGTTAAGGCTAGTAATTAGTTATAGGATAGAAGCTGCATATCCTAACTGCAAGAGCAGTTTAAGATCTCCCTTGGACAGAGATCTGTCCTAAGCAAAGACTAAACACAAAAGACTTTCCCACTCCATAGAAATTCCTTCTCACCAGGCTCTGTTCTGCTTAGTCTTTCCTGGATACACACCTGAAGCCCCAATTCATAACATGTCCCAGCTTCAGTGTCCTTCACATTCTTACTCAAAGTGTTCCAGCTTCAGCTGGGAGGGAGGCACGAGCCTGGCTCTCAGACAAACAATCAATTCAAGACTCCTTAAACAGAGGGTAGAGTCAGGTGTCCCTTCTACCCATAATTATGCCAACAAGTCTGTAATTTAAAAATTCTGAAAGAGAAAGACAACTTATGGAAAGATGCTATGAAGCCCTTACTCTGGGTAGTTGGTCAATATATCCTTTTTCCCCCTCATTTTCCAATCAGCTGGATTTAGACAAGCTTGTTATCTAGTCCACAGAGAGGCAGGCATTAGTTCCAGCTCTTAGTGATGTTTACACTACCTAAATTTATCTGATGAGTAAATAGTTTAAGCTCTTAGCTTAAGCAGTCTGAATGATCTTTTCAGGATCCAATATTTGTTAAAAAAAGGAAAAAAAATGAAACTGCAAAGCTTATGTTTGAGACCTTGAGTAGAAAGTCTCACCCTGACAAGGTTGTCTGTCGACTCTCAAGTTTCACATCCACTTCTCACTACCCAGACTTTAAAGCAACTGGACTCCTGTTTCTGCACAGGAAATCTGATGAATTTTCAAGCCAATCTTACACTCCCACATCCTCTCATGTACTGTATGTCCTGAGATAGCACAAGATCTTTGTTCAAAGGGTACTTGTAGATGTCATCATCTCCAGAGGCATTTTTCCTACATTTAATGTGCAAGTGACAACCTCAGCCAAAACAGGAGCACAACAATTTTTTCTATATTACCCTGTATTGGAGTAACAAAGGAAGCGTTTAAGAACAAGTCTTATATTTTTCTGCTTAAGCAAAATTACAAACTCCAATGTTCAAATATTCACACCTATGTTCTAGAGATTGCAGCAAGGCAGTTAGTTCATGCTTTGAAATCAAACTTTACCCTGGAACAGAAGTCAAATAATAATAAAGAAAACCCAAAACCAAACTAGTATTATTTATTTAGAGATGTGTCATACTACAGAGCTTTTTTGCTATTCTGAGGCTAGAAATACTTACTTCAGACTAACAGATTGTGAAGAACCACTTTCCATGAAGAAATACAGCCACAAAATTCAAATTTCACACATGAAGAAAAGGAACTGTATCACACAAAACTGTGAAATCATAGCCAGCATAATTCTGGTAGACACAAAATTGTTGTATTTAAGCAAAACTCCAATAACAGACATGCATAGGTAGCAGCTTCCCTTCATCCAATTATCATTTATTTCAGGCAGATGCCAGCACATTCAACAAGAATATCATCAGTACAAGCACTTCAAGCATCCTGAAAAAAGTCCTAGGACCACCAACCTTATGAGTATCACTGAAAACCAGGGATAAATTGTACTAGCATGTGTAACCAGAGTTGAAATTACGGTGCCTGGCTCCTACAGTCTCCAAATTTAGATCAGGGACTCCATCAAACCATGTGATGAGAGTTGCTCTGCAGGCAGAGCGTGCCTGAGGCCGCTCCCCCATGAGAATCCCACAGGGCCCTTCAGCACCGTGCAGCCAGAGCATGGGCAGTGCACACACGAGGTTAATGTTCAACCAAACCAGAGGCTCCAGAGCTCCTCAGAAAGGCAGGAATGGGAACAGTGTGACAGGAACTGAGCGCTGGAAGCCCAGCACGAGCTCCAGCCTGGAGAGGTACAAAGGGAAGCACACACACCATGGATGTGTAATTCCAGCAAGGAGCTGCATCCATCACGTGGTGCTGCAGTGCTCCTCTGTCCAAGGACTGTGATTCAGTGCCTACAGGGTGTGTTGGATTGAGTACAGATGCAAAAGTTAATTGCACACCCTAGATGTGTCTGGCTGCTGACAGAAGAAGGCTACTACACACACAGACAATTAGGAGCACTCAGAACAGTTAAATCATCAGCTCTAACAGGACTGACTGAGCCTTGCTGGCCTCGCTCAGTGCAAGTGCAGAAAGCTCCCATATCTGTCTCAGAAGGAGTCTCAGAGTAAGTAAAGCTAGTTAACTTTCACAGTGTTTAGTTTGAGGGTCACCATGCCCAGCATGGGCTAAAACAAACATTACCTACTATGGAATTATTTGTATTGCCATTCATGAACTCACACAATTTATCAGGGACATCTCATGTGGCAAAGACACTGCCAAAGAACTGGATGATTTATGGGTGTTCTTATAGCAGAAATCTCTTATAGCAGGACCTTTCCAGCAACAGATATTTTCCAGCAGTCTCTGAATACTGGAATGTGACAAAAACAAGACAGAGGAAGTATAAGGATAAATCTTGTTAATAAAGATATGCTTCTCACTGTGGCTGAACTAGAAAATTTCTTTTGCCTAATGGTATTGTCATAAGCACCAAAGAAAGCTCACTAACAAAAGGAGGCTGACTTCACAAAGAGCAGTGCAAAACCCCTTTGCATGGACAAGAGGCTTCCAGTAGTTTTCTTGACTTTAAATAAAAAACAACCTGGCTTTCAATAATTTAGTAACAAGACAAATATTAACTTATTCATTATTGTATCACTCAAATCTAGAAATGGATGTTGGCCTTCTGAGCCTCATCTCATTTTTGTGCAAATTGTTATTATCTAAAAAATAAAAGCATCAGCAAAAATAGTATTAAAAACAAAGCCACCAACAATTACTAAGATTGTCCAGATCTGAAGGTATGAAAAGGTTTCACTTGGATCTGCTTTCAGTCAATGTATCACTTCAGAGAAACTAAAGGAGTCCCATATCCTATTACTAACTTTAGTTCTATCTTATAAACATGTTTTATGAGGAGTCATTCAGCTACAGAAACTCAGTCCAGTTGCTGCAGTAACTAGAGAAATATGCATTTGATCCCTGGTTTTTACTACAACTTCCTATTTGCTTCCAGGTAATTAACACTGCCATACCTCAGTTCCTTATCTTATCTTCTTTCATGATAAGGCCAAACATTCAACACTAGGAAGAGAAGGACTTTAGCCAGGTGTGTTGTCTTTGAATTCTGCTACAGAAGAGTTGGCAGGGCAGCAATGGATAAAGGCAAAAGCACAGAAGAGGCTGTTTAGTGACTCCCCAGGCAGTCACTGAGGATACTTTATGTGAAGCACACATGCACCATACCCCCAAAATCTCTGCACTACATCACATTACAGACAGAAGTTGCTGAAGCAATACAGACTCCAAAAATCAGATCCTGCACTCCAATCCAGCGAAGATATTCATGTTAAACTCTCATCCATCAGCCTGAAAAATAATGGAAGTTACTGTTTTACTGCTGAAAACTTGAGCTTCTTAAGCCTTTAAGTTAAGGCCCTACAGACAGTAAGAAGTTAACTAATCATTTGAGACGGTCCAGTCTAATCCTGGACATAAACAGTAACTTCACTTTAAATATGCATGTTATAGTTTAAGAAAAATCTTTTATTAAGACTATTTTAATTATAAAATCACTCAAGTGTTCCAAAGTGCTGATCCATCTATCCTTTAATAAAGATGACAAAAATAATTTTTAAAAAAGGGAAAAGATGCACATGTTAAACAATGTGCTTGAGGGGAAAAACGTTTCATCCAGATCAACCAACTTCAACACTGGCTACTGCTGGATTATCAGAGAGGAATGTCCTAATATGTCCTGTAGTTAGAACACATTTCTTAAAAAACAACACTGAACCTACACTGGGACAATTTCCTAAAATGAAAAATGAGCATGAATGCACAAATTGCATTTTAGTAAGCATATTTAATGTACAGTATAAACTGCTCCCATGGAAGAAGCCTTCAAGCAAAAGAAATTTGTGCTTAGACCATTAACAAGATCCACAAATTCTATCCTCTCTCACACAACAAGAGTCTATAACAAGTCTGTAGAACTAGTGAAGAATAAACAACACCTGGAAAAGTAAAACCAGCTAGTTTTCTTTTGCTTGTTTTGCTAGTCAGCCAGACTATACTCTGTGATCATGAACAAAACAGAGAAGTCATTAAGCAGCTCATGAGACCATGAAAAGCATTCTCAAGGGCCAGGCAAGGAAACAAGGGTAGTTCAGAAAGGTGGCATCTCTGACTCTGGCTCCATGTCACATTCCTGACAGATAGCAGAAGGCATGAGCAGATATGTTCCTCTCCCTACCCTGAAACCAGCAAATACAATGTATCACAAGAGAAGATACAAAACCTGTAACTTCAGGCACACAGACCCTAAGAGGTATCACATCCTGTTATTACCGGAATACAACAATAACAAGAACTAGTTCACTGAGAAACCTGATATTTGAGGCAGTTTCTGGAGCCCCATGTGCTGCCTTTGTGCACACACACAGCACCACAAGAGCAACATGTGGTAGGAAAATAAACTCTGAGGAAATAATGTCTTCCTTACCTTAAACTCTTGTACACACTACCAAAGTTTTGATTATCATAAGGAGTTATCAAACATTATTTTACAGACTTTTAGTTTCTTCCACTGAGCACTCTGCCTGCAATGGGAAAGAGCTGCTTCAGCACTCAATTATGTCAAGGATCACTGTTTCAAAAAGGTACATTGGGGTAGTGCCAAGCCACTGAAGCAGATTTATTTCAGAAAACAGAGCCATAACTTTTCTACTAGACAATAAAAGCTACTGCTTAAAGGCAGTGATTCTCAACCTCCTTCCAACTGCAGCTCTTCCTACCTTTTGTCATAATGAGCCCTAACTCTGGCAGCCCAAAGGCAGAACTCTGACTTTACTTCCTCTGAGATGTGAATGAGAGCAGGGGAATGGCAAACACGATCATTCCTCAGCACACCAACTCAGGCACAATTACAGCACACACTGAGCGACAGGAAGTTCAGAAGATCCACAAAGTGAAAAGAAGTGTACTTAAGACCACATAGGGACAAAAAAGGGGTGGAGGAGAGGGACAGAAAAAGAGACACAGCCAGAAACCAGCCCACAGATGGCTATACCTGACACATTCTACTCTTCAGGATGCTGCTGTTGATGGAAACTTCTCACTATAGTTACCCTGGGCTCCAATAAAGCTGCTGTCTTGCACCCACAAAAGGACAGGTCTAGAATTTCTCGTTTAAATTGAATTAATATTTCATACCATCAATTTTATGGCTGTCAAAGTTTTCCATTGCAAGTCCTAGTAAGTTAATAAAATGCTTAAATACAAGATATACATTTCACATCTTACACTACTTTAGGTATTTACAATGGGAAAAAGCCATGAGGCAAAGAACCCTAAACATCATACACCCTTTACATAAAAACTGCTCTAAATTACACTCAGCCACATCAGCACCCTTGCTAAGTTAACACAGAGAGACTGCTCTACAGAGAGCAACAGAACAGTTTAGTGTCTTAACCTGAATCTATTGCTACCTTTCATCGGAAATCAGAGCTCCACAAAAGTTTTCTTAACTATGAAATCTTTTGAAAGCTTGAGTATTAATAATGCTTTAATGCATTCTATTATCTATGTGACTGTTCATGACTTTGGATCTGCCACAGGCTGCCTGCTCCCTCACCCTCAGCAGGCTCCTCTGGTGTGCAGGCATTGTTATCAGGCATATTCAAATCAGTAAAGCACTCAAGTGTTGCAACACAGTTTAAAGTCAACACCATAAACACCATTACCAACATGCAAATTCATAGCTTTCAGCCTTCTCCTTAGTGTGCTGAAGAATAAAAAACTTACTTTTGGCCTGTTTACTCTTTAAAAATGCCTAGCTGGATATTTTAATAGAAAATGAGCACTTCTGAAATGACTGACCCTTAAGACTTTGCTTCCGCTTTCAAAAATTCTAACCAAGTCTACTTTTCCCTATTTATAGAATTGATACTCAGAGGCTAAAATAGACACTATTAAAAAGCAAGCAACTCCAGATCCTCAGCTTAGTTAAGAAAGACAAAAAAATGTCCTACAACTATTTGAGGAGAAGAGACCAGGCCAAATAATACAAGTCTGGGAGAAATCTCTGTATATGGAAGTAAGCCCCTGGGCAAATTATTCAAATATGAATAAACTTTGCACTTACCTGAGGGGAAAATGAAGAAGTATCTGCAGCTACCAGCCTTGTTCTTATAAATCTCTTAACTCAGAACTACTCCAAACATTAAGTTTTACAGCTGTACTGTATCACAGTTAAGAGCAGGCAGGCTTTCAGCTTACCTCTGTAACTTGACTAAAAGGGGAAGTTAAGCAAGTCCCAGTATCTGTTCAGTCAGTCTAGATTAATGTACTTGTACTGTTAAAGATTCCTTAATTTACACTGTCTCTAGGTAGCTATAATTACAAAAAAATGCAGAAGAGTATTTTTAATTGGCAAAGAAGTCTTGGCAGTTTGTTCTTTTCCGTGGTAGAAAAGAGATAAAAATCAAGGAATGCCATTCCTGGATGCTTTCATTGAGGAGATAGCATTCAAACTGTTAAGGCAATTTTGTGGTACATATATGAACAGGCAAAAAAAAAAAGCATGAATTCAATACCTCCTTGAAGGCGAAGGGAGTCTCCCATTATATTCTAAAGTACCTACAAAACTAATTTTGAACTGGCACAACTGTACAGAATTCAAAGGCAGGCATCAGGGCAATCAATCTCATGTTACTCCTGAATCAGTCTGACAGTGAAGATTGCTTGTGACAAAGATCACAGGATTAAATTTATCTCCAAGTTTTTATTTAAAGCATTTGCCTTCACAACTTTGATGGGAGGATATCCTATAAAAGGTATCTGCAAGACAGTAAGTGCTCCTACCTTAAAGATCTGTTCTGTCATCAGACCTGAAAATGCTCACTTCTCCTCCCAACAAAAATGAGGTTAACTGGCCTGAATTACCAGCTTTTGCTTTCTTTGAAAAACATCTAAAAGCAGGAAAGATGCCAGAATTTCTTAGGACAGTTACAGACATAACCCATTCAGGTCCTCACAAGTAACTTGTCACTGACAACCATTTATTGAGACTGGATTAGTAAGAATTATTGCTACTTCTTTACAAGCTTGATATTGTCAGAGGAAAAGCCTTGAGATAGAAGGTTTTGAGACTTAAAACCACTGAAATTGAAAATGAACATAATGAACTATAAACTCTGAACAAAACTACTGCAAATTTATTTAAGCTGAGGAGGAGGAACTGGACAGAGGTAGGGGTAGGAGGCAATATTAACCACTTTATCACCAGCCCCCATTATCTCCCAGGGGAGACAGGAAGACACATCTTTTGTTACTGTACTGCACAGAAAGGTTAGCTCTGAGCAAGCAGGAAATTTTAAAATATATATAAAAATCAGGAGGGGGAAGGCTGTCATGCCAGGAACACAGTTAAAGCCATGCTGTAAATGATGTAACTAGTTCCAAGAAAGCAGCTGTAGTTATGGGTTATGTAGGAGCCTGTCTTTCCACCAAAGTCAAAACTCCATCAATGTCTGTGATAAAACAGAGGAGTTAATACAGATATTAAATCCTGCAAGTGTCAAGTACTTGCAGGATTTAATATCTGTGTACACTTACACCTTTCCACCATCTAACCATCAAAAAGAATCTCAACTTTCTTGTTTACAGATTACAGTTAAAACTGCAATTTTCATCAAACACCTTTAATTCCAAAGGCATTGCCATTCACACCAATGCCTCAGCCTAACTCCAACCCCAAGCACACACAGCCCTTGACACAAAAATCATGACAGTCAGTCAACATGTTACAGTCACATACTCAAACAGATTTCAGTTTTACTTTTCATGTTTATTCAACACAATCCCTCCCAACTCCTCAGAATAAATCAAGGTTTCTTTCCCATGGGCTTTACTCTTTAAAGACTGCAACACCACAGAGACTGTCAGGTACTCAGAAATTCCCCATAAAACTCAGCTCTGTCACCATGAACACTTACACAGTGAGACTGTCTTATCTTCTGAGTTTACACACCAGAGATTTATTATCAGCTGAGTTTTAGCTTGGTTTCCTTCTCTTTTTTCTAGCCTTCATACCTATCTAACCTATCTTCCATACAGCTGAAGCTAGACCTCATACTTAACCTCACTTCAAGCTGTATCATGGGAAGAAAAATACAGTCCATTCTCATGAGAGAGTTTTATATGTAGATGTCTAAAGTCAGGTCTAACCAAATTGTGCTTAATGAACACTGAGATAAAAAAGAAGAAAAAGTATTTTTTTCCTTGTACAACACAAATAACTGCAAAAAGAATTTGCTGGTATGTGTAATTTTTTTTTCCTTTCCCCAGACACCTTTTACAGGACTGTGTCAGTTACTTAAACAGTAGCCAGCAAAATGTGCTGCAGTGCAGTTGGGCCAGCCATCATTTTCTGCTCATCTTTATACACAAAAAGCTGCTACTCAGCAATCAAAATCCTTGTAAGTTGACAAAAAGTCACTTACAAATACTGCCAAATTATTGTTTCAGTTACAGGCACAATTTAGATCACTTTTATACTAAGATACAATTTAGAGTTTGTGTTTCTTTGACAATATGACACAACTGCAATGACTGTGATACCCAATTTTATTTAAACAGAACAGTCTGTCAGCACTATCTGTGAGACCAATAGTTAACACAAATTTGCTTTCAGACAACAGGTTAGTAAACCAAGGTCTCAAATAATGGCTACAGTGCAGAGACATGTCACATTTGGAACAGATTTCTGAAAGGATCAGAAGCACAGCATTGGTTTGAAGGAAATCTGATTCTGGAAGGATGTCCTGCTTAACTTCTTGGTAGGACTCATGTTTAACATGAAATGTAAATCAACAAAATCTTGGATCTTTAGGATATTCCACAACTGCCAGCAGTACATATGCCTGCAGCTTCCTAAGCTACTTTCCCTGGCAGCACAGAATATATAAAGCATAATGAGTATGAGTTAAACTCTAGCTTTCCTTGACAACATGTCATTGACTGCCTCTGATGGACTTCAGATTAGGCCAAACTGTTCATCATTTTTAGCTGGAGAAAAGTTCATTTCAATTCTCTCAGTTGAGAAGATTAAACTACGTGTTTATGCAACTACTGCTTCTTTCCTAATAGTAAAGGAGGGCAAAAGCTACACAACAGATCAAAACATTCACAAATCCAAAAATTAACTTGCTTTAACTTGTTTTTCTGATTCTGAACTACTCAACAGCACAAAAACAGAACTCAGACCATAAATGCATAAGGCAAAATCAACACACATCACCAGATCAGAGAAACATCTCAAAACAGATTTTCCCAATGCATCACTTCCTGCCAAGAAGCACAGAATCAGAATGGCTTGGATTCAAACACTTTTAAAGATCATCTAGTCCAACACCCTGCCATGGGCAGGGACATCAACTAAACCAGACTTGCTCAGACCTGGCCCTAAATGCTACCAGGGATGGGGGTTTACTGCCTCTCTGGGCAACCTCTGCTGGTTTTTCATTATTCTCATTGCAAAACATTTCTCCCTTAGTCGAAATCTCTTTCAGCTTAAAACCACTGGTCTTGTGCTAGTGCTACAGGCCCATGACGAAAGCCTGGCCCCATCTGTGAGAACATCTCACAAGTTCTCTCTGGGTGCTGGAAGGTGCTCTAAGGTGTCCCCAAGGTCTTCTCTTCTCCAGGCTGATCGACCCCAACTCCCTCCACCTGCCTTTAGAGAAAAAGGGCTTCATCCCTCTGTTTTTATGGGCCTCTTCTGGACTCACTCCAACAGGTCCATGTCTTTGCTGTGCTGATTTCTCCTGAGCAGGACACAGTATTCCACATGAGGTCCCATGAGAGCAGAGCAGAGGGACAGAACCACCTCCCCTGACCTGCTGGCCCTGCTGCTGGGGATGCAGCCCAGGACACTCTGGCTCTGGGATGCAGATGCACATTGATGGCTCATGCTGAGCTTCTCATCCACCAACACCCCCAAGTCTTTCTCTCAGGGCTGCTCTGAACCCTCCATCCCCCAGCCTGCAGCGATACCAGGGCTTGCTGGACCCAGGTTCCAGACCTTGCACTTGTCATTGCTGAACCTCACGCTGCTCTGGGCAGCAACACACTCAGACACTGTGCTGCCCTCACCATCCATTGGGAACCCAGCAGATCTTCCAAGAGCCCAGTGAGATCTACTGGGTTGCTTCCTGGTCAGCCAGGATGGTCCCAGGAGTGTCCCCATGGGACTGGCTCTGGCAGAGGCATCTCTGACTCCAGCACTGGCCTGCTCTCACTGCCCAGAGCTGCTCACTGCTGACCACAGCACCCCTGACACCTCCCACAGTGCAATGCCACAAGGAGAGCGCCCCAGGAGATGTGATGGGGTATAGAGACAGCCTTGTCACTGACTCAGCCTGGCAGCTGGAGAAGGGTGGGGGAAAAGCACAAAACACCTTTGCAAACCCACACAGGAACTGCAGGGCTCCCTCAGCCAGCACTGGGCTGGGAAATCAAACCCACAGCAGCCCTAAGGTGGAGCCTGGGGGCTGGGGATGGGTAGGAAGCTGTGGTGTAGTGGGAAGTTGGTTGTGCTGTTTTATTTAGGTTTTTGCTGCACATTTCCTTTTCATTTTTTCATGTAGCAAGTTGAACTACACATAGGCTATTAATGTCAGGAAAAAAGCAAAACCAACAAAATAGCTACAAAACGTCAGTTTACACAATATTTTAACTACTAACAGGAATCACTACAACTAAAAACCCTGAACTACATCTGGTAGCAGAAAAATCCCACTTTCATGCAGCAATACCCACCAAGTTCTGTTTCGTGCAGATCACTATCAACAATTCAGTTTTTATAGTATTCTCACAAAAGAAAGAAAACACTACTGGCACAAAAAAGTAACCACAAAATAAATACAGCACTACATTTATACAGAATTGTACAATCCCATACTAAACAATACTAACAGGATAAGTGCAGCTCTGTTTGAAAATTACAGTAGCTGTTAATCAGCAAATGTTTTCTTCCTGCCCTTCTCTCCCTCCACTTTTAGCACTGTTAGCATCACACGAACAAAAGAGGGAGAACTTGTTTCTTTTCCATTCAGCAGGTTAACCTGCTCCTCCTGCTGTACACAGTAGCAAAAAAACCCAAAAATCCTCCAACTGAAGCTTAACCCAGTCACAAAATTTGGATTTGCAGAGCAGAAATGCAAACAAGTCGACTGATGCCAGTATGTAGGTGATGAGGGGTTTGATTAGAGTCCCACATCAGCAGCTTTAGAAAATCACCTTCCACCCTGAAAAGTGATACATGAATAACCATTCAGCATCTTCTGTAATGAAGACTACCACAGGAATGATATGAGATCCTCACTTAGGGCTACTTCAGAAAGGGCTCTCAAGGTACAGGAGTTTGATCTAGTAGCCTTTAAGAGCAAAAGGTGATCGCCTTCCTTCACTCTCTATTCTTTGGTGTCAAAAACATCTCACAATCAGTATCACAACAGCACTACCACAGCTTTAAATACATTAATTTTCAGCACTGATACAAGAATAAGTACAGACATCTTCCTATTTTTACAAAAATTACAAACTCAAGCATTGCTTAAATCTGAGTATCTTCATTGTAACGAGATTTTTTTTCATGGAATATCCTTTCTTTGTCTCAATACTTGCTAAAATCCTAAGACAAAGAAAAGCCCTGAATTTTCTCTTTAAATGTTAAAGGACCTTGACACTGAGCACAGACTATCACCCATTACACTCACATGTAATAAATGCAAATGGGTGTTTTTTGCAATGTACAAAGAGTCAAAATGATTCACACAAAGTACTCACCTAGTCCAAGAGCAGGGATTTAGGGAAATATCCCTGGGACCACTTCAGAGGTAATGCAAAGACTGAACTACAAGATACCCCTGCACATTTGATATGAACATCTTCAGCCTCTCCAACCAATAGTGACAGCAAGTGCCACAGCCCAGTTAGGTACTGTATGAGAGGAGGGGGAACACCAGCCAGATTTATTTTACAGATATTGCCTGATAACTGGGTGCCAACTTCCAGTGTTGTGAAGTAAAGTCCCTGATTCTGTCACGCAGTGCTGTATCATTTTTTAATATACCATTACCACATTGCCTTTCAATTTCCTTAAAATCCAGGTCTAAGGTAGTCAGTTTAGTAAACTACATTTACATGCTAAGATTTCCAACCACCTTACACATTAGCCTGGTCTATAACCAGCTTTTACAAAAATCAGACACAGATGTTAGTTTGCTAGCCAAGAAACTAGGTCAACCATTGACTGAAATCCATGCAGACACAATCTCTGCAAACAAGCAGAAAAAGGCAGTGATGGTATGGTAGGGTTTTGTTTGGTTCATTTGGACTCTTCAACCTTTATCAGAACAAGGCTGATCTACAGAAACTCCAAGGAATTTCTTTATTCCTAAAGCCCTGGATGACTGTACTTTTTAAAATGGCACCTGAAAAGATAATTAATCCAACACTGAGCCCACAAGGTTGCAGCTTTAACAAACTCCATCTGCTGCCACCTTTTCTCCTTCCATCTCAATTCCCTGAAGGTCTCCTCTTTTTCACCTACCCTGCAGCTCCAGCTGGAGCACAACAGACCAAGAGCAAGAATGTACTGCAGAAGTCCTGGGTCAGCCATCAGCCAGGTCTCAGCTGCCTCCCAAAATTTTGTTCCTACTACCAAAGTACTGGGAATCACCACCGGCCTCAGCTGCCATGAGAAACTGCTTGTGTGGCTGTGCAAGTCTCTCCCCTGGCTCAGAGGTGTCACCAGTCCTGATTTGTGCTGACGTTTTGGAGTTTTTTCTTGGTTTTTTACTTATTATAGAACTTTACTGTTACATTGTCCATACCTCCAGTCAGGGGGACACAAAAGCTGCTACAGTAATGCCATGAAGAAGGTATCTTTCCTGGAACTATGTGGAAAAAAGAAAGTGGAATAAAGAAAGACATCATCTGTTCCTTAGCTAGCATACTGTTTTAGACAAAGAAAACTACCATAAACCAAGAAGTTTAATATTTATATTAGCAACTTCGGTTTCCAAATTTGTATTGACTACAAATTTATTTTGGAACAACAGATGACAGGAATAACCATATTCAGACCTCTTAAGTGACAAAATGATTAAAAGTATCTATAAAAATGGAGAATCAGCAGTATTATCATCCTCTTATCCACACTTCTCCTGTTCGCACACCTGAATCCACCACCTCAAACTCTCCTCTGACACCAGCAAGGATACAGAGCATTTTGTTCTCATAACAAAAAAACATGGGGAAGGAACAATGGGATTTGATACTCCTTTGGACTGAGATGATTTAAATGAGAGGGTAGCTTACTTTAGTTGAAGTGACACACAAGATGTGATTACAAGCAGTGTCTTTCCCATGAACAAGAACACTCTCACTGCTGTGCTCTCCCTGGCTGCCATGCACAGTACAGCAGCTCTGCACTTATTTAGCAACAATACAGAGCCCTCTGCTCCAAGTTCAGAACAGGAGAGCAGCCTACATTTCATGTTTCCTTCCTTCTGAAAGGTTGAGTCACATCCTTAGGTCTCCTTTTAGAAAGCTAAAAACCATGGTTAAAGAAAAAAAAAAAACCAAAACCTTTAACAGAAAAGCCTTGCATTCAGGGAAAGATACAGAACTGCCAAAGGCCACAGCTCAATTCTTTGGCTCATCTTCTGCTGTGTCAGACAAGAGAACTGCACACCTTTTTTCCTGCTCAAAGCAAAACCTGTGCTCTTCACAGCCAGACAACTTTCTCAAAGGATTTCCAAGATAAATGAAAGGCGTTAACATTTATGAGTGAATAATGCAGACAAATTCCTCATTTGGAATACAAATTACTCCATTTACTGCATTTAAAATAAAATTTAAAAAAAACAAACCCAACCACCCTCACATGGGAGAGAGCAGACAGTTCAACTAGCTAGAAAGACAAAATCTTTTACACAGCAAGTTCAAAAGTATAAAATTAAGATCTGCACTTATTTCCTTTGCTCTCTCTAGCACTTTAAATAAAATATTTTAAGCCAGGACTGCCAGAGATGAAACAGTTCTTGCCTTACTTCCTGCGCTCTACCAACAGCAACACCACTGGCAAACATGGGTAAACTCACTGGTTAAAACTACTACAAGCCCACAAGTTGTTTGTTTGAAGTCTGGACCAGTTTCACCAGCCTGTTTTGTGTGGCCCAACCAGCACAGGCTGGGGCAAGCAGAGCTGTGAACTTAGCTAAGCCCAAGCTTTAGATGACTGCTTCTATTTATGCAATAGACAACTACAGTTCTTTCCATCAAACTGAAACAGATGGACCTTTTCACCTGCCCTGCACATCTGTATGACCAGAACAACTAAGCAACTGGGATTAGAGCATCTCACTCGACAAAAACAAAACCAAAACAAAACAATCTCAGATCAGCTGGTGCAGCTGTTTCTATCACATACTCCATCTACTGAATTCTGAAAAAATTATTTGCATATCCCAGAGTATTTAATATCATGTGTTTAAATAAATATTTTATATTGATGTATTATAAATAGTATATTTACAAGTATTATGTAATAGAATATGCATAGCGAGACAGAAGCTGGTCCATGAGACAAATGCAAATATAATCATTTTCTTATAAATATGATAAGCACATAGAACAGATCCCCTATTACCAGGCAAATAGACCAGATAACACATTTCCATCTTTTCTGTTCTGGGTAAGTCAAAGGTACCAATATTACTGTTTCAATCTTTATATGTGCTGCAGCTTTCTATAAACACAGGTTAGATAAAATACAGGGAAGTCAACAGCAAGAGGTGCAAGTCTCATTAAGGTGGGACAGTTCTGGGGCTGAACCTCCACAAGTGTTTTTCAAAATAATTTCTTTGAAGTGCAGCTAGCTATTAAAACAACAATGCAGCATGTTTCAAAACCATGACCATACTGTTTCTATTTAAAGATTAAATCAGTCCCACTTCATAAAGTACAGAGAGTCAGCTACTTGTCACAGGTGCTACAGGCAAAGGAGGAACTATCGCTAAGTTTCCAAGCTGAGGACAGGGCTCCTGTTCCAGAGACAAACTTCACCTACAAGCTTCTTTTTGTAAGAAATCTACTAAATTTGGAGGAGGAAAGATATTGACTCCACCTGTCTAAAAAAAAAAAAAAACTTGCTCAAGAAAAACAACAAAAGCCAAGACAGATTTTTAGAATTCCTGCCATATAACCAAGAAATGCATAAATGTTTTCCAGTGTAAAATCTCAGGCAGTAGATGCTGAATTTAGTTCTTCTCAAATGATATTAGAAATGTTTGAAGTATTGACCTTGAAGATCAGTTGCACTGCAAAAGTAATTTTTTCTTCCCCCTGGAAGCACTGCTTTGGAAAAGAATGGTGTCTCACAAAGAAGAGAAGTCTGCTTCTGCACTATAAACTTTACCCAGACCCAAAAGAAGTATTTGTCAGAAATGCAAACCAGACTACTGCAGTCTGCCCCAATTACAAGTACTGAGAAACCCTGAGAACCAGCATAAAGGAAGAAAGAAAAAAAAAAAAAGAAAGGAAGCCATGTCCTATTCAACAAGGCATCCCCAATTCCAAAACACAGTTCAAAGAAAACCTCTCTGGACTCCTGGCCTGACTGGCCCTGAATTCAGAGCTGGTAAACAGGTTCTCCATCAGGAGAAGGGGGCTGGGCACTAGGTGATCTTTAAGGTCCCTTCCAACTCACAGCATTCTATGATTCTATGAAAAATTCAAACAACTTCCTTTTCAGGCAGTTCTAGCCTCAGCTTTGCAGAGATGATTACAAATACTAATGATGCTAAATGAAAGAAGCAGGAGAATAACAACCAGACCTACTGTACTACTCAAACTCTACTAATAGCTCTTTTTTGTTACTCTAAACTTTCTGGCATAGGAGCATTCAGGGGAAGCATAAAGCAGAGGAAAGTATGGCTGGTAAGAGCAAAACAAAGCACAAAGAATGTTATCTATGTCAGATATTTCCTGAAGTCCAAGCAAGAAGAGCCTTTTACGTAAGTGCTAAATAGAGGATAAGGAAGGACAGAGCAGTGAGAGTGGAACTGTCCAAGCAGACCTAAAACCAGAGCATGAACCCCACCTTGCAGTGAGTGACTTGTGTGACAGCACTGCAGGCAGGACACAGCCTCCACAGTTCCTCTAGGAGCCAGCCCTGCAAGAGCAGCCTCAGCAATTCCTGAGGCAGAGCACAGCTGACAGCAGCAAGGCAGAGATGATGTTACACACAATTACTGCCTGATAAGAGAAAATACTACTATGAGGTGCCCTCCTGCAGTGAAGGGCAGCACATGAAGTGTAGAAATTCATACTCTGGGACTGCCTAAGGCAAGGAGAAAAAAAATACCTTAAATAAACCAGCTTTAAATCAAGAAAAAAAGACACACAACACAAGTAGTTCAAAGAATTAGGGTATTTATAAAGCCCTATGATGACTGCTCAGACATATCAAACAAGGCTTTCACTCACTGTCTTCAATTTTCTTCTGTCTCTGGACTTTCAAAAAGTTGTAGCATGAGATAGAGCACTGTCCTTGAAAAGAGATACCCTGAAGTACCAACATAAAATAGCTTATCTTTCTCATTATTAAGTTATGAAGAAGTATTTTGAACTGGGAAATGAAATTTGTGCTCATTTACAACACATGACAAAAACAAAACACCAATCCTTTTGCAGAGGACAACATTTTACCAAGTAAATACATTTGGTTGGTTTTTTTGGTTGGGCTTTTTTTTATCAAACATTGATTCAGAACCAGGAAATAGACCATTTCTAAGCACAACAATTGTGCTTTTCACTTTAAAGAAAGCATCTGACTTTCAACTTCTTTTTTTAACATGCTAAAATGCTAAGACCAAAGATGACATGTTCTCTGAGGAAGTAAAAGCCATGTAACTGTGGAAGCTAAAGACAAATTACTGGAACTTAGTGAGTGATTTTTTGTTCCTTCACTGAAGCTATGGCATATACATCAAAACCACAAAATTATGCAGTACTGAACCATTCTGGCAGTGTTGTAAATCCAACACATTGTGAGAAATTGCACTTTATTGTACATAGCATTTTTTATTTCCTGACAACTGTCAGCAACACAGAGTGCCCTGATGAGGGAGTGTGTGCATGCCTGTCCCCTGGCAGGGAGGACCTGCCCTCAACAGATGGAACATGAGCAAAGGCTGCATCACTTGTACACCAAAATAGGGGCTTAAAAATCACTGAAGTATTTTGACCAGCAATTAAAATATTAGTTTCCTAAAAGTACAGGTGGGTTCTACATCAACTCCAATTTGCTTTAGATACAAACTGTCCTGCTTGAGCAGTGTCTGGAGACACAATCCAGCTGACTCCCTGCAGTGTGCAGACACCAAGCAATGGGTGCACATGTGGTGTTACAGATTTATACAGACTCAAAACTGTGCACACAGAGAGTAACCAAGATACAAACTATATCACTTTATTGAATTCCATCCTCTGGAGACAGATGGCTTTTGACTTGCTTTTTTTTCATTAGGTTAGGTGGTGTTTTCCCCCTTTTAAAATAAAGTTTTATCATGACTGTACTTCCTTTTCTTTCTAGTGCTGCTACTCCAGCTCTCTCCTGACTCACCCACACGTAGCTGTGCTTCAGCATGTTGCAGTTCATGTTCTTTTATCAAGTGTCACTACAATTCTTACTTGAACTGGAGAGACTTAAAGTGAATAAATCCACCCACAGAGGTAAAGGTGGGCAGAGCTGACAGATCACATAACTAAACACACAAAAAGCCTACATAAGGCCAGAAACAGCACCTGGGGTTCTAATGGTTTAAAATCTTTGTTTATGTGTCCTTTTCCACATGAAAGCACCTCAGGTCTAAAGACCAATGTTTGTCACATTCCCAATATCACATCAGAAGCCAGCTGTGCTTCTACGAAACCCAGACTGACTCTTGAGATCAAAAGCACTCCCATGACCATTCCCTTCTCCGAAGAGAGATTTGCTACCAATGAATGCCACACTATTCAAGAGAGAGCAAGTTTCCACCACATTTTTCTATAGCAGAAGTATTTCTAGTCCTCCAAGCTGAAAAGCTGGTCAGCCAAATATTAACTGAACATTAGCCAACATGAGAAAAGGCAAAACATCACAACTCTACCAGGAGAGACTACTGGTCTTTTCTTTACCAAGGAATAAACACTTATTTCTTTTTTTCTTTTTTTTTTTTTAACTATATAGTTTTCTAACCAGAATGTACTTAATTCATAGTATTTTTCTTTGAAAAAGAAGCTTCCAAGAAAAACTGAGTGATGAGCATGAGTCAAAATAAAAACAAATAAAAAAATTCTAAAACCCACACAAACAATTCATCAAAAACCCCAAGAGGGTAGCAAAAGCTTTTTTTACCACTCCTTCTACTGACAGAAGAAACACCAGCTTTGTACCTCTTACCTTGGTTGATACAGTTTCATTTCTATAGAGAAACTCAAGAAGCCACAAGGGTCTCCAAAACAGAAAGAACTTATGAGTGCAGTGGTGACAGCAGGACAGAACTGTCTGTCAAATTAAACAGATAAGCTGAGCAATGTGGACAACTGAGAGACTCCCACCTGAAAAGGAAAAACAGCTCATCCCTCCTTCCCTCCTCATGAAGCAGAAAAAGGAATTCATTGCCCACAATTCTGTTAATAAAGCTGCAACAGCACTCCAACTTCTCCATAACACTTAAACACCAAGTAGGTGTCTTTGCACAGCATGTGCCAGTTTGGCCCCAGAGCTGTGTGAATACAGCACAGGGAGGGAATGCATCAAGACCAAATGCTTCAAGGAGCTACAAACACCAGGGTACAAATTCTCCAGAGTCACCCAATGCCGGAATTAACACTTCCTCATTTCTCCCAGCACGCAACACAGTTACAAAAGCAGAAACTAGAAACAACTTTGCCTTTTTGAATGGCCATGTCCTGCTGCGGCAATAACCAGGATCTAGAGCAGTGCCTTGTTCTCCAGTTCGATTAGGGCAGCTACATGACCAAAGAGACCACAAACACAAGAAATAAGTGTGATGTTAGAATTCTTTATTAAAAGGGAATCAGAGGAAGAGAAAAGTAGCAAGTTCTATGGGGATGTGGCTGCAATATGTAAAGCAGTCAAAAAAAAGTCAGGTTACAGTCATCTCTAACCATGCAAAACTATCTGAACTTCTCTGTGCCTTCGCTCCTCCTGTGAAATAGGAAGCAAACTACTTCCTCATCTCACTAGACCATTCTGATAATAAATAACCTTACAGAAAGCAGCACCACTGTCCATGAGGAAATTAACTGCTCCTCTGGAGCAATCTAGCAAGAGCATGGTGCAGCCAAAAGCAATGAAGACACACCACTGAACACTGTGTTGGTGGAACTAGCACCAGACACTTGGGGCAATGAAGCGAGGTACTAATGGAAGAAACGCCCTACAAATATGTATTCAAGGCTGCTTGCTTTCTGCAACTTCTGCTTTTGAGCGCTGCTTTGCAGCCAAATAGTATAAATTCTTAACCAGGAGATGAGCCCAGACAATTCATCCTTGTAACTACATAGCTCATGACCAGAATCAGAACCATTTGCTCACAACACCAATTTTTACCACTCAGAGATACATATTAAGCTAAAGTGGTAAAGACACATTGGATACTACTGGCAATGGACAAAATTCTGTTTATTTCACTGTAGTCCCTTCCTTGCAGATTTTCTAACTCTGCTTTTACCTTCACAAGTTCCTTGTCCAACAGACCTCTCTGCCTTCTTTACAAAATCCTAGCTTCTACCCTTACTACTCCTGTCTGCCTTTCCCTGCCCATCAGCTCTCTTTTATGCATTTTCTTTGTCCTGCAAGTCCCATTTTCCTAGATGTCCCCAGGATGGTGGGAGAGAGGCAGCATCATTCCCACACACTCCCTCAGTACTGATCAATACTTTCCACACAGCCAAAGAGCCCACAACTCAATCTCTCTGCTAGATTATCATCAACCCTGGGCCTAACTCAGTCCCAGATCCTAATTAATCTTCTTCCTTGCTTTCAATTCAAAGCAAATTGCTCCTCCTCCTAGTTAATTGCCATCTCTCCTCACCTCAGCTGTCCTCTCCATCCAAACCCATTTCTTCTTCCATGCCTGGATACATGTTTATTAGAGCATGAGTCTGCACAGGACTGTAATGGGGTCAAACTGAGGCCCATTCTGGACTGGGGACAGAGAGAAAAGCAAAGCTGGAGGCATCAGCCCTGCAAAAACACTCTGCTCTAAAGCAGAGGCACACATTTGAAGAGCTGTCAAATTTTAAGACTCCCATTACAACATCTGTTCCCAAGCTTCACTTTTGGCAGTTACTGAAGTAGTTTGACTGAAATTCCTTTGAAAACCTGACACAATATTAACATCAATATTATGTCACATTCAAAATATTAGGTCTTAATCAATAGTGTCTTACACTGCCATTTACTACACTGCCAGTCACAACTACAGTGAGTTTCCTACAGGGACACAATTCTCCCCCACATTTATTAAGAAGCCAGAGTTACAGAATAATGGTGAATTTCCCCATAAAAATTTTGAACACTGCTAAAACCATAAACTTCAGAAGAGATAAGAAAACAACTTGGGCTTTGTTATACTAGTTGAAAGTTCTTGTAGGATTGTCCTCCAAACTTCAAGGTTCTTTAACTAGATTATGCTATTCTGTTACTCCTTGAAAGAAATTATTTCTGAATTAATTAGTTCTGAACTCTGAGATGCAAAGGTAAAAACGGAAAAAGCATTTACTATTTTAGTGCTTAGGAGAACATGACTTTAGTCAGTTATACATGAGAACAAGCGAAGTAGCCATAGCAAAAAACTTCAAAACCATCATTACAATTCAATTGCCAGTTCAGCTGACAAATTCACATCTCCTCACACAGAAGCAGGAAATCTAAACTCCAAATCAATTAACTGCTTCCATAAGCAACCCTTACACAATGCTCTCTCTTGTCTGTATGATCTTCATTTATGTAAAAGGTCAGCAATTTTATCTTTGAAATGAAGCCTCATGGAGTCTAGTGGTTACTTATTTCACTTCCACCTTTGAAGGGAACAGTTTCAAGTAACCATATGTCTCAGCACATAAAAGGTACAAATACAACAAGAAATTAACTGTCATTTCATGCTCAGAATGCATTTTGCCTAAGAATTTTCACTTTCAAGGACACTGAACAGGAAGGTTGTGTTTAAATGACAACAAACCCATCCCCCCCCCAAAAAAACCCCAAAAAACAAACAAAAAACCTAAACACCTACAAAACAACAAAAACTCTGCGATGACTGCATTTTTTATTAATTCTTATAGCTTTTTTTCCCCAGAATAACAGTGCTAGAATTCAGAATACTGTCTGGTTTTTGGTGTTTGCTTTTTTTTTTTTAATTATTCAATAGAGGGTCAAACTGATTTGTACATCAGAGGCTGAAACAAACACCTTTGTTGTGCAACACAAAAAGGCAAGAAATCTGTTTCCCTGAGGATGTTACCCTCAAGACTGCTGTAATAAAAAGGAGAAGGAGCCATCATCCATAGCCACACCTGACTAGGAGAATATGCAATTAGATCCAACTTTTGAAGTTATTCAACTGCTACAGCCACTAGACACAGAAACGGGGCTTTCCAGTCATCTAATTTACAACTAGGGCTCCTAGGAACTCATCTATTACCTTGTGTAGTACACCAGAAAAAGTTACTCATGCTAACACTCCATTTAATTTAATCATCTAGGACTGAAGGAGAACCAGAATTGCCTCATGGCTGAATTTAAGAGTCTTTTGAACTACGCCAGTTAAACAGAATTTGCTCACAGAACTGCCTCCTGCTACCGGGGAACATTTAAGCCCTGTAGTCTGAAGTAAAAAGTGCTTTTAAAATGTATCTAGGACAGTGTTCTGCTGCACTTTTCTTATACATAAAGTGATTACCAATATAAGAATTTTTTTTGCCTGGTGGACACCAATTTCAGGTAAAGCATTTGCTGATGGAATCAGCCTCCCAGATAAGTGCATTAACTGCCTACAGGATCAAGCTTTAGGTTTTGGTGTGGGTGGCAGACAGAAGGCCTGTTTTGCAAGGCAAGCTATTTCTGTAGCTACAGCCACACCAAACTGAAAGCACTGAAATCTCACAAGCTAAGCTGTCCCAGACCCAGTCACACTATTTGCACAGGGACCACCTGGGAATCCCAAGTGCTGCAGATATAAGCCAGAGAATCAGTCCAACACTTCGTAATCAAGACCACAAACCATACAGCCTTTTCACTGAACAGGAGTAGAAGAATAAAAATATACCCTCCCATACAAACATTATTACAGAAGACTAGTTTTACACACTTGAAGATTGTATATAAGTACAGTCTCCTCAGTTCAGAGATATTTAGTCCTCAATTTTTCCTACAGTCCTGCAATGATTTAATGTAGTAGAGAAAAAAAAAGGCAGGTGTGGTCAGTCAGACACCATTCCCCAAATGCAGCATCAGAACTTTAGGTTAGTGCAAAGAAGGTAAAAAACAGCCTTTTCCAAGACACAAAAATTAGTCAACACTTTAGGTATTGACATTTGTATGGGTACTAGAATAATAAAAATTCATTTTCTAGGTGCTGAAAAAGCAATCCTAAAAATCATTCAAAGATAATAAGTCTGGAACCAAAAACACTTTTACAAATCAATTACATGAACAACATTAACATTGTGAGAGTTAAGCAGAAATCAATTACTAAACATTTCATCAATATCACCATATGCAAGAGCAACAGTAAATGAAGAGGGCAGCATAACCAGACAATAAAGGTTATAACAACAGATCTGAGTTCATAAGCCACATAAACATACTGAGCACGACAGGGTCAGTCCTTACCTCACAACCATGACTGTCTTACAACTATCCTGAAATTCAAATGATCATGAGTGAAAGGCCAAAGACTGCATCACTTTCCTTACACCTTTCAATTATGCTTTGCCTGTAACTAGTTTCACTGTTTCCACAGTGAAGGTACTCTCTGTACATCAGACTTTCACGTGACAGAGAGGACAAAATGCCATTTCTAAAAAGCAGAATGCAATTAAAACCACAGGGGATGGGGAACACAGGAGAAAGTGCTGCAGCTAAAAATACTTTCAGCTTTACCTAGTCAATTCTAAAACTGCTCATTGTTTGTCATTGGTTTCTGTTAAGCTCTGCTGTTTATATGACTGCAATACATGTATCCCCAGTAAGCACTGGAAGTGCAAATGTAAAACAGTGCCTATGTAAGAGCCTATTGCTCTCAGCAAATTTTAGACAGTTGGAAACACCCTGCCAGCTGCAGCAGCCAACTTGTGGCACTCGAGAGAATATTCCTGAACCACAGACAGGGGGAAACTGAGGTGATTTCATAAGAGATCCTGAAATTAAAGGCAATCAAGTAAATCCCTGTCTTTGTAAACATGAAGAGAAATGCAGATTTCTCTACATTGGGTAGAGGTGTTAAATTTTCCACGATCACAAGGAAGAAAATACTGATACTCCTTAATAAAGTTTCTATAGCCATAGATTAATAACAGAGGAAAATTTAAGAGGTGTGCAAGAGGACCATCCATTTACTTAAAGTGCTCTCGATATATGCAAACAAATGGGAGTAGAAAAGACATCAAATGGTACAAGTGGCCAACATTAACAGCTGGAAAATTATTTTAAATAATTCTTACCCTGCCTAACTGATGCACATATTTCAGGTGCCACAGCTAGCAAGCAGGGCCAATGCTTCAGTACTTAACTCTTTCCAACCCAAGCAGAGCTGCCTTCATATCCCCAGTCCCCACACTCCCATCACCTCTGAAGCCATGCTGACAGACTGGAGGGGTTCAGTTGGACCAAAACGACCACCAGGATGACTCTCTGCATCCTGGCTCCAAGCACAGGAGTTGGCACTGACATCCAAGCCTTGTGTGCATTCAGCACATACATTCACATGAGCTGCATGCCTTGCCTGTAGCACATTTGCTTGACAGCTGATAATCCATGAGATGCAGTTTGACAACACTCAAAATATTTCAGCTTTGAAGATGTATTTTCAAAGATTTTTATGATTAATGTGTCTCATAAAACTGATTTGTAATGTATTCAGGGTAGTTAACATTACCTTAAGGAACAGGAGTAATTTTTCCCACTTATGCCCATCTATATCAATGACAGAAACTCTTGGTATCATTAAAGAGAACAAGCCTGTAGGTGGGACAGGCAAAGGTGACAACCTTGACTTGTGCCATCATTTCGTAAAAATCACCAACCAAATGAACTAGAACAGCCACACACAAACCTGCTTAAAAAACAAATCCAACTCCTTGCACACAGGCTTTAATTTTGCCTGTCTCCACTACATCAAGACGTGCATTGGTTCCATCTATGCCCCCAGCTGGCAGGCAGGAACAAGAAGAAGGGGACTGCAGGCTGTTTGTGTGTCTGTGTTCTCCAAGATACACAGTGAGAGGAAAAAAAATCTGCATTTATGTTTGCCATGCCAAGGCAGCTGCAGAAATCCAAAGTGGCCCCTACATATGCTTTTCCAAATGACAGAGACAATTTCTGTTACTGTATTACTCAATAATTCAGCAGTTTGCAATACAAATATTCCCTGCCCTTCTGTCTCTTTACAGTATTAATTCCAAGTGTTTAGTAAGCACTGTTAGAGGTCTGGTGACAGATGCCTTAAGGTGCCCCCATAAGTGTCTTTAAATACTGCATTCAATTAATTTAACAATCGATTCTTTTGGAAATATATATAACTACTGCTAGACACAATAAAAATGGATTCCTTTTTTCTCTTTATCAAGAGAAAGACTCACACAAAACCCAGATAAAGGGACAGGATAGTTTTGTACGCAAGAAGAGAACTGGCTGACACCAGGTTTCCACAGCCAGAGCAGGGAAGGCTGTCACAGGAAGAGGCAGGGACTTTCAGAAGACAAACTCTTCTATAATCTGTCCCCTCAGGTGGCCCCAGCTAAACTGCAAACAAGGAAGAAAATCTAGAGCACCTGATGACAAATGGAAGTTGTATAACAGATGGGATCAAATTCATTCCTTACTTTCATATAATCGTGGCACTTCTTGACAGGGATATTTTAAAACAATCCTGGGATCACTTCTTCCACAGCCCCTGCTCTCAGACAGCTAATATATGCAATCACAAATCTGACAGTCTGACTGGGATAAAAAGCTATCTTCTCTCCTACTCAAAGCTTCTGTTTCAACAATAGAATACTCCCTGTATGCCAGGCAAGAAACAATCCAACTTCATGTAACAGCAGTATCTTATTCATGTGGTTTAGGATTTTGCTGTTAAGCTTGCCACACAGAACCAAAGATATATTCTGCAAAACAACACACCTTGCTGAACAAAGATATTTGTCAGGGGGAAGCTTTTAAGTTTGAACCCATGTTCCAACCTTGACAACAGTAATCTCAGGCTGCTCAACATACAACCTACATAAGAAAATGCTGATTAACTAAAATCTGTATTTAGAGTCCAAGCAGAGCACAAAGAAAGAAAATTCTACATCAGTGAGCAGGGAGGGAATTTGAGCAAAAGAGACTTTGCAATTTTTACCATTACAAACAGTAATAAGGAAGAACCCAGATTATCAGATCAATCTAGAAAATGCTTTACTGGTTTGAAGATTAACATACATGCTAATGTACACTTGTATTTCCATATTATGTTACCAGAAACTCAGAATGACAGATTTTAAATGTTAGTAATACTCCACTATCACAGCAGTATGACAGCTGTCACACTGTTGCTGACATTTGGATCCTGGATGCTGATGCTATGGAACAGACAGAGAAAAAAAACTTCAAAAACCTTCGTAACACACAGTCTCTTCCTTTCTTCATGGTCTCAAATGTTTCTGTGAATAAACTTCTTGTATTTTTTTACCAAGTGAGATATGACACCAGATTAAAAAGTAACAATAAATTAAGTTGCAGGCATCCTTATCATTGAATTACATGGGAGAAAATTATAATGGAATTAAAATTTGATTTTATCCGCTATCTAATGAATAGGTTAGAAACAACACTCTCTTGTTACAGACTCCAAATTCACCTTAATCCCACCTGGAATCAGAGCCCCAGCATCACCGCGCGGCACACAAACCTGCAGGATACACCCTACCCATGACAAATTTGGCACCGTATTCCCAATCCCTGGATTCCGCTTAACCCGCGGCATGTTCAGCCGCACTCGGGAGCACTGCGGATGTCCCTCCAGGACCTCTCCTCTCCCGTTATCCGTGAGCACTGTCAATCCACCCCGCATCCCGGGGAGCCGCCCGCACCCGCACCGGGCACGAACCGGACCCGGTGCCGGCCACGGGGGCAGGAGCCGCCGGGGCAGCCCGGGGCAGGGCGGCCGGTCCCCGGTGCCCCGCGTGGCTCCCCGGCGAGGGAGCAGCGGCCGCCGCTTCCCCGGCGCCCCGGAGCCCCTGTCGGCGTGCGGGGGGAAGCGGCGGCGGGACGGGAGAAGTTGCGAAGCGCTGAGGAGCGGGGAGAGCAACAGCTGGAGCCGGGCGGGGAGCGGCGGCCCCGCGGGAACGGGGCGGGGGTCGCGCCGCCGGCGCCGAGGGAACGCGAGGGATGCAGCGGCGAGCGCCCCGCCCGGCCCCTCCCGCCCTCCCGGCACTCACCGAGCCGCCCCGCGATGCGGGACCGGGATCCGGAGCGGGACCGGGATCGGGAGCGGAGCCGGAGCCGCCGCCTCCCCCGCTCGGCCGGAGCAGCGACGGAGCGGCGCGCGCGGGTGGCGGGAGCGCGCCGGGAGCGCGCGCGGGCGGCGGGAGCGCGCGCGGGGAGGGGGGAGCGGGGGAGGGGGGGGAGCGGCCGCACAGCACCGCGGGCACCGGCCGTGCGGGCGGGCGTGCGCTGACCCGGATGTACCGGGGGGGGGCGGCCAGCGGCAGGTGACTGCGCAAGCGCGCCCGGCCGCCAGCGCACTGCGCATGCACCTGCTTCGACTCCCAGTGTCTCGGGCACGGGCGGGGGAGCGAAAGAGAGGCGGGCGGGCGGGTGAGGCGGCGAGTGGGGCAGCCCCTTAAAGGGGCCGCGGTGTTCCCGCAGCCCCGGGCACAGCTCATTAACTCACTCAGTCAGCGTTAGCCATCGGTGCTTGAGCAGCCGTGCGGGTCCGGGGCTTCTCTGGGGCCGGGCTCGGGAATTTAAGTGTCTGCAGTTGGCAAAGGCAGGGTGGGAAGGGAGATGGGGTGCTCCTTGTGTGGGAAAAGTGGGGCTGATGATTCAAAGCCGTTCAGAAATGTCTTCCCAGGTGGATCAAAGCAAAAATAAATAATTGTAAAAAATGTGGAAAGTTCCATCCCTCAGTGAGCACTGCCAGAACCCCATACCATTGCACTCAGGCTGATCCAGGAATGCTTTCCACCTCCATCCTCGCAAAAATTCAGAAGACATGCAAAATATGTTTAAAAATCACAAAAACAAACAAACAAACAAACAACAACAACAAAAAAGAACCCACATGGGGTTATGGGATCATTTATCCTGGAGAAAAGGAACCTCAGGAGGTACCTTATGGCTTTCTACAGCTCCCTGACAGGAGCTGGTGGGGGTCGGTCTCTTCTCCCAAGTGACAGAGACAGGACAAGAGGAAATGGCCTCAAGTGTCACCAGGGAAGGTTTAGATTGGATATGATGGAGAAGATTCCTCTTAGAAAGGGTTGTCAAGCATTGGAACAGGCTGCCCATAAAAGTGGTGGAGTCGCCATCACTGGAGGAGTTTAATACACATGTAAATGTGGCACTTGGGGTTGTGGTTTAGTGGCGACTTTGCTAAGAGTTTATGAATGGGCTCAATGGTCTGAAAGGTCTTCTCCAGCATAAATAATTCTAAATTACTCCAAACACAAAAACATATTTTAAGAACGTCCCATGGACTTAATTATGGGCTTTCTGTGCAGGGTCAGGATTTGGACTCAATCTTCCTTGTGGGTCTCTTCCAATTCGGCATATTCTGTGATTCTCTGATTTTATGAAGGTTTCACCTTCTATATCTCACCCTGGATTTTGGTATCCTCACACAGGGACAAAGAACACCCTGAACTGCTTCTCCTCTGTGCATAAATTTGCCAAAGCAGAGGGATTGCACAATTACCTAGTTTCAGGGCTTGCTGCTTCAGTAAAATTCCATGTAGACCTACTTAGAAAGAAAACAATTAAAAGTTCTGCTGTTTTTGTTTTGCCTTTGTTTTGTTTTGGGTTTTTTTGTTTGTTTGTGTTGGTTTTTTTTCCTTGAAGTAACCTGGAATCTAGACAATGCTTGTCTAAATTTTGCCATGCAGCCTCCCCTGGCCTCCTCACTGAGCTGTTCTAACACCCAGGGCAGTTCACAGCTCGTTCAGTGAGGCTGCACCGGGAGTGGTTCAGAGACCAGCGGCAGCCAGGCAATGCAAAACCTGCACCCTCCAATAGTAAAACATTATCAACACAGCTCTAATCAAAGGGTATTTCTCAGTCTAAAAGAGACAAACCAAGCACTCCAACCACTTCTACTAGTTCCTCTTCAAAGCCTGATAGCAGTTTGTTAAGTGACAAATATAGTGAATATCAGGTACTTCTAAGCCCACTGAGAAAGCACAAAAACGGAAAATAGCTCAGAGATTTATTTATATGTCAATGTATTTCTCTTTTTATTATCATACCTATGTATATGTTGACTTAATCTGATAAACTTAGTTTGTCTTTAACTTATTATTAGGATTCAAGATATATGGATTGATTATAACAACATTAAAGTATTCTAGCTAAAAGAGTACCCTGGGATATGAAGGAAGCCATTTGTGAGTATAGTTCAGCTGCAAAACCTGTTTGGTGAACTCAAAAAAAATCACCACACTTGAGGTTTGGTCCTTGGGTAGCAGTCAGGCAAGACCAGGGCTGGTGCACCACATATCTTCAGCTAAGCAGGGAGAAGGGAATGCTCAGACAAGCTCTGGAGGCTCTGAGAGGTTTGTACAGACTGGAGCAAACAGAGGAGATGTCGAAGAAGAGATGAAAAAAGATTTTCACAGCAGCACCTTCAGCAGAATGACGGAAGTTCCAGTTCTGCTGTGTGCGATTTGTGTAGTGACTGAACAAATGCTTGACATGGCTTTTCACTTCTGCCACAGAAAGGATTTTTTTGCAGTGGATACAAATTTTGAGGTATGAATCGATGCACACTCCTTCCTGAGGCACCACATCCTCATCTTCTCTAAAGTCTGCAGGGCTTTACAGATCTGTGTGCCAGGCAGGAGGTGACCCAGGTTCCACTGAACTGCATTCAAGGGAAGCAGGATTGTGCTCTGAGTTAATATTGGACTTGTTACCATTTGGGCTTCATAGAAACCAGGAGTCTCACCTGTTGTACTATACAGCTTTTTCCTTCTGCACAGAACTAAAGAGCTACACACAACCAGCCTCAGGGATGAGGAGTTGTTGTTCCTCATAACATTATAAAGCACTTGGGTCTTGGCAGGGTGGGGTTGGACAAAGAAAATTCCCTACTGAAACCATGAGCAGGTTTATCATAATATATAGTCCTCAGTGTTCTCCAAAATTGTAAGATACCTTTGATTTGGATCTCACATCTTTCACAAGTACAAGAATGCCCAGATGCTGAGCATCACTGATGCTTAACAGCAGTTGCACACTAAGACATCCACATCCCACATAATAATTGAAGCATAAAAAATCATTGAACACTGTGGAAAATGCTGCATGACTAAAAAACCCAGCAATTTTCTATTAGTTCTGCCTTCACTTTTAATTTCTTAATTGCTTCTTCTGAATGCAAAATTATTTTACCAGGTTATCACTGCAATAAATATTAAAACTCTCTCCAATAAAACAAACCCCCAAAACAACAACAATAAAACAGAATTAAAGACTGTATTTTTTTGTTAGTATCATAGAATAAAAGAGTGGTAACAGAACTGTTCCTATTCTGCTAAATGCCTGAGGATTTTGTTAGTTGGTAACAGGTAGGTATATCTGACAGGAAAGAAAACAGGTCAGAGCATTTTCATTAAGAAGAGATTAATAAGCTCTGAAGTTACTCTTGGATATATTTGTATTGCATATCTGTGGGTATATACCAGTGACAAAAGATGACTTGACTTTATATACGGATGGCCAGATGGACAAATAAAGCCACAGGAGCAAAGCTGCCCTTAGGTGCCAGGCACTGTTGGAATACTTGGGTTGCTTTTCAACCTAATGGTAGCCCAGGGGAGAGAGTCCAAAGGGAAAAAGAAGTGACCATCACCCTGGCCATGTGTACTCAGCAGGGACAATAGAGCGCCCTGACCACTGACAGCAGCCCTGTTTGTTCTGGGGGGAGGACAGCAACAGCTCTTCCATTACATGGATGGAAATAGAAAGGAAACATCCTATGGCTAAAGATTATTCTTTTAAAGAAATGGTTAAAGACGAAACTTCTTATGGAAAATGTGAAGAATGGAAGAAATGCAGCTTTGCAGGGCTCCTTGTTAGGGCTGTGGCTCATGGCACCTTTCAGTTCAGATAAAACCAACGTCAGGTTTTGCCCTCCCCTACCCAGATTTTCCCACATTCTCAAGTGGCCCAGTAGTAGATGAGAGAGTGCAGAGGCAGTCACATTTATACCACAGAGTCCTCCAGGGCTTTCACTGAGATAGTACAAATCCTCTGATATGAATGTCGCTCTTCAGAATATAAACAGTTGTAACAAAATGTGAACGATCTACATAAATTTCCAGAAACGCAGACAAAACAAAAAGCCAAGGTCAAATCACTTCATAAGGATCCCTGAAGTGCTTCCAGATACTGTCATGCCAGAGTTAGAATGTTTTATACTTGCATGGACACAGGCACTCACAATCTCAGAATGCCTCCCCTCCCCCCCTTCAAAAAAAGGTCATTTGGATATTTGGGTGGCAAGTGAGAAAACTGAAATGCTTCTGGAGTTCAGTCTTTTTACCCTGACAGACCTGGTGAAATCCTGTCATTTCCTCATGCTATGCCCCAGTCACTTCACGTGACTAATTGCATCAGTCATCTCCTCTTCTGCCATTACAAGGTCCAAGATTATTTCAGAGTTTGCTCATCTGGTGATGCAGTTGTTCCTCCTATGATCAGCATGGCCCCTTCATGTGGGGAGCCTCAGCTAAAACACACAGCATGCTCTCAATTAATGAACACTTCTTTAAGTCAAATAACACAGGAAGGTTCAGTGCCCTGTCAGTTGGACTGTGATTGAGAATAATGGAGATTTTACAAAATAAAGCTCTTTTTTTCACATTTTGACATTTTGCTGTCTTACCTCAAAAATGTAGCTCATCTATATGAGAGACAGGGAAGAAAAAGGAAGGAAAAAGAGAAAATATCAGGTGTTAAGCCTGCATTAGAAGATTACAGACCAGTAAGCATAGAGGAAGGTGGAAAGAGGAACTGCAGCTATTTTAATCATGTTTTATCTCTACTGGAAAATAGAAAGATAAATTAGAGTAGTAGACCTGCTGCAGAATAGAGCAGAACACAGACTCTGAGATCTTTAAGCTGCTTATAAAAGTTTGTGAAATACAGAATTTCTCCAGTGATCTCACATGGACTTCACTGCACTGACAAGCCTTTGAGTGGCTGCAGTGGTGAACCTGTGCTGGTAGCACACTGGCAAGGGAAGAGGCCTGCAAAGCACCTGAGATAATCCAGCATCACCAAGTTTAGGAGGTCATAGCCACAGACTGCACTTCTGAACTTATAGCACTCAGTGGAGGAAAAGGCCCAGATGCACCTGTGTGTCTGTGCTTGGGGAATAGAAAAGCTGTGATCACCTCAGCAGGTGCTGAGTCCATCACCTTTGCTCATTTCAGAGGTGCCTTTCTCCAGCAAAACTCCTAAATGTCTCTGTAAACTCCTAAATGTCACTGTATTTATTCACTCTGAGTAGCAGTCAGTGCTACTAAAAAGTGAGGGCTTCACCAAGTCAGAGGAGGCTGCAAATCAGGTGCTGTAGAGTGGCAGAGTTTCACTTGACCTCCCTTTAGCCCCAGTCAAGCCAGTTTATTAAACAAAGTTAACCCCCAGGGCCACAGGAGGAAATAAAATATATATGTGAACTGGAACTTTCTCACAAACATTATCTTTTCTTTTTCTTCTCTTCCCCACTGAATTTTTCAGATCAGCAGCATAATAGTATTCAATTAATGGACAGAATCAATGTTTCAGAGAACAGGTCAGACAATGTCCCAGAGAGTTAGACTGTCTCATGGCTCTCTGGAAGAGAACCCAGCTTTTTGTTTTGGTTTGATTTGGGAGTTTTTGACACAGTTGTGCTGCCCTGATGGAAACAAATATTCATTGATCTCATTGAGATTTCTGCCTACCTCAGGAGCATGAGACTGGTATTTTACTTTGATCCCATCCTTTGTCGTGATGTAGTCATTGCAGGGATTTTGTTTATTGGTGGGTGTTTGTTTTTTTTTTTTTCTTTTTCCCCAAAGTGCTTAATTAATTTGTTATTAGAAGCCCTCAGAAGAGCATTTGGCTCATAAGTCATTTCTGGGCTGTGTCTAGGTGTTACCAAGGGATGTTGTCAAGAGACCATTTCACTTTGCCTCAACTGTTTCCTCTGCTACAGCTGTTCTTAGTTTCCTCTTCACATCACAGGGGAAGTTGCAATCTTCTGTTGGGGAAATAGGTAAATTAATGAAAGCACCTCAGGGAAGGGCTCTGCAGAGCATCAGTCTCAGGGGACAATTACAAAATTCAGTGAGTAAACATGGACTTCATGGAACAGTGTTAGGCACTGCTGGGCAAGACACGAGCAAGGACAGCATCTCAGGCTGCACAGGATTGTTCCTTGAGCTCCAGTGGCACAACCACGAGCTGAGGGGCTCAGCACCTCACAGCACTGCAGGGTCACTGTTGCTGCTGTTCTGCCCTTGTGCCACTGTTACAGTTTGAAAGGACCTGAATGTTTGTTCCCATCTGAAAACTAGAATTCAATTTAAATCAAAAATCAAAACCTCAACTGGTTCTGCAGCATTCACTTGAACTTCTATAAACAAAATTTATCTTTGTGTGTGATCTAAGTGGTATTGAGTGCAAGGCTACTGAATAATGAGAGAAAAAATAGACTATGATTTAGTTACTAACTCACCAAGTGCATCTACCTCTTTAAAATTACACTGTTTTGATGCAGTCATCTGTTGTATACCTTTATAATTCTGCTGTTTCACAATGCCATCAATATGCTCCAAAGAGCAGCAGACATTAAAACCATTTTAGTGTACCAAATTGCTGAAAAGAAACCCTTTTCTCATCAGTACACACATTTTCTTCCAGGTTCTCCCATGACCTCATATGCAGTGGTTAGGTAGCACTCTTTTTCTGTGGGATAAGAAATTCCCAGTCACCTATCACCCTCATGGTAGGCATGTTTGGGTTATGAAGCAGAATCTTTGAGCACAATTGTTTTAAGATGCCTGGGTAGCTCGAGGGACAGAAACAGAGTCCTTACTGGTCCCACAAGCACAAGTCCCTCTAGCTGCAAGGAAGAGTTTGCTAGCAGAGGAAATGGAAAGCCAGGACTTTCCTGTGCTATAATCTGTGAGAGACAGACTGGGTGCAGATGAACACTTCCATGAAACAAAGCATTTAGGCAGGCACTTAAACACTTCCTCTGCTGAGGAACTGCAACACTGCACACCAGACGTCTTTCTCTTCCTTTTTCCTGAGCATGATTATGGCACCTAGGGCTAAATATAGCACCAGATACAGCTGTTTAATATTCAGTTAGCAAGAAAAGACAGTAAAGCTGGTATTGCACATTGGAATTGCTTAAACTTCTTCTGAGTTTTCCCAATTGATTAAAAGATAATATTTTTATGTCCAGCTGATAAACCCCATGCATGAGCTAGGAAACCTTCTGTGCCTGTTTATAGCAATGGGGATCCAGTCCCATCTGAGACATGTGAGTTCCTGGAGTCACAGCTTAGGTAGCTATTATGTTACACAGCTTTCCCCAAGACCACACTGCCTCTGCAGGATTGCATCACAAACCAGCAGGACATTTTAAAAACATGCTCATATTCTCCTGATTCTAAATGATTCCTGTCTCAGGCAGTGAACAAACTAAAAACCTGAAAGAAGCAAAATAGTCTTCTATTGTGAGGCGCTAGGCTGTAACTCTGAAGCTTAGACCATATTTCTGAGCTTAGACTTCTTGTCTGACACTAAGCAAGAAGGCTACGAAGCCTGGCAGTGGTACCTTCCATTCCAAAAACTTCCAAGTGCCTAAAATGATGCCATTACACTTCAGTAATTTCAGATGCAAAAAGCTAAATTGGAAATATTTGTACAATGCCTTAAAAAACCCACTGGTGCAATTCCTGCTCCTAGCAGCTTGCAGACTAAGCTGTAGATGAGAGAAAAACACAAATGCTAAGATCTGCTACACACACTGGCTTTCTACAGCCAAGCTAGTCCTAAACCAACAAACCTGGGCACAAAAGCTGGAGCAGCACAGTGTCTCACACAGAAATGTGTTATGCAGTGGGGCTGATCATTCTGAGTTGTTTTCCAGCTTGCCTGTGAGCCCCTGGCCTATGCCAGGTAGCCGTTCTTCCTGTCCCAGGACACACAGCCTGCACTCCCCTGGAAATCAGGTTTGTGGTGCTGGACACTCAACAGCACGTGTACACTGCCCAGTCAGCCTGCTTGGGTCATCTCCTGCCTGCCTGGCAAGATGTGAGAGAGACACTGGGGGAGCTGCAGTGGGAACTTAGCAGAGAAGGAAGGAGCTGGAAACAGGGAGGAGCCGAGAAGTTTTGCACAGAAAAAGATCCAGTGGGAAATGCAGGGCACACGGAATGCAAATCAGGAGAAAATTACAATTCATTAGTTACAGTGTTCACAGGACTCTATTTTTCAATTATATTTTCTTTTCTTCTAAAAAAAGACAAATGGTACCTGCTCCTTCATGCTCCCATTATGTTGCCATTCTTATTTTAATCTTAATTGTTTATCAGTTGAATTTGACTTTAAAAGGCTGGTAGGGGCAGATGTAGAGAATACATTTCTGTGGTTTGCTCAAAGAAGACCAGCTTAAGCAGGGATGTGAGAGGGCCTGGGGAACCATGTGAGAGCAAGGAGAGGCATGAGGGCAGTGAGCCAGTCATAAGTGTGCATGCTTCTAAATGGTTTTAATGGGGTCACTTGTGTCCTAAGGCACAACTCGCTGCTGCTCGGATGCCAGACTCTGCCCCTGAGCCTGTGAAAGGTTTTGCAGCTGAGTGTGACAAGCCTGGTTTAGTGCAGAGGGGGCTGCACTCAGGACTTGAACGTGGCCAGGTGGCAAAGAAGGGCACGTGTGCCCATTGGAAGACTGCATGGCTACCAAGAAAGAGGGCAGAGAGTAGGAGACCACGGTGCAGAAAAAGACCTCATGTCATATTGGGACTTGGACAAAGGTTTCAGAAGAAGTGGATGGTTTGGGAAACACTGCAAAATAACAACATTACAATATAATATCTGTCAGTGAGAAGGAATGGCTGCAGGTTTATTCTGTGATAAATATTCAAATTGTTCAGTGCAGAATGTTTTAAAACCTTCCTCATCCTCATTAGTACAGCTAATCACCCAGTGATTCTGTTTTCTCTTTTCCATATCATATTCTTCTGTTATTGCAGAGAAATAGAAAATATACTTTTAAATTAAGAAATTGTAAATAAACAACATGGGGTGATCCAAGCACGTAGCAATTTAGAACTCTCCTCATTTAGTGCCTTTCTTACAAAAGTGTTTGTCCTATATGTTCCCTCTACACTCCTGTCCATCCCTGCCACAAGAATATTGCAGGCAGATGTAGGAGGATTTTGTTAGAATTAATCACTGATCACCTTCTTGTAAAGGCTTTATTGTATTCTAAAAGGGGGTGAAGGAAAAGTACACACATACATATAACAACCTAGAGCTTTAGGATAAAAGAAGTAAAATTGGTAATATGAGTTTCTCCCTCAGGAAGAAAAAAATACAGGCATTTACTAATCAAAAATGGGTGGCTTTGTTTTTCGTTTGTTTGTTTTTGCTAATCTTTAAAAACGCTTAATACATTGCTTGTGGGCTTCATGTTTCACTTTAATGCAGAGTTAACCCTTGAAATTCATTAATTGACTTTATGTTGCATTAAATGCTGCAATCAATTCAGTCTCAATATTATACACTTTTATCTCTGCTCTAAAAAAAAGCCCTATTAGCTTTGCTTGGCTCAAAACCAATACAGTGAACTACCCTTAATTATTAATAATCTGTTTCCCCTTCAATAAAACTTTTTGAACCTTTACTACAGTAGGATGATATATTTATTTGGTGTGTAGGGTTCAGAGCAATACAGTGCACTCTCTCTGGGAAAGAATCCAAAAATAACTATCTACTTGATATCAACCCAAGGGATTTCCTAAGGGAATGGGAGTATCATTTCAGGGCAGATCATCAGTGGTTTAGGGGAATTAGACAAATTTGTGTCTGGAGAACAGATGCCTCAGGGTTTGCAAATGTGTGAGAGAACCTTTCCCCCCTCGGTCACCAGTTCAGGTCCATCCAGCACAGCAGTGGCTGGAAGTTATTAAACATCTAATGAACTTCTGGGGCCTCCTGAAACAGGGAGTGGGATTCCTAACAGACACTTGCTAACATCTTGGAGCTGCTCCTACCCAAGCTGCAGCAATATACAGACACAGAAACTGGGAATAAGCATGATGGAGTGAAGAACATTTCATCTGCTAAATGCAGTAAGCAGGCTGCCTCTGGGCTGGCATTCCAGCTTTAGGTTTACTGCTGGCACTTTTTGTTCTTTAAAAGAAAGAAAATTATGTATTATAAAGCACTGTGTTATGTAATCTTTCCTCACAAATGCCATCAGAAGGGCCCAGAAACCTTACAAACCCACACTTGCAAGGCCTTGGAGAAGATAAAGGAGTAAAGAAAGATTTGTTTTCATACTTAGAGGCCAGTTCTGGGAGTTCTGGGTCTCCTGAACTGCTGCACATCCAGCTTTGGGGCAGGTCTGCTAGGAGAAAGAGGAGACAAATGCTGAGCATTACAACCACAAACCACAGCTGTTGATGGGAATTGGCAGGAGACCAGGGAATGCTGGGAAGCATAGATGGCCTGCAGCAGAAGGTAGGGCTGAGCAGGGCTCTCTGGCACTTGAAGCTTTTTTATTCCTCTCCTGGTGCTTTTCCATCCTGGCATCTGGTTTCCGTGGCAGCGCAAGGGAGGGACAGTATGGTGCAATTTTCTGGAATGTTCTCCTGGGCTATGCTGGCACTTCCTAGGGTAAACATGCCTTGCCTGAGGCTCAGCTTCTCTGGGCCCCTGCCTTCAGAGGATTTGCAGTGCTTTAGTTTGCTGATAGCTCTGGCCAGTTGTCTCCATATTTCATGTGAGGAGGGGGGGTCGAGACTTGCCTACTGTCCTCTGCTCCCCCAGAACAGAGCCATGGTGAGGGCAGGGATGAGCTGTGGCAAAGCCCTGTCCATCAGCAGAGATGCCACCAGGACAGCATGTGATGGGCTCATAGCTCTGTGCTCTGGCTGGATCCAGGCTTTGTGCCACCAGACCTTGCATGTACCCTGGTGCTCTCATTTCCTTGCACCCTTTTGAGCGAAAGATTTTCGGGGGGGGTCTCTTTATCCACTCATATGTTACATGACTAAACTGTACCCAGCTTCTGAATAGTGCAGCAATTTAGGCTGCAAAGAGCATGCAAGATTAAATATATGAAAAAGGAGGAGGGAAAAAAAAAAAAAAAAGAGGAAGGTTTCTGTAATGGGATCTGCTGCTCAGCCGTTTTTGTTAGCAGCATGTGCAGATCTTGCTATTCCGGTCCATTATATTCAACAGTCTTATACTCAGTGGCAGGTGAAATGTCATACCTCGGGGTAAATTTTCACTGCAGTAGGCAGAGAATTTGTCCTTTAAACACCCTTAGTATTAATGGGACATTGATCCAGCAATTTAAACTCCAAGAGATACAAATGTCTCATGTGGGACCATTTTCAAATGTGTTGACATTTTGATTCACAAAATAAGATACTTTTAGAAACAAATGCAAATTCATTTCATTCTAGATTTGAGGTCAGCTGGATACTGGAAGAGAAATGTGCAATGAATGTTTAGTATGCTCATCAACTATCTTTTAATCTCTGTACACTCAAGGGATAAAAATTACATCAGAAAGAGTAAGGAAAATAAGTTCTCTGTATTAACTAGTGTAACTTCTCATGGGGCTGGAACCTAAATTCACCTACTGCACCTGCAATATTAGTGTCTAAGGCAAAAGGAGGCTCTGGAACGAGGGACTGAATTTCAGTGACCTCTGAAAATATGTCTTTCACACAATCTGATATGCTTTCATCTCCAAAGAGTTCTGATTCTGCTGAGATCCACTGGGGAAATTGTCAGTGTTTTATTGATATCAGTGAAATTTGCAGGGTTGGAGCCCAACAAAATAGTGCAGGAAAGAAAACAAAACAAAGTAAAAACATAGCAAGAGGGTGTAGCTTAGTTTGTTCCTAAGCCAATGCTCTGCCTGCTCCTCCAGCTCAGAAACTATTCAGCACATATGAGAAAGATGAGCTAAACAAATATTTAGAACACACCCACAACTGGCTGACAGAGAGTGAGTAGGTCAAACCTTGAGGGAACACAGCAAAGCCTGAATGTTGGTCTGGGCTCCATCCTTCAGAAGAGGGTAAAGCAGATATGGAGCAACTCTGGAGGAAGACCAGCTTGGCAAGTTGGTGGGTGAGAGCTGGGTGTGAACGATCACCTCCTGCCCTTGGACCAAGGTTTGGGGGGCACTGCCGTGGCTGCAGGCAGGGCACTGGGGGCAGAACAGGGCTCACCTCCCTCCTGTCTCCCTGGCCTTGAGCAGGTGCTACAGCTCCCAGCAGAGGGGAGTGAAAGGGGATCTGCTCCCTGTGCTGAACCCCAGCAGGCAGGGCCAGCAGGGGCTGGCTCTGGTTTCCCCCAGAAGCAAGGACACCTCTGACTGTCCCCAGAGCTCTCCCAGCAGCAGGGCTGACGAGAGGCTGAGGCATGCAGGGCACAGGGGCAGTAATGTGGGTGGGGTGTGTGCTGTTATTCCACAGGGGATTTCACAGGAAGCCCATGGCTCCCCTCCTGGCCATGAGCATCCCCTGCTGCAGAAACCCCGGCTGGTGAATGTCACCTGACAGGGAACATGAGGACTCTGATCATCTCATGCATGAGGAACTCGGGGAGGAGAACAAACCCAGGGGAAGTTCCTCACCAAAGTCCCCCTGCAGAGCAGCCTCTGCTCTTCCCCTTCCCCAGCAGGGCTGCTGCAGACAGGGTTGCAGTTCTGGGAGCCACTGTCCAGGGGAAGTTACTCCAATTTGGGCACTGACTGAGAACACAACTTCCCTTGCAGACACTTGTACAGCAGTGCCCAACAGAGCTAAGAGGAAGAGGAAAAGCCCAGACACTGTTCAACATGCAAATAACTATATTCAAGTCTATGAAAACTTCCCAAGAACAGGTCCAAACCTATGCAGCACTGGGCAATGTGCTGGGCATGATCTGTTTGATGGCCTTGGATCAGATGGTCCTCTCCAAGGGCTTGGATAATGCTCCAGCCTGCCAGAGGGCTCAGCAGGCACTCAAGGTTATCAGGATCAGTCCTTTCCTACGTGCTCACTTGAACATAGTACTGTCCTTCTGGGCCCCTGCTCTCCTTTCTGGCTTCCTCAAACTGACTGGAGGAAGAATTTACTGTTCCTGTGCCAGCTATGTGATCTGGGAGCCCTGTGCAAAAGCACATGGGGTGATACAGTCCCCACACAGGAGGCCTTTTCCCACAGAACAAGAGTTCTGAGTGCATTCACCAAGTGCTTCTCACACCAGGTAGTTTAATTTTTAAAAAAAAAAAAAGATGACAGACCAAACAGAACATCACAAAGTTTGAAAGACCTTTCTTTTTTTTTTTTTTTTTTTTTTGGTATGAACAGCAGCTACAGGTCCTAGGTGCATTTATACCTCAATGCATAAATGTATTTCAGAGGTGTTGTGATTCATGTCATGTCCAGGCATTTAGGGGGTAGCAGCAAACTTAGAATGGGTGCAAGTGGACCTAAAGCAGGTTTTGCTCATAAATGCAATTATAGTAATACCAGTAACCAGGATGTATCAGCTGTGGATCCTCAGCACTAGAGGTATAAGATTTGCAACTTGGAGACTTTCCTAAAACCACCTCCTTTTAAGGCAGTAATCCTGGGAAAGAAACATGGTCCCAGTCCTTAAATAGAGATGGAAGTGGCTTCTTCATCCAAATTTGAGGGATGCCAGTAGGCCATTGCCAGTGATATCTGTGATACTCAGAGTGCACTGACAAGAGAACACTAACATGTACAGTAAATATTTCTTAATGCTTCAGTGTAAGCAGGATGCCTGACACACCCACTAAAGCACAGAAAATGGAATTTGGTCATCAGCAAGTCCTGCAGTGAGAGTTAGGATTCACAGGCAGGAGCACCTGCTCTCCTCAGTTCTGGGATTGCCAGAAGAGTCCTGGGAATCAAGGTCCTAGTTTTTATCTATGACTTGTTGACTGATCCAGACAAACCACCGTGGAAGACCAAACCATCCCTAGAGCTTGCAGAGCACAGAGACACTCCCATCACACTCTGTCCCCTGTCTCTGTCAAGACACAGAGCTGGTGGAACATAAATCATGCATCACATAGCTGTGCACTGCCAGGAGCATGCTGCTGCATGAGCCTGCAGAGACAGCTTCCAGTTGTCCCTCCATGGGATAGTTCACAGGAGGCACAGCCCAGGGAAACAAGCCAAGTCCAGGTCTTCTGTGGCTTTTCTCATTTGGGGATGGTCCCTGTCCCTTGCCTGAAGCAGCCTGGACACTTCACAAGCCTCCCCTACAAGCCCTGCAGAGGTTTCTGGGCAGGAATGAGCCTGGCACAGTCCAGCCCTCCCTGGTTTTGCACTGTGCATGCTCTGGTTGGGAGCACGGTGCAAGGAGTGGGAATCCAGCCCTGCCACCCAGGGTGAAGCTCAGCAGCCACCCCTGGCCACTGAGAGCCAAACCAGAGTCCTTATTGGTGCTGTTACAGGAGGGAGGTCACTAGTGTCACCACACTGGAGCAACGCCAGCCCTTTGAGTAAACTTTTCAAAGCTGCACTAAGGCATTGTTTAATTTTGATTTGCAAGTGACCTCTGATTCCTCTGGATGTGCTGGGGGGAAGAACATTCACTCCCAGGAGTCTGACTTAGGCAGTGGGCACAGGGCCTAGCACGGCAGGTCCCAGGGAAGGAGGGGGAGAGGTGAAGGCTCTGGCTGTTCTCCCCCCCCCAAACACATCACCAGTCTGCTGCACACCTTAGCTTGCACCAATAAACCTGTTTGCATGCTGTGAATGAAAACGACACCAGGGTGTGAGATGAAAAATAGTCTGCAAAGAGCCAAACCACCCGAGAGTTATTCTAGTGAGGTAAATAATTCAGCAACTGTTTTTTACTGCAGCCCTGTTAACAGAAACACAATTACAGAAGAGGAAAGTAAACCACAGCTGGGAAGAGAAAACAAGTGTCTTGGGGGCTCCTATCTCACCGAGGAAATGGTGGGTGGATCCGGGCCCCAGCATGGGACTCGGGCCACATCCAGGGCTCTGACCTCAGCACGATGCATCCAACGCTGCACTCACAGCAGCTGAGCAGAGAAATTAAAGGAGGGTGGCAAAAAAGCTCTGGCTGTTGCTAACACTTCCCAGTGCTGAAAGTAGCACTCAGTATTGGCACCAGGTTAGTGGTATGTGCACAGCTTTCTGCTAACTGGCGATTGAGCCCTGCGGGGAAGCGAAGCCGCAAGGACAGGAGTGGGACAAGGCGAAGGAAGTGTGAGCTGCAAACCTCTGCTCGCCTTGCTCAGCATCAGATGAATGTTAATTCTCTGCTGGTTTGCACAGACACTGACAGGCCTGTTCCTACTAATTTTAGCCCTTACCTAATTTAAAACTACAGACATGCTATTTTCACCATGGTATTTTTTCCTCTTTTTAACAGGTTGTAAGCTGCCAGATGCACTCCTTGTGGTTTAAGAAATTGATGCTGTCCAAGGGGAGGTGAGAAACCTTTTGTTAAAAATAAAAGGCAGACAGAACAAAACTGCACATTAAAACTTGGAGCTATCACAAGTGCCACCTCAGCTGCCTGTGCTTTGCTGAGGGCCTCTGGCCAGGCTGCATTGTGGTCTGGAGATGCACCTTCCTCAAACCTCAGAGGTTCCAGCCCAGCATGCCCAGCTGTCTCCCAGCTGTGCACACACAGAGGTTGTGCTGTGCCCCTGCATAAAACCACCTGCACTCTCTACCTTCACTCCCTCCACTCATACATCCACAATGCTTCATTCCTTTGGTACTGCTGCCCAAAAATACACCTGCACCCAGACCTCCTCTCCCTGCCACTGTGCCTTTCCCCTGACACAGACAAACACCTTCTCTTCCCTCTGCTCCTCCCTTCACACCTGGATCTGTCACCCATCTCCTGCAGAGGTGAATGGTGGATGAAGTGCTGAGGTAGATGAAGTGCTGAGCCTGCCCGCAGTGGGAGGCAACCCTGTGCTAGAAATGGGTGTGAAAAAGTGGTGAAATGAGGAAACATTTGTGAGAGGAAGTGAGTGGGTGGAGGGAAAAGTCTGGAGTGAACAAAAATCAACAAATAATACAATGAAACCTGAGCTCTAAGTGCTCAGAGTGGTAAAAGTACACTGAAATACAAAAAAAAAGAACACACAAATTACTACCAGAATGCAACTATTCTATGCTAACAAACACCTAATGTATGCTAGGGAAGGGAACAAAGCACTGAAAATAAAGAGCAGGCTCAAAATAAAGAAGATGTCTTAAGATCTAATGCCTTAACAGCAGTACAGGTAGCTGCAGTGAGGACGAGAAAGGGAGGCAGCAGATCATGCACATGCATTTTACTGGATCTAGGTTACTGGATCTCAGAGTCCAAATGGGTTGATGGTCTCACTAACCAGACATGGATTTTAGCAGTTGTTAACAGACTGCATGCCCCTGTAAATTTTAATTTAATACATTCAAGTAAAGCATCTGAAGGATAATATTAAAAAAAACCAAACAGCAATTTCTAGAACGATCAAAATGGAAGCCCAGGTCTGTTGTTTCTGATACAGCAGCAGTTTCTTAGTTAAGATTTTTCCCTGACAGATGTAGCTGTGCAGGGACCTAGGAGTACAGTTCCCAGTTTTTCAGCCGATTACGTGTGCATTCCTGACCTGCAAACCTTTCCTTCCTTCTCTACTCTTGCAGAGCAAGATTGACAGTGCTGTATTTTCAGCAGTACACCAAAAAAGATCTTGTTTTTTCTTCTTAAAGGACAACAGACTTGGCCCAAAGGGGCTGTACCAGAAGCCAGCCAGTTTTGCCCTGTGAGAATCAGCCCACGCAACCACAGCTCCCACTGGTGAGAAATTATTCAGACAAGTCCCTCCTCTAACCACTCACCCAGTGAGCTGGTTTCATCCAAGCTGCTGCCATGGCCATGGAGAATGAACAACAGACAGGTAAACAGCTATTATGGCATGCACAGAAAACTGTCCAGTTTTGGTTACACCTCATTCCTTCCCACGTGTTTCAAACCAGCCTGCTCCACAGGGATCCTCAGAAGAGGTTCCCTTCACACGTAGTAAGACTGCCCATACCATTTCCATGTTTAAAAGAATAACAAAAGTGACCTGAGAGTTGCATTATCCCCAGCTTTGTCAGTGGAGGAGCCCAAATGCACTCACTGGCCATGACACCTCTCCTCTGGGGCTCTGGCGAGCGAGCTCCCTTGGAAAGGCGGCAGTGCATCCGCGCCACGGGTTACGCTGATTGCTGCTGACAGGTTCTTCATGGTATCACAACAAATTAGGTCACAGATTAGATTTTCATAGCACAGATTACAACTTGTGTCTACATCTTTTTCTTAAATAGAGAGGGTTGTGGCCAGGAGGTTTGACCTCGAGATTGGGAACAAGGCAGATGCTCAGGATTGGGGGGTCCTATTTCTCAGCTGAGACAAAGACTGTCTTAGCAAGACTCAGATAAAATGCCTGCTTTTCTGCTGTAGTCAGAAGACTTGTTTGTTTTTTTTTTTTCCCTTTCTATCCAGCAAGCCTTTGAGAAATGAGTTTGTCCACTAGATACCCTGGGGTAGATCAATCATAGAGCATTGTGGCAAAACAGATAGCAAACCCAGCTCTAGAAAGAAATTTTAGAAGAAATGAATTTTTATGATAGAAAAGCAGCTTGCACCACCTGAAAAACTGCTGGGAATGGAAACCAAAGCTACCTATTAGACTTATCCCACCTATTACCACAAGGTCACACATACACTCGGTTTGAGCATCTCTAGTGCAGAAAGACCTCAAGGGAATAAATTCATGTGTGTAGTTTTTGTTTTAAAATATGCCCAGCAAGGACAGTAATAGAACTCAAGCACCAAAAAAAAAAAAAATAAAATAAAATCCAAGCTATATCAAGCTCCTCACAGAGCAGCACAGAACAAAGGTTTCCAACAGCTGAGTAACTGCAGACACCGTGCAAAGTGCTTCCTACCCACTGTGAGATACAGCCCTGCTGTAGATTTGAAAACCAGCTCCAGCAACTGTGTTCCAGCAGACTGTCAGGGCTGTGTTCTGCTCCCAGCCACCTCCTCCCTCAGAGCTGAGCTGCTGCAGGGGAGAAAAGGCTCCTGGGAGCCAGAGAGCTGGATTCAGCTCCCTGTGGAACCATGCAGGTCTGCATGGGGGCAGTGATTCAGCTGATAAGCAGGCTTGCAGCCATGATAAGCACTAAATGAAAACCTAATCCAGACTATCAGGAGGACAGCTCTTGGACTGAGCTAACCTCAGAGACAAGTCTTTCTAAGTCAGGGTAGAGAGAGCAATGCAGGAATGACCCTCAGCTTACAGAAGGAGTCCTGATACCACAATGGAATCACCTTTGTGCTTGGGTAGCCCAGAGACCTGCACTGGCTCTGTATGGAGCCTCTGGAGCATGTACTCAGCCAGAGCAGGTCTGCTCATACCTGCTGCCAGACCAAACTCTGGTCCCTAATCAAGCCCTGAGGCTGTCTGCAGCCAGAGGACACAGCCTGGCTCCCTGTTCCCAGGGCAGTGAGAGGAGCACAGGAGGCTGTGCCTGTGCCCTGTGTGCAGGTTTAGACAGGCTGGGGCTCAGCACCCTCCCCTCGGCCCCACAGCAGCCAACGCTGCTGGCCTGAATCATCATTGCCTGTGCCTCCAGCCCCGAAACAATCTCGCACGTCACTTCAGCGGTTTTTCACAGGAAATATGCTTTTACTTTCAAAATACTCTGGGCCTTGTTCTCCTCCAACAAGCACAGGAAGTATCTCAAATACCAGTCTTTATTTTTGTGAACCACTGTGTATCCTCTGATACCTCTGAGTACAAAGAAATAAATAGGAGCTGAGAGTGGCTGTGCCCTTCCATGCTCAGAGGCAGTATTAATGTTTTTTAACTCCCCTCAGTGCTCCTGCTGGGCACACTCACATTTAGAGGCACAGAATGAGGCCTAACAATTTTTTTCTCAAGCCTGAGCTGTGCTGTGCTGATTATTGAAAATCCATCACACACACTCTTTGCTGAGCAGTCTGAACTATTGATCTCAGAGAGAGAAAAGGATGCTCTGGACTTTATTGGAATTGTCTTTAAAAGTCTTGTTGGTACAACTGTTCTACTGGATGCTGAGTGATTCCTAGTGTCCCTGCAGAGCACTGCCTCAGACCTGCTCTGGAGCTCCTTCATGCCAGGGGCTCGTGCTGAGCCATGGAGGAAACCTCATCACCCACCCTGGGAAAGCAAACGGTGACAGCTCTCAGAGAATGCACTGGTGAGGCCCCTGGCCTGAGCAGCGCTCCCAGAGAGTGAGCAGCAGGGAGGGACTGCTGTCTGCAACAGCAGCTGAGAGCATCCTGGACAGGCACAGGCTCCTGATCCCTGCTGAGCAGGGAACCCAGCAGGAGCCATGCAGCCAATGCTGCCTCTCTCTAAGGCAAGATGAGTCTGAGCAGAGCCAAGCACTGAAATGACCTAGGGTGTGCATCTGAGAGAGTCCTTCAGAGCTCATGTAGGCACCATGAACACTCCCCACAGCATCAGTTCTGTCCTCCTCAACATTAAACAGGCAGCAGCCATTGCCAACCTTGTTTTCAGTCAAGCTCTGAAACAAAGAGGACATTAAACTTCCACCAAAATCCCACATCTCTTCAAAGCACTTCTCAGTTTGGGGTGCAGATGCAGGGTTTTCTTTGTCTGAATTTTAAAAAAGGGCCTTTCTACTGTTTTAATCACATACTTAACAAAACCCTGAATAAGCATCATCTTCATGGCTTTTTGGGACTTAAATTAAAGAATGTACACATTTTTACATATATTAAAAATGGATAATTAGGGATTTGAGTTCATTTTTAAATGGCAGAAGGGTAACTTTACTCCAAACCATACAGCCAGGTGGTTCACTGTTTAGAGGCTGCTCTGTGCTATTCTGCTTCAGCACTAACCCTTTTGAAACTCTGCAGCTTGCTCAAGAGAGGGGCAGTTTTCACACAGAGTCACGATCACAACCACAGCACCGTTCCTGCCCAGATGAGGAAGTACCAGATCCCCAAAGCAGAAAGGCTCACCCTCTCACCAGCCAGTCCAGTTTCTGCCTGCTGGGCTGAACTTTTAGGCACAAGATTTGCATGAACAAGGACGCATGATAAGTCTTCGGCCTGGCACCCAGCGTCTGTACAAAAGGCCTCCATCTAACATGGTCGGTGCTGCTCCCAGCTCAGGACGGCCACACGCAGCACCCATGGCACACAGGACCGAATCATGGCTTCCTCCTGAGGCCGGCCAGCCCGGCCTGTGCTGCTCGGCTTCCATGGGCACTGACTGGAGGTGGTGTGGGTTGGTGTGAGGGCTGTCACAGCGCTCGCTGGATCTGCCAGGACCCCCGTGCCCGGCCTGTCACCCCTCGCACACAGGAGCAGACCCGCCCCGGCCCCTCCCGGCCCTCGCAGTCCCCGTGCCCTTGGGGAAGCGGAGCTCGGCCAGAGCCGCCTCCGGCCGCCCTGGTGCTCTGTCCGCGGCCCCACAGACACCCTGCCCGCGGGAGGCGGCCGGGAAGGCGCGGAGCTGCCCGGGCAGTGCCGAGCATCCTCTACGGGGGCTGCGCCTTCCCGCCCGGGAATGGGGGACAGCGGGGCGGGGGCTGCCCCGGCTCCTTCCCGGTTCCTCTCCGCCCCGCGGCTCCCCACGGGCGCCCACCCCACGGCTCCGCTCAGGCTCCTCCCGGCTCCTCAGGCGATCCCCATCTCCCTCTCGCTCCCGCTGAGCCGCCCCTCGCCGCTGCCTCCGCGCCCCGCTCCGCCCGCCCGGGGGGCGCGGGCAGCCCTTACCTGGGCACGGGGCGCAGCCTCGTCCCTCCGGCTGCCGGCGGCGTCACGGCCGCAGGTTGTGGCTGCGGGCGGCGGTGCCGCATCGATATAAAAGGAAGCGGCGCGGGGGGAGGGAGAGGCGGCCCCGGCACCTTCGCCGCGCCCGGCCCCGATCCCCGGGCCCCTCACGAGCTCCCTCCCCGCCGGCCCCGGGGCAGCGGCCACGGCTCCCCGGGCAGCCCCCGCGGGCCAGCGGCACTCCCGGGGGGCTCACCCCGCCGGGCCGGGGTGAAGGATGGGGGCAGGTCAGAGCCTTGGCATCAGCCCCCACATCCATCCCGGGGGGCAGGAGAGGCCGTGAGGAGCCAGATAGGGCCCTGTCCTCACGGGCCGCACACACAGCTCAGCGGGGCACGGGCGAGGCTCTGCAGCCATGGGAAGGGAGCAGCCACATGCCGGAGCACCTTGCAGGCTTCAAAGGTGTGTAACAAAACCCAGCCATCGCCACCAGTCTCCTGCAGGCTCTGCTGGAGCTGCCCCGGCCCGAGCAGCACCTGGGGCTGCAGGCTTGTGCCCAGGGAAGGAGCGACATCCTGGGACAGGGCTGTTGGCAACCCCAAATGCAGGTGATGTCCCTGCCATGGTCACGGCCTGGTTATCCAGCCTGGCAGCCAATTCAGTGAGACATTGTCTGTAAGACTAACTTTGAAGGAGCAAAGAAAAACTCATCAAGGCCTACATTCTCCTTCAAACCCCAAGAGCTCTTTCTATCTCTAGAGCTACACTCAGAGTCCAGAGCAGTTGTGCCATCTCTGAGGCACCTTGTTCTGTTCCTTCTTCATCTTCTCCATCCTGTTGACAGCTGATGACATCTTGGTTGCAGGAGGAGTGAGGGTCCCCCCAGGACACGGCCTCTCCATCTGCTCCTCAGGAAGCTCTCCCTCCAGCAACAGATGCTGTTGTTGTCCTGCACCATCAATCCCTTTCAGGAAGGGACAGGGATTAGGTGTGGGTAACATGTCGTAAGGTAATTTCTCTAAATGGCATTTTGCTTCCCAGCTTTACTCACTGGTGGGGGGCTGTGATGCTTCGGTTCACTCTGCAGCCCCCAAGGCCCATGTCTTGCCACAATGGCTACAAGTCCTATCTTTTGCCCAAAGCAGATGGAGAGCTGGGCAGCAGTGAGGCTGGGGTGCAGAGCAATCCCACAGGTACTGGGACCCCTGTACAGAAGTACTTCATGTGGTGCCTTTGTTTACATCCCACCAGGAAAGCAGTAAAGCTGGGGATCATGGGCAGAGCAGGCTCCTGCTCTACAATCAGAGGGAAGCGATGACCCCTGGCAGCCCCCATCTAAATAAACATTACTAGGGGTTACATTTTATATGGAAAACATTCAGATAGAACACTGCCATGGGCAAATGAGAGGAACAAATCCTGCTCTCAAGGGTTTTAAAGTAGAGAGGGGTTTTCCACCTCCAAATTTCTTGGGTTTTTTGGTTTGGTTTGGAGTTTTTTTCCTCTCAAATTTCTCTACATCCCAGCAGGGAAGGGGAAACAGAAGGAGCTTTTCTGCTGGACCCAGCAGCACCTCATCCAGACAGACCTGGCTGGGAATGTAAGTGCCAAGTTAAAAGATCTGTCCCTAAGCAAGGCGACTGTTCCAGATCTCCAAGGAGGAACTGTGGGTGCCAGAACCACATCTAAGGGTGGATCTGGGTCCTGTGTGAAGCTCTGGCAGGGCAGCAGCACCTCCTTGCTTACAGCCAAATGTGGAGGAACAGGCCCTGCTGCTCCTTCTCAGGGCCCAGCTATTACAGCAGCTCCTTGCATAATGCTGACAGATGGTCTCTCTGCCCTGCTGCCCTCCCACCCCAAGTGTTCTTCGCTAAGATCTTGCTGCTTCTCCTGGACAAGGAACCCTCACTCCTCACAGGAGTTTGCATCACCTTGACTTCTCAGGTGAGTATATGGCCAGTCTAGAGGAAGTGCTCACAGGAGAGCTGCTCACTCCTTATGATTGATCTTGTCATCAACAATGGAGTCATTTACACTCCTTCAAAGGTGTCCAAGCTGTGGTTTGTGATGGCCTCCATCCCCTGCTCTTCTCACATCTCTACCTTGTAGCACAAGTAGAGCTCAGATTTGTTTCTATACTCTGCCAAAGCCTTGGAACTCCCTATCTTCCAGCATCACTTGGTGTCAGTTCACTTCAGATGAAGATGTTTCCTGTTGTCCAGACTGCCAAACTTCCCTTTTAAGCAGCTCTGGGCACCCTATCAAGGCAGATTTAGCATTTGTTGTCCTGTTTCTTTCTGCAGAGCTTGGCCCAGCTCCTGTAGGGGGGACAGAGAGAGGAGTATCCTGGATCACCAATCTGCCCTTCATCCCCATGTTCTATCCAGAGAGGTCAGAACTACTGCAGTGGTCCTGAAATTGCTCCACAAGGCTTTTTTTCCCAGCTCCTGGGTGTGTTTCCACACAATAAGAAAGTCCCAGCTGAGGTGAGAGCATGTGGCTGGCTGCAGCTCACTTACTGGTCACTGCCTGGGGCTCTTGCTTTCCTGCCTACAGTTAAAGCAGGGCTACAGCTCTGAATTCAAACCCTACAGTGAATCAAGGGAAGGCATTTGGATATATAGATCTGGAGCCATGGATGGGAAAAGATGCAAATAGACAAGTGATTACAGGCAGTAGAACCTTTACTTATTTGACAAAAAGTCTGCTTTGTCTTTGAGGTGTCTAAAGCAGCAAGTGACCACTGGTGTCAGGTCATGAAGGAAATCTGCAGGCTCCAACAGAAACCCCAATAAACCCCTGCTTAATCACCAAACAGCTGCTGACCTCTTTTGTGCACATTCAGCTCAAGGTGCCTTGTGTAGCAGGGATGTGAGAGCAGGGAGAAATGAAAAACATTACTTTACTAAAACAGCTTTAAGAGCAAATTAGGCTTGTAAGTTTGCAGACAGAGGTAGTAAGTTATTCCTGGAGCATTCCCTGAGGAAAAGGCTGGGGAAATTAATTACTTATCAAAAAATAAAGCCTAATGCTACTGTTTTGAAGTGAACAAAATGAAATACAAGAAACAGCCTCTAATACAGCTATTCTAGAGCAGTTGTGTTTGATGCTCAGGGTTGATTCATCCACCCAATGGGACTGTGAGAGAGAAATCAGATTCATAATTTCTGGTGGTAACTGAGGCACAAAATTATCTTCAAGCCTTGAGGGAAAAGAAAAAACCCATGTGGAAATGGATCTGGTCCCATACAGCCATTCAGAGAAGAGCAAAAAGCACAAGGGGAAGGGATTTTTCTGGTCAGACACTACAAGGAACCAAGGTCAAACTGGTAGGAACAGCATTAATCGAGTCTACACTGGATTTAAAGTTCCAGGTAAGCTGGAAAACATTCCTTAGGTGGTGCAGAAAATGACTGATGAGCTTCCCCTCTGCTCTGCCAGCTTAGCAGATGTGACAGCTGTCACCAAGTTTGCTCCCTGCCCCCAGCATTGCCAAAGGAGTGGAGCAGACATCCGCCGTGCTGCAGGTTCTGTAATTCACAGAGGAACAAGGCAGAGCCTGTACCATGACACACTATCGTTTTTACTGTTCCCCAGCAGCAGCTGACCAGAGCCAGCCAGGACGTGCAGGTTTTGTGCCTGCTGCAGCTCGGGGAGGTGGCAGCTGAAGCACGAGTTGACAAACAGCACTTAGCTTATCTCAAGAAGAAACCTGAGCACTCCCTCAGCAGATGACAGAGCTGTAAATCTTGTTATGTATAGCTCTAAAAGTATCATTAAGACAACTTAGAATAGTTACTTTGTATTAGATAAGAAAAATGTTTGTCTTGCAGCTATGCAGAGGAAAACATCTTACAGTCGGGTGTGCATTTTGCATCTACCTGAAAAGCCTCCAGCTGTTTCAGAAGAGCTAAAGGGTCTAATAAAAGCATCCCTGAGAGCCTTAAACTCCTAAGGTGAGAAACTCTCTGTCAGAATGCAAGGCCTGAAGCTGAACTTTATTTTCTTATGGACATTTACTCCTCTGTCTAGTTCTGGTTTCATGGCATAGAAAGGTTCCCAGTCCAGGGTGTGAGTGGCATGAAACTATGTAACAGTGTGGAGCATGGGAAAATAAAGTGGTTTTCTGTTGATACTCAGGTGAACTATCACACAGAACTAGAGAGTTCTGGGGAGGGGAAGCACCTGAAAATAAATCAGGTTTATACGGTTGAACTGTTTGTTTTCTGTTGTGCAGTGGGGAGCTATTTTGAGCTTCATTCTTTGGTATTTAATATTTGCACCACTTTCACTGGTACAGTCTGCCAATTTTCTGTTTAACTATGAGCTTTAGGCTTGCCAGGAAAAAAGTAAGGAGACTCAAACTTTGAATGACAAGGGACTTCTCTGGGCATGCATTTGTCTTGTTCTCTGCTGCTCCAAACAGTATATGAGATATGCACCTCAATTTTGACTTAGCAAAAGAAATCAATACATGTCACCGAAGAACACATACTGCAAGTATGACAGAGAACTGAGGCTGCTGGGAGTCAATGTCTCTCTGAATGCTGTTATCTGAAATATCGTGACACAGCAGAAATTGAGAAAGAGCACAACATTTAACCAGACTGATTCTCCTGCCCCATATCCATATTTCCCCCCTCCAACCCCCCCATGTTGAGCCCATGTAGATTTGAAAGGCCCAAACAAAGCAAGCAGGATGTTCTGTGACAGTGGGACATCACCAGTGCCACAATCCAGCCTGAAGAAGCTCTCCCACAGCAGTCTCCTGAGCCCTGTGCTGTGGCAGCTACTGCTCTTGATACAAACCAGATCTGATAGCTCCACACTCCGGCTTTTCCTCTGGCTAAAGGATGTTCTCCTTGCTTTCTAGCAATTTCAAGTGACTTGTTCATTTTGGAGTAGCTTTGACAGGAATGGATCTTAAATGAGAAACATCCAAGAACTGAGTCAGAGATGGGGGAAAAAATAACCTCTGGGTTAGCAAGCTGGGTCAGATCTGAAATTCTCAGCAAGGAAGTCACTCCATCCAGGAAAGATTAGTACTGCTCTAGTTGGTGTGAGAGCTGCTGGGAGCTCCTGCCCAGGGACAGGGCTTGTGGATGGTTCCTTCAGCCCCATGGGCTGCTGGGGAAACAACACAGAGCCTGCTGAGGCCAGACAGAAAGCAATCCAAACTCATGCACAAAACAAGTGGTTTGATGCTAACTTTAGTAAGTGAAGTTTTCCAGATAAAGGCAATTGCATCCATATTTAACAGCTGTTAAAGAGATACACATTTAATTGCATTATATAAGGAGTGCTTTATATTAAAGAGAAAACATTTCAAGTGCCTTAGTTCTACCTGTTTGGAATCCAGACTTTCTCCCTACAAGATATTCCAGTTGACAAAAAGGGCCTCGTTCAGATATCTGGGATCAACTGAATACATTTATTTAAAAGCAATTTTAAATATTAAAAAAGTAGAAATTAACACATACAGTACTCAAAAACTGTCACATTAAATACATGTGAATAGACATGTGTACTGATGTTTTACCTTAACATTCAATGAGAAGTCAAGATTTTAACTAGTGGCATGACCAGATCTGATTTCTGTACACGTTGATGTACTATGTAATAAAAAAATAAATAGCAACTGTTGTTCAACAGTAAATTAGACATCATCTGCAGAGCAAACTTCCCCCTCTGGGGGCACCTTCCCCTGCCCCTCCCCCCAACCCTTTATCAGCTAATTTTCCATAAAGATTTAGACTTTCCAAATACTATGTCATATACAAAATTGCAGACAGTGGCTCATTGAGTTCAAATATAATACTGTACTTAAACTCAATCAATATCATACATTTTCAGATTTCTTATGACCCACAATAAGCCAGAATAAACAGAACTATTGTTCCTTATGGAACTAATTTAATTTTATAAAATGCATATGTATACTATTTTAAAGAGCGTAGAAAAGAATAGACATTTGACTCTACATAATTTTACATGCCTAGGTTTTCTTTATATGATTTGCATTTATCAGTTTATTTCAAGATCACTTAAAAATACAATTGACCACAAAAGTGAATAGGTTTTGTTCTTTAATGCAACTTAAAACATTGTAGTAATGGATAAAATGGAATGCTAAATAAATGCTAAACCTGACTTCCTTTCCATAAAAACAGAATAAAGTCTGAAATACTGGAGCTGGTAATACTGAAGATTAGATGCCAGCAGGCTCTCTCACTCATTGCATATTTTTTTTTTGGAATTAATTTTTTAAAATAAATGATAAAACCATTAATAGTTGATAAATGTTTTGCATTTTTTTTCATGTGGGATTTAGACAGATATTTGTTTCTAAATTAACCACAAACAGAATTAAATATTCACTGACTACAGTCTTGTAAAACTGTATTAGAAATGAAAGTCCTCAGAAAGTCTGAGATATGCTTTTATGAAATGAAAATCTTTCCATGCAGCCAAGACAATCTGCTTTGAAATAGCAGCACTAGGTACTGAAGCCAAAATAACATTTAAAGCAAGTAATACAAAACTACATATGAAAGTCATGGAACCCGCTACAGACAAACCATGGGAAAAACACAACCGCATGATGTTCCAAAAGATTAAAAATTATGTTGAAAGTGACACAGGAAATTAAAATTTCCGGTAATATATTGAAGTGTTTTCTGGCAATGCAACTTTATACCAACTTTCAAGAAACCTCAGGTCAAATGCAGCCTTCCAAAGATTTTCTTAGAAATTACTTTTGTGACCGTATGTCTGTTACTTCGTGCTCTGGGTTACGACCATTACATGTTACATCTTGGTGAACTCCATGAAAACCAACTTGATCCTTGTGAGCTGAGATCTATCATTACCAGCCTGATCAAATGCACGAGAGGTCATCTTAGCTTCCACTTTTAAGAGCACGAAAAATAATTTAAATTTATCTTTATACCACCACTTAAAAAAATCATTTTAGGTAACTAACTTTTAGCAAGGTTGAAGACAGAGGAAAAAAATCCACAAAATCATTTTTCAAAGAGCCAATTTAGCTATAAACAAATACTGTTGCAAGCTCACAATTAACCTGAATAGCAATTAAGTTAAAATGTTCTTTTCCTCAAATGTAGCTATATGACTACAGTACTATTTTTGTACAAAGGCAGGTTTCAAGTAAGCGTCTAAATGCATGCACAATGTCAACAGTTAACATTTGCTAGAAGTCCTTGGTTACTAAGAATTCAGTGAAAGAAACCAGCAAATTTCACACATATCTACTAAAGAACAATATGACTAATTTTCATTAAAGTAAGTTTTCAAATGAAATAAATTTGTAACTTTTTATAGTGAGGTAATATCACAGGGGAACTGCAATCACAGTTTGGCATAGGTCCACATAATATAAACATGAAATGCTGTATGCACACTGTAAAACATTACTGTTATCTGTAAAGTCAGTGAATATTTGTCTTCATAATTACACTTAACTGAGCACTATATTAAATAAATATCGAAGTGGGTTTCATAGCTGTAAACTGCATACACTTATGAACTGCAGACCGATCTTTAAATTGTCCAAAACCATTCACTCATTCTAACTTTCTGCTAATTGTATATTGAGAATACCAGGTTATTAGGAACAGTCATTTCTGTACAGGTACGTGGGTGACAGAGACCACCTATGTTGGAAAGCTGGCAGTCCACACGTGGGACAGCACGGACAGAGATGGAAGTGCTAAATGCCCAGGATGGCTTCAACAAACCCGGTAAGGCGTGCCAGGTTCCAAGGCTACCATAATACTGGCAAAGGCAGAATAACACAGTATATTTACAATACATAGAATTCAACCTCATGAGGTGAAACTTAAATGAATTCTTAATTTGTAACAGCAGCTATATATACAGTTGTGCACAGGATTACAGGGAGGCAGCAGCGTTCGCTTTTGCTAAAAAGCCCGTCTTGCATGAAGAATGTGCAATGCTCAAGTTTAGGATTTGTTTGTTTTGACTAGTCTGACAGAATGTGCACAAAGGACACTGGAAAGACCCCTTTCCTCTCTGGCTGTCCTTCGATGTGGCCAATCTGCAACACAGGAGAAGAAGGTACAGATATACATATACATATAGATGTGCATTGTACACAGAGTTCACAGCCTGCACTCATTCAAAAGTACCAGCACTGCTCACAGAGCCTCTACCACCTCTGGGACAGTCTGAAGTTAGTTAACATTTGAATTTGTGTAAAGGAACAAAATGAAATTGCACAAGCACATTATAAATAAAAGAAATTAAGTCAATTAAATCTAAAGAGAACAAAACTCAATTTTTTTAAGGAAACTTAGATACATCACTGAATTTCAAAAATGTAATCAAAACAGAAGCCTGAGTTTGTTCTGTCTGACAGGCAGATTTTCAGTAACTTCTCTGAAAACCACTGATCTTAGTTAAGTGAATGAATCCTGAACACCTCACTGAAGGGAATTGTCTGCTATATTTGTGAAGTTATTTATGATAATCTGCCTGTTTCACTTAAGGTGATAAAAGCCCAGCTGTTTTCTCATTGAATTAGTATGATACCTAATGATTTAGGTGCATACTAGTGTTTATAACAAATCACAGTGTTGTCTGATTAAGCGTCCTTCAGCTACATCCACCTACATCTTTTGCATAATTATTATTTATAACGAAATAGCTAATAAACTTATTCAAAGACATAAAAAATAATGGAATACTTTATATGAACTTTCCATGTTTAAAATACATAATTATAAACAACTGTTGAATAGCACTGGAGCAGCAGCCCTGACTGACCACATTATCCTCTTCTCACCTGGCTTCAATGCTGCTCACTGCTTTCAGAATAATGGTGTACTTTCCTTCCTCTTCCACAAGCTTACAAAATGGGAAGGGGAAACATACAGGGCTGGCCATTTCCTCTTGGAGAGCCAAAGTTTTGAAGCATATGAGTCAACAGGCCTTGTTTCCCTTCTCAGAAACACTCAGACTGGGGCGCTTCATGGAACTTGCTGGGCATGTCCCAAGGGGCTTAAAAAGCACTTCAAAAACCAGATCCAGCAGGGAATGCAGCAGTAATCAGGGACTAGGCACTGCTCTTTTGATACCAGCTTTTCAGTTGAAAATCTTCCACACTTAAATGATGAGTGAGAAGAAAACGTAGCTGGAAACAAAACAGCAAAGGTTGTGCTGCCCTTAGATTAGGATATCACAGGCAGCACTGCAATTAGAATTTGTTTTAGTCAAATGAAATCTGTCTCATTGTCCCCAGGAATAATTCTTTGGCAGGGAAATATGATGTAGCAGGGCTTTAGGGACATAAGCTGGATTGTCAAGAAAGGCTGGAGCCTTCACAGGAGTTTGAGAAAAGCCTGGTGTTAGCACTTGAACAATATGCAGTCCATAATAGGGGGAGTATGGTATGAAACAGGGATATGAGAGGGAAGAAGAGAAACAAAATGTTATCTGCTTCTCATTTAAGAAGAAAACCACCAGCTTATATCATTAATTGCAAACTATTCTTTAGATTTTCAGCAATCCCTATAGGTATAACTTAACCTTTTGGGTGAACTGAAGATAGTTACACATCTCATTTTCATGGAGGGTACAAGTTTGTTACATGGAGTAAGAATCATTACTTCTTCACTTAATGAAAGGCTGTGTGCATTACAGAGAGGGATGTGTGTAAATATGTGCTGTATGAGCCAGCAATAAAGCTAAACCTAGTGGGGCTGGTTCTAACTGACTCTCCCTCCCAAATAAAAGGGTTTTTCTCTAATGGAAGTTTAAGGGCTGGCTGTTAGCTCAGGCAAAAAGAAACCAAACAAAAATCAAAGCAAAACAAAGACAAAACCCACCACTTACAAACAAAAATAAAAATAAATCCTCCACATTTGGAGAAAGAGGCTTTCCTATAAAAGTCATAAAGAAGTTATGTGGAACTGTAAAAGGGAAAGATACATACCCACCACTCTTGGTCCTCTTCACCAGTTACAATAATTACTTCTCCTTCAACAAAAGTGAGTTCATCATCATTATCTGCCTGACAGTCATAAATGGTCTTCACTCGCCTAACTTTGTTTTTCCCCTAAAAAAAGAATGAAATTTGAGATGAAGCACATGAGAAATAGAGGAAAAAAAAAGATTTTTGCCTTTTAGTTGTGTTTTGTTTTACAAGGAAGTGAAGACTATCAACTACTTTCCCTGCAACTAGGAATATAGAAATCCAAAAACTCCTTCAACAAGGATATTTAAAAAATAATATAAAAATTTACTTACACAGGTGTGGGGTTTTTTTTCCTTAAGATTCAGAACTCACAGCAGAATATAATGTGTGGTGCTTAACATGTGGCCCTTAAGAGGGCTTAAGTAACCTCTGTTTCCTCTGGTGAAGAAAGCTTAAATAATGTCTTTCCATTGTTCGAGTCAAACACCCTCTTTTTTCTTTAATATATAATTCCTCAATAAACCTACCACGAACAAAAAATTAAATCCAGTCTCCTCTAAATGTTCCAAGAGAGGTAAGGACTGAGGAAAATGCTGCATTGGAATCCCAGTATTCCTTACAGTTTTGGTTTTGGATCTAGTGCAAAAATACAGGATTCTTTGATTTTAAATCTGCTTACAGGACTGGAAATTATTTTTTTAGAGATTTTTCCATCCAAATGTTAGCAATTTCTTACTAAAATTATCTTAATGTCAGATGGCAGTACTATTTTCTGATGATAACTCACACTAGATATTCTCAGAGCTCTGCCATTCTGAGTCCAAGTATTTTCTAGGTCATACTTTGCTGCATACTGCTAATTCATATGAAAAAAGCCTCAGCCATGGACTCCTCCCCAAACATATGTTTCTTATGGCACAGAAGATGACTTAAATTATTTCCAAATAGAGTAAGTAAGCAATGTTCACAGCAAAACACTCTTGCTACTTTATATTCCTGTATTTTCATACCCACACCTCTTCAAAACCTACAGTTACTTCTTTTAACAGATTACAAGAATTCAAAAACCCAAGAAGAGCAGAAGGAGATGAGAAGCAGAAGGGCTATGAAGGGAAAAGTCAGCAGGTTTAGAGGAATTTGGGCCAAAACTAACTTCACAGAGGAAATTTCCTAGGGAGTCTTCTCTTTGCTGTTACCTACCCACTTGAAATTCCTCCATCTTTTGGCAAAAAAAAATCCCTGCAGCTCAACAGCAGAACAGACACACTGAAAAAAGCACTGACACTAAACCCAAGGTACAGAAAAATAATAATTACAGGGGGATTTAAGGGAGAAAGCAGTTAACACAACATAAAACTAAAAAAAAAACCCATACCCAAGACAAATGAAGAGAAATACCTGAAGATCATATGAGATCAAGGGTTTTTTCTACAGCAAAGGTTTGCTGCATGAGAAGTCACATCAAAGAATGCTTCCTCTTTTCTTAAAAATATGTCAATATAATTTAAACAAAATCTCATCTAGCACTAGGGACTGGAATTCAATAGGAATGGGTGCTTGGGGACAGTCCCAGCTTTCAACTCCAGAGAACCTTTACAAGCCAAGAGCGTTCCCTCCCAATCAATCCCCCAGTGATGAAGGGAAGCAACTACTTCTGCAAGGTAAAAATTGTCTTGTTCAATAAAAAGAATAAAGAAATTCACATTCCCATAAACTCAGAAAACTGTATGGAATTCAGCTTGTAAAAGCACATGAGAAATGATGGTAATTATTCTGGTTCCATCAGATTTCAACATTTTATGCCTTTCACAGAGAGCAGCAAAAAGCAGCATTCAAGCTCAAGGTCTATTTAATCATGGGAAGGTATAAAAAAGGATGGATATGTAGAGAGCACATATGTTCCAGAACATATTTTGTTCATGTTCCAGAACAGTTTGTGGCATTGTTGTGTAAAGAAATGGAAACAATTCCAGGAAATGTAATCTGTGACTAAAAATCAAATACGCACCACCGACTGATTCCCTGTACCCAACAAGTGCTTATTACCAAAAGATTTTGTGCTTACAACTGAACAGCAGTGAGATGCTGTGATCATTAATAATCCAACCATGCTCTTGTTTACATTCAACACTTTTTTTTTCGCCTTTAAAAATGAGTATTTTGTCTCCTTTATAGAAACTACCACACACAAAAGAACACTTAAGTGCTCAGTGTGATTTCAGGAGCACTCAGTGCAAGTTTTGTTTCTCTAAAAATATCCTTTCAAACCTTTATAAATTATCAGCATTGGAATTTTAAAATTATATTTCTGGACAATTAATTTTCTAAAACTATCAATAAAAAAAAACTATGCTTCTCTGTTTAGTGGCTAAATAGTCAAGCCCAAGAGAGAGGTGCCCACGAGCACTGTGGCTGCTGGTGTGGGTCTCACTGCTCACTGGGATGAAGCACTTCACCAGCCAGAGGATGAAAATGGAGGCAAAATAAAGTGTGCATGCAAAGATGTGCAAAAACCTGGTGATATATACATACATACATACATATATATATATGTATACTGGGAAGATATAGAATAGTTTTTATCACTGCACAACAGTGGATTTATTTATTTTACTGCACCTATGAAAATGGCTGAGTTTAGAGAACAAAGAACCTTTCCTCAGATTTTTTTCTGTATACAGTAGAGTGACAGTTTAAAAAAGCCAAAAGTAACCAAACTAAACAGATAATCCATTATTTGCTTTCTTTTCTTCTTTAATAAAGTGACAAGTAGCTGAGAATGGCCAGCATCATTTGCCTGCTTATATTTAAAAGTACATAAGTAAACAAACATTTTTTGATCTGATCCCTGCAATATTTAAATTCAAGAATACTCAGGAAGCCCAAGCAACAACTCTGTTGTGCTCAGTTCAGACAGGAGCTTACAGGCAAGTCCATGCCAGAAGCCAAGCAGAATGATGGCTCCACAGGGCTCCTCCTCACACAAGCACAAGGCAGAAACTCATCCTCTGCTTTCACTATTTCACTGGGATGAAGTCTTATTTCCTTTTTACAGAAGTGCTTTGCATAGCCAATCTGGCAAACAAAGCCATCTCCCTTTTGATGTATCCCCCATGATGAAAATCTTAAGAGAGCTCTGGAGTTTCATAGTTATCTCAATCTACACAGGCATTAAGAATCCTCTGTTGGAAATTGTACTGGTTAGAAAGATGAACAGCAGGATAAATGGGGGGTTGGAATCAAGGTAAAGCTCCAGATCTACTACTACACACCATGCAGCAATGTCAATTTTGCCACTTCATCAATACATCTGAACCTACACCTCAACCATTATCAACATTAAATACTCACAACAGGGACATTTACTGTTTTGCCACAGTTGACTTTACTTTAAATTTTGCACCTACTGACAACAGGTGCTAACATCCCTTCTTAAAGCTTACTGAGTCAAATATATAAATATTCTACCAATCTAAGGCACGCAGACTCGTGAGCAAAGGCAACAGAGAAAACCATCAATTCATTCAGAGTTGTGATTGGCATAGATATAATAAATACATAAATCCCAACAAATCTAAATACATTGTCATGCTCCCAAGGTTATTGTTTTATGTTGCAAGTATTTGAGCATAGAGGAGGCCTTGAAAATCCCCAACACCTGCTGAAGCTGCTTTGGGGCACAAAAAGAGCCCCTCATTCCCCAGCCCATAGCTTTATGTTGCCTTGAGTGCACAGCTCAAGGGTGCACACAAAGTCCTACAGTAACTTCAAAGCCTTCCATGGATACTCCCAAGGAGCTGCAGTAACACCTACCATGTTTATCTTCCTGGGGAGTGGCACAGGGGTTTCTGGCAGGGTGTGTGTTATGTCATTGGACTCTTCAGATGCTTGCCTTTGGACGGTATCTCTGGATTGTACGTTTGGAGAGAGATCTATGGAGTGAGATTTTTGATTTGCCTCTGAGGGCTGAGCCTTCGGTGCTGCTTCCCCACCTTGAGTTTTAGCCAACAGCTCTCCTAGCTGAGGTTTTGGAGGAAGGTCCTTCACTTGTGGCTTTGGAGGTAAGTCTCCAAGCTGTGGTTTTGGTGGCAAGTCTCCTAGCTGAGGCTTTGGGGGTAGTTCTCCAGGCTTTGGGGGTAAATCTCCCACTTGAGGTTTCTGAGTTAATTCCAGAGGCAGAGGCTTTGGGGGCAGGTCTCCAGGCTGTGGTTTCTGTGGTATATCGATGGACAGTGAGGGCTTCTGAAACATTTCCATGTGCTGATGGGATTTATCTATTGAAAGATGATGACTGGTTTCTATTTTTCTTAGTGCCACTAAAACAAAAAAGTAAAACAGTGTTTTTCACAATCTTAGTATTTTAATATTAAAAAAGTTAGGCATATATCAGAACTGCAATTGTGCCAATGACCACATGGTCACTGAGCCCCAAAACTGCCCCCAAGTGTTCCTAGTCTATGACAAAAGCAGGATAATACAACTTCACATAACCCTGCTCTCTCAGGTCTCATTTAATTGCTCCTCCTGGAGGCCAGCAGTGCTTATTCCAACAGCTATTCGATGTCAATTCATAATTATTTACTTCAAATGAAATAAAGTGAATCACTTTTTGGAACTAAAGCAAAAAATATGAAATATAATAAAAGACTTTGCAAAACCACCTATAGATCAATTGACACGACTGTAACAAAATTTATTTTAATGACAATTACTCACATATACAGTTCAATTCCATACAAAAAACCACCTGACTCTCAGGATTAGTACCTGTAAAATCTCTCAGAAGAGAGAGAATGAGCACATATATCTATTTATGTACTGGACAGAACATACTGTACTATAGACATTCACACTAAAACTAAGAAAAAATTAATTATTGTATATATTTACAATTTAGTAAAGATGAAAGTTTTAAAATATGTATTTTTCAGATTTGATGGAAGGAAATTGAAACTAGACTTTCAAATAGTTATTTTTCTCAGTGTCATCTATTGATTTTACTGTTAAGCTCCCTAAGAAAACTCAACTGAAATCTACCTCAAAAAACAAAATTATTAGTACATACAAAAACTCCCCAACCCAAAACCTCCTAAATCAAACAGCCCTAATGTAAAAACAGATGAAGGGGTACAAGAGAGAAAAATTTTACAACCTGTGATGAAAGCAACACATTTTAACTAGAAGGAACAATTTCCTATTGCATTCAGCACTGCTTTAGTATTATATTCTACCAGCCAAAAAAGTGCCCTCACTCCCTTTGGATATCACCCACTTCCATAACACTTTAACAATATATTTATGAGTACTTATACTGAAAAAAAAGCCCTAAAAATCCCCAAAAAACCAAACCAATAAAAAAATCAAAACAAACCAATAAAAAAAAACCACCAACCAAACCCCCCACCAAAAAAACCCCAAAAATAAAACCTCACCAACAAAACACCCCAAACCAAACCCATTTGCATAGTTTCCATGAAAGAAATTGTATAATTACTATCAGATGTTTCATATAAAAAAAAGGTGGTGTTGATCCCTGTCTATGGCTGTGCCCTTGACTTACCTCACAGCAAATGTACACACACTGATCTTCCACATGGGTTTGAGATTTAAGCAGATGATATGAAAAACCCTGATAGCAGCCCTTATCAAAGTGCTTTGATTTAGCCCTTCTTAAATTTTCACCTAAACCATTTTAAATCAAGGAAGTGTTGACTTCCTTCACAGTGCCACCCTGGTGCATCATTGCTGTCTCTTTCAAAAGATAACATGTCAGAATAATTGTAATTTAACAAACTTACAAAATTAACATTTGCTTTTTCTGTTACAAAATTATTTGCACTCTAAATTTCAGACATCTGGCTTCAGAATTTGGGACAAGCAGCATTTCTTGATCTTCAGGCTCTATTGTGATTATCCACTCAGACAGATATAATGTATTTTTGATGGATTCTGCATGCAGACAGAACAGTCTGAAGTAGGTCTACTTTCTACTTTATAGTCAACTGCTGCCACAACTCAAAACAAACAAACAAACAAACAAACCTTCAGTGTGAGTTTAAAGAGACTGGGAAAGAACATTTCTAAATGAAAGGTGCTCCCTGGGATGATGGTCTCAGCTTGTCACTGATATATAAATGAGGATGTAACAGCACCTGATTCTTTCCCAAGCAATTGCACTGACCACAACCCTGATTGGCAGAGCATGGCACAGATATAGTTTGCTCCAAGCTATCAAGAAATGGGACTTGGAGATAATACTACCAAAACTACCAACAGGAATGGTCTAGGATAGAAACAGAAGCCCAGAGAAATTATCCATGGAGATGCTCAAAATGTGACTGGACATGGCCTTGAGGAACTTGTTGTCATGGCAGAGAGCTGAACCTGCCCTCATGGCAGAGAGCTGAACCTGCCCTCATGGCAGAAAGCTGGCCCTGCTCCAAGTGCTGGACTGGACCAAGAGACCTCCTGAGGGCTCTTCCAGCTTCAATTAGTTCATGATTTATTTCTTTCCTCCTTAGGTGTATTTTTTTCAGTTTAATAAAAGGCTTCCCCATCTTCCAAAATCTTTTCAGTTTTGTGAAGCTTTCATGGTTTGTGGCATTTTAGAAATGAAATTTCTGCTGAAAAGATCCATGTATTTCCAACAAGTACCCACTTTCACCCACATTTAAAAGATTCCATTATGAGAATAGCCACAAAGAGATTTCTTACCTTTCTGAGGTAGTTTGGGAAGAACTCTAGGGCCAAGTGCAGTCTTTGCAGTCCCAGTGCTAAATCAACAGATGTCAATTATTAGTGCTTACAACTATTATCAAATATACTTCTCATACTATCAAATATATTTCTCATTTTCTCCTTTAACACATCCATAAATAAAAACTCCCACAAAAATCCACATTTATTTTGCCCCTTTTGTATAATCACTTGGTCTGTGGACAAATCCCAAATCTGAAAGCATTATTTAGAATTAATTGGGTTTTTTTTTCAGAGAAAAAGACATACCAACCCGACACAGCTTCAATGCTATGGGGCAGATATACTCTATGAACTATGGTACATGCAAAATGTACTCTGAAAATAGGTGAAGCTGAAAGACCAACTCTGTGGGCAGATCCTGAACCTTAAGAAAAAATTTTTCTTCAAAATAATTATAGTGAAACATACAAAACATAATCTGTCCTTCATGTCAGTGAAGCTTTCCAGGACTGAGCCTATGCCTTGTAGCCTCCTGCACATGTGTGGGTATTGTATCACACACTCTCTGCTTCAGGAGGAGACAAAGTCTCTGCTGCTCCCAGGAAATACTGATGATTGTGGGAAAACAACATGTTTTAACTCTGTCAACCTGGATTACACATGTGTTAGCTATTCCCATCAAAGTTTTTCCTTTAAAACCCCACCTAAGTCACTTTTATAGAAAAGGAATGTGGAAAAAGAGAAGAAAGCAAATTGATTTAAGGCATAAAAATCAAACAATACATAAAAATCAGTATCAGCTCAAAATAATGATTCAAAAAAAAAGAAAAAAAGAAAAATGAGTGAGAAAGCTGCCAATGTATGTTCAACAGAGCAGTGACTCTTCTGCATCAGCTGCCTTAATTCTGGTATTGCTTGTCTCTGCAGCCAACATTTCAAAATGAGCATGAAGAAACACTTTTAATTTTTAGCTCTTTTTTAAATAGCAAAAATACATCACAACATGAAACCAAAAGAACAGCCAGGCTCAATCTTGAATCAATAAATCACAGAATCATAGAATATCCTGAACTGGAAGGGGCCCATGAAGATTCTCAAAGCCCAGCTCCTACCTCAGCCTCTCTCTAATGCCATGGAGTACAAGGAGCTCACTTTTACCCTTGTCTGACCAGAATCCAGGATGGGCCCAGCTCTCTGTGCTGGGAACACTTCCACTTTCCCCCCAATGCCCAGTGCCAGCTGGATGGATTCAGCAAACATGGGAAGCAGCTGTGCTACCTCCAACACGTCCCCTCCCTGTCCTGGCAAGGCAGAGCAGTCTGGGGGTGTCCAGAAACTCTTCCTACACATCTGCTGTGCCCTGTCTGAGGTTACACATCCCTCCCCAGCCACAGCCCATCCCACACACTGTGGTCATGCAAGGCTGTGTGCCTGAGGCAGGTGCTTTTTGGAATTATCATGCTCTGAACCTCAGGACTTTGGAATCACAGCACAGACAGAGGAGTAGCAAACTCCAAGTGACAGCAATGTATGGCTGTCCTTACTGCTCCAGCTATTGAAAAAGACACTTGTAATGGACAGAGCTGATGAACTATGAGCTAAAAGCAGTTTGTGTTACTACAAACTGTGTGGCAGCACAGGAGCCTGACAGAGTGGAAAACAGCTAAACTGGAAGACTGAGATGAACTCTCCCTCTTACAGAGCCTTCTTCGATGGCAGCCTGTACCCAGAGTGACACTGCTGCTCCAGGCAGGACACCTCACACTGAAGCAGACAAAATGAAATGCCAGGAGACATGAAAATAAAACTTTTGTCCTGCTGGCCCGTGGTCTGAGGCAGCATTCCCCAGCTGGGAGAGCACTTCTGTAGGAGCAGCAGAGATGGGGGCACAGGGCGTTCTGTCCGTCCTGCTCAAAGGACGGATTGTGCACGGACAGCGAGGGACGGCGTAGGAGGCTCAGGGCAGCCAAAGCATTTGTATGCTAGCAGGGCATGCAGGAAACTAATAAGAAACATAGCTAGGATTTTATTTCCTATGAAAGGCTTTTCTAATTTACAAATTAGTTGTATTTATTTAAATTTTCATCTTTGCCTTCATGTATGCAGATTTTACCTTGACTGCTGAGACATCCCCTCAAACTTGTTTGCAGCCTTAGTTGAAGGTGGGCCCAAATCATTACCTGAGTTGAAAAAAGGACAATTAAAAACAAAACAAAAAAATCATTAGGATAACTGAAATATAATCAGCAGAGGGTGCAATTTAAAGCAAAACATGTATTTCTCTATGCATGTTCTATACAACATATCTAAAAGATAATTTATAATTTTATTCTTTATTAATAATTTTGTAGCTGAAAAAGCAGGAGGGACCAAAATAATCCAAGATGACCTTTCATATAACACATTTTAAAACAACTCACTGGTAGCTCTCATCTCCTGGCAAGAGAAGATTGAATGACATTGCTGTAGGGCATTTGTTTTGAAATAGTGTTTCAATTTTCTCTGCATAGAAGGAGATACAGCAGGAGACACATCAGATTCATTTTTCATTGATGTTTACATTTTGCACCATGAGGCACATCTTTTTTAAACCATCATGAATGTGAGTTTATTCACAAAATATTAAATTTCTAAGGATTGGTATTTTATCCTACGCAAAGAACAGGCTTTACTGGTTTAGTGACTAAGTTTGTATGTTCCCATAATCTGCATTTTAGCCACTGGTAAAGCAAAGATCCTGGGTATCCAGAATTCTGTCAAAAGGCAGCAAAATCCAAACCCAAGCACTCTGGACTCCTCCAGCAGACAGCTTCTCTTCATTAGCAATCACCATTTCCAAGGTATAATGACAGCAACTCTTGGCTTAGTGCCTTTTCATCCCCTTTGCCTCTCCTTTTACAGCACGTCAATCTCAGAACCAGCTTCAACAACCATTAGTAAATTTTGTCATTGAAATAGATGCAAAGTGACATTTAATGATCCAAGAACACAAAATACTTCTCATTCAAAAGAATGACACATTTTTCTAAATACCATTCTTGGCACATTGATGTCTAAATGAAGCAGCAGAAAAGGCTCATGCTGTGCCTTGCTAAAAATATGTTTGTGCTTAAAAGTGGTGCAAAAAAGGAACTAAGGTAAAACAGCAAACATGTAGATCCTAAGGATAAAGGAAGGAAAAATATCTCACGGTTGCTATGGAAATACAAAATAATCCAAATTACATTTTTAGAACATCTTTGAATAGTAACTCAATTTGCTTAGACATAAGCTAAGGATTGCACTGCTTGAAACTTCAATTAATGCACAGATTAGAAGACAAATGCTGAAATTCCACATAGCAAGAAATATATCAACAGAGAAGAAAGCATCTGAAAGGAAAAGCAGTGAATATCTGACAATATCCTTAAGCAAAAAACCACAAAGGCAGATAGAAGAAACTCCCTCTTTTATAAACACAAAATTTTATACTTGCTTAAAAATCCAAATGGACTTTGAAACAAGCTTTTGTACAGATTTCAGCTAAGAAAAATGGGGACAAGAGGTCCCTCTTCCATCCACTGGGGTTTAGCTTGGCCTGAAAAGCAGTGAAGAGACAGGAAAAGCCATTTTCTTCTCTGGCCCTGCTCTGACAAGGTGCTTTACTGCTACAGGCTTCTTCAACTGCACACCTGCACCTTTCCCATATTTTCTTCTTCCTTTATCTGCTGCCTAATGTGTTTAAGGAAAAGTTGACACCTGCTTAGCATCTAATCCTACCACACCTTTCAACCTAACAGTGCTACATTATACAGAATTCTTGTATATGGTACTTTAGGTGCTTTGGACTTAAATACTTGGGATTTTTTACATATTTAAAGTCCAAGCTCTTAAAAATGCCTAAACTACTTCTGAAAAAGTACAGGGCTGTTGGACTCCACAACATAGGAAACATTTTTTTTTCCATATCCCAGACTTCTGAGAAGTAGAGAGCTGAAAAGATTCCATTATTTTTATTCCTTGAGAAAAAGCCTTTGCTTTTCATTGGACTCTATACTTTTCTTCATGTTGAATCCTAGATTAAATCACACATGAATACTCCATGATTTACTAAATTTAACTCAATTTGCTAAGAAAAATGGTGCTTTTAGTCTAGCAATTTTTTAATTTTAGGCTGGTAATTGTGTGTTTGTACTAAAATAGAGAGAAGATTCTCTTAAAATACAAGTAATATATGGACGATGCACCTATGTAAGCACTGGATTCCAGTTAAAAAATTTACAGATTCATGGAAATCCTGCCACCAAAACTAAAATCACAGAAAATTACATGGGCCTGATATTTATAGCTACCAAGAGAATTTGCCTGCATAGAGCAATGTTTATTTAAAGGAGGAAGAATATGAGTAGTCTGGAAAATAGTTTCCAAAAGGCATCTGTCAGAAAGGTATCCTGGTAAAAATAAAAATTAAAATGCACTGTTTCTGTGTAACTTCTGCTGACAGCAGGATGCAAACCTATCAGTCTTTGTGTATGTACAGACAACATCACAAAAAGCAAATACAAACTAAGACAACACATTCCCACCAGCGAGGTGTGAACACTTTAGAGGAGAGGAAAGGAGCTCCTGTGGCAGCTGTGAGACCTGCACAGACACTGTGGGTGGCTCTGAGCCCCAAAGCTGCACCCCTGGCTCCTGGGCACAGCAGCAGCAGCAGGGGCAGGGGCAGGGGCAGGGGAGAGCAGGGGCTGAGGGCTGGGTGGGGGCACGGCCTGGGCAGCTGGGGCACAGACAGGGAGCACTGGGGGGGCTGGAGGGCCCCAGGGCAGCGTGGAGGACTTTCAGCTTTCCCAAGTGAGACTCCCAGCCCGGGAGGCAGTGACAGGAGATGGAACTGCTGATTTATCTGAGCTGACATTGCATCAAGCTGCAATCATTGGAAAGCAAGCACCAGGTAAAAACAAACCAAAGATCATATATCAGCCATCATGAAGGTTTTCCCCTGCCCTTTTGATTTGCATTTTCAAAACTCACCCCAAGGAATTGGGCCCTTATTCTGGGGTCCATGAGGTAGTGGGCTTGGTGGGTCAGAGAGGGTTCTTTTGTGTCCTGGGGGTGGGGGAGGTGGTCTCTTCTTGGAAAGAGTGGAGCTGCCACTAGAGGTTTGAGTGCTTAGAGGGAGGGTTGAAGGTGGGCCTGCAAAATAACAAACAACCTTCTTACAAATACATGTGCATAAACGTCAAAGCAGCACCGAAAAATTCACAGTCAGACCCACAGCGAAGTGCAGCAAAAGACTAAAATAAAATGACAAGCCATGCCAAAAACACTGTTTAGATTAAACGACACATCCACCACATTTTTAACCATCTCAGCTGTGGGAATATAAGCAACTTGACAATAGAATGACATGTGTACTTATGTTTAAAAAATACAGGATTAATCGTGCCAAGATTTCTAATTTTAGGCATTGTTCAAGGAAAAGAAAGCATTATGAAATATTAAAATTAAGTAATATTTAGCACATGGGATTAAAATTGCTGTTAATTTATACCAGAATAAAAGCACATTCTATATGCTCTACTATGTGGGGAGGTTTTTAGCCCTCCAGACCATCCCATACAAATTTCGTTAATAAACTGGAAGGCAGGAGGAAAGAAATAAAAATATGCCTACAAATTTTCCTTTCACTTTCAAAATAGGATTTTTAGCTAGAGAAGATTTTCTCTAAGTCTTTTTTCTTTTTTTCTGTAGATCAAATACATCAAACTATGCATTCCAAAAGCAATGCAAATTGTTGTACATGGTATGAATAAAATAAACATCAGAGAAGTCCTTTCTGGGACTGAGATTAGATATTTCATGGTAGCATTGCTTGTAAGAGCCTGTGCAGTCACCCCTACCCTTAAATACTTTTATTTCCCTCTGATTTAATGCTGGCACAAGTATCATTCAACACAATGCATGTTTTACACAATATGGGAACAAATACAGCTTGAAAGACAAAATAACTCAGTGGGAAGACAAGAGTTGTTCCTAATCAGCTCCAGCACTGACCTTCACAAAGGTCCCTGCCAAGCAGCTCAGGGAAGCAGAGCTGGCTGCAGATGGCAGCGAGGGGACGAGTGCTGGAGTCAGCTGCCACCACTGCCCAAGAAATGTCCTGTCACACTTCCTGCAGCAGCTCTGCAGCAGCCCAGAACAGCTCCAGGGGCTTTGTTGTTGGGCTGCTTTTTGTTAGTTTGAGGGTTTGTTGGTTTTGTCTTGTTTTAATCTAACCAACAACTCAGACTTCACTGCAGTCTTCACTTGCCATAAGTTTTCATGTCAGACAGCTTTGCCATCAGTCCAGATAAATGCAGAAAATTGACATAAAACTTTAAAAGCAAAGTCTATTTATACTGAAATTTCAAGTCTATTGTCAGTCTGTTTTTTAGCACTGTAGACCAACTTGCCTATTTTTGAAAAGCTACCTTATTTGAACAGTATTTGAGCCAAAACCTTCATTTAGTTACTTGACATATATCTTACCACAAAACTAGAGCTGCCTTCTTCAAAAACATTTATGAATATTCTCTATAGGCAGCCTGGAAATGATCAATACCTGAACTCCTTCCCAAATTATTATAGATTATAGAAATATTTAAATCAGTGAGAAATAATATTTGCTAAAATTCCTTAGCTGAAACATTTAACACTGACAAAAGTAACTTCAATGATTCTCTAAGCATGAATCTGTCAGATATTTTCAGCAGGTGATATCTCTCTTTCTTATAAACAGAAAAGAAAAATTTAATAGAATTGCCCCTAACAAGTCAATAATTCAATCTATTCTCTTCCAGATACAGTCCTGGAAGGTCTTCTGCTGTGCAGGAGAATCTTTCAACCACAAGCCCAGCAGAGATTTTGGGCCTTAATTAATTGGCTACTTTTGTAAATCAAATTATATATTTTGCAACCATTCCTCTGAATTTGCTTCCAAGTTCACAAAGCCATTAATTGACAACAAGTCAAATGCCACTGCATTTAATGATTGTTCCCCAGTTTGCATCCTCACCCTTTCTCAATTTAATTTCTCCTTTGAGCTTAAGTAAGCAAGACAACTTAAACTGTGCATTGAGATGCTTCTGAAAGAAAACCAACTTTTCTCATTCTAAATTTTGATTGATGATGCCTTAAGCTCCTAATTCTTTATTTCAGAAATACGAATCAAATTTGATTCGTGATGTAATGGGAATGCATCTAGGAATGGCAAGGGGGCAGGAACAGTCAGTATCCGGTGCTAACAGTGAGGTAACTCTTGAAGCAGTGGCGGTCACAGCCGGGCTGTCCCTTGTCCCTGTCCCCCAAGCACCGTCTGTCCCCGGTCTGTCCCCTCTCTGTCCCTTGTCCCTGTCCCCCAAGCACCGTCTGTCCCTGTCCCCTCTCTATCCCCTGTCCCCGTCCCCCAAGCACCGTCTGTCCCCTGCCCCCTCTCTGTCCCCTGTCCCCCAAGCACCGTCTGTCCCCTGTCCACTCTCTATCCCCTGTCCCTGTCCCCCAAGCACCGTCTGTCCCCGTCCCCTCTCTGTCCCCTGTCTCCCAAGCACCGTCTGTCCCCGTCCCCTCTCTGTCCCCTGTCCCTGTCCCCCAAGCACCGTCTGTCCCTGTCCCCTCTCTGTCCCCTGTCTCCCAAGCACCGTCTGTCCCCGTCCCCTCTCTGTCCCCTGTCCCTGTCCCCCAAGCACCGTCTGTCCCTGTCCCCTCTCTGTCCCCTGTCTCCCAAGCACCGTCTGTCCCCGTCCCCTCTCTGTCCCCTGTCCCTGTCCCCCAAGCACCGTCTGTCCCTGTCCCCTCTCTGTCCCCTGTCCCCCAAGCACCGTCTGTCCCCGTCCCCTCTCTGTCCCCTGTCCCCCAAGCACCGTCTGTCCCTGTCCCCTCTCTGTCCCCTGTCCCCCAAGCACCGTCTGTCCCTGTCCCCTCTCTGTCCCCTGTCCCCCAAGCACCGTCTGTCCCCGTCCCCTCTCTGTCCCCTGTCCCAGTGCCCGCAGTGTCCCAGCGCGTGTCCCAGCGCCCCCTGGCGGCGGCGGCGCGCACTGCGCCGCTCACAAACCGCCCAAAACGGGCTCAGAGCGACAAAATGGGGAGGAAAGGCACTGAAATACTGTTGTGCGCTTATTGCAAAAATTCAACTTCAGATATGAAGTGAAATTGGTGCTTTTAATTGCCAATAAGAGGGAGAAATCTTCTCTACAAAAATAAACTGTAGTAGAATTTTTAAAATCCCTTAGGTTAGGTTTTATGGCATGTTTTAGATTTCACATTAGTTATACATATCCAGACATTACTGAGGAGGTGCAAAAAATACCTTCACAGCTTTCAGAAGTTCCCATGGCATACAAAAGTGACAGGGAAAAGGTGTTTAAGGTATTATTACAAATCATACTTTCAGACTCCTAGCTTTTCTTTCTGTACTAAACTCACCGAAGAAATAATTACGAATACAAAGTGTCATACACTGATGATTACATGGCTGAAATACAAAAATTAATTATGGTCAAATAAAAACAAAATAAAGGAAAACTTCAAAATGTCATTTCAGAAAGAGGTATAATATGACATCATGCTTTGAATAATGAAAACATAGGGGAAGTGCTGGAATCAAAATCATTTTATGGAAACAACTGGTGAAATAATACAAGATCTGATGATGTATGAACTGTCTGTATAATTATTATAAAATACACTGTATCATGGAGTCACTTAGGTTGGGAAAGACCTTTGAGATCATCGAGTCGGACACTGCCAATCCTCCCCTAAAGCACATCTCTGCTCCTGCACCTTTGGGATTCTCTTCTTGAGCAATGTCTTGGATTCCTTTTAGACTGTCTCCCAGGGGACTTTTGTCAGCCAGGCTCCTAAACAGGCCCAAGTCTGTCCCCTGGAGGTGCAAGGTGGCAGCTCTGCTGATCTCTCCCTCTTACTTGTCCAAGAATTTGTGATTCCCCGTGCCCCAGACAGCCTCCATCACACTCAAGTCATTCTCTCTCCACGAGCAGCAGGTCCAGCAGGGGCCTTTCCTTGCTGGCTCCCTCACCAGCTGAGTAGGAAAGTTCTCTTCCACTCACTCCAGACACATCCTGGACATTCCTGTCCCATGAGAACAAGGGCCAGCAGTTGTGAGACTTCTCCCAGACACCCTACTCCCAGGGTATCTCATCTGCCTCTCCATCCTGGGTGGGTGCTCTCTAACAGATTCCAGCAGCACATCTGCCCAATGGCCTTTCTCTGGTTCCTATCACCACTCGACCCTACTGCCACCATCATCAGCTCAGACACTCAAAACAGTCCCTGACCTACAGGGCTGCCCCACTGCCTCTCTCTCCCTGCCTGTTCCTCCTGAAGGGTTCACAGCCATCCATCACAGCACTCCAGTTGTGTGAGCCATCCCAGAATGATGGAACTGCAGTTTTCCTGCTGCACAATGGCTTCCAGCCCCTCCTGTTTGCTGCCTGTGCTGTGTGCAGGGGCATGGATGCTCTTCAGTTGGGATATTGATCCTAACACGTTTTTGGGGGAGAAGCCCTGATTTCTACAAGAGTGTTTGGAGGCATTTCTATGCCTTGTATCTCATGAGCCCAAAGGCCCTCACTGGCACACACACTCCCTCAAACACTGCTGTGCTGCCCTAGGGTTACCTTGAGTAAGCCTAGTTTTGTCCCTTTCCCCTTTCTAATCTAGTTTAAAGCTCTTTCAACGTGCACTGATAAGCCAGTGGCAGATGCCACTGCTCCCTGCTCAGGCTGGCAGAGTCACACCCCCTCCTGCATGCCATTCCATGCAAATTCCCATCCCAAGTGCCACACCATGCCCTTGCACTGTTTGTGGTGCTCTCCAGGAGTTCCTTCACACATGTCTGGGCTGGGCCCTGTTGCCCCTGTCCCCATTTTTGCTGTGCTGTCACAGCTGCTGTGGCTCCTGCAGCTTTCTCACTGCCCTAGCTGGGACCAGGGCTGCTCACCTCAGCAACTGCACACATATCCATACATATATACACATAAATGTGTGTGTAAAACCAGCAGCTCAAAACAATTCCTGTGTGATATTCTCAACTATACAAGGCTAGGCTAGGTATAGTTAAGCAATTATCAGAGCAGTTACTAGATCAAAGGTATTTTGTGATTTTAGCAAGGCAGCAATTGAGCCAGCCATTTCCTCTCCTCATCCAATAGATGTCTTAATCATGATTTATCACATAGTTCAGAAGTTCACATTTTGTAAAGGATATTTTCCTAACACAAGCAAAAAACCAAAAACCAAAAAGAAAATCCCAAAAAACCTGGCCCAAAAGTTTTTCCTTTTCCTTCTGTCAGCTTTCTTTTCCTCAGTTACTGGAAAGCAAATGCTTACAGAACTAACTGTTATCATGTTTTATCACTTTTTCATATTACAAAGATCAGGCTTTCATGTGTAAATAGACCAAATAATCTCAACATTACTGTACTAAGGTAAATAACTGGATAAGATGTGCAATTAGTAGTACATTGCCCTTTAGGGTTTGTGCAGTTAGTATAGTAACAATTCATTTGTGTACTTGTGAAACCATGCAAAGCTGCTACCACTCAATCCAGAAATGGTGGGTTTAGAGTGTAAAAACTTCATGTGTAATTTTTTTTTTACCACTTAATGAGACATAGGGGGAAAACACAGAATTCCTGCTAATGGTAGAATGGACACTGCAAAGGAAAGTAACTTGAATTAAAAATAGCATTTTCATTAACAAGTGTTGCTATCCTTATTTTTAAATTTCTCACGAGTGACTTATTGCATAGATATTACTAAAAGCTTTTTCAGTTAGCCTTACCTAAAATAATACATTTTCAGCACTGAAAATAAGAGCATAATTAAAGACAAAATGATCATGATCACTCTGAATAAGAAAGCTAAGAATATACATTGATTCAACATTAGTATTTGAAGTACATTAGATAATTAATGCTTAAAAAAAGGTTCAGTTTGGAAAGAAAAGATAAAAGTTATACTAAAAAATTTTGTGTTTTGGGTTGATTCAGAAATAGAAGAGCCCATGAAACCAGCAGTCATCAGCTAGTCTACCCTTCCTATTATGGTATTAAAAAATACAAAGTCTTAGTGGAATAAGTAGCATTATTTAATCACAATGTGCAACACATTTATAAGAATATTTTTTAAAAAGTCTCCAAGTATATGCAAGAGAAGTATAGAATTCTGCAAGCATGGATAACCTCAAAGGCTGAGGTAATGGAAATGAGAATAAATACATTTGTGCTATAAATTAAGAACTTCAGTTACAAATGAGTAGAGACTGTGTAATGCCTGCTATGCCACAGTATGATACAATCAAGAAAAAAACAAAACCTATGACCAAAGAATTCTTTGATGTGGCATTTCCAGTAGAAACAGCAAATTTTACTGCAGTCCTGACACTTCCAGCCAGTTGTATTTCAGAAATCTGATTTAAACAGCAAAGGTACACAGAAGAGTTAGTGTGATGAAAGGATAACTTGAACTCCAGGAGAATGAAAATATTCTTCAATCAGATAAGGTAAAATTGGTTTGTTTAGTGTAACACCCCACACATGGAGACCTGTAGGATTTCCATCCTTTTCAGGACCTTGACACAGCCACCAGCCACAGAAACACCTCCAAAGCCAAAGGGCAATGCTGGTACATGCACAACTTAGTGAGCCCAAGAAGATTCCTCATCCTGTGCGCAAGGCAGTCAGACAACTTCTAGAAGTTACTAGCAAATTCAAATAAACTGATTTGGTTAGAAATTGAGTGTGATGTAGTGAAGGAGCAGATGATTGCAGACAGTGCACTCTGCAGTGCACTGGAACCACAAAGGAAGTGCCTTTGGGTTTAGGTACCCATGTCAGAGCTGAGACACTGTAAACTGTGCAACCTTGTAAGTGTTGAAGATCCAAATTAACTTCATGATACAGAATTTATCCCTGACATCCATGCTCATCTGGGATAAACAGGCAGAATCACTAAAATCAATTAGCTTTCAGCTAAAGTGAAGGAAACCTGGATTAGACTGCCTAACACTCCTCCAAAGCTAGGTAGCAATATTACCCCCACACTGGATTGGCAATGAAGGTTGTGCAAAATTTTATTTAGCTACTGAGGCAAGTCATGGAATTACTTAAATATTGATTTTTTTTAAAAGCTTTTTGTAAAACAATAGGCAGAAGACCTGCTAGATGTCTGGAGCCATAATGCAGGTATAAGTTGAAAAGAGCAATAAAAAAGATGATTTTGAGAATAATACAGGCTAAAGATTTGACTGAGAACAGAAGTAAGCTGACCCTAAATAAGCTTAGATAAACTATTGGAAAAGGCAGAGAGTTGTTGGCTCAATGGCTCAGGCAGCCATTGCACTCCTGTACTTTTCATTCTGTTAGGATTACCTAAATCTATAGCAGAGATAACAGCAAGTAAGATGTATCCACAAATGAGACGTGTGGAGACAAATACATGAAGGTTCCAGCATTTTTAGGAATATTTTGAAAAGTTATCAAATGAAAAATCGGGACATGAGTTATAATGATGTGTGGAGAAATTTAAAACCTCCCCATAGTCCTTCCTCCAACTATTGTACCTATAAAAATATTTTTTAGCCAGCATGTCCACTGAAAACCACGAGCAAGAGCGATGTGCCTGATGTAAATCACTTTAAACTCCCCTCCTCTCCCCAACACAACTTCAGTGGATGGTTTCCTGATCACTCAGGAACTCCACAGAGCTTTGCTACCCACAACTTCACTGGGCAATGAAACAGAGGGCTACATGGAAGGGGTTTTCTTAAAAATAAAACAAGTTTTGGAAAGACAGTTTCATCTGCATGTCCCAAAGGATGAAAAACTTAGGAAACTTCAAAATTGTCTGCCTGCTTCTAAAATGCAGATGCACCTGCTATCCCTTCCCTGAAGGCTCCATGTCCTAGCAGGGGCCTATGCTATCTGCCAGGGCCTCGCAGCAGCACAGGGACAAAGATCAGATTGTTTTCTGACAGAAAGTGAGCTTAAATTTAAATTCACATTCAGTGCTTTTGTTACTCTTGCTGTTTAGGGAGCTTAGTGAAAAAAGTAACACTGTGTTTTCATATAATCTTAAACAAAAGATATTCAAATGAACTTCCTAAACAAAAACACACATCTGACAAGTAAGGTTGTGTAAACTTCAATGAAGGGATATATACTCTATTACTACTCATCCAAAATAGGAGAATAATGTACAGGTTTATGTTTTCCTACTGAAAGAAAATTGACTGTCTCAAAATTCAGATGTGTCAACATCTGAAGTGTCAACATTTTTATATGGAAGTGAAGAGTCTCTGCTTCATTTTCTTTTAAATAATCTGAGAGCTGGAAGAGGGGAGATAACAAGGAGCAGCACAGTTTAAATGAACCATAAGTGCATCTGAAAATGATGCAACTACAGCAACCTTTCCACACTGATGAATTGTCCTATGAATTTGTTACTTTTCTCCCCAACTCTTAACACAGGCATGTATGCAACAGAAGTTTCTAATTTCATAGTATTGTTGAGTGGATATCAACCTAAACTCCACTCCAGCATCACTCAGAGACTGTAGAATTTCAGCATGTTTGAAGCAGAGAAGCACAGTGACTTTAATGTAACAGCAGTTCAATACAACCTCTCTGACTTACCCTGTGAATCTGACATTTTCCACTCTGATGAAGCAGTTAATGCTACATTAGAAGGCATTTTTGTGATATTATAATATTATTTCATTGTGATATAAATAAGGATTTCTTTGCATAACCTCTGACAGGAAAACACATGAAAACTCAATGCCTCAATTCTTTCTGAGTAGCTTTGGTGTTGTGTTGATTCCTTGTTTAGGAACAACTGGGAAAATGCCTAACATTTCAGAAACCAAAATACATACTTAGAATGAAATATAAACATAAATATTCCCCTTCCTGGAGAAAAAGACAATTTTCTAGGTAAGTCTGTATGAGAGCTCCACTATACACTGACAAATAAATAAAGTTCATTAAAATGTATTGGAAGCTGACAGCATACTAAGCAGGGTGTACAGATACCAGACACAACCTCATTAACCTTCTTCAGGAAATGGGATGCATGATTAATTTCCAAGTCTTGCAAGTGTATGACCAAAAAAAACAGTTATCCTAGGTCATGAAGGAACATCTAAGCCAGTACACATTGTGTCTGCAGTGAAAAATCCATACTAGACTGTGAGCATGTAAAAGGGATGGGAGACTGGAAGGAAAAAGTAGAATCTTGTAGTGCCAACAATCAGGTCAACACAGTAAAGTTACAAAGAATACAACTGAGCCCCCAGGGAAACATGGATTACAAAATCTCATGTGAAAAATGCAAATCCTGACAAAATCATTTTGCCTCATAATGGGAAACAAACCTGTTTAAAAGCAGAGCCAAGGGATTCATTTGAAAGTTGCCAGTACATGACTAAGACTGATGGAACAGTAGTGCTTAAGCACAGCATCTGAACCATGATGCCAACTCTGTCCTGTCCCTTTTACTCTTTCACAAATTGGTGAGAGCATCTCTGCACTTTTCCTAAACAAAGTCAATTACCAGGTGAGAAATGAAGCAGTGCTAATAAAAGGGAGCAGCAGCATAACTGCTGAAGTGCTAAACTTTACTGTAACCCTCATCACAACTAAAGATTTCTCTAACAAGTCTACTGTAAAAACTTATCAATTTCTAAATTAAACATATAAAAAGGAATTAAAGGTTTCCTTGTCCTAAAAAGTAGATCTACACAAATTATAATACAGCAAAAAGGTTTTGTTCCATAAAAATATCCTCCAGACTTGAAGATTAGAGATATCTAGGTCAAACCACCACAATCCACTGCAGCTGCAAGTCTCATAAAATTAAGTGACTTTAATTTAGCAGAGTATTAGTTTATTCCTCACCCATTCATGTTCAGTGTTATGAATGAGTCTATTACAAAGTGTCCCCCAGGTCTTTTCAGTTTAGAACATGCATTGTACCACACTACTGCATCAATAAGAAGAACATGCTGTATCTTGAACATTGCAATGTCCTTGGTTAAAGGAAGGGCAACAGTGTTAAAATCACTGCTTGCAAGTGTGGTTTGGAGAGAGACTTACCTTTGCCAGCATTTCTGGGAGGAAGAGGAGGAGCATCAGACGTTGGAGAGGTGGGTGAGTCTGTGCTTGCAGAAGCAAAGATCTGGTTGGTAAAGGCTCCATAGGAGAGTCTTTGCTTGTCTCTGGGAGTGCTAAATGAAGGGTGAGTCAGTTTGTCTTGGGGAGAAATGCTTGAAGAGTGACAAAAGCTTTGGGGTCTTGGAGATCTTTCCTTTTTTATAGGACTAGGCTGTGAATAGAAAAACAAAGATGATACAGCTGTCTAAACATTAATTACAGTTAGTATGTTTGGAAAATAGCATACCAGAACATAATTTAGTGAACATGAGCTTTTTCTTTGTTGGACAAATAAACCCCCACTCCTCCCTTTTTCAGCAATTCAACCTGAAGGGTCTTCTCTTCTAAATGAAAATTATGATTGTACCATCATCAACAAATCATCATGAACACAAAATTAGAATTAATGTTAAAGCAGGAAATACACACTAATAATATACTAAATAAAATGCCAATAAAAGCCTGGGAAGTTTTAGAATTTAAGAGTAATTTTCAGGGAATACAGCACATTACTCAGACTAGACAATTATCCTCAAGTATCAAGTATATTACCCCACTGATGCCTAGTAAAGATGAGCAAACACTTTTGACAGATCAGATTTATTTGATCCCTGAACTAGTAATATAATCCGTGATACAGCTCTTTTTAAACACATCTAATTGCTCTTTGAAGAAATTTTACACATTAGTTTTTGCCTGCTGTACATTAATGGGTGCATTTGGAGCACGATCTGTTTCCCTGCAGCTCTGGTTCAGGTTATTATCTCCAGCACAGCATCTCTCATCCTCCAGAGGCTCCTCATACAGATGATTATTTTGTTCTCTGCTGTCCTTGAGGACATGCAAATTACTTTGGTTTCTGAATTTTTCAGTCCCAAGTGTCACAGAAAATGAGAAGTTGTCCACACTTCTTTCTGCGGCACTCATATAAAATAGGAGAGGTGTATTCGCATTTATTGCAGAAATAGAGCACACAGTAATTAACTGACTTGCTAAAGTAGGACACTGAGGCTAATTTTTCACATGCTGTAGGATGGTAATTATTCTATGCCCTCAAGTTTTGCCTTTCCATTACTTCTTTAAAAAAAACCCCCAGGAATAAATAGCACAGCACAGTTTGTGAAAAATACAGTTATTTATTCAATAACTAGGTTTTTAATTAATTTAAGGAAAAACAAATAAGTATGTAAGCTTTGGATTTCCTGCAGCTAAAATTTAACAGCTTAGAATTCTGAAGAGGATAAAGCAACAAAGTAGTCCAGATTTGCTGATTTATATTATACTGTATGTCTTGTCAAAACCAAACTTCTGAAGCAGCCCATAATAACTAGGTTGACAAAGTATATTCAAAAAGCACTTAGGCAGTCTTTAACACAGGCCTCAGAATTAGGGGGTTTTTCCCCCCCAAAATATCTGTAAGAAAAGAAAGGCTGAAGTGGGTCTCTAATTACCACTTATTTCCAGGGAGTAGAGCTGTTCAGTTTTTGTGCAAGGCTGTATCAGAAATTCCCACTCACCTTATCATCCAAGTCATCGTCACTCTCATCGATCTCTTCCTGCCGAAGATTCCATTCGTACTCCACGTGCACGTGTGGGTTCAGCTTTCCTGCCTTGGCTTGAGAAAGCTAAAAGAAATAAAATGTCTTGTTAAAGTACTTGCTGTTCTTTTGGTGTTACCTAAGTTAGTTTTGTAATGGCAAGAAATAAACTGGAGTATTTAGAAGTTTAAAATTATTCCAGGATGATCACACAAACATCCTTCATTTGTTTGAGGTATAGAAAAAGAGCTAAAAGGCAAAAAGGAAAGATTTTCTCAAAATGGAAAGAAGTCGCCATGTTTGATGAGCATTTGAAAAGATGACATGAAGAGAAGGTATATGCACAGAAGCAGAATTTATCTGGAGCCCTCCTTTCCAAAAAGGAAAGGCAAAACCTATTTATAAATTTTGATACATACATCTGCTGTCCCATCAAAATCACAATCTTTGTACTCAAATCAAATGAAAAGATATTTACTCTTCATTTAGATATTTTACCTCTCTCTCTCCCTGGATGAGGCCAATATGTCTTAAGCACAAATTCCTTGACTTTGCCAGCCCAAATAATGTATTTCACATTCTTTAAAAAAAACCACCTCAATGATCAGCAAAAAAAACCTAATAGAGCAGTTCATGGTTATTCTGAGGAGATAAATTCTCCTTTTCAATGCCTAGATTTTCCATCATTATTTAGTCCTTCACATTCTTTAAAATGTAGTCTACTTGATAGTAGTTGATTCAGGAGCGCCTTTAACCATGTTCCTGAAATAAAACTTGGAATAAAGACAGTATTTCCAATCTGTTATGTAAGTATTCATGAACCCACTTGAGCTGAATTTGAATTTAATTACACAGTTAAGACTCCAGTTATGCAACAGAAATGAGTTTAGTACAGCTTTCTTAATGCAAACACCTAGTTATTTATCTTGTACTTTTTTACTGCCCACAGCAAACAGTGCGCTCATTCGTGTTTCTTTTTCACTCTTAACTCATTGCTGCTTTTGGAAAAAAATGCAGAAATAGTTTCCTCTTCAAAAATTAGAAAAAAAAAAAGAGAAAAGGCCTACATGCTCTATGAGAGTTAAGTGAAATAATCAGTGAGGTATTCATGGAATTTGTATCACTATAACTAAACTATTAACTGCTAGATAGGCTGACTGATAACATCCACTTGACTGTTTGTTCTGTAACACAGCCAGCTGGTCCACATTAACGGCAGATGTAACTTTTGAAAAGGGATAGTATAGAGAAAAAAGCAATCCATCCCCACTGTGTGCTGCACAGGTGATCTGCTTGATCCAGCTGACAGAATACTCAAACCACTGGAAACAGCACCTACTTACACAGCAGACATGGCATTAACTGAGAAGTCAGTCCCACCTCATCAACCACAGCAAAATGCTGACTTGCATCCCCAGAAACATGGAAAATTTCTTTGATTTGTGAAGGACAAGGTCTTTTGATTATTCAATAATTAATTCATGACAAGAACTTTCAGTTGTCACAGGAATGGTATTAAAATTACCAGCTGCAGAGCAAAAGTAGATATCCTCAGATCATCAAAGTTAGAAAAAAGAAGAAATAGAAATAAGTGGCAAGTGTTTTGTAAATCCTTCTGGTTTTGTCTTAACTGCCACACTACTTAAACTTTTTAATGCCTTGATAGTAATTAAATTCACTTGCCTACTAAATGCATACTGCTGGCACCCTAGAGGGCCAAGAACAAACAATCTTGTTGGTCTGATGTAAAATCCTTACTCCTGGCTAAATGCTTCAGAGAAGTACCTGGGAAATTCCTTAACACCTTTATTTCTTGAACACCAATAATCTTTTTGGTGTCTGTTAACATCCCTCACACATTCTCAGAATTCCAGGAGGTTTTTGCTTTGATCATTCTCAGTAGAGGGACAAAGTCCCACAGAAGCTGGTGTTCTACATCTTTTTATACTTCAGCTTCCAGATATTACACTTATACTTCTTCCTCCTTTCAGGAGCGTAATTTTAAGTTGTTTCAATTCTCCTTATAAAGAGACTTTCACCACCTCTGAACTACCTGTTCTGTTAAATAATCTGAAAAAAGCGATAGCAGGAAAAGACAAAAGGTCCGAACCTAACAGGTCTTGACAGTGTTAATGTGGGGTTGTTTAGTACTCCTGATATAAAAGCCTTTAAGAAGAACTTTTGAGGTGATGAAGACCAAATCTCCTTAAATGGTGTATTTATTGACACATCTGACCCTCCACTACTTAAGTCTTCAAAACCACTGGTTAAAATAACTAATACTGCCACTAGAAGAAAGATCATTTTCTTAAACTGTCACAAAGAAAATTACTGCTGTGTTTTAGCTAAGAAAACAGTCGGGCCTTCAGATCAACACACAGCCAGCTGGCACCAATACCATGTGTGAGATGCAATGGTAATGATATATGAAGTAAATCAGATTTTTAAAGAAGCAAACATTCCCCTTTGCCCCCAGGCTTGGTTCTTACCAGTTCCTCACACTGGACAGCTTTCAGTCTCTTTGCTGTGTCCAGAGCCGTCTCTCCAGCTTGGTTTACTACAAAATTACAATACAAAAAAGAGCAATTCTTAGAGATGTGTTAAGAAATAATTTATTGAATTTCACTGCTGGTAGCACAGTAACTCCTAAAAGTGATCAAAAATGTCTGTTTACTCTATAGCAGCTGCAGCTCTTTAAGATTCCACTCCAAGTGCTCATGCATTTCATGTATCATCAGGTTCTTCCTGAACAGCAGCATCTGCTGCAACAGTTCCCAAATCCCTCCCAACCACCCCAGCAAAGAATACAAAGAAATTTCGTCACCTCAATCTCCACTCAATGCCTTCGCCAATAAAACTCGTAACTCAATAAGCAAGAGAAGCAAGCAGGCAGGGTAAAATAGCTCAAAGAAGAAAACTAATTCTAAGATTTATAAAAAGGAAAAAAAAAGGCTAAATGTTGATCCAAGCAGATTTTACTTTGATTAATATGTAGATTCAATCTACACCTTAATTTGAAGATATTTGAACAAGAATAAATTTAAAACTTTCTAGCTTTGTCTTTATCAAAGCTATAAAATGGTTTACAATTTAAAATAACACCTGGTAAGAAAGAAGGTGATATCTGAGGCTGCTGGGAGGTCCTCAGGCACAGCATCTAATGGAATCCTTCCCAGATGCTCAGTAGCAAGTCTCAGTAAACAAAAACAACTCCCAAATCTGCTGTTGATAAACCCTAGGTAAAATGTACTCTCACAGTACATCAGTAAATGCCATGGAGCTGGAACAGAGAATGCTCCACAGCACATCCAGATTGTAAAACATTTCTGTGATCAGGAGCTGAAAATTACCAAACTGAGATGTATAATGTCAGTGCGAAATCTTACACAGACAATGTCAGGTAGGAATCCTAGAATTTACAAAGCAGTCCTCCAGAAAGGCCTGTGACTTTGAAAGAATTCAGATCCCTAAATGAATGATTTACTTGTAGAAAGATCTACCAGAGGTGGTTTAATACGAAAAGGAATGAAAACATAGCACTTATGTGAAGTTAATACCTAGATAGCTTTTAAGTATATACCTCTTACTTCAGGGTCTGTGTGAGATCACTCAAGTTCCTATGTGAGATCACACCAAAAAATCAACAAAAAGAGCACAACACCCTCTTTCCCACAACAAAAAACCCTCAAAAAACAAGGGACCAAAAAGGTGTGAACACTCCTCTGGCATCTACCTAGGAGAAAGTTCAATCGAAGGACCAATAAAGGACTTAAACTTGTTCAGATGGTTTTCCCGTTGTAACTACCAAAAATGGTCACATTAAATTCTCTGATTTGTGATAATATTGGAATATATTCTAAAAGCCTATAAAAAGGCAAAGGAAAGCAGTCACTTCTGCCACTAAACTATGAACTTCAATTTATACAGTAATACAGTAGTTCTTTACCAGGCAGTGGAGGAAAGTAATGGTGATAAAGAAAAAGGGAGAAATAAAATCCAGTTTGCATCAGCTGTTAAAAAAACTTCTCTCCTATACCACTAACTCACTGAATGTAAATGTTTTACAGACATGCTGATCACATTTAACTCCTGGGCCTAACTAGCTGGATTCATGGGATGCCTTCCTAACTCAGGAAAAATGGGATCAGCTCTCTCAGCTGCCTTTCAGCTTCTCTTTGCACCTACCTCTGAGACAGGAGTAACTCCTGCTGTACCTGTATCAGTTCATTTGCCATAATGGCATACCAAAAGTTTAATTGAAAATGGAATCTCTGTTTGCTCAGTTAGGATAATCTCTTGTTCTCTGGATGGTGTCCCCTCCCTAATCAGTGGCAGTGTTGGCTGGGATGAAACCACAGCACCAGCTGCCATTGATATCAACAGAAGAATGAAGTGCTGTGCACATAAAGCCCACGTACCTAAGAGTGGAATTAGATATTTAAGTTCTAGCATAAAAAATGAACCTAAATTCCAGGCAGTTTAAAATGGGTCAGAAACAGAACTCTGAACTCTGCTTAGGGTTTGCCAATAGTATTTCATATTAGAAATTTTTGTCATTATTATCTTCTAAGAATTCAATTTCTTAATTGAATGTTTCCTTTATGCTTGCTGTTGACAAGGTCTTCATCTTTCTACCACAGTTTTATTTTAGAAGTTTGCTTACCACAGAGAAATAAACAAAAGTGGCTAAAATAATGGGAAGAAATTTTAAGAAATCTGTATTTTCTGGTTTTAAATAATGAACTTACCTAAATCAATAGTTGGCTTCCCCCTCAAAAGCAATTTCAAACACTCAGGCTTATTATATATACTGCAGTAGTGTAGAACTGTATTACCCAATGCTGTTTGTTTGTCCAGGTTTCCACTAAAAAAAAAAAAAAAGAACATGCAATCAAGAAGAGTATAGTAGCTGTGGTATTCATTTCAGATCTAGCATCCATATAAATAAAAACTTTACTGGACAAATATGAAGTAGGACAAAAAAAGAAATTAAATCAAACATTACTTTCAAAGACTATTAAGAATTTTTCCAAGGACACTGGAAATACCTGAGTTGTGATTGAGAAGGACTGAAAATCTACAGATGTTCATTCAAAAAACTAAAGATGTGAAACTCAGAGACTCAGGCCTCTCTAAGGTCATGCCAGTTGCCACTTCACCATAATTCTTTTTTCAAATATGCTAAATTAGCCCAATAGAAATATCTGAATAATTCTGATACAGTTAAAATAGGTTAATAAATCCCATGCAGTCAAGGAACTATCAAGAGGGCAGCTGTGAGAATGAACAAAAGAGTTGTAAGAAGGAATATAAGGACAACACATTGACTTAGGGGAAAACACAGATGTGCAAAAGGGCTCACAGGGTTTTAAAAAACTGTATTTCCTTCAGTTTTCAACTTCTAAACCCAGGTTTTTCAAAAACTGTTACTGACATTTTCATAAACCAGAAAAGCAAAGCTCAGGAGATGACAGCTTTCCCCAGTGTTACCCATATTGGACAGTAAGAGCCCACAGGGTTGTAAAGATGCTCCTGAATTTGAGACTTCCACAAAAAAAAACCACAGCAGACAGAAACACACACAAGGTTATAGTTGTCTGAAGAAACTATGAAGCTTCATAACAAAATCCAGAAAAATTTTAAATAATCATCCAAAATAAAAAATATTTTAATAAAGGTGAAAATAGCAATTTGGGTTCCTAAAACATTTTTCAAATTATGATCTTAAACAGCTTGAAAATATTGGAATGTTATTTTTCATCTGTTACTTTAATAATACTCCTATAAAAAGCACTCACACTTTTCATTAAGGTTTTTTACTTCTACGAACACATTCCTTGACAACAAAGAGCAACTCAGCCAATAAACTAGATACTGAAAATTACTCATCAATTTTATGCTCTCAGTAGCTTTAATACAGCTTATTAACTATTGGAACATCTTTTTCAAAGTCAATCTATCATCTGTTCATAATTTTCTGACGAAGATCCTTGTTTTCTACTCTTACAGTTCCTTTGCATGTGTCCTGTATTTGGAACATTTAGGAATCTGCCATCCCTCCTGTACCTGATCTATTTGTTTGCATGGCTTCATGTTGTCATGTGCCCTAAATCAAGGTTCTCTCATGCACTACAGACTTTTTTCTTTCCTCCTATTTTTATGCAACTCCTTTCAATGCTTTTAATCTACACATCTTTCCCCCTCCCTACCGATCAGGAACACAAAGGTTAACTCAAAGGTACTAAACTATTCTCCTTTGAAACATATCTAAGGAGAAAGATTGTAAGTGATGAGCAAACACCATCCAAGGCACTGCCAGGATGACTCTGAACATGCAAAACTGTCATGTACAATTGAATGAAAAGTCAGCAATCCATACCAGTTTTGTACAAGGAAGTCAACCAGATGGAGAGAGGTTTGGTCAGCAGTCCGGACTGCTAAATGAAGTGCTGTTTCACCTGGCTCCTAAACACATGCAAAGAGAAGTTAGATTTCTGTCTTATTTCTGCAGAGCTTGTATATCAGACCTATGAGATACATCTCATTCACTCTTTACAGTCTTTCAAAGAAAAATATTAGGAAATGATGATGAAAACGATTATTGTCTTTATCTCTAAAAGACACCATGTGCTTCAAAGGAAAATGGCATTACACTTCTGAGATCTCAGCTTTCCTAAACCAAATTTTCACTTTTCCCAGCTGGATGGAACAACCCTGAGGAGCCTTTAACCATTTTAGCTATCAGAAACTGAAAGGGATCTTGCCAAGGAAAACTGAGTAAATTTGCAGTACTTGTTGCTTTACAACAGCCTGGTGAGCACCAAGCAAAGTCACAACATTATTTCCTACAAAAACAGCATCACAAAAATCACAGTCCCACATACATTAAAACTCCTACAGATTGGCAGGACAGTTGAAGTTGGAAAGGACCTGTGAAGGTCATGTAAAACAATCTCTCTGCCCAAGCAGGGCCACTGAGGACCAGCTGCCCAGGACCACGTCCAGATGGCTCTGGAATATCTCCAAGGACAGAGACTCCACATCCCTGGGCAGCCTGTGCCAGTGTTTGGTCATTCTCACAATACAAAAAGGTTTCCTGATGTTCAGAGGGCACCTCCTGTGCTCCAGTCTGTGCCAGTGCCTCTGGTCCCATCACTGGGCACTACTGGGCTCCATCTTCTTCCCATCCTCCCTGCAGGTGTTTCCATACAATGATGGGATGTCCCTGAGCCCCTCACAGCTGAACAGCCCCAGGTATCTGAGCCCTTCCAGGTGCTCCAGGACACATTTGTGGCCCTTCCCTGCATTCTCTCCAGCCTGTCCAAGTCACTCTTGCTGTGGGGAGCCCAGAAGTGGGCACAGCACTGCAGCTGTGGCCTCACCAGGGCTGAGTGGAGGGAAGGATCACTGCCCTTCACATGATGGCAATGTGTCCCCACTGTCACCTCTGCCACAAGGGCACCCTGCAGGCCCAGGTTTCACCTTGGTGTCCATCAGGACTCCCAGGTCTCTTTAGGCAGAGCTGTGTGGTTCCCAGCACAAAGTTGGTGCATGGGGCATTTCCGCCATAATAAAGGGTTTCTCCTTGTCTAACTTGAATTGAATCATACTTTATTTTCTATACATTTCATATGCATTAATGCATTGAAATAGAAACAGAAATGTTGTTTATTTCCATTTAAAAGTTTCATGAGAAGTTAATGAAATCTAAAGTTAGATTAACTCCTACACAAGGACAATTAAAAAAGCACATTACAGTATATATACTTAGAATTAAAGTCATAATTAAAAAAAATTATTTTATTAAACCTCAGAGAATTTACAGAGGAGAATGCTGCTATAAATGTCCTAACTGCAAACCACATTTCAATTGGTGCTCATACCTTTCTAGATACCACTGCCTGTAATAGCTGCGAAGTCTGAGGAGCTAATTCTGTGGAAACTGCTGTGGATGACAAATACAGAAAGCTGACCTTGCAGTCAGAGAATTTGAAATGTGTTTGCATGATAAGCACTCTGTGATAGCTCAGGTGCTGAGACTATACTGAACTTATCCCTTTCACTGAACACAGACAGGCACTGTGTCCTTTGTCAATTTAGCTATTTTAACACAACTTCTTGAAAACAATCTCTAACATGTCTCCAGGTTGGGAGAAAACATTGCTGAGCAAGTGGTTAATGGCATCAATTATCTATTATCAATAAAAACAGGCTACTTTGCTCATGATTAACATTTGTCCATTACTTATTAAGGTCAACCTGGACTGATTTTTCCAGAAACTGTTACTGATTTCAGAAGGAAGATCAAGTACTCATAACTTGATACACATACACACACAAAAGAATCTTACAGGTTGAAAGAAATTGTACTTGTGTAAATGTCTCATTAGAAGATGTGAAGTCATCAGATTTATTCTTTCCTTGTCCACAGTAAACAGAGACTTGCAGACACTCAGTAATGTGTTCCTCCAGCCACTATTTTAAAAGCAGGCATGATACTGTATGTGGAACCAGGTCACCCTGGGCAATCAACTCTATTCTTTGGGACTTTTCTAAAAGAGACACACTGCAGAACAGGTGCTTTTCAACACACTATAGAGGCACCAAAACAGTGTATGATATCACTATTGCATTTCCCACTCCTTTAGACCAATTGATGATGAAAAATAAAGTGCTCTTTTCCCTCCCCACAAGGATGCAACATTAGGGAAAGAAAAAAAAAACCTATAATTCTCATCTGTCATTTCTTTTGTTTTATCATCTAAAGCAGCAGTCCCAGATCTTGGGCATTTTACAAATACACATGATTTAAAATAGCAATTGTTTACCTGGTAAGCTTACCTGTCCAGGCTCCAGCAGTGGCTCCATTAGCTCTACCCCCTCTGCATAGACTTGAATTAGTGCAAGTAAATCCCTGGATTTGACAGCCTCAAGTAATTCACTCAGTTTAGCTGCTGCAGATGCACAAGTCTTCCTAGAGAACTTATGATCTACATATTTAGCAGTGATAAATTCTTTACGTGCAGTCCTATGGGGTGTGAAAATAGAGCTTGCTTTAGAAATTTTTAGAAAAATGGGTCAATGATTATAATTTAAAATCACCTTGTCTAACTTGGAAGCTGAGAAGGGAAGAAGAAAACTACCTGATAAAAAGTGTGTTATTTATTGTTACACTGCATGTCTTGCTTGCAAACAAGCCCCAAATATGGAACATTGTCAATTTTATCCTGTCTTCTTGTTATATACAAAAACTACACTGACTGTGGAGACTAAGACCAGAGAAAAAGTAGAGCTAGTGCCACTTAGTTTATTATCTGAGGGTTTACTACAAAACTCAAACCATTCAAGAATCAAATAATGCTCCTTGAAACCCAAACAAAGAGTTTTCTACACAGGGAAGCTGAGGAAGTAAAATGTGACTCCATGACTGGAGACTGAACTTCTAAGAAGCTCCATAGTAGTGGGAATAAAAACCTCCAGTTCAGCCATCCATGCCTTCCCCTGGCTTGGTTACTGTTTAAGACACTCTACACCACAGATAAATTCCACAGAAAACTTAAAGACTCAGTACTTACATATCACTTGATGGACTGGGTTTAGGTGAAGGACTAGGTAAGTTCCCTTCCATAATATCATTAAAACTAGTATTTCCTACATTCTTGGCCAGCTGAGATAAGAGAAAGAATAAAAAAAGTGAGGACTTTTGGGGTCTAACAGCAACCTAACAACAGAACCATTAATGTGCATTTTCCACACTATTTATAAAAGATGGAAAACACAGAACTGAAAAATTAAAACTCAATGATTACATGCAGATACAGAGCAATTAAAAAGAAAAAAAAAATTGCTTCTGTTATACCAGAACTTGTACAATAGACTTCACAGTCACAAAATTATTTGTATTTCAAGACAATTTGCCTCCAACATGAAACCAGAAAGAGGAACCAGCGGCATGAACAGTGAAATGGTGCTGGTACACTGATCACGAAGCTGCTTTGGGAAAGAAGCTCAGTCCTACTGAAGATCATTCTTAGTAACACTTGATTTAGATTACTGGAAACTTTGCAAAAAACCCTCTATATTTTATGAAGAGAGAAAGTGATAAAGTTGAATCTGTATCCAAATCCAGATCTGCCTTACAACTTCTATCAATTTTCCTTTAAAAAATTTCTGTAACAAGTGTCTTCTTTCAGGCCAAACACAGCTACTGCAACTATTTCTTTTTTTACTTGTTTATATTTTTCCTTTCGGTTTTTTTTTTTGTACTCTCACATCATATTTCTTTCATAACTTCAGTACTACATAATTTCATCCATCAAATTAAGATTCCTACAATATTTTTCTTTCAGAATTAGCAACAGTCATTCTCCCTTGCCAAGTCAAATTAGCTTAATGTGTTAAATCACATCAGCTTTTAGACTGCTGTGATTTTGGGTCAAGATCAGCTATTGAGAGCAAAATTCTGATAGCTCTAAATACAATGGGTGCCAATATTCATTCTGCAACACCTCAGAAATGAGAAGTGAAATGAGAAGTGAAAACAGCACCAAAAATATATAGCAATATATAACCATGCACCTGTAAAATATCTACAGAAATATGAGGAAAAAATTCTGCAAAAACACATTCCTTGAAAAAGATTAACAGTAACTTGTACATTTTGGTGCTTCCTCCATATATGTCAAGATTTGACTAAAAAATCCCAATATAAATTAAAGAAACTTACCAAGAGTTCAGACGTTCCTAATTTGTCTAATTCCAAAGACTGGATTCGAGAAATATGGACACCCATTTCTCTGTGTATCCCAGAACACTCAATGCAGGTTAAAATGCCCAAATTGGTCGAAAGCCATGTTGGATCTGCACAATTGGAACACAAAGTATTTAATCAAAGTCCAAGAAAAGGTTTGCAATGGTGGCAAGAGATGTGTTCTGAAATTATTCCTTATTTAATGTTTCAAAGAATGAAAATAAACTAAGAACATTCCATACTTTTCTCCGAACTCTAACTTAACCAGAAATTGCTACCAATGGAATGCAGTATTTCAGATTTAGGAACAGACCCAAAGGCATTGAATTTAGACTTATTCATTCATACTGCATGAATGTATTTCAATACATTTTGTATTTGTTTCCTGTATAAATTAATTCCTGTTTTTAAAAGTAACAGATCTCCTAAATTTGACAACCTCTGAAGTGTTAAAATTTACTTCTTAAACTTTAAATAGTCTTTCATAAAAGATTAATCATAGTGCTTTCCAGTATGTAAAACAGCAGCATGTTGTAGAAAATTTGAGGAATGCTGGCTAGTCCAGGAAAAAAAACCCCAATCTTTTAAAATGGTGTCATGGAGGAGATCTGCATGTAATATTAGAATAGATTTGATACTACAAATGCTACATAGGAAGCATGACCAGTTTTTAAGGAAAAGAATAAGCTTCAGACATACTTTGTGCACAAATTAATCACTTCCTTGACTTTAAATAGTAACTGCTGAAGCATTAAGCCAAGAGTTTTAAAGCAGCAAGCTGGAGTACAGAAGCTTAAAACTTTACTACAAATTAAAAGATGAATGAGAACTGTAATCTGAAGTTTCTATAGCTTTACATAATGAAATAATTGAATGAACTGGTTCCAGGATTTGACATAATTATATCCCAGTTTGTAATTTTATCTAGCTATTTCAAATTTGGATCAGTTCTGCATTAGTAAGCATCTGCAAGATACACACAATCTACTTAGTTCAAAATCAGCATCACCTTCTTGAAGTGTCCCTTTGATGAGAAAGCTGCAGTAGCTGCCAGCTCCCACAGCTCCCACACCAGCTCAATCCTGCTTGACCAGCTGCCCCTTCTCAAGCTCTGAGTGCCACATAACTGACCTGTAACTCTGTACTTCTGAAGATATTATCTGATAGGATTTCAACTCTGGCTCTCATTCTTTGCACAAGACTACTTATTCCACCTCTGAAAACGATGCTGCAACTCCAGTAGTCTCATGCCAAGATAAAGCCTCAGAGCAAGATCCTGGCCAGGTCAATTTTTCCACAAGCATTGTCTAAATATTACTCACTTCTACTTAGTAGCATGCACAGGATCAGTGATGCCAAGCAACTTCCATTCAAGTGCAACAAGCATCTAGACACAGTGCAACAAGAACAGTTCAAACTCCAGAGGGGCTTGAACTGCTGGAAGTAAGCACAGACAACACACAAAAATATTTTAGTGAATTAAATGGAACTAACGTAGGAAAGTCATATTTGTTCTTTTAAAAACAGGTTGAAGACTGAGAAACATCACTTAGAAAATGAGTTTGCACTCTACAAACACTTCTTTGAAGAAATTACTTTGCTCCCAACAAGAAGCATGATGAAGCATGACGACATGAACAAATGGAGATACCTGGTGAGCCACAATCACAACAGACTTCATTGCCGGGCAATCTCTGTATGTCATCAATAATGGCTTTTGTCAGATCCTCTAAACTGTTTTCACCTGTGCTCTGCTCTCCACGGAATGCCATATTTAATGCTTCTTCTTTGCTGTTAGTCAACACTGATATCCATCTAGCACAAAATAAAGACCTTAATGAAGATCTGCATTTGCAAATGCATGTTAATCTACAAACTGTAGAAATCTCACAAGGAACAAAATATTAGTGGGACTATAGGGAAGGACTGTATTCTGGGAGAGAATGAGAAGGGGGAAAAGTGAAAGACAAAAAGGAAAGATTTGAAAAAAGATAAGTAAGAATGAGAAGAGAGAAATAGTCTTAATTCTAACATCCCTTTGGTGAACAATTTAAAAGCCAAGTTCTCAGGTTCCTCAAATAAGTAGAAGTTGTGGAAGAGAAAAGGGGCAATTAAGCTCCTGTAAATTTAACTGCTTTAAAAGATGCCCAAAATCTTCCTAAAGTCTCCTTCCTGGAGAAAATGATAATCCCTACTTTCTCCAGTGTGCATCTTTCTCTTCACAGAGGAAAGAGCAAGCACCCTGGTGCATGTGTTGATGTCTAGTTGCCTTTCAAATGCAGGTCTCTGAGCACTGATCAGAGTCAGACTGCAAAGCCCAACAAATGGCAACTGCCAAGGCAACCGGGGGTGAAGGAGGACAGGAGAGTAACGGTACCAAGAGCCAATATCAAACTTCAGGAGCAAGCTGAGTGTAACAAATCAAGACTCTTTAATGATATCTCAGACAATATTTCCTCCCCTCCCAACCACTCTGCAAGTTGTTGCTTACACATAATGTTTTAATTAAAAACAAACAAAACCCAGTCTCAGCAGCTGTTGTGTTCCATGTGGAAGTAAGGAGGAGAAAGCAGTTCCACTAAGGACCAAGGACATTGCAGATGCAGTGTTGCCAATTTAGAAAAAAGAGCAAGTTAAAAAGAAAACCTCAGAAGTAAAGTGATTTTAGATCTACTGCAAATATTGTATTTTTTTAAATGCAGAAATGTTGTAAATTGGCAGTGACCTCAATGCATTTCATGTTTACAATGTCCTGCAATCATTGGTCTTCTGAAATATGCAGAAATGGTATGGTCATCTAAACAAACTAAGAGTACTTCAGATTGAAATTCATAATTTCTCAGTGAAACAACGAAAAGATTAGCTTTAAAGGAATTCAGAGAGAAATTTATGTGTGTAATCTTAGAACACAGATTCAGAGCCTGAACTAATATATGGACATTCCATATTATATACTTCATGCACATTTTCTTTTAATTTTTATGTGCATAAAAGAATCTAGGAAGTAGTGCTTAAAATGCTTTAAAAATCTTGAAAAATCAGTGTTAAGAATAAAAGAGAAATTGAAAGTCTTGAACACAAATTTGCTCCAAAGTTTACATGGTGTCAACAATGAAGGTACATTCATCTTTCTCATTGCATGAGAAGAACCCACACTAGAGGGCATTCTTCTGCAATTTTAATGGTGAAATTCAATGTTATTTAAAAATAAGAAGCAATGGTGTCTTGTTCTAATATTATAACAATGTTTGGTTAAATACAGAAAGTAAAATAATAATTAAACTCAGACAAACAACATTTATTCTGACATTTGTTTATAATTTTTTTACCGTTACAATTTGATTAGTTTGTTAAAAAGGCAGAATTTGAATAAAACTCAACTGAGCAGTAACAATTAAAAATTATTAGATGCAATTACAACAAAACACAACTGAGCCAGCTGTTAGTTGATATAGATTTCCTTACTATGAGTACCTAAACTGTCAGAGCAATCATTATTCTGGTTATGTTTGCTAAGGAAGAAAGAACCTCTGTGCAGGACTGTCACTGGGGCAGCTGTGAGTGAGAGCAAGAGGCAGCACGGTGGCAGCTCTTCCCCCACCACCACAAGGACAAGGACAGACATCTCTGGATGACTGGTGCTGCTTATCAAGAAGTGCCCAGTTGGTCACCAGGCCTTCCTGGCAGGCTGCACACTCAAAATAAACCATGACTAGAGTGAGAGAAAAAATTTCAGTGCTTCTAATAGGAAATAAAACCAGCCTGGAATTTCAAAACAGTCCAACAGGCAGCCTGCTAAACTAAATTTATTTATCTGCCTCTCAAAAGAAGGATACTGCTTATTTATTTTTCCCCTACCTTGCTCATTGTTAAGACAAAAAACCCAAACAAACCACTCAGCTACTAAACCAACTAATACAGTAAAAATTAATTTATGGCAGAGTACCAAAAACTTATGACTCATAAGAAATAACAGTATTTTCTTCTTGACTAAGAAAATTACTGGAATAATTAAGTTCCAGGATGAATGCAGTAATCATAACTAGCAAGTCAGCTTTGCACTGTAAGAGCCAACATAAAGCTGTGGAAGCTCAGAAGGAAATTGCTGCACACCAAAGAATTCTCCAGCTCTTTTATTTCACCCATGACTCCCGAGGCTGAGCTGTCAATGCCACTGCCACCCAACACCACCAAACAAGTGAAACACCCTACAAACATCCCCTATGCCTTTAAAATACACATGCGGCAACACGGGCTTCCACTAGAATGTGGTTATTTAATGGAAAAGTGAGGTAGTCCTTGCTGTCCTCTTCAGTAGTAACTTTATTCCTTGCCCTTTTGGGTGCTGAACATTAGACTACATGCACAACACCCATCTGGTGACACAGGAGGGAAAACCAGTGCTACATGGCTCTCAGGAAATAATTCTGATGCAGTGGGAAGAAAGATTGTTTAAAAGGAAATAACTTAATTGGAAGCATGCATTAAATGAAGCAAGCTCTTGGATTCTGAAGTACAAATCTCAGAGATGTGCTTTGCCATTTATTTCTAGGCCTACAGAAGAAAAAATGTACTGCCTGTAGATATTTTCTATGTGCCATATTGAGATCTTTTATCTATTTATTATATTTACTTTCAAGGAAAAGGTAAAATCAAGAGGAAAAGAAGTAACTGCAGAACAGGGCTGACAGAGAAGATTTGAGAACAATTTAAAAATACTTCATTTGAATCCTAATAATCTGATGTAATCCTAGTATCATCCCAAGCATGCCACACAAACCAGGTACTGGCAGGATGAACAATCTAAATGGGGTTTTGGTTAGTTGGGTTTGGTTTAGTTTCAGATTTAACATTACTGGGTTTTAAAGGAGCTCTGTAGTGTGAACAAAATAGTTTACATTTATAGATTCATAACAGCAGAAAAAAGAGACAGTAGGCACTAATTGTGCATTAGCTGTGAAAATTATTTTCACTGTTATGTGTGATTTTACACAAATCTATTGGCAAAATAAACTTGAAAAAATGTAAACATTCTTACGCCACGTATTCCTGCTCATCTTCTGCTTGAAAGTGGTAAGTTCTGTTATCTGAAAGAAAGAAAGAAAGAAATCTTTTCAGGTGGCATATGACAAAATTCCATCTGTCTACATACTTGGTATAAAACCTATTTGGTAGCTAAAGCCTTCAAGAGCAATTTCTCTTAAAATGCATCATTAATCCTTTATTCATAGCTATGGATAACAATTCCAAAAAAAAAAAAAAAGGGAAAATGAAACTGTAAATTTTGATTCACACCAATTTTATGTATTTTAAAAGTCTTAAGTTTTGAAATAATAAAGAAAAATAAACATATGGATCAAATTTCAGTCAAAACTGAAATATAATTAGAAGAGGGCAAAATTAATTTGTTCCTTTTATATAGTTTTTCCCTCCAGCTGAGCCAAGAAAATTGTTTTACTAGCCAACAGATGAAGACATGAAGTGGCTATTATCTCCCACAATCAAAGGTTTCCTTGACTGTCCTTTTCAATATGGAATGTTGGAACTGTTTCTTGGTTAATACTCTATATGTGAAGTCTGAAAACATTAAATTGACTCATCAAAAGAGTTTTTAAAACCAGACTGGATACAAACATCTGCTGTACAGGACCAAAATAGGAAATAGGGGAACTACAGAGCTTTAATGCTGACAAGAAAAGGCATTACCAATTTTCAGACAAAGAGAAATATATTTTAATGTAGGATAAGAGAGAAAGAAATTGGGTCTCCTTGTCTTCCTCGTTCCCTCAAATAGCACTCAAAAAGCAGAACAATGACTGAAAAGCAGGATAAAGCCAAAGGTCTTTCCCCTTTCCTGGTAGATACAGATAACACATGTTTCACAAAGCTGTTAAACATCTCTGAACTTAGGGAGCAGCACATATGCTGCATTTCATGGCTTGTCACAAACAAACAATATTTATGCCACATCATCAGAAATAGAGGCTCTGAACAGTCATGAGACACTCTGTGTGTCTGGATACAGACTTGAACTTTGAGCTCTAGCCTTGTGTTCTACACAAAGCATCTTGCAATGACATTTTCAGAAACCCCAATAACACAAGATGGAACTAAAGCTGCTACATACGTGATATCAGATCAAAGGACTTCTTATCTTCAGCATTTGGCTTCACCTGGCAGGTCAATAAATTCAGTTTAGCTGGTTGCCTGTTGGACTAAAAAGAAAATTTATTTTATTTTAAAAATGTATTGATTTAGGATTATTTTCCCTTTCTGGGAGTGTGCATGTATGATATTACATAAAGCTTGGACATGCACACATATCCACCCTCAAAAAGCTGGAGACCAGCATCACCTGGTCTGATTTGGTCTCTCAAAAGGGATGCATTGCTAAATCTAAACAAAATGAAAATTTTCATGGTCTCACTTTTTCTCAAAGGGATGAAAAGAAAAACTTTAAATTTACAATATCCTAATATTAATAGTTTTTAATTGCATTTCTTCAACAAGGGCAAAACTACAATGCAGTTTTTCATTACAGAATGCCCATGTTCCAGGTTTCCTCCCATTTTAAATAAAATATATCAAAGATATAATCCTAAAACTTTAAAATGGAAGTGGAAAGCTGAAAATCTGGAGTTTCAGAATTCAGGATAAATACCAATATTCTGTGCTGCAATTAAGTCACTTAAGACATGATAATTATATGTCTCTGAGGAATTTGGGGTTTATACAGATAGTAAGCTTTAGAAATTGAGGGCTGTCAGTTGAGGAGTGAGTGGATTTTGGGGCAAAGGTGGAGAAGTGGTGAGGAAATGGGACAATCTCCTTTAACAAGAGCAACTCCTGTGCTTGTTTCCAACAGGTTCATGTCAAATTCCCACAAGGCAGTTTTAGCACTGCCTCCCCCTTGATCTCCTTGGTGCTACCTCATGACTGAGCATTCCCAGGAAAATTCTTCAGATATGTGCCTGATCCCAAGAACTCACTGTGAACAAAAATGCCCAGCATTCCAAACTTTTAATTGAAAGCACTCAAAACACTAAACACATTCACTCCTCTGTCAGACTCTACCTAATATCAAATACTTCCTAAGCTCCCAAATTATGTAGCTCACATATATACCATGACAATCCTTACAAGCAAATCCATCTGAAGTATTGAGAAGTCTGTTCAATGCATTTGCCATTTTCCCATTAAAGTACTGATAAATTCATTTCATAAGCTACAGTCTCACAAAACTTCAACAGTCAGAAGCTGAAGTAAACATCCTTTTTGCAATAGCATATTAGCAAGTCAGATTCATCAGGAAAGGATAATGCTATTTATTTTTTTGATATAAAGGTATAAAAGTAACTTACCGTTGCATGTGAGATGGTAAGAATTCCATTTTTAACAGTGCACTTCCTTCTTTGCCATACTTTCCTTAACCTACATAAGAATATCATATCAATTTTAGTAAGTAGATGTGACTTCAAAACTCATAAATAACATTATCATTTTGGGACAATTAGGTTTAAAAAACAAAAGAGATACAGTCAAAATTTTACTAAATGCTTCATTAAAAGAAACTTGGAGTTTTGTGACAAATCTTAATCATCTTTTAGAGAGTTATAAAGACAATAGATTTCTTTTAACTATGACTACTTTTTATGCTTGCTTGTCATGCTTTTGATATGTGCTACATTACATTCAGTGCTGTGCTCAGGCTTGAACTTTGCAACTCCCAAGACCCTGTGGCAGGTGCATTAGGAGAATATGCCTGAAGCACCCACAGTAAAAAGCTGTTAAAATTAGAGCCTGAACATAGCAGAAGATTTCGCTATTATTAACCAGAACATACCCATCACTCTTCTTTAAAAGATAACCTTTCTTCTCACTGCCATATTCCTTATTCCCCTGAAGCTGATGCATACTGTACCCTCCTTGCCTGCTCTGTGAATCCTGGAAAAGGGAAACACAACATTAACATTCTCCTGATGAGCACAGTAAACTTTCTTAACCTTTACGCCTATTTTACTTTTTCTTCTCTACAACATCACAAATTGATAAAGATTAAAAAAGGATAACTCCTACTGCATGTTTTACATTGACAGGAGAGCTTGATTTTACACCACGTGATCTTGAACTAGATGCATGTTCAAGATTAAATTAATACATTAGGCCTTTGATGCAAATATGCATCTCAAAACAAATGACTTTTAGAATACAGGTATTTAATATTGCACAACCTCATAAGATAAAATTTCAAAAATTTATCAAAAGATAAAATTTCAAAAAGAAAACAACAGAATATAGCATGCATCTATATATAGAAATACATATATAAAGAAAGACAAATGGTAATTTTTTCTTCAAATAAAGTATATTTATAATTCATGAGTTTTAGTGAATGAAGTCAGCTGAAATAACTTTTGGCCTGATCTAGTGAAACAATTAAGAGAAATGGATTAACTTGTTACAAGCACATCAGAAAAAAAAATCCCCCAAATTCATGAAAACATTGACTTACTCTCCTAGACTTCGATCACGAAAGGCAAAAGCAATAAAGGAAAGAGAAAGCAAATAATTTGAAACAAGAATTATTATTCATTTAAAAAAGACATGTTCCCTGAACACAAATTTTATAGTCCCCACTGTTAAAACAATGTTTCCCCTTTCTAAAGACACTAACAGAGAGAAGGCAAGAACTATTTTTAGGCATACAGGTGTTTTGTCTCATCCAGTAACAAAATACCATAACAAAATTCCAGGCAACCCGGCATATATGACATTGGCTTCACAAAATAACTACGAGGACTGCAGGATCAAAGATTAATACATCTTCCAATCTTGGTAATCTTTAAATTGCCTAAAATTATAGTTATATTGTATCCTCCACAAGAGGAGCTAATTCTGAATTTCCATTGAAAAAGATCAGGCCCAAAGTTAACTTTTAATTTTTGCAAGTGTATGCAAAAAGCTATATTTAAGGGCACATCAATTTGTTTTTGAATAAAACTGTGAAACAATAACCTGCAAAACATTTGTCAATATCCCATCAAAAAAAGAAAAAAAAAGGAAATAAGAAGCTCAATTATTCCCTTCTCAATAACCTTTCCTCTCTACAGCAGAGTTTCTTACTACCACAACCAATATATAATGAAATTACTCCCTCTTGGTTTATCCAGAGCACTTACAATTGACTTTCATTTTGTAACAAGTTTGCCACAGAGTTTAGAGAAGTGCTTTGGTAAAACTGGCAGGTGTGGCTGGAGCAGCACAGAGGCTCCTGCAAGCTGGGTGCTGCCAGCAGTGCTCACACCACCGCAACCAGCAGCTGGTTTATTAAAATCAAACTTCAAATCCCCATGGGAATTAGGGAATTAATCCTGCTGGTATTAGCATAGGAAAGAACATAATGAGATATAGCTCTTGTTGCAAGTAGCATATAAGATAGAGATTTAGGGAAATAAATCAAAAAGTAAAGAAATAATTGACAAAACAGACAAAAAATATGATTCCAGAAATTAGCTATATTCAACTTAATGCTGTTAAGTTACCTTTGCAGCAATAATTAATAGACAAAAAGAGGGAACAGAAGCTTGTATTAAAGGCTCAGTTTCTTTTAAAATTGAAGCTTCTTAGGATATGAGCATTTTGTAACAAAAAAGATCAGATGCTTTACACAATTAAAAATACACTAGTATTCACTAAATACTTTTTCCAAAAGCCATAAACCATAATAATTTTTCAAAATTTGATAATTCTTGCACAAGGTAACAGAATCTGCCCCAGCTTGACATGAGGACAGCACAAGAGTGGCCACAAGAGACACTGCCTGTGACAGGGCCAATGTCAATGGCAATTCCTGCAATGAAGCTGCAGCACTGGCACTGCTGCCCTGCCCCAGATGTGCTCCTCCAGGAGCCAGGTAATTGCAGTGATTGCAGTAATACCTTTTTCACTGATGAAAGGAGAGGTATGCCACAAAAATGTGCAAGGTCATTACATATGCCCATAGTGCTAAATAAACACCTTGAACAAGTGCAACAGTGGAACAGGAGCTGCATTATGAGACCTTAAAAACATCAGGATGTCTCACTTCTCTCACAGCTGCTCTCAAGAGGTTAAAGACGGCAGAATTTACAATTTGGACAGGAATCACTAGTTTCAATTTCCTTCTCTCCATCAAAAAAACTGTTTACTATCAACAACTAGGGCCTCAATTTTGTTATTTCAAACTGTTTTCCTGCCAAAGCAATGTTTGGTAAGTATACTTCTGATTTTTTACAAATCCACTGCAGAAAATCCCATTCATTGAACGTTCTTCAATAATTCCATTAATCCATCAATTTTGCATCAATGAGATTATAGTGCACTAATATAAGTGGAGAAATGTATACTGAATCATAATCCACCAGGCCATCTGTCACAATAATAAAGCCCAGCTTTATGCACTTAAAGATTTGGATACACACAGTGATGGAGGCAGACTGGGGAAAACTCAGGCCACATCAGGCTTTGGTGTCTCTCAGCCAAGGAGTAATGAATGCTGACCTGCTGCTTCAGGAGCAAGCACTAAATACCTAAGTAACACATTGTCTTAACAAGCTCCTCAATTTCTGCCAGCATCATTACCCTCTGACTCAGGTCACGTAGCAGAATCTCATGACAAAGTCCTCCTGTTGATTTTGAGACAAACTTGAACATCGATGTGATCAAGTGGTTATTTTATCAAAAAAAGCAGATTCTTTCATTACAGCATTTCTCTATCTCTCTCCTGTGATTTGCCTGGATATCTGAGAATCACAATACTGCTCCTTTTTCTTCTAAGACACACCTTCAATTCTCTTCAAAACAAAGACTTTATTTTTTACATTTATCACTTTATATACATATATTATACATATATACACACAATGTTTTTCAAGAGTCTTAGAATTTGTCCACACTGTAATTACAATCAGAACAGATGTACAGTTTATTTTGGTGATGCCTGTGAAGCTTCTTTATTTCAACATGTATTCAAGTTTCAAAATTTGACTTCACATTTAAATTTCACTTTACTTATATATTTTAGATGGGGTTTTTTTACTATATATATTTTTTTACTACACATCCAGGAAATAGGTAACCAAAAATCCAAACATTATATTTCACTTGTTACTCTGCCTCATAATAATCTATGAGTAATTTTGAAACTTGACTTCTGTGGACTGTACCATATGCAGCCATGAATGCACAATACATTGCTGAAGAACATCCACCCATTTCTCCTACTGTATTTCCAAGAACTGGCTGATTGTCAAGAAGCATGAAGTCAACAACATATGCAGCATCCAGGAGAGGAGGAGATGTTTTCCTTTGCTTCCCAAATAATCAGCTTGTGGAAGAAAAGATACATGAGAGGAGAGCAAGTCTTGCTGCTCTGTGTGTTGGGAATCAATTCCTGATGAAGAATGAGCAGGAATTATGTTCAGAGTGATTTAGATAATAGGGAGATGACAAATGTAATGCCTGTATGGAAAGCTCTGTAAGTGTTATGGAAGAGATCTGGTAAATCCATGCGCACATTGCAGATGGAAGGGAAAAAAAACCAACAAACTTAGAATCAGGAAAGACTGTAAAGTATGAGCTAAGGGAAAACTGAGCACTAGAAAAAGCTGACAGCTTTCACAGTAAATTGGGATCTAGTCAAAGGTACGCTGTGGTATTCCTGTCAGCATTTGTGCCACAAAAGAAATTCTAAAAAACATGTAGAGTGCATTGTAAGGCTGTGCTGTCCTTCAGAATGGTGGGATTAGAGGTGCAGGAAGAGGAACAGCCTGCTGGCCAAGGTTTGTCTGCTGTATGATGTACACCTGTGTTATGTAAGCAAACATTCAAAAGGATAAAAACAAACCACCACTGTAAGGAATTACTTGTCCTTTATTCCTTATTAACTGGGATTCCACATTATTTAATTTACTAACTTCAAGCCACACATCTACACACAGTGGCCATGATCACAATGGGCTATCTGTAGAATTATGTGACAGTCCACAAAAATATTTACACCTATTACTTCTCCTGTTTTTCAAAAATTTCAAAAGAATTCCAGGAAATTAAAGATAGATTTTTTTTAGCTTCACAGCACAGAAGGAAGATTAACGAAAACTACTTTGAAGAATATATTTATTATTACATATACTGAAAAATCAGGGCAGCTTTTGAACAGAGAGGTTACGTACAAAAATTTCCTGGAAGAATCAGCAATTACATGATGACTGATGCAGTGAACCTGGACTTTCAATGGGCACTTATTCTTCCTTATGAAAGGGAAAGAATTACATTGCCACAGGACAGGAGGAAAAGTCCTGAGGTGACATAACAGGTTAAAAGCATGAAACAGCCAAATGAGTTTCACAGAAAGCTGTGCCAGCACATATTGTGTCTTACACAAACAATATGGAAAAGGGTGAACAGTAAACTGTCAAATTTTGTTAGATGTTATTAAATTATTCAGGATACCCAAGAAAGGCTCACTGAAGGATTTCTCAGGAATTCAACAATAGTGAGTAGCTTGACAACAAATGACAGGTGAAGATCAGCATAAAAAAATGCCAAGTGATGCAGAGGGGAAGAATAAGATACTGTGAGCTCACCATGAAGATTCAGAAACAGGATGATATGGTTATAGCTTTACAGATGATCAAACTTACACACCTCCTCTGGCCAAAAAAGCAAGTCAATGTAAGGTTTTATATGAAAAAAAAGAACAAAAAAGTATCTAGCAAGGATATAATAAATTCACACACACACTCAGATCCTGAATAGGGTAAGCAGATCAAAAAATTCAAAACAAATAAAAGCAGAAAGACTATTCCACACAACATGCAGCCATGGTGGAAAAGGCTCAGCTGTAACATAAGCTAATGATTTACACTTCTTCAAAAAGCAACTGCACAAATTCAAAGACTTCCAAGCTAGCCAAGCTACTAATGGGAGGGTATTCTGGGGAAGTATCAGTGTTTATTGTCCTGTCCTTACTCTCAACACCCACTATAAACTGGCATCAGAAACTTGGCTGACTCAGTAACCTGGGTGTAAATTATGTTTTTATGTATATACGATATTAGCAATACTGTTGATCACATATTTGGATGATCATATATATTCAGAAGAATGGCACCTGCCTAATGTTTTGTTATAATTCATATTTCATAACAGATATCTGGAAAATATGAATGTCTTATACACCACCAACAAAACTGAACAGAGGGTAAGCAAATTTTTCCTGAAGGAAAGCTACACTGACCCTCCCAACAATCACTGTCACCATGGGCTATTCAGTATTTCTCTCAGGGATGATGATTTTGGAAAGCCAGAGCATTATCTCAGGTAAAAATTGTGATGTGTGTTATTATGTTCTCTCCTAGTCCAAAAGGTATTCCAGAACATCTGCAATGGACACCACATGTGCTTCCCTCCACTTCTGCAGTGCATACCAGACACCAGGGCATTTGATGATAAATTTTAGTTTTTAACTGCCCTGTCTCAGTCCCTTCTGTCTGAATAGCAAACAAATTTTCTTCCTTACTATATACTATTAGCCAAAGGAGTTTGGAGAGGAGAACAACAGCCCAAAACCCATGTGAGTTAGCAGCTGAACTCCAAAGTGCAAACCACAGCTAAAGGCAAACCTCTGGTTCTCATTCTGCCTTGGGATCATCTGGGTCAGGAAAATCCTGAGCACAAACTGGCTGGAGGACAGCAGAACACAAGATGGGAGTGTGCATCCCTTCTCTTCATTTTTTTCCCTGAACAATCATTCCTTATCATTGTCAAGGACAGGATGCTGGGGTAGATGAAGCATTTATCTGACCCATTACAACTCTTTTTATAGTACATCAAGAAAGTACATAAAAAAGATAATAATTTCTCTTTGTACATAAAATAGAAACAGAAAATGAATGTAAAAAAATTGTTTGTTGATATGTAGTTGAACATTGTAAATATTAGTTTTGCATGATGTTGAAAGTCCAACTCTTTTGAACCAATAACTACAAAAATTTAACATTAACTAAACCGATTTCTGAATATAAAATTCACAAATTTACATTATCTACAAGAATAACATGTATAAATTATTTACCTCCTTCTGATCAAGCTGCAGAGAAGATTTTATCAAATCTCTAAGAGCTGTAAGTTGCTTCTTTTCTTCATCTTGTGTCTGCTTTATCTACAGAAAGAGATTGCCATTATACGCTTGCTGGATGCAAATTTAATTTTAATGTTTTATGCATTTTAATATACCATTTCAGATGCTCAACTATTTTGTATTTTTGTAATAGTTGAGTTTATTTTCATGTACCAGTCCATTCTTATATCTTCACCTTCTATGCATTTACTGCTTGAAAAGCAAAATTAAAATGAATGTATAACTTGACATGAACTGTTTATTCTGTTATATTGTCATGGCTTACTATAGCTAATGCAACTCAATTATCCTCTGAAATATTAGAATAACTCAAATAAATTTGACAAATTACTTAACGAATGAAAATGCAGTTTAATTTAGCAGCAAATTACAATAGCAAATGGGATTACTGTAATTCTGATTATGGAATACAAAAACAATTGGATGACAAGTGATCTATGATTCCATGTTATTACTTTTCTTCAATAAACATCACAATTAATTCATTTATGAAACCCTGGTGCTATCATTAAGTAGTTTGGTTTTAAAAAGTGAAAATGGTACTAAAATTAATGTTAATAATATAAGCTGATTCCAATATTCATACTTAAAAGTAGTTTTATATTAATATATGATTGAATTAACAGTAGAATGAAAACTGCTTTTCCTAATAGCTCTAAAAATTGCATATGAAGTTTAACAGTCAAGAGGTCTTTTCTTCATCTAGCTATGTTCAGTTTCAAGTAACACACTTTTCATTTATAAGATGTAAATTCAATATACATCCTCGTAATTCTATTTAAAATGTACACAATATTTTCATTTTCAGATATAAAGTTACTTGTAAGTAAACTTACATTATATAAGTCAGCAGCCAACTTTTCAATATATTGTTTAAGTTTATCAGCTGTTTTCAAGCCATCTTGGAAGAAACTGGAATGAAAAAAAAGTACCTTGGATTTATCAGGAATGTATGGAGTTCACAACACAAAGTAGATTGTCTCGTGTAGCAAAATAGCAAAACCAATAAAACATATCCAGCTTTTTCCATGTTCAAAACTGAACAAAATAATTTAAAAAGTTAAAACCCCAACAAAAAACCCCTTCCTAGTAGTTTAGAGTGTCTTTCAAAAGTGGAGATACACCATTGTGACTTTAACAAGTATCAAATTAGAGAGACTATAACCAATGTGTTTCTCCTACAGTAACTTCAAAAATCTTTTTTCTGTATTTAACTCAAGCCCCTGTGTGTTTGCCTTTGTGGTTCTAATGATGACAAGGTTGTATCTCACCAGTTTCACTTCAAGGAAATCCAAAGAAATTACTGGCTTACACAGTGGTTTTTAAATTTACACAAAGACTAAAACTATTAATTAGAATAAACAAGATATTTATAAAAATGCATTCCAGATCTATGCCTCAGAAAATAAAATTATTTTTTGCATGCAACATGCAAGGTTTTCCCTTGGTCTCTTTCTCCATCACTGCCCTGCCCCCCAAACTCACTCACACACTCCCTCCTGGAAGTCTACAGCCTCAGAAGAGGAAGAATCAGACACCTGTCACATCACAGTCATGAAAAAAACTCTGATACATTCAAACAAAGGGAAACAAAATCTTGTGCAAAAAAGAAAATTGTAACTAAAGCTTAAAGTATTGCAGTACTTACTTGCATTGTGCATGGTAATATTTAATAAGGTTCTGCAGAAGGTCCACACCCTTTTTTGTCTTGATTTCATTAACCTTAATAAGATACTGTAGAGAGAATAGACAACATGTTGATGATCATGTATCACAAACTTCAACAGCTTTCAAACAATAAAACATCATTTGCTCAATGAATTAATCTCTGTGTTTAACTTCAGTGCTGAGCCATAGAACACCAGTCCACTGCTGCTTAACTAACCTTAAAACAGGTAACAATTTATCTGGCTACTCTATAAAATTTAAACACCCCAAAACATAAAGCAAATTCAAGAAAAAATTTTCATCCTTTACTATTGTCTAAAGATTTCCCTTTATAATGCTACTGTAGTCACTACTGAAATATTCTGACAGTACAAACACTGTGCAATTTTAAGTAATCTCCACTAAAATGTAATAAAAAGAACTACTAATATAAAAAAAATCAGCTTTAGGGAACTAAACGCATCACTAACGTTTATCACTTTATTAGAAATGTTCAAAGGCCTAAGAAAGCATATTGAAAGAAAGATATCAAAATATTGCTAAACCATAAATTTGATAAAATAAGAAATATTTCCACAGTGTATTTTCAGCCCAAGAACCTTCCCACAATAATCTAAAACCAAAGAAAATTAATAAAGCAAAAAGAAGCCAAGTTTTGTACAAGAGTTGCTAAAATAATTATCTTTATATTGCTGTACTGTGTCACATGAAAATAATTTCCTCCCTCCTCCCCCATTAAGTGACTAAAGATTTCACCATCTTCAAGAAAGACCCACAAAGTCTGTTAACAATAAGTTCTGGTGTTGCAATTGAAAACTGAATTTTGTTTCTTACTTCACACATCTGCAGCTGGAAGAGCCTCCTCTCCTTCTCCATCTCCTCAGCTATCTCAGCCCCCGTTATCTCCGTTCTTATCATCCCGTGCTGCTTCGCATGTTCTCTCTTCTCCTTCTCAATCTTGGTACTGAAATTTTATTTAGAAAACATTTTAGAGAATCCCTTCTGCTAAAAGGTGTTCTGGCATTATTTAGGGAAAAAGTAATAGTTAAGAAGGATCAAAGAAGACATTTTAAAGATTTGCTCTTCTACCAAATCCTGTATATTTTAAATCTCAAGAAGCTATTGAGCCATGAAACTGTCCTTCCTTCAACTGTATGCTCTAGATTGTGTGTTACTTGGGGGAAAAAAATTATACCTTAATAATAGCAATAAAAATATTAATAATTCTGCTAATAATAATTCATTTAAAAATGAATTATTATTAAATAAATAAATATTAATGAAAACACCACAAAAAACAAAGCCAAATGGGAGACAAATACTTACAATTTGGTTTCATAATCTTTCCAGGCTTTGTCAAAAGGCTTTTTGAGGTCCTTAGGAAACAAAAAATTGTCTTAGAACATTTTTAAACTTTTTTCTGTGTAGTTATCAAGTAATAAAAAGCAACAAAAAAACTGTTTTCTTCAAAACTTTTCAGAAAGTAGTTGGAAAAAAATACTGGGTTTCAATCTTGTAAAGTATTGCTTTCCTGTGCACAATAAATCAGCAATTTACAATGAAATTTTCAAGATTTCATTGCAGTCATGCCAATTTTGTTCTTCGTACTAAATACAGATTATTAATAAATGCCAAGATAAGAAATACTCTCATGAGTGAAAGGAAAACAGTCACTATACAGATGAACATGAAACAAAAATTTAGTTTGCAACACTTACCCCTTTAACACCTTTTAAGTCTCCTTTTAAGAGAGAATCCAAAGTGAAAATAACATTGTGGCTTAAACCCTGGAGCTAAAAACAAAAACATTATATTCAGAAGGATTTATTGTCATCTTATCAAATTACTGCCAACAATTTTTTGAACATCACTAATCAAGTTGCAATCACCTCACATTTCTAAATTCACAGTAAATTCAAGTCTGGGAAGAATTAATAAACATTTACTTGTATGAGCCACAGAAACATTATAATTAACGTTTACTTAAACAAGGTGACATAAACCCAGAATTTTACAAATAGTATGCAAGCAAAGTTCTGAAAGCACTTCAAGGCAATATTCATCCTCTTGAAGCAAAAGAAAGATTTGGGTACAAATTTGGCTACAGCCTCCTGAGGAAGAAGGACCTGTTGTGCCACAGGCTGGGAACACACAAAGCACATGGTAATTCAAGCATGAACAGAAGGAGCAAACAGGGGCACCAGCTCTCTGAATATTCCCCCCTTTTCGGGAACACTGCTCCTTTCCTTGTCCATTGTGTATATCTGACATCCCCTCAAACTCTCCTGAGTTTAAATTTCACCCCACTGAGTTCATACCTGCTTGGTTATGGACAAGAATATCAAAACCACCACTGAAACAGGTTCTGTGTTTCACTCAAACTCCTCACATATTCTAAAGACACTGTAGCCTTTTTTTTTTTATTTTTCCAGGTGTATCCATTAAAGATAATCAACTCAAACCATTAATTTTTGGCTTGAAATGACTGAACAGTAGCCAGTGAGTATGTCAGCTATACAAAAAAAACCCTAAAAACCCAAAGCTAAATAGCAGTGTATTACTCCAATACAGTAAGGATTTGCAATCATGTATTACATCACTAAGACTTGATAAAACAATAGACCAAATGAACTGGAAAAAATCTGATAAAGTAAAGCAGTCTCACATATAGAACAAAATAAAGGGAAAAAAATCCCTTAACACATGGAAACACATATGAAGATTTATTGAGGGCTGTGAACAAAAGATAATTTGCCTGCAAAGATTAGCTCAGGACATTTACAGGAAAGAGAGGTAGAGAAAAACAGGCTTTAAACACTTGGAAAAAGGCAAGAATCATGCAAATTTTCAAAAGAAATAATATGCAACTGCTACAAATGTTCTGCCAAAACCTCATCTAGATCAATGTAAAGATCTTGACACACTCATTTTCATATACACAGGTCATAATACAGCTTTTAAATGCACTATTGTAATGAATTACTGCATAAAGAATGAAACCTGAAATGGCCAAGGAGGTAGAAGTAAAAAACAGAGAAACTGATTCTGGTGGGACACTCAGAATTTGCTGAAAACAGAGACCAGGTTTGGCAATGGCCAATCCCAATGTTTTACCTTTATAAAATCTTACTGAAGGGTCATTTTGTGTCCTTCTTATAAGGCAATCAATTACAATGATTGAAAAAATTAATTACACTCATAAATTTTAAGTTTCAGACATTATATTTAATGATAACATCAACAGTTAGTAGTAAAAACTGCACAGCAACTTATTTAGCCTTATTAAAATGATTAATGGATGTGATTTTATTCTTGCTCTTGTCTGCTGAGCAATCATTCCAAAATTATGCTTTTCAAAGGTTGAGTATGTAAAAAAGTTGCTGGTTTTACTCCATAGTAAGTGACTATCACTCCAAAATAGTCACTCCTTCACTCCATAACTGACAAAGAAGAAAGTAAGTTATTTTGTACCTTCCTTGTAATGAAATATCCAAAATATCACAATTTCTATGAAAATTTTAATGAATCATAATTGAAGTTGAAAGATAGAACAAAAAGTATCCAAATCTGTGAAGCATTTTTTTCCTTGTCTACTGTGCAGCTCCAGTCCTTATTCATCTTTATGTCTTTGAAGACTATTCATTATTTTATTGTACCTTTATTAAATAAGGCATCCACAATTTGTTCTAGGTAAAAAATAAAAAAAATCCCTAAACCCATTATCCTGCCATTCATCTTAATAACTCCTGGTATTTTTTTCCAATTAATTTTACCAACATAAGGCTCAGCACCTACTTTGGGGCCTTAGCAGTGACACAACTGAATCCTTCTCTCAATGGCTTTTTCAATGGATCTCAACTTCTATTTGATATAAACATATTTTTTTTTTCAGCGTAATCTTATTAAACAGAATGATGCTTAAGAACAACAAAGCAGAATTTTCTATCTCAGAGAGAAAAAATAAGAAAAATAAATGGTTTTACAATGCTGAGGCAATTGTAAAATAAGTTTGTTGTCTATTTGAGATTGCTAAATGAAGTAAATTAGTGAATACCTTATTTTGAATCCTGTTAATAAGAATTTGGGTAGAAAGTGCTTAATAATCTAGCTGAAATAGTGTAATGTTGCTTTGAGTAAGTGTGGCTTCTTAAATTAAAAGGGTTTTTTTCCACTTGAACAGCACTACTTAAAATAAATAAATAAACCCTGACATCTTTGTTAGTTGAAATAAGTAGAAAATATCTGTGAATGCCCTGCTAGGAATGGCAAAGTCCAGAAAGCTTCCAAAAGACTTGAGTTATAGTCCTAAACTGTCCTTAAACTGCACTTAAATTCACATTTTATAATACTTACTCTTAATTGTGTGCTAAATTTAAATTAAGGGTCAAATTAATCCAGAGTGACAGAAGTCTCTACAGAGCAAAGCACAAGGCTCAGTTTTGGGCCACTGTCACAGCCAGGGAACTTTGCTACAGTGACCTCTGGTGTGACCTACAGCAGTTATGGCTGTGCTGGGGACTACAGGAAGACTAATCTGTAACATCACTTGTAATTCACACACTAGAAAAGCTTAAAAATTTACACAACTATAAGAAAAATATAAAACTGAAGCTATGACTTTCTGGATAAAACAGTTACATTTACCAAGCCCATGAAAAATGATTTCACAAGAGATGTGGCTTCATTACTTTCAGTGTTCAAAGATATTTGCTATGAGTGCAATTTTATTATGGAGTTTTCAGAAATAAAAGGCCTAAGGCAAACTTTAAGTGAGACAAATCTTTAAACCACCTTTAAAAACCTGGCATCGATGGTTTATGTATTAAAGGGAGAGTGGACTGTTAACACCATTTAAACATGCTCAAATTGTTAGGTTTTTTTTCCAAAAAGTGAAGGTTTCTCCTTTTGTGGTAAAACAAATCAGTCACACCTAATAATATTGTATTTTTAACAAGAAAGACTTCAAGTTAAGGGATGATTTAAAATTAAGCTCCATGAGGAATAGATCACCATCAATCACTTGTGAATGATGACTCAAGGGGTGTCTCAACATTTATATTTACCTTCTTAACTTCCAATTAACAATCAAACACAGAGTGTGTCATAACACCCTTTACAGATCCTCTCTGAAGAAACTGTAGGTTTTGTTTTGGGAAAAAAATCTTAAAAATTATCCTTAGTCATCATGATCATGCATGCAGTTCTTGTATTATACTTTATTTTGAAACAAGTTAAAAGCTAAGAAAGTTCAAAGCTCCTCACCAGGTTCTTCAACAGTGTTGATAATTCTTTAGTAAGTGTGGAAAATTTTACAAAAGCTGTGCCAAGATCTGGATTATCCCGACTTAAAAAATTACTTCCAAATTTATCTAGTACTTGTGCATAGTTTTCTTCATTTTGAACATGATCTGCAAAGAAAAATCAAAAGTCAGTGTTTTTGTAGCCAATTATAATTTTAAGCTTACTGCAACTTAACAACAAACTAATAATCAGTACTTTGAGAAAAGCCACAAGTCAACACATTTACTGAAAAATAAAAGAATTTTAAGATTAAAAAGAACTACTTAGCAATAGGTATATATATGCTTTTTAAATCAGCAAGCTGAAATTTGTAATACAGAGATGAAGAAAAAACTCTGTAGCTATTGACAGAGTAATAAGATCAATAATACATCAGTGAAACACTATAAGATTGTTTTGAAAACAACATTGGAATTTTTAGCTGCCCACTACAGGAACTTTCATCCATACATGAACTTTTCTTTTAAAATGCTGGACATTTTAAAAAAGAACAAAAGTATCAGATAAAAAAGGCAAAAGTATCAGATTTAAATGCAAGAAGGCCAAGTCTGAATCTGACTGTAAGTTCAAAAGAAGAAGCATCTTACAAAGGCTCCCTTTTTGCCTGCTTTGTACACTGAGCTACCCCAGATAACAGAATGTCTATTGGTACACAGCCAAAGACTCATCCCAGTGTATTTAACAGCACACTGCACATACAGAGAGGTCAGAACCAAGACAATGCAGTTGAAGCCAGGCAAAGTGAGAAAAATCCTTAACTCAAGAATGAATTAGAAACTCTTGTATCTGAAATGTCCTTCCTGTTTCTATTTAGTTTCTTTTCTGGCATGTGTTCACATAGTTTTTGTTACTTCTATTTTATTGTCTTTAAATAGATAATTTACCTCTACAGCCCTTTGGGAAATACTTTATCACCTTTATCTCTCTTAGAGGATATTACCAGTATTAATTAAATCAATATTTAACTTTAATGAATTGCCTGGGCTTACTATGTGGGCTTTTTTCTGCAAACCACAAACACAAAACCACAGAGCTACAGCACAAGTCCTATGCAATGCAAGGGAGGAAGGGAAAGAGAGAACAGTTGCCAGGAGGTACCCTGGGTTTTTTCCCCCAAAATCCCCAAGGTTATTTTTTTCTTTTAGTTCAAGTTATGATATTGCCTAAGAGCATCTGAATTACAAGTTATGACTCAGAAGAAAAGGAAAAAAGAAGATGTAAGTTTCAAACAATACCTCCATGAATTCAAACAATTATTCCATTAATAATATCTCATAAATAATGTCTCACAATGCACAAATCTATTTGGGCATTAACAAATAGCTGATGAGGAGTTAAACAGTTAACTCTTCTAAGGTATTGCAGATACTCAAACAACAGTGCACCAAAGCTCCAACAAAAAAATGTCAAAACCTGTTAAAAAAGTACAATCCTTATTTAGCAATACCAAGCACCAAAGCTCACACATCACATCAGTCACATTCTAAAAAATCAGACATTAATACCGAGGTTTTCAAGAGGCCAAATATTTAATCATATGTTAATACAGAATTGCAATTCAAGCCATATGTTTTTAAGAAAACTGTTCCAAAAGCATACAGTTTTAATGAAATAGCTTAGCACTGAACTCAAGGAAACCACTACATAACAATAAAATATGCATTTTGTTTTGATGTAAAAGCTTTTGCACAAATACACACAGAGGACTTTATCTATGAAGGAGCTTTAGCTTAAGCTCTAACTGAGTAAAGCTCAAGCATAGCATATCCAGCTGTGCTGAAGGAAAAGCAAGGATAAGGGAAGGTCAGAAAGAGCCCTGCTAGATCATGGAATCCCCATCCTTGCTTGTGAAGCACTTTTTCCATCCCAGTATTTCCCAGCATTTTGATTTTAAGCACTGTGTTGTTTCATACAGCATTTTAAAAAATGATTTCAAAAGAGAGTGAAAAAGAGCTGAAGAAGCTTTTTTCCTTTATCTGTAGAAAGGCAAAAGAAATTCCCAGTCAGAAAGAGGAAGCAGGAAGCAGACCATTGTCCTAGAACAATATAGAGGAAATTCTCAAGAATCCCAGACTACAAATCACCTAAATCTAGAAATGAAGTTTTGATGGTGAAGTAAAAGGAATACTCCTATACTTGCTTCTGTAATTGCCACACAAAACGCAAGTATTCTGCAAGAATAAGAAATTTTCAATTTCTACATAAGTATCAGTGCAAATCTTGCAAAAGGAGATTAAATATTTTCTATTAAAAAGGCAAGGAAATTCCCTACTCAACTATAAATGCACATAGCTGAAAAATTAAATCTGCAATGTAGCCTACACTAAAATATGGAATGTGAAACCTGGCATGCTTAGAGCAAAGAGCATTCTTTGATCTCACTCTAGGTGCCTCATGCACTCAGAAATTACTTCTGAATGTCCTAACAGAATTTCCTTTGCATACAGAAAGCTCTAATAGGCATGACAATATTTACTTTCCTTCATACAAGTACTCATACAAGACTTCAATAACCCTAAGAGTGAGACAGGATCACTGACAGCAGCACATACAGGGAATAAGATTTGTCTTCCAGAACTGAATCATGCCTTTCCAATACTGTAAGCAACGCTCAGCACTGGGATGAAAATAGAACAGCTTCCCCAGGCAGACATCCTGCTCCTTCAGCAGCTCCCTGAGGCGTGCCAGAATCATGGAACACTGCAGGGACTCTGCACCCACTGACACACACAGCTCCCTTCAGAGGGAATCATGGAACACTGAGCAGGGACTCTGCACCCACTGACAAACACAGCTCCCTCCAGAGGGGTCTCACTCACTCCCTTCCCAGTGGGAGCTGGCAAGGCCCCCAGCCCCTGAGCCCATGCTGAGAATGCCACCAGAGTGTGGCAGATGTGGAGTAAAGCAGCACATCTGGACACAGCAGTGGCACTTTCTGAGCTGAATGAAAGCAGTGCATCTCCTCCACAACCCACACCTTCAACCCTGGCAACATTCACAGAATTTCCCTTTGGTCTGAGAAAATCCTCGCAGCTCCCAGTGCACAGTAACGCTGTGGCATCCCTTATGTCTGAGCTCTAACATGTATTTTGGGGAAATGTTCAGAGGAAATAACAGGAATGCCCTGGAGATGCAGATCCAAGCAGCTCAGGGAGGAGTGGCAGCTCTCAGCTGCCCTTGGCTGCACAGCAGCACTTCCAGAAGCAGGGAGCACAGAGCTCTGGAGGACTCCCAGGGCTCAACCCCACCTTGCACTGCACTCCCAGGCAGTCACCTGCAGCTCTCCATGCCTAGAGTGACCCAGTGGGAAACTATTCCCAGGATGAACAGAAAATACTTAAATGAGATTGACAGAATTTCTACTCTTTCACTAGAACCCACAGCATTCATTAAATGCTATGCTTATTTTCCACCCCAAAATTATCAGAATTTTAGCACATGCCTCTGAGCCTAGTGAGATTTCTGACTACTCGTGCATATTAAGGAAGGGTACAGAAGTACAAATTCTGTGAAGAGAGGTTAAAGGATAGCCTTTATTTGCTGGACCTACAAAACACATCACTGAAATTAAAGGCTTAAAATTTCCTTCCTCTACAACAGTTTTGTTCGAATATATTATTCTGCAAACACTGAAAAACACAAGCACAGAAAAATTAAATAGTTTACAGAAGAAAAAACACTACTTTTGTCATTGATTATGCCCAAAGAAACCTGAAGAATGTCTAAATTAATAAGAATTAATTCTGCATTTGTGGTTAACAAAAATAAAAATATTATTTCAGAATTTTGATCAACTCTAAACTATTTTTAAGCTTCTTTTAAAACAGCTTTGTTCCATGGATAGCGAGAGGAAAAATAAACAAAGTCAGAGCCAACATGCATTTATGAATGAAAGATGACTCAGAAAGGCTTTAGAAAAGCAAGAAAGTTAGCAAGGTTAAAAAGGATGGCAGAAATTTTATTTAAAATAAAAAACACCCTTTCTCATTTCATTCTTCACAAGTTGAAATATAATGAAAAAATCATAGAAAAAAATTATTTGACCACCATACAATTGTCTGAACTTGATAACAATAACGCCTTCTGGAATGAGATTGCTCAAGGGAAAAGTAATAAAAGCCTCTTTCCATATTTCAGAGCAAGAAACATCTCACTGTGTTTGCAAGGTTCTCTAGATCATCACAGTACAAGAGCACTGAGAGATAAGGCAGCCCAGAAAAGTAAATTACTTCTTTTTGCATCTCTGTTCATCACTGACATGTTTGAAGAAGCTCTCATGGAAGAGTTTTCTTTCTATTCCGCTTCAGAGGGCTTATACCAAATCTAACAGTTGAAGAAACACAGCATGCAATATCAAAATATTGCTATATTAGGCTTAAACCCTTAATATTGTGTGCAGTTCCTGTCCCTGCTGCCCAAAATTCACTTCTCCTCTTATCTATTTTAGAAAAGGAAGTCTATGATTCCATTTTGGAGAAAGTGAAGATGATTAAATGTGATGGTATTAGAAGAGAGATACTGTGAGTAATAACAGAAACAACTCAAACCTATTTCAAGATACAGAATGGTCCACAGAACAAAGTTTGGATTCATTCACCAAAAACAACTCTGGCTCTACTCTAGCAAGCCTTGGCACTTCAAAGCCTCTTACAAACTTTCATGCCGAGAACATGCAAAGCTCCCTCAATTTCATATCAGATGAGTAATTTTAATGGATTTGAGGCCAATGCCAATTTGAGACATGGGCAGGGACACTCTCCTCCTCAGGTGACTTAAGGTCTGAAGAACATGAACATGCATTTGGAAATTTTGCTCAGGAGAATTTAACTAGATTGATGCAGGACTGTGAATGATAAAAATTGACATTAATTCAAATTCCTTGGACAAAATAGGTGGCAGAAGTCCATTAAGAAGTATCAAACATCAAATATAATTTCTGACTCAAGGTAATTCCTGGCCTTCATGTCAGTGTGAGCTGAGAAAGTGATAAACAAAGTACTTAAAATACACTCCATCTTTGAACCATTTTTCTTCTTCCTCAAGCATCTGTTGTTGAGCACTGTGGGAGACCATGAGGATTGCTGATTTATCTCAGTACCTTTGGTCTTGTATGGATTTTATGTTTTTATTTCTCCATTGTGTAAACTCTTTTGATTATATTTGGGAGTTATCCCAGGGAAATAATGGAAAAGAGCTATTGAAAAACCTACAGCAAAAATAATTGTGCCATCTACTGCTGTTACAATTGAATCCAAACCTTACAGGAAAGGAAGCCAGAACAGATCCTCCATGAAGTTCAGGACTCCTGCCATAAGAAGGGCTCCTAGTTACAGACCCAATTGATCATGCCAGAAGACAGCAAGCCTGAGAGGGAGCAGGGGGTGAGAAGGAGGTGTCTGTCTGTCTCACTGGATTCCATGAACAGTCCTTTCCCATATAACCCTTTCAGAAATGAAAATAGGGAAGGGACATTTCTAAGGGTTTTCTATACTCTTGTGTTGGTTTATTTTAATTTCCACAGTAGTAGCTCTAACGGTAAATATGACAAATGGGTGAGGAAAGTACAGGAAGAGCAGAAAGTATTTGGGTGATGTTAAAGCTCTTGGTAACAGACCAGAGACTGTTGTGGTTGATAATTCAGCACTGGAGAGGAACAAATCAACACACCATAAGGTTCAGCCCTCCTGAAGAATTCTGTATGAGACACTGCCCTGTGTCACTGTCACTAGTCAAATGTTACTCAGGAAAAAAAAAAAGACAAAGAAAACAAGAAGACCTAAACCAAACCAACCAAAACAACAACAACAACAACCACCCTAAACACCAAAAGAAACCCCTCAACCCAAACAAAATAATCCCCCTCAAAAAAAATCTCCCCACAAAACCAAACCAATAAAAATCCAAAAGAAACAAAAAAACCCCCAAAGGAACAAAAAAAGTCCACAAAAAACAAACAAGCAAAAAAAAAAAACCCGCAAAACCAAAGACATAAAAACAACCCAAAGAAACAACAAAAAAACCCCCAAAGAAACAGAAACAACCCCAGCAACCCAAAACCACTACAACCCAAAAAACTAGCTATGGCTTTTGGTAGAGTATGAATTGGATTACTGAACTGAAAAAAGAATTTCTATTGTCCCTGAATAACTCTTTCTCACCAGTCCAGCTGGAGTTCTCAAAGGAGATTTTGAAGCAAAGGAGTACTACAAAACCTTTTCCTACTTTAGTAAATTAAATATGGTAGCAAACAAATAAATTTGTAAAACAAAATTCCAATTCTGGGTTCTCAAAATGTAGTCAGAGGCTTTCTTTTGATAAATAAAAATAGCCACATAATACTTTCTTGAACTGATAAACCCCAATTCTTTTTACAGCTGTTTCTGGAATGCTTCACTTAAGTATCAACGAAATCCATTTTTATCACTGGAGCACAAGAAAATAGCTAGTTCAGCAATTTTCCTTGTACAAGGAGACAAAATGAGCTTGAGTTTTGATTCACTTCACATTTATTTTTATAATGCTTCACATGTGCAACATGTTTTTGGTCTTGGCTTTACTAATCCCAGTTTATCAGTCACTGCCTGAACTGCCTCCTGCACACAGCTTTTCATTGTAGTGCCTATGACAGCAGCACTCTGAAGAGGGAGCCAGAGGATTGTGTATAAAGCTTTGGCTTTCTTGAGCCAAAAGAATTCTTACTAACTTGTACCTTTGAAACAAAGCTTGATAAAAAAAACCAATTTAAAATGTAAAAAACCCCAAATAAATTAAAAACCAGCTACCCATCTCTGCTCCTTTTTAAGTGCAGAGCACCCAATGAAAGCCATTAATCCACCTTCTATTGCTTTTATTCAATGCAACTAATTCATCATATAGTACTGCTTTACTTATAGGCCTTAACAACCACATTATTTTTATCCCAAGATTCAAATGATAGCTATTGATGTTATTGTCTTAAACAAGGCAGAAACACCTTGAATGTGTTCTACACTTTTCATCAGTTTTGAAACTCAGTTTTCAAAACTCTGTTTAAGTAAGTACTGTCAAATAGAAAAGCTTACTGGAGCATCTGAATACTTCTAAAAGCATTGAACTATACTTGCACCAAATACTATTCTCACTTTACATCAGGCTTCACAGACTATTGGGAAACATTCATCAACAATTGAAATTACAGCTTAATTAAAGCATGGTGCTGGCAAACCAACATCAGTGATTGGCAAATGAGAATAGTTAAGAATTTACAAGATATTAAAAATCCAGATACTTCCATAAACTAAGAGCACTCACAAGTAGCTCTGTATAGCAAAATATTTGCTAAACTGATTAGTATTATTGTTAGGAAACTGGAACTGGGATTTTCTAAAATCATGTATTTACAGTCAGAAGGTTATTGGCAAGTCCACAGCTCTGTTTTCCAGCTTCCTTTGGCACAGTTTTTAGAACTTAAGAAGAGGTAGAAGCATTAGAGTTTTAAAACCAAATCTGTGTATTGATGTGTTTGATCACCATTTGTTACTGCACTCAAACTGATTATCAATTCATATTCTAACCAAATAAACTCCCATCAAAGTAACTATTATAGTCCCAGCAAAACATCAACAGTGTCTTCAAGCAAGCAAAACAATTATATAACTATACTATTTCAGGTAAGAAGGGAAAATACATAATTTTGATTTTAGGCAAGAAGAAAAACACATTATGAAGGGAGAGCAAATGTTGACAAAACAAAACCAGATATTTCTTTTTATTTACTTTTAAAACTTTTAAACAAGTTCTAAATCTTATTTCACTTCTAAGTGCTTTCTAAAAATTCATTTGAGAACACTTTTTTTGTCATTGCTCTAATTAAAGGTAAATGCTTGAAATATTATGACAGCAAGAAAATTTACCCGTGGGATTCTCCCAGAGGCCATTGAGAAGGAATATGAGGGTAAAAGAACTGGAGAGCTCAATTATCTGATGTATAAGCAGAAGTAAAGAAAGAAAATTTTGAAGTCCAAACACTCCTAAATAGATAGGCTTTTCTTATGCTATACATGTCAACAGGATGAACTGCAAGACATCTCAACTTGAAATTAAATGCTTTGGCTCTTGTAAAATTGAAAACAATGTCTTACCTTGCCCCGAACTATATATTGCTTTCACAGATTTTTTCACCTTCTGTAGTGCAGTTCTGTCTTGATCCAATGCCTACAATAACAAGAAATAAACAAACTTTAAATATTTACTTCATTGATTGCCAGAATATACTTTAACAACTAAACAGAAACCAACAAAACAAGTAGTTTCACAGGCTGGAAAAAGCTGCAGGTACAACTGATTCAGCCTGTGGGAAAGTCTGGGGTCATTCAACCCCTTCAGGATGAATTAAAGAATTGAACTGAAAATGCTCTGACAACAGAGCAGAACAGTACTGACAGCACTAGAAGAAAACCACCATTTTAGTTTTGCAAAGGACAAAGCCTTTATTCAATTGCATTAGATTTTGGAAAAAAACCCAAAAAAAGAAATAGCAGATGCTTCTACACTAGCCCTACGGTTTCTACTACAACTAAATTGCTTGTTAACATCTGTGGCTCTCCTACAGTAATAGTGTTTGTAGACACAGATCACAACACTATCCCTTGCACCAAATTTCACAACATAACTCTAAAAGTACATCAGATGAAAAGCAGTAAATCAAAATAAAGGAATAACACCTGATTTTGTGCAACATAATGTGACTGAAGGACTAATAATAATAATATTCAAATATACATTTTCAGGACTACATCTTTAAGAACTTCAAATTTTCTGCAATAGTTCCAAAATCCAGTATAAAATGTTATTAAGTAATGATGAATTGAGGATTAGATTTCCAATCATACACAGAAATGTTTAAATAGTGTGCTATATTTTTTCCCATTTAGATCACAGGCAATTTCCCATCACCTAGGTAATGTTAGATTAGTGTTTGCAGTATAGCAGTGTTTGCCATATTATATTCACTTCCAAATCACTGCAGACCTTTTACTCAGAACCACTGTCAGGACAGCAGCACAACTGAGCATGGGGCCTGGTAGAGACCACACCAGTCACACTGCAGAGACCCTTGCACAGCCCTGTTATCCAAAAGTTTAAACTCTGGAGCTCCTGGGGGTCTGAAGCCTGGCAGAACAAGGCACAATGTCAGCCACTCCTACAGAGGGACATCACCAGCAACACTGAGTGAAAACACCCCATAAGCAGAGCTTCCACTGCCAAATCTGAGATGGTTTTGACAGTAAAAGCCTTAGAAAACCTCATAGCACCTTCCAATATCTGAAAAATGGGGTCTGCAAAACAGCTGGAGAAGGAGGTTTTTATAAGGGCATAGAGTGATAGGAGAAGGGTGAATGGCTTGAAACTGAGTAGGCTGAAATCAGATATTAGGTAGAGATTCTTTACTGTGAGGGTTGTGAGGGACTGGCACAGGTTACCCAGAGAAGTTGTGATTACTCCATCCCTAGAAGTCTTCAAGGCCTGGATGAGGCTTTGAACAACCTGGTCTACTGGAAGGTGCTCTTGCCCATGGCAAGGACATAGGAACTAGATGATATTTAGTTTTTCTTCCAACCCAAGACATTATACGATTCTATAATTGAAGGATATTCCACTGGGCATCAAGAAGCTCCAGAAAACCACATGGGGAGCTCCAGGTCAACTACAGCATTAAGCACTGGAGACAGGTAAATGTGAGGGTTCTGCTCTTCAGTGAGTTCCAAACACTGAGAGCTCCTCTGTGTGAACACTTCCAGTAGGAATCCATACAGAGAGAAACCAATTAATATATAATGGTTCTGTTTTGAGTAGCCCAATTTTAACCATGCAAAATGTTATAGCTGAAAAACACATGATTATCTGTAATAAAAAATGGAATGTTTCTGTTCCTTAACTGGAAACAACCATTTTCTCAGATCATGCAATCATTCCTGTGGCAGCTAAAACTAGAACGTTTGGAACCACAAAAGCTGTAAAAATGCCTTCTGAGGCTATTTATCTCTAGGATTTTTTTTCCATTTACAGCAGAACAATGGATTAAAACATTAAGAACTGCAAACATTGTTACTTCTTTTGCTCCTCACTAAAATAGTGGGTTTGATTTGACTTACATCTTGCCAGGAAAAGCTACCATTTTTAAATGTAATAAAATATTGGGAACTCAGTGTTCCTTTCCAAGACAGTGCACAGCAAGTGCTTCTCTTTGATTCCTTTGCAAATGCTGTCAAAAGCTTTTGCTCCTGCCTGCCTCTACGTCAGGCAGTTGCTGTCATACATTTCTACTGAAGTTCTTTCTATCTTCAATGACCAGAAAAAAATAATGACTCATTTGTCTACTGAGAGTTTGAACACAAGACACAAGATAAGAATTTGAAACCAATATTTTGAAAGAAAGACAATGGTTAACATTGATGAGATTGAGAGATAAAACTTTGCACTAAGGTCCGGTACTGAAGCAAATTGGACACTCAGGAGAAAGAAACAAATACAAAATCCCCAGGAAACTTTTTCCTGAAGTTATTAATCTAAAAGACTATGACAAGCAGACTAGAAAAATTTTCTAAATTGGATTTGGTATTGAATTAGATGCAATCACTAATGTGAGAGCAGGAGGAAAGGGAACATTCATTATTTTAAAAGAGGAATCACTGAGTAAAGCAATATACAAAGATGACATCCACAGCCTGAAGGAGCCAGTGATCTAAGTGAAAATGACATCACAGGCCAATTTTGTATTTTTATACTTGCAAATACAATTTTTACATGAACTACTTCTCCATAGTCCAAAACTATAAATAAAGCACACTTACATACCAAGTACAAAAAAACCTGTTATCTAGGGTTGCTTAGGTGCTTTTGGGTGTTGAGGTTTTTTGGTTGTTTGATTTTGTTTTGTTTATTTTATATAACTGGAGACAGATTGTTTCCAAATATATTACATTCCTCTTAGATGTCTTTTCCTTGTAATTTTTAGGTGCACTCTGCTGCAAACTAAAATGCAAACTGTTGCACTCAATGCTCAATTCAATTATTATTCCAGAGTAATATTACCTTCTCTGCATCTTAGACAGGAACAGCCTTGCTTTCTCTTGCTAGGTGAAAATGAGCTTTTGCAGTATCCATTAATTTTTATTTTGAGTATTTAGAATACTAAACACTTTAACTGCTATCATTGAAGACACAAAATGTGATCTTCCATTAAAAGTGGCATACATTTATATAAGTGGAAATTTCAGTGTCTTAGGGAGCCAAGGAGTTTCTGTGACAATCTCTGGGTATTCAGTGGCACTCCTTCCTACCTACTGAACTCTTCCTTACCACCACCCACTCCTAACAAATGCTTCTTTCTTCATTTCCATAAAACCATCTTGCAGGAGGCCTTTTTAAATTCAACAGAAGAACATTTTCTTACCCTCTTATGCATTTTGCAAAGATGAATCATTTAAAGGTACCCATACCACAGATTTACTACCTTATTAGCTAAACAAAGCTTTATTCTTGAAAATGCCCATTTTGGAGACAAGATCAAAATAATGCAAAATCAGTTTCAAAAAAAAAAAAAAGGGGAAAAATTTGAGAAAGAACACAAAACAACCACCATATTTAATCTGCTTAAGTAGAATGAAACAAGGAAAGCTCCCTGCTCGTCATTCTCAGTGGATTCTCTGGCTTTGTTGAGGTTTCAGGTTGCTGCATTCACTTATATTGAAGCTTATGCTGAAGAAGAAAATCTCCTGATCATTCAACATCATCTCTTCTAACTAATCAGTGCAGAATTCCCCACATAGTTACTCCAGATATAATTTCTCCTTTCTGCTATAATATGGGTGCTTTGAACCCAGCCTGCCATTTCAAGCCACCAACTTTGTTCCAATCTGCCCTTCTGAAGAAAGCATTGTCTCTGCTCCCTGACCCCAGGGCACTCCTGTTGGCTACACCAGCCCCAGCTCAGGAGCTGCAGTGCTCCCAACAGCCCTGTGAAAGCTCCTTTTTAGCCCACCTTCCATCACTGCAGTGCACACTGACAGACATCTGTACTTAGCTACCATTGCACATTCAGAGAAGGCACCTCCTCCCTCCTAACATGTACATTCACAGTGGAAAACTTGTCCACCTGAGGATATAAAACCAAATTAACTTTGGGCTGGAGACAAGGTGAGCTCTCCAGTGGATTGATGGAGATCACTGGGAAGCAGCATGGGCACTTTTACCAGCCTGCCACAGCACACAGAACAGGGCCAGGTCAGGAGAGGTATATGCTGACATTCCCTAACCCACACCAATCCTCTCTGCTACACATTTTCCACTGCTGTTCACATTGACAGACACTGCCTTGCCTCCCCTCAACCCTCAAGAGCCTGATCTCTTCTCAGTGAGAGGTATTTCTATTTTGGGACCATGCTCTGATTTAATAGTCTATAAATTTTAAACCAGAAATTATACTACAGTACAGCGTGGAAAGTGGTAAATTCTGGTTTGCCATCTGTCTCTGAGGTAGTAAAAACTGTCAGGTTCACATTTAGATAAACCACTAATTGTTTCTTTAAAACCTTGTGTCTTTTTATTCTGTACAGATATGTATTATTTATGGGCATGTGTGTGTATAAATACATATTAGAGTGTATTAGTGAATGTCCCTGCTCATGGCAGGGAGGTTGGAACTCGATGAACTTTAAGGTCCCTTGCAACACAAACCACTCTGTGATTCTATATTTGTCCTGATGTGTCTGTACACAAAAGTCTACATACTGTAAACCATATTTTGAATATTTGAGGTACTTATTGGTACAAATGAAAATCATGGTTTAAACAGCACATAAACCTTTATTTCTATATTAACATAAAACTACTGTCCAGAAACCAATCACCAAAGTGCTTTGCACACATATTAAATTCAGCTTTTCTAGAAATCAACACCAATCCAAAGGCACACATTTGCACAAAGGATGCTACTGCCCATTGAGACCATTAGAGTACTAAAACATCAAATACATTTTGTGTACCTTGCAAACCTTTGCAATTTGAAGAGGGGTAAAAAAACCCACTAATTTCTGTGTCAGCCTAACAACAACAAAAGAAAAAAGTGGCTCAAGACACTATCACATTAATATGTCAGTATATTATTATCTGAAGGAGATGCATGTTCCCACTGGAACAAACCACTCATGCTTATATCAGAGAAAGTTTAGAAATTCACACCATTTGTAGGAGATTTGCCCTAAAAGATTCCATATCCTACCACTACTAGAATCCATCCACAAAAATAACATACCAGAGAAGAAATATTTTAAACCATTCCAATATTTTGCACAAGACAAATCAATGACAAAACCTTGAAGGGGATTAGAGCATGCACAACCTATGTACTTATCACAAAAAACTTCTCTCTCCATGTATTTTAAGAAATTATTTTCTTATATTGAAAAAGTAATCCATGTGAAATATAAAAATATTTGAGGTTATACACACAAATGGGTGTAATGAATGCTTGGTAGTCATGCGCCTGTATTGTCAGACACAAGAACAATTATTTCATGAAACACACACAGATGATTTACTAGCTTCAAGGGACTAAAAAGTAGTAAACCTTTCACTTACCAATTTACACACTTCTCTAACCCTGGCAGAGAAGTTACTGCTGGCTATCCTATAAAACATGCTTGCCCTCTGCTCCAGTCCCAGTTACAGGACCCATGGAATGAAGTAGAGAAATAGCACCTTACAAAGTCATGGCTGTGCAGCAGCAGTATCAGCTTTCCTCACAATAAAGTCCAGACTTTATTGGAAATACAATAAACACAGACTAGACAGCTACTAAGTTATTGCATGCCACTGAAATTGCAACAACACAAACCCCTATAATTGCCACAGTGAAACAGAACCAAAAGAGAAGATTAGCATCAAGTGTTGGTCTCCTGTAGCTCACTCACTCAGAAATGAGCAGAATTCCAAACCCACTTAATTCTGAGCACAGAGAATTGACTCAAACCACCCTTCCTGTCCTTCCCTCTCCACTCAATTTATACTGTTCCTGAGAGTCACCAGAATGAAAATTGTTTCCAATTGTTGGTCTCAGCACATGTCTACATGACAAAAATAAGGGTGTTCAAGTGTTAAGAATTTTCTAGAGAAAACCTCTTTGTGTAAAAGGTAGATATACAAAGGTCCAGCTTGAACTTGTCCTGAACTACTTCAGAAAACCCCAAAGGGTGCCAGTGAGAAGAAGCAAACCAAAATAACACATCAACAAGCACTTATCACTGTGGTAACTGATGCCAGCATCATTTCATACACCACCATTTCCCAGCTGCTTCTAATAGAATACCAATTAAAATAACATCATTTTTAAAACCTTGTCTTTTCTCTGAAAATTTTAAGCTTCAACTGTTTTAAGCATAACCTAATGAAAAAAGCATTCAGGGATCAAACTGAGTAAATACATTTTCCCAGAAGTATTTTTTCAGGTAATGTCAAAATTTAACATAGATCCCATCAGTTGAACTTTCCTCACATCTGCTCTTAGCTACATGGTCTGATGCAATGCAACAGTCTCTCCAAACTCCATATATGTGACAAAAATCACCAACCTCCAGAGCTGTGAAGGTCACAACAGATGAGCCAGCTCATTTGTGTGGGCTCTTAAAAGAGCTGCAGAACTGTTAGCCACTTAATGATTCTCCAAGTATTACTCAAATGGAAGCACAGTTGATATTGCTTAGAAAAGCACAATATTGCTAATTGTAATTTGTTTAACAACTGGATCCTTCTTTGCAACCAGACTTCTACCCAGCAGCCTTTGCTGCAAGAGCAAGACACTAGTCAATATCTATGTATGATCACTCCTGCATTAAATGAAGTTAGCAGCACACTTTTTCTAATGACCACGGTGTGGATGTTGGATTTTGTGCACACTCTGACACACCTGGGAAAGCTTAACAATATTTTGGGCAATTTCTTTCTTCTAGTTTCTCAGTTGAGTTACATCAATACTTCTGGGTCTGACTTATTTTGTGCACAAGGTACATTTAGAGATATCTGAAAAATAAGCTAAGGCATTTGTTTCCAGGAATGTTGAGTACACTGATCAGATTTATTCTTTAATTTTTGTCGTGTAGGAGATGCTGAAAAGCCCACAATTAGTGACAACACTTGAAACCATCCAGTGACAGTTTCTCCCACAGGCTCTAAACCAGCTTCACTGGGTAGAAACTAATCTTGGTGATAAATATCAGAAAATCAGAGAACAGTTTGAGTTGGAAAACATCATCTAGTTCCAATGCTCCTGACATGGGAAGGGACACCTTTCCCTAGAACAAATTGCTCAAAGTCCCATCCAAACTGGCATTGAAATCTTCCAGGGACGGGGCATCCACCGCTTCTCTGGACACAATGGGACATCCACAGCTACTTAGTGACAATATTCTTATCTTTATACTGGCAACAACACACCTTGAGCCAGCTAGAGCTGCTGGAACAGTTATCATTCACAACATACAAACCCACTTCAATCAGCAGTACTGAAGCTGAATAGTACAGAAATCTAGAATGGCAAAACGAGTGAAAAAAAACCTTCCCAGATTAAATGAAACTGCAGCACAACTTTACCTATTTCACACCCCAGCAGCTGGATAAACATATTGGCATGACTGCTGGGATAAAAGATGGCTACAGCTCAGAAACCAGCACACCCACAGCCAGGCTCCCAGCCCCTGAAGATGCCACTGTCCCCAATGCCCAGGCTGCACACAGGGCTTTGCCAGCACTAAGGCTGCACAGCACATCACCCAAGAACCTTCCTACATTATAAATGTTCCTGTGTTTAAAATAACGAGTGCTGCTGCACTCTGCTTTTCTAGAGCCGTGGCTAGAGCCATGGATATTGTCAGTCTTTTTTCCTGTGACTTGATTCTTCTTGTCCATGTCAGCAATCTATTAAGTACTGTTTTAAAAGCACAAAGGGAATGATCCTAAAATAACAAAAGCCTCTTCTTTCCCTGCATTCTTGCAAACCTCTCCTTATACTTTTTTACAAAAACTAGGGGAAATACATTGATTTGGGTGTGAGTATTGGCTACCAAATACTACCCTACAAAATTCTTTTTTTTTCAGCATAATTCATTGAAGTTTTTGTCATTTACCCAAGACATTATAAAGTGACATTTTCATTTAACAAAAAGCTTATATGCAAGAGACATATCTACACACTAACACACCCAAAAAAGATAGAACAAGATTATGTATTTTTGAGAACAATCAAACAATAAACTCATCAGAAGATAGTGAATATTTGAGGCAAGGTCTTTCAAAAGGAAACAAAATGAGGAGAAGATGACATATAAACAGCATAAACACAACTACATACAACAAATGTGCTAACAAATATTGGGTTATTAAAAATGTGATTCTTAGCAACTTGAAGTGGAAAAAAGTACAGAAGTCTCTAGAAAATTGCTCTCCTCACTATACCAGACTGTAAATTTTACTAACAGGACAGCTCTTTGGTTGCAGCACCAGAATTAAATACTGTAAAATATTTTTGTCCCCATTTAACTCTTTTCCTTCTTTTTTCTGAAACCACAAAATATTTTGCAGCAGGCTCTGCATTTAAGCTGTTATCCCAGTAACTCACAGGCACTTTCTACTCAGGCACTACTTGATCAGGACTAGTTATTCTTCCTGGCAGAAAAACTCTACAAACATTGTCCACAGTTTCTGTGAATGCTACAAAAGTCAAAAGTGACACTGAGGAATAAATGCAGCCTCTCCATGGTGCTGCAGGCACTCAGCACACTCACATCTCATGGCCCCATAAACTCCAACCCTGAGTGGCATTGTTGGGACCTTCTACCACCATTCCACCATTACTACTACCATCAGAAATCTTTTTAAGAAAAAAAAATTGTCGTGGCTAAGTTGAGGGAACAGACGTGATCTCTTACTTGAGAACAGGAACAACTCATGCTACTTCTCCTCCTAACTCCTGAACAAATATTTAAATGCATACATTGATGGATGACTGCAATATTCCATTTCAGAATTATTCCATTCAGAGAAAAAAAGTGAGTATATTAACATACTAATACTGTTTCTTAAAAAAAAAAAAAAAAAATTAAAATCGTGTCTATGTTTTCCAGGCTGCAGTTTTCAAGGGTTTATTAGGTTAATTAAAAAAAAAAAAAAAATAGGATTTCGAGTATAACACAGACCTTGAAGACTACTACAACATGATGAGACACTGTTATGGTCCAGTTTTGTTCTGCTTATGGACACTGCAATGATGGCAGACTTGGTGAGATTTCACCTTTCATCATGTTAAACCTTCAAGCAGCACCACTTATGAAATTCAGAGCTACATTCACGTCACCAGCTAAGAGAGCATCATCAGCAAGCAATCCTCATTACAGGGTATAACACAGAATGACACTGTTGGATAATAACAGGAAGAGGAATAAAAACACATCTAGAACCAATCTAGAAAATAAGCATACATTAATATTTTTTTTGCTGTTTTTAAGGTAAATTTAAAAATGGATATCTAGAAAGATTCTAGAAAACTAGAAGTTTTACTACATACAGTAGAAGTTGTGTTTCTAATCTAATTCTAATTCTGCTTAGCCTGTGACTAGAGCTTTACAAAATGCATAAATGAGGGATTGGAGGTACCCTCTTAAAAAAGAAAGATAAAATCACAAGAGTATAATTTAGATGTGAAGCATTAATTTTTTAATTTCCATGTTATGTTCTTTAATATAATTATTTTCTCTGGACATATATAATTTAGTGGGAAAATTATAGAAAAGGAAACACAATAATCAGGATAGCTAAGTCCAGTATTTTAATAAAAGCCTCATCTCAAAGCTTCTATTTTCTTCTATGTTGACTTTCAATCAACATGCAAAAATAACATAAATGCACAGTAGAAAATGAAGATATATATCTCATCTTCATTGTGGTACAGAAAACCTACAGACTTCTAAAAGCTATAAAAGCTGAAGAAAACCAAGGAATAGATATGTGTGTAATACATATAATTTAATTATGTATGTGTTTACTTACCAGAATAATTATATATACAACATAAGACCAGAGTAAAATCTGCTTTCTCAATATACAAGTAAAAAAAGTGAAATGAGAAGGGATATCAAAACTAAAGCAAAGACCTGTGTTTGATTATACTCTGTAGGTTTATTTTGGGAATGCTGGCACACATTATGACCACTTGCAAACTGGTTAGGCATAAAAAAGTATTTCTGACTCATGTACAAGTGTATAAGTGACAGCAATCAACCAAGGGTGCAAGAAGAGTATATTTTAACACCACTGAAATCCTACAACGTAAAGGTAACCTGAAATTCCCCAAATTGTATATATGACCTGACAAAGTCATTGGGACAGCACAGAATCTACAACTTTCCCTTCCATACCAAGGACACTTTAAATAGAGGGCTGATTTAAAAGGTACTGTTTTGAAACCACAGTGAAACTTAGAAGAATTTGGCAGCAATTTTTAGCATTTTAGGAAACATTATGAGTACTTTGCAAGCAAACTGCTACTTTCTTCACAGCATTTTTTAACCTAGTATTGTGTTTTGCAAAAAGAGCCCCAAGCTATTTCTCTTTTATTGCTGTATTGGAGAACAGATGCCCTTGGAGAATATTCTATAATTTTCTTTTAATAATATCACACTTCAAATAATAATTCATAGACAAGATCCTAAACATAGCTAAATTACACTAGCAACAATTTTCTTTAAAATACTCAGGCAAAAAGCATTCACATTCCACAGATTCAAACGCAAAAGTTAGTCAAAGAACACAACTTCCTATATATGCAGGGCTTGAAAAAGGTTCACATTCAATGGAGGTAGAGAAGACAACACACAATCATCCTTCTCTTCCTCAAGCTCAAAACACTTTTGCTAACACTTGTGCTAGACACCCACAATGAATATAAAATAATTGTGCAACAAGCTCTGCTGTGTTTAATTTGGTTTGTTTTATCTAACCAGCATTCTAAGTAATGGAGGCTGAGAGAGGTGGGGTGGCTCAGCCTGGAGAAGAGAAAGCTCTGTGGTGACCTTACAGCACCTTCAGTACTTTAAAGAGCTACAAGAGACGAGGAGTGGGACTTCTTATAAGGATATGGAGTGATAAAGACAAGGGGGAATGGCTTTAAACTGAAGGAGGGTAGATTTAGTTTGGATGTTAGGAAGAAATTCTTTCCTGTGAGTGTGGTGAGGCCCTGGACCAGGCTGCCCAGAGAGGTTATGGGTGCTCCACCTCTGGGAGTCCTCAAGGCCAGGCTGGATGGGGCTTTGAGCAACCTGGTTCAGTGGGAGGTGTCCCTGGCCAGGGCAGGGAGCTGGAACTGGATGATCTTTAAGTTCTCTTCCAAACTAAATCATTCTGTGATTCTATGATGAGGATGTATGTCACTTCAAAAGAACACAGGTTGGCAATATCCTTCTTTAAAATAAGGAATATAATTTATGTTTCAGAATGGAGAAAGGAATGTGGGAAAGCAAATGAAAACCAGGATTGCTACCATAGGATAACAAGAATGCATGGACAAAGTTGATTCTTACCATGTAGTTTTTCATGCTTGTATAATATGCAACTAGAACATATAGGCTACATTTAAACATAGCACAAAATTCCATAATCTGAAATCCATCCAAAAGAACAATAATTACATAATGAAGTATATTTAATCAGAAACTAAGTTATTAATATTTTAAATATTTTTTCCTTTTAACTATACATTCCCCCCCAAGCACAAAATTGAGACTAATACTAAGCACTATTAAATGATAGCATTTATCTTGTAGTTACCTTGGTTTGCAAAAACAATTTATTCACTTCAGTCCACTCCAAATATTGTATTAACTAAATCTAATGGATGCAGCTAGTGCTTGAATAAAATTAACCTCAGTCAATATCAACCAACATCAGTCTTAAAGACAATCAAGAGGTTTCCACAATCAAGGAATAATTTTATATAAAAACAAGACAGACCCAGATACTAGAAAAATAATAGATTAACAGGCTGCAATATTTTAAAATTAAGTAACAGCACAGTAGCTCTCACAAAGTTGCAAAGAAGAGGCTGTGAACACAACAGAAAATTTATGCTACAGTATATTCCCTTGACAAACACCTTCCAACTCTGATGCTATGCAACATGACACACAATGTTATCACCAATAAATTTAGTACCATTTCACGATCAGTTTTAGTGAGACTGACATTTTCTTCATTTTTACATTTCTGCAGCTTCCTTATAGTATTTTTGATGAAAATTTAATACCTCCAAATGCAATTTAACACCTCCAAATGTAATTTAATTTAAAGTGGAAGCATATGAATGAAAATGGATTGTTCTCCCTTTCCTCAGGAAGTAACAATGGTTTCAGGTATCAAAAAAATACAATAGATGTCCTACAATATACACCAAATATATGTGTATGGTTAAAAGATTCACTTTGGAACATAAAATGAATGTATAGGAAAAATGGTGAGTAATATAATAAAAATTTGGATAGGAAAGATGAAATTGTTAAGCAAATGAAGGTTGTAATCAATAGCATTCCACATTTCAGCTGGTATTTCATGACTGAAAGCAACAGGACAACAGGAATGCCTGCAGGTTTTAGTGGAAAGCTAGAGTGGTCAGAGTTCCTGAAAAATATGGTTTTCCTGTTTCTCCTCTTCCAACCACTCCTTCTCATTACCTTCTTTGTACCAGCACACTGGTGATCACAAAGTCAAGGAATTAGATCAGGTTGAAGTTGCCCTTTTTGGTGGGTTGTGGTCATTGCAAATGAGGATGCACAACTGCACACGTGGTGGCTCCAACCCCTTCAAAGGATGCACAAAGTGCAAACCTGCACACACAGATCAGTGTGTTTTGGGGCCAAGTAGGCCAAAGGTATCCTGGGGTGCATCAGGGAGAGCATTGCCTGCAGGTCAGAGAGGGGATCCTGCCCCTCTGCTCAGCCCTGGCAAGGCCTCACCTGGAGTGATCTGTGCAGCTCTGGGCTCCTCAGTACAAGGCAGACACTCCTGGACTGAGACCAGTGGAGGAAAAAAGATGGTTAAGGGACTGGAGAATCTCTCTTATGGGGAAAGGCTGGGGGAGCTGGGCCTGTTCAGCCTCATAAAAAGAGGTGACAGAGAAGGGACCTCATGAATGTCTATCAGTATCCAAGGGGAGGTGTCAGAGGATGAACCAGGCTCTGCTCAGTGGTGCCCAGCAATAGGACAAGAGGCAATGGGTAGAAACTGATGCCCAGGAAGTTCTACCTGAAAATGAGGAAGAACTTCTTTACTGCAGTGACCAAGCATTGAAACAGATTGCCCAGACAGGGTGTGGAGTCTCCCTTAATGGAGATTTTCAAGAAACTTCTGGACCAATCCTGTGCCCTGTGCTCTGGGATGATGCTGCTTGAGGAGGGACATTGGACCAGAAGACCCACTGTGGTCCCTTCCAGCCTTACCCACACTGGGACTCAATGAAAATTGCCGTGTGACCTTAGAAGACAGATTATATTGGATATTTCAACAACATTAGGATCCATTCCATCTGAGCTGCATTCCTTGCAACCCACCTACTTTTGATCTGTGAAGATACACTTTGAGACTGTAAAACTAGAATGCTTACAAAACAACTCTGTCAGAAGGCAGAAATATCCATGTACAGAGCTAAATTCCACCTTCTCCTTCCCGAAACAGGGGTGACTCCATCTACAGATTTCCTGTTTAAATCTCACATTGTTTCTCTTGACTTTTTAAATGGTTCTATCCTTCAGAAACTTAGTCAACTCTTTAAACTACAGCAACTCACTGCTGTTCCTTACACCTTTTCTCATGATCTTCACAAGTGCATAAACCATGGCTGAAGAAGGGTCTGAAGTTTTACATTTGCAGCTACAGAGTTACTGCACTTGACAATATCAGTGGAGCAAAATCTGAAAAGCACTTTATGTAACTTGCAGTGTTCTGTATTATTAACTGTCAGGTAACCTGGTTTAAATACCTCCTGCTGCTTTTATAAGACCATTTATCCACCACAGCAGACATCACTCCACACAGACAGCACTTCCTCTCAGCACTTCTTGCTCAGAGAAGGGTGGTATTTAATAAGGGGGAATTTAGTTCTGCAGGCCAGATGCTGGCCTTAACAGAGCACTAAACAGAAAGAAAACACTAAGGGGTGCAACAGAAGCTGTGGGAAATTGACAGTAGCTTTTCTGGAAATACTTCACCTTGAATTTTCTTTCTCAGGGCAGCTCCTTCAAAAGTCTCACCTATTCCTCCTTCTTACCCAAGACAGTAAGCACAGCGCTTCAGATCTCTGCAGAGCACTCACAGCAGGCACAAGGTCCAGCTTTGGAGAGGAGCACATGGCATCACAGAGGGCCAAGCACCCTGCCAGGCCTCACAGGCCTATAAAAATCCCAAATGGCAAATTTGGGTCAGTATTCAATGGCTGAACACAGTCTGTTCCAACATAAAGGGCAGAGGACTTTAAACAAACCAGCAGGTAGCAAATTCAAAAAAAAAAAAAAAAAAGAAAAGAAGGAAAAGTATAGTGCTTTGCACCACAAAGGGTAAGCTGTGGAACTCCCTGTGAATTTGAAAATTATACATATTCCAAAAACTTGAAGACAAAATGGGTAAAGTCGTGGAAGAAAAATTCAGTACAGCCTTTAAATATAAATTTAATGCCTTTGTTCTGCCATACCCTGAGCTGCATGTTACTGGAGACAGGGAGGTCATACTGGAGAAAGTATCTCTACAACTCTGCCCTTTTCTTCTACTGCCCCTATCCTCTACTGCTGGCAATGTCAGAAAAGCTCCTAGGGTCTTATCAACTTCTGGACTACTCCATCACAGCTGTTCTTCCCCTCACTGATGGCATTTCTGTTATGTAAGCTGTAACAAGAAGGAATTCACCAGTACATAACTATATATGCACAACACCAAGCACAGTCAAACCTCAAGTAAAAAGATGGGGGAAAAAGCCCACAAAAGTCCTGCAGAAAATTAGGACAACTTTTCCTGTTCAGATCTGAGAATCAGATATCATTGCAAATGCTCCAAAAGCTATTTACACATAGAAGGGGGAAGATTTTGTGAAAGGTGTAACACTAACTAAGTAGGAAGGAATTAACCGAACAAGTATGATCACCACACCAATGAAACATTTCATACATTTTGGTTTTTAAATGTACATACCCTTTCACCATTACTCATTCTACAAATCAAATTGATGTGCTGCATTCAAAATCAAATGAATAAACTCAAAGCAAAATATATAATTTGCTCAAATTTCCATGGCACATTTTACAGTATGTTTTAAACTAAAAAGAGAACAGAACCTGATTGTTTAATGTATAGACTGGAGAGTGCTTTATAGTCACAGGAAAAGAAGAACCCTTTTTATTGCCAGTCTTTACAAGGACAGCTGTCTGATACTGTAACTTTTGCCCTATACACACCAAGAGTGAAAGTTAATTAACTTTTTTATATGACTCAAGGACATCCAGTCTTTATGCAGTGAATGGAAAGTTACTAAACTAATGCATTAAATTGAAAGACTAAGAGTAGAATATTTTCCCAGAAAGCCATTTTGTTTTAATAAAATCCATAATCCTTTACAGAAAAATGAACTGACTATATTAAGTCAGCTCCTAGCCTTTAAAGATTAACATTTTTAATATAGATTTTTTTTTAATACATATACTTTTTTGGAAAGGATCTTGGTGCACCAGACACTGGAGAAACCTGCCATGGTAAATTCAGCCCTTTCCTGCAATGAGAATGAGTAATGCTGCATTTGAGAACTATCTACCATGACCCAGAATGTTTTGACAAACAAATAAACAAAAAATTTTTGGTGAGCATCTACCAGGCAACACACAATAAAATTCCAGTTTGTATCACAGATTTGGATTAAATTAAGGGCAGGGAAAACAGAAACTGTAAAAGACATGGCCATGATGCTACCTCTAAATAAGAAGGTCTTGGTTTAATCACAACAGCTTTTATGCAACTCCAGCTGAAAATATCCTTGCTCAAAAACCAGTGGAACTGCATACCAAGAGAAATATCACTGCAAACTGCTTCTACACCCTTTTTATAAGCATCCATTTCTCACCTTGGTTAGAGACAGCTATGGGCTGAGCAAGCAAAGGTACTTCCATCCCTGTGACCATAAATCTTTCCTTGTGAATTCACAAGAGAATATTGTAGGGTTCTATTTTTGTCTTGGCTTATTACAAGTTGCCAGCACGCAGCTAGAACAGAGTAAACCCTACACCTGGCAACTGCAGGCTTTCAAAGCTTCCATGAATGTGGCATTGTTTGCCTGCCTGCAAGCCAGCAGTGCACAGAATGCTAAGGGCTGCAGCAGGGCTGAAGGCAGGACACAAATAGAACGGAGCAGTAGAAAAGGAAGATGTGTGCAATGATGCAAAAAAATCCTATTGCTGATTTGTATTCTGCCTGAATCTGAGGAAGAAAGTAAGAAAACCTCCAGCTCTTTCACATGAGGAGTATAAATAGAAGATTGAGTAAAGAGCTACTTTTCTAAGCATTTGCATTTGGAACATGTTCAAATTCTAGTTATATACTGAATAATCATAAAGGCAATACTTGTTAATCACAAAATTGGAGAGTTCCAGAATTTAGAAATAGACTGATTTGATGCCAATGTTACATACAGTTTGTAAAATATACAAAATAGAAATCATAGTTAAAGCCACATAATACAGAAGGTGATGTCAACTGCAGCTAACCAGCTCCCATGGTGGATGTGATGGTATGGTACATTTCACAATAGTTATAAAAAGATGAAAGGCAGAGATTGAGGACCATAAACAAAGGATTATTTTACAGACAAAGTCATAAGCACTGAGGAAATAATACAAACAGAAGAAAAAGAAGCAGCACAGTGGAAAATCATTTAAATACACACCATAATAAGGAAGGATGAACTGATTTAATCCCAAACCTTTTCAAGAAGTGTATGTGCCTTGCAGCTGCCTCATCAGGATGGTGCACAAAAACAAAGCACCTTAGAGAACATAAGAAAGCAACTCCTCCTAGGTGAAGCTTTGCTGTCGTTTAAATGAGGAAAGGTAAATAAATAACCATCCCACATATTTGTGCTGCTCCATGAAATAGAAAAAAATCTATAGACACAAGTAGAGGATAGGATCTGTGAAACAAAACTTATCCACATAAGATACATTTCAAAAGCAGGCTTACTCCAGACCAGATCTAAACTGCTCTGTGAACTGAATGCTCAGCAATACCTGACAGTGCATCCTCCAGTCTATTTTCATACAAAAGCAATCCAATTTTATCTCCTATAGAGCTGTTCCCTGATATAAAACACAGAACACAAGAGGAATATTAAGGAAATTTAAATCAAAACATTCATGCTCCATATTAGAACACTGCAGTGTTGAAAACTGAGACCCCTACCAAAGAGTTCTGTCAGATGAGTCTGATTTTCAGAAGGCAATAGTAAGATGACTATGCATGCTCATCCTCCAATTCTGTAAATTTCATGTTCATTTCTCTACATTTTATTCATTATTGTTCCTTGAAACTGAGAACTGTGGGTTACAGGTTGTGCAGAAAAGGGCAGATATGACTGATTTACTGCAGGAAGAGGCAAGAGACCCTCTTGATAACAGAATTCAGAGGGCTCCACAAAAAAAAAAAAGAAAATATGAAGATTTTTTTTATATCTCAATGATGATTTGCTCTCCTTAGACATATAATTTAACAAAAAAACTTATTTTGAACTGAAATCTGTAAAGAGCCTAATGGACATATTAGATATATCCAGAGTCTACCTTGTACCATTTTTAGCCACATCCATAAGACAGCAGAGGACAAAGACAACCATGCACACAAACTTCTCCAAATGGCTCATGTGTTGCTGATTCTGGTAGCTCAGTAAACATGAGGTGCCGATTCTGGTAGCTCAGTGAAGGTGAGGTGCTGATTCTGGCAGCTCAGTGAAGGTGAGGTGCTGATTCTGGCAGCTCAGTGAAGGTGAGGTGCTGATTCTGGCAGCTCAGTGAAGGTGAGGTTCCCCAGGACAAAGGTTGAGTGTGTGCTTCCAGCAGACAGAGAGCACAAAGGGCTCCTCGTGCTGGGCTCCACAGAGCTGACATGGACAGAAGTTCATCCCTGCAGTGTGCTGTGCCTCGTGCACAAACCCTCAACCAGGCCTGGGACACCTTATCATATCTGCAGGAGTTGCCTTGGACCTGTGAGTCCCTCAATCAGCCAACTGTACAGCAGACTGCTGCTCTCTGTCTCTCCCTGATTTATGGCTGCTTCAGTACCTGGCTCCAGGCCTCTGAGCCACTCTCCAGGCCAACACCAGCCCTGCTTTGGGTGCTCACTGACACCTCCACACAGGACACACTCTCCAGCTGACTGGACTCCAAAGTGCAGGGGCCCCTAACACCCAATGGCCCCACTTCAGTCAGGACTATGAGCTGACACTGGCACTCAATACTCCATATATACAAATATATTTTGAAGAGAGCCCCCCCACCCAGAAATACATGACTAGTCCCTTTATACCCCCATTCTGCTCTCCTATGCTTCTTGTGCTCCAAATCTCCTCAAATCCTCCTTTACAGAATGACAGACCCTGCCTTTTGCCCTTCCTCTAAACATTCCATAACACATCCTGGAGAATTTATGGATGGTCTTCCCCTCCCCATAATATGTCTCATGGAAATGATCACCTTCCTGTGGCAGACCTGGGAAGAACCAAGTCAGGATCCTCCATTTCTCAGACTATTTCCCCATCTGTCACCATTCCAGTGGGTCCCGTTGTGTTTTGGAGATGAGCCTTTTACCACACAGGCTAATTTATCCCCTGGTTTTCAGAATAAAGCAAGAGAGGACTGCACCATTGCACACCTTGTACCTTAGACACTCAAGGAGTTAAGGGATGTCATTTGGAACAGGCTGTCCAGGGAATTGGTGGGATCACCATCCCTGAAAGTGTTCAAAAAACATGTGGACATAGCACTTGAGGACATAGTTTAGTAGTGAACATGGTGGTTGTGCTGAGTTGACAGCTGAACTTGATGACCTTAGTGGCCCATTCCAACATTAACAATTTTCCACCATACCAAAAAAAGGTTATTGTTTAATAAAGATCTATTTGAAAGTTTGCAAATCATCAGAAACTTGCTAGGATGCTCATGCCATTCCCTATCTCCTTCTACAGCAATAAGGACTTGACCAATTAATGACAACTTCCCCATAGATAATATAATCTAAAAATGAAAAAGGAAAAAAAAAAAGTTAAATAACAGCAAAGGCAGGAGTATTCCAGTATTCTTACATATATTACCAAAGCTCCCAAACAGAAGCCAAAGTCCTTTGGGGTAAGAACTCTGCAAGTGTCAAGCAAAGTCTCTGATCTGATAGAGGCAACACATGAAAGAAAATGAAAATGTTTTCCTACACAGAGGAGGAGTACAACAAGACAGCACTTGCTAGCATGACAGACAGCACTCTTTTCAAGTTTTTACTGACAACATGAAAGAGGTATGTGTAACATTTGAGCACAGTCCTAGAGAGTCCCTAGCAAGGATAAGAGGCAACATGAAGTCAAAGTTCCCTTTAAGTCTACAAGCAAAAGAACACAGAAGGCCAGAGCCAAGTACGGACAAATGTGGAAGACAGCAAGAGACAACAGGTTAAAAGTGGAAAGCTGTAAGGTTACTCCTCCCCAAAAAGTAAAAGCAAAGGTGAAGGTGTACATAAAAGTCAGCACAGCTCTTTTAGAGGAAATCAAGGCACTCATTTCTCAGCAGAAAAGTTCAAGATAACACATATTCTTCACCTGTATCCCAGAGATCAGTGAATTTGTAAAGGACTGGATTAAATAAATTACCTTTAAAAAAACCCAAAACCACATAAAACCCACTGCAAAATCAGAAAAATCTCACCCTCACCAAGTTCAGGCCTTGGCAAAATCAACAAGCTCCAAGAAGCTGCATTACAAGCACCTCCCTGCTCTGGTTTCCCAAAGGCTGCCTTGCTGTGTGCTGCTAAAAATAAAACCCCTTTTGGTTACATTTGTTTTAACTTACTGACTTGAAAAATCTACAGCCAACTCACGTGACACCGAGTCCTTTTCTCTGCCTGCTGGTGAAGTTCTCTGGGCTCCTCTTTTTTTCTGAATCCTTACTGTGTTTGTCTAAGTTCACCCACCCTTTCTTTCACCTATTCTCTTCCTCCTCCCACGTTCACTTGGAGAATTTAATGGTTTTTTCCTCAATTCTCCATTATTCCCACTGTCTCTGTCTGTCAGTGCCTTGCAAACCACATTTTCCTGCAGCCATTCTGGCTGAGAGCTCAAGAAAACCTCATATCCTTCCAAAGAACCCCATGAACTCCACTACCTACCCAAAAACTAACAGACAAGTGACACATTTTAACATTCTGTTTAGAGCAGACAACTGCAACAACCAAAGAATGCATCACATACTCACAGTCTAGCAAAACAATTGAGTGATTTCATAGATTAACTGACCCCTAATTAATATGATTAAATACAAATCTAAAAACCATGCTATTAAAAAAGAAAGAAAGGAATTGTTCCCAAGGTTCTACTATATACACTGCTAATAAAATGGAAGGAAAAACTGCAGAACTTCCTTGATTTTTCAAATTTTATTCCAGAAATGGTTTCCCAGGTAGACAACCCAGACTCTGCTGCTGCCTTCCATGTGCACTCCTGTGTGTGGCACAGCACAATGTGCAGCCCAGGGCTGGAAGAGAGGCAGGACTGCCCTGCTCAGGCTCGTGCACAGACAGACTTCAGCTGCTCACCAGGCCTGGCCCTGCAGGAACAGATGCTACAGAAACTTTGTCTGTGACACTATGAAAAACAATTACTTAGGTTTTGGCCTGCAATTATGAGTTCCACAAACAAATAGTTCACACTTACATACTTCATACTGCTAATAGTTAAGTAAGACTTCTTTGAAGAAGTAAGACATTTAAATTCCAAAGATTTTTTTCAGATTGTTTGTTACATTACTTTGAGCAATGTTTGTTACTACCTTGAGGTGCCTTGACTTAACAAGGAAAAACTACACGGCCACTTGGGTAATAACAGATTTACCTGATGGAAGAAATGCATGCATGCAATTACATATGGGACTTTAAAATTAAAACAAGCAAACAAACATCACACAGCAATTAGTAGCATCTTAGCTCTTCTTCTCAATTGCTCTCTGAGTTTAAGAACTAAACCATTTGTATCAGCATGTAACTTTATAAATTCAGTATCCTAGCCAAAATAAAGTACTATTCCTATAACAAAGTGTCAATGGCTTCAACAATTGAACTTCAAGCTCACAGAATTCAGAGAAACCTCACTCTTACAAGAAAGCAAGCACTTTCCATGATGCAGCAGTATCTTCTGAATCCTACAAGTGTAATTTAAAATGAAGTGTGGTATCACAGACTCCTGGAGTTATGCTGAATGTTAGATTACAATGTGTGTATTGGATATCTTGAGAATTTTTGGGAAAAAATGAAATCTCAGTTATATTCCAAGCTTTCTGAAAGAAGCATTCTAAACCAATTAGCTGGAAGTAATTGCCTACTTTAAAAAGAATATTCCAAGGGTTCGCTCATAGCTACCATACAATATTCTTCTGGCAGTGATTTCTGAAATTTGTAGCTAAAAGCCAAATAACTTGTGCACCTTGTAGTTTCACAGCTGTGTGATACAACAGCTAATCTAAAACCCCAAAAGCAAAGATTCTCCCCCTAGTTTTCACAAGGCAAAAATCTATACTGGTTCAACTGTTGCAATGAATCCAAACACCTCTGTTTGGTAACAGAACAGCTGATATAAAATTGACACTTCAAATTAAAACACACTCTTACTAAAACACTTGGAATTTTGGAATGATTGCAGAGGAAGACACAGTACAAGGCACGCTGCATTTTTGACCAAGGAAACTTACACAAACCCTTTATTCAAATGCCAGGCTGTCAAAAACATACAACTATTTGAAATCAACTTCTCCCCTTAATGTCTTATAGAACACAGATGTCTTGGCAAGGTTGGCACAAACAAAAACCTCCAAGCTATTCAACCAGCTGCTTTGATTTTGTTATGCCTGAACAGTCGCATGCTCAGTTGAGACCTCTATTCTGTTTATGCCTTGAGTCAGTATAAAGCTTTTTGCTCTTTATTAGCAGAAGCAGTAGTTTTTAAATTATTTCTTGTGACACAAGGAAACAAAACAGCCTCTGCAGAAATGACTCACCAATATTAATAAAAATAAAACCAAGTCTTGAAAAATCAGTGAGTTATTACCAATGTATGAATGTCTACAGAGCATACAACATAAGTTGGGTTGTTTTGCTTTACAAATCTTAAGATATTTAACCAATATACAACATCTTAATAAATAAAATTAAACTGAATTATTGATACCCCATGCATGCTCCCAGCCTGCAACAAACCCAGAGTAGCTCAGACCATGTTTTTACAAGTTTCTATTAACAGCACTGTACAACTGTTGCAGTTACCCAATTTACAGGCCTTTACTGCATCTGCACCATACATTACCAAGGAGTATTATCACCAGAAAATACACTTTCCAAATCATCAGCAGTCTCCAAGCAACTCACTTGTCAGGAGAAGCATTATTTTCAAAAAGTACCTAGAGAGACACTAAAACATATATGTACCTTAAAGGTATCTTTTAGGGCCTCCAAAGATGAAACATAATTGCCAGCTTGCAGCCCAATCGATCTAAACTGCTGGTGGAGAGGAATGAAAAACAAGCAGTCCAGGATTTTGCTTTGCCTGTAAATAGTACCCTCTGAGCTATCTCAAGTGCTCTCAAGAAGAATAACACATCTGTGTGGTCTTAACACCAGCTAAGTCATCACTGGTGTAGTTACTGTACTACTGAACCAAGAACAGAAACTTTCACTTAGCACTGGCATCAGTAAACATAAGGGAGTAATTCTGAACAAGTCTTGCTACAGCTCATTCACCACAAATCACAGCAAATAGGGACTATATGCAATAATATGTTTGTTAATATACAATTTAACTATTTCCACTGATTTGTGTAACTTATTATATCTTAACAATACCTTTAGAGTATGAGTACTCTCAAATGAGCCATTCTTTTTCAAAGATGATGATTTTATTACAGTTGTGTTAAGAACAACTGAATGCACCTTATTCTGACAGAAGAACAACTATTACACATAAAAGTAATGGGGTTTTTGGTGTGTTTTTCTCAAATATTCATTCTACACCCTGTTTACACTTGATAAGCAGGTATGGATTACTGCCTACTGTTATTATATGATGGAGGTCAGTTACCACAAAAACTGTAGACCTCCTTGTGGTTACACACAATTCAATGCCTGTAATGATGCATACTTATCCCATTCAGTACACATTCAGTAGAAAATATGATTGCTGGTGTATATAGTGACAGTCTGTGCCATCAAAAAAAGGTAGCTCAGATTCTGCAGAATAACAACCTTAGCAAGTCACAAAAAGGGACAGAAAATTTTACCACATTCTCAGGCAAACACATTTGTTAATCAGCCTGTCAAATACAACATGCTAGTCTGCAAGACACCTTGACCCATATTTGCAGCTGCAAGCAAGCAAGAAAGAAAAAAATGAAGAAAACTTTAATTCTAGACCTCTCCCTCTTTTCCACCCATGGCTTCAAGGATAAGATTAGTCATACACACAAACACTGCATCAAGGCTGGTTGTGCTTTCTACCAGGTGCAGCAGGAGGTATGATCAAAGAAAGAATTCAGGACAGGCAGTTTTCCAGCTGAATCAGTGAGAGAGAGAGGGGAAAAAAGCTCTAAGTGAATTTAGTTGCAACTTGGTTAAACATCATTCTCCCATTTTTTTTCCTACTTCATTCAGAAACATTTGCACTGTGTGTTGCCATTCACAAAGTCACGATGTTTTAAATTTGCACTCCATTTTGCCATGGTTGGAGTTGATTCTTATTTTAAGATAACAAAATAGATGGAGTTTTAAATTCCAGTATGTAGCAAGTAACCAAAGACAGGTGTGCTACCAAACACCCAGCTGCCTATTACATCTTTTTGATTATTCAAGGGGTTATCAGAAGCACAAGTTCCCACCTCAGCTGGATGATCCAAGCAGTGAAGTGGTATGACAGGTTAAGAAACTCAGAAATTGTGCCCACACAAACTGAGGATTTTCTGCAGCTGTCTAAATTCCCAGAGGATTTTTGACTCAACATAAGTACCAGTTCACATGATGTGCATCAGAAACTCCTGTACATGCTCAGCAATCTGGACATCAGCACCCACTCATTATATCCATTCGGAAAAATCTACAAGGGATGCACAGCAGCTCCTAAAAGCACTGCATACACTTCCAGACCAAGTCTACCCAAAGTCTGGTTCCCCCAAAACTGTCCAACTGGCTACACATGCAATAACTCTGAAAAACTGATTTAAATGTCCTTGAAGTACACACTAACAGTCAAACTAGATCTTGGCAAATACTTTTAGGCAATTGCACATTAGAGAGTCTCATGCAAAGCATTGCACTATCAGCACTGTGTGCAGATGTCAGGCATGTTTTCATCAATCTTTCACCACCCTATCCTCTAACCCACAGCCATACTTAACAGCTGTTGTTACCACAACTTGGATAAGGACATTCCCAAATTCAACATTAAAATAACTTCTCTGCTAGGTGGATGTGCTATTTAGTTTATGTGGTAAGGTTTTAGTAGCTGTGGACAGGGCAATAAAGACAGGTTGCAAGGTGGCTCCCATGAGAAGACACCAGAAGCTGCCCTCAAGCTGGACAGAGTCAGCTCTTATTCCAAGAAGGATCTGATATATTTGGCAACACTTATTTTTTTCGTTTCAATGGCTGCAATTTGCTTTTGATCTCAGGAATAATTTTTAAAATGAATTTACAATTCCATTTATCATTTAATTCACCATTCATTCAACTTTATCAAGCAAGTTGTAACTTCCATGAATTAGATAAATCTTTTCAGGTATGTGTCTCACAATCCCATTTAGTGAAATGATGTAACAATCAGTAAAATTCAGTACAAAACAGAAGAAGTACACATCTGAAAGGCTAGTGAGAAACCCAGAAGATTGCAGGCTGTCTCCTCAGACTTCTCTCAGGCAACCTGCAACATCTCAGTGGTATCCCAGGCGGAGAGCAACAACAGGGCTCAGCTGCTGCAGTGGTGCCCTGTGACCTGCCCAGGCCAGCCGGGGTCACAACACGATTACAGAGATGGGAATCCAGCTTATTCATCAGCCCTCAAAGAGCAATCCTCCTATCAATCATGCAGAGTAACCCTGGTGCAGCATCTACCCTGCTGCTGGCCTTAAGCTGAAAGCTGCTGCTTCCTACACAAACCACGCAGACGTTTCAGCGCTGTTGTCACATACCCTGACCTTCCGTGCAAGTTCCTTTCTCTATTTCAGTTTCTCTTAATCTGATTAGTAAACACCCGTGACACCTGGCTGGAGCACCCACATGATTTCAGACAGAAGTTTACAGTGTGAGGAGTGGAGAGAGTGAAATGAAATTGAGACTCAGGAAACAAAGCAAAACCAGTTTCCGTTTGCTGTAAGTAATGACTCGCAGGGCATAGCTACTCTTTCTCTTTCTAAACAGTATTTTATGTTAAATATGACACCAAATGTAAAGTCCTGATAATTTTATGAAGTCATCTCTTAAGACTGTAGAGTTTCCATTAGACTAAAAAAACAATCATTTACCTAAAATTATCTGAAAAAGAAACAAATACTCAGAACATGAACAGAAAATAAAATTAACATACAATTTACTGTCTATCATAAGAAAAATATAAAAAGCAAGCACAGAGCATGACATCAAGACTGTAATATTTTAAGTACTGACTTTAATGACCACATGGGGGATAATCTATTATATGCAACTTTAGTACTAACATGCTGCAAAAAAAATTGCAGTCCTTTGTAAAAAACAGATAAACAAAAACAAACAAACAAAAAAATAACAAAAACCACTAATACAAAGAAAAAACCCAAAACCACATCTTCTCCATTTTCTCTTGCGTTAATTTTAATCCCACAGAAGTCAGATAATGAAATTTTCTAAAGCCTAGGAGGTTATCTGGGAAAGAAAAGCTAAATAAGAAACATCAACAGTTTCAGGAGGAAGTACAAAACACTACAACTGCAGTCTGCAAAGGAAACGCAATCCCAGTTGTGAGGCAGATGCATTGTTGGTATTTTTTTTCACATTTAAAAACTGTCAGCCAAAACATCCAGCTCAGTAAACAAAAATTCTCCTGGAAAAGGAACCACAAATGGCCAATCAACAGGAACAAAAGCAAGGAGAGGCAGGCAATTAATTCTTGAGCAGCAAGAGCCAAGAGCAGCCACTGCTGTGGCACAGTCCAGGGCTGCTCACTCCCTGCTCCAGGCACACAAGCCTGGCAGAGGAGCAGGCTGGGGAGGAAGGGTGGCAGCAAACACCACTCCTGCTGCTCATGCACCTACCCCCGGCTAAAGGGGACTTGTGCAACACCACAGGCTCACCTGCCCTTTGATATATGGATGTGTATCGGAACAAAGAGCAAAGAAACTGCTGGGTTAACAAGTCAAGCCTAGAGGACTTACACCCTTTATTGCTGCCATGCTGCACAGGTGATCAAAAGCTGAGACAAAACCAAGCCAAAAGGCAACATGAAAAACACAAAGTTATCCTTTGCTTTGGCCAACAGTGTAACTAAAAGCGGCTGGCTACACATTTTTAAATCCCGAATTGATCGTGCCCACTTGAAGACTGGTAATCCCACCTTTCTCCCTGAGCAGCCCTATTCAGGAGTGGGGCAGAGAAGGGACATTCTTTCTGCAGAGAGGCAGAACTTCCTGCCAAGCAGTGCCACCTGCACAATCGTGTCACAACTTCTCTTGCAGCACATGCCAGAAAGTTTCCATTTCCTGTGCAGGCACTTGTGTGGTTAATGCAGCCCCAGCAGTGCTGAGCACAGGCTCTGCCCCTCAGCAGTGCACTGACCCAGCAATGCACTGACATAAGGACAGGAGAAGGGGACAAAATCTGCTCTGTAAACACACATGGGTAACATTGTAAAGAGTAAATATTTTAAGTTTAACTCATTTAACTAAGCAAGAAAAAAAACTGTAACATTGCAAACCCTACCCCTGATTAATTAGCCCAGTTTTAAGTACTCGTTGATGTTTTTGAAGTAAGCATCTTTCCAATTCCCAGATAACTTCAGACCAGGGTATCCTAATGTTTGCTGACCCACAGAAGTGCTGTCTTATTTTTCACACAGAAAGAAGGAAGTCTCCAGACATTTTGAACATCACCTCAGTGGACAAGGACAATGCATGGAAAATATGTTCAGCAATCCCACTTGAATTTAGATGCTCATGTCTCCATTGTACTTCTACGGTAAAATTCTTCTATAAGCGCTCCACTCTTGGCCATGATTATAGCAAAGGTCAGCTGGCTAAAAGGGTCTTTTTTCCTGAAAACGTACAAATATTTGCACTATTAACCTAAGCTTTTTTGAAAACACAAAAACTTTCGCAAATTACATTAAAATTATATTTAATATAAGATGATCTCCTGATGAAACAGTATAAATATATACTCGTATTAAATTAGTACTCACATATAATTCTCAGTATTACAGTTTTCCAACAAGATCTCCCATTCTCCAACACACAACTTTAGATCTTAGATTATAATGTTTTAAGTAATTGTACCTAAGAAAATGAATGTCTGTCATTTAGAAAAATAGAGCTTTTCATAATGACAAAAGAGCCTGCAAATGAGATTACTAAAAGAAGACATCCTCCAAAAATATGGAGTCATGGGCAAATAAGGAAATCATAGAAGCACTTGGCAAACTGAATGTAAAAATCATAAACCAGGAGATCTGTAGCAACAATTTTTCTAAATGCCTACAAACCAATATATTTTTCAAACACATTTAAAGCAAAAAGGTAGTCTTAATTCTGCTGTGAACATCCTCTCTCATTCCCACACCTCAAAATGACAAAGAAACTGATAAACATGGGGAGACAGAGAACAAAAATAACCCAAACCATGAGTTTGGTGAAGAGATACCTCAGGATCCAAGTCACTGAATATACTACAGCTGCTTTTTGGTGAACAAACAGGTTTGTTAGCAACCTACTTGGTATAGTCTACCTGAATTTTCAACAAGATCTACCAATGCTCAACACCAAAGGTGCTTGATAAAGAAACAACTGACATGAGATGAGGAAAAGCCATTCCTCCAGAGCAGCAACTGTTTAGAATTAAAGGAAATAGGAATTAACTCCAAAATGTCCATTTGGCCATTCAAGGGAAGTCATCAGGAATCAGTTCTGCCATCTGTGCAGCTCAATGCATCCTACACTGTCTTGAAAGAAGGTGGTTGGTAAAGTGACAAAGTTCACTGATGACATAAGATGTTCAAGAAAGAAAATTAGAAACTAAATATGCAGAGGTCATGTAACTTCTCAAATTCTAACTACCCATTAAGAAAGCAGATGAAAAATATGTATGTAAAGGCATAAAGCAATGCACATAAAAAAACATTTTTGTAAATTTACATATATAATGTAAGTCTCTGAATCAACCATGACCATGGCAGACAAAATACATGCTGCAGTTTTAAAAGTTTTCTTGAACTATCCTTGAATATTCAGGATACCAAGCCACTGAGGACAGAGTAAAAGCAGCACAAAAGGCATTATTATACCAGGATGGAAGTTCATAGTACATTTGCATTTTGCTCTTTGTATCTCAAAACATTAAAAGAGAGATATAAGAAGGCAATTAGATTGACCTCAACTATGGAAACACTTCCAAAGGGGGTTGGATGAAATGTGTGTATGCTAATGTTCTTCAAGCTCAAAAAGAAGTGATTGATGTAAAGCAAGAGAGGTCTACAGTCTGTAAGAACAGAGGAAATAAACACAGAAGGAATAATTATTTTCTCATACTATTAAAATGACAAATTAAATCATAAGGATGCAAGTTTAATTAAAAACTCTTGTTTTTATCTTAAACACCACATAGGTAAGATGTGAAATTTATGTCTGCATGAATCCTAACAAATTCTAATTAATGAGAAGGATACTCAGGGCATCTCTGTGTTTAATAGTTTATCATCTTCAGCACAGAAAACTTCTGAGCAGCAGACTGTTGAAATATCATGATTAAGTTTTCTTGTTAATGGTCTCCCCAAGACAGATGTTATTGATCAGTGATTGTTAAAGAGCAGGATATAGGCTTAGGAGAACTTGTGATTTGACTCAATGTGGTGGCAATTTCTGGAGAAAAACTTGACAACTCAAACAAGTTTTGAAAACATCTAGAGCAAGTAAAATTTCTACTGTTTCAATCATAGCAGACTTCTCCACCCACAATGTGTGTTTCAATTCCTAACCATTCATTTTTCTCATTATTGTGTTCACATAAGCCAGGGAGTCTCAGAAGCTCTATGTTAATGCAGCTACAAAAATAGATAACAGGACAGAATTAACAGCAGGATGACCAGGACAGAACCGGTACAATTTAGAGGGACATACACTGACTTTCAGAACAAACTACCCACCACAACAAAATAGACCAAGTTGTGAATAATACATTTATGTCTGCAAAATATAAGCAGCTTTTATAGAAAAGGTTGTTATCTAAGTCTTCTGGAGGTCTTGCTACAAGCACTGAAGCATTTAAGAGCCATCCACACAGACTTGATATCAGTCAACTCTAGGCCCTTCCAGAAGGGACAGGATATACAAGGTAAAACAGTAGAATGGAAAGTTGGGTGGAAAGTATTATCCAAATGTTCTGCCTAAAGTCTGAGCAGAAATTAATAAAATTTCTTGTAAAATACTGCTCAATTTAATTTTAATACTGCTGAAGTTTTGAAACATTGCTCACCCATTCCTCAGCTGAAATGAAAGTTTTATCACTCTAACATTTTGGAGCAATAGCATGATGCTTCAACTCATTGAGTAATGAACTATATCTGGTCCCTAGCAGATCCTGGAACATGATCATAAACTTTCATTATCTACCTTTGGCTCTACATTTCATCACATATCTCATCCAATTTTTTTGAAAGTAACATCCAAGACAGCACAACTCATTACATCCATGTATCATATGCACTTGAGGAACACATCTATTATTCTGCTGGATGCATTTTCATTTTTCTACATAAACTATCTCTTCAACCAACATATTGTTGTATTCCATTTTGTTAATTCCATTATTAATACAACGCAAAAAATGCTTTAAAAACTGCACACAAAGCATGAAGTAGGGCTTCTTCAAACTCATTTAAAAGCTTCCTAAGAATGGTCAAAATTGTTTTAAAGATTAATCCACAAAATAAAAGTCCAATACAAACAAACCAATTGATTACAGGAAGCTTATTTGAGACTACAATGCAGTCAAATAAACCAAAGCTCATGAACCAGATGAAGATCTTCCTTCTCACCAGTGGGATGCTGGAAATAGAAGCCTTTGAGTGTCCCTTCCAGCTCAAACCATTCTATGATTCTATATCACCCTAAACTTACCAACTGTCTTTAAGCTTCAGGAGAGAAGTGACATGCCTGGGTCAACCCTTTTTGCATCAGCTGAATTCAAATTAAATGCCCATATTGATGAAGAAAGAGCACTGGTTGTCTATATCCTGCATGTGCATTGCTTAGTGGGCCAGAAAGCACAGCACAGACACAGAAAAGCAGCAGCCCCACTCAGTTTCACACTGAGGTGTGTGTACATTCTTTGTATTGATGTGTGTGAATTTACCCTGACACACAGAGGCTAAAAAGTGAGGTTAGTACAGAACACAGAAGCCCAGTTGCAGGCTCCATTCACATCTTAATTGTTACCACATGTAAGACATCCCTAAATGACCATCTGTCTCTACAGACCTCCATTTTAATTTATTCCAGCCCACTCAGCTTCCCAAAAGGCTGAGTGGCACTCAGTGAACTGCTTTCTGCTTTTTAAAACATTTTCAGTCTACTTCCATTATAAACTTCTAGGCTTGCATATTTTCCCTTCCCATTAAAACTACATGCTACTCAAATCCTGCATAGAAAACAGAAATCTTAAATTTTCTTTAGCCATTTTATGAGACTCTGCTATAACTCAGAATTTTGCAAAATGAATTAATTTACCTAGGGCCCTGTCAAAAACACTAAGATGACCTAGCAGAGTTAAGATCTTTCATTAAGGTTAAGTGTCCAGTACACCAGTGTTTTACAAAGTTTGCTATGGTCAATCACACATTCAGTTACCTTCCCATGGAGGCCTCAGTACTCTCTTCATTCAGCTAGGCTACTCAGCTTCAAGGCAAGTTCTCAGAAATTAAGAAATTCCAATTACTGATCATGTGGAAAACACACTACATGATTTTTTAATTACCTCAGAAAAATTCATTAACTGGACAGAGACAAACCCACTTCTCTAGCATTCAGCTGACCAAGAGATATAAATTTCTTATTCCTGCAATTGCTTTCACACACAGGAAACAACACTAAAAAGACTTTCAGTGTATATAAACAATAGTTAAAAATTCACCCTATCAAACCCTAGTATTTTATACACTTAATTCATCTACAGCTGTTTCCAGAGTGATCTAATCTTTATTTTATAACTCTCAATCATGGTCAAGCTTTAACTACATTTGTAAATTCTTCCAGCAGAAGCACCATAAACTCCCCAAATGGTGAAATCATTCAGCAGGTTGGTGGAACAGTCCATAATGACTGGGAAATCCTTCAAGCACAGCATTTCACTCACTGACATGCAGGAATCACTAACACCACATAGGGTGTTCCTTGCACCCAATAACATTCACTACAGGTGCATCCACTTATTTTAAAGGCTCAGGCCAAGCTCCATCTCTCCTTAACCATGAACAAAGTTCAGGTTTTGCTCCTCTACCACAAGATTATAGGTTTGTTTCAAATTAGAGAGTCATAGCAACTTGATGAGAAAATGATACTCCAAAAGGTCCTGTTGAGTAAGACTAAAGCACAACCTTCTGGTTTAACTTTTGGCACATGGACAAAGGTCCAGGTGCATGTTTACAACAGGCAAAATCACTCTATCAAAAAGGCATCCACCCAGATATCTCTGTACACATTGTACATGTGCTTTCAGCATACTTCAACTACAAGCAAAATGTCATCACTCCACCCAGTAGTTTGCCAGTTTGAGTCATGAACCAATCATTGATTTCATATTAATGCCCAAGTCTGTAATTGTTTCCCAGGTTTATAATATGAACTGTGCTCTGCACCAGCTACATTGTATTAACTCCTCATTTCCCTCTGCTTTTCTCACAGGGAACACACAGGGAGTGTTTCAAAGACACAGCTGCATTGCTATAAGAACAATCACACTATACCTTGCTCACTGCAAGACAAATGAGACAGTTTTAATAAGTACTTGTCAACTTTATTGAGGAGTTATCTAATGGCATACACTCATCTGGACCCAATGAAGTAGCACCATTACTTGCAGGCACAAGTTATATGTCATGAAGCAATTGAGATCATGACAGAAAAAAACAAGGCAGGACAGCTCTTTATTGTTACCATCAAATGGCAGCAATAGAGAACAAAAAGTAAATAAAATCAAATTGAAAAGGAATACACAGAAAGGGAGAAAACTGCTTTGTATGCAACCAGGTTTGGCCTTCCACATAAACATTAAAGCTATGGAAAAATATCCATGATTTTTAAGATTCAAAGAGACATGAATTGCTTTCATATTTACAATATGCACAATATTCACTGGTTCATTTTAAAGGAAGCTGCTTTGCTGCAACTTGTTGCCTAATTAAATAGGGTGAGAAAAACAGGAAGCTGTACTAAACTGCACGAGTTCAGCAAACAGAGCAGGCTTTGCTGAAGTAAAGCAACACCATTACAGCTGTTTTAACACATGAAAAAAAATTGAAAAACCTGTCCTAGACGTGGAAAAAAGCAAGCAAGGAAGCATATGGAGCACTTCAAATGAAATGGGGAGACAGGGAAGGGCAGGAAGTGAATCCGAGGGTTTAAGTCAGCAGCAAAGAGCTTCATTAAACCTGCAAACTGTCAGCAAAGAAAAAAGGGCATTTCTTCTCATGTTTTCTCTGCCAGTTTAAACAAGGTCTCCTTCCAAGCACTTCCTGTGAAAGCTTGGCAACAAAACTGCCACCAGAGGATAATAAACATTTTTAAAAAGGAAGATTCAGAGAGATCTAGCATCTCTTCCCTTATAACTGTACTAGTGAGCAGACAATATTTGGGCACTTGGGCTTCTGCAAGTGACCCCACTCCAAAAGATTTTACTTCTCTGTATGCCTGAATCACATCACCTAAGGAATAACACCATTTTTTCCAAATCTGTCAGCAGACAGTTCTGGTATCATAACAGTGAAAAATAATTTAAGGAGGTCTTAACATCAAAGAGTCTCTTTAGGCTTCTTTCATCCCTCCCTGAAAGAGACTAGAGGTGGGGGAAGAAAAACCACAACTAACCAAAGGGGCAACAAAAAAAAAAAAACCACCACAAAACATCCCCTAAAAATTATACCATTTTAAGTGCTGCAGCCATAACAATATACTAGAAAACTAAACTATATATATCTCCATCTGCCTTGCAAAAGAATCAAAATTTTATTATTTTGCCCAAGTAGCTTTCCCCAAATCAAATAATAAAAGTTTAATTTTGGCAAAGTCTCATATGAAGAACAATTTGCAAAAGAAATCAAGGCACCATTTATAAGGTTTGGAAAATGTAGTGTGTGAGGCCAGTTTTACAGTAAAAACAAACAGCTTTGTCAAAACATTTAAGGCAACTTCATTCAACTTTCTATTTCTAGTTAGTTATAAATTCTTGTCTGCTATAAACTCATTGTCTGTTTTAATACATTTCAACTTCATGACTAACACAGATAATATAAATACTTTTCCAAGATAAGAGATTGGACAGCAGACATAGTCAGGATATCCCACTTGCATCGTCTTAGCATCATCACTCTTCATTTAACAATTTTCCCCATAACTTTGGCACTTAGTGAGGCAAGAAAAATACAGAGCCAAAACACAACCAACAGCATCCAAGTATCTTAGATTTAAGATACCTCCTTAGGAATTCTTAGTTAAAAGTCCTCCATTCCCACTGGTTTCACAAACACCATCACCATTGTATATTACATTATTAACAACACAGGGATGGACCATCATGGTCCTGCTTACTGACAATGTGACACAGTGTGGCACAATTTTCACATTCTGTTATACTCATCCTGGCATCATTTAACTTTATTAAAATTCAACAGTTTCATAAACTGACAATTAACAAACAGTTTCTGAAGGTTGCAAACAGGCACTCTGTCATCACTGAACGAAAGCATCCTAAGCTTTTAACGTCACCCTTACATTTTTCTAACAGCTCTCTTCATTACCTCACTACACACTGCAGAGAACATCTCAACTACTTTCAAGCCTATGACACTGACATGTACAAGTATTAATTAGAATGGTTTTGTTTGTTTGGCATGAGCATTGCATTCTTGTAGTTTGATTGTCATGTGTTTTTTATGCCACCAGCCTTGACTTCTCTAAGGCCTAGGACATGGTCACACACAACATCCTTGTCACTCATCAGGGAGACACAGGTTTGATGGATACAGGCTGGATGACAAGCAATTGGCTCAGTGACCACATCCAAAGTGTTTGAATCGATGGCTCAACTTCCTGAACCTGGGTCCAGGTAAATCCCTCTATCAAAAGGCTGGGGGATGAATGGATTGAGAGAAGCAGTGTCAAGAAGGCCTTGAGGACTGGGCTTGTTAAGTCTGGAGAAGAAAAGGCTCCAGGAGAACCTTATAGCACCTTCCAGTACCTATAGGAGGCTACAACAGAGCTGGAGACTTTTTCCAACAAGAGCATGTAGTGATAAGACAAGGGGGAATGGCTCTAAACTGAAATACAGTCGGTTTAGATTAGCCATTAGGAAAAAAATCCCTATATTCTATGATTTTAGAAAATGAGGTTTTTAAAACCTAATCAAAATTGGATATCTAAATCCTAGTGCAGTCTCACAAGAAGACACAACTCTCCCAACAAACAAAACCTGCTATATTTTATTCTTTCCTGCCTCCCCCATCCCTAGTAAATATTTTCTGTAGCACTCCAAAAAAACTAAGTTTTATATTAAGGACATTTCTTCAGGTATATTTCCCTCTATAGTCCAAAATTCTTGCTTTGAGAATAAAAAAAAATCAAAAGATAATTTACCTGAAAAGTAAAATATATTACAAGAAGAAAGAAAATTATTATTATAAATTCAAGGTGGGAGCACTAGAATTCAAAATTCAAATCACGTTCCTACAAAGAAAATTTAATAATAAAAATTAACCCAGCAGAGACATAGTTCAGCTGTAATATAGTTATAACTTTACAGAATAAATTAGCTTTCTAGAAGTACAGATTGGTAATTTAAAAAGAATTACATAACTTGCCAACATTCAATAACTATTCAAACTATTCCTAAAAATCACACAAAGCCCCAAATTTAATAAGCTTTTCAACTACACTTTTGCAGAGGTGTGAGTAGTATCCCATTTTCTCTATTAAAGCAGTCTCCCACTGAAAGAAAACAAATATCAATTTTCTTACACTGGTTTTATTAGGTTTAAATGTGCTGCTTTTCCAAGAATAAGCTCACTGTAAACTCCTACCTGAAAACACAAAAACACATTCATGAAACTAAACAACCACTTTACTTTGCCTCCTTATGTTCTAAAAGATTAAATCATGCAGTCCAAACAATTTTAAGGAGCCTACTTCTACAGTCAAGTGGAGTTTTGAATGTCTCTGAGAACAAGGTTTCACATTCTCTCTGAGCACTAGTTCCCCAGATTCATGGTTCAAAACAAACAAGCCCCCAAAATAATAATAATAGAAAACCACAAATACACCCCCTCAAAACTTTCTCAAAAGCAATCAGAATTTCTACTCTATCAGTTTTCTGCCTTTACATATACTACACATTTGAGAAATCAATATGACCTTCCCTCAGTCTCTTGTCTAAGGCTGAAGAAGTCTGGTTTTCCCTCATTAAGTGATGTGCTCTAGGCCCTTCATCACCTTGGTGACCCTCACTTGGACTTGTGGCAGTCTATAACTTTTCATGTATTGGTGAACCCCAAACACAGTACTTTAGATGTGGTCTCACAGCTCCTGACAGGGGGAAGAACCACTATCTTCTGGCTGCAACTTTACTAACACAGCCCAGTACGTGGCTGGCCTTTGTCACTGTGAAGCCACACTCAACAGCTCATCCACCTGGGTCCAAGGTTCTTCCTCAGAAAACTGTCCTATGGCCAGCCTGTACTGCTGCACATGGCAGCTCCATCCCTCCCTGGGGCAGGATTTCATATTTCTCCTCAATGAGTCACACAAGGCTCCTCCTGTGTCAGGCCACTTCTCCAGGTCCCACTGAAGGGTGACTGCTGCCAGCAGATTGAACAACTTGGTACGGTCCAAATAAACCTGATGAGATCACACTCAAGCCCACCATCCACCCAATTAAAAGATACCAAATGGCTCTAATTCCAAAACTGATCCTGGAAGGCACTGGTGCCACTTGCAACCTGAGGCCAGCTGGACTTGGCTTCATTGGTCCCCCCACTCTGGGTTGGCCACCCAGGCCATGTCCCACCCACCCTGCAGATCCCTGACCTGGTCCATCTCTCACAGCTGGGACAGAAGGCTCCCAGAGCACACCATGCCTAAGGTCTGACAGTCCTACAGACTCTTGTTTAGCACAAGTTACCTCCAGCACCATACTGATTTTTAGCTCTTAACCAGGACAAAACCAAGAAATAAAAGACTCCACTGGCATTGTAAGTTTCTATTTCTGCATCAGAAAAAGTTTTATATTTCTTCTGTTAAGAAATGTAACAAGAAGGATAAAACAAGAAAGGTCAAGATAGAGATGGCTATTTAGAAGAAAGAAAAAGCATTCACTTTCCAGTTTAACCACAGCAACAACACAACTTCAGGCCTCTCTTTTCACCACTGACTAAAAGAGACAAGAAGGCCACGTGTACCCACATGCACATCTATGTGTGTAAAGGGGGAAATGAAATCCTTACATTTTGTTGCTTTTTCACAGGATCATTAAAGGATCCATAATCACCACAATCAAGCCCACTGTAATCCAAAATCTTACTTGTCACAATGCTTATACAAAAGCTCAGTATTAGCCCACTGATAGCAATATTTACAACCCATTACATATAGCTATAGATAAATAACACAGATCAACACTCTCTCTTTAGAAATATAAAATAACTGTTTGTTGCACTTCTCAGCAGGGAATGGACTTCCAGCTGCACTCCTTCAGGAAAGGAAACTCATGCCATTATCTCAGGGCTTTTCCTTTGTACTCACCAATAAACTTTAGACCTCTTAGCCAGTATCAAACAAACCTGGCTGAACAGTCTCTAAGTACCAAAATATACTACTAACTGGACTCTGAAAAGTTTTCCATGAGATGTAAAAACTCTATTAGCTGAGAGTCCTTTTTTTAGAACATGCTTATATTGCCTACCTTTGCACTTGAAACAATACTGATAATTAGCATGCTCAGCTTGATTCTGCCTAATGGTTTTATTGCAAGGCACTATTCCATTCAAAATGAGATGCTGTGATCTTTCTTACAATTATCCTCTGTAAATTTGCTTCACATCTGCTGTTTAAAATTATTAAAAGCCATCTTTATTCATATTGTTACAAATCATAAAGACAGTTATGAAAATTGAGTTTTACTCTTTGTAGTAAGAAACATACTGGAAATTAAATCAACCAATCTCATTCTGTTCTGAATCATTCACGTGCAGTCCTTCAGTGACACCCTGCTGAAATACAAACATGGCTTTGTGGGCTGTTTCCCCCTCTCTGTTTTCTTCAAAGCACTTTTTTATTGCTTTTTAACTACGGAAGGTGTCTCCACAGGACTCAAACCTAAACATTAAACTCAGCTTCAAGTCGTGTCACTTTAAGTGTCTCCCCTCCATCAGGGCCAAGTTCCCATGACTACATGGTACACACTCTGTCAGGGTTTATCTGCACAGCATACTGAACAGAGTGCACCAAAGAGCACTTTCACAGCTTCCTAACTGATGGGTAAACATGAAGAAGCCTGTTGGGAGTTCAAAACAAGAAGCAATACTTCCCGAAAAAACATATGAGGTACCAAATGCACTAAGTACTTTCATAAATATGCCTAAAATGAATACAAATTCTCAAAAGGCAAAGCTAATTCATCTGCCATGACTGAAACTTTGAGCTACTAGAGAGTGTTTCTTATTTTTCCTAACATCAGTCACATTTAAGTAAAAGGAGATTGCCTGCTTATTACAGACGAATGCTTTGACTGCTATCAAATGAAGGGTAAAACTGATTACACACTAAATGAATAAATACTGTAGCATGCAAATATAAAAGCATCCTCAGCTGCATTTTAAATACAATACACTGCTGTCAACTCCATCTGTATCACATTTTCAGTGCTGTGATTGGGAGTCACCCATGTGCTCTCACTGCGGCCTCTGTATTTCAGAATGCTCACATGCCCATCTTTACATCTCTGTTGCAATTTGTCATTCATTGCAAAAGCAGCAATAATTATCCTGACTTTTATTATCTACACAAATAAATTTTTCTTATCCGTTATTTTTAGGACAGTTTGCTATCAAAAGCCTATTTCCTCAAAAACTGAAGATTGCTTGTGGTCTGTTACATAAAAAACCAGCTCTGAAGTACAAAGCTCTCTATGATGCAAGACTGCTTCTAACTGCCATAAGTAATAATTTACAAGATTAGGAAGAGCTGAGTTTAAGTCTAATGCTGCTGGAGCTCCCTGGATTCACCTCCTAAAAATAAAAACATATTTTAATTTAAAAATGGAGAAATGCAAAGAGTAGGATGTTACAATTTATTTGTTGCAATTATATAGAAGTGATGCTTCAAAAGTAATTAAGTGATAGAAATTTTTTCTATTATTTATTTATTTCTCTTGACACACACACACACAAAATAGATCCTACTCATTATCACAGCCCAGGGTAATGAACAAAGTCTATACAAAGTCTATGTCAAAAACAACCAGCAGAAGTTGCTACAGAATGGAAATGCTCCTGTTCTCATGCATGGTTTCACCTGCCTCCCTTGATAGAACACTCTGTCACTGGAGAAGGATGTTGGGGTGGAAAAATGTATGAAATCACCACAGAAGATCTGATGTTATGGCAGTTTCAGTGCTACACAAGTTTCAACAAAATTATAAGGAGGAAAAATGCTGTCCCCTCATCCTCATGCCAAAAGTCCCTCCTCACAGTAGAATAATAAATAAATGCATAAACTGAAGCCCACAGGGAAAGATACATATGGGAAACTGTGAAAATGATTCATACACAACACATTATGAAAGAAAAAGTTTTTAAAAGGCAAAGCAAAAAAAGTAACAACCCCATACTTTCCCTTTTCCCATCTCTAATCTTAGAGATGTATCCATGACATGAAGAAAAACATGAGAAATCTTCTCCTTTCAAGCTTTTTTAGTTTACACCAGACTTGCACCAAGAACAACAAAATGTGTATAAGGCTGAGCAGGAGCCAGACAGTCATTCTTTAGTGATGTATATGCACACATCTGTTATAGGACCAGCCCAGACTGACAGACTGCTGTGCTCAGGCAGATCAGCACTGTGAGAAACAAAATGAGCAACAATCATTGCAGGAATAGTGTTGGTTTGGGGTTTTTTTTAATTAAAAACCAAAACATAACAAAACCAAAACCTGAAAGCAAAATGCAAACGTATCTGCAGCCAATCTAATTGTCAGAAAACACATTTTAAGTTTCAGCTTCTCACTCAAGTGAAAAAGAAAGAAAGAAATAATATTAATCATTTAAGATGTTCAAGTATTAGAGAAGAACAACAGCAAAACAGGCATTAAACTGCAAAATCAGCATCATCCCAACTGAAGCTGTTCTTTATTTTATCATCAGCTTCTAGCTGTCCCTTCATATCTACCAGCCTGACTAAAGAGAATTTAAATATTTAAGCTTAATCTCTGTCTCCAGACAGTCCTGCACAACATCTGCTACTTTAAGAGAAAGACTCAGAACTGCCTGGTCATGATAACTGAGCTATCCCTTGAGTGCAAAGATGTCCTTTCAGCTGGAGCTGGGACACAGCAGAATGATAATCAAGACAGTCTTGTGGTGATCCCACATGTGCACTACTTCTTCTCAGAACAGATGTCATCATTCTCTAAAAATTCCAGCTAGCTCACAAAGTAATATTAACTCAATGATTAAAATCAACTTTTCAAAATCTATTTGAGTAACACAAATCATGGAGCTTCTGTGGATACAAAAGCATGTCTGGTCAAAACAAAGCAGAGGCTGTATTTTAAGAGACTGTATCAGTGATCTGTCTGTATTTACCATTTAGGCTTTTTACTTAAAAAAAGTAATTAGCCATCCATTTACATATGCAATAATTCCCTCTTCATATGATCATTACAGATTCTTATAATAGTTTGGGTCAGAAGAGATCTTAAAGAGCACCAAGCTGGACCCCCTGCCATGGGCAGGGACACCTTGCCCTGGACCACACTGCTCCAGGTCCCATCCAGCCTGGCCTTCAGCACTGCCAGGGATGGGGCACCCACAGCTCCTCTGGGCAGCCTGTGCCACTGTCTCACCACTCTCACAGTAAAGAATTTGTTCCCTATATCTAATTAAATTTAAAGCCATTCCCTCCTGTCCTGACACTCCCCACCCTTGTATAATGTCCCTCTCCAACTCTCTCAGCCTTTAGGCCCTGGGAGGCTGCTCTAAGGGCTTCCCAGAGCCTTCTCTTCTAGAGCCTGAAAACTCCAACTCTCTCAGCCTTTCTAAAGAGCAAAGGTGTTGCATTACAAAAGAAACCTCCCAACTGCATGCAGAAAAATGTTAAAAATATATTTTTTACATGAATGTCAGATCATGCTGAAGAAATCAACAGAAAGGAGTACAGATTGCAAATTCTCTCAAATTCGACCTATAGTACAATATAATGGTTGTTTCTCCCTCTATGAGTTTGAGAAAAAACCCTATTATTTTAGCAAAAGAATGATCTTGAAAATGTGTGTTTACTTGGAGGCAATTACATAACACTCATGCTCTAAAAAAAATATATTATAAAACAATCTTGCAGCTTTTGTTAACTACTGTTAAAGAGGCCTAAGCCTGGCTAGAAATATGGCAGGGTTTTTTTTTTTTTTTATTTTGGTGTGTCTGGATGATAAAAATCAAAGCTTGGTCTCTTGAAAGGAGAGAAAATCTTCATAAATTTCAGTAGTTTTAAACAATATAGCATTAAACCTTCCTATTCAATAAACTGCTATAGAGTAGCATGTTCTTTCTACTGTCTTTGATTAATATTATGGCAGATTTAAATAAAGTTTGGGTGGAAGATTTTCTTTTGTTTTGTCTGTCGCTTTAATAAGTTGAGAACAGCGAAGTCCTTTGGAGGAGCACTCCCATGGTTCTCATTTTGTGAGGTATGCCTTTGTGCTTTGTTAGGCCTTCCACTGAAAACTTACTGAATACAAACTCATCAGAATCAGTAAACATGTCTGCTCTGATTTTTCAGTTGAAACTTGTTCCAAAATTGCATATAACTGGATCCAAAATCTCCTCTGAAAATGAATTAAATAGGAAAAAGAGTGGTAACTAGGAGATAATATGTAGCAATTCACCCAGCTGAACACACTGCCCCTCTACTGATGGACAATCAAGTGAGAAAATCAGAAAATGAGTCCATCACCTCTTATTATTTCAGAGAACTTGTTAGTTGTGATGCAGGAACAGTAAGTTCACAATTTTTTAATAACTTCACAGAACCAGGTAATGACATCCACACAAAACCACTTTTCTTTCATCACATTCTTTATGAAAAGGTTTTTCTTATCTAGCTACTGATCTGAGCTACAGCAGGAACTACACTGGACTCAGAAGCTGGAAAACAGAGCTAACTTTCATTAAATCTGTTTAATTTCCCTTGCATTTCTGTTCAGAAAACAGTCCCAGTTTGCAAGGTTGCTTAGAATACAGAAAATAATTAGTTAATCCACAAACTAGTTTACAGTTGCAGAGGTAGGTGCAGGTTGTGCTGAAATAAATTAGGTGTAAAACAACCTCAGCTCCTCCAGGCAGCAGCGCCATAACAGCACGGAGCCTGCCACTGCCTGCACGAGTCCAGATGCAACATCCAGTTAAAAACCAAACAGCGGCAAGGAGGGAACCATCCCCTTCGCCTTAACACAGCACGCTCACCACTGAAGTTCAGGAGCTGCGTGAGGCGTTCTTAGGTCACTCACAACACATCAACAACAGCAGCAGGAGCTGCAGAACACCCACTTCAACCACTGGTTTTAATCCCGTGTTTCACAGAACTCACTGCTTTAGGTAAGCAGGTGTAGAGAAACCAGCCCAGCTCGAAAGCAGCAGCAGCAAAACTGTGTCTTCACTGTAATTGGAGCTTGCATGCACAAAGACTCCAAAGGAGCCTTTTGGTAGCAACATCCTGACTGTATGTCCGCATGCAAATTATTAACTATAAATTTGGGAGAGTTGCAGATTTTTTGCACGTTACGGTAGAGCCTGTTTAAATCTTGTTTCCCACCAAATAAAGCTTTTTTGTATTTACAGATAATAAAAAATAATGCAAAACAAGTCCAGTTTAAACTGCAATCAGCTCAAATAGGGCACATAAAACAGTTATACAAACAAAAGAAATTCAAAGAAGAGCAACACAAGCAACAGAAGTACCCACCATTCTTTATTCCCCAATTTACAGTCAAATCCAACATAAAAATTTCTAAAATACACACAGTCCACACAAATAGTGCAGAACACTGTGTATTTATCTGATATATTTTGTTTCTTTTTGGAAAGGCATTATCACATTCAACCTGCACTGATGTATCTCCCAAACCATGAAAGCATTACACTGTATTCTTACCCTAGAAGTAAGTTGCCAGTGATGACAAAATATGTATTATTTAACTCTGTGCATGCTGTCAAGTGTACTAATAAGCATATCAATGTCTGTACCTATTCCACATAGTTAAGAACAGGGGGCAGCAATTCTGTCAAACACTAACCTAACAGGTTGATTCTTGAGAAATCTATCAGTGGCCATGGCTTAGTTACAAGAGAAAAGAAAAACCAAACCAGTTACAATTATGGAAAAGTTACAGATGTTAATCTAGGTTACATAATAAAGATAAAATAGATAATTCTAAATGCGAACTTACAATCACTGTCATCAATTGCCCCAGACAACAGCGCTGTTACAGTTCTGAACATAGACAGTTTTTCTATTAAAACTTCAACTGATCTGAATCCTGCAGCATCATATTTCCATACCCAAGACTATCAAGCAAAAACCATAATTAAATAATTAATACTCTTTCCTTGCATACCAAATGTTTTGCTCATGCCAACACATTCAGCAGAACTAAAAGACTCTATTAAATCCATCTCCTAGATACGGGCTGGCTCCTGAAGAATCGACAAATACTTGATGAACTAAGTGTATAATCCAAACCAACAACTAACTGCAACCTCTGCAACAATAGCAAAAATCTGTCTTCTTTCAGTGGCATCATGCTTGGACCTTCAAACAAGCAAAAGGCAAGAGAAGAGCTGTACACTGTCTTCTTTTAAAGTCATTTGGAAGACATTTCCTCATAACCACTGACCTAGTACATAGGAAATCACTCTGAAACCTCAAATAGGAAGCAGTGGACTGATATTCCTTGGAAACCAGCTCTGGAAGTTTACCCATTTTCATGCTCCTATTTCTTGACAGCAGAGCAGGGTGAACATTTAAATGACGCTCATAACAAGCATGAAAAACCCCAGCACTGAGGCTTCAAGGTTGAAGTGCTGAGACCATACAATCTCTTCTGCTGCATTATTTTGCTTCTCTCCTTCCACCAATTCTGTTTTCATATTATTTCCTTCACTCCACATTCATCTCTTCATCCTTACCTCATTTCTTAAACCAAGTCTCCCTTGGCAGATTTCTGCAGTCAGAGTTCTGTGCTTACTTGATGTAATGAGTGGCTGGGGAAAACCTCTACTAATGCTCTCAAACAAAACTCACCCTTCATCTTCCCTCTGAAAATCCCAACATTCACGCATTTTTTTCTACTGCAACAACTGACAACACTGAAAACACCAAGAAGTACCACAGCAACATATAAGTTCAGACAACTGCTTTACGCGCTAATCTTTGAGACGCCAGAGCAGGAAAGCTTTCTGTAACTAGCTCAACACAAGGGCAAAGTCCCACAATTAAAAGAGCAGATTACATGCATACCAACGCCTCTGGCTCCTGTGGATTTGGGCGGGTGGTGCTGCCCCGTCCCTGATGCTCTCTCAAAGGCGTACAGAAAAAAAATTAATAAAAAGGAACAAAAAAGAGGGAAAATGATAAAAACGAGGGGATAGGGTTTGGGGTGTGGACGATTTACCTCTTCCAGCAGCGTGACCGTGTTCCTGCAGTTCTGCAAGCGGGTGGTGAAGCTGGAGGTGGTCGGGGAGTTGTAATCCTCTGTGGTCTCGGCGATGAACTCCGACACGGTGATCTGGTCCGGCATGATCCTGCCCCACCGGTAAAGCCCAGGAGAAGCCGGGCACACAGATCCGAAGAGAGAAGCAGCCAAGTTTCGAGGGGAAAGGTGGGGGAAAAAAATAAGAAAACGAAAAAAAAAAAAAAAAAAAAAAAAGGAGAGGGAAGAAGATGTTAACAGCCAGCAGCAGAGACCCGCAGCATCAAAGCACCGGCGCCGCAGAGGGAGGCTGAAGCTTCGCCCTCTACATCCAGCCTCTCCCCGGCCGCCCCCTCCTCCTCCGGGCAGGAGGTGAAGGGGGAGAGGCCCCCGCACGGCGCCCCTCGCTCGGCCCCGCCGGTGGGGAGCGCTCCCGCGGCCGCCTCCGAGCAGCCCAGCTCGGCCCCGCCGCGGCGCTGCGGGGAGGGCGGCGGGAGGGGAGCGGCGACCGCGCCGGGCTCAGCCCCTTTCCCCACCCGCGCCGATCCCCCCACGCCCCCCGGCCCGGCCGCTGCTCCCGCCCGCGTCGAGCACTGACTTGTGCGGGCTCGCGCTGCGCCCCCCGGGCGGGGGAGGCGGGGCCGGGCCGGGCGCGGCGGGGCCGCGGGGCCGCGCTGACGGGCACCGCTCACGGGCACGCGCCGCCCGCCGCCGCTACGCGCGACAACGAGGAAGCAGCTCCGCGCAGGCGCGGCCGGCGCTCCCCTCCCCCGGCCCCGCGGTTTCTGAGGGGGGGAGGCTGCCACTCTTTCGTTTTCTTATCATAAAAAAGGGGTTTTTGGTGGGAGCCGACAAGGTCGGGGGATGCTGCGCTGCGGTACTGTCCCTAAGCGGGAGAATGAGCTTCCCGTGCCTCTGGCACCGGGGAGAGACCCTGCCCTCCTCGGGCTGCGGCTCCGCTCCCTCTCCAGGGAACCCCCAGGGCGAGTCGGAGCCTCTCGTGTTTCTTTATTTCCCTTCCGTGAGTCCGTCACGGGCGGTCGGAGCCTATCCGCCGGGGATGTACAGCCGAGGATTCGTGCAGCCGAGGTTGCCACCCCTCTCGGCAGCCTTGACTGCATAGGTTTTTACGCTCCTTAGTCTTAGTTAATTTTTAAGAAGTCCTGCTATGATTTAGAGAAGCCCTTGAAGTTGCTATTGCCGATTTTGCGTTACAAGCTCTGTGCCGGAGCAGAGCTGTCTCAGTGCTGCCGTGGCCGGGTCGCGCAGCCCAGCGCGGTGCCCCGGAGCAGCGCTGGCCCGAACCTGAACCGCGGGCTCACAGCTCTGTGTTCGCTCACAAACAGTATTTCTGAATAGTTAACATCTCCTTTATCCATTGTTGTATCACGTAGCTCAGGGAACTGACAGACAGACAGACCCCTTTTTTTTTGTTTTTTTTTTTTTTTCCTTAAAGCTTAGGTTTGAGGTCCCATATGTTCATTTCTAAAGAAGGCTAAGTCTCAGGAGGCTCAAGTAATTGTGGTCATCTGCTGCATCAGTGTGATTTATTTAGCCTTACTGTGTGATTTCCTCCTCCTTATATTTGGGATTCTCTCCACACAAGCTGGGCCATTCAGGAATGGTAAATATTCTCAAATCTGAACAATTGAGAATGAGCAATATTATGTGGCTGTATCCATTTCAAAAGATTTTATGTTCTCTGCATAAGTACCTGCCATATTACAATGTGGTTAGGCTTGTACATGGTTTTGCATGTAATTCTAATAAAATGCCTGTGCAACTCAAAAATAGTTTACAGTATCAACTAAAAACTGCAATGCCTGAGTAAGGATAAAAAGGAGATGCCTGATTTGAGTATACTCGTAAAAAAATTACTTCTATGCAGTTCTGTCAGCAAAAATATGACCAATACTCCTGAGCAGTGGTCCTGCCTGAACATGTTTCTGTATTTCATTGCCTTAGTAGAAGCCCTCCATGTGGCCATGTGATTGCTGCTGCTGCTGCTGCTTCACGTGATGCAGCTTTCTGGCACAAAGGCTCTGAGCTCGTACAGATGATTGTTAAACGTCATGAGACTCTGAAAGGTAGAGTAGGCAAGAGGAGGAGGAAGCCAAGAAAAGAACTGTGTGGGAGTTACAGTGAAAAATGGATTTGGGCAAAAAAAAATGAAGGGCTGAAGAAGCAGCGGGAGAGGTAGGAAGAAAATCAGTTGATGATTGTGTTCATCGGAGCAGTGGAGGAGGAAGAGAGACCAAGAAGATAAAAATGGCTGGTGGCATCAAAAGCAGCATGGAAAGGAGAGTAAAGAACTGGCTGGGGGGTTGGGCCAGGGAAGAGCTGTTGGTAAAATCCAAAAGAGCTGTTTTGGCCTAGCCTGCTTGGAAACTGGATGGGTGAGGGATACGGCCCGAGGGCCCAGCAGGGTCTCTGTGGTCACCCCCTGTAATTTCCTGCTGAACATCAATCATGGGCTGTCACACAGCTGTTCCTGGTGGTCCACAGGTCAGCCACAGTGTTCACATTAGGAAGGTTCCTGATCCCTCACTGGCAGATTTCAAGTGAGGATAAATCCATCACACTGGTGGACAAACTGGTTTAATTAATTGGGTGCTCTCACTATCAGAGTTGAATTGTTCTTCTTCGGGCTGAAGTTATTGAGCTTGACCATTAATCTCTGGATTGTAAAATAACCTCATCTGTTATCCCAATAAATCCCCCCAGAAGCTGAGCATATTGCTAAAGACATAATTGCTTTGATACTATTTTGTGCAAATTTAAACTACAGAACTGAAGAGCATATTCAGCTAAGAAAGGGAGTAGACCGGCCAGGGAAACTGTGAAGAGTGACAGAAGTGAAGGCAGAGCAGAAAGTGCAACTGAACTTTTGTGTTTCCTCATCAGGGAAAAAAGTTGTCTTCTAAAAAGACATATAAAATATATAAGAAATAGAATGAATACAGAAGAATACTGGTAAATAAAGAGAATGGCACAATGCCTAAAAATGAAAAAGGAAGATCATAGCTGCCTTTTGGTCTGTTTTTGACTGTTCTGAAATTGTTTTTGACTGTTCTGAAATTGTTTACTCTGCCAGAGAGAATACAGTGCTCTGTTTTGCTGCTTAGAAGCAGCATTTCCCCTTCCCCTATTCAAATGTTAGTAAAGAAAATAGCCCTATAGGCATGACCTCTTTGGACTTGGATTATTTTCATTTAAACACATGGAAACAAGATCAGTAAATTAATATGATTTTAATAAAAACATAAAGCTACCTGTAAAATGTGCTAATGTTTAAACTAGTCAGATAATGTAAGTATTTCAAATAGCATTCAGCGATTTTCAGATTTAACTATGTTTCCTGTTTTGAATCAGTATCTGAGATTCAATTCTAAATTTGTAAGATGCACCTCTCTATAAATTGTCACTAACTGAAATCACTGTTTCACTTCACAAATGTCAAAGAATAATCATCAGAATGTGAAAGTTATGTTTCACAGTGTCTGCTGTAACCCTGTCTTAGTCTGTGCTAGATCCTGGGTGAGGCTGTGCCACAGCCTTTTTCTCATGGAAGGTTTGCCATTGAAGTTATGTTTATCTCAGTCCTCTTGGTATTCTGAAGTGAAATACATCTTTTCCATCCTGGACAAGCTAATGCCAGTGAGGATCATGCAAGCAGCACTGGAAATCACTTACTCCTTACTGCTGATGCATTGCAGTCCAGGTAGTTGTGCTGTCTTGCCATCCCACCCAGTGATTCAGTCTACAAATCCACTTGATTCCCTGGTTTGTATTGTGATTGCAAACAGAAGAGTTAATTACAGCAAACTGAGAGTAATTCTGCAGTACTGGTGATAGTCACCATGCTCAGGGAGAGGCTAAGGAACATAGCAATGACAAGCTGCAGACACAGGTGTTGTGCAATAAACTGAATAGCAATGATAGTATTCTTCATTTTATAGTATTTTAGAGAGCTTATATTTAGATTGAGGCCATCAGTTCACTCACAGGAGCTGAGCAGGAGTGAACAGGTGATGATGTTTTCATCCCTGTGAACTTTGCAGCATGACCAGTATGTGCAGAGGTGAAGATCTACATGGCACTTGCACAGCTCTTCACATCATCAATGCAATTAACTATTGAAACCACACAGCCATGAGATAGAGAACAGCAAGATTATGTTTCCACTGCAGATAAGGAGCCAGATAGATGAGCTTGTGTCCCTGCTGTGTTTGTGGCTGTCTAGCTTTAGTCATGCAAAGCCATCTCTTCAGGGTATCAACACCTCATCTAGGCTGAAGCTGGTGGTGAATCTCCTGTGGGATGTGGTTATGCTGTCTGCAGAGAGCAGCCCCAGGACCACCCTGAGGTCACACTTCCCTGCTGCATAGGAAGCAAACTCACAGATGCAAACTCAGGTGTGGTTGCTGCTTTTGGAAACAAGCTTGACCCGGGTCCCTGGCTGTGCACCAGTGTGTTGTCAAGCATGCTCAGACAAGATGCCTCCAGGGCCATTTGCAGCCTCTCAGTGTGGCAGCAAAGTTGTTAGCTGGAAAATGGAAATCACTGTGCACATCCCTTCTGTGCAGTGATCCTTCTGATTACTACCAGTGTAGTCATGGCAGGATCTCACATTCAGGGGGTTTTGATTCTCAAGTATTAACATGATGATGCCTTTTTGCAAATACAGGTTTACAGGTTTACACTCAGTTCTTGACTTGCAAGGTTTCCATCTTGGTGATTACTGCAGATAAAAGTGCTGATTTTATAATATGACAGACAGTAGTGCTTCATTAAAACATCAAATCATTGAAATGCACATGCTTTTCTTAGTAAACTATATAGTTGTTCTTTTTATGCTCCTTAACAGCTCCACAAACATGGAGAGTGTCACCAGCTCAGCAGCAAATAGCAACAGTAGTGTGCTAAAATGCATCAGGAAAATATCCTTAGGCTATGTTTCTCTACTATACTGCTATCCTGAATATCTTTGTGGTTTGGTGTTAGATCCATCCATTTCAGCTAAACACAGCAGTCAGGAGTACTCCCCATCCTCCTCCTGATCCTAACTCTCTTTATGAGATAGTTGTAAGACATCAGGCATCCATGGCATTTGATACCTGATAAAGCTGATTTGATGTTCCCTGAAAAAACATCTACATGGTAAATTGCTGTTCCTACATTTTTATAGTTTTATTTTCAGATAACTTCTGACAAAATTAATGGGAAAGGCTTATTTAAATTTATGGCCATAATACTAGAATATCCACAAATATTTCTGAATATCAGCTCTTCTCATTTGAGTTAGATGCTGGGCTTAGGGGGTAAAGGAAGCTTCAAATCAACAGGAATCTCAGCAGGATGAGTTATGCTTTTGGTTTTGGAATATCTCACGTGCTAAAACTCAGTAAACTTTTTTTGTTAATGGAACTCTCTTAGTTTTGTTTTGCAAAGCAAAACCACCCCTTTTATGTAATGACAAGTAACATCATCACTTTATACTTCAGCAGGAAATGTTTAGTCAGGAGGCGTTTCACCTCCAGGAGCTGTGTCCTCTCAGAGGACGGTGGGACGGCTGACAGCCTTGCACAAATTGTAACAACCACGTATCTAACCTGCAGCATGTTTGCACGTTTAATATCACACAAGTGCATGATGTACTCACAGGAAAAGGCAAAGTCTATTTTAAACACTGAAGCCTACATCACACATTGTGACTGGTGCTAATTTGCTTGAAGGGAACGTACATGGTAAACTGCAGAGTGTTTCTACTTGAGGAAGAAGTCTGTTGGCTTTGACATTTGCAAACAAACCTTTGAAATTATTATGTTACTGGGACCAAATAGGTACCTTTCCAGTAAAAGAAAACTTCTTGCCTATGTAACACTGCTGAACATGAAGAAGACCAAAATCCAGGTCCAGCAAACATGCAATTCTGTGTTTTTTATGGGACAATATCTTCTAATGTGACTTATGAACTGCATGAGCTCTGTCAAGAATTTGTGCTGCTGCTGTGACTGTGTTGAATGCAAGAATCAGCTGATTCCAATTTTAATACTGGCATCTCCCACCATTTGTCTTCATCTGGTATTTAAAATGAGATAGTGAATGTCTCAGAAACTACATGTTATTTTAGAAACCTTTTAGCACTTACAATAGTGGCTTAAACAGAAGGTTCTTTTCACATTCTTTCAATATTAAAATGAGAGCAAAAAGAGAGCCCATTGTGTTCTCTTTATAAATGACATTTTGGTAGCATTAAGGTCATGTGGTTTTAACACTATGTGGACAAAATGAAAAAAGATTAAGTCAGAACATCAGAAATATTTTGCTGAATTATATATTTTGCATCTTATTTACATGAATGTCCTGGGCAAGTAACTTGGCTGAATGATAAGGAAACTCAAATAACCACCTCAAAGGACAGCTGAAAATAACAGTACTGAAAATGAAGTGCAGCATTGAGTTACACAAGATTAAGCTGACTAATCTGCTGATTCAGTTTTGCCTTTGTTTTTTGGTTTTGTCGTGCAAGATCAAGTGTCAAGCAGACAAACACGTAATGGCATTCCAGGCTCCCAGTAACAACAACAAGCAATGGGCTGTTCCCCTGCCACCTCTGCATTCTCCAAAAATGAAACAGCAAAATGCTCACCTGCAGCAAGAGGCAGCAGGTGAAGGACAAAGATCCTCCTTTTCTTGTTACAGGTGTGATGAATTTGGTATTTCTATTTCACAGATGGTTTTTGTTAGAGATGCTCATTTAAGAAACCTTACTTCAGTTGATAGGAAGTGCAATAATGCATATGAAGGGTCTGGAAGAGAAGCCATGCAAGGAGCAGCTGAGGTCACTTGGGCTGTTCAGCCTGGAGAGGAGGAGACTGAGTGGAGCCCTCATTGTGATCTCCAACATCCTCACAAGGCAAAGAGGAGGGGCAGACACTGATCTCTTCTTTCTGGTGCCCAGAGACTGGACCCAAGGGAATGGCTGAAACTTGTGTAAGAGGAGGTTTAGGTTGGATATTAGGTTTTTCCCCCAGAGGGTGGTTGGGCATTGGAACAGGCTCCCCAGGGAAGTGCTCGCATCCCTAAGGCTGACAGAGTTCAAAAAGCACTTAGGAAATGCTGCCAGGCACATGGGATTCTTGGGCATGATCCTGTGCAAGAACAGGAGTTGAACTGAGTGATGTTATGAGTCCCTTCCTACTCAGGATATTTTATGATTCTGTGATTCTGTGTGTCAGGAGACAACAGCTTCAAACACAGCTCTTACAACATCTACAGAATATAAAAACACAGCAGTATATTCTTCTGTATGGACTGGTTCTTGGACAGTCCAATGGTATCAAACTCTTACGAGTGCTGATGAATAAGAAATCTGTCAGTGGAGCCACTCGTAGGTTTGATGTTAACCCTTGCCCAAGTGCCAATATGAGCCTGCTCATTACTCACAGAGATGGTCAGGCAGGAACTGCTGACCCTGAGGGAGGTGGTGCTCCTGCAGTACCCACCATCACTGCACTGGTGAGGCTGAGGAGCACCACAGGGAAACCTGGGCATGGTTGTCCTTGCATTCCTGACACTGAGCAAATCTTTGAAGCATTGTTGGGAAGGACACTGCAGACATGTTGGCAGGAGAGCAGGTCATTCCAGTGGGATTCAAAGGACAAGATGAAGCCAGAATGTCATGAAGGGGTACTCTGATTGAAATGAGAGAAATAAGAGTCCTTCCAAAGAAGGAGTCATAGTAGCTGGATGCTTTATTTTTTTTTTTATATGAGAAATAGCAATGACTAAAATCAGAGGGTGATACTGCAGAAATGAACATGTTGCAGGGCAGCTGGCATAGCAGGCTCTCCAAAATAAAAAGAGAATGAAATAAAGCCTCAACCCACATTACAAACATTTCAATATTTTCCCTTTCCCTCTGGAAACGATATGACTGTGTCATTACCAGGCACATCTCTGGTTCTACTGAAGATGCTAAATCTATGCTGATGGCAACGTGCAGTGTTTTGCCTGCAGAAAAAAATGAAGGTTCAGACCAAAATGGACCTGGGAAGCAGTTAGAGAATGAAGTAAAGGCTCTGTAGACCTGGGATCATGTCCTTGAGCTGCCACTCATGGCTCTGACATGGCAACTGATCTCTGTGTGCATCATTTCTCTATCTGTGGAATGCAGACAATTACATTTATTTCTCTAGGTGAAAGAACACTGGGCTTTTTCAGCTGAATACTGCTGTATCAGAACTAAGTATTTTTAATGTATATTTTATTGTAAGAGTTTCTAAAAGTAACTGAGGCATGAGAAGGACTCTCAGTCCAAACAATTTTGTCAGCACTTTTTTGGACAGACAAAAAGGTTTGGCAGGTAAATGAAAGGGTTTCTTTCTACTAGTTGTTAATGCTGTGAAAATATAAATCAGAAAGATCTGGGTTTGTGAAGGACTCCTCCCTCCTTATTATAGTTTTATTAGCATTACTTTGTGGAAAAAGAGGGACTAAGACCCCCATGATAAAAAACAGAAGTCATTAGCAAGGTTTGCTAAGACACAGTTTGCAGATGTGTATGGGCCTACTCAGTTGAAGTGCTGGCTTATAGTGTTGTCTGAGCATACTTTATTTCACATAATTTCCTAAACAGCATCTCATTAGAGAAAGGCTGGAAATAAATCTGCAGATGTTGGATGTTATAAAAAAAGGTTCTTTCAGCCACTGAACATATTAGCACATCTGTGTTTGCCTTATATAAGCTACTGTTTTCAAGGATGCATCCCTTGGCCAGACTCTAGACTTGAAAGTAGCATAAGAAATTTTCAATTCAGGAGTGATGCCTTTTGGGTTTTGTTTTGTTTGTGTTTATTTTGTTTGCATGTTTGTTTGTTTTATTAAGGAAATCAGAATGTTTAACGATACGTAAGGTCTGAAATAATTTGAGGCATGTCTCCTTTATGCTCAAGCAAAATTACTCATATTTAAAATTATGGTTTGTAGGTTTTATTAATGTAGATGTTTGAATGTTGAAGTCATAAGGTTTTGGCAAAACCCAGGATGACGGATAACCATATGGAAGTTTTTGGAAACTAGTCTTGCTGTGTGTACCAAATTTCTGTTGGGCCAGTGTTCACATGGTGCTAAATGAAATTTAACAGTGCAGAATTTCAGTCTAGAGGTTGATCACAGCAGCTCCTTTAGCCAATTACTCATTTGCTTCTACTTTTAACCACTGAATTTGAGCTTGCAGCTTCCTAAGTTAACTGGCGCTCCATTGACTACTGTAGAGGGTGACCATCTGCTCATCTGTTCTGCCTCTAAGGATTTTTTTTGAAACAATGCTGATCTCAGAAAATTTGAAAGGGCAACAGGAAAGATGTCAAAAATCTTCAGCTCCTTAAAGTTTTGTGATAAAATTAAAATGAGCGGGGTAACAAAATGTTTCTTGTCCTTATGAATGGGAGAGGTTCACTGTCACCTTGTTCTTTGTCAAGTTAATCAGTGTGGGAGAAGGCTCCCCTAAGTGTCCCAGTCATGGGAAAAGTTTCAGTGATGGCTTGCACCTCCTCAGGAGCTTCATCAAGACACAGATCTGTAGAAAATTTGGTTTCATTAACTTCTGAGGTGTTAGCACTACTTATTTTCTTGTTGGCGGTTGTGATTTCCTTCAAGGAAATCTAGGAGCAGTAGGACATAAAAATGGAAGTGCCATTTTAAAATCAAGTAGGAATGTCCAGCTTAATAGCTCCATTTTTTTTAAATACAACTGTTTGACTTCTGAACTCTTGCTTATTTAAGACCTCATGGACCCAAAAAGGAAAAGTATGTGCAGCCATGTGACAAAGCAAATGCGCCAAAGGAGGATTTATTCAGTTTTGGGAAGATCAGCAGCAGTGATTCACCCTCTTGGCTGGTCTGGGCTGCAATATGGTCAACTGATTCCCCCAGGGAGGAGGAAAGGATGAAAGTCCCACACAGCTCTGTGGTCACAGGGAGCAGTGACCTGTGCCAGGGTAGCTCCAGCCCCTGCATCCAGTACAAAGAAAACTTCAGCCTTAACCATCAGTATTGCTGTAGTAGGTGATTCAAGTCAGGCAATCCAAATGTAGCTTTTAGTGGTTCAGTGAAACAGAGTGAAAACTTTAAAACAAGAGAACTCACCATCCAGAGACTGAATAAACAAAAAGCATATTTAGACAACTGTGTGCTATTCAGCACTTTACATCACACAAAGAAGAGAGTCCCTCCTCTTTTCAAGCCCTCACACAAATCTTGCCATAGATTTTTCAGGCTGATCTGAGAGATTTGTTGTTTGTTTTCAAAGTTAAAACAACATCAGTTACCAGATCTAGATGAGTTGAAAGGAGTTACAATGTCCTTTGTATACCCTGCTGCCCTCATCCAGCTTTAAGATCTATGAAAGCAAAGCAAACTATGTAATAAATGTTAGTGTTTGTTCCAATAATTGCTCAAGTGGCCAATGCTTTGTAAAGATTTACTGATTCATTGGAATTTTTGATCCTTGAAAGGCAATAGGTTAGACTTTTTCTGAGGAACACCCACTGTAAAGTCTGAAGTGGCATTGAGCAGGAAAAACCTACTGGCAGGTATTAGAATTTATAAAACATCTGGTCTGACTTTTACTTTTTAAACTATATTTATGGTTATATTTATATTTATATTTATATCTTTCTTACCGATTCCATAGTGAATCTCTTGAAGAAAAACTTGAAAGCCTGGATGCTGAAGATCTCATGTCTCATCTGTCACGACCAGAAACCTACCTAGACGAGGAGAAAGATCAAGTAAGTAAAACTGACCAAAGCTATGGGACTAACAAAGTCACTTATTTAAACAGTCAATTTGAAACAATGTGTGTTAATTCTTCAGAGATGGAAATTTATCTTCCATTATTTGATTGCTGCATTTGATAATATGAGTTTCACTGTGGTAAACAGATCCATTAGAAATTCCCTGATAAAGAACACCTTGTTAAAAATTGCTGGAGGAGAGCTTCATTTAGCTGGCTGAGAAAACTCTCTATCTAACTCAATGTGGCAACTACTCAGTCAGCTGCACTGAGTGCAGTGCTGCTGAGGACTTGCCTGTCCAAGCTGTCTGACACTTCAGAAGACCCGGTTTTCTGATATAACTTCAGTCTAACCATTCAAGCTGGAAATTTCAATGTCAGGTGTATGCACCAGACTGATCTTTTTTGGAAGATGGAGATAAGATCTGAAGGATAAAGTGACTGGGAACAAGAAGTGTTCTGACGGGACATAATCCTGCATGTGGGAGAGGGCAGGAGGGTGTGGGGAGACAGCCATGGCAGGATATGGACAAGCGGTCTCACAGTTTTTCATCGGGTTTTTCTATCACTATATTGCATACTCTTTCCAGTTTAAGACTTGTGTTGCTGTGGGGAAAAGAAGGTGCTAGACATGCTGCAGAGCCCTGAGCAGTGAGTAGGGCTGGCACATACCTTTCAGTTTGGGACATTCTGGGATGATCTTCCTGTTTGGTCCAAAGATACAAGCTGGAAAAAGATTGGCAGGGGCTTGAGGCCAGATATGGGTGCTGAGAAGGAGAACACTACGCAGAAGCCATTGCCATGAGATGGTAAATCAGGTGGGCTGGGACAAGCCCGTGAGTCAGAGGGATGTGGACTGCATGGGCTGGCACATGGGAGAGGTGATAAGGACCCATAAAGATGAGAATGAGATCAGAGTCAAACAGAGGGGCCCAGGCAGCAGGGGAGTGGGAGAAAGGCCATCCCCAGATTACATCCTTTGGTTAACCAGTCTGCCCATTTTCATTCAAGCACATCACTTTATTCCTTGCTTCCATGAGGAAAAACACAAATCCTTCCCTATGAGTAGTTTTTTTAACCTTCTGTCTAAGAGAAGCCTTGTTATGCCTGTTGACCTATTTCCCCAGAGACTGCTGTAGTTTGTTTATGGGGTTTGTCCTGTTTGTTTTGTGTTTCCAGATATGTCATGTGGGTCTGGAGGTTTTCCAACCCTTAGCATTAAAAACAACATAGAATAGTCCCTGTCTCTAAGACATATGAGATTCAATTAAAAATTGCGACATACGAGGTTTTGGATGGGATGTTAGTATCTGTCTTTTTTCCCTTCTTTTTCTGAGCCTTTAGGATACTTTCAAGTGATCTTGTCAAGAGCTCTTTTATTATTAAGAGGGTTAGACATCTTTTTTACCAGCAGACTTGAGATTTTTCCATGCTGCCTGGAAAGGATCTGAGATTTTACCAGATATGCCACCAGCTTGGCAGCATAGGAGGAGGAGACATGGTTATGGGCTCTGCTGATAAGGAGGTGTGTCCTTTGATTTGAAGACCAGTGTGCAAGAGGAGGAGTATCTGCCTCAAGTCAAGAATATTATGCTTGAATCTTGTGGTACATGCAGGAAAAAGTTTTTAGAAGGAAGCCGTGGCACTGCATTGTGTTTTTGTGGATTTTTTGTGGAAAGGCGTCTCCTGGCAGACAACTGAGTACCATCATCTTACAACAAACCCTTAGCCACTGGCAGCCCTGGATGTGACTCAGCTTATGATGACATGTGTGCTGGTTCTTTAATTTTACAGCATACCTCTTCCTTTTAATTATGTTACTCATCTTCATAGGCAAAAAAAGTCCCCATCATCATAGGTTTATGTTATTCAAATCAAAGCAAGAAATAAAAAATATATAATGGCTCATTACTTTCTGAGTTTACAAGTAACTATGATTGACATTGGACTAAATTTTAAATGGATGGCAATTTATTTTTTGTAAGTCTGAAAAAGTCACAGAATCTCTTTTTGTCTGCTATAATAAGCTACTGAGTATTATTTAATTGCTCATTTGCTCATTTGCTGTAAGTGGTATTATGAGCATTTTTGGTTACATCTCAGTGGTTAAATATATGATTATATTCCCTTTCTAGGTCTCCTACTCATTTTGGAGCCTATTTATACAAGAGCAATCAGCAAATAAATAAAATATCAAAGAAATCCAGAGCAATATTTATAGAGAGATGAAGTTGGTTGAAGTTATCATCATTGACTGGTGAGAAACAACACTGAGAAGGAAATATACATGGCTCTCCTAGAGAGAGGAATGGTGGCCCAGTGATGAAAGTGCTCATGTGAGTTCAACACTGGCTCAGTGACCTTGGACAATTTTTTAGGGCATTATTCAAATGGCAAATTCCTCAAGCCATACACCTATTAGTATCATTTATATGGGTAAAGAGTCTTTTGAGGCTAAATACAGCTTTTCTGAAATTCTAGAACCAATGACAGTAGAAAAATTTGGGCTGTGTCAAGATAGCATTTTGACTCTTCTTCTCACCCCCCTATGAAACCAAAATCAATGCTCCCCAACTGTCCTTGGCAATGTGGAGGTAACATTGCCAGATTTGTGGAAAATCCTTATATATGACAGTATGTGAGTGGGAGCAGGGAGTGAATATGAAATATAAAAGCCCAGAACATATAGAGAACAATGAAAACGGGAGAAATATGATTGCTTTTCACCCAGGAACACGTACACCTGGAAAGAGAAAGTCTAGTGGGGCTTAAGCAAGGAGGGAGCCTAACTGAGAACAGGGTGACATTAATGGCAGCTGGGTGACAACTCGACACAATACAGGAATAGAGTAGCAGATTCTATTAGCCCTTAGATGAGGAAAGCATTTGTTCTTGTGCCTAGTTATAAATACATACAATTATATTGGATTAATTGGTACAATCTAACTGCTTGACTAATCATAATGCTTAACTAATAAGTATAATGAGTTGAATCCCTGTATTTTTAAGGTTTTAGAACAGGGTAAGTGTTGTGGAAAGCTAGCTAATGAATTCTCAGGAAGAGAATATAAAAATTGCAACTGTATTGGGTAATAATCAAGAAAAACAATTATTCAGGGATTTTGCAGAGGAGAGGAAAATATCAGGAAATATTTTTTACATGCTTTAGTTACCTGCATTTGATATTGCCTAAACTCTGTGATTTTATGCATGTCATTTAATGACCTATTTTATCTTGCTTTTTGTTTTAGAGGACTTTTTTTTCTTTCATAATAGACTCTATGACCTGAGTAGAAATAATATAAATCCATATTTTTTCATGTCTAATGACTATTTTAGGGCAAATACTAGCCAGCCAATTTTCTCATATTCCTGAAACAGAAGTACCCTAACAAGAAAAACTCAAACAAGCGAAAGTTAATATTGTTTCTACAGTCACTGATGCAATAACAATAGTAGTTGTGCACCACCATGCTGAAAATCAACTCCCTTTATGTCCAAACAATAGTGTGAATCACAGAAATCTGACCTTGATATACAAATGTGATCATGTAGTAATTATAGCTCTTGTGCTTTCTGTATAAACAGACTACTTCATCTGGAAATGCTGCTTCATTCTGCAATTTGCAGCTAATGACTGAGCAGAAAGCTTTTATATCCCAAAAAGCTTTAAAATAAAGCAGGTAGAAAAATCTTATTTCCTGCAAATGAAAAAAAGAAGCTGGTTATTTGAAAAGCAGTGAATCAAGTCATTGTTCTATCTATGTTCTGTTGAAAAGCAGATATTACATATTTAAAGATTGTCCTCAAAATCACATTTTGCAAAGGTTATTAGAGACACTTTCATGGGCAAAATATGGACCAAAATTACTCAGTCCAAGTGGTAACTGACATGTTCTTTAGCAACTATAAGGTTAACAAAAATGTCTTTCATTTCATGCCAAAATCTGCTTGTTCTGTTTGTGTCTGTGTTGGTATCATCCAAACAGGATGTGACAAACATATGTTCTTTGGCTTTGCCCTAATCCATGATTTGGATAACACTATTAAGATGTGGTCTAACAAACTTCAGGGAAGCAAATCTGAGGATATTTGTCTGTGGACTTGCTTTTAGTATGTCCTAAGCAATAGAAGCTCCACCCTGACGAATTAGCTGTTTGTGTTTTCAGTGCTTCCATAAAAATATATGATCAAAGTATTAGCATGCTTACAGACATGGGCTGAATCCTGAAAGAAGACAATAGTGGAAAACTAACCCAGCAAAGAGCCCAGGAGTGTCCCTGAAGGGCTGAGTGACATCCTCTTGAGGATGAGTCCCCACTTATGAGGGTTCCCAAAAATGTCAATTGCTCAGGTTTTAATCTATTCAATCATTACAGTAGTGACTTTGGAGAATTCTAATTTCTTAGTCAAAATTTTGCTTAGTGCCACAAGTGCTACCAAAGTTCATAAGTAATACATAAGTAGTAAAGATTTTTCTTTTCCTCAGGAAAATTTAAAATCTGAAAAAATATCAAGATGGTTTTCTTGAAATAAAATGTATTTTCCTTAATTCCATCCTGATTGATATGCAATGAGTCATGAAAAAAGTAATAAATTGCATTATTTTTCTCTGATTCTTTATAAATAGTACCTGGAATTAACAATTCCAGTGTTTTGCACTGGATTGATGTCAAGCTGAGAGGGTTATTAATCCTCAGGTCATTACACCAAACTTTAAAATATATTGGCAAAGTATGAGATTTTTTCTATTCATCTTGACATATCCTTGTGTTTGAATATGTAAGGAAAATCACCGTAAATATTCAGACCTTTTCTTGCATGGTACTTTTAGAAATAGCAACTGATTTAAAAAGAACCTAGTTTTAGGAGATGGTTATTACTGTTAGAATGGAAATTAGTTCTCTGTCTCATATGATATAATTGTCATATGGTTATGAAATGATCATGGATGGGCTGTGCAGGTTCTGTAGAACAGTGGTTTGGAATTCGTGCTGCAAAACATAATTCTAAGACTGAACAGTTCTTCACTCTAGGATTTTATAGCACATTGCCAGAGAGGGCCAGAGGGCTCAAGGGTGCTTGTTTGGTCAATTTATGCAGTCTTGTTCAGAGGTGAATTTCCTTTAGGACTTAGATCTATGACAAAGATTTTTGTAAGTATTTAGACTGAATGAATTTCTAGTCTTTGCAGCCTGTGCTTTATTATTTGTCTAAGGGCTTCAGGACGGTGGTATTGTGAGTTAAATCTCCCTGTATCCATTTAAGAGTGACCTTTTTATCACTTCACACTATATCCATCAGCTGTTCTTGGGCTCAGGGAAGAATTTTCATTTTGTGGAGGCAGCACCTAATCAGAGTGTCTGCTGCCCAGCTTCAGAACTCTGCAGGGCTTTCACTGATCTTGTCAAGGGTATTTTTTTATATTTGATGACAAGGTTGCCATTCACAGTCCAAGATTTGGAGTTACTTATAGTCCACTTCTGAAAACTGTGAGGGGCTAATAACACAAAAGAGTGCTTCCCACCTTCCCTGTATGCTTAGTCACTGCTTAATTATTTACTCAGTACAAAGTTAATAGAAAAATACCCTGTGCATGGTATATAGATTATAGATTAATAATATAATGTGGATATGACATCAAGCTCTCTTGTCAGTGCCCCCACTCATTCTCAGTAGCCACTGATTGTGGCTGAATTGAAGATCAGTCATTTGCTGTCTGAGTTTTTAGGAAGGAGTCATTATTAAAATTAGAAACTAAACTTGGTACATCTGTGTTAAAGATAAATCATCTCTGCACAAAAGTTTTGGTGCATTTGAACATTTGATGTCCTTCCTACAGCAGCTTTTCTACCCTGAGCTGGCAGCACTCAGGCAAAGCAAGCACCACACCTCCTACTTCCAGCCTTCATTGATTCCTCAGGCACTCATGAGGTCATGCATTGTCCTGGTGTCTGAACACCTCACAGAAGTTAATATATTTGATATATATTTGTAGGATGGCTACAGCAGACTGAAGACAAGACCATCAGGCTCCAGTTTGTGACAACCCCACTTTTCTTGATATATCTCTGTCCTTCACAATGTTTGTCATTCCTTCCTCTTTGACAAGCACCAAGTGGTGCCACTCTTCTACTGAACAGCCCTGTGAAAATGTAATTTATTTTGGCTCAGCCATCACCTCTAGCCATCCTGTCCTTCAGCAGAGTGCAGAACTATCAAAGTGCCTGCAGAGAATTTCCCAAAATAAAAGGCACATAGAAACCTCAAGATAGGCACAGAAAGATGTTCCTAAGTATTCTCTTCAGGTTTGTATCTACCCATACAGTGAGTCATGCCCAGATCCATGAGCATGGATATTTATGTCTTTGAAATTTTGTGTCCAATCTACGTAGAAAAATGACATAAACTCAAAAGTTAGTGACAGAACAGAACCTTTTCAACTTAACCCAAACTCAGTCCATGCAAATGGGATTCTTTACCTCCACTTTAGAGAGCTCTGACTCAACTTTTAGGCTGTAAAAGTGGGATGTATCTGACAAAGTGTCTTTGCCTCAGCTGTTCACTCCAGACTCCTTTCATCCTGACTGATGATATGGTCAACACAGATAACTGAAAGTAGGTTGCATCTCACCTCATCCTACAAAAGTAGAAGTTTAAAACAGAGATAATAGAGTAGATGTCTATAAAATCAGATGAATCACACTCTAAACTGCTTATTTCATCCCACTGACTAAAAGAGAGAGTAGGGTGCTGATTCCAGAGGTGAAGTCCTGCTCCAAAGATGCTGCATGCCTAAGGGCACTGCAGCATGGCCTTCTTATTTCTGCCTGAACCATACCATGGTATAAGACTGTACCTCTGATTCTACAGTCAGGAAGAGACATTAGGAGGAAGAAAACAAATTTTAAAAAGCCCCAACCTTTCAATGGAAAACAACACAAAAAAATGTTGGTGCACTGCCATGGATGCTGATATATTTTCCAGTGGCAATCTAATGGGAAGTTCTACTAATCTTTAAGAATTTGTTTGATATAAGTTACACAAAAAACCCACAATAAAATTATATGTTGTAATGTAAGTTTTATTTTTTTAACAAAATCTAAAACTTTTTTTCTGTTTCATTTGTATCAGTTTCCTGCTCAACCTCATGTAACACTATTTGGGCTTCCTGTCTTGGTAACAGCATGAATTTTTACCAAGACAGAAGGAAGAAAATCTTACAGTTTTCAAGAAGGTGGGAAAGTATTGAGACTGAGTGCCTCCAGGCCTTGAGGGTAGGCAAAAAAATAAATAACACATTATATTTTCTAAAGATCTCCTGTTATTTAATAAAGTGCTTAATAAAAAAATAATATTACCAGTGCATTAATTAGTTAAGCTGGCTAATGAGTTCCTAATATCTCTGCAAGTGACAGTGAGATGATTATTTTGAATGCACTGAGATGGGGTTAGCTCATATTATAGAAAGCACAGATGTGCATGGTGGGTATCTGGAGGTTTCTTCTGCCCTTCTGCAGCTGTGGAGCTGATGTGCCTGCTCCAGGAATATTTACTTACTTACTTACCAAGAGAGGGAAAGGGGGAGAGAGAGAGAGAAAGAAAGGAAAGAAAGAAAGGAAAGAAAGAAAGGAAAGAAAGAAAGAAAGGAAAGAAGGAAAGGAAAGAAAGGAAAGAAAGAGAGAAAGAGAGAAAGAGAGAAAGAAAGAAAGAAAGAAAGAAAGAAAGAAAGAAAGAAAGAAAGAAAGAAAGAAAGAAAGAAAGAAAGAAAGAAAGAAAGAAAGAAAGAAAGAAAGAAAGAAAGAAAGAAAGAAAGAAAGAAAGAAAGAAAGAAAGAAAGAAAGAAAGAAAGAAAGAAAGAAAGAAAGAAAGAAAGAAAGAAAGAAAAAGAAAGAAAGAAAAGGAAGGAAAAAAGAAGACAGCTATTTCAAGGGCAATTATCTAAATGAGTTGGAGAAACCTGGGATGACTAAGTCTTCAATCTCTGGAGAATTTGAGCTCTTTGATGAATTTTAAAATGATGTTACATTCTAGATTTTAATAACATAGCCTTTCCCCTCTTCTTCTGGCTCTAGGCAACTGTTGTTAAGTCCATTTCTCCCAAAAGCCAGAGAAGTTAATAAGGCCAAGTCTCTGAGCACAGGCTGTGCTGCAGGGAGCAGGTGAGAGGGGAGGTGTGTGCATCCCCTTCGACTCTGAGCCTGCCGGGGATCTGTCCTGCCATGGGTCTGTTTCACTTTGAGTTCAGAGAATTAACTCAGGGCGAAAGAGTTTTCAGTATCTCTAGCACAATCAGTGACAATTTATGCGGCCTTGGTTTCCTTCAGCTGATACATTAATGAACCAGGTCAGGATCTTGACAAAATGAGCGACATCTCTGATTAGAAAAACCACCAGCAGCAGTGGGAAATGTTGGTCCCCATCACTGGTTTACAGTTTTAAGTCGGTTTCTTTGGTGAGAAGTTCTTGAAGTGTAAATGTTTTGCTGCTTGTGGTTGGAGTCACAAGCAAATCTGGCAGTGAAATACCAAGCTGAGGGTAGATTTAGAGAGCCTGAGTCCCTGGGGAAATTCAAAAGCCTGACTCAGAGCCCATATGTGTCTTCAGCCAACATCTGAAGGACTGGATGCTTAAAACTGAGATTATAGGAGAAGACACAGTAAGAAGGAGGCACTTAAACCACCTAAGAGGGAACATGAGAGGTGCAGCTGGGCTTTGAGCACAGCCTTAGGGAACTCAGGGATATCAGTCTTTCAACAGACCTATAATCATGAATCTACCCCTGAACGTGGGAACTGAAGCCAGCCCTCCTTTTCTTGTTAAAATGCAATGCCCCTGCAACACTTGAGAAGTTTGTAGCATTGTGTAGTGGGAAGGTTCCATGTTCATTCCCTTCCCCTGCCTAAATGGGACCAGAATTTCCAGCCAGTCCCTGTCCTCTACCACAAGCCCCTAAGATCACTCTGCAAGGCCTAGAAATTGTTAATAGTTGCAAAACAATCAAGTTAAATCTTCCTTTGTGAAAAATAAAACCAACACCACAGAGCCCTGTGAATACATCTCAGATTTTTTTCCAGGGAACATCTGATCCAATTTAATTCAGTAAGTCCCTTTACAGCCATTAATCTCCAGCCAAATTTTGTTTTTCATTTTATTGAACATTATGATTTACTGCACAACTCTGTTCATTATGACTTAGAGAAGCAGTTGTTCAGATTATTTTTCTCTTGATCTCCTGATCAGGAAAATACTGTGCAGATGTGCACAGAAGTAAGAATATTACCCTGTAAGAGAACTCTTCCCTAATTAAACTTCGTGTCTGTGAGGGAAGTTATGATCTTGCAAATAATTTCTGCTTCTAAGAAAGACTTAACAGCACAAATGAGGCCAGCTTTCCTTACATTTGGTCTACTATTTGATGCAAAAACAATGCTGAAACCAACACAATAAATATTGCAAAAATATCCTGGGAGAGCTTAAAAATGGTGAAATCCCACATATATATCCTTCAGTACTAAGAAGAACCTGATCTGCCTACCACGTTCCAGAACAAACCTGCTTCATTTCTGGGAAAAAAAAAATCTTGTTTGTTTCTGTCATGCACAAGAAACAACAAAGCAGAAACATATTTTCTCATGATAGCTGCTGTTGAAACCAGAGGGTGTTGTCAGTGTTCACACAGATGCTGCCTGGTCACTGTGGTGTTCCTCCTCCCTTGCATTCCATCTGTGGGAACCAGAGCAAAGCCTGCTGCAGTTTCCTTCTGGAGTGGGAGCTGCCTGGTACTGCTCACTTCTGGTGTTATGGCCACCACTTGTCTCCCGCTAAACCTGGTAAACTCATTTATGGTGCAGATATCTGGGGGTGCTAAGGAGCAAAAGCACAAACCTGTCCTTTCTGGGCACCCCTGTTTCTCTCCCATCTGGGTTCCCATTCTGAAGGGATCCTAGTGTCTTTCCACAAGACTCAAATTGACTTGGCTTCAACATCCTGGCCCACCTGAGGGTTTCTATTTAGAACAGGCCTTGAAGTGTAAAAACAAATGTTCTACAGCTCAGAGCAGAGTTACTTTGTCCTGCACTGGGACACTTGAGAGGAAGCACTGAACTCCTAGCAAAACCTTTACTAGACTAAAATAATCAACCTCACTTTCAAAGGCATTGAAATAATCTAATCCAATCTATCTAATTTATGAGCTAAAGTTCTGAATTCTAGGCAACCATATTTTGAAAATTACTAATGAATATTTTACTTTCAATGGCCAGCTTTAGCAAACAGGGTCCTCTCAAAACATTGCCACTGTACTAGCAGCCAGCACTGGTAGGGAAGCAATACTGATGCCAGCACATTATTATTTCCAGGAAACACTTCTTGCATTAACATGGTAGTTTAATGGTTTATAATAGTTCAAGGAGAGAGAATTTAACTCTTGGGATAAATAACAGCAGGTGTCTTTCTCTCAACTGTTATTGCTGCTAAAGCCCCATTAGCACACATAGGTTTGCATGAACACCAAGAGGATTTGGAATCTCTGAAACCCCTTATGGGCAGCCTGGAGGGGCAAATGCTGTGGAAGCTTTTCTCCTGGGTTGCAGTGGGCTCATCATTACACTCCTGTGGAAATTCTCTTTCGGCCTCACAGTAGCTGTGGCTTTTCCCTTTGGGAGGAGGTAGTTAGATGTTTCAAACAGTGTTTTTTTTCTTCTAGCAATCTGCCTATTTTTACAAAATGTGTAGGAGCTCTTGAGACCTCTGTTCCTCCATCTGTCTTGGTTAGGGAAGGGGGGGTGTCAAAGTCTTGGGGAGACACATACACACACAAAATGCAATTGCCTCAGTCTCACTTGTAAACAGGCTATAGGTACTGCAGAGTTCTCAGTTTCTCAGTGACACATTATTTAAACCCTATTTAAATAATATGAATTCCTACAATATAAGTTATTTTTCCCCCCCAGAATGCAAATAATCACCACATGGATAAGGTTCTCTTAAATGATAAGTTGTCTTTCAGCAACAGCATCATGGAAAAGTGTTGTCTAAGATTCCTTGTTTTCCTTAGGGTCAGGCTAAACCTAGTCTTACTGACTGGGGTCATGTTCCTTCTTGTGCCTCCTCTGTCTAATGGTGTAAATCTATGGTAGGAGTTTATTGTGAGTCTAAGTCTGAGCTATTTTTCAAGCTGTAGCTATTGGAGGACTGTGCTTAGGACACTGCTGATGTGACTCACAGGACAGAGGCCTATTGCAGAGCCCAGACTTGAGATGGAGATACATGTGTCAGCCACTTGTGGCTCTTTGGGAAATCAAAGTGTCTTAAGATGGGGAGAAGTAGACTTAGAAATGATCCTTGAGGAAGGATGTTTCTCACTGAAGAGGAACCGTGCAGCCAGGCTGTCCTCCATGCTGGAAGGGACTGGAGGGAATGAAGTGTAGAGTTTATGGAATACCCTGTGCAGACACGTACCTACCACCCTGTGGGGGAAACAGCCTAATTACTGCTCTGAGCTTCCAAGGAACTCTGAGAAGAAAAGCATAAGTCTCAGCCATCAAGAGACTTGTGTAATTCAGACCAGGTGTCAGGTAGGCTGTTGTATGGCTCCAGCACAACATGACTTACAATCACCTTTTTATCCTTGTTCCTCTGCTACTGATGCCCTTTAATATTCTCAATAGTAAGGAAATTTGTTTCCACTGAGCCAAATCCCATTTGTCTGGGTAGTGAGAATAAATTCCAGCTGTAGATCATCTTGGATATTAGATTTTTAACCCCATCCTGGTCAATACAGAAATATGATAGATCATTCTCTACCACAGCTTCAAAAACACAGAAAATAAAAATGTGAGATCTGGGATTGTGGCTAAGAACTATCTTACCATTGATTAAATCTGGAATCAGATTCATTTAGGACACATGTAACATCAGAATTATACCCTGCTGGTTGATAATAATTCAAAAGCTTTATACTTATTGTAGAATTACAGTTCCCGTTAGTATTAAATACCCTAATTATTTTAAAATATCTTCAGAAATTATTCTACCAAGGTAGAGATCCTGTCTGTTCATGAATATAGATAACTACTGAATTGTAGGAATTTCTGATCCTGACAAGCTTTGCTAAGTACTCAGCTACTAATTATGAACAGGAATAAAAGGACACCTGCTGAAATAATTATTAAAGGATGTGTGACTACAACCTGCCTCTTATCAGATGGATGGAGCCAGTATCCTACATCAGCAAAGAACACATTTCATCAGCAGTCTTACACATTTCATGACAAATATGCTGTTATGTAAATAATTACATCAGTAGGCATATTCATTTGTGTGAATACTGAACTGCTTGAATTTTAATGCAGAAGGAAAGTAGCAATATAGTTCCATGCTAAATTACATAAATAAAGTACTGGAGTTGCATGGTGCTGGCATAGATCTTATTTATTCACAAATAAATCTGGAATATTTCCACAAAATTCAGTTTTTAGCACTACTATAAATCAGGTAGGAAACTAGGATTGTACCCTCACTGTTAGTAATGATTTAATAATTGTAAACTCAGGACAAAATTCCTTCCATGACTTTCACTACTCATTTTTGTCTAACAATCTCTTGTACCTATAAGATGGATGACTAAAATGTGTATTAGTTTATGTAGGAAAAAGCCTACAAAGCATGTTGCAAATATCTGCAGGACAAGTACATCCTAAGCATGAGCTCTGAAAGCTCAGAAAATCCTCCAGATGAGATCCTGGAACGTTGGGACCATTATCTGTGAAATACCACTACATGTCCTCCCTGCTCAACTCTTGCACCTTTCGTGTGTCAGGCACTGCTGAAAACAAGATGCCGAAGTGTTGGCTTGGATGGTTTCATGTTCCTGTGTAGAACCATAGCACTTTGCTAAGGGCTCTGTTTTAGGCTGAATCCACATATTATAAGGCTTGTCCTAGTGCCTGAAATGTCCTCCTGACTCTCTGGCAGGCCTGGCCAGGACAAAATTGCTCTCTGTGCACTTGGCCAGCTGCTATAAAAAGGACATGATGCTGTGCCAGGCTTGGCAGGAGACATTTCCCTCTCCTTGCCCCAGTGGTTCTGAGGAGCACATCAGCCATGTGCTCTGCATTTCCCTTCTGGCTGCTGCAGGGATGAACAAAAGGAAGGTGGGAGCCAGCCATGCTGCTCCTGCTGCTGGTCTGGGTAGGGCCATGCAGTGACTTGCCCATCCTAACTCAGAGACAGAAGGTGACAATCCCAGGGGTGGTGTTCAGCCACTAAGAGCTGATTTATTTTCTCCCCAGACTGGAGAACAGGTGTGGAAGGAATGTGTGGGGTTGCAGGTCCTGCCAGGACCTGGGGGCATAGCTCAATTTCTGACTGGAATCCAATCCCATACCTGTGCCAACAGGCTACAGCTTCTGTCACTGTAGCCATGAGAGAAGACTTGGCAAGGCCTTATTTACCCTTTCTCCAAATTAGTTAAACTTTACCACCTTTAAGGCCACGATCCAAAAGCCATTTTCTTTCCTAGATCAGGTGCCATTCTGGCAATTGTAGAGATACAGTATTTTTACCTGCTGAATTAGAAGTGTGGCTTGTAGTTGGGTTGCACTTGTTATTTTCCACAATGAACACTTAGGAGCGTGTATATGTGCAGCCAAGGAGAGGCTCTCCTAACCATGGACTGAGGATGCACTGGATCAGATGGCAATTAAAGCCCATGGCCTTAGGGAGTCACAAACTACTTGCAGAATGTCTCACAGACATCTTCTCCCATGGGGAAATGTTGCAGTCTTCAGTTTTATTGGCTTCTTTAAGCCCCAGACTCTTTAAAACTGGATGTTAGCATAGCCCCATAGCTCTGGGATAACAAGCTGAGGCACCATGCAGGTGTTGGGGTCTTTACCCCTTCAAGCACAACTGCTCATCTTGTTTGCACACCTCCTTTCTCCAGTCTTTCCTCTCTGTCCAGCAAAGGTTGGAGGGATGGAAGAACTCTAATGAGGCGTTTTACCACCCTAAACAGGGTTGTTCTGTCATGGGGTTGTCATGCCCTGCAGAGCCTGGCTCTCCAGTCCCACACTACCTGCCTCACCCCTTCCCCCAGGGATCATGCAGCAGTCTCAGGCACTCTCAGCTTCACAGCAAAGCTTCTCCAATTTCTTTGTTATTTTTTCTCTGTCTTTATTTATGAAAGTGATGTGCCAAAACACTATTCCCTTGATTGTCACCCCTTTTCTCTCTGTTTTGTCTCCTGTCGGGTATTTTCCTCTGACACACCAAGTAAAGATACAAAACCTGAGGTGGGAACATCTGGCCCTGGCTGTAGAGCATTGTCAAGAAGAGAAGTTCCTAGATATAAAATCAGCTTTTTTCCCCCTTTTCATGGGACCTTGCTGTGGGATGTTTAGGGCTTCCTGCTGCAGCCCCCAGGGTGGCCAGCAGCCCCCTCTCTCCAACACAATTCCAGTCTGCAAATGTTTAAAGGCAATTTCTTTTGAGTGAGCCACATGCTTCAAATTGTTATGTGGTTAACCACTGAGAACAAACCCCCACACAAATACCTAAGGATCAACTTGCTCAAGCCAGGGTGGTAGCAGTGGGGGCACAAGAGGAGAGGGGAGACTTCCTCATTTTGCTTTTGAGGAGAAGAAAATAGAGATATCTTCTGACTTTCCTGAAGTGCCAGCAGCCGCTGTGTCACAGTGCGTGCTGGGTGATGCCGTTTGCACATTTGTTTGCTGATGAAAGGAGCCTTGTTCAGCAGCCATGGCCATGCACAGCACGGGCCACATCCTCTGCTGGCGTAAACCAGCTCCTCTGGTGAATAGAACTGAAAATGCAACCTCCTCTCCCTGTGTGATGTGCAAGTGCCAAGCTGGGGGAAGATACTGCCCTATCCCATGTCCCTTAACTCTTATAAAAGCTGAATACTTTTCTGCTGACTCACAGAGAGAGATGGATTTTGTTAACTCCAGTCGAGATAGAGGAAGATGCATTAAAAGCATCACTTGGTGGGGCTGAACCCAGCTTTGGGGTTCAGGGGGGGGGACTGAGCAAGGAGCTTCACATCTCCCCCTGTTCAGCTTGGATGGAGCTTGGCTCCTGAGTGCCACATGGGAGGACTGATGTGTGGTCTAGGCTGAGCCTGCTGCTAATCAGTGTCTGAAATAATGACCCAGGCTGTCATTCCATCCCTCTCCTTGTGCCCTCTCTGGAGCTCTGCAGCTCCCCAAAGCCCAAGAAAGAAAATCTGAGCCAACAGCAATAGAAACACCCCAAAAGAATCAGAGAACTCAAATCCCCTTAGTAATTGCATTGCATCTGCTTAAATCTTAAGTTACAGAGGACTTGAGTGAAGTAAATTAACTTCCCATTACTTGTGTTTCCTTGTATTTTGAAGACTATGAAATTGTTGAGGCGCAAATTGTCTTACAAAGTCATGGAGAGAGTTTCCAATCATGACTGGCACAGCTGCCCATGTAGTGCTCATAAAAGTGGACCCAAGTGGAGATAGAGATAATTATTTTGCCATGGACCAACTTTAAGATCTATATTAACTTTATTTTCATTTCTAAAATGGCCGATTAAGGGCTCACATCATGGCTAAGATAGTCTTGAGGGGGAAGATGCAATCCATATATGATATGCTTTCTCAGGTATGAAACAAAATTGAATTCTTTGCCTTTTTGAGGAAAACTGCATGAAAAGGAAGGGTTAAAATTTTTTTTATGTGGTGGATATTTTCAGTGAAAGTGGTTTAGTTCCTCTGGTCCATTTATAATCTGAGCAGTGAAACATCACTCTGCTTATGAAGTTAGCTCTGCAGGACTCTGTACCTGTCAAAATTGTTTATCCATACTTGCCAACAACAGCAAGAAAGGCAGGAGGACTGGCAGCCGTGATGGTGAGTGAGTTGGACACATGGAGTGAGGGTTCTTGAGTTGAACCTCCTCACTGATGCAGAAAAAGAAAATGAGTGAGGGAAAGAACATTAAAGCATGAAGTGTCTAATCTTGGAGAGTTTAATGGTGCAGTTTGTTACAAAAAAAGAAGAATTTGCAGAATTTCTTCATGGGCAACTGAGTAGGTAGGTCCTGATGGCCAATTAGTGACATGATGCTGAAGGTTCAGGAGTAAATGCCAGCAGAAGCAGCTGCTGGGGACATTGGCACATTGACATTATCGACCATAGGATTGGGAATATTGTACTTAGAAAATTGAAAACTAATGTGATAATCCCTTATTAATGAATTATCAAGGAACTACTGAGTGCTTAGTGTGGTCATATGAAAATATATAAAAAATTGTCAGTCTAAGTCCAACAGAGCCTTAATCCTATGTGAGGGCTGTTAGGGAAAAAAAAAAGACAGGGGGCGGGCAGAGAATTCAGGTTTATAAAAAGAAACCCGTACACAATGAGCTGAAGGTTGTGCTTCTGCACTTCCTGCTCTGGGTGTGAGCAGAAGAGGAAATACCAAAATACCACCAGGAAAACTATTCCCACAGTATTCCCAACCTGGCTGAAACCAGAGAAGTTCTGACAGCCCTGCAAAAAGGGGGCAAAAATCCCACAGCTGACCCAGTCTTAAGGATCTTGCTCATAGGAAGGTCAACAAAATTTCCAAATCTAGGAGATTTGGGTAGACCTAGATGAGTCTTTACACTTCCCCTGACTCCTCATCTGTACTTTCTGCAGTTCACAGATCATTGATGACATTTGACTCTACTGCCAGCTTTGAGAGGAGCACATTTCTGCTCCAGTCAGTTTGATCACATCCATGACCACGGACCATCAAACTGTGTGGTAACTGCAGGGCAGGGCACCACAGTCCAGCCTAACTCAGGTGAGGGTTCCTTGGCCCCCCTTTCATTTTTTTGACTAGAATGAGAGTACATCCTACATACACAGCAAGAACTGACCTTTCAATGCAAAAAATGCCTCCAGGTTCAGTGTTGCCCCATGTCAATAATTAAAACTAAATTCCTGGAGTTCCCAGGCAGACAAGACATTAGTTTGGTCTGGCTCCTCCAGAAAACATTCCTCTTTAAGGAAAGAAAACCTTGAAGATGAGCAGCAGGATCATGTTCAAAGGGTTGTAGAGATAGCTGGCACACCAGAAGTTAGTTTAAAACCTCAAATCTGAAAGCATTGCAAAGAACTGGAAAATGGCTCTTTTCCTTTATTGGTATAAGAAGGAAAGTATTCTGTCCTACTAAACCCCCCCCAAATTTAAATATTCATCTCTTGTTTGACATGCAGTGCTGTACACTAGAATTCAGGACTTGTTCAGTAGTCTAAGAAAAACAGTAAAATTACTATAAAAAATAAAATTGCTAAAAAAAGATGGTTTTCCTATAGTTTTCCCTACATCTAAGCAAGTCCTGAAACAAGTTTTCCCCCTACAATTAGAGAATCAAATCCCTGGACTGGCTCCAATGAGCAGCTTAGGAATGTTCAGCACAACCACAGCCTCCAGCCATGGGACAGAGCAAAAGTTGCAACAGTGATGATGCTTTATCTTCCACACCTTACTCCAGCAACACTTCCATGGATGCCAATAATGAATTCTGTTTCAGAGGCCTGAAAGGAAGATTTTTTTCTTTTCAAATTCTGAGTCACTGATTTTGAGGCTGGTCAACTCATTGCTTTAGTGAATGTGGTTTGGCTAAAACCACATAAGGCTGATAATGTCATAATGAACTGTAACATCCAAAAATGAAGCTAAAACCTCAGCTAAGCCCCATGTCTGAGTGCAGCTTTCCAGTTCATTCAGAGCAGCATAGCACTCAGCATTTTCCCTCCAACAACAGAAAGCCCCTTTCTGGCCTCCCGGAATTGCTGCATGGAATACAGCAATACTGTTGCTCTTACTGCAAACTTATTTAAGAGACAATAGGGCAAATAGTTGGCACACAGATTCCTCTTTAAACTTAAATCTAGATCCACAATAAAATGTAAAAGGCCAAGGAAACATGCAAAGATAATCAGAAAATGTGAAGGTTTTTTTTTTTTTAATTAATTTTTGCTGAGAGTGACACATTACAATTTACAATGTGGGCCCCATTCTGCAAGTCCTTTCTTACATGAGCTCTTGTTAAAGTCACTGAGGTTGTTTACATGAGTAAAAGTTTCTTACATGAGAAAGGACTCCCAGAATCTGGCCTTACACATTTGGCTACAAAGTTTACCCGGGCATTATCTGGGCTGTGGAGCAATGTGTGTATTTTCAGGATCGAAAAACGGACTGTCGTTTTTTTTGGGAAAAAGTTCTGACTTCAGCTTCACCCATCTGCTTTTCTCCGTTTGCTCCGCAGCCACATTGAATGGACGGGCTCAGCCTTTGTCCCTGGCCCTGAGCTGCTCCTCGCCAGCCACGCTCAGCCCCCACGCGCCGTAACTCACCAGGACGTGTGCAGTCTGAATTCCCATTCCAGATCTGGTCCTCAAGCCTAAGGCCATTATTCCATCTCAGACTAAAACATATTCTCCCATGGGCAGCTGAAAAGGAGCATGTTTCTTCAGGTTTTCTTGCCACAAAATGTTAAAATAAAGTGAAATAAAATAATAGCAATAATAATAAAAAGGAAATCCAACGTGCGGCAATCCTCAGAGCTGTGGAGTCTAAGAGTGTTGATCAGCATCCATAAATGTCCTGACCGGTGAGGAGACACAGGCACTACAACTGGAAAGAAAGCAGGAAGGAAAACCAACCATGTGAGCAAAGTTTAAAAAAAAAGGGGGGTGGGGTGGGGGGAAGAGAGAGAGAGAAAAAGGTCTGCTCAGTGGACAGCACTTGGGCTGATAGCAGGGATTTCAGGAAATCCAAACCCTCAGACAGGAAATCTGAACACTGGATAAACATGCCATAATCTCCACAGATACAGTTAACATGCAGCGTCCCTGTTAACCCTTTGCCTGCCCACGGCTGAAATCAGATCTGCGATAGGAGCGCCTGGAAACACGAGCTGCCCGCGGGGCTCCGCAGCCTGAGCACTCCCCGGTCTGAGCAGCAGCCCTGCGTTCAGCCCTGCCCTCGCCTTTTTTAACTCCATTGATTTCTACATGGTGCTGCTGTAGTGGAAAGGTGCATCATTTTCCTCCTCTGAGAAGGAGATGCACTGTGAGCCCTGCAGCCACCTGCCCAAACTCCTGTGTGCCACTGACTGTGGGTACCTGGTAGTCCTGAGGGAGTTTTACCTGTTTTTCCACTTCTCTTTTGCTGTAACACAAGATTTGTATGGCAGTCTGTGGGATATTTCCCATATATTGTGGGATATTTGATGGTTTACCCAGGCTGGTACAGTGGAGACCCCCTGCTTCCTCCCCTGGAAATTGTAAGGACAGGCTATTTAAAGCAGCAGGGGAGTTTGGAGATTCTCTTTATGCCATTTTGTCTAGGAATCTAGTTCCATGGCAGAGGGACTGGAACTAGATAACCTCTAAGGACCCTTCCAACTCAAACTATCCTATGATTCTATGAATTGAGGAACAAACTCTGCAGTCCCTAGCAAAATTAGGATGAAGCCTGTTTGACTGGTTATTTTCAGAATATACATTTTGCTCTTTGTGTCTTGTGGTTATCTCGCCATCGTAAAAATATCGCTTTTAGACTTAATTTATTTCTTTGATATGATCTACCTTGGCTACACTATTGATGTGAAGGCAAGGAGAAGCAATAGTATTGCATAGAGCTGACCCCTCACCCCATAGATGTAATTAATAAAGTGAAGTTTACATAAGAGTTGCCAAATTTAAATTCATAGTATTACAAGCACACATATACACAGAGTTAAGACCCTGTATGTTTGCAGAATGGGAACTTCACTGTGTTTTCTGGAGGAGGACAATTCCAGGCTTCTCTGCTTTCCAGAGGTTATGGATTCCTAAGGCAAGGGCCCATTTCCAAAAATGCTTACTCTCTCTGAAAATTGACTTTTTGGGACAGTCCTGCCTAAAGCATGTTAGAAAGAAAACATCATGTCTTTCGATTTTCTGATTCTCCTAAGACTTCATAGAAATAAAAAAAAAAAAAAAAAAAGAATAAAAATTAGTACCTTGAATTTCACTTGCTGGTGGAAGTAATTAGCACAGGGGTAATATCCGTGACTGGTGCCCTCGCTGGAGGCATTGGCAATTATCTCATCTGAAATGGCCCTAATGTGAGTCCCACATCCCATATTAACCTCTATCATTATATTAGGTTTCCTGCTAGGTACAAAACAGGAGCACTATAGGAAAAGGCTTCCTTCAGCTCCTTCTGCTACTTGCAGTGTGTTTCTGCTTGTTATTTCAAAGACAGAAGCTCTGGCAAACCAGCATTGGTTGCAGCATTCCCTGGAGGTGGCCAGGCTTGGACATCGTGCCTGGGCTATGGAGTTAGGTTGTGCCTGGCAGCAGAACTGGGGTGGAAAAAGGGACTTTGGGGGCATCCCTTCAGCAGGAACTCTCATCTGGTCTCCAGCCTAATTCTGACTCAAAAATTATCTTTCAAGTTGGGTCCTCATGTTCCCAGTCATTCTCCTTTTTGGAAAGCATGAGGCTGGTGATGGTGGTCAGTCCCTGTGAGATTGAATGGAGCACTGGTGGCTGCATCTGAGCAAAGAGCTGGTAGAACAAATACTTGACTTTAGAGGCATGAAGTCATCTGCCTTGCTAGCACGTGCTCCATGAAACAAGGACCAAATGGTTGCTTGATGATGTCAGGAAGGAACTGGTGGAAAACTAGGGAAAAGTTAAAACATGTCGGGGTTGAACATTTTTTCTTTTTTTTCTTGTTCCGTGTGCTTTGCCAGTGAGCTATTTCAGTTATTCACTTTTTTTTTTCCATAGGAGTTCTTCTGTTGTCATAGTATTTTTCACTTTCTCTTTTCTTGTATTTTCCCCTCAGTGCCACTCATTCCAGTCGGAAGGCAAAAAACACAGAAAAGGTATAAAGTGCAGCCTTTTCAGTATAACTGGACAGAAATTTAAAAAACTAGAGAAAATAGGCATAAAACTTAAAAATATGCATTTTGACCAAATAAAAGCCTTTTAAGATTGAGAGACTTTTCATTTGAAAATGCTCAAGCAGCTCTAGAAAAAAAAGGAGCTGGGGGAAGTGGGATATAATTTATTACCACTAACATCTGCTGTAAATCAGTTAGGTGTAGGCAAACATTCCCTACCAGGGCAGAGTGAGGTCAAGGTGAGAGGGGATAAAGCAATAATTAAAAAGACTAGTGTCCTCCAGCTACCTTCAATGGGCTGTAAGCAGAAGAGCAAATGCTTTCTGCAAAACTGGGGTTCTGTGTAAAAAAATTTCAAAAGGGGGGGAAATAATTTATATTAAATGGAAAACTATCAGTTTGTAACACATCTCCAACAATTTCCAGAAAGAACTACCAAAAAATTATACTTTCCAGTTTTTCCAGTTAAAAAATAAGTAGAAAAAAAGTTGTGCTTACTGTGAAAAGTTTAATTTTATGAAACATTTGTGTTGAAAACCTCTACAAAAAGATGTTATTGTCCATCTTGGGAAAAAGGGAGAACAGGGACAGCATGGTAGGCAAAATAATGAAGCTGAAAATAATAAACTTTACAGAAACATTCCAGCAGAAATGGAGTAGAAAGAAATTTTTAAACTCAGACAACCAGAGTTATCAAAGCTAAAGAGTGGATAAAGATTCTTGTAAGGGCACAGCAGCTGCAAAAAATCCCCCATCACCTTAGCAAAAAAAAGGCCAGTGGCCTTGCTCATTACAGATGTGAAGATGCTTGTTTTTAAATTGGGAAAAACCCTCAACCACATCCACCCTTGATGTACCTGCAGCAGCTGAGCTTTCTGATCAATTATTCCATATCCCCAGGATGTAACTTTGTGTATTCCTAGAGCTGATAACAAAATTGTCACTTCTTCCATAAAGGACTCTAAGGCTACTGAATTAAGACAAGTCAGTTCATTAAAGATTAAAAGGGTTTAGATATGCATGTGAAAGATAAAGCACATGAAATAATTATTGAGATCATGAACAAAATGCTCAAGAAAATTATCATCAACTTATGAGGCCCCAAGCTCTGTTACTTTTCATGTTTCAATTACAAGCCCTATCATTATAATAGTTAGGAATTTTTTTTCATTATAGATTGGAAAGAAAGATCAGTTATTTACTGCCCTACTTATTGGATTTGGAGAAGATTTCAACAGAATAAATAAAACATTTGGAGAAAGAAATTGCAGGTCCCAGTTTTGTCATTCTCCACCCTTCAGTTACCTGGAGGCTTTACATCCTTGAAAAAAATTACCGAATATATTGACATGAAATTAATGTAGTTTCCCTTTAGAGCATGGCCAGCCCTTTGTCTCAGCCATCCCAGACTTTTCTCTCTCTAGCTACCAGAAACTGGATGCCAGAGAAATACTGTGACACACTAAACCACATTCCCTAATCACACTGTGACTCCGTCTGGATTTACTACAGCATATACTAAAACTTTGCAAGCATTACAGAAAATTAGTAGAAAACACTGTCCAAAGGGATTTCATAAACACTGACACAACTTACCATAAACAGTATTTTTCTTGAAAACTTCAGTACTTAACTTGTTTAGAGACCTCTTGCTGCACTACAAAGCATATCTCTTTATGCATTGGCTTTTAGTTTTAACATTTCCTTGGAGATGCCTGCCACTTTTATTACTAGTCCTGCTCCTTCCTAAGTGAGCAGCCAAGGAGGTTTACTTTTGGGATCAGCATCCCTGCTGGCAATGTTGCCCTAGGAAAAGCACCAAGCCCCCTCCATCCAGCAAACCATGTGCTCTTGCATTACACAAGAAACATTGTCACTCTCCCCACTTTTCATTCAGTGAAATACAGCAGAAGCTGTGTTCTAACAGGTTTAACAACATGTTTGTACATTTATTAAGCAAATAGCACTTTTTGATGTTATGAAAAGGTCCAGGCATTAGAAACTGCCTTGACAAGAAGCACTTGACCCTTAGTGGTACCTACAGGCTGCACTAATGCACAGGAGGCTGTGCATGTTTCATTTTTAACTGGTTTTAGTTTTCTTTCTTGAAATAAGAAAAAACCCCAAACCCTGAAGCATTTACTTTTTTGCCTCTCCTTCATTGTTCCTTGGTACAATGGCAAAAATGGGGAGTATTTTCATAGTCTTTTTTCCCCCCTATTTTCTTTCCAATGTGGCATATGAAGGGAGGAAACCAAAGACATGTACAAACAATTGTTTTACCAGCTCTGCTCAAAGATGCTGTATATAAATATACAATAAAGGGTACTAAAGAAAGCAGATGTCACATAGAGAGGTCCCCATAGTGTCAGAGCAGCTACTGGCTTCATCTTTTCCTAAAGATATGTGGACAGTCCAGACAGTATTGAGACACAACTAGAAGTTGAATTATGCTCCACAGACCCAAGTTGCAATAAAAATGTTGTGTGGAGAAATCTGACTCTCTCTACATCATTCTCTGTAGGTTTCTAGGATGTCAGTTGTGCTGAAATGGCTGGGTTGGAAGGACACCTTGGACATGTGAGTGTCACACTGGGCTTATTCTCCAATTGTCACTAAAGTTTTCCTTGGATTCCTTTTAAAAAATTGTTGAAAAAGATGCCTTCTCAATGTGGTGCCACTGGTTTGTTACAGAAAACTTAAATGACAAACAGAAGTCAAGAATTCCAGACATTAACAAACATATGACAAACCCCAGTTGATCACCAGATTTGTTTAGCAATTAGAGGATTTTTTAAAAAAGAGATGTAAGCTTCTCATGATCTGGGTCTTTGGAAGTCATATGAGCAATTATTTTAAGCTATTTTTACAAATGAAGACTAATGTATGCATAAAAATTAGTGCTATATTTCTCATCAATCCATTATCACAAGGAGCTGAAAGTATGGATGGGTGCCATGAGACTTGTCATAGACATGTGAGAGTCAACACTGTTATAAATGCTGCAAGCATCACATGCCCTAAGCACTGAATATTTGGATGCAACAACACATAGGCTGTGAGCATGAGTTGTTAGCCTGGAGAGCTTTAGAGTGGTCCAGAAAATTAAAGGCCACTGGGAAAATAATGTTGTATTGTATTCACATCTTTTGGAAATAGGTGATGGTCATCATGAAACATGCCTACAAAGAGAAAGTTAAATACAAATCCTTTTTTTTTTTTTTTTTCCTATTGCTGTAATTGATTAGGAGTTTAGCTTTTTATTCTTATGCATATGCATGTGTGGGTGTCATGAAAATCCAAACCCTAGAATGCTGATGAGGAAACATGACTGAGAAACAAAACCAAAGGGTAAAACAGAAGTCTGCTGTGTTATGGCCCTGATGTGTGTAGATGAGAAGGAGATGGCCCAGCAGAAGGCTGGGATTGCTGCAGAAATGATGAATGTGTGGCTGACTTTTACAGGGAGAAAACCAGGGCAGTGTGGGTGGTGGGGTGGCCTCTGTTAGACCCAGTGAGTCACAGAGTGCTGTATCCCATGCTCAGGAGGGCTGCAATGCCTGTCCCCTGCTACCAATGCACCAGGGACCAGCACCAGAGAGGTTTGTGGGGAGAAACAGTGATTACAGAAGAGACTTGCTATTGCCACAGAGACTGCAGCACTTCCCCAAAGAAGGAATGGGCTCTGCAGATGTCTCATTTCCATATTTCTCCTGATCACATCACTGTTCTGGCTTACGCTCTGGTTATAGGCTTCTCTTTGGGAAAAGCTCCTTCATCTCTTGTGGGAGGTGGTGGCTGCCTTCATCCCACTCTCACTTGCTGTGAATCCCTCTGCAAGTGTTCACCAGTTGAAACACTCATCCTGGCTCAGCCAGGATCTCTCATTTATGCTCTGCCATGTTACCATTGGAGGTTTCAAACACAGCTTCTGAGGTTTACAAAGCACATCCATGGAGGAAGATCATGCAACACCATGCATTAATTGATCCCCTTTCTGAATGACTCTTCTTGGGCTAAATATCCTCCATTCCTACCTCGTAATTTCAGCATATACTGCCTCACCAGCTTTGTACTTCAGAAGGAGACACCCACATTCCCCAATGTTCAGGGCAACCACAAAGTAGTGTTTGTGTGATTCTCTTCATGCAAACAAGGGATTGTGACTTTTCCTCTCATGGAGGTCAAATGAGAGATCTGCTAGGCAATCTTTGGTTACTCAGTGACTAAAGGCCAGAGGTTATAACCTATTCCTAACACCTTAACATTTTCTGACCAGCCTTTCTGCTGCCTGGGGCCCTGACCACACTCTGCCCCTGTGGCTTGGCCCTTCTGATCACACCTAGTCCTAGGAGGCAGATTAAATTGTTAATGAAGTTTTGTTAAGTAGGTTTGTGAATAATGCCAAGTTCAAGCTCTTATGCTGGCCTTGGTTAAATCACCCAAACTTCACTTAACGTGACAAGTATAAGGGCACAGCCAAGCTGCTGTCTAGTTGTGTTTTGTCTTAATCCCAGCCTGAAGCAGGATGAAAGGATGGGCAGTAACCCTGCTACACTCCACTCAAACTTTGCCCTGTACCTCCTGCTTAGACAAGACACAGCCTGGGTCTCTCTGGCTTAACCTCTTACCTTAATGGACTGTGCCTCAGGTTGGGGTCTGTTTTCTTGGGGTCTGTTTTATGTTTGCACTGTCTATAAGTTCTGCATCTCAATTTCCAGCCTGCGCCTCAATTTTCTCTGTATGGTGAGCCCATGGCCTTTCTCAGATTGAATCCTGAGTGAAAGCCAATGTCTAAGTGATGCAGATGATCAATGGAATAGGATATTTCAGTTGGAAGGGACAAAAATGTTCATCTAGTCCAACTGCCTGACCACTTCAGGGCTGTCCAAGCGTGTTGTTAAGGGCATGCCCTTATACCTCTTAAACACTGACAGGCTTGGAGTGTTGATCACTCCTCTTGGAAGATTGTTCCAGTATTTTGACACCCTCTGAAGCCTGTTGAAAGAGGAGCAAAGCAGGCTGGGGTCTAGAGCACAAGTCCTGTGAGGAGCAGTTGAGGGAGCTGAGGGTGTTTAACCTGGAGAAAAGGAGACTCAGGAGAAATATTATTGCTCTCTACAACTGAAAGGTGGTTATAGAGAGGTGGGGGTCAGTCCCTCCTCCCAGGTAACAGGTGACAGGAGCTGGGGAAATGGCCTCAACTTGCACCAGCTTAGGTTGGACACTGGAAAAAAATCCACAGAAAAAAGGTGGTTAAGCATTGGAAGAGGTTTCCAAGGGAAGTGGTTGAGTCACCATTCCTAGAAGTATTCAAAAAAACATGTAAATGTGGCACTGAGGGTTAGTAGTAGTTTACCATAGTTTAATGGTAATTTGGAAGTGTTGGGTTAATGGTTGGGCTTGAAGATCTTAAAAGTCTTTTCCAAGCTAAAATGACTCTGCGATTCCATTAAATGCTTCCTGATATCTAGTCTAAACCTCCCCTGCTACAGCTTTAAACCATTCCATGTCCTACCAATAAATCCCAGGAAGAAGAGCTCAGCACCTCTCTCTCCTCCTCCCCTCCTCAGGAAGCTGTTAGAGAGCCCGAGGTCACCCTCAGCCTCCTCTTCTCCAAACCAGACAAGCCCAGAGCCCACAGCTGCTCCTCACAGGACACGACTTCCAGCCCTCTCACTGGCTTCGTTGCCCTCCTCAGGAAACTTTTTAGGACCCTTTTTACATTTAAGAGATCCCTCTTCAGTGGTGGGTTCCGGAAATGTGCAGAAAAGTCAAATACAAGCTTGAGGACTAAGCCAACAAAGGTAAAACCATCTCTCTGCCTCAATTCTCCATGTACAAATGGTCATAATCACAACGTATGACCTTACAAGACATTACTTGGACACAGGTTGTACAAATGCTCCAGGAATGGGATTTGTAAGGCCTACTCATGAATTTTAAGGATGGGATGATGTCTCATATTTCTACCATTGTGGCTCTAGTGGTCAAGTCGGATTCTTTGCTGTATAAGAAACCAGAGAAAATGTCATGCAAGGCAGACTGGATTACATCAGTTTTCCCAGTCTTGCTTCAAGACTTCATATACGTTCAATAGGAAAGCTTGGTTTTCTCACTTAAAATGTACAAGAAGTTTAGAAGAAAGCATTATTCTTATCTGGGGGAGCTCCCAATCAAATGATTTCTAAAATAAGCCTGAAATCGAGAGCCACTGCTGTTAGCTGCATGAAAAAGGAGAGGAATATTAACTTCTGTGGGAGGAGGAGCAGTACCTTAAAAAAAATGTTGCTATTGAACATTGAAATGTTGCAAAGCTGGTATGGAAAGCTCAAGTAATTGGAAACACATGTTCCTGGCTGCAGGAGTACAGCACATAAACTGCAGCAGAAAAATAATAATAGAAAGGACACAGAATATTTGAAAATATAGCAAGGGAAGTCAACATTTTACAACTTGTTAATAGTGACTATACCTGAAATATTGTTTCACCATTAACCTTAAAAACACAAATTTATCTGTTGACTTTCTGTTCTTCACCAACTTTAAAATAAAATAGAGATCTCAGGCGTTTTGGATGATAGTATTACATAAGGAGAATATTTTAGTAAACTATCTGAACAAGGATGACTCATAATGATACAGATGAATATTTTATTTTAAACATGAAATGTTGTGAATTACTTAGCACCTAAAAATAACACGCCCCCTCTTAACTTTCAATGAACTGTGTTGACGTTGCAGGAGTTTCTAACTTTTCAGCAAAGCAAATCATCCATCTTTTGTAGTCTGTTAACAGAAATATCTCTTTTCAGGCCAAAGCTTCAAGCCCAAAGCACACATAAACCCCCTCACACCCACACTCCCTTTGGTTTGCAGCTTTTTCTTCCGCCTCTCTCCCTTCTTGGGTAGTAAAAGCCACAGGAGGAAGGAAGGCTGTGAAATCTGCACAGAAAATTTAAAATTCAATGCATACTGTAAAATGTACCATAACCATACTGTAAGAGAGTGTAGATCAGTCACTTAAAGCTGCGTGGGCAGAGCTGTGGCAGAGCTGCCTCTTCCCCATCTTTGGTCACTTAAGTTTCTTCCCATCCCTGCTGGATATGTGAATATGTAGTTTTTACTTCTTGACTGATCCCTGATTTACCCTCCCTCTCTTCTCAGCTGGGGTGAGGTTTGCAGTTCTCAGATGTCTGTGCACTGACCCAGTTGCAGTCTAGATCAGCCCTGATCAGCTCAGAGCTGACATACCCTAGGTAGCAAAGGTGTCAGGCAATTTTGGTCATGGAAACCCAGAGCATTCTTACGCCCTGTGCTCTTCAAAATCATCGTAAATGACTTGGATGCAGAACTGTAAGGGATACTAATCAAGTTTGCAGATGATGCTAAATTGGAAGGAGCCACTGACTCCCTCGAGGGCAGAGAGGCCCTGCAGAGAGACCTCAACAAATCAGAGGACTGGGCAATCACCAACCATATGAAGTTCAACAAGGGAAAGTTCTGGGTTCTGCATCTGGGATGGAGCAACCCTGGATGTGTGTATAGACTGGGGAATGAGAGGCTGGAAAGCAGCACCACAGAAAGGGCCCTGGGGCCCTGGTCTGTGAACAGCTGAACATGAGCCAGCAGTGTCCTGGCAGCCGGGAGGGCCAGCCCTGTCCTGGGGGACATCAGGGACAGCATGGCCAGCTGGGCAAGGGAGGGGATTGTCCTGCTCTGCTCTGCACTGGGGCAGCCTCACCTCAAGTGCTGGGGACAGTTTTGGGTGACCCAAAGTAAGGCAGACATTAAACTGTTAGAGAGTGTCCAAAGGAGGGCAACAGAGATGATGAAGGGCCTTGAGGGGAACCATGTGAGGAGTGTGTGAGGTCATTTGGTCTGTTCAGCCTGGAGAAGAGGAGACTGAGGGGAGACCTCATTCCTTGTGAGGGGAAGCAGAGGGGCAGATGCTGATCTCTTCTCTGTGGTGACCTGTGACAGGGCCTGAGGAAATGGCCTGAAGCTGTGCCAGAGGAGGCTTAGGGGGGGTTTAGTTTAGATATTAGAAAGAGTTTCTTCCACTAAAGGCAAAGGATGGTTGGCCACTGGAGCAAGCTCCCCAGGAAAGTGGTTACAACCCAAAACCTTACAGAATTCAAGAAGCATTTAGACAATGCTCTCAGGCACATGGTGTGGCTCTTGGGGATGGTGCTGTGCAGAGCCAGGAGTTGGACTCCATGACCCTTGTGGGTCTCCAAGTCAGCTTTTTCTGTGATTCTGTGGTATATATTGGCTTTCAAAGATGTGAAAGTATATGTCTGTTTGATAAGCCATATTCAAACTGTCGAATTTCAAGCCATTGTCAAATTTCAAGTTCTTCTAATGGAGGAGTGAAGTTTCATGTACAAGGCCTCCACAGTGCTGTTATGTGAGGGGTGGGGGAGGAGGTGGAAAAGGAGCTTTCCCTGAAAATTCATCATCTTGGATGACTCAAGCCTTTAAAATTCCAGAAAGAAATAATTATTTAAAATAGATCAGCCTGAGACAGACAGCTAAGGTAGAAGAAGTGACAGAAATAGCTACAGCACAGTGAACTAAATTTCTCAGGGTTTTCATATGGCTGAGACTATTTCAGTAATCAATGGTGCTTCTTGCAAAAGCTTGTAATCCAAAGGCCCTGAAGTCAATAGGAAATTTTCTCTTCGTTTTTTGGTCTTCGGGTCATCTGAATCATTCAGAGCTGTACCTATTATAGGGAATACAACATACGTGGTGCATTGAAGCCAGTTCTAACACTGCATCTCAAGATTGGCATAATCTTGCATTTCACAGATTTCATTTCCTCCCTTTGCAATGTCTCTTGGCTTCTGATCATCATGGACCTTTTAAATGTGTGAGTTAATGGTTTTCCTTCTGCCAGGTGCCAGGTAAATTATCTCATCTATGAAACAAAAATTAAGGGGTCCTTCAGAGGACAGATAGGAATAGATGTTGTATACTATGGGATCTTGAAAAGCCAGCACAATGACCAGAGTATATAATTTCAGTAAGAGTAGAAACTTATTCCCACACCTACAGGTTCTTTCCAGCTTTTCTGTGATGAGCTCCATATCCCAATAAAGAAATTGCCTCATGGGCACTTATCCTCCAAATCATTGTGTAACTTCCCTGTGGCAATTTACATTACATGGAAAACCATACTGAAAAAGCATTTGTGCCTCTTGTTAAGAGGTCTTTAGAGGAATATGGGTATTGACCTTCCTGTAAAAGTTGACCATGGTTTCTGCTTTTGCTGTTTATCTCATCTCTTCTCCTTCCCTTGGCTCTGTTCCTTTCCAGTGAAGTCCAGGGTGCAAGTCAGCATACTGCAGGCACAGTGAGCTCACCATTCCTGAGCTGTGGACCACAGCTGAGGAATCTCCTTCCCAGTCACTTTCTGGGGTGAAGTTTCACTGTGACATGCAAAATGCTAACAGGATCACAGATCTTATTTAAAAGCAAAATAAAAGAAAGGCAAATCAACACCCACAGTGGTTACTTCAGAGAGAGCTTTACAGCCAAGGATAACACCTCTCTCCCTGATGCATTCTGCTGTATTTTTCCAGGGTTGTTTGCCTTGCTTTTGCAGAAACAACAGGATGGCACTGGGACCTGAATTCTGACTCGGCTGTTTCTGCTGCTCTGGATGCTGATGCTGCTCTTTCACAACAGCTGAGTTAGATCCAGATGGACATGTGAGTTATCTTTTCTCTGAAGAAGAAACATAACTAAACCCCTGACACTTTTTAATATAGTTGAGAAGTTGCTTCTGTCATTTCTTGGCATGATAGATTATAGACTATTAACATAGTCTAATTGCTTATGGAAATACCAGATTGTTTCTTGTTAAAGTAACAGATTACAATCCATTCCCTTTCATTTTAAATACCCGATTTCCATCACTTTCACTTAAAGAATATGCAAAGAAAAAGATTTTTTTTAATTGGACTTGTAGAGATGACCATGTTTGAAACTTCAAAATGGAACGAAAGGTAGAGTTGACATTACATATAACTGCCCAAGAAAAGTATTTCAATACATAGAATAGTATATAACTTTTTTTAGCATTATTCACTTCTTACAGCAAAGGCAAATCTTAAAAGACCAGTCTGTTCTAAAAGTCTTCTTTAGGATCTGATGATATCTGCCTTGGTCATGCCATGGAGGACAACCAGGAATAAGAAGATAATATGACAATGATTAAAGGTAGAAATACACATAGTAGCAACAGGAAATTCCTTTTAGCTTATACCTATCTCAGATTTCTAGCTACTTAATGTCAGCTTTTGTTTTCAGATTTTTAGTATTTGTTTATATCTAAAAGAAGAGGTTTTCTGAACCAGTCAAAACATGTATATAAAATAAAGCAAAACCAGAAAACTGAATTGCTGGGGTGCAAGCCAGTCAAATACCTGACATTTGGGACACTCTTTCTAATTTAGAGTACTTTAAATGTTTCATAATAATTAATAATATGAGGAGGGGTTATCTGAGTGTTCTTGACTTAAGAAATATGGTGACAACTGCTATAGAATAAGGTTGCAGAAAACAGGAAAAAGGAAGGAAGCCATGGGTAGCCTTCATTTCAGATAATCTGTAACTTAAGTGACTGATTCCTTGTCTGAGCTTTTCCTTTCTAGGAGCTCCTGATGCTCAAGAGAGGGTGTGACACAATGCATCAGATGATGGCAATGTTAATTCCAGAGCTCTGGAGGAGATTGGCCAACATCCAAGAATCAGGAGCCTCTCAAGCATGCCACATGCTGATAGCAAGATTGCAGTGGTGAAATATTCCTCTTACGCCCATAGGCAGGATGTAATACATGCATTACTCACATAAGGCACTGCGCAATATTCACAGCTTCTCCCTGAGCTCACTGCTAGAGCTGAAGCATTGGAGTGGATTAAAGGGAACATTTGCATGTGAAATCTCGAGTTGTTCCAATGTCAGTGAAGGCTGGAGAGCCACTTTGCTGTAGCCAAGCATGCTGAGCAGTGTCTGAATTTAATACAAACCAAAGCTCTCCTCAGCATGAGTGAAGGTTGCAGTGTTGTTCCTTCACGTCATGCTCGCTCTCCAGGGGTGTCTGGGTCATATGTTGTGTGCACAGAGACATTGTCCCTCACCCATCAGGGCTCCAGCAGCTGCTCCTTGGTGTTCAGAAATGCAACCAAGGCCACAAGAGCAGGAGCCCATGCTGGGAGGGTGAACCAGAAAGCTGGAATTACAGCACTTGGAACTTGGCCAGAAACACCAGGGTGAAAAAATGAACCCTCCACACGAGCTACTGAGACCTTGTGCGACGGTGACCAGCAGGAAGTTTGTTTTCCATCTCCTCCATGGGACTGCACATACAGCCACAGTTTCCCATCTTGGAGCTGTGCTGGGACTTTTGTTCAGGACTGACTCAGAGGAAATGGTGCCACTCAATGGTGGCGCTCATTCAATGGTGAATCACTGTGTGACTTCCCCCAGTTTGGGGGTTGTCCTTAGAGACCTTATAGCTCATTCTGCAGCCTTCCTTCCCAAAGGCTGGATGGGTGGAGGAGCAGGAGCTGTGGGATGGCAGCACAAAGAGCAGCAGCAGGGCTCTGTGAGCCTGCTCACTGCCCCAGGCCTGCTCCAGCAAACTAATACACATATGCTTAACTCTACACTTCTGAGGCATAATCCCATTAATTTAAATGGGATTACTCATGGGCTTAAATTCCTGCAGGATCAGCAGTGAGGTCTGTTACTGCAGCTGCTGGGTACAGTACAAATAATGGTGTAACAAGAGTTTTGCTCGTTCTATACCCAAGGGCTGCCTTGCTGAACATCAGCACTGCTCATAGCCTTAAGCTTGAAAAATGAGCCCTTCTTCAATTCAAAGGTCTCCTGGGTTTTAGTTTTGCTTCATCTTCCTTTATCTGCAAACCAGTCTTTCCTAAATTGACCTCTCCTATGGTTTCTGCCTCTTCTTCATAGTCTCCAGGCTGCATGAAGGATTTTTGTCTCTACCACTGCTTGTGGATCGGTGGATCACCTTAACTGCCTTGATCAGTGCTGTACAGTGAAACACACACAAGCACACACCCACCCACCCCCGCTTATCTTCTTTAAACAAGCATATTTCCTCCTACTTAACATCTTTCTGCTAATCTCCACCATCCTTCTAGAGCAGGCTGCCTCTGAAAAAAAATAGCTCCTCTATTTGCCCTCAGGTCATTTTGTCATTGTATCCTACTGTCAGCCCAGGGGTAAATGCATTTTCTGCAAGAGAACAGTTAGTTAAAGCTGAGGATGAAAATATGACCTAAAAGTACTCCCCCCCCCCGTTTTTTTATATATGGATGAATATTTTGTTTTCTATATGGTAGCTGTTTCTCTATCTGAAATAATCTGGCCACTTATATTTTGAATGAATCAGTAAGGCTGTGAAGTTGGTGACTTTATTTTAACAAATAGCTTAATGAATTAATTAACCAATAGCTTGCATTTAAGGGCTCATGCACAATGTTAGTACATATAAATAAGTCTAACACATAGAATCAGGAGAGGCAGTCTCTGAGGGAAAGTGAATTGCTTTTGTTTAACTGCATGTATTTTAACATTTTGGGCTTAGAAAAAAATAATTCTCCCACTGGAGACCTTTTATGTCAAGTTTGAGCCTGGAGCAACTTTTTATGGCTGAGTTGCAGTAACCCCTTGAATATGGGGGTTTATAATGGAAAGTCTGACGAGCTCTCAACTAAAGCACTTCTAACAGATGTTTCTGTAATGAAAGGGCTGTGCAGAACAGGCAACAGAGAGCAAACTGTATTTTGTATTTTGCAAAGATTACAGATGATTGTGCACGATTTATAAAGCAGTGGTGGCTTTAACCCAAAGTGGCATGCTCACACCAGGCTGTGCCCCGTGTGTGTGCACACATTAACAGCTGAGTGTTTCTCTAACAGAACCAGCTGTTGAATGTAGCTTTTGTATAGATTTTAAAATACAAGTCACTTTGCTCTTCTGAACAGTGATTTGGTAGTGATGGTGGTGACAGGTATGCTTTCATTCAGAGTGCCCTGAAGATGGATTATCAGTACTCCATTAAACTGGTCTGAGTAGAAAGCAGATTTTCTATGGCTCAGGGGAATTGATTTGACACTTTTGGGACTTTCTTCTCTACACTGTGTCATCTCCAGCAGTCATAGATGGCAGAATGGATCTCCTGGTCTCCTCCAAGGGGTTGATGGGTGCAAGCCGAGTGCTCAGGGTGTGCTGTGCTGCTCTGTCCCCATCTGGTTTGTGGGCCCTGGAGACAGTGCAGTTTTGAGCAGATTGGGAGACTCTGGGGATGAAACTGGGCAGAGAATCAGGAAGTTGTGTCCTCACAGCACATTCTAACCTCAGAGACCCAGATGTCTTGGCCCTCAGTCACTGGAATGTTGAAGTCTGTCTTAAAACAGAATTATTAAGAAAAAAAGAAAAGAGCTCAAAACTCCCTAGAAAATGAGGTTTTATATCTGGAAACGTTACCAGAGGGTATTTTTGGTTTTGTTCTAATCTCCTTGCCAATGCTCATTAAGTGGAGCGCAGAATCACTGGACCATCATCTGAGGGTGTGTTTGATGGTGCTGTGGAGACCTTGAGAGGCAGATGCAAGGCTTGCAGAGCCTTCCTGGGCAGGATGCAAATGGCATTCTTATGTCACACACACATTGATTTGTTCCAAATGCCTTTTTTTTTATGATCATGTTTTGCCAGTCTGAATTCCTTTTGGGTGAGCAGCAGTGACAATGTGTAATTAAGGTTCTCCTGGTTAATGCCCTGTTAATGTGCTGTACCCAGAAAAATGTGCTCCCTGGGGCTGTATTCATCACTGCCTTGCAGGTAGTTTGGAGTAACTGTGTTGCCTATGTGAAAACTTCACTTTTCTCTATCAGTGCAAGGAGCAGAGGCATCTGTTAGTGCTGAATGACTGAGATGAAACTGCTTACAGAATTCTTCAAGAGACAGCAGAGGAAAAAAAAACCCATTGGACTGACTTTATCAATTTGCATTTGATACAGCATGTTATTTTTAGGGCTTAGTTAACATGAAAGCATGTGGGTTCAGGAGAGCATGCTGGGCTCCTCCCTGCCTTTACAATTCGTGCTGCAGTGGGCCTGAAAGGATTCCAGCTGCCCATTGTGACAAAGCCACTCTAGCCTTTCAGAGCAGCTTGTGGCAACAGTGCATTATCCTCTAAACTAAATTGCTCACTTGGGTCTGGCCAAGTGATTTTACCTTCTCAGTTATCTGCTCCATGGAAATTGTTTGCCTATTCTTCCATTTTCCTGACTTTCTGTCTTTGCTTTTTGTTTATCATGGTTCTTCTTCCCAAGTGCCACCTGTGATGCATCAGAGCTGAAAGGATTCCCCTGCTCACCCAGGCTCCTGAGGAGAGCACAGCCTGCACTGGAGCAGGAGCTTCCTCATCACCTCCCTGTCCCTTGGATGTGGATTCTCTAGTTATGAGAAGCTCAATGTTTTCACCAGCCCACCCTTATCTTTCTGTTCTGGGGCTATCAAGAAGCAAGAGATAGCTTTTCTCTGAGTGAATCCAATAAATTTATCATAATGGATTCAAATGGAAGGAAAGTTATGTTTATCTTAGTGAAAGGACAAATAAGATAGTTATAACCATGAGCAGAGAGGAAAGCAAAACTGGAGCTGTGCAGTGCAGGAGAGGTTTCTGGACAGCATTCCCTCCAGCTTTCCCTTCATCAGCCACTGTGGCTTAAAGGGATAAACATTTTATGCCTTCTTTTGCCTGTGCCACAGCTGTCTCATCTGTTGGTAAATTTGGGCCTGTGCTGCTCTATCCTTAGCAGACCCCTAATAATCCTCCTCTGGAGGACCTGTTTTGATTTTTAAAGGATTAGATTTGGGGGGTAATAAGCTGTAATCAAAGTTCACTGCTCAGACTTAGGAACTGCTTATCTCTGATGTGCCTGCCAAAGCTGACTTTGGGCAAGGCACAGACATCCACATTTCAGTTGCCAAAAAAACCAATGCCTCCTTTGGACTGAAACTTTCAGTAGCTCTGTTTCCATAAGTGAAGATTCAAACAGCCAAATTTAAGCTCACAAAAAATACTGTCATTAAAATACATTGATGCCATATATATTATTTTAGTGGGAAAGACATGACAGCATATTGTACTTACTCTTAAGTGACTGATAGTTGCATCCACCCCAAGTGATCAATACTAGGTCAAATCTGAGCTATGGCAGTGAGTGGTTTCCACTGCTTACATATGAATATTATATATTTGTTTCCCCCAGTGCAATGCATTTCCCCACACTCATATTTTAACCTCCTCTTCCACTGTCTGGCTTCTAGTCAGAAGACTGTGGAGTTTTCCAGAGGAGCCTCAGTGAACTCATCCATCCGTTTGCTGACCGCTTGAAATGCTGAATGTCTTCTTGTTATTTATACTTTCCTTTTACTGAGGCTCATATATGAACAATAAATTAGCTGAGACTGCACAGTGACATATTCTGAACCAACCCTTAAATTTATGAGTGCATATATAAGAACCTCCATAAAAATGTATGAGGGTATTGCAGGAGTTAAGAGGGGGTTGCTGCACTTGGTCTGTACAAAGGGAATCTAAGAGTGGTAGGGAATCAAACCTTTTAGTGCCCAACCTTTTAGAGTATGAGTGATAACAATAGATTTTTACTAGCAGCAGCATCTTGGTGTGTGACAGCATCAGTTTCAACAATTTATTCTCTTGATATAGCTCATGGTAGCAAAGTGGCCATGAAAATGAAGAGCAAGGGTTAATTTCTGGCTGCCTTTAAGCTGATGGCAGAACTCCTGATGACTTCAAAGGGTGAAGATCTCACCTCAGGTTTCAGCTGGTGTAAGTTGACATTCCTTCATATACTTCAATAAAATCAATGAAGCCCTGATGATTTATTGCAAGTGAGAATCCAGCCCTAAGGCTGTTAAGGACTCTAATGTATAAAGCTATAATTATGGAACCATAATTCCATCAAGAGCTTTTGGCAATATCATGGGCCAGAGTTAAGTGAATTGTGCAAATAAATGTAATGGTCTTGCAGTGCAGTGGAAATACCTCTCTCTCTCTAGCTAGAACTATTAGCACAAAGATATTAAAATATATTTTATCCAATCACAGCAATAATTGGAAAAGAAATATTAGCTGCAGATGTGAGATTTCCAGGACACTGAATTGAAACATGCATTTTGTGGAAGGTTCCCTGCACTGCTGTGATAACTCAAAGCATAAAATCTCCTCTTGATTTTTATGTTATTTATCATTATCTATCAGCTTTGATAGTATGGCTCAAATGTAAATTTCCTGCTATCTGGATGCATCCAGATAGCACCTAGGTGTTTGGCCTGGTTTAACACAACAAAGTAAGGATGAGACCTAATGGCCTCCAGTAACACCAGGAGAGATTTCATTAGATATTAGTAAAAAACTTTTCACAGAGAAGGTTGTAAAGCATTGGAACAGAACTGATGATGGAAGTGGTGAAGTCACCATCCCTGGAAGTGTTCAGAAGGTGTGGATATGGCACTTAAGGACATGATTCTATCATGAACATGTCAGTGGTTCTAGGTTGATGGTTGGACCTCATGATCTTAAATGTCTTTTCCAAACTTAATGATTCATTATTCTAAAGCAACAGCTGTGTGTGCCTGACAATGTGCCTGAATGGCAGGAGTGGATGGAGCCCCACCCAGGGAAGAAGGCTCTGTCGGTGCTTGGGATGGAGGAGCATAGATTGGGTAGGATGAAATGAATAATCTACTCTTCTACCTCTTTTCAGCCCTCTTTCTCCATTCTATTTATAAATCTGTACCTGGATAATTAGTGTCCCAATTAGACAAAGGCATATACAAATACTCAAGTCAATCCTGTTCTTGCATATACAAACTGGGTATATAAAGATGTATGTGCACCAGTGGGTCTTCATTTAAAAATCAAATCTCTGCTGGTCTCTCTGCAGCCTTTTGTGTCTCTGAAGCGTCAAGTAAACCCAGATGTAATTAATCTTCACTTGGAAGATGTACCTGAATCACAGCCCTGAGTCTCAAGCAGTCTGGAGCTTGAGGAAACACATGGATCAAGATTCAGTTTGGACTAGATGTGATAAATCTGAGGATACAGCTCTCTCTTGACTAGGAAAAGCATACTTTTTGTGAGTCAGTCTCTTAAAATCAAGGTAGATAGAGGAAGAAATGAAAAAAAAAAAGAAACTTTGGAAAAGTGGAAAGCTTTGAGCAAGATATTTTCCTCTTCTCATTTGCTCATGTAACAGGATGTTTCAAATAACATACTCAGCTGTTGGGCATGAGATATCATTCACATCTCCAGGTATTTGTCGAAAAGTGACTTCAGCTTCAAGCCTCCCTTGTGCCACAGTAAACTTTATTTTGTCTGTATTTGCTCAGTTGAACCTGTAAAGAAAATAAATGACAGATTTCCTCTGTGGAGAAGTTCTGCAGAATTTAACACTGGTGAAATCATGAGGATCTTCAAGGACAGGGAAGTGTAGAAAAAATCAGAACTACCCCCTGAAATTCAGCAGATTTCCTGTCTATTCTACAGCATTTTATATGCAATTTCCTGTTAGAATTAAAATTATTAAAAAGCCCCCAAATAGGCATTAACAAGGATGGAATTTCCTATTAAGTTGTGAAGGACTTTTCCATAGGGAATGTGGCAGGTTAACTGCAGCATCTGAAAACTTTGGATCTGGCATGTGGTGGACTGAGTGGCAGTGAGAGCATCTGCCCTGGAAGGTCTGCAGCAGCATCCCTGAGTGCAGCTCCTGTTCCAGTTTCTGCAAATGAAACAACCCCAGCCAGGCTGTGATTCAACACTTCTGTGCTGTTCACCAGAGCACCAAATCAGTCTCTGGAAAATCTCAGTTCTGAGTCTCGTTGAAGTCACTGAAAATGAGGCACATAGTGGAAGTAAATCACTCATTTATGCAGTGCTTTGCTGTGCCAGGCTTAGGCCTGATCCTAAAATCTAAGTGCAGCTTTTTTTCTGCCTTCTGTGGGCTCTAGGGCAGGTGCTACAACAGTATCTCCCCCTCACTAGGATATATAACAGGTTATTCCACCCACTGGGTTTCTCACAGGATGCAGAAGAAGTGAGTGCAGCCTGAGGCTGAAGACATATGCACAAGTGAGATAAAGATCATATATGGGGATTTGAAGTGAGACTGTCCTAGTTTATACAGCTGAAGATCTAATCCTGCCTGCCTAATAAAACAGTTAATCTTCAAAATCTTCTTGATAGACTGTGCAAAAGGAGCTCAAAACTGGCAATTAGCTCTGTTTTTAAAATACTCCAGGCATACATTTTAAATATCTGTACATAATTCTGGGGAAGTGATTCATAGCCATGCAGGGGAACCTGAGGACGCCTCAGAATAAATTGGACAGCTGATAGCATACATCAGTTCCTCTCAGGAACAGAAACCCAATTTTTATTGAATCCTCAGATAAGGAAGTGTCATGGTTTAACCCTAGACAGCAACCAAGCTGTTCACTCACTGCCCCACCCCTAGTGGGATGGGGAGGAGAATAAGAAAAGGTTAAAACCCATAGGTTGTGATAAGAGCAGTTTAATAATCAAAGTAAAATTAAAAAAAAAAATAGTAATGAGAGGAGAGATAACAAAAAGAGGGAGAGGAATAGAACCCAAGAAAGACAAGTGATGCACGGTACAATTGCTCACCACCCACTGACCGATGCCCAGCCCATCCCTGAGCAGTGATCAGCCTCTTTCAGCCAGCTCCCTCCAGTTTGTGCTCTGAGCCTGACATTGCAGGGTGTGGAATATCCCTTTGGCCAGGCCAGGTCACCTCTGCTGGCCTTGTCCCCTCCTGGCTCCTGGGGCAGCTGCTCACTGCAGAGCCCAGGACACTGAGGAGCCCTTGGCTCAGGGACAGCGCTGCTCAGCACCAACCAAAGTTATTCTCATACTGAATCTGAAGCACAGCACTGCACCAGCTACTAAGAAGAAAATTACTCTATCCCAGATGAAACTAGGACAGGAAACCTCTTCTTTATATGGAAGTCCTATCAGAACTGAGTGGGATCACATGCTTCAGTACCAAGTCATCACCAAGTCTCTCTTACCCCCATACACATTGCTGCATGTGTTGCCACACACCTTACAATGCTGAAATATGGTTGGTTTATTTGGCTGCCCTGTGTCATTGATTTACTGAACTGTGATGATGCATATGGATGCTTAATTGAAATATGTACTTTAACAAAGCTCTAAATAAGCCCAAGGAGCAGACTCCAGAAACAAATTTTCATGGTCAGAATAGTCTGTTTTCTAGTAGAAGAAGCAATGTGTATTGTTTGTGGGCCACCTTGGCTCTGGCTTGCTCTTCAGGCTGCTCACAGGTCCTGCATGTGGTGAGCCTGAAGGCAGTGGAGAAGTGGCTGGTGTGGCAGGGCACAGCAGAGCCATCAGCAGAGGAGAGCAGAGCCATCAGCAGGGCCATGGGCACATCCCCTTGCTGTCAGTGATGTGGGATCCCAGGCACTGCTCCAGCATCCCAGCAGGGCTGCCTGGAAACACCTGCAGCTCCTTCCTGGTGTTAGCAAGCCAGGCTGGGCAGGGAGCAGGGAGCAGCAGTGCTGGGGGATGCAGGTGGGGGCTCAGCAGTGCTGGGGGATGCAGTGAGTGCTCAGCAGTGCTGGGGGATGCAGTGAGTGCTCAGCAGTGCTGGGGGATGCAGTGGGGGCTCAGCAGTGCTGGGGGATGCAGTGGGTGCTCAGCAGTGCTGGGGGATGCAGGTGGGGGCTCAGCAGTGCTGGGGGATGCAGGTGGGTGCTCAGCAGTGCTGGGGGATGCAGTGGGTGCTCAGCAGTGCTGGGGGATGCAGGTGGGTGCTCAGCAGTGCTGGGGGATGCAGGTGGGTGCTCAGCAGTGCTGGGGGATGCAGGTGGGGGCTCAGCAGATGGGCGGGCGTGCAGCAGGAACCCCCCCAGCCCCTGGCTGCAGCAGATGTGGCGGATGTGAACTTGCTGAATAGACTCATGCTCAGATCAGTCATGGCTTCAGCTCCAGCAGAGATTGCTTTTCCCAGAACAGCAGCCTTAAATATTCTCCCATACCACTGGCATTTTGGAATAGCCCTTTGAATCACAGAAGTCCTCTATTAACCTGAAGATACTGAAAACATCTAATCTCTGTTTTGACTGATAAATTAAATACTGCTAGGAGATTTTCCATTTTAAAAGAACTGGAAGTTGTCTGTGCTGTTAGAAAATTCTCCAGCGAATTCAGGAAGCAGCATGGGTCAGCCACCTCTCCCAGCAGGAAACTTGGAAGAGGTTACACTGTTCTGGAGAGCAAAAAAGCTCAAAAAGCTCAGAAGTACAGCTGTAGGCTATTCTAAGCTGGTTGGCCTCAGTGACAGAGAAGGGGCCTGGGCATGGTTCATTTGTTATCAGAGGTGCAGCTGCTGTGTCCCCTGGAGCACCAGATGCAGTGAGGAGACCTGGCAGGGTATTGCTTGCAGGTGGGCATGAGGAGCACCCCAGCAGAGGGCTGGCTGATGGGGGCTGGAGACTTCATCCAGCCTCACAGGAGCTTCCCCAACACCCACACATTACCATGTCCCATTCTGCAGCCTCTGGCTTGAAGTGGGACACCTAAAAGAGGGCCTCTTTCAGTGTAAAGGCACAAAACACCCTCCCTGCAATGGCTTCAGTCAGTGCCACTAAATGAACCTGACAGAGGACCAGGACAGAGGACCTGCACAAGGGCAGAACAAGCATATCTTCAGTGAGAGAGCTGATGGGGGCTCCATGCTGTGCTTTGGGGCAGAAGCAGGGACATGAGGGCTGGCAGCAATGCCACAGCCAAGGGGTGAGCAGCTCATCCCAGCACCTGTGGAAACCTGGGCTCTCTGCTGGTGCAGACCTCGTGGGAGTGCTGGGGTTTAGCCAGCCCCATTTGGGCAGGGACCAAAGATCAAACAATGCCACCCACGCCTGTTTGCAAGCTCAGGCTGCATCACTTGTTCAGTTTTTGTTTCTGCTTTTGGAGGATTATTGAGGATTTGTCATGGAGAGCAGCGCAGGTCTCTCCTGAACTGTCTGGATATGCACCAGCCGATGCAAACCATCTCTCTTGAGCTTTTCAGGTCACTGCACAGCCCCAGCAGAGCAGGATGGAGACTCTAGCATTGCCAGGCAGCTCTCTGTGAGGAGCTGAGTGCTCCCAAATGGTGCCCACACTTGCCTTCCTCATGAGTGGGAGCTCCTGCCTTTTCCCATCACTTCCCATCTCCTCTTACACTTTCTCTGTCCTTTTCCTGCAAGATTGTGCTCCAGTGCAGTGAGCAAACCAAGGAAAGATTATGTTTTTAATTAGGGTTTGATACTAATTGCCTTCTGTGAGGCTATTTTCACATCACAGCTGACCAAAGCCAGAAGACATTAAGTCTGTCTCCCTAATAAATCATTCCTCCTGCTCCCCAGGGTTGGAGATGGAGAGTGAATAGGCAGTGCACACAGCACCAGCCTAATTGTCTCCTAAAATATGCAGGCAACTCCCACAGCAGTCAACAGAAAGGCTCGTGTGCATCTGAGGGGGCCTTGTGTTATTATTGATGCTCTCACACTAAGGGGGCCATTGTTGCCTCCCCCATCCCTCCATAGCTCTGGCAGGAGTGTTTCCATGTCTGCCAGCCAGGAGGATGAGCTGGAAGCAGATGAAGAGGAGGAGGTGTCTTTTTAAAGCCAGACAAAAGAAAGCTCAGCCCTCCTTTTGCTTACTTCCAGTCCAAAAACAAAGGCTGGGCATAAATCTTCCATTTCCACTGACTGGCCAGGTTTGGAGAGAGAGATGCCAGCCAGAGATCTCTGACACAATTAAAAAATCAAAAGGCTTCTGTGGATAAACACTGGTTTGGCACCACAGCCTGACAAATCCTTCCCTAATCCTTATGAAACCTCTCAAACCGGGCAGAAAAACACCCAGGGAAAGTCAGCTGCTCTGAATTCATCCCCCACCATCACTGCATGGAGCGCTACTCCAGTGGGAGCTCCCTCCATATCTCCAATCCCCAGAAGCCCCAGTTTGTCCTCAAAATCCTGCCTGAACTGAGCCACACAACCCTTTGAGTCCCTGCTCCTGCAAGGCATTGCCTGGCCTTGGCTGCTGCATTTTGTACCAACAGGGGAGACTTGATTCCTTGTTAAATAACAGACATCAGAAAAATAGGGCAGGGAGGAACTCCAAAGCACTGTCTGGTCTGTCTCTGTCACTGCTGGTTAACATCAGGGAGAGCCTCCCTGCTCCTGGCAGAGCTGTGCCCAGGGCCACTGAGGCAATGCCCCTCTGTGCTGAGCTGAGCTGAGTGAGCCGGGTGAGCCCCTCTCCTTTTGGCAGCTCCTGCAGGTTCCTCCCTACTTTGTGATAAACGTATTTTTCATCTCTGAGTGCATGTGACAATTAACAGAGGCTGAGGGCCAGATCCCCACCTGGTATGAGCTGGCAGAGCTCTGAGGAATACGGCAGAGCTCCACCAGTTTAGATCAGATGAGATGCTGAGTGTATTCTGAAATCCCCACAAACTCTTTGAGCCAGTGCTGTTCCAGACTTTGCTGGGGCATCTATAGCAATTGCTTATTCCAGGGTTCCTGAGGAGAAAAAGTACTTTAGGTGTTTACCAGCACGGCTGATGGGATGCTCCACCTTGGAGCAGGAACTGGATTAAGGCAGGGAAATCAAGAACACTTCTTTTCCCATTACTCCCATTTACAATAGAAAAAATAAACCTCCTTATTAAACAGATGAAGGTTAAACACACACACACACAGACACCCAGTAAAGAGAAATATTGAAAGTACCATTACATTGTCACAGCGGTGGGGTTGAGTTTCTGATTCTCTTATTTCACAAGACTGCAGAGGATTTTAAAGGGCTTAATGGCCTGTGCCACTATTTTCTCTGGAAAGTACCTCACTGGCTGTTGGTTCTTGCTACCAGAAAGAAATAACAAAAACCTGAAGGGATAAGACAAATATGCTCCTTCAGGAGTTTCTAATAAAAGGATAACATTGAGAAAGGCTGCCAGTACGTTCCGTGTCCCGATGCGCTGCAGCAGAAGGGAAGAATTTAACATGCTTTGAAAATGCCAATTGCCTGTTGCCAAAGATGCATATGATCCCACTACCAGCAGGGTAGGTGGCAGGGATTAAGATGTTAGAGGAGATGTCATCCTTCCTAGGCAATGTTAATTTCACTGAAGAAGACAATATGAAGACAGTCCCATTTCCTGGGAGAAAGATTCCTTTTTCCCCTCAGGGTTCACTCTGATTTCTCCATGGTGGCAAAATTACTTTTACAGAAGCCCTTTTTGCTCCCTGGAATATTTTTATGGTTACAGCAACAAGAATGTAGGTACTTTTCCATCTGCTAAAGGGATTTCGGTGGCCCCCATGGTTGAGAGCATTTCCTGGTTCTCTACTTTCACATGGGAGGTTGGGACAGATACAAGAGCCATCTTATTGTGAGGGAGATGTGGCCCAAGGTCATGCCCAAGGCATGAGCCAAAAGAACAAATAGATCTTGAGCCCAGGGCTGGTATCCTCAGCATCCACTTGTCTGTAAGCAAGGTGTCCATGTAGGAGTGGTGAAGGCCATTGTGTCTTCATTTCCTGGCTGTGCTGCTGTATCCCAGGGATGTGTCATTGCCAAATTTTGTGGTTGGAATCAAACTGAGCTTGTATTTCTGGCCTTCTGTAGTGTCTCCAGGTGATATTGCTCTTTCCTTCCAAACTTTTTTTCCCCTTGTGGGTCTCCCTGGCATGTTTGGTAGAGACTGGGTGCAAATTTGATTCCTGGTCTGGTCAGTCCAGACTCCAGAGGCCCTTTTGTTATCCATGCCCCAGTTCAGACGTTTTAAGCATGTATCTACATCCCTCCCTATTGGGGTGAGCATTAACTACACTCTTGACCTGAAACATGTGATTAGAAGCCATATTTCAGATGGAGTTAGGCATATGCTTAAAATCTCTTCTGTTCTGAGCGGATACTTTCTTGAACTGGAGCCTACATTTTTTTTTGTATGATCCATCTTTGCTCTTCCACATATCTTTACTGCATATTATCCTGCAATACATATATGGCTCAGTAAGTGTATTTGTCTGGGGCTTTTCCACAAAAAGCCCAATTGATACATCACATACTTAACCTCTTGAACAAAAGAGTTAACTTTACAGGATCAATTTACAAGCAGGGGCCAAAGCTTTTGGATGGAAACTAGCTATCATGTGGTATGCAGTTGAAAGAGCAAACAGCTTATTCATTATCATAGCACTGGACCCAGAAACAAAACACAGACGGCAGAAAGAGTCTGTCTAGATTTTCAAACACATTGCCTGTTCCCTCACTGGAGCGTGTTTATTTAAACCCTCTCTGTGCATGCAGCCAGTTGTTAGACTTAACTCCCAATTTCCTCACATTAGGAGTTTCTACCTGGCCTTACTGCTCCCACTGTGCTCTTTGGTGTGCACAGGGAGCTCCTATCAAAGTGAGCAGAACTGCACTTCTGTTCAGCTTTGACAGCAGCCCTCAGCTGGGAATCAAGCCCTGGGCACTTTTGTTAGTGTAGGAGGGCACTTCTGTTGTGCAAGAGCACATCAGGTCCACAAACCCCCCCATATTTGTTCAAAACTTTTTGAAGAACAGTCCCATTCTCTTTACTTTACCTGCTCAGTATTCTTTTTTTCCCCTCTTTATTAATCATTGTCATGTCCAGGCACCCAGATGTGCTCATTTCACTTTCAGCATAATGGATGCAGAGGCCATTAAAATGATGGCATAAATCTGTTAGTGCTTGGCCATGGAAACTTAACCCCTGTCGGCAAACGCTGGGTCCCAGAAATGGTCTCATCAATCTGTCACTGCTGTCTGCAAGTGCCTGCTCTGCAAAGCTCATGTGGGCTAATCCTGCAGGAACTGATCCAAAATTTACTGAAGCGAGTGGGAGTTCTTCTACCAATTTATTTGACTTAGCACCATGACTTTAAGGGGGAAAAAAAAACATTATAAGAATGAATTCAACTGCTTTAGGCAGACACTATTTATAATGCAACATGGCATCACCAGAACCCTCAAAATTTAATTCAGCAGGACACCTACAATTTTTTACATGTCCACCTACAGCAGTATCAATAGGAAATACAAACCCAGAAATAAAGTGATTTCAGTGAGTTATTTTCCAGTGTTTTGAAGCTGGGTTTAGGGAGATTTTTATCCATTTCCTTTGCCACATCCCCAGCTCTGTGTTATTGATTGGTCCTGCTCTGTGGGGTGTGTGGCTTGGACTCAGGTATTGAGCCCTGCATTTTCAGCTCTGCTGTGAGTCATGGGCAGACAGGGCCACAGCCAGGCTGCAAAAAGGAGGGAGCCACAGCTGGGTGAAGTGAACACATGAGCAGCAGGGAAGGAGAGACAAAAATAGGGGAAACATTTTTCATATCAAACCCAGCCATCTGGGCCCACTGCCTGTCCAGTGGGAGAGGGCTGTAAGTGGGACAGTACATGGTCTCAGCTCCCTTACTAATTACAGGGGAATTCAAGTCCCTTTGGGAATTCCCAGTTTAGACTCACAGCCTCAGCACAACCCACAGCACTGAGAAAAGCCAGCTTTGGACTTCCTAGTCCAAAGGGCTTGACTCCTGACTCAGGCCCTTTGGCTACACATAGGCTGGTGAGATAAACAGGGCCTGGTCATGGGCCGGAGATCCTCTCCAAAATTATTAATGCCTCAAAGGTTTTGACCATCCCAACCACTGTTGCCACAGATTCTGTGGCACAGCTGGGAGGACAGCAGGGCCAGCAGGTAGCAAAGATGAAGCTGTTCTGGTTTGAGGGTGCAGAGATCAGTGGTGAGATGTATCACTTCACTTGCTCTTAAGAAGATGCAAAGTGTCCTGGCTTGTTTTGTTTACCAGTACAAGGTTTTCCTTTAGGATTTTTCTTCTGCCCAAGCATAATTTTTTACATCTAGGCTACATGACAACACTGTTCCTGACAGATATGGTGGGATCTGCCTTGTCCATCCCTGCACATTAGCAGGAGCATCCCTGAGCAAGGAGGAACCCGGAGGGATGCTGATCCCTTCGACCATGCCACCCTCCCTCATGCTGTGCTCATCATCTACTTGCAGAGTCAAAGCCCTGGCACAGCTCCTACTCATAATGAAGTCCATCAGTCAGGCAGACAGTCTGCCTGGTAACACAGACCTGGCTGGGAAACAGGCTTTCTGCTCTGCTCTGGCATGGCAGGCAGTAGGGATGAATTAGCTGGTTGCGTTTTGCTTCCAGTAACGGAGCTTGGGATCATCACTAGCAGATGGAAACTGACTTGAGATGCATCTTTGCATTTCTCTTGAATGCCAGATGAATGTTTATCCATAACTGTAGCTTGTTCTGTTTTGGGATTTTTCTCCCACAGAACACGAAGAATCTCTGCAGAGATTTTGGCACAAAGCCTCCATACATCTTGCCCTGGGCCGAGTGATGAGCAGGGACATGAATGTACTCACACAGGTCAGTTCACAGCATGCATGAGAGAGTCCTTGCTGCACACTGTGGGCAGAGACCCTCTTTTCTTAGAACTAGTCATAACTAAAGGAATTAGCCATCCTTTCTTCCTGTAAAACTTCAGGAGATAGGCCCTCAAACACCCCTCTTAAATACCTTTGAAAACCCCAGCCATGGTACTCAAGAGCCCACTTTTAGCACCACTTGTAGCAGCCTGAGTGGCAGTGAAGGGTCAGATCTCCCAGGACTAGAAAATGCTACAGATGTCATCAAAAGCCAAATAATAGCAGTAGCTGTGCTAAAATTCATATGGACATGTGGTGCAGAGATACATGGGTGCTCTGCATGGAGGGCAACCTTGCCTTGGAATCTCTGAAAGGCTGCAAAAAGTAATGGGGGAGGGAAGCAGGAAACCACCTTGGAAGCCAAGACTTTTGTGGCCAAGAAGGGAAGGAGAAGTGCTTTGGGTCTTGTGCAGGTGAGGATTTGCTGCGGCAGGCTCATGAGGTCAATGTTTGTGCTCAGGGCTGTGAGCTGCGCACAGCAAGGGGGGCTGTCTCTGTGCTCAGCAGCTGTGTGGGATGCTGATCCCAAGATTTAACAGCAGCAGAGCCCCAGTCATCTTTCTCTGGATGGATGTGGTCTTGTGACTTGGTATTTCTGAGAACTGAGAGCTCAGGAACTGCCTCATTCCCTTTTTCTTGTCCTTTGCCCTGCCTAGGTGGAGACCTCCCCATCTGCCAAGGTCTGCTGTGTGTCAGTGCAGAGAAATAAACACAGCCTGAGCAGCCTGTTGTGGTTTCTGATTTGCTTGTCTATATATTCAGAAACTATCAATATGTTCTGAGCAAATCAACATGGCTTTAATGATTGGGAAGGAAAAGAAACAAACTCTGGCCATTAAGTGCTAATCACACAGTTACTATATTACATAGTCAGACCTGGCAATGAAATACCCATCTCACTGCCTGCAAAGAGATCTCTGAATCAATTTTTTGCATTAACATTTCATTCCTTCCCATACTAGACATTTGTTCAGCTTGTTTATACTCACGCCACATGGCCACAAGCTGTGTAGTTAGTAATGAATGAGGGGAGACATTTATCTTTGGAAACTTAGGCCAAGCCAAAAAGTTGATGGCTTGTTTTTGTAGAAGAATAACACATGTGAGGTTTACTCAGATAAGTCCCACCAGTGGAAATGGGATTGCCTATGTTAATTGCCCACATAATAAATTCTGGTAACAGCAGTGAGGGTTTTACAGCCTGCAGAGGGTTTTCAGCATTCCATTACTGATGATGCCAGCAATGCAGGGAAGTTCAGTGCCATGGTGTCCTAAGCACAGGCAGGTCTGAGAGTTGGGTTCAGCTCCTAAGTGCACCTTCTGCCAGGGTCTGAGCTTGGGTTGTAGCTGGACTGCCACATCCCTGCCCCAGCACCTCAGTGTTCCCTCCTGGTGTTAGGGTCCCTTCACAGACATACCAAAATGACAAGTTTTTTAGCAGTTCCCTCCTCCTCCCAAACCACAGCCATGCTTAAACCCACCACTGAGGCAGCCAAGAGAGGCTGCTTCCAGGGGTGCCAAAGAGCATTCTGCTGTGGTTGCTGAAGCATGCTAACCTTCACCACTTTTTTTTACCCTTGGTTTGCTCTATTTGGTCAATCCAGAACAGCCAGCGCCCTTGGAAGGTGATGGCATGCACAAGCAGGTGTGTGGCACGTGTGTGCCCTGCCCATTGCAGCCCCCCTGACTAGGAGAATAGAAAGATTTTGGCTGTTTTGTGTGTACAGAGGCTGTGCTTCTGCTGCCTCCCACTTCTCTTCCTCCTGCATTTACAGCAGCAACTCCCAGAACTCTTTTTTCCTTCTTATCCAGTTCAGTTTCCTTGTTTACTTCTCTAGTCCCATCCCATGCAAAAGGCACATGAACAAAGCAAAAGGAGCTCAGTACATGTCAATGTCTGAGACTTAGAAAACGGGTTATGCAATTTTCCCTGCCTAAGCTGCTTAAACCTTATGAGAACAAAACATTCCAGTAACTTTTTTGGAATAAAACCCTGCGATTGAGAGAGAGCAGAACAAGCCATTTGCATGCACAGCCCCAGTGCTATCTCCAGGCTGGGTATTTTGCTGGAGTATGGTGCAACTGAGCTCTCCAGAGCTGGTGTGTGTAGAGGCACACATTTCTCCTCTTCTTACAGCTTAGAGCAGCTAATTTAAAATTTAATTTCCTGAAAGCCACCATTCTCACAAACACAACCAGGTGCCCATTTTAGGATAAATCTATTTTATATCTCCAGCCTGAGTAAAATGAATCTACTATTCTAAAATCTACAAGGGTAAGTGGATCTGATACTCACGTGGACATGATCCTTTTCTGCTGGGAAGCTCTTAGACATAGAAACATTAACAGGATTTACAAAATCCATCTGTTTGCAACACCAGCATCTCGGAGAGCAGTCAATGCATTCAGACTGTAAGTCACAGCAGGTGCACAACTGTGGCTGACTCACACAGCATACAGAGAGCCCAGTGCTGCTCCCCGTTTCCTCTCTCTGACAAAGAGCACATTTTTACTCACAGAACCATTGAGAAAAGCTGATTCGAATTTGCCAAGTCAGAAAATTCAGAGCTCAAATTACTGGAATCGGTGGATGCAATAGGGAGATTTGGAAAGTTGAAGTACAGCAACAAGATGCAAAGCATTTCCACTGGCACTCCCAGAGCCCCCTGCAGCTGAGGAGCTCTAAGCTACTTATGGATATTAATGAATTAAAGCTACAGCATTCCTGAGTGCTGGGTAATTTTATTATCCCTTCTGCTAAGAGGAAAACTGAAACACACAGAGAGAAAGTGGCTGGGCTGTGGTTTGTCTGCTTAGCTGCTGGAGGAGGAGGCTTTGGGATTTCAGTGCAAACCACATGGGGGTGGCATTAGAGGAAAAGCTGCTGTCTCTTCCTGCAAGCAGGACTGGTGTCTAGTGAGCAGTTCTTCTCATATGGACATAAATTAAACATATTCTGCTTTGCAAATCTACCAGAGGTCTTCTCTCTCCTGTCTTGCTGGGGTTCCCAAAAATCACAGTGGGAGAGGAGGTGGGGCCAGTTCACTCAGTATGGGATCCTCAGAGAGGAGTAAGGAGGGAGGATTTGACATAAGCTGGCATTTACTTGGGCTTAATTCTGGTATGGGATAAAAGGGACCCTTTCCACATATTGAGTGTTCTGGAACTGACCAGGGAATTGATCTTTGCAAATACAAGTGTGAATCGCTTGGGGCTGCCAAGGCAGCTTTGTTTGGCTGTTTTTTCTGAGCAGTCTTTTCTTTCCACCGTTGTTTCTGTCATCCAGGTTGTTTTCACGTCAGGTTTTGAACAGGTGGCCCACCCATGCCAGCCTCCATAAAGGGGAGCAAACCCCACTCCTTCAGGAAATTAAATAATGGAAATGCTAATTCAGAAGAATTAGGAAATTATGAAAACAGACCAGACCTGAGGAGCTGGGAGGCTTGCTACAATTTCCTCAATTAATTTGATTTAAATGGAAATCTGGTGATTGGCTTCATTCAGGGAAACCCCAAACCTGGATGTGGGTGTCAGTGGTCTCACAGACTAGCTATATTGCAGCATGTGGGGATGGAAATAGTCCCCACTTTTTGACCTTCACCTGGACTTATCAGGTGTCCTCCCCGCATTGCCACTGGGGAGATATCAGCCCTCTCAGTTCTCCTAGGTCTGCTGCCTGCTCCAAGGTGTGTGGATTATTGCCTCCAAGCGCTGGTTCCTCTCATTTCATTGCTGGAGGAGACTCAGTGATGGTCTGGGATGCACTTCTCTGTATTCTATTTACCTTCACATAATTTAATTTACCTTCACGTGTTCAGATGACTCCCACCCTCCCTTTCCAGATAAATGCCTGGCTAAACCAAGGGCACAGTTTTAATGTACTGCGGGCAGTAGTGCTGGGAGATGTGGCTCCCTGTGACTGTGCTCACACAACACAAAGGCTGCAGGGAGGCAGCTGGGGCTTGGCAGAGCTGTTCAGCTGAGTTTGACTCAGTGCTAGCAGGTTATAAACAGCAAGGACACAAAGCTCGGAAATTCATTTACCTTCTCTCTCAAATGCTTTTTGCAGGTCACTAAGATGTTTGCAGTGTTAATGTGGCCTGACAGATCCCACACTAATAGCAGTTTCCTGGATGCTGTCCTGGATTTGCTGTCTTCCTGTCTTCTTGCAAACACTAACTCACACCACATCTTGCTGCTGTCTGTGTTTCCAAGGCCTCTTCATGATAATCTCAGTGATGCTCTTGTAGATTTGCAGGAGCTGTCTGTAGCAGGTTTTTTTTATGTGCTTGCTTGTTTTTCTGCTGTTTTCTTCTGACTGTACTTCCTTTTTTTTTTTTTTCTTTTCTTTTTTTTCTATCCTTATTCTGGGAAAGAGATCTGTGAAGGTGAGTCATGTGTCACACATATGGGGAAGGATCTTACTTCTGTTTTCCTGTCAGGAGGGTTGAGTCAAGAAGGACCTTTTGTCTGGAAATGTTTCATCACAAGCAGAGCTGTGTCAGTGAGCTGTGAATGGAGAGGCTGCTGAAGGAAGAGCAGCTCCTTCAATTGCCACCTGACATGAGCTGGAAAAGGCAAACTGCCTGGGTAGCAGCAGGGGCAAAATACGAGGGGTCTTTGGTACAACTGGCAGCCAGTTTGCTTCTCCATCTTTTGGAGTCTCAGCACAGCAGTTGGGGTCCTCTAGCTCACATTCTCTTAAGAACTGGTGATGTGGACCCATTTAACACCCATGCCATGATGAGACACACTGCTCATGCATAGTCTGGTGCAGTGGCTGGGCTGCTGCAGTCTGATATCACAATGGAGAAAAGCAGAAAAGGGTGTTTGTGTGAAACCAGTGTGTTTTCTTTCTGGCCATGCCATGGTGTGCAGCCCAATGGAAGCACCACTGGCAGATTTGCTGCTCTCAGTGTGACCCAGCTTCCCCTGCAAGGTGACAGGGTGGTTTCTGGGTGGGCTGGAGATGGCAGGGATGGATTCTCAGTGCTGCCCTGTGTCCATGCAGGATGGGCCCAGTTCCCAAATGGTCTCATGATGGTCTCTCATCAGGGGAGAGGGAGGTACCCTTGGCAGGGGAAACAGCTCTGCCTGGCCTGTGCCCTGTGGGACATATCTGGGTTCAGGCTGAAGAAGTTGAGTTTCATCTCACTGTGGGCCCTGTGGTGCTTTACATGCTGAATGTCCTTTTCTGATTAAACAGGTGAAACATGAAACCCAAACAATGAATAAGTGAAAGCATCTTTCATTTTCTATTGCTCTTTAGTAGATGCAAATTAATTCTTTTGGGAGGGCAGCTCGCCTCAGCTCTCAGCAGCTGATTTCCCAGGGACAGGGAGGGGAGAGATGCAAATTAAAGGTCTGTAGACCTTTTCCCAGCTGATAGCACTGTCTGCCTTTGCACCCACATGAAAACAGCTCCCCTCCTCAGCAGAGTGCCTGGAAGTACCATAGACTCCTACAATGCTAAACACCATCTGAGGCCTTGCCCACGTCTCACAGAAACTTGACCCAGATTCTCCATCAAAACACCTGCATTACCAACTTCCCCAAGCAGCACATCACAGTAAGCATTTTCTTTTTTTCCTACACTGAATTATTATTATTTTTTTAATGTGGCTGCAAAACAGATTCTTATTTGATTTATTCTGAGCTGACCTAAATATTTTGCTTTTCTCTTCTGTTGGGTGCAGTATTTTTTACTGCAGGCTCATGGCAACATTGCAGAGATGTGGGGGAGACAGGTTTCTGGATGTGTGGATGCAATGAGAAGTGATTGGATACTGTGGAATATGATAATAATAACTGCTGTGAGGCTTCTGTGAAGTTGGACCACACAGAAAGAATTAACAGAATTGATATTTATGTTATATGTTGTGATTAAGGTGTCCAGTATAATTTAAGAATTGATTTCAGTGAAATTAGAGGGGAGAAAATATGCTTTTTGAATACAGGGCACATATATGAATACAGGGCACATATATGGACCTGAATACAGGTTCATATATGTGCCCTGTTTTTTTTTTTTTTTTTTTTTTTTTTTTTTTTTTTTTTTTTTTTTTTTAATGCTTAGTTTAGGAATTTGGTTTCTTTAAAAATGTCATGCTTTGACACTGAAGTCCAGCTCCACAATTTGGTATTTTCTGATGATGTCCAAGGCCTGGGAAGTGCAGAGCAATGAAGACAGCAAGGGCTATTTTTATAGAGTACTTTGCCCCCCTGTTGTCCTGGACTTTATTTCAAGCAAAGAAATTTGGTAGTGGCCTGCAAAGGGAGGAGCAGAAGAGGCAGCCTGCACCTTTACTTGCTGAGAGGACAGAGACTCATATTTCAGCGGGACTTCAGAGAGCCCAGCAGTATTACGGTTACCCTCAGCTGTGCTGGCCTGAGGGGGATGTGACACAGCTCTATCATTTTCTCTGTGGCTTTTCCCCAGCTGAAGCACAGCCACACTGCTGCCCAGTCACCCTGGGGCTGGGAGCAGAGCTTCAGCTGCAGCAATGCTGCTCTCCTGATCCCTGTTAGAAACACTCCTGCTGGAAAGATCTTGTCTTCTGTGGGTAAAGTAGGAAGTGTTTTTATTATACCAACATCATTTCACTTTGGCAATAAAAGTGCCAGTCTAAGAGCACCTGACCAGCAAAGCAGCCCTGGGGCAGAGGTAACCCAAGCCCTGCTCCTCTTACAGCAAGAGGCACTGCAGCAGGCTGCTGAGGACACTGACAGATGTTGAGTGAACACAGAGTATTGCTCAACCTTGGTGAATTTTTCCTCATGCTCAGCATGGTTTATTTTGGACATTACTGCTGCCAGGAAGAGCGGCAGTGGGGCTGGAAGGTTTCTAGGCAGATGCAGGGCATCCTCCACCAGCATTTTCCTTATCTGCTGCAGCACCTGGTGTCAGACATGGCTTCTGAGGGCTAAGTTTCTGGAGTTTGGTTATAGAGAACAATATCAGCTGTTATTTGGTGAAAGTTAATTTTCAGATGAAAATTATGGCTGGGGCAATGAATCATGGATTGTTTTTCCCTGGGTGTGTGTGACAAGTCTCCCCAAGGATGGTTGGCCACACTTCACAGCACAGCAGAGAGAGCTTCCCCCTCACCCACAAAGCCATCCAGTTTTCCAAGTCCTTCTTGTGTTGTCCCAAGCTCAAATGCTTTCCATTTTTCTTTTAGGCAGGAAGACTTGCCAGTTCCCCATATGCATGTGCTCACATGAACATAAGGGAAACACTATTTAATACTCACATGCATTATATTTAACATCTGCCCAACTTCAGCAAAACAGGAGTCAGACCAAAATGTAGCTCAATGTTTTTAATCAAAGGAATTGCCAATTGTGGTGTATGATTTTCCAAATGAACTAAAGCAGTGTCCACAGCTGAATATGATATGGTCTTGTGCAATACCATCACTTCTTTTTGCATGCCCACAAATGGCAAGGCACAGACTGGTGTAAAACAGAAGACATGAAGAGTTTTCATCATGAGAACAGAATGAACTGGAAGGAAATTGAGCCCAAGCTGTTTTCTATACTGTTTACTACAGCAGTAGCCAGCCCATGGACCAAGAGATGTTTCCCCAGCAAAGAAAAACAAGGCTGATGGTCTGTGTCCCTTATGGTGACTGTGGCCATATCATACTGACAGCTAATGGGACCAAGTATAGAGACAAGCTGAAGGTGGGAGGTGCAGTTGTGGCTCTGGAGAGGATTCCTATCTTGTTCTTGCACAGATAAGGATACCACAAAGCAAGAAATGTACAGAGTGTAGTACAAAAGGGAGGCACAGACTCAGAAAAGTGTGTGAAGCTGAGCTGATCAGAGCTTTCCCTCAAACCAAGAGAAGGGCCAGGAAACAGCACTGAGGTAAGACCAAGTCTCCACCATGAAGTGTCACACTCCAGTAGTGCCACTGTCTGTCCCTTGATCTTTAACTACCACAGCATTTCTAAAACTTTTCTGCTTGAGCCGTAGGAGGCTCCAGAGGTTGCCCTGACTCTGGGTATGATATCTGTGAGTCATCCTGGGGCACAGATTGCATCTCCACACGTAATTTCTCTCCCAGCACCAAGGGTGGATGTGTGACTCCTTCCATGTGACCATTCCTGCTACTGTTTGACATCTCCATCCACTGGCAACATCTGGCATTTGGAATTTATTGTGAGAGTAAAAAAAAAATATTCTTATAGCACATCACCTCTGAGAAGGTAGCTGCTGTTCTCTTTCCTGTCTGATGTTAGGATTCTCATAAATGAAGAGGAAGGACAGTAGGGTCAAGCAGGCTGCTCCTTCTCCCCAAGCACTGTGACCCACACATTGAGCTGCTTTAAAGCAGTTCTGCTCATCACAGAGCAGATGGCTCCTGGAAGAAGGAGTATGTTTAGAAGTGTGGATACTACTGTGCTATAAACAAACTTCCCTTTTAAACAATTTATTTTAGTGCTGGCTGTGGATAAACATCATCTTATTTTAATCATCAACTGCTTTGGCAGCAGCAGCACCCACTGCTGCCACTCCAGGTCTTGATTTGACATCATAAACCCCTAAATATTTCCTCTCCTGGGTGGTTTTGATTAAATAACCTCACAGCTTGAGAATGGATGCACTTAATTCACATGTAGCAGGGTTTATGATGTCAATATGATAATCTGGTTATTATAACCTTTTTTTTTTAAGCTAGTAACCATGAAAACAGCACAGGCAGGCCTGGCCACAGCGATTTCAAAGGTAGAGGAGAGGACATCCTAGTTCAGGGAGGATCTAAGTACTTACAGGTGGCCTCTCTCAGCCAGCAGGGTCCTAACTCCTTCTCCACAGGTCTATTTTGAGGATCATCCTTTGCATTTTGCATATGTCTGTGAAAGCCATTCAGTGGATGAAAAAAGAGAACTGTCTCATTTAGTGAGGAGAATGTCATTAAACAATGGAATTTTGGAGGGATTTGTTCAGTGTTTGGCTCAGGAGATGGACAGGGGGATCCCCTGAATGGGAGTTTAGATTCTCCCAGAACCAAATGATTCTTCACCCAGGGTTTGAATGCTGCTGTGTTATGTGAGATACCACCAGGGAAATGCTGTTGCCACACCAGTACACTGTCAGTGAAGGAGTGACCTAGACTTGCTCAAAGGCAGAACAAAATTAGTTTATAAAAGACCTGCCTGTTGTCACTGATGCTGAAGTTCATGGATTTTCTATTTTAATATTGTTCTCTGTGTGTTCATCATGCTGTGGCAGCCCAAACATCAGGTTTGCTGCACCAGCACTCCCCTGAGATAGGCTTGAATTCCAGGATGGATGACCCTTCTCTTCACCTGCCTTCAGTTTTATTTACAAGCTGAGAAGTCAGTAAAAAAAGATTTTAATTTGTGTTCAGAGCCTGGAGGAAGATTTTGAAATGAGTTGCATACATGGCTTTCTCTGCAGTAACTTATTCATTGTCCAGTACAGAGCAGCATTTAGCCTTAGGTTGTGTATGTTCCCGTTTTATGGCAATAAAAGAGGCAGCAGTGTGAAAAGCTCTTAAGAGCTCTTCAGAGCAAATGTTTCATAATTTTAGGCCATGACAAAATAAAAGTCACTGAAAAAATTCAGAATGCACAATCCCTAGCCCAGAACTCAGCAGCTGCCAAACACTAAGAATAAACATCTCCTGAACCAGCAGCAGGCTGCTGGATCTGAATGATGACATAAACCTATTTAGTTTAACTGCAAATGCTGCTCAGTAAGGTTGCTCCTACTATTTTTTTCCCTTCACTACATTCATTGTCATAATAGTTAATCATCTGGTTGTTTGCCTACATTTTTATTACAAATGTACTACTCTTAAAGTCACAGTACATTTCTGATGCTGGTTTTGGAGGCTGTGATTATTGTCCATCAGTGGGTGGGCCCATGGGAATCTCAGGAGATTTAACAAGACCAAGTGCAAGGTGCTTTATCCCCAGTATCAACACAGTCTGGGAGATGAGCATATCAAGAGCAGCCCTCTCAAAAAGGGCTGGGTGTGCTGTGGAAGAAATGCAGAACAGGACTTGGCACTCACAGCCTGGAAAGCCAAAGATGTCCTGGGCTGCACCCAAAGCCCTGTGGGCAGCAGGGCACGGAGGGGATTCAGCTCCTCTGCTCTCATAGGGCCCCACCTAAATCCTGCATCCAGTTCTGGGGTTCTCAGCACAGGAAGGACTTTGGTCTCTTGGAGAGAGCCCAGAGGAGGCCACCAAGGTGATTAGAGGGATAGAGCACCTCTCCTGTGAGGAGAGGCTGGGAGAATTTGAATTCTTTGGGTTGGAAAAGAGAAGGCTTCAGAGTGGCATAAATGGGACATTCCAAGGGAAGAGAATGGAAAGGAAGGAAGGCTACAGGAAAGATGAAGAGAAATTTTTTTTATAAGGGAATGTAGTGATAGGATAACTGGTAATGGCTTCAAATGGAAGGAGAGTAGCTTTAGATCAGATGTTAGGAAGTAATTCCTTAAAATGAGGATGTTGAGGTACTGGAACAGGTTGGCCAGAGAAGTTGTGGATGCTCCAACCCTGGAAGTGCTCAAGGCCAGTTTGGACAGGTCTCTAAGCAACCTGGTTGAGTGGGAGGTGTCCCTGCCTATGGCAGGGGTTTGGAGCTAAGTGATCTCTAGGGTCCCTTCCAACACAAACTGTTCTGTGATTCTCTGGATTCTATGAATTTTTCAGAAAGTAAAACTTTGAATCCAGAAGGACATCTTGAACAAAGGACATCCTTCTTTGTTTTCAGCCCTGGAGTGGATTTGTGCATCTCAGGAGTATGAAATATCTTCTTCAGGTTCAATTCTTGACAAACAATCTATGGAAACTGTGTAGGAGAAATAGATCCATCATGCTTATGTGCTGAACATACAAAGGGGAAAAGTATGGCAGGAGTGTGTCTCTTGCCCAGATAAGCAGGTACATGTTACTGTAAGAAGCCACACTAATGTTGATATGTCAGCCACCTTGACAGCAAGTGCATAAATACATAATTGCTTCTAAAGAGTGTAAGAAATCAAAACCCAAAAAAATTTCTAAGGAAAATGTATATAGAATGGAATCCAGTTCTGCAAACAAACACAAACCCAGCTCCAGTACTTGAACAAATGTATTTCTTGAGAGGTAATGTGCAGTACTGTAGTTAAAGACCAGGCCATCTTTCTTATGGGCATTGGACAGAGTTAAGGATGTGCAGCTAAGCTTTTTTTAACTGCAGACCTAAGGCAGTTATTTTTAATTATCCAGATTACTTGCTCATCATTTATAAATGAGTTAAGTATTTTTAGTTCTCCTGATTTTACACCACCTACTCACAGAGCTTTCTTGCTCTCACATATCTGTGTGGACTTGTAACAAATCAAAAAAGATGATGTTAGAACTCAGTCAAGAGATCCTGCAGCCAAAAGTGACAGCTCTCTGAATTTCTTGACTGGGCATGTTAAGTGGAAACAAAGCATGCCAATAAAATGCTGGAGCTCATCTAGAAGGATGTTGCAGTCAAAGAATGGTTTTCCTGTTACATTTTTGGTTCTTCCATGCCTTGAATCTGGTGCATGATCTGAGTTTCTGCATCTCAAGGGCATGAGGGTTTGGGGAAATGGCAAGGAAAGTGACCAGCATAACTTAGGGATTGGAGAAGCTGCTGTATGAGAAGGAACTGGAAAAGTTGAGGCTCTTCTGGCTGAAGACAAAGCTGAAGGGGGGATATGATGCGGACTGAGTCTTGAGGAGGTGCTGGGTTGTGACTGCAGAGCAGTTACAAAACACCAGAACTGCCTGACACCCACTGAAACCAGCAGAGGATCTTTTAAAAGCACAAAAAAAGAAAGAATTGCTTTGGTGGGGTGTCCCAGACTTCTGACACTGCTGCTGGAGCAGGCTGTGAAACATGCCATGAGCAGCACCCAGAGGGAACCTGAACATCTCTGCTCTGAGTGTCAGTGCTGGGGGAGTGTGTGGGAAATGAGCTACAAATAGTATCTGGGCTTGTGAGTTCTCTTGAAATAGCATCTCTGACTGTCACTGGTGGAATAGATGGATGACAGATCTAACACAGCAGGGCATTTCTAATGAGCTTATGCTCCTATGCAGAGATTGCTTATTTATTTTGACTTCTGAAGAAAACCAGGGAAATTTTCAGCTAAATGGAGACAATATTGGGGAGAATTTCAGCCAGGTTTGATGACTTCAAACAAAAGCTTAGTACTAAAAAAATCAAGCATCTTTAAAAATCTTGTTACCTCCTAATAAACATTCTACATAGAATACATTTCATTTTAATCATAGAACCACAGAGTAACTGGGGTTTTCAGAGACCTCTGGAGGTCTCTCAAAGCAGGGTCAGCTTCAAAGTTAGATCAAGCTCCTGTTATCCCTCTGTAGTACATCTCTGAGAAGTCTGGCTCCATCTTGTCTGTAATGCTCCTTTTAGGAATATAATAATTCAGTGAGCTGTATAAGAGTGATGTGAATTTTTTTCCATGTGTGTTTCAGCAATGGGCTATAACCTTGCATTAACACAAGTGTCCTGTGTGTGGATGGATTTTCTATGAGTGTTCCTTTCTCATCTCTCTTCCCTGTGGGACAGTCTCAGCAGAAGTGTTGAGTGAATAACTAAATTCCTTGGAAAATGCACACACCATCTTACAGCAAAGTCCTATGGTAACATAAAGGGGAACCTCTGTTCTCACAACTGCTTCCTCTTTTCTCCCAGGCTTCTGCTAAAAAGGTGGTGAGAAAACAAAGCCTGATTCTGATTTGCTCTGTGCTTTCCTCCTCCTTGTCCTGGAAATGTGATCCATGTGCCCCAGCTGGTTCATAACATACATAGGAGGCAATACTACCAAAGCTGTTCTTTCAAATAATGCCCTGCCAAGGGAGGAGTGCAGCTGCAGCATCCCAGCATCTTGAGAGAGGATATCAGTGTGAAAAGGAGTCTGAGGCAGCTGTAGGAAGGGGAACATGCCAGCTAACCACAGATCACTTCTCTTGAGTATAGGCTGTGATGGTGGCTGGCTTTTGAGTAAAAAAGGCAAGGAGAGGACTTTTTATGACTGTCCCCTGTAAAAGCACACATGCAGAGTTCTGGAGACAGGACAGCATTGTCCCAGGGACTGTGGGAAAAGACACCAATTGCTGTGTGCTGTGGGTCCCATTGGCCACTGCTGGGTGGAGTGAGGAGCAGGTACTCCTGACCCTAAAGTCCTGCTTTCTATGGCCAGGCACTCTGCAGGGAGCCACCACCATGGCACAATCCATGCATTCTTCTGTGATCATAAGACAGCCATTACTTCAGCATTTTACAGTCCCTGTGGATGTGGCTGAATAAATTCCACAAGGATCATTACATAGGGTCCAATTGCACAGGAAATTGAAGGCGAGGGAACAAAAGCACTGTGGGCAGGTAAGCTGGGTAACAAGAGTAGTAAGGCAGGATTTGATGGATGCCAACACTGAATCAGGCAGGATTCATCCTTTGAGGGTTCATATCCAGTCTGTCAGTGTGCATGAAATGCTGCATTGCCACACAGTGTTTGCTGCTTATGTTCATGTTTGCTGGATCTCTATGGAGAAATGCCACTTGTGAATCAGAGGGTGGGACATGGCTTTGAGGAATGTGGAGGTCTTGCAGAATCAACTGTGACCCTCCCAAAGTGGCCACTCACATTCAGTGCATGCAGAGTGGTGGTGCTGGAAGCAATAATGCTTAGCACTGACACAGCACTTCACCCAAACATTGGGTAATTAATCTGCAAAGCAGCAGGAGATGCTCTTTGCAACTGGTTCTGTAAGCACAACTAAAGGACTGGAGTGGAGAGAGCTATTAAAAACCATGCTGACATCCAAATTGTCCCTTGGCAACTAAAAAAAAGCCTCCAAAACTTACCATGTCCTCTTTGTTTTATTAGTCCTCTTAATATTCAGATGAAGAGAGAGTTTTCCAAAGTTTGTCCTGCCTAGCTCACAGAAGTTTGGCAGACTTCAAAGGACCTGCAACAATTTATTGTGGTTCCCACTCCAGTGATTTTGTGACAATGAATACATATTCTATCTGGAGAGTAATTCACTTCTAAAAATTACAGTTAGCAGAACACTGTAAATTACCTGGGTTTATAGATTTACCCCTTCCCTCTCTTAGGACTTTGCCATATAAAAGTTTGGAAACAGGCTTTCTTTTGCTACTTTTGAGTTAATTTTCCAGTTGGTGAGCACTGAGGGCTTTTTCCCCTCCCCCAGTGAAGCTGCACAAGCAGGGCCATGGGAGGAAGGAAAGAGAATTTTGTGGTTACATCTCAGATTTGGAACCTTGGATGTCAGAGCTCTGCTGCCAGTCCTGTCTGTTTCCATGTGACTCCAAGCAAACCATGTAGCTCATTTTCCAAACTGTGTTGTAGCACTTGGTGCACCAAGTGGCTGCATTCTCTGACTGGTATCAAACAGATGATTTTCATTCTTTTAATATAAATTTTTCCAAATGACCACACCCATGCTTTAAAGGAAACCATGAAAGGAGGGTAATTGTTTGGCTCCTGTGTAAATGCTGGCTTCTCATCCTGATGAGAGTCTGAGGTTTAATTCTCAGGGGTAAAATCCAGACTGTTTTAGGTCATGCTCAGAATTCACAGGACATGGGTGATTGTGCCAAGGGAGGGCAGCTGTGGCAGCCCTTGGTTTGGGTACTCCAGCTTTTTGTGCCATGTGGTCTGGTATGGAGAACCATATCAAGATGTAAGGTTTCTCTTTGGGTTTTGATTCTTAATATCCTCTGCAGCTTATCTGGGGTTTTTTTTCAGCTCTACCCTGAACATGTATTTTCCTTTTATGTGTACTCCTTATAGCTTTGTTGAATTAGTGAAGCCTTTTTAACACCCTTACTTGGGGAGGACATTTAGACATTCTAGTGATCCTAAGTTAGTCCCTTTAGATCCCTTGGTGTTGCCATTACTTCCCAAATTTACCTCTACTTTATCAACATTCCTTATTACAGCTGTAATGATTTTTGCCACATATACCAGCTAGCAGAACAATTCAGAACTGGTTGCTTCCTCCTTTTATCACTAGTCCTGAAGTGGAAAGATGTCTTCTCAAAGGGTTTCCCAGTAAAAAAATGGGGTAGTAAAGCACAAAGTGCTGCATGGACCATTATGAATGGCCCAGCCACTTAACTGACAGCTCTTGATGTGGCTGAGAGGAGTCAGAGAGCTGCATAAAAAGATTGAGATACTGAAGGGGATACTGAGAAATTACTATGATGGGAGAAAGAATATGGAGACCAATTGGGATCATGGTCAGGATGCTGGTGTGGATGTGTGTTTGGGCACACAGTGAAGCACAGGCAAACAACCTTCAGTTTTTTTGTGGGGTGTTTTTTTTTTTTTTTTTTGTTTTTTTTTTTCTTTTTTCCTTCTTTGTATGTATTTTGGTTTTTGGGTTTTTTGGGGTCTTTTTGGAAATTATTGTGAGTGCACTTGAAAACCTGACCCCAGACTGTTGGTGAGGGAACTGGGACAGGCTCAGCTGGGTGCAGCAAGGAGGGGCTCAGACAGGTGAGGCACAAACTGGATGGGTTTTTCTTTGCTCCTCCTGCTCTTTTTGCCTTGTTTCATAGTGCATCCAGGACTGTGACTGTTTCCACACTCCTGCTCCCCACGGGGACAGAGCTGCATCCCTGGATTTGTTTTGATGGGCTTCCTTGATGTCCTTAAGTGGACATTCCATGCCTGTAAAGTTCTCCTTTTCTGTCACTCACTGTTTCTTTAAGAAAGAAACTCTGTGGTTGCCATGGAAAGCCCTGGATATCTCCTGAGACTGAACCACAGAATATATAGTGCAGCCACAGAAAATATCTGGAAATATGTTTGCTGGAGAGCTGCAGTCCTCAGGAGCTTGGCAGCCTTGTAAATGGAGATGCCCCAGCTGGGAAAGGGAATTTCTTTTCCCCAGGCAGCTGAAGTGGGCATGGGGATTTGATGGTGCTTCTGTCAGGGGGCAGGGACAGCTGGGGAGCAGCTCAGGGATGTTTTGGTGGCCCAGTAGAGTCACTGCAGTGGAGGAGCTGGTGGCATGGCAGGCACAGGGCTGGAGTGGGAGCCACTGGTGCCTCTGCATCCTCTCCTGTGCCCCTGGCCGCCTGTGGGGCTGACACAAACATGCACACAAACAGCACAAGCCTGCTGCTCCAACAGCTCGCTAAAGAACTGGTTCCCACACCTTCCTCTAATCTAAAAACCACAGTTTCCACTCATTCCAGCTGCCAAAACCTACAAGCTCCCCCTCAACTTCCTTAACACAATGCACTACTTCATGCTAAAATGAAACTTGGAAGTGAAAATCAATTGGGATGAATACTGAATTAAAGATAGTACATTGATTGAACTACCAATTCTCATTTATTTATTTTTTAAAGGGCCCATTAAGAATGCCTCAATCAATGATAAGATTACTGGGTCTGGAACAGAAATGAGGCCAAGTACAACTTGAAAGGCTTTCTCTATCTCTGCAAATTTTTATATATTTTTTTTAAGTGAACATTACTGGCTAATTTTTCCAATCCAAGAGTTAAAGTTTGGGCATTAAAACCAAACAAAAGAGAAAAAAAAAATCCCCAAACAAAACCAAAAGCCAAACATTCACATCTCAGCAAAATCTCTTTTTAAGGACAGATTAATTGATATTCTGGTGTTCTTGTGCTCAATGACAACCAAGATGTCACTTTAATACACAAATTTTCCCAAGAATAGTTTGGGGATACTGAATGCTCTCTTGGCTTGTGAGCAAGAGTTGCAGGACTCACAGGACTCAGGGATGAAAACAGATTTTCAGCCTTCTCCCATCCTTACAGTGTGGCTGCCACTGACCATGCTGGGCCTCAGGTTATCAAACATTTCCACTATATGGTCTGTTTTTAAAATACAGTAGTTTTTGCTGAGAGTCTTTCAAAATCAACATTTTTTTAAGGTAGTTTTAACTGAGGAAGTTCTGCTGTTCGCAGGAGGGAGGCTGGGGACACATTGGACAACCTGTGTTCACTTGGCACAGGTATCCAGCTCCTGGAAATTGCTCCAGATGTCTCGTGTGCTCAAAGATGATGAAGCATGTGCCCCACAGGGGACAGCTTTGTGGATCTGGATGGAACAGGATTGCTCAGAAATAAAACAGCCCCCTAGTTCTGCAGTGCTCAGTGCTCTTTGCACGAATGCAAAATTCCACATGCAAAAAAGCCATCCATACACAGGGGTGCAGGGGAGTCACTGAAATGAATTGTAGAAACTCATAAAGTCCCTCTTACTGTGTTTATTCCTTATCTTAAGCCAGTTGCTGGGCCTTTCATGCACACAGGAAGGTCATGTTTCCTTCAGCATCTCCTCAGTCCTCATCAGCTGCTGCCTCAGTTCACCTCAAGAGCAGTAGGAAATGCTTTGGTGAAAGCAAACTTGTCTCACTCTCCAGCCAAGCTGCCAGGGCTTTCTGCTGGTGCTTCTGCCACACTCCTACACCCACATGGACCTCATCCATGCTGTTGTTGGCCCTAAACTCCCTGCAGGCCCCCAAACCCCTTAAACTGCCTTGAAGCCCCTCCTTGACTCACAACCTGTCATCAGGCATGGTTGGTCCAACTGGAAATGAAAAAGATGTTTTAATCTGTAGCTTTAATTGCCCATTTTCTTTTCCAGCCAGAGTCCCAGTTTTTTCTTCAGGGCTTTCTGCCTGCCTGAGCTGCAGATATTCCCAGTTAGACCTCAGCAGGAACAGCCTCACTCCTGGATCCATCCAGGCCCAAGGCACAAATCTCTCTGCAAATCCCTTCCCAGTACTTGCAGGTTGCCACTGCAGGACCCTGCTGATCTGCATCAAGCTCTCTCCCAGCAATGCATTTCTTTTATATTCACCAGAAAGGAGAGCTTTTGTGGGCATAGGAGAAAGAACAACAAAGCTTCTCTTGTAATATTTAGCTCCACTGTTATATGATGCCTCTCCTCTGGCCTGAGCCCAGCCTCACCAGCTGGAAAATGGGTGAGTGGACACAAAGAGGTCTGGACAATGCTTCCCCTGCAAGGATCAGCTGGTGCAGTGACACAGCCATTTACTGCCCTCAGTTTTTGGGAAGTTTATGAAAGGAGTGCTCTGAGGTTGGCTTTTTTGCTTTCAGTTTACAATTTTCAATTTCCAAGTAGTTCCACTGACAAAATACATCTTGCTGAACTTGGTAATATGACTGCCTGGATGATGCCTGCAAACCATTCTCAGAAAAGTTTTAGTATTAGTTTACCAAGAAAATGAAACAATGCAAATATTTTTCAAATAATATCATCAAATTCTTTGTAAATGCTCTGCATAGAGAATCTGTTTTGTGTTTGAGGCCAAGGATTTGTCACACAAAACAATTGGTGGATAGAGATACAGATACACTCAGCATGATGCACAAGTTTGCTCTTTGCTGCTACAGGCTCAGGCTGGATAATTTTGCAAATTTTCCTTGTTTCACATTTCCAATAAATCCCCTCCCTGCCTACACCTCCTGGGATTGAGGGTGCTCATGGCCACCACATGTAGATCAGAGATTTCTCCTGCTGAAAGCCTTTTGCTGCTGGTTGGCAGTGAAATCCCTCACACCAGCTTGCAAGCCACTGCGTCCTTTCACTGAGATAACATCCCAGTGCTCCCAGCAGTAACTTGGGCTGTCCCTCTCCAGGCTGGACAACAGCAGCACCAGAGGCATGCTGCACAGTGGAATTCAGCAAAAGCCCTCCATATGTTTTATGCAAAAGAAAACATTACTTTTGGCACCATGTTTTGCACCAGAAGCCAATTGCCACCAGAACACAGATGCAGGACTTGCCAGAACAAACCTAATTGCAATACTTCGGAGGTGTTTTGTATTTTTCTTCCTAATTGTGTCCAGGTGTGTTGAATTGTTTGAGGGAAATTCAGAGTGTTGAGAAACACAAAAGGGTGAACTGTTTAGCTAATGATGGCAGCAATATATTTGCTGATCCTGAATGTCTGAATTAATTTTTTGCTTTGTTGGTTTCATAAGTCTAAATAAACAACATTGCGTGTAACAGCTACTTCTGAGATGCTTACTGTTGGAATTTATGGATGGAAAAATATATGAATTAATGGATTATTTTTGAGTAAGCATTAAGGGGTAAAAGAAAAAATAAGGGAAAATAAGGTAAAGATTGTATGAACATTTTCCAAATATTTAAAAATCAGGCTTTCAATCAAATCCAAATATTTTTAAGAATTTTGATCCATAAAGCATTTTCACTATTTTTACTTTTCATCTTGTTTCAATGTATTTTTATGAGTTCCTGAAAGTACTTGAGTGAAGTGAAAGTTTTATTTTATCAGTTGTAACTTTTATTACAGATGGGATAACTGTGTGAAGGTGTATGCTGCAAATAGAAATATTCCTCCAAAATCCTCCTCCTATAGTAGTTTCTTCATTAACAACATTGAGATAACTACAGTCTTTTCCCATTGTCAAATATTTTGTGATTTGCTAGCACTCATAGAACTCAACCTAAGAACAGAAAACTACTTTTCCTACCAGCAATGCCTGAAGAATAAAGAAAAGAAAATGCTGTAGGATGGGCAAAAAGGACTGGCCAAGGGAAATGTGGAAGGTAGCTGGGTTCTTTATTTGTGTGTGGATGCACAGAGGCTGTGCACACGCAGGCATTTTTCACAACGTCTGTTAAATCATGTGAAAAACTCACTGAGCTCATTTCAGTGTCATTTGCTAACAAAAATGCATGTGTGTGCATCTCCCCAGGATGGCCCCTTTGGGTATTGGGGAACCCTTCAAAGACAGCTCCTGAATGTATTAAATCCCCATTGTGGTTTTTAAATGGATGACACTTTATTTATGTGTGAAATGCTGTTTGCAGGTGGGGGTGAAATTCAAGGTGGCCCTACATGTGGGCATTTGCTTTATCTCAGAAAGAGTCCTGCTCCCCAAAAAGCAAAACAAGACAAAAATCAAGCAGTTCCCACATTAAAACCCTGAATAAAGAGGGCTGGAACAGAAAAATATTATTAAAGGCAGTGAGGGACTCCTGTTTCCTCACCCATTGGTGTGGGTTTTGCTGGATGCTGTGGACAGACAAATTGATTGTAAATAAAGCAATGGGCTTCAGCAGAGAGGTGGGTAATTGCCAGTGGAGTTTAAATTATCTTGTTTCACAAAATAGGCTATGTTACCATAGGGAAGCAAGAAGGAGGAAAATTGCAGACAAAACCAGTTAAAAGTCTTGTTTGGGCAGAGAGATCTGCTGGCTGCATTGCTCCCATCACCCACTGCTGGGGCACAGTGAGCTGGATGCCAGGAAGGGGATTTCACTCCATGCAGTGGCAGGGAGGTGGCACATTGCCAGCTGATACCACCCTGGGTTTCATATTTGAATTTTCAAGGTGGGAAATGCAAGTTGCTGAGAGACTGTAGCACCCTGGCACGCTGCTGCAAGACAGACCCCAGGCAAAGTGAGCTAATGTTGTGGTAACAACTATTTCCTGTTATTTTGGCATTGGTTCATTTTATCTTTCTGAAGCGTTCACTGGGATAAAAAGCAATTTCACCTTCTTTAAACACAGAGAGAGGCAGGAGAGCAGAGAGGCTGCAGTCCCACTGTGGCACTGTGCATTCACCCATCACCCAGCAGCACCCCCTTCCACAAGGGTAGGAAAACAAGACTGGGAACCATTTTTCCAAGGAATTAGCTGAGTGCTTACCATGGAGTTCAGGCTGGCTCTGTGTTTTTATGCTGGGATTCAGCCTGAATTTGGAGTGACAGAGGTCTGCCATCAAGTTAAGCAGTAGAAGCCAGTGATAATTTTTTTCCAGTCTGAAGCCTGCCAGGATGAAGTCAACTTACCCAGAGGTTTTGAAAAAATTGAGATGGTAGACTGAGGTTTTATCACATAAGTGTTTTGTATTATGAAGTTACAGTGGTCTTTATCTGACAACAGGTGTCCTAAAGCTGGATTTATGGTATGACCATAAATGCTTTCAGTGATATCAGTGTCACTGGTAGTTTCTCCTTGTAATTCATAAAGATTCTAGTTTCCCTTGAAAGCTGAATCAAGTCTATGGCCCAAGTAAAAGACAATCACTTTCAGCTTGGTAGCTCTTACCATGGAGTCTCTACCTGACTTGGAAGGTGAATTTTCAAACTGACTAGTTCAGGATTATGTTTGGTAGAAGCTGTGTTAGGAGGATCTAAGCCTGTGATAATAATTTCTATGGCAAGGTGAAAGGTTTTCAATTGCAAATCTGCCTCTGCTATATTTCTGTCATTAAGTCACTTAAAAAGACAAGCAAAATATTGCCTCTAATTTTTCTTAAATACAGTTGGTGCATTTATCACAACATTTTGCTTTTTCCTCCTGTTTGATTTCATTCCACATCTCTCTTGGTTGCGTGGGTTTCTGCTTTTCTATGGGCTGTCCTTTGACTAGTGCTGCTGCAAAACTCCAGCTCATTTGCCCTTCAAGGATATGCAGTGATGTGGTTTTTTTATTATTTTTTTAATCCTTTCTTATTCAAATAATAATTTCATTTCAATTTTCACAAGAAAACTCAATATGAAAATAATACAAACCCACTTGCCTCCCATGTTTCCTTGAAGAGGCTAAAATATTGTGATATTTCAGCAGATGATACCATGGTAACATCAAGGATGATGCTGGGACCTAGGCAGGCTGAGAGAGACCATAAAATTCTCACTCTGGATCAGTCTTTGGGGATCTTTGTTTCCAAAGAGCATCACAGGAATGCCCATTGAGTTACCAAGGCTGGTGGTGGAACCCTGCTGGTGTAAAGGTACAGACGATGGCTCAGGAAAATGTGTTCCCCTAGGTGGTGTGTGAGCCACCTTGCAGATCCACACTCTACCTCGAGAAGGCTTCTGTGATGTCTCCTTACCAGCTGTGCAGGCAACAAGAAGCACAGAAGGAAAGATATCACAGAAAACCAAAGTAGAAGTATCCATGGAAACATGAGTTCTTATTGAGAGTGTCAGCAGGTGAGAGAAAACCACCCTGATGAGACATGCACACATTTTTGAGACTGGCAGACGTTCCTCAGGACACATCTTCATGTTTTGTCCTGTATTTGATAAATCCCTGAGGATACCAAGTTTTCTCTGTCACCCACACAGGGTAGAGCAGATTGGATCAGTGCTTTCCTTGCCTTTTTTTTTCTTTCATGTTTTATCACCAATTACTTGACAACATTTTGAGAAGGGCTAATGTACATAGTGCCGTTCAGACTTAGCATCCAGGGTGTGAAGGCAAACAGCCTGGATAGTAACTGACTTGTCAAAACCAGTCTGCAATAATTTTGTGTGTGTGCAATGTGGATGTTCAGATCCAGATCCTCTCTTTTACCACTTTAGCAGTGCCCAAGTAAAACTATGCAACACTGTCTTAAAGAGAGGGCCAGGCCTGGGGTGCTGAGGTCACTGGAGGTGGGAGAACAGGAAGTGTTGGTCTCTGGAGTGACCATCTGTAACCCTCCTCCCCACTTCCTTCCCCTTGTCCCAGTGACTCCAGAAAACATGCTGAAAATGGTAAAGAAAAGTTATGAGACTTAGGAAGCTGTCTCCTGCTATGGCTCTGGAACCCTCAGCAACATTAAATGAGAATAAACTCAAAATGCCAACAGAACAGAGATATCTCTTTGTCACCATCCCTAGAAATGTTTTCGAAGAGCAGATTTCCTCTGCACAGAAGACAGGAAAACCAAATGCCATCCCACTGGACAAAACAATCTTTCAGATGAGCCTGGAGAGCTTCAGAGATGATCACCCTTGTCCTCCAGGGGCAGGTGGGGATCACTGAGAGCTACAGGCCGTGAAGTGGCTGCAAGGTTGAGCCCTGTGGGACAGACCCCAGTCCCAAAGAGCTGATGGGGGGCATGTGAGGGAGTAGTGCCAGACTGGGCTGGGGAAAAACAAGCTAGGTCTTGCAATCACAGCTGAAGTTCTTAATAGCTGGGCTTTGGTGACTCTGACTTCAAATGACATTTTGAAAGCAAGTAATTACTTCATGATCTGAAATGATGCACCTAAATCCCTCTCCTGCCTTAAGGCTGATTGATATTTATTTCCTGATGCTGTGTGAGTGTTAGCAAAATCTCTTTTGTGTCCAAGAAGGTCTGAGCTTGCTTTGCAGCCTTATCCTCAACTGAGTCTCTCCTGTCTGACATGGCTAATGATGCAGGTACTTTGGGATGTCCTGCGACCTCCCAGGCTTGGTTGACAGTGGCCTCAGAGGATGCACACAGAGGCACAAGCAGAGAGTGAGCCCAAGCAAAGTTGTGTCTTCTGAAAATCCAGTGGTAGTTGTTAAACTGAACTGGATGATAGCAGCAGTGCCAAAGCCCACTGTCTCTGCCAGTTTGCTCAGGAAAATGCAACCAAAAACTGGTTGTTAATGGGGAAACTAATGGATAAAACCAGACTGAATGTATGGATAGAGAGAGTGATAATGTAGGGGCAGGACAGGGAAGGGCAGGTTGAGGAGCTGGGGCTGAGATCTTGGACTGTTACCATCTCCATGACACATCTTGCTGTCTCCTTGAGGCCCAGTGGGCCCAAAGGCCAAAAAACCAGGGCATGAGAAACTTGTGGCTGTTATATATAAATAAATGATATGAAAGATGGTTATGAGCCCACATTGGACAGAGAGAAGGAGTATGCACCAGGAGGGAGAGCAGAGTTTAATGCAGGAAGGCAGGAGGACAAAGCTGTGGGACCTGTCAAGGGCTCATGCATCAAACTGCTTTCTTTCTTCACTGTTCATGCGACAAAAATGTGAATGACACAAAAAGGACACCACCTGTTGTAGTGTCCTGATCTGTGCTTTGCACTTTGAAAAACATTTCCTTTTGGAGTTGGGAGGGGGATGGAGAAGGCTGGGAGATATTAATTTCTCTACAGATGGAATGATAGTTGCCACTTACTGGAATAGTAGTGACCAAGTGCTCCTTGGGCTCAGTAAAGGAATGCACCTTACAATGGGGGAAATAACTTGCCAGAGAAATGACAAAGCCATGGACAAGGCAGTGCCTGGGACAACTTTTCAGCTATGGCACTAAGAGAAAGCACATATGACAACCAAAATTATATCTTTTATCATTGTGTGACCTAGAAAATCTGAAAATATAGACAGGAAGAAATGTAATGGAGACAAAAAAAAGCACTGATTTTGGAGATACTCATTAGTGATGGCTTTTGATAGTTTTAAGCTGCAGACAGGCCTGTGCTTACTGGAGTGATGGCAGAGGCTGCTTTGGGAGGTACACACAGCTGCTTTCAGACCCATTTTCCACTTCATGGTTCTCCTGTTTTCTTGTGGTGCTCAGAGGCCCAGGCCACTGCTTTGGGAGCAGGTCTGCTGTCTGAAGGACGTGGAACTAGAAAGGCATTTATTTGCACAGGACAAGTGGCATCTGACTCATCTGTTCCAGTTCACAGGCTGCTGCCTCTTGCTGGGTGTCTCTTTGAGCCTTCTGGCCTGCAAATGGATCCTAAGAGATCCTCTGGCCCTGGGCTGCATTTCCTCCCCTGCTCAAGGTTACTTTGGGGCCCCAACTTGCTCCACCACCCACAGCCAGCCAGATCAGCCACTGAATCTGTAATGCTGCAGTGATTTCAAAGGACCAGACATGTGAGTGGCAGGATCTGGCCCTGTGGGAACAATAGAACCTGATCCATCTTCTTTCCCTCAAGTCAGCCATGTTCTTGGCATCTTCATGGCCATCTTTACTGTGATTTTACACTGAGTCCTTGCCCTTGTGCCTTAGGGAATGCTGATTTCATGACTGATCATTGTGGTGATAAAGCAAAGCAGAACAGCCCCACCAGTCCTCACTCCAAGGCTTTATGTGCTTTATGTGGGAGTTAAGAAGGGAACAAGAAAATTTGTGGGAGAGATGTGGTGCGTGCAGAGAGGCTGAGGAAAACTCTCAGCCTGAAATACAGGCACAGGGATTGCTTCTGTGATCTGTGCAGTTGCTGATCACATTATTCTGACCAGGAGCAGCCAGGCATTTCAGACAAGCAGAAATTTCTGCACTTGCATGTGCTGGGGCGAGACTTTTGTCAAGGGAAGGGTCAAGTTCCTGCCACATTTCAAACAAATTATGGGGATAGGAGCTCATAGAAGTAACCCTGAGGACTAGAAAGACCATTTCAAGCCCTTTAATCCCAGGGCACTAAAGGCTTGAGGGACTGTATTTCATAAGAGTTGTGCCAATTTCTTGAGGAGACATTTTTGTCAGAAGCCAGCCAGTCTGCACAGCAGAACCATACCAGAGCCATACCTCTGCTCTGCTCTGTCTGCTGGAGCCCAGCCCTGGCGTATTTCGAAGCCAAATGCCACATCTGGCTGTCTCCTCTCCCTCTCTGCTGCCTCCAAAATGGAAATGCTGGTCTTAAAAATAATGCTCTCATCCCCAGAATGCACATAGAAAGTGACAGCAGTGGTATAGATTGAGACAAACAGAGTCATTTATTGAGTCCCCTTATTGGAAATCTTTAATGAGAAGCAGCTGTTTCATCGATGACCATGAGCACGAGGTGCCTGGTGGGTGTGGGGTGTGGAGACCCTGGCCCCTGGCTCTGCCAGCAAAGACTGCAAGCAAACTGCCAGGCACGTCAGCACTCTGTCAAAACCAGAAAAATCCTGAGTTAGTCACAGCAGGAAGACAGACCGCAGCAACATCACAGCACACTGTTGCATCCAAGTGGTTGGTGACTCTTTCAGGCTTGAAAGTCTTCCAGAGTGAAAAGCTGCACACAGCAATGGTGCAAGCCCAGGACAAGGAAAGCAGATGTTCACGTCTCCTCCCCCATCTTTGCTCCCATATGTTGACTAAGTAGGTTTTGTAAAGCAGAACATGCTGTAAATCGGAGCTGGGCAGGGTTCACCAGTTGGGTTAAATGTGGCTTTTAGGGTGCACAAGTGAGCACTGTAATTTACACAAAGCAAAACTACTGCTTTAAGCTTTCCCTGGATGACTGCTCTGGCATCTCAGTGGAATAGCTAGCACTTCCCTGAAGCAGGCCTTACTTTTTTACTGTATTTTTATTAATCCACAATTTCTTGCGTTACCTGTGCACAGATAACAGGATTCTGTGCACAGATCAGAGTCATCTGAGCAAGAAGATTCTCATCTGAAACTTGTTGAACCTGCCCATCTTGTCCCTTGTGCTCCACACATCCACGACTCACAGTGGTACTTTTTTGCAGGATCAAATGCTGTTCATTTTGATCTTTCAGCAGCAAATAGGGCATGATGCTGTGATTTTTGGGAAGGCCAGATTTAAACCAGAATTTGACAATGGATGTACACTTAGGATTTGTGCATCTGTCTCTCTCAAAATTCACAGTTTACATTGCACAATATGGTTTGCAGACAGCTGAGTTCTGATTGTCTAGGGATTTTGGAACAACAGGAAATATTCCCAAGCAACCTGCAGTGTCTGCTAAAAAAGCTTTTTTAGTCATAGGTTGGTCAGAAAACTGCTTCCTCTTGCACATATTACATCAGGTCTGTAGGTTCCTGCTGAGCTGTGTCCCTCTGCATCTTGGCTCTTCTCCAAAATGCCCCAGCTCCAGCTCTGCAGCTCGAGGGGGAAAATCCCCCATGAGAACAGGTAGGGACAAACCCCATCAGGCTGCTCCTGGCTTCACACAAGGATCTTCAACTTCCTGAAGGGTGGCTGTGGTGAGCTGGGGGTCAGTCTCTTTCTCCGGGCAACAACGGACAGAACAAGAGGACACAGTCTCAAGCAGCACCAAGGGAGATACAGGCTAGAATTAAGGAGGAAGTATTTTACAGAAAGAGTGGTCAAATACTGGAATCATTTACCCAGGGAGGTGGTAGAGTCACCATCCCTTGAAGAGTTTAAAAAAAGACTGGATGTGGCACTTGGTGCCATGATCTAGTTGAGGTGTTAGAACATGGGTTGGACTCGATGATCTTAAAGGTCTCTTCCAACCTAGAATTTCTGTGATTCTGTGATTCTGTGATTCTGTGATCTTTCACAGCCTGGAATCCTGTTCTCACAGCAAACCTGGCCAGATGTGAGGCTGGAAACCACAGTCTGGTCATGCAAATCATGGACTTGAAAAGGCTTCTTCCTTCTAGTACATTGACTCAATCCCTTTATTAAGATTTATAATCCTGTAATGAATGTGTAATTAGCAGTTGAAAGACAACTTCATAAAATCGATGTACTCTAATGTACTTCATGTAATATACAGCCTTTTAGCTATATATTGATTTTCTTCCTTATGAATATTTTATCCCTTGTATTTCCCTTTTGCACAGTTTAATTAAGAAATTAGAAACTTTAAAAATTTGCTGCGGAGGGAAAACATTTTATTTGAGATAAAAGTGGCCTTGGAATCTTCCAGTATGCCTTTATTTTCTATGGCCCAACTGCAAAAACACCCCCCTCCTGTTCAAAAAGGAAAAGGTAATAGTTAATTTACATATGTAACATTTAAAAAAAAATCAGACTAAATAAAGCCTGAATGAAAACATGCAGAGAATCATTTTACTCAAAACAACTTATTTTAAAGTAATGTATTTTCATAAACAGCTGAGTAATATTAAATTTTAAATAAATACTTCAAAGTGGCTGGGATTGGGGAACACATCAAAACAAAATAATCTTTTACCTGTGTTTTAATGAAAATTTTTCAAGTCTTTTTTCTTTAATTTCAAAATAAGAACGTGCTGCTGAGTCTCATGAAATATCTATTTCTATGTCCAATTTAGTTTAAAAAAACCTTTCTTTTACTTACAACAGGCCAATAGAAATTTTTATTCATTATAGACATTTTATTACACTTAATACAAATCAACATAAATTTTCATTACACATACATCAGTGGTATTTTAAATGACAAATAAGCATTCCTTTACAATCTTAATATCCTTCAAATTACAGGCATTGATGGAGAAATTAGGAAACCTTCTCTCTTCAGCTGGTTGCAACCAATATCAGAGACACTGTCTATACTGACTTGGAAGTTATTGAGAGACAATAAAATGGGATACTATTTTTTTAATAAACTACTTTAAAGTGGTTTTGTTTTGGGGTTTTTCCCCAGTTTTTAAAGTCTGTTCAGAGCTGAGGCACCTGTCCACACATTGGTGTCTAATTTGTTCACCACCAACATGAGGATCAAGTATTTTGGCCTGCCAGAACAGAGCACTTTGGTGTCCTGGTGTTTTGTGGTGCCAGGTCTGGAGTTTGGGTGTGAATTCACAGGCTGGGCAGGATCCTGACGGAGGTGAGAGAGGCTCCTTCACCAGGCAGGAACACCAGGCAGCTGCTATGTGAGGAGTGGGTACCCAAACCAGGTGTAGGAATTGCTGCATCCTGTCTAGTGTCTGAGGCTGTTGACCTCCTAAAGGATGGGTAAATTGAGGCTGCTTTGGGCTCAGCATCCTTCTCTGTTTTGGTGCCAGTATTGCAGTTTTTCCTCTGGGAAACAAGTGAGTTGGTGAACATGAACTTTGAGGTGGTAGAAGAGTTGCCCAAGAGCTGGAGAGCACATGAGCTGCAGACCTGCTGTGACCCTAAGCAGCACAGCAGCATCTAATGTATCATGTTCTGTGAAAGAATAAAATATGCTTTTTTCCCCCAAACTGAGCATATGGGTAGAAATCCAGGTTTCCTCGTGATGGATCCTTCCTTCACTCCCCAAAGAATTTCTGAAACATCAACCCCATCCCCTGCAGGAGTCTACCTAAATCCTGACCCAAACCCCAGAGTCTGGGGGCTGCTATTTTAAACCTGACCGTGGGCCTGTGACACACCAAAGGGAAAAAAAAATCCATTTCTAATAATGAATCTTGTTATTTTCCAAAACTCAGAGGAAATCTGCAGCACAGCTGGTGGTCCTGGAGGAGAGTAAAGGAATACCACTTAATGAGAACCTGGTGGGTTAATTAGTCTGTTGTGTGATGTGGTTGGTCAATAGGAAAAGAACACTCGGAAATTTTGAACGACATAATCATGATTGACCTTAAGGTAGCAGTGACCTAATAAGCAGCTAAATTTGCCTGAGCAAGGGGGGATGTTTGAGCAAAAGGGGATTAAGAGGAACTGTGCTGATGTGTCCCTGCACAGTGTGAAGCAGAAGAAATGCAAAAAGGAATGTATTGCTGAGGCTTTGAGCAGCAGAAGAAAGACTGCAGCATTCCCAGCACAATGTGTGATGTCTCCTTGGAGTCCTGACCCACAGAGTTTGGGGGTGCTCTCAGAGGGGCGGCACAATATGCAAGCCCAGGAGGGAATATGGGAAGGAAAAAAGAAAAAGGGATCTGAGCTTCAGGTTTATGTTTCTGTTTGACCTTCTCAGATGTCCCAAAAGGGTTTTGTCTTCCTGTCCCTGACTCAGCTCCCTAGTCATGTGCACCCAGCCTGCCTCCTCTAGTGACCCTTTCAAAACACATGCTCTTGCAACCTGTGCTTCTCCTTTTGCTTTTATGACAGATATTGCACCACCTACTCCATTTTTAATTGTTTTTTCTTTAATTTTTAAAGCATTTTCTAACTCTTTGAGTTAGAAGCTCAAACTCTAAGTTTGAGATGTATGGTTATTCCTTTTGCAGTGAGTTTGCAGCAACCTACTAAGTCCTGTAGCCCTTCTCCTGGACAGGTCTCTGAAGGATCAGGCTGCCACTAGCAGCATGTGCCTCCTGCCAGTGCAGGATTTGTGTCTCTGCTGTACCATGCACTCAGTACATCCCTCCTTTGGGCCTTCTCCTCTCTCGCCTCCCATCTCCTCTGGCTCAGCTCAGTGCTGGGTGCCTTGCAGGGATTTCCTCGCCTTGGCCTCCATTCTACAAGAGCTCCAGCTCCCTGCCATTACTCTTCCATTGCTACTGTTTTCATTTCATCTGCTGTCCCAAGCCTGTTGCTGTTTCATATAAGCCTGCCAGATTTGCCTGCATGATTGTTCTTTTGTCCAGATGAATGTTTAGCTCAGGCTATTTAGTGCTGATCTGGTTTTTCTATTGCTTTGTGTGTACCCAGGGGAAGAGGTTTTGTATTAAAATTCTCCTGGAGTGCTGAGTCACTTAAACTCTGCTACTGTGTCATGTGCTTGATTGTCTGAGTGCGGGACCTGGTTATGTCATATCTTGCAAAATGTGTTTTCTGTTTCCCCACTGGAGTTTTGCCTGAATGGCTTCCAAATCATCCACCTACTAGAAGCTGGGAAAGTTCTCTCTCATGATGCAATTCCCCTCTTAAATTTGTTTTGATCTTTTCCAAGAACCTGGCTGGAATCTGATAGATGGGATACTTTTTTTTTTTGCATGTTTTGCTCTTCCTATGTGTTGCTGGGCATTCAGGAGGATTTTCTCCCTGTGATTTGGCCAGCCATGTAATTCCCAATTGCCAACTGCTTGTATATTTGTCCCATCTGATTATAGCCACATTAAAGCATGCTCAGAGACCTTCCTCTAATCCAGCAAACTCTTGACTGCACTCTGAAAAACATGTGTAATGCTGCTGGTAGGGCTTCCATTAGTGATTCAACATTCACCAGACCTTTCCTGTGCCTTGCTCAGACTAAAACACAAGCCCAGAGAAATTCATTATCCGCAGCACTTCCCCTAAGACTCCTCTTGATGCAATCATCAGCAGACAGTTTTGCCTTGAACAGCCCAAGTGCTCTGGCTTCACTCACTGGTAATCAGCAGTGACTTTTTTTTTTTTTTTGTGATTCTGTTCTGTGGTTTTGGGTCAGTGCAGATACCCAAGTGTCTGCCAGGCTTTCACTGCTGTGAGAGGCAGCCCGTGCTACTTTCCAGAGATGTAACAATCCATTTTCTTTGCAGCCTTGTAACTTCCTTCCTCAGTGACTCCACGGTGCATTTCTCACGGCTCATTGGCTGGAGAGAAGCTTATTTATAGCCTCAGTTCCCTCTCTTGTGCCCCTGTCCATTAGAGAGCTGACCTGCCGTGCCTGCTGCCTCACCCTGAGGACATTCACTGTCTCTGCTTTACCAGATCAGGGTCTGTCTGCATTGTCCTGCCTCATGCTGGGTCCTATAAACCCCTGGTAGTGCTTTCTGTAAGAGTTTCTCACTGAGGGTTTGTGTTCATCTGATGGTTTTAGCATAGTTGCGTGGCTTTTTGCATCTCAAAGACACACAGTCCCATTTCCACAGCCCTGTGCTGATGTTTATTGTTGCTGGGGTGAGCTGTGCAGCTGACTGTGCTGTTTGCATGGCAATGAATCAGTTGTTGATCCTGCAGCCCGTGGTGGGCGGGCTGGAGCAGGGCTGGCAGCTTCTCCAGGAGCGTGAGCCCGAATCAGGCAATCCAATGGAGCCAGGCTGGGCTGGGCTGCTCAAACAGCTTTAGCTGCAACCCGTCACTGCTCACACCATGGCCTCTGCTGCTTGGCCCTCCCCCTTCAGCTGACCAGCGGCACTCAAATATTCCAAGAACTGCCCCAGATTTAGATTCATTTCTCCAAACTTCTGCTTCCTTGGGATGACTTCATCTCCAGAGTTAAAGATACATTACCTGGAGGAGTCTACATGTGCATGAGCTGTCTAAGGTAGCATTATAGTCAGTGAAGGTGCAGTCCAGAGACCTGAAAGAAGAACTCCAGTGCCCAATTTTCAGTGCCCACTTTGAGACAGAATGGCTGAGAAGCTCCCTTTGCAATTCAGATTGCCTGTAGTGTCAAAGGAGGGGAGCACTGCTGTTTAAAACCAGTTCAGTGCTGTTTGAGACATCCTATGGTACCTGGCATATCTGCAGTGGATTGGCCAGTATGGAACTGTAGAATCACTAAGGCTGGAAAAGACCTCCAAGATCATCAAGTCCAACCTTTGATTAAGTACCACCATGCCCACTAAACCTTGTCATATCAAAATATCACAGAGAGCATAGAAAGTGATAAAATCATAACAATTTAGGTTGGAAAAACCTCTAGGGTACTAAAAGGCAGATATTCATAGAACCCAAAATGACACTGGACACATCAGCCTCCACGACCATCTACCTCTTTATCCATCTGCCTTGCATGCATAATATCATGGGTATATTTTATGAAAAATTCTTATGCTAGGATTTTTCTCCAGAGAAGCTGAGAGGCCTCAGAAACTACATGTAAACAATAAATATCTGCTGCTGTGGAATGCAACAGGTGCATCTTTGATTGGTCTCATGTGGTTGTTTTTAATTAATGGCCAATCACAGTCCATCCATCTCAGACTCTCTGGTCAGTCACAAGATTTTATTATCATTCTATTCCTTTCCTTTCTAGCTTTCTGATGAAATAATTTTATTCTATTTTTTTAGTATAATTTTAATATATAATTTTCCTTTAATATAATATATATCATAGAATAATAAATCAGCCTTCTGAAACATGGAGTCAAGATTCTCATCTCTTCCCTCGTCCTGGGACCCCAGTGAACACCAGCACCTTTGGTGACCCCGAGTGAGGAACATTGCAACAGCATGCATGTAAGAGTGGCTATCCCACTGTCAGCAAAGTGTTTGGGGCTACTTGAGATGCCCTTGGATGGCTGCTTGCCCTCCAGCTGCTGTTCCTGGGTGTCTCATAGGATACCCAGTTTGGGCAGTTGCATCTGCCTCATCATGTTTCAAAGTGCAGAGCATTGTCTCAGCTGATTAATCTTCCACCTATCTCCACAAATACTTTTGTTTCTTCCCTTTTCCCCAGTGAGACAGTGAAGCAGTTTTCCACAATCTTGTCACCAGTACTCAACAGCCAGCTCTGAACACAGAGTCATCACCAGCTTTTGCTCTCTTCATGCTTGTGCTTCCTCATAATGCCATTCCATTTTCTCTCTAATGATCTCAGTTTTTTCTGTATCTTCTGTTTATTTCTCGTTTTCTTCCCACTTGAAATGGCCAACACCACCTCATCTCTTTGTGCCGTGTTGAACTAGTAACATTTAGCTTCCAAGAGCTGTTTGCAAGCTCCTAGTGGCAGAACTATCTAAGAGTGCAATTCTTACTCCACCACGTCCTCAGGGGGTGTTAGGGATACCTCCTTCAGACTCCTTCTGATCTTTACTTCACCTCTCAAGACTCAAGTACATTGATGAAGGAGTAAGGTAGAAACATTTTTTAATGCTAAAGAAGAGAAGATGCTGGCAGATATCCTGAGAGCCATATTCATGAGGATTATTTCTCACTGTTGATACTGTGTCTCCAGATTGCATGAAAGTAAATATTTCCTATTTACAGCACATAGAAAGCACAAGAATAAATGAATAAATGTGTGTATATAATGGTTAAACTCTCAAGTATTTTATGTGATCTGCAATTGTGTCAAATGGAGCACTTAATTGCTCCAGCCACTACCTTCAGTCTCTGACCTACATTTATGACAGGAACTGCACAAAAACCTACAAAAGTCGAAGACAGGAATGGTTTTAGACAGCTTTTCCTGGCTTTTATCTGATGAACCAGAGACTGTTTCTGAATTAGAGACAAGTGTCACCTAAGCCCAGATTTCTAGTAGGTGTAAATGTGACTCACAAAAAAGGGGCTCGAAAGACTTCAGGTAAAAGCAACTACCCTCCACCATCCCCCCTTCCCCAATCCACTCCTGTATGTTAATTTAAGAAAAGCAAACATTTGTAAAAGAAAGCTGTTCAGCTAGAAATGTTGAGAACATGTGTTTTCCTTGTTGCAGCACAGCCAAAAGAGATAAAGTTTGCTTTACACAGTATCACATTTTGCCAAATTAACAGTAACAGTATTATTAATATTTAATATTTATATGACACTGTCATCAGGAGGTCAGCCGGGTCTGATCCCTGCTGTGTGAGATGTGCAGACACCAAAAAATTATCTAGATTATTTTTATTTATGTTGAGGAACTATTGTAATGTGCCGCAATCCTGTGGAGCCTGCCAAGATGTAGGCCCCATCTCCAAAAGGCTTAGGTGCATTTTTTAGGACAATTTGCTTTTATAAATGAGAGTTTCAAGTAAAGTTCTTTCTTTGTAAACTTTTGACATATTATTAAAAGCTGATTTACATGTTGAGTCATAAAATTATGGGATCTGGTTCTGACAACACCTGAGTAGTGATGTTGTGGAAGAGTGCATTTCCTATGGCTGACATACAGCTGCAGAGGGAAAAGTGGATGTGTTCTTGTCGTGACATGGAAAATTTGATCATTGTGGAGTTTAATATTTGCATATGGGTATAAAAGCAGTTGTGTTAAAAGCAGATGTGTTAAAACCTCCAGTGAAGCTGGTGAGAGGTTTTGGTTTACCAAAGCCATCCGAATTTTCATAAGGATTCGCTAGCCACATAAAATGAGCTTTTCTGGGTATTGTCCTGACCCTGTGACTGTCCCATGTCCCTCAGTTTAGGCATTTCAGAGTGAGATGTTTGCCAGTACACGAAATGGGGCCTTCAGCACAACCAGAAAATAATTCAAGATCACAGTTTAACCTCTACTCCCACTACCTGTCTGCCACTGGACATCTCTCAGGTCATTGTAATATGCTGAAATTGTAGTATCTTCTCTCTCAATGCACACAGGTTTGATTTGATGTTCATCCTGACATCTCTGGCCAGTTGGGATGGTTGAGCCCCAGCTGCATGTACCTTTGTACTTCTAGCAAATTATCTAAATTGCTTCTTCAAAGTGCTGGAGTGACCCCAGAGTGGAGCTATTTTGGCAGAGCCTGTGCCCCTGCTATCACAGACACATCCAGAATGGCTCACAGCTGCACCCAGGCTGCAATGCCCTTTGTGCTCTGGCGGCTTGGAAAAGTCTCTGCTTTTATCCCCCACTGTGAGAAAGAGGCTTGAAAGTTTCTATGGAGCATGGGATTTTCTGAGACAGCAGTGTAGAAATGATGGCTTTGAAGTAAGGAACAGGCATGATTTCAGCTCCAAGCTTTGTGCTTTTTACTCTCCCGATTGCCCCCACTCTCCAGCTTTGGTTTGCACCACTTGTCTCTGAGTGCAGGAACCAGGTCCAGCCAAATGTTTTGCTTTACACAACCAAGCCCCAGTGTGCTTGGGCAGCTGAAAGGAGTTGTGTCCTGAGGACAAGATTAGAGCTGTCCTGCAGTAAAACCCCATGAACCATGAGGTATAGCTGCTGTCCTCAGCACAAAGGGCTTTGTCATGGTTGCAATTTGCAATAGGATACTCTGGTGCTCCTCCTGCACCCACATCACTTGTGCATGCAGATGCAGCCTGAATCAGTGTGTGCCTGTGGGGAGCAAAAACACACACACAATCTCATTGCCTCTGTGTGACAGCCTGTCTGCCAGAACATCAATGATTCCCTGGGTATTCAGGAGCCTAGGGACTCTTCTTTGGTGAATAAACTGCAGTAGGAAGATGTGTTTGAAATTTCCATCATGTAGGATGCTTAGCAAACTCTCCTGTGACAACTGCACTGAAGAAAACTGGGTGGAAGTATGTGGAAAGTGTTTCTTGAAGCTATATGCAATGACAGTTCACTGCATTTATGTCATTCCTTGCTGAGTTATTTTACTTGCATTGCTTCCAGAATGCTTGCTACAGAACAAATTCAGGCAAAATAAATAATATAAGCAATATAATATCACACAGAGATTTTCCAAACATTATTTTGCTCAGCCAGCTAAAGGGATATTCTAGGCTCTGAAGATGACAAAAGAAATTTTATTCTAATCTAAGCATGCCTATCATTCAGAGCCTGGGAAATGAAAGCTCTGAACAGCCAAGGGCTCATCTGTTCCAGTCCTTCCCTGACTTTATCCATGCCCCATGTTATAATGCATAGTCATAAGAGCAAAATTCACAATAAAATTAAATGGCTGGCCTAAATTCTTCTCCCTCAGCCCAGCATTTAGGTAGGAAAGGAGGACTGCATTCTGTATAGGAAGGGAAGAATTACCATGCTGTGCCTGCAGAGTGGACTCACATAAATCAGGAAGAATTGCTCAACAGCGCATGCTGGGGTTTTTTCTGCATTTTAAGGTTTTGTTTATTTTTTTTTTCCTTAGACAGAAATGTAGTAGTAGTTAGGACTTTTTTAATGCATTTCACTTGAATTAAACTTCAGCTACCTATCCTGTGAATTTAATAATCATGGACAAATTCCAGTCTAGCTCAGCTTCTAGAAACTTTCAATTTACAGCTGTAAATCTGTAACATAGAAATCAGATAAATATTTTTCACAAGTGTCAATTCTAATTGATTTTTTTTAATTACAGTGAAATATATTATGATTCCTATGCTTCCTTTTCCTTCCTTCCAACTTATCAATCTACTTTTCCACCAAATCAGAGACAAATCAGAATTATCCAAGTATGATGAGAAGTAGGAAGAAGCTTAGACACGGTTTGTATAATTCTAGAGATGAACCTAAAGCTGTGAAAAACATATAATCAAATATGTTCAGATTTGAGTAATCTTTGTTTGTTAAGTGTTTTTCCCAAAAGTGGCATTTCAGTGGGCTTAGAACTGCTCCAAAAGTCAGGATGAACTTGTCACTCTTGAAGGTGAGAAGCAGAAAAGAAGAAGAGATACATAAAGATGGATTAGTTGATTAAAAAGCCACCTGTCTCCTGTCTTTCAATAGTTCATCTGGCAGGGACTCATTCAAAATGCAAAGAAGAAGGTTTTAGTTTCCTCATCTGCCAGACGAGATCTGAACCCACCTGAATTTCCCGGGAACAGCCCCCAAGTAGGAGACTGATATTCCCCAGTGCAGGATGGAGACAGAGGAAATGTTTTTCCAATACCTCTGATAGAGTAGGTTCTCCCTTGTTTATAATATTGAAATATTCATGAGAGTGATGTCCTGTCTCTCCTCTGCAGGGCCTAAACACCATGATATAGAGTTGTTCTCTCTGGCCTAATGAATATTTCAATATTCTATACAGAGTAGAACAAGATCTACAGGGAAAAAAAAAAAGAAAAAGCAAGACACAAAGTATTTCCCAGCAGACTATTCCCCTGTGCAATAGAGTAAACAAACTCCTTTAGCTTCTCATCTCTGGGAGGGAAGTGGGAACTGAACCCCAAATTTCTACCTCCTGGCAAAACTCTGCAGCCACTGAATAAACTGGTAGTGCCTGTTTAGGGCATTTCTAAAACATAGAGTTTCCATTCTTTTTTCTTTTTCTTAACCTAGGAAAGGGACCAAAGGAGAAATCAATGGCTTTGTTATTTTCTTTTTATCATGAACAATTGTAAATGCTTCATGTTTGTTCATTGGGCTGATCAGGTTTTGTCCACAAATTCAAAAATCTGTTACTGCCTCCTGAGTTATAATTGATAAAATGGTGCTGGGAGAAGGCAAGATAAATGTTCAGCTTTTTAATGTGAAGATCAAAAAGCATTGTTTGGAAAGGTGAAACTGACAATTTTGAACTTCTGATGACATAAGATCAAATATAATCACTTTACAAATTAATAGGGGTTGTTTCTTAGGGGGTGTTTTGGTGTTATTTCCCCTTAACTGATAGGTACATAAATTCTACATGGAAGTTGTTTGCTCCATGAACATGGGAAGCAGACCTTTAAAAGAAGGACTGTTTCTGAACCCATGCTTTTCAGACCACTGCTGCTGTTTCAAAAATGACTTGCTGAATTTGCTTCAGACCTTAACAGAAAAATATCTCTCCGGGATGCTCACCAATCTACCTGAAATTTCAGCCTCTTGGGAGTTGTTCTGCCTTTGTTTTTTTGATCAAAGTGTGAGTAAGGGGCTCATAATCTGGTTCATTAACAACAATGTCTTACAGCTTTAAAATAAATACCCTTTCCATTTTTTACCATTTTACCTTTCTGGTTAAGACGAGTTGCAATTCATGCCAAAAAGTGCTCTGCCAGCACTGAGGCTCCAGTTTCACTGCTTTATTAGAGCTTTAGCTCTATCATTAGCCTGAGGATAGATTCACAAATAACAGCTGCTCAGCTGGGGCATTTCCTTAATCCATGCCTGTGCCTTTCAGAATCAAAGCAATACCGAGGCAGGAGAAAATTATCTCAACCCTACAGAGCTCCATAGAGTGGAGTGGGGAAGCGAGCAAATGGGCATTTCTCTGCTGGAAATCTTGTAGAGGCTCAGATGAGACAAATGCACTTCACTGATGGAACTACCCTCTGTTGACACATTTAATCTAAATTAATTTTTTCATCTTTATGCAACAAAATATGACCCAAACCGTCTGGGGCACTGGAAAAAGAAAGACATAAAAAATAGCTATAAGCAAGCTGCTGTGTGAGCAGTACCCTGGAAGTGCTGAGAATGTTTTTAGTGCTAATTATTGTACATAATAAAATATATTTATCTTCCTGCTCAGGAAATTCTTGAATGTTCTGCATTTGTCCCTTCCTACTTCTCTAAAACATTTTTCATACACACTTGGTTTTATTTTTTTCTAAGGAGAAGTATAATAAAATAGAAAATATGGAACCTGATTGTTTACCTATGTACTGTGGCACAAACAGCAGTAGTTTCACTGAACTCAATAGAGCTAAACCTCAATTGATGAAATCACTCTGGAGATATTGGTTGTGGTAGAAACCTACTGATCTACATGAGATAAAAAACCAGTAAAGTGAAACCAAAGTTATATGAAACTAAAGTAAATGAGAAAGAAAATCAGTGCCATTTGTTTACTGTTTTCATACCTGCTGTGTTTTTGTGATGCTGTTATGTGAAATAATTCAATGACTATCTTATAGCCAACCAAGTAGAATTTGCTGGAAAAAAATATTTTCTAGCTGTAATAAACCAAATTCCTTTAATACTAAGACCACTCTTCTATGGCTGAAAGCTTTTGGATATTGTGCTAGTTACAGACAGGCGTTCTCTGTGTTCAACAGCTGAGTATTTGAAGTCAGGCCCATAAGGTAAGTTGAACTGCATGAAGAGATGAAAAATGAAATTAAAGAGATAAAACATGACTCTTGGACTACTGGACTCATGTGGATATTTACCCTTCATGCACACAGCTGTGTTCATACATAATTGGAGCTGGAGAGAAAGTTAAGGGTACAGATGCAAGATAAATGGTTCCTATGACGGCAACATGTCCAGTACTTTTTTACAATTTTGAAGCATCTCTCTCCTCCAAAGAAATGATTTTTATTTTCCCTTCAATTCTCTAGAGGTCTGTTTCCTTCAAGCATTCAGAATAAAATATGCCACTACTAGTGACATAAATAGTATTTTGTTTCTGCTAACTGTGCATAACAGCACTTTAGGGAGAGAGAATCAAGATTCTGCCCTTCCTTTTGCCTCATGGAGAGAATATCTGCTACCAAGATTTCACTCTGTGTAACTATGAAAGCGGTGGAATCATTACTGTGTCTCTGATGATGCTTTGGAGCTTTGCACAGCTCCAAGTCAGGCCATGCTCTGACAGCTTGAAGGGAGATAGATAAGTAAGAGCTGGCACAGATCTGAAAGTCTGAGGTGTAGTGCTCATGAAAACAACTGCAGAAATTCACTGAAAGAAGGCTGTGTGCCCATCAGTCTGTCTGCCTCCTCTGCACCCATTATTCTGATTGGTTTCATAAAGAATATGCCTATGAAACCCTCAGTATCGCTTGTCTTTATGTTAGATACACACAGGTTAAACTTTTCTTCCTCACAACGTATTGCAATTTTACCATTTGACATATTGATAATTTTTTCTTGGTATTTTCTGCTGTTCCTTATTGATTGCAAGGCTTGGGGCTTTTTAGTTGGAGGCTGGTTGGAGGTTTTTGCTATGATCCTATTTCAAAGGCAAATGCAATGTTTGCCTGTTTGTCTTCTGGTTCCCCAGTAATTCAGTTGTCACAGCTTGATGCTCAGTGATATATATATATATATGTGTGTGTATATATATATATATATGTATATATATATATGCCTGACCCTGGGTAATACTCCTCTCCTGGTGCTAATTGCTTTTTCTCTGACTGAAAGGAGAGCTTTAGGTAAATAAGTGCTGCCTCAGAGATGGAAACATCAGGAGCTGAGGTAATTAGATTTTTAAGATTTCATTGCTCTGAATTTGTGCATTGAAATGGAGGAGGCTGAAGATGAAGCTCTGGGCTCACTGATTACAGGGGGAATTTTGACATGGCTGTTCAAGAATCCTTCTCTGAGAGTTCAGGATAGTCCTTGCTGGGTTTCAGGTATTTACCCAAAGAGGCCTTGTTTAAATATAGATCTTTTTCTCTAAGTACAATTTGTTACAGCCAGGCACTAACAGCAGGGGCACACGGAGCTGTGGCTCCCCTTACAGCACACAGCCCCCTCCTGCCCTGCAGCAGCCCCTCGGGGTCTGGGTGGGCAGATGGTGAGAGATTGCCTTCTTCAGTGAAGCTGATTCACCTAATCCTTAAGTGAAATAACACCACACAGAGCAGCCTTGTTTAAGCTGCATATTTGTTTTTTGCTTTGCAGCTTACAATTATAGTGGAGCATATGGCAATGCAGAGGAGCAGTCAAGGTCCAGACCCCTGGGATGAGTGTAGCTGCAGTCCTACATCAGTGATACCAAATGACTTATGGCAGAGATGGCTCTGGTCCCAGGAGACATCTGCTGCCTTGCTGGGGAAAGCTGTGGTGACTGCACAGAGCTGCCTGAGCAGAGCAGCAGAGCCCAGCTCAGACCTGTAGCCCAAAGTGTGCTTGGAAATGCAGTGAGTGGCATCAACAGGTCTGCTTTTGAGTGCCTGCAGTGGTGCCTGGAAGAAGTTGAACCCAGGCTATATATTAGTAGTTTTCTGCACTATCCTGGGGCAATGGAATAAGGAAAACAAGACTGTTGCCTGAATGGCCATATTTCCTTGCACTTCTACTCCAAAGATCTTTCCCTGTTACTCAGTGTGTTGCCATCCCATTCAGTCCAGGAGTAACCTGACAACAACAATATCAGTAGTAACAATAACAAATAATAACAATAATAAATATTATCTCAGATCTATGCTCTCTGGGGACATTTGCACAGAAAATTTGCATTTCATAAGGATACTTGCTCTAATACTTACCTTCCAAATATCTGCCTTTGGAAATATTCATACCACAAAACTCCCGCCCAGTGAAAAAACCTGGCATGGTTTATTGGCCTGTTTTTCTGCCTGAAAGAACTGTCTGTTAGCTCATTTTCTAAGGACAACTCCCAGGCCTGCCATGGTTTTGATCACTAGTGCTCTTTCTTTGTCCTCTGTTCACTCTTGCTACAAATATCACTGTCCCACCACTATTTAATTCCCCTGCAGTCCGTGGACCACATCTTGCCCCCAGTGGTGTCAGGGACAGACACCAGCAGTGGCATATCTGTTCTACAGGACAACTCCACAGTCCTGGTCTTGTCAGAACCCAGGAAATTCCTCTGGCTGCCCTGGAGGACTCGAGACCCTGACAGGGGGCTCAGAGACCTTGGCACAGAGCCCAAGACCCCTGTGCCTTTGATCTTGACCTGTGGAAAAACAATTACCAACCTTTATATGAAGAATTACAAGTCAAGAAGTTTTAAGTAGAATAATAGTTAGTTCATCACAGGGTGAAAAATTGTTTTCTGGGGTTTTTAGAATGGGGGCTCAGGAGGCAAGATGGAGGAATCTGGGCGTGCCCAGCCTTTCTCCTTCTTCTTCTTAGCCTCCATCTTCTGCTGTGATGTTGGCACTTTTAGATTGGTTTAGAGTAGAAACTCACTGTCTAACATAGGTGATAGGTATTGGGAAGTTATGGTAAATAATTTACATGTAGTTTTTAGTATAAAAGATAACACCGCCCTGGGGCAGGCAGAGTGCCTCTGTCTGACCTGCTGAGCAGACCTCGGCAGGCCAGAGAAAGAATTTTATAGATAAGAAACAATAAACAACCTTGAGACTGAGAACTGAAGAGTTCTGACTCCTTCTTTGACCACTGGGCTGGGAAAAGAGACTTTCTAATGTATCTCGGGGTCACAGTGACCAGCCAGAGTCCTGAGATGGTCTGAGAGTCTGATCTTCCCCACCACACACTGGGGAGGAAGGAAGGACCCTCAGGTGTTTCATTGCACTCTGGATGGCTTTACACTGCTTTACTTGGTGCAAGAGGATGGTGAGATAAACAACAGTGACACTACTTCTGAAGGGCCATTGAAATGTGGAATTTATCCTGTGTCTGTCTAAATGGCAGCAACTGCTCAATGTTACTAAAGGAACAGAGAGCCGCATTTTCAAAGGAGAAGGATGGTATGACTACAAATCCAACGGAATAATGGGATTTGTATGGGGGAAATGTTCAATCCCTTTCATAATAAACAGGTTTATGGATGACAGATGTGGATAAATAATGAATGCTTCCAATTCACAATCAAGGACTGAGTGAGCAGAAGATAATGCAGTTGCAGCTCTGACGAATTTTAAACACCACTTGAAATCTCAGAGTTCAGTGTGAAGAAGGCCCATTCAATCATACACCTCTGTTTATGCTCTTTACTTCATTAGATTTAAGTAGTTATAATTCTGCAGACACAACTAAAAGCAGAGGTGGGTTGAGAACAAAGAAATGTAAACAACTAATAAGATTTCGTGCTTTATCCAAAGTGTTCCTTGAAGCTGTTTCACTATGAACACTCCAGCACAAACAGTGAGAGTTAATTGAGTGGAACTGGGTGTGAATGCACGTATCAGTCTTGTCAGCAGCAACAAGGCCAAAGAGACAACAGTGAGGAATACTATACACCGAGAAAAAATTAGTTTGAGAGGCACCCAGGGCTGGAGGAGTACTTCAAAGCATGTAATGTGCTTGGGGTTTGAGCACATCTGGTCAAGACTTAAAACAGAAATTAGAAAAGGGACTAAATTTTTTTTATTAGGTCATCCACTCAATCTCCTTGTCAGTGTAACATCCTTCTCTGAGATATTCCCTTCAGGGTTAACTTTCCAACATTTTATTAATTCTAATTTGGGCATTTTATCTGTACTGACACAGTGAATAATTAAGTTGAGGAACTCCTTGCTGAAGGTTAGCCTTGGAACAAAGTGCTCAGCAGTGTTTTAAAAAGGCGTGGATGCATTTGTTAATGGCATCTGCACCTGCTCTGCTGGCAAATGGAACAGGGACTATCAATCTGGCACTACCTGGTCCCAAGACAATTATCCTAATGCTATGCTATAGCTGGATCATGAGACATTTGTATCAGCATCTAGAGCATCTCTCAGTTCACTCAGAGGCAGGAAATCAGGTTTCTAACTGAGCTAATGTATGAGGGTATCCATCAGCAGAGTAGCTGAACTGTCTGTGTCAGTGCAGCAATAAATAAGAATGCAATCATGTTAAAGGTTGCACAGTGTGATTAAACCTGCTGCACGCTCAGCACAAAGCATGTCCTGGGACCTGCAGTGTCACTGCAGATGGGTCACAGCTGCCACAGGCTGTGGCAGGGAAACCCAGGGAGGGATTCTGGCTGGGGTGAGCTGCTCCTGACCATGTGCCTCACGGTGGCTGGGGCAAGGGGAAGGGCTGCATTCATACCAGTAGTTTAAATGGTGTCAGGAAACAGTTCTAGGAACTGGAACCTGATCATTTGTGCTGTGAAAATGCCAGACCCAGTCACCATTATGGCTTGGCTCCAAGGGTCTGTCTCTTAAACTTCCCCTGGGCATGATCTGGGGAAGGGAATGTGGCCACCCTGCTTTGCAGAGCAGACCCAGGGTGTTCTCCAAAGCTGAGAAATTACTCTGAGTGCATTTGATGTGTGCAGTTACGGGGTAGTTTAGGGTGCCCTGCCTCCAAAGCTGGAAGTGGGGGCCTCTGGGCTGGGACCCAGCCCTTGCATGGTCACAGCAGCCTTGAGCATCCACGAGCCGAGCGTGCGAGCAGCAAAGCTTTGGAGAGTTCATGGGAGGGTTTTTGGGCATGCTTGCTGTCAGGATGATGTTGCCACCCTCTCACACAAGGTCCCACGTGGCCAGATCCTGCCTCTTTGTCTTTTCACAAAGCTTTTCACACTCACTTGCCTGCCACAACATTCCTCATCGCCCTTCTGAGTCTCTGGGCTTGTATCCATATAGATCCCCATACCAAGGAAAACTAAGGCTGTTCTTCCTTTGTTCTTTTCCATGGCCATGCCTGTAATATGCAGTTTCCAAAAAGGCCTATGCAGCACAGTTCGTACACAGAAAAGGGTAACTCAATAGTCAATCACATAAAAACAATTAATTATAAAATATAGGGTATATGTATTTATCTATGTTTATGAACATATGTGTATGGACCTCCACTTCTCTCTCTCTCTCTCTCTCTCTCTGAAGGTAGGGGGATAAATATAAGTCAAAAGATCAAAACTAAAAAAATATTTGAGATACTTCTATGGTCTTCCTCTCTCATAACAACTGAACTCCTGAGAAATTTTTGTCATTATATCCTAACAATACTTCTGTGGCAAAGGAAGAGGCAAAAATCAGGAAGAAATACAAATTGGTGAAGGAATGAGAGTAGATCCAGATTGTTCACAGAGCACTGCAAGTGGTGTGTGCTTGCCCAACATTCTCCTGGTGTTGTAACCAAATAAGCAATTCTAATTAAAAAAAAGGCAAAAATAAGAGGCAAAAATATGCATTCAGAAGATAATATTTTATAGTTCATTCCAGGAGATTATATTTGAGATATCTGTTTAATAAAATACCATCAAACATAATGTCATGCAGACTGATGTGTAGGACTAGGAGAAATAGTTACCACTGAAGTGATTTAGGGTGAGTAACCCAGACCACCTACAATTATTGGACTCAAAAATGTACAAGTTCAGTTTTCAAAATGCTTCTCTAAGAGTAGCCTGCATGCCATATGTCTGCAAATGTTGCCTTCTACAGTACATACAAGGAAATCCAACAGCCTTGGAAGGCTCATATTTCATTTGATGCTGCTGCTGTGTTTATAAGAAACAGAAGAAAAATAATGATCTGATGGCAGAATATGATTTATGGCTTTGTGTGTACGAGTGGGATACAAGCCCTGCCTCCTGGCAGACAGTCCCTGGCCCTGCATCTTTCCAGTCCATTTCAACTCGGCGACAAACATCTCACAGGAGTGGAGCTAGGGCTGACTGAGTTTTCCATTTAGGAAAGGCTGGGAAGTGGCCAGATAACCCAAAAATGATTTTTGACTGAATAATCTAGGAGCAGACAGAAGCATTTCCTTTAGCCTTCTGCATAGCATTTCACTTTTAACTACATTTTGGGTTTGGTTCAGGATGCGACTGCTGACTTTCTACAGAGCTGACAGAGCTGCAAAGGCAAACCAGCACCCTGGACTGGATATTTTGCTTTTGAGACTAGCACCAAACACGAAAAAAAAAAAAGGCAATTATGAAGTTGCAAGCTGTGCTAATACAAGTATCTAGAACCTACTGGGGTGTCCAGTCTGGAACCTCTGGGTTCTGAGACCAGCTTACACCAGCTGTGATATGAACATGAAACTGCATTGAAGGTAGTCTAAGCATCTTCACTATAAATAAAACAGTCAGAGGAGCTTTGTTTTCCAACGGAAAAAATATGAAACACATAATTTTATATCAAATATCCAGTCTTGTTCATTGCAGGATGATGCCAGTTAAATGGTTTTGGACAGGACAAGTCACATACAAGCCCAATTTTTGACTTTGCATAAGATGTAAAATCTAGTATCTTTGAAGTTCAGGGTTTTTAAATAGCTAAGACATTCAGAACCCAACTGCTTTCAAATGACTTCAGTGGGAGTTGCATATTTCCCTGCATTTGAAGATCTGGCTGAAGTGGTACACAAAAATGGGACTTCAGTACTGAAAATTCTTCAAATTTTTTAGACCTATTTCTTTTTCAAATTGTGAACTATGTAAATGTGGTTTGGCAAAACTGTGTAATAAAATTAAATCCAAGGAAAAATTGGATTTTATTTTTTTCATATTTTCCAGCATCAGTGGTAACTTGGTAATTGGATATGGTTTGGCCCTATTCCTAATTCTGACACAGACCAGAAGATACAAGTCTGTGAACTATTTTTAAAGAGTATAAAAGAAATCAACTACACCAATGTCTGCAGCAGAGTGCACTGAAGGGTCTCTTACAAAAATATGTCAGGTCTGGATGAGAGAGCCATATTTTCATGACTATAATCCTAGTTACTGCAAGGTGAGCATTTCCTTTACATTTCTTACTCAGGCCCTCAGTCAGTGGCTCTGACATGACTGGGACATGAGCAGCTATCAGCAGATGAGCAGGATGATTCCTGAGCATCAGCTGAACTGATTTTTCTGTAGGCTGCGGTGTAGTCATTGCTTCCTCAAAGTCCAAGAATGAGCAGTTCCATTCTGCAAGTACTTCCCCAAACTGATCCAAGGACACTAGAAGCCCTTCACAATCTTGTCAAAACACAAGAGAAATTACCTGTTCAACTATCCAATACATTGTTTATCTTTGCTATGAGTGCTCCTGGTGCTTTGAGCCCCAGTGCAGCTGTGTGTGGGATGCAAAGTACAAGGTCCCGTGCAATGCTCACACAATGCAATTTATCAACATTTCACATCATTGCCAACTAGAAATCTCCATTCTCAGCTAAATCACATCTGCCTCACGGCTGATATCATCATTGACTGTCCAGTGACTTCTGGTGGCTGATCTTTGGTAAACCTCCCCCTAAACCCCAGATGCATTTATGCTCAGTGGTGTAAGCCACAAGACCAAAGATGTAAATACCCTAAAGACAGAATTCCTATTTTCCTGTACTGTGGTGTTCTCTGAAGGTCAGGTTGAGGGTGTATCAACATGGACACCATGGATCAACCTCAAGCTCACTAAGAGGCAGTTTATGCTGGAGCAAAACCCATTTATGAGGTTGACTGGTGCAGAGTATGTGGAGGCGTTTCCACAAAATGTTGAAATCCCTGTTCCCACCTATCCAGAATACTCCTACACAGAAGCCCTCAGAATGCAAGCAAGCAAAACAGGAGCAAAATAAAAGTAACAAATGAATTTAACATTTAATCTATTTTTTATTCTTTTGGAAATAAAGAAAACACTGTGACAACACTGCAACAAACTTTCCGTGAATATTTTTCTTTGTAGGCCTTTCATTTTGTTTTGAAATGAACAATACATCCATTAATTAACAAGGGTGGGAAACACTCTTCTGAGGTCAGAGAAGTGATACAAAAAGTGAACAGCTCTTTATTCTGTGATGAGACACAGGTCCTCCTCCATTTGCCAAAATCCTATGTCTGATACTTGGCAAGTCACTTTGCAACTCCCTTGTATCTATGGTAATTTTTCTTCTTCACCGTTTGTACAAATACTTGCATCAGAATGAATGAATTACAAGTACAGTCTCATGTTTAAAAAGTCAAAAAATGATTAATTCCTGGTATTTGACCCACTGGTCTAAAGTCAGACTGGTCCAGATTTTTTGCATTTTATAGAGAACATTTGCAAACACAGAAAATTATTTTAAGAAGCAAATTTTATGCAGATGAACTACAATTGATGTCTACAGGCCTTGGGCTTGTTGAACTTCTGTAAGTGTCTTCAATAATTGCCAAAGCTAAAATACAAAAAACACAGCTGAAGAAACATTGTCACCATTGAAATGACAATATCTGATTATATGACTCAGTGGTTCAACTGACAGGTACTTTAAAGCAACTCAGATAAATGAGCAAGAATGGTCTGAAAATGAAATAAATAAATAATAATAAAAGGAAGGAAGAAAGAAAAATATCTTTTTTTTTTTTTTATTGTTGTCAGATGGTGTTTCATCTTTTTGCCTTAAAACAAGACCTCTCTGCCCCTGGAAGAGTCCAACATCACCCCCTTGCATTGCTGAAGTGAAGGTCATGCCTGCCTTTCCCCTGTCTTCCTCCCTTCTCTGTTTCCCAGCCTTTTTCTGCCCAGAGTTTTTAACTCAGCCGTAAGAAATTGCTTCTGGGCTGAAACTTGGCAGCAAAAGTCTGACTTCAGGCCCGGAGTGATCCCCCTCCCCTTTTCTTTTGGTCAGGTTTGAGGGGCAGAAGAGCGGAGGGGAGGGGAGGGCAGCGTGGGGCGCTCACACAGGAGCTGGCTGGCTCTGGCTGCTTTCATCATGCTTCAGTGGCTCTTTATTTTCCCAGCTGAAACAAGGGTGATTTCTGCATAATGTGGCAGGGATATTTTCGTGTGTGTGTTTGCGTTTAAGCAGAAAATGGCTGAGTCATTTCTTCTCAAAAGCAATTTTACTGTGCGAGCCACACACTTCCTCTCTGCTTCTCCTTCATTTTAGTTTGTGTTCATGTTCAAAAGGGAGATCCAAAAGGACATGCTCCTCTCTGGGTCAGCAAAAACAGCTTCACAAACACTTGTGTGTGCATCCAAAATTCTCCTTTAGTGCTGGAGCTGAGCAGAAATATTGAAATGATGGTACTGATAACATTGTAACAGCAGTGACACAGTAAAGACCAAGAGGATTTTGGATGGTTTTCTTTAGGTTATGAGAGTGAAATGAAAAGTGGCTGAAAAACCAGACTAAAATCATGTTTCATAGTGTGAAAGGGCAGTGATGATAAGTTCTGAATTAAAAGCCACCGGAACGAAAGAAAGAGAGACAAAATATGAGGAGAGGTGGAGCAGGGGCTCAGCATAATGACCTCTGTAAGGTGCACCATGACTCTTTGGGTGCAGCAGCAGCATGGGGAGCAGTGCAATGAGCCTGATGTGTATTTGGTGCTAATGTTCTATTCATGATGAGTATTACAAGAATGTGGCTAGCACTGGGGTGCTCACACAAGGAAAGATGTTGATATTGAAGACAGAAGTGCAGCCTCTTCCCAAACACCTCTGTGTACTGGCTCTGTGCTGAGCCCCAGCAGCCTTTATGTCTGCTCTGAGCAGTTTGTGACCTCAGTGCTAAACATGCACGTCCAGCTTTCAGGTCACTTCAAGATACTGCTTTCCTCTGGTGCTTCTGTGAGGGTTCACTGGAAGGACATAATTGTCCAAAGCCTGCAATGACACAGAAAAGGGTGCTTGACACCAACCTGGTGTGTCAGGCTGCTCCAGGGTGAAGCACATTCTGGCTTCACGTGTGAATGTTCCTCTGTAGAGCTGTGAGTGTTAGTCATGGGATCAGAGAATGCTTTGGGTTGGAAGAAACCTTAAAGATCATCCTTCAAACTCTCCTGCCACAGGCAGAGATGCCACCCAGTACATCAGGTTGCTCAGGGCCTCAGCCAACCTGGCCTTGAACAATTTCACTGAGCCAGATATCCAAAGAAATCCCCAACCAATGACTGACTGTGGAAATACAGGAATCAGTGATTTCCTACAGGATATCAGACAAAAAGGGACCAGCCCTGCTTTGCTGGATCTGTGGCTGTGCTTTCTGCTGCTGTGAAAGCTCCTTTGCTGCTGCTCACCCGGCTCAGTTCTGTTGTCCCTGCAGCTGTCTCCTGACTATGGGTGGGACTGCTGGGGCCTTTGTGCCCAACACCACACCCAGTCCCAGCACTGGAAATGATCTTTAGGTCCTGTGGAAAAAATAGTTTGTGGTTATCTAATTAAAGCTTATACACAGTGGGGCCAATTATGGTTGCCCTAGCAACTTTAATTCTGGTATTTCCAAATGCCAAAAGGCTTTGGGAAGCCTTTTGCTTCTGTTCAGTATCTTGGGTTGTGTTTGTTTACATCTGTGTATTTCCCTCTGCCTGTGATCACACCCTCCCCTTCCTAATTATCCCTGTGGCTTCCGAAATCTCTTTTCCTCTCAACTCCCACACCTTCTCCTCCCTGACACTTGGGCATGGGGAGATGTGTGGTTCTTGTTTCCAATCTTTGGAACCATAAATACCTGGGGTGAAACTGGAGATTATGTTTTGGTCAACACCTGCATCTGCTGCCCAGGGCTCAGCCTTTGTGGAAGGACCCAGAGCTAAACCCAGCTGCCTCAGCAGCTCTGAGAGGAGGGTGGGCAAAAGGAGATATCTCAGAGGCTTTCATGGAGAGCAGCAGAAAGTATATTCCTGCTATCTTAGTGCACCCTGAGTCAAAGACCCTGCTTCTTGCTGTGAGGGGTGCTTCATAGCCCTCAAACCACCACCATAGCTTGTGCTTTAAAGTACCCAAAAAAGGGACTCTTTTTAAAGGCACTTCTGTAACCCCTGTATATAAATTTCCCCATGCATTTGTTAATGCACACCTGGAGAAATCTATAATGCACACCTGGAGAAATCTATTGACTTTTTTTTTTTAAACATAACACCAAAATGTCCTGCAGGTGCAAGGCATGAATTTTAATCCATATGACATTGAAAAATGAGATTTGTATGAGTGGTAGTGGATTATCTACACTCTCCTGTGAGTTGGCTCAGGTGGCCATTTAGAGCTTTCTCTTAGTTGCAGAATCACTTCATGATTGCAGTAAAAATCTCTCTTGCAAGAGGAAACTGTTGAAGACACAAGAATTTAGTCTGGTTTCATCCAACTTTAGGCTCTTAATTAGTGTGCCTAGATTAGGGTCATGGCCATCAGAAGGTTTCCTCTGCAGATGATGGAAATCTCTCCAGACACTCCTTGGATTTCCATCCTGAAGAGAGCTCTGCCTTGACTTTAATGATTGTGTATCTTCAACTCCTGACTGAGCTCCACATTTGTTAAATATTTACAGTCTTCCTGCCCAGCTCATGCAATTGGACAATTAAGGGGAAGGCAGCCTGGAGCCATGAGCAGACACAGCCTGACAATCGGTCCCAAAGCCTGGAGGGAGTCATGCCTGTGGACTGATGTCCTGCACAGCTCAGGGGTGATGCTTTGTTCATTTTGCCTCTTGCTCAGAGCTGTTGGGCTTCTCACTGGCAAAATTTCCTATCTTGGGAAGCTGGACTGCCAACCTTGGGCACCCAGAAATCGTGAGTCAGGTGTCAGAAAAACTGTATGACAGCTTTAAAAGCAAGGGATGTTAAAAAATAAAAATAAAAAAAAAATAGGCAGAGAGATGGTTGCATGCTTCTGAGTTTCCATCTGGTTTCTGAGGCTTTTATGTTTGACTTAAGATTCATGTTTTCCAAGCCTTGTCCTGCAGCAGTGTGGTCTGGAAACTTCATTTTCTTCAAGAGAAAGCTGACATTCTTGTGTAATGCATGTTTTCAGGAGCATGGTCTTTAATAAAAAATGCAATAATGTGAGATGTAATAAAACATTGAGATTGGCAGAGGAGAGATGTCAGGCTGTGGCTCTGAGAGAGCAGCAATGATGAGCAAAGCACAGTGTGTTGGTCTGAACTTGAACTCCTGTGCTTATACTAAGCTCTGTGTGCCATGCCAGACTGGGTCCATAAGAATGTTGAATTTCCTCTTTTTCTCTGAATTTAAACCCATGAATTTTCCTTTACATCCCATTCAGAAATATCAACACTAATTTTGATTATTTAAAGAAGAAAAAAATTGTCACTAAACCAGTGCTGACCTATGTGGATAACTGAAAACTATTCCTTCTTCCTTATTAGTTGGCACTTGCATTTTATTGATTGTATGTGGTTTCAATATTGTTTTCCTCTTTCTTTTTTCCAGTAGGAGTGTCCAAATCAGCAACCCTTACTCAGCTTCTGTCTCACTTGTGGGTGGAAATTTACAGCTTCTGAAGCTGAGAGAGAGAAGGAGTCAGGATGTCACTGGGAGACCACATCCTTGTAAGAGCTGCTCTGAGTCTCAGTACAAAACCAGAGCTGCCCCACATGTGAACCCTGTGTCATGTTTTGGTCCAAGCCTGCTGCTGGAGAAAGTCCTGGTGAAGGGGGAGTAATAAGAAGAAAATGTGGCAGTTTAATGGGATATAATCTTTACATCAGCAGTGATAAGTGCAGTGCTCAGTCAGACAGGAGAGGCAGTGATTCTGCACAGCCCCCATGAAGTTTGTGTCTGAATCCACCCCTACAGTGCAGAGAATATCTATAAACATCTCTTCCCTGGCTTCTCTCAAGCTGTAATTGGTAAAGAGCACTTTAAACACGCTCCAACTGGCAGTAAAATTCTACTTTTGAAACGTCTGGTGGTGCAGCTTATTTGTATGTTTTGAACAACAGTGCACGAGCAACTGTAGATGCTTTTGAGAAAAATTACATTGTGCAAAAGCCCCAGAGAATCTCTTCATGACCATTAGTATTTAATTGTGGAAAGCAGAAGAGGAAAAAAGCAAAAGACAGCAAGTAATGGATTGTTATATTGTTATGACTCATATTGCCTCAGAGGTTTTGTTTTCAACTGGTGCTCTGTATATTGTTATTAAGTTATTTTATTATTAAATTTGGACTGAATTTTTATGTTAAATTTGTGCCTAAAAATTACTGTCCTGGTACCCATGAGATGTGTGTAAAACAGGAAAAATATTGATAAAAGGATCCAGCAATGAGACTGGAAATGTTAAAGTAATGTAGATGTAGTTTTTACACCTGTTCAGCCTAGAAATAGAGAAAATCTTGGGAATTCACTGGAAAAAAAAATCTCATCACCTAAAAGGCAAAATATCCTCCCTAAAGAGAAGTAAAATTTTAAAAGGAACAGTTCTGCAACTTCTATACAAAAAAGAGAACAAACCCAAACCACAAAGAGCACAGACACAAAATCAAAAAAGCCCCATCCCAAAAAAAACACCTCCCCAAAAAAAAACCCTAAAAAAACCCAACAAACAAAAGCAAACCCAAGAAACCCCAAGGAAAAAAATGTGCTCTGAAAAACAGGAATACTAAAATGTGAAGTCTTAAATCAGTCTATAGCTATACTAAATGCTTTGCTCTCTCAGCACTGTTTACCCTCTCTGCCTGATTTCTAATCTTAAAGCAAAGTTTTCTCTCTGTCAAAGAAACTCATTTTGTGTCCTTCTTTATTATTTCCCAGCAAGTACCTCCCATTCTTTGGTCTCCTCTCTGGAACTTTGCCTGTAAATTTTTTTGAGGAAAGGGACTGTCTCTCATTATGTGCTATACAGACTTGAACACCATAGATCTCCAAAGGGCCTAATTCTGCCAAATTCTTTATTGGTGGCCCACTTTTGATTAAATTTTTCAGCTTAGAACTTCATTCTTTGTTGCACATCTAACTTTTTAAACTGTCCTCAGCCTCCCCAGGAGTTTTGCAAGCCCCTGAGATGGTGAGTAGAGGTCAGGCTACAGAAAAATGGGGTTGAGAGAAGGCAAAAAACTGGAACAGAGCCATGAGAGAGGCTGCAAAAGCTGTACAAAGGGGATAGAAGGAATGAAAAATGGTAGATCTTCCTTCTGAGACATGATGTTCTTGTCCATCCTGCTCTCTGCTTAGTAGAAATTCTCATCTCTAGCACCCCCCAGATCCTTCTTGAATGCAGCAAGTAATACCAGTAACAGTAGTAGCTGCAGTAACAGCAGTAGTAGCAACAATAATAATTATTAATAAGAACTATTTGTCTTATTTCCTCCTTGGGTGCACCCAAGTGAACTCTCACTGTGGTGCCTTCAGAGGACCTTCCATGCAGTGTCATCATAACAAGTCTTTGTGGCCCATCTTGTCTGTCAGTCTGTCACACTGAGGACGCATCCATGGTAAGAACAAGGTTAAAAGTGAAGAGGGGAGCAATAGCTCAATTATCATTCCAGGCACGTGGTGTAATTGTGCTGCTGGCTGCCAGCCATGTGGCTCTTGTGGCAGCAAACAGTGCTTCCCCTGAGCAGCCCCAGCAGCCCTGTTTTCATACGGGCTGGGAAGGTCAGAAAAATCAATTAGCAATGTGGGACATCAATGAAAGCCAAGTCCAAATACAACTTCAGAAACACTTTGCTGAAAGATTAATGTATCTTTAAAAAACAAATGGACATCTGTGTCATTTTTCAGAGCTGCTCGTGGTTGCTGCTCCTACTACAAACAGCCAATGTTCTCACTCTGTGCAGCAGCGCTCTCTCAGCTGCCAAAGAGTCATCCATCAGACAGGGACTGTTGGACTTGATGTTGTCCATGCAAAATCCACAAAAATTATCTCATCTCCAGCTGAGATGGTGTTTAAGAAGCAAGAGACACACCAAATTGTCTGAAGACAGAAGTAGCAAAAAGATGTGATGACTCCCAGAGACACCAGGATGTGCAACCCTGCCAGCACTGCCTGACCCCTGGGTGAGAGACCAGGCTGACACAGCTCAGGGTTTGTAATTAGACCAGGGAATAAAACTCAGAATTCTGAGCTTTATGAGTTATGAATTCAATGTAGTACTACCTTGGGCAAGTCACCTTCCTTTTAGTGGTGTCTAATAGCAATATCTGGCAGGGGCATTGTAAATTTTAATGAAGTCCTTCACTATCCTACTGTTACAGATGCTGAAAACTATAAAGAGTTATTAAATTCATTGTCATCTGGCATATCAGTCTTTAAATGGTTTAATCTTAATTACACCTCTACTTTCTAATATAAATATTTTATTTCTCTCATGCAGGAATGTACAAAGTAAAGTATAATCTTGCTGCCCACAAGCCTTATTTAAAGCCTTATTTAAAGCCTTATTTAAAGGCTTATTTAAAATATACTCATATATATTTGTTAGATGTTTGTACTCTTTTCCTCACTATTTCCTTTTCTTATTTTAAGGGAAATTATTTAGTACTGCAGAAGCTACTCAAATTGTCCCTTAGGCTCATCTGATTTTACCTATAGAGTTGTATCATTCAGTTAACTTTGCTCCTTGACAGGTGTTTTATATTTTAATGTCATGAACACTAACAAAACCACACTGGGCAAGATGGCAAGTTATGATGACTCTGAGAAAACAGCACTGCATTTCCTGGGCTGAGTCAATGGTGGGTACATAAACCAAATCCATTCCAATGGTATCTGCACCACTTGCAGATCATGTTGAGTAATGAAGGCAAGAGCAGTTACCACCCAGCTTTTGTGCTTCTTTTTCCTGATCCCTCTGCAAAGACAAGGGAAAAAATACCCCAAAAATGCTTCAGTAATTTCAGTAATTTATGCAATTAATTTAATCAGGTGAGGATATGATTTCTAAGAAAAAGAAGAAAGGAAAAATCAAGTAAGTCAGTCATGGACCTTAGAGAACCCAACCACAAACCACAACCTTTTAGGTTCCATCAAGCTGAGCAATGATTGCAAGTGCCCATATGAAAAGGACCCTTTTTCTCAAATGTGGGGTACCAACCACCTTGTAAGAGAAGAAGTTGCTTAAGGGAGAGTTTAATAGGAAAATTATTTACTGTTACCGTTAGGTGGAGGCTATGAGTGTCTGCTTGGAAATCTTCTTTTTAAAAACCATTCTTTACCCTCATATATTTATCAGGGAAGTATGGGGGGAAAAAAAAGGTTTCCCATGTATTTGAACTGCTTGATTACTGGTATTTAAATAGATCACTCTCTCAAAATTCTCAAAAAGTGCAAAGCCATTTTCCATCTCAAAGGCTGGATGATCATTAGGAACACAGATAATTTCTGTAATGTAGGGCCAGCCATGAAAATTTGTTAAAAACGACATTATCCTGGCTGGGCAATAAGTAAAACTTGTATGTGACAGCTAATTATCTTAACAGCATTTGAAGTTAATTTTTTCTTTTTTTACCAGTCATGCACCTACAAGGAGAGAGCATCAGAGTAGGGAAAGAAATGGAGCAAAAACCAATGGCGTAAAAAAAGGAGAAAAAGAATTATCCCATTTTTGCACAGTGGAGTACAGTTTGTCAGTATTCTTTGGCATCCCTGGTGTAATTTGGTTTTGGTCAGTCCAGTAAAACAATTGTTCCTTTAACTATAACAAAGACCAATTTACCGATTATCTGTTTCCTAAAAGCATTGAATGCTGAGTATCCTGTTCCATTTCCTGTCAGATATTCACATGCAATTAGATACAGGCAGTGGGAATGTAATGTAAAATGGGTATTTTGTTCTGAAACATGGCACTGTGCCTGTGCTCTTCCCCATCTCCTTGAGCAAAGTTCAAGTGCCAAAATGAAAGGCATGTTTAATGCCAAAGGTGATTCAAGTTCAGGCCAAAAATAATTCCAGACAACTCAATTTTGAATTATTTTCCTTCTAAACTTTTTTTTGGGGGGGAATGGAAATATTGCCGGGTGTTTGAGGCTAAGATGCTAACAGCAAAACCTCATGCAAGCTATTCAAATATCAGCTGCTATTGTGTGCAACGTCCTCCCTATCACTTTGGAATTTGCAAGAGGAAGCCAACAGAACAGCCAGATTTACAATATACTTGCAGAATTTTCCATAAGGTTTAGTTTTCTTTATATAAAAATTTAAAACCACTGTGAGGATGTTCTTCTAATATTTTTGCCTGAATTCCAGGAAACAGATTGTGCACATAAAATATATTTACTGACATTTGATTTTGTATAATTGTACTTCAAGAAGACAGACTTGGTAGCTTAAACTTGAAGTTAAGAAATTGTAAGTTAAATACTTGTGTGAAATAATGTACATAGAAAAATCCATATTTGTATATTGGAAGAGACTTGCTTTGCTTGCATAGAAATTGCTTTTCATCACAAAACATCCCTAGACCTTTTCTCTTTTCTTTTTTCTTGTTAAATAGCATCCAGTAATTTCAAATGTCTCCAGAGGCAGAGCAGTTACTCACTATGATAATATTTTGAATGTCACATTCAGTAGAAATGAAACATGAAGCCATGGATTAGTATCCCAACCAATTCAATAAGGATTCTTGGATAAGTCCTTCTATCTGAATAAGCTCTAAAGACAGAATGGCTCTGGAGACAAGGATGTGATATGTGATATAAGCTAACCATGGTCCATGGAGGGCCCCCAAAATTAGATTTGATAGTACTGTGCTGGAGGAATGAAATGGAGTGACATACTGTGGTTTTGGGCTTAGCTGATAAAGAAAGGTCCTGATGAAGGTGATACATTTGAAGTTTTCTGACCAATTTCAGCTCTCTGCAATGGAATATTTCAGTTCAAAAGTTGCAAGGCAAGAAGAAAAAAAACCCACTTTTTTATGAGGTTCTTCTCTGGCAGAGAAAAGTGAAGTCTTTCTTTCATCAAAAAAGACTGATACTGATTTTGTCAGAAATGCTGAAATATCCAGAATCCAAAAACTTTGCACCTTCTTGATTGCAGTCAAGTAGGGAATTGAAATGTCACTGAATTGTAGTGACAAAGAGAAGACTCCTCCCAAGGACTTTGAAAACAAATGCACTTGAAGGATTCTTGGGAGAGGATAAACCAAGGAGACAGAGGTTCAAATACAAAATACTGAATGAACATAAACTAGGCCTGAATGGAAGGTATAAACATGGACAGCATGTTCTTGTAACCACACCTGACAGAGGCAGAAAGGTGGACAAGGTCATGGTCTGTGCAATGCTGCTTGGAAAAATCCTGCAGGAGGTGGCTGGACAGCCATTCCCCAGAGGCAGCTGTCTTGGGAATGAATGCCATGGGGTGCAGAGCATGATGGCACAGAAAAGCTCACTGTGACTCTTCTGAGCCAGCTGCACCTGGGCTCCCTGAGCAGGAAGCTGTGGAGATGCTCCATGCTGTGCTGGACCTGGGTGAGGATGCAGCACTGAGCACTTGGCCTCCCAGTAACACCAGTGGAACCAGCTGACCTGGGCACTGGATCCAGCTTGTCCCTGGCTGGCTGATGTGAGTCTTTCTATTTCTCTGAGACTTACTGTTAAAGAGTCTCAGCAGGGAGACCTGTGAGAAAGCTCTATAAAAATATGATACATGAAAGAAAGATAGAAATCTATTAAAAAGAATGGAATAGCGAGCATGAAACAAAAATTCATTAAAAATGTATGACCAGAGTAATAGGACTAGCTTTGTTTTGGCATTGGCAGCCTGCAGAAAAAAAGATGGGAGAGAGTCATATTGCAGAGATGAAAAGGAAGGAAGGCAGAAAACTGGATTAAATAGATAGTTATACACTTTAGTGTTAAGGATTATCATTGAAAACCATATAAAGCTAAGACCATTAAAAATCAGGAATGCCAAAAGGGGCAGTTGGATGATGCAGAATTAATTATGGAGAGAGAAAGACAAAGGCAGAAACCACTTCACAGGAAACAGAAAAATGACTGTGAAATCTGCAGACTTCAGCTAAATCAGCATCTGGATCTCCTTGCCAAGAGGACAGAGTGAAGAGATACAAGCAATTATATGGAGACTCTACACAGAATATATTGCATTGTTATTTTCAAATTATTGCAGAGTTGTGAGAACTGTTTTCCAGGCTTTTGAGACATGAGGATCCCTTCAGGAAGATGCTGCCACCCACATCCTTACCTTGTAGCTCTGCCAGGTGTTGAGACAGATGTTTTCCTGTTGACATCTGCCCTGCCCACCCTTTCCTTCCTGCTGCAGGGAGGGACAGCGAACTGGTGAAAGTATTTTCAGATTGTGACACTTGCTCTGATATATTTTGCACGAGTAAACAATTTTTTCTGGTTGTTGTTTGTTTGTTAGGAAATTGTAAAATAGTAATATTTTAGAAATATTACCATATTTCTTAGATGGTAAGGTCTTTAAGATCCTCTAGCCTGACCTGAGGCCTGCTAAATACCACGAAACAGCAGCATTTCCATAGTAAGCACATCACTTCTCTCAGTGCCAACTGGCATTTCCCACTTGTTTTCTCTCTCCTCTTTGCTTCTCCCTATCAGTGCAGCAGAGCAGGCAGAATCATTTTACACGATGAAAAATCAGGCCAGAAGGAATTGGCCAGTAAACCTGGATTATAGCTATGCTGAAAAGTGCCAGCTGGTGGCTTCTGGAGAACTTCTTTAGCCACAGTCACTATCAGTTTGTCATGGTCCCTGGTCCTCTGAATACAGCAGAGGATTAGAGGATGGCATCTGTGAGGAGCTGGAGGCACCCAGTTACACTAATCCCTCAAAGAGTGGGGAGCTGAGCAGCCTCCTCTCCCTCTGGGCTGCCTCTGCTTTCCAAACTGGAAGCACCCCAGGGTGGGTGAACCACTCAGCACCAGGGCCAGAAGTGATCAGACACTCTTGGTAAGAGGTGTGACCTCCACTCACTCGAGTAAGCCCATGACACACGAGCCTGTGGCATGAAATGGTCTGGAAAATAGTGTTCATCCTTCTGGTTCTTGCCTCAGCAGAATATAGCACCCCATGTCCTTTGCTGCCCTCTCCTTCACACAGCTCCATTGACTTCTGAGTTTTGTCAGGATTGTAAATGATTCTTTTTTAAGCCAAAGCCAAAACTCAACTTTGTTCCCATGGACAGAGAAGATTAAAACAGAAAAATTGAGGTTAATAACACATTACCTCAGTGTGAACTTCAGAAATGAGTTAGCTCGATTCCAAAATATCTTGGTAATACTTTGAATGGATTACAGCTTCTTTTTAGGAGAGAAAACAAACCCAAATCCTCCTTGGCTGGGTTTAACTGTCTGTGTCACATTCTGCAAGTTCGTGTTGAGTCAAAACCCCCAGGTTTGCTGTAGACAGATTACAGAAACTCGTTAAATTTGGAGCTGGGAGCTGAAGTCACTAAAGTGGCTGAAGGCTGGGGAGGGGAAGCAAGGCAATATTTAAAAGTGCAGCAGATGTGAGTTGTGAATCCAAGAATAACAGCACCTGTCCCCAGATCCCCTCCTCCAATGTTTGCCCCTCTGCATGCAAGGCCAAAGTCAGTTATCTGCCAAAGTATTCTCAATTAAAGATTTTCAGCCTGGCATGGACTGCTTGGCGGTTGATAGAAAACACTGCATTAGATTTTTCTGTAATAAAAGACCCTAGAGTCCATGTCTAGACAGAGAAAATCAGGAACAGGCTGGGGCTTAGGACTTTAAATACCTAGAGACTACCATGGTAATTCCAGCATGGCCAACACCCATCCTAATATTATAGGCTCAGAATGTTTTAGGAAGAGCAAATTCCTTAGGGGTCAGCTCCAGCCTCCATCTCTATCCTTGACAGAGAGAAGTCACATCCTTTGCTTGCAGTGAGTCCTTGTGGTGAAATGGCACCTGCAGCTTTCTCTGGCTGGGCGATGTTTCCAGTCTCTGCTCCAGTGTCACAGAGTCACTCAGTCTCTGCATTGAGCTCCTCATGCACAGTGTCCAGAGAGATAGTTGGCAGCAGCCAGAAATAATCAAAGAGGTGAATGTTTATGAAATAACACAGGTCAGAAGCCCCCATTCAAACCTGGATGCTATTTTGTCCAATATGCAAGGATGGACAAGGTTTTTATTTTGTAAAGTTCAATAATTAAATAAGTAAGGCAGGAAAATGCTGAAGAAACAAGGTTTGGTTTTATCCTATAAGTTAAGAAGGACAGAACCTACTGGTTACCACATTTATTCCAAACCATTACCCCAGATAGAAGGCTTCAGAGAAAGACAGTAACTGCTTTTGTTCCACTTTTGCCCATATAAATGTTCCAAAGTCTGTCCAGAAAACAAATCAGCAGGCTTCCTTGCTGAGTTTACATTTTGATGAAATAACAAATTTTTTTTCAACGATGAAAAAACAAAAAAAACCCAGCAGAACTCCTCATCACATCTGGCTGAAGTTCAGTCTGCACTACAGGCTTGACTTAGAAATGTTTCCTTGAACTCCTCCATTCCTGCTCTGCTCTGCTCTCTGGTGCATGGACTCCTGGGAAAAGCATTTTTGTTCTCTCTGAAATTTTAGAAAGGTTTAGCTAAAACAGAGTAAGCACTTTTGAAACAGGACTGGAAAATTAGAGGGTTTAATTGTCTTTTAATTTTGGTGTCAGAAAAAATATCTGGACCTCAGGATTAACACAAACTAGCAAAAAATAGAATATTTATTTATATATATACATATGCATATATATGCATACACATACATACATATATATATATGTGTGTGTGTATGTATATATACTATATACAGGTATATCTATAATAGATATAATAGATATATCTATATATATATAGGTATATTTATAATATTTTCTTAGTTCCTGCCTAAAAACTTTGCCCATTTACCCAAAAGATTGATTAATTCGTTTTGATGCAATCTGTACCAAATACTTGAACCTCTGAGAACTTCTTAAAAACCTAGTGGTATTTCCAAATTTTTCATAACTCAGTTATTTTGGAGTTTGTAATTGCTGCTGGGATCTCTGGAGGAATCAATGTTCAGGCAGATAAGCTACTCTGAAGACTGAAGTTCCTCAAAGCTTAAACATACATAGAAATTGAATGTTCTGTATATAAAATCTGGTGCTGATGCCACCCATGTAAATTTTAGAGCCATGTTTTAAACCAATGGAATTAATCCTGATTTATTTTTGTACCTGTGAAAGAATAGCCAGGCATGTAGTTGTACATTTTTTTTGCAAGAATTAATTATTTAATTGGATTTTGCTATAATCAAATAGGAAGTCAGAGAAAAAAGGACCATGTTTCATTTCTGTTATACTTGCAAACACAGCCATTAGTAGAGACAGAGGCTCATGAATAAATAAAGATTTACTGCTGACCTTTATATAGACATATTTTAGACCCTTTTATGAGTTGAAGGAAGCAGTTGATTTAGACCTAAGTTAGAATTTGTGTTTTGGCTGTATCTGAAATATCTGCAATCAACCTTGAGCTCTACTCCAATGTGCAAAATGAATAACCACAATTTAAATTCTGTATTGCCCTAATTCCAAACACTTAGCTACATGTCAACAGACTCACCTAAACAGACAATTTTTCCTTTTTTTTATGGCTTCTCAGAGAAATAGGAGGACTCAATTTTCTGAAGCAAAGCAGTGTGTAGATGTTTGGTACCTCCTTGTGTTGACAGTCTGGGCTGCTGCCCTTCCACTGAGCTGTCATATTCCCAGGTGGGCTCCTGGGGCTCCAGGTGTGGCTCCAGCCTGCTGGGAGAGATGAAAATGCTTTTTGAGAGCAGGCCAGATGGCAGAGGGACGTGTGGGTCAGGCATGATGTGTCAGGTAATGGTGCCCTGCACCCCTTAACCTGGCTCAGATGCTGGAGCAGGGAGGGACTCGAGGAAAAACTTAACTTTTGCTGTTAAAAGTTAGGCTTGTCCTTAAGTGTTCTGTTAATCAGGATTGGATTTCATCACATTTTTTTTTTAAGCTATTGTCTTATAACTTTTAGTTGTTGTTAAGACATTGTCTGTAAGCTGTGCAATAGAGGTCTGGTACTTTGAAACTCTTGTCATATTCCCTTCAAAATTACTAAAGGAAGCAATAAATGTCTAGATTTCTTAGAAATGGGACTTGAAAAATCATTCTTTTAAACTTCACATGTGTATTTTATTAAATATTTGCAAGTGTATGTAAATGTATTAAAGCATGGGACTGTAAAATAATGATCAAATATAAATATTTGATACTGTAGATGACAATTCTCATGGTGATGGAATTGCAGTCCAGTTTTATTTAAGTACAGGCTGACTAGAAACTGATGGAAAATTGAGGATACACTCCCTTACACTCCATAGATTGCACCAAACTAATGCCTTAAAGTGAGCTGTTTGCTAGATAAATCTTCTCCATCATGTGTTTGTTTTGACAATGTTACTTCAATGCTCCATCTGTCTGTCCTCTACTAAATTTACCAATGGGGAAAAATCAATAAACTATTATTCTCCTGAAGCCCCTGTTGCTGCATTAGGAGGAAAAGCATATTTGCCTGGGTATGTAAGGGGTGAAGGGGGTGTGAACTTGAGATTTCAAAACTGCCAGGTTTTGGCTGCAGCTTGTGCCAGGTGTGGAACACAGAATTCACCCTTTAAGGAAAGACCAAAACAACAGTGGCAGTGTGAGAGATGACAGTGGCAATAACCACTAGGTTTGTCTTCACCTGCAGGGCCATGGTGAGAGCTCTGGCAGGCAAAGACTTTCCCTTTGGTTGTTTTCTATTCCTTACTCCACTTTTATCAGCTCCCTTTGTTCCCACAGCATCTGCTCTGTTCCAGCCAAGCCCAAGGCTGCAGTGGGGCAGGGGCAGCCCCTGCTCAGCTTCTCCTGTGTTCTGCCATCTCCTGACTGGGGGCATGTCAAGGGGTGTCACTGGAAATCAGACTGGCAAAACAACTCTTCCAGGCTTGGCACTTCCCCTTCCTGGCCTGCTAAAACTACTTTTTCTGACTCAGCAACCATCCTCATAACTGAGTATATAAATATACTTTTTCTGCCTCAGTTCGACACATGAGGCTGTGGGAAATAAAATGAAAAAGTTTCAGATGCTGTAAGCTTTCTGTGTACCCTTTCCTACATAATCCAAAGCACTGGGTCTGTAGATAAGGAAGAAGCCTGCTGGGATCACAATAAAAAACATTCTGTTTATGCTGCTGATCACTATGATACCTCAGAGAACCCTGATGGATGATGTACTTGCAAATAATGTTTACTCCATGGAGAAAACTTTAAAAAATTCTCACAGATTATTGCCCACAATGTGGTTCACTCTGGAGCTCTGGGTATAATGAAATGGTTTGTGGTTAAAAAAAAAAAAAAAACAAAAAGAAAAGAAAAGATCTGTGGTCTTTGTCTGCTCAGATGACATTAAGAATGTAAAACTATGGAAATTTACGAGCAAAAAAGTCAAAAGTTCACTCAACTGGAGATATCAGAGACGTGCCAAACTCAAAAGCTGATATCTGGCACCCCTCACTGAATTCAAAGAAATAACACTATTCCTAACTTCAATTAATTCATTTAATTAAGTGGATCCACACAACCCTAGCAGCTGTCATCCACTGTGACCCATGTCTTTAACTCCTGTTGAGGTCAGTGTCTGCATTTGCTGTCTTTGCTTAGATGGCCCTAAGCCTGCATCTCAGAGCAGACCCACCACTGGACCTTCACCAGGGTCCTCTGCTGGATTTAGGTGGAGCTGGGATGTGCCCTCCAGAACATGTGGAAATTTTTTGGCTCCCATGTTGCTGCTCAGCACTTTTTAATCAACATGCAAGCTGCAGCGTGTCCCCCAGGCTGCTGTGTGGGGGAAGGCACACCAGGCATGGCTGTGAACATGGACACATGTAAAAGTTTTGCTGTTCATAGGCACAGCTGTTGAGACTTGGGTGCACACACTAAAGCTAAGTGAGCAATAGCTACTCCTTCCAATTACTACATTCCTAATGAATAAATAATATTTGGCCAGGAAAGGAGAAGGAGCTTGGCTGAGTCTGAAGCCCTGTTTGGACTAGGGTTCATATTCCTACACCAACAGTTATTTGGGGAATGCAGAGTAGCTCTTATAGAGGATGCTGAAGTCAGATGAGAACAGCAAATGGACTCTCAGGTACCCAAGCAGATAACTGGTAGGTCAATGATGTGGTCTGGGTATGGATTTGGGTCTGGGTGTCCTGATCTCAACAGGTGCCCTCACAATAACCTAACGGCTTTCCTAGAGGAGCAAAAACATCTCTATCTCTCTCTCTCTCTTTGAAATCCTATCCTACCATGGAAACCTTTCTTGAGAAAATTTCATCAAAACTGGCATGTCCCCAAGAGAAATCTCCTTTTCAACAAAGTGGCATTTCCCAATGATAAACTATGTTTCTGGAAAATGCCCAAATAACTCTACTGCTTGGCACCTGTTTCAGTTGCTAAATATTGGATCAAGTGATTCACATTACCATGGAGTCCCAAAGATTTTTTCATAATATGATACTTGGAACAAAGGCTCTCTTTTACAGTGCCAAAAAGCACTTGGGGCAGGGTGGGAGCCCAGGGGTGATCAGGCCACCAAACATGTGAGACTGCCATGCATGATCAAAGCCCTCCTGCTTTACCCAAGGTGAAGCACTGGCAGCAATGCCTTCCTGAGGTGTACCTGTCCCTTTCTGCTCCCCCTCCCACGTTCCCCTGACATGTTTCTGCTCACACAGGTTTAGGGAATTTAATCTGGTTTTAGAAAAACAATCCAATGTGTTTCTGTGAAAGTGGTCTTGGTCCACCATCAACCACAGCTTCAGAGCTGAGAAAGTCCAGCAACAGCTCCAGATCAAATGCAGGTGGGCAAAGGGGCAATGAATTTTGAGGATCTTATTGTGGTGGCCAACATCCAGTCTGAGGGGCAGAAAACTAAAGCTAAAAAGTGTGGCATTGCTTCTATCTCAAGCAGGTATTTGGTGTAAAGATCAGATTCTTTCAGGCCTGATTCAAATCTTAGCAATGCTCACAGAAATCACTTTTACTGACTTCAGGAGTTCTGGTCTCTAAAGTTATTCTCTGTTCTACTTAATGTGCAAGAGCCAAATCAAATAATGTTTGCTTTTGGTAGGACAAAAATAATAAATCCATGAGGATGTTTTATTTTCTTCAGAGATTATGAAGCTTTCTTACTCAGATGGAAACCTCAATGGTAAACTTAACCCTAATTTTATGCATCTAATGTCTCTACATAACTAATGATCAGGCATGATTCATCCTACCTACCTGAGATGTCTGCTTTGGGATGGGATAAATGGGCCGCAGGCAACACTGATTCTCTTGATTGCCTCCCATCTGACCATTTCAGATGAATCCTCTTCCAATTGTTGGCAACAGAAAATAACATCTCTTCAGAGGCACATTAACATTTGTGTCACAATGTTTGTACCAAATTTCTTGATGACTCAGATGGCTTCAAGGGGCTGATGCAAGGCCAGTCTGAAGCTCTTATTTTCTCTCTGTTTATGCACACATATACACAGAGAGATACTTTAAATACATAAGTGCTGAAAGCCCATTTTCTTCCATAATTGGTAGATTCCCAACTACAAAGATTCAACTCCTTGAGCCTGGCACCCTGTGGGGTCACGTACGTGACTGCAAAGTGGATGCTCAGTCCTGTTGTGAGCTTTACATCTGCTTAGCACAGCTGTGAATGGCCAAATTTAGTGCAGGATGGCAGAGAACTGAGTCCTTAGGAGTTTTATTCACTTTGAATGCAGATTTTTTATGCCCTCAGAGCACAGTTTAAGCAAGGAGTTTCCAACAGACAATCAAAACATGCACTTAACCCAGTGAAACTCTGAGGAGAAAAACATTCTCTTTGACAGCAAAACTGATGACTAATTGATAGCAGATCTGACAAAATCATCAGGAAATCATGAGATAAATAAATACAGGTGCATTTCCTTCCTCTTCTTTCCCATTTCAATAGACACAAATTAAATGTAAATGGTTATTAGAAAAAAGATTCTGTGTGGCATTTAGTGGCTTTAAAGGCCATTGGATGCTAATTTTTTTTTTATTTATTCCCACAGCATATGGAAGATAAGTGACAGCACAGCAGGATATGGTGCTGTGGAAAGAAACCCTGCCATTTCCAGCTGGTATCCTGAATCAATGTAAATTCATTGATTTCTCCGGTGTGGCCATGGATGTGACTCCTTGGACATGAGCTCCTGCTCACTGGACCCTTCTTTTCAGTGTGGCACAGTCTGCAGGGTTAGGATATCCCAGGGAGCAAGAGACAAATGAGTGGCTCTTCCATAATTTTTTCTCAGTTTCCCTGTTGGTGGGATAATTATAGTTTTAAATTACTGTTATTTACTTAATGACCTGTTGCTCCTTGAGGAGAATTCTGTGAAGAGATTTATCCTGGTCCTGGCAAACAGCAATTGTCTGGTCCAGCTCAGATTCTGGAGGCAGCAGAGATTTGGTCTGGCCTTGTCAGAGGTCCTCATACTGCTGGACTTAATGGTGAGTGAGTTTCCCATTCTCTCAGTTTTCAGGACCATCCCAAAATGCAGAACTTGAGCTCTTGTGGAGAATTGTAGGCCTTGTAGGTTTTTTCTGCTCAAATAGGATGAATACTGAACAACTCAGCTCCTATTTTGGAATGTTACCACAGAAACCAACAGATTTTAGGCGTGTTGGCAGGACAGAGACTTTAAAAGATTTTTTTCAACACTTTGTCACTTTCTTTAAATTTGGGCCAATAAAAAATTTGAGTCCAGAGCAGTGCGACTGCAGAGAGCTGTGAGGCTGAGAAGACCCTGGGCTCTGCTGTTCCAAGGAAACCTCATGAGAAGGTAAAAAGCATTGCAAAGGTCATTGAAGAGAAGGCAAGGTTGGGATTTATGTTATCTGAGTATGAATGTAGCACTTTACACCACACAGAGGTCAACATCTGGGTTAGTCCTTGTGTCTTGACAGATTTACTTTTCAGATTTGACACCTATTCCCAGATGGAATGAACTGCCCTGTGGAAACTCCCTTTTCTCTCCACCGACTACAGAGATAATCTAAACAGCTCAGCTGCAGACATCTACACTGAAGCCCTGACAGTAGCCAAGGCAACATTTAATGCACCAAGTGAACCAGCAGAAGCAGCAGCTTATGGAGATCAGAATGGGATCTAAGTTAACACTGTGAACACCAACCCCTTGACAAAACTGTGCTGCCACATCATTTTTCACTGCAAGAACTTGATGCAGAAAAATGCAGCACTCTTGCTGCTGAAATCGCACAGTAGATCCCTGCAATGATCAATACATAAATGTAGGAAAGGCTGGAGTCTGTCAGGGTCCCATAGTGCAGAATCACTTTCTGTCCATCACTTTCTGCAAAGGTTCCAAACTAGGTTAATTATTGGCTTGTTTCTAGTTAGGAATCAGTAGCTGTTGAGTCATTGCTGCTAGGGCTATGTCTCAACCTCAGGAAAGCATTTTTGGGAAGAAAATTCTTGTTAGTAACTACTGGAATGTCTGTCTCATAAAAAATTAATCAAATTTCTGTGGGGAAAGTAAGGTTTAAACACATGTGTGGCCACTGTGGCTATTCCTTTGCCAGACTGCTTTCTTTGGGGCTCTAGTTTGTTCTGCCCTTCCAAGGCTCTCCCAGGGAATGACTGGATGCCTTTTCCTTGGAAGTTAAGGCAGAAATGTGAAAGTATGAGCATAAATGAAAAGCTCTTCAATCAAAGGATTAGTTCAAAGAGAGAGTGAGAGGAGTGTGTCCCAAACATATCAATATCAATGAGACTGCTCTAATATGCCTTGATATACAGTTGTGCAGACCTATCAAAGGTGTTAAAGAGACAGCCAAAAGGAGAAAAAGATTTCTAAAGTTCAGTAAAGTAGAAGTCACAGATCAAACCTTATTAACACCTGTCACTTACAACACCCACGTCATGAGGAATTAGCACCTCTTGGCACAAATCCCACATGTGCACAAAGCAAGTAATGCACAAAAGACAAAAAAAGGGGATGAATATTAAAGGAATCACTCAAAGGAAGGATTCATCTCCTGATCCTAACTGCGCATGAAATAAAAAATAAAATGTCTAAGGAGAAATTTTATAGGCAGAAAAGCAGCTGGGTACACCAGGGACCAGAGTCAGAGCGTGGAAGCTGTGAAGAGCAGATGAAGAACTCAGTTTGATCAAATGGGGATGATTAAACGTCAGTGAACTGAGAAATAATGAATACTTAGATGAGTAATGGGGCTAAACACTGATTAAAACTAAGCACCTGTTTAGAGAGAAAACCAATCATTTTAAAGTACCAGCAAAAAGAAAGGTTGAAGTCAGAGCAGTGACAAATATTGCTGTGACAGAAAGCCCCTACAGTACTCTGGTTGGATAGAGATAACAGAGGTAAATAACTTAAAAGTCATGAATTCAAGGAATGTGTGTGTTTGATTTTCTCTCTCCTACAGTACAGGTAAAAACAACTGGAGTTTGCAATCATGTTGGTGGAAATGAAAAGACCAGAGGAGAGCTAAGGGAAAGAAGAATTGTTCTGCGTCTAATTTACCGTGAGATGAGGGAACACATAGTGATGAGCCACAGAGTCATCTTTCACTGTTTTGCTGCTCTGTACAGCTGCAGTGGCAATACTATGTCTGTCATCCATTAACTTTTGGTGTCTATAAATGTCCAATTGCCCCTTGCTGGCAGCAATGATCAAGTATCTGAAATTCTCCTAATCTCAAAAAAGACTACTGCAGGCACACCCTACCTCTGCTGATCACTCTGTCTGGCTTCAAGGCCCCCACCATAAGCACAAATCAATAATTTTCTATTGAGTTTGGGGACACAACAGCCTTTGGGAATATGCTTTTCCAGCTTGTTGTGTCTGTGCTTGCTGGCCATCCCCCTCATCCAACCCATCAGGTTTAATTTTCTCCTGGCCGTGTGAGGCCGAGGATGAGATTGTGTGTGCATGGAGATTTGTCTCTATAAAGGGAGGCTTGGCACTGCACTTTTTACTGAGGGAGGTACAGATGCTGCAGCCTACTCACTCTCTCTTCTCTCTTGGACTCCTACACTCAGCAGCTAGAAATACCCCAGAGACTGCACTAACCTACGCTGGCTGGGAATGGTGCCAAAGTGGCTGTTGGCTGAGAGTTGCTGAAATCTGCTTTAGCGTGGCCTTTCATACCCTCTGTTCGACCCTCCTGTACCCTGGGGGATTAGTAGCCCTCTGAGCCTCATTATACCATCCATCAAAGAGTCCCCACATGAGGGTAAATCTCAGCTGGCCAAGGAGAGCTGGAGGTTGGGCAGCACAAAGACCTTCATTCACTCTCCACCAGAGGCTCTTAATTTTTAGGCTTGCTAACTGCTTATAAACAGTTTGAAATGTTCAAAGCAACTGCTTCCTGGGATAAGGAATTAGAACAAACAAGTAAACAGAGAAGCAATGTTAGCATGTTTCTGCCCTACTATTAAAAACAGTTTTATGACCTGAAAAGGATACGCCGACTGATTTTGGCAGTGATCACTCATTTAATCTACTCTGCACATACTTGCATCTGTCTTCCTACTTACAGCATTAGCTGACACCATGGGACTCTGTCTTTATTTTCTGCAACAGATTTGTAGTGGGTTCTCTAGAACTAAAAATAAACAAGCTCTCCTGGGGAATATGTTTGTCTCCTCAACCCCCATGTGCAGGTTGCAGCATGATTCCCGCTGGCTGTTTGGAGATTTATATTCCAGAGCTCTGCACAGACCTGCCAAGCGGCAGGATGGGAGTGGAAACCAACAGATGAATTATAGAAATTGCTGGGTGTTTGCAGCAAAGGGAACACTGACTTCCATAGAAACATGGGGGCTGATCTTGCTTATCCTTTTGCATTTGATACTGAAATTGTCATTGTGGACTACAAAATATGATGATCTGAATTACTTTGTGCATGCCTATCTCAAATATGGAAACTCATTCCTTTTTGCCTTCAGGTCCCTCAGAGTCAAAACCTTTGTGCCTGCAGAACTTGATCTTTAGGACAGAGGCTATGAGCTCTACTTCACTATCTGGGTCCATTTGATGTACTTAAGGGATTTTATTTTTTAATCATTCCACTTGGAGGGTTGTCTTACATGAAGCACTCTGAATCACAGAATGACAAAAAAAGTCTAGGCTGAAAGAGACGTCTAGAGATCACCTAGTCCAACCTTTTGTTGAAAGCAGACCTTAGATTAGGCTATCTGGGCCTTGACAAGTCAAGGCTTGAGTATTTCCATTGAGGAAGACTCTTCTGCTTTTTTGGGCAACTGATTCCAATGTTTAATTGTTTTCACAGTGAAGCATGTAGTTCATAGCCAGGTGGAATTTCTCTTAAATCCAGTTGTGCCCATTGGCTTCTGTCTTCTCACTGTTCATCCTTGTGAAGAAAGTTCCCTCTTCTTTATAACTACCATTAAGTACTGGAAGATTATGATTAGATTCCCAGTAACCTCCTCTTCTCAAGGCTTAACAAACCCAGTTCCTTCAGCCTTTATTCATATCAAGTTCTCCAAATGTTTTGTCATCCTGAGATTGTCTCAGATTTTTTAGCAGCTCCAAGTCTGATCCTGGCACTTACTGGTCACGTTGAGTCAGGGACAAAACACAACCATGCAAGAAATGACCTGTCTCCTGCTTTATACAGCCCAAGGCAGCTTTGCAACAGTGGTGTGAGAATGTCTTGTGCTGTAGAGCTGGCTGTGAGTCCTGCAGTCAGTTTTTGAGGCTGCCAGCCTGACACAGCTCAATTCTGCTGAGCACACACAGCGCACACGACGTCCCTCCCTTGGAAAGCTGGTTTAGCTGATCTCTTTAGAATGCTCAGGCCATATGGTTCTGATTATTTATGAAGATAAAAGTGTGTATTTTTCTCTGTCTAAAAATAACCAGACTTAGGGAAGGAAGATGCTTTTGTGTAAATTATTTAAAAACAGGAAAGCTGCTAATCTCTGGAGAAAACCCTGGCTAGTGTTGGATGTGGTTCCAGGAAGCCTCTGAGAGGACAGGACAAGGGGTCTGTCTGCTCAACCATGGTTCAATAAAGTCCTTTTACACCCTCTGTGTGAGTACCCTGACTGCTCCCTCTTGAGCTAGTGCACATTTCTGCAGAACAGCTGATGAAAGAGCACATATAACACTTGGCATTCTCTGTGGTGGCTTCTTTCCTCCCCCTGTGCTCTGAGATTTTAACAATGTCCCTTAAACACTCACAGAATGGGGCTCTAATGAGGATGGAAGCCTGAAGGCTGACCATCTGTGACTGCTCAGACTCATTTTATTCATGGGTTTGGGGTCTAAGTCGTCATGGTGGAGGTTACTCTAAGCTGCCCAGCAGTCTTGGGCAAGATGAACAGTGTGGATATACGTGGTGAGGAAATTCAGGTTTAGGATGGGTGTGTCCATCTAAGGTCTACACCTGGTTGGATGAGGGGACCCAGGTTTGGTTAAAGAACATGAACCATCCTCTCTGCTCCTCCTTCTCTGCTTTCAGGCTGGTGTCATAAGCAGGACAAAGCACAGCCCGTGGCTCCTTGCGGCCACCATGTGTCCCCTCCATCTCTGCCACCCTTGGCTGGCTGTGCTGCGCCTTGGCACAAGTACAGAAGGCAGCCAGGCCATGGTTACCTTTTCCCTGGTGGTGTTTGGCTGTCCTAGAAACTGTCCTCCCACACTAGGTACCCTGCCAAAGGATTTGGTGAGGTTAAACACAGTAACACTTAGCAAGGTCTCAGATACAAGTGTGAGCATGGTGGAAAATGGGACTGCTGCTCATTCTGGTCCAAATAAACAAACAATTAAATTTTGAATTTCTTCTCAGTTATGACACCTTTCCTTGTGACTTTATCTGTCCTTTTTTGATGCTGAGCAAAAAAACTTCTCATAAGATTTATAGTTACATATAGTTCTCTCTAACAAAGACTTTCCATGGCATGATTCATAACTTTCCTTCACTCACTTTCATCTCCAGTCTCATGCTGTAGCAAAGTGTTTCTTCAGGGTGAAATTGTGAGGGGACCAGATATTTCTGTCTCCCTGACATTTCTCATTACAATCTTCTTCATTCCCCTAAATGGTTTGTTTCTGACTGTCAGCATTGCACAAACTCTTTGGTGCAAGTGGAGGAGATCTGACATTTAGCTGAGCTTTGCATTGGTTATTTGGGTGAAACAGAGCAGTGAATGGTTTTTATTGATACTATTGTCATTTTCTGAAATTGCTCTGGGAATGCAAAAAGCCATTATTCTGCATCTCAGTTTCTCTCTCATGGTAGTCCCTGGCCTGGCACTCCACTGTCTCATCCTAGCTCCCTCCAGATTCAAAGAAGATCTGCACTTGTGTCCCTTTCAGATCAGCCTTCATGTCTGCAACTGCTGCACTATGGCAGCACCTCTCCATTTCATCTGCCCAACATTTCCATGAAGAAGTGAACATACAATTGCACCCATGCTGTACATGGGCACCTGGAACATAAGTAGAGCCTATAATTTGCCTTTGATTGCATGCTGGAAGTCTGTGGGAGGTCAGGAGCTTAGCTCAAATTACCCCCTTGGAGGCAAGTGTTCTCACTGGATGCTGGATGACCTCTCCATCTTAAACCACGTCCTTCCAGCCCTCTGGGACCTCATCCTTTGCTTCTGTTTCTAAATCAGTGCTTTCACAGCAGAGCTCAGGCTCAGAGCCCTGCTCTGGGCTGCAGTACAGAGCTCTGAACTGGCACTGGGTCAGGGACAGGGCTGCCAAGGAGTGTGGTGGATGGCAGCCAACCCCAGCCACATGGCATCTTCTTCCTGTGCTTGGGGAGCAGGAACAGGGGATTAGTCTTTCCCTCCTTTCCCTCCTTGCCTTCAGGTGCCCAGCAATATGGAATTATCTCAGCCGTGTCTCATGGGAGACCCTTCCCTTTTGCATTCCTTCAGAACTCCCTGGATGCAGGTCCAGTCGATGAGCTGCCATATCACATCACATGTGTAATAATGATTACTATGGAGCACAGAGTTTTTGAGATAAAATTCTTAGACTTTGGCTTGATCTATGATAGAAGACAGGAAAAATTCTTGAATCAGGATTCCCTGCTCATTCAAAACAGGTTGATGAAGAAGCTGTTGTATTTGCCACCTTTTCTTCCTCTGAAGGACCCTGTGATTACTTACTGACAGGTGGTCAGGAAAAGAGATTTCTTCCCTGCTGAACAACAGGCACATTCTGTTTTCATGCTGGTGGCAGAGTTGGTGCTATTGTTTCAAATCCTCACAGGATATGCATTAATTAATAGCAAGAGTGAGTTGCACAGATCCAGTGCTTATCCCTGACTCATTTCTCCAACATAAAGACTGCCAGTGGAATTTCTCCTTGGAGAGTTTAAAAAGCCCCAAACAAAGCAAGCCTTCAAAGCAACAAGTTGCTGAGATATGTTGCATTTCATAAGGGAGAAGCATTAATTCTGTGTGGGTCAGAGAGTCCTTCTGGGCCTGAAAGAACATCTCAAACGTCATTAAAGACATTCTGCTAAGGTGACCTCCTGGCTACTATCTTCCATCACAAGCAATTCTTAATTGTCAGAAGACATCCTTTGTGTTGTTGCAGTCGATTTCAAGGAGTAAGAAGAGTAAGGAATTTTCCTCCAGGCAAAGAAAGGTAACTGGAGATTTACACATGTTTTCAGTGGAAGTACACTAAATCCGTATGTCTACATTTGGAAGAATTCTCTGTTGGTTTTGGACATGGAAATAATGAAGTTGAGATTTCTGTTTTGCAAAAAAATAAATTCTAAAGGATGGAAATCAGTCCACAGAGCAAATTTTGGATTTTGTCCTAAATTTTTTTTGGATTTAAAGAACTTTGAAAGGTAGGTTAATTCCAGCCCAGAGGAGATAAAAAACCTGCAAAATTCTTATTCCACTTCCAACTAACTAGCAGAAAAGAGGACTGCCTTGTTTCACGTTTGTTTCCAATACATTTCCCAAATTCTTGTTTGCTCATATATTTTGAGACTTTTTTCTTGCTGGAACTTTATTCTTTGTAGAAGTTTTAAAGCCTGTCATTGAGCTTAGAAATAGCATGGGGCCCTGCTCTCATCAGATAAGCCTCATCAATTTTACTTAAAAACTTCTCTTTAAGTGTTAGTCAACTTTAGGGCCTGCAAGCTGGGAAGAGAATATGTGGATTTTTTAGAAATTGTACCAACACATCAGGTTAGAGCTGAATTTAAGTTCTGTGAAATGAAGATTCAAACCAATAGAAATATTTCCATATTTAAGCATTCCAATGAAAACAATTTTAATTGGACCTATTCCCTTGCTGGGTTTATAAGCCAAACACTGCATCATTTTGCTAGAAAAGAAGAACCAGATTTCTTAGCTTCCAGTAAATTTCACAGTCTATTTTCATTCTTTATGTGGAGTGAAATAGAGTTAGTATGGAATGACAAAAATTGAAATGCAAATTAAGTTTTTAAAATTATTTGCTGTGAGAGATACAGAAATGCAAATGCACTGAAGAATATGATCTCAAGGTTGAACATTTCCCCTGCTTAATTTCAAATCAGAGAGGAGTTTCTGTACTTTTGAATTGCATCCTATGGCTGATGTTTGCAACGCTATCCCTGGTGAGCAATACAAAGGGGTGTTAACTATTTAATGATGTGGACAGGCAGTCCATGGGAATTGGGAGAGTGGGAAATAAGGAAGATGAGCAGAAGGAAACAGCAATGCAATGTAAACAATGAACTTTTACAGCTCCGTCCTGAAAAAAACTTCTGGATTACCATAGCAACAAAAGCCAGGATCATGGCATGGGCAGCACCTCCACCACCCTCAAAGGCTGCAGCTGATGAAGGGAAGTGTCTGGGATGTGCTTTGCAGAGGTTTCTTTGGGATCCTTTGCCTAGAAGTTTGGAATCTGTTCCCTTAGCTGCAGATGCCTTCCAAGAGATGCATAAAGGTCCCTCCTGGCACCCACCTTTTTACTTTGGCAGAGACTGGACCCTTCACAAACAGCAACTGCTTCCCAGAGGAGCACTGCCTATGCCAGTCCTGAGGAATGATCTTCCATACCTAACCCAGGCTCGAAGCCAAAACAGATCTGCACAGCACTTTGTTTCTCTACTCAGACAATAAATACCATACCAGTGTCCTCTCTCAGACCCCAGACCACAGAGTTTGGGAGACCAAACCAGAGGACCAAGGAAGGTGAGGTTCCAGAAATTCTGTGAGATCTTGGAGTATCAGGAATTTATTTTAGGAGTTGAAACTGGTTGTTATCTTTGTGTTTACATGAGTCTTGAAAGACACCTCTCTAGATAACACTATAAATCACTTTGGTAATGAAGCAATTTCCATCTAAACAATCCCATAAGTTGTTAGCTTCCAACGAAATTGCCAGGGGCTGGGTTTTTGTATTTGGTGGAAGCATATCTAGATCTATATTGCTTCATAGCATTTTTTCCTACATGTTAGAGCTTGGGAGAATAAAATAATTCATATACCAAGTAGAAATAATAAATTATCAGAGAAGGGGGCTTAAAATTCACCATTCATAAGAAAAGATGGATCATTATAACTTATTATGAAGTTCCCTTACTGCCAAGCTTTGAGGTTCAATGCCAGAACATAATAAAGCCAGTGAAGCTCAATGATTAAACTCTGCTTCCTCAACCCCTTTAAACGCAGATGGGGAAAATGCAGGGAGGGGATATCACTTAAATGGTGATGGGAGGGAATGGTAATAATGCAGAGTCAAGGAGAAGTCATTCTGAAACACACCTTAGGGACAGCAGGTGTGGTAATAAATTAACTCTATATACTTCAAGACAGGGCCAGAAAGACAGAGAAGAATTACAGCAAAGAGTGACTTGCACATGGCAGAGCCTGCCAAGCAATAACTTGCAGGTTGTAGGATCCATTCTTGGAGAAGCTCCATGCTCAAAACACCCACAGACAATTGAACAAACATGGCCAGACCTGTTCCTGCACTGCAGCCCCTTTCCAGCACTGCTGCTTTTCCAGCATGGTACGTTGATCTGTCAGTGAATGATGTGGTGCACCCTGCTGGGGAAGGCATTGAGAAAAAAAGTGCCCTTGGAGGAGTTTTGGGTCCATCTATCCTTCCATACCTACTCTGAAATAATCATAGTGCCACCTAACCTGTTTAGGGATCCATGGCTGTGGATCTAACATCCATTGACAGAAAATGGTACCTGGGGAGCTGCTGCAGCACCTGATCTCCACAGCTAATCCAGGCAGGAGGGGATTTAATCCCTTTTCTTCCCTCGTACAGTGGAGGGTAACTCAAGGAAGGAATAAAGGTTTTGAAGTACAGTAAAGTTCATGCTGTTGTCATCCTGAGAACAAACAGCACAAAAAGCTGGTGGTGCAGCTACTTTAAAAGACCTAAGAAATCCTGAAATCTTCACCCTCAGATTCAATGATGTGCACAAATAGGCTCATTACTCCTCATTTCATCCTCCTCCAATGTTTTATAAACCAGGTATTGAAAATCAATACAGGAATTTTGAAAATTTTGTCCAGAACCAATCAGGAGAAACCCAATCCAGCATCAACAATTGCTGGACAGTTTTATGGTTGCATCTTTAAGGCTTTGGGACAACAGCAACAAAAGATTTTTGTAGCAGTTGCAGCAGTTGAATGTTAATCATACCAGGCTGTGAAGTTTTGTTGACATTTGTGGACCCTGAAATTACATGGCCTAGATTGTGCATCTCCTTTTGCTCATTCCAGAAGTCCAGATTTAAGAAGTAGATCTCTGTTTGTGACATTTTAATGATCTGCAATTTACACAAAGAATGGGACACTCAACTGACAGCTTTCAATATGGCATTTTTGGTAGGAAGTTTTAAAGTGCAATCCCTCTTTTCATCCTGCATTCATGTGCTGAAAGTCTAAGAAGCTCCATGTATTCAAGGGTGATAGGATTGAACCTTAAACATAAATCAGAGTGCATTTCCATCTCTCCTCCCCCAATATGCTTTGTTTTTAGAGTATGCTTTGTTTATAGAGATGTCATGGTGTACTCAAATAAAGCCTTCTACTTGTTAACACTTACGAAAAACATCTCAGCTCAATTGTAGAAAAGTGGGCAATTTGCCTGTCTAGATTTCTGAAAATAAAGAATTTTATAGTGAAAAAAACCTCAGATAAACTTCTCAAAAAGCTACATTTTGCTTTAGGCCTGAAATATCAGTAGTTTGTTTCAATTTTCTTTGTGAGAAACTCACTATGAAACATATTTTTCTAGTCTCTCCCAGCTGAAGGATGCAAGATCTCTTTACTTAATGGATTTTACATGGGAATTAATGGGAGAAAGATTGGTGGTCTTGCTTTCGAGGGACAAGTTTAATTTTAAATTATATAGAGAAGTATTATAGAGAAATCAATGGTCATGACATGCATTAGAAAATCCTTCCTGAAGAGAGAGCCTTTGCCTATAAGGTATATTGAGGAATAGCTGATCATATATGTCAGGAGCAGACAGGACTTCCTTGACATCCAGGTATACACAACAGCCCAGCACATTCCGACTCAGAAATCAAGGTTTTATCACCAGGGCATGGAGTAAGAAACAGCCTGGAAAAGGAGGGAAAAGGAAATGATATCTCCATGTGGTTAGGTAGAGGATAACAACGTGTAAGAATGAACAGGTTCAAAAAATGGGAAAGAAAATAAGCTCTGTGCAACTCAAAATGGACAACTCAGAAAGTAGCAAGGATTGGCCCAAAGAAGTGAACAGTCTTAGAAAATTTAGGCAGGTCTCCTGCAAAAAGAAGAGTAGAATAGTGCAGCACCTTTCCAGGAGAAGGTGACGAAGCTTTTAACTGCAGATGTGATCCTGAGGTGTGGAGGGACAGCCCCTGGTCCCCTGCAGTGACCTGCACTGACACTGGTGACATCAGAAGAAGCTTCATTGCACAGAACCTGGGAGACATTGCAAATGGGACAGACATCCCTCTTGGCTGTGAAGAGGAAAGGTCCTGGGGAAGAGAGGGGGATCCTTTGGCTCTGTAAATTTGGAAGGGAAAGGAAAAAGAGAAGCCCCTCTTCTTCTCAGCTCATGTAACCATTGCGTGTTCATGTATGATTCCAGCTCAGAAAGACTGCTGGAATGCACCTTTGGAATATGGAAGTGTAAGATGTTTAGCAGCTACAACTTCTGCCTGTCTTTAACTGGACAACACAACTGTCTTCTCCTTAAACCTCTTTTTGCAACATGGGAACTCAAGGGGCAAAGCTTAATGAACTCTGTAAATTTGTTATCTGAATGCTCCTGAAGGCCCAAAAAATCATGATTTTCCAAACACAAAATACAAAAACTGAGTTGTTTGGGTTGGTTTTTTGGTTGTTTTTTTAATGGCATCCTGTGGGAAAAAACACCTATGAAAGAAGCATTTCCCTAATGTAAAGAACAGGAAAGAAGTGGGAGTAAAATCCACAAATGAAAGTTACAAGTTTTAAAATATAATAAGTAATTGATAGGAAAAACTGAAGAGTCAATAGAATAGCAACAATTGCCAGGACTACAAACAATAAGAAGAAATACTTTAGGGCAGAAAAGAAAAGCTGAGGTCAAGCATAAGGTTTAGTTGAGGTGTTAGGGCATGGGTTGGACTTGATGATCTTGAAGGTCTCTTCCAACACAGTGATTATGTGAATTCTGTGAATAAGTTATCTAATGGATTCAGATATAAAATAATACAATAAGTATATATAAGATCAAAATTTCTAAAGAAAAAGATATTTGCAGATATTTTTGTTCTATATTTGAAAGATACAAAAAAAAAAGATCTAAGCCCAAGTAATGTTGTGGATTAAAAAATAAAATTACTATCCATACCAAAGGAAGATATGAAGCAGAATCTGATACCAGATTTCTTCAAATAAACAAATCAAGAAAATAATTTACATCAGGCATCAAGAAGGGATGAAGCAAAAATTGCCCAGATCTGCTGTGGTTACTTGATAATTCATCCTGGTAAATAAGGTAGTCTGTATTCAGACAGTTTTATTTTTTTATTCCTGTAACAGAGAAAAGGGAGAAACCAGATATTACCAGTCAGTCTGATGTTTGTTATGGGCCAGGCAGTGGGGCAGTAAGTTCAGGACTCTGTCAGGGAAGAGTTGGACCTTAAGAAGGGAATAGATGCCAGGCAAAATGGTTTTAATGGAAGGTACATCTTGTTAAACAAGCCTGTTATCTCTTTTTGATAAGATTATAGGTTTGGATGATTAAGACAGCTGTGCTGAGGAGGTACCTTTGGATTTCTCCAAGGCACTTCACTTAAAACTGCCTGACACACTGATTAAAATCTTGAATTAAAGGGAATGAACAGAGCAAAAAATAGATGGATGAAAAACTGTCTCACTGACAAAATTGGAAATGGAGTTATTAACACAGCTGGTGCTGGGTGAGGCCATTAATAGAGGACTTGTCTGGTCACCAGCTCTTGGTCAGATAACATATGATGCTTTCACCTCTGATACAGCAGGTAATATATATTTGCTTTTTAACACATGTTATGAGAGGAATTATTAGAAAGGTGTGGTTTGTTTTAGTTTTCATCCAGAAAATTAAGGCTCGTGATGCCTAATCAAGGTGCAAGGACACAAGGATGGGAAAGAAAGAACACAAATGTCTCTGCAGGAGATATATATATTAAAAAATGTTTGTAGGACAGTCATCCTTTCTTCAGGCACAACACTGGATGGTTCATGAACTAAATATTTCATCCAACTGAGCTGACATCCTTCCAAACAGATATGGAAATAAAGGAAGTCCAGAAGAGGCCCAGACCCAAACACTAATTGAGAAATAATGAAATAAACCTTTCTTTAGAAGATATAAATAACACAATCTATCCAGTTTATTTTTGAGACAGTGGGAATGAGAGATTTGGTCCTATCTGTTTCTCTGCAGATTGCTGAGAACCAACATCATGTACAACAGCATGTTAGGTAAAACTGATCCCTACCTGAAAAAGAGATGAATCAAGAGGCCTCTCAGGGTCTCTCCCAGCCTTGTATTCTCTTACATGATGTATTTTAGGTTAGGAAAAAAAAAGGCAATATCCAAGTTGTGAGATAAATTAGATATTTAATCAGCTACCAGTAAAGGGGCTGAATTCTCCTTCATTTGAAGTCCTTTCAAAGAGATTAGGTATCCTCATAAAACACAAGCTTAGTCCAGATTTTAGGGAAGATTGCAGTGGCCTGTGCCACCCTGCAGGATCCATCTCTCAATCCACAGAATGGGAATATTTCTGTCAACATATCTTTGCTATTTGCACCTCCACGCATCTTCTCTGATGCCTTAAACAGTACCTGAGCATCTCTCTGTCTTCCATTATATATATATATATATATATATATATATATATATATATATGTATATATATGTGCACACACAAATACAAAAATATAAAATGTCACTCCTGGGGTTAAATTTCTTGGGGGTGCTTCTTTAATGTACAGCACTAACTTCACCAAGTTACCTTTGGAACTATAAATCTGGACTTTTCTGGGGGCTGAGTTATTTCTAAAACTCGGAGGGGTGGGAAAAAGTTTTCAGCTGTATCTTCAGGCTGCTCTGTAATTCTGAAGTCTCCTGGACACATCTTTACTTTGCCAGCCTCTGTGTCTGGCTTGGGTCTTCTCATAGGGAGCTATTTCAGTTTTCTTCCAGAAAGATTTTGTCAGGGAAATCTCACCACAACAAATGCTATGAACATTTTTAACTTTCACTAAGAGAAATTATGTTGGAATTGAGTCCTCTCATTTAACTGGGAGGTGAATAGGTGGGTGTTGGGGTGCAGACCTCGGGCTCAGTGCTCTGCTCTGCCCCTGCATGAGCTGCAGGGAAGCACCCAGAGGTCCTGGTTACCCTTTCTTGCGCCCATTTCTGCAACAATGGCTTTTCTCTGACGCATGAAGAAATGCCAGTCATCCAAGAAAAAAATATTCTTAGAAGAAAACTGACATGCCTTTGCTTCTGAGCTGTCATGTAATTATTATAATGCAATCTTTTCTCATATTTTACTACATTATTTCATGTTTATAAAGAAGGTTGGAAGTAAAGCACACACTTTGATTACTTTGCAGAACCCAATGATTAGCAATATTCTTACAGTCTAGGTTTCCCAACAAATAATTGCCTGGTTTTAGATTGTTTGGAGTAACATATTCTTAAATTATTGTGATTTTTCCATCAAAGACTTTTCTTTTCTTGTGCCTTATTTTTTCAAGTGATATCCCAAACAGTATCATCCTGTAATAATTTAGCAATTTGGCAAGGCTAGACTGTAGCAATAAGAAAAACATATGGAAGTTTTGGAAAATGTCAGAATTAGTGATGTGGAGAACGCAATAATCAAAGATCATTCTCTCTGAAGTCACTGTCCTTCAAGATTCACTCACAGGAGCTCTGAAACTGAAAATTCCTGGGGGTACCAACAGTGATTTAGGGGACTGGAAGGTTTGGAGGGATGATTTTCTTTTCAATTCAGTTCCACTTGGCCATTCTGACTCAGGGACAAAAGCTAGGACTGTTATATTATTATCATTAGTAGTAGTACTTTGCCTTTTTTGACTTAGTATTAACAATTTTTCCCTTACCAAATAGGGCTTCTCAGTTAGTATAGTTATTTTTATTTTTTTTTAAAGAATGCATGCTTTCAAATCAGTGTGCATGCCTATTTTGTTTTTTGAATTCATTACTAGGTCTTTAAAAGCACCTTCTGGTTTATTACTCCTGAAGTAATTATTAGAAATATGAAGGTTCACAGTGTCTTGTCTCCTGCTGATCATGTTTCTATTATGAGCATCTTAGAGAAAAGCTGACAGCTGAGTCCGCTCTATAGCACAAAACTGAATTCCCACTGATTTCAGAGGGAGCAGGGTAGCATCAGTTGATTCCTATTGATTTCAGTGGGATGTTAGGAGATGTCTAAATAGGAATTAGAAACCTAAATACTTTGTTGTAGCAGGGATTTAGGGGGTAATAAGATGGATTTCTGCAATAAGCTGGGAGCTCATCAGCAGGAGGTAACTAAGGAGAAGAAAGACCTGTACTAGTCAGATAAAAGCTGAACATGAGCCATAGAAATGGTGCAGGTGTGAGGAAGGCAAAGGCGCTGCTGCAGTGTCTCAGGGGAAGAATCTCCAGCAGGGAAGTGTTCAGTTGTGCTGCAATACTGCACCCTTCTCCTCACCCCTTTGAAAAGAAAGATGTGTTTATATTTCATAGTCACAGAGGGGTCATGGTGGTGGCTGGGGAGAGTTCAGCACTTGGAAAGAGTCTGACTGAGCTGGGAGCTTGTCCCATCCTGCAGCAGGATGAGTGAGAAGAGGTGTGGTTGTCAGCTATAAACACACCACTGGGTCAGCACCAGGGAAATATCAGACTGAGTTAATTTGAGGAATACAGACATAAGGAAAATGAGGTACTAACTGCTTATGGATAAATGTCTGAAAGTTAGAAAAGTGCTCCTAATTGTTTAATTGTTGCAGCAATTGTTGAGATTCTGGAAGAACCTCCAGTAGTGGTAATAAAGCCAAAAATGTTTCTGTAATTTTGGGGAGTTTTGTTCTCTTTTTCTTTTTTTTTTTTTTTTTTTTTAGAAGCATGATCAGCTTTTAGATGGAACCTGATGATATGTGACAGCTGGAGATGAGATTGGTCCCAGCAGATCCTCCAGTATCCTCTTCCTGGGGATTGTTAAGGATTGTTTAAACACAGGATCGTCCCCTGTCTCAAGCAGGCAGGGCTTTCCAGTGGAGACTAATTCCTGTCAACATTTTGTATGTGACAAGAAAAGTCTGGGTCACAACAAAGCCTGCCACTGTCTCCAGTGTGAGCAGTCCAGGGAGCTCTCCCATTTTTCTGGGGTAAAAAGCCATTCCTGAGGATGACTGAGGAAAACTCAGGAGTATAAATAATGGTGTGTGCCATTTTTTAAAGTCTCAACAAAGATGCTGCTGCAAGAAGTAGGACAAAAGAAGAAAGAATGAGTGTGAAGTCAGTTCTTTTGCAAGAGATGGAAAAAAAAAGACTTCTGTCCTGCATGTGCCCTTGGGACTATTTATCTTGTGAAAATCTGGTGTTTGCTCTCATTATTTATTACTGCTTTTTCCTGAAATAAGCAATACTGAATGTGGAGCCCAAGGTGAAATAAAACTTGTTTTTGGTGAATTGAAACAGTCTAATGGCCATCATTCTGAGCTGCTGGTTTTTGTTCTGTCATTCTGAGAATGTCACAGAGTGGCCAAGTCAGCCCTGGCTCCCAGGCTTGCTTGCTCAGCTTGAGAGACCTGAGTGTGCCCAGAGGGTGTCTGCTTGTATCTTAGCAAGCTGAATATAGCTTGTGAAATCTTATCATTTCCACTGAGCCCCTCAGTGCTTAGACTGGAGCAACTTCAGTGCCTGTCAAATGAGGCTTTAGGCAGATTTGCTAATGACCTTGAGAGATGGACAACACTGGAGCAGCACTAAATGAACATTTTCAATTTGAACATCTTCCACCCTGCAGAGCTTTGCACTGCCATGATCTCTCAGTTAAAGCGAGGGAGACTGAGGCACAGTGGCAGCTTACAAGAGCCTCTTTTAATTAAAAATAAAGCACCTCTATGAAGGTATTGTGCTGCTTGTTTTGTTGAACACTCCCTTCAGCCATTTTTCCCATCCTGAGAAGCAGCTCAGGCTCTTCAGATTCCAGAAGCCTAAATTTGCTTTTAGAAATAACAGCAAACTAAATTCTGTGGTGTTTATTGGAGAAAGGTATTTACAGAATGTGTTCATGGTTGATCATAAGATGCAAGTATCCACCAGCAGCAATGTGCCTGGCCACTTGAACTATATTTAGAGAAAATGAAAATCCTATTTTAGTCTAGTATTATTTCTCAAGTCACACCCAGGGGGTCCTCAGGCAAAATGGGCTTGTTGTGCAGGAGTCTGTACATATGTAATGTGGGAGTCAGGAGTCTGGCTCAAAGGCTCCCATGATCAAAGCTATAAAACTGTGAAAGTGGGACAGAGAGGCTGGTAATTAGCTTATTTTGAGAGCTGTGCTTAGGTGGTGAAGAAATTCCCTACTGTCTATGCAGATCCTAGGAAATTAGTCCTGATCCAACTCACTTATCACCCCCTCAGCTTCAGATGCCAAACTAGCAGCTATAGCTGAAATCAGGCATCTACTGCAGCTGTATGTGACTCTGAATGGGGCTGTAATTGGAGAGAAATAAAACAGGATTGGAGAATAAAACAGGATGCAGGATTCCTCTCACCCTGCATCAGTCACCTACAGAGCAGAGCCCTGCCCCACTTACTCAGTGCAGAGACACAGCACCTTTAAGGTGTGTCCTGCCAAGGTGGATGCCTGAAGCAGACCAGGCAAAACTCTCCCTGAAAGTGCCTCTTTCTCTCTGTTCCCTCTGAACAGTGTCCAGTTGACACCCATGTGTCAACACACCCTGGTTTTGGCTGAAATAGAGTTAATTTTCTTCTTAGTAGCTAGTACAGTGCTTTAATTTTAATTTAGTCCAATGATAACTGCAAACACTCTCCAGCTGGGGCTGAGCAGGGCTTGCCCTGAGTCGAGGACATTTCAGTGTCCTGTGCTCTCAGCAGGTGCACAGGAGTCATGAGGGAGCATGGGCAGAACAGGTGACCTGAACTGGCCAAAGGATCTTCTACACCACAGAACATTTTATTCAATATATAAACATCCCAAAAACCTGCCAAGGCAAGAACCATGCTCTTACAATGGTGAAAATAACCCCTGGATGGCTGGAAACAGAACCTGTGCCCTATGCCACCACTTGGGACACTATACTGGGCCTTGAAAAGAAAATTTTAGGGAGATGTGGCATCCCAGGAATAATTGACTCAGACAATGGTATTCATTTGGGAAACAGTCTCATAAACACTTGGCACTGAGGGGGGATATCACATCCCACATCATCCCCCAATCTCTGGGAATATTGAATGATGCAAAGACTACACTGTTAAAGACTACACTGCTCTCAGTGTAGTCTTTAACAGTTAAACATTGGAGATACAGATTTCCTTCAAACATTGGAGATACAGATTTCCTTCAAACATTGGAGATACAGATTTAGCAAAAGCCACCTGGCTGGCCAACACTTGAGGATCTGCCCATCAGGCAGTCCCTGCCCAATCAAAACTTTATGTTCTGTAGAAGAAGACAGAATTTCTGTAGTGCCCATCAAAAATAATCTGAGGTTAAACCACCAGAGTGGTGTTGTGCTTCTTTTCTCCAGGTGAACTCTGTGCTGTCTCAGCATTGTATTCACATTGTTTTTTCCTTGATGGCAGACACATTTTGCCTTAATTCCTTGTAACTGACAGATTTTTGTACAAGGTGATCACCCATTGTGAGCAGATGAATACAGCTCTTAAAATGGGCTAGAGCTTCTGCGCATGCTAATGAAATCCCAGAAATAAGACATTGAGAAACAGGCTAGAAATACAGAACAAAAAGGAACACAATTCATGTCAGAAAAATCCTCTCTCGTTGCTCTATAGAGTGTGTGGAAAATAGCTTGAGCACCTTCATTACCATGATGGGAGATAAATAATTTGTCACTTTGATATTATCAGCAAATAAAGCAAAACATATTGCAGTTAAAGACCAAAGAGATAACTGAAGTCCTTTTTAGCTCTTAGAGGTTTGCTGTAACTACACTGGGCATATTGCATTAAGTTCTAACTACTGGAAATTAGAAAGCTTTCAAGAGAGACATGAAAATTATTATGGGCCTGAAATTACTGACCTAGGAAGAAAAGATGAGGTATGTTACAGCACACCCTTGGAAAGATGAAATGATGAACCAATTGCTTCACAAAAGGCTCCACGTGTGATTTTCCACACCACACAGAGTTTCAAAGAGTCACAGTGGAGGTGAATACCAATTTTCTGATAAGTTAGTTAGCAATTTAAAAGTCCAATTTAATCCAGAAACACAAGCTATATTCCTTGCTGAATCTTCAAACCCCAGAATGTTGTTTTTATAACCACAAACCAAAAGGCTGGAAAATCCCTTTGAATTTTTCCCTTCAGAAATTTATTTTTTGAGTGCTTGGTGCCTTTCTCTTAGGACAGAAAGTCAGATCAGGTTGGTGAAACACAATGCTTTTAGAATCCTTATGCAACACTGGCAAAATGTTTTGTCTTTCTTCAAGGGCCCTTGGGCAAACTTCCTGTACATGTCAATAGAAATTCACTGAATAGATTGAAGTGAAAATATTGTCCTGAGCAGAGAAATTTTTTCACAACTCTGAATTTGTCACTGCTCTATTTTGAGTTTTAATTGCCACCTAGAGCATTTGGATGACATCGAAAGCCAAAGAATTCATCTGTAAATATTTCACCAATGCCAGTGGCAAGAGTCTCTAAAAATACACAGTAGAGGACAAAAGGCTCAAACTGAACATCAAAATTATGTCTAAAAATGTTGACAATCCAGTGAATTGGTCTGCCGATTGATGGCATCGTCCTGAGCTTTGCCCAACCAGAATGAAACTGGAGGTGTTGTCCCTGTGCACAGGTGGCAGGGAAGTGCTCTGACAACCAGACTGCTCTTCTGGAGGGGAGCAATGAGGGGCCAAGAACTTGGAGCTGACTATGAACTCTTTGAAGCAGGAATTATTATTCACAAGAGCTTGCTGTTATAAATAAACTGAACCACATCAAAGCTGAGGAGTTATGTAAGCATCCAAACATTGTCTTTCCAGAACCCACAGGATCTGGACTGGGCAGACCTGAGCCAAAGTTACAAGTGCAAACTTAGGCTGCTCTTAATAATCAAATCATCTTTAATGATGATGCAGGAAAAAGAAATAAATTAGGAGTACTTCTACTGGCATGGTGAATTCCAACTTTAATGTAAATCAAATTCAGATGAACTGTTTTGCATGTACTTGTGTCACTGAGGAGTTCATAGGATTTAAGCAAGTCATTTTGCAGAGTTAGCATATGGCTAAGTGCTCTCTGAAATAGAGATGTTTTCCTGGAACATGACTGAAATCAGAAAAAGAAAATATTAAGACTGAAAAGGAACTCTGAGGTAAAATAATCCATTCTTTCTACCAGATTCCATAAGAGGTCATCAAATGGATCCTGCATTGCATATATACTTCTAGGGAAACCTGGAATACAATTTTCTTCTTGATTTATATATCTGCGGTGACAGTACTCTGGCCTTGAGTTAGTTATGCCAGTGATTAATGCTGTCAGAGCACTAAAAAGCACTTTATTTCACCAGTTGTTCATTACTCTGATTATTAAAAAAAACAAACTGTTGCAAAAACCCCAATGCATTTTAGGGACAAAAATGTAGGTTAAGAGGAATTGCTGGAACACAGCCCATTAACTTCCTTCCTTCCTTCCTTCCTTCCTTCCTTCCTTCCTTCCTTCCTTCCTTCCTTCCTTCCTTCCTTCCTTCCTTCCTTCCTTCCTTCCTTCCTTCCTTCCTTCCTTCCTTCCTTCCTTCCTTCCTTCCTTCCTTCCTTCCTTCCTTCCTTCCTTCCTTCCTTCCTTCCTTCCTTCCTTCCTTCCTTCCTTCCTTCCTTCCTTCCTTCCTTCCTTCCTTCCTTCCTTCCTTCCTTCCTTCCACCCTTCCTTCCACCCTTCCTTCCACCCTTCCTTCCTTCCTTCCACCCTTCCACCCTTCCACCCTTCCACCCTTCCTTCCACCCTTCCACCCTTCCTTCCACCCTTCCACCCTTCCTTCCACCCTTCCTTCCACCCTTCCTTCCACCCTTCCTTCCACCCTTCCACCCTTCCACCCTTCCTTCCACCCTTCCTTCCACCCTTCCTTCCACACTTCCTTCCACACTTCCTTCCTTCTTTCCTGTAGACACCTTTTAAAATCATTAACTCCTCAGCCCTGGGTCTGTCCCTTTTGCCTTGGATCTAAATCACCCAATTTGCTCAGGCCATTATAGTAGTCATAGTTGATATCAAAATGTAAGGCTCAGAGTCATAGCTTTAAATTGGAAAAGCACCCTAGGGGAAAAATTATATCAAAGAAAACTAATTAATGGAATAGGCTGAGCTCCCACTTACCAGCTACCAAATATTTTAAAGCTTTACTCTAAATGTGATCTGCATTGGACTTTCTCCATATCTGCTGTGTGGAAAGAATGTACTGCCAGGCTTCTCCCATGTACCTAAAATTCAATACTGTAGTACAACTTTGAAATGTCAAGTCAGTTTAAAGATCTAAAGCCATTCAAGGAGTGCATGCTTAGGTACCCTCACATTTTCCCAGCCTGGCAGCCAGGCATTTTTTACCTGTCAGCACAAGTAAAAGACAGGGAACCCTTAAGAAGGCAGGTGGAGGGATAATTCTCTAGCAGGTTATTCATCCATCCATTTATTCATTCATTCCCCAGGGGTAACAAACTTGCTGGTACCATCAGCAGATCAGGTCTCTTCTGTAGTGCCCAGTGTCAGACACTGACAGTGGTTAAAAATATCACTGTGGTCCAGCCTCTTTAAGGTGACCCTGCCATGTAGTACCAACAGTGAATAAAAACTCATTCCCGCACAGGAGAAACAGCAGAGTCCTTGCATTAATGGTTCCCCTGCTCTGCCTGCTCTGCACTGTGTGTGCTCAATGGACCCACTCCTGTTTCTTCCCTGCAGGCAGCAGCAGAGAACCTGCTCCTTTTCCCTTTGCAAAAGGACATGGTGACAGCCTGGCACCTGAGAAGTTGGTGGGGGTGTTGCCAGGATTCCCTGCAAGCTTCAGGACTGGGTGAAACAATGACCCAGTTCTATCAACTGTGCCTTTGCAGGTGATCTTCTGACAGAGACTGGCTTAGACAGGTGTGCTGGGTGTCAGAGGCCACTGCCTGGACCAGGTCTGTTTGAAAAGTGACCTTTACTGTTGCACCAGCTGAGGGAGCTGAAAATGGCCTGGGTGACTTGTGGTGGTGCTTTGGGAAAGCACAACAACTAATTTTTAAGATGACAGAATGGTTTGGATTCACAGATTTTTTCACCCTTCATGTGTCCCCAGAAATTCAAATGCTTTTAAATCACCAGCGTGGTTTTCCTAGATTAATATTTTTTATTTGCACATATAGAATAAATCTTTAAACTGAGTGTGATAAAATATGACGACATTTAAAGAGAAGTTATTTTATTTAATAGTATGTTCCAACTCTGTTCCTTTCCTGCCCTGCTCTTGCTTTTTACTTCAGTTTCTCATTGGATTTCTCCTTTCATTCTTTCCCTGCTCCTCTTTAAATCTTTCCCAAAGTGAAGACTGAACACAAAAGGTCCAAGTTCTAATCCAGCACTTGAAATCACAAAGCTGACAAGAAAATGTTCTGTGAATACATTAGAAATATAAAGAAGGAAAAGAGAGTGTGTAGCACCCCACCACTAATGGGAAGAACAAAAAAAGGGGAGAAGACTGCAGAGAAGACTGAAAATAATTGTCATCCTTGCTTCAGTCTTCTCCCCCAAAAATATTACTTATACCTAGAGACATGAAAAAATTAATTTTAACAAAGAGATTGAAATGAAAATGAGATCAGGGAGGGAACCAAAAGTCAGTGATTATTTATATAAAATAGATGCTGTCAGCTCAGCAGGACCTAATGAAATGGAGCAGATTTAGGGAATATCCAAGGCAGCTCTGAGTGACCTGTGATTATCTTTGAGCACTCAGCAAGGGCACTCTGGTCCCAGAGGACTGAAGGGAAGCATCCAATGGATCAGGGATTTCAAGATCAGCTCCTTTAACTTTGTTACCTAGCTAGACACAAGAAAACATTACTAAATAATCAGTTTCTTCAGGTTTCTAGAATAATAAAATATTCTTAAAGGTGCTTCCTTCCACTTAAGGCTGAGTGATGAAAAGCCATGAGTGCAACAATGTCAATAGCAAATCAGGCCAAATTAATTTAATTTCATTTTCTTTTTGAAAGAGAATTGGAAAATTATATGGACACAGAAGATGAGGTCAGTTTAGAAATAATAGATCCAGCTTTAGTGATGCTATTGATGATCTCCCAGTTGACTCTAGCATGTACACTAGGAGAACAAGAGTTTAGATGCCTGAGAGCCAAAGTTCACTGGCACAGGAGTTCAGCAGGACAAAGGATGGGTTGTGTCAGTCATTTCCCTTTCATTTCCACCTCCCTTAAGAGAGTTCTAGGTTAGACCATGGGATCTAAACGAAGGCAGTGGATGTAAATATTTGTTGAAGACCCCTAGAGAAAGAGGGGATTTTTACAGTGAAAGATGGGGGTTGAAAGGGGCTGAGTCTGGCCTGCAGAGCTGGACATTATTTTGTGACTGATTTTGATGATGAAGAGGCAACATGCTCAGGTCAGCTGAAGAGACCCCTGGATAGAATTGGACTGTGAAATCTTGGTAGGAGATCAGCTTTGGAACTAGATTTGAATTACAGAGAATGTCTAAAAGTGGTCAGATGAGATTCCATGAAAGCCAAGTGCTATAATTTAGAAAGACGGAACAATGGTGGTTAATGTTTGCTTTTGTATAACTGCCAAAAAGAGAACGGTGAATATTGGGGATCACAAACTGAAATTACTTATAAAGGGGCATTGTTGCAAACATTTTCTTCTGAGAGGTATTGTGCAATGTTTTGGATGTAAGATTAGATAAGTGTAACTTTAAAAATAAGCAGAGAAATTTTAAAATAAAGATATAGGCAAAAAGAATATAATCCAAATGAAATAGACAGAAAAAAAATTTGAAAAGTCTGTCAAAAGAGTGTTAATCTAGAGAAGAACAGATTAAATCATATTTAGTCTGCAAAATGGTGTGATGAGGCCAATGAGAATGTCATCAGTTGTACTTTCTGTAAGATAGGAAAAAATCAGTTCACATTAATCAATTTAATCATCAAGGAAAATGTAAATTACACATTAGGAAAATATTTAAAAAATATGAAAGACGCATGATACAAACGGTAGGCAGATTTTGTGGGATCTTCTTCACTGACAATTTTTAAAGAGGATTAGGACACAAATTTTTCACAGATTATGTAAGAATAAATACTTTTCCTTAGGGTAAAAAGGTCATTCTGGTCTTCTACTCCCATGAATACCTGATCAAGTGATGAAATTAATTCACCCATCCATGCTGTCTGCATGCATGTAGAACATTATCAGGATGTAATGATGTCCTCTGAAAAGGTATGGAATGACTGTGGGGAAACACCAAGGAAGGAACTGACTGGCCCCTAGGGATAAAAACATTAGAGCCCCATTTCTTGAGATTTTTTAGATATGGTTTGCATAATGCAACTTCTGTCTCTGTAAGCACCTCAGTGAAGCTGTTGGGTTGGGGCTAAAAAAAGTTGTTCTGGAAGAAGTTAAATTGAAAGTTTAAGAGAACAGCAAAAACTTACAAATCCAAGTAATAATTTGCATAAACCTTGATAGAATGAAAGTAATGGGATTGAGCAGCACAGAAGAGAGGATTAAAACAGTGGGTTTGTAACCATGAGCTGGCAATTAGGAAGGATCCAAAGGGGCCACATGAGATGTCAATGCTTCTCCATGATAGTGATTAAGAAGTTAATAATCTTTGTCTAATGGTATAAAGTGCACCCTCTCTTTCCTCAGAGATGCCCTATACGCCTTGGCACAGCACTGCCCAGCACCCACACCTGACATTTGAGTCCTTGCTCCTTTCCACGTCTTGACTGCTGGAGCTCATTTTAGAGCAAGTCCAAAGTAACATTAGAAGAAGAAATTCAAATATGTGTCTATGCCGAAACCAAACCAAACATTTGGTAGTCATTTCTTGAGTTCAGTAATACAGGCAAAACAGATTCAGTGGTCACACTCTTCTGAGAGACAAGAACCCATTTAAACACCAACATTCACCTTCACTGATATCATCTTAGGTCTTAAGGTGAAGGGTCATAAGTTAGACAGGGATATGGTTTTAATTTGTCCCATTACAGTCCAGATCAGAATCTGGATCTCCTGACTCTGAAGTCTAGCTCTGGGTTTCAATTTTCATCTGTTGTGAAATTGAACATCTAGATTTTTATAATGACTTTCCATTCCAGCACAGCATCAATGAAAATCCTTCATGACTGGGCACTATTGATCTAAACTTGTTAAAATGTTATTTCTATTTCATGAACTCTGAAGACACCCTTGTAAGACTTCTATTTCAATGAACTTTTTGAAAGCAATTTTTAATCCACTCTCTTCCATTCTTGCATATTTTTTCCTTTCCTTAACTATTGCTAATGCTGGCAAAGTATGCAAGGCTTGACCTAGAAATAAATTTATGCAAAACTAAGTTGGACGCTCTCGCTTCAAACCTAAGGGGGCAGTAGTCAAAGTCACATCAGTTTTGTTTCCACTATGCAGATTAATTAATTTGTGTTCACAAAACACTCCTAAAATTTTGGCTAGTGGTGCATAAGTTCTGTTAATATTGTGAAGAACTTTATTCCTAGCTTGTTTCAATAGACAACAGTGTCAGAAAGGAAATCCAGTGATATTAGTGGCCAGCTTGCTGGTATTCTGAGATAGATGATTATTACTGGAGAGCTCAGAAAGTGAGATGAAGTTTTGCTGAACACTTTCTTTCTTTTGTCATAGTTGACACCTGGCTGGCAGCCATAGCAAAGATCTGAGAGGGAGTGGCACATTTAGGTGGCCTCTGCAGGACAATGTCTCACACAGGGAGTGTTTGGGGGAGAGGTGTTGATCTTCACCTGCTATTTTGAGGTGTGGTGGAGTAATTCACAGTTTCCTTATCATAACCATCTTTTTATATCAATAAACATTATGCAAAGGGTCAGGCAATGTTTTGTTAGTCCCAGAAGACTGGAATTCAGGTTAATTGTGGATCAAAGGAGAAAGGATGTCCCAGCACGATGCCTTCCTTAGGTGGGAAAGAATGATTGAGCAGCTGAATTGTTCCTAATGTCTCTCTTTACTTAAGGAGATCCCTGTATCTTTCTCTAAGCCATGAATCATTTCAATGTGTAATGCAGTCTAAGTCTACTTAGAGCTGTATTGTCCAGCAGTGGTGATCTCCAAAGGCCACCCAGTCAGAAAACTGTTTTCCATTCAGTGGTGGAAAACAGATCTCATTGGCCTCTCAGTAATGCAGCTCTGATTCCAGCAGCTTTAAATAAAAAATAAACCCCAAAAGCTTCAATATGCAAAATAGCTGAGAAAAACCATAGATGCTTTATACACAGGCATAACTCATTTATCAGACCTCACAATTGTCCAAATCTTATCTCAAAGTGCACCAGATGTTATGCACTGTACCATGGGACTTGGACTACGTGATGGGTTACCTGGGCTTTCTTCTAGTGGTGTGTGCTCTGCCAGCCTCCATGGTCTGCTTCAGCCAGGGGCTCAAGCTTCTCACTGTGGTTATCTGGGCTGTAATGATGTCTCTGTTTCATTTATTCCATCTGACAAGCAATACAATACTTGCATACAGCTGGTCAGAAACCACCCATAAGACAAGATGACAAAGCACAAAGGCTGTCAGCTCTGACTTCTCTTACTCATTGCCCATTTTGGTGTATTGTGCTGACAATTAGCTAATTACTGTTATAGGCTGTTCTTATAATTAACCATGCAAATCACACTTCTGGTTCATGTCCACACATACAAGGGTCCTTACTGTTGTTTTAAAAGCACATTGAAAGCTCAGTTAAATTACAGGTACTCTGTTTCTGTTAGGCCCTAAATTATGATTTTAGTCCTGTCTATGTTGGACATCTCAAAGTTTTACATTACACAAGATCTGTGTAACCCACTCCCCTATTGAGGAGTTCCCCCAATGAATGTTTGCTCATTGCCAGGGCTCAGGCTCATTGCCAGGTTTTCACAGGACTTCTCTAAACACAGCTTTCCATTTTCTTGGCCTATCAGCAGCTGTGAGAGAGGCTTGTGCCCCTGTCCCCCATTGGTGAAGCTGTGCATTCTGCATGGTCCTGTTCACTGGGAGAGATGGATGTGGAAAGTCTGATGAGGAGAGTGGCTGTGGCATCCTGGCTGTGATGGTACCTGTGTCCTGCCTGTGGGGTAATGTGAGCCAGGAGCCAGTTGTGAGCCTCAAGTTCAGCATGTGAAGTTCTGCAGGTCTGTTTTAAATGTGAAGTTCTCCAGGTCTGTTTTCAGACCTACCAAGGTCTGTGCCTTGGTAGTAGCAAACAATATTTGCCACCTGGTCTAAGCAAGCTGATGAGGCTCATTGCTTCCCTGACCTCAACAGCTGTTCTGAGAGAAGATATAGCCTCTTCCCCAAACTTTGCTTCCCCCTTTATACTTATCTAAACAGCCACTCTCCCATTTGTAAACCTAAGTGCTGCACTGCTAAAGAGCCTCAGAGAAAATTCTGGCTTCTATTTTCCTTGGATGTAAGTGTGGTCTCCCTCATGTAGTGCCTCCAGGAAGCTCTTTCATGTGCAATATGGAACACAAAGAAAGATCATATTGCCATTACTATTTATAATCAAGATATTGACTTTAAAAAGGCTTTAAAAGATCAGTTTTAAACTGGCCCAGCAATTATTATATTGCTGTAAACCAGCAATGGGAGACAAGGGTCAGAAAGGAAGGAAAACATTAGGAAAAATAATAGAATAACTCACTATTGCTTTATACAAAGAAAAATGGACTCAGGCTTGTCAGTGTGCCATTTATTAAACATTGTCTTACAGTTGCTTTGCTATTTACTTCAAATGCCAGAGACCCTCTGAATTGGCGACGATGAATGGAAGTTTTCTGGCATGCAGCACTACTGAGTTCAAAAGGAATAAATGTGATCAGACCCAGTCAAGAATACTCCCTGTTTCATTCTATGCAGTCTCTCTTGTGTGTTTATTTAACTTCCCTTTAGTTGCACAAAGCAGAAATTATGAGATGAGTGGTTACCTGGTAGCCTTCTTGAAAAAACGTGGCTATTTTGACCCATCTCAGCAGCAATATTGTCTTCAAAAGAGGTCCTTGGCTTAATATAATCCTACAAGGTAAAGCCAAGGTCATAGCAACATTTGAGTACTGGATAGTGAATTGTCTCCAGGCTTGAAAGCCCTTTGAAAAATAAAGATTCTTAAAATTACTTAACCTGTTTTCAGATGGGGACAATGAAGAAAAGGTGAAATAGGTTTCTTTGATAAACAAGTCAGTGACAGAGTAAAGAATAAAACTGATTAGCATTGTAAGGATTTTTAAACATTAGACCATAAGTCTTCAGAAAAGGTTATTGAAATATAATTTCAATAGAGCTAGGAAGTTTTACAGTAGCTGAAGAGCACAGAGCTTCTGCAGAAGCATCACCTTGAACTTTGCAATTGGGAACAGCTGGTCAAATGAGATTTTTGGTGCTCATGTATGTTGAGTCATTGCAGACTTGTTAAAGTTCACCTGTCCCTGAATCTCAGCAAACTAATTAAGAGATATCCTGGAGTAGCTTGGCCAAGATGTGCTGGGCATGGGCTGCCCTCAGGCAGAACAGACAGTCATAAAGCTCTTGGCTGCTGCTAGAAACAGCAAACAAGATGTTCTGTGTATTTATTTGTGGTTTATTTGTGAAAGCAATGCTGTCAGAATAGCAGCCCTTGTCCAAGAGAGCCTTCTGGAAATGTGTGGGTATCATGCAATTACACCCCAAATGCACATGCTCACACTGCCTTGGTGGGAAAGGACTGAAGATTTCACCTGAAAATACTGGGGTAGTGCCTTTTTTATGGGATCAGCATCTGGGCAGTGTAGGCTACAGAGAAATGAGAGCTTTTGGTGTAAAGGTAAGCACTCTCTAGACAAGGAGCTAGTACTGAGAGCCTTCAGCTCTGGAAATAGCTTATTCTTTCTTGCAGAGCTGTCTGAAATGGAAAGCATTATGATCCTGACTGTTTAAAGCTACAATTAACTGGCAATTGATTGATAACACCCTTCTTGCCCCATACCTCCAGCCAAGAAATTAGGGGAAATAATGAGTGACTTGCTCAAGACTACTCCCTGTAAGGCTGTGGCACAGGGATGGAGTGTGAAAAAGACAAGGTTGGGCTGTCCTCATGCAAAGCCAGCAAGTTTTGGGCTCCAGGCTAAACAAGCATTTGCTGAAGGGAGCAGCAATGGCTGTAAATGCCTGCAGCAGGCAGGTCTGCATGAGAGGAAGCCTGACTCTGTGATGGGGACTGACTGCCAGGGAAAAAGTCTTCCAGGGCCTGCCTTGATACACCCTTTCCCACTTAATTTTTCCCATTCTTCCCAGTGGTGTGGCAGGAATACAGGGCACAATGACTTGATGAGTGCTGGAGTCAAAAAGGAACTCTTATTTCTGAATGTTTGTCCTGGTAAAGCAATGGGAAAACTGTGAACAGAGTGCAGACACCAAGCTCCATCAATTTTTGTTTAAACCTGCCACTGCTGTGTCACCTGACACATATCCCAGGATGAAAGTGGCTACACAGCAAGCCACAGGCCTGCACAATATTCAAGCCCGAAGCTATGTCATCCAGCCCCTGTGTCAGTCCAGTTACATCCCATGAGGCTGCCACAATAGTATGACAAACTGTATCAGAAGCTGGCAAATGTGGTTCAGTCTTTTTAGTCGGTCTTTCATAAAAACAGGCTGCTTAAAATGCTAGCTGTTTCTTAAAAGGGCCATTTTGGGTATTTCAGAGGAATCTTTAGGTTCCAAGCAGTTACCTGATAATCCTTGTCCCCCATCAGCTGTCACCCTGGTAGCTGTCACCCTCAGAAAAATATTTTAAAATATTTTAACAGATGTTAATTGGCTCTTCCAAGTTCTTTAGTCAGTTTAGGGCAACTTGGGCATCAAGACTTTGGCCAGCTATTGCTTGCGCATTTAACTTTAAGAACTAGCTGCATTGCAGAGAAAACAGCTAAATTGCATGTGGTCCATGAAAACCTCACTGCTTGAACTTTCAGTTTCCAGTTTTGATAAATGCCTCCTTTTTCTTGAATGGGAACTGGAAGAATAAGAACCTGCAAACTTCTTTGGCCGGTGAATTAATTCTGCTTCTTGCCAGGGATGACTTTACTGAGGACAGAGGGGGTGTGAAGGGCATCCTGCTCCTTTTTTGGCAGTGGCAGCTGCACTGTGGCCAGAGGCTGCTAATATGACTCCTAATGGGCCATACAGATTCCATCCTACTCATCCTGGGTCCCTTCAGGTTATCAGTCCCTGGTTATTTAGCATCTCTTCAGACTAAGTTTTGACAGAAGCAGAGATTGCAGCTGAAGGTTGAAATGATCCTTGCTAGCAATAAAAGGAATAAACAGGAGAATTCATGATTGCCTTTCATCACAGGGGAAGGGAAAAAACATTTCTTTCTGAGGATCCTCAGCTGGCCTCAGCTTGTTCTAACTATGAAGTCTTTTTTTTTTTTTTTTTTTTTTTTTTTTTTTTTTTTTTTTTTTTTTTTTAAGTCCTTAGGAAAACAGAATGACTGTCACCATAGATGTTCCAAAAATATCCAGGCAGATCACTGGAGTGCTCCAGGGAGGCAGTAAGGTCACTGCAGGATGTGACAAACCAGGCTCAGATCACAGCAGATCCGAGGTCAGGGCTGCCAAGAACTGCCTCTCTCATTGCTTGCAGAATGCTGACAATTTACAGGTGCTAATCCAAACTTTGGGAAAGTAACTTGTCCTTCAACTACATAGGGGGAGATACAAGGAGTGAAAAAATACCCGGTCTGTTGCTTTCATTTAGGTAATCTTTGATCTTGTGTTTATCCTCCAAATAGACCACCTGAAGTCACCAGTGACTTGCGGTCATTATGGCTTTGTGCTGTGCTTTTTTCCCCTTTCTCTGCCCTTGTCATTCTTCTTTTCATTGCATAAATTGGAAAAGCAAGTTTGTCCTCAAATGAACTCCAATGTCAGCTTGTAACTCTAGTTCTTGTCAACTACATCTTTGCATTGATTCATAGCAGCTGGTAAATTGAGATACTTTTATAATTCCTAGATCTAGATGCTATATATGAAACCAGTTTGTAATGACATTTTCATGTATTATTATCTCTGTTGGGAGAAGAGTTGCTTTCCATATTGTCAGTTCTACTTTTTAACAAAGATAGATTTATGCATGCAGAAAAACACTTGAAAATTATCATAAAACCTGTGAAGGGAGACATGAAGAAAACAGGAAGGACTTTCAGGTTTTGTATTTGCCCAGAAAATGTTTTGGATTTTGTTTTGTTTTGTATGCCATGAGCGATGGGGAGGGTCCCCATTTAAACATTTTGAGTGATGTGTCAAGTCTGGGCAGCCTGATGTGTTAAGTGGAGATGTTGCTCTGAGTGTGTCCAACATGAACAAACTGCCTCCACAGAATCAGCAGGAAGATGCTGCAATCCCATGTGGTCTCCCAGTGATTCTCCATATACTGTTTTGCTGCATTGGTGGGCAGCAAGGTTTGTATGTGGGACCTTCCACTCCACTGAAGGAATTGGCTTGGAGTTCGGCATGGTGAGACATTTGCATTTGCTAACCAGGCTGGGAAGATGAGAACTGTAGGATTCAATTGGTGGCCTTTGGAGAGCTTGAAAATGTGAGACTCCCTCTGGGGTCAGAGGAGAAGAGCATGTCTGGGCAGAGATCATGGAAGAAAGTTTTCACTCTGATGCTTGGTGCCCCTTTCCTCATAATTGGAGGGAACATAATGGATGAGGACATGGGAGCTGACTCTCAATTTTGTTATTCAGAATTCACAAAGAATTCCAGAATTCAAAAATCCTTGTCTTCATGCTCTGACCCAGCCTTCTGCTTGGGAAGGCAAGTCCCCAGTGCTCCAGGGTTGACAGATCCTTTGTCAATGTGCTGAACCTTGCCTGTCCTCAGAAGTAGCTGCACCTGTCGTCAACTGTTGGCATAAGCAAAGTTCAGCAGCCATACATTTCCCAAAAAAAGCATCACATTCTGCATCATGGATTCAGACTTGCCTTGCTTTATGGGGGTTACTATGTCATGACCCTATCTTGTCACTGTGCAACCCCAGCTTTCTTGTAGCATCTTCAGACACTGAGAGGGATGCAGTAAGGATTTTCTGGAGCTTCCTCTTTTGCAGACTGAACACCAGCTTGCCACACAGGAAGTTTGTTGAAGGGAATAATAGTGCATATATATTTAGAAGGAGGGCACCTTGACAGATTTCACCAAAGTGACTAATTGCTTCTGATAGAGGACTGTGAGACATTGGCACCAGTGGTTTCTGAAACTCTGCTGGTACCTGGTGTTGACAGCTAATGAATGAGGATGATGCTGAACAAGGATGTAAACATGAAAAGATGACTAGTTAAACTTCATCATGGTTTAAAACTGGGAGAGAAAACAGAGCAGTGCTTCAGAAATGGTGAAAGACAAAAATGCGCAGAGAAACATTACTATCCAGTGTCCAGGATTGCAATAAATCAAGTGATAAAATGCACAGATACCATGTCATTAATATGAGGCTCCAAGTGCTTTATATAATTTTAATTAATAGCTTAAAGAATTGTTGTAAGCCAGAAAAGTGACACCAGCCTTTCAGAGGTCAAATAGACTGGAGAATTCAAACTGCTTGTTGTCACTTTAAGGAGGAGAGAGAGATAATAGACATAGATTTTTGACTTACCTTTTTTAAAGAAATTGTAGATGCCCCATCCCTGCAAGTGTCCAAGACCAGTTTGGATGGGACTGAACAACATGATTTAATGGAAGATGACCCTGCCCCCTGGAAGGGGTGTTTGAACTGGATGACTTTTAAGTCTCTTCCAAGCCACATAAGTCTATGATTATGTGAATATACAAAATCCTATTTTCCTGAAAGCAGGAGAAATGAAATGAGCAGAACCATCCCTACTTTCTGTCCAAGATTCACCCCAGTTTTTAACATGAAAGCTCCTAATGTTGCCTCCAGGATGAACTCTTGGACTCATCGGCATGATCCTTCCCTTTTTTATGCTCTCAGATTTTTTCCCTTGACGCCTTGCTTTGCCTCTTACTGGAACAACCACAGAATCATAGAATTATACAATGGTTTGGGTTGGAAGAGACCTTTAAAGATCAATTAGTCCAATCCCCTTGTCATGAGTAGGGATATTTTCAAATAAGTCAAGTTGCTCAGAGCCTTGTCCAGACTGACATTGAATGTTTCTAGGGATGGGCACCTGCCACCTCTCTGGCAACCTGACAGAAAAACCTAGTATTTCATTACCTACTTGTAACAAACTTCTTCCCAATATCCAGTCTAAAGCTACCCTCTTTCAGTTTAAAGCAACTCCCTCGCATCATATCATGACACACCCATGTAAAAAATTCCTCTCCAGCTTTCCTGTAGGCTGCCTTTGATGCTGAAAGGACACAATAAGAGCTCCCTGGGGATTTCTTTTCTGCCAACTGAACAGCCCCAACTCTCTCAGCCTGTCCTCATAGGAAAGGTGCCCCAGCCCTCTGACAGTCTTTGTGGCCCTCCTTTGGACTAACTGGTATGAATAGCCTGTGATGAGAATCTCTCCTAAACCATTTCAATGTAATACTTCTGTTTCATAAAATGATATATTTAGGGTGGAACTGTTACTGCTTTATGTTTTTATTTCTATAAGGAACTTAGCTGTTCCTACCAGTAGCCTACAAATGGAAAGTTAACCAAGTCCCTAAATTTCTCATCTGGGTCGGTTGGTTTACTAAATGCACAGATTACCTGAAAACTTCTTGGGTTTTGAGTGGCTTGGACAGGTATCTCAGAAATCAGGATGTCAGTCCTTGGAAGACTCTTATTCCCCAGCTATACATTTTTCCATTCTTCACATTTCAGCACACAGCTAGCTAGCTAGCAGGGATTCCTGGATACTGTTGGAAGATTTCTGCCTCTCCGCATCTCTTCCAGACCGTTCTTTATTTTTTCCTCCCAGAAGCTGTCAGATACAGCTCTCCCAGCCTTTTCCTGTGCTCATTGCCTCCTCTAGAAAAAGAGGTCAAGAGGCACTACAAACACCACCCAGCAGCTTCAGAAAGCACAAAGTACTCTTACACATTCCTGCAATCACTCAGAAGACCAGTATAAGACAACTAAAATGGAGCCCAAGAAGATCCTGGTGCTGCAAAACCTTGTTGTAAAGGTTTTGACATCAGCAAGAGATTTACTTTCCACAGGCCTGAGCAATGTTGCTTTGCCCCCTTTAAGGCTGTATTGAGGTCCAGCTGACTTTGTACTAGTGAATCATCTGTGTGCTCCCAAAGGGCAATTTCAGCTAAATCAGATGTGATGAACAATTTTTAGGAATGACAAAAATCTGTATTTCCTGGGGACAATGTCCTTATCTGAATGACAGTCACAAGGGAACCAAGATTTTAAACAGGGATAAGACTCTGTTAGGTTACTTTCCCACCAAACATTGTCAGACACTCACCTTGCACAAGGGAAGGCACTTTAGGATTCAATACAGGGGGATAAATAATGTATTAAATAATGTATTTTCCTTTCTGAAGCCACTGCTATGCCCATTAAACCACAAATCTTCCCAGCACACGGGTCTCAGTCTGATCAGTGATTTGACTGAGCATAGCCTCTGGGCACACAATGTACAAGGTGGAGTCTCTGCCAAATGCTGTTTCAGGGTCCCCCATATCTCAGAGCTGCACATTTTTTGATTGCAGCTGAGCAGCTGCATAACCCAATGCAAATGAGATGCTAATTAAGCAGGAACAGGAGAACTTGTCTGTTTTCTTTCTTCAAGTTCAGAAGCAGGTGATCTGCTTTACCTCAGTGATGCCTTGGCACTTTCTTAATTCTTTGTACCCTACCCTGTAATGAAGTGACTGGGATTACAAGCTCAGCACCTGTGAAAATATGGACCAATTATTTTTAAAACCCATCAGTGAGTGCCTATCAAGGAGCTTTCTGACAGCAGCCTTGTTGTTTAGGAAAGGGTTTATATGGCACAATAATTATGTCAAGTTGTCCCAGCTCTGTGGAGACACAGCATACAGAAATGGCTTTGAATGTGCCTCAGAAATGCAGCTTGTCGCGTTCCCCTTCCCAGCAGCACTTTCCAAGAGTGCTGGAATGGGAGGGAGGTGACAGTGAAACGCTGGTGCTGGTGTCAGGGCACAACCCACACTGAGCTGATGCCAGTGGTCGTGTCATCCACAGTGCCAGGAGAAGCCATATGATTAATTATGAAGTAATGACAGGGCATTTCACTGCTCAGAGGTGTTTGTTTGGGTGTAACAGCATGGTGGTTTAAAAAAAACCTACTTTTCTCACTCTGTCAGGGCTTGCATGAGAATGAGACTTAGGAAGGAGATGTCACACCAGTGTTTGCTTGCTGAGAGCTCATAAACAGCCCAGAACAGGGGCAGCACAACCCGAGGGAGGGCAGCAAGCAGCAGAGACCTGTGCAGGGTCTGAAGGATCCACTTCCACAGACCCACCTGCAGAGCCTGGTTCTTTTGGGTAGCAGGGCATCCCTCTATATTTCGTGGCAAGGGCTGTAAGGGTTCCTGCTGTGCAGATTGCCCTCCCAGGATTTCCATCGGTTCCTGGCAGAGGCAGGCACAGGCGGCTGCGTTAGAGCCGGGCCCAGCAGAGGAGCAGCGGCTCCGGCAACGAGCCCAGGCCGCTCCTGCAGCTCTCTGGCGAGCCCTAGTGATGGCAGGGCCTGCCTGCAGACACACTGCAGGCTCTCAACGCACAGCCCTGCTCTCACAGGCAGCCCTTGCTAGGAAAAACAGGAAAAACATTCCTATGCCAAACAGGTTTCTCTTTCCATCCTTCTCTTCTGAGAAGACTGAAGCACAAGTAAACATCACAACGGTTCCCAGAGCAGAGAGACTTGTGTTTGTCCCTAAGAGGTAAAAAGGGATCCAAGACAGAAATAAAAAAGGGAAGGCAGTGCTAGTTGAAATGAGAATGAATAGTTCTTCCTCTGACATCCCAAATCCCAAGACACTTGCATTCTGGGGTTGTGGACCTTGTAGCAGAGCCATTTATTCCTCCTTCCACCCAGAGCACTTTTTCATCCCATGGTGAATGGCTGTGTGGAGCAAGGACAGGCTCCCAGCTGCTGTCTGAAATGGGTCTGCAGTTCCCAGCTGGAAACCTGACTTGCTCACAGTGGGAGCAATGTGCTGTGAGGTTGGTTTGTTCTGTACAGTTTTTTCCTGCTTTTAATCATGTGTTCACCTTAGCCATTTGAAATTGGGATGCTGAATATTCATACACACACACAGGTAGCCCAGGTGACTTTTTTTCTCAAGTAATGTTTTTATAAGTACAATTTTACTTTAGAAAAGTCAGGTTTAATGGAAAAAACAAGCAACTGGTGGTTCATATCCAAGTTCATATCTACAGGTAGATGGTGAGAGGGACAGCAGAACATGTGACATGATTCTTAACTCAGCAGATTCTTAACTCTGATGTACTGTGCCTGGATTAGAGTAGAATTACTTTTTGATCTGAGAGCCACAGTGAGTGACTGGCAGACAATGTTAAGGAGTACATCTGTCTGATTTGTGCTCTAGTGAAGGCACCTCTGTCCTAAACACTTCAAATCAAAAGAGAGTTTGTTTAGCTCTTCAAATCCAGCAGCTGTCTCTCATTAAGTGAAGTGCTGAGAGCTGTCAGGATATTGTTTCTGGACTTTCTGAACAACTGACATTTAATTCAGACTTTTTCTCTCCCATCTGATGAAACTAGAATGAGTATGACAGATAAGGAACAGAAACCAGAATCAGGCAAAGTTCTGAAAACATGTGTGTACATACAAACATATCCTCCTACTTTTTATATTAATCTTTGGGAGTTATTTTACATTTTCCACATTTTGCTTGACATGAAATGGGTCCATTTAGAAACAAAATTTGTACCTGATGGTGTGATTTTTGGTCTTGTGCAGTATTGATAGGATCATGAAATAATTTAAGTTGGAAAAGCCCTCCAACACCATCAAGTCCACCTGTTAACCCAGCACTGCTTAGTCTACCACTAAGCCATGTCCTTAAGCACCACACTCAGAAATCTTTCAAATACCTCCATGGATGCTGAGTGAATCACTTCCTTGGGCAGCTTGTTCCAATGCTTGACAACTCTTAGGGGAAGAAATTTGTCCTAATATCCATCTAAACCTCCCCTGGTGCAAACTGAGGCCATTTCCTCTTATCCTGACACTTGTTACTGGGAAAAGACATTGATCCCCACCTGAGTACAGCCTCCTTCCAGGCAGCTGTAGAGAGTGACAAGGTTCCTCCTGAGCCTCCTTTTCTTCAGGCTGAACAGCCCCAGCTCCCTCAGCTGCTCCTCACACTTGTGCTCCAGACCCTTCCCCAGCTCTGCTGTTCTCTGAACACACTCCAGCCCCTCAGTGTCTTTCTTGCAGTGAGGGGCCCAGAACTGAGCACAGGATTTGTGGCCTCACCAGTGCCCAGCACAGAGAGACAATCACTGCCCTGGTCCTGCTGCTGACACTCTTGCACACAGGTGCCATTGACCTTCTTGGCTACCTGGTCACAATCTGGCTCATGTTCAGCTGCTCTTGACCAGCACTCCCAGGTCATTTTCTTCTGGGCAACTTTCCAGCCTCCTGCCCCCAGCCTGGATCACTGCATGGAGTTGTTGAAACCCAAGGATAGAACCTGGCATTTGGTCTTGTTGATCCTCATACAATTGATCCAGCCCATCCAGATCCCTCTGCAGTCTTCCCACCCTCCAGCAGATCAGCACTCCCATTCAGCTTGGTGTCATCTGCAAACTGACTGAAGTGCCCTTGATCCTCTCATCCAGATCATTGATAAAGACATTAAATAGAATTATCTGCAGTACTGAGCCCTGGGGAGCACCACTGGTGACTGAGCACCAGCTGGATTTAACTCCCCTCACCACCTCTCTCTGGGCCTGACCATCCAGTCAGCAGTGCAGCACTCCAAGCCATGGGAATCCAGTTTCACCACAAGAATACCATGGAAAAGAGTGTCAAAGACCTCACTAAAGCCAGGGTATGCAACATTCACAGCCTTTCCCTTATCTACTTGGAGGGTCACTATGTCACAGAGAAACTTCAGTCAGCTATTATCACAATAAGACAAAACCCCTCAAACATTTCTATATATTTCTACAGTAATAAGTGAGATCAGCATTTGAAAAAAGAAAGTACTCTGAATATGATAAAGCAAACCTCTAAGTCTTTAAAGATATAGAAATTTTCCATCTGGCTGTTACTGAGTCTGAAAAGGCAGATTTTCGTGAGGAACTTTCAGAACTGATAAGTCTGAAAGTTTAGAATTTCCACCTTGTTCTGAGCCAGCTCCTTTTTTCATTGCCAGTGTCTGGCCTAGCTGTAGAAATAGAGCAACAAATCTGTTCCTCCTGGATTTCTAATTGCCATAGTCTTCTCAAAAGCTGTCTGGCAAGGGTACTGGATTTATCTTCAGGAGTGAAATGTGAGTAGTTTGGAGACAAAACAGTTGAACAAAGGCCTCATTTCTTCTTTTAATACAGGCAGCAAGAGGTTTCCCACCTTTTTAAATAAAAAGAATGAAAGCTGGATCTATATAAAGCTCTGGATATGCTTCATCTAGACTTACACACAAGTGTCCAGACAGACAGTTTATCATTCCAGGAAAAATCACCCAGTTTACTCCGAAATGAATGTGAAAAGAGAATCAAAGAGACAAAAATATCAACTTCACCATCTGTCAAGATGATCCATTTCGTTGCCATGACCATACTGTGCCTTACCCAGTCATAATCCAGATCCTGGTTCAAATCACTCATCTGGGATGCTCAAAATAATTTATAGACATTTATTTTGTCTCTCAGAACCTGTATGTGGAGAGCATAAGGTGACAGACAAAATGAGAGCAGAGAAATGCTAAGTTCTCAAAGGTGTTTGCCTTCTCATCCCTTAAATTCGTGGAGGGAATGCCTGGTCTTGGATCCCAGATGTGCTTTCCAGATGATCTCCTTCTCCTTACAGGGGGACACTCTCCTTCAGCTCATGTGAGCTGTGTTCAGCCCACAGTATCCCAGCTAAAAATCTCCTCAAGTTCTCAATCCTATCTCCTATATTCAGGAATAAAAAGGCAATTCAAACAGTCCTGGAGATTCTGGGTGAGGTCCCTTTGTCCTGCCTTGTCCCACAGGGATGACAGACCATGCAACAGCTTGAGGGGCTCAGTCGGGCCCCTGTCAGCCCCTGGAGAACCAGCTGCAGGATTAGTTTAATAGAAGAAAAATAAATACAATGAAAATGTCCTCCCTCCGCCAAAACTTGTATCTTTGTCTGGGTAAAATGTTCCCCTGAAATGATGCATAACATGACTGAAGATACCCAACAGCCAGTGCTATTTAAGGTCTACAAAACCTTTAACACATAAATAATAACACAAATAAGAACTAATTAGGCATTTTTGCTTTCCTGGTACTTTCATAAAATGAGGACTCAAAAGTCCTCATAACTGCCAAAAAGTGTTATAGAGGTGAGAAAATTCTTGAATTATATCTGTTTAAAAGCCCAGTTTAAAGATAAAAAGTGACTTTTTGCTTTTTCTGGAGAATATTGAATGCTTGAGTTGTCATAGCAAAATCTGCAGTTATACCATAAATAAAAATCCTACAAACACAAATGTTCACTTGCATATCTACAGAGAAGAGAGAGGATGAACTTAACACTTACCAATTTGTGAATGTCCTACAGAGATGTGCAGGGCACTGCTACCTGCCTGGTGGCTGATTTGAAGGTGAGAGGCACAAGTCCTTGTTCTTTATTCCTTGCTGCAAAGCAAACCTAGGAACTGCTGAAAAAGAGCAACAAAACGGATATAAGCAGGTAGCATGAAGGTCTGCTTATAAAGCCAGCCTATAGTTTAAAATAATTGTTGTCTCTGTTCTGCTGGGATTCACCTCCTACTAAATTTAAGTCCATCACAAGCAGTTTGATATCTTAAATCACAGTTTAATGTAAAAATCCCAGAATTTCTTTCAAAACATGAAGCCTTGTCTCAACTACTCGTGTTATCTCCCATTATTTTGGCTAGCCATTGGCACAAGGTTTTATGTGTTCATAATAAGCTGTTTCATGAATTTCCAAGATGCTTTGCTATGCAGCATTAGGCCTGGAAAATTTTTAACTTTTTCACATTTCACCCAGCAGTTTTGGGTGGGTTCTTTGATGGCTAACCCAGAACTTTCTTTTCCCCCCCTCAAATGTGAGCTATTCTGGAGTTCTGCATTTTTTCCTACTTTCCCTCTGAGCCAGGTTTTCTCTAACAACCAGATGGCTGCTAAAAACCAGGGAGGCCTTTAGGTGGTCTGTATGACTAACATTTTAATAGAATGGTACAGTTTCTTATTAGATGATCAAATAGAGATTATGTCAGGATACAGAAAACATGCAATTAACTAATAAACAGTGACTGAAAATATAACCTTGTGTTTTAAAAATTTGTTTTCATTTCAATTGGCTGCTTATAGCTGGAACAATAGCAAAGGACTTTGTAACGCATGTTTTTAAATCTTTATCTTGTTCATAAAGTATGTCGTTTACAGTTTCACTTAACAAATGCATTGGACCAAGCTAGTCTTCTGAAGCCATATTTGTAAATTAATCAGAAATAACATTCTGTGATCCAGTTTGAGATGTGAGAACTGTGTAAATCCACTGACTGAAACAGCAAAAGAATGCTGATTCTACAGGCAGGTATCCACAACTGCATGTGAAGGCTGCAAATCAGTTTAAGTAACCCTCCCTGGCACAGGTAGTGCCTCAGTGGAGCATCTAGCAGCTGCCTGAATTGGATCTGTGGCCAGCTGGGCAGTCCTAGAAGTGGGCAAAGTAACACTGAAAATACTAAAGTGCTACAAGGATGGAAGTGTAAAATGAAACAGATGGGATGTAGTCATTCCACCTCAGTGGAAGATTCAAAACAAAAACAAAACAATAAACTAAACAAAATTGCTCTTTGGAGTTCTAAATTAATCTTATTCTGCCAGATTTCTGAACATAAAGACCATACTCCTACAATATACCTGTTATTAAAAAACCAAACACAAACCAAAGGCAAGATTTCAAGAACTGGTAATTTTAATCTGCATGATTAAGATTAATGGATATGTCATTTATTTGCATAGCATACCATATTTTTAGTTTAACATTCCAAATATTCTTTTAGAATATTTACAAGGAAAAATAAAGTACAATTAATATTTGTAATTGTGGTGGTTGCCCACCAAAATTGCTCTCTTACTCCCCTCCTCGGCTGGGCAGGGGAGAGAAAAGAGAACAAAAGGCTCACCAGTTCCATCATGGACAAAAATATTTGATTTGGGGGAATTAATTTAATTTATTACCAATCAAATCAGACCAGGATAATAAGAAATAAAACCAAATTTCAAAACACCTTCTCCTCACTTTTATTTGAAGAGATGACTCACCACATGAAATTTTGGCACGGGTTTCCTGTTCTTTTTTAGAGATACACACACCCCCCTCTTTCCTGCTCCAAAAACAAATAAATTGTGGGGTAAGATATTGCTCTGCTATGTCATTGCACTTTCATATGATTCAAATCCACAGCAAAGCTTCTGATTGAATATAGGACTGTAGAGAAATTTAGGTGCTCTTAGGACACCAGGGGCCAGCAAACAAAGACTTAGAAATATCCTCAACAATTCGTGCAGAATGTCTCCAGGCATTCCCAAAGGATGAGTGTAGGAGGCAGACCCAAACCCTTTCTGAGGCCGCCACAAGGAAACAGAGCTCTCCTTAGAGCTATAAAAATACTGATCCTGGGGTCATTAGGGCTGGAAAAGACCTTTGAGATGGTCAAGTCTGACATTTGACCAAACACCACCATAGCAACCAGACCATGGCCCATGTGCCACATCAAACCAAAGGGACGAAGCAGCTGCCACATCCCTGATCCTGCTGGCCACATTATCCCTGACACACAGACTGGGGTGCCACTGGCCTGCCAGTAACAGGGCACATGCTGCCTTGTCTTCAGCTGCTGTCAACCAACAGCCAGGTCCTTTTCTGCTGGGCAGCTTTCCAGCCACTCTGCCCCCGGCCTGGAGCACTGCAGGGGTTGTTGTGACCCAAGGGCAGGACCTGGCACTTAATCTTGTTAAATATCACACAAGTGACCTCAAATCATTAATCCAGCCTATCAAGACCCCACTGCAGAGCCTTCCTACTCTCCAGCAGATCAATACTCTCACCCAGCTTGGCACCCTATTGTCTTATGTAACAAGAGTTCCACTATCATTATAGTGCAAGGATTCCACATCACCAGAGCTTCATACCTTCTTGATATTTCTTGTAGGCATCTCCTCCAAGCACTGACTCTTCCTGGTCATTACAGTAACTACCTGACAGCAGTTCCCACCAATCCACTCTTTTATAATACTGTTCTTATTTGCTACAGGTGTGGTTTGTTATTATCAGGCCTGCTCCTAAGCTTCAGTAATTGGTTCAGCTGCAACTCTTTAGGCGATAAGATTACATTCTATACCACCTTCATTTACTCATACTGTATCCCCCTACAATTATGTGCCAGGTGACTGAAGGTACCCTTGACCCATTCACTCAGATCATCAGACAAGATCTTAAACAGAGTTTTCCCCTTTGCTGAGCCCTGGGGAGCACCACAGGTTGCTGCCTGCAGGCTGGGTGTAACTCGCCCCTCTCTGGGCCTGGCCATCCAGACAGTTTTTAACCCAACCCATCCAAGGGTGACCAGCTTCTCCAGGAGAAAGCCATGGGAAAGAGCATAAAAGGATTTACTGGAGTCCAGGTAGGTTAATCCACAGCTTTTCCCTCATCTGTGTGGTGGGTCACCTGTTCATAGAAGGACATCAAGAAGCATCTGATTTTTTTTAAACTCATTTATTTTTGGGCCTGATTCCCTGGTTATCCTGTGTGACAGCCCCCAAGTTGTTCTGCTCCATAAGCCTACTGGGCACTGAGCTCAGGCTGACAGCACTGTAGCTCCCCAGATCCTCCTTCCAGCTGTTCTCATCACATTTACCTCCAGCCAATTGGAACCTCCCCAGTAAGCCAGGACTGCTGATAAATGATGGAGAGTGGTTTGGTCAGCTCTTCCACAGCTCCCCCAGGACCCTTGGGTGGATCCCAGCCAGCCCCATAGACTTGGAGTGTCTAAATGGCTCAGCAAGTCACTAACTATTGTATTTGCAGGGACCCGTGTGGCAGGGAGGAATGGTGCATCTGACTCCATCTTATCAGGAGGATAATTAATTACTTTATTATACTATACTGTACTTTTTTATATTACACTACATTACATTACATCTAAACTGAATCTGCCAAACACTCTGCTGTACTCACACACACTTGGCCCTGCTAGGCCAAGGAAACAAAACACCATCACTTCGGGTAAACAATCTCCATATTGCATTCTACTTATGCACAAACACAGGCACAGCAAATGATAAGAATTGTTTTTCCTTTCTCTGAGGTTCAGAGAATGTGAAACCCAGAAATTTTCTTGGGAAGAATTGTGCCTTGCTTTTCTCTGTGAAGAGAAATGTGGCTACAACTAACTGCTTCCTCCTGGATTAAAGGGGGTCTGGCCTTCTCCTCATTCCTGACTGCCAGTTCAGGGGATGCTTGTGCTGAGGTTATCAATCTTACTGTTGAAGACTGAGGCAAAGAAGGCATTAAATACTTCAGGCATGTCCTCCTCCTTCATGACAATTGAGTACAGAGATATTCCTTAGCCCACCTTTTCTTGATGGTGCATTTATAAAACACTTAATTATCTTTCACAGCACTGCTTAGACTGAGTTCTAGCTGAGCTTTTACCTTTATAATTTTCTCTCTACATGACCTAGCATCTCTGAACTCTTTCTGAGTTGCCTGCCTCTTCTTCTGAAGGTCATAAATTCTCATAAAGTCTCTTCCACACACTCCAGGAACCTCCTAGACTGCCTCCTCTCTCCTGTGTTGAGTTTCCAGCAGACATCTGACAAGCTAAAGGTTCCCACAAGAACAGGGACCAGAGATCATGAAATTTCAGCCTGCCACCTATAGAATGCACCTTCACTGGGATCACTGGGAACCACCTTGATTGCACCTTCACTGGGATGGAATCTTCTGGGGAATAAATTTACCCACTACACCCCACATTTCCCTGCATGGCTGGGTTATGGCAGCAAGCTCAAGAAACCACTGAATCAGAGCCCTGCAAGTGGCTGGAATGTATCAATTGTATAACTCCTGTATGGGCTGGAAGTATCAATTGCATATGACAGCATGGATTTCACTCTGAAACCCATTTATTTTTTTGAGCAATGACTGCTTCAGTTGAAATCTGCAAACCATCAGCTTTCCTAGAGGAGTCCCTTTCTTGGATGTACTTTATCTTATGATTTTCCATGACATGTGTTCTACTGTGATAGTACAAGTGTTATCTTGAGAATAGTGTTCCAGTGTTCTGTGGGTGCTCTCTTGCAAACTGAATTTTCCTCATCCTCAGTTCTACTGTCACTTAGCAACTAAGAGGATTATCAGTGAAATCCTAAATATTATCTTGTCAAGGACATCAAAATGAAAAATACATAATTAAATTGCTGGGGAAAATACCACCTTTTCTTTTTTTTTTTTTTTTTTTTTTTTTTTTTTTTTTTTTTTGTTTGTTTCTTTTTGTTTGCCTTTCTTCAGCAAGTAGAAGATGTGCAAAATAGTGAATTTATACTGCAGTCTAAGGATCTGGAAGATATCTCCAGGAATGAATGCATTTTAATACTCTTTAAGTCACAAATAGTCCAAAGAGACATGGAGGTGGATCTACTGGAGACAGAACTATGGCTTACTGTAATATCACCAGTAATATCCTTCTGATGTTGTGATTTAATCAAATATTTTGTGCACAGAGGTCAGTGACACTTCAGCTACTGAAAAGGTTATGTAGAGAGCGCTGAAAGATTAGGTCTGTGCAAGAATTTTAGAGGGTATAATAGCACACAAGGAGTTTGGACAAGGACTTGGAAGAATTGTGCCTCACTGTCTTAACCCATCATTACTGCCTTGTGATTTGACTTTCTGGATCACCCAGGCCATGGATTATCACTCAGCATTTGTTTAATGCCCATAGCTGAGTTAAAAAATATCTTTTCAGAGAAGCAGAAAGTCACAGAGGATGCATTTAAAGGGAGATGGCTATTTAATCAGGTTGTAAAGAAAGGTTTTCAGTGCTTGATTATCCATTAAAATCTTGCCTTATTTCCAGTCAGAATTTGCCCAACTTTAAAAAAGATTGAATTCTGTCCTTTTTCTGGTAAACAATCTTTATAGAGGTCATATTTTCCTCATGGAAGCATTTATATTCTGTCATCAATTTATCTTCTCACTGTGATTTTTATTAAGCTTCTCTATCAATCCTTTTTAGTCTTTCTCCCTAGTGCTATCTCCAACCTCTCCCTACACTGTTTTTGAACAATTGTTTCTTGTAAACTAAAGAAAAGGAACAAGAAAAATCCCCAAACTTTGCAGTGGGCGGAAGCCACTGTTCTTCAAATGGAAACCTTAGCACTGAGCTCAATATCCTACGCTGAGCTCCTCAGGCAGAGGTAAATACTTTAGAGCTTTTCCTGATTAGCATTTCCTTTCCACAGCTGGGAATGGGGCTTGGTCTCTTCATTGATTTATTATAAAAAGAGTCAGTGTTCATCTGCTTGCCCTCAGGGAACTCTGAGCTGCCTTTTTTAAACACACAATTCTTTATTATGAAAGTGCAGCTCAGGCACTGTGATGAACCTCATTGTGCCTGTGTTAAATAACATCTTGCAGGAGTTCAGCTTGCATATGTTCTAGGTCACACTATATGTGATCTAGAAACTTTGAGAAACTTATCAGGTTTTGGGTCATTCTGCAACTTTACTCTTTACCATTTTATCATTACTCCTGGCTAATAAATAATGACCATGGATTATAAATATAGAATGGACTTCAGTAGATCATCTAAACTGTCCTGCTGACCACAGGCAATTATAAAGAAAAGCCCCAAGCAAGTGAGGTTCAGTGTCTGCTCTTTCTCCTGACTGAGGACACTCCAGCTTCTCTGTCAGCAGCACACAAGGGCAGGGGAAGCCATGACCAGCATTTCCCTCTGTCCATCTTCAATCCTTGGCACAGGTCATCAGGTACTTGCTTACACTTGCAGGTGGCTTCAGTGCCCGTCTCCAGCAAGGTCTCAGCTCCTGCTTTTGAAGCTGGAGAACTTCAGTGGCCCCATGGCAGCTCAGCTGTGCCCTGGGACTCTGTTGGGATGCGTGACAAAACTTGAGACAGACAAGCAGCTCCTGTATCTCAGAAAGCAGCAGCTCAAGCAGACAAAGCTTTCTATGGGAGGAGGTAGTTGATACCACAGTTGTTGATATCACAGCAGAGAGTTGGGCAGGGGCACTGCAGCCTTCGGCCACACAACTGAAATTGATCTTAATGTTTCCTACAGAAATCCTTGTGCTGAAGGGTAACTGGTTCTGATAGAGTTGTTTCTTATTAAATGGGGAAAAAATTAACAGGAAGAACCATCTTGGAGCATATCTGTAGTTCAGAGTAATATTAAATAAAGAAAAAGCAAAAGAAGGCTTTTATCTCCATTTTCAATTGCATCAACAGCAGTTAAGCTACCTTCAGAAGCCTTGAGGCCTCTGAGAAGAAAATGTTGCTGTCTCCTTTCTGCAGGCTGCGATCCAAAAGACACAGAGATAAGCAGACTTGGAGGTGTCACACAATTGTCATTAAGCATTAGTTGTGAAAAGACCCTCAGGTGTCTGACTTTCCTTTCTCTGCTCTGCTGAGGTCTAACTTTCATTTCTCTGCACTGCTGAATAGATTATTCCTTCATTTATTCAGAAAATGCACAGAGTTGCTGTCACCAGCAAATGATACATTTCATCTCCTATTTGTAGCCACATACATGATAAAATTAATCTGTATACAAGAACTCATGGGCCAATGTCTGCTCATGTGTGCAATGATATCATAGTAGCAACAGGTTTCCAACATATTTTCTTGATTTCTTGCCACTAAAGGCTTGGCTGTCACTTATTCTCTGCTTGCTTTCTTGTTTCCTGCTGCCTGACTCTGAGATTCTTGTCCCACTAATCAGGAAAGAAGACCATGCTGATAAATTTCTGGGATCTCTGGCTAAAATGTTAGTCGACTACCCTAAGCTAAATCAAGAATCAACCTGCATTCTTCTTGGGATGCAGTTGGTATAAAAGGGACATGCAACTTTAAGCAATATTTGAAGTCTACCAACTGCACACCTCATTGCTTTCATCTGATCGTGTCACTTCTGGTTTTTGGTGCCTTCAGGAGCCTGGGAACTATTCTGAACTCTCTTCCTTCTGCTTTGGAGTTTTTTAATGTGATGGATTATTCCTGGCTGGATACCAGGTGCCCACCAAAGCAGCTCAGTCAATCCCCTCCTCAGATGGACAAGATAGAGAAAAATAAGGCAAAACCCTCATGGGTGCAGATAAGGGCAGGGAAAGACAACTGACCAGTTACTGTCATGGGCAAAACAGAGCTGACTTGGGGTAATTAGTCTAATTTATTACCAAACAAAGCAGGATAATGAGAAATAGAACTAAAGCTTAAAACATTTTCTCCCCAGCCTTTCCTTCTTCCTTGGGCTCAATTTCACTGCTATTTTCTCTACCTCCTCCCTGCCATCAGCACCCTGGGACAGGGAGTGGGGATTGAGGTCAGTTCATCACATATTGTCTCTTCTGCTTCTTCCTTCTCTGGAGGACTCTTCACACTCTTTCCCTGCTCCAGTGCGGGGTCTCTGCCATGGGGCACTCCTGCATTCTTCACAAAGTGCTCCAATGTGGATCCCTTCCATGGAGTGCAATCCTTCAGGAGCAGGCTGCTCCAGCAAGGATCCCCCATGGGGTCACAAGTGTTGCCAAAAAACCTGCTCCAGCATGGGCTCCTCTCTCCACAGGGCCCCAGAAGAAGGATTAGGAGGGAAACACACCACAGCACTACAAGCTAGCAATAGAGCTACATTAACCCTTTGCCCATTTATGTCTTTCCACCATTTACTGATTCTGATGGGTTTCAGTCTTTTGTGTGAAGTTGTATTTCCTCATAACTTTTGGCAGCTCCTAAGATCTTCATGGGTCTAGAAATCCTGGAAGACCATAATTAGCCATCAGGTACTAAATACTTATCACATTAAAAACCAACTCAAATAATGTGTGTACCATCCTACTGATTGCCAAAATTAATTCCTATGGTGAAATGACAAGACAAAATTCTGTGGCTGTTGTTCTTTCCACAGCATGACAAATACACAGGGAAAGAGCAGCACAGGAGCAGATATCAATATTACAGATAAAGGGACACAGCAAATGGTGAGAGGTCCATGTGCAGGAGTGATCCTTATTCCTGTTTATATTCCTGATCCTATTCCTGTTTATATATTCCTGCTCCATATATATGGCAGCTGAATTTCCCCAGGATGGCCCATGCTGCATCCAACCAGGACCTCCAAAGCATGGTGGGAGGTAAAAATTTCCTTCCTGGGATGTCAGTTTGGTACTTTTTCCTTCCCTTTCAATCCATGTTCCTGTACTGCTTGTGATGTTGAAAGCCAGGGTGGGAATTTTACCATTCTCTCTTTATGTATTTATGAAACATGAAATAAATTAAAATCATCACTTCTGTGCCATGGGCTGAGGCTCACAAATTGCCTGAATGGTGCCCTCATTTTCAGCAGCATCAGTGAAAGGAAGCAATATGACAGCTCATAAGCTGTTTCCATCCCTTTTTGGTAGTGGCTGGGCAACAAAGAAAGAGCAATTGATGCTCTCATATTAAACATTTTGTTCAGTATTTAAACATCAAGGCCTAAATTTTTAACGTGGTGCAGAAATCTTCAGCTGTGTGCCTCCTGTGAAAAGTAATAGGAGGCATGGAACTAAATCCCACCACACCACATTTAATATTTATCCCTAAAGGGTCCTTCTGCTGCTGAAGAGATTTCAGCACAGAGCGCTTGCTCAGGCTTTTGAACGCATTTCAATATCACCTAGCTGATTATGCAGTTTGCAAAGAGCATATTAACTTTATGCCTTGCAGTGCATATGGAGGGGAGGGGGAAGCAAAATCATTGTGCCAGGCTGCAGGCAACAAAAGACGTTTGTAGGATTTAAAAGATTATCAGAGTTAATCAATCCAGCCTAAATAATTTAATATACTAATCTGACAGGGCTAGATAAAAGATCAAGGAACTAACAGAGCCCATTTATTTACCATCCTCTATTCTTAGATCTTGGCCACAAAACAGGTTTCTATTTATGCTATCTTTAATTTAAGCTCCTCTTTGTGTCCATGCAACCTCTGTCCTCAGGTTTTCATCAAATCTCTGAATAGGCAATGGCACAAACTTGTTCCATGCTAAAATGTTTGAGTAGGTTGCAAAATGGTCCCTGATTCCCTCTCTTACCTGGGGAAAACTGTCTGTTCTGTATTGCTCACAGTGTACTCTCCCCTCTGCACTTCCTGAGCAGTGCAATTCTCTTTAGAGGAGGGAAGGAAGACCTGCAGCCACTGCTGTCCCCCAGACTGCTGGGACAGAGAGAAAGAAGAGGCTGGTGCCCTTCGTGGTGCCTCTGCACCCTGTGCTGCACTGCTGGGAATGCAGCATGGATTGAGGACACAGGAGTGCCCAGGCGAGGGGCAGGATTGCCCAGGGGCACTGGGGTTCAGGGGTCAGGGGAGGCTGTTTCTGCTGTCCCACCATACAGGCTGTGGGTTCTCCCCCTGGTTCCTTTGTCCTACAGGTACATGGTGTGGGAAGGGTTTCTACCATTTCCCATCCTGTGCTTTCCTTCCCCACACTGCTGGGTGAAAAACCCTCATGGTCATGGGATGCTCTCCTGGGCACACCTCAGGTGTAAGCTCACAGTATGGACTTTTTACAATTTAAGACTATTTACAAGTCTGGTCTCAAAACTGCATTTAGCAGAGCAGGCACAGTGCACTGCCTCATATTGGGAAAGATCCCATGGGAAGCTTTGCCCAGCTTTTCTCTCCTTGGAAGCAATCTTGTTTCAAACGATTCTGCTTTTGAGCCCAGACCCAGAAGGAATCAGATGACAAATGCAGACTTGTGAAGGAAGTTTTACAGGGCTACAGCTGATTAATGAGATGAAATAATTAAAACTAAATAAGGACTATTACCTAGTAACTAGCTGAGCTAGGGATTTATCAGTTAAGAAATTCAGGAATTAAAAATTTCCATAATCTGATTCAGATTATCTGCGGATTGTTAAATGATATTTAATGGATACTCTGAGACAGAGTTTATAATTATGATGAATTTTCAGTATAAAAATATAAAAGTAGCAAACATTGAGGCATATGGCAAACTGGGAGAGGGCATTTAGTGGATCTACTTATCACAGAGTATCTAACCAGAATATTTCAGGGTACGGATACTTCATCATTATGCCTATAATATTTTAAGACATAATGACATAATGAATATATGATTTTAAGACATAATGAATATATGATTCCTATGTGACCCTCACAATGAGCAATTTTGAAAGTTTTTCATTAATAAATATACAAGTTTTTTGTCTCGTGGAGGTGTCCAATCCAAAATGCCATAAAGCATTACAATTGTTATGACAGATACTGGGTGATTTTCCCATACAAGAGAGTCTGTTGGGTTTGTCCCTCAGTGCAGGGTCGTTACATGAGGATAAGGTGGGAAGGGGAGGGCTGATCCCACATGGATGTTCCAGAAGGCTTTCTTCCTTCCTCCTGATTTATTTCCATAGGTTGGCTATGCCTGCAAGCCATGTCAGCCTCTTTATCTTGAGGTGGAGCCAAGAGACTTCTAAGACATACCACTAATCTCTCAGTCTGACTCTTATGTATCTGATAAGAATCTGATAAAATAATATTATCATTATCTTCAGTGGCAATGCTTGCAGCAATGAATAAAAAGGAATATGAGCTGCAGTCTGCTGCTGTGGTAGAGACCTGATATGGGATCTGCCAAATGATGAATAAAAAGCAGTGGGAATAAGATTTAACCTCTGCAGCTGCAATTTTTTAATCACTCATAACTGTGTGATTAAACTGTGCTCATAACTGTGTGACATGCTTTATTTCATTTTGCATATGGTGTTCCTTATATGCTCCCCTTAGCAAGTAGCAGTAGGAATAGGACATGGGCCTGTATATCCAACTGTGTTAGAGCTTTGCTGAGTGTTTGTAGGTACATTTGTGATTTGTGAGAGCACCACTTTGCTTTGGGCCAGCACAATGAGCAGCACCCCTGAGAACTCTACAGGAACCTGCATGAAGGCAGAAAAGGATGGACTACTGTGGAGATTGGGCTGGCTGAAGCTGGAATACTGCTATGGAGGATATTGCCCATATTTCATTGTTCTACAGTCACCTCCCTGCAATGACAAAAGGCTGAGGAATAATAATGGAGTGAAAGAAAAAACAAACAACACAAAACTACCTCTGAAAAAAAATCCCATGTGTGAAACTGGAGAGCAAAATCCCCCATTAAGTTCACTTCTGAATTATTTATCTGAATTTTAATTTTTGTGGTTGGATTGAGTCTTTTGACTCAGCCATTTGCACTGAAATTTTCTTGCTGAATGCCCTCAAAAGTGCTCTGAAGAAGTGGTCACGATACATTGCCAATCCTCCTTATCTCCTGTCTTGTTTTGCACAGGAAATAAGTTACTGCATTCTTTCTGGCATGTGGCATTTCACAGGGGTGGGTGGAAAATAAGTCAGAATAAAAGTAAATTAAAAAAGATCTTATATAGTGGTATGTAGCTAAAACCCTATGTTTTACATTAATTAGCACTTGTTACTTTTAGCTAAAATCAACCACATAACCAATCTGTTGAGAATAATATTGTGATTTCCTGTGTAAGTTGAAAAGGTGTGACCTGAGGAAGTTCTCTGAAAGTCACATGATGATTTATTGTTAAAAACTGAAGAAACTGAATAGCACAGCAGAAATTTAGATTTAGATAGATGGTTACTTCAAGCCACCTTTTAATTTATAAGGTGGTGTTCTGTGCAAAGGAGACGTGATTGTTGTGTCAGACAGATAGGCCATCAAACACAAGGGAGGAAGCAGCCCTGACATGATGAAGGCCTGTTGAACAAAAGTAAAACATCAGTCAGAGTTGGCAGCAAAAATTAGGAAAACCTCTACTTGCAATATATTCTCCTAGGGTTGCTGGTTGGAGATGTGGAATATTGTTAGGGAGGCAGTGAAAAATTCAACCCTTAAGGAAATAAGGAAACTGCAAATATAAAAGCTAATTTGGTCAAAGCTCTAGGGAAATTGTGTTTCTTGGGCTCTGTAACTCTCTAATAAAATTAAATGTCCGTTTTAAACCAAATTAATTTATTTTTATTTGTTTTACATGAGTTTTTAACAATAAATCATCATAACTTCTATCTAAAACAATGAAAATTGTACTCCTGCAATCACCTTCTAGAATTGCCAATCCAGTATTAATTTCTTATTTTGTTAAAGGTGTTTACATTGACTGTAACAACTTGTTATTGCCACACAGTGTAAATGCTTTAGGGTACTTGTCTGCCTCGATGTCACTGGAGAAAAATCACAAAAATATTTAGCTGGAAAGACTTCAATACTAGAATAGAAGAAAGTGAACACAGACTGTGCCTGGCAAGCACTACCAAAGGAGCAAACACAGAATGTGATCAAAATTGTGAGGGACATAATGACAGAAGATAAGATGTTGCTGTGATGAGGGGTTGAACTTTGACCAGCTCATGTGAAACACATTTTTATCTCTATGTAGCTGGCAAAGGGGTAAGTTGTTTTCTGACTCCAGCACTTACCCCCTTCCAGTCAATTGCAATGAACATCTGGCAGATTCATGTCTCATGAAAATGCAAAAAATTTTTTCTTGAAATGTTTTATTTCTCATTGTTTCTCAGCTTGTACAAAATTATTTAACTCAGTAGTTATATTTGCATCAGTTTTTATTGCATTTGAGGCATCATTAGCCAAGTTGAGGTAGTGAGTTAAAGGACTTGTTACCAAAATATATTATCCTGAATTTCACTGCATAAAACATGAATTTACATGAAGTTTTCAAGGTGCAAGTCTTCTGGATAGAACTACCATTCCTTCCCAAGAAAATACATGAGTTTACTACCCATGTTTGGTGTGTAAGGAGAGTTTCTCTGATGTTGCATAAGGCATTGCCTTCATAAAATAATGAGGGGGAAACTCACCCTGTTTGTTCTGAAGATGTAGCAAAGTCAATCACAGTTATCTTGATTAGATGGCAAGAAGTATAATTGCTGTTGGAGTGTAACATCCTCACTGATTGCTGACTGTGTAAATGTGGGGGGTTGATAAAACACTCTGGCAGCAAAGTAGTACTTAACTCTCTGCAGCTTTTCTGGAATTTTAAAGAAAATATATGGATGTGATTGGTAAACAAGTTATTCAGTCGCCATGATGCACTTCCAGCACCTTATAGAAGGTAACCAAAACATTAATAAAGGACAGATTTGTGAATCCCACCCTGTGCAGGCTGAGGGAGCAGCCCACACTCATTGATTTGTGGGGATTGGACCCAGGAGCTTTCTTCCCTGCATGGGCCAAAACTGACATTGCAAAAGCTCAAGGGAGCTGTCCAAGGCACAGAGCTGGGGAATTCATATCAGAGGTTGCTCCGGTGAGAAAGGCAACAAACACCTCAGGTCACTTGTGACTTTCAATAAATCATCTGTGATCTTTCTCAAATGAGACTTTTCATACTTTAGCACTCCTAAGGTGATACAGCTGTACCAGGAGTCCTCTGTTCTCAGTAGCACTGATGCTTGGCCTCAGAAGGATGGAAATTAAAGGTGATTAAATTGCATCTGGGGGTTCATATCCTGTTGTTAATGAAGAACTGCCTTCCTTGGTTTTGCAGGCTGAAGTCTCAAGTCTCCCTTTAACACACCTGTACAGATGATTTTCCTTTGTTGAGGGTTTGACAGATGTCACAAACTAAAAATCCTCTCATCCCCTGGCATGACTTGATTAACTTTAGTCTGAGGTTATTTTTAAACCTCATTTTACACCGCTTCTTGTCAGTGGTGACAATTCATTATGATAATGAAGGTTAATAGAGAGGCACTTTTTTCCATCAGCCATGACAGATGAGCTTTAATTTTCTGTCTAGAACCCTTATAAAAATTTTCATTTTCCTTGAATGGCAGACATCATATTAATAACAATTGTAGAAAGGGAGTTTCTGAAGAGAAGTATATTAATATCAGCATCAATATTAGCCAGAAGATTAAACAAAAAATTTAGTCAGTGAAAAGCAAGGCAGGAAGATAATGAATGGCTATGCCTTGAAAAATAAAAATGTAGTAGAATTTTATCAGTACCTTTTATAGAGACCATTAAAGAATAAGAGAAGGTAGAATGAATTTGGAAGATCTTGTGTATGAACACTAATGCCCAGCTCTCTGCAAAGGGTGGAGCTGACCTTCCACCTTGCAGTTGTCCTTGCACAGAAGAGCTGATCTCCTGCCCAGGATTCCAGTTCTGATTTGCGTTTACATTTCCAACAACTTCATTTGGCACCTAGTGCCCCCAAAATCCAAGATGGTACAAGACCGCTTAGATCTGGGTGTTTGTAATACAGAGCCCTATATGGGACCGTGGGATCCCTTTGTAACCAGCAGAGATAAAGGAGGGTGGGATGTGATTGTCCAGCTGGATCACAGCCCAGACCCCACTGACTCACCCCTGCCTACAAAAGCATTTAAACTGGTCAAGGCAATTCTTCACTGTGCTCTCCCCTCCCTCAGCTTTCTGTGCCCACTTACCCCATGATTCTGGGGTTTGGTGTTTTGACAGAGCAGGCCTGCATCATGACATGCAAAGCTGACATAAAGTCCAGAAATCCTCAAGTATAATTAATTTTAACTGGTTGTTTGTGAAATTAAAAACTCTGAGAGTCAATTAGTACCAATGCTGGCATTTGTATTAAATTTATCAATGTTAAACAGCAATCACAATTGCTTTGTATCTTGTTGGGGCCTATTCAAGAGACAGAAAGGCTCCGGCTGGTCTTAATGAGATGGGGAGAAGCCTAAGTTGGGCATTAAATGTGGGATTCTTTGCTGTGTTCTGATGGGAGAATCATATTTTATATGTTTGCCATGGGAAGCCTTCTGTTGAAATAAAATTGGGTCCTCTTCAGAGACAGTCAATCACTGATGTATCTCTCCAGAAAATGTCTGTTGTACCAGTCCTGCAAAACACACACCCTTGGTGGGCTAGTTCAGATCTCATTAGAAAGTATTCTTAAACCTGAGGTGAATAAATGGGAATTTGTGTGTTCTAAAGATATCTAAATAAGTATATGCCAAATATATGCAGAAACCCCTCTCACTATAAAGAGGAGACCTATAGACTGCAGGGCTGGATGAGCTCCCTGTGAATGTCTGCTGAGGGCTGGTCCTGAGCAGATGGCAATGTCTGATACACTTCTAGAAAAACATTATTTTTGCTTATGTTTCCTGTGCAACAACATAAGAATAGAATGTAACAGGTCAAGAGTGTGAGAAGTTCCTATTTAGTAGTTTGGAAGAACCTCCTGGACATAAAATGGACATTTCGATATCCTTGCCTTTTAAATTTGACCAATGGCTCATTCTTCCTGTAAACCTATGTCTCAAGGCAGTGATTTCAATGTTAATTGCATTTTTCCTAATTAAAACAGGTGGCTGAATAACAGGTCTATTACACAGATCATTTCCTGTTCTAAGAGTGGTAGATGTATAATTGTGCTGCTGTTCTTCAAACATCTAACCACAGGTTTTGGATATTTTCCCCCTCTTACAGAATGAGGCAAAGATTTCTGCAGACTCCTATTCCTGTGAGTAAATAGTTTCTCTGCTATCTGAAAATCTAAATCTCTCACAGCCATATCTAAATCTCTCAATGCCTCAATTTTCTTAAGCATAAAGCCAATTAAAAGCATAGAAGAATACCTCCCAAAACTGATTAGTCCTTCTTAGTTGAGCTTTTAAACCCTCCAGGTTGGAGCAGATCTTGAGGCAGAGGCAGCTGCCAGCTCTGTGCAGGTGTTAATGTGCAGCCTTGTGGCCCAGGTGATGCAGCCATAGCTGGAGAGCAACAGCCTGGAATCTGTACTCGCTTTTCATGATGGGCTGAGGTGTCTGGGCCACTGAGGTGTCCTGGTGTCAGAACTCAGTGCATCCCTCTGGGTGTCCAGAGTTGCCGAGGACCCTGCTGGGGAGCTCAGAGACCCTGGCACACAGCCCAGCACACCTGGGGATTTGATTTTGACCTGTGGGGCAAGTTACCAGCTTTGTATGATGACCTGAAAGTCACAGAAGTTTAAATAATATAATAATAAAATTATCACAGGGTGAAAATGTATATTTTAGGATTTTTGGAATGAGGCTTTTGGGGACAAGATGGAGGGATTTGGGGCATGTCTAGCCTTTCTTTTTCTTCTTCTTGTTCTCCATTTTCTGCAGTGATGTTGGCACTTTGGGATTGGTTTAGAATAGAAGTGCACTGTCTAACATAGGTGATAGGTATTGGAAAGTAATTGTAAATATGTTATATGTATTTTTGGTCAGAGTGCCTGTGGCTGCCCTGCTGAGCAGACCTCAGCTGGGCAGAAAGAAAATTTTTATAGGTAAGAATTAATAAACAACTTCAAGACCGAAAACTGAAGAGCTGTGACTCGTTCTTGGGATGTGCTGGCTGAAACAGAGACATCCTGCACATCTTGGGGCTGCAATTAACAACGAAACTCCAAGATCCTGCCGCGACGCAACAGTGAGTGAAGGTCTCTGGAATCATATCCCAGAGGCACCCAAGGCCAGCCAGCACCTTGAGGGATTGCTGAGAGGCTCAGGTCCTCAGGTGTGCCACATTTCTGACATTCACAGGTCACCACCAAAAGGTTCAGGAGTCTGCTAGAGCTGCTCAGCATCACAAAAGGAGTCACTGTGCTGTTTTGCTGAATGCTGTCTCTCAGAGCCATGTGCAGGATCCAGCTGCCTCATCAGGTATTATCAAAAATGCTATATTTTTTTCTCACTTCCCTTGAGCTGAAACATGTCTAAGTGACAAAGAAATACATTCATTTAGGTGAATAACACTCTAACTTGGAAAGCATCAGACAACTGATAGCTCTGAAAATCCAAAGAATAGTGCTCAGAAGATGAAAGGAAAATGACCCTGGAAATCGTTGTCACTTTACCTGCAAATAAAGTGACAGGGATGTTCTTGAATGAAGAAAATACTGTGTTCAGAAAAGCATGGGAGATGTTTTGAAAATCTGATTTTTGACAGAATTACTCTGCAAAGGTTTGTCCCCTGCAGCTCTCCTTAAAGGCAAAACAGCTTTTGATTTAAAAGAGATACTGAGAATTGTGTGTAAATGGATTCCTACCCCAAACATGAATTCAAAATGTTTTTGCAGGCAAGTGGGCTAAAAACCACTGAAATTGCAGCTTTTTTGAAGTTATGGCTAATTAATAGTGCTGAATAAAATGTAGAAACAGAAATATATCTGTGGGAATGTTATGGACAGAGGTGACAGGGTTTGGATCAGGAGGATGGCCCAGATGCTTTTTTCCTTTCTATCCTGCTTTCTAGGACTCTTCCACTTTTCAACAATCTACAACTGTAACTTTTGGCCACCATAACCTGGGCAAAGCAAAGTAATTTAGCTGAGCAGTGTCAGAATCTGCATTCTGAACATCAGTATACACAGGACAGTGCAGTCAACACAATGAGAATTCAAAGAAAGAAAATTGAGACATTGAGATGTGGCATTCACACTCTCTGAAAAAAATTCCTTTGCCCAGGATTTTTCTCCTGGGAAGCTGAGAAACTTCAGAGAAAAGGAAAACAGTTCTTATCTCATTTGCTTCTCCTCTGTTTTGCTGGCGTGGAATGTCTTTGGAGATATTTTACCCAAAGGTGATTGCTTGATTAGATTCTGGTGAGTTATTTTCACTCATTGGTCAACCAGTGCCAAGCTGTATCAAGACTCTGGAAAGAGTCACAAGTTTTCATTATTATCTTTTTAGCATTCAGTAAGTATCCTTTCTGTATTCTTTAGTATAGTATAGTATTCTTTAATATAATGTAGTATTATAAAGTAATAAATTAGCCTTCTGAGAACATGGAGTCAGATGCATCATTCCTGCTTTTGTCAGGAATAATGCACATACAATATTGAGACATTTAGGAAAATGGAGGAATTATATATTTATATATATATAGATATATAAAAAAGATATTGATATAGATAGATAGAAGAGGAAAATATTAGATGCCAAATTGATAAAGCTAAATAAGCTGCTGCAAGCAGGGCTGGGCGGAGCTCCAGAGCAGAGGGAAAGTGGCTGAGCTGTGGCATTTCTGACATGACAGTTCAGTGCTGTGCAGGTCTCCCAAACAGGGTGAGCAGCAGAGAGAGTGGGAGGGGGGCCCTGAACCTTTCCTGAACAGCAGCTGGTGCCAAGAGGGCCAACACAATCCTGGCTGTTATCAGTAAAGAGTGACCAGCAGGACTGCACCTGGCACTGGTGCGGCCACACCTGGAATTCTGTGTCCAGTTTTGGGTATCTCATGAAAATAAAGACATTGAGGTTCTGGAGCATGTCCAGAGAAGGGAAATGGAGCTGGTGAAGGGTCTGGAGCACAGCCTGAGGAGCAGCTGAGGGAGCTGGGGGTGCTCAGCCTGGAGAAAAAGGAACACAGGAGAGATGTAATAACTCTCTATGACTCTCTGAAAGGAGGTTGTAGTCAGGTTGGGGCTGGTCTCTCAGAAAAAATAATGTGCCAAATTCACAAGGTGTGAATAAACAGTGTTGTCACTACAGTTTGGGAATCAGAAATTGGTGCAGTCCAGAATGTGTTGCCCATTACTGAAAATCAATAGGTGAGATACTAATTGACATCACTTCCTACTCATTATTTATGTTGGTTTTTTTTGGGTGTTAAACATTGTAGTGGGTCCAGTGAGTGGAAAACTGTGATTTGACATTGTGTTTGCTCATTTTGCCACATTCTGTATGAGGACATAAAAAAATGACTGCAGAAAATTAGGACCTGAAGGTGTTGGTTTGCTTTTAATACTCTGAGCACAAGATTGGTTCAGCTGTTCCTTAAATTGAGCACAAGGAAAATGATACCTTAAGAGCTAGAATTTCTGCAGGTGGTAATTAATGTAGCATCAGTCAATGCAACAGAGCTACACCCATTTGCACCAATCAGTGATTTACAGAAATTTGCATTGGCTTGGAGCAGTGTCTTGATTTCCATTTCACACCTTCCCCACATCTCAAAGCAAGATATATTTTTGCTCTTCATGTTTGGACTGTTTGTTAATGAGATATGTGACAGGCAGTGCATGAGTTTACAAGTGTCAGTGATTTAAACAAAACAGTAGTTACTGTAGCAAATTACTGATGATAACACTTGCCTGGCTCCATCATGAGGTAGTGCTGTCTCCAGCTGTGTGTGCTGCTAAGAGGGGATAAAAAAAGCTTGGGGTTCACATGGGTGGAGAGCATTAGTGAATTGCCAGACTATTTTGCACACTGGATAGCACTCATCAGCATAGAAAGGCATTCACAGTTATGTCAGGCATTACATGAACAAATAGAGCATTTTTGGCCTGAGAAAATGCAAACATTATGCAGTTTGGTCAAGTGGGCAGAGTAAGGGTGTCCAATTCAAAGAATGGAATATGCTTGTTTGCTGTGACCTTGAATAAATCGATTTGCCTCTTAGTTTTTCAGTTATCTCATCTGTAGAATTGTGGCTGTGTTGCTGATCTCCACTGAAAAATATTTTGGATACTTTGCTAGAAAAACCTCCCAGTGATGCCTACTTCATTATCTCTAGCAGAGTCCAGTGAGAGCACTTTAAATTTTAGTGCCAAGCTCACAGTAGATGAATCCCTTCCATTACAGTGATTCACCCTCTTGAACTGAGGCTCTGGCTCATGACACCACTTTTGACAAGATATCTTCTATTGCTTCCTGAAAAATGAATGGGGATGTAGCTGTTCTGCGCTGTTCCTACACCATGAATTAATTGCTTGCTGACGAACTTTCCCACTCCAATACCAGATGTCCTCTTCTATGATTTGTGGTCTCCCCGTTTAAACACTTTTAAAGTAATTCACCAAATTTACACAAAGAATTTCCTTTATTTTTCCAAATGATCACAGAACCTTTAACACAGAACATTTTTAGTTGTTCTGGATTTGGGAAGTCACATACACCAAAAACTGAGATTCAGCACAGTCCAACAGAAGACCTACTTGTCTGAAAATAGGAAGGTACCAATGGGAATCTCTGAAAACATCTCCTTAGGTGAAATTGCTGTGTTTCAGAGGAGTAGGATTTTGCATAAAATCTAATGTTTGGTCTTACTTTAGAAGCAGCTGTGAAGTACTGCAAAGAATGCACTGGTTTAATGAATTAATTGTTTTTGGGGGAGGGGGAAGTGGCATAATTTCTCAAATCCATTTCTTTTAGGGCTGACATTTAGTTCCCTAAGCACCCTCAAACAACTAACTTATATATGCCAGCATCACACAAAGCGGCATCTGAAGAGGGTTTGTGATGGATTTATGGGGGTATGCTCCTTCATCTACTTTGGTTAATGGTGACTCCAAAGGTTTTTGCATGCCTAAGGAAAGAGAGACTTGGAGCATCTTCTTGAAAACTCATGGGAAGAGTTTGTGGTGGTACAGACTGCCAGAGTTTGCAAAAGTCAGCCACTTCTTAAGGATATGAATGTCTGCCTGCTGATTATGGAATTCAGGCTTTACCATCCAAAAGAGATAATTTTTAACTGGAGAGAAAAAAATAGGCAGAAATAATCTCAAGGTAACAAATTTAAAGTGTCTGAGCTGATGCTGTTTTCAGTGCCTTAGTGAGAACCACGTTTGTTTGTATTGCAGCACCTACAGAGCCCTGCAGCCCCCCAGGCTTTTACAGCACTGGGATGGCAGAAAGACCTCCAGGCCTCTCAGGTTTATGTCACACATTCTGTGGATATTTTCTTTGACAGTGGAGCAAGCTGGAGGCAGCCTTGGCTGCAGCTCATCGAGAGATGATTACATTATCTGCTCTGGGCCACCCTGTATTGGATAATAACATTTGGCTACTCATAAATAAACATCATGTGGAACCATTAGTCAGAAATTAAAGATGTTAATAAAGGTTCTGAAATTAGTCAGAAATTAAAGATGTTCAGAGGTTCTGTGAACTTGCCAGGGCTATAAAATACTCAGGTAAATTGTTATGATTTACCACCATTAAGTTACATTCTATGCTCATGATGCCACAGGACATCCTTAAATTGCCATCGAGTTTTGCCATTCCTATGGGCTTGAGCAATCCTTACATCATCAAACAAATGATTATTTGGGTTTTTTAACAGTATTTTTTCTCTTCCTTGTTTTGTATAAAAAGACTGCATGGAGAAGTGTACTTTTTATTGTCATAGTCATAAATAAAAGTATTTATCTGATAATAAACAAGGGCTTGCATAATCTTCATTGTTCATCATCTCAAGCAGTTCCACAAACATATAAACCCCAAAATCACCTTTCTTCAGCCTCATTTTAGAGATAAAACTGTATTACCCTGAAGAATAGATCTCTTCTAGGAAATTCTTGGATAACAATGTACTTGCAAAATCATCTGTAACATGAGATGAATGTGGCGTGCAAGTGACCCTGAGAACCTCAGAACTGAGGTCAAAAGTCCAGGTTTCTTATAGATCCTTGTAGATACTGGAAGGGAGATATCAGCTTTTCCTGGAGTCTTCTCTTCTCCAGGCTGAACAATTCCTCTTATAGGAGAGGTGCTCCAGCCCTGTGATGGATCTCATGGGTGTCCTCTGGGCTTGTTCCCACAGGTCCATGTCCCTCCTGTGCTGGGGACCCCAGAGCTGGATGCACTCAAGGTGGGTCTCACCAGAGCAGGGTGGAGGGGCAGAATCACCTCACACGACCAGCTATCCATGTTTATTTTGATGCAATCCAGGACACATTTGGCTTTCTTGGCTGCAGGTGCACATTGCTGAATCACAATAAGCTTTCTGTCCACAAAGTGAATTTCTCTCCTGTGCTAATCTTGACCCATTCCCCATCCAGCCTGTACCTGTCCTTAAATGTATATTTACATAATACCTGTGCATACAATACATATATATATATATATGTATTGTATGTATGTATATATGTCTATTTTGCCCCAGTTCATTAAGGGAAATACTGTTCCAAGCTGATTTCACCTGTCCTGGCTGATGCTGTGTTACCACACAGATATTTGACATTGAGCTGCTGCACCATACAGAGACTAGCACCAACAGAGAACCTCCTCCTGTGAAGAAACTGCATGAAATAAAGAAGGCTCCTTTCACAGAGATCTGTCTCCAGTCAAGGTGAATTTAGGTCAGGATGTATTTTGGTGAATGAAAGCTTTTATTTTTGCTGTGAATGGGCGTGTTTCTGCTGTTCTCCCTCAAGAGGGCAGCAAAGGAAAATGGTTGCTAAAAGCCAAGACAAAAACATTCAAGGACGTTTAAGCATTTAAGTTTCCAACTGTGTTTAACAAGATTCTGAAAATACCATTGTGTGGGAACGAGGAGAGCTTGTGGAAGCCACCTGGTGAGAGAAAGGTTTTTATTTTTTTTTCAAAAGCTCTCCAAGCTTCTCAATCTATTGATAGCTTAATGAAGTTATTTGCTATTACCTTCAAATCTGCTCCCCGATCATGTGATAACAACACAGCAGCTGAGCAATGTCTCCTGGGCTTCAGCATCCTCATCTCTGGTGTTAATTGCTCTATTAACTCAGAATTTAAGTGCTTTATCTCAAATCCCTCCTTCCCTTTTTAAACACTCTTCGCCTGCGGAAACGCTGACACGAATGGAAAGAGCTGCACTTGAAGGATGACCTGGTGGCAACAAAACTATCTCACTATGGGGTATTTTACCCCAAAATCCAGCATAAATAATACAAGAATTCTGATTGGATGTGTGGGGGTGGGTGGAGTGGAGGTTTGGGGGGTGATGTGGGGCAGCTTTACCCCACAGAGCTGTCAAGCAGGAGCCAGGGTGTTAGAGCTGGGGGAGTGTCTGTGAGCCACAGTGGCTGTGCTGAATGCAAATAGAGGTTTAATCAGAGTGGTTCTGTGCAGTTAGCTGCATTTTCATTCATGTGCTCTGTAGTCCTTGCAGGCAGCCAGGGCACCAGCATGTTAATTACCTATAAAATATACCAGAGAATTTTGCCTATTTAAAATGTTTCAGCTTCTAAATAAATGACAAGCAGAAAGTAGAGGGGGGGAGGGGAAAGAAAAATCAACAAAAATTAGCATAGGAAAGTGAAGGCATCTTTCCAAGGGGTGTATTAGAACTTGGATTTGGACCCAAATCTCAGTTGTTTTGTAGCCTCAGGATAGTGGTGTTTTCTGCTACCACTGCTGCCATGTTGTACCTCACAGAAAGTGTGCTCTGGGTGATACTGGAGCACAAGTGAGAGGGACAGGGACAAGGAACAGGTTTGTTCATTCCAAGCAGGATCTCCCTCCATGCTGGTGTCTTCCAGTGCATGCAGTAGAATGAGAGGTGAATTGCAGCAAGCCACAAGTGCAGCCAAAACTGTGGCAGTCTACCTGAGGCTGAGGATGCAGAGAAACCACCCCTTTTAAAACAATGTCCCAGGGCTGCTGGGGCTGGGTGCAAGACCTTCTCACCCCTCACCATGTGCCTGATTGCCTGAAAACAAACCCTGAGCATATTCACCAAGGGAAGCACCAAGATGCCCCAGCCTGCTGCTCAGATGAGGAAAGGGACTGTCCCCACTGCCATCTGAGGTGGATGTGGCCATAGAGCTGCTGAAATAACAGAGACAAACCTGGCTGCCTGGAACATTGCTCCTAAAAAAGGTTTTTATCTCTGTGTGCCTCTGTCCCCACCTTGTATTGTTTACTGCAAACTGACCTATTCCTTTTCTCCTAGTGGAGATGTCATCTTCAGATTCAAACTAAAAGTGATATCTGAACTCTGTACCTTGTCTGCTGCTGCTCATGGACTGAGACAGCCCAGCATTCACTGCAGAGCATCCCACTTTGTGCAGTGCATCCCACTTTGTGCAGTGCATCCCACTTTGTGCAGCTCTGTGGAGCAGCAGGCTGGATCTTGTCTGGGACCTGCCTGCAGCTGTGCAGGCTTCCTCAGCACATCTGGCTGACACCAGGGCACCATATCTCTGTGGTCTTTGGGTTTTGCTTCTGCTGTGGCTTTTCACGGTGAGGGGCATGGTCCATCCCTTCAGGGCTGCAAGAATCAACCCTAGATCTGCTCCAGGGCAGGAAAGGCTCTGTCCCAGCCCTGGTTAAGACCAAGGATGAAACCCACGTGGGATACAACTATGAACACAGTGTAACACTTTAAAGCAAGGGAAAATGAAATCTTTTCTGCGTTAGACTGAGCATCTAAAATTGTAAGTACCATTTATCTCTCCAGAGCTCTAGCAGATGGATGAACTGGGAGTGTTTTTTTAAGCCAATGCACATCTCTCCAAGTAAAATGCCACTCTCCATTATTCTGAGTTGGAAGAATAATGAAAGAATCAATCAAATCCTCTAACACTGACAGAAAACAGACAAAAATCCATGAGTCCCTTTGAGGCTCTAAGAGGATTAAACTCCTCAGGCAGGAACTCTTCTATAAGAGTTTGTTTATGGTAAGAAAAAAATTTGATAGATGTTTATTATGGTCAGTTCAAAACAGCAGCCTGAAAAACCTTGTATGTTACCTGAAGTGAAACAACCCCATTCTTTAGATCTGTGTTAGGATCAACAACCTGAAATGCAATTCTGACTCTGATAAAACAAGCCAAAAATCATCAGACAAATCCCTTTGGTGCTTAGAGCTCTTCACTTCCTTCCATACTCAACCCATTTGTCTCTTTGGTAGGAGTCTCCTCAAGGCTGGCATTACAGACACACTTGCAGAAGCAGCTAATAAGAGATTAATGCACCTGAGACCACTCAGGGAGCCTTGAGTAGTCCCACTGTGCTGGATCTGTGTGCAGTGATGGAGCTGAGGAGAACCAGGGAAGATCCCCTTCCATCAGCAAAGTCTTCTGGGGTGTCAGCACCACACATGAATCTGGATCAATGCAAAAGCACTGCTGAATTCTCCCCTTCATCCCCAGCATAACTGCTCTGGACCAGCACCTGATAACATTTCCAGGAGCACTGAAGAGATAACTAACTCATTTTGCACAGTATGGAGTGGGGTTCCAAGTTTGGCTGGAGAGGATTACAAATCAAGGAGCATCTGGTGTAATATAAAAGTTAGTGTAGCATGAATGAGTCATTTCTTCTTTTTTGCTCAGGTGAGGAAATGTTTTGGAGAATATAAGGCACAGTGTAGAGTTTTCAGGATTTTCAGGGCTGGGTCTCAGGTTGTGTTCTCCCGATCAGAGAACACAAAAGTCCCAGAATTTTGTGGGTTGCAATATATTGTTAAAGTTGTTTTAAACATTGTGGGGAGCAATGGTTTGTCCGTGCAGCTGGAACATGGTGGTGTTACCATGCAGCATCTGTGTGACATTGACAGGGATATGCACACTGGAAACCTGCAATGCTGTAAAGCCCAGGGCTTATGGACATCCATCAGGGAGATGTCCTGGGTGTTATTCTCAGTGTTGATTCAATTTAGCTATTCCTAGCACATCTGGCTGCTGTACAGGACAAAAAGATACTAAAAAAAAAAATTTGGTCTGGTTTGAAGGAAAACACAGGAAATGCTGAGGACTGCCAGGAGAAATCAGGTTAGAAAAGTCCACCAATTTTCTGCCACCCTGCTTCTCATTTCAATTGCTTTCCCATTCACAGCATTGAGTCACAGATTGATTTTGGTTGGAAGGGACCCTTAAAGATCATCTCATCCAGCCTCACTGCCAAACCTCAAGGTTAGTTTGGGTCTTACAGCTGGCCTGAATATCTCAGATGTTATGTGTCCTTCTGGGAAACTGATGTGATCTTTGAGTAAGGTCAGATGATTTCCATGCACTTTCATTTGCATTCAAAATTTTTTGCCCTGCTATAAATACAATGGCATTATATTTTTGGACATATCTGCATTCCTTGTTCAAGGCAGAGGGTATTGAGCATGAGCAGAGCATCTGATGGCTGTTTATTAGAGGCCCACATGAGCTCCTTTTAAAAATGATGCACTGTAGAGGAATGAAAACAGCAGATCCTTTTGCACATTAGCGTTCTGTGCTGGTAAAAGACTGAGAACTATTTAAGGGTGTCACAGCAAAGCAAGAAAGAGAGAAAGTTGTTCATAGCTACCTAAACAATGATTATACAGTAAATGGATCCCTCAGAAAATACTGGAATGATTTCTAATGCTTGTGGTTTTCCTCTGCATGCAGCGTGACAGATTTGCAGATGAATTAGACTGCAACAGTCAGCAGATGTGATTGTTTTCCAGAGCCATTTTCTAATACAACCATACTGAATTCCTCTGATTTTTTCAAGCACCCTACCTCCAAAAGAAGCTTATTTTGTTTCTTTTTTTCTCCACCACCCACAACATATTACAGATTTTGGTGTTTATTACCTTATAAATGAAGTGAGATATAAAAGCACATTGATTTCATGACAGCTTGTTTCAGATAAGCAGTACTGAGCCTGTGCTTGCCCATGGGTATGTTCTGTATGCAGTTTTGCATCCTGTTTCTGTATTTCTGACTCTTTATAAACTCCATCATTTTCGTCATAGAATTATAGAATATGCCGAGTTTGAAGGGACCCATCAGGATCATCAAGTCCTGGCCCTGCACAGGACACCCCAGGAGCCACCCCATGTGCCTGAGGCTTTGTCCAAACCCTTTTTGAGCTCTGTCAGGTTTGGTGCTGTGATCCCTGCCCTGGGAAGCTGTTCCAGTGCCCAACCACCTTCTGGGTGAAGAAGCTTTTCCCAACATCCATCCTAAACCTCCCCTGGCACAGTTTAGGCCATTCCCTTGGATCCTGTAACTGGTCACCAGAGATAAGAGATCACTGTCTGCTCCTCCTTTTCTCCCCATGAGGAAGCTGTAACTGCAGTGAGGTCTCCCTTCAGCTCCCCTCTGTCTCCTCTCCTCCAGGCTGAACACTCCAAGTGACCTCAGCTGCTCCTCATGGTGCCACCTATTTTCCAAAAAAAACCAGAAAAGAAGAATTTGCACCTAACTCTAACAAGGGTTCAGGTAATGCCAAGTGTGGGAAGATTGATATGCTAAAATAATTTCATATAAGTGTGCATATGAGTGTTTCAGCACCAAACTTGATATGATGCAGCCAAGTGCTATAGCATAGCATACCATATATAAAAATAACATATCAGAGAGTATCTGTTATGAGCTGCTCTGGAAACAGAGCTCAGAGTCCCCATTATGCTTTGGCAACCCCAGCAATGAGCATCCTGCTTGGGGGCTACAGACCAGCAGAGTACAAGACTCAACATGAAGAATGCCAGGATGAGTCCCTGGAGTGGCCTCTCAATACTGGCAGAATGAGGATCATCAGGGAAAGTCAACAGCAAAGATCAGATTAGAAGGAGAATTCACAGGGGTGTCTGAGACTCCAGCAGCCACTTTATGCTGTTTGTCTTGGAAAGAAAAGTCTCAGTTGAGCTGCTTGGTGCTCCAATGAAACTTTGGGCTCATTCATTCCCCCACTTCACATGTCTGTGTCTGAGATTTGCATCAGGAGAATTGAGACCTGAAGTGATTAAGGAGCCTTCAGACACAGCTGGAAGGAGATAAGTTTCCATGAATGCTTGAAGAAATGCAATATATGTACTCCTCAGGAGAGGATTAGCTGTCCCCAGGCTGGGAGAGAAATTTCAGGACTTGGTAGACTGACAGGGTCATAGATTAAAATCAAGTGAGGTCAGAAATTATTGCTAATTTTTGGTTGAGTCATAAAACTAATTTGTTTAGATTATCCAGTCCTAGATGTTTTCAGTGTAAGACAATAAAAACAGGGGTGTAATAACAAGCAGAAGGACTGTGCCCACAGGCAATGCCCACAGCTCTGAATAATGATTCCTGCCTTTCCTTGTGGTGGCATTGTGAAAAGGGTACATACAGCAGCACCTTTTGTCTGCATTTATCCTGAGCCTGGTTTCTTGCTGCTATGGGAATCAAAATTAGTAACTCGGTCAGCTGTGTCTGCTTCTTCTTTTCCATCTCTCTGGGCCAATAATTTCATCCTGCCTGCAGGTGAAAGAAAGGAATTGCTGTGTCATTTATACTTCTTTCGTGTTTTAAGTGTTTCTGCAAAAGGAATAAAATGTGAGCTTCTGCAGCAGAAATACAATCTAATGTTTTCTAGGTAAACTAATCTAAAAAAAGAGGCTTATGGTTTCTCTGCAAGCTATCATGCCTTGAATTTTTTCACTTATCCAAGACAGAGGAGGTAGGAAAAGTTGTAAATAAAGATGTTTCTGAAGAAAGAACTTTTTACATAACCATAGAAGGGCACAATGGACACAATTCACTCCAGCATGCTGCAGCTTAAATTTCAAGCTTTTTAGAAAGTAAGGTCATTATATTCCAGAACATTTATGTGGATGCAGCAAAACCACGACTGACAAACCTTTGAGTTGTGCTTGCTGGCATTTGCCATGAGTCATAATGATCTCAGGACACCTATGACAGGCATCCAGCAAAGTGCTTTCCTGTGGTCTTGAAGAAGCTGCTTCTCTGCATGAAAAACACCATTTAAGATGGTGTAAGATATATTAGGAAAAGACTGAACATCAGAACCTGTGGGATAAACTACATAAAGACAACCAATAGAAAGGATTCATGGTTAGTGACATTTCAGATGCAATTATTTGCCTACATAATTTAAAAAAATACTACATTTTTAGCAGCATATAAGGGGCATGATGGCACTAAACTGTTCTCCCTCCACTTAGATGCAATTGAAAATGTCTTCCCAAAATTAAACCTTGTGAAATTCTCATTTCATGCCCCTGAGCAGGATGTTAAGTTTTTAAGAACCTGCCCTGCCCTGCCACTATAAATAATAGCTGTGAAATAGCTGTGTAGGCTCACAGCACTGTTCAAAGGCACTGGAACCTGTGTCCCCTTCTCCTGAGACCCCACAAGAGAACAGTGTAACTGGGCTGTGCTCTCAGTGAGGCTCCACCAATAACTCAGAGCAGCAGAGACTTTTCTGCCCTGCCACTGTGACTTTCCAGTACAAATCTCTCCCCTCTGTCACTCGGTGGGAACTGCTAATCCAAGTGAAATATTGGGAGTTATTCTCATCTTGGTGTCAGAATTAGGTGACTGCATTTTGTGTAGTGGAAGTGAAAAACTCTTCTTCTCAGCCTTTGTGAAAAGTTTGAGAAATACATCATGCATTGCAGGGTGTAAGTGGGTAATTGGGTTATTTGTAAGGTATTTTATGAGCATTTAATGTGCCTCTTTCTCTTCCCTCCAGACAAGTTCAGAGGTAGAATTTCCTTTCATTCTTTTCTACTGCATCCTATGTTATCTGTTCCCAAGAGGCTTTTCTGGATGTAGAATAAAAATGTACAGAAGCCTTGTCAGGCTGAGTACCTTACATATGTAATATCATATATTTATACAAAAATGACAGGGACACCACATTATAATAAACTACTCTTGTAGAGAACCCTTCATTTATTGAAGTCAAGGCCACATTTCTCATTAAAAGGGAAAGTTTGAACACCCTCAGTTGGACAAGGTCACACAACACCAAAAACACTTCCTGACATCTCACTGAACCCTGTGTGAAGAAACTCTTGTTAAGAAACAAATGCTCTTCCCCAAGTGGGTCTTACAGCCTTGCTTAGAGCAACTGCAATGGGGAGTGATTGCTCTGAGCACTGGGGTGAGGAAGGAAACACAGCAGAGGGAGCAGTAAGGGGCTGGGAATGGTGAAATGCAATTGTGAGAATAATTCAGTTTCTTTCTTGATGCTTGACTACAGAGTTTTTTGGTAAAACCAATGAAGCAGTTGTATAAGGGATTGGGAAGCTAAACAGCTTAGTGAGTGTCTGCCAGTGAGCTGAGCCACTGGTTTGCAACGCCTCCAGTGCATTCACAAAGGGAGACATATAACAAATTATGGTTTTTCCAGCCTCTGAATCAATGCATGAAATTGAAAAGATTTTCCTTCCTCATCTTCAGTCAGTTCTTCATCTTCAGTACCAGCAAGAGCTGTGAAACATTCTCAGGACTGAAGATTTTATCTCTTTTGGTTGTTAATCTCAGTGGTGAAGAGATAATGCCAAATTCATGGATATAGAAAACAGAAAGCTCGAAATATCCAGCCTGTCTGTTGGAATTTCACAGATTGTAAAAAACATATTGTTTCCCATCAATGGACTCAGGCACTTGTATTTGAATAAAGCATAATTTCCACAAAGGTCTCCATAATCTCATTTTGAGCTCTTCAGGAGATAACAGATCATTGTTTTTCATTGTGTCCTGTTCCAGTGGTTAGGCATATTTGCTGTCAGATGTATGTGCTTTATCTCCAATTTGATCTTGTGTATCATCCCATCATAATTTTTGTTCTGCTTTTCTTCACTAAATTAAAGAAGTCTCCAGTAACTACTATTTTTGGCCCATGAATGCATTCATACATTGGAATTAAATCAATTAACTCCAGTGAAGCCTTCATTTACATAAGCTACACAACTTGACTTAGGTTTGGCACTGACCTACGACAGAATTTTTATGAACACATTTTTGACAGTCTTAGGCGTCACGAGATCACAGAATTATAGGATCATTTAGGTTGCAAAAGACCTCTAAGATTAACAAGTGGTTGATTCCAACCATTTACCCACCATTGCCAACTCCACCATTAAATAATACCCTGAGATCCACACCTACATCTCTTTTAAATACCCCTAGGAAAGGTCATTCCACCACTTCCCTGGACAGCTTATTCTAATGCCTGGCTATGCTTTAGGAGAACAATTAATTTTTTCCCCAATATCTAATCTTAACCTCTCCTGGAGCAAGTTGAGATCATTTCCTCATCTTGTCTCTTGTTGCCTGGGAGAAGAGGCTGACCGCCACCTGGCAACCCCTCCTGTCAGGGAGTTGTAGAGAGTGACAAGGTCTGAACCTGATTTTCTCTGGGCTGAGCAGCTCCTTCAGCTGCTCCTCATCAGATTTGTGCTCCAGACTTTCCACCATCTCCATTGTCCTCCCCTGGACACTGTCCAAGACCTCAAAGTTCTTCTTTTCATGAAGGAACGAGGGCTGGACCAAGTGTTTGAAGTGCAGGCTCACTCATGCTGAGTACAGGGGGAATGGGCACAGCTCTTCTCCTGTTAGAGTAGAAAAGGCTGTTAAAAAAAAGGGCTGAAAGTGTGTGACATCTGAAATGGACTTCTGCAAAGTTCATTATGCAAAGACAGGTGCCCAAATTTGAAGCTATGGCCTCAAGCAGAAGCAATGATGGCCGTTGTTTAGGTGTCGTGGCTTCTACCTTAAAGGAGAAACTCTGGTTGGACATCAGCCTCTGCTTCAAATTAAAATTAAGAAAGTTTTTTGCTATTGTTTTACTGGTAATTTCTTAACCTTAGGAACATGGAGCAAAACCAACTTCTTTCTCATATATTGATGCTAAGATGCAATACTTTCTGACATGCACAGGATGTATTCCAGCATGGGTTTAAAAAAAGAGATGCAAAATAATTTGGAGCTATAAGGATGGTTTTTGGACTCGTAATCAAAGAATCCATAATAGGGTATGGCAAAATGTCTGAAAGAGGAAGTCCCTGTTGCTATCAAAGGGTTTTTTTTTTTTTTTTTATGCTTGAGAGGAAATGCTCCAAAGAGAGAATCCAAAGGCTTGGGTTGCTGTGCCTAGCTGAGACTGGTCAATGTCAGTATGCTCTTCATGGGAATGCAGACTAGCTGTGAAGGCAGCATCAAATGTGAAAATAAAACCTGTGAAACTGTGTTCTAGGGACAATGGGTGATACTAGTGTTCTCTGTGCTCACCATGACCTTAAAGCTGAAAATAAAATATTGACTTTTATCCATAAAGCTCAAAATAGCTTGGAACTTATTTAAGTTCCATATTTCTTTTTCTTTCTTTTTCTTTTTTTTTTTTTTTTTTTTTTGTTAATATAATTCTCAGGTTCATGGAGAGTGCTCTAGTTCTCTGAAATTGATGAGAGCAGAAAGATGGGGTGAATTGGTGCCTGAGATCACCTTGCAAACATGCTGTATAAGAAACTTTCAGTTCATAGGGGTGAGGACAGCATAATTCTGGGAGGGAACTATGGTGAGATCCACAAGCTGCAATGGGCACATGACCTACCGTGTCTGAGAAAGTAAGAGGTGGAAATGTTGTTGCTTAAATTAAGTTTTAAATATTGGTGAGCTTTTTGTTTCTGGATAAATTTGGAATGGATAAATAAAATGGAAGTGATGAGTACTTGGATTTCTCTTTGTTCTGCAGGAAGCAATAAAAAAAAAAAAATGAAAAACCAGCAATAGAAAAGGATGCTGCTGGGGATGGTTCCATGAAAACGTGCCTGCTAACATCCTTATGGTGGTTTCTGAGAGGTAATGGGTCCTGCCAAGTTAATTGCCAGGAAAAGGGGAGTCCCACAGGGCAGCAGGTGACTGCACACTGCAGTGTCAGCTGTGGCATGTGGGATGTATTCCCTGTGTCCTCATTATCCTGAGAACAGGTCTGGGACTGCCAAGCAGCCAAGCATAACAATTTGCAGATTATTAGGCTGTTAAAGAAGAATGAGCTGGAAAGGCAGAGTGTTGATTCACCTTGTGGTGTAGATCCTGCTAGGATCTTCTTCCCAGCATCATTCAGATGGGAAAAGTGCTAAAGAACAGCTCCCAGCTTGTTCAAGCTTCTGGTCTCACCTTTCTTGGGAACAGAGACACAGGCTGAGACTTGCTCTTATCCATACAGAATAAGCTGACTCTGGGACAGGGCTGTAACTCCTGGATGGAGCTTTAGAGCATCGATCTGGGCACATCCAAAAGAGGCAATCACTCATCTGAAGCAAATTACTTGGTGATTTATAGAAACTTACAAAACTGAGAGCCTGTCAAAATAGTCTTTGTGTTGAATGATGAATAGGAGGAGGCTGGTTTGGGTTTTTTTTTTAAATTATTATTATTTTAAGTAACTGATAAGTTAATTAAAAATATATTTAATATCCTGTAGTTGTAATAATATCCCTTGGAGTACCCCTGTCACTACTGCTGGGAGTGGGTTTTGCAAGCAAAAGTCATTTCACACATATTTGTTTTAGAACCTTAGATTTTCAGCAAACCAGCTGAGATTGCTTCTTCTTTGTCTCCACGTGGCAACAGTGGTGCTTTTTTGTTTTCACTTAATATTGCAAAGCTGAAGGAGTCACTGATTTCAGGACCCTCAAAAGGTACATGGACTGTGAAAGAGAGATGTTCAGTATATAAATATAAACATAATATTCTGTGATTCTGTGATCTGGAAATATTTCACAACCAGAAAAGCAGAACACCTTGAGGTGAGGGAGATCTGGGTCGGGAGAAGTAGCATGAGATGGCATTTTACAGGAGATTAACCAGCCCTGCATAGAGCTGTTGTTTTCACATGAAAGACCTGAATGAATCAGTCTCTGGTTGGCTCAGTAACTCTGACAGCTATCACATATAGAACAGCTTAGGGGAAATAGACAGAAAAGAAGAAAATTTTCAGAATAAAATTGGGCCTTGTCTGCTGAAGTTATGTAAACAACGGAAATTTTTTGTTCTTCTGGAAGAGCTAATGAGAGCATTCCTTAAAAACTGCTGTAAGCCTCAAGTGCCTGGAGATATGCATATTGAGTTTTCACCCCTTCCCTCCCATCTGCCAGCTGCTCTGCTGTCATTTTTTTCCCCTCCTCCAGTAAAGCACAGAGCTGGGGAAACCACAAACCCTGAATTGTGTCACTGCACAGAAGAAGATTGATGGGGAGGTTAATAAGTTGACTGTGCAATTATAACACTCGCCATGTTCCACTGATAGTGGTTAATGTGGTTATTTCCCACTCCTCTGATTATTTTTCTGCCTGTTTTCCAGGTCAGCTGGGGAGCCAGGCTCTGCTCCCTGCCCTGCTGCTCCACAGTGGGCAGCCCCAGGGAACTTGGCTATCAGGCACTTTGCTGTGCTGGGTGTTTGGATAAACTCCTTGACTCCCAGTGCACTCAGGAAAGGCAACTGAAGATCTGCTAATGAGAAAAGGATTAGATGAGATTTTTTTTTTTATTGCTGTGTTTTTCCAAATGTGAGAACAACTGTGAAATAATCAGGAATGGATTAAAGCTGAGGACAGTGAGTGATGATTTTTCCCCCCCTGTGTTTAAAAGCTATTTTTTGAATTGATTTTTTTGTTAGCACACAGTTCTAAATGATACCACACCTATCACATTGTTCTCAGTAGAGTTAAACTCAGTGGTTTGAATCTTAGTGTGAGCCAAGAGTAGATACCTTGACTGGTATTGTTACCTAACTGTGAGTTTCTAAATAAACATTATAAAAATTGGTCAATGGCATAAATTAATTAACACAAAAACTCCTTCACTGCCCTTCAAACAAACACTCTAGCTACAGGTATAACTTTTTTTTAGAATATAGGCATGATGCTTACAAAAATACCCTTGGAGCACTACAAAGTAATGATTTTGGTACAGAACGGTTGTCCAGATTGTCAATATTCCATCTGCTTTAATGATTGAGGACTCCAAAGCATAAGCTGCCCTTGATGCAGTTGATTGTATGTTGCTTTTCAGAGAAGAAAGCTGTAGTTTTCAGCCTGTTTGTTTAGAAATCATTTAAGAGCTCCTGACATGGAGCTTGTGAGAGGAACTGAGGTACAAATTTCTGAGGAAGCAGATTGCTAGTGTTTGTTTCTATGTAGACCACATTTGTAGGAAGGAATAAGGTGACATCAAAGAGTGTAGTCAAATTATGCCAAGGCTTTCTTCTCCTAATAGGGAAAATCTATGAAAGCCCTCAATATTTGCAAGCCTCTTTGGCTGAAGTGTTATGATATGAAGGCAATTTGCTTTTATTAACCCAGGCATCCCTGTTTCAAGGGATAATTATAGGTGTTTGGTTTATAGGTCCTTGTATGAGCAATTCTACCCTTTATGAACAAGCAACCCTGAAGATGGTTGTGAGGGAAGGCTGAATAACAGTTCCATAAAGTCTTGGAATACAACAAGCAGGCTGAGACCATAAATAATAGCTGTGCTCCACAGAAAACAGATGCTACAATGAGAAATAACATCGCTGCACCTATAAGGTCCCCACATTTGAAAAGGAACAAACAGTGCAATTGCTGGGGTGACAAATAGCCAGCAAGTGTAGAAAAATAGTCTCATGCAGAGATCTACCTGCTACAGTAACAAGTGAAATTCCTCACTAAATAATTGCTCATGTCAATGAGCTGATTTAACAGCAATGAGCTGATTTAGCAAACTTTTTATCTGGTCAACATGGACTCAGGCTACACTAGCCAGTGATTTTTCTTGGGAACACAGTTATGCTAATGGGGATTTTGAGAGGAATTACAGAGAAAGACATCTGTGTCTCTGATAAGGAGCAGGAAATTTGGGCCTGTGCTAAGGAGCAGTGAAGTTGCCCTCATAACTCCAGTCCCCAGCCCTGTTATCCAGTTAGCACCTTCCACTCACTGTGAATTGTCATTGCATAGGTGGTGAGAATTAGAAATCAGTTCAGCTGGGCTGTTAGCATGAATTAAATATTTAGAGGATGAGAAGAAGTGAACCCATCCAACAAAGAAAAAAAAAGCTGCTAAGGAGAGGACAGCTGTTAATGAACTGTTTAAAACAGCCAAAGCTTCCTTATTTAGTGCCTGAAATACCACTGTAAATATGAAATTAATCTAAATGCTTCAGATGTCATCAATTCCATGTCTCCATGTCCTACAGTATCAGCACTTGCCTAGGTGAGCTGAAGGGTTTGACATTCCATGCATGGCATAAAAGTGATATCTGTGGGGACTAAAAGGAGTAACACATCTGGAATGAGAGCTCAGGTACTGGTAGAAACATCACAGGGTATGACATGTCAGACCACTCACTGCTTTCTCTCTTCAGACCCACTATGAAGTGATACAACTTTCTGTGGAATTTACTTGTCTTTCTTATATTCTATTTTAGAATATAGCACTTTACTGATACAACATTGCCCTAAAATCCATTCATTGGGTCACTTTACAATGAAACACATCTTTTTTGGTCTCATTACAATGAAATACTCTCATATTTTTGTACTTTTTTGTTGTTAAACAGTTGTGTCTTCTAAAATGTATCAGTCAAGACGTTCTAGCCAAAATAGCCATCTTCTAAAACTGAGTCTAATCCACCAGCAGTGGTCCTAAGAATCCCCAGCTTTTATTAAGGGCCAGGCAACAGCAGCCTGCACAAAGCAAATCTGTATTTACAAAGAATCTGTATGTTGCCCTGCAGTGTTTGAGTGTGGTTCATCTGGGGATTGCTGTGTTATTACAGGTTCTGCTCTTCCATCTGAGATTTACTTTAAAGATAATATTTTCTGAAACAAACCCAGCTCTCTGAAAACAGACTTCATGAGAGGTTTCATGCACTTTACAGTTTGGTGTGAATCATGGCACGAGTGCATAAACCTGGACTATGTGTTTACTCTTTCCAAGGTGAAATTGATTAGCCAGTCCCCAAAAAGTTAACCTCCTTTTGATGCAGGGCTTGTAGCACTGAGCTGTGCCCTTGTAGAACTGTCTGTGCTGGCACACAAATAATTTAGGGTATTCTCAGTCTTGGCTTCCCCTCATCTTGGGGCAGCTGAGTGGGAGCTTAGCAGTGAGTTTTGTCTCCTACTGTACTTCAACATGCACTCATTTTACAGCCTCAGAAAACCCTTGTTTTGGTGACAGCTCAGACTGGTGACAGGGTTAAGAGCTAAGCTCTGGGAAACAACACCAGAGAATCTGATTTGCTTCTGTACAATTGTACTGTGCAATCGATTCAGCAGTATGATCAGACATGTCACTCAAGGTGTAACTCTGTTGTCTGTTTGTCTGGTGTGCCACATTACAGTGTGTTTGAGCCCTCCAAACAGGACTGATGGACGTGACAGTGCCCACAAGAGAGCCTTGAGCTCCTGCCTTGGGTGCAAGAGGTCAGGGGGACACTAAGATAAGACTTTACCTACAGTGCAGTCGCCCAAATGTGAGAAGGACACCCTAGTCCATTTTAAGAGTGAAGTCAATGGAATCACTGAGTTTAGGACAAGATTCATCCCTTCTGTCTTCCAGACCCTCATACATGGGCAGATGACACACCTTGAAATCCTTTGGCTGTATTGTCATATTTTTCCTGTAGTTATGGGGACAAGGCAATGACCTTAGATTGTATAAATCTACTTGAAGGCAATTAAAGGTGAGAAGAGCCTACTCACTTTTGTTTTTCTTTCATCTGAAAAATGTGGACAATATTTCCTCCTTTTGCCATCATTAACTCTCTGCCCAATTCATGTTCTAAATCCCTCCAGTCAGGGGTTTATTTTTTGCCCCTTTCTGCAGGTAGATGATACAGCTGAGTGGTGGCCTGCACTTCTATGTCTGGATGTTCAGAGGTTAACCACAGCTGGTTGGGGAGAGATGCTGGCACCATTTGTTGAAATATAGGAATTTGAATCTCATCAAAATATCACACCAGTAGTAAAAAAAATATCACACTCCTTCTAAAAAAAATTAAACCCTTTTTATTTGTATATTTATTTTTATATATAAAAGAAATACAAAAACAACCCCACAAACAATGCTGATTATGGCAATTCAGTTTTGTCAGCCCCCTCTGCTTGGGCTGCTGCCTCAGATCCACCAGGAGTGAGCAAAGTCCTCCGGTTGTAATGTCCTTTTATGATTCCAGAGTTATTGTTCTCATTAAGAATTTGTTTCTGTTTTTGCCTGTTAAGAGACTGTACAAGTCCTAATACAACTGCTGCTAATGAGTACTGTCCAGTCAGTTTTCTTGGTTGTAAGATCAGAGGATTTGGTTGAACTCTTCCTAGAAGAAAATATGTTTTGATTTTTCCTTCCTGTTCACTGATACCTTTGACATAAATTTCTCCACGGTAGTCGAAGGCAAATCCCCGGTCCTTCAGGATCAGATACGTTTCTTCAGGCACTTGAATTCTGTCACTAACACCTGTGCTGTCCATTCGACTTGCCAAATTCACTGTCTTGCCCCAGATATCGTACTGGGGCTTCTTAGCACCGATAACTCCTGCTACAACAGAGCCATGGCTAATACCTAATTAAAAAAAAAAAAAAAAAAAAAAAAAAAAAAAAAAAAAAAAAAAAAAAAAAGGAAAAAGAGAAGATAAACTGTATACAATAATGACTAAAACTCATATTTGCACTTAAGAGTCAGGTGAAGCCTGGTTCAGATATGCTTATCTCCAGGCTTAAGAAAGAGGTGCATATTTAAAGAAATTAAACAAAAAATCTGGAAAAGCTAGAAAACTTGAAAAGTGATATCAACAGGTTTATTTTATGGAACACCCTTATCAGTGAAATTACAATACTTTTGTGTCATCTGTATTCCACACATTGTTCCCAAAGCTCCTGGAAACTTATCCTCAGAGAATAGGAAAGACTTCTGGAACTGCACTTGTTGGGGGTGACCTTGTTAGTGCTATGCAGTCAAGAAATTGCATTCTTATGTTCCATGAAGTGAAAATGTTAAAGCATTCTCTGAAGCTATTGAAAGACTGCATTTTTGCATAAAAATACAAGCAATATCTGTTGGTTTTTTTCTAGAATAGTGATTTAAGAATAATTTTAGTAGGGTGCAAGATATCTTTTGGAAAAGGATTTTAGTTTCTTAGGGTTTTTTTGAATATTTTTTTAAATGGTGATCGAAATATTATCAAATACTCTTGCATTTGGGCTCTATGAAATCTTTACCTGTGATGCACACTTACTAAATGTGAATGCCCGTTCCTTGAGAAATTTTGGAAACTATGAGTTTTGCATTCAAAACTGTTAGGAAGTGCAGATCAGATAGTGATGCTCTGACCCTCTATGTTATGATTGATGAATATTGCTCAGTTTTTCTATGGTAAGGTTATCTATAAAAGACATGTCCCTTCCAGGTGATTTTTTTTGTTTTGGCCAGTGATCAGGTCAATGTGAGAAGTCATCAAATTTACTCCTGCTATGTGCCATATATTCAGGCCTCTTTTTTATGTCCCATCCCACTGCCCATGTAGGATGTTCCATCAAAAACAATTGCTTACCCATCACAACAATTTAGAGCTGCTGCCACTGATCAAGTCAGAGGTGGAATTCAGTTTTTGTGCAAAACAGAAGTACTACTCCCAGGGTTTGGGAGGAACTACTTTTTTTACTGAAGAAGAATATTATGCAGGGAGATTAGAGACTGTGTGAGTACCAGTCTTGGGGCTGGATCTAGGTTGTCATGTTCACTTTCTGTGTTATATCTATGGGTTCTTAGTACCAGACTTACTAAAGACAGTAAATTAATTATGTTCCCTGTTCACAATTCAGTGAAATGCTGAAATCCTGCAATCCCCAAATCAGGGCCTATATTCTGCAACTGGAGTATTTCTTATTTCTGACTTTGCCTGGGATGAAATAAATTTGAAAACAGAGGATACAGTATTTGGACTCTTCTAAATTGTCCTCAATGGAGTCACAACCTTGCAGACAAAAGCTCATTTTAACTCTGGTGTTTGAGCCATGCTTACCAATCCGGAGTTCAAAGTTGTTGAAGGAATGCTTGTTGATCTCCTGTATGCTCTCATTCAGAGCTATGGAGAAGTCAGCCAGAGCACACAAATGTCCCCATTTGTCTTCACATTGCTGAGGAAAAAGTTAACGTGTTAGTAAAGTTTTTCATTTGCCCAGCTGCTACCCATCCCTATAAGTACCAAGGGTTTACATTTGGAATTTAGCCTCAACATTGTAGATGAAAGAGAGGTACACTGCTGTTAATGGTAATGCTTCCCATTGTGTTATACTTGTATAACTGGACAGGGAACAGCTTAAAGGGCCAGAGAAAGTAACTTTCTGTCAACAATCAGGCAATGATGAGAATTAGCAAAGCATGTGAAACATGTCCAAGGCTGAGAAAGAAAGTACAGAGAGGACTGAGATTGCTCAGGCTCAAGGGTCAAAATCTAGTGAGAACAAGGGATGACACACATAAGCATGAAGTAAAGTGAAAGAAGTACAGGGTGTGTAATTCTCCTTTGCTGAAACTGTCACCCAGGAAAAGCATAAAGTCAAGTGCTCTCAGAGATGTAATGATGACAGGAACAACAGAGCAAGCCAGGCAATCTGGGATTGCTTAAGGGAGAGAGAAAAGGCTCTTCTGTAGCTCATTAATTGCCTTTGCTGAGGACAGGCAAATCACTCCCTGCTCCTTCCCTTCCATTCCTACAAAGCAGTCAATATACAGATGGGGACCAGCAGTAGGCTTTAGTCTTCCCAGAACACCAACAGAACAGATGACTGTGGGCTTGGCCGAATGATTGTATGATGTCTTCTCATCTGTTCTTGAAGCAAGGCAATTCCTTCTACAAATTGCCAGTTCATAGTACAAAGGATTGTAAGCCTCTCCCTGGGTGATGCAGTCCAGCCCTTGCAGTTTTCATCATCCTGTGTGTTTAATACTGAACATGAACCTCTCCTTGGCATCACCTTGCTCTGTTCACACCATGCTTGGTCCTTATCCTGAACTGGCTCTGTTCTCAGCATGCCAACCTCCCTCAGCAGCCTGCACCTCTTAGGTGCTGACAAGGTGGCAGACATGTACGTATGACAAGTACATTTAAAACATCCATTAAAATTCCATTAAGCTATTATAGTTCAAGAAAAGAGATGAATTAATCAGTGTTGGAAAGGCAATAAAGCTTTTCTCCCTTTGAATTTTTATCCCCATCCAGAGTTAAAGGAAGTGATTAGGAGCTGTGTAACCATAACCAAGTATCTCCCTGGTGTTCTATCCTTCTTTGCTCATGTCTACACAGAAGCATTTTGACAATCAAAAATCCCATGCATATCCAGTTTTATGGATTTCTAGCTGTCAGCATCACTTGTTACTCTGTAGGTGGGAGATGCTCAGCTAGTTACAGTCCACGAGCTTTATAATGTATTCTTAACAAACAGTGGAAATTTTCTGGTTTATAAAGCTCATGATAATCTGGCTGCTGCTTTTCAGAAGTTGTGATCAATGTGGGCAAATCTGATTCCCAGCCTGTGACCAGCCAGAGGCATTGCACGCCTTTTGTGCTGCTCTTCCTGGGGACTGGCACCAGTTGCCAAAAAACCAGATTTCAGCAACAGATGACTTCCCACTGGATGTATTTTAGAGCCTTATCTCGTTTGTTTCCAGGCAAATTCTTGGGTGGAATTATGAATTGATTTCTCTCATCTGACTTATGTGAGGTTTATGGCTGTGACTGTGCATGTGTCCCCTGTGACTATTTATCCCCTCAGCTTGGTTTGCTTGTTCTTTAGTTGAACCAATGACCTGCTTTCTTTTTGATGTGTAGTTATCATGCTGTCTGTAGACATGCTGCATCAAAAATAAAGAACAAATGCAGCATGAGTATGCTTACCCTTGCATAAGTACACTGTCAGTTAATAGATCTCTCTCTTCATCAATTATTGGAGGTTGTCAGTCAGGTTCCTGTCTGAGTTACTGAGGTGGCTTTAGAGTATGTCTGAAGATATAGATAGACCTGATCTAGATTCACATTGATGTGACTGAAAGAAACTTTTTTCCTCCTATAAATCTAAATTTGAGGAAAGGATCCATATGGTTCTTGTTCCAAGAACAAGATGGCATTTCAATTCATCAAGAAGTGCAACTGCTGTCTGCCAGAAGCCCCAAATGTCTATTTTATTTCAGCAAAACAAGTTTTATGAACAACATAAAGATAACACATATTTTTGAATATGAATGGTCAGAATAATCACAAGCTTTGCTTCTTAAAGAAAATTATCCTCTTACCTGTTTTTCAGGTGACAATCCTGACACAGCCATGTATGTGCTGCCAATTGTTTTAATTTTTTCAATATCTTGAAATCTCTCTTCACCTAGTAACTAATACATATGTAAAAAGAAAAATACTGTTATTTCTGTAATTCCTAACACAAAATACTTCTAAAGATCTGAGAATTATCTTTACACTTTCCAGTCTGTCATGGTGTACAATTTATTCGGGGTCCTGGGGAACACTGATCTGGAACTCTGGAACGTCATCTACTCACTGAGGGCTGTTTGGTAAATTCCACAATGGATAATATAAGACATGCATACTCCAGCCTAAGAGAAATGCATCCAAATCCTGCATTTCCTGAGGTATGATCACTGAATATTAGTGAAGACAAACTCTCTGTCCATGTATGTGTGAATAGAAGACTTGATGACCTAAAATTATTCCTAAAACTCTACTTGAGGAATTGTTTGCTAAGTAAGTGCTGCTACAGCAACAATTATGGTGATGAGACCAATATTCAAGACCAGGCTGGTTAAGGTCCTGAGCAACCTGGCTCAGTAGAAGGTGTTCCTGACCATGGCAGGGGGTTTGGAATGAGATGAGCTTCCAACCCAAACCCTTCTATACACAGTCAATGGGTGGAGGTAGATGCCTCCAAAGAAATCCTGTAAGACACCAAGTCCTCATCTCCTGCTTCCCCCTACTTAGGGTTAGACTGGACACCAGTGTGTCCATTGGATCATTCAATCTATACATTTATGTATTTTCCCCTTCTAACAAAAATTCCAAGAACCAATGGGAAATGGTAAATCCCTGTATGTATTTGGGGTTTGCTATATATGAGTGTTAAAAAAAACTTGTCAGATGAGAATATGGAAGAGAAAAAAAAAATAGCTGAATGACTAAAGTACTGAATTAAGTGGGAGTGAAAATTTGGTCCCTATTCCAAGTCCATATTTATGGTTTAACTTAAGAATTTCCATGAAATAGAAGCCAGACCTTTATATTCCTTGAAAGACCTTAGCAGAGTTCAGGATGTGGATTCTATCAATGACAACAGAGTATGGGATATGGGCATTAATCACCTCATCACAGGGAACTGTTTGTTGCTGGTGTTAACGCCAAATACCCTGTGAAACTTTGTGATAAACTGTATGGTATCTAATAAACTTAGGGATCAATATGGTTACGAAGTCATGGGAGGAAAAAAAACCACTTAACCTAGGAAAGGAATTTCAAACTTTCAATTCTAAAGGCTCAAGTTTTAGCATTTAAATGGAAAAAAGTAGTTTTGTGGTCAAGCAAAAATACAACAAAATATTTTTCCCCTTTCTTTTTCTACACTGTACATTCTTTTTTCCATCTTGTGGGTTGGAATTTCCTGTCCACTAAAGGCATTATTTCATTCAAAGGGAGAAACACAACAAAGGCAGAACATGAAATATCCCCTGCCTCTGAAGTAACCCCAGCCAGAGCTCTGGGGCCTCGGGAGCTTTGCTGTTGGTGTGCAGATACGGCACCATCTGTCTCCCAGGGAGGCTGCACAGCCTTCCACGGAGGGAATACAAAGCCATATGCTTAATGGCCCCTGTCCAAGCCAGGAAAGTCCAAAGACTTGACCTGCTTCTCATTTTTCTTCAAACTGCTAGAACAGCCCATTGTGTACCTTTCCCTCTCACAAGGGCAGCTCCTCCAACTGCTTTCTTGAAGAAAAAATATTGTTTCTTGTAGCTCTGCCTCTGTGAGCAGTCTGAGAGCACCATGTGTTTGAGCAAGGGGAGAAAATGGTCTTGCTTCAAAACAGTCCATATTTTCATTTCCAGATGGTTGCTGGAAGCAACAGCAAATAGCTCACTAATTTAAAATGTATAATAAATATCTAAAATTACCCTTTTTAGGAAAGAAAAAACATTGGCTGTGATGCAATTCAGAAAAAATTATCCCAAGTTATGTTTTTTTTTCTCATTCATTATTGTTTCCAAATCTGTTTGCTTCTTTTTTCCCCCTGCTTTATAAGATCTATTCAATAGATTCTTTCCTTCTTCAAATATGGACTATTTACTAATTACTTTCTTCATGGTATGACAGGATGATGGATTTTGATATTAGGGAAAGATATTCCAACCCAGTCCTAAATCAGCTGTCATTTGTAAAAACATTTTAAATAGGCTGCTAATTTAACATTGTAGTCCAGGGACATATTTTTAAACACTAGAATGTGGTTTGTATCTAAAAAGAAACTCATGGCTTGATGCTGCAATTCATGTACAGCCAAGGTTGTGTGGAGATCAGACCCTGGGATCACAAAATTCTACAAAAAAAGAATATTGCAGGACATAGCACCCAACTGCAAAGTAATCAAAGAATCTGAAAGCAGTATCCAGTGTTCTGGTAAAACCTCTGCTTGCGTCAACATAATATCTGTTGTGATATACACTATGTAAATCACTGCAGGATAAATAAAATGCAAGAGAAAAGAATCTGTGAACAAGAAAGCTCTTCTGAAAACACAAAGCCCAACTGTAATATTAACATAAATAAATGACAGATTAAATAGCCTAGAAACAATATTACATTAAAAAAATTCCTTCAAGCCTCATAATATCTGCAGAAATGTTATAATATTAATTTTCTGGTGTAACATCTCTAAGCAAGGGCTTTTAGCCCTGTATGTGTCTTAGAACTACAGTCATATAAAAAGCAAGTAATTAGAAAAGGTAGGTTTTCAATGTTCATATTTGTTTCTTTTTGCCAGTCCAGAAATTAGCACCTCCTGTTCTGCCTCAGCTGGCAGGAAGACTGGAAAATTTGGAAGTAAAAAAATTTGTGAACCATGAGGGAAAAAGAAAACTGAGTGAAAGCTGTATTTTGACAATAGTCAACCACCTATTCTACAAAACTCACTTCTGGACCACATTCTCCCACTCCCTAAGAAAGACCCAGTCACAATCTGACTCGTCTGTGGGTACCTACCCCCTGCAGTTGTCAGTGACAGGTTCTGTTCCAATATTCACTATTTATTTAATATTTTTTTGTTACTGGCTTTGTCTTCCTAACACAGATCTATTATGTGGAAATCAAAGTAAAAGATCCAGACTGTAACCTTGCTGTGTTGCACTAATAAGGAAAACCCTGTAAAAAGATGTCCCAGATTTCTTTCTCATGTATCTATCACATTTTCCAAAGCAGATAAATTTGTATTTCCACCATGGCTTTAATTCATAAGCATCATTTTAGCCCTGTAGACATTTCATCTCTAATATTTTATCTCTGTAAGGAAAAGGGGCAATTCACAGTGTAGAATGTGATCTGACCTTAGTAACTCAATTCAGTTGTCTAAACACATATGTTCAGGGTGATCTAGAGTACTCTTGCCTTGAACACCTCCAGTGCCCTGCTCCAGAACATGAGTTTTCTGGCAATGCAGGGTGGGAGCTGACAACCCCCTGTGGGTGCCCCAAATCACCTGGGATGTATCAAAAGGCATCAGGTGCACATGTCTTACACTCCTTGCTAAGATTTCTACATCAGGGTGTCTCTGCAGAGTTTCCCCAAGGATATCGGAGCTGTTCTGCTCTCAAGCTGCACATCTGCATTTTCCTCCCAGGGCTGTATTGGAAAGCAGGCAATCTTGGCAAGGAGCACAGGGAAAAAAGGAGGAATTGTGACATTGTAGAGTGTCAGTCAACAGTTACATGGAAACCTTGCTAGCCCTGTAACATTGCACCTGGAATGATTTGTGTTTCCATTTCCATGGGTAAGGTTACTCCTTTCACTGGTTCTGTCTGGCATATCACCTTTCAGATTGTTTAGACAGAGTAAACTAATGACACCACCATTCTGCAAGTAGGTTAGCAGTCAGCAGGGGATCCCATAATTTCATTTGCTACCTGTACCAAGAACATATCTATTCTTCAACTAAACATGTCTGGGACATAATGCAGTCTCTAATTAGGTCCTTTATTAATTACAGAGCAGGTGTTAGGGGCCTGAAAGTAATATTGTGTTAGGGTTTTGATTAAAACCTTGTCTTCAGTAATTGCCACAGCAGCAAAGGAATTTTGTTGTGAAGATTACGTGAATGTGCATGACAAAATATCTTAATGCGAAGACTATTGCTATGAATTAATTTGAGTGGTAATCATTTTAATCAGATCTGGAAATAAAAACAAAACTATTAATCAAGAAGCATGCTGACAGCTGTGCTAGATCCTGGAGGTAAGGAGCAGGAATTTATATCCACGGGGAATGCAGTGCAGGAGCTTAGCAGGTGACAGAGTTCTTCTTGTGAGGGAGAGATTTTGTTCTCAGTTCAAATGCACAGGGAAGTGTTCCGGGTGAATTATTCTATTTCCCACTCATAGTTTTAGTATCTCACCAATTATATGGATAAACTCTCATTTTCAGTGTCAGTAAAATTAGCCTTAGTACAATCTTTATGAGCAACCACTCATTCCCTATGCAGGTGCCCAGGATGGAAGCCACAGACCAATGATACCATATTTCCTCCTTCCCTTTTCTTTCTGGACCATTGCAGTCTGGAGCACAGGTCCAATCTTGTTGCTAGGTAGAGGTGGTTCCAATTCTATTTTTACCACTCAGGGATCTCAGGAGGGCAACACACTCCTGAAAACTGCCTGCAGTATAGAGGTTAAAATTCTCTCTGCTAGGTAATTGTGGCAGAATTTTTTCATCCTTCCTGGTTTTGAAATGTTTTTAAAGCTCTTCATTGGCCTATTCTTTGTCTCCTTTTTTAATTGCTCTTGAGCTCATTGCAGGACATGATACCACCTGTCTAAACTTCCTTACAAACTACTTTGCAGAGTATACAAATTTATCCTGACTTCCTCTTCAGTTACCAGGTTTTCCTTGCTTTCACCTAGCAATTGCTACACTGGGGATTTGACTTATCTCCTCCTTTTTATCTTGTCCCCTCCTCGGCTCCTTTTCTGAAATTATCTGCACAGAAAACATAAATATATTATTTTTCGTTTCTGTGTCATTTCTATTAAAAAAGAAATCATTTCACTGCTGAATTCTTCAGTGAAACAAGTAGCTGAATGTCATTTATCTCTCTATAAAAATCCTAACCAGATAAGTCTTCTCAGTTAATATGTCACAACGATCTTCCATTCTCTACCTAATATTTGCTTCTGAGCTCTGTGCTTCACATTTAACTGGACACTGTTTTACCCTTTAATATCCATTGAATCCATTCAACCAACACCTTTAAAGCAGCACCTTTACCTGTTTGTATTTAGACCACTATTTTTCAGAACAGTTGCAGATATGTTTATACTTCTTTCTTCTACAGAACTGAAGTATTTTCTACTTTCAGATACTCTGGTGCAGATTTGTGCTTTTATGGATATTTATACTTGAGTATTGCTTTCAGTCTCTATCTCTCTAGATCATTCAGAACAAGGTTGGCAGGATGAAGGGCAAAAAAAGCAAAGCAGACAATTGCAATATGAGCAAAAAAATCAGAGAAGCAAAATAATTACCAAATCTGATCATTTAGGATGACATATTTGCCATTTAAAACTCATAGTTTAAACACTATCAGGTTTCCTCTAGTAGCTGGCATTACCTCATCAAAGTCTGCAATGATTTCATTCAGTAAGCGCAGACATTCTACTCCTTGGTTATTCATCTCAGTCTGGGAATAAAAGTCAGCAAATCCAGGTATAGAAGCAAACATCACACCAACAGCATCATAGGACTGAGAGTATAATTCCTGAAAAAACAATGAGGAAAAATGAAGTGTTAACATAATGGAGAAAATGTAATTGGCAGCAATTAAAATAGCTTCCTTAATTTTTCTGTGCATAATTCCTTAACATCTGATGTTGACATGAGTATTTTAAGGGTTAGCCACGTTCAACAGGCTGACAGCTTTTAATTTTTTTATTGCAGATTATATGCAGGGTTTTCCCTTTCTTTGAATGCCTGCTCTTTCTGCTTCTCAGGTCAAGGAGCTACACCAGCAAAAATGAAATACAAATTTTGCTTTTGATTTACATGAGGAATCACTTGAATGCATGAAAGATTCATTGTCAAGTACAAATACCAGTTATCACATTTTCTGGTGGATAATTTGTACTTCACACTACTGCAGCTCTTTACAATTTTGTTTATTCACAAGTTTTCAGAAAAACCTTACTCTGGTAAACTCTGGTTCTCCTAAGGTGGCTGTGGAGCTCTTTGGTTGCCTAGCTCTGGGAGATGTTCCTGCTCTTAGGGTTCAAAAGGAGGGAGAAACAGAAGTTAGAGTGGTAATAGAGTTACTGGGGAGGACAGAAAGCAGCTTATAAGAGATCAGTCACAGAAGGCTATATGGATAAATTATGCCTTGGAATAAGCTTCCACTTACATTATTCATATAATTCACTCTGGTACTGAATGACAGATTTATTTATGAAGGGGCTTGTGTCATTACATATATGAAAATGTAGACAGCTCTTGTCTGAACTAAAGCTAATTTTTAGAAAGAAAACTAATTTCAACTTTAAAGATTCCAGGGATTTCTACCACAACTCCTGGTATGCTTTTCGTGCAGCTAATATACCACCATCATATGTATTCTCCTTTGACTTTTTTTCCTGGCTTCAACTTCTGTAGTTTTAGGTAATGGTGGACACTTCCATTTCTGTTTATGAACATTTCTTATGTTATAACCTGAGGTACTTTTTTCTCAAAGTTCTTGTTAAGAAGAACATTAAGAAATGTTGATACTTTGGTTTCATGATAAAAAAGATTTACTGCTGATTGCCATACACTTGACATGAACAATTCAGGTTCTTCTTTCTTCATTCTGCTTCTCCTTAGAAAAGCATCCTGAACCTCTGCTCTGCCCTTTGATGTGCTGCTAATGCTTCTGTTTATCCAGGCTCCTTGGCAATGTGTCTTAGAGTAAAAGTGGGGAAATTCTTCTCGTTTCCAAAGCCACGGCAAAGCTTTGATTGGGAAAAGATGATTGACTCCCTTCCTGCCCTTACCCTTTCTTTCACTGAAGACCATCTTCAGGGTTGTGGGAGCCATATTCTAAGAACACTCTTATTCCCTTTTATGGATATAGGAAGAGATAATACACACATTAATTTGTGGATGCTTATGAAAGATCTGACAATGTGTGCTAGGAGAAGCATGAATACACTCAGCCATACTCATGCCTTGGATCATGAAGATAGAAAACAACTGCTTGAGCCTTCAGTTGTTCCATTTTTCTATTTTTGGTAAGAAGCATAAGGACAGAAATAAAACATCCATAAGAAATCACTACAGTACATATTTGGGAATTCATTTTTTTTTGAGAGCAGAGAAATTAACTTAATGGCCAGACATGAACTGCAGGATTGATTGCACTGAAATCTGGTAGATTTTTCTGTCTGCCAGCTCATGCATTAATCATCCCCAAGTATAGTTACTCTGGAAATTGCCTTACAAAAAGCAGGGGTGGTGGAATTTAATTCAGTGGCAAATTATTGAAGCATCAGCAGTGATCCATGGGGCATCTGCTTGCTTCTGAAGATTATTATGCATGTGACTGTATGTGAATGAAAGTGTAAGATGGGAAATTTATTCCCTGAAAATCCATAATGCAGATATGCCAGAACACACTGCTGGCTGGTATCGAGGTCTGCTCCATTTGCAATGAAACATTTGAACCTGGTTGCTTTCACACTCACATTTTCTCATGTGCATAGCAGGGTTTCTATGGCACTTTCATACCCACAGAGTTTAAAATTTCTCAAGAGTGATTTCTAAAGTGCTTTTTCTTGTAGCTTCTCACTGTGTCATTCTTCCCTAGGTGATACTTGAAATCAGAACACAATGATTCCTCATTGTGCAGTCTAATTAGGCTGCCTACATCCATTTCCAAAATGTACAACAGAAAATGGTAGCCTTAATTCCTTTTTGCTGCATGATCAGTAGATATGTCAGTGCTGGCAAGGTGAATCTTGCAACATTCTTTCCCAATAAAAAAGATAATTCAAACATTGCATGAAAAAATCCAGTTTCATCATATAGTACCCTAATATATATGTAATATTATAATATGCATTTACTTTGTTTCAAATGAGGAGTAAATTACTTACTGCTGCTTTCAGAAACAAATTCTGGGATTTCTTTTATCCATCTTCAAACTTCATGTTAGGAATATTCAGAGACTCCATTATCATGCTTTTCTTTGTGTACTGCAAACACTTTTTAGGAACATAGCCACAAAATGTGTTGCTGAAATGGGAGTTTTGTTATCTGCCACATACGGGCAATTCAGGGGCAATATAAAATGGCAAAAATATTCTCTTGTGTCTGCAGATATGAGAGCCTCAGGTCTCTTGCAGCTTGCTCCTTCCATAGTCACTGTCAGGGCTCTAATAATACTTCTGCAACACTGGGCTATCATAAACTTACACAGACATTCTGTTAAACTCACCTATCTTTTCTATGAATAGTAGATTTTCACAGACTCAAATACTAGATTTTCATAGACTCATAGATTGGAACAGACTTCTGAATCTCATTTAATACAGTTTGCTTTCAAAGCAGTACTAAGGGTTCACAGCCCTTTTGATTTAAGGGTTGAGCCCTGCTCTGCCTTCACAGACTGAAAAAACCACAGAATCACAGAATTTCTGGGGCTGGAAGGGACCTATGGAGGTCATCCAGACCAACCCCCCTGCCCAGGCAGGGTCACCTAGAGCAGGTTACACAGGAATGCATCCAGGTGGGTTTGGAATGTCTCCAGAGAGGGTGACTCTGTGACCTCTGTGAGCAACCTCTTCCAGGGGCCTGCCACCTCTATGTAAAGCAATTCTTCCTCATGTTGAGGTGGAACATCTTGTGTTTTAATTTAATGCCATTGATCCTTGTCCTGTCCCTGGGCACCACTGAAAAGAGCCTGGCACCATCCTCTTGGTACCTGCCTTGGAGACATTCAAATGCAATAATGAGATCCCTTCTCATCTTCTTTCCCAAGTCTCTCCTCATAAGAGAGATGTTCCAGGCCCCTAATAATGTCTTCTTTATAAACACTCATTAGCTACTTGAAGACAACAATCAGATGTTCTTTGAGTCTTTTCTTCTTAAAATTGCATGATCTCAGCTGTCTCAGCCTCTCCTCATGTGTTATGTCCCCCAGTCCCATAACCATCTTGGTGAATTATTGCTAGAATTTCTCTATGTGTGGCCCATATGTTTCCTACTGATGGATTCAGAACATGGGAACATCACTCCAGGTGTGGTCCTAGAATCTTTACTTCAAAACATGATTATTTTTCAGTGTTGATCAGACACCAAAGATTGGCAGTGTTTGTGCAATGAATCCTATAGAGAAATAAGTTTCAGCAATTTCCTACCAGACCTACTTTTCTTTTACTAATTAAACAAAAATATCAGAAAATTGACACGTACTTCATTGTCCCGATCCTTCTCCAGGAAGTGACGGGCAACGTGACTGGGTAAAATATTCCTTAGCATGTTCTCATTGTGCTCCCTCAGCTCCTTCATTTCATTGATTTCTTCTTTTGCTTGAACACGCCACAGAAAATCCAGCCTTGCTGTGTATTCAAGCTGTAGTTCCAGAAAGAAAAAGAGGCAAAAATAAAACCTGACAAGATAAGAGCAGAGATTGTATTGCCATCCTGGCAGGCCGCTCCTGCCATGCAACCACCTTCAGTGCTGCTGGAGGTCTCTGAAACAATTTGATTTTCTTGCCAGAAAAAGAGATTATTTCTTTGCCTTATGTGCAGTGAGACTCTCAGAGTAACCTTGAGCAAAATAATATTTGGCATATTACTGCTATGGTCAGTGGATGTAAAGTGTCACCAAATTATTTTCCCTTTAAGCATATCTTTATTATTTAGATAACAGAGTCTGACAGGAGATAAGGTGTTGGCAGGTATTGATATGAAATAAATATATTCCCCTTTTCATAAGTGTTTTCAATTTAAATCAGAAAATTAGCAAAAGGCTAACTCTAAACTCTTGGCAAGGATGTCCTTCTCAAGAATGAACATCTTTAATCAAAACTCTGTATAACAGCACAAAGTGAACCCAAAGAGAATGTCTAAATCTGTGGCACAAAAACGATATAGCTATACTGTTGGGACATGTAGTTATTTGCAACTTTAATATTTTTAAAAATAACAGAAAATATGCTATTTGCCATCCCCTCCAATACTCTGTGCCTGTAGTGTGGGATCAGAGTCTACAATCACAATTTATCCATGCAAAGTCTCACTGCCTGATACCCACAGCTAAAAACTGAAGTGAAATAATTTCCAGTGTGGTGTGTGTGCAGAACAAAATCTGTGCACAGCAGAGCTTATACATGCATGCATATGTTTGCATTGTTGATATAGATATATATATATAAATTCTTATTCATTTAAGTATGAATGGCAGCTGTCTGCTAGCTGAGGCAGGGAACATGTTGAAGCCTTGTGTCACTTGCCTGAGAGGCACACGTGTGTCAGCACATGGACAACCCAACACTGCCAGAGATTTTGTGTGCAACACACTGAAGCAGTTTTAAGCAGATTTCAAGGCAGCTGATGCTGTAGCTTGCACAAGGGGTGACTTATTAAGCTACAGCATTACTGAAAATGATGGAAATATATATATATATATATATATATATATATTGTTAGTAAACTGAAAGAGAACATTTATTTGTGAGGTCTGAGATGCTCCAACCAGAGATAATAACACCCAGCAAAGAAGACCCATCTATTTGCTGGTATTGTGCCAGCATATAGATGAATTTTACAATTTTGAAAGACATCAGAAGGTGCTGGGATAGAGGAATTTTTTGAAATATAATTCATATACCAAACTAAAATAAAGGAGCAGCCTGCAGGGGGTGGGAATGACTAAGAGGGGGCTCAGGCATTGTTTGGTGACTCATCTTGGTCACAGTTTTAGTCAGCAGCAGTCATGAATGGCAAACTCTTCAGTAGAAAAAAAGCCAAGCACTTTGCAAGGGACCTTATTTGTTGGCTGTACTCTAGGGAGCTTTCCTTCCTAAAAGCTAAAAGTGACTGTGGCTTGATAGAAACTTCCAAAGCCTGTATGCAACTTGGCAGTGATTTACTTGCCCACTGGGTGCTGTAGCCAGCTTTATAAACAAACTTTTTTCTACTGATATGTTGGTCTTCTGTCTTGTGACCATTAATCTCCTGAATTAATGGCAACAAAAAAAGACTGTCAGGAAAGAGTATTTCAAATATATTTTTCAACCTTTTTCAGTTTCCTTTGTCTTTCTTTTATGTTAGAAGACAGAGCCCATACCAGATAACTGACTTTTATCTCTACCAACTAACTGAGAAGAAAAAATTATCTATAAGTTTTCAAAGAGTTCTAAAGGTATTTCAAAGATTGACTTCAAACAGGAGCTGCTGCTGGATTTTGGGTTCTTTGATGCTTCTAGATATTTAATGCTACTACACTAAGAGCTTGGCAAAAAAGTGTGGTAGTTTTTCAGAGCTGATTTTTTAATGCTGCTCCACAGGGAAATGTCACATCTCTAAGCCTAGCTCAGAATAACAGCAGCTAATCTTTACATTTTAGATAACATCGTTCTGGTTATTTGTGATCACATTTAAACATGAAATATTTTTTCTTTCATCATCAGTGAACTACCAAGATGGCATTATCAGCTCAGAAAAAAAGGAGTGATATATATGAGATTTGAAAATAGAAAATATTAAGAAGATGTTTTGCTAAGTTCTTGCATTTGCTAAAACTAAAAGAAGAATTGTAGGGTTGAGTTTAATTTTTGTGGCTTGATTTTCTGAAGAAATATTCCTAGATTTAAACACCAAAGTGTCCATGTTTTCCTGCCCTGATATGTACCTTTAAGAAGCACCTCTAATTTCAATAGCTGGTGAAGAAAAAAGAGATGTATAACACAGAAAGCCTAACATTATGTCCTCAGCATGCTGCTCAACCCAACCACTCTGCAGACAATTGTCAGATACAATTAAATTAAATATAATAAGATGGTATACCACACCTTTTTCTCAAATTTAATTTTAAATTTTGGGTTCTAAATATGGCATTAATTTTAAATCACAATGGATAATAAAAAGTTAATTATTCAAAAACTGATCATCCATAAATATTATCTTACAAAAATAATCTCTTTCAGTAAATTCACCTAGAATAAGACGAGTTTTCAGATAACTTTTGCAGCTTGTGGGATGGGAAGACATGCTGGAGGACAGCACATTGGACTTAATGTGCTTCCCATTTCACACTTCAGAAGAGTTTTGGGGTTTTGTTTGTTTTATTTTAATGTGGTTTGATGGGACTTTTATATATATTAAGTTGACAACTATACGTAAATCTTTATGTTCACTCTATAATAAAAAAATAAACAATTCAATTAAATGTTCCTGGACTCTGCCTTTGGATGCTGTTAAATTGATAGACTTGCCTTATGAACCATTTGGGAGAACATGCAGAACTTAGCACATCTCAGGGACCATTTCCAAGGGCAGTTCTAATGCAGCCATCCTGTTTTATGGAACCAGAAAGGTTAATAAAATGGAAAATAACTTGTGCTCTGCTTACAGGCCTCTGGGCTGGAAAACACTCTTAAACATCCCAGATCAGGCTTTTGTAGAAGACAGACATTAACACTCAGGATTGGGATCCTGAAGATCATTGTCTGGCTTCAGCCTAATTCTTACTCCACCTAAACTTGTCTAGTGTTGTTTTTCTCACTACCTTGGCTGATTCCCAAGCCTGACATTTTTATCTTGACATATGTTAATAATCATTGGGAATACTATAAGGCTTATCCCAAATTTGAGTTGTTCAGTTCTTATTTGTTCCATATTATTCCTAAGTGGACTTTATGTCATGATAAAGCCATGTCACGGTTCATTGATTTCCATCAAATTTGAATGTAAAATGCATTTCATGCCTTGCTTCCCCTACTCACTCATTCCTCATTCCCCCAGAAAGAAGATAAACAGTAGGAAAATTAATAGAATATTTAGGTGTTGGCTTCTTTTTGCTCTCATGTGGAAGGAATGGAGGCTCTGACTTCTGGGACAGCTTAGAAAGTTATTGTAATAAAGTGCCTAATATTGTCTTATTCATCACAGCATCATTCCTCTCTTACTACCTCATTCCAGGAGGATTGAGAAATGCTGGAGTTTATCAGCTTAATGGTCTTGTGGAGAAAATCTTTAGGCAAGTCAACAATGTCTAAAGGCAGCTGTGCTTGGGACTTTCTTTGGAGCAGTGTGCCCCTTGCTTTTTATGATTAGAAACTGCCTCAACTCAGCATGTTTGACATCCAGAGCTTGGGAGCAGAAACACTGTGGAGAAAACACCCTACTTATGCTGGTTTTTATTCAATGTGTTTGTTATTTTAAATCTAAATTTGCCACACTTCTCTCTCCCTGTGCATTGTGTAGGTATTCCTGAAATACCCAGTTTCTCAATTCCTCCTTGAGGATGTCAGTCCTAAAGCTCTGAGGCCCCTAAATCCTGTTTAAGGTCTAGGTCCATGTGAAAGGATTCTTGCAAGTGGTCCATGACAGAGATGAGTAAGTACTGCTGCTTAACCCAAATTTTCCTCATTTCCTTGAGTATTTTGCTTTTTCTCTATAAACAGAATAAGCTATTTCACAGAAGTTTCATTATTTATTGGTTTTTATTTCCTTACTATATTTTGGGTTTATGCCTGCTCAGGTGCACTGAAACTGTCAGGTGCCTCCAGAACTGCACATGTGTCTAAAATAATCCTGTTTGTTCCTTCAAATAGAAAATGCTATGTAATTTGAGTATTGCTGAATAGAATATTGTTCATGTCCTTTAAGAATGCTAGACAGTGTCAGATATGGGCTTTCTTTAATCAGATTCTGTATATGGTTTATTAAATTGCAAAAGGTCATATGCTCAAGAGGGTAAAAAGGCAGGTGGTATTTTAAAAGTAATTGTTGTCACATCTTGTAATTGCAAGGGACAAAGGGAAAGGTTGAAGAAAATGTTTGCATTACCTGTTGACCATGATAAAATACAGCTAAAAGGAACATTGCCATCAGTAGTAAAGATGCCTCCTTTGTACCCAGGAAGTCTGTGCTGGAAAAAAACAAACAAACAGCAAAGTAAAATACAGTTATTTATTTGTCAGTGTTTTAATTGTTCAGAAGTTTCATTTCATAAGTGGAAATTTTTGTTGTTCATTAAAAAGAAATCCACCGTATTTGAAAATTTAATTTAGCAGTAATTAGTTCAAGAGAACAGGAGTGTAATTGGAGAGCTCCCTGTTTGGAGACACATCTTAAGTAACTAAATTGTAGCCTACAGGAGGTGCACAGGAGGTGATGAGCTTTCACTTTCGAATGTGACATGGAAGCTGTGTGTCAGGCAATCCCTTCCTGGGAGCCTGGTGACAGCCCTGTGGGGTGCAGGAGGTGACATCGGGGGGAAAGGCTGAGGGGGAGCTGACAAAGGGAAACTTCCAGGCTGTGGAAGCAAAAGCCCAGTGAATAAAGCTAGAGATAAAGGATGAGCTCCAAGGCAGGAGCTGAAATTACACATATCGTGAGAAGGGTTTGGAGATGACAGGGACAGAGCATGGATTAAAAGTATGGCAAACAGTAGCTAGGACTGGTTTTACTGAGCTACTAAGAGGAGACCAGAGAAGCCTGTGGCAAGGGAGGTAAAGGAAACCCTTGCAGACCACAGGGAAGCAGAGAAGATGAGCCAAGCAGGTACTGGCTCTACGAAATCTGATGTATGAAATCACTGAGGTGCTGTGTATGGAGCACAAACAAAGTTTAAAATAAAATGAAAGGGGTTAAAAGCAGTAACAGAGGGTTTCAAATATTGGGAGAAATTATATTTATGTGGAAAGATGAATACAGCTGAAGAAAGTATCTCTGTATGCCTGTTTTTTTTTTTTTTTTTAAGCATGTTTCCCAGGAAACAGACAAAAGAGGCTGGGGAAATGGTAGAGCCAAACTTACAGAAAAGCAAATGGAAGAAAAAAGAAATTTGGAGTTGAATTGAACAGGGATACTTTTCAATTATTCTGTTGAAGGGAGATCAGAAAAGAAAGTTGTTATGTGGTGAGAAAACCTTGACATTTTGAGAAAAATAATAAATGAGTAAATGAGGACCAGAAATTGGATGAAATTTTGGGACAATCTTTAGTCTGCCTTGAGATCTAAGAACAAAGCAAAGTCCAGATACTGGATCTGTTTCCCATAGTAATTTTTAAAGAAGTGTGGGATGCTATTTGTCAGAGGACTCCTATGACAGAGAAATTAGAGAAAAAAAAGAGGAGAAACTGAGACAAAACCAAAAGGCAACTTTCTAGTGAGAGAGATAACTGAGCTGCCTTTGTGGTTCTAATGAATTTACTGTGCTGGAAATGAGCTGCTGCGGGATGAGTCATCAAAACAGAGCAAGAGCAGGCAGGAAGTAGCCTTGTCATCTGCAGATATGCTGAAATTCAAATGTTGCCTATTTTGAAGTTGCCCAAAATGCAACCTCCAAATGAACACATTCCAAAAGGACCCCTTGTACATTGGCTAAAGGCAAGAGCCTTAAAGGTCTTGGTTATAAACCCACTTGTTATTGCATATTGTGGTGTTGCAGCTATACCTACCATAGCTGGATGAGTTTTGTAAGGAGCTGCAAACTCTTTTATTCAAATGATTTACATAGCTAAAAAACCAAATAATTTTCAGAGCATACAATCTTGAACTTCATTCTCCCTAATATCAGAGCTTAAGTTTATATCCTTGTTGTGAGAGTGGAGCATCTCAACTGATTTCCCCATGTCTTGCTCTGTTGGCTACTCCAAGGTATATTCCTGTCTCTTTCTCACTCTTCTGTGATAACAGTCTCTAGAGTGTTTTATTGACAGGGAATAGAGGCTACTCTGAATTCTTCAAGTTTTTCTCACAAGAATCTCACAAAAGAGATTCATTGCCATGCCTGGTTAGTGACAATTATCATGATTTCTACTTCTAGTTACTTAGCCAAAGTATTGCTTATTGCCATTTGTCAGATTTGGCAGTAAGCAATAAGGGGTCTGTTCTGGCTATATGATATGTCTGTCTGATGATAACTAGCATTAGAAAAAGGAATTTCAGCCCAAATCTCTGGTTCCCTGTTACTGTAGGAAGCAAGTAAGGAGAGCTGTTCATGCAGAGCCTTGCTATGTGTAGGGATGTGGCTGTTGGGAGAATTAATTGTACTGGAAATCCCTGCTTTTCTCTCACTCTGCATCTTCATCTCCACTTACAACAACAAAGAACTGCAATACTACCCTGGTCAGGTATCAAAGGCCAAAGAAGTGTTTTTCTGAATGATTTAAATGACTGCTGTTCTAGATTCAGTTATTGCAACACTAATTGCATCTCTGACTCTGCAAATCATTGTGGTTCTTCTGCAGTTCCTCTTCCTGGCAGAGAAACCTGGGAGGAGAAGGAGGAGGAGGAGAATGTCCATCAAGCACTCTCCTACAAAACAGGATCATGCCTGTGTTCCTTATATCTTTCACAAGTGCATATTATTTGCTTGGATTTTATTCTAAAAAATCAATCATTCAATCCTGTTTTCTTAAACTGAGGGGAATTTTTCAACTGATATCTCTGGGGCTTTCAAGAATAGAAATGACCAAGGTATGTGCGTTGCAATGCATATTTTTAGTCTGCATTGATAGACTAGAGGAGACATAAAAGACAAGTCCTGATCAATATTTAAATGCCCCGATGAAATGAACATTTTAATAAAAAGGCTTGAGAAAAAAAACAGGTTATGAATAATTTTGAATTAGTCATTGCCTGTTGCAACCATCACTCCACATTTAACTGTGGTGCTATCCAATACACTCATTCTCTGACAAGACATGAACCATCACCTTGAGAAAAAGCAGCTCCTGAAAGGGGCTGTGAACACTTACTCTCCATTGTGGTGAAAGTTGTCATATTGCAGAAAAAGGGAAGCATAAATGGTCTCAGTCAGCAGAGAGTAGATGGCAATCATGATGAGAAGCACTGCCAGCTTCAGGACAGAGTTGAGACGAAGAAAGACTGCACAAGTCACCATTGCCAGCACACCAGTGAAGACAAAATACTGCACAGAAAACAGCACTGGTTAATTCTGGTGATCACAGATAAGCATCTATGTAAACAATCAAGTAACCAGAAGTATGGGAAGATTATTTTGGATTTCAGTGCTCAGCCAAGTCCTTTTAGGGCCCAGGCACTTTGAAAATAAATGTTTTGTTAAAATAGAAGTGAAATTACAAATTCTATACTTTTCATGGTACCTCCATGTCAGCAAAGATCATTTTCTGTGCCTTTATATCATTTTCATTGCATTATAAGTGAAACAGCATCCTCTATAATTAAAAGAGGAAAGGGAGAGATGCTGCATGCAGTAGTTTGCTACTGAAAAGTCTACAGGGAGAAAACAATTTATATTCCTTTTGAGTCTAAATTTCCACAAGACCCACAAAATACTCAGGATGGGAGAATCATGTTTCTACTTTAATTCTCCCCATGCTGCTGGAGAGAGGATAAAGCCACAGATTTGGACATTTTTTGCTTTTTAAAAAATTTTTAATATTGTAGGTCTAGCTTGGTTACATTACTATCTTAAAATGTGATGCCTGGAAGTTTTATTCATATCTTATTTTCTAATCTTTTCATTGTCTCATTTTTCTCAATGATTAGTCATCTGCCAAATGCAATCCATGCAGCTGATACTGGATAGAGAGAGACAATCATGGCCATGAGCTGTTCAGACTTAAAATAGCAACATCAACACCCACAGTCCAAATGTAGTTTAAATTAACTCCAATCACACAGCTTTAGGAGCGATTGTATTCATTTTTCTGGGTACAGCTTTTCTCTAGTACAGTTTCTCTGTAGGAAAGTCTGCATCCCTGCTGTTTAGAGCTTGCTGCTGGCAGTATCATGACACTGCCATATGACTTTCCAAGCAACATACTTCTCTTATATACACATGACCAACACTATGATTTTGTTGCCTGCTTGCTCATCTTAGAGAGGGTTTCTTTATTTTTTTTTCTTCAAAACCAATCTTAAAATAACCATAGCAGTCTAACTACTCTCTTTGTCATGCAAGAAGTTTTGCTCTCTATTACATTCATGTGAATTAGGTAGTGTGTTTTATTGCACTAGGTTCATTAAATCATTGCTGGGTGTGTTCCCAGCATAAAGGTTCTGTATAATGTTCAAAGGTTAAATTTTATTTGTAATACCCCATTAGATCTCAAGGTTAATTCCTTCTGTAACCAGCCTCTGCTTTTTCTATCAACATATGGAAATGTTCCCTCCTTCACAGCGTTGAGCCCCTGACTCCACCACAAGGTAGTGGTTGCCATATGACTTTTTTGGATTCCTCTCAGATTGAAAAGTACCCTCAGAAATACCTCAGGACAGGAACAGATGTCTGTAAAAGAGGCAGAGGAGTTGAAGGTTTGGTTCTTCAGGGCTATTGGTTTGTCAAAATCACACCACAGCTGTGAAGAAATAAAACAAAGTCAGGGCTATGTTGTGCACTGGTGACTAATTGCTTGTCTGGGTGCAGGGCTGGGACTGGGTGACCTGCTGCTCTCCATGCCAGATCCCACCTGGTACCAAGGGCTGGATAAATGGGCAGTAAGAAGACGTGCTGTGGAGATGAAATGGAAAGGGGGAGATATCTGTGCTGCAGATATTCAGCATCTGATCAGCCTCCCTATGCTCTTTTGCAGAGTGGAAAGATGAGCTCCTCTGGGACTTCCAGAGGACTCACGTTGGACTCTTCAGAATGACCTCTCAAAGTGCTTAGACTTTGCTATAAACTAAAGAGAAAATTATTTAATTGGGAGCACAAAATCAGATTGAATGTGTGCCCCTTCTGCAAGCTGTTTTCATCTGCTGTGGATTGTGTTATCCTTTTGGATACAGGATACCCAGCCTTCATTTTCATGATATCACACACACCTGGCTGTACCAAAACATGATGTGGTCCTAGAACAGCAACTGTGATGCTTAGAATGGAAGGGAATAAAAATTCACTCATGAAACTATGGTTATTTTATATAATACATATATGGTTATATTATATAATATGGTTATATTATATATTACATATATCCATATGTATTATGGATAATGCAATATTGCTTTTTGTTGTTATGACCTGCATTGATTTTAATGGTATTTCCAACCAAGAGCATTAGATACAAAGAAACCAGCATTGTAGAGTTGGAATACATTATTGTCTTAAAATAAAGGAAAAAATCATTAATGGCTTCATGTTTTGACACTTAAAGCAGATGGAGTCTCCTGTCATACATATTTATTTACTCTGGATGATTATAATGGGCCATGTTATCAACCTGGTGTGTACAAGCTAGTTAGAGGTCTTTTTACCCAATAGTTAAAGAATTCATTTAATGAGGCCCAATTTCTTATCATTAAATCCCAATTAATTTTGAACTTGGCACTCTTTTGTTTGTTCTTTTAGCCACTCAGCCATCTCTGCAGTGCAGGAGTATTACCTGGCTGGCTGTGCACTCTTCCATGACACCAGACAATCAATGGTACTTTCTGAAAATTTATGAGGTATAGAACACCTCTCTGCAGGGCAGAACGTCCCAATGTCCCCAGGTGTTTTTTCAAGAGACTTTCAGGATCAGAAATTTAATTTTATAACAATAAAAATGCATGTAAGACTCACAAGACTCACTTGCCCCACTGGTGAAACCAAAGCTTTATGGCTCAGAAAGCATCTGAGTCTTAGACCCCTCCAGCTGGCTGCATTTGAACTCAGTGAACACACAAAGCTGCAAGGCTGAGAGGCATTACCTGTTCTTGAATGCATGCAGGTCCCTCCTGAACAAACTATTATTATGGAAGGACTTTGACATATGAAATAATGAGAGTATATTAATATTGTCATTTCCTATAGAGATCAGGACTCAGTGGCTCAAGTAATTGTCCAGCTAAATATATGACAATACATATGTCTGTTTCCTGCTTTATAGAAAACCACTGGTGTGACTGTAGAATGTAATTTTCTTTTGACAGGCTTTGGATTAGCCAACTCAAAAAATTGCAGAGGTCAAATCTTAAAAAATAATGCACAAGAAATCAGGAGAAGTAACAAATTTGATATAGATAGTGTGTTAGAAATTTTTTTAAGATAAAGACTAATCATACCAAAAACTTGTTTGTAAGGTATTTGTTATACATTATTTAAAAACTTCTAAATTGTAAAACATTGCTTAGTGATTTGTATTGTAATGCACCACTGTCCTTTTCTTCAAGAAGTTTTGAGCCCAATTGGACTTCCTGACATTTACTGTATTTATATTTTTTCAGTAATCATAGAAATGCATTTTTCTTTCTTTGACTTACTCTCCAATCGGTGATACTTTTAATCTATCTGTGAGATATTTACCACATTCTTGGCTCAGACCTGCCAGGTTGTCTGGCACTGTAATCTGCCTACATTATGCAAAGCTCTCTCATGTTGCTGAATATGTCAGGATAATCAGGGCTCTATTGGAATTTTAGAAATTATTATTCTAGCAATTGTTTTATTTTTCTTAATAATCTAAATAATAGTAGAGCTGTAAGATGAGCTGAGAATTTCTGAGAGGAAGAATTTAATATCCACAAGCATTTTTGGATTGACAGTCTCTAAAAAAGTATTTCAGCATGTCAGAAAATTACAAATGGTCATCAAAGAGTGGATATGTTGGACAAAAGGTTTCAAAAATAGATGACACTCATGAGGGAGAAATAATTAGATATTTCAGAAATACATAGATCAAGCAATGGATTGAATTTCCTGAAGCTGTGATGCTTTGCCTTTTTTATGTTATCTAAATCACAGACAGCTTATAGACATAGTTATCAAGTCCTGCAGCAAGCTTAATAATTCATAAATCATCTTTTACTGTATAATATTCCTTGGTTCCCTTTAAGCTTACAATATTGATGATGGGTCCAAGAAAATTAATCAGAATGGATGCAAAGATAATGACATTCCTTGCCAAGTAGGTCTCATTAATCCAGCAGCAAGTTTTCCGGAGCATTAAGGGTAAACATTTGTAATCCTCTGCCGTGGTGATCAGCACGAGAGCAGAGTGCAGCATAATCAGGATAGAAAACTGAATGACCATTGGGATCACTCTGGGGGAAAAAAAAAAAAGAGAATCCAGCATTAAATCTCAGCACAACCAGTCAATAAATCAAGGGAAAAGCTGGACTACATGTCCATGTAGCCCTAATTAAGGGAGTCAGGAGGGCTCATCACCTGTGTGGTTTTGGATGCAATTCATCTCACTGCATAGTAGTTTCTCTTAGGTTTATGCAGATGGAAGCCAACTTGATATTCACATTAACTCATTCTCCAGTGGCTATACTTTGATCCTGGGTTATGGACACTGACAGAGGGTCATGCAAGATTAATTCCATCAGTTTCCCACAGTACAGCAGTATTCTGCAACAGCTTTCTTGCTTTGCAAAGCCAAGTGGCTGTGATCCGATTTGGAACTGATAGTTTCTAACTATACCTCAGATATATATAGACAGTCTATATTTGCTGGTGTAACCTACCAGTTCTGCTAACCTAGCCTGATCCAGCTCTGAACAAAACCAAATTCAGCTCTTCAGCAAGATTAGGATCAAACCTCAAGAGGTCCAGCCTGAGGACACTAAACATTAGCACTTATTTTGGACTGCCAAACTCTACATGTTAGACCCATGTTATTGAATTAAGATACTATAAAGGGAGCATCTACACACCTAGGTATGGGATATAAACCCAGAATTGCAGAGTAACCTGATTACATGCCTGAGAAAATGAAACTTTGTGTTTGTTCACAATAAATTTATAGGCCACAAATTTTTTCCACTGTAGCTGTTCAATTGAAGATCAATGTGCTTGTCTTTTGACTAAGCTTGCTTGATTAAAAACAAAACTGAAGGTGGCATAGTATGACCTCTGAGAAGAACAATCCCATATCTGTGCTGAGATTTTGATGGGAGCATGCTGATAAGATCAAGTACAATAAAATGTATTGATGAGGTCAGAGGAATCCAAACAAAAAAACTGTAATAATTTTCTGTCCATGAACATCTCCCAGAACTAGGACACCAGGCTTGGATTGCCCCTTCATTCAAGAAGAGGTTCAAGACCAATAGATTTTCTTTTCAGGGATTCTCTTACTGCCAAGATCAAGTGAAATTTAAAAAGAGGTTTTGCCTTCCCTCTTTCTGATGTACAAATCAACTGATTTGAGCCAAAAGGAAAACTTATATAAAAGAGAAGATGGAAGTTTTTAAATTTATAACAATTTGAAATATGCTTTTTTTTTCCTTCACAAGAATAACCCAGTCAAAAAAGGACAGAAATAAGAGTATTTCAGCAGTCAACTCTAGTAAGACCTATTGTCCATGTGAGCATATAAACAGTTCATTGCAGGAAATTGATGAAACTCCCAGGCCTCTTTAGAAGGACAAGATGAATCACTGCAAAGTTGGCAATGTAATATAATGGTTTCATAAAGGGCAATTATGGTAAAAAATATGACATTAATTTATGTCACTTAGATTAATTTTCCCAACTCCATATTTCAAAGAATGAAAACTATTGTAAAGATTTTTAAATTCATGTGCATCTGCCTTGTCAGGGAAAAATGCATGAATGGATCAAATATTTATCCTTAGGGAGAGAGATATAAACAGAGAAAATTCTGAAACTTCCATACCTATTAAATTTGAGATATGGTTCCCTTCTTTAACACACAGACTAAGGTAAAATCTCTGGGAAACTCTCCAGAGAACCTTAGAAATATATGTTCTATGACAATTTAAATATCATTTTCCCAAATTTTCACAAACAAAAAACTCAGATCAAAAATATTCACACATCTACTTAAGCAAATACAAAATTTCATCCTTGCTCAACAGAAATCTAAACTCTTATATGTATTTTTAGGAAATGTGTAAGTTACCATGAGGACTGAATTACAGTTTGTTAGTGGTTTCATGGAAACTATTTCCATGGTTTTCCACCCTAGTATTTGACTTCTCTGATATTTACCAGAGGCATAACAAATGAATATGCAGTTATTTCAAGGATTCTCTGAATCCAAATCCTGTCTAAGTTTGTGATAGTTTGTTCAATTGCTCATGCCTTGAACTGCTTTTAGAACTGGAACTTAGGAAATTTGAACTTCCAGATTATTTTCTCATCCAATATGTTTAAGCATATTGAAACCTTCTCACTCAAAACCCCTATCCTGTTATTTTAGGGCTGCTCATCTGTTGACAGGCATGTTTTTAAAAAATTGAAACACTTTTTGAAGCAGATTATCAGAACATTAAAAAAAAAAAAAGACCAAAATTTGTGTCCTTAAGCCTTGACAGTGATCTTCAGCTCCTGACAGAACACAGGAACTGCCAATAAACACTCATGTATCTCCAAAGCTTCTGTCCAAAAGGGGTTGTGGTAAATACCCTTTCCCTAAATATCTTCCCAAATTCTAGCAATCAAATTTCCAGGGCATTCTTGAAGACAAGGTCACATTTTTTAAAAAAATCTCTGCTGATCTTTTCTTGTAGGAATTTATTTAGCCTTAATTTTGACCTATTTGTATTTGCAGCCTCTTTAACATTCAGTGACAAAAAGGTCCTCAGGGAAAAACACAAGTCTCCTGGCAAGATGAGAAACTAGGAGGTGAGACAGCTGCAGGCAATGTGTTTGTGTGACTCCTTCCCCCTCACTCCCATGGCACCAGATACCCTCACAGGAGTTAACAGAGATGAATCTGTGCAGGTAGAAAAAAATGTCTTTTTTTTTTTTTTTTTAATCTGATATGGCAGTGATTGATATAGCAGCAGAAATCTTTTTGGAAAACAGGTTCTGTTAATAAGATCCATAAATCTTCTTGTACATACTGAGGAAAAAAATAACAAACAAACAAACAAAAAAAAAAAAAAATGAAACCATCTACCAGAAGTGAAGAACTTTGAATGTGTGCTGGGAGAAGAGCTTTTAAAAAGCAAGGAAACTTACTGGGAGCAATGTGGCACATAAGGAACAACAGAAGGTCACATGCTACTCCAGGTACTTTGTCAGCTGGGAATTACAAAACATATGAGACAACACTGCTACAGAATGTATTTGCCTGCCTGCACCTAACCCCCACTTTGGTGTTCTCAGACATCAACCTGGTAACTCAAATCTTCCAGAAATGATCCAAGGAATCTTGCTGCACTATTGTAACACAATAAATGTCTTATTTGTTGTACAAATAATGTATTTTCAAAGTTACTCTGCTGTCAGCCATAAGTTAAGGTTCATCTGAGTGCTAGAAACTACCCAAGAAATACGTTATTCCGGGAATTTTTACACTTGCTCTGTCAATGACCAAATGGGACCAGAGGGTTGTTACAGTGGCAGTCCTGTTCTAGAAAACTGACCTCAGTCCTTGCACATACTCTTGCGATCTCATTATTAAACTGTAGACAAAAATGCCAAATGATATGTTTGAGTCTGTGAAATGTGGGCACCAAGGTGTCATCTATGTCAGATTTTCATCACCTTGATAGGAGCATATTGCTTGGTCAGCCCCAGAGGAGAGCAAAGTGAAAACAGATCTACCAGATCACCTCCACGCTTATTAATGGCCTGAGACTGCTTTTCCCAGCTGGGCAAATCACATTGTCAGCAGCAAAGCAAGCAGTACAATTCTCTTACAAAGCATTTATTCAACAAAACCGAGAGAGTCACTGATACCCAAGGTGATTATCAATCACTTAGCAAAGAGGCACAGCTATTGTTCTGCATCGTGTTTCACCAGGACACACTGGAGCAAATTTTTGTAACTCAAAATTTCCACTTAACTTGGTGGTAGTTCTACTTGAAAACATAACAACACCAGCACATGCTGCTGTCTCACTTGAAAACATGTAGCTGTAGATATTGTGGTAAAAAATAGTATTGCAAAAAAAGTGACTGAATATTTCCAAACACTTCTGGGGAACGAGCAGATTTTATTGGTTCATTGCACATCAATCCAAAAAATATTGTTCCACTGTGTCCCTAAGAGTGCCTTCAGATATATAGAGATATATTTCTGTATTTACCTGGAAGAAGGGAGCAAGCTTTGGATAGTGGTGATAAATACAAGAACAATAAATGCACACACCAAGTTTGATTTGAATACTTCATCCCGCATTTGAGAATACTAGAATAAAAAAAGAAAACACACACAGAAAAGTAAATTAGCTGTTAACACATGAAGTAGTTTCATTAAGCCTGATGTATATAGGATACATGGGGAAAATTAGCACAATGGACCAATAAATCAATAAACCTGAATTTTGTTTGAAAATAAAACCCATCGAATAAATTGTTAATAATCTGGTAAAATGTTTTAACCAAGACAGCAAAAATCTGTAATTTGAAATACAAAATTTTTCTGCTTTGTTCAAAATTTTTTGCTTTAAAAATCCTGAGGTAGATACCAGGAGCTGTGTGGAATACTAAACATTTAATTGCTTAATAAAATACTTAATAACCAGAGAAACCATGAATTTCCTCACATGAAGACAAGCACTGGAGTCATCTGTGACTCTGCATGCATGATGGCTCAGAGGGGTCTCTATGATGGTTAAATTGAGGCTGCTCTGCTATTTTTCCTAATTTTCTTTTTTAAAGAAAATTATCTAGTTAGGACATTCTGAGACTATTTGGGATGCTGGGATGCTGAAACTCTGTATCCTAACAAAGTCAGAGGCTCTGTGGAAACTTGGCAATATGGGCATTCTCCAAATGTAAAAGACTATTTGAGGTGCACTATTATAAAGATTTATTGAAAAAATATTTTCTCGAGCATATCAAACAACTGTGAATGCTATTAGGTTCCATTTTTAATGAAAATTACTCAGAAATGGAGTAACAGACACATGGATAGACCACAGTAGATCAGTTAAAATGGAAATACTAACCAAGTCCTCAGCTGTTATTTATCATTGCTAATTCAATTAAACTGCAGCTGTTTACAGCAGCTGAAGATTAGTCCATAGGAATATGTTTTGTAATTGTAATTCTCTATACCCTTTATGGATACCACCAAAGTTTCTTTGTATTATAAAAAATTCTGCAAAGGCTTGCCCCAGTCATTTTTCTTCCTCTGAACAATAACTTCATTTTGTTCAAACCTTTGCTATTTTAAAGGGGCTGAAAAAAAGGTTATAAGAGTCAAAGCAATATCAGATACCAGAATCTCTCTTCAGATATTTGGAAACAGAGAGATCTGCTGTTATTAATGCCTAGAAAGCATTATAACATAAAAAAAAATATATTGAGAAATGTGTCAAGAACATACACTGAGAGAGTCCAGCTTTGAACTGGATTTCATAGCTAATTTGCTCTTGAAGGGAGATCCTAGCTTAGACTTAGACTTAGACTTAAACTTTTCCTATGTGGATCTTTGGCTGGGACATCATCTCAGCACAAACACCTGATCAAAACAGTCTCAAGCTCCCAGATGGAAAAAAAGGTTTCACTTCCGTACTCCCATTTGTCACGAGTAAGAGAGGGGGGACATTTGTTGATGTCCCTCATTTTGACTCCTCTCCTGTGATTCCACCTCATGTCTGCTGCTGGCAGTATCACTTTGGCATGATTTTTGGCCACAGGTAATTCTACTTCATTTTGCTGCTGGAGCCCCAGAGGCACTGACCCTGATTTCATGTGCAAGGAAACAGAACTGCATCAGTCTGCATAAATAATGGATCAGGGCTTTTTTCAAATAGGAAAAAAGAAAGGTACGTTCTTTAAAATATAACATGAAAACCCAACTGTTCCATAGGGAAATTAAGGCAAACTAGATGAATGAAGCACAAACATAGAATGGCCTGCTGTGTTGAGCATTATGTCAAAAGGATGGATGCTGTGTTCTAATCAGTAACAACATTGTGATGAGGAATTGTTGGCATCCCTAGGCAGCACTGACATAAATGATAAATGCAGCAGCTCTGTAGCAGTCTACCCCTTAATGACTTGGAGAAATAATTGAAGGATTCACTAAGCCTCAAGGCCCTTCAAAATCATGGGGAGGGCATGTAGCCAACCAGAGCTGTGTAGAGTGGTAGGAAGAATTGTGATGTGACCTTGTCTGCAGGGAAAACCTTCCCTGGGCACCCCACAGAGCCTCCTGTGCTGGTGTGACTTGCCTAAGAAAGGCCAGGATTCTCCTGTTGAGAATGCTGCTTATTCCTCACCTCTCTCCTTCAAAGCCTCTTTGAAAGGAAAGAACCAATAATATTGCAGGCTTCGCATGTTCCCCTAAAGAAAATATTTGTGCACTGGGGAGTAAGATGTTTGGTCTTATCCTCCGAGCTGCTCTTTGACTCAGAGAGAACCTTATAGATGCAAAGGGAGACCAGGTTTGTTCTTCATCAGAGAAGTTTGAAAAGTTTCTGCAATATAGGAGAGGAATGGAAGAATATGTTTCAAGAAGTCTAAGCAGGAGAGGAAATGAACTTCTGGGAAGACCAAAGAGGAGACAGAGATCCAGCTGCTGATCAACAAGAGAAAAGTTGCTGGACAGGCACAGAGTTTGCCCAGCATCTCTTGCAGACCTCCTTGCAAGTGGAAGTTTCTGAGTTAAGGAAGGAGGTGATGCCTGTGGCTGCTGAGATATAGCAAGCCGGAGGAGCAAAATTGTTTTCCTACCCATGTAATTTCTATTTATCTTACCAGTCAGAAATTGTGAAACAGAGAAACTCAGATATTTAGGTCAAATATTTGAACTAAGAAAATGTGTACTTTGAAATTCAAAGCTCTTTTGATATTTCCAGTGTGCTCACCTCACAGAAAATACGTAAATGTTTCATGTCTAAGACCAGCCTGTTTTCTAATCCAAGTACAAATATGCAGGAAGACTTTGAATATCTTTATACAAACCTTTACATTGGAAACTTTCTTTAATAAATCCCTACCAGCATGTAAAATTCCCTGTCCTGTGCCTCTACTTTACCCTGTATGAAAGTATATAGTATGGATATTTTAAAATTGCTGATATTTAGGGAGATCATCATGATGATATCTTTTAATTATTGGAATAATCTGAAGTAGGATCAGATTTTCCTATGAGCCATTATATAATTGGAAATTTTAGTATCTTTTCATACTATCATCAGAAGTACCTTCCTGTGATGATCTGCATACATGCTATTTGTGAAAAAAAGCTCTAGCAAAATTGAGGGTACATTGTCTCTAAATGATATATCAAGCATTAATGAGTGAAATACAGGTTGTAATGACCAGTCAATTTCAGTAAAGAATCTGTAAGATATACCAGGTGGGGTCCTGCACAAATCCTATGAAAAATGAAGGATTTCAGAATTCATATGGAAAATAATGCCTGAGAGAGGTAACCCATTCTCTTATGTGTCTGCTACTGCCTGCTGTGGAATACACACTTATCCTGTTACCACAGAAGGACAAAGAGAGAGGAGTGGCAAGATGTTCCAGTGGCTTAAACTGCAGTGACATAACAGTTATCTAAACCAGTGAAAACCAGGATCTGTGCTAGCTCCATGGTAGTTTTGTGCATGTTGATTCCAGAATTATTTTGGGATTTTTTTCCTAACCTTTTGAAATCTTAAAAGGAGAAATCTGTACATTTCCTGGCTAATGTAAACCTGATATCTGGGATTGCTTTATAGTGAAAAAAAATCAAACCAACCCAGACTGTTTAAACAGAGGTCCAATGTAACATTTCAGATCCATTCATGTCACCCCATGACCCCACATCAGGGCAGTCCTGTTACTAATGTAGGAGGAAGAAATGTAGTTTATTGTTCATGTGGTTACTCACTTTTCTGTCATTTGAGGTACAGAACATTAACACAATGTCACTGAATGAGGTAAAGGTAACCCTTCTTGGCCAGGATCTCAGCTGTTTAAACCTGAATTTGCTGTTTCCTAAATGGACTGGAAGAAGGGAGAAAGTGGTAGTAACAAGATGGGATGGATGAAATAGCTGTTTTCTGCAGGAAAATAGTTCAAATATTACTTTTTCCATGACTTCCTGAAACCTATGGTTAAACACTAAGGTTAAAAGGACAAAACTGTAATTACTGTACATGCAGGAGGGAAGGGACATTTCCCATGCTGTCCCATAAGGTAATTGCTCCTGTCCACAACAAGGAGGACACTATGATTCATCTTCCCTTAATCCACATCATTCCTCTGTATCCTGGTACATTTCCCATCACTATCTGAGCACCCTGAGCAGAAGCAAGGAGGAGCTGACCAGAGGCTGCCCAGCTGTTGGTGGTGGATGTGCCAGAACAAATAAAGCAGTGGTGACATTTTTTAGAACTTCACTCCTTCCTAATATGAGAAACCAGATTAATGTGTGGAACAGAGAGAAGACTCAGTCAACTTTGCTGAATGGATTTTATATTTCTATTGCCTGTGCTACTAGTTGGGACTAACACCTAAGGAAATATTGAATGAAAGCATAATTCTCCAAAGACTGCAGTCCAATTCTCAATTGGAAATATCTCACTGGGAAGAAAATGTACCAAATCTGCTAAAAATTTTAACTTTTAAGTAGACTTTTTTTCATTCAGATGCAATTAAAAACTTTATTAATAATTTAAATCTGACTTATGTAATGTGGTGGATTAGGGCATGGATCTTATTTATTTTCTTAAATTGCATTTAAATTGAATTCCACACTATCCTTATAGTTTTTCTTTGTGGCTGACAAGTGTGAAATATAAAATAATAAGGAGTTTATTTTCTGGATATGGGTTCTGATTCTGGGCAGTGTCCTTTTACACCAGCCCATGCTTGGGCCTTGTGTGATTAAATAGTAAGGCAAGGTGAGCCACTGACAAGTTTGCTCATTCATCAAGTTGTTTGTGATCAGGCTGTTTCCTCCTTTAACCAAAAAAAATCAGATTCTTTCCCCATATTTTTTTATCTTGTATCTTGAAAAGATTAATGATCATTCATGACTTCTGGGACTTTATGCAGTAATTAATTTGATATCGGAGATCTTGAATTTCTCTTGCTCTGGGTCTGTGCCAGCTTTGCATGATGACTGCACTGAAAGAAGTATCTTCATATCTTCCTTTTCAGCAGATAATTATTTGTGGATAATTTGGTTTTGGGTGTTCTACCTTATGTCTCAGTGTAACTCCTCATGAGGAAATGCAATCTTGTATTTCTGTTTTAGCAAGCATTTGTTATTTCTTCTTCAAGATTACTAGTGCAATAAGGGCTTAGGTATACTTCAAGCAGAATTTTTCTTTTCCAGTTGGGATAAAGCTCTCATTAATCAGCCTTCCTGAGGACTAGTCTCTCATAAATCAAGTACAAATGTCTGTTTTCCAGTGGAAGTTAGAGTGTTGATGGAGAAGTGAGCCTCCATGCTTTCATTTCCCTGCTATTTTTATTTCCTTTCAGTCAAATGCACATATCATTGCAGACCTGCTGTTGCTGCACTGTCATTGCAAGTGAGACTATCAATGAAATTATTTGAGACCTGTGCAGTTTCACTCCATAACATCAGCTTTCAAGGAGTATTCTCCCATTATCTTTTCTTTTAAAACTTATAACTTACATCTCAATGTAGACTGAAAGAGAAGTTAATGAGATCATATTGCTGTTGAGGAGAAGCAAAGACACGAACCATATTTAGCTCTTAGAAACAGGTTTTTTAAGAGGGATGTTTAAAACAGAGAGTTGAAAAATTACTCTTGACTTGAAATAAATATTGCAGCTGCATGGAAGACATCAGAGGGATTCTATGACTAAATGGAAGGAACATATCTATATAAATATAGATATGTATTTTTTGAATAGAAATGTAAGTTTATTAATATGCTCAATCACCATTAGCGCCAAAGTAACCTGCCATCTGACAGAAAACTGCTTGTACTCGATACCAAGTTCAACCCAGCCAGTGGTTGTTGTTTTCAGAAACTGAGTTTGTTCAGTGTACATATTTTCCAACCAGGAAATGCAATCATTTCAGCATTATAGCACCTGCATCATGTCACTGTGTATTATGAACTCTAGCTCAGCCCCGCCTTATGAAAACTGAAACAAAATGAAAAAGAAAAACAAAGCAGGAAAAAAACAATACAGGCCAGAACCTACAACTTTTCTACTTCAGTGAACATTTATTACAATTTGAGTTGTTAATATTGCAGCTACCAAGCCCCAGCTACCTTATGCTCCAGGCTGGAGTCTTTAAACATCAGTGAAAAAGGCTTGATATGCTCTCTTCTCAATTTATCGCCACTCCGTAAGTCGATGGTGTGCTCTATTCGCTTGTTAATTTCCTCAGGCCCAGACTGGACATGCAAAGCTTGTGCAAGATGGTTTGGAAGCAGATTTATTGAATTTCTTGTTAGGGCAGCCAGAGTCTAGGGGAAAGCACATGCAAACAGAATAAACCTGCTGGTCCCCTTGGGTTAAAAATGCAATGTTTTAGTTCATGTTGCATTGCAAACCATTACAGCATTCCATGCAATTCATTCAATGAAATCTATAGAAGTGTAAAATAATAACTCTGTTCCACTAGATACATACAGTACATCAAGGGGGGAATTTTAATGCCTTCTTTTGTACAGGCTGGGAGGTTTGTTGCTGCACTGGGCATTAGGACTATATTCCACTTTCCAAATCTGATATTTAATTATTAAAGCATGCATGAGGGGAGTACACACCAAAATCACAGCAGAATATCTGACTCAATGGTGTGTTTTATTAAATAAGAATGGAAGCTATATTAAACAAAATCCACAACAAAGGAGTACTGAGGTTTTTCTTATCTCAAAGTTACTGCATGTGTGTAGTTAAGGAACAGATCACTTAGTCAGGAGTGAAGAAGGTGACATTTCTGATTACTTCAGCTTGGGTTTTCAGATATGTTCTTCTTCACTACTGGTATATTTAAGCCAATCTACATTACAGTTAGGCTATATGATTTAATTTAACTTTGATTCATATTAGTATTTAAAATATCATCTCAAATGCATTATTCCTTTGGTATTTCAATGACTAATCAAAGGAAAAAATGAAAATCCTTTTGCTTCACAAAGGAATTCTAGCAGATATAGTTTGAAGGGTGTTTCAACTTCAGCAAAGAGAGAGTTTGCTTTCATAAAGAGAATAACTCATTCCCATTTCATGGTGCCATTTCATGGCACAAACCACAGTGAAGCAGCTCTTTCCCACTTGAATGGGAAAAGAAACTCTACTACTGTAATATTCCCAAGGGTTAAGAAATGTTAATGAATAGAAAGGATGTGAAACTTCATACATCATAGCATAAGACATTTCAGCATTATTATGGGTGGGAAATAAAATTCTGCCTGAGAAAAGTTATTCCACAGGTCCTTCCTGAAAAGACCTTCAGCTCTGTCTCCTCTTGGGCATTGTTGAATCAGGAACTCAGGATGTTCTGTCACCAGATGCCCCTGAAAAGCCAGGGGTGATACAAAATAATTTTCGGATACAAATTCTTTTTTATCACAGGATTACATTGGGCAAATGCTATAGGCAGGTTTCCCTTGTTAATATTCAAACTATAGTAAACAAACATATTATAATGAATCTGGGCAGCACATTAAAACACAGGAAGGGTCTCAAGTACCCACTGCCAAAGCCCAGGTGACAACTTCCCTTACAATCCTAGAATCAAGTCTATGGACTCTGTAGTCACAGATAGTATTTCATATTCCATCTTATTAACAGTAATTTAAGATCCCAAAATACAGGCAGAAAATTTTCTCTCTGTTTCAAAGTGAAAAGCAGTTTTCCTGTTTGTTTAGTAGATAAAGGGCTTCAGTAGAGAAGGTTTGGGATGACACTCAACTTGAATCCTCCCTTCTCCTGTCTAGCAAATCACTATTATCAACATTAGGAGAAAAACACAGTATAAAAGAAACTTTTCTCATGCTCAGGTTTCAGATATGTCTGAACTCATATCTTGACCTGGGAAGAAACAATCAAGGCAAGTGGATAAATGCTATATTATTACACACTGTGACACTACTTTAGTTTAAGTACTCCTATCTCTTTTAAACTGAGCTAGGAAGAAAAGCTTTTATCTATTTGTGGTGTCTGAAAGGGCATGAATGTGTCTGAAGACCCTGTTAAAGGATAAGATCACATCAGATGGTGGTGTGTAAATTGATTCCTCAGAATTACATTGTATTTCTGTTTCTGTGCTGGAAATAAGGGTGGAGAACATCCCTAATGTTTTTGATGAGCATTTTGTTTTATTTATACAAGGAAAATAATCTCAGTTCATCCTGTTAAGCAACTATATTTTGGTTAAAATTCAATTTTAAGCTGTGATTGATATGAAGGCTTGTCTCCTTGCTGAATGTATGAAGTGTTTTACATCTCATGGTAGATGAACATGACATATCACCACTATGGCCATGGTGCCTGCAGTATTTTGCAAAAATAGACTCTGAATTTGCATTTATATTCACAATATAACAAGGAAATTCATATTTTTGTTTCATCATTTTCTCTCCCTCATATACATGCACATACTTAAGAAAACTGCTTCCTGTGTTTAGATATAAAAGCAATGAAAAAACATCATGCAAATTATTGTCTAAAGAATAAATCCTAACCATATTTTTTCTCTTATCCCCCTCTTTGCTCTGCATCTTTTAAGACTTCTTTATGCAAACACAAAGAAATATTGACTCTTCCTATTATCTCTCCTTCACTATTGTGAGCAGCTCTATGGAAGACACAGTTATGAATTCTCCAATGGGCTTTTGAAGTTTTCTGATGCTGACAATAACCATTGATCATACAGGAACAAACACAAAATTCTTTAAAAAAAACCCCAACAAAACAACAAACCCTAGCCAAACTTGCATCTGAAACTGAAAGATTAATTAAAACAAACAAAAATAATAAACTTCCAACTTTAGACAAATTTTATAGAGACTTTAAAAGATTAGTTTTAATTCCTTTCTGGGAAGTTTTCCTGTAAAAAAGTCCAAGCACACAGTTCTCAACAAGAATGGAAATTTTTAATCTGTGTTATTTAGAAAATCTTAGGAAGGTTTTGAATTACTTTTTTTATACTGTGAGCATCATGTTTTGGAAGGAAATAGGAAAATAAAAGGTCACATGCTTAAAAAGACAGGTTGGAGGTAGGATTTACCTCAAGAGGAAGACACCTAAATGAGGGTGTGTACAAGTTTGGTGTCTACCTGCTCGGCGTCTAAACTTCTGTTTCTTCCAATACACACTCCAGATACTTTCAGTTGCCCAATCACATGTAGCTGTGGTCAGCAGAGATGCTTTGGGGACTGGACAATAGTCAGGAGCCAGAAAATGTGGAACAAGACACAGGGACACCATGGTACCACTGGTCAGTGGTGAGCACAGCTGGGGAGTGCTGGGGCACCTCAGCACAGAAATAACAACAATAATAACAATGGGGCAGCTGCAACACACGGGTACCTTGGCTTTGAACTGATTTCCACCCTTTTCTTTAGACTTGTCTGTCATCTTGGCAGTCTTTTAGTATAGTTTCTATGCTCACTATTAAGCTTTACTACAACCACTACTAAGGTACACCTATAGAATACAGACATTTTAATATGCTGTTTTTCCTAATTCACATCCTGACAGGACCATCAGGTGCCTCCACCAGCACATCCAGTGACCATGTTATGCTTTCAGCTACTCCTTTTCTAAGGTACATGGAAGAAATCCAACAGTCATTAATTCATTCTAGATGAGGAGGTCTTTTCTCTCTTGAAATAAAATAATTTCTGTCCAATTTTCTTTGCTTTAAGAAAGAAGCCTAGACACTTGTTTCACTACCAGAAACCTCCATTTATATTTGGCATGTCAAAATTTCAGACAAGAACTTGCACTCTTGGCTTACCTCACAATCAAAGCAAGGGCACATAGTGATAACTGGGCTATAGGTGTAGTTTTTGCTAATATCTGTGACTGCCTACATAAAAAGTGGTTATTTGTTTCTTACTCACACAAACACATCTACAATTCACTGATTCAGGCTGTTCATAGAACACCAGTTCAAGGTAATGAGTGTGTGTTGGGATAAATTGAGTTTAGCTTAAGAATACCCTAGAGATTTCTTTTCACATGCTTCCTAACATAACTAGAGTTAAAAGTAAGATACATGTGATCAATTGCTCAAATTTTGTTGTAATTTATATTGGGTAAAGAAATAATTTAAATTCAATTGGCAAATATTCAAACATAGAGAGTGATTCACTGTTGGGTTGCTGCTTCTACAATTCTCAAAGCCTGCTGCTAACAGTGACCTTTAAGCTGCTTAATTAGTGTTATTAAATGCTTATTCTGTCCAAGACTGACACACCTCTGGAAAATGCTACTACATCCTAGTATAATTTAAATCCATCATCTGAATTTTTTAGCTAAAATACATTATTTATGAGCAATACTGCCTATTGTCTCAACTGTAAATTAAAAATTACATAATAATTGAATCATACATGGAACATCAGATTTTTAAAATCCTGTCTCCACCAAAAGGCTTATTGTTAAACTGTGTAATATAAAATTACAGCTTTTCCCAACACCACTTCAAATTCTTTAAAAAAACCTGTGAGAAACTGTTCTAAAAGTAGATTGTTTATTGCCATAAGAAAAAAAAAAAGTTTTAAAGAAGCTGTTAAGCTATGCCTACTTCAATTACTTTCAAGTCCTTTTTACTAGTACTAGGAGTTGTTCAATAATTGGATAAAAATGGATAAAAAAATAATCCTTTATTTTTTTTATTTCTCTTTGTTAACATCAAGATCAGGTTTAGCTGGGAAAAATGACCAAAAAAATGAAAGCCTACCCTGCCCAGATTTCTTTGGACTACAGAAATTGGAATATCTTAAAGGGAAAGATATAGAGAGAGATCACAAGATATTGACAGCAGCATGCACCCATATCTCTATTCCTAATGAAGTGACAATATAGAGACAGGTCAACAAAATACAGAGAATACTGTAAGGCAGTGTACATGCAGATGCACAGATGTACAGAACACATATAAAACAGGTGTTTTATATAACAGCAAACTGTGCCATGCTCCAATTCAGTTTGAAGAGATGAAGCTACTGCTGTGGGCTGACTGATTGTGAGATTTTATCACTTCTGAGCACATTTGTAAGAAGCAGAAGACGGTTGACAAAAGCAAGACCTCCACACAACAATGTTCAACAGACAGTTCAGACAAGTAGGAATAAGGGTGTGCAGCAGAAGAGAGGATCTATCATGTCATTACAGATCCCTCAAAGAAAATGAAGGTAAACTTCAGCTGACCGGGGGTTATAAAGACTCATCAATCCTCCAAGTGCAGTGGGAAGAGTGGAGTCTGAGGGCATTTTAACCTTTGCATCTTTAGTTCCTCTAAACAATAATGATTTTTTTTTACCATACAAGGATTGTTGGTTCCCAGGCTGCTGCAATCAGCCATGCAGTGATTTTGGAAAATATCTGATCAGGAGAAGTTGCTATAATTTCATATTTCTATTGAGCTACAGATGTCCTTAAAGTCTAACTCATCTGCTAGCGAACTTTAATTGTCTCTTAGAATATGAGTTTTTAATATTTTTTGTTTAAAAAGTGAGACATTAAGAACCTGATTTCACAAGGTGTTTTTTGTTTCCTTCCCTCATATGTCAGTAAACTACTTTATGTGTTCCCCTGGGAAAATGCCCTTTCCCTCATCCTTTTAATTTGATGGCCCTACATTGAAGCTATGCAATGAGATAAACACTCTCACTAGAATGTTCCAATAGTTTAGTAACATTAGATTTATTTTTAATTATTTTGTGGAGTGGTTCAATTAAAACTAAGCCATGCAGCATTTAATTTCAGTTGGGAAAAAGAAAAAAAAAACAAAACAGTGAACCCAAAATCTCTGCTTCACTGGCATTTTCCCAGTTTAGATACATGATTTTTCTGCCTTGAAACGATTTGTTCAATCCTCTGCTGTTACAGTACATGTTAGAATAAAGGTTAGAGATGAAGTTTCCTCCTCTGAGGCCTCCATTGTTGAAGTGCACTCAATCATGCATTCATCTCAGTGACATTAAAGGAAGTTTGACTTACGTTTTGTTTTCCCACTATGTTATCAAATGGGAGTTCAGGGCTCCAGGATCCCTCTGTAAATGTAGCTCCACTGTTTCTCCTGTCAGAGGAGCTGACAGCCTCTTTCACAATATCTTCAGGTAAAGTCAACAGACTCTCCTCAGGCTGTTTAATTAAATAAGTCTCAATGTTATGTTTCCTCAGGAATTCATTGCGCTCTTTGCCGTGCCCTTCTTCAACTTTATAATCCCCGTTCAGGCAGTCCAGAGTGGCTTTGGAGATGTGAATCCTCCTGCATAGGTGAAATAAGTAGTAGCAAATACTGATTGTGCTCTACTATGCATATGTTAGAAGGAAGTTTTGAACTCTATATTGTTTAACATCATGCATAAACACAAGGTTTTATATTGCAAACAATGAAAATTAAGTAGTGCATTTAAAAACATGAGCTTTATTTGTGGTCAAATAACCTCAAAATATGTTTACATTAATAAGATGTCATTAATGCACAAAGTCCTGTCACAGGAAAAACACTTTAACATCCACACCTGATACCTTTGCTCATAGTTAATAGTTTAATGGGGGACCTTCCCAAGTAAAATGCTATTCTGAGTGAAAGAAAATTTTACTTCAGGGAAGTATGTTGAGAGAAAAATAAATGGTAGGCATTGGAGCAGTTTATGTGAAGGTCTTTAATTTCCTTCAGTTTCCTGAGGTAGCCTAAACATTTGAAATTAGTGGTCCAATTGCACCTGAAGTGAATGAGGGAAATAGGAGAACTATGCAAAGGCAAGCAACACAATGATTTCTATTAAGACCAGGCAATGAGTTCTGTAAGCTTTGGCCCAAGTGAAGTTGAATATAAGAGATCATATCCAAAAGAACTCAAATTTTGCAGTGGTATGATAGAAATTTGGATGTCTTCTATCCAAACCATTTTTAAGGAATCTTCATGTTCCTGCATGTAGGAGAATTGCAGACACATCTAGAGAACATCAACGTGGTTGGCTATGCTATACTCTACAATGCAGCATCATGAATCAAGTGAGAGTTGCTCATTAGGCATTTATCTGGCCCAAATAAAATAGTTGTAGTGACTTTAAACCAGCTGATTTTTTAAACTTCGAGTGTATGTCACTTTCTGAAAGACAGACTTGCATTACAGACTCCTAATATTTAGAGTGAGCTGAAATTCTTGATCCTTTCTTGATGACACATAGCTACATTGCTTTTCTCAGGCACCACAATTTGGCTTCTTCCTGTGAATGAAATGATCCTAGCAAGTCCCTTGGGAATTCCTTCTGTAACTCAAAGGATGCAAATACAGAATTAAACTGCATAATACTATGATGGAATAAAAGACTGTAAGGTCATATATCATGTATATGCATTGCTAGAAAAAAAAGTCCTGGTTGTATTTAAGCAGTGTGAAGTGCCCAGGAGTATCACAACTTGGCACAAACTGTCCATGTGGAGCACTCAATATCAATATTTAATTAAAAAATCAAAAATTTGTATACCAGTCATTTTTAAGCTGTCTCAAATTCCCTGGTTCTTCCCAGGTTTTGTACAGCTTTCTCTTTCTAAAGTCATGCTGTTATAATAATCACAGAGATTAGTACTATTTTGTAGTGAAAAATCAGTAAAACTCATTATAAAACCCAGTAAAAATGTCTTTCAAATACAAGCAACTTTTTTCCAGGACTGAAACAGCAAAGCATTTGACCTCTCAGAAAGATGATGAAATTCCTAGCCCTAAGAAATCCAAAAAGGCTAAATTGATTTAAGTAAAGTACCAATCTAAAGAAACTAAAGAAAAAAAAGAAAAAAGAAAGAGAAAGTGATACACTTGTTGCCAAGGTGACTATCTCTCTCTTTAGATTCAACTAATATAATTTAGGAAATAAAGCCTTGAAATATGGATTTTGTGATGGATATGATAACAGCTTTACCAGAGTATGGAGATAGCTATTAACGTGATATCCTTAAATGGGTCAGGCATTAATAAATAGTTGGCAGATTATAAGTATTTTCTGGCTTCATGTTTTGTACTGCTTGCTTAAAAAAACTTAAAATGTGAAGAGATATCTTTTAATTTTCTACAAATACAGTACACTGGGAACCTGAGTATTGAAGTCAAAAAATATTGCCTGACTTACTCTTGAAAGCACATCAGGCCTGCAGTGTTAGATGATACCTGTCATTGAAAATTAATTATTACCTAGGATTTATGCAATTCACTACTGCAGAGTAATAACTACATACACTAAGTAAAAACTATTAGAAAATGGAATCCTGGCAGAAGAATGTCACTGACTACAAGATCACAAGATTTCCTTCTCAGGTGCTGTGGACACATTTTTTTACTCTCAGAAAACTGGAAATTGCCATTTTTTTCTCAGTGCTCCTAAGAGCCTTCCCCATGGCAGCTGGTCTGGGGTTATGCTCCTTCTGTCAGGTGCAATCTCTCCCTGCATCTCCCAAGGTGGATGGGGTTCAGGGGCACACACAGGCATTCAGGGGGAGAGCAGAGCCCCTTTCCTGCTCTCAGGATGGGTAAAAGGACATTTCCCATCCTCAGCTGCCTCCCTCCACTATGCCCTCAGGAAAATGCTGCAGTTCATCTTTGCCCTTGTTTCACACCCTGAGAGCAGCACCGCTCACAACCCCAGGGCAGCTTTCCTGGTGAAGCTGCTCTAGGAAAGGGAATGACCTCAGTATTGCAATAAGCAGGGGGATTTGGGTGCTAGTGGCAGGGAGAAGTAAGGTGAGGCTGAAATGAATTTAACTGATCTAATTAATCTGCTCTGCACACTAGGAAACTCTGATGTAAATCACTATTCTGAGGGACTTGGTTCATTACTGTCACACACAGGCTTTGTTCTGCTGGCACACTGGTATCCAGGAAATCACTCTGCTCTGGCAGACTGAAAACCTGCCAGGCATTTTATCTGCAGCATTTTATCTGTGCATTTTCTGGGTTATTCATTAATAGCCATACAACTTGCACACATTAACAGCAATAGACTCTGCTTTTTGCAGGTGTGAATGGTGAAACTTAGATTATTAATTTGCTCATGTGAACAAAGCATCCTCTTAGTCATCTGGCCTATCACATGGGATAAGCAGCAGACAATGAAATTTTTTCTGAAATTTTACACATGGGTGACATATGCAGAGTACAGAAGTTGTTCTGAAAGCATACAGAATTTCATTTTCTGCTAATTCCAAGAAGATATATTAGAATAAAGGTTTACTATGTAGAAATGTGGAAGGGGCCTGCATTTGCAATATATGAAGAAAATTTCCTTCCAATTTCCTGGGAACATGACAGCTCTGACAGATCCTGATGTGTGTGTAGGGAGGACAGCACATGACTCAGTTTTGATGACTTAAAATCTCTGTCATTCAAGGTGACAGCACCATTTAGATTTTTTCCACATAAAGATGTCTGCTGATATTGCTTCCAAATTCTATGGCTAAAATTGGAATTGTCTAGGTGATCTTTTCTACATTTTTCATCTATGGCAGGTGGGACTGAAAGTGAACAGAAGATTCCTGCAATCACAACTGTTCAAATCTAGGATTTGTAGCTTCCAAACTAACAGGATATATAGGCCATATCAAGCAGAAATAACATTCAACTTTCAGGTGAATCAGCCACATCAGACACTCAGATAAAGAAAGAAACCAGGCTTTTTTTAGTGGAAAACCATGCATTTTCACATATAGACAGGTTAAGATAAATATCTCAAAACATCTACTAAAGCATTAAATTATTTTGACAAATTATATTAACAGAGATCCTGCTGTTCATAACAACTTGCTATTAGACTATTGACCCAGGAAAATATAATTTCTTCCCACAGTTTGTGCATTATAAAATAGAACAAATTATAGCTTTGTACCTCATAGTATCATTTGAATGAAAAAGGTGAGAGAAGCTTGGAAAATCTCATGAATGGTCGACATCTAACTGGGAAATTTGAGCTACCTCTGAGGACTATGAGGGCTGAAAACAAAAGATGGACCTTTTTGAGAAAATCAGGATAACAAAGAAAAATAAATATTTTTGTCTTGTCTTTTCAAATGGCTCTACAAGCAGACCATTTCTACCTTTTTTGGCTATAGCCTCACTAATCCTTTCCAACTGCAAAATAGCAAAAAAAAAGGTCACAGTTGATGGAAGGATGTAAAAGAGTTAATCTCTTGGCAAGATTAACAGTCCAATGTTCTGGCAATGTTTTCTGACTGTGCCAAATACACTTTGCCTTACCCAGGAATTCCACCTGACTCGAGTTTGTTTGCAATATCCACGTCCCATGACCAGACATCAAACTGCCACTTCCTCAGGCCCAGCACTCCGCACAGAACAGATCCAGAATGAATCCCTATTCTCATGTCAATGTCGTGCTTTGTTCTTGATCTGACATATCTGTTAAACAAAACACAAAGAAAGAAAAAAGACCAGACTTATGAAAATATATCCCACAATTTTCTATATAATTTTGAAAAGGGCATGATGTAAAATATGATGTCAATTAGCTGCAAAGTGCAGTCTAGCCTGTAAAATGAAGAGAGAACTTTCTAAACAGCAAAGGTAGAAGTAGTGATAAAATTATTCTAAAAGCCAGGTTATCATTAAGCACTTAATTGCATGCATGGCTCAGTGGCACTCTTCTTATTTCAATCAGACAGGGAAAGATAGAGAGAGAAAAAGACATCTGAGTGAAAATGTTTTGTTGGACTTACTGAGTGCTTTAGCTTGGTACCTTATAAAAGGTTCAGGAACAGTACAGAACTGTTGGAACAGTATGGAACAGTCGGGAACAATGTGGACAGTTCAGGAACAGGAACTGTTTTCATCAAACCTGTCTATGCTTTTATATTCTTGTGTATTTTTTACTTATTTTCAATTTTTTAAAAAATGTTATTTTATTGACTGGGATATTCCAGAGTTACCTTTTGTCGAATGATTATTTTAATTAGATTTGGTCAGAACACCATTTGCACTGTCATGACAACCATGTGAGTTTAAAATCTGTTTTTTCCATTCTGTGGGGTTGTGATGACAATTTCACCTCTCAAAAATAAACAAAATATGAGCATACTTGTTAAGAGGCTGCTTTTCTAGTTCTGTTTGTGTGACAATAACTGTTTGCACCAGAAATAGTCTTAGAGCTTGTGTTCATTAATCTTTAAATTGTGTGTTCAGGATAGGAAAAGCACACTGCTACTGCTGGTCTACAAACCTGCTGCGTGTCTGTAAAGAGCCTCCTCCCTGCAGTCACTGAAGTCAATAGAAGCACAGCAAGATCACACTACAGAGCAGGGAAGGAATAAACAGCTCTATTTCACTGCTCTGAAGTTAACTACCCCTGCCTCAGATGCATCAGTAATGACCTTGGCAGGTCCTCTGCAGAGGAGAAAAGGGTAAATTGCTTTCTGCATTCAATACTTGGGCTTTCATTGTAGCAGTGGAGCACCAGCTCAGTTTGTAAGGGAAAAAAAACCAACCAAACCAAGAGTTCTAAAATGGAAACTAGTTGCACAAAAATGAAAAATTGAAAAGAAGGAATTCATCATTTCCCTTCCCTTAATATTAGGAAAAGTTGGAGAAAAGCAGCCATATGATGTCTCAGTGCAGTAGTTTGCCTACAAGACCTGTTCATCACATCAGGAAACCAACATATTTCATCTAAGAGAGAAAGGTTTAAAATGCTAAATCATAAAATAATAAACAAAGAAACTTTCAAAAAGATTTATCTCTGTTCTTACACTTAGAGCTTATAGTTTTCATTTACAAATTCCTTCATTGTATGCAAGCAAGAAAACGAAATATCAAAATTATGCAACAATTATCTGTCTCTGGAAGATGGGATATGCAACAAATCATCCACATTGAAGCACTTTAAATGTTGTGAGAGCAACTAATAGAAGTGTGAGATTTTAATGTGTTTTGAATAATTTTTATATGCTATAAAAATATCTAAACTGACACTCATAACTGTTAAAGGATTGTCACACACCTCCTCACATGATTTTTTCCCCTGTCTGCCTTTTTCTTTTGTTCAGACTAAGTTAATTATTTTTTCATTTTACATTTGATTTCCTTATTTTGAAATAAAAGATAATTGTATTTAGAGGAATAATTGAACAAAAAGATTTTCATTGAAAAATACAAGCAATAAGAAGGGCTTAAGTTTAATAAAATGTTTTAATAGCCTTTATTTATGTAATCTTTCTGTATACATGTATAGACACATGTGCTATTTTACTAATTTAATTTCTATTTTACCAACTGTCATGTCCTGTGATGAGCAGCTGAAGGCTCTAGGTTTGTCTGGTTTAGAGAAGAAGAGGCTGAGGTGTGACCTCATTGCTCTCTAACAGCTTCCTGAGGAGGGTAAGGGGAGAGGGAGGTGCTGAGCTCCTCTCCCTGGGATCCAGTGACTGAAAGTATGGGAATAACTCAAAGCTCCATCAGTGAATGTTCAGCTTGGACATTAGGGAACATTTCTTCTCCATGACTGTGGCCAAACAGTGAAACAGGCTCTCTGCTGAGGTGATTGATGCCCCAAGCCCATGATCAAGATGCATTTGGACAATGGGCTTAACATGTTTTAGCTTTGGTGACCTTTGAATTGGCAGGCAGCCGGGCTAGATGGTCACCGCAGGCCCCTTCCAACTAAAATAGCTTATTATTCTATTCTATTCTATTCTATTCTATTCTATTCTATTCTATTCTATTCTATTCTATTCTATTCTATTCTATTCATTTTAAATACTGTAAATTAGGGTCTGGTAAATACCAGATACAAATGTATCTTGTATGAGAACTAACACATGCAGGTATTCCTGGAGAGACCAGGTACAAACCATGTTGCAACTGAGCAATGTGCCCCTCTATTTCCAGAGTGGCCACTAAGTATTTCTGGATTTAACTTTTCCTTTGTCATAAAAATGTGGGGATGGCCTGAGAAGGCTTTGGCATCCTCCATCATCCACACGGGACTTCTGCATTTGTCGTAAACCTCACAGAGCTGTGCTGTCCACACCACCTCCTGCAGTGCACTGCAGACACTAACCAAGGTCCTGTCCCCCTTGCCTTATCTGTCTCCCACAGTCTCCCAGCAACTCTTTATGTGCTGCTCAGGTGATATTTGATCTCAGCTCTTCCCCAGCAGTCAGAGTGGATTTGGCTTCCTGCCTGCACCCCCTGGCTGAGGACATTCTGTTTCTTTGCCTGCTGCAGTGCTGGGACACATGCAGGGCTCTGCCTTTGCATCCTCTTGGCATGCACAGCTCCTGTGTGCATAGGTGGGAAAATAATTGCAGGAGGGGACCTGATTGCATGAAGTAACAGGCATAGTCTGAAATATATTTTAACAGCCCTGTCCAGGACATGAATCAAAGCACAAGAGTGATGTAGTCTCATTCAAATTACTTCATTATTTGCAACATAAGACTGAAAGGAGAACTGCTGATAACCTGTTGTGGAAAGAATAGTCTTCATAAAATTTTTGTTATAAGATATTAAGTTGAACAAAGAATAAATGGGTTGCTTTATTTCAAAATTTCTCTGCAAAGATTAAAAAAGTTTAAAAGTGAGGTAATTTGTTAATATGTAAGAAGTCATGGAGTTATTCTTTTTATTTAAAATTGAGAGTGATGTGGGCTGAAAAAGATTTCTGAATTATGTAAAGAAGGGGATTTAATCATGGTCAAATCTAACTCTCTGGCAGCCAGACTAGCACATATTTTAGGAGATCTTGTTTACATACAGGTATAAGAAAAAAAAAGCCTGAAATAACAAAGCCTGGGTCATCTTCATCAGTAGTGGAAATTCTAACTTGTTGAGAAAAAAAATTTGTCAGAAATAATAGCATGTACTAGATAAAAAATTGTAGAGAAAAAAATTAAGAGAGTCCATTTTGCAAAATCTCAGGTATTCCACATCTATTTCTTCTCTCACTTAAATTTATTCAACTGTTAATGAAGCTTCTAATTAAAAAAAATGTATTTTCTTCAACTACTTTACAGGCTTTCTTCAGAGACATTGACAAAGTGCACGCACAAAATGCATTATTGATGATCTCTAAAGCAGCCCTCTTTGCCTCACAAGTGCTTTGATACCTTATCCAGGATGAGGTAACTGTGACTCTTGTTATTTTTGCCATTCATCTCATTTCAGTCTAGCCACAGATAAAAAATTGCAATGATTTTAATTGGATCTTGGCATTTCCTCCTGGTCAGCATTCTTTGATGGGTATTTCATTTTTATAGTGTTAATTAAACCTTTCTTATTTGCATGAAGAAGGTGAGCCAAAAGTCAGAAATTTCCTTTTCAACCTTTTCTGTAGCTGTCAAAAATCAGAGTGCCCTGGAATTCCAGCCCTGGAGATTGAGAGTGACACACAGGCTGCTTCTGTGCTGGCCAGTTCAATTGTGCAAGGTTTTGACTATGCTTTGAGATACTTAAAACAATCCAGAATGCTTTTTAATTCTCAACAAGCCCTTTCACATCCTGTTCCAGACCATTTCTAGTAGGTAATTTGAATTCAACTGCCTGGTTCTGGAAGCAAAGTGACTTCAGAAGAGTGGAGTTGGCCAGTCTGCTCCACTTTTTCTCAGGGATGACTAATATTCTCTGGGATTGTTCAATTTATCCATCAAGACATGGTCATTATCATCCTCATATAGGTGAAATATGAAAGTCCATGTATTCTGGTTGAAGTAAGTAAGGGTTTTAGCTGACTCTGCTGAGAGCAGAAGGATGGATAGGTGATCTCCTGTGTCTCCTGTTAACTGAAATGTCCTTTGACCATAAGGTTCAGTTATATAGAGAACATTTTGGTTAGACTCAACAGAATTATGGAATTTTCCTGAAGAAATTAATATCAGCTTTTTGATGCTGACATGACAGGATAGTAGATGAAGTGAGGTAATTGATCTTTTCAGTGTGACTCTGGGAACTGTGTCATGCCCATGAAGGAGATATCCATTATTTTAGAAAAGCTTGGTAACAGGATGCACTAAACTACTGAACACTTTGAATGGTACAGTGCAGGCAATGTGACCTGTGGGATGTAGCATTTCATAGATGAACTTTATACAAGTTGAATTTACAATTTAATGTAGATATTTTCCCAAAGAGCCAATTTAAAATGGCACCAGGATGAGTTTAACTTGGATTTAGAACTGTAATCTAATGTAGGCAGAACTATTACCTGGAGAAGCTTCATATTGTCACTAATATAACTGACTTGCTCTGAGTTCAGACAGAAACTGTAACTACATGGGCAGAGTTAATACTGCTGTATTCCTCTTTCTTATGTCAATCTGCTCTGAGAAGCAGGAAAATAATACAGTACAAGGGACCACATTAGAAGTTTGCTTTTTGATTTGAAAAGTATGTTATAAAAAAATATATAACCATATACATATATATGTATATATACACAGTCCTGTGCCATTTTTCCAATGTGTCCTTTACTGTGTTTCATGGTGCATTCAAAGGAAAGAGGTCACGGAAGTGCATGAACTCATTCCTGTCTACCTGATTTAGTTCATATCATCATCCAGCAGCAAAAATAGGGAAAGAAAAATCTATTCTGATATTCTCTCCATTCAGTCAAAGGCTGAAAGGACATGTGGAGGTGACAATATGATCAAGTCTCAGTGAGAAACCTATATTCAGTCTTAGAACTGTCTAAAAAGTGCTGGTTGAACTTGTGAATATGTCACAACATCCCTTTCCAACACCACACAGAAATGAAGTTAAACCTTAGTTTTTGGGTTTGTGAATACATTCTCTCTTCTGTAAATCATAAGAAGAGCCTTGTAGATCATAGGAGAAATAATCTATGGAAGGAATCCAGAACTGGATGAATAATATTATTATATAATTACTTAATTAAACAATTTATAATAATGGAATATGAAAACAATTCCTGTCTCTTTTACTGCCTGAGTTACTTCTTTAACAGGAATTGATCACTTCATGATTTCCATTAATATTCAACAGATTATGATAAAAGCAGTTTTTTCATGCTAAAAGCAGGAATCCTGCCAGGGCAGTCAGTTATCTGAAACAGTTGAGGTATTTTTGGTTGTGTATTTGTTTGGGTTTTTTTAGTTTTCCTTTTTTTTTCCTCTCTCTCATGAATTTGCCTTAATATTAGTACTTAATTACAGACTTTTAATGAAGACAAGCTGTTATCTAATTTCTGGAGTTTAGCCTATATTGCATGCTGGGACCATTTATTCTGTCATAATAGTTACTCTTTCAGATGGCTTTTAGTGGGAAATGATCCAACAAATGAAACAACTCAGGACTCCTTGATTCACCAAACAAATATACCAGCACAAGGGTTTGTTTGAATTTCCACTGTTATATATATATTGTGCCATTTCCATCTTTACAGTATGAAAGTGAGTCCTTGAGGAGCAGAGTCTCACACAATCTCCCTTCCATTCTACTCCTAGTCATGGAGATTTTAGGAAACAGAATTTACAGGTCTTTGGCTTTTGGAGTAGAGACAGAGTATGGATTTTTTTCTCATGCCTAAATGTGGTGGAGCAAAACCACCTTACTTTGGAGTAAATATCAGATTCCATGCCATCTTCCTGTGATTAGAAGTCACCCATCAATTGTTCTCAACAGTTAAGGGAGCAAAGAACAAGAAGACAGATTGGAATAACAATAATAATGCTTCTTTTATGGAATTTTTAACAAAGCATGGTGATGCAAAAAAAAAAACATTACAGGGAAAATAAGGATCTTGAATTATTTTGTTGAGTTCTAACCAGTTCCTTTCATCTGCAAAAAGAGTAATGGAGCTGCAAGACTCAAGCTTAAAATCAAATTGTGGACTCTCAATTAACAATATATTAACAATTTAGCTGTATGGATACGAGCTGTATGAAAACACTCAAAAGTCCCTAGTGAGACAGTCTGTCCATGTAGATTTATTTCACACGTTGTGTAATGAATGGACCCGACACTCTTGTTCTATTCCCTTTCACCATGGAGGCATCAAGGACAATAGAAGGAGTATTCAGCCATGGTATCCTGAGATCACAGGGGTTTTTTGGGTTCTACCTCACCAGAAGAGTTGTAGTGGTCAGTACAACATTACCAATATCAATGGAGAGAAACGTTTGTCTGTATAACTTCAATGCAGCTCTCCAATCTGAATGATGGTTTTGCATATCTTGGGTCATCTCCCTATTATTTTAGACTAAAACAATATTTATTTTATGCAATCTTCTCATGAAGATAAAAAATTTTCTAATCATCAAAATGTCATTTCTGTCACATTTTAAATATGGTAAAATTCTGTGGGGACCAATGTGACAAAAAACTCACTTTTATTAAGAGGGTATTTTTTAATTCTTAACTGTGAGACATATATCTACTTCTTTAATTTTAATTAATAGAATATAGATAACTCCAAATTTTCTCAGAAATGTGGGCAGAAGTATTTCTAATATTCCATGGCAGGATTGGTCCTCCCTGTGAACTGAGTGAACACACATTAAGATAAGCAACATAAGACTCTGAACAGAAAAGCCTGGGGGAAGAACCATCCTCATTGCATAGAGAGAAAATCAGATACTGGGATTATCAAATAAATTGGGGGTAATCGGAACTGAAGTAGTCTGTGATGGATGACCCAAGTCCTGATGGACTTTGTGTCATGGCTCTGACTGACTGTAGCTGTCATTTAAGATACTAAAAATAGACCAATATTTCCAATATTTCAATATTGGATTGCTGCCTTCAAGACCCTGTTCATTGAAGGGCACAGGATGTTACATACTTCCACATGTGTAAGGAGATGGAGAGAGATTTACTGTCTGAAGAAAGAGAGCTTACAATGGGTTGTCTGCAGGTGGTGTTACCAAGGAAATGCAAAGATTTGATGTGTGTATCCAAAAAATCTTAACAGTGCTGGTGGAGTTTTTCATCTCTGTGTTCTCTAATTCATGTTTCACTTTCACTGTGGGGATTCCAGAAGCAAAGTATTGATTACTTTATTCAACATTTAGCCTGTGATAATTGAATCCAGCCTTCTTAGATATCACTGTTGCATAATCATTATTCAGTTACATTTTCCATTAATTAATTTTAGTCAAATTCTGTCTCTATTAAGAGCTCAGTAATGCAGCTGCAGTGTGCATTAAGTGTCTGATGTATGTCATGAGACAGACCCAGATAAAATGGGCAAAGAGGTCTGGACAAGAAGCAGAAAAAGAGATTGGACAGAAAAACATCCAGGGAAAGGGGAGAATGCTCATGTTAGGCAACACTATTTTAGGGAAGGAAACAACAGAAAAAGTATTTGACTATGATAAGCTCAGTAAATTTTTTTTTATATGTTGTATCAGTAAAAACCCATAAATTTCTAAAAGATGGACAAAACCTCTCTTGGAGTACTAGATGTCAACTAATGTCATGGTAACTCATTGGACAAGCTCTACCCACAGGCTGCTGAAATATGATTGTTATTAATTGTAATTGCATCAAAATACAATAATCTAGCAGCAACATAATTATATTTACATGATGGGAACACATTCCTCCATTAAAATACTTCCAGTACTGGTGAATTTAAGCAAGAACCTAATTTAGCACGTAAAATTTGTTCATCTGGAAAATCTCAGTACTTATGAGTTTGTCTATGAGCTAGTTTTCAAGCTAAAGGATAACCAAAGCTGTCTATTTTGTGTTTATAGTGTGGTTTAATTTTGTTAAAGGGATTATAGGAAGCAATTCAGACTCCTCCTCTTCAGTCTCCACTTGAAACTGACAACAGTACAAAGTGAGAACTGCCAAGAACTGTGAAGCCTCTCAGTTGCACACACAGCTATTGTGTTACATCTCTGAAGCAGCACAGGTTAATAAAATCATTTTAGCAACTTTTCCCACGCATTACACGGATCAGAAAAGTCCTGTCCTTTTCACAGTGATAAAGCTGAGATTTTTGAACCAACAGAATACTTGCTTGTCTAGTGATAACATTCTCAGGTAGGAAGTTGAGAACACTGCCAGAAACAATGAATCAGGGGGAGGAAAAGGCATTACCTGATAGTTTTGATCATGCTGAGCCCCATTTCAACACAGCAATGTGCATGGTCCTGGCGAGGTTCTGGGAGCCCCGAGACACAGTAGTAACAATCCCCCAGGATCTTTATTCTGAGACAATGGTGCTCCTACACACAAATGTAGCAAAGAGAAAGAAAATATTTGCATATTTTTTTCAGCATGTTAAGGCGAAAGTAAAAGTGGTTGAAAAAATATTGTTAAAAAACTAACCAACACCCCACCTTTTTTCTGGATGTTTCCTGCTTGTCATTAGTATAATTGTGATTTATATCACTTTTGAAATAGAGTACCTTTACATTTGCAGAAAAAAAGGCTACTGTGATTTTTGTTTTATTCTAATCAGAGATGTTCTTGCTAATGGGGAGAAAGGTTTTATCAGAGCTAGGTGGAACATAGGCCAAGGATTCAGAAATGCCAGCTGAGATAATGAATAACCCAATTTAGGCTATGTACCTCCAGGGCATGTTTTCCTGCCTGCTTTTTACACTGGAAATAAATGAAAAACCTCTTTCTTCCCACTGAAATCCCTTCCCACTAAAGTTTCTGCAGTGACACTCAAGTATTCCCAACAGCTACAGGAGCTGATCAAGTATCTGCATAGCAAGGATCTCAAAGAAGCTGTCCTGCATCAAACTCATGCTGTGGAGAAATGGTGTTTGGCATCCAGCTAGAGACACCCTTTACCCTAAGAGCAAATAGTGAATTTAATTTCTAAAATACATATTAACAGTGTCATCAGAAACTGAAGCAAAATATTGTTGTGTAATTTGACCATTATTTTAGAAGATTCTTTTCTAGTGAGCAGAAATATCTGAGTTGCTGCAAATTTGCAGTTCCCAGACCAGCATATGAGACCAAGATTACTGTAAATTTACCCGATGCGTTCTGCTGAGGCAATCAATGCATAGGAACAGAGAACATTACAACTTGTGGCAAGGAAGTGTTTTTATGATGGAGAATAATTGAAATATTGAGTGTAGTATCAATAATCAATCAGTAAAGGCTGCAATAACAGACCTTTAAAAAGAAAAATTTAAGTAAGATATGGGAGAAAATGTGAATGCTGGTTCTCCCAGGAATCAAGTATGGGTTCCCTTCAAGGTTTTGCTTAGGAAGATTGAAGGTTTGTAGTCAACCTCAGACAATCCTTGCACAATCCTGGAGTGACACACAGAATTCTCACACTTTTACCCAAAGCTTTTTGAGAAGCCAGCTGAAGCCTTAAGGATGCCAGCAAGGGTAAGATCTGCTCTGGGCACGTGGCCAAAGTAAGCTGATTCACCCTAAAATCTCCCCAAACCATCAGTAGGAACTGACTGTGTTTGAAGCTTTGGTTAAGTCTCCAGCTAAAACCAGCACTTGCCTTTCAAGTGCAATGCTTTGGTACCCAAGTTTCACACAAAATTCCAGACTGAACTCGGACTTCTAAAAAGTCAAAATTCATATGAAACTCTCCTCTTTCCTCAACCCCTTCTTTTCAGCCCCTCTGCAGACCCACAGAAGACCACTAAGAATTTTTCATATTGCTTTAAATGAAATTGTACATTCTAAACCCCTCCAAAACAACTTTTTTTTTAACTGTTCCTCCTCAATGGAAAGAATTAGAGGTCTGATGTTACCACATTTTCCACCTATTTTTTTTAACTATAGAGTGAAACTATGAAACATAAAAGTTAATTGACAAGTAGGTAGGACTCAATAGCATAAATCAATGAATGTCAAACATTAAGTGGGTTTCCTTAAGCTTCTCTCTGTGTTCCTCGTTTAGACAAAATGCAGAGATGAAGATATAAACCACAGATTCTAGAGTTCTTGGACTTTTCTAAAAGTCTCATTCAATTGATTCTTACTATAAGTGATGTTTGCTTTCACATCTAGAAAGTAAAAGGATTGTGTATAATGTCATATTGGTTTGACCGAGGTGGAATAAATCAAAAGGCAGCACTTTATTCAGGACCACTACAAATAATTTACAAATAATAACCTTATAGTAGAATAGAGGCAGGGAAAGGGAAAAACAGTCAATGTTTAGGAAAGAGAGACTGGAATAAAAGAAAGAAGATATATCTCAATTATTATTATATTTTAATTTTTAATTACATTTTTAATTTCAACATTTATTATACCTATGAGATGACATGCATAACCCCTTTTAAAGTGAGAATTTATTTCAGCACAGTTAAAGACCTCAGTTTTCAATAGGATAAGACTGTTTTTTGATTCTTAAAACCTCACTTAAACTGGTTACAGTGCTGATTCCAGTAAATTCAGATGAGACTTATATCACCTTCCTGCATGTCTGAAATTCAGAATAAAGCAGAGGAATGTGCTTTTTGTAAGATTAAGACTCTTCATGCATGTCAAGATCTGCTAACGAGGGTCTGATATATGCAAATGTGAGTGCACATGTGTGACACAGGAAATCCATTCAACTCCTCATGAATGTTTTCTCTCCCTCATCATGTGATGCCACCTGTGTGATTTGCCAAAGCTCAGGAAGTGATCCATGGAGTGCAATGTCCAAGCGGAGATGACTGTGTCAGGTGTCCCCATGCCAGGGAGCACGGGAGCCCAAGGAGAGCCAGGCAGGGAAGCCCGGGGAAAAATTCAGCTCACAGCTAAAGCTGTTGGCTGGGCTTCAGTTCAGCTGTCTGTACCTGAACTCAGCATGTGTCTGTAAAACCCTGGGTATGTGAAACACCCACACGGGACTAACAAATGTGACATAAGATTTATGTCCTGTGGAACATTGCAGGGTCAGGCAAGGTGTCTCTACTGGCACAAGAAACCACAGGGAGCTTTTAAATGACTCCTTGTCTTCCTATTTTTTTTTTCCTGTTAATCATATTATTATGACTGCTAAATGTGATCTGTGTTACAGCATGACTACATTGCTTTTTCATTTTTTATTCTTCCCTAATTATTCCCATCATACTCATTTCAAAAGTAAACTATAGGCTTTTTATCACTGGAAATATTTCATCTAGAGGAAGATAATTCAACGACTCTCAAGAAGGACAGGAGGCTAATGGTATCTGCCTTTGGCAGAGGCAAACTGCCTGCTCTCCTGAGATTCCCTCAAATGACTCGGTAACTTAATCACATCTGCAGTTTAGACTCAGTGCTTTGTCAGAATGGTTGTACAAGAGCATTAAGGTAAGACTCATGGATAATGCAGGCAGCCATGCTCCAGTTTTATATCAGAGACTGAGTTTTGTCAGGGCCTGCCCACTTTTCAGTGGTATAAAATGATATTAGTATCAATCGGGATTTTCCTCACGCTGTAGAGCTCAAGCCCACTTCCTAAAATCATTTCACTGCAATGGTATCTAAGAGTGGCAAGTTGATATTAAATGAAAACGAATGAAAAGTCTAAATATGTATGAAAAACTGTAAAATGAGTAAATTATTTAAATAAAAGAAAATTGTCATACAGGAACTTTGGTACAGGAAATATTTTTCACAACAGTGTTAAATTCTTACACCATTCTGAGGCTATTATCATCTCCTCTTTAATTTATTCTATCCATCTTCCCTTTTTCATATGCAATTCTAGAAGTTGTCCTTAGGCATGTAAATGACAGCTGATATTATACAGACATTCACATCAGTATCCATCAGTCTCACACCCCTTTCAATATTCATTCATTAATAGCATTTATTGAGGGGATCAATTAAAATCTCAGCATGTCACAAATAGAGGCTCTTTTCTCCCCTTATTTGCAGCTTATCATTTGCTGCAAGTGGAAGATTAAGGGGCCTGATTCTGCCAAGATCAATTTAAATCAAAATTTTTGCCAGGGGAAATTGAACAGACTCAAACACCCAACTATTTTTTAATAATAATTCTAGATTAATTCAGTGGCAATTGATAAGAAACCTTTTTCCAATTCAGCTAAATCCAGAGAAAAAGAAAATATGCAGATTTTTCATAAATAATTACCTTGCATGTGGTGAATGATTTATATTTGAGCTTATTAAATATACCCCTAGTGACTGGAAAGGAAGCAAAGCAAATTGGCATAAGGTGGAGCTGCAGAAATGAGTTGCTCAAATAACAAGTTACTGAAAGACACAGTCAGAGACTTCATTAATATTTCTTGTTTCCTTGGGCTGAATTTCTGACAAGGGAAAAAAAGTGATTTTGTTGTATAAACTATGCCACTTTTTCGATTCTGCCAGTGCTGAATTAATCATTTCACCTAGTTTTGAAGGGAACCCCATAGGATAGCGAACAGACCACAGAAAATTCAAAATTTTTTGCAATTTTCATAATTTCAAGCTCAAAGTTTAGAACATTGGGCATGAAAAATTACTGCAACTGAACTACAGAACAAAGAGAAGTCATACACGTAAGTCTTCTTTTAAAAGGCAGCCAGTGGGAGGAGGAAGGGACTTGGCCTTTGTGCACAATAGCTCAGTTCCTGAAACATGTGCCAAAGGTAGAGGAAACCTGGACAAACCTCATTTCTCAGCATGAATGGGGGCCAGGCCAAAGCTCTTAATCAGCAGTCTGTTTTAGGGTGGGTTGGTGAGACAGCTCCATCCAAATTCCTTCTATTGCAGCTCTGTCACGTTGGAAAACAGAACTGGGACCTTGGGAGAGCCAGATGGAGGGGGGTTCTCAAGTCTGGTCATGCAGGCAAAAAAAAGGACTAGATATGTTACACAAAGATTGTTTCTAATTTTTATACACATAAAGGGAAAAATATGGCAGTCTTTCATTTGCCTGAATACATAAGTATGGCACTATATTAAACAATTTCTACGTATTTTAACACAGTGCATAAAGAATGTTTTGGGTTTTTTTAGAATAACCTATAATGGGGTGGTTAGGATTTCTCTGTGCTGCCAGAAAAAGGTTTGAGGTCTCATTCTGCAGAAGGAACTGAGGCATGATGGTGAATGAGTTTTATAATTTATTATATCAACAGCTTTGTTCCTTGACATGTTGTAGAAGAAAACTGTTATGACTGCTGTGTCTGGTGAGCAATTTGCCTTGGCAGCTCTTAATTAGAAGACTATGCTTTAAGTGATTTCAGGGGCAGAAATCCCCATGAGAAAGATTCCAGGTGTTTCTTTCTAGCTAAGGCAGGAACAATTCTGAATGGAAATTCTGCCCCTTAGGAGTTTGTAGAACTGAATGGCTTCAGGTGCGTGGGACACTGGTCAAAAACATTAGAACATGAGCCAGGGTGTGCCCAGGGGGCCAAGAAAGAGGATGCAGCCAGGTGAGGGTCAGTCTCTTCTCCCAAATAATAAGAAACAGGAAAAGAAGAGATGGCCTCCAGTTGCACCAGAGGAAATTTACATTGGATATTTGGTAAAATTTCTTCATCTAAAGGGTTGCCAAACATTGGAACAGGCTGTTTGGGGAAGAGGTTGAGTTGTCAGCCCTGAAGATATTTAAAAGGCATGTGGATGTGCTGTTTAGGGACATGGTTTAGTGGTGGCCCTGGAAGTGTTAGGTACATGGCTAATCTTAGAGGTCTTTTCCAGCCTTAATTATTCTATAACTCTCTTAAGAATGAGTTGGAGAATCCCCAAGAATATACTTGCGAAGCCTAATTTAATTCAAATCCCAAATTAGCCACAAAGTGGGGCTTCTTTTTGGGGGAGGTTGAATTTGAGTAACTCTTAGCTTATGAATAACTGGAAAATTTGAAACAAATTTTATTCAATCTGTCATTTTCATGAAGTTTTTCCTAAAAAATCTGTATACTATCACTTCTAAAAGTGTTTTGTGGGCTGGGGTTTATATGACTCTTTAGGTCTTTTGATGGGCTCTTTACCATCTGAAAAACTGTAAATGTAGGGAGAAGACGGTAAACAAGGTTGTTCACTCATTAGTAGGAGCCAATTAATTATTGAAACTGCTTGGGAGGAAAAAAACCTCAGAATTAAGCACTGCAAAAAGAGGATTCACTCCATCACTTTACTATAAATTCATATAATGTCTTTATAATGAGCTAAATATTATATATTCATAATCATAATCCAGAAACTCTGCCTCTTGCTACAGCACCTTAAACATATACACATGAAAAAATTCACACCCGGCATATGTGTTTACAAAAGGTTTTTTAGGAAGTCTCTGGAATCCTGTGGGTTACATGCTTGAAGATAATTTCACCATGGAACAAAGCACTGCCAGCTCAGAGCTGAAATGTGGCCGGGGACAGTGAAGCACTGCAGAGGGAGTGTCTTTATCAAGGAACAGAAAAGCCCCCAAATCCCTCCAGCCTTCCCTTCCTGACACCAACACGTGGAGGTGTTTTACTGGGGCTCTGGGGTGGTGTGTTCTTGTGGAGCCTGGTAGCCAGGTTGGCTTCCACCTCTGGAAACAGCAGTCACAACATTGGTAATACACTGCTGAAGGAATTCTTGACAGCTTGTCTGCACCACCACAGGAGACAATTTAATCGAGGTTACAGGAGAAGACTGCCTCCTTAGAAACAAAATAAACAAAACCCCCATCAGTCCTTTAATAAGATTCTTTTCCTCTTTGTTGTATCTGAAACTGAATCTACAAACAGTGTAGATGGATTCAGAAATATGATAATTTAAATCATGGTATTGGCTGATATCTAGCACTGCAGAGAAGGCAGAGGAAAAACAAACATCAAAAATAACTATTACTTCACCAAGGCAGGACTTTTTTTAGGATTAAGTATCTTGCTGAATGTCATCTTATTTCCCTTCTCAAAATTTCTGCCTAAGGAAAATATTAATATTAATTGAGTTTCCATTTAGGCCTTTCAGTAGATGAAGTATATATAAGGGAATGTTTTCTCCAGTTCTATTTTATGTCAACTTATTTTTCTTCTTTTGTAAATGTTACTTTTCTCTTTAATAACTATAAATCTTTTACAAATATCACAGAGTGATTAGAAATGGGAAGTAGCTGTACATAACATATCATTACATTTTTTTCTTGGAAGAAATATTGAACTGAATTCTAATTTTTTTCAGAATGTTCTGTTGTATTGATACAGATATTATGGATGTTTTTTGTTATTAATTATAGGCATCAATGTATGCCACAAAACTTGATGTAACTTAGGGAAGATTAAAAAAAATCAGAGACTTTCCATTAGTTCTGTATTTAATAAAGCTTAATAAGAGAAAAAAGAAGCTTAGCTAAATTACATTTTTCAGTATGCTGCGAAAATGTCTTCTTTAATATTATATGATTTATATAAGATGTTCGAGCAGATCTAAAAATCCTTTATATGAGATTATAATTTAATACTTTTATTTAGAAGTAAATAAGGATTTATACATTTTTTTCCTTAAAATCTAAAAACTGCCTCAAGCTTTCTGCAACTGATTGTGTTGCTTTGATGGTAATTCTTAGCAAACTCCAAGAGTCTGAGCAACATTTTGAAGGGTTAAGATAACTCTAGTTAAGCTGATTAAGAACCAGTTAAGTGATAGATCTAAAATCTAGATGTGATTGTGTAATCCTCCTTAGTGAAAGATCCTTCTAGGGAGGCCTTGAAAGGACCACTTCCCGAAAGTCCTGTCAAGGATTTACAGGCAAGTAGAAAACTATTGCTAATAACATTTACAAAAGGAATAAGACCAGTAAAATAAACAATTACCATACAGACATGGTGGTTACAATGTGACAGCAAGACCAGAAAACCCAAAAATAATATTTTTCAGTACAATAGTGTTATCACCGTATGTTCAGAAACATGGCATTTGGACAGTGATTGAGGAAAGAGAGATTAGGAGGAATTGTGATGATCTGCCTTCACACTCATGGAGGTTAGTCCAGGAACACTGTTTTCAGTGTTTTAAAAGGGATTCTCAAAACAAGGAGGTGGTCCAGAAAAGTAGTCCCCAAAACTATTTCAAGGAATAAATCTTACAGAGTAAAAACCTTGCTGTGAGTTTGGTCTGTTTCTTTTATCAAAAGGAAACCTGAGAAGCCCCTTTATCAAAGCATCCAAATGCATTCCCAGAGGAAGTCAGTGGCTGCAAGATGGTCCTTTGGTCTGGGAATGATTGGCCACAGAAAGAATCAACGGATGTAATTCAAAGTCAGTAAAAATCAAAGGAGAAAAAATCCTATGCAGAATAAAATAGTGGGAGTGCTAAGGCATTGGAATATACTAGCAAGATGGACCAGTATTAAAACAAAATCATCTCGTGGCACATTCAGATGAAGACCAGGAATTTTTCCAAAAGATACACCTTTACCAGGTGTGAAAGCTTTATGCAGTATCGGATCAGTAGGTTGATAGATCCCTGTAATTCCACAAGTCCTTAAAATTCAGAGTCACTCAGTGTCCATTTCCAATATTTTTCAAAGGAAAAGGTGAAGTTCTATATAAGATTTAGACCATTTATTTTATGAAGCTGGTCCCCTCCATAAGAGTCCAGTGTGGAGTGTTGGTTTCCTGTAAAGTGCAGAGGGAGAATTTGTGTCCTTGAATTGGACAGAAACACCAAACCCTTTCTAGAGAAGCAAGAGAGGTTCCTCTGTGTTAGGCATCTCTATTGTCAGGGCATCACCCAGGTATCATGACATCCAGGTCACAGAACCCACAAATAAGGAACACAATCAAAATGTCTTTCTTTTTACTAAATTTTAATTTTTCATGATCATATCACTTTAATCTTTGCAGGCAAAGTCTGTTCAGTTTCTGCAGCGCCTCTTCCCTGTGCCTTCCACCTTTCAGAGGATTGTTCTAAACCAGTAGATTAGTCTAATGATGTGTTTAAAAAAGAAGTAAATTCCCAGACTAGGAAAGGAAATGCATGAAGGAGCCTAGAGTCTTGAATTTAGTGACTGGGACATTTACTTGAGAGGTGATAATACTGATAATGATGTTTTGCAGACACAGATGTTCTTTCATCCCAAATCAGAGATTTCTGGATAAGAAATTCTTGGCTATGTAAAACAGACTTATATATTTATTACCTTTTCTTTAAAATAGACTCACCTACATTTATGGTATACCTACTATTGTATGGCATAATCCATGTTCTCCATTAAGATTTATGAATTTAGAACTGCAACAGAAAGCTTTCTAGAAGGTTTAAGCGGAGATGTGTGGCAAGCCACAGAGAGGGGAAAATGTCTAGGCATTTAAAGAAGCAAAATTTTCAGTTCTGATAAAATAAAAAAATAAAAAAAACCCTGAGAAAACAAGCGAGAAGTTGACTTCAGGGTTAAGTGGCAAGTGAAGGAGGATTCACTGGATTAGGCTTTTAAATGTAAATGCCTTCCTTGTTCCTAACTCCTTTACTGGATATAGTCATTCTCTACAAAATCACTATTGGTTAAATACAGTTTATGGAATGGTTACAAAATATGGTTCATGGTCATGAATGCTAGCCAAATTTGAAATGTGAAGCAAGGCAATAAAGAACTTTTTATACGTAGTCTTCCTAAAATATTTCTGTGACATACGTACATTCTATTTGTAAAATATGTTTCTTCAGTTAAAATAGCTATTTTTGTCAAACCATACAAAAGCAGACATTACTCCTCTAAGCTTTCTAAAAGACAGGACTGAGGTAATTCTTTCACCTGGCTTTACAGTGCAGACAGAGCTGACAAGGGGTTTTTGTTTGCAAAGCAGATAGGTTGCATTTACTAATTTGCCACTGCCCAGGCAATAGGTTATGGCATCACTCTGTACAAAAGAAAACACATTGTTATGGGAGGTAAAAATAGCTGAATCAAAAGAAATTTCAATAATTATGGAAGACTTGCTTTTCTTGACCTTAATGTGTAAGATGAGAGAAAACCACAAGGATTTTACTCTGATACTGTGCAATATGTGTAAAAATACCCCATCACCCTAATTCAGAAATGTATAAAAACCAGTGAGGGATGCAAATCTCTACATCAGGCCAAGCCACTTTAGGTTTCCTTTACAGGAAATAGATAGCATGGTCTATGATAGTCGGTGCAATTAGCATTTTCCCATAGTATGTACATACATTTGGCTGGGTAAATGATAAGATAAACTCCATGAAATGTGCTTCATTGCCTCCACTTAGAAGCCTTATTAGTCAGCTCAGGTATTGACACTAAAGAGGTCCATATTAAATTACATTTTGACCAAAGAAGCATGAAAAAAAATACAAGCTAGCAAAACTGAGCATGTTCCACTTGTATTTTTGTGCTTCAGGTTTTTTTCTGATCAGTTCTAATTAAGGAGCAACTAATTTTCCTAATGTAATAATTTCCTCTGCTGTGTTTAATTAATTTCATTGTTGAGTTAGATAGAATCCAGCCTAAAGATTGTAAACCCTGCTATTAACTAACTACTGCAATGACTTAGAGAACTGATTAGATGACCTTAAATGAATGCGTCTTTTAACCTTCCTCACTTTGCAGAAGAAAAGACAAATAAAGCTAGGGTCTTAAAAAACAAATTTCCAGCAAAAATCCAAACTATGAAGCTTCCTTAGAAACTGTGGTAGGTGATTTCCCATCATACCATTCTCTGTCCAGCACTACAGAAACCAAATATTCTGGTGCTAACCTTTGCTTTCACTTGCTATCAGAACTCATCATTTTTCATACAATTTTGTCAGTGTCTTCCAATCTCAATTGCTATATAAAATCCCTTTGGGAAGAATCTGGACATATATTGTTCAAATTGATCAGAGGGTATTTCCCAAACCTCCCAAACATGGAATTGATTTTGGTTTTTTTGGAAATTAATTGTTTAACTCACATGTGCTAGTCGATCAAATCTGGCAAAGAGTTCATTCAGCATTCGGACCAGCTCCTGGGCTGACAGAGTTGTGGAAAGGTTGGTGAAGCCTTTAACATCTGCAAAAAGAATGCTGAAAAAAGAAAACATATTATTATTTCACTCTATTTCCTTTAACTACTGAATGTTTTAAGTTACTTTCTAGCATTTTACTAGTGGAAGGATCATTTTATTACCCTTGAGGTAACATTACCTCTGTTCTATACTTTTGTACATACTGGACTACTGAATATAAATATTGAAGGAACTTAAAAAAAATACTACTAAGAGTGAGAAAATGTTTTGCTAGAAATAGGAATCATGAAATTCTAGATTTTCAAAGCATACAAGTCTCAAATCCTAAGAGTACAGACAAATCTGTGGTAGCCTTGATATACACCAGGCTAAGGCCAGTTTTATTTAGTGTCATTTTAGGCATGTGACAGAAGTACCTGAGTTAGAACTATAGTACTCTCTTTATAAGGTATGAATCTTTAATAGGATATTTTTTTTTCATTCTACTGATTGTACTTTGAATTTAGGTGTATCAACTTGTGTGCCTGAAATTATGGTAGGATCTCCATTGACAAACCACTTGCAAACAGACTTCTAACCTGTGTTTGAACATCCAGTTATTTTTCTTGCCTTTTGGCTGCTCACTGTGCTTAGAATGACCACATGTGAATATAGAGAAACATAAACACACACAAAGTGTGTGGTGTGCAAGATACCACCCAGAACAAAGCATGTAATAGCTCAGTAATTATTAGCCAAAGAATGCATTGGCTACTTTTATAAAGAGGTGATGTTCAAAAAGACACAGATCATTCTGGCAGAAAACCTTGTCAGCACTTGAAAGTCAACCAATAAAACTGGTGTTACAATCTGAGTACCAGAAGATTTTGTTTCACTTTAGCTGATGACTTGTGATGAACAAGATCACAACTTGGCAGGGTCTGAGAATTACCAATGTAACCAATAAGAAATACAATAATAATCAGGTTGATCAATAACACATCTTCAAATGTATGGACTGGTAAAGGTTTGGGTGCAGTTTAAACAAGTGCTTACAAACTTGGGAAGATTTTTACCTGTGAGAAGGAATAAAATTAAAAGGCAAAGTACCAAGCCACTCAAAGAGCAATGAATAGTAATAATAGACTAAAGTTATAAAAATAATTTGAAACTACTTGTTTCTACACTTTTAATTTTCAAATCAACAAAAAATTCTACCTGGATATTTGTAAGGATTCATATAGCATTGGTTTAGGTGGTATTCAGTACTAAACATTTAGGAAATAAAATAAGGTGTATGAAACCTTGTTTTGAAAAGATCTAGTTTCTGGCAGTATGTATAGAAGCCAACCAGTATCTGTATTTTAAAGCATGCAGAATTTTAATTTCAAATCTCTTTTAGGCATAAAATATGTTTTGACTTCTCACCCTGTCTACAACCCTTTTCCATTAAAGAAAAAGGGCCATTTCTCCATATTTTGATTCTTCTACAGCAACACTTACTCTGAGTATGGAAAAGGTTAATGGAAGACATTTTAATTTAGTGCAGCTCAAACCTTTATGAGGGTCCTTGATACTTTCAATCAGATTTAATAAAATAACACATCTGAGCTACTGCATGGGCACAGAAGCAGCAGATAATAAATTTATTCTTCTGCAGAAGTGCAAATTATTTTATTGAACTTGTCCAGGAAAAGTTATATTTTGGTTTCATTGAAAGGCAAAGTACTTGCTTCCCAGGCTTATTTTTCACTTCCTTCAGTGATGATTTCAAAGATGGTCCCTCAATTATTTACCCTTGTATTTTGGGAAAGGCTTATGGAAAATGCTATTGGCTTAATAAAATATTCTGATTTTCTGGAAATACACTAAAACCAAGATGATGTAATGTCATGGAGTGGAAGTTGATCATTCTGGTGTAAATGTACAATTAGGACTAATTACCATGAGTAGCAGCTCATAGGATAATTATCACCCTTCTGATAACATTTCAGGAAAGAAAAACTTAGAGAGAGGAATAAAGATTAAGAAAATAATAAAAAGACTGATTAAATGAAAATGGCTATAGAGCAGATGGACCATATAACAGGTTACCATCTTTGAAAACATCTTACAAGTCTCCATCTCATTTTTCAGTGTGTGGGGTGAGCCAGGTTGTGGCAGAATATATGTCCACATGTAGGCAGGACTCCCCTTCCTGTGCAATCCTGACCACTTAAGTGAACTGAGGGTGAAAAAGTGAAAAAAAGACACAAATGGTCCAGACTCAGTGTTTAGTTCAAATGGGTCTCGCCATTGCCATGGCATCCAGCCATCCTGATGAGTGGAAGAAGACATCAAAATGCTTCTCTGCTCAAACACTAAACAAGGGTACACTGAATTTCTGATTAATGAATGAATAAAGAAACAGAAGGGAAATCCTCAGACAAGAGTAATTTAGCAACATCTGAGACCTTAGAAATTACAGAAAGGCAACTTCACCCACCTGACGTTCTCATAACGATGAATGTAGATCTTATGGAACTGGTGCTGCAAATGTTCATCTTCCACATTGGTCATGTCATTGATCATTTCCAGGACTACAAAACGTGGCAACACAGAGAGCACCAGTCGCTCCTAAACAAAGAGGAAACCAGTGTCAGTCTGCACTGGTATTTCACAATGCCTAGTTTAAGGATCTGGATAACTGGTTATTTAAGATGTGACCCTCCTCTCTAAAAATTCTAGCTCAGGCCATTTGTGATAATTCACTTTATCAGCCTGAGTCCATAGTCCAGGACACCTCTGGTTTGGGTAAGGAAGAATAAAATGAGTTCACATGAAGCCATTCAAACTTGTCCTCTTGACTAGGAGGACTGGAGAACATATTCATTTCTAATTAGTTTTGTCTGTGTTTCAAGAACACAGGAAGAGTAAACGTTTGAGACATATGTTTCTATATATACACATGCTTCTTTATAATGTATATTAGTAAAGTATCCATGTATATTAGTTTATTATTAGTGTGCAAACACAGTGTATCAGTGCATATTAGTGCCCATATCCTTCCTATACACAAGGAGATATATACATATCCACACAAGTGCTGTTTCCAGCCCTGTCATAATATAATTAACTCCAGAATTTTCACAGAATTTCACTAAATATCCCTAGTTGGAAGGGACCAGAAGGATTTTAAGTGACCGGCATATATGGGGATTGAACCTGGACTCATGGTTATTAGCACCATGCTCTAACTAACCACGTCTTAGTACAGCCAGGCAAGCCCTCAAAAAGTAATCAAGTTCTTTAATGAAAGCCCTAGATCATCCCCTGAGAGATTTTAGACTGGCTTCAGTGGCTCATCAGTTTAACAGCTTTGACAGATTTTTGTGAGTATCCAACCCAAATCTGTTTCTCTGCAAATTAAACCTTCTTTTTATCCTTTCAAATTTGGCATGGATAATTATCGAATGCTGCTTTATCTGTAACAATCTTTCTGTACTAAAATACTGTTATTGTGTCCTCTTGCCTTCAGTCTCCCTTTTTTTTCAGATTAGAAAGCTTTGTCCAGTATTGGAATTTATCACTCCCAATCACTCTGGAGCAAAGCTACAATTTTTCACTTTTCTTTTGCTTTAGAGGATTGCAAATACTGAAATCTTATTGAACTAAAGAAGAGAATGTTACTAGCATGTATGTAGGCTATTTATAACCAAATTTCAAACAATATTTTGAGGAGTAGGATATATCTAGGGAAAACCAGATACGAACTTCCAAATCAGGTGCACATGTAGACAACAGAGGGCACAGATGAATAAAGTCCTCTCCTCTCCTCTCCTCTCCTCTCCTCTCCTCTCCTCTCCTCTCCTCTCCTCTCCTCTCCTCTCCTCTCCTCTCCTCTCCTCTCCTCTCCTCTCCTCTCCTCTCCTCTCCTCTCCTCTCCTCTCCTCTCCTCTCCTCTCCTCTCCTCTCCTCTCCTCTCCTCTCCTCTCCTCTCCTCTCCTCTCCTCTCCTCTCCTCTCCTCTCCTCTCCTCTCCTCTCCTCTCCTCTCCCTTTTTCTGTCAAAGTAACTGATGTTGAATTTGTTTTGAGGCAACTTGATATCAGGAGGATATTAAATAATCTCATGGTATACAGGCTGTGTGTTATGTCCCTTCTCAAGGGTGAAGATTTGTTCAGAGAGAAGAAAAACTGAAGAGGAATGAGGGGTGGAATGAGAAGGACAAGCAAACCAATCATGAAAATAATGATTTTTATGGCAGCAAGATTCAATGTCATGTGGATGAAATGTCGCCATAGATGAAACATCTGAATAAATGAAGGAATCCCTTCCTAGCTTTCATGGGAAGTGAAACACTACTAACTTACAACTTTCACAGTGTAGATTATGAAGAATTCTCACTCTGAGCAGTCTCAGTCAGCATTAAGTAAACAATCTTCAGCTCTGATGGGAACACATTGTGGATAAACACCTCCATTTGTCTGGATGGCAGCACCAGCTGAGGTGAACTGTATGTTTGTTTAAGAGGGGAGAACACAGGCTGCCACAAGCTGCACTGGAGCACTGGAGTGTTTCACCACTGCAGCACTGGAGTGTTACACCCCCATCCAAGAAGGCACTCCTTCCTGCATAACATGCTGACAGAATATGAGACAACTGAGAATCTCCTAATATTTAATTTATCCACCTATTCTACAAACCTTTGCTAAATCAAGACCTGCCTTTGTGAGGAAGAGACAAAAAATTATGTGAGTGATGGCTTCTAAAGAGCAGGCTGTGAACTATAATGCAGCAAGATCATCCTTTGTTTTGGGAAATAGCCAAGCTCAGACTTTCTGTTTTCATATTGGGTGGTTCTAATTTTAGCACATCTGCTTTGTCTTGGCTTTGTTCCCCCCTTTCCACCTGGGAATTCTGCTATCCTTCATTCTTCTGATGTGTACACACTGGATGTGATGCTTGTGATGGCAAGAAACAAATCAGTCCCTTAGGAGGTCCTGCATACTCCTGCAAACCCAGGTTTCACAGGAACATCTACACCTCAGGTAGCTTCACTGATAAAGAAATGCAAAGAGCTGCTGATTGTTAGGCTGGGAGCCAGAAGTATTTTAAAATTTTTGTGTCCTTAAGCTTCCTATGATAGAACGCACTTAGATTTTCTTATTCCTTCACTATTAAGATACATAGCTCACTATGACCAAAAAATAAAACCACCTTCTGAACAAATCAGATCAGTATTTCAGGGAGTTGTATGAATAAAATGTCCAATGACTTCTTGCAAAGATACATTCAGAATAATACTAAATATTTTCACTGTTAAAAGAAATATGTTATTTTCTAGCTTACCCATGAAGGATGGCAAATTGGAAGATCATTTTTCTTTTAAAGGAGATTTGAAAAAAGAAAGCAAACAGAAATACTGGATTTTATTGACCTGTTTATGAAATCTATAATAAGTGAACATTAAAAAAAGATCAGTTCCTTCATACATTTATGGCTTAAATAGTAAATGTACTATATTTTCCAAAAGGAAAACCTTACATTCCTAATTTGCATTCACCTAAGGGAGTATTGAGCAATGCCTCTAGAAAGTTTATGTAAAATAAAACATAGTTGGCTTGGCACATGTTCACTAAGCCAAGAAAAATGTGCCTAGGACATTGGATATCTTAACCTTCATGCTACTCATTAAGGTAAGTTAAATGTTCTTGTCTGCACATAAGATCTGGCAATGACCCATAAAACTGAGGTTAATTACTTTGCCTCTGTAGCAGCCCTCCTCCATTAATAGTGAGGTGTGTGATGAGCCTTTGTTGGAATCACAACTGAAGGTTCCTGAACAGCTTGTGTCACTGCTCTGCATAGTGTATGTTGTGCTAAGGAAGAGCTAGAAAAACAGCATTTAAGTGTGCCTGTGTGTATCTATATATACTTTTTGAGGCACTTCAGTTACCATCAATTCTCTGGTACTGAAGCATTCAAATGACAGAAATTTTTTGCTCTGTGGGTGTCAGCTGTCCTTGGCTATGCCCAGCTACTCTTACATCACACCACACTGACAGGATGGTGGGGATGCTGAACCAGGCTTCTTCTCCAAGCTGGGAACTGAGGTTGGCTCTAGTGTGGATCATTTCCATTCTTTCTTTTCCTACAGCTGATTCTAGTGTTCTCTGGACCAAGTCCTTTTTCAGAGGTCTTTCACATCACTTTTCTTCAATCCAACAGTTAAGAAAGATATTTGGTTATTCAAGAATGAGTGTCAGGTCACCTTCCCGTGATATAAAGATCCTTGCCACATAACTCCCCTTCAAGCTACTTAAATACCATTGCTCCTATTTCACAGATTTAGATACTGTGGCACAGAAGAACAACAGTGTGTGGGGGTCATGTACAAAAAAGCAGTAGCTAATCACAGGGAAAAGAAAAATATCATTTTTTTATTGTCTTCTGTACCTTACTATTTACATGATCAAAGAGTCCTCACCTTTTTAGTCAATCTCTCTTGGAAGGCATTTTCAGAGCTGGAGGATAACACATAAGAAAAATTTCCTTCCCTTACAGAGATAGCCCTAATAGAATGTTATGAACTTTAGGATGAAGGACACTCCATCACCCAGATCTTTTGAAAGCTTACTAGTTCAGCAGTGGTCTAAGTGGAGACAATTCAAAGCAGCAGTGGTAAGTGGTTTGAAAAGGAGCAGAGATATATTTGTTCAAGAGGAAAGACATAGAAAAAAAGAAAATAGCAACAAAGGAATGCTAGAAAAGAGCTTGTGAACTATTCTTCTAATAACAATTCATGACATGAATCAACCCCAATGTTTAAGATGGAGCTGTCAGAGTTTAGAGTAAATTAATTTAAAAAGTACCTTTAACCTGAAGAATAACTATGGTAAAGAAAAAAAAAACAAACAGTAAAAATCACAAAATGTAACACACTGATGGTAGAATTCAGGTCTGCATTTGAACACCTGAGTTTTGTGACTCCAAGGTAGTTATGCCCAAACTTTCATTTCATCCAAAGAATCTGGAGAGATACTCAACCTAGTAAATTACTCCTTTGGTGTTACTATGGGTCTCTTTGGGTTCTGTTGCCTGTTTTGACTAGATCTCAGTCCAGGGTAGTAGGAGCCCACAGATGTAAAGAGCATGTAGTCACTTAGTTTAGGAGGTGTCAAATATGGAGCTGACTCCTACCCAATCTACTCCTTCAGGAAAAGTTAGCAGCAGTGAAGCAAATCCTGCAATGATAAGTAAATTAACTTCATGAGTCACCCACATCTACTTAAAATCCCAAGACTGTAATTAAACATTTATACTGCCTCTAAGGCCCATTTATTGTTTTATGCATCTGCAATAGTCATTTCTTGTTGCACAGCTTTGCTGTGGTCTGCATGCACTGATCCCTTGGGTCACTTTCACTGAAATCAGGGGGTACCAGTGCTTACAACTGCACAAACATAGGTAGGCACATTCATGGAGAACTGGGACATGACCCTGATGAATAAATAATGACCTTTGCAGCAGTTTTTGAGAAGAGTCAATTAACCAGTGCACAAGGCCTCAGGCTTGTGAATAAAAACCAGAGATCTCTCCATTTGTGCTGATCAAAGAGACCAAAACTCCAACAAGCACAAAACATTGACAAGCAATTTGAGATCTGGAGGAGAGTGCTAAGAGGAAGGTCAAACTCCCTGAGGTTTCTCTGCAGGTCATGTGAGGGAATCACCCCTGCAGGATCTGCTGTCTGCAAAGGCCCCGTGAACCAGCTCCACTTAGATGGTATAGACTTTTCTTTGTTCCACATAATTTTTATTTGGGATGGCTTTGCCAAAGCAAAAAAACCCCTCTTGACTGATGGGTGAATTCAGGTTTTGCTCTTTTTCCTCTGCATGTACCATCAAAAGGGGAAACCTACAGAGAAGTTGTGGGAGTAAGTCTGGGTTTGGAATCATGCTGCTGATGGCTGTTCCCAAGACACTTGTGTAAAATTGGAGTGGGCGTAGCCCAGAAGTGTTTAACCATAGATGCTCTAGGGAAACTGTGTCACATTTTTCATATTGATTTTTAAGAATCGTTTTTCCAGAACCATCAAGCTTATCTTTAACAACATTTACAATTAATATCAGAGGTGTTTTATTGTCTTAAACACTAAACTTAATAGGATGTGAAAAGGGCCATTCAGAGCAGTAGTTTCAGTCTTTGTGGAGCACATGAGCTTTTATTACATTTAAGGGAAGTCAATAAAAATTGCATTGTTTTGTACTGAAAATCTGACCATGTTCAGAATAGATGTAATTATTGTAGATGTCACTCTAGAAAATGGAAATTAGCACCTCTCATTATGATGAACTGCTCTGAAGAGAAATTCCTTTGTGCTTACTAAGTGTACAATGGACAGTCTATTTGCAGCTGCTCTTTATTGTGTCTCATCAAGACAATGGGAATTAATTAAAAAATACTGAAGGAACTGCAGTACCTAATTCATTCAGACTTGTGGGGTTATGAGGCTGCCTTTTAGTTTTTACTACTTAACTTCTGCAATGTTTGATATGAGCAATATCAACTTTGTTTTCTTTTAATTCCAGTAAGGAATATCCCAAATTATCCCATCCTTGGCTGCATGTTCCATTTAGGCATCTGCTGTTTTCAAAGAGAAACAAGGCCAGTCACACAGAAGGTCTTGGAGTCTCCTTTTGTTTAGTTTTTGTCTATGAAACACATTTAGAATCTCAATCAAACTGATAACTCACTATTTATGAGAGTGAATGAAAGTGAACCCTTTGTGAAAGTGTCTAATGAGACATGTTGCAAAGCTTATGGCAATGAAAGTAGAAAAAAGCTTTTCCCCCACAATTCTTGTAGGAAGATGTTATTAAATTTTTTCCTCTATGCTGTTGTCCAAATCAGCGTAAAACAATATACATAGTACATGCAGAAGAGAGGAACTGCAAGTCCTGCTGGTTCTTTCTTTTGGCAGGGTAGGGAATGGTTTGATGATTCAATACCTGAAGCCACATTACAAAATCCTGGCAGGGTGTGATGACTAACAGTCTACTGCCATGTGTAAAAGGAGATGTTTTTTATTACCCAGTTGGCTGTGTAATGAGATCACAATCTTAGTGCCTGCTTACCCTGCAGTTCCTGAAATGTAGAAGAATGATTCCAGGGCTGCCAGTTTGGGTTTTTATGCCTTCCCAGTACAATTTTTGCTTCGTAAATATTTAGCTCATCCTGTAACATACTGGGAATTGGTAGAACAACACTCCCTGTCTTTTTTTTTTTTATTTTTTGCATGGTACTTGTGATTGCTGGTGCAGGTATATTTAATAAAAAAAATAAATATTCCTCTTCAAAATATTTTAAAAAATACAAAAATACTTAAAACATTTTTTTCAGAAGTAACACAGTTGATCATGAAGCTAACTGCTAACTGCAGACAGTAATTACACTATGGCACAGGTACAATGAACCAAGTTGTCATAAGGCCACATGAGCACCACTGTCTTGCATGGGAGTGGGTGGGAGCACATCATGAAACAATCTCCTGATAATGCTTTGCTTGTTTATCTTTTAGTTTAGCAGCAGGATCTACAGGTCTCAGATTAAGTGCTCTCAAATTAAGTGTCTGTATTGAATACATACAATTGTTAACAATTCCGTGTCCTCTGAACTCTTACATATGATTTTTTATCTCGTGAATGAAGAGTGTGTTAGATTTACATTTCACTGTGAAACCCAGACATGTTAGAAAGATGAGTGGTGAAAAGCAGGAGGTACAAAACAATTTGTATTACTGCCCTACCTTGTAGACATGAACATTTAGCATAGAATCATGCAATGGGTTGGATTGGAAGGTTGTTCAAGATCAGTCAGTTATCACCTGGCCAAGGGCGGGAGAACCTTCCTCTGGACCAAGTTGATCAAAGTTCCATCCAGCTTCCAGTCAAGGGACAGACACATCTTCCCTGGGCAAGCTGTTCCTGGGTCTCACCACCCTCACAGTCAAGAATTTCTTCCTAATAGCAATCTCAACCTGCTCTCTTTCAGTTTTAAGCCATTCCCCCTTATCCTACCATTATATGCCCTTGTCAAAAGTCCTTCTCCATCTCTCTTGTAGCTCTTTTAGGCACTGGGAGGTTCTGTAATTTTCCCCATGGGCTTCTTTTCCCCAGACTGAAAAATTTCAAATTTCTCAGCCTGTCTCATAGAAGAAATGCCCCAGCTCTCTGATCATCTTCATGACTCTCCTCTAGGTTTTTTCCAACAGGTCAATGTCCTACTTTCGCTGGGGACCCCTGAGCTGAACAAGTGATACTCTCCAGCCCCACAGTAACCCATTAGACTCATCTAATATTGGAAAGTCATATTTTATATTCTCAATTTTGTTTCTTCCAAATATCATGATGATTTTTAAAATTTATTCTTTATTAAACAATAGTGGAGAAGATAAATATTCAGAAGAAAAATATTTATATGGAAATAAGACCCATATTATGACAAAAAGCTTTGTACTATCTCCTGGTGTATTGGCTTCCATAAATTTCAGTTAGCTTGCAAGGAAGGCCAGAATCAGAGCTAAAGAGCAGGAGAGAGACAGACACAACACTGATTTCATAATAGCATAATCTTAAGCTTTTCCTTGTTTTACTGGGATAGAAAATGATCACAAAACAGCTCCTACAATTCAAATTTGTTCTAAAATATCAGAATGGCACCATCTGACTTTAATGCTTATTGTGCTATGTTTCTCTGGAACAGCTTTGACTTATCTGCTATTAAATCTTCATTTAATTCTTTTGTACTGGTTCTTTTTTCTATTGATTTAGATGTCTCTTTTTCCATTTTGTTACTTTTTTTTGAGCTGTTTTGAAAATTTCTAGACAAATTCAGTAAAATACACATCTGTGAGGAGTACTCACGGCAGCTAATGACATAGAAAATATCAGAAAGAAGGTTTTTGTGCCTTTTATTGTTCAGTTTTCTATGGCTAAATCACTGCAGACACCAAGATAAATAAGAGCCACAAGGTCATATTTTCTGGTCAAAACAAGGGATGCACCTTGTCAGAAAATTACAAGACGCCAGTACTAAACAGAACAAGCAGGATAAAACTTCCTTTCAGTAGGTGGGAGAAAATCACCTCCTGAAAATCAAACCTCTTTGAATAGGCCTGTAGATGGGCAGTTGAATACTGGTGATATTGTTGCCTTTTGCCCAACCTGAGAATGAAACTAGAGACAATTTTAGTAAGGAGATAATGTAAAGGGGGATCTTTAATGAAGGCCTTCAGGGGGAAGTTTTGGAAAGATGTCCTCAAAAGCCCACTCCTACAGGGATGAGTACACATTTATAGGTCTTAGGAAATGAGCATAATTGATAAAAAGCACCAATTAGGAGGACAAGGGGTGGCGCCATTGCCCCCCAGGTCAAACCTCTTCTCTAGAGCCCCTTCTTCAGCACTAGCTGTGTTTTGTCCATGAGAATGGATTATGACGTATTGTTCTCAGCCTTGGTTCCCAGGAAGAACCAAGACAGCACAGAACCTTCTATCTCCTGGAGCTTGGAGCTCTGGAATTTGTTTTGTCTTTCTGCTCAGGGAAAGGCCATGGAAAAGTACTGGGAAAGCTAGCTACTAATACAATAGGTGACAGAGTTACAAATATATGTGTGAAAAATACAGAGAACATATAAAAGAAAAAAAGGCAAAACCCAAACAACATCAATATGAAAGACCATTGGCCTATTTATAAATGTTTATCCAAATATTCTATCTCACCTTAAATTATCTCAGTAATGGCATCAGTAACTTGACTCTGTTTATCTTGGAATTGGTACTGCTTATGGCTACATGATTTAAAATCATTACTTGGACTACAGAGTTCCTCTATTAATTAAGCATCTTGTAAGGACATTAATTTTAGAGTCCTCCTACAGTCCTTTTAGGGCACTAAGGGAAGTTGCTTAATGCATTAACAGTTCTGATCCTGAATGAGAAACTCAGAGCAGAGGCACTAACTTGATGAATTCGAAGCTTGGAGTTCTTTATTAAGCCAAGAGGAATGTGTGACAGCCCAGCTGGTAGAAGTCTCATCACTGTAGGGGGCTGAAACTATTTCGTTCCCCTTACTCATTCCATTCCATCTCTGTCCGCTGCTCTGATGCATCAGCAAGGGTCACCAGTTGATGGCAGCTCTGGAAAAAGCCTTTTATTTTTAGACACCTCTCTCTTTAGCAAAGAGCTGAGAGCACAGGAGACACAGGCCACCAAAATCCTGTCAGTTTCATTCACTATTGACCAGCACCACATTTGAAAAACCTGGTTTGGAGATCAAAGTACCTCACAGGAGTTTTATCCTCAGTGAATCCAAAATTCATCTACTAGGAAGGAGGATTCCTTCTCGCTAATTTCTTCCAAGGAGAGCTCCCATGCCTGAAATCTGACACTGGGATTTCTCCCCTATATGAATTGCACTTCAGGGTCTGACTCCTATCTCTCTGTCATTGACTACAAACCTCATTATTCTGTTTGAGCCCATGTGGCAACTCTGGATTTGCAGGAATAGAAGAGAAGGAAGCAGATAATTTTTGTCATGATTTTACCTTAGATTTCTACTTGACAGAAAAATGTGAAGTTATGATTTGATGATAAGAAACAAACACTGGCAGTGAATGTGAAGGCACTACATATAAACTCTGACTTTACAATCTTTGGATTTCTACTGCAAATGGGTTCAGTAATGGGAGGTTTTGAGATAAGGTATAGTAAATATACATCCTGGTATGTACAGAATCATACATGTAAATATTTCTTCCTCCAAACAATAAGGAAGAAAAGTCTTTTATTTGATTTAGAAAACAGGTCACCTACTAAATGAGAATATGCAAATGGATTATGAAGAACAATAAAAACATTTCATATTCCTTTCTTTGTTGAATTAACCAGTATGTTATCTTGATGTTCCATTAGCTTGATCATCTGATGGAACAACATGAAGAAAAAATTTCAGCAGCAACCATGGTTCTTTAGAGAAAAGTACTAAGATTAAAGTCTGGACAAATGTAAAGTTTTATTTAAAATCTCACAATTAACAAATTGGTTTTTATCAAGAGAAAAAAAAAAAGCCTTCATTTAATATTTAACCAGAGGTTTACATTTTTTAAATTTTAAATTGTGACTTTATTGTTTGGCCTTTAAAAAAAAAGGCTCAGTTATTGTGATCATAATTTTAAAATATGAAGCACATTAAGCTATTTTTATAAAGACCATGTGCTCTCTAAAATTAAGATTATTTCTTTATTTTTAAACTAAATCTGAACTTTATCCTCATACCAATTCACAGAGATTTTATTATTCTTACCACCACCATATATACACAAATACACACACAAATATCTACGTATATGTACATACATATGTGTATATATATATATATATATATGCATACACACAAGACTTCATGGTGCTTAACCCTCTTAAAGTGTCCTTTTCAATCCCAGTCCAATCTGCTGTTATTTTAGAGGCTGCAAAGTACTGACAGTTGATTAAATTCTAGCTTTGTCAGAGCTTGATAAAACCTACATAACATGTAAGCTGCTTAAAAAAATTAAAAAAATAAGAGCCAAAAAACAAACTAGACTTCATCAATCTGCAGAGAGCTTCTTAAAGACATGGGAAGCAGAGATTGTTGCAGGGGAAAGTGTGAAAAAAAATCCTCTGGAAGTAGAGGTAAGAGGAAACAAATGGTCAAACAGAACAGGTTTTTTAATGGAAAAAGAGATTAAGGCAGGATTACAGTATTTCCAAAGATCTCAGGCAGAAGAGACTAAATATGCCAACAGCAGATTGTTTTGAAGACTAAGGGCTGTCTTCTCATTTTCTAGCCCTGATGCCCATACCAGAAAGACACAATGTGTGATCATACCTAGAAAACAAAACTATCCTCTTCTCACCTGGACAAATGGTCCTTTCAGGTGGTGAGCTCTAATCCTTTATTCCAATCAAATGAAACATCATCCAAACTGTTTTGACTTTCCAAATGAGTTTTAATTGGATTTTTGGAATCCCCTATGAGAAAGAGATTGCCTGGAATGCTGGTGTTCAGTGGCAGGACTTGCGGGAGGAATTGCCTGTAGGGCCCTTTCTTAGGGGACCCTTCTCATTACACCATTTAATGTAGAAAAGTTTTTCTACTTTCTCCCCACTGATCTGACTCAACCCATAATTAAAACTTGCAGATGCCCATCTTTGTCCCAGCTTGATGGGAAGCATCCCTGGAAGCCCAGTGGATCAGGTTGGGTACCAACCTGGGCCCTCTGGCCTGAATATTCCTTGCCAGACTGGGAGCAGGCAGTGCTTGCTCCCCACCTGCCCTCCTGCCTCCATGGAGCCTTCACTCCATTTCCTCTGCCTGTGTCTTAGATGCCCAAGAACATTTCCATAAGAATTAAGAAAGATGTCAAGGGCCCTTATTTTCACATAAGAGGACCTTCTCCCTGTGGAATTGGAAATTGTTTCTGCAGAGAAATGGGCCTGCTTGCTGAGGACTGTCTTGGAGAGGGATTTAAACAATACAGCTAAAAAGACTAATGTGTTGTGGCTTTAGTAACTTCTAGAACTAGGTACCTGCATTAAAACTACACAAATGTAGTGCTAAAATTAGAATAATTTTTTCCATTTGACTTGTCAAGACTTAGAGCCTGGAGGATTTGTTTCTGATTAGAGTTTACTCCCTGCCAATAGTTTAACACAGCCAGAGCTGAGCAGCCTTGTTGGTGAGCTCTGTGCAAGAAGTAAAGAGTTTTCTCTTCATGAATGATGCATAACCTGCTACACTGAGGACAAGAATCAACACCTCTCCAGAGGATGAATGCAAAAGTCAAAAAGATATGGACTGTTTGTATGTATGGACAGGGTTTCCCCCTCTGATCTCAAACAACTTCTATGTAAAATGATATTAGGTACTCTAAATCTACTAGAAATAATGCAAACAAAATGTTTCAGAGAGGACATAATATTGAGTTTTTTAGTTCAGATCCCAGGTTACTCAGGTTAGTAAAATACAGTTTAACAACTTTGCTTAGCTTGAAAGCAGCCCCCCATCCCATCCCTGTTTTCCTATTGCTTTGTCCAGGCTTCATTAGTGTCTTTGGTCTAGAGCACTCTTGGATAAGAAGTTAAGTGTGGCATGACCAGAGAAGTTTCTAATTATGACTAAATGCCTTTTCTGTGAATTGCTGTCCTGCAATGTTGTGTTCTTATAACAAGAGAAGGGGTAAGGGCTGGACTGATTTTTATGGTCTTGTAGCTATAATAACTTTGGGCAATTAACTTTTGTGATTTTTCCCTGTATAGTCCTTGTAAGGCTTCATTTACAGCTTCAGTTAGTCAAATATTCCTGCACAATTTTTATTGCACAACAATAGTCCTGACTTCACTACACAATAATTGTTTTCAGATATGTATAACTTGATATATGTATGTGGGGTGCACAAAAAGGCAGTATGAAAAAGTTATCTGAGAGACCCTTTATAATTAAATTGCAGTATTTCAGGGTCTAAAATGTTATGCAAATTTCAAGTAAAGACTGGAGAAAGAGCAGGTTAGGACACCTGATATATATTGCAAGCAATTCTACATAAAGCCATCATTTCAATATGTGTCTGGATTTAATATGTCATTCATTTAAAACTTGGGGATTTTGAATCCTGAGAAATAGAAAAGAAAAAGAAATTTAGTGCAGGTTTCTGCTCTTCATCAAGGAAATTTCACAGCATTTTAACAATGAGGGAAATTACATATTCATTGGTTTTGAAGGATTTTCAGTTGCTAATTAAGAAAGTGAGTTAGACTATCTATTTTCATTGCCCAGATATGATGAAAGCAGAATCACCTGCTGTGTACTTGCAACAAAATCAAGATTAAAACAAAGACAGTATCTTTGAAGTGTTCACTAACAAAGTATAGCACTGGTTGTCAACATTTTTGATATCAAATGAAAGTATTAAATCAAAATTTCAAACAGGTGGTAGCAAGTTATGATATTGTTGGAATAAAATGGATGTGAAAACTGAGAGCCTCATTTTTTTTATATTAATAATTGCAATGTTTTAAAAATGAGATCAGAGGACATTTTTGGTGGCCATATTTGGCTGCTTAATATAAATACATCCCTTAAGAACATGCTGCTAACCACAGTTCATTGGATGTGAAAAAATTTTTTTCAATTTTTTTGTCAATAACTGCTAAATAGAGGCTGTTTTTACAACACATTTGTCTGTGCTGCCTCCTGCAGCTTGCTTTCCTGATACTTTCATCTTTTGATGATAAAGTCTTTCTGGTATTCATAAACTTCTTTAACTATGTCAAGCTCTGAAATGTTTTAGATTTTCACAAAAAAATTAATTTTTTAATGAAAATTAGGAAATAATTAGACACAGATGTTCCCTCAGTTTTACAGGGTGCTGGGATTTCCAAATGGTGTCACACAGATAATACCATACAGGTAAGTGCATAAACATCATTAGCAATGACTGCTGGAGTAATTCTCCTTTGTAGCCACACTGCTGTTCATTTTCATGAAAGAGTAATTAGAGTTAAGAAATTCATTGCAATTGAAAATGCTAATATATACTTCTAACTACCCCAGGTGTTCAAAAACAAAAGGGTAACAATAGAAAATCAGATCCTTGATGATCTGAAAATACAACTGAAAGTCCTGACTTTCTGAAACACTTCAGAAAATTTTGTCTACAAGTCTTGTGGAGAGTAAATGGAGATGGGGGAGGAAGAATGAAAAAATATATAGGAGCTTTATTGTATGTAGACTGTTGGAAATAGACACTGGAAACTGAATCACTTCAGAACTGGAGTCAGGTTGCCCTGGATCAGCCAAGATCCATAAAGTCTTTTGCATCATCCAGGTCTGCACTGCATTCTCCTCCTTCCTGTACAGTCACTGAATAAACTGCAATTGGTGTAAAAGCTGAACTGGCACCTGGAGATATTTTCAGTGGAAAATGAGCCTATGGAGCTAATTCAGGTTTACAGAGACCATAGGCCCAGACACTTCTGAACAACAATGGCTTTGACTGCCAAAGTGGAAAATTCACAGCAAAACCAAAATAGCTTAAGGAATTCTTGAACCCTGGAAACCCACAAAGGGAGATGCTGCTGGAAGATAATGGCATCTGGAAAACACATGACATCCAAATTTCACGTTACAGTAACATGAAGAACAACAAAAATATTTATTCATCCCTAGTGGGATTTTAGTGATTTCACCTCCTATTTTCATCACTCCTTATGCAATGGCTGCAAGTGAATAAATGAAGCTGCTTTCACTGAAAAAAAAAAAAAATCAGCTCATATACATGAAATGTATCTGGAATTACAGAAAAATCTCTTGTTTTTCACCAGCAGCAGAATCTGACACAGTAGAAAGTTTATATGTGCATTCCAGAGAATCTACATATCCTCATTAGAGGATCCTTAAAAACCTCTGACAATGAGAGATCCTTCCTTGTCACTATTATTGTTTCCTTGTACACCTCCACATTTCTAATGGCACCTCTTGCTTTTCTCTAAAACACAGATTATAAAATGTTTGTCTCACAATTGGGTGACTTTCCATGACTGGTTCTTTTAGGCATTGCACAATACTGCATTATGAGAGCAGTAGCATTTATCATTATTAGAATGACAGAAGATTAGAGATTATGAATCCAAGGGATATTAAGAAAGTGGAAGGGTCATTTTGGGATAGCAGAAACCTAATTTCTTGGTTTTAACAATACACAATAATAAATAGAAGTATATCTGAATAATTTCTATAACTTCCATGATTACATAAAATTGGAGCCTCCTTCTGTAATTGTTTATGGACAACCATGGCACTCCTTGTTGTAGTTTTAAACTTATGTTGTTTTGTTTTACTTTAATTTTACTGGCCTTCTGATTCAAATGAAGTAAAGGAAAAACCAGACCTTACAGGATCTTTCTGGCGAACTGTCCCACCTCACATGACATTCCCTACATACAACATGTCAACAAATTTTAATTTTCTATTCCTTTCAGTTGAAGAAGCAGAAGATGTGTGAGGATGAAAGAAGCCTCAAGAGGTTTGAATTGTCATCCACTACTATAGAAAGTAGCAGTACCACCACTGAAAGCAACAAAAACATTGTCTTTGCTGCAAGTACCCTTTAGTTTAAACAGTTTATGGCAAGTGAAAGGAAAATAAAATTAAGTGGAACAAATTTGGAATTCCTTGAATTATTGTCTGGAAGAATTACACAAATAATTATTCCTCTATTTCCCTGCAAATTATTGTTCATCAACAATATTTCTAGAAATTTTTAGAAGCCACATCACAACTATCATCCTGCACAATCTTTTTCCACCTTTTTTCCCCCCTTCAAAGGAAATTAAAGTAATGGAAATAATTTAGTAAACTTTAATCCTCACTTTTTAAAATTTGATGTGCATTAACAGGAAATATTTTTTACATTAATCTGAACTACAGATACCATTTATTAGGCAATATTTTTCCTCAAGATAGAAAAGTGCATGCAGTCACTGAATTATTGCCTGCATGCTCATTAAGTGAGCATGAACAAACTGCTAAAAAAGTGGTCACCTAAAATGTGACCTTGTCAGTCTTCTTAAAACAGATAGGTTTAAAAATTGCTTAAATGAGATGCTACCCCAGAAACAAATGGAAAAAATAGAATGCTGAGGGAAACAGTCTCTCGATTGCTCAAGATGTTCCAGCATTGGAGTATTTGTTTAATGTTGCTGTTCCAAATGTAAATTAAAAGCTGAAATGTTTATTAAATATTGTCATATATAGTGGCATCCATAATAACAAAATTACAAACGTGCAAGAAAATTAATCAGAAATATTTAAAAATGTTTTGGTTTTATATAATAAAATTATATTTCAAAAATTTGAGCTAGTTTGTCATAAATTAGATTTCAGAAGAGATCTTTCATTTGGTGTCCTTTTGTCTGTATTTTTCTCCTGTGGGCATTTTCCTTGGCCCAAGGACATTTCCCCTTATGCATTTCCAGTCATATGATGCCTGTGACACACTGCTTTGTTTGGTTATAGGTGAATCTCACCTGCAGTGAGGTAACACTCCAGGAAGTTCTGCCCTCAGGGAACAACACAGCCCTGAAACCTTGCAAAGCACAGGGCCAAGACAAAATTCACTGTTCAACCTGACTTAATAAAAATAAATATTTCTGATCCAACCACTACTTCCTCCTTTAAAAAAAAAAAATCTGCCCACCCAAACGGAAACTATCTGTTTTCATTTTCCGAATAGATAATAGAAGTTCAGCAAAATTGGATTTCTCAAAATATTTTTCTTTTTACTACCTTTATTTTACATGAGAGGACAAAATAATTCTAATGGGAAAATCTCAGACTAATATGGAACAAGGAACCATTTTGTTAGTGATATAAAGTTTTTTACAATGAACTCTAGAAAACTATGGTCAAAGTAATGCTTACAAAATTATGGTTTATGAAAAATAAGGCAAGAAGGAAAAGGAAAAAAACCCCAAATACCCCAAAATCCCAAATACCCCAAAATGAATGAAAATATGATCCTGCAGTTAAAAAAAAGAACAGAGCATCCTAGATAATATCCCTCAAAGTCTTTTCAGTCAGCAATGGCTGCCGAGATGTTCTGGCAGAGACACCTGGCATTACTCAACACAGTCATGTGTACTGAGTCATTAAAGTCCAGAACAGGACATCTTCCTAGAACTCTGTATAGGAGCATGACTTTCAGGGGGCAAATGAAATAAATTTGAGAAGCTATGTACATATTTACACAGCAGGGCAAAATGAAAGGCTAAATTCATCTTAGAATGATACAGCAATGTAACATATGTGATGCAGGTGCTGCTCCCTTTGTGCAAAATAATAAGCAGCAAACTTCTTTCAATTCAATACTTATTTTGGATCACAAAAGATGAGTACCTTAGATCAACTATACCTGTTCAGATCAAAAGTGCACCTAACCCAGTTTGCTATTGCATACAGGGCCAAAGGTTGATTTTTCAAGAGTTTAAGAACAGAGAAACAGAACAGTGATATTTGGCTGCAGCTGCAAAAATCCATCTATGAGCCTGAAGGGATGCTTTAGTATTTTCTCTAGATTCTCTTTGATGAACTTGCTTAGTTTTGAAAGACTCACAGAAGCAGTCAGATTGGAAAGGACCACAGTGTGTCATCTGGTCCAGCCTTCCTGCTCAGGAAGAGCCATCCCAGAGCACATGGCACAGGATTGCATCCAGATGGTTCTGGAGCATCTTTCCCTTGAGTAATGCAATTTTTAATATCTACAACACTCTGAAATGTGAAATCCCCCAAGTTAACCTCTCTTGTGTAAAGAAGCATTTTTAACCACCTGCCAGGTGCTGCTTCATTTGATGGCCTCTTCTGTGGGAAAGAATGATGAGCAGCCACTCTATTCATCCTGTTTCCTAGGGGAAATCGTTTAGATGCCACATCAACTCGATACACACCAGCACAGCAAGAGCATAAAACCTCACTTAGCCTGCTCAAATCAGGTGGCTACAAACTCCTGGTCTTGTCCAACTATCAACACAGGTTAGTAGAAAAGCAGGAATGTTGCTCCTGGTGACCATACCTGTCGCTGGTTTTCTGTCTCCAGTCTCAGCCTGGCTTCCACGCACCTGCGGGTCTCCAGGAAGGCTTGGCGCTGTGCCCTGTCTGATAGGTAGCTAATGAAGATTCCTGCAGTGTTCATACACATAAATAACACTGCCTGAGCTGCAATCTGCAATGAACAACAAACAGGATTTGATTAGACAGGAGAAGCAAAAATATCTGTTCAAAAAAATGAAAGAGAGATGAAGACAGCTTTGTAGGCTGCAAAAATAGCAGTTAGGAAAGTTTGCATAAAAGAATGTCTTGGATCTTAAGTAGGGACATCAACTTTGTATATTGTCTCTGCCTTGAGGATGAGATATGCAGTATTTGGGGGGCATTAAACTCTGGTTGAACCACAAATTATGTTTCCAAAAATTGACTCACAGAGCTCTAGCCAGGAATGATTACAAATGTAATTAACAATTTGTTTTTGCACTGCCTCTTCTGCAAGAGAAACTTTGTGATTTGTTCCATGGCTTTAGTTTGGAAAGCAAGCCATAATAAGGAAAACAAAGAATATCAATTAGCTATGAATTAATATCAGTGACAATAGGCATTGTATCATTAATATCAGTGGCAATGGTTATTGTATTGTTATCAACCAATTAGAATACATTCATTTTCAGCTGATGTCAAAGCACAAATTTACACAATCTGAATTCTGAACCAGTCAACAGGGGAAGCTGAAAGGACAAGCAAATTCTTGCACAGTCAATCCCTTTGTACACAGAGTTTTTCTTTGCTGAAGTCTACGCAAGAGCTGAACTGGTTTTCCTTGTAGAAGCTGTGCCACAGCTTCTTCCTTTTCCATATGAACTCAAGGGAGCCAGATGGGAGTGGATCCTTGGGCAGTGTAAATTTCAGTGGATTACTTATCTGTCATTGACCTTTCTTTGTTCTCTGCATGTTTGTAAGGCAGGGCACATCAACACCATTGAAGTGAGGATTGGCTGGGAAAGTGAGTAAGAAACATTTGACTGCACTAGAGAGAAGAAAAGTTTCTGCAGCCTCAGTACCTTCATCCACTATCTCCTCCTTGTAATTAGTTGAGGTTTCAAAGGCTTTGATAGCTATGGGTGATACATACAGGATCATAACAACACCAGAACAACTGCAGCAAGGCACATCAAGTGTTCATCATTCAGGATCCTCTCTCTGGTGGTGGAAAATGTGATGCTTTGTCAAAACAGTCTTGAACACTCCAGCAATCTGTGATTGCAGAACATTTTGGGATAGACATTGTATTTTCTTACTATCCTCTAATAATCAGTTTTCCTAAAATCCAAGTGTTGTTTGTCCTATTAGAGGTCTCCCTGATCTCATTGTGATGCTTTGACTCAGATCTGCAGGTCTCACTTCCCACAGTCATGTGGGTTTGAAAGTGAGATCTGATATCAGGCCAAAAGCATCTGGCAGAAACTTCAGCTTTATATATTCCCATATTTCTGAATGTGGAGTATTGTTCTAGTATAGTACAGGGAATTAATTTGCAATTCATGTGCCATGATTAAATAATAATGCATATCCTGGCTCCAGATGAAGTTTTGTTTAACCTTTTCCAGTAGTAGTAGTTGTCTAGACAAGGCTTGTGGGAAGTAGGGCATGATTAGCATGATCCTTGCATCTCCCTGTCTTCCAGGATCCTCTAAGCTGGAGGTGGCATACTCAGTGCACCTGCACAACTTTTCCTGATGCCTTTATCAAGTTAATAGTACATTTGGCTCCTATGTCACTCAATAATAAAGATTTTTAACAATTTAATTAGGTCCTTTGTGATAAAACTCTTTCCTTTTGTTTCCTTCAATTGACAATTTTATAATTTATTTGAGTGCTACATCATGTGTATAAACAGTGAGTAACCATTTCCAATTAATTAGCTCATCACCGTTCCTGATTTTACTGACTTAAAACATAACCCCTTACTTGTACTTTTTAAAAAGGAGGAATTTGAGGCTCTTTAGTCACTCTGCATGTATCACTATTCTCTCTTTGCACTTTCTGCCTTTTTCCTGTTATCTACCATATCCTGTTTTACTGGAGACGTTGCCCTGGACCAGCCAGCTTCCCCCAGACCCTCTCTGCCTTGGCTCCAAAATAAATCAGGGAAGGCAGTAATTTATGTATGAAATAACTCCTTCTGGTGCAAGCTACTAAGAGGTGTATGATGATCTGACATGAAATTGAGACTCTCTATCAGAACTAGTTGAGAATTGAATTGTTCAGCAGGACAACTGGAATCAGCTGAGGGAGGTTGGAGGAGTCAACTTTTCAAACCTTTTTGACTGACTTAGAACTTTGACCTGGGCTGTATTTTCACACATACTAGGAAGGTTAGAGTAGAGGGTGAAAAAAAAGAAAATCTCTCCAGAACATTTGAAAAGTGAATTTCAACAGTGAAAGCAGTGACAAGGTGGCCTCCTTTGCTAGCAAATTCATTTGCAATTTCCTGAGCCCAGTTCAGTCACCCATCTCTGCTAACGCTCAGGACTTGTACCACTCCCTTCAGCAGATCTCCTTAGGGTAAATGCACTAGAATTTGTCTTTCAATTAGATTTCATGGGTACATAATTTCATTTGGACAAAGGGAATAATGGAAAACATGTTACAGGTAAAACAACAGCTTATGGAGGGGCAGCATTTGCTTTCCTGACACATGATAGTCTGATTGAAATCACTCCAATGAGTAAAGCACTGTGACTTGCAAGGCATACTAATCTGGGGCTCTTGTTAATAAAAGAACAAAAAGACATAAGACTTGAGTCTTTAATTGCTGTTCCTTTTTTCTAGAGCTTACTGAGGCCAATTTGAGAAGTCTTGGAGGATTTTCTACAACTTATCAAGGCTACAAGCCAGGACACACTCTGTTTTTTAAGATGTACAGAGTTTAATATCTTTTTGACTAACCTAAAAATAATCAGTGCTCTCACAGTAGGGAAGCTGAGGCATAATGTGAAAAAACAAAATACTTTCACAACATTTATAGGTTTATTTGTACCTTTCACAGCACTTAAATAATGAAGAGTAGCAGCACAGCAAGAGATCATAAAAAGCCATGAGTGATGTATTTTGATTTTAAATGGGGCTCTGAGGAGGGGTGCTTCTTGAATATTTAAAAAATGCAATGAAGGTACCCTTCGACACTGCTTGGGAATATGTCTGTAACAGACACAGTGTAACACCGCTGTCCCTGCTGAACCTGCAGTTACACATAATCACATAATAGGATAAACAGAGCTAAAGGAAGTTACTTGATCACTGAGGCAGTAGAATCACAGAATCACAGAGTCATCAAGGTTGGAAGAGATCTTCAGGGTAAGCCATTCCAAGCATCAACCCAGCAGCACCATAATCACCTTTAAATAATATCCAAGGTTCCACATCTAGATGCTTCTTGATTCATTCCAGACTCCACTGCCTCCCAGGTCAACTTATTCCAATGCCTGACTACTCTCTCAGAGAGAATTTTGTTTCTAATATCTAATCCTGGCACGATCTAATTTAAGACTATTTCCCCTGGTCCTTTCACTTGAGACATGGCAGAAGAGACTGACACCCACCTCACTAAAACCTCCTCTCATGTAGTTGTAGAAATCAATGAGGTCGCCCTGATTGTCTTCTTCTCCAGATGAAAGAAATCACTTGTCAAATAAATGGTCACTTATGAAGTGTCCTCCATAAAGGCACCTCAGAACCCTTTGCAAAATCATTATGAAAACTAGCAAAAACCAAAAGATATGAGAGGATGCAAGTCAGACAAATAGTTTAAATTTGAAAGAACACATTGATTGAAATAACATCATTTTTATCTGCCACTCATATAAAAAAGTCTTTGCCAAGACAGCTGAAACCAAGGAAACATTTTGAGTTGATTTGGGAAATACCAGGTTTCAAAGAAACAACTAAAAGGCACCGGGCATGGCTCATCAGGAGGAAGTGATAATCAAAGCAGGTACAATATAGTAATGCAAGAGAAAAGGAGAGGGAAAAATTGAAAAGATGGTAAAGTAACCCCTGTGTCTGTTGTGAAGTGGTAGGTAATCAGCTACAGGCAGTTTTCAAGGCAGAGTTGAATCTAGGTCAGGAAGCAGGATGGTCAGAAGGGTACAGGTGAGATACTGGGATAAGCACAACAATTCTTAGGCATTTCTGCTATTAAGAGCACCTAGTTGAGTTGGCCTTCCTTAGGAGTTTACACAGAATCCTGTGAGTTTATGAATAACTGGAAGCAAGCTAAAGGTTTGGCAAAAGTCAGAAGTTTCAAGACTTCAAAAATCATAACTGAGCTGTGTTTTAGGTTTACCATGATTTCCCTTTTTGAAACATGCAGTTAATTTAAAGCCATAAGGCCAGCCATTAACTGATGTTTATGGAGTGTATAGTGATTGAGTTCAGCACTTCCAAAGAATACATAACCTGAGGAAAAATGAATATTTATGAACATTCAACAAACCAAATGGATTGGAAATATGTTGATTGATAGACAGCCCTAAAAGATTGCAACTGACGTAACTTCATCATGAAGTTGAGACAACAACAGCATATATCCATGTGGAAAGCACAGTGGAGGCAGAGGAGAGAAAGCTGAAATTACTCTGAAATCCAGAAGGACAGTGGGCTTGTGTGTTACTACCTCAAGTGCAGAAACGCACTCTAGAATGTTTAGCAGAAATAAACCTATTATTAACTTCTTCAGCAGGCAATTTTTTTCTGCCGCATAGAAGCAGAGCAGGGTTGGGGCTGATGTCACCCAAACACGTGTGAGAAGTAAACAAGTGGCTTTCAATGTAATCTCCAGCTAGGCATTCTCAGGGCTTTAGAAACAGATTAGAGCATTTCTTGTCTGTTTTGGAAAAACAGGGAAAGTAAACTCGTGCTTCTTAGAGAGTGTTTTCAGCATGTGCCACATAAAGAACTGGTTGCTATGGTAATTATTATTGGATAATTAAGTTTGGAGAAGCATTTTGATTTTTCATTAGTTGTTTAACTAAAAATAGAAGTTCACCACGATGTTGTTTTTTGTAATTAAAATGTCTCAGAAAATTCTCTTTCCTTTCTCAATCACTGTCTTTCTTGGGTTATTTGAGGGAAAATAAATGCTTTCATAAGAACTTATCACCAGGAATGGACTGAGAGTTGCACAAGAAGACTAAAATGCTCTACTTTCTCTAAAATAGGAACATCTGGCATCACAGACTCTACGGCTCTCTCACTGCTGGGCTGCAGCAAGCCTCTCCCACTGAGAGTATGATTTTATGAATCAAAGCTCTTGGCAGAGAAACTAGTAAGTACCTGTTTCTCTGTACTGCCTTATGCCCACCTTGATCCCTCAGTACAGCTTCCCCTTCACCATGCCAGATCAATTATTTGTGGGACCATACTGTGAACTATATCAGGGAACTTAGCCAACTTAAAAAACAAACATTTGGTGTTGGCCATATCTAGAGCAATCGTCTGATTAAGTTCACAGCACAGCCTCCACAGGAAGAGGAAGCATGTGAACATTCATAGCTGGCACTGCTGCCAACTCATTAAATGGAAATCATTGCTGCCTTATTGTTAAATCACCTTGTAAAGAGTGTTTTTATTACTAAAGTTCATTCATTCTGACTTCTCCTGGGTCTAACTGCTAAATTCCCCTGGCTGTGATAAAAGGCAGTTTTGTTTGTTTTAGTCTGTGGGTGCTTCTTCAGTAACTTTTATCTGGCACACAAAGGTGCCCAAACTGCTGCCTTGACTTTCTGGAAAACTCAGCTGTCCCTGATCCTCTCTACTTTCCAATACATAAGTACAACAGATGTTTAACTCCTACTCACAGCTGGAGTGAGTGCTACTCCTTAATCTAATCTACATACATGTACTTTACTGAAAGACAGAAATATACCACACCCCTGGGAAGACAGGGATGGAGAATAGCATAATGATTATTTCTGGTAAAGTTAGACAAGCACAGACTATGATGGCTAAGAACAGCTTTACCCCACCCACCCTAGATTTGCTACATGTGAAAGAAGCCATTTGTACCAGTGTCACCATCTGATTTCGTGTTTAGAACTGAATTTTGTGGATCAGCTGTGCACAGTTCCTATGGGAACATTGGCTGATTCTTCAAAAACTCTGATCTTATTTATGCCTCTAGGAGAGCTGAGACCTTTTTAGATGCCTGATCTTGCTACTACTAGAGCCATCATCAGAGGACTTCACTGTGTGCTTAGGAACAGTCCGGCCTTTAAGGTGCATAAAATGTGCAGCCTGCAAGCAGGTTGGCCCTATCAAATCATAGGGTGTACCACAAGAAATTATTATATAACCTTCAATGAAAACAACTGGTTTTAGACAAAGTTTTCTCCACTCTGTTGCAGAATATTCTAACATGAATTTTTGTTCTGTTAGTGATTTAGAAAACAAAAACCATTTCCCCTCTGAACAATGGCAAATTTGCATACAATCAATTGTTCCAGTTCAAGATAGTATTTGAAAAGCCATATCTTTAATATTCAGGATTCCGATTTGTTACTAGAAAAAATAGCTGTATCCTTTGTTGTTCCTCCTCCCACTGAATTCATTATTGATTGTCTGATTAAGTCGCTTATAAATAGCTAAAGCCACACAAATTTACTAAGTCAGCTACCAATTATGGCAAAACTTTTGCAACATGTGTGGTACAAGAGATCTTCCAAGAAAATAATATCACTCATAAAATATCATAATTATATCATATATAATTTCAGACACATAAGTACTGACATAACTGAAGGATGTAGAGGCAGTCAAGCATATACATAACCCTGCTAGTGCCATTGAGCAGCCCCAAAGTTTCAACATAACTCCTCCTAGTCTCCTTGAGTTTATCTAAAATTTAGAGTTCAGGAATAATTTTAATAATAAAATAAATCTATTCTGGGACTTTGGATCTTTTTTTGGTACTTTTTTATAGCTGTCAAAGTGACTAGACATGACTGAGACAATGTCAGTGGCAGGGTCATAGCCCATGCATACAGGGGAATGAACAAAGATAGGAAAATGACTTTCACTTTTTATAAACTCTTTTCCATGGCTATAAGGTATTTAGCTGAACTCTCTGACACTTACTTATGAACTGATCCTGAACTGTGCAATGAAATCTGGTGATCACATCTCCAGTTCACTGAGCAGCACAGCCCCCTTTTGTCATCATTTTTATACAGAATGCTGTCACCTCCAGATATCTAAAATGTTCCCATTTAGAAAAAACAATCTTGTCTTTTTGATGCAAATAACTTTCTCCATTCAGTGTTTTCTGTGTGTTTCTTAAGTACCTTTTTCCTCTGCTTTAAGACCGCTGTATTGCAGGGCAATTACAAGGAGAAATCTAAAGACAAATCTTCGAGACATAAATATTTCATTGCCAAAAAACATCACTTTTCTTGGTGTGTTTATAAGTTAACATAAAGGGTTCAGACAGAAATCTCTTCTCCTCTCCAAATATATGTGACCTTGAAACCAGAGTACATGTACTACATAAATATTTTCAATTACCTGTGCTGTCTAACCAGGAGATCCTGCAACAACACACAAAAAATCCCAGAAAAAAATAAGGCACAGCAAAACATCCTGTGCAGTAGAGAACACTGAAGCAGCCTGTGACAGTCACGGAAAATTAGGAAACAAAGAGATAGTATTTCCCAATTCATTGCTCAGAGGGGAGTGCAAAGCAGCTGTTTCTCTTCCTGCACTTCCATATTTCAGACTCATGAAGCTCTGTCTGACTGAAATTTTCCCTATACTTTTCTATTGCCAGTGACAATAAATTGGGAGTAGCTGTTGATCCCTTGAAGACAGAGAGACATTTCAGATCAACCTGGACATATTAAACACTTGGACATATTAAACATACAGCAATCATCAGCTGTATGAAGTTTAACAAAAACAAGTACTGGATTCTGCACTTGGGACAGGGCTGTGGAAAGGGACCTGGGGGTCCTGGTTGATGGCAAGTTGAACATGAGTCAGAGGTGCCCTGGCAGCCAAGAGTGTCCTGAGGGGCATCAGGCACAGCATTGCCAGCTGGCAAAGGAGGGGATTGTCCCTCTCTGCTCTGCATTGGGGTAGCTTCGCCTCAAGTCCTGTGTTTTGGGCACCAGAGATATCAGAAAGATATAAAGCTATTAGAAAATGTTCAAATGTTCATGAAGATGGTGAAGGGCCTAGAAAGGAAGACAAATGAGGAGCAGCTCAAGTTACTTGAGGAGACTGAGGGGAGATGTCATCACAGTCTGTAGTTTCCTCATGAGGGGGGGCAGAGTGTCAGGCTCTGATCTCATCACTCTCCTGACCAGTGACAACATTCAAGGGAATGGTTTGAAGTTGTGTCAGGGGACGCTCAGGTTGGATATTAAGAAAAGGTTCTTCACCCAGAGGGTTTTTGGGTCCTGGAACAAGCTCTCCAGAGAAGTGGTCACAGCCTCAAGCCTGACAGAGCTGAATGAGAACTTGGACAATGTTCTCAGTCACATGGTGTGATTGCTGGAGTTGTCCTATGCAGGGCAAGGAGCTGAACTTCAATAGTCCTTGAGGATCCCATCCAACTCAGGATATTCTATGATTCTATGCAGAAGCTGCCCATCCTTACAAACTGCATATTTACCGTTCAAAACAAATATCCAAGTAATTATGTTCAAAAAGGAGCCACATTCCATTTAAAGCTGCTTGAGAAATAAATTACTCCGACTGAAAGTAAGAACATCTAAACAAAGATTTACAACAAATTAATCTGAAATTGGGAAGTATACCCATGACTTCCTGGATATTGAGAGTTAAAAATAATGCCTCCGGGGTTTTTTGAAGCAACACTTACGAAATATTAAATTTTCTCCTTGCATTTCATGCAAGGATATCTGAGTGGTAAATAACTGTCTCTGAGTAGAATTGTACTGTACGTTTGAGAACTAAGCATTAAACATCATCTCACTGACTAAAAATTCCAGCTGACACTTGTTCTGGAAAAGTCTGAGAGCATCACTGAGTTTAGGATGAGCCTGGACAACCTAGAAGTAGTATGCCTAATGTGAAAGTCACTTCTGGAAGTTTTCTTCAAATTATTACAATAGTTTTACCTAAGTCGATGTTAGATAGCCAAAGCAGAAAAATCTTAGTAGATCTCTTATCAGATGGTGCAACCAATTAGGAGTATTGAAGGAAAAAACCAAACACATCAAAGCTGTTTTACAGCAGTGGAAAGAGTTTCACTACATTTTAAGGAGATGTGAATTATGTAGTGTGCGTTCCTGCTAAGTATTTTTGGGGTGTTGTTCTGCGCAGCTGTTTTCATTGCTCTGGATAATGGCTCTTATCCAAAGTAAGATGTCAAAGGGTGACCAATAATTATGTTTGTAGGGCTGACAGCTGTTCCTCTTTTCTAGCATAGGTCATTGCCCTTTCCTTCGGATGAATTGTGCTCACGTCCCAGAAATTACCTGCAGGACATACTCCATGGCTCTTCCCACTGGAACTGGCAATTATCAGAATTTGTGTGCAGGTGACCCTGCCTTGGTGCATTCCACAGAGCTCTAACAACAAGAGAAGCTTTTTGCTATTCTTTCTAGTTATGTTAGGCCATGTTGCATGTATTTTCCTCTGAATTACCAAGCTATGTCCATAGGACAAAGAAAGAAGCAAGATTCTGCAAATCATTTTTCCCTTTTGACATTACAATGGAAAAAAATAAAGTAATAGCAAAATGTAATGATCTGAAATTACTCTTGAACTCTTTATCAAGGAATAGACAACCTTTTGAAATCCACTCTAGTCTGTGTGAGAATGAGACTAATACCTATTAAAAAGTGATTTAGTTTAACTGAAATAGTACTGAGAATACTAATGAAAAATACATGAGGGATATCAGTGTCAAGTGTACTTTTCCAAAACCTGCTTGTATTCTGCTGGGAAGCTCTAATAATTAGCTGTGTGTGTTAATCAGTGATACCTGCTGGCAAACAAATTATCCCTTCCAGCTGTTATTTTTTAAAACTATTGACCTAAAATAATAATAAAAGAAAAAAAGGGCCAAAACAGTGATGAAAACAAATGTCTTTACACTTTATTAGCATTTTGTACAGCAGGCCAATCTCAAGGCTATGTTTTCCCTGCAGTTTGAGCTGTAAATGGTTGCCATTTTGCATGGGTGTCACTGGTGATAGAGTTTGCCAATGAATTCACAGCTAATTGATGTGTGAGACAGCAAGAATCAACTTAGAGTCCCCAGATCAGGTTTTAGCTTTGCTAGAACAGAAATAATATGGAAAATATCTTCTCCCTCCAAATTTCTCACCTTGGCTGTTCTGCCTCCACTTTAAATTATTTTTTGAAAAGTGACCAGAAAGCTCCAATAAAAGAAATTTATATTCCTGTCTTTGCTTTTTCCCTCAGTATCTCCTTTTGTTGCTGACTATGATGACCTGAAAACCAGGAAAAGACAGAACTCAGCAATTCCATTTTTAGAATCCTTTCCTAGCAAAACCTTGAAAAACTCCAAAAGAAAAAACCCCGAACACCTATTTTCTTAGCTGTCCTGGTTGAGCTGTAAACATGAGATTAACACTTACTTCAGAAAAATCTTGGGCATATTAAAAGAAGTAGTTGTAGTCTGACTCCAGTGTACACAGAATTTCAAGCATCCTTAACCACACTGAGAACCAGTGCTAAGGCCTTGGGAGACTTCAGGAAATGGAAAGCCCATGGAGATTTGGATAAACTTGCAAGGAAAACTTTAGGATGGCTGGGGATTTGTAATAGGGCCCAGGAGACTTTGTCCTCCAGGGCTGAACTTAACATGTCTTAGGCACAGCAGATGACATGAGTCACTCAATGTTAAACAGGGATTTTATTGATATCTAATGTTATTTGATATTTCCTTTAAAGTCTGCTTTATCTTGAGTCTTTTAAGCTATCATTTAGGAATACTCTTATATAAAATATTAGGAAAATAGAGAAAGGACATGGGAGCAAATGGAAATGTACCAGACAAAAGCCATGAGAGGTTACAACATTCCAGGCCTGCTGGATTAAAACTTTATCTCAGAGAGTTAGGCGAGGACAAACATTTTCCTTTGTGAAACCTGTGGGTGTTGTTCTGCTATTAGTCATGGTGAACGCTTCAGGGTGGTGAGCTAGAAGAAGTCAAACTGACATCAAAAGTACAGAGAGTGCTGTGGGAAAGAGTTTATTCAGTCCTTGGCTGACAGAATATACCGGAGACAAATAATGAAGGATTAGGCTTCTCCTGACACTTTGCTAGCAGAGGAGACATATAGTGCAGGATTCATTTTGCACTGACAGTGGTGTGATTTAGGACTAATTCCTTTGAAGGCAGTGGCTTATTCTGGTTTAAAACAAGGATGGGATTAACTTCAAACCCTGATATTTACCATGAGCCAAATTCTCCTTGCCTGACAATACAAGCCATGCCTTTGTTTTCCCTGCTTGTATAAGCAGGAGAAACAGAAACTGGACTGTTCATGGAATATTAAATAAATGACGCAAAGCAAAACAAGCTCTGTCTCTGATGTTGAATAATGAATCCTGCTGATACAAGGAATGCTGCTGGAAACTGTTAAAACTTGGTGGACATAAAATAACAAGAGAAGCCCCTCAGATTATTTACATAAGGATGGCTGGGTACAGGGCTTGATACAATGCACATCCATGAATGTTGTGCAACTATTTTTTCAGTTTGGGTTGTGTAAAGGAATCCACTCAGGAGCAAGGTCAGTGTTTACCTGCTCGCACAGAAGCTGATTGTCTTCAAAAGGAAATTTTCTTGAACAAAACAGTGTTTGGTCTTAGTGAGTATTGAGCTCACAGATTTAATATTTAAGTCAATATCGCTGTAGTCAGGATACATAAATATTGTGCTTCTTGAAGCACTCAAGCAGACCAGTGCTTGAAAAGAAATTGACTGTGGTTTTGGACATGCTAGGATATGAATACCAAGCCTGATGACACTGTGTTTTGTGGCACAAAAACCATCCCATCATTTCAGCCAGGAATTAGCTGATAAAATTGATTTCTTGCTGGAATTTCAGGCAGGGGGGAGAACATTGCTTCTGAGCTTTAAAAAAGAAACCAAAGACAATCAGTTTCATAAACTGGTCTTCCAACTGGTTAATATTTTTTGAAAGCCAGACAGTTCTAGTAGTTAAATTATGAAAGGGTTGAAGGAGAAAGGTCACAGGTAATGACAGGGTTCAATGACACTTCATTGAGTTTAATGCTTGATCCAGATTCCATCTGTTTGATGGAGATATTCATCCTGGCCCTGATGGTTTTTTAAGCAGTCTCTTCCAACAATCTTGATCTGTTAGATATCAGAACATGAGTGAAAGAATGACATAAAACATTTCAGAAATCCTAAGGAATCGCTTATGGCCCCTTCCCGACAACAATTTGAATATTTTGGTATCCCTACAAGGATGAAATCAGTTCTCACTGCACAAGTTCTGCCACTCAGCCAGTTACCATTGATCAGATTGTTTCAAACGGAAAAAAAAAAAAGAGAAATTTTCTGTCCTTAAATTAAAACAAGGTCCCAGCCAAGCTCCATTGTTCAAGTTATTTTCTTGTTATTTAGATAGTGTGGTGCTGAAAGCAATTAAAGGTGTGTCTGTAGACAGCACCGTGAACTCGCTAGTTGTTGATATAAAGCTGATATCTCACTGCCAACACTGTACAGTAGCTACGTGTGTAATCTATATCAAATTCTAGATAGAAACAGGAACAAGTTCAAATGACTTCTCCATGTTGTCATCCTCATGAATATTCACATCCATTTGTCAGCATGATTAATCATTATATGAGTACAAGCCTTACATATTTTTCCAATAAATACACCGTGTAGTAGTATCATAAATTACTTTTTCCAGGCATTTTGGTCTTCTTTCTTACCTTCTGACATGTTCCTATATAGTATTTTACAGAGTTTATAAAAAAAGACAAGGACTCTAAATCATGCCAGTTACTGCTTTTAGGGACAAAAATATTGATTATAAAAGTAGATACATCACAAGATTATATTAAAAATACAAATATTGAGGAACAATAGCTGGAGACAAGCAAGATAAATATGGAGAACCAGAACAGTTTCATGAAGTGCTAATTTTAAAAAAGTATGTGCTTCTATGTTAAAATTTTCAGTTTTTGGAAGAATTGGGAAAAACCCCAAACTCCACCTTCACATCTTTTATATTTCCCTAGTAAGTAGTAAAGCAGTGCAATTGCTGCATTTCTGAAAACCTCAGACTGTTAGGTGTGGAAATGCCTTTCTTGGGCTGATACATGTCTGGTGGCCCCCAGAAGGGAAAATGTGGCAACACAGAAATATTTCAGTTTCAGAACACACCTGCAGCATGTGGGAAGCATGTGGCACTCCGCAGCTCCCAGTTCAACTGGAAAACTGAAATGGAAGAGTCATTGTCACTCAGAGCTGCAAAATCCCTCCTTTGGGGGGTTTCAGCTCCTGCTGACCTCAGTATTCAATAAAAACTCTGGTGGATGACATCTGGAAAAATGCATCCTAATTCATACACTTCAATCATCTTTAAAATTATTATTATTATGATGAATAACCCAGGATGTCCTACCTTTATCTACCACCTGACTTCCACTAAGAACAAGAGTAACTGTATTTTGCCTTTGTGTTTAATACCATCGTCCCTCTTGAACAAAAAATCCAGCATAATTTGCAAAGTACTCATTTTTCAAAGAGAGTCCTGTGTCTAGCAGGAGTAGAAATGGTTGTCTGAGAATCTTTGATTAAAGTTGTCTGTATAATTACTTTGAATGCCTTCTACTGATTTCTGCAGTCTGTGAAGGAAAGCATTTTGCTGAAAGACTGAATCGCCCTTAACGACATGAAAAATGGGATTTAAATATCCTGCCAAGGTCAGAGTTTATTGCCCTTGAAGAGAACATTAGCCAACAGGTTCCCTGAGTTAAAATTGTCTGCTACTAAGGCCTTTCTCTTTATTGGAGAAGGAAGGGAATATTTTGTGTCTGTTTAACAGTAAAAGCCCAATTCCCTGTTGGTGTCAGAGCGGGATCTCAGCCCTATTAGGGAGCTCTGGTACTCCAGTGACAGAAAGTATCCTCAGGTCAAATCAACCTGCTGGGGGTGTCACACATGGAGAAACTTGGCAAGAGACAAGATGTTCCATGAGCAGTCCCAGAGTTTAGGATGGATTTTTAGATGCAAAGTTAGAGACAGGACTCTTCCACCTCTCAATGATGCTCCACATACTCAGCAAGCATTAATCAATCTCTGTATTTACTTATGTACTCCTATCTGGTTTCCATTATCTTCATGTGCACCACATATCTAGGAATAGTCCTAAAGTCAACTTTAGTTGATTTCTGAGACATATTTTTTAATGTACACAATTGCTGAAATATTTGCTTAGAGCAGGAACAATGAGGAAAATTCTTATTCTTTATAATTAAGTGGCATATGCACATTTATGCAATAGAAAGAATCTAAAATAACACTGCTCCTCTGAATATATTTATGTATATATATATTATATATATATATATATATCCATGAAAATAAATAAATCAGACTAGGATAATGATATAAGATGAGGAAGATTAAAGGTGAAGTGAAATGAGCTGATGATGACCTAAAAATTTCAATGGGCAAAAATAGCCCCTTTTCAACCAACAAATTTACTCTTTGTTTTTTTGGCTTTGAAGTTTACATGACTTTACTAGCAACACATTCTCTCCACCAGCTGTTACTCTCTTGGAAGAGACAATCAGATTCTATTTTCTTGCACCATCAGCAATATTGTTGGCTATTATTTGATCAAAGATTTCTGTAGCAAACCACAAATATAAATACCCAAAGCTGTGCCATTTCAGTCTACATAAATTAAAATAATTCAGACTAATCCATCAGCCTCAGGGCAGTAATCATTATATATATGAAATTGTTTACTTCTTTTGAAACTGGGAGTGAGAACACGTTGCATCATAGTCAAAATTAGGAGCAAGTTTCATTTAATTATAGAAATTAGGGCATGAAAGGGCCTTGATAAGTCACTTAACCCATGCTCCTGGATCCTGGTTATTACCTAAATCACTCCTAAAAATTGTCTCTCTAAATTGTTTAATTATGTCTCAAGGTAAAACCTTCCAAGCAAAATGAGGTTATTGAAGATACTGTTGTTTTTTCAAGATTTCTCTACTATCTAATGTAACTATTCCAATTGAATAACTTAACCCATCATGTCACAATCACTCATAGATGAAACAAAGAGTAATTGATTTCTTCCTCTCTATAGCAACCCCTTCCATATTTGAAAGTTGCCACAGCTGTCTCTTCATTTTAGAGTGATCCTCTATCCTGAGAAGAAGTGAAAATAAGCAGGATCCACTGCAACTGAAAACTGTATTTTTAAAGATCATCAGTGCTTTCTTGGCAGAAAGTTAGTTTCTACTTTTGTTTTTTTTTAAAGGAGAGTTGTTGGATAGATGGATCTGTTGCTCAAAACATTGTTCTAACTCTGGTAGACTGCCTGAGGGTAAATCTGCCCCCAGCTTTCTTTGGCACTTAAGACTGCTGAGAAAGCCCCAGGGAGACCACAGTACCCACACACACACACACAAATACATCTTTGAACATAAACATAGCAATCTCACCATGTGAAATTCAGGGTACTGGTAGAGGATTTTTTTTTTTTGCTGGTAGAAAGAAAAACATATATTACTAATATTTTTCAAACTCTTCCACCTGTAATATTGCACAGACCACACAGAGATCTAGGAAGTGGAGACAGAATTGTTCCCCAAAAGATACATGGAGTGAGCATGTACCTGATGTTTGCTGTAAGCCTGTGCTCTGGCAGTGCTTGATGTCCATAGATGGGGATGGGGAAGACAAGGTTGCTGCTTTGAGCTTTGAACCATATGATGGTGAAAAGCCCATAAAACAATTCCCATGAAGAAATGAGAGCTGATGACATGTGGTGGACTCTGTAGTTTTAGGTTTATGGTTAGACTTGATGATCCAAAGTGTCTTTGTCAGCCAAAATGATTGCATGATTCTATGACATAGACCTGCAGGCAAGGCCCTCCCATGACTTGGGGCCAGAATGGACTGAAGTCTGTGCAGAAGGCACAGCATGTAAACCAGGTCTCATCCTGTGATGACAGGAAATGTGCCTTGAACATGACCATGTAACCATGTTCAGCCTGGATTCCCATGTTAGGTCTGCCCTCCAGATCCTCAGTAGATATTTGTATCTGCATTCTTGAAACAATACCTGTACTGCTATCACAGAATGGAAACGACTTCTGGAGATTGTATTGTCAGATCTTCCTCAAAGCAGGATCACCTGCAAGCTGCTTAGGACCTTGTCCAGTCAGATTTTGAAAATTCCCAACAATGAAAACTTCACAACATCTCTAGGCAACCTGTCATAGTGCTCATTCACATTTAGAGTAAACAAAGATTTTTTTTTTTAATGTATAAGTGGAATTTATTGCATTTCAGTTAATGCGCATTGACTATCATCCTGTCTCTGGGCACTGCTGAGAAAAGTTTGTCTCCTTACTTTAGAGTAACCTATTCACACATAATTATCAGATTAGCACCCCTCACACATCCCTGTTCCTTCTCATTCCAGCCTGAACAGTCCCAGCTCTCTCAGCTTTTCCTCATTTGGCAGCTCCTCATAGCCCTTCTCTGGACTAACTCAGCATAGCTAACCATCTATCCTTCCATGTTTGGGAGTCCACAAGTTTTGTACAAAGTCTGCAAGAAAATCTGGGGGTTTTCTGTGTATTTATGTGTTTATGATTTGGATATTTAATGATTTCCTTATTTGTAGGATACTCTAGCATTTTCTTTTTTCCTTGTCTGAGATTCCTTGAATTGTCATTCTGTAGTCAAGGGCACTAAGCTTTGACTAAACACCTTTCAAGCTCTCTTAAAATCTGCAGCTGTTGAATCCATATTGCTGTTAGCCAGAATATGACAGTTTGATTTCCAGATTATAGTTTAATTATAGTAATTAGAAAAAACATCTCTTAATTAATGGTGTGCATATTTTCCATTTTTAAATTGCACCTATAAACCATCTTCAGATATACACAAACTTTAGGGACATAGTAAATATTATTTTGACTTGCAAATGTAATTACTGAGCCCGAAAGCAAGTTACAAAAAAAGGAATAAAAGCATGAAATTTCACAGCATTACTTTTGCTGAGTATTTGCATCATATAATAAAAAAATATGTAAATATATGAATTGGTCTGAACCTTTAGAAATTTAAATATGAAATCTTGCTAGATATATACATTGCTTTTAGATTAAAAAATCAAGTAGGTCAATCTAAATTACAGAAGCTTTGCATTGCAAAAGAAAAACAGAAGTGATCTCAAATCCTCTTCCTTCTTATACACCATCAGAAGTGTTCTTTAATAAATTCACTTGGATAGACCATTTTTAAACTCGGCGCGGAAGTTAGCCTGTTCTGGTGTCATGGAAAGCAATCTGGCCAGCAAAGTTCTGTTAACTGCTTGAAGAGGAATGGAGCAACTGCCTTACAATCTTTGTACAAAATCTAGGGGATATTGAACAACTTAAACTTATACCAATCTTTATGTATATGAGAGTTTTTCTTGAGTTTTAAATAATTGACATGTTAAGGTTCATTCTTTTACACTCGTTCTCCAAAGTCACATTGACTTGGAGAGTTCTGTACTTAAAGCTTTTGAATTTTCTTGCTTTGATTGTTGATGAGATCTGAAGTAACTGAATGCTTGTGTTACATAATATACCAAACAGTGTTATCAAAGAAGAGTGGTTGTCATCAGAAACTGTACCTTAAGAATAACCAGACACAAGTATTTTTGCAGGGAAGAAAGTAATAAGCCATTGAAAAAATAATTTCTAAGCAAGAAGAGCTATTGAGATTATAAGAAGATTAATGGGGGCCTACCATCCTATACCATCATACAGAAAATAGGAGCACTTCATGTGCTCTTCTGGCATTTCTTACAGGTGGCTAATGGAACACAGCAGACAAAAGCAATTCCATTAGCAAAAATTAAATACATGTAATAAATTCTTCTCTTCCTATTGTTGTCAGCAAACTGCTATTGCTGTCAGGATTGCAGAGAACATGTAAATTGTCCTAGCATCAGTCAGAGTGGCATTTGCCTACATTTTGGAATGTAAAAATGGTTTTACAGAAATTTGTTAAACTTGTACAGCCCTTTAGGCAAGTTTCATATGACTTCAGTTCTGCTTAAGTCTCAAAAAAGAATTTTCACTGGCTTCTCTCAAGGACCTTCAGATCCTTGAGGAATCTCCCGTAAATCTCTCTGACCATATTGAGGTATACTATATCCTTGATGTTTCAGGAATAAGTTACTATAAAGAATCATAGAATCAGTCAGGCTGGAAAAGACCTCTAAGACCATCAAGCCCAACTGTTAACCCAGCACTGCTAAGTCCATCACTTAAACCATGTCCCTAAGTGTCACACCTACATGACTTTTAAGTCCCTCCAGGGATGGTGACACCACCACTCCCATGCACAGACTGTTCCAGTGCTTGACAATCCTTTTGATGAAGAAATTTATCCCATTATGTAATCTAAACCTCTCCTGGGGAAATCTGAGGCCACATTCTCTTGTTCTCTTGTTACTTGGGAAAAGAGATCAACCCCCACCTGGCTACAGCCTCTTGTCAGGCATTTGTAGAGAGTGATAAGGGCTCCCCTGATTCTCCTTTTCTCCAGGCTGAACACCCTCAGCTGCTCCTCCTCAGACGTGCTCCAGACCCTTCCCCAGCCCCGTTGCCCTTCTCTGGACACACTCCAGCCCCTCAATGTCTTTCTTGCAGTGAGGGGCCCAAAATCAGACACAAGATTTGAGGTGTCACCAGTGCCAAGTACAGGAGGACAATCTGTGCCCTGCTGGCCACACTACTGCTGACACAGACCAGCTGCCATTGGCCTTCTTGACCACCTGGGCACACTCTGGCTCCTGTTCAGGCAGCTGTTGACCAGCACTCCCAGGTCCTTTTCCACCTATATGATACCTAATTTTACATCTTCTCAGTACAGGTGGCTGTTAGAGTCACTGATTATCAGGCTAGAATAGAATAGAATAGAATAGAATAGAATAGAATAGAATAGAATAGAATAGAATAGAATAGAATAGAATATTTCCGTTTCATGGGACTTATAACAGCCAGATGCCTGACCACTTCAGGGGCCATCAAAAGTTAAAGAACATTATTAAAGATATTGTCCAAATGCCTCTTAGATACTGACAAACTCAGGGCTTTGATCACTTCTCTAGGGAGCCTGTTCAAATATTTGAATACCCTCTGGGTAGAGAAATGCATCCTAATGTCTATTCTCTGACTTCCCTGGTCCAGCTTTGGACCATTCCCACATGTCCTGTCAATGGATCTCAGGAAGAAGAGCTCAGCACCGCTCTCTCCCCCTCCCTTCCTCAGAAAGCTGTTAGAGAGCAACAACATCACACCCCAGCCTCCTTCTCTCCCAACTAGACAAAACCAGAGTTCTTAACTTCTTATAGGACATACCTTCCAATTCTGAAGAGAATGAACCAGGTTTTTAAGAAGACCTGGAATGAACCAGTGGAACCAGGTCTTTAAAGAAAGAATAAAGTTAAATGCATCCATTACCACTATATTCAATGGATTCATATTTCAACAAAAATGTGCATGGCTGAAAGAAGCCAATGTAATATTCCTCTTTTGGTGCATTGTAGAAGATGTTGGGATGTTTTACACAAAACTCTCAAAGCAAATGAATATATTAGTAACTTATTACAGCAGCTGAGGAAGGCAAATTTTCAAATCAAATGAAGTTCTGAAATGCATAAAGATGTGTGTGGATCACCACAGACCAATGATTAATTTAGTGATGGAATGGGTATGATCCTCATTCCCAATTGCTAGCTGAAATGTGTGGTGAATATTACTCCTTACTCTAAAAAAACAAGCATATCTGCATATTAAATTATACTGGGCACATGTGGGATGATTTCAATGTCAATTATAACCCTGTCTAGTATGCTTATGAAGCTTATTAATGTTAATGAGCATTGGAGGTACTTTCCCATATGACAAGAGGATCATAGGATAAAAGAGTGTGTATATCTAGATCTTATGCCATTATTTGAATAACTTCCTTGAGATCTAAGCAATTGATTTACCTTAAAGCCTATCTCCAGAATTATATAACCTCTGCTACATGCAATATCATGTAATATAATTTAGTTTTTCTGTGCTCATTCATTTTTCTGGTTTTTTTACTATTTCTTCTTTGCACTGTGGTGATAGTTATGGATTTATGAATGAGCCTTCTACTGTGGCAGATGTAATGCAAGGAACACAGAATAGATATCTCCCTCCCTGAACAGTTCTAAGGTAAATGAAGTGGGGCAGTTTGAACAAAGGAGAAATAGTATAGTGCCTAAAGATTTGATCAACCCAAAGACATAAACTGATTCTGAAAATGAAGATTCTGACAATATTGAAAGCTTCCATTAATTTAATTAAAGAAGAATTTATGGAGTTTTTTAAGGGAAAGGGAAGCAAAGATAGAGGAAAATACAGAACTGTAAAGTGATGATTAAATCAAAATTGAAAAATAAAATTGAAGTAAAAAATTCTATTATTGAACTCATTATTTCATTTATACTGGGGGCTACTGCTATCTAAATTTAAGCTAATGCATTATATAAAATCATAACACTAACATCAGACTATTTGGAAGAAGTACAATTATTTGTTGTGATTGTGGAAAAAAATGGCTTGTGTTAGTTTTGATTTTTTTTACACTGATATACTTCAGCTGCTTCACAGACTGCCGCAATGGTTAATTAATGAACTTTCCTCTAGAGCTAACTGCATGAAACCTTGCAGCAGGAGAAAATGTCAAATGAAATAGCAGCATTTCCTTAAATAGTTGATAATAAATACAACTCGTATGACAAGACATTTCTCTGTCAGCCAGTGCCTCTCTGCCTTGCACTTCATCCTGTGTACAGTTCCTGATATTTGTGTTCTAGGTTAAGCAGCACCACACTGGTATCTCTGTCAGCAGACCTGGCTGTTTGGAGAGATAAGCATGGCACAGCTCATTCAGAGAGATTCCTGGAGGAGCTGGATGTCTACATTTGTGTTCTTTTTCAGAAGAACTGTGGATTCACAGCAAAAGTTTCCCTAAAGAGAATCCCGACAAGTCATCTTCATGATTCACCTAAAAATCCTGATATCTATGGGATTCTTTATAATACATTATGTGGTCTTTAAATCAAGGATCTAAATGAAGCTGTTGGAAGCCTGTGAGTAAGTCAGGTCTTAATAATATCACTTAGAAAAATCTTTAGTTTCAAGAAATGCCAGATCCTCAGGATTTTTTGTATTTGATCACTTTTGATGGTCTCTTCCATTCCTGGTTTGAATGGCTGAGACTGCTAACAAAATGCTCAAGATTCACTGAAGCACTAACCCAGTCATTTGCATTCATCTCCCTCCTTGGGTCAGACTGAAACTTTACAGTCCTTTCTGCACTCCTGATAGGTACAAGCTGCGCTGCACCAAGAACACAGCAAGTGACAGAACTTGTCTTTGTAAGAAAGGCAAGATGAAGAAAAAATGGCTCATAAGCCACAAAGCAAGGTCCTTGAGCAACTCATTTGCAGACACACAACTACTGGAGTTCAATTCAGAAGCCTATTTGAATGCCACCATACTCTTACAGATCCTTACACAGTATGCAAAAAGACTCTGCAACTATAAAAGACAGAGAGTATGTCTAAAACCTAAATTTTCCCTAATTTCTCTTGGTTTCCCTGATTTACAGAATCACTGTGATGTTTTCCCCCACATACTTGGGCTTTTCAGCACTCTGCAAAAGAGGTTCAAAATTCATCACATCAGAGTGGAGATCAAACTGTACAGTCTGCTGGCTGGGACCCGTGTTCGAGGAATGATTTAACAACATTATATAAAACACTAAAATGTTGAGTAAGAACACCTCCAGTGATGAATTCCATAAACAGTTGGTTACAGAGTCAGTATTATTGTTTTTTAAATTTTTCTTTTTTCACATTAAATCTTAAAATTTTATCTTCACAGAAGAACAGTTGTGCTAGGAATGGGTTTGCTTTGGAAACTCTCTGGTGAGGTAAGAGAGACAGAATTCAATCCCCTCTAGGGAAAAAGGGATTCAAACCTTGGTCTGCCATATCCCAGGAATATTTTCATTATTACTTTTGTTACACAGAGGAAGAGCACAATAACCTTCTCTACTGACTTTGACATTGGACAGGTGCTGTGTGTGTAGTACAACTGCAAAATGTGTTCCAAGTAGAACAGTGTTTGGACACTGAGTAGGGTAGACTGCCTGGAAACTTAGAGTTATTGAGACACTTCATGAGGTGCACAGAAACAGAAGCACAGTTAAGGGCAAGAAGGCTATACTTAGAGAAATGTGATCATATAGTCACAGACACATTGAATGCAAGTTTGGAAGGGACCTCCAGGATCAGCTGGTCCAGCCTTTCTTGTCAAAAGCACAGTCTAGACATGATGGCCCAGCATCCTGTCCAGATGAATCCTAAAAGTGTAAAAGGTCAGTCAATCAACCACTTCCCTGGAGAGTTTATTCTCATTGCAAACATTTTTCATCTTGTGTCCAATCATAATCTCCCCAAGAGTTACTTTTACACATTACCCCTCATCTTTTGCATAAGACTCCTTGTAAGAAAGGTCTGATCTTTGTTGCCATCCTTTAAATACCAGAGGGTGATACCAGCCTCCTTTTTTCAAGGCTGAACAAACCAAGTTCTCTGACCCTTTTCCCATACATCTGGCTTCCCTCTTCTTTGCTCATCTTTGTGGTCTTTTTTTGGAGTCTGTCCAGCCAGGCCACATCTTTTCTGTATATCTGGGACCAAACCTGAACACAGTATTCCAGACCAGGAAAATGCTGAATAAAGTGAGCTAATGACTTCTTGATCTCTGCTGGGGATGTCAGCAGTCCAGCCTCCTGCTGGCCTCCTCTGCCCCAGCTGCACACTGGTCTCTCATTCTGAATTTGTTGTCCACCAGGACTCCAAGATCCCTTTCTATAAAGCTGCTTCCCAGCCAGGCAGATTCCCAGGCTGTGCTGCAATCCTGGATTATGTTTTCTAGATGCAACATCTTACACTTTTCCTTGTTGACAAGGACATAGGGTACTTGCTACCCCACTCTTCCAGACAATCCAGATCTTCCTGCAGGGGGGCTTCTCCTTTCCTTACTCAGTCTGAGACCATGGACAAACTTTATAAGGGTACTCTTGATCCCATCTTCCAGATCTCTTATAAAGACACTAAGCAGCATTAAGCCCAATATTGATTCCCTGGGGACTCCACTTGTGACAAGTTTCCCACTTAGAAAAGGAGCCACTTGCCACCATGTGGGTGCTGCCCTTCAGCCCAGGAGCTGAGTAAGGATTTTCAAGTTTGGAGTTTCCATCAACCCAAGCATTGATTTCAAAGTGTAATTTCTTTTCTGTTTACTAAATTTCACCTTTTATATGAAACGCTGTAGTTTATCTCCTGCATAGCCAGATATTCTGGAAATAATGAAAAGGTAAGGAGAAGTCGTTCTATCCTCAACCTTCCCTGCCTTCTGGAAAAAGACTAATCCCTTGAACAGCTCCAGTTTTGCCTTCTCTTTCCTATTCCCATGACATCATTGAACTGTTGAGAAGTGCAGTAAGAAGCTGAACTAGAGATGTTTATCCCCTTCAGACTTCTGTACAGGCTAATAAGGATCATTCAAACATGATCTGCTGTTAACTGTGAGCTGTAAGTGCACTGCTCTGGTATGTGATTATTTCCCATTAGATGTTGCTGCTTTGGAGCACATGCCTCTTTCTAGGCCATGAAAAACAACAAACAAGCAATAAACAAACCCTTGACAGCAACCCAGAAGTGTCTTGACAGCAGAAAAAAAAAATCATATCAAATCTAGCGAGGTAAGTTTTAGTGAGAGCAAGCACACTGACTGCTGTAAGCTGAAATTCACTGATGAAAGCAGGTTTCATTCATGGTTTTGTCTGAGTTCCTACATATTGGAGGCAATTAATCATCAAATTGTAAATATACTTAGTGCATTTGCCCTACTTAGCACAACAATGATGCAGCTACTCCAAAGAAAAGTGTATCCAATGTTAATCTAATTAAGCTGTGACCCAGTGATACTGGTCAGGTGATATTACAGGATATAAAAGGAAAGCAGTTCGTAATCCAGTCTAAAATCACACACTCAGTTTATAAGTAGCCCACAAAAGACATTGGCAGAAAAATACATAGCAAATAATGCTACAAAAGCAAACATGAGGAGAAAGGTTGAGTGCTTTGATTCTGCTTCTCAAATGGTAGTTAACTTTGAAATGTCCTTATATTTTACAGATTGGATAGATTTTCCACAAGCATTTAGCAGAAATTTTGAAGAGAGTATGTTTTTGCATATACTCATATACTGACATCTATGATCAGATTTTGGAAAACATGCAACTGAAATTCGCATGCAAAAGCTGTCAGTTTCCATTGTAAAATTACACAGATTTATCTCTGTAGGGCTCCTTGTGACTTCATAAATTCTGCTTTCCCTCTATTAATAACACACAGAGAGGATCTGGGAAAAAATAAGCGAGGAAAAAATAATTCACAGAACTGTCTAAGCTTGGAAAGATAGAGGAAAAAGAATGAGTTTACCCAGCCTTAGTATTATCCACCCTAGGATTATTTCTAAATGTATTTTTAAAGTTTTATTTAATATGCATAATTTAGGACTTGGTTCTGCAAAGTATCCCTTATAAATGTGATGTAGTAATGAGAGTAGTCTTACTGACTCTGGTGGAATTTGCTCATGTGAATGAAGAATGCAAAGGCAGAGGATTAAAATCCAGAGGATGTGTGTAGCTTACATAATTTCAAGCCTGTCAAAACTCATGTCTATATTATCATCTGCCTATGTTACATAACATGAAGTAGCTCTGAGTTGTTTGTTCTTCCCTATATGCCTGAAACACATGTGGTCTTTGAAATTTCGGATTGCATACATTGCTACCCAGGAAAAAGTAAAAATAAATGCAATACAAATAAAACATTCATCTTGGGGACGGTCAGAGACAAACACTCCCCCATCATGGTATCTGGCCAGGCACACAAATCCATTCACTGCACTTGTTTACCAGTAAGGTCTTTCATTCCCATTTGCTTCCTGACCCAATCTTTAATTGGTATCAGTGCAGGCTTTACCCAAGTCATGGTATCAGTCTCTTTTTCATGGTTCCCCTCAAGCTGAGCAGCAGCACATTCCTCAGCATTTCAGGCTGCAGTTAGATGGGTTTAAGAGTGATCATATCCCCCCAGAAATACTCAACACTTAGCAGGATTGAAATTAGTAAGTCTATGTTTGGGTTTTTGTTCTTGTTACTTTACAAAAATCTAATTTCAAGTCTTTCTGCTTCACCTTTTTCTAAGATGCTAGAGAAGAAAACTCAGGTGACGTCGTAAGAATTACTACAAGAAAAGAAAGGTAAACAGAATAAATTTTTGTATTCATACATATAATACATGAAAACTACAACAAATAGCAAACCAGGCAGCAGTACTGCATGCTTGCATGAAGCACTAGTAATGGTTTGACCTGCTTCTAAACAAACTTGTCAGTGAAACCTAGCTTAGTCATTAAACTTAACTAAGAGGTTAGGGGAAAACACATCAAAGCACTCGATTTTCCTCTGGTGTAAACTGTTGCAGCTTTATGAGTTTAGTCAGATGGCTGTCTTATACCTGCATGACTGAGAAGAGAGTCACAACCATTTTGCCCATGGATGCTACTGGATATAGTACTAAATTGACTCAGGACAATTTTTTTTGGAAGTGAATTCAGTATTTTCCCTGTATGAAATCTGGATTTAAAAAAAAATCAGTAGAAAACCCATTGTTTGTAGCACAATCAGAGTTTTACCATCTCCTTTTTCTTTCATTGCACACTTTAATTCCTGGGTTTTGTCCAGTGTGTCTGTCTGCATCCTGAGGCAGAGCAAGATGCTCACAGATATTGCTACATAATCAAATAGTTCATTTAGTCGTGTAAAGCTTCTTTAAAGGGAAGATGCTGTCTTTTACCTGAGAAAATAAGCCTTGTGATAAAAGAGAATGTTTTGCTTCCAGGCGGAGGAAAGCTTTGTTGGCCTGAAGATTTCTACCTAACCTTGATGGCACAGTCATTTAAATTATCTGTCTTCACCTGTGAAGCAACAGTTCTACATTCTTCACCAGCCGCAAAAGCCCTCATCCTCTAACGCTCGAGAGGGCTCAGCAATCCTCTGCCACAAGAAAATGGTGCAAGGCTAGAAAGTGCCAAAGTAGGGCTGTGCCTCGCCCGGGCACCAGGTCCGGCTCGCCGGGGCCGAGCCCTTGCCCGCCCTGCGAGGGGTGGCCCGGGAGGCTGAGGGCCCTGGGGTCCGGGCCGCGAGGTCGCGGGCGGGCCCGGTCCCCGCGGGGTCGCTGGAGGGCGGGAGGCTTCGGCCCCCGCGGGGCCGCTGGAGGGAGGTCCCGGTCCCCTCAGGCCGCTGGAGGGAGCCCCCGGTGACCGCGGGCCTCTGGAGGGAGCCCCGGTGCCCCCGGGCCTCTGGAGGGAGCCCCCGGTGCCCGCGGGGCCGCTGGAGGGAGCCCCCGGTGCCCGCGGGGCCGCTGGAGGGAGCCCCGGTGCCCGCGGGCCGCTGGAGGGAGCCCCCGGGCCGCGCCGCGCCGCCTTCAGCACCGTGAGGGCGGACAGCGCTCGGGCCGCGCTCCGCGCATTCCCCGCGCACCCCGCGCTGCCCTCCGCGCCTCCCCGAGCCCTCCGAGCTCCTCTGGCATAGGGTGAGAGCCGCCCCGGGGCGGGGAAGGGTCCGGCCTATCCCGCAGGGGCTGGGGCAAAGGGCCGAAGCGGCGGGCTGTGTTAAGTGGTCCCTGGGCTGCCGGTGTAAATCAGCACCGACGTGTGAGAAACTGCGTGGACCCTGTTAAGGAGATTTATATGTGTAGTTCATGAAGGCAATTATCTGGCTGGTAATCTCTCATTGTGCATGGCTCCAGGGCAGTTTGTTCACACAACTGGCTGCAAAACACAGATACTAGTATCTCTCCTGGGAAATGTGCGTGTTGTGTGTGTGTAGCGCTAAACAGCTGTGATACTGGTGCGTAATGAGATAGCAGCCCATTACTCACAGCCCCAGGAGAGGACACGGAAGTAAATTAAGAAATCAGCCTAACTCACACAGCTTTTGACCCGTCACTAACAGCAGCAGCAGTGCATGGGAGTAGGACACGGTGTGTGGCTGCAGTTCATTCATCAGCACATCACCAAGGGCTGGGCAACAACTCTGCCACAGCCTAATTGTCTCACAGGGCCCCGCACAACACACTGGGGCAGTTTTTCCCAAAACAGGGTGAGCCCAATCCCTGACATGAGGTGAGGCAGCCCACAGCTAACAAGCACATGTAGTAAGGGCATGGGCAGGGGTGGGCAGGGGTTTCAGGAGGACCAGGGTCTAAGAAGGTAGATGTGTCCCAAGAATCATGGACACCAAACTTCCTGGTGCAAGATCAGTCACTTCCCAGGTGCACATCCCAACACTCATATAAATAACATGCCACCAGCAACAAATTCCTCTGTACCCTCCCTCCTTTTGGGATTATCTGACAGTATCTCCACCCTTTCCTCCTCGATTCTGTGGAGCAAGCCAAATGGAGATGATAATCTGCTATGAAATATTGATAGCACTGAGATGTGACAGTCTGAAAAGGGAGGGAAAAGGGAGCAGCAAGAATCTCCAGGATTAAGTTGTCCTAGTACACACTATTTCTTGCCTTGCAGGGAGGGATATGGGGAGTTTGATACATTCTCAGTGTACTGTGGAAGAAGTCATCTATGTGTGAAGTCAGGTGAGACCTGGTTTTAACCCCTCAGACCTATCCTGACCAGTGCTTCTCAGCAGTCTGCACCACACAACACTCCACCACTCTGTAACCAGAACTCTGTCCTAGACATCCCTTGTAAGGATTCAGCACAACATTGTTTGTCCTTTGACCACCGGCAGGAAAGGTTTCTTAGTGTTCTCTAACACAGTCTAGTATCTCACACAAAATCTCCCAGGGAAGCTTTGCTCTGGCTTCACTGAGTTTTCACTGGTTTCTCCTTGCAGAAGAGCAGCATGCTTTGCTCCTGTTTTCCCATAGCTCAGATCAAGCTACCCTTCACATATAAAAGTACCAGTTGCCCCAGCAGATTCAGAGTTAAAAGGCATGAGCAGTAAAATGGGGACACTGGGAGAGTTTGGCGAAGACAGAGTCATCTCAAACCCCAAACCACTGCTGTAAGTCAGGAAGGGGAATAATAAATGACCTATCCTCCCCACTTGCCCCAGGAGATTCTCTCCCTAGTGCTATTTCAAGAGACAGCAATGTAGTGAATACAAGCAGAGGGGACGGGGTGCTTAGAAATTCCCAACCCCGAGCTTGAGGTGAAACACTGGGATGGGCAATGGGAGACTGAACAAGAGGAGACAAGAGGGTTGATTTTTGCCTATGATCTCCCCTCCAGGTAATGAACTTCTGAGCACCTGATTAAAAGGGAAGGGATCTTTTGGGACATCCCCCCACAACTCCTCTCCCTCAGGGTGATGTAGAAAGAGGATTGTTCCCACCCTCTCCTCACCACAGTACCTGGTTAAGAGAAGTCACAGCAAACCTGGGGATAACCAGCTGCATGACGAGCTGCAGGACAGAGGTGACCAGTCCAGCCATGATGGCCCAGGTGAGTGGCAGCGGGAGCATGCTGTAGGTCGCAAAAAGCGTAAAAAGCACATAGCCAATGCCGTCCCCAAGGAGGCCACAGCCCAGTCCTGCCGCCAGAATTTGTGTGGCCATGGCCACCCAAGTGACCACACCACTATACTGCAGGTAGGTGTATGAGGTCGTGTCCTTCCTGACCACCACTAAGGCACAGATCACCACCTCAATGCCCGTGAAGAAGCCCAAGAGGATGCCCTTAATGGGGTCCATGGGAGCAGAGGCCAGGGTCAAGTGGAGGAACAGCAGGGTCAGTTTGGTCAGCACGTCCAGGATGTTCATGACCACCTCAGATTTGCGCCGCTGACCCAAGAAGTAGCGCTGGTAAAGGCGCTCTAAGTCCCGAGACTTGAAGGAGTTGCGGAGAGTGGGGAAGATCACCCCGCGATATGTATAGCCCCAGTTGAGGAAGAAGTCGGAGTTGCTGGGGGCACAGTCCAGGGGCAGAAAGCCCAAGTCTCCGCTGCTGCTTGTGCCCTCCGGGAAGACTTTGGTGCCTCCGTTGTTGTGGCGCTCGCTGCCCAAACTCCGTCCGGCCGACTGCCGTCGGAGGTGGTGCGGCGGGTGCGGGTGGTGGTTGGGGCAGCAGGTCTCGTCCGAGCTGAAGCCCTTGCCCCCGCCGCTGCTGCTGCCGCCGCTGCTGCTGCTGTGCTCCTGGATGAAGCGCTGCTCGGTGATGTGGCGCACGGCCGTCTGCCACAGCAGGCGCTGGGGTCTGCCGCTGCCGGGGGGAGTCCTGTTGATGGTGTAAAGTTCATCGCTGTCGCTCAAGCACCGCACCTCCGAGAGCTCCATGGCGGTGACTGGCGGGGGGCAGAGCACCGGCTGGCGGGAGGGGGGGGGGGGGGCAGGAGCGGGGGGGCACCCACCGTCTTTGGGGAGGGGAGCGGGAGTAGGGATGGAACCGCAGGAGACGAGGGAGGGGATGTCGAAGGGCGGGTGGCGGCGGCGGGGTGGCGGTGCGGGGATCACATTTGTCGGCAGGTCCCTGTGTCTGGCGGTGCGGCCGGCGGCGGGGCTGGTTGGCCGGGGTCCGGGGGCCGGCTGTGCCGGCTTAGCGCAGGCGGCCCGAGCCCCGTGCCCGCTCCCGCGGCGCCCCGCGGAGCCGCATCCCGCGGAGCCCGGCTGCGGCGCAGCCCCGGCGGGCTCGGTGCGCGCCCTCCTCGGAGCGGTGCGCGGGGGTGAAACCGAGCCGCGGGTTCCGAGAGGAGGTGGAGCAGGGAGGAGCGGAGCATCTACGGGCGCAGCCCCGCTGCCCGGTGGGCGATCCTCGGCCCCATCCGGAGGCCGGAGGCACGGAGGGGTGGGGGCAGCCGCCTTGCAGAGCCGGTCACGGCGGGCAGCTCCTCTCTCCGGGGATCCCGGAGCTCCGCTCCGAGGTCTGGTGCCCGGGAGCTGCAGTAATTCCCGCGGCTGCGGTCAGCGGCAGCGCTGTGAGCTCGGGCAGGAGGGGAGAGGCGGCCAGGTCTCGGGCATCCTCGGTCACGGCGCCAGAGCCGCCGGCCGGGGGCTGCCCGCCCGCTTTCCCCCGGCGGCGGGGCATACCCCTGGCTCACGGGGCGCCTCTGCCCCGGGGGGACTCGGGGCTCCCATCCATCGCAGACACTCGGCTTGCTTGGCAACGGGGAAAAAAAGGAGGGAAAAAAAGAAAGAAAGGTGGAGAAAAAGAAAAATCACATCAAACGCCAAATCTAAAAAAATCGAAAGAGCGGGGAACAAAAATCCCGCCCTAAACTCAGAGCTCTGGGCAGCCAGATGGGAGTATCCCAACTTCTCCGCGGGCCAGGAGTGCTCCGGCACAGGGGCTTCCCCGGCGGCAGGGAAGAGGAGGAGCAGCGGGAAGGGATGAGGGCAAAGCGCAGGGAGCGCGGTGCTTGCGGGGCTGCGGGGAGCCGGCGGCGGATGCTGTCCCGGGAGCCGCGGGACGAGCCCGGCGGAGCCGCCGCCGCCGCCGGAGTGGAGCTGCGGGCGGGCGGCCCGGAGGAGGCAGAGCCCGGCGCGGTCAGCTGATGCCCGCCACGTCGGCGGGGCTGCCAGCACCCCCCCGGCCCGGTTAAAGCAGCCGCAGCCGCGGCTCTGGGAGGCGGAGAGCGGGCGGGGGCTGCCGCAGAGCAGGTCCCCCGGCCCCAGGAGGCTCCTTCAAGCGTCACTCAGGTTTCTCTGAGCTACCCTTCTGTTAGTGCCCCGGACTGTCCCGCCTTGCCTGACAGGTGCATCCCTCCACAGCGCTCAGTGAGAGCTGATGCTGCAGCTCGGAATCCCTCTGCCCCGCCACAGGGAAGATGCTCAGGCCTTGCATGGAGAGACCACACTTGCCCAGGGTCAGGGAGCCCTACAAACCCCTCCACCTCTGCCTGAGCAAGTTCCAACCTTCTCAGAAAGGTGATGTCACTGCCAGGAGTGTGCATCTGACCACTCTGTGTTAAGTGAATGTTTGATGAAGCTATCCTGACAGCTTTTACATTAAAGACACTGGAGAAATATCAGAATCTGTCCTGTGAACAGAGCCTAGATATAAAGCCACTCCTCACTCGGCATGCTGGCAGATGAAATTGTTCCTACCCCTCTGCTTGTGGATTCACTCTGTGCCAGCAAACCTGGATGTGTTGTGCATGGTGGCACAGCCTGGAAGGGAAGAGGTATCTGTCTTTATCTCTTCCATTTCTCCCCTGCCCAAAGTAAACCTTGCTCAAATGTCTGAACCCTGTCCTGGGGGAAAGGCTGAAACCTCCAGTTTTGGAGCTGAAACTATGCTGCTGGAAGCAGCTGAAACAGATATCGTCTATGCATTACACTATGGCAAATTAAGGGAGAGGAGTTTTCTTTGTGTTTCAAAAGACAAGAGTGATGCCTGCTCAACTCTTTGAGATAAACATGCAGCTGCCTTCTAACAGCAGCAGTGTGGACAAAGGCCCTGCCTGGAAGGGAGCTGTACTACCCCACTAGGAGCTCTGGCTTGTTGGGAGTTGGGGTGCTTAAAAAAGGCATGTGATGATTGACTTCCAGTGGGTTTAAGCCTCCATGAACACCCTTCCAGCTGCCATGGCTTAATTCACTTCCTCTTCCTCTTCCTCTTCCTCTTCCTCTTCCTCTTCCTCTTCCTCTTCCTCTTCCTCTTCTTGTCAGGAAGACATGGAGATTTAGGAAGGATTTCACTGACTGTTTCTGTGTTTACACTACAATAGATTCGGGAACTCCAGCCAAGTCTGCGTCCCATGCATGAGGCAGGTTTTGTACACATACAAGTAGAGGAAATTCTTGTTCTCCAGAGCCCAGATAAGGAGAGTGGCATTTTTGTGAACAGAGCTCGGTCTTTACTGTGTTTCAGCATGACCCTGCTAACCTGGAAAGGGTTAACCCTGGTTTCACATTAGTAATAAAGACACATATCCTTGCTCCTAGACAAAGCCAGTAATGGAAATTGTAGCATTACTTCAAGATAGAAATGATACTATAAGAGGAGAAATCTTACACAAAAACTTATATATTTCTTTAATGAAAAAAATCATAATTATTAATGCTATTACCCCAGAGCACAGAAAGAAAGCATCTTTCTCCTTCAGATTGTTCAACATAAATCATGATAAATAAAAGGAAAACGAAACAAATATATAATGCAGTTTAAGGAGACACCCATTCAAAAGAGATAAGATGAAACCAAGATAGGGACATCCCAGTTCTCTAATGTTACTGTATGCACTGAATCACAGTGCTGGCAGTTTCCTTTGCCTCATGGCAGAGTGAACTCTACTCTCATCATTTTTCCTGTGATAAAGACTCAATACCTCCCCAGGCAGTCTATTTTTGTGCTTCTCCATCCTTATCATTTTCATATCTAACCTGAACATTCCTTGCAGCATTCACTAAGCACATCACTTCTTGTCCTGTCCACCATGAACAGGGAGAACAGATTATCCTGGCAGTAGTCTATACATATTTAATGAATGCCTCTTCTATCCACTCCCTCTTCCCCTTCTCATTGCTTAGGCAAAATAACATAATTTCTGTCATTTTTACCCTCCCCATAGGTCACATTTTATAGATCTCTGATCTTTTTTGTTTGGTTTTGATTGTATACTCTTGTTTCATGATTTTATTATCTTTCTCTCTTCCCTCTCTGTGAAATTCATGCAGCTCAGCTTGGTTCTACACTGGAAAATTGTCCTATATCTAGGACTATATTTTATGATCTGCACTCCTATTTATACATCCTGAGACGTTCACAGGCTTATCCAGAACTGATGACCTACTGAAAGTTTGCTGTCCTCAAGGCCTGGGCAGGTGTCACTTGCTCCATATGTTCATAACAGCCTACATGAAGTACCTTGCCTTTGCCCTCACTGGAATGCATTGTTTTTTCCATCCTGCATGCCAAATTTGAAATAGAACATGTTGAAAACTAAACCTGTCCTCCTCCATGCCAGCAGCCCTCCCCAGCTCTGTGCCATCTGTGTGTTTGGTGAGCCTACTCTCTGCTCAGTGGTGATGGCAAAGCAGTGCAGATCCTGTAGGTAACAGTCAGTGTGCTCATTTCTGAGTCAGCCACAGGTACTGGGCACCTTTGTGGAGGGTCACCAAGAAGGGGACAAGATCTCAGCATTGGCACCCATTGCAGCAATGCTCTGGGCTCTGCAGAGCAAGGAAGAAGCCTGACCATCCTGGGGAGAAGGAGAGGGGTGATCCTGCCAAAGCCCTGTTTGCCAATGAGGGCTGGATGGGCTGGGGGTCCAACAAGGTGATTTCACACACAGGCACAAAGCCCTGTGAGTCCCAAACTCAGTTGGCATTAGATTAATACTGTGCATTATTCTGGTTTTGCTGCTGTTGGATTTCTTCTTCCTTTTTTTTTATTTTAATAGAGCTAAATGACTTGGCATTGTCACAAAATCACTAAAAGCCATTTAAAAATAATACTGTCACTAGAAGGCTTTTGAAGGATGAAAAATCCGGCAGAATTCATTCCTCTTCTGTCACCTGAAAGTTTATGTCACATTCCTCTCCTCCTTCCCCCTCTCTACCCACAGCAGTAGCATTTATGTACAGTTTTATGTTATGATATTTAATCATGCAAATAATGATATCATTCATTTTAGTGGCACTATTTATGTCCTCAGGATTGCAAACCTGGCACCATGCTCTGCAAAGCACTCTAGGGTTCTCCAATAAAGATGGCTTAGTCTCAAACACATTTTGAAGGAACGCTTGTGTTATTATACATCTTTTTTACTTAAATAAATTTTTGACAAAGCCATTTAAGAAAGGAAAAACAAACAATTGACAGAAAGCCATTGTATCTGAAAAGTGAATTTTGAGTAACGATAGAAATGACAGAATATGAGCAGATTATCTTGGAATTATCTCCTTACCTGTTTGGTGGTTTGGGGTTTTGTTCCTGTAACTCCCTCTTTCTTTTTTTCCTCTTGTCCTTGGCAACAAGTCAACAATTTAGATGTTCTAATACTAATAAAAACCAACCAAAAAAATCCAAAAAAATCCCAAAAAAACACCCACCCAAAAAACCAAAACACCAAAAAAAACCCCCACAAAAACTTCTGGTACTGATTGAATATTCTCTTAAAAACCCTGTCTATCACTTTCCTCAGATGAATGCGTATCTCAATATGATGTCTATACAAAAGTAAGCACAGGGCATAAGAGAACAGATTGAAAATTGTAACATTGGTTAGTAAAAGCATTCAGACTAATTAATAAAAGCCATACCCCAGTGATGCCATAAAGCAGGGGGAAATAAAAAGACCAAAAAATAAAAGAAAAATTTATGCCAGAGTATAAAGAGGCAGCAAGATATGTCAATTTTTTGCTTCTCCATGTTATGAAGCAGCGGTTCCCTCACATGCAAATAAATTTCTTATCTCTCCCTCCATTCACAGACACGCATATCCACACAAAAAAGTCAGAAGATGGTCTAAGCACAGGGATTTTATGAAGAGAAATAAGGGATTTGAGATAAATAATGCACCTTTTAACCAGTGGTTGGAGCTGGGTTTTCCTCCTCTCTCTTCCAGGTCCACTCCTTCCTCACTCACCCGGCTATTGCTCTGGTTTTGAAAATGGATTAGCAGCTGTGACCACTGCAAATCTTTTTCCCAAGACTTTTTGGGCACCGCTGCTGACCAGGAATAGCTGTTTTGCACTAAAAATAAAAGAGGTCTGTATATACAACCAATTGTAAAAGCAATGGAAATTTTTAGGTCTTTGAAGAAATCCACATTTTTAAGACAGTGAATTTTTTTTTTCATTTTCAAATAATTGTTTCAATTTTTTGCTGTGGATGACAGTATGGCTGACTGTTTCTGTTTTTTGGTTGGTTTGGTTTTGGTTTGGTTTTCTTTCAGAGCCAGAGAAGAGACATGATGGACCAAAGGAAAAAAATAAAGACTAGATAATTTCCTAACATGTTCTTCCATGTTAGGAAAGGAGGGCCTTTACCCTAAGTCAGAATCAAGGGCAGCTTAAAGAATTTGAAAAAAACCCTTCCCAAAACAAAACTGCTGTCCTTCCCATTGCCTTCTGGACTGTCCAGAAGTTTTCCTCAATTCTCTCACCCTTTCCTAACCAGGTTTTAGAGAACAGCTGTTTCTTAGCTCATGGCTCTCTCCTGTGCACACCATCACTCTCCTGTAATGCTGTAAATCCCTGAAGCACCTGCAATGCTGAATAAATCACACTTTTTACAAAGCACTAGATGGTTCTTGAAACTTCATGGGCTTCTTTTGAAGGAGGGATATTTTTTTCCTTTTAATACAAAAGATCTTTGACTGACATGTTAACTGCAACAGAAGTTAAAAGGAAATTAATAATAAATTCATCTCTAAAGTGTAATCTTTATAATCCACAGAAGATGATCCATTTACAAACATTTTATTCTTTATTTTCTTGAAGCAGCAAGTTCTAGGAGTGATAGCCTGATTTGTGAAACTACAACTGAAATTAATACTAGAAAGGAGAATTGAATTTGAGACATTCAAAAGAAACTAAAACCATAAGAAAGCACACATAAGTCTATTCTGTATAACTTTTTCAATTGAAAAAAATAATTAGCTTGTTTTAGAGGGTTTAACATTTAGATCTCTAAGTGTTTTTCTTGTTACAGGATGGAGATGTTTCCTGTGGATGTATACAATAAATCTAATTAGGCTTCAAATAGGGAAATGTTATATTGTATGAGATTTTGAATCCATCCAGATCAGTATCCTGCAGTTACTGCAGTATAAGACATATCCTAAGAGGAAATCCCCCTGTCAGCCACTTCAAAGAGGGGAAAGTCTGTTAGGGTTGTGTATGCATGTGCTAATGTGCATGTATTAAATCTTGGAACAGGAACAAAATGTAGAAACTTTCATATTTCCAAGGGAAAGGAAATTCCTTTTGTTTCTTCTCCTCCTTCTTCTGTCTGGGGGAAAAGAATTCTGTTCAGTTTTTAAATAAAATATGAACACAATTATTAGACCCTTGAGAACTCCTTTCTTTGGATTCCTGTTTCATGAACCAGGGAAACTGGGAGCCCTGGGACTGTCACTTGGATTTCCAGGTGTGTTGGGGTTCAAGGATGGTAAAATTACAAAAATGCTGGGAATCTGGGCTGAAAAAGATTTTCACTGTGTCATCTTAGAATCAGACTCCTGAGCTGAGCTCTCAAGCAGCTCTTTGATGAGTTGACAGGGTGCCAGGCAGGTTTTTGAAAGACAACGTTTTTGAAACATTGCTTCATCAGATACTTTGCATATGTGAATGTGTAGGACTCTAGTTTGCTGGCCTGTAGATAAACACAGGGTTTAATTCAACTGGGTTCCCAGGCAGTTCTTTTCCCTAAACAACTCTTGCCCCTCACTCTCTTATCTTCTTTTGGAAGGTTTCTTGCATTAGGAAATGGAGAGTATGCAAAATAACCCTTTAAGTGACTAGTTGTATGGCAGAGAGAGCACTGATGCCTGGTGTGCTGCTGTTAATAGTGATTTATTTCAAACTGAGTTGCCATCATAACTGAAGCATGCTAATCTGCTCGTTGCCAGTCAAGCTGGGATGGTAGGTGTGCTTAGACAAAATGTTTAGGAGGAATCGTTGACTCATGGCAATCCTTAGTCATTCTCTGAAATGATACAATTAATGTGTATGGGCTCAGCAGAGTACTTGTTTCTCCATTCCATTATCTTGTTTTTACATTCACTAACATCTTCCTTGGCGTAGGGGGAGGATAATAGATTAATGATTGAGCTATCTATTTGATATTGAATTTCTCTAAATCACCAACACCTGTCATTTTCTAGTGTTGCAGGATTTACTGTGGAAGATTAAATCTGATTTCCTTTTGATAGCAATAGCAGGGTTTTGGTGAAGATGAAGATTTAAGAATGGTCTGTAGGTGGTCTACCTTACACATGAGATTAATTTCATCTTCTCTTACATGACAAGAAAAGGCAATAGCAATCTTAAAGCTGCATCTACTCTGCGTTCAACATTGTGAGGCTACTTAGAACCAAGGAGAACATAATCTCATTGCCAGGTAATACAGGGACCTACAAAACATTCAAACATATTCTCAAGGAAACAATCACAGAGAGTGCCTATGACACCTACAGGGCTTTAAGTCCAAGTTAAACAGTTCCATATAGTTATAGATAATGTTATTGTGATTAATATTATTTACAAAGGCACCATCAATAACTTACACAGGGGATGGTTGTGGCTGCTCTCAGCTATATGAGGAAGTACACAAAATTATTTATTCTGTAGTCCTAATGGGAGACAAAATATCTTAAATTCTACTGCTTTGTAAGAAGGAAATTTCCCATTGCACTACATTCTGCTCTAAGTTTTTTTGGCATCTCTTTAACCAAGACATTTACAGTGGGTGTTTCCAACATACAGCAGCTCAGACAGATATTTTGTTTTGGCAGTAAAAGAAACTGGAGTACTGCTGCCTGTTGATCCCAAGTGTTACTCTAGTACAGTTCACATTGTAAAGTGAGAGATGCCTCTGAAATGAAAGCCCAGAGTGTTTGATTGCTCCAAGCTTTTGCATATGATTTTTTTCTTTGAATTTAGCTTGTGAATACTACCTCATTCCATAATTCTCCTGATAAATGTGTATTAACAAAAAGTTTTCATTTCCAATGGTTTTGCAGCCCAGGATGGGACATACCACTTAGACATAGTGAAGAACCAGTGACCACTGTGTTAAGCAATGTCTTTCTATAGCACCTGACCACTTCTGAGATCTCTTCAGGAATTATGGTGAGGAAATATATAAGTATTTAGGGGGAAAGACAGTACCTTTCATAATTTTTACAGAGGCAGGAGGCTGTCAAAGTGATGAAGCTTTAGTGCCACAAATTCAAGACAGAAAATGGAGGCCTTTTTCCAGATTTCAACTGAGAGTTATCCAATACTACTCCAACAGCAAATGTACTCGTGGTCATTCAGCTTCCATGTTTTAGACAGCTATATTCAGAAACTCTTAACAAACATCCTGGTGGACCATTTTATCTGTGTTCATAGATTGTTGACTCTTTTTAACTTCAGTGGCACTGCATTATTTATGCTTTAAAATGTCTACCAGAGTTAAAAGCCTGTGTGATGGAATACATGCTGTACTTACTAAGAACCAGGACAAACAGTAGCACGTGTAGTTGAAGGGCATAACCAGATTTAAAAATAATACTGGCTAATTCAAGATAGAGGCAAGAAAAAGAAGGAAAAGAATAGAAGATGCAAGTCACTAGGGGCAAGTGGAAGGCACTGTGTATAAGCAGAAATAATTGGTTACACTGGCACATGATGGGGAACAGCTGCTTAAATAGCAGTTCTGCAAGAAATGATCTGGGGGTTACTGAAATTGAGCCAACAATGTCATGTTGTTGCAGGGAAAACAAACATTGTGGTGCATAAGCAGAAAGGTATTCTTGCAGAATAATCTTTTCCACTCTGTTCAATACCAGTAAGGTCGTACTGAGTACTGCAAGGGACAGAGACTCTCTGGGGGATGGGTACAGGGGACACTCCCTTGTCAGGGCTGTGCAGCCTCATCCCAGGTCACCAGACACTTCTGTGGGGACAGAGATGTGCTGAGGCTGGGACATCAGCCTGTGGACCTGAGGACTGGCATTGAATGACCTTGTTGGGAAAGGGACTGATGTCCCTGAGATGGGCTGGGATAGAATCCCGAGTCATGGACAGAGGTTAGAGAGGCCCTGGGAGAAGTGCACCAAAGCCAATAAAGAGCTGATGACCTTTGGTGGATGAGCACCAGTTTTGGGATGTGCATGTCAAGAAATACTGGGTCTTCCAGAAACAGTTATGAGAGACGTTGATCTGAGATGCAGGAAAAGTAAACAGAAGGGAAGTTCAAAAAAGCTCTTACTTGGCTGTTTTAAGGTGCTGCCTTCAAATGTCATCTCCTAAAAAAATATTAAAGAACATTATTATAAGAATAGTAAAGAAGCAAAGCAACACAAAGCAAGTATTAACATTTTATAACTGTAGAGGTTATTGCTATTTAGGTATTTCTATCTGACTGATGCATACTTCACTAAAGAAAGAAGGCATTCAAACTGCATTAGTGATTTTCTGAAAAGTGTGGTGGATGTTACTTAGATGTGATGACACTTGTCATCACCATATGTAAACTTTATTTATAATGTATTCTTGACTCATTTTCACATTTGCATTTCAGAACTTTATTTATTCTGTGTTAATTTAAATTGTTCATATAGTGCGTGGGGGGTACAAGTTAATTTCCTTTTAAAGAAACATCAGCTTCTAGAAGCTCAATTTCAAATATTACTGCAGAACAGGGAGGAATATTTTTTATCCTTGATGGGCTCTCAACAGCTGAAATGCAGCTATTCACCTTTTTTATTTCAATAGTCAGAGTCATAGGTGATGTACATTTGCTCTCATAATGCTTTGTATTTTTGCAAACCTCAGTATTTTGTATGAAGTGAACATACAAGGCCACGTTCTCATCTCATTGAGACTCTTGACTCAGCAAAGAGAGAAGCTGGCAGAAGTTCAACCACTTCTCTCCAGTTCTGCTTGGCATAGGGCCAGACTCAACATAGTCACCCATCCTTGCCTAGAAGGAATTTAATACCCAGCAAGCAGAATGCAGCCTTCAGGGTGCAGTGTGAGTGTCAATGTATTTCCTTGTTGTATCTTAGAGCAGAAAAAATGACCATTGAGCTGGACCTCTTTTCATTGCCTTTCATTTGCTGCAGTGGCTTCTTGAGAATGGCAGAACAAAGGCTGCTGAATGGCAGTATTGAATCCTTTTGCTCTTGTGAACTCCCTTGCTCCCAGGTGAGCTCCACTGACACCTGTTCTGGTTTTCTCAGTAAAGAAAAGCTTGCAAGCATCTTACTCTGCTGTACTCTCCTGGGAAGCACTATTTTCACCTAATGAATTAATATATTCTACCTTATCACCCTGCCTCCCAATTTAATTTTATATAGCCATGCAGTATCATTGATATGCTGAACTCCAGGTGCCTGAAACTATAAAGTCCTGACATTGATATCCTTGAATGATTGACACCATTACTGTCACTCTGAAACTCATTTGCCTGGACACTGTGGAATAAGTTTCCCATGCAGGCAGTGCCCATAACAAATGAAAAGGGCACTTCAAAGATAGAAGAGTTTTACTACCTCTTTGCAAAGTAAGAAGCAAAGTCAATTTTCCCTTCTATTCTAAAGTCTGACATCAGAGAAGGCCTGTGACTTTTGGCCTGGCTCCTCATTGTACACTGGCTGAGAACTTTCAGGGAATGACCCACTGGGGTAAATCTTAGTCTGGGAGAGAACTTCTATTTTGCCTCCTGTTTTAATTTGGAATGGCATTTCCCACAGAAGTGTATTAAGGAGGTGCATTCACTGCTAACTTCTAATTCACCCCAGGATCCTGTGGTAGGTGTTACCTTCTTTTCATGTCCTTTTCAGTAGCTGATGATGTGGTGGGACCAAGCAAACAGGAAAATTATCACTTCAAGGGGATTCTGAGTCATGCATTGATCATTGTTTGAGTCCAGAAAAGGAGAAAAAGAGAATAGCAGTGGCAGCACCCAGGGAGATGGAGGTACTGTCAGACTGGGAACATCTCTGTCCCTTGGGAAAAGCCAGTGTTAAGAGCTTCCCACAAGAAGGATATCAGCAATGGAGAGACAGAGATGACTGAGCGAGATCAGAAGCCAATTTTGTTGAGAATACAAAGGGTTTATATAGGGTGTACTTGTATGACACTTATATATAAGATTCTATTTTTGGTAACAATTTCCATTGGTAACACATTCTACATGACATCAGTTACTTGGTAATCATCAGTTACCTGGTAATCATTACAAGGTTTCACAACATGTTTCTTGGTCACTGCTACCCCAGGATCAGTTATCTGCGTCTGTCTCTCCCCTGGTTTCTGCTCAACCAGGCCTAAGATATCAGGCTGCTTTATCAGTTCCATTGTACTCCCTGTCTTATCTCCCATAGAAGGAAGCCAGCCATATGTTCTTGTAGTGTACTTCACACTACAAGAAGTGAAGAAAAAACACCAAAGGAAAAACTTCAAAATCAACTGTCCTTTTTCTCTAGGAGAGGAATTTGAGGAAGGTATGGTTCAAACCACTGAAAGAAGTAGATCATAGGTGAGGAAGTATCAGAAAAGTATGACAAGTGTTGCCCAAGAAAGGAACTGGATATGACACAAAAGAACAGTGTCAGTCACATTTGACAAAAGATTATTTTTCCCATAAAACTCTACCAAGAAAAGATTTATTGACGTTTCTTTTCAAAATGAGAAATCATTTCAAAGATATTTCTAGCAAGGATTTAGAGGTTCAGTTACTCCTCTGAAATAAGGGAAATAAGGGGAATTCATCTCCTACTCTGTATTCTATGTGATAGAGTGGGATTTGAAGCAATGTATTCAAAAGTGCTGTGGGCCCCTCATCACACGGGTGCTGGAAAAAATCTTTGTCTGACCCACTAAGCCATTTTACACAAACCATTTATACAAATATGTGCTGTAACAAGAGCATGAAACAGATCCAGACAGAGCAATCCACTCTTTCCCAACTACTGGTGACTGTGTCACACTGAAGCAGTGAGTACCAGGAGCTGCAGGTGAATACCTCAGTGCCATTCACTCTAGCCCTTAGAATGTAGGCTTCATTCACCTACACTCTTGATTCACATCATACAGATATTAAGGACTACTAAGGTGATTTTGATAATGTCTTATTGGAAACCACTTCTCTCTCTGAGTCCTTTAGATGTAGGAAAACCTGCTGTGCACCCTCACAAATTTTCCATTTATATTAGAGAAGCTGCCTCAGAAAAACAGAATGACCTTTATGTTTTTTTTTTCCCCTAAAAGTATAGTGCAGCCAGAGGAATGCTGGATGGACTGGAAATAGAAGAATTTATATGGTTCATGTCATTATGCTTGGTAAAAACAACAGAGATTATATATATTATACACCTGCAGTATCTTTCCTAAAATATAGCTTTGACATCAGAGGTGTTTGCTGTCCCCACAACAATTGGAAAGGCTGGAGTTGTATTGTATTAGGCCCTTGATTTCACTGCAATGACAAGGGTGAAATGTAAATGCATTATTCTAATGTAGACTAATAATAACTTTAGTTGCATGACCAGTAAATATGTAGAATAATCTAGTAGGTGGATTCATCAGAGCTGTGGAATCCTAAAAACACCAGGGGCAGATTTTCAAGATGGTAGATTTGAAAAGAGAAAATATCATTACCTATGTCACAGTTATATTCTCCCATTTATTTGAGGAGGGCTGATTCTTAGAATCTGAACTGCCAAGGCAGAGGAAACACTCAAGAGACCCTTTGGCTAAATGAGACCTGAACCTGCATAGTTCCTCCCTAGGAACTTGATGAATTGCAGGTAAAAGCTACACTTAAGTACTGGGAAGTGGGCTGTGAGGATTAACTGAGTGTCCAGGGAGAATGAAGTAAATTTCTCGCATTTCTGCCTCATGCTTTTAAGGAAGAAAATGGTGATGTTTCTCTATTCAAAGAAATGAGACTGCCAACAGGGAAAGAGACCCCTCTGTGTTAAGAGGGGTGATTGTATGAGGAAGGTTGTTGGCTCTCATAAAGGCCTGGGAGCACAGAAGAAGGGAAGAAGGTTTTGGGTGAAGATGTGCTGCAAAAAGAAGGCAGGAGCAAGAAGATATTCTTGTTTGAATGTTTCATGACATATAGCTCAGGTAAATTTGTTCTCAGAAATGATTTCTTGCTTTTCTCCCTCCTGGGTTCTGTCAGAGCTACTCACAACTGTGCTAAGGAATGGGCTGTTTGGTCAAAAACATCCTTTACTTGACTGTTTTTTTCCAAGTGTCTTGCTGATGGCAGCTTATGTGTGGTGATATGCAGGCATGTCACCCACCATGGTGGTGACATCATAGAAACTCCCTATGCACAGCTTCCCACTCACTTTGCAGGGCAGGAACTAATGAAGGAATTAGACTCTATGATACTTGTAGGTTCCTTCCAAATCAGGATATTCTATGATTCTCTGACCTCTGCCATCTACCCTCTATGATTCTCTGACCTCTGCCCAATCAGGCAGAGAAGCCCAGACAAAACAAGGACCAGTTTAGCTACAAAAAAGTTCACTACTGCATAGGATTAAGAGCACCATGACTAAGCACAGAATGAATTTTAAATGACAGAAATACTAGCTCATCTCAAACTATCCAAATATCTATCTGCAGTTCCTTGTTGAAAGGTTTTTTTCTTTATTCCATAACGATGTGCAGCCTGAGCTCACAGGGATAAGCCCTGCTATCAGTCTCCTTGCCTAAACTGGGAAACACTGTCCTACAAGAACATCTGAGGCTGAACCTTAGACTGGCAGAGAGATGGGATGAATGTCTCCAGGCTTATGGCACTCCCCTTTGGCATCAGCTCTTGCAGTGCCTTTAAGAGGTCTGTTTTGACTGAAATGTAGAAACTTTTCTGATCCAGCTGCAACCAAAAAATTATCCATGATGGTTATTTCCTCTATGAATGAAAGAGTTTCTGTTTCCAGTTGTCAAATACAAATCCAATCCCACACACATCCTCCTGAAGACAATGAAACTTAGCAGATATTGTTCTACGTGTAAGATTTTCAAGTCAGAAGCAAGACTGAAGGGAAAGGTTTGTTATAGAGTAACCCCCTCTTCTCTCTGCCTATATATAATTGACTTCTTGTTCTATTTTGTGCTGTTTTTAATGATTAAAATGAAGAACTGCCTGCATGGGCATGTTTCTCTCCAGCTGACAGACATTATCATGAGTCTATTTCTTAGAGGCCAATCTACAGGTATTTTTGCTCTGTGTCAGTCTATACCTTCTGTTTCTCTTCCCCCATCTAAAATAACTCTTATTCTATCTCCAGAACAAAATAACACATATTCCAATGTGTGTGTGTCAATAACTGTTTAACTTTCTGTTTGCCCTCCTTCCAGGTAGTCTTCTAAAGCTTTTCCTTTGTTTCCATACTGGATATTTATTGACATACTGTTGTGTTACGGAAAAATTTTTTCTCCTCCCATGTCATGCAAACAGCAGAACATGATGTCAGCACTGAGTAGTTGCAAAGATATGCTGGCTCACAGGTGCTAAATCATTTTTCCTTCAGTTATGTTGTTCCTGGGTTTCTGTGGTCTCAGACAGATTGAGCATTTTCTGTTGAAGAACATGGGTGTCACCCTTATGCAGGAAGTGCCACCTCTAATAGGGCAGAACCCCACAGGATCTTGACAAGACAGACAGATTTGGGCACTGCTAACAGGGTCTGCTTGCATTAAAAGATATGGCAAATGATGAACCATGGCCCAGGTCTCTGGAGGGGTTTTAGTTGTGGGCAGAAGATGATGGAGCAAGGAATGGGACTGGAGATTGGGCTACAAAAAGATTGGGCCACAAAAAGATTTGGCCCCTAGATGAATGACCAAAATTCATCCAATAGAGAGTCCTAAAGCCAGGGTTGGCACAAGTTCGGAATACATCTGGGGTGTTGCATCTATCCAGGATAGAAGTTATCTACAGCGCAGGTTAAAGGTCCATCCAGGAGTCAGACCCAGAGACTGATGCTCCTATGACAGAGCACAAGCAGGGGATGAGGCTCCAGGGCTGAGCTGAAAATCTGGGCCCACAGGCAAAGAACACTGGTGGAGTCCCCAGTGGATTCTGGTCAGTGACATTTATACCTAACAGTGCTCCCAGGGCTCTGACCCTCAGGCACTCAGAGTGAAAACTGATTGAAGGTTACAGCATCTAAACCTTCTTATTCATGTTCACATGTGATAGTTGATGAAAGTTTTTGTACACCATGACTAGTTTTGGGTTCTCTTTCTTAAAACTCATTTGAGACAGAGGGAGAAACACCAAAGTCTTGTTAAGAACTATAAAGAATGCCATAAGATGTTTTGTTGAGGTGACAACTGTTTAATGTAGCCTGTAATATTAAAATCTCTTCATGATAAACCTTGAAAGGTGACCATTGTGAGACTTGCTTTTGATGAAGTTCTTCCCCCAGATCACCATGTCTGATGCCACATGCTCAACTCAATAGGTGCATACAAGAAACTGCATTTGCACTGAACAATAGTAATGGGATGCCAGGCACCCACCAAAACTTCTCTCTCACTCCTCTCTGCAGGTGGACAGGGGAGAGAAAAAATAATAAAAGGTTCATGAGTTCAGATGAGGACCAGGAGGGATCACCCACCAAATACCATCATTGGCAAAACAGGCTCAAAATTAGAGACATTAATTCAACTTATTGCTAAGAAAATCAGAGCAGGATAATGAGAAGTAAAATAAAATCTTCAAAACACCTTTCCCTCCTTCCCAGCTCTACCTCCTTCCCCAGCAGTGCAAGGAGACAGGGAGTGGGGGTAATGGTCAGTTCATCACAAGTTGTTTCTCCCATTGCTCAGGGAGAGGAGTTGTTCCCCTGCTGCCCTGTGTGGTCCCTACCCCGGGAGACGTTTCCCCATGAACTTCTCCAGCATGGCTCCATCTCACAAGCAATATTTCCCTGTGACCTGCTGCAACATGAGTCCATCCCACAGGCAAGAGTTCCCCTCAAACTCCTGCAGCATGGGTCACTCTTGCATGGGGTGCAGTCCCTCAAGGACAGGCTGCTCCAGCCCGGGGTCCTCTCTCCACAAGCCTCCCACAGGATTACAGCTTCCTCTCAGGCACCCACCTGCTTTGGTGTGGGTCTCCTCCATGGGCAGTAGGTGGATTTCTGCATCCCCATGGATCCCTGCATCCCCATGGATCTCTGCATCCCCATGGATCTCTGCATCCCCATGGATCCCTGCATCCCCATGGATCTCCAAGGGCTGCACACAGGGCTACAGAGGAATCCCAGCTCTGGCACCTGGAGTTCCTCCACCCCCTCCTTCCTCACTGACCTTGGTGTCTGCAGAGTTGTTCCTCTCACTTGTTCTCATTCCACTCTTCTCTGGCCACAATCACAACTGTGCAAAGACTTTTTGTTTCTCTTTCTGCCTCATTATGTTGTCACAAAGGCATTACCACCCTTTCTAATTGTCCCAGCCTTGACCAACAGCACATCCATCTTTGGAGCCACCAGAGATTGGATCTGCTGGACATGAAGGAAGCTTCTGGCAGCTTCTCACAGAAGCCACCCCAGTGACCCCTCATTACCAAAGCTTTGCCATGCAGACCCCATACAGCTGTAAGCTGTACACTGGCATAGTCAACAAGGTTTCACCCAAAAGGGCAGGGAAAACCCTTTGTAACTTCTGCACTGAACATCTAGTAAGATTTAGAAGCACCTGTAGTCCATATTTTAGATCATTAGTTTTAATGGTCTGTTCAGTTCAGATTCTAAAAGATAAAAATAAGTCCAGAAGAACCTCAAGGTTCCTCTAGAACCTAGGAAATGCCAGGCACAGCAGACTAATTGGACTGAAACAGGTCCATGGCAGGACAGAACTGCTTTGATGTGAGATAACCCCTTCCCATCATAGACCATCTCCTAACATTCACAGCTGCCCCTCAAAATTCCCTGCACCAGACCTGGCTGCTCAGATCCTTCTGCACAGCCAATATCTGCAGCAAAGCATGAAACCTGGGAGCTATTAGCATGGAAATGAGCTAATTTGGGTATGGGGAGTTAGTGCTTTTCATTATTTCTCCTTCCCTCACTCTCCCCTATTTGTGGCAGAATTGGTGGATTTTCTCCTTCTTTTTATGAAAGGACAGTAAAACTTATTAGGTTTGTACGTGTCAGTTTATCTTTTTTCAGGATTTCTATTCTTAACCTCTTCAATTTTAGAATGACAAAATTGTCAGGGTCCTACTCACCTTTTACCAGTCTGAAGCATATGTCAGGATGTTTTGTATCATTAGTGTCTTAAAGCAGTCTGGAAGTTGGGAACATTGAAATAGAAGTTGTGACTTTTCTCTCAGAGGAGCTTAAAGGGAGTGCTAATGTATTTGAATCCTCCCAGCTGTACTGCTACCTGAGGCTGTAAAAGCCAGTGAAGAGATGAATCACAGAATCTTACACTATCCAGAGCTGGAAGGAGTCACAAAGATCATCGAGTCCAGCTCCTGACTCTTCACAGAAGTATCACACCATGTATGTTCCTGACAACATGTCCAAATCTTGGAACTCTGCCAGGCTTGGTGCTGTGACCACTTCCTTGGAGCCTGTTGCAGTCCCCAAACACTCTCTGGCTGAAAACTCTTTTTCTAGTATCCAACCTAAACCTCCCCTGACACAGCTTCAGGCCGTTCCCTCGGGTCCTGTCACTGGTCACCACAGAGAGGAGATCAGTGTCTGCCCTCCTCCTCCCTCATGAGGAATTTGTGTCTGCAATGAGATGTCCTCTCAGTCTCTTCTCCAGGCTAAACAATCTAAGTGACCTCAGCTGCAACTCCTGTGACTTCCCTTCCAGACCCTTCACCATCTTTGCAGCCCTTCTTTGAATGCTCTCTTATAGCTTTATATCTTTCTTATGTTGTGAGTTAGGCTTGTCCCTGAGAAAATTTCCTCCTGCCTCCATACAGGGAATGAACCTGCCTCTTTGCAATCCTTCAGACGTCTTCTAGCTGTTTTGAAGACAAAACCTCTTCCATATGGCATTCTAATTGCACAATAAAAGTGATTTAATTGGAAATAATTACTTTGTTTTCAAAGTATCACAATTATTTCAGCCCAGAGCCAGCTTTTGGAAGAATGTTTTGTAAAAGAGTTCACAGATGATGGAGCTGTCTGGTTAATTTTTAACTATTGTCTATATCCTTCAATTTACCTACTTGGTATTGTTTATATAGTTGCAAGGAACAAAGACAAAGGGTTGTTGGTAAAAGCAGTGAGAAATGAAACGAGGGCAGATAAAAAATATCTTCAAAGAAAATATCAGAAGGCCTTGAAAGAACAAAGGCTTAGGGGAAGTGCCTATTTATCTGTCTGCAGCCAAGTACGCAGACATGTTGGGGTTTTGTGCAGTTCGCGGGTCTAAGATCAAAAACTAAAAGAACATTTTACAATTCATTTCCATGGACAGTTTTGGGGAAAGCCAGAGCTGGCGTAGGGGAGTAAGTGAGGCAGGAAAAGAGCTATTTAAGGGAGATATTTCAGGAGTGACCCCAAAAGAAGGAGGATGAGGAAGCTTCAGACAATGAACCTGGCTCTTTGAGTGAACAAGGAGCATTTAAAACTTGGGAGGAGATTGTGAACTTTAGTTAGACTTGATGATGCTTCACTCTTGGGCTAACTCTCTCCTCTGGCAGCTGTTTGAGCAAATACGCAATCCTTCATTTTGACAAAGCTCCTTTTTCCTCAGCAGCTGGTCAAAAGCTTCCCAGAGGAATCTCTTGGAGGTAGAAATTGTGGCTGAGAGACTGAGACCAAGCTACAAAGCAGCTGGACCTTGACAGAAATAAGAAAAAGAGTGCTGATTGCCTGACAGAGGTGTTTAAAAGGGACTTAAAGGGTGTCATACAGAGTATGGTTTACTTCATGATGGGGATTTTTATTTTGGGATGGCTTTGGCGTAAGAGCTATTCCAAAAATACTCCTTTTAGAGCCAGTCATAAGACAGGCTAAAAGTAAGCAATTCTGCTGCTGAAATGCATACTCACACAGACTTTGGCATTACTTTAATGATCCAGGTGTGACTTTACACTGGCAGCTCTACTGATGCAACTTTTACCTGTAAATCAATTTGTGGTAAAATGTCTACATTTCTGCTGTCACTCAGTTCATCCCAGCTCAGGTTTAATACCCCTTCAGAGGCATGATCTCATGGAATCAATTATCCTGCTGTGATGTGAATTGTTAAGGTCATTCTGTTATTAATTAATTGGTCGTGCAACATTAAAATAATCTCCCTAAAGTTCTCTGCTTTACAGATTAAGGTGAGCTTGTCCATAGACCCAGCAGTTTGAAGTGTCTCACCAGTAATCTAAATGACACTGATGTGCTGGGTTGGTAGTTATTCTCTGTATTGCAGAAGGGAAAGATTTCAATAAAATTTCAGCTGTGTTTGGATGCCTGTTGGAAATGCTCTCCCTGAAATACCAAATGAAATCCATGTGCCATAAAGAGATAAAGCAGAAAAGTGAAGATCATTTGACTATGTTTGAAGCTCATGTGAGCCCACAGCGTTAGACAGATGATGAGAAACAATGAAATGATTGCTTTTTAAAAACTTGGATGACAAGATTCAGGGAAGACACCTGTAAGGAACTGCTTGACCCCACTAAACAACTGATCATATTGTTTTTAATAATCTTCAGATGTAAACTTTTGAAGTTTATTCACAAACATCATTGCAATTTCCATGGACAACTAATCATTGCTATTATAATCATGCCCAGCTGCAGCTGCCTGCAGTTAAAAATAGAATGTTGAATATTTTTTTCCCCTGTAGTTTGTTTTGGTAATTAAGATTCTGATAATTGGAGCATTATTGTGAGAATGAGAAGTATGAAACCTTTGCAAAGCTCACCTTGTGATCAAGCTTTTCATCTGAAGAAATTGGCTCAGAGGCTACTGAGAGGCAGGATTATTCCCTGAATCCTCCACTGCTCTCATTCTTGTTTTGATGTTTCTTTTAGCATCCCAGAGTGCTGATACAAATGGCTGTTTCCATTGTCAAGCAGTGCTTCAAGCCTTTTCTCTGCACTCAATTTATTGAATTTCTCTAATCCGCCCCTTCTCATGAACACCACTTGTCCTCTTGATCACTGGAAACTCCTTGTTCTTATTATCCTATTTAGGATATAAGGAACATAGAAACATAAAAAACCAAAAAAGTACCATGAGTGTGGTTAAGCTCTGGAAGAAAGCTTCACAGAGATGGTGGAAGCTCCAGCCTTGGGGATATTCAGACCTTGACTGAACCCTAAATCAGGGTCTGAGCTGCCTCACCCAAGTTGGAAGTTAGGTTTGACTTGAGCAGAGGAGTGGCATTAGATATTTCCAGGAGTCCTTTCTGACCTAAGGTTTTCTATGATTGTGTTCTTATCCCAGAGTAGAGTTATTCAATCATTTAATCTGAACCCTTGTAGAGTTTTGGCTATGGAAGATAGGAAGTCCTGAACTGAGTCCAAGAAGAAATTCAGGCCTCAAACAGCTCTTTGTACATTTAGATGTTATCTTTTGAAATCTACATCCCTGAACGTATATAAAAATTTTTCTAAAGCAAGTGCAAAATATTCCCAAACCAGATGGGGATGCATCTTAAACCCATACTGCCAAGAAGAGTAGGCAGCTCCTGAGGATGGACTGAGCTGGTGCTGCCTCAGCACAGCAGAACTTTGACTGAATGTCTCTGGGAAAGGGAAAGAATTTTCCTTTCCTCAGGAGACACCAAAGGCCAGTGCTGTGGGAGGTTTTGCACACATGCCCTTGCACCAACAGTGAGGCACTCAGTTGAACTAGAAAAAACTGACAGATAAATAAAAGGCTGTTTCTGTCTAAAAGTGCATGGTCCCAGGCACAGAAGCTGTTATATTCCCAGCATCTTTGGAAATGCCCAAGTGTGTTTTACAGGACAGTAAAATAGTGAAGGAATTTAAGGTTATGAAGTCCCTAAGCCCATAGCACAAAGCCTGCAGGTTCCTGAACTCTACAGACACCTTTCCAAGCAGCAAAACATCAACTCACCTGGGATTCTCAGAAGAGGTTTCTTCAGTTTTGTTTCCTAGTGAACTGACTATGGTGTCCATCATAGTTGTCTTTGTCTCCCTTCATGTACCAGTGAAATTATTAGAGAGTTTGGCACAGAGCCAGGGAGGTTCAGATTCCATTTTCTCCTCCCTCCTAAATGTTTTGAAGTTATTTCCAGTCAGCCTTGCATTCTGTCCATCCTTCCAAAGAGGGACCTCTGGTCCTAGAAAAAACAAAAAGGAGAGGACATAATTGTGGTGTTGCAGTTACAGCACAGAACTGGGGTGGGGAGAAAACGTTGTTCTGCTCCTTATTCTCAAAAAACTACTTCTATGTTGTATAACTTTTCTGCTGTAGCAATTGTTAGAAAAAATACAGGAAAATCTTACTACAGTAGTAAGAATACTATGTAATTCAGAATGCAAATCAAGCACGTGATTGTATTTTGCCTGGTTCGTAGGCTGCTTGAAAGACATAAATTAAAAGCTATGTGGAGCCCAGAGATGAGACATTAGGATTCAGTTTGAGTTCTTCACAAGATTTTTATTAAAAAATTACTTGGAATAAATGAAGATCAGACAAATTAATTTACATATGAAATGAGGTCTGCTTGGAATGCTCTGGTATTTGAGCTGCTGCTGAGATAGTTCTTTACAAAACCAACAAAAAAGAAAGATTTACAGAAATAAGTAGTATTTTTTTATTATTTCAACTGATATTCTTTGGAAGAAAAACAACTTCTAAAGAAAACAAAGCCTTCTGCAGAACTTTAGACAGTTATGGCTACAAGAACATTATTCAAAATATAACAGTAATAATTAAGTTTTAATTGTAATTGCCTGAAAAGGTCAACTGATAATTTTGTGGAAAAATAAATGTGAGAACTACAAAACTGGCTGCATTTGTCAATATCAAAAAAGGAACTTCAATTATTTTTTCTTTTAAATGTCAGAGAAACTTTTGTTGTTTCAGAAATTAAAGGAAACTGCCTATGTTTGTGTTTAAGTGATGATGCTAGTGAATGTTACTGAATAATTTGAGAGAAAGAACAAAAAATCCAACAATCTGAGTATGAGATATTAATACTGAAGGCAATGTGGGCAAGAGATGGGATTTGCATATCTGAGTAACAGAGCAGGAAGCTGCTAACTTTCATCCTTGTTTTACATGCATATGTTTCAAGTTATTCTTAATTAATATAACATTTTCAGAGGTAAAGATCTACCAGATGTGAAGGTTTGAGTGATCTTAGAATTTGATCTTCCATTTCTAAACTGTAAACCACCCACAATGTGGCATCAGATATAATTTAAAAAAAACAAAGTTTATAATGCTTGACCCATGATCTTCCCTTGAGTTTTCAAACATCCCAGATATTCATAGCTATATTTACACTGAGCTCATTAGCAATAGTTATTTTGACTTACATTCATTGATTGACTTTCATATGGCTTGGAGGTGTGATAGAAATTCATTGGTATTTTTACAGTAATTTAGTAAAAAAGATTTTTTTCTCTAAATATGTTCAGTGGTGATGGATTGGTAATCCTACTCCTTGAAGAATAGTCCAGGGCATTCTTTATTATTTTCTTTTCTAATTTAGACATTATATAAAGGATCAAGATATGTTTTCTAGTGCAAACTTCAAAACAACCAAACAATTCTCCAAGTCAGGTTTGTCTGTTTGAGAGCAATTTCCTATGGCCATGCAAGCTGATCTGTCAAACTGTGACCCTTCCTCTTCCCTGGCATGTTTACTTTGGCAAGGCCACAAAGAGAGACACAAATTGTTTGGTTTAAATAACAACAATCAGAACATTGGAATCACAAGCAGATCACAACCCGGTGACATGGCAATGGAAATCTCTCAAAGTGCTGCCCACATTTTTTAAATGAGATGCTGTTACTGCATTGATTTATCCACAGTTAGATTTCAATAAAAGAGAAGCTTGAGAATATCTGCATCTGGCATTGGTTAGGGGATATCTGGAGGCAGCTGGGGCTTATCCAGGCCCCACTTACCTCAATTCTAGTAAAACACCTGTGCCTTAAATTGCCTTTTAGTTCTCTGGCTGACTGGCACAGAACAACCCATGTCCATACTGTTAACTTTGCTTGCTCTCTACAGGATGACAGTACACAGGTCACTTACTGAGAGTTTCTGCCCTCTGCTAGGTTCTAGGGAAGTTCTAGGGAAGTTCTAGGGAAGTTCTAGATGTTCCAGACCAAAATTATGCTGGTCTGAAGAATACAGCAGTACATAGAGTCAGGGTCTGGTGGCCATTGGTTTTCCCTCATCTTTATTAGGAAAGTAGCTATAGCCTATGGATATTTCTTGTTGTGTCCAGCTCCACTTTCCTTGGTCCAGATTCTTTACATCCAGTGGGAACTTAGCTGAATGATTTAATGTAAGGCAGGAGCTGAGAGGACTCAATTTTCCCTCAAGGACTCAGATGGAATTATCCATTGTGTATAAGGTGGATAGACAGCGCTGCTTTCATGGAGATAACTGTCTCTTTCCAGAATATAAGGGAGACTTAGGCTGACAGCTCCCTGAAGTGGACACCTCTTGCTTATGCCTGAAGTAAGCTAGGATGAATCTGGGGCTTTTTCTTTCCATTCTTTCTTAAGGGAGTTGGGAAATGTATAAACTTAGTGAAGTTTGAAGATCAGGAAATTGTGGTCCAGTATATTTTAAGTGCTCAAAAATAGTTCAAGTTCTTCCATCAGACTCAATTTTAAGCAATACATTTTTAATCTAATAATAAGACACAAACCCTGAAACCATCCAGGCTGGAAAGATCTACAGTCTCATACAGACTAATAAAATTGAGAGTTGATATCTGAGTTGATAAAAATTGGTAATTGATATCTGGTGTTTACCATCAACATTGCAGGAAATACATTAAAAGAAAGACAAGAAGATTTACATTTACATGACTGTGTATGACACAAACTTTGTAACAAGTCTCCAGATTTGTATTATTATGCCCCACTTAAGGTGGATAATGCAGTGGTTTAATGCAATCAGAAATGCTTATCTGTTTCTCTGTGTGTCATCATCAACAGACAAGGGCTGAATACACTCACTGACCCATAAAGTTCAGGAATATCTTAATGCCACGCATTAAGGACGCATTTGGGCAATTAAATTGTCTCCTGTATTTCTAATGAACAAAAAGGAGCAGGACTGTAATATCACAAAGCTGAGTCAAAGCCAGGAAGAACTCCTTGATTTTTTATTTACTTTCCCTTGTTTTAGCAATCATTTTGGTTTTTCTAATTTAAGTGGCCTATATGTTTCAGGACCAAATCTAATAGAAGAAGAGACATCTGCCTGATAGTCTGACAGTAAAATACTATTAATAGCAATACCAATACAATCACTGCTCACACTGGAGTCCACTGATTTATCTTCTAGATGGGTAAAGAGTCACAGTGCAAGGCTAAGTGCCTTTTCCAATGAGGAAACTGTCTGGACTGTCAGAGCTCACAGTTAGCTGCAGGGAGGGAAGAAGATTAAATCTCTTCAACCCTCTACAGTGAGAATGCCTTTGGTTTAGAGAAGAGAGTTTGTGGAAGCAGAAATGAGTGTTCCCTGACATTTTGCCTGGGACGAAAGAAATGGAGAGTAGGAGTGGGGCAAGCACTGGACTAACCTGCTCCTGTTTTAGTGCTCTGTAGCTTCCCTACATCATGGATCCTACTTTTCCTATCCTTCTACCCGGTCTTCAGGAGTCAGGAGACTGACAGTGGGAAATTAAAAGAATAATTTAAGTATCAAGGTATTTTAAAACTGAAGGAAAAATAATGGCATTGAAATTTTAATTCTTCTTTTGATCTTAGAATTATACAGTTCTCTTCTATGTTCAGAAGGTCCCATTTATTACAAAAAGAAAAGAAAAAAAATGATCCTGGGTATTAGGGCTTCAGGAAATACAAGATATTTTGAAACTTGGAGTCTAAGACTGCAGCTAATCTTGCATCCACATTGCAGATATGTTACCTACTCTGTATGAGGAGAAAGGCAAAGCCTATCCACTTGTATCTGTCTGTGATTTGTGGAGGTTAAGACCCTGATACTTCTGCAGTGAAATGTGGGGATGGAGCCTCTGTACCCATTAATCCTACTATTGAATTTAAACTCTTCCTGGATTTCAGGCCTCAGATTTCTGCAGTGAGCAATCAAACAGAATATCCCTCTGCAAAGCCTTGCTGACATGGCTCTGGATCTTTTGAACCCTCCCAACTGAGATTTACCACTTACAGTATCCTTTTGCAATTTTCTGTGAGGCTTTTGGCAAATCTCATCCTCTAATAATACAACAAGATCAAAACTCCAAGCAGCAAGTCTGGTTATTGTGAAATTATTGATACAAAGACAAGTTTTTATTCTTATACCACTGGCTACAACAGAAATTGCTGCCAGAGGGAATCCAGCACTACCTGTACTTTCCAAACACATTGTGAATAGAGATAATTTCCATTTCATGTCAATAACAAATCCAGAATTGTCCTTTCTTTATCTCTTTAGAAGGTTCAGAAAAAAATAATTTCTTAGTTGCAAAGCCTTCCTTTCTCTCTCTTCCACTTGGGATCTTCTTTGTGCAAGAACTTTTCTCATGCTTGAAAAAATTTTTCATTTCTCTGGCTGACACATTGCCTAAACCTCCCTGACAGTAGCTTTGCATCTTGGTTTTTTATACTATTTGCTTTCAGGACATGATTTGCAGCCAGAAGGACCAGGGTTCTCAGCCATCCACTGCAATAACAAAACAATGCAGAAGAAAAACAAAGCGAAAACAAACTCACAATTTACAAATAGCTGAACTTTCTTTCCACTTTCATTTTGTGTCCCCATCTGTTTTTTTAAGAGGAGAGACCTCTGAGACATCAAAGAACCCTGTAGGGACAGCTGCTTCCACAGCCCTGACAACCTCAGGAGGTCACTAAAGGACACATCCCAAAATATGAAGCGTCTATTGCAAAGAACTGATGAAGCATCTCATTCCTAGGCTCTTCACTCCTCCTGGGCCTGATCCCTTACTGCTGACTGCAGTGAAATAAGGGTCAGATTGGGTGGCATTTACCCAGATGACAATTTGCCTCACTCAAAGCACACAAAGGACTGAGGCAGCTGGGAGCTTTAGACCAAGTGTGTTTCATTCCCTGGAGTTGCACGTTATGATAAAAAACTGAGCAACCAACCAAAAACACTAGAGAGGGAAAGAATGAAAACTATAATAACATGCAGGAGATTCCATCCTTGATTCTCTCATCAAGTCAACATAATAATGATAATTTAAAAAATTGCCTAGAGGGGTTTTTTTATTTTCCCCCAGGTAAAGGTAGGTCTGTTGCGCGTTGAAATGCCACTGTCAATTACAAAATATCAAATGCTGTGAAAAATACCCAGACCCAGAAAGAACAACAGTTTCTTGATTTTATTGAATTTCCCAGTTAATGTTGGTTGGCAGAATTTATGTTAAAATTTAAAAAAAATCAGTAATTTATACTCAAGACTGCTGTTTGGGTTTCTTGGTTGTTTTGGTTTGAGAGTTTTGTTTTATTTTGTTTTTGCTTTGTTTTTGTTTTTATTTGTATTTTTGGGTTTTGTGGGTTTTTTTTTTTTTTTTTTTTTTTTTTTCAAATAAGATACCCATCTAAGCCCTTTTGCCTTTCTCTGAGAGGTAGAAATATGATTTTCACTTCCATCACACAGCCAAGCTGTTGATAGATGGGTTGATCTGACACAGCCAAGGAAAACTGAAAACTTGGACCTCATATCTTCACAAATGTGCCAAATGAAGCTTATTTAGATAGAGGCACCAGGTCACTTTTCAAGCACAAGTGGGGGCTGGACAGCCACCACAGTTTTAACTCAGCTTTTCATCTGTGCTGGACCCAGGTAGAGCTGGCTCCCCTCTTGCTGTTCCTAGGGGACTGAGAATATTCTGTGTTTTAAAACCTTGTCTGCTCCATGAGCAATTTTCTCAGTAAATTACTGACACTTCTGGAATGAGCCTCTGGGCAGAGATGACACTTTTCTATGTGCCAGCAAAGGCCACCTTCATCTGTCTTGAACTGTTCTGCTCGAGGACAAATTCCAGTTTCAGAACATTTCATTGTTCAATTTCATTCTTAATTGCAAAACATACTTACATGAGGCCAGATCTTGGTGTTTGGAGTGTTTATCCACTCTCTTGAAGGCCTAACTGCTTGTTAGTCACCTCCTAATTGATTGCTGTGGAACAGTGATTAGGAAGGCTCAGACAGAGGATAATGGCTTCAGGTGGGCTGTACCCTGGGCAGCCTGAGTAACCCCAGGCATTCGTGTAAATCACTCCTTGATAAACAGAGCGAGGTCAGGGCCAGCCTGGGGAAGGTGTGGTGTGCTGAAGGACCTTTCACTCATCATTTGGCCATGTCAGCTGAGTGACAGCTCCAGGAGCAATTGGACTGTCAGTGACATCTGTCTTTGTGGACAACTGCTTCCACCCTCTCTTTCTAACTATTTTGGGGATATTTTGAACACTGTACCGCTGGCTCCATTTGCTTGTGGCCCTTCTCCAAGGCACTAAACCAAAGGAATATATCTTGCTCCCATGGAATTCAGTGTTGAGTTACTAAGACAAGAGGGGCAGAAAACTGCTTCTGGTCAGGCAGAGGTGTCATTTCAGGCACTGAGAAAGCTCAAACTGGTTTGTCCTCTGCAAACAGAGGAGCTCTAGGCAGGAGTGAAGGACCGTGTGGGTATGGCAGGCATTGATGCTCAAAGGGAGCTCTGCCCTGGTGAGCTGATCACCTTTCCTGCTGAATCTTCATGGATGGGCTGGGGGCAGCAGTCAAGTGTCCTGAGGAGCAGAATTTGGGCCCTGTGTCTACACAAGTGTCAGTATCCCCAGTCCCTGTACCCTATGGGGGAGAAAAACCAGGGGTGGAAGGAGGAAGGTAGGCCTGGGAACAAGGGCTGGGGGACAGTGTTTTAATTTTGCTTTTTTTTCCCTCAGTGGTTGAATCTATTGAAAGTGACGATAAATTAAATAACTTTTCTCCAAGTCAAGTCTGTTCTGCCCGTGATGGTAATCAGCAAAAGAATCTCCCTCAATATATCTCAAACCATGAGCCTTTCCAGTTTATTTTGTCACCTGTCCTGCTAAGGAAGGATGATGGAGCAGCTGGGGGGGTATCCAAGATCAGCCCACCACAGTCACAGCCCCTGTCTTTCAACCTGAAGCTCACTGCAACTTGACACAAAAGACCTTGTTTAGCTCTTAGCCAGCTATTATAAATGCATAGTCCATATGGTGTATAAACATAACCATGAGATAAATAACATTTTATTAAAATAACTGCTAAAACAGGAGAAACAAACCAAAAAATAACCTTGACAAATGTGTGGCCTTTCTTCAGCTAGAGTGTCTCTGTGTCGATAAGCATGGTCTCTTTTTGTAAAAGAATCTAATGCCTGTATAAAAAACAATCAAGATCTAAAAAGACTGACTCACTGTCTGAGATCATTATCTTGTGTCCCCTTACTCATTGGAGACAAGTAACTTTCGCTGATGGGTGACCCAGGCCACCTAAAGACTGAAGTGTTGGAGCAGGGATAAATTGCTTTTCTGCATTATATTTTTTTTCCTACCACTTCAGAGGAAAGTTAGGCAAACTTTAAAAGGTATTAACTTTAAATAGGCTGAAGTTAGGTATGATGCATCCTACCCTTAGCTCCTGCCCTAATCAAGAAGGATAACAAGGTAAACATTTTGGCTGGGATAGAGGGCAGCACTCACACCATCTGGCTATTTTAGATACAATGCAGTATGAGATGCTGCATGTACCACTGGTGCCTACAAGGAGCACTTTGAAAGCCCCAAGTCACCTGCCAGCTACACACAGGGATCCACAGAAATGTGCCCAGGGGTGTCAGCACTCCTGAAAGGAGTGACCTGCTGCAAGTGCATAGGCCTGGACACTGCAGCTGGTTTTAAAATGGGACCTCCCTGCAGAACTCTGGAGTCTTAAAGATGTCTGGAAGATTTGCAAAAATTATCCATTCAGGTAAAACATTAATCTTACAGAAGGTAAAGGGGAAAGTCATTTGGATGCTTTAATAGCTCTCCCTTGACACCTCTTATCCTTAGAGGTCTAGATACCACTGTAAATCTTGTCTGATAGACTTACAGCCTCACAGGGAGTTAGGTGGGCTAGTGCTCCATCAGCAGCTAAAATTAGAGTGCATCTTTGTTCTTTCAGCCATCTCTGAATTGCTGTTTGTCTATCCATTTAAATTTGAAGAGAAAAATGCCACTTGCCTTATCCTTGCACTGGTTTAGGAGTGCCAAAGGTTGGTACCTCCATAGCAAATGGCAGCCTGAGCCTTGGTGCCAGGGAGTCCAAGCAGACTGAAAGTGTGTCCCTTTCCTGCACAGAGGAGAGAGCAGTGATAGCAGTCTCCCAGCCTGAATGAGCAGATGCCCATTTACAGATGAGAAAATTCAGGATAAATGAGCACATATGCTGTGGCCAGTAGCCATTGCTTTGTTCCCAGCCTGTGAATGTGCCAAGCCTATCAACAACACCATCGAGAAGTTAATTCACAGCTACAGACAGCAGATGCTGAGGCATCCTCCACTCCCTGAAGCCTGTTTATTTCCCACTAAAGCCTGTGCTTTGCAAAACCCAAGATTTCTGAGACAAAAGAGCTCAGCAAGTATGGCTTAAGCAAAAGCTCCTGGTTCAGAGAGCACTTGGCTCCTGAAAATGCACCATAGCTTCTTCTAAACTTTTTTTTTTAACACTTGCCTGCTCAGAATCAGGAGGTATTTTGGTAGAATAATGAATATAGCTTTATGATAATCCATCAAGATAAGCAGCAGTTCTTTTATCAGAGGCAGAAGTAGAGATCTGAAGTAAGAGCACAAGGAAAGACTCAGTCACCTCCAGGATGAGCACATGCAGTCCATACAGCAACCATGGGAGGCACAGGAGGAAAAGGCACATCCTGGCAGTGAGCAGTTTAACTTGGTCTCTGTTTTGAATCTCGGGGGTGGTGAGTGTGACCTTTTCATCTGAGCATTGTTCTAGGTCATTTGTGGCAGAGCAAAACTGAAACCTGCACTTCTTCCCTTTACCCACAGAGATTTATACTTTGCTGTCAGTTCCTGCCTCCAGGTTCCTCCTCCATGAGAATAGTGCTGTGCTGCGGGCTGCAGGTCAGTGCAGCACAAAGGAGGATCCCTGAGAGGAGCTGTCCTCTGCCCACGCTGCCAAAAGCACATCCTGGCTGCCCTGGCTGAAGGCATCAGGCTGCGTGTGCTGCCACCTCACCCTTGACAGCTTGTGGACACTTTCTATTTTTGGCCATGCGTTCCAGCTGCTCCCCTTCCAGCTCCATTGCACCCTTAACCCAGCACTGAGCTAAAGGACAGTAAAGGATTATCAAGATCTGCCTGTCATAAAGACTGCACTCTGATACCTGCAGTTGCTTTTAAAAAGGAATATGTAAGTGTTCAGTGACACTGCCTGTGCATTTTTTTAACAGCAACTTTTTTTGTCCTTGTTTCTCCTCAGTTTAGATAGCTTGGATTTGATATTTTTTCCCTTTGGTACTTCCCTTCTGTGTGCCAGCACTGAGTTTACAGCTTCTGTTAGTGTCACCATGGTCTTTTACAGTAGGAAAGGGGGACCTGAATGTTGGCCTTTGCTCACATACAAATGTGTCTGACCATTGTTTAATGAAATTCACCCACATTTGTTCTTTAAAAAATGTCAATCAATACCAATACTAACTAATTTTTAAGTCACAGAATGGCTTGGGTTGGAAGGGACCTTGAAGATCACCTAGTCCCAGCGACCTCTGCTGTGGGCAGGGACACCTTTCACCAGCCCTGGCTGCTCAGAGCTCCTTCCAACCTGACCTTGAACACTGCCAGGGATGGGGCATCCACAGCTGCTCTGGGCAGCCTATTCCAGTGCCTCACCACCCTCACAGGGAAGAATTTGTTCCCAATGTCTGATTAAAATTTACCTTATTTCAGTTTAAACCCATCCCCCCTCATCCTGTCACCACAGCCTCTTGTAAATTGTCTCTCTTTCTTGTAGTATCCCTCCAGGTACTGAAAGGCTTCAATCAGGTCACCCTGAAGCCTTCTCTTCCCCAGGTTGAACATCCCCAATTCTCTCAGCCTGTCCTCATAGTAGGGGTGCTCCCTCTCTAATCACTGGGACCCTCCTCTGAATTTACTCCTCATCCTCAGGTGGCATCTTCCTGGCATCTGGTTTCTTGTCCTGTGTGAATTTTGTCAGATCTGGAGGCAGGGGTTTAATTTGTTGTAGAATTATTAATTTACTTATGAATCAAAGAAGAGCAGATGAGGACCATGTCCTACCCCCAGCTGGCAGAAGGCAGTTGAGTGCAGCTGAAATCAGCTCAGTTAATTGATAAAACAACAGCTGAGGACCAAGCTGGGTAAGCCTCTGTGAGTTCTTATAGGAAAAATGTTCCCAAATTTCTACTTCAGTTTTATATTAAAGCAGCCAAACTTTTCTGAAGCAGTGGGGATGAAGTGGGAGGTTAAGATATTAACCATTAGAGTGTTTTTCAGAACCACTCTGCTTCTGCACTTCATGTGGGCTTCTCCCTGACCTGAATTTGGAACTAATTGACAACTAGTCAGAAACAGATATTGTGGCTGGCTTTGCTTTGAGTTCTCGTATCCTCAGGGCTAGAGAGCTCTGCTACAGTCTGGAGAAGTTGGGAGCCAGACAAGGGGAGAACTATTATCTGAAAATCAAGTAAGGCTGTAGTCTCTGATGTTTGGCCCATGATGCAAGGAAAGGCTGGTTGTTCATTTTCCTTTGGTAGAAAAGAAAAGTAGGACTTGTAATGCCAAGGCTGATTAAGCAGCTGTGAGTAATCAAAGGAAACACTATTGTGTTTAAGATCCTGGGAATGTAAATATGAGAAAAAGGGTAGACAAAATCATCCCCAGCTGTAAGGAAGACAGGTTATTCATGTTGGAGCTCAGCAATGTGCTAAGAGCCAGGGAGGGTTCAGCTGCTCCCCTCACTACATCCTGGCAGGAAGGCTGAGAAGGGCTGTGGTGGTCAGTGGGGCCATGTACAAGAGAGGGTCTGTCCTCCCCTCCATGACACAGGAGGAGCCTGCACAGATGGATTCACACAAATACAGATATAGACACCAACACTCTTCAACCCACGTCTGGCATCAGATCCTGACCTCCCCACAAAGGAACACCAAGGTTCCTTGCCTGCTCTTTATTAATCCTTGGTTTTGGAGGACCAACTTCATTTCTCTCTTACTAAAACTCTTTTGTCCTACAGGGATTCTTTCTATTCACAAATTCAGGAGTCTCCTTCATTTGTAGCTCATAGCCCAGAAAATCAGTTAATTGCATAAACCTCAACATTTGAATGCTTTTTTTAGGAGCCATGGTGAACTGACTCTTTTGTCAAATTCTTTTGCAAGAAACAAAACTTGAGCTCTGGTCTATGGGGAGAAAAAGAAGATAGTGAAATGAAATCATATGTCCCATGTGAACAACAACTTTTTGGTACATTAGCAGTTCTGGGATATGCAGCAAGGGATTTTAGAAACTGCAAAACTTTCTCAGGAGACTTTTTTCACAGTAGCTGTTGGAGTGATATCATAGAATTCTTAGGAGAGGGCAGACTTATTATTAGCAAAGTAAAAGCAATATGGCCTCACTCATTTCTGGAGATCAGCTTGATTTTTACATTTGAAGGAGAAAGGTGAATAAAACCCAGGAAAAACCAAATATAAAACAGAAAAGATAAAGCTAAATATCAAAATTCTGTAAGTTTATTATCTGACAACTCCCATAGAGTCACAGAGGACAAAAATGCAGAAGTGCTTGCTGGGCTTTTAATGGTTATTTTATAATTAATCAGTCAGATGAGACAGTTAAATTGCAAACTGAACATGCATTATTATGAAAATCAGAAAGTGGGTTTTAAAAAGAGATAGAATATAGCAATTACCCTTTATTTTTATGCCAACAAGGCTTTAAACAGAATCCTACCAGAGAGATAATTTTTCAGCAGAAAGATAAGATTTTATTGCTTCTAGGCATTTATTCTAACCCTGAGTACTCTCTTGCTCACACTGTTTTAAACCTACCCTCAGTAGAGACCAGTGCAGCAGAGTGGTTCTCAGCTCTGGAGCTCAACTATCTCTCTGCACCCTTAAACTCCTCTTTCTGGAGGCTACACCACAGCAGGAGCTCAGGTGATCTCAGAGCAATGTGGAAACCCTCATGAAGATTTATTTCCTAGTCCTGATGCAAGAGTACCAGGCTGCACATCTGAAGAGCAGCTTGGCCTTGGTCTGCTGTCAAGTGGTCGTTCATTTGGGCAGGGGGTAGAACTTAATTGTTATAATACAGAAGAAAGTTGTTGTGGAAGGAGGAGGGACCCACACAAGAATTCTTACTGCTCTGTTGAGGCTTTTATGCAGATCAGATGTTATCTCAGATTCCCAGACCCCAGACACCTCTGCTGTGCTCTGGTCAGGTGTTTATAGTTCAAGGGACTGGCAGAGCAAGCAGTCAGCCCAGTGCTGGTGTTGTAGATACTCTTGATTCTTCTGTCTTCTGACTATCAGTCCAAGAAAAACATTTAATGCCTTCCTCATCTGAGCTTTTTAGATTATTTTATTCGTTTTTCTGTTAAATTGATTTTAGTACCAGCTGTGAGCACTCAGCATTCGAGTAAATTAGACCCTGGGATCTGCTGTTTGTCTCCTTCCCAGTACAAAGAGGAGCTCAGAGAACAATGCATTCTGAAGTGGTTTTGTCCAGGATTACATGAAATCTATAGCACAGGGAAGTGGAAAACCCACTTCTTCAGTTCTGCCTGTCATCCTACTGAAACTGCCTTTCTGTTTCAGGAAAAAAAGCAGGTTCTCACAAAAAGCCCAACAAATTATTCTCCTGTATGAGTTTGGCTCAATTCAAGGACACAGAAGCAAAATAATTCATGACCAGGTATTTAAATATTGTCCTGTAATGCTTATACACAAATCATCATTCCCAGGGCCATATTGACTGTGATGTTTCCTTATTTCTAAGTGCTTTACTTTGTACCCTCAAGCATTCATCACTCTGCATTAAAGTTATTTCTGTGCAGACCAGGAAGGGAGAAAGTTATTCTGGTTTAATTGCTTCTACCGTAAGGACTGATAGGTATAAAACATATCAAGGGAAAATTTGTGTCTACCAGAAGTCTGTAGGTGGTTCAGGTCATGGACTTTTGGGCTTAGGGCTCCACATCAGGTATAGGCATTAATGCTCAAGCAAAATAAACTTCAGAAGATTATATTGATATATAAGAAATTATTATGTTTTTATTCTTATATAGAAACATAAATTGCTAAAGGTCTTTGGGCCTGGTTTCCAGTTTTTCTTTTTCTGTCTGCTTGTCCCACTATGAGTTTCTGGTAATACACAACATCATGAACTTTTGAGAGGATTCTACTGTATAAAAATAAATGTATAAAAATGTACATAGGGATGCAACTCAATACAGAAAAGAGAAAAAACACAGTTCCACCCTTCTGTGAGGCTAAATTTCAGGATGTGTAAGAGAGATGATTTAGCTGCACTGCTTTCTATAGAAAATGCCAACAAATACTGCAACAGTTCTGTGAAAACAACCCTTCATCCTGGCTTGAAGATAGACACAATTAGTGATGCCTTCCTGACCTCATGTGTGTGATACCAAAGAAGACACTGACCAGCCTTTAGAGCCAGCCACATGCCTTAGGTCAGTACTTTTGGTTAGGCTGTCTCAGGTGTAACCTCTCAGTGCAAGAGCACATTGCACACTCTCGGGTCATCCTAAGCTGAATGCCCCTGCCCAAGTTTCTGAATATCCTGAAAGAGGGAGAGGTGGAACACTCACAGCCCTGCTGTATTCATGGCCAGTGATATGACTGAGAAATTAACAGGCCATGGCAGGTGTATTTACCATACTTCCTTTGTGAGACCAACCTCCTTACAGGGCATTAGGTTCCTCCTTTCCTCCTTCTTCTCACATAGACTTCATTCTTTTCCACTTGCTTCTTTTTTTTTTTTCTTTTTTTTTTTTTTTTTTTTTTTTTTTTTTAAAGTAAAGCTTTCTCAGGCAACCATTGACAGCAACAGAAAAGAGAAAGGAGAAATGCCATTTGCTGGTTATATCCCATCCCCATGTCTCCAGCCTTCTGACCACCCTGATGGCCTTCTGCTCAACTTGCTGCTCTTTCTCAGTGTCTGGGGAGCCCAAACAGGGTTTCTTCCATTTAGTGTCATCTATAGCTTGTAATAAATACATTCCCTCTCCCCAGCTGGGCTCTTTTAGACAAGGCAAAACCACATCAGCCTCAACATCACACCCTGGAAACACAATTGGCGATCAGAGGGTTGCATGAACCTCACCTTTTTTACTGAGCTGATCCTTCCCCAGTGAGTTTCCAGTGTTGATGCCCTATCTGGCATCACTGATCATCCAAGTTCCCCTTCCAGGGAAAAAATCACACTCCCCAAAGTGAAATTTCCAAAGTCACAGCCACCCCCTGGAGTGAGTTACAGCTCACTCCAGTGAGCTGATCATCTGAATCCTCCACGTTTTCATTACTGCATATTCCTTAATGAAAACTTTAATAAAATCTCTGAAATCTAATAGCAGGGTACAAAAAGGATGAAATTTCCAATCTGGGAGAAAGCGGCCTCATTTTAATCCTGGCAGCAAATATTAAAAATGGAATTAAATGCAAAAGAAAGAAAAACTAAGAAAATGTGATTATATGTACCCAACAAACCTAGAATCCATATAATATTTCCAACTACTTTTTGTTATACCTCTCTGGTGAAGCACACACTAGATTGTCAGTGTACTTTGTAAACAGTTTGGCCAAAGGGCATCTGTTATTTATTTCTACTAAAATGCTTCTTGCAGGGTAAGAATTTAAGTAATGACAAACACAGCAATAAAAAAAAGTGTAAATCAATGTATATAGTGACTTATTGCAGACATAAACTCTGTCTTTGGAGAGAAAAAATATTTTCATATACCACTGACCTATGTCAGAGCCTTTAGAAAATAAAACTGTCCAGAGATGATTTATTTTGCTTTATTCAAAACATGTTATTTGATATCAAATGACATCTCAGACTTAAACCATACTCATTCATTCCCTGAACCTTGTCACATATATACCTGCTACTTACACCTTTACTGCAGAGAGGAACTCTCCACTTCAATGCTCTAAATGAATTTTTCCAGCACAGGCAATACCACACAACATTCAAATTTGTGTTCCAATGATTTAACGAGGACGTGAGCAATGGCCACTGGCAGTGTGTGACCTAAGCAGATGAGATTGTCAGAACAAAATAAATGAGATTTGTGGTGGTTGTTTGGTTTTTTATTTTTTTAAATTACTGTTTTGCTACTGCAGGTAAGAAAATTGTAAGACAGGAGATGTACTTTGGAAAACAATTGCAGCTGCAGGCAAGAAACTATCAACAAGCACATACTGCAGATTTCTTTCCTAAAGTCCTGTTCTGTTTCCAGTGGTAGTTTTACAGATCTCCAAATTACACATTAGAAAAGAGAGGGGAAAAGTTTTAAAAAATGGTACAACCACAGAAATAACACTACTTAAATAAAACTCCATTCATATATTATTGTAAGTTTTACTTTATTATTTTGTAATAATCAAACCCAAATAGGTTGCAGTACTTATGAAATATTGGGATAAAATATCCCTGGAAAACTTCAGCTAGTAATTAAAAAAAAAAAAAAAAAAAAAAAAGAGGGGATGCCTATGAGGGCAAAAATGAGGAAGAAATTATCCTTGTTTGGAAACTTCCACGTCTGGAAGTAGTCCCATCATCTTTCCCTGGAGGTGAAAAGCTCTGTAAAGATGGTTGGGCTCTTGGTACTGGACAATACAGACATTTTGGCCTATAGCTCTGCATTGCCTGTGGGAGTAGATAACTCTTCTCTCTTTGTGTAAAGAGCCTGAAGGCAGGAGGATTTCCTACACTGGACCACTGAGTTTGATGGCCAACGTGAGGAGGTTTGAATACACTTATTTGTATGGATGAGGCTCAGCTGACCTACTGTAAACTTCTGCACGTGACCTGCTTATCTCCAGTGCTTGCACAAGCAGTGAGAGAAACACCACACACCTCACACAAAAAAGGAGGAGTCTGAAAATGAACACAGAAATTTTGCTTCAAAAATACTGTGTCTCTCCACTGACTGAATCAGGAATTTTAGTTATTTTTAAATCTGATTTTTATATATTTTATGGTCTGCATAAGTTTAGCATAAGCTAAGTGGTTACACAGCTGAAGTCCATCCTACATACTCAGAAATAAACTACCCACATAATTTTATCAAACTTTTATTAGTTGGTTTTCAGGCAGGTTCCAATGTTATCAGAAACATAATTTTACAGTGTTATTTATTACCTGTGATCTTTTCACTGTTGAAGAAAATCTTTACTAAACAATATGAGTTAACCTTTGCTACTTCCACTGTGGGAAAAAGACTTGGAAACTACAAGTCTGTTAGTCTAAACAATAAATATTAGCCTTGTTCTAAATAATTATATATAAGATCCAAAAATATTCCAGGTAAATTTTGAAAATAACTCTGTGAGAACTCTTCTTGATCTGCCCCAACAGAAACTGAATAATGACTGATATAACCCATAGATTCCATCAAAGTAAAATTTTAAACTTTGAATACCTAAAGGGAAGTCTAACATCCACTTTCTGATAACTAAATGATTTATTGATTTACTTACCAAATTCAGTTTATTAAACATGATCCATCTGCCTAAACACAGGGATACAGCCATTTGAGACATGCTCTCAAGGTCTCAGAGTGACCCTAACTCCTGTGCCACAAGGTTTTTGAGGAACCCTGCTGTCCCAGCTGGAGATCAAGCACCTCTGTCCCAGGCTGGGGAAGTGACCCTGGTCTATAGAGGCAGCCCAGAGCAGAGGAAACTTTTCTCCCAGGACCTGGAAATCAATCAGATCCCTCTCTGTTGATGCCATTCTGTAAGCAAACAAACCAGAGAAGTTTAACCTCAGCTACTGGAGTAGTGCCCTTAATGGAGTAATGCCTTAATGTAAGGCACTTTGGAACTCTGTGTGGTCTCTTGTACTAATGGAGATTGCTGGTCACATTTAATGTCTTTAGTAAAACATCCAGTCTCTGTGGGATTGCAATTATGCATAAAGAGGCCAGGGAATGAACAAACAGATCTCACTGCAGGCAAGTGAGATTAAGTGAGTTTGTTAGAGGTAATGGTAAAGGGGCTGCAGGTACAGCAATGTGCTGTGCTTTGCTACCAGGAATATCTCATTCAGCTGTGTTATCTCCCACCACACAGGGTGCCCAGACCCCACAGGTCCCAATATCTGTCAGTCAGAACTGACAGATATTATCTTTGCTGGTCTCTGAAGGGATATTTGGGTTCTTGAAGGAAAATGCTGAATAAGCCCAGAGAGTGCAATGTGCTGTGGACAGAGCTGGCAATGTCCCTGCAGCAGTCCTCGTGCAGATGTGACATTCATGTGTACAAAGCATGTGCAGTCCCACCTGCCCTCAGTGTGTCAGGCCCAGTGGTCACAAACTGCAGCAGATTTCACCACCAGAAAGGAGGGAACCCTGAGGCTCACCCTGACCTTGGTCAGTCAAGGCTATGGCACTGAGCAGCACTCAGCCCTGTTCTTCCCCTATAGGCTTTGCTTGTTCCTGCTCTCAAAATATTTACCAAAGACCTTTCAAAATGCTAAGTGATGTGTCTTAATATATATCTTGTTATTGGTATTTCCTTTATTCAGTACACTAATGACATACAAAAAAAGCTCCAAGGGAGTAGGGTGATGTGACTTTATTCTGCGAGGGTCAGGCTGGATGGTCCCTCTCTTGAGATACCCTCCAGACATTTTTTATTCTGGCTGCAGTTGTTTACAGATGACATTTAATACCTTCTGTTTTGGAAGAATGGGTATTTTGAAGACAAAACGCATGTTTGTCTTCTCCCTTACTGTCCCTTAGAATTTTCAGGTATATCTTATTTGGGTCTGATGAATTTTATCACTCAATAAATTATTATTTATTTTCCTGACATTTCAATATCTAAAAATGTTTCCCTCCCCATGCCAGGAAATAACAAGTTCAAGGTAAATATTCACCCAGAAGTCTCCTTCATTAAATTTCTACAAAAAAACTGCTAAGCCTCTCATGGTTATATTCCTCCATAGAACACTTCAGCCCTTGATGATTCAATGCAATTATTGATCTCTTTCAGACACCCTGATTTTCATTTGTTTTCACACCATTAGCTATTTATTCCTTGAAATCCATCTTGGCCATCCTAATTTTCTCGTTACTTAACAGCTGTTTACTTATCTTTCTGTTTATTGGCTTCATTAGGGTCATATAATAAAGGATTTTTGTTTGACTCATTTTGCTATTTGGAAGTTACCATTTAATCATGTCAGATAACTTCTGGTCTCCCTTCTGTTCTTCCTTTCCCCTTTTGTTTGTGCCTCCTAATTCCACTCCAAACTTGATTTGTAGAATGGGGTTTTTTTCCATAATTGACTTTGTCAGCTGCTTTATTTTTAACTATGGAATATTTTGACTCATTTAACATGTTTTTCTTAATCTTCCTTATAAAGTTTTGGGTCCATGTTGCTCCTTTTGTGATTCCTACTGTGTCCTTGAGTGGAAAGGAACTAAGATGTGTTAGCAGTTATTTTAGAGGCTCAGGACTCTGACTTGTGCTGTCTAAGAAGGGGATTTTCATAAGAAAGTCCCCTCAGCCCCAGAGCCTGCCCTTCTGAGCAAGGAAACCATCCAACTCCAAAATCAGAGCAGTTGAGGGAATGCCTAAGTTCCAGCCACTGCAGTTCACTCTCTGAGGCCTCAGTAAAAATTTACCTTCTTTGGTGTTTTAAGCTGCATCTTTTGACTAATGGACTATGAACTGAAATTATTTTGTAAACATTATCCTTCTATAAAGATGACAAAGGAAGGTAAGAAATAACAAATTAATTACTGGAGGTCACCTCTTAAAGTCTTTTCAGGCTGGCACTTCTTGCATTATTTTCAATATGCTGCCTCAGAGGAAGACAAAAACGGGGAAGAATGAGGATGCCACTAGCAAGTCTGCATATTCCACATCTTCTTCTGTGACCCACATTTTAAAGAGACTATCTACCTGCTGCCTCAACAGTTTGTGATGTGGATATGATACACACCAAGAGTGCTTGGATACAGTCTGTGCATTTCACTGACCAAGTCTGTCTGTCCATTTCTGGCCACAGACAGGTTTGGTGGAAACTAGAAAGTGTTATTTCCAATGACAACTTAAAAAATGGCTCACTAAGGCAATACACAACTGTATCTCACACTGTAAATATGACAATGTTGCTGTTTCAATCCAGTGAATTCTTAAAAATGCATTTCTCCTTTCTTGTACTTGAAAAAGTTAATGGTCTTTTCCTCTTCTTTTTTGAAGTGGGAAAATACATGGTGACAGAGTCTCCTAATGGTCATTCAGAATGACATTTTTGCTTACAGTAATTCGTGCAAATTGGAAATCCGCTTTTCTCCTGAGGAAATGAAATCATCCCCAGTGTTGACACATGTTCCCGGACAGCTGAAACAAATGGACAGTTCAGGTTTCTTGGAACCACGCTGCAGGCTGCCTGCAAACTTATCTGTTATTACTTACAGATAGTCAATCAGTTGTGAGCCAGTGTCACACAAGGTGAATGAAGGCTTTGGAGTGGCTGTGTACCTGCTGGTGCCCTTAGAAGGCTGGCATGAACCACTGCAGAGAAGGCTGAGTGCGAGGAGTGCAGCACTCCTCTCCCACTCAGAAAGAGAGGGAGCACTTGTCCAGGCTCACTCCATCACTGTGTATTTGCCTTATGTAGTAATTTTGCCTGGTTTATGCAGAAGGTTGGTTCATATCACCATTACAAATTTCCTGACTCATCCGCTCCTCCCTTTCAGTTTAATTTTATTTTTCCATCTCATAATTTATCTCCAAAGGTGTGCTTCATTATCATAACTGGAAAATATTGGTTCATTATTTCATATGTAAAACAGAAGACAAAAGCTAGTCATGCATGGAATCTTATTATTACAAACCCACCATGTGTCTGGAAAGTTGCTCATTTTCAGTCCTAGATTTCTTATTATTTTTGCAGAGACTATGTAGAGAATTTCCAAATGCAAGTGGTTAATGTAATTTGCCAGGTAATGCAAACAGTGATGTATTTTTATTTTAGAAAAACATTAGTTGTATTTCATAGAGTTTTATCTACATATAGCCAATGAATCATTAATTTAGTTATTTCTTAATATACTTTAAAATCAATTATTTTTCTGAACAGGAATAATGAAATGGAGAAGATGCGGAATCTGTAAATTTTACATATTTTCAGTGACGTGTACATAATAATTTTTATGTTGTATATTATTAGCTTTTTAGTCTTGAATGACAATCTTCCTGAATGTCCAAAAAAACTCCAACCCAGGAGGAATTTTGTTGCAAATTTCTATTAATGAAATATGAGCTTGATTATAATTTTATGTTTTCCATGAGGGACTAGCAATAGTTCTGACTGAATATCTTCAGTATATTAGAAAAGCTATTATAAATTATGCATAGTATAAATATAATTAAACATTACCCAAAGGCTTGTTATTACGTTCAGACTCATCTCTCTCCTCACATTCTCTTCCCTTCCCATATGATTTCATATCCCCACACAACAGGTTTATTGCTATATTTGGACTTTGCTTGGATCACAGCAGCCATTGAGCACTGCCTCCATCCTCAAGACTCTTAACCAAGTACCATGGGTGATTTGGCCTTGATGTGTAGGTAACTAAAACAATAATATCTTGTTTTGCTATGTGTTTTTAAATAAGGTAGCAAAGATAGCATGTTTTAAAAGGTAAGTGATAGCTCAGTCATTCTGAACAGGGATTCCCAGGCCACAAGGACATGGAGTTTCCATCCATGGAGGTGTGAGCACAGCACAGTGGGCTCCTTTGTGGCCCACAAAAGCCAGTGAGTATTCTGGAAGCAGCGGGGAAATGTGAACATGTTTGATTCCCCCTGCTTTGCTCATACAGAAGCACAAGGCTCAATGCACGAGCCTCTGGGTGAAGCTCCATGGCCTGTACTATGCAGATGTTTGGTGTAGCTTACTGAATGGTCTTTTAAATGAGCAGAGAGACCAGCAATATTTATATTCCTCAATACTTAGAAAGATAAAAGGTGTTTCACAGAATCACAAGGTTGGAAGAGGCCTTCAAGATCATTGAGTACAACCCATGCCCCAGCACCTCAACTAAACTATGGCATCCAGTGCCACATCCAGTCTTTTTTTAAACACATCCTGGGATGGTGACTCCACCACCTCCCTGGGCAGACAATTCCAGTACTTTATCACTCTTTCTGTGAAAAAAATTTTCCTAGTATCCAACCTAAACTTTCCTTGGCACAACTTGCAACTGTGTCCTCTGGTTCTGTCAGTTGCTGCCTGGTGAAAGAGACCAACTCCCACCTGACCACAGCCACCTTTCAGGAAGTTGTAGAGAGTGATAAGGTCACCTCTGAGTCTCCTTTTCTCCAGGCTAAACAACCCCAGCTCCCTCAGTCGTTCCTCATAGGGCTTGTGTTCCAAGCCCCTCATCCGCCTTGTTTCCTCCTCTGGATGCACTCAGGCATCTCAACATCCTTCCTAAACTGAGGGCCCAGAACTGGACACAGCACTCCAGCTGCAGCCTCACCAGTGCGGAGTACAGGGGGAGAATGACTTCCCTGCACCTGCTGGCCACATTATTCCTGTTACAGGACAGGATGCCATTGGCCTTCTTGGCCACCAGGGCACACTGCTAGCTCACGTTCACCTGGCTCGTGACCAGTACCCCCAGGTCCCTTTCTGCTTGGGCACTGTAAACTCGGCACTTGGACTTGTTAAACGTCATCTTACTGGACTCTGCCCATCCATCCATCCATCCAACCGTTCCAGGTCTTTCTGCAGAGCCCTCCTACCTTCCAACAGATCAACACACACTCTCAGCTTGTTGTCATCTGCAAATTTACTAATGAAAGACTCAATCCCCTCATCCATGTCATCAATAAAAATATTGAGCAGAACTGGTCTCAGCACAGACCCCTGAGGGACACCCCTGGTGACTGGCCCCAGCTGGCTGCAGCACCGTTCACCACCACTCTCTGGGCCCGGCCATCCAGCCAGTTCCTAACCCAGCACAGAGTGCTCCTGTCATGGGCTGCAGCTTTGCCAGGAGTGTGCTGTGGGAGATGATGTCAAAGGCCTTGCTGAAGTCCAGGTGCACAACATCTACAGCCTTTCCTACATCCACCAGGCAGGTCACTTGGTCATGAAAGGAGACCAGGCTGGTCAAACACGACCTATCCCTCCTAAACCCCTGCTGACTGGGTCTGATACCCTGGCCATCCTGTAAGTGCTGTGGGATGACACTCACTATAAACTGTTCCATTACTTTAGCAGGTACTGCGGTCAGGCTGACTGGCCTATAATTACCAGGATCCTCCTTCCCACCCTTTTTGTGAATGGGTGCCACACTGGCCAGCTTCCAGTCATCTGGAACCTCACCAGTGGGCCAGGACTGCTGGCAAATGATGGAAAGCAGCTTCCTAATCTCATCTGCCCCTTCACCCTGGGATGGATCCCATCTGGGCCCATAGATTTATGAATATCCAAACAGCTCAGCAGTTTTTGGACTGCCTCCTCCTGGATAACAGAGGGACAATTCTGCTCCCTGGCACCATCTACCAGCCCAGGAGGACAGCTGTCCTGAGGACAAGCCATCTTCCCACTAAAACTGAGGCAAAGAAGGCGTTAAGCATGTCCACCTTCTCCTCATCTGCAGTTATTAAGTTTCCTCCTGTATCCAGTAGAGAACAAAAGTTGGCCTCACCCTTCCTTTTACTGTTAATATCTTTGTGAAAGCGTTTTTTATTATACTTTACAAAAGTTGCCAAATTAGGTTCAAACTGAGCTTTGGTCTCTCTAAATTTTTTTCCTATATGCCCTAGCAAACCCCTTAAATACTTCCTGAGAGACCTGACCCTCCTCCCAAAGATGATATATCCTTTTTATATTCCTAAGTTCTGTCAAAATCTCACTGCCCATCCAGGCTGGACATTTGCCTGATCAACTCATCTTTGAGCACACAGGAACAGCTGTTCCTGTGCCCTCAAGATCTCTGTTTTGAAGCACACCCACCTTTCCTGGACTCCTTCGTTTTTAAGGGCTGCTTCCCAAGGAACTCTCTATATAAGTCTCCTAAATAGGCCAAAGTCTGCCCTCTAGAAGTGTAATGTAAAAGTCTTTTTTGTTGAAGTCAAGAGGGAGCTTCCTCTGTGTCTGACCCAACAAGAATTAGCCTTTTTACCTGATGCAGTGCAAGGTGCACTGTGGTGTGGTGAGTAGATCACAGAAAGGACAGGCAATGTCAGCAAGGGGTGCCTCTGCACACAACCCTGGCCACACACAACCAGACTCAAAAGGGAAATTTGCTGCATCTTTAAAAGAGAGTTGCAGTACCCTTTTATGCCAATAAAGTAACCCAAATCAGGATCTGTCACAAAGAGCCCAATGTCTCTCCTAGGGCTGCTTTTAGAGGGCGTCAAAACCTTCTAGATTTTGCCTGGAGACTTGGATTAGTACTAAGAAAATACTAATGCTACCAGTGAAAAAAACCTAAAAGATATTTTGAAAGTGTGTTGGTTTTTCCCTTATTTTATTTTCGCTAAGTTTAATTTTAATGGGATTTTTAAAAAGTGCATAGGGAAAATCTTTATACTCTAAACTGAATTGAAAAAATTTAAATTGTTACACAGGGAAAGATATTCTACTTTTACTACTATTCCAGTTTTGCCAGAATTTTTGATAAATTATGGAATCAGTGTCATGTTGGAGGGAGAATTTTTATTTCAAAATGAAAAAAAATGCAAACCAAAAAAGAAAAAAACTCAAAAAAACCCCCAAGAAATAAATCTTGCAATCATAAACAGATTGAGTTTTTTTCCTTGTCTATTTATTTAGCCTTTGGAAATTCTCTTTCTTGTTTTAAAATTCATTTTTAAAGAGAAATTGTGCTTATATTATTCCATTATAAATAAAAAAATAAAATAACAGAATATTAAACCCCTGTAAGAAAGGGGTTTAATTAAACCCCATTTTATTAAACCCCATCTAAGAAATACAAGATAATTCAAGTTTTCCTTTCCAACCCTTCAATAACAAGCTCAATAACAATGTCATATTTCCTTAGAGATAATATTTCACTTACTATTTTACATGAGTGTTTTAATATAAATCAACAAATTAGCAAATTTGTCCTTTGCTTAGGACAAATCATGTCTGACAGACTTGGTGGCCTTATACAGAGAGGTTACAGCGTTGGTGGATGAGTGGAGAACAAGTGATATCATCTACTTAAATGACATGTCTTGCTCTTCCCTCATCACATTTAACACTTTCCCACACAACATCCTCTTCCAGAAATCTGGAGAGGGATTTTTTCCAAGGACATGTAATGAGTGCTCACTACATGCTCACCCCATGGTACTTTACCTTGAGTCCTGTGTGCAATTTTGGAAGCCACAATACAAGAAAGAAATAAAACTGATCGAGAGTGTCCAAAGGGGGGCTATGAAAGTGGTGAAGGGTCCAGAGGAGAAGCCCTATAAAGAGCAGCTAACACCACTTGGTCTGTTCAGCCTGGAAAAAAGGAGACTGAGGGGAGACCTCAGTGAAGTTAGAGATTCCTTGTAAGGGGAGGAAGAGGGGCAGATACTGATCTTTTCTCTGGGGTCGCCAGTGACAAGATCAAAGGGACTGGCAGAGGAAGTCTAGGGTGGATATTAGGAAAATGTTCACCCAGAAGGTTGTTGGCGTCTGGCACAGGCTCCCAAGGGAAATGGTCACAACACCAAGCCTGAGAGAGTTCAAGAATCTTTTGGACTTTCAGGCACATGGTGTGATTGTTGGGGTGTCCTATGCAGGACCCAGAGTTGCACTCGATGATCTTTGTGGATCTCTTCCAACTCAGGATAGTGAATGATTCCATGATTCTATTATCCTGTGATAAGACAAGGGGAAATGGCTTTAAATTGAAGGAGGACAGTTTTGGGTTAGATGTGAGGAAGAAATTCTTTACTGCTAAAGTGGTTAGGTACAGGCACACTTGCCTGGATGAAGTTGTGGATGATCCATCCCTGGATGTGCTCAAAGCCAGATTGGATGGGACTTTGAGCAAACTGGTGTAGTAGAAGATGTCCCATCCCATGTTAGGTGGGATGGAATTAGATGGTACTTAAAGTCCCTTCCAACTGGATCAATTCTATGACAATGAAAGATATTTACTTTTCCCAGTGTTTTCCTATAGCTGCAAATGCCTCCACAGAATGCTTTCTCCATGGAAGATCTCCAACATGTAAACTAAGAAATGGAGGAGAGACATCTAAAGCCAAATATGGCAAACATGAATCAGCCAACTGCTCACCCAGCCAAGGCAGAACTTTCTCTCCATGTGCCCCACACTTGAGCATCATCCCTGCCCCCAGCTCTCACTGGTGCTCTCTTGTGAACATCAGATCTAGTCAGTGTGTGCACAAATTTATGTGCAAGCACCTGTGGAAGTCCAGAAATGCTCCAGATGTGGAAGTGATCACTACTGTCACATAATTTCAGACTGGAATTCACAGCCTTGCTTTGATATCATGTGTCAGAAGGACTGTGAGTAGAGGATAACTCCTGGATAATACTGGAATTATCCCCTTACTCTGCCATCCTGCAAAGGGCCACACACATGAAGCACCTGAGCCTGTACTTAGTGCTGCTGGAATGAAAGCAAATTGACATATAAACTTCAGGTGTTTTGCAGAACTAAGCATGAAAAGCTGTTTCTTACTGCTGGTACTTTTTAGTTAAATAGCTTCCCACCTGCATACCTGCTTCCTTCTTTCTGTCTTTCCTCCCTTCCCTGTTTCTCTCCCTTCCTCCCTTCTCCCTGTCTTCTTTGTTTTTATCCAGAACCAATCTATCACTGTGTATTCTTAAAGAACATTCAGTACTACAAAATTTATGTGGAGATGGCTGATATATCAATAATGAGAAGATCTTGTAGTCAAAGAAGAAAACAGAGATAACTTTGAAGATGAAACTCTAGCAGGACTGCCAAGAAACAATTGCTTGTAAATCATGTCTTCAAGCACATTAGACCATAGGAATGGAAGGTGAATTGGGACTAAAACCCCCCTAATTCACCCCTTCCCATCCCCACTCCTGGGAATATTGTAAACACTAAAACCTTCTGTGTTGAATTCAGAGATATTTTTTCCAGCTTGTTATGTGATGAAAATTCAGCTGATCTGAACTTGGGTTAAAGAGGCATGCAGTTTTGATTGTAAGTCTGGTGAATAATATTTAAATTCAACTGGGTTTGGTTTTAGTTGTTCTAAAGCCCTTCCAACCCTGAACTGGAAGTGAGTGCTGGGAGTAACTAATAGAGCTTTAAGAATACATACTGAATTTTTGGTGCACTTTCCTGTCTTTCATTTTGCTTTGGAAATGTCACAGGTCTATGCAATTTATTGAAAAACACCAATTAGGAAGGGGAATCCAAAGTACAGCAAGTAATCCAACTAGCCCAAGACCACATGAGACTTGGTGAAGAAAAAAGAAAAACAATCAAATAAAACAAGCAGTCCAGATTTTATGTCCTCAGCTCTTGCTGTAGCCACCAGAAATTATGCCAGACCTTAAACATTCTCTTGAGTGTCTGCACTCTACAGCAAAGCACATTTAAACTTTCATTCTGGCAGAATCATAGGATAATTTGGGTTTGAAGGAAACTTTAAAGGTTATGAACTCCAACCCTCCTGTAATGAACAGGAACATCTTCTACTTAATCAAGTTACTCAAAGCTCTATCTAACCTAACTTTGACTGTTTCCAGGGATGGGGTATCTACCACAGGGCAACCTGTGCTAGGGTGTTTTTTTGTGAAAAAGTTTCTTCCTTATAACTAATCCAACTTGACCTCCTTCTCTTTAAAATCATTATCCCTTGTCCTATTGCAACAGCCCCTGCAGAAAAGCTTGTCCCCATCTTTCTCATATGCACTGTTCAAGAGCTGGAAAGCTGCTGTAAGTGCTCCTTCCTCTGAGCCTTCTCTTCTCCAGGCTGAACAACCCCAATTCCCTCAGCCTGCCTTCACAGGAGAGGTGCTGCAGCCTTCTGATCATCTTCAGGGGCTTCCTCTGGACTCTGGCAGGTCCATGTCCTTTTTCTGCTGGGGACGCCGGAGCTGGATCAGTGCTCCTGATGGAATCTCCTCCAGCTATTTTCCCAACACTTTTTTTTATCCTGTCTTTTAAAATGTTTATTAGCCTCCGTGTCCATTTGAAGTTATTTTGTACCATCCAAAAAGTCTTATTTGCATAGGGAGATTTGATAGCAGGAGGAACATTCTTCAGAAGAGAAGCGGGGCTGACACGCTGGCGTGTCCTTTGCAGCCATTGGCGCAGCACCGCAGAGCAGAAGAGAATTTGTGATGCAACCTTTCCTATTAACAACTGACCTTTCTTCCTCATCAGTCCCCGTGCTTTTTTGGCTTTTCTACAAAGTGTTGAAAAGAAAAGAAGAATTCTCAAATGTCTTTTCTAGCAGAGAATCAGCAACTAGCAAAGGACTCTGCAACAATGAGAAAAATCTAAAAATGTTTAACAGCAAAGAAAACTGGCATAATAGAAAGTAGCTTTCAGGAGAAAATACAGTGTGGGAAGAATAAAAAATTATGAAGAAAACACACAGGCACGCACACACACATGCACACACACACAAAGAAGTTTTAGGTAGAAAAATTAAAAGTTTGGGTAACAAAATAAAGAGGAGGGAAAATGCCTGTTGTGAAAAAATGGCACATAAAATGGCATATGGCTGATAAACTATGTAAGTGAATTAAATTAAGATTTACAATAAAAGAATTTTTTCCCTGTCCAGAAAACTGCTCACAGTTTATTGCAAAGTTACTCAGTGCAGGTGCTATTCTTTTTCATGCATCTCACATGGGTCTTTGAAAGTCTGCTGCAGCCACCAAATGGATGCTGAGATTAAAGACTTGAGTGAAATATTCCACTTTGTTTTCAGTGAAGAAATCTGCCTTATAAATCAGAACATGCCCACACTCATCTTAATCAAGATTCATTGGAATTCAAGATTCTGTCCTTTGAGGAAAAAAAGAGTACAAGAAGCTTGGCATAACAGTAGAGGTGTAACATAGCAAAATTTTATAGCACAGCCTCTTTGCAGTGATTTGTGTGTTTAAAGTCTAATCCAGCAGACTGTCTCAAAACTTGCCAGCTGCCCTGGTTATGGAACATAAGATTTACCACAATGTCAGAAATAACATTTGTCAACTCATTTATCCACTTATGGACTAGAGCCAGAGTCAAATACTTCAGAATAAGATGAAATAGCTCTCACAGGAGACAGCTATACAATAATCTGCCTGAGTAATGCTCTTATCCTAGATCTTAACAGTTACTGTTTGTCTTGAGCTTTGTACCATGAGTATTCATCTGTCTTTCCTCATCTTAGCTGTTATTTTACCTTAGTGATTGTGTTTTGTATTATTTATAGGTACACACACTTCCTCCTTTCCTCTCTCTAGGTTCTCAAACACTTGCACTGGAAATGTGTTGCATGTTGAAATGGTGTTCTGTGGGGGGAAAAAGTAAAACATTGCATTGGCTTTTGTCCCTTCAAAATGAGACATTTGAAAATCTTCTGTTGATGTCCAGAATGTCACCTTCCTCACCGTCTAAAAGATGCTGCTGGGGTTTTCTGTCTTGTGGGGTGTCCTGTGCCCATGGTTGGCCCCTGTAAAGGTGAGTGGGAGCACAACTCCATGTGGAATTTACCCTAAGCAGCTATTTTTCATAAAGACTACTGAAATTCAATGTGCCAGCTAAAATTTGTAGCTTAGCAACTCCACTCATGTAAAGACCTGTATCTGTGGCTCCAAGCCAAATCTAGGTTTCTATACAAACCCTGATATTCAGGGGGTACATTATCTGACTGGTCAAGATAGAAGCAGAACTGATAATGCAACAGGTAAGCATTATGAGGCAAGTTTGGCAAAACACCTTGTTTGCATCACAGATGACCTTTCATTTCATCATTTGACTGTCATTTTTTAACATTTTATGGCAGAGTTCTGCTGGGGCGGCAGTAAGCAGACAAAAACATAAAAATGTGAAAGTGGATAAAGGCTGAGTGAAGGAAAAAGGTGTGAGGCAAACATCTGACCATTTCTGTTAGCTGGGATGGAAGTCAGATGACAGAAAGTGGTGCCCTCAGCTGAGGTGAGGGTGACACTGCTGAGACTCTGAGTCCTTCACTCTTGTGCTGCCCCTGCCTTATCCCATTGATCCTTCATCCCCCAGCTTACCCAACGGAAGCAATAAGAGATCAGTCTCTTCCTTGAAAATTCTGTGGTTTTCATCCTGGAAACAGGTGAGGGTACACACAAGGAGAAAGAGAAACATATAACAGAACTAGATCATGATCCCTCTTTATCTTCTATAGGCTGATATTTTTTCTTAGCCAGCTCTGCTGTGTATGTGATGCTACAAGAGCTACTTTTAACAATATAAAATTTACACCTATTCCCCAAGGAGCACAATGACCTGCTAATTTTAATATTAATCTCTCTCCAGTGGTGTGAACAAAACATGTCATGATGGAGGTTTTATTTAACCTCCTCACTATGGCTTGCTGCCACAAACTCCTCTGACATTCTCTGCAATGACAGCTGATCTTTGCTTCTCTCTTCCAAATAACTGCAGGCTTATAGAAAAAAATCACACTTTATTATTTTCCTAAAGCTAAATACAATGGTTGATCCATGTGTTTAAAGGTACAGACTTGCCAATTACAAGCTGTTATTTTTTTTTATGATAAAATTTGGTGGTTTTTTTTCATAATACATTCACACAATTCCTTAATTTCAAAGGTTTCATGAAATTATTGAGCAGAACTGAAAATAAGAACCAGTATCTAACTTGGTGAAGCTGCACACATGGGAATTATTTAAGCATGGACTGATGGTGTGACTAATGTTCCATCCTGACAGCCTGCTCTGCAGCCTCTCTCTGTTTTGTTCCTAGTCTTAGAGCTTGTGATGTACAACAGTATTCTAAGCAATAAAGAGTTCTTGAAAACAAACTCAATCTATGGGCCACATCCCTCCATCTTTTTGTAACTCTGTTTGCTTTCTGTCCCTTTGCCTGTTACAACATCAGCAGTTAATTTTGCAATTTTTTTCAGTTTGGTTATTTGGATATTTTTGTTTTGTTAGTCTAGTTTGATTTTTTTAACTATAAGAAATAACATAATTGTAGAGAACAGAAATATTTCAGTTTGGAAATATTTCCAGGGTAGTTAATAGTTAGAAATTTCACAGCACTGATACATGCATAGCATTTTGCTGTATATTAGCAGGCTGTTTTATGTCTTGACTGATGGATCATATGATTTCATCAGTGTATTCTGGACCTTCCCAGCTTCAGTGAATCCCAGGAGATGGAGTTTTTCAGAGAAAAGTGGAACAATGCAATTGGATCACAGTTACTGCAAGGTATTCTCACAAAATTCTGATATGCAGAATAACTTTCAGTTATTACATTTTTTGGGAAAAATTTGTGCTCCGATGTTGAAGTTGCATTGAAAAATAAACATGACTTCTCCCCTGCCAAAAAACTTTTGAAAATCCAATTTCTCATCCTTACAACCAAAAAACTTAAATGCAACATTTTCAGCTGCTGCAGCTGCTTGCTATGGCTTTTCACAGTCAGTGGATCACCAGTTTCAGCCACTGCTCTATAAATAACCAGACAGCCCTAAGAAGAAAGACAGGCCCACAGAATTGCACAGCAAAATCTGGAGGCAGCCAGGCTTGCCAGAGGTTCTCTGTGGATGCAGGGATCCAGCAGCCCAGTCTGCACGCAAGCCCCAACCAGGAGACAGTGAAGCCACAAATTCACTTGTGCTCAACTCTAGATGTGCATGTTTTACAGAAAGGGCTGGAACTTTAAAGCACCTTTCCACATGGTCAGGTTGTTGGATTAGTTTTTCAGAAATCGGCAGGAGTCAGGCATTTATGTAAAACCTTTGGAATGCTTGTTTTGCACTTTGAATCATTTTAGATACCAAAAGAGCCTGTCCACATGCTGAGCCATATTCTCTAAAGTTAAGCAGCAAATCACGTACACAGGTCTGACCAGCAGCCCTCTGATCACCTCTGCTGCTCAGAGCTTCTCAGGTAAAGGCACAAATCACGTGCCCCTTTAGTCTCCACCACATTTTCCTCCCACCTCCCTTTTGTGTTTCTGTTCCATCACCATTTCTCAGCACTTTTAGACCTTTCTACAAATCATGCTAATATACCAAAATAATAAAATAAAACCTTCAGGCAATGTGCAGGAAGCCTTCCTTGCTCACACAGAGACTACCACTGCTATTCACAGGAATAGGAGACTTTAATATGTGTATCTCTAAGATTGTTAGTCATATTAATCCTCAATAATAGAAAAATAAAAGTAAAATATATTCTTTCATCAGTCATCTAAATGTCATGATCTAGTGCTTTAATAACGAAAAGAAGAACTGAAAAGGCTTTATATTTAGAACAGTGTCAAAACAGGAACTTTCTTCTTCTCATTGAAATTGTGTTTTTTTTATTCTTTGAATGAACAGCCACTGCGTTTCTGTGTCATGCTGTCATTTGCATGAATGACTCTGAACCCAGGAAACTGAAATGCCTGTAAGTTAAGGATCAGCTGCTATGACAAGACTAATGATTTCATTAATAGTACAAGTTCTGCAAGGTCATGCCTGTGGCTCTGAAACCATGGAAAGATTTCAAAGAAAGATGGACATTACTGTCTGAAGCCACAGGCAGTCAGTGCACATATTGAAGCAAGTGGACAATCTGCCTGGATGAGTCCTATAGATAATTCCAGAGCTCATTATCTTCCCTGAGATGAGGTTTATTGTGTAGATGAGGGGACAGGCACCTCTTCCAGGAAAGTGTCTGTTTGGTAGTCTTGGTCAAAAGGTGAAGTGCCAGTAGGAGGAATTTAAGTATATGTAGAATTGCACCATTATTTTGTATTTCCAGTAAAACTTATTACTGGTTGCTTGGCTTCCTTTGTTCAGCTTTCTAGTTGACAAATGTAATAATGGGGATTGTTAAAAAAATCTCACTGGTGTTTTTTTCACCAAACAGAAATTCTGTTTTCTCTGCACTATTATTTTCTCACTTTTCAGCTCTGTCAGGGTGTGCTCTTGGACAGAGCTGCTTTGCCAGGCCATTCATTTAAAAAACCTTCAACAAACATAAGATGAACATGAGTTTGTCTTAAAAATCCTCATATTTGGGATACATAAGAACATTGAGTTGTTTGTGTTATTGCCAAACATGGAATTGCCAAACGTGTAGCCAAACCATGGTTCTATTTTCTTTCTTTGCAATTTTAGAGGCACACATCAAATATAGTATAGTTTACAATGAAAACCAAAGGTGCACTTAGTATTAGGTTAAAAGGCACGAGGTAATCAGTTTTTCTTCAGTCATAATGTTTCATTTAGCTCTCTCTGCACTGAATCTGGTGCATCTGGCAAAAAATTGCCTCTTTCAAAAAGTCATCCAAACTTGATTAGAAGATACCAAAGCATGATCTCATTGCTGGATCTGTACTACAAATGAAGAACGTCTGATGGTGAAGGAAGATAAAAGCAACATTCATGGACATCTGCTCTGGCTTCCCTGTTATGCAATACATTTTCATGACCAACATGAAAGTACAGCTGAGAACAGAAAGAAGATTGCTTTTATTAGCTGGTATCTGGTAATCTTTAACTCTCTCTGCTGTTCCAGTTAGGGGCTCTGAGAGGATAAATCTGCAGAATTTCACAGATATTAGTCTTAGCCTACACTTTCTCTGGGTGGCAAACACACAAAAGTTCCAAACAGGCTTTGCTGCTTATGGCACCATGCAGTTGGCAGGATTCTCTGCCCATCCTTCCAAGCTGAGCTCCTTCTCTGAAGGCTGGAAGGCTTCAGCCCATTGCACTGCAAGGATCACAGGACACAGCAGAGTGTCCTGACACCAGCTGGGCTGGCTGAGTTCAGGGAGCAGAGCCTTCCACAGCTGCCTCTCAGCCCACGCCGTGCCAAGGTCTGGGACGCGCCTGACGCTTGGTGACCAGCGGAGCTGCAGTGCCACCCCAATTCTTGGCACTTCCTCCTGCCACAGCCTGCTGTCTTGGCTCATGCTGCTGTGCCTTGTTCAGAGGCCACCTCATGCCTCATTAGGCCCTCTTAAGATCTTGACTCAGCAGGTGTGGCTTGGAGGTAGGGACAGACTCATTGCTGGCAGAGTCCAGTCCAACCCCAGCTTTACTGCACTCGCATTTGTGCGCTGCTGTTTGCACAATAACTGCAAAATGAAAAGAGATGACAACAGGAGGGCACCAGGAAAACCCCCTGGAAATGCCTGCACCTTCTCACCAGCTGCAGTTCATTAACTTACTCTCAGGAACTGTGTGAATACCAGTGAAGTAATCCCTAGATATTATTTTCTTTCTGGGAAGTCTTCAGAGCTCTGGTCTGTAACTTGAAATGCTACATGTGCGGCATTCAAGGAATAAAGCTTATTTTTTATTTTACATAATTCACTGCTTGCTTCTGGCCTGGACCTGCAGGTCCTGGCATCTCAGCTCTTTGAAATTCCATCTGAAGAAATCTTGACACTTCTGGTGACACCTTTATAATTTCAGAGGCAAGTCTACTTGTTGCTGACTTCACAACACTGTCAACCATTTTCTGTCCTGGATTTTGTTTTATCCAGAAGATATATATAGTAAATACGCACTTTCATAGTTACAGGAAATCCATGCATTTAAAAGAAATGCTGAATTCTTGGAAAAAAATCTGAAGGATAATCAACACAAAATCTTAGCATTTTCTCAGAATTACAGAATAATTCAGGTTGGAAGGGAGAACAGTGGTTCATCTGGTCCAACCTCCATGCTCAGGCAGTATCACTCTAGAACACATGGCACAGAATTATATCCAGATGGTTCTTGAATATCTCCAGAAAGGGACACCTCACAGCCTTTCTGAGAAATCTGTTTTGGAACCTGACTGGCAATGAAGCATTGCTATCTGTTACCTTATTCAATTTTATCACCCCTGCCATACCAGTCAAGGATGACAAAGCACATAGGATATGTCTGAGTTACTAGAAATGTGTAAGACATCAAAAAAGGTTGAAAAAAAACCCTGAAAAGTGAAAAAAGCTCAGGTATTATCCATCTTAATCATGCCTATCATCCATCCTAATCACGCTACTCTGGTCCTCACTGCTGATAAATCATGTAATTTTTTGGCAGCCATCTTTTCCATGAAGATCTAGGTGATATTAATTTCTTGTAAAAAATAAGGGCCTCAGAAAAAGTATGGAGAGGCTCAGCTTCAATGCCTTTCTTTCCATTTGGGGTGTAGTAACAGTCTGGCATGGTTTAACACCAGACAGAAACCAAGTGCTGCAAGCTGCTTGACATTCCTTACCCATGCTGCTGGGAAGGTAGGAAGGGGACAGGATTCTGAAAATGGTAAAAGCCCTGAATTAGGATAAGTTTAATAATTTAAATAAGGGAATATAAAAAGAATAATAATAATTATTATAGTTGGTATGGTAACTGATACTGTTATTGTTATTATTATAAACAAGAAAAGTACAGAGAAGAATAAAACCCAAGAGAATCAAGTGATGCACAGTAAAACTGCTGACTACCCACTGACCAACACCCAGCCCATCCCTGAGCAGTGGTCAGCAGTTCCTGGCCAACATCCTCCAGTGCCACTGACCATGACATTCTGTGGTGTGCAATATCCCTCTGGCCAGTTTGGGTCTCCTGGTGTTGGAACCATGCATGCTGAGAATTTTAAACTTTCTGTGCTGAAAGGCACAGACTCACAAGAGAACACTGCATTTGTTTGTCCCGAGGTTGTGAAGAAGGCCTCCAAAATTGATTAACAGCACTGAGATTACAGGTGTGTAGTTGATTAGAAGTGTATGATATCACAGGGTGGAAAACTTGGAGTTTGGGGTTTTAGAATATAGAGATAAATATGAAGGAAGATGGAGGTTTTAGGGTGGAGACAGATTGCTCCTCTTTACCTTCTTCTTCATGGGTCTGGGTGGTGTTTTGTAATCGGACAGAAAAGTCCACACTGCAGGATTGGAGGGATCAGTTATTGGGTCAAAAGTGAAAATAATCTAGGTGTCATTTCTTAATTGGATAGTTTAGCCTTCAAAGACATTGTAACAAGAGATAGTTTTGTGCCCTGCTAATGAAGGACTGCAGAACTCATGGCTGTGAGGCTGCTGCACTGATAAGAAAAAATAAATACCTGAGTATTTATGAACATGAACTATCATCTCAAGTGCCTTCAATCCTGACCCCAACAGAGGCAGGAAAAAAACCAGAGAACCCACATTCTGCCTTCCTTTGCACCTGCTCACTGGTAGAACGTGAGACTGAAAGTCCTTGACTCAGGGTAAGAACTGCTCAGCACCAACCAAGACATCATGATTTTGTCGACATTAATCTCTTACTCAATCTGAAATACAGCCCTGCACCAGCTGTTAGGAAGAAGATGAACTGTATCCCAGCTGAAGGCAGAACACATACTCTGTCATTAATAAACTTGCCTTTCTTGCAGACTCTCTTTTCAGCAGCAGTTGCAGATATGATCTCTTTCATCCTTTTGGTGTTCACAACATCACAGATGGTTTTGCATATGCTGTTTAAATGTGTCCACTCTGTGGGATAATATTTGACCACCAGATCAAATACTGTGGAGCAGTCACAACTCACAGCTGGGGGCTGCCTCTCTACAGTGAAATTGCTCTGTCTTCATCCCACAATTCTTGGAACAATCCTATAGGCCCACATGGTCCTAAGACACTATTTTCAGCTTTTTGTCCTTGAGACAAGAGCATATTACGAGAACATATAATGATTCCAGAGGATGGAAAAATCTTCTGGGATACTGTTAGAGGGCCATAAGTTCAGTACTGCAAGTCACAGTCTCTTCCTTAGGAGAGGTTTCTTTGAAACAACCTGGATCACACAAATGTGTTTTGTCGGTTCACTCTAAAGGAAAACCTACCAGCAATTGATGCTCAAGAAAACAGGACTTGGAATGGAAACTGGTTATGCAACAGAGAAATTCAAAATCCCTGGCACAGCAGAGCCCATCACTGATCACTTCACCAGCGGAGAGCTTGCATAGCAACTTCCCTCTCTTGCTTGAGGCTAATTGTTTTATTCCTGTTCTTGTTTGGATGTTGGTGCGTACAAAACAGAATTGAGGTAACAAAGGAAGTGTGCAAGGCGCTGGCCTGCAGGTTGACAGAGGTGATTATCCCAAACCATGGCCTGGCTGTCACATCAAGCCCAAAGTTTGAAATAAAGGTTCAATGCAAATGGAAAATCCCATAAGACATGGTCTTATGCCACATAAACTGCAAGATGAAGGACAAAAGTTCAAAAAATCGTGATTAAAGTCCTTTCTTTTCAAAGAGAAATCTGAAATATGGACTTCCAGATCTGTATTTTAAACAGTCTTAATGACATCCAAGGACAAGGACTCTTGGGGAAAATGAGCAGATTGAGAAAGCAGTGGTGTAATGGGCAAAGCAGTGGTGCAATAGACAAAGCAGTGGTGTGGGTGGACAAAGCGGTGGTGCAATGGACATAGCAGTGGTGTACATGGGCACTACCATAGACACAAAAAAAGCAGAATTGTGTCCTGGCTCAGAGCATGCACATTGTGTGACACAGGTGTTGATTCTGTGATTCAATGACCTGCAACTTGTAGCCTTACAGACAGTTTTAACTTATCATCCAACAGTAACCAAAATGTTCAGCTTCTCCTTTAGGAGTTTCGAACTACTGGCTAATCAACTTCATTTTTCAAAATACTTGCCAAATTTCCTATTTCCATTTGCGTGGCTGATGCTTGTAGTCATTAATTCTTGTTAAGCTGTTCTCCACTAGATGAAAGACTTCTATTTTCTCCTCATTAACGCAAACATTTTGTAATCAATTCATCTCTCAGTCATCTTTTGAAAAGCAGGGCAGATTCAGTTCTTCAGGTCTCTCACAGGAAGGCATGTACTTCAGTGCTCTAATTATTCTTGTAACAACTTTTTGTATCTGTTCCAGTTTTCCCCAGACTAACAACCACATCGGATGCAGTGCTCCTCTCTTGCAGTACAGAAGTAAAAAATAAATTAAGTAAGTAAATAAATTTTAAAAGGGTGTTTCTACTCCTCTTCCATCACTACCCAGTACCAGTCCCCACCAACATGTATTACCTATGCATCCAATTTGAAGTCTCCACTGGCTGACTTCTGCATGAAAATGTCAGAATCAGTGAATTTTCAGGACATAATTCTACCTTCCTGTGCTCTGCCTTTCATTCTTTTTCCTAGATTGGCATTTGGATGTAGTGAGATTTCTTTTTGTTTATTTGTATGGGTGTAGGCAAGCCAGAGATATAAATTGTTCCATGTGACAGCTTCAGCCTCACAGTTCTGTATCATTCAGGCAAGATTTAGGGCACCTGGAAACCATACTGTCATTTAAAAAAAACACTTAACTGCAAGTGGAATTATGCTGGAGTGAGTGGGAAGGGCAAGGAAACATCTTTCCCCCTTTCTGCTTCATTAGAGTGTAAATATCTATGCATGACTGAGGGCTAGGAAGGACTGAAACATGGTCAATTTCAGGAAATCTCATAGTTGTTCTCATTTAATACTGATATTCCTCCAGGAGCATTCTGCCTCTCTCTCTCTCTCCAAACTTTCATCGTGTCTTGCAAATATCCAATTATTAGCAAGGAAATAAGGCACTGTGTAGGTCACAGGCAATAAATCCCTACATTTTGCAGGAAAAGGAACAAAAATCTGTGCATGAAACCAGGATTTTTAAAATATAGAATAAGAATAAAAAAGTACTTGACAGATTCAGGTCTTGTAGTGACAGAAGAAATGGTTCATTAGAAAGGTTATAAGGCCCACTGGGATCCATCTGTATGAGAATAAGTGATTTAAAACAATGGTTTTCTTTGATTTCATGTAAAATCCATAACCAAATAAATAAGTAAAATGCAAAGGTTATTTTTTTAATTTTATTGTCTTTATTTTTTCATGGAAAAATCCTGAAGTATGGTGCTTTCTTCTGCTGTCACACATATATTCTAATGGCATTTTAGTTTTACTGCAGTGCAGCATGAATTCTTCTGCCTACATGTGTTCAGCAACAAATACAAAACAGGCCAGATCCGCAATAAAACCACTCTCCCAACCACATCTGACTCTTGTATTTACAACAGAATTTCATTCAAAGCAAGCAGGCTCAAAAGACTGAATCTAATTTTCTCACTTGGAGAGTATAATGCTCCAGTGCCCACATTTTGAGGAAAACAAATTTCAAAGATTTTCTAGCACAGATCAACCCACATATTTAAACGGTACAATTGAATAATGGAATAGTTAACAATTCAGATGTAAACGAGTTTGCAATAAGCTTTTCAGAGGATAGGCTCACACAAGTATATTCACAAATACAAATTATTTTCTGCGTTGACCAACTTTGCTTCTGTAGATTTATGGTAAATCTTGAATGTTTCTCTAGGGCTCTTTGATTTCAGGAGAGACAAAATAAATAGAGAAATAAAAGAGGAGAGCAGTCCTGTTTCCTCTCAGCATGCAGCTCCAAATCTTTTGTGTTTTGCTTTATGACAGAAGTTACTTGTCACTGACATAAACTGGACATAGAGCAGCAAGAGCTGAATAATTCTGCCTGTAAGACCTCTTAGCCTCACCAGTTTGAATTTGCCAGTCTGGTGCCAATAATTAACCTTGGTTATGTAATATCCTTAGGAAGGTGGGTTATAATGACGTTGCCATCATGATGTGGAAGTTAGCAACATAACACAGAGAGCTGACATGAAAAAGGGCTGACAGATTAATAATTTAGCCTATTTTCCACCTGTAGATGCTGGCATAATGAAAGGCATAACATCTTTCTGCCAGCCTTGTCTAAGTTATATGCACTCCAGATGAACAAACAGCACAATCAATAAATACTTTCCAGTGAATTTCTTCCATTATTTGAAAATCTCTTATCATTGTCAGGTTTCTATCCTTGTTTCATACTGGAGACCTTTTATTTCTTACATTCATTCCACAAAAGCTATAGGATGCTTTTATTAGGTTTGAAGATGCAAACATTAACAGTTCAAAAGTTGCTTACAATTGAGGATAGGACAACTTGTCCAGAATTTCATAATCTGGCTAACAATCTCCTTGGAAGCATGTCTGGTAACATTTAATGCTGTTTATTAAGATTGTCTTTTATTTCCTCCGAAGTTTTCAACTCACAGCAAATATTTTTTTTGTTATTATAAAGCAGTACTTGGTTTTTTTTTTTTCATCTAGAAGACAAAGAAAGGAAAAAAATGAAAGCAGTAGGAATGCTAATCTTAATTTCCAATTCCCATTTCCTGTTGTACTTGTGTATATGTGAAAGAACTTCAGCTGTTGACTTGCACTTTTAAAATAGGTCAAGAAGGGAAATGTTTGTTTTCTAGTTTGAAGCTTGAAACAGAGCTAAAACCCAGCTTTTCATTTAATCCTCGGGTTTACTCCACACCTCCTGTGTGACCCTGGAGAGCTGCTGTAGGGTGCAGGAGGTGAATGAGCAATGACAGACTTGAGCTGTATCAATGTCAGAGAGGCACCTCCATCCTCATGGAGAGCGTGCCACCAGTCCTTGACCTCGCAGAGCTCAGTGGGTGAATGGCCATGACATTGCAAAGGAGCTGTAAAGAAAAATAGTCTGTACCTAAAGAAAAGTGTTTATTTCCCAGATCAGGACAACTAAATTAGGAATATCTACTTAGCTCTGCCTGGAAATATTGCTCACTTTCTCTGTGAGTGAAACACAGGATGCTTTTTGCTGCTAAATCAATCACGGTCAAGGCACAAGTTTTCCAGAAATAATATCACCCTCCAGCAGGGAACAACTAGCACTTCAGAATAAATATCACAGGTAAATTTGTGTTACAGCTTTCAGGTGTTGCAGGGTACTTGAAATACTCAGAAGTGGCTAATTACTGATGGCAATACCAGTACTCCCACATCCAGACTGAGTTCTTGTCATGGGCGACACTGCTCTCATCTCCAGTGGTACCAAAGAAATCTCCACCTGATTCCAGCTTGCTCATCTGTCTGCTTCTTTTCTAAGCTCTGTATCATAATATTTGAGCATGATGTCAGCAGAAGATTGGAGGGCTAATTCAAATAATTCATGTTTTATTTGAGCCACAATGATCACACCAACATTAGAATCCTTAAAATTCAAGATGTGTTGATTTTGGACAGCATGAAAAAATGCAAGAAAAATAATAATATCTTTTAGAGAGAGGTGTTTGTGTCTAAAGGAATGCAAGGGTTCGTGGAGAGACTCTGATATTTCAAAAAGAAATTGTTTTCTGTTTTTGAGAGAATGCATTCTGCTGCATAGTAGAAGATATCATGCCCTTTCTTTTCGTCATGCAGAAAGTCTATTTAAGTTTAATTCACCCATTCAAATATTTAAGTGAGGTTTGAAAGCAATTATTTTGGGGCATTTATTCATATTCAATTTTTTCCTTATAAACCTTGTGGAATTGTTTTGAAAAAAGGAATGCCTGCAGTAAACACATATTCACAGGGAGTCTGAAACAAAGAATAACAGGTGAGAAAAATTTCAGTGGAAAGCATCCAACATTCTCATCTGAAATACTTGTGTGCATGATTATTTCTTGTTTAGCACCTACCTTCATAGTTAGTCCTCTCTTTTTAGAAAAGAATAGAGAATAATTTCCTAGAAAGGAAAAAGCACAGAAGATATTTCCCTCTAGAATAGGAACATGTGTTGCCTTCTCTAATTTTTCACTGTCACAATGAGGGATTTGTTATAAAACAGCAATAGCTTATCTGAAAAGTTGGAAAGGGAAAAAAGAGGCAGTAAAAAGCACAGGTAGAGTCTTAATATTTTGATTAGATTAGATACTTTATGCATGAATAATGAATCAAAAAGAAAAGCAAGAAGTAGGAAAGCTGACAAAGCAGCAGCTGGCTCACAACACTGTATCCAAGTCGTGGAGTACAACTTTCTCTGATGGACTACGTGGAAGGAAAGTTCCTTCTGAGCTGAGCGAAAGAGGAAGAAATTTTTGAAATTAACTGGAGCAAGCTTTAAATACAGAGGGTGATAATCAAGCTTTAAAAGACACAGGCATCAAGAGAAAAACACAATCTGGGCAGTCCTTTGATCTGTAGTGAAATTGTCCCCCAGATCATTGGTGCTGGACTGATGGGACCCCTCACTGCTGGTCACAGCCTGGGCTGGGGCAGGAGCCTGGACACCTCCATCAGTGAGGATCCCACAGCCTGGACACCCACAGTGGTGAGGATCCCACAGCCTGGACACCTCCATCAGTGAGGATCCCACAGCCTGGACACCTCCATCAGTGAGGATCCCATAGCCTGGACACCACAGCAGTGAGGATCCCACAGCCTGGACACCTCCATCAGTGAGGATCCCACAGCCTGGACACCTCCATCAGTGAGGATCCCATAGCCTGGACACCACAGCAGTGAGGATCCCACAGCCTGGACACCTCCATCAGTGAGGATCCCACAGCCTGGACACCTCCATCAGTGAGGATCCCACAGCCTGGACACCACAGCAGTGAGGATCCCACAGCCTGGACACCACAGCAGTGAGGATCCCACAGCCTGGACACCACAGCAGTGAGGATCCCACAGCCTGGACACCACAGCAGGAATGAGGATCACTGCCTGGACACCACAGCAGTGACGATCACCCACTGCTGTGGCAAAGAGGAAAGAGATGCTTTGCATGGAACAGCCTGAGTGATTTCATGTGGTCACTCATCAGCCTACAAGCCACACCACACTACTCATCCCCTTAAAGCAAATATAATACTGAAAGGAAAAAAATCCTAGAACCTTCAAAATGTACCAGGGTGCAGAAGAGAGCTGTCAGAGGCCATGACTGCACATTCACAGGTCTTCTTCATCTTTCTGTATCACCACTTAATTGCTTTTACCTCCTACTGTTATCTCCCTCTTTCAGACCACAAAAGCATAAGACTATTAGTTAAGAATCTTGCAGACTGAAACTATTTTCATCTGAGGGAATCTCCTGAGACTGACATGGTTTTCCATTTAGGAACACCTTTGATACATCTCTAACAGCATTTGAAAAATTCTCTTTGTTTATTTTCTACCTGAACCCTTTTAATTTAAATTGAAATTAAATTAGAGAAGATTTAAAGATTTATTTTTTCTCTTGGTTGAGTCATTCAAAAAATACTCTCCATTCTGCTACACTGATTTGGTAATGCAAATTTCACAGTTCAACTTTCAGAAATTCTTGATTGACTTCAGAACCTGAAACAACTTGTTTTGCTTGAATAACACAGCTCCTTACATGTGTACTGGAAGTGGGACTGCAAACAGTGTTTCCCAAGGCTACTTCTCTCTCTAAATATGCTGCTCTTGTCATCTGTCTGCTCAGTCTAAACCAGACTGCGTATTTTATGTTTCTGGAGGAGGGTCATATTTAGAAAGATTCTTCTTTTCGGTGCTGAAAAACAAGCAAAAATTTTAGTTAATCAGCTGAACTATTGTGGGGTAGCATGATGGAAAATGCTTATGGAAATCCAGAATGAAAAGCTACTTTCTGTCCCAGCCAGTGAGAAAACCAACATTACAGTGGCACAGCCATTGCTCACAACTTCAAAGTTATTTGTTCTGAGCAGATTGAAGAAAGATTACTTTATCTGATACACAGCTGTTTGAAGATTGCTTTATCTAAATTTTATTTAAATTGCTTCTTCCTCAAACCCAAGGAAACAGACCTGTACAAGTCAGAAAGGGGGGTGAAATTTTTACCTATCATATCCAGATTCCTCAAAGTGGTCAAAGAATTGCTTAATTTAACCTGTTGCTTAATCAGTTTGAAACTCTGAAGGGATGGTTACAGAACCGTAAAAATTAAAAAAATGCTAAGAAGAAAGTCAGTAGAACACAACTCCTGTAAGAACTCCAGTTCTTGCATCCCTGGGACTTCATAGCAAAACCTGTCTGTTACTGTGATGAAAGCTGACAGGTTTTCTACCAGCATCACTCTTTTCTCATTAGATTTACAGGGAAAGGTTGAGTTTTGGTAATCTTCTAAAAGTCCTGTAACATTTCAAGGCTAGAAGTGAATGACAACTGACAAAAATTGATCATTAATACAAATCAAAGTCAATGAAGAATCAAAAGTGGAAATAAAGAAATCCCAAAGTGACAGGGCTTCCTCAAAGACATTGAAACCACTATTGGCAGCACTGGTCTCCTAATCCTTCTTAATACTTTCTCCACTTTGAATGAATCAACTTTGTATTTACTTTCAATTATTTCCTACTGGCTGTATTATTAATTTATTAACATTTATCTATTATTTATATATATTAATTATTGATATTAACTAATTTATTAATAGTGTTTTCTCTATGAAAAATTGCAGTAAATCAACATTCAACTTAAACACATGACAAAAAAATATTTGTGAATGGAATAGTAAGCCCAAAGAAATGAATATTAGGAAGCAACTATTAAAAGGTATTTAGTGTTTAATAATTAAATGCATGAATTGTTTATTCGCAACAAAATTCACTCACAAAGCAATTCCTTTGATTAAATTTTTACTTTGGTTGGGTCCACATAGCAGTCTCAATGCTTTTCATGTAGTAATCTAACACAGCTCACAGGTCCAATACTGCAGTGAGCTGCTCATGAACAATTTATTAATCACTTACTTTGCAAGATCATACACACTCTATTGAGAAAAACACATATATGTTTCTTAGTTTATTGGTTATAAATTATTCTCCCACTTGTATTTCAGATGCTTTACATTACCAGGCATACTGATAGTTACATTTTTTGTCAGAATTTCATTTTTGCTTCAGATACATTATATACAAAATTCAGATTCATTTCTTAAATTCTTGAGTCCTGCCACTATTACCCCTGTACCAGCTCCAGGCATCTACAGAGTGGTTTAATGGTAATTTAGGTTTTTCCCTGACATCCTGAAAAACAAACTCCTCTGTTATTCATATGGCTTAGTGCAGCATGGAAGGAATGCTACAATCCTCCTGAACAGTCCAGCAAGAGATGAAGGGGTAATTCCTTCATTTTCAGTGTCTTTTCCTAAATAATTTTGGTGACACTTCCAGAGTCCAGTATCTGATGTGAAAGTGGTTTGTGTTGTGGTCACTGAGAGTCAACTTTAGCAGTTATTTCAGTCCTCAATGGTTTTCATTCTCCACCAGTATGGACTGAATTGGATCAATGAACCTCATTTTGGCTCTTGCACTGAGGGTAAATGTTGTAGGTAAAGTAGATAAGGTAGGATACTCTCAGAGTTTGCTTCTGTGAGAGGTGAATCAAATTAGCCCATTTTGGCAATTTATTTAGGCACCGGAATATTTTGTATGATTGTGTATTTAGAAGATGGCAGAGCTGAAGTCTACATACCAATAACATTCTCATTTATTTTATATGTTATTTATTTCTATAGGCAACCCTTTAAACAAGGTAAAATGTTCAATTCGATCTCAGGGCATGTGCACAGGTATCCTCTCCCCCTTCCCTCTTCTTCCCCAGCGACTTAATTTACTTTTTAAACCAGAACAAACTGCAAACCAGATAAGGCTGCTGATACTTTGAAAAGGAGGTGAACAAAGCAAGGAGGCTCCTCGAGGCAGCCTGAAGCAACCTGTGATGGGAGATCTGAGCAACAGAAAGGACATGGCTAGATGGGACTCGAGTCTTTGAAGCTGTGACCCCATGACATTCCTGTGCCTCTCAACCATGTGTATTTCCTCTTAACTCCTGGCATGTATTCCTTTTACATCTCTTACACTTTTCCCTAAAACAAAACCCTACAACTGATTTTTTTATTACCACCCTGAGAGCAATCAAAAGTGCCTGAAATGTAATGCAGCATTTTGTTAAGCCTGCAAATGGAATAGTGATTATGTGGAGCCAAATGCTGTGGCCAGGTCTGGTTTGCCCCTTTCAGATACGAGTAGAGGACGTTTTCCTCACATGCTAATGTGTTGTGTTGGAACTTCAGGCTTGATCTTGATTAGTTCTTAAAGGCAAATTACTGGAAATATTAGCAGAGGCACAAACAACTGCTGGATTCTGCACCTGGGGCAGGGAACCTGGATGTGTGGACAGACTGGGGAATGAGATGCTGGAGGGCAATGCCACAGAGAGGGTCCTGGTTGAGGGCAAGTTAAACACGAGCCAGCAGTGCCCTGGCAGCCAGGAGGGACATCCCTGTCCCACGGGGCATCAGGGACAGCACGGCCAGCTGGGCAAGGGAGGGGATTGTCCTTCCTGCTCTGCTGCAATCAGGTGGCGTCACCTTGGGTCCTGGGGGGCAGTTTTGGGCACCACAATATCAAAATGATATAAAGCTATGATAGAACATCTAAAGGAGGGCAATAAAGTGCCACGAGGAGAAGCCATATGAGCAGTGGCTGAGGTCACTTGGTCTGTTCAGCCTGGAGAAGAGGAGACTGAGGGGATGTCTCATTGCAGTTACACCTTCCTGATGAGCAGAAGGGGAGGGGCAGGCACTCCTCTCTGGTGAAAACTCACAGGACCCTAGGGAGTGGCCTGAAGTTGAGCCAGGGGAAGTTTAGGTTGGATATTAGAAAAAGGTTCTTTACCCAGGGGGTGTTTGGGCATTGGAACAGGCTCCCCAGGGAAGTGGTCACAGCCCCAAGCCTGACAAAGTTCAAGAAACACTTGGACAGTGCTCTCAGGGACATGGTGGGACTGCTGGGGTGTCCTGCGCAGGGCCAGGAGTATTCTACTTTCTGTGCTCCATGATTATATAGAGGAGCCCTGAGGAGCCCTGCTCAGAAGGCAGCACACAGCAAAGCACAGTCTCCACTCTGCAAGGTGCTGCAGGGCCAGCCTCAGTTCTGTGAATCCTGACACTGGGGAAGAGCTGGGCTCATAGGTAGCTGGAGGAGAGAGGTGCTGGCAAGCCTAAAGATGGTGCAGAGGTTGAAGCAGAGACTGAATCAGAAAAGTCAAAGTGGCAGATCTTAATTGAACTTGCTTATGATTTATACTGAAGTTTTCCCATGGTGAAACATCCAGCCCCTCTCCACTCACATGCTGCACTCCTTCCTTGCATGCTCTGTTTAGCAATGAAGTCACTGACCTTTTCATTGTCCTCATGATGCTTCCAAGTATTGAATGTGGGCTGTTTTCATCTCCCAAATGCTGGCAGTCCTCCTCTTGTTATTAACTGTTTTGGGTTCATAGAAATTTTATAAGTCCACTTCTGGAGGCAAGGAATCAGCGAAAGAGGATAAAAGGTTTTAGAATAAACTACTAGGAGATTACTGTGAAAAAAATATTAAGTGGGAACCTAGATTTTGGCACAGGAAAGAATCACACGGGAAGAATCCTTCCTCAGGGCAGGTGCAGGCTCATCCATGCTACTGGATAATGGTTTCGTGACATAAAATTATTTATTCTCCAAGATTTACACCATCTTGGGATTCCTCATGGTCTCATGCTTTATCTCCTGAAGACATTGTACTCAAGAACAGCTTCAGAAGTTCCTGGATCCTCCTATTGGGTTTTTCCTGATTTCTAGCTTTGGATTTGTCTATGGAGAGGCATAAAAGTCAGAGAGTGTATTTTTCATCTATTTTAAAGGAGATATTAAGGAGAAAAGCAGTAATTAGAGTATAATATCCCTGTGACGTGAGAGAAAAAAAGACAGAATATATCTAAGAAAACGAAACATGCTCTAGAGCTGTCATGCAAAACAAAAAACGAAAGCATTTCCATTATTTAAGCTACATCAGAGAACACTGCCAGTAAAATGTTTTCCTCATTGCTTTTTCACCAGGAGGTGGGGCTGTTAAGCACGGGATTTATTCGGTGATGCACTGAAAAACCGTGGATAGAATGAAAATAATCTTTCTTTTCCTTTTCCCTCTGAAACTCATTGTGTAAATGTGAATGAAAAGCATGAACTTTCTAGATATTTTAAGCATTGATTTCATATTCTGATTCAAAATCCGAAATAACTTTAAAAATGATTTTGCAATGGTTTAAATGAACTGCCTCTGGGAGTGAATTAAGTACCAATAGCTAATTAAAATATTAACTTGGGAGACTGGAAAACTCAGGAGGTTTGTAATTATTACTATTCTCAATTCCCTATTGTGTCTATTTCTAGGATAGCTCTGCAATTCACTTTCGAGGCTTAAGTCACAAAAAGAAATCACAGGACATTGCAATGCTGCTAATTGCATAATAAAATGATAAACACATTTAAGGTCACTTGATTCTAATTCTGACAAACTGCCACAAGGGATGAAAGCAGCTTTTCTAAAGTGAAGAGCCTGAACTGGGGGAATTACTTATTTTTGGTGCTTCCATGGCTCCTGCTTCATCATGTCTGAGGAAGAAGCTGAGGATCCCACTGGGATGAGAAGATGCAGACAAAGGAGAGGATCAGGTGCAGGCCTGAGCCCTCACCTTGTGCCCCAGCCACTGAGCCAAGATGCTTTAAAGACAGTTCCATTGCCCCTCTTCATTATTAGAAGGGACATGTAAATGTTGAAGAGGCACTTCCTGATAAAAGATGTGTGAAGGGCATGTTGTCACTGAACAGATTTGCAGCTAGGAAATTTTTTGCAGCTATCATAATTTAAAGGGGTTCTTTTCCCCATCATGCTGTGTTGCCAGCTCTCACCTAATATATCAGGAAATTTTGTTATCACACTGTGCAGATCTGCTTCTGCACCTGCCAAGGAAACACTTCTGATAGACATCTCCAGAGATTGTCTGTCCTTTCCCTGCCCTCCACCTTCCATGAAAGTCATCCCTGCACATGGAGCTGAGGCTGGATTAGCTGATCTTTGAACTACCATCCAACCTAAACCATTATATGATTCTAGGATTCAAAAATACCCTGGGTACAGCCCACCCTGAAACAGAGCTGAATAACTGAAGTCCACACAGTGAATCTAAATCCACATCCACCTCAGGCATTCCCAGTGTCCTTACCTGGCCAAAACACTTTAGCTGCATCCCCAAATCACCATCAGAGGTGGCCCTGACCTGCTCAGAAGCAAAGTCACAGTCAGGAGCTGACAGAGACCATCAGGACACATTTACCAGGGGGATGTGACACAGTCACCAGGCGAGGGAAGTCAGAATTGCATCTGGCCACTGGAGTGATGGAGTTCAGGGGTAGTGACAGATCTTTGTGTCCTGTGGCAGGCACAGCTTCTGCCAGCTCATCCAAAGGCTTCCTCCCACTCACAGCACAGCACAGCACTTCCCTCTCCTCCAAGATGACTCATGCCGTGTTCACTTCCGTCCACAGCCCAGTGCCTGCCAGGCACCAGGAATAAAGCACAGGAATGTGGCCTGGGGTGTCCTGGTGAGATCTATCTGCAGTGCATGGAGGCCACTGCACTGAAGTCCCAGGAATTTGCTCTCCTCCATGACTTCACTAGGCCCCAAACAAGATGGAAACCCATGAGCAAGAGGGCTTTTGTTATAGCCAGCTTTCTTGTGTTGTGCCAAACCTGAAAACTTCAAAGTTTTCAACCCCAATATATTTTGAAACCATTCAGCACATATTTGTGACCAATGGTTTCAAAAGTTAACAATAAAAAAGTCAAATAAGGGGGATATCTTATTCCCATCAATAAGCAGAGAGCATGAAGTAGGCAATAGTTAATGTCTCGCAGTATTAGGAAGGGACTGTGCAGTACATAAGTTTCAATTTTTGGACTCACAAATCACAAATTTCATACTTTAGTGGGCAAATATTTCCTTTTTCATCTCAGATTGGTCACCCCACTCTATTTCTAAATGCCCTATTGACATACAGATGCTGTTAATACCCACTGCCATAATGTGCTGGTGGTGCAGAGTCACAGACCTTGAATCACAGAATTGTTAGGGTTGCAGGGGACCTTTAGAGATCACCTGGTGGGACATCCCTGCCAAGGCAGGGTCACCTAGAGCAGGTTATTCCCACAGGAATGCATCCAGGTGGGTTTTGAATGTCCCAGAGAGGGAGACTCCATGACCTCTGTGAGCGATCTGTCCCAGTGCTCTGCCATCTTTGGTCGATGTAAGGAATTTTTTCCTCATGTTGAAGTGAAATTTCTGTTCTAGCTTAAGACCATTGGTCCTTGTCCCATCCCTGGGCACCACTAAAAGAGTCAGGCTCCATCCTCTTGGCACCTGCTGTCGCAGACATCTTTTGTGAAAATCTTTTCTTAGGATTTTTTTCTCTTCTAAGAAGCTGAGGCCTCAGAAACAAAATGTAAAAAATGGTTATCTGCTGGTGTGGAATGCATCAGGTAGATTTTTGATTGGCCCATCTTGGATGTTTATAATTAATGGCCAATCAAGGGCGAGCTATCGCGGACAGAGTCCGAGAGAGCTGCCTTTTGTTATCATTCTTTTCTATTCTATTCTTAGCTAGCCTTCTGAGATGAACCTTTCCCTTCTATTTTTTTAGTATAGTTATAATGTTATATAAATAAATAAATAAATAAATAAATATATATAAAATAATAAATCAAGCCTTCTGAACATGGAGTCAACATTTTCGTCTCTTCCCTCATCCACGAACCCCTGTGACCACTGTCACACCTGCCTTGGAGAAATTTGTATGCATTGATGAGATCTCCTCTCAGTCTTCTCTTCTCCATACTGAACAGCCCAGATCCTGCAGTCTCTCCTCATAAGAGAGATGCTCCAATCCCTTAATCACTTTTTCACACCCTCTCCAGTGGCTCCTTGTCTCTCTTGCACTGAAGATCCCAGTCTCACTCACCAGGGCTGAGTAGAGGGGCAGGATCACCTCTGTTGGCCTGCTGGCATTGCTCTTCCTGATGCAGACACCTGAAATTATTTAATGCTAATATTTGGGAAGCACCAGCACCATAAAATCCTGGCAGACCTCTGTGAGTGCCCACTCCTTGATGTCAAGGCACAGAGCACAGTCTGTACAGGTCAACAACAGAGCAAGGTCAGGACTTACTGACATACCAGAACATCTTGCAGACTTTGACCAGAAAAAATGTAGATTAATCTGTCCAGATAATAAATGCCTATCATAAAACACACTGGACTGGTGGGAGGGCAAAGTCATAGGCTATTCTGGGGAGGGGAGATAATATTGCAGTGTGATATAAGAGCTGCAGATGGGAGTTTTACCGTGGCTTCAATGTGGCCAAAATATCATTCTACAGCACTGAACCCTTAAGTTAGAAGTTTTGGGTATAGCACATACTCAATTCATCATTGTGAACTTCTCTTCTCCTTTCCTGAAATAGGGCAAAATAACTGATTTATTATTTTATGAATTAACTATTATGAATTATTAATTCCTTGGTTATAATTAGTCTTTTTTGTTGTTGTTGTTGTTGTTTCTTCATATGTTCAATACAGTAAACCCAGTAAAATCAGAACCTATTTTAGTTTCCATGAACTTTCTTTTTTCCCCTTAGCCAGCAGCATCTTCCCAGTCTTAAAACTTTGCTTTACTTCTGGCTAAAATTTCACACTCATTTAGTATTAAAATTTGACAAACTGGAACATTAAAGTGGAATTATCAAGTAGTTTGAGGCTACAGTTTAATCTACTATAAAGCTGACTCAATCTGGTAGGGAATGTCTTGTGGTATATTTACTCTCTGTGCTTAAAATATTTCTTCGTTACTTACAGCTTAAATAATTAACCACACTTTATGCTTGACATTGCAATATTCTTCTTTGCATACAGACAGGGCTGAACTGATTTGATTGAGGCATCTTATGGGCAACACTGCTGTTTTTCTGCCTTACACATGACTGAGAAAATTAACAGGTAAAAGCAATAATATAATGAATCTCAATCAGGCAAGAGAAGGAGTGTGAGGTATAAGCAAATATTTGCATCCTGATTTTGATTTGAATCTCATATTTTTTGTGGTGAAAATAAGAGAAGAAAACAAATGAGCTGTCACATCTAAAACCTTCATATGCAAATATTCACAACCTTTGCTCAGCACAGACTTTGGTCCCACCAATGAGCTATTGGAATTTCTAGCACCTTTGTCTCAGTAATGAAATAGGGCAGTAGATGTCCATAAATTCCCCATGATCATGTTGTATTTACTTCAAGGATCTTTTGAGCACCAACATTTGCAAATATAGATTGGAATTAATCTATGAATTGGGGTGGGGTGGTGAGGTTAAAGGTTTGGTCAGGTTTCTTTTGTCTTCCTTGTGCCAAAAAGCACAAATCTGTTTCAAGCAAATTCTCTCCTCAGCTTGAGGTTGAGTGAAATGTCAGTGACCATGAAAGAGCCAACAAAAAGCCCAGCTATGATGAGTTTTGCTGTATGCAGAACATTGATTCATTGATTGAAAGGTGACATTTTCAGCCAAAAGAAAATTAAAAGGACAAAAAGTGTACCAGAGTTATTTTAAACATTTTTACAAGGTACCAGTAATGAAGAAAAAATCATGCACACTACAAAGGTAGTAGTAGAAAATGTGCTGGTGAGCAGGAGTCAAAGTTCAGTTTAATTTCCCTGTGTCAGACTGCTCTTGCTGTACTGTATACTTCTATGATGATCATTTATATTTCAAAAGTTTTCTAAGTGTTGCCAGTGTGGGAAACTGCAGAGTGTGATAAAAATTGGTGCAAGGGCACACCCAGATCCTGATCCCAGTTTCTCAAATTCAAAATGGGCCCAGAGGAGATCTCATTTGGAGCTGCTCTCTGAAGACAGCACATCTCTGCTCACACCATCAATCCATTTTTTAGTTCTCCCTATGCCATGGGATCTTTGCAGTGATGGCTTGCTTTAACACCTTAATTTATGCTGCAGCACACTCCAGTGATGCTTCTGTTCTGTTGGGATACACAACAACTGCTGAACTCATAATGGTGAAATAAATCCCAATACACTGAATACAAACACTCCCTTTGACTTGAAGGATTTCATCAATTATTTTGAGAATCAGCTAAACATGCATAGCACCTTTTTAATTGTCAACTTTTCCACATTTTGATTTAACTGGACCTAATTTTCTTTGGCTTCTTGTGAAACATAGTTGACAATATCTTCTAGAGAGAGGAAAATATTTGACTTGTGTAACCATGAAAAAGCCCATCTCAAAATCTTTCCTGAGCTGAAACATTCATTGAAACAGGGCTTGCTTTTAATGTGAAGACATGGAAAACAGCTTTTATTTTTACTGCTTTTGAATGGCTGGTACCTATTTCTGTATTGACATTAGCAGATGTTACAGTGTGGTTCTGTCTGGCAGGGCTCAAAAAATGTTTAGCAGATGATGGGCAGGAAGTTCTTGTGTTGTAAATGTTACTAGAACATGACCCAAAAAGAGCATTAAAGATGTTAGTACATGATTGGCTGTATGTATATGTCTACCCTTTGCTTCCCTAGGGCATAATTTGGCAAGATATCCCTTCACTATTCACCTGTTCCAAATGGACTTCAAGCTGTAAAAATAAACCCATTTTTCTGCACCTTTGTACCTATTTCACTTACTCTGTTTCATTGATGCTGATGCAACCCAGGAGACATGCCATTCACTTCTTCAGAGTTTATTAGATTTACAGGGGTAAACCCAAAAGCTTGGCCTGAGACAGGATTAGATTCAGAACAGGCTTGTTACCCAATAAATAAATCTGCCTTCAGTTTAGTTTTTTCTCAGTTAGGCAGATACAAAGAAATCTTGCAGTCCATTGTGTACAAGGTTTGGTTTATTTTTCTATTACCATAAGAAACTCTTTTCTTCTTTACTGTTTCTACTGTTTCACAATGACAGAAGTCTTAATTTAATTTTTTTTTAAGAGCTAGAGATCATTATACACCATTGATTTAAAAACAAAATTCAACAGAAAAACTCAAAACCTGGGGAGGTGAAGGCCTTTTCTCACCTTATGCAATATGGACTTGGTGTCTTAGACATAAAAGAGAAAAAAATAGCCTTTGAAAAAGGCAAACATGAGTGGGAGGAAGCCATAGAAATCAGACTTGGCCAGCCTGTACAGCAGAACAGAACTTTGTGGGTGTTCATACTTTCCTGCACCAAAAATGTAATCCACAAAATACACACCAGTCCCTGCTCTCACTCCAGCCCTCACTCCTGTTTCATTTCATCCACCCCTGCTCAAGAAGAGCAAACAGAAACACCAACTGTTTCAGAATAGTAGCACATTTCAGAGTGACAGAAGACAGCAGATATAATGTAGAGGGGGAGGTTGGACTTTGTGAAAAAAACTGCAGGGACCAGCAAAGCTGCTTTTCTGGGATGACTTTCAGTTGTTCTAATTTCTAGCAGGAACAACAAAGGCATCTGGAGATGTTTGGCTGGTCCCTTTCTGCTGGCAAGGTACGTCATCTGCTGAAATTCCTCTCCCCCCAGTTTCTTATGTAATTTGGTTTTAAGCATTTTAATTTGCCTGCCTTCATGTAGTCCTCAAACCTGATTCTTTTTACAGCAGAGCCCCTCTGCATTTCCTTGGCTTCACAAAGGGGATTTATATTTTACATTTGCATGGATCTGAAGGAATCCTGTACCATCAGAGTGCTGAGAAAAATAGTTTAATGGCTCTGAAAATCTGCCTCCATCCACTGTGTCTGGTTTACTTTACTCAAGATCTCTGGCACAGGTGAATTCCTGTTCTCCAAAGCATTCACAGCTGTAGTGTCCTCAGTGAAAGAGCCCTGAACTCCTGGAAAAGCCTGAAGTGACCTGTCCATCCAGAAGATTGCTGAGGCACTTTCACACCTGATTAATTGTAGTGTTTTCAAGTTGGGATCACATTCCTACATCACACGGAGTCCACATGTGAATCACATGGAGTCCACATGTGAGCACACGAGGCTGCATGACTTGACTTTCAGTGATTTAGAAAATGTGGGGTCAACATTCTGTAATTTTGGAGCATATAAAGTCTTTTACTCACTTGACAGAGAAGAGCCTGAGAAGCAGAACTTGTGAACTTTGCCTTAAGCACTGTCTGGATAAAGAGCTTCTCTATTTCTGCAAAGCCATTGGTGCATCCAGCTTGCAGTGCCTTCCCATCCCTTGGAGTGTCCAGCTCCTTGCTTGTCGGTTTCTCGGCTGTTTAGGTGACCTGGAAAGGCCCAGGGATGGCCTTGAAGAGCCCGGCGCTTCAAAGGACGAGAAGAGACTTCAGATCTTTTCTCGGTCTCGGTGTTTATTAATTGTTTATCTAAAAGATTTTCTCTCAGCCCAACAGAGGTCTGCACAGCAGCCAGCCATGAGCACACTGCGAGCCCCCGGGGCGGTCACCTATCTTTATACTCAAAGTTATGTATACAATATTTATTATTTTTCCCCAATACCTTTTACCCTTATTAACCAGTGCACTTTTAGTAATAACCAATCCCAAAGTGCCAACATCACCACAGAAGATGGAGGCCAAGAAGAAGAAGAAGAAGAAGAACAGGACACGCCCCAATTCCTCCATCTTACTTCTTTAGACCCCCCTGTACAGAAATCCTAAACCCTGTGTCTCACACTCTAATTAACTTATCCCTTCACCATTCACCCGGTGAAATCCTCCCATCCTCATACAGGTGTCGTCTCCTTTGTAGGATCAAAGTCCAGCCACCAGACACTTCTGGCAACATTCCAGGACTCCCGAGCCCCCCAAGGGTGGTCTCAGTCACTCTGCACATCAGTCCTGAGGTGCTGAGATCCCACACTTGCTGGGTTCATCCTCTGGACACCTGGTTATCATCTCCAGCTGGGGAGCAGAGCAGTGAAGGCTGCTGCACTTAGAGACAGCAAGAGATCATAGGAGCCCCCTGCTCATTTCTGCTTCTCGGGCCACAAGACTGTGTTATTCCTGTGCTGCACTTTAATAAGCCAGGCTTTTTCTTTCAGATTTATTTTGTTTCTGGTTTCCTTTTACCTTTTTTACCCCTCCACATTCTTATAATGAATTTTAGTAACCTCTGAAACAGTGCAAGATGTGCTTTATACCTTTTCAGCAATGTTCCCTTGCTTGTTCTGCCCTTAATATAGATTTTTCTGTTATTTGTTTTTTTCTCTGGGGGATATGCTGAGTTGTATTTTGCTCAACAAGAAGCAAAGAATGACTTTTCTATTTTTCTCTGTTTGTTTGTTTTTTCTTTAAATAAATTCAGGGTATATAAGGAATTAAAATAGGTCTGTATGCCTTCCACTAGGGAGATACAGAAAGTAGAAGCACTTTAACTGGCAAGAAAATGGCAAAAAATCCATGGTATGGATGCAGCTGTACTGTAAATTTACTCTTTGTTACCAGTAAAAAAAAGTAAACCACAAGACCCTCAAGGAAGGCTTAAATCTGTTGGTTTTTTGGTGTGGTTTTTTTTTTGTTTGGTTGGTTGGTTTGGTTTTCTTTTTTCTTTTTTGTTTGTTTGTTTTTGTTTTTATTTTGGTTTTTTTTAATGCATTATTCTATTCACATTAGTTGCCCTCCTGATATTACTTGGGAAAGCACACAAATTTAAAAAAAACTACACATGAAAATTGGATTTCTGTGAAAACAAGATGAGAATAGTTTTACTTAGCAAAATAATGAAATTTCAGTAAATATAAATCTTTCCAGGCAGATATGACATAGTAAATGCATGTGGCTGCTATTACTTGTAAGAATTGTGTATAAAGGAATGTGAATATAAAAATAATAATTCCTAAGAAAGAAAGAAATCATTTTAGTGCAAAAATCTTACCTAATTTATCTAAGAAACTGAATTTCGAGAATATTCCAATATCTCAGACAGGAAGTTTAAGAGTCCAATTCTTCAAGGACAAAAGAAAGTATTCAGAGTGCCAGAACCACCTTTTTTTTTTTTTTTTTTACTTCAATCAATATTCTGAAACATTTTAATCTATAAAAGTGTAATAAGATATGATTACACTGTTTTCTTGCAATCTAAATAAGGCAAAGATTATGTTTATGTCTGTTTAGCAATTAGGTGTTTTCTTCTAAATTTTTGCCCATCTAAAGCCTTGACTCAGTTGTTTCTCATGCTTCTGATATTGTCTAGTCCTAGAAATTTCTTAGTCTAACTAAATTTCCTGTATTGCTTTAAGTATTACTCCATGCATGCTAATTTCCTACTCTCACCCATTCTGTCTGCTATGGTTGTGATATACAGTTTTCTACACAATTATTTAAGATGAAGAATTAGGATTAAATTCTGGATACTCATAGGACCTTCCATAGGCACAGCTGTTCCAGTGAGTAATCACATGCTCAGACCCAGACCAGAGCATCTATTTCAGCCAAAACTTTTCAGATGAGTCTCAAAATCTTCTGACTTATCCTATTTAGGGCTAATTTAGCCTAACAAGGATCTAGCAAAAATCAAGCACTTCATGAATTTACTAAATTTAACACATCACCTGTTCTGAGTTTCAGAAATGAAGTGAAAAATCACTGTGACAAAGTGCCAAAAATTCCACTAAGACAGCAGGTGTTGTGGGACCATGACCACCCAACCTTGCCTGATCAGAGGGTGGGTTTGCTGGAACTGATGGAACTGGGGAGAGTTTGATAGAGACAGGCTGGGAAAAAGGCAAGGAATAAAGAGTTCTAATTCATACAGTTAAATTACGTAAATTCTGGGCACGTTATGGTTTTGTTGTTACATTTCTTCCACCTAAGTCCACAACAGCCTTAGGAATGTCCATCCCCTGAGATCTGTGGAAGTCAGGGCTAGGAATGTGAGTCATCCCTGCAGTAGGAAGGGCAGATGCTGGCATCCCTTGCCTTGCTGATGGAAGTGTTTGTTCTCTTGGACCAAATCACAGCATTGCTATTAGGGCTGTGCACAAACCAGGGGAACTTTGCTGCTCTAACATACAGTTCTGCTTGGGCCACTGTAGCACTTGGAAATTTGATAAATGCATAGGTTCTTTCTGCTGTTTGCAGATGTGTTTTTATCTTTATTGCACTCCAAAAAACCAAAATATTTAATTCATTTTAATTTATAACAATATGGTGTGGTCAAAACTCATTATTATTCTAACCATTAATGTTGTGTGGCTTGAAGAAATGGGATTATTTTCCTCTGGTTACATCATTTCAGGGTCTTTCAATTTTTAAAGGGGTAGTTCATGCAGGAGATAAAATCTTTGATACTGCCAAGTTGTGTTTTAGTGGACCTCAGAAGATGTTGCATAAGTTGCAGTGAAAGGATTTGATAATTTCCAGCAACTTTATTGTTCTCCACCAGTTGTTAATAGTCTTTTTGACAATCATCAAGGAGATCTACAATTAGAATTGAACAAACTAATACTTTTACTGAACAAAGATTACAAGAACTGAGAGTCTGAGTGGAGATACCACTCAGTATCAGAGAGTTCTAGTTGTTATTAATTTATCATGTATTAATGATGAACACTCATTGATTTCACATTTGCTTTAGTGGGGAGAATAAGAACATGCCTTTTCAAAAAAGCTCAGAGGAAATGCAAAAATAAAGAATTCTATTTCCTCTCTAAAGCCTAGGAAAGAGCTGTGGTTTCCAGGATAACTACCACTGTCCCTTGGCAAATGTTGGTGCTGCTCTAACAGATGCAGTTAAGAGTATTGGAATAAAAAAATCCATTGAGTAAATACTCACCAGAGATCCCTGTCCCTACTAATTCCTCTTTCCTTTGGAGGGAGCTGGTCTTCCTAGAGAGCAAGGGATCTCCATTGTCCCTGAGTTCACGGACAGCAATATTTCTTGCCAGTAATTGAACTGTAGCTCGTGTACAGGATTCCTCTGAGCCCCACGTGCGCACTGAGAGTCCCAAAGCAGATCAACAAGACCACAGATGTCACCCAGAGCATTTGGCATATTCAGAGAAAGTGCTGGAAAGAGAAAGAAATACAGCTTTTAGCTGATGTGTTGAGATATTGCTTTGTACAAAAATAACTTTCAAGCTGATAAGATAAATAGCAAGATAATTATTAAACACTTTGTGTGTGTAACATAGATAGATGATAGATAGATAGATAGATAGATAGATAGATAGATAGATAGATAGATAGATAGATAGATTGCAATAATGATAGATGCTGAAGGGAAGAAAATCTATTTTCCATGGGATCCATAAACACCAGGGAAATCTGTGAACCAATCACATGAAAAGAGATCTTTGGTATAAAGGTGAATGGAAGCAAGGAAGATTTCATGCCTATGGATTATCAGGTTTTTAAAAATGAAACCCATCTTTATCATTATCTTAATACAATAGTAAGGATATTAAAGGGTGGTGATGATATTTGGTATATATATTTGGCATATTTGGTATAAATATTTGGTAAAACCAAATGTTTTCCTGATGGCACTCAATGAACTAAAATATTCTCAAGAATGATAGAAAGGAATTCCAAGAGAGGCAGACTTCCTTAGTCAAAGGCCATGGTTATATTTGTAGTTTGGCTACCATTGGATATTCCTATTGGATATTAGAATTCTAGTGTTTCTCCTTAGTTTTAGGAATGCAGTTGTGTCCCTGAGTGGTGCAACCTATTTTCCAGGTAATAATGGAAATTAACTGCCTCAGCCATAAGAGATTCCAGATTTGCTGTCATGGACTCCTTTGGACAAGACATCCTTGAGAGTTCCAACATCAGTATTTAACAGAAGGGGTGTCAGCCCGGTGACAAAATTAACTCTGCATATTTTAGATGTATTTATGTGTGTTATTTTTTGTGAGAGGTAGAAGTTCATTTTGCCTGTTAATTAAATGACCACCCTGTAATGGATCTATGTAACTTGCAGGTAAAGTAAGAGAGGCATCTCTGTGCAACTGAGCAAGAAAGGGTTTTATTCTTTATTTCTCCCTCTAACCACTACACCATGAGCCTGCCTATTAGGAGGGAATGTTTAGGTGGAAAAGTGATAAGGACTGGTATTGCAGCTTCATTTTCCTCTTCTGCACCCTGTTTAGATTCCAGGTATGCCCAGTTGTGGCAACAATTTTGTCTTTCCATAATATTTACTCCTCCCACATAATGAAACTAGTATTTGAGCTCTCTACAAGATAACTTGCTGAACCATACCCATATTTGACTAATTTTGGTGTCTTGCAAATTGTTTAAGTGAAAATTGCCTGTCAAAGATGGGCATCCAGTCCTTTTCATTCCCCATGACTGGAACTGTTACCCGAGAGAGAGATTTTGGATACAGTGTTCAGCAGTAAATCCCACCATGCAGTAAAAATTATGCTAGATTGGAAAATTCAGAAAAAGGCTTGTGGGGATGATTAGAGATCGGAGGATTTTTCTTTTTTCTTTTAGTGAAAAATTTAGAAAGCTGAATGTATTCTGTTTAAAGGAAAGAAGTAAGTAGCAGATTTAATCAAAGCTCAGAATTACCAATAGGGGTGGATATTTCTGATGCCACCATCCTCCTTAATCTAGGAGAGAGAAGTTAATAAGAATCAGTGCTTAGGAGATAATACCAGACAATACAATTTTATACACAAGGCTTAACTGCCAGCACTGAGCAGGAAATGATGAAAAAACCTCTCTTATTTTGTTGAGTCTCTACATTCATTCTTGGTTTGAAAAATAATGGTCCAGAAACGGGAATTCCAGAGTGAAAATCCATTGCTTGTGTTGGCCAGGAGCTCAGTTCAGATCAGTCCTCAAATTCACAGCTCTCTGAAGTGACTCATGGGTCCTTTGAATAGAGCCCAAGGAAAAGAGCACAGAGGCACAGGACAAATGTGGAGCTGGAAATGGAGAGCGGTGAGGTGATGTACCCTATATCATATGTGGGTGGGAAAAATCAAAAATAAAGGACAGTCTTCCCCCTGTGTCAGTGTATTTCTGTATTTATTTGGCCACAGAAACTATTATAGTAACTAGGACTTATCAGGAAACTGCTTTTTCTTTTTTTAAAACTATTGATTTTTTAGAAATAGCAAGCAAACAACTGAAGACTATTTCAAAAGCTTTGGCTAAAACTCAAAACTTCTGATATCACAGGATTGCAGTTTGCAGTCACTGTGCCCTTAGCAGTTTTTTAATTCCTTTTTTTTCCTGATCAAGGGTCCCACTTCACATACTGTGCTTTTCTTCTGTATTTGTTGAGCTGCTTCAGTGTGTCAGGAGAGTCCCACAGTCAGAGGTACCATGTGAAAGATGGGTACAGGTCGGTGAGCCTGAAAATAGAAGGAGAATAAAGGAAGGGCAGTAAATAAACTATGACACCAGGGAGCAGATTAGCAAGGTTTTAATCAAAATTGTGTATTCCACTCACCAACATCCAGATTTCTTCTGAACAGGTTCCTTTTTAAATTAAAAAACCTTATCCAAAGCAAAACACAAAATTTCTTTTCCACACAGAGTACATACTTTAAAAAATGTATGAATTGAACAAAAAAAATTCCTTTCTTCAGTTTCAACAAAAAAAAGTCAGCTAGCTATTCTAAAGACTGCCACTGGTAAAACAAAAATTATAATTTCAGTGTTTCATCATCCATAAGCCCAGATGTTTATCTGACATGTTTCTGAGTATTTGATGGGCACATTTTAAATACACAGGGTCTCATAAAAATCATAATCTCATCTCTGAACATTATTAGCAATATAATGCTTCTTGCTTACTTTTACTTGTTGCTATATAGCCAAGATCAAGATGAAGAGAAACAAGTCAGTAAAAGAAACTTTTGTTAAAATTATAAGTACAATTTAAAGAATTTAGGTTACTTCTTGTTTTATGAAAATTGACAGACATACTTCAAATAAAGGTATCACTGTGAGAAAACTTTTAAAGTTTTCAAGTAATTTTATTATTATATAAAATTATACAGTGTTATAAAATACAAAAAACAAATATATATTATAACAAATATATATTATAACAAATATATAGCTATATCTCATGATATATTTCTAGATTCTATTAAAGATCAAAAATTTTAATTCTTATGACATTTAATGGTTTAAATATTAATTTTATAGTCATTTCAAATGTTACTTTTATCAAATGGTACTCAGATTAAACATTGGCATACCATTAATGAAACTGTTCTTCATAAATTTTGTTGATATTACTGTCAGCTGGGAAACCTGTAGCTTGATTTAATCTGAAAAATATGGCACTTAAGTTCCTGTGTGAAGAAAGTTATTAATGACTGGATAGATTCAGGTTTCCATGACAACATATTGCTGTGCTGGATCAAGTGGGATTTTACAGTCGTAAATTGTTTTAACAATTGAGTTCAGCATTAAATAGGACCAAGGTACCACCAGGAACTGCCTTGAATCTGCTTAGGAATTAATAGAATCATGGGATCATTAAGACTGGAAAAGGTCTCCAAGGTCATTGAGTCCAAATTTTGACCAAACACCAACACCTCAACTAAACCACAGTTTCTGAAAGAAGAAACCAACCCTCACCTGCCTGCAACCTCTTTGCAGGGGCTTGTAGGGAGCAATAATTCCCCTGAACATCCTTTCCTTCAGGCTGAATGTCACTGTCATATTTTCTGAAAAATCCCTTCGCCAGGGTTTCTTCTCCTGGGAAGCTGAGAAGGCTCAGAGAAAAAGAAAAAGAATATTATCTCATTTGCTTCTCCCTGTTTTGCTGCTTTAGAATGTGGTTTGGAGATTGTTTATCCAACAGGTGAATTTTTACTTAAAGACCAATCACCATCTGGCTGTGTCAGGACTGGAAGCAGTCACGTGTTTTTCGTTATTACCTTGTTAAGCCTTCTGTAAGTATCCTTTCTCTATTCTTTAGTACTGTTTTAGTATGGCATAATATATAATAGATAGAATAGAATAGGATAGAATAGAATAGAATAGAATAGAATAGAATAGAATAGAATAGAATAGAATAGAATAGAATAGAATAGAATAGAATAGAATAGAATAATAAATTAACCTTCTAAGAACATGGAGACAGATTCTCAATTGCTCCTTCATCCTGGGGACCCCAAAAATACCACAGCTGAACATCCCCAGCTCCCTCAGGCCCTTCTCACATGATTTACCCTCCAGATCCCTCACCATCTCTGCTGCCCATCTCTGGACATGCTCCAATAATAAAGGTGCAACCCTTGTGCTTCCTGAGGCTCTGCAACAGCAGCTTCACTTACAGGACACTGTGAATCCATTTGCTTTTCCACCTGGGACAGCTCTGAGACTGGCACCCAGCATCACCTTGCTTTGGGACATTCTGTAACAAAACACATTTGAGTATGGGGGTTGTTCCAATATAAAATTCTGGCACCATTTCACACTAAGTCCTTTTCACCTCTCACTCTAATGTTATATCTCTTTGGCATTTCAATTCTGGATGCTAAACTGCAGAAAAATGCAATCATCTTTGCAAGTGGTGAAATATTTTTTAGGTCCTTACATCTCTTTTGCTATCTGGATAGTTTATTAGCTTAGTTCTATGTGTTCAGTCTTGGTTTTCCCTCTTAAATACCTTGTTTCCTCAACACCTTTCTCCCATAGTATATTGTCTCAGCTTGAGACAAATTAGAAAGAAACATCCTGAAAGGAGCATCTCCTCTGGGCATGAAGCAGATGATAGAGGATACAGTACCATAAAGTCACGCCAAGACATATTTATCTGCAGCTTCCTGTGATGGATGCAGCTATTGAGGGAATTAATGGAGGCAGGACTAATGAGGATGGAACCAGTAATTGTGGTGAGACTTTTTGTGACAGCAAATGTGATCGTCCAGATTTCATGGTCCAAATTTACAATTAGCAATCGACTTTATGTGAAATTCACTTAGGGCACCTTGTTATTTCTATGATGTTTCCCCTCTGTCATGCTTTCTGTCTCTTTCTACTTTGATGTGTCTATTCTGGGGGTAAGTCTGTCAAGGGCTGGCATAGAGACAGCCACATTTAAAATGGGAAATGAGAAGTCACCACAGCATGGAGGCTGAGCTCAGTTGATGGGACTCAGAAACATGAACATCCTAACACAGTGTTAGAAAAAGCAATGGAGACCACAGTGCAGGTAATCTTACTTCAGTGTGTCTCCATCTGACATAGATCATGTCCAATTGTACTACATCCATCACAAGAAACCTCCTGTCTCAACATAAGACTGGAAAAAGCTATCTTTGTAATATGAAAGTGCAATAACTTTGTTCTTCTGAATTAATTCATGGTTGTATTACATTCAGAAAGTAATGTTTGAAAGCTTAAACTATTTAAACTCTTTAAAACTATTTAAACTATTATCCACAGATTTAAGATTTCTGCTGTGTTAAAATTAAACCAGTTGCCTTAATAAAAACCAAAAAACAACAAACTAAAAACAAATAAACAAACAAACAAAAAAAGAGTTTTAGAAAACCAAACCAAACCAAAATCCTGAAAATTTAGTTTCTTAGCCAGGAATAAGGCAAAATTCAGAGTATTATTCTCCAAATGACCATTTATGTAAGGAAGATGGTTTTATCAAAACACTCTTCTTGTGAGTATTAAACATCTTTTTGCATATTTTTCACTCTGACAGCTGAGGCCCATGGGGTTCTTCCTCACCTGATGTGGACCTTGAGCAGACATGAGGCCGCTGGGTCAGCTCCCTGCTCTGGGAGAGAGCCCAGGGTGGGGAGTTCCCTTTGCTGCAGCACATCACTACAGCAACAGCTTCTGGCACCAGCCTGATTCTACATGTCATTAAAACCAGTGCTTTGGGAAATTGGAGGGTGAAGGAAAGTTTTTACAGAGTGTGAATCCTTTCTGCTTCTCCTTGTACCTAAGTTTTGTTATCAAACAGTTCAGTGTCCAGCCCACTTTTAGAATCTTTGAAGGAGAGGAACAGGAGATAACAATTCACCTTTTCTCTCTCAAACCCACTTTAGGATGGGATCAACCATTTTTTACAATATGCCTGTTGATCTACAAGTATTAGGAGAAACAAAAGCAATAGTTTAGACTAAATGTCAGGTTTTTTCCCAGCTACAAATAATAACTGAAAAAAATGACAATTACATACCTTACTTTTCACATATCTTTTGGACATCCCTTCATTTTTTGACTTCTCTGATGGGAGAGGTAATGTAATACAAAAACCAGCCTCCTTATCAAGTGTTGCCAAATACAGTTGTTGATTTGATTTCTAAAATAATATTTAGTGCTTTTGAGGCATGAGCTTTCTCACATTTCCCTAGAGGCCAAAGGCCATTCTTTTCATATTAACTCTGTATTTGAAAGAGCACCAAACTGAATTAAAACTCAACATCAAGTTATTGAGTAAAAAAAATATTATGCTGGAAAAGTACTATTCTTCAAAAGCAAAATGTGCTTGACCTGTGAAAAAAATAAGTTATTTATATTAATTTGGAAAATGTTATTTTTTCACAATTTTTGGGTGCTGTTTTCCAATGCAAGTAAAATAGTAGTGAGATTCAACTAAAGCCTGATTTCATAGCTTTAAATAGAACAGGTCTTGTCTAGCTGTGAAATTATCATTTATTTGCTAAGTGAGCTATGTGTTGAAGCACTGGGTAAATTTAAAACATATTTGAATGTCTTTTCTGTAGCAGGTTTTTATGCTTATGTAGTAAATCCTATTCATAGAATCCTTTTTCATTTTTTTCTCTCTGATTAAAAAGAAATGCTAAACACTGAGCAGTGAATGACAAAAGAAAGTAGTTTTATGCTAATGGATATCTAAAGCAGCACATGAGATAGAAACAATTGGGAACTACTGAAAATGAAGTCTCACAGAGATTATGCTAATGGAGAATTTCATTTTAAAAAGATGAATTCTGATTTTTTTCCTACTGAAGTATTGTAATTGCTGTAAAAGTGAAGCAATAAACAGAATGACATCCTGTATTGTATAACTTAATAGTCTTTATAGTACATGAATTTTCATCTATAAGAAGACTGATGTGATCATTATAAATTAAATTCAATAGGATAGATATGATCAATATACTTGTGCAAAAGGTCCAGAGAACTGGAAGTTGCTTAATGTGCCGCCAAATAGACCTTTGAAGGGAGATTCCAGGAATTGTAGAGTAATGGTGTGAGACCCAGTAGTGCTTTTAATGAAGAGCAGAATTGATGGACACATGGATAAATAGTGGGTGTGTGCCAAGGTATCCTTTGGAGAAGAAGTCAGCCCTTACACGCCTGCAGGGATATTTTAAAGAACCAAAAAATATGTGCTCTTAATATATTTATTTAGATTTGCTAATATATTTATCTCACCTTCAAAAGATATTCAATAAAAAGCCAAAGAAAGGCATAAAGGAATCCTCCCAAAATAAAGCTGCTTTAGTATAAAATGGGAGTTCTTTTTCTGCTTGAATTATTTGTTAATTGTTAGGAAAACAGGGACAGCAAGAAGCAATCAGATTTACAGCATAGGTAGGTCAGTGGCAGAGTTCCCTGGTGTCTATCCTGAGAAAAGGATATGAATAATGAGGCAAAAATTTGCTAATGACACTAAGTGATTTATGGTAAGGAAGACAGGGAAGATTATGGCTTCTGGAAGGAAGATATTACAACACTGAATAATGAAGCAATAAAAGACAGATGACATTCAATGCAGGTAAATTTTAAGTGAGGCTCAAGCAGTAACAGTCCAAACTTTCCATAGAAAATGATTTGTTTTAATTGGACTGTTATTACTCAGGCACAACACCTGGGGTTACAGTACATAATTCTGTCAAAATATTAACTTACAGATAAGCAGTGTCAATAAAGCAAGTGGAATATTCAGGATTATAGGGAAAAAATAAGTTAAAAAAAAAACTATACCACTGCACAGGTCCACAGTATGTCCACATCTTCTGTAGGCTATGATATTCTCATTCCCCCAGTTTTTTAACTAAAAAAAAAAAAGTAAAAATAAAAGAAGAAAAGGAGCGAGAAACACTTTTAGAACAAAAAAAAAAAGGGCGATGAAAGGTCTGGAAAAGGCTCTGCATCCTATGTAGGGCAGGCCTTTTCAACGTGCAAACAGCTCAGGAGAGTATTACTGATATTACTGAGACCTGTAAATCATAGGTGTCCTAAATAAGATGGATGGGGATCAACTTTTTGTTGTCTTTTTCCGGTACAAAACCAAACTACCAAATAGAAAGGAAACTAGCAAGTAGCAAATTGAAAAAAAATATGAAAAGAGCAGCTTTCATACAGGATGCAGCAGCTTTCATACAGGATCTTCCCAGGCTGCTATTTACTAGGACAGCTGTCTGTTTCTGGAAATCACTGAGTCATCTAAATGGATCTCTGATTCTGTAAACTGCTGGAGGCAAGGAGAGTGGTTTTGGGAAGTATTTGCTGCATAATGCCACCTCCCAGACAGTCACTGTTGGCCACTGTCAGAGATAAAATAGTGGAATAACTGTATCACAGTTCTGACACAATAGGCCTATTTTTATGGTTATTATCAGGTCCGAGCTCCTGCATGCTGTGGTTAAGTGTAGATCACAAAGAGGTCATTTTTTCCTTTGGAGACAATGCATTAGAGGGATTTAAAAATAGATGAAGTATCCAAGAAGCATACTTGAAAACACCAAAGTCTTTTGTAAAAGCTTCAGGAATTATCAACCTGTATGTACTTTTTGAGGGTGCTAAATCATTATACCTTTTTTTGCAGTATTTTCTTTCAATTAAGAAAAAAAATAAATCTGTTGCTTAACAAAGCAGAAGTACTGAAAATAATTGGATTTTCATATAAATTAAAGAGGTTTCTCTAATTTTATGCAAATTTAGTAGGGTTTGGTGTAATAAATTACTTGTGTTTTTGCAGTTGTTGGTAAGGACTCAATTCAGTCAGCTGCATTTAAGTACTTAGCACTACTTGAAAGTGGCTCAAGGTATCTGAGACGCTTCGATGGTCTGGCAGATACAACACAAAGGTTAAGCCAGACTTTTTCCAAATTGGTCATATGTCCAAATACAAAAACAAAAATGCTCAGGCTCAATGTCCTTTGCAAACCAACTTTGTCACTCCTTTTTTGTTCTTTTTCCAAATAACATCTTTTTCTCTTTCTGCAATGTGATTGAATGTGCAGAATCCATTTGTTGGGCAATGTGGTTACAGTTCTGCATCAGCTTTTTAATGGACCATACTGGCATAAGAGTTAATTTTTTATTTATTTATAGAGATATATTCCAGTAGAACAACAACTTCAAAGAATCAAACAATAATGAGAACTTGTCTTTAATTTGAGTGGAATTCTAGGAAGAAGAATTTTAGGGAGCCGTAGTTAAATTTAAAGAGATTGAGCATTAATGAGATTGAACTCTACTCCACACAGGTGGCAGCAGCAAGATGTGCCACTGACAACAGTGAAAGTGTAAACAAAGAACATAGTAGTTTTTCTGAAATGAACCAAATTTTATTGTGTTCCCCTCCTTTCCTGCATCTTTTTTTTGCCTACTTCCACCAATAAGGCATCTGCTGAGTTGCATGTTAACATAACAATACAAAAGTACAAAATCATTGCATGCCCAGTCATGGAGTTTACTCATTTTCCCTGACAGGTATGAACTTTGTGAAAATGGTGTTTCAGAGAGAAAAACTCGAGAGGAACCAGTTGCTGGGTGTCCAACCCCACTGCCTCCCTCACACTGCATGCTTTGACTGAGCCAGTGGTGATAGGATGGCAACTGTCATCACTGCATTACCAGTCCAAGAGAAATTCACCTCTGGTTTCCAAAAATTGTGAATGGCCATGGAATAGGAGTGCTAGCCACTCCAAAAGGCACATACAGCCATCACAGCATCTGCAGATGCAGGGCATCAGAATCTTACCAGTGAGAAATAACATGGACACAGCACCAGCCTTTACATTGTTATCTGCAAAAGTGACATTTTCCAACCCTTTTCTCACATCAACCCCACTGAGATGACTCACTTAAGGACTGGTCTGGAGGAGCTGTGTGGGTAGGAATGGGAAAAATCCTAAAATCCTTCTTATGTCTGAGCTCACTTCTCTTTGTAACAGTTGGATGTCAAAATTCACAGACCATTTCCCTTTGCTGTCAAGGACTGTGCAAGGACAAAATAATAGCATACATGGTGGGGCATTAAAATGTGACTTGGTGAGTGTACTTTGGAGCAGGCTGAGGTTAGATAAAGTGCTGTATTATCCTCCAATAACTTCCATATGCATTAGAGCACAATGACAGTAATGCACTCCCTGTCCTATTTTCTTAATCCTCTTGCTTGGGGAGCTGTGGCGTGGGTGGAAATCAAGATTAAAAGATAGGAGCCCAGAAAACTGTGCATAGCTAAGCCCTGAAAATATTAATTTTTGTCTTTGAACTGCGCTAGTCATGGTGGGGAGTAAATTAATGCAGGATTAGAAACACTATTTTATACAAGATGTGATACAGGACCAAACTCGAGTCTTACTCCCTGTTAATTAAACCAGACAGTTCATATTGTTCAAAAATACTGATTTAAGGAGCAGAGCTGCAAATTAGAAAATGTTTTGGTCTGGTTATGTTTAATTTTAATTAACTGGAAACAAACTAATTTGACAAGTGTTTCACAACATAGAACTTTTAAAAGGACAGTTGAATGTTATGCTTGATCTGTGGGTTATTATATTTTAAAAACAACTGCATTTAAAAAAAAAACTACATAAATACTCTAGCCTTTAAAAAAAGGCATTCAAAGTGTTTTACTGTAAGCTTTTTATAAAAAAATGTTTTTACTCAGAATAAATTAATAATTAAATATTTCTTAACTCCCCACTACATATTTCAACAATCATAATTGACCACTTCATTTCATTTTAGTTTGCATTCTACAAAAAGTACCCATGCAGTGAAATACAGCTCACCCATCATCAGGATTCTAGAGGGGTCATCCTGTGCTAAGGTGTCTTCAATGTCTTCAACATTACTCAGCCTTCAGAAGTCAAAATCTCACTTCAGGGATGAAAGGGGAAGCCTAAGTGATTGAGTATTGCCAAAAAATAAATTTAAAAAAAATCATGTGCATCCCACCTTTTAGATTATTGATACCAGCTTTGTTCAGGTAGATAACTTTCTACATTGCTAAAGAACCAAAGTAGGAGTGATTCATGTCATGTTAGATTATCTGCAGAATTCAGTGGGTTTGGGTCTCCTTGGGATGAACAATATAGATGTTTTTGTTGTGAAAATCTAAGCTCCTGCTTCTACATCATACTGGAATATCAGCAACTGCCAAGTGTGAAATACATACTTGAAAACATAAATGAATCATAGAAAAATTAGAATAGAAAATCAATAATAGAAAACATAAAATTGGAGGTAAGGCATTAGCCAAGTAGTTGAGAATAATGCCTTAGTATATTCAATATCTAGGTGAGAAAAGATGAAGACAAACATTTTATTCTAATTTGTATCTTACATTTATTTACAGCCAATTTCCCTCTAATTTGATTTTTTTTCTACTAAGTGTATCTGTTACTCTCCTTTCCTTCAACCATGGTACTTAGAGTCATTAACTATTCCCCATTACCTGTGATTCTCAAGTTGACTTTTCTGCTGTGGAGAAAAGGAATTTCCCTGTACTGAGATCTTGTTTACTTAAGATTTTAAAAAGGTAATACACTATTTACTTAAGATTCTTAAAAGAAATAGATTGGCCCACTTGGCTCTGGAAGGATCAATCTCTATGGATTGCAAGTCCATGATTAAGAACTAACTCTAGGAACAAAAAAGTGTTAAAGGTATCTCTGAGAGAGAGGGACAGCAGAGAAAGGCAGCGTGTCATTCTGCTCCATCTCCCAGGGAGCCGTCCGACAGGACAGGCTGTGGATTCCATGAGGTGCCCAGCTGGTAGTTCAGTGGGACGAAGGGAAGCAGGGGAATATGAAGTGCTGAGTTACCTGAGAGTGCTCACAGAGAAGCCGCTCATGAATTTTTGAAATTTTTCTAGACTGCCATTTCTGTTTGTAAATTAAACATTTTCAGGTTCAAGTAGTGGGAAGCAAAGATATTTTTGACTGTTGGAAGTCACCACATTATGATTACCAAATGAAGTTCTTGCCCTTTATTATGGCATGAACTATGATTAATATGACAGATTTCAGATACTCAGAACTGTTCCCTGAGCACAGAGACCCCTGAATCTTTCTGCAGGGAATTTAATGTTTTCATCACAAGTCTTTGAGCAACCATGTGGTTGAGATTAGGAAACAGATTCTGTAAAAAATGTAGCAAAGTCTTCATCTGAAGACAAAGCTGGTTTACCACAGAACTTTCCAGATAGTTTTGTTTTTTTAATGAATCACTTTTAGTAAAATGCAACACTACATACAGGTTTTTTCAAAATGAACACTAAATTAAACATTTTTTTTTCTTTTACTACACAGGGCCAGTTACAGAGACAATTATTAAATTTCACTAAGTCATGTTAAAGTTTTTTTTAAAAAACCCCAACCCTTAGACACAAAGTTGGAGGTATGACTAAAAATTTGATCCAGCCCTGATAGTTACCTCAGGAGGTTAAATCTTCAAACCTTTCTCACAGTCTTTTGAAGCAGAATCTCTTGATCAAGTCAGTCAATGCAGCCCGGGAGCTGGAAATCTGTGTCTCTTGACAATAGACCAGAAGTGGGAAGGTGAAAATCAAGTAGGAGTTTGGGAAGATGAGAAGACCTTCAGGGATATTGCAATAGAAAAAGGAGCAGGTTTGCCTTATCTCAGTTCAAGCTGTAATTATTCCTGTTAATAGGAACAACAGAGTTGTGTTGAGGAACATCAGGAATGTCTGAGGACCTAGCATTTCCTTCTGCTTCTGAATTTCTGTTTCCCAGTTTTAAGATGATCTTCCAAGGCTTCCATGATTTCCTCCAGAAAATATTACTATCTTTATTTCATATCTTGAATTGGTGGAAAGTGTCATAGTGAGAGCCTTTAGAATTGGTGACAGATGGGGAGTGTAGGGTTTGTCTATATTTGTGTTTATTAGGGAATTTTAGTAAGTAATGGAGAGCCCATTACTTACTAAAATATTGTAGATCAGCTTTATAAATTCATGCACATGTGTATTCTCTGATTTCAATACAATGATTTTTATTAAAATTTGACCATGGCTATAAGTAAATCTTGAAAATGTTCTATACTCAGACAAAATAAAAACAGATTAGCAAAAAGTAGGATGAATTTGTTATTATGAGTGAATGTTAGTCTTGCAAAATTTTAACTTTCCTTGTAAGCTGTGAATTTCTCAAGGGGTTTCTGTTTGGATACTCCCTAGGAATGTTAGGATTACCTGTAGAGTGCAAAGATATGTTTGTGGTCAGGCCTTGTCCATAATTCTAGAATAGTTTACTTTCAAGATGAGTGGTTCCATGCAGTCTGACTGAAGGCTGTGATAACTCCTTCATGCATGGGAATTGTTGAAAGGCAGCTGTTTGGTGATGAGGAAAATGGCACCAGGGACCCCCCCAGGGATTGTCAGTGTAGATGGGTGCCTGCCACTGCCCTGGCACTCCTTGATTCACTGGTATTGGCACTGCTTGGGAGAACTGGGGTCCTAATGCCATGGAATCAGTGGTTTCTCAGGTGTCCTGTTCTTCTCAGAGCTCTGAACTGCACAGTGACCATGGGTAGTTCCTTAGAGTTACCAGTACCTGAGGAGACCATGCACTGTGTGAAATTTTCACAAAGAGAATGTTTTAATGTACATGTTTGATAGGCTGCCCAAATTAGGACTAAGCTCACAAGACTCCCTATATCACCCACATAGAAGAAAGAATCCACCCAATCGTCAGGTGGATCTGGAGCATGCAAATAAAGCCATATTCTGTATTGCCATCTAGAGGACCCATTTTTTAAAGGGAAAAAATTCTCCTGACCAGGGATTCTTCTTTCTCACCAAATTGCCTGAAAGTGACTGGCTTCTACTGGCAATCTGCAATCATGACACCATGATTGAGTCTGCCATCCTCACTCAAAGTTAAAAGAAGATATTTTGGTACTTAAATGGGTCTCTGAGTCACTCAGGATGAGATTCATATCTTCCCTGAAAGAATTTATTTGTAAGAGAATCTATTTTACCAGGGTGGTGACAGCTATTCTGGAGTTTCTGAAGTGCACAGACACCAAGGTCTCCATTGTGGCACTGCTGTGACTTGGGGCATCTGCCTGCAGACAGCCTAAGAACTGCAATTCCTGTCAATGAACCATCTGTATTCCTGGTTTTCCTTTGCCTTGTACTCTTTATGTGGAAAAGCAGAATAAAAGTACTTCCACCACTGTCTTAAAATTCTCTCTTTTAAAAGGCTGTTATTTAGTGAAGGTGGTGTCTAGTCGAGGAAAAGTCACATTTCCTATTAACTTGTAGTATTTCCATAACTAATACATTAAAGAAAAAATAATAAAGAAAATAAATATTAAAAGTGAAACTCATACTTGGATTCCTCATTGCTCAATGCAGTTTGCTCTTACCTCCTGTAGGCAAAAATGTTTTTACAAAAAGTGTCAGACAACATATGTGATCTAAAGTTAGGTGTCAAATCAAATTTTGGCATGTAATGTGATTGTCCATATAGTAGGGATGTACATATGAATGCTGCAGGTGCATGCCACTGTTGGGTAAGAGCCATGGCTGTGAATGGTGGCTGTTAAAGAGCAATATTATGTTTGTCTTAGAGACCCATGGCCATGGATATGCAGCCCAGATTGATAAAATAATTCAACTCTACTAGCAATTCCCTCAGCCTCAACTTCCTCATATTTTCCAGGAATATTTGACAATGTAAAAGAGATTATAATTCCATTGGTCAGCCCCCCTTTGAAACCATCAAACATATTTGAGACACTCATTCACCTCCCTTTCAGAGAGTTGCTGGCTAAATAAGTGGTCTTTCTTAGAAAAATGTCATGAGGAAATCCAGGTGGGAGGCTGACTGTGACCTGGAGCCTTTGGAAAAGCACGACAAAGCACTGACCCTAAAATGTTGCTTCCATTGACTTCCACTGGGAGCAGGGGAATCACAGGGAAAGAGGTGACAACAGACAGCCTGAACAAGAAAAGGTGTTAGTGCCCAAGTGCCAGGAAGACGACGCAGGACGTGGACTCAGAAAAGGCCTCTGTGAGACTGGAGCAGCATCAGAAGCAGGAGCACAAAGCCAGAAACAAGAAGAAAATACAACTTTAAATAAAAGGTGTGAAGAAGGAGCTTGAGGAAGTGTTTCTTCATAGTGAATCTGCCTCATCACATCTGGCAGGCAAAGGCAAGTCAATGATAGCAGCTTTGATTGCAAAATCAAAATTATGTTGACAGTAACATCAGAATTATACCAAATGCAACAAGTAAACTGGTCATTCAGTTTAGTTACCCAAGTAGACAGAAGGTTCCATCAAATAACTAATACCTCATGGCAACAGTCATAAACACAATAGCTTTGAAATGACAAGTGGATAATGCAAGGGATCAGGCCAAAGCAGAGAGTGATTTACCAATAACTAAAGTGTCCAATGGATATGAATGGTTGGAATAAGGAGCAAAGAAGACAAAAGAAATCAAGTAAATAATGTTCAGAGTGAGAGCTGTTTTCTTGACCTGTTAATGTAGTTGTGTACTACTATTTCAAATAAAATATGTGCTGAAAGCAATCTAAATTACAGAATAGTTTAAAAGAAGAAAGGTATCAGAAGCAGTGAATTCTTGTATAGTTCAAAGAACAAAACCAGCTTCAAAAGGAAGGCAGTCAGCCTTCAAAAAGATGAAAAAGACAGACAGTGATATAAAAAATGCACAAAAATGAGAAGGAAGGAAATAAAGAGTGATCTTTATGACTGGAAGTTTCTTCCAGATCCAGACATAACTCTTGAAAAGGCAAAAGAAGTTCCTGAGAGAAATGTAGGTCCATATATGAGGTATAACATGTTGAAGTTGAAAAGAAATTCAATGCCAAATTTAAATCCCTTGGGGAAAAAATATGAGAAAAAAGGAGAGAAAGGTATTTTATTCATTATAATGGATAGAAATACACACACAGAGAATCTTTCAAAGGTGTTCAAATATTTAAGCAGCTGCAATGAAAACTTTTATATTATCTGAGAATGAAAGCACATTTCTGGAATCACATACCTTTGAGTCTCTGATGTGCTGCTTTTGGCTGGGGTAAAATTTATCTTCCTCATAGTAGTTAGCGTGGGGCTGTGCTGGAAAGAGTACTGATAAAACAGAGATGTTTCAGTTATTGCCCAGCAGGGCTTTACACCCTTTGCTGCTCCCCACCCCATCAGTGAGGAGGCTGGAGGGGTGCAAGGAGTTGGGAGGGGACACAGCAGGGACAGCTGACCCCAGGTGACCCAAGGGATGTTCCTCACTGGCATCAGGCTCAGCAGCAACAGCTGGGGAAGTTTGGTACCCTGGGCCACTGCTGAGGGGCTGGCTGGGCTTTGGTTGGTCAGTCATGGCCAACTGGTTTTATTTGCATCACTTGTCTGTCTTGCGATTTATGTCTTTGTCACCTTCCTTTTCATTACAATTTATTATTAAAAAATATTGTATTAATAGAAAGAAAAAAATATTTCAATTATGAAACTTCTCTCAACCCCTCAAGTTTTATCTCTTTTAGACTTCCATTTCTCTTCCCCTCATCTTGCTGCAGGAGAGAAATGAGTGAGAGATTGTGTGGTGCTTAGTTGCCAGCTGGGGTTAAACCATGATATCTGACCAGAATAAAATCTGAGATTTTCCATATTAACCCTGTGCATAACAGGCTTTCAAACCTTTCCCATTATCCAATCCCACCCCTTTACTATTTTTGTTCTCCCTTCACTGAGAAGGCAACTAGTTGAGTGTTTGAGCAGTTTAAGTTCTCCATCCCATAGAAGTCATGTCAGTTAGAACAAGGATTTTAGGAAAACAGGGCAACATTTGGAAAGAGTTTTTTAAATAACTGCAACTGTTGTTGCAGTTAAATTTGTATCCAGGAGTTACACTACACTCTACTGTGTTCTGTCATTAAACTCTGAGACCAAATTGCTTCCTGCTCTAGGTCTTGGGTTTCAATTTTAAGTTTCTGAAAATAGCCTAACTGCTGCTTGTATTTCCCTGCCTTATTAATATTTAAAACCACCCTGAGAGTATACTGAGTAGGTTACTACATTATCCAGCAGCTCTCTGAAAGGCAGGTGGATATGAAAAAATGTCTCAAGGGTGTTTATGTAAGTAAAAAAAAAAAATCATTACTAATTCCCTGACCAGAAAGAATTGTGATGTCATTATAGTCCTGTTTCATCATCTTTCATTGAAAAGAATTAGGAATAAATAAAAATTGAGGTATTAAGCAGCAAAGGAATTTTAATTCTCATTGGAACATTTCCATGAGCCAGAGCTGGATTAAAGCATAGATTTTGGCCCAGAACTATAAACTTGAAGCATAAATATCTTAGGCTTGTGACAATATGATATTTACAGCTCCCATTAAAGGAAAAGGAAAGTTCTCGTCCTCTGTTTTAGAGGAAAGCTTGAGAACAGAGACTGGTTGTAAACCAATCAGTGAAGTCTGCTCAATTTTACAGTCCATTTATCCAGGAGAGGACAAAAAGCTGCAAAGGGAGAAACATCTTTGCCCCAGAGGCATTTCCATGGCCAGTTAAACCACCACCATTTGGAGAACAGTGCTTTGGGATGGGACAAACACTCCTCCACTGGAATGGGAACCTTGAGGAAGCCAAGGAGCAGTGAGATTTCAGCCCTGTTGTGAGCAGCCATGCCTGCTTTAGCAGCTCTTCCCTTACCTTTTCCAGAAGGAAAAAACCAAACCTCATCAGTGGGCACTGGCAGCTTTGATTCAGCAGAATCCTGATGCTGAAACTGCTCAAATCCAGGGCTGCATGTGAGACAGCTTCTCCTTCTCTGAGCAGGGCATGTGCTGAGAGCTTGTCCCAGGAGTGCTTGAGTTGTCTCTGGGGTGTCGTGTTACAGAGCTTGCAAGGGTTTTCAGGGTGAAGAGAGAGGCGAGAATGTTGACTTCATGTTTCAGAAGGTTTGATTTATTATTTTAGGATGTATGTTACATTATTATTATACTAAAAAGAATAGAAGGAAAGTTCTCAGAAGCTAGCTAAGCTAAGAATAGAAAAGGAATGAATAACAAAGGGCTGTGTCTCAGCAGAGAGTGAGACCCAGCTCTGCTGTGGGTGGTCAGTAAATCTAAACATTCACCCGAGACCAATCACGGATGCACCTGTTGCATTCCACAGCAGCAGATAACCATTGTTTACATTTTGTTGCTGAGGCCACAGCTTCTCAGAAGGGGGAAAATCCTAAAGAAAGGATTTTTCACAAAAGATGTCTGTGACAGTGTTGGAGTTCTGGATGCTGAGAATTTGAGACTTTCTGTGCTGACAGATTCTGACTTCCAGGAGAGCACTGCATTTGACCTGAGATGGTGGAGCAGGCTTCCAAAATTGTTAAATAGCACTGGGAGTACGGGTGTGTAGTTGGTTAGAAGTGTATGGTATCACAGGGTGGAAAACCTGGGAGTTTGGGGTTTTAGAATGTAGAAATAAATATGAAGCAACATGGAGGTTTTAGGGTGGAGACAGGTTGTTCTTCTTTACCTTCTTCTTTTTCATGGGTTTGGGTCGTATTTTTTACTTGGACAGAAAAGTCCGCACTGCAGGTTTCGAGGGATCAGTTACTGGGTTAAAAGTGAAAATAATCTTGATGCCATTTCTTAATTGGATAGTTTAGCCTTAAAAGACCTTGTAAAAAGAGATAGTTAGCCATTCTGTGCCTTCCTAATGAAAGACTGCAGAACTCATGGTAGTGAGACTGTAACATTGATAAGAAATAATAAACACCTGAGTCTGAACATGAACTATCATCTCAAGTGCCTTCAATCCTGACCTTGACAGAGGTAGAAAAAGGAAGCCAAAAACCAGCACAGGTCTACAATCAGGACATCAGGAGGCAGCTGGCGTCTGCAGTGCAGGCTTACACAACACATGTGAAAAGCGATGCCAAATCAGATTCCAAATATTAATGCACTTTGACCACGGTGTTTATGGACAGTCATTGCAACTACATCCTTAGGGAACAGTTCTCTAAAAAGTGCCATATAAGAGACACAGAACTATGTAAGGAAAAAGGAATGGAAAGATTATCAGGTCTCGTTTCTTTTCACCCTTGTTAAATCCTAAATGTGATGCTTGCATGATGGAAAATCAGAATCCAGGAGTTAAAAAATTATAAAGTTCTCTTAAAAAAGAACAAATCAGAAGATAAATTCCACCAACACAATGAACATATTAATGATGGCAGCCTTTAAAAGTTTTATTTTCAACCACACTGAAATCAATCCTTTGAAAGTCAAATTTTCTTTTCATTGTGGAATGATAAAATTGCAAGAATGTTACCAGGCTACACAGAGGTATAATAAGGACCAGAAATATTGTAATAGAATAAGTCTGTGGTATGCTTAAATTCAGGTAACCAGGAAATTTCCAAGAACATTTGCCAATCCACAAGGCATCACATGAATATAAAATATTGAATCTATGAGAATGGAAGAAGATATAAATATACCAACAGATTTCAAAGTGTTTAATAGAACAAAGAAAATGTTTTAGTACAAACATTTAGGGAGCCAAAAACATCTTTTCTAAGCCCACAGGGGCGTACAAGAGTAGGATCAGAGCTCATATTTCAAATGTTAGTGAAAATGGGCAGGCATTTACCTGGCCTCAGAGTGGAAACCTGAAATGAGACTAATACATAATAGCAACAGAAACCCATAGGAGCACCAAAATGTTAAAAAAAAAGATTTAGGAAACAGTACAGGAAATACCCTGCATTTCACTTGCTAAAGCCTAAGTAAAAACTATGCTATAAGAAGAAAGCAAACAGTACTTTTAAGGAAATAATTTTACATTAATATTAATTACATTTATACAAATAAAAATATCAAAACCAGCTGTCCTTTGTGCAGCTGACACCAGGAGGAGAGGCAAACCCAGGCACCAGAAACAGCTCAGTGTTCAGTTATGACTCCAGTAGGAAGAATACCTCAGCTCTGATCAGAGAAAAGAACCATATGGCAATCAAGAAAAGTTACAATAATATATAGTGTGACAAATTATAAAATTGCTTTGGTAATGCAAAATCAGAGCAGAATACCAAAGAAAAGACGAAGACTAAAATTTCTGCTGATTCTGTTAACTAAAACTCATGGATGCGTCAGCTTATCAGCACTAAAGCTGAGACAGGCTATTCAGGAATAGAAAATGACAGAAAATGGAAAACTGCTGAGCTCAAACAGTGCATTGTGAAATTTTTCAACAGAGTTGTTAGCTGGTTTGCAGAAAAGCTTTACCTGCCTTACAGGGTTCCTGTATGATGTTCTTCACTTAATGCAATATCTGTTAGCAATAATGTAAATTAATGGAAGTAAAAAAAAATCCCTTTTAAAACTGTTAATGATTTCACAGATTGGATAAACAGAAATGCATCTACTGCATAATGAAGCTGCATATTTGTCTAGACAGAATTAAATGAGAGTGAGTGCCAAAGCCTCAGACTGAAGATGAAGAAGTGTCACTCAAGGCAAAACTGGGATGTTTTGAGACTGACACTGGCAAGAATTGGTCACTGGAAGCTGCTTCATAAGTAGAGCAATTGCTCCACCATATATTGGATAGCACTGGTGTACATATATACATAGAAAATATATATATCTACTATATATAAACAGATAATATGGAATCAGATTTTGGTAGAGAGCATTTGTGTTTCAGAGTTGAAGATGACAACACTGGTGTCTGGAAGTGGAAACAGCAGAGGCAGCATGTGGCACATGGCCTGCACTGTCTTGTCCACTCTCCTAGAACTAGCAGGGTAGAAAAGCGAAAATTCCATCAGACCAGATTGTTTTTTCAGCTACAGTAGAATGATATTTGGGGTTGTCACTGCCACCCAAGAGCTGAATCCTTGCTCTGGAGAAGGGCTAGGCAGTGAAGCAGGTAAAAGAAAGGATAAATAATGTTCACACTTTTCCTATCATTTTCTTTTCAGGCAGCAAACGCTGGCTGAGGGGTTCAGGTGCTGCCTGAGCAAGGAGGAAGTGTGGATATTGTTACTTTCACACAATCTCATGTGTAGCACAGACCTGGAAAGCAGCAATGCCAGCTGTAATCACTTCTGTGTTCGTGGGCAAGTGACCCTGCAAGGTGATTGAGTGGGGCTTGGAGATCTGCAAAGGTTGTCCTCAAAGCCATGAGGAGCACAAAGACAGATTTTACTTCCATACAAACTCTAGTTCCTCCAATAGCTCTCATGATTTTCTCCAGGTTTCATGAAAGCTGTAAAAAGCAGGAAATCAGAAGAAAGATGTAATATCCATGCACTGTGCACCCACAGATCACAGAACAATGCAGAAGCAAATATTGTGACTAATTACTTCTTTCACTGCTTCAGTGTTACAAACTCTTACTGTGGTTTCTCCAACTAAGGAATTTGTCTGACAGTATCAGAACAGCCACCACAGGCTGAGCAGTGGGGATTTCCCACAAGGCCTGCTATCCCAGGCCTTCTTTTGATGAGGGTAAACAGCAGTTTACTGGCAGAGAGATTGCACGATTTACTCAGCAATGAGAATTCACTCACAGCACATCACACCTCCCCACAGCCAGGCAAATATCAACATTGAATTAGCAGTTGAAATAAATAAGGCTCTGTAAAAGAAAACTGTGAGCTTCAGAGAAAATCCATGGCAGGCTACACTTGTCTGTAGAAAGAGAACCACAAAAGATATTCTTGAACAGCTTTGTGCAATTTCTGATGTCAAGATGCTGTCATATCTTGCTGCACAGAATTCCATCAGCAGCAGACATGACAATGGAAGAAGTGCAGGACTAAGAAATGATACACAGAGAAAAGTTGAAGAACTTTCAGATGTACACTGTGGAGGATCTCAAGGACTATTATCTCAGGAGAAAATGCAGCTCTCTAGAGAATTTTGTAACACGGCCGTGAATGGGCATTTAATTCACTCGAGTCCTCACAATTGTAAACAGCACTAGAAAACAGATGAGGAAATGGTCAAACACACATCTCAACAAAATTCACTTACAAGATATGCAAGCTGATGAGCAGCTGATGATAGATATGAGAAGGCTCTTAAAATGTTAAATTTGCAAGAGGACAAAAGCAAGTTTCCTCAGACTCAGAAAGGCTCTCCTTGACATCCACATCAAACTGCCCCCATTTTGGGAAGTGCTCAGATGTGAAAAGACAGCCTTTTCGTGGCTCCCAAGAAACTTAAAAATGAGATAATAAAAATAAGAAGTGGCACTAATAGTTGGTAAAGTACACAAACCCCACAAACTTTATTACCTGAAGTGCACATGAGGAGCAGTGCAATGGGATACAAGGTTTCTGCAACTGGAAGACAAATCGTGCTTGTAGAGAAGGATGTAGAGAAGTATCCAGTGTTTTACAACTATTTTGAGAGCAAAGGTTGAATGCTGTGCTCTCTTGGCAGTGGTTTCCTCTCTCTCTCAGGCTGAATACCAAGTAGATGGAATATAAAATATTTCAACTAGTGGCAGTTACCAGCAAAATTGCTAAATGTTTGGGAAAATAACCACCAGTGTTTTCACAATGATTGTACTCTAAAAGCCGATGGATTCTTGCATTATTTGAGGTACATAGTCTCTTTTAGCATTTGTGCCTTTTAATCTATGATTATGAAGAATATGTGCCACAAAATGGCATTCTTAGTGAAGCCATTGATATTTTTGTCACCAGGCTTCCTTGACTGGGGCCATATCAAACAACTCTGGGACTGAAAGAGAGGCAATCAGAAGTGACAGGGCAAGTGACAGTTCTGACAAGGGATAACAAGTAACAAGTAACCTTGTACTTGCCTGTGGGAAAATGACCTAAACCTTACTGCTAATTCTGAATACTCCTTAGTGTGCTTCTCCACAGTATATTGCTATATTGTCAAAATGGTTAGCAGAAAATGGAAAGTGGAGTATTTTTCAATGCATTACTGAATTGTTTCTACCATGCCCAAGGAATAGAGTTGAGAGACAATGGTCACTGTGCAGAGCACAAACATCAGCCTTCTCTCTTTCTTCTGTTCATGTAATGCTTAATTCTCTTTCTCAATACATTGCTGACTTTTCCTCTGAAGTCAGGATCAAAAAAATCCTTTTCTTACGTTCTCTGTGAATGATCTCAGGCAGAAAAATTGCACATCAACAAGCAATAAAAAGGAAAGTTTCTCTTATCAGTAAGAATCACAGATGTAAAGAAAGATAAGTAAAAATTCTAACAAAAGCCAAAAGGAACATTCTAAAATTCTTTTTTCCTGCTTTTAGACCAAACCCAAGCTTATATAAGACTGTGGGTATGTTTGTTTATATGTGGAGGTGTATTTAACTTCATGCTAAGCTGTTTTCAAAGAAATCACCTAAAGTTGATATCTGGTACCTTTGATTTGATGGCCTTCATATTGACTTGCTTTTTCTCTTTCCACAGGGATGTTTTCACTGGCATCACTGAACTTCGATTTAGGCTATTAAATCATATTTTGCTCTCCAATGTATCTACTGACATTTCATTCTTTCTAATGAGATAAAGCCTTATTATTGTCAAGTGCATCTGAAAGCTTTTTCTGCCTGAAGGTGTTTGACTATTACACAAGAGAAGGAAGGGGAAGAAATGAAGATGCTCTTATGGATATATGCACTTGATCTGTTACAAAAAATGTAACTAAGCAACCGCCAAGAACTTTCTTTAGTGTATTATCCAGAGAACTAGTTAAACTTACAGCCAACACAGGGCTTCACTGTTTCATACTTAAGGGCAATAGAGGTCTGGCTTGAGGTCTGCTTTAAGTAAGAGGCTGAAAATCTGAGATAATGTTGTAGAAACAGAGTTCAAAAGGAAGTGCTGTGATGGGAGCTATCTGGACAGGGAAGGAGTGACAGGAAGTGGCAGGAAAATAGGATAGATCTGAGATGGGGAGGTGACAGGAGTGAAGTGATTCAAATGTTTCCCTCTCCACACCAGTAAGAGGATCTGCATCAGTATGTTCTGGTCAGGAGCTGTCCAAACCACCAAACCATATGTAACAGTAACAAAAAATGCCAAAGCACTAGTTCTTTAAGGTCTATAGTAGGGCTTTCACTAATATGCTGATGTTGACAACAAAATCCCATCTTTAGCTGACATAGGTGCTGTGGGCTGACCCACTGCAGTCAGGCTAGAATGTTCTAATGAAGATTTCCTGAAGCAATCTATGAGATCTTACGTTTATATCCATGCAGAAAACATTCTCTTTAGATTAGCCACATCATTTTAAAAAACAGATCCCTAATTTGCTGCCTAGACTTTCCTGGCCTTTCTTTACCACAGAAATCTAAATCTTGAAACCACTGTTTTAGATTTCTTCTCACTGTCTTGCTAATATCAGAATACTCTTCCAGTTGTCAGTACCCATTGGAAGAAACTCTCCAAGAACACCAAATTTCAATTTCCCAAAATAATTGTGCAGTTTCCATGTGTACTCTTTGGATGGACACAGGAGCTGGATAACTCCCAGACCCTAAGCACCACAGCTGGAGGTACCAAGCACCATCTTGTAGCCAATTAGAGCCACCCCAAAAATCATACTTCATTCAAAGCAGAGGAAAAGGAAATAGGACATATTTACTAAATCAAAACAGGCCTATCTGCAAAGCTGTAGAAAAATTAAAAGAAAAAATACATCAATCTGTTAAAAGACAGCCTCTAACCCTTTCTCTCACCCTACATATACCACAGCTGATACACTGGGAGCCTCTCTTCCTCTTTGCTGCAGAAAATTTCAGCTCTCACCAATAACTGAACTCCAAGTTCACCTACAAAAAAGTCCAAATGTTTAGGGCCCACCTGTTTTATAGCTGGGATCCATCTGCTGGGATCATATGTACTCCCTATGTCCATTGTCTCTGATCCAAACAGAAAGAGGACTTCCCATTCTTCTCACAGACCTACTTGAAGATGCTGATATCTGTGTGTCTGGCACAGTTTTACCAGTGTTGTTAGAGGGTTAAAACCCCCATTCTTCTCTAAACTCCTAAAAAGTCTGTAATATGCAGTAAGGCATGGTGCCCTTTTGTAATGAGTGGGAAAATTTCACACCTCAAACTGATGTCTTTTCAGATTTAGTATTTCACATACAGCATCCAGACCAATGGATTTCATGGAGACAGACACATGAGCTAGATGCAGATCATTGCTGGTATTTGCCTCAAACCAGATTTTAAGGTCATCAAGGACTTTGGGTGTCTGAGGTTTTGGCCATCTTGAAATTTAACATGACAGCCTGCCAGAGTAAATGAAAGATGGCAAGAGAGTGCACTGGTGACTGCTGCAGAGGGCATCAGAAGTCTTTGCTGAACTGGTGCTCCTCATAAAGCTACACTTGTAATACACTGAGGCTGTAGATGGAAAGTACTAAATTATTTCTAAGAGCAGCTGGGGCTGAACAGGTTTTGCTACAGGACAGTGATTAGAGCCCAGCCTGTTGCCTCATCACCCTGGTCACATTTGCCTTCTCTACAGCACCTGTTCAGAATGACATTTTCCCAGGCTGTATGTACTAATAATAAATTATTTAACAAACACTTGAAGGGGTGTGATGGTGTCAGGAACATTTTGGATAACAACTCTTATCCTCCCACTCTTCTGTCACTCTATTTGTTTCCTGCAAGGGTATTTCTCAGCTCTAAATTTGATCCCTGATATCTATGAAATAAAAGAAAAATATGAAAACAGGATACACTTTTTATTTTCCATTTTTTTTAATTTAGCATTAACAAAATGGTTCAAATTAGGAATACAGATCTTCTCCAGACCCAAACAGCTTTGTTTTCCCTTTTAAGTCACAATAATTTTAGTGAAATCTCAAACTAATTGTGTTAATTTCTTTTTAATAGCTTCATAGGAAATCAGCACAAAGAACTATTGGTTTTAGTCCTGTGAGCCTCTGCACTGTGCATTGTCACCACAGCACCAGCAGAATCAACCTTGCTCAATAAAACACCTATACCAGCCTCCTCTTTTGGTATATGGTCAACTGTCCTCAGAAATAACCTATCTCTTATGCTTGACGAGAAAAGAAGATGAAGTTTGATGGTTAACATGTGTATGACTCAAGCTGGAAAATCTTTCTCTAAAATCTGGAGCTGTGTTTTGAAAGCAACCACATCCTCAGCACCGGTAAATATTTTTAATATTCATATTGTTTCTTATCCACCTATGGTATCACCCTCCATCTTTCCTTTTGCCAGGCATTATTCCTGAAAGAAGACATCACCATCACTAAAAGCTTAAATATTTAATGCAGATTTCTAGAGAAGAACAGGCAAAAAACCCCAAGTCTCTTGTTGGGAAGTTACAAATGAGGCTTTTTAGAAAGGAATGACTTGAAACCTCTGGAAAACACTGGATGGACAAGATGGACAAGGCAGATAAGAATAAGACAGGTGGGAAATTTGGATGAATGATGACTACACTATAGGTTTTTAGAAGCAGAGAGGATTTCTTAAAGCCCCAGAAAGATGTGGTAAACAGCCATCAGGATAAATAAAAGGAACTCCAGAGAAAGGTGGGCATCAGGAGTTATAAAGTCCTGCTGCTTCTGCATTGGAAAGGAGGGTTTTATTTGAGGAGAAAAGTAGTGGGTCAATAGGTACATTATCTATTTCACACTACCTTTCATTCTGATCCTGGATAAAATGCAGCTATGATAGTTTATTAGTGTTATGGGATAGTTTATACTGCTGCATTTGAGACCCTGAAGTTCTTTTAAGACTTCAGAGATCTTAAAGTAGTAGAAGAGTGATACAAACAGCAAAACAGCACACAGGTGTAAAAATTTCCTGATCTTTTATCTGCTGTAAAGACTGGTTGAAAAGAACATTAAATCATCAAATTCCTTTAATTCCTTTACTTTTGCATTAAACTCAGTTATGGCCCATATCTTTTCATTAGGATCCCATGTTCCTCTATGTGCTTCCTTTTTTTTTTTTTTTTTCCCATTGGGGATAACATCTTAGCCTTATTATTGTCATTTGCTTTGCCACTTTTCTGAGCTTCCCTTGAAGCTCAGAATTTCGGAATTACACCAGACCTGGCATTTGTGTTATTTGGACAAGATCTGTCTTATACTGCGTGTTATTTACACAAGATTCCCATATGTTTTTTTTTAAGAAGGCTTCTTTAGCCTTAGAAAAGATGCTCATTTTTCTGCCTAATGATGCGGTCTTGTATCCTGGATTCATCTGGGACTGACTTTATTTTCTTCCAGATGGCTGGTGCAGTGCTGTGTTTCAGATTCAGTATGAGAATCAGTTTGATAGCACACTGATATTTTGGTTTTGGTTGGTGCTGAGCAGTGCTTTCCCTGAGCCAAGGGCTCCTCAGTGTCCTGGGCTCTGCAGTGAGCAGCTGCCCCAGGAGCCAGGAGGGGACAAGGCCAGCAGAGGTGACCTGGCCTGGCCAAAGGGATATTCCACACCCTGCAATGTCAGGCTCAGAGCACAAACTGGAGGGAGCTGGCTGAAAGAGGCTGATCACTGCTCAGGGATGGGCTGGGCATCGGTCAGTGGGTGGTGAGCAATTGTACCGTGCATCACTTGTCTTTCTTGGGTTCTATTCCTCACTTTCCCCATTTCATCCTTAGTTTTAGTCTTAGTTCTGTTTTATTTTATTTCAGCTATTAAACTGATATTATATTTTATCTTTTTTTTTCTGATTCTCCTCCCCAGCTCACAGATGGTGGAGGGTGGTGGAGAAGGGAGAGAGCACCTGTGTTGCACTTAGTTGCTGCCTGGGGTTAAACCCAACAGCTGCCTTTTTTCTCTTGGCATTTATTGTCTCTGGAATTGCTCCTGACATACTTTCTACATCAAACTTGTGGAGTGTAGGGTTCCTTTTGTATTGCATTCTCCAGCATACTGTTAACCTTTTCTGTCAGCATTTAGAGTCTGCCCTTTCACAGTTCATTGTCACAATATTTTACTTCTGGGAGTTACTGTTAGCCATAATATCAAATCTAATTTTGTCCTGATGCCCAATGGAATGTGTGTAACCTTTGTAGATCAGTATAATAAATATGATTCCACCAGAACTCAGAGCAGGAGATTAAACTCTGTTTTACAGCCATTACTAACAAATGTTACTTCCAGTCTGACTCCTTCTTGATTGAGGTGGTGACTTGGAAGGCTTTGGTTCTATCTAGGAGATGTTTTCTAAATTCATGCAATGCCATGGCTTGATTATATTAATTATATTAATTATATTATATTATATTATATTATATTATATTATATTATATTATATTATATTATATTATATTATATTATATTATACTGTTCAATTTGCTGTTTTGAACAAAGCAGCTCAAATCAAACAAGTATAAGAACATTATTGAATGCACATCCCCTGTAGACAGAAATGCAGAGACCAGGAGGATTTTTTAATACCATGCACTCATACAGATGGAGATAAACACAGACACAGAGATTTATTTATAAAATAAATCATGTAAAAGTAGGATATAGACATAACTTCTTTGCACACCTACATTTACATCTGAAAGAAGGTAGAGAGGTAAGAGATACCTGCATGTAGATGGAATGACATGGATGTATAACTAACATACCTATTTTAGCCTGACACACAGGCTATGGAATAAGGAATAAACAGAGGATTCTGGGTGCATTTTTTTTCTTTTCCTGAGCCACGCAGAAGCATGAAATAGCCCCATAGCCTTTTGTAAATTTTCTTGGTTTATTTTTTGCCTATAAAATCCTTGATGTTGAAAATGTTGGGAAATTAAGTCATTAAATCCAGCTTTGTCTCTAGTGGTAGGGGCAGGGAGAGTTGACAGGAAAATATGAACACTGAGCTATTTACAGGAATTGAAACTTGAAGATCATATGAGAAATATGTGCAGGAGTGGTAAAGAGGAGGGATTTTTAACTGTTACCATTACTCTGAATGGGTGCAAGGGAAAAACTAAAAATAAACCAGGAGAAATTACATGAATATTCATCACCTGCTACTGCTTTTGTCTTTTTAAATTATAAAGCTTTTGAGAAGAGGAAAGGTTTCATGTATAAACTGGCAGTGGTGTCATAAAGACAAAAATATGCTGTGATTTTTTCAATGGGCTTAATGTTCAAATAAAATGAGAGATGACAGTAGATAAACCACAATGCTGGAAAGGATATAAGGACAATAAATACAGGAGCTTAGTACAGATGCTGTATGAAGAACTGGCAACTACCTTCACTTTTTCCTTCCTCTTCACGTCTTAAATTTTGTGTGAAACTTATTAGACTGAATTTTTTTACTTAATTGACCATGCAACTTATATTGAAACAATAAAAACTGAGTTTGTAGTTGCTATCAGTTTTGTTACAGCCCATGAATCCCATCTAGTTACTCACTAAATTCCTCCCAGTTACTTTTTTCTTATACTGTAAAGAAGTGTGATACTTCAGTTTGTACAATGATGTAGTTACCCTTGCTGGGGAAATGTAAATTCAGACACACCAGTTTTTGTCCTGTACATGAAAGTGGTGGTATAAAAGCTGTGACAATTACCTGTCATGTTTTACCTTGTCTCTGAGAACCTTTGGTCCCTTGAATGGACATTTGTGTTAGGTTGAAGTCACCAGTGCCTCCTGGGCAAGGCTGACCCTGGGAGCCCTTGTCAATCAGCTTATCACTGAACCTGTCTTAGCTTCTATATTAAGTTTGTTCCCTCTGGAAACCCTGAAATCCATCAATCAGGTGCATTCTCTCACAGAAACTCACTGACCTCCTGGAGAGTCAAACTCAGCAGAAGTCTTGGCAAAACTGGATATGCTTGGATTGTGTTACAGCAGCCACAGCTACTGAGCTCTGAATTAAGAAAACTGCCTGAAATATCTGTGCCACAGGAGGCACCTGTCACTTGGCTGCATTCTGCATCCCCTTACCAGCATCTTACTTCATTGTAATACTAAGAACAGGAAAGGTAATTAAGAGATGCCAGGAGATGTGAATTCAATCACAGTTTATTGCAATTCCTCAGATATAAAGTAGATTTACAAGGTACAGGTACCTTTTATTTTGTCCAAGTGATAATGACAAATATAATTGCCCTTTTACAATATGAATGACATAAGGAAGAAAAGGGTAAATTGTTTTCTGTGGCTTTCATGTACAGAATCAGAAACTCAGGAACATGAATGATAAACAAAGCGCACTGGAGTTCATACAGAACAAATTTTTAATGAGAAAATATAATTCAACTCCTACACATTTGTACCACATTTTTGAACAGTTTAAAAAGTCAGTGAATAAAAGAGTAGTCATAAAAAAAAGTTATATTGGAAAATATCTTTTAACTTGCAACAGTAACCACCTGGAACTGTAGGCAAAAGAGACCATGAAGCTTCTCTTTTCTTCCTCTTATATAGAGAGGCTTTACTTTTTTAATAACAACAAAGAAACTTCTCTCCTGGACCCCACACTTATTTCAGCCAGATATATCATTGGTCAGCAGGATAAGAATTTAGTCAACAGCAAAATTTTCTGTAACCTTTCCAGAGCTATGTTTTTTTTAGCACAATGAACCATCCAGGTCATGTGCAGCAGTACTGGCTGCAGAAAGAACATTTTGTTACCTGCTTATTTGGTTTGTGCTGCTGTCACAGCATCACAGTGCCACTAAATATTGTGTTCCTGTTTCATTGCAGAACTTCACAGTCCAGAAACTGTCTTCATTACCTTGAGGGTCATGCTCATCACAGCTTTTACACTGTTGTCTTTTTGTCCTTGTTCATCCAATGAGTACACCCAGGAGTCTGTAAGCACATGCAGGAAAAGAATATTTCTTCAAATCCCACCTTCTGAGGATGCCCTGGACCCAGGCCCAAGAGGACCACCTGGGAGATGCCTGCAGACTCACCTGCTCAGTATAGAGAGCGTGTAGGTGAAGAATGCCAACTCAGCTAGAGACACTAAAATATTTAGGAGCCTAGAGCCCACTGAAGTTCAGCCCTTACATACCCTGGACACAGAGACCAGCCTATGTTGGACACAAGCTGGGTGAAGATGTAGACCTCTCCCTTCTCTTCCCAATACATTATATTTCTCATAGACTCATTAAATCACGGAGGTTGAAAAGGATGTCCCAGACCACTGAGCCCAACCATTAACCCAACACTGCCAGGCCCACCACTGCTGCTTTTTATGTGCCTGAAAAATGCAACAGGCTCTTGTCTAAAAGGGTAAAAGGAGTGATAGAGCTTATACAGTGCAGACAGGGGTGCTGGAGCCATTGCCTTCCTGCACATGGAAATTCATGTTCAGAGAGTTGTACCAGGTAGCAGGTGAGGTTTTGGCAAGTTGAAGCTGCAGCACTGTAGTTTTCCTCTCCTCCACACTGAAACAGCTCTGGGAGCTCTGCTGAGGCACCTCTAGCCCTCGAAATTAACAGGGAAACTTCACAATAGTGTGTGACCAAGTGCCTCTAGAGCTGTCACTGCTAATAAAAAGATGACAGGCTTCAAACTAATGCTGCAAGGCCTCTGTACTGGGGCTTGTCAGGCTTGTGTGTCTGGTTGTGTCTAGACTGTGTCTTGAGCTCTGGCTTGGCTTTCAGCAGCTGCCTGGGGAGCACTGCACCTAACTGGTCTTTTTTCTTTGCTTTGTACAAGTGTGGGGTGTAAAGCTTATTGCTAAAATAATTTGGATATATTATCTTTAAGTGACAGCTTGTGTTAACAAATACTTAATCACTTTAGAATGAACAATCTATGACTCAAGAATAATGATGTGGTGCAGAGTGCAAGTGTGAAGAGATATCACAGGCTTTGAAAGTATAAGGAATGGATTATACCAGAGGCTCTACAGTTATAAAAAGCTCAGCAATGTTCTGTTCTGTTCTTTAACACTGTTAAAGGAATGTGACTTCAAGAGCTGGGTAAGAAAAGCTTTAAGCATAACTAAATTAAAAAGGATCAAATATCCAATAAAATTTAAATATTCAATATAAAGCCAGGTGAAATGTAGAATGGTAGACCAATAAAGAAAGATAGGGTGCAGAGTACAATCAAAATATAAAAATTACCTGAATTGAATCCAAGGAAGAGAATAAAGAAACTCTCAGCATCTGCATTGCAGTCCTCTGAATTTTGGGTGCTGAGGATTTGAAGCAACCTACCCTTCTTCCCTTTTTCTCATAAAAAACTGCTACCATTTACTTTAAGACCCAGAGGTTAAAAAAAAAAAGTTGAGCGAAACTTCATAGAATAGAAGTATTAGAAAAACGTATATAATAATCTTAATGTTAATTTATTAACATTTTCCTGTATTAAATATGTAATTTGGTCTGTGACTTTTGACACTGCAAAAATAGCAAGTATTTACTTTTATTAGATTTTCAGACTTTAATTAAGCCAACAATGAATACTCAAATTTGCATATAAGATATAATTTGTTCCCTAAAACAAAGTTTCTGGTACAATAGCTGAAGTTTACCCAGTGAAAACTTCAGTAGATCATTGTTCTGGTTTTGGCTGGCTTGTATTTAATTTTCTCCATAGTAACTGATATGAAGCTCTGCTTTGGATTGTGCTGGAAAGGGTTGATAAGACAGGGATGTTGTTGTTACTGCTGAGCAGAACTTGCACAGAGTCAAGGCCTCTCCTGCTCCTCACCCCACCAGCGAGGAGCTGGGGGGAACAAGAGTTGGGAGGGACACAGCAGGGACAGCTGACCCAAGGGACATCCCACAGCACATGGTGTCATGGTCAGCATATAAAGCTGGGGAAGAAGGAAGCCAGGGACATTCAGGGTGATGGCATTTGCCTTCCCAGGTCACAGCTACACATGGTGGGGCCCTGCTGTCCTGGAGATGGCTGAACACCTGCCTGCCCATGGGAAGTGATGAATTAACTCCTTGGTTTGCTTTGCTCGTGTGCTGAGCTTTTGCTTTCCTAATAAACTGCCTTTATATCAACTCATGGGTTTTCTCACTTTTACTCTTCCCATTCTCCTTGCCATTCCGTGGTGGTGGTTGAATGAGGAGCTGCCTGGGGCTTAGCTGTCAGCTGGTGTTAAACCATGACAGCCACCACATGAACATGTAGCCTCAGTGGGGATACAAACTCGCTTGTCTTTGCTCTCCAATGGCCATTCAAATGTCAACCTCCTCAAAGTCATACACTACAAAGACTAGGAGGGTTCCATAAATCTCTGCTATCCTTCACATGAGTCCACAGATAGCTATTAATGAAGTCACACAGTGTACAGAAAGTAAAAATTAACAGTGTTGGTCACCAAAGGCATTGGCCATATCTTTATCTGTTCCCCATCTCGTTTAGAAATATTCCTATTTTAAAATATGCCATTAGTTCAGACAGCACTGGAGGTGAGCTGGGAATTTTGCTATGCAGACATCAGTCTTACAAGTAAATCAATGAAAATATATCCAATAAAGTACCCATGGTCTGAGAAATACTGCCAAGTGAATACATCTGCATAGTAATTAATCAAAACAGAAGTTGTGAAAATGAACTTAATCACAAATAACTGCATCTGTCTGGCAAATTAAACCTTGAAAATGGTTAATAATTTTACATACTGGAGCTGTGCCACTGCAACATAGGTGACTGCAGCCTGTGGGACCTAGAATAGGTAAACTTTATGTTTAGCAAACCAGAAACAGTGGGGTAGCTGTAATTCTTCTGCTCCTCGCAGGCAGCTTGTACACAACCAGGACATGTGGGTTTTGCAGCTAACCTGACACATGTCTGTAAGTTCAGGGGGTTGTCTATCAAGATTTAGGTAAATGTAGCTCCAATCTATTTAATTTTACTTTGGTTTTCCATATCACAAAGCAAAGTAAAATTAATTCCTACTACTTTGTTACTTAGTACTAACAAAGCTACTGAGAGATAGACAAGTGGGGTTTTTTAAAGGAAATGGTTGAGTCATCCACAACATTGCAGGAGAAAGTGGGAATCCCTGTCTGTAACCTCATCCCTCCAACCTCCTTACATTTACAAATACCCATCATGATTTCAGCTGATTCCTCCTCTTGCTGCCAGTCTAGTATCACTGGGCTGGCAGAAGCAAGCGGTGCTGAGCACTCCCTTTGCCAGCCTCTCTCAGGCCATGCAGTTCCTGGGAAGCAGGGAAGCAGGCTGAGTGGTCCTGAATGTAGGCTGGCTCCTAGAACATGAGGGTTGCTTTCTAAAATGGTTCAGGTAAGGGGGAAAGGCAGTGGAGCTGACAGCCAAACGTGGCAACATCCTTAAGTAGTGTCAGATCTGTAATCATACACCCTCTGCAGACTTTCTGCACCAGGGCAATTCTCAATATAACACCTGGGGCTGGGTTCTATTTTTGTGAAGCTTCAGTGCCTCAGTGGAGTAAAATGCTCCAAGGAACCTGTTATAACCATGGATAACATTATTGTTAAAGTTAGGCTCAATTGCTTTATATAGCTTTCAAAATAGGCTTCCCCAGAAAAACTCTTTGTTTTGTTTCTGAGTGTGTCTGCCCTTTTATACTCAATGAAAAATATAGAAATCACCCAGTAGACTGATTTCAGAACGAGGCAGCAATTTTAGAATCCTCACTGGCAAAAGTGGTGCAGAAAGCTTTTCCAGTAGCACCACATGATAAAGAGGTGAAGGATATGCTTCAGTTTGTCATGTGTTTATTTTTTAACATGACCATGATGAAAGTTTAGCAGTTGGTCTGCCACAGTTAGTGGTTACATGCTTTACTCTGCAATAGAAAAGTCACTTTATTTCCACTGTTGATTAACAGGGAAGGACAGGTGACTGATTCTGCCAATGTCTTGGGAAAAGCACAGATAAGCCAAATTTCCTTTTTCTATTTATGTTTTATGGGAATCACTTAAGGCTTGATTTCTTCAGCTGGTTCTGACTTGTAGCTGAGGAATCCCATTCATACTGCCATTGCCAGTACAACCATTTCTCAACCCTGAACGAGACTCTTATAATAAAAAGAACTTTTAAAGGTACAAGAAATTTTCATTTTTACATTTTTTTCAAAATATTGAATCTTGAGATAATTATTTTGATCATATTTTCAAGATCTTCCCACAATCAAGAAGGCAAGAGTTTATTTTTTTTAATGACTGTTAACAATTCTATTAAAGTACCAAAAATAAAACACCACATATTGTAACTATAGCAATAAAATATCAAGAGTTGGCAAAAACATTCTCTTTTCCTTTTTTCCCTTCTCTTTTTCTGCAGAGAATCTATAATAGATAGAGCTGTGTCAAAACCTGCAGTGTTAAGTCCTTATTTGTTTCCAGTCTGATATTGCATTTCCCAGGGCAAGACATAGGAATAGACTTCAGAATTCATTTCAGAATTCAGCCCTTCATTTCTCCCACAAAACAAAAAAACCCCATGATTTAAGATATGTGGGGAGACAGCACACAAATCTTTCACGTCACATCCCCTAAAAAGGACTCCCCAGTGGAAGAGAAGGGCAGGGCTGTGCTGTGTTAAAAGTTTTCAGCACCAAAACCCAGACCTGTCAGGGAATCCATTAATGAGTTTTGGGGTTAATGCATTAGGACTTGCTGGGTGGAGGACGAAAGAAGCCTGGCAATGGACAGACTCTCAGACACTTAAATGGCCATTCACATATGCTTTCTCTTCATTTTATAGTAGTAATCTCATGCTGGTTTTTACCATTTTCAACTACAGAGACATATTCTGCATTAGTTTTCACCTGTAAAATTTTATTGAAGGTGAAGTGATTGAATGGACTTGAACAGACCAAAGAGAACATTTTCATTGAAATTTACAATAATGTCAGTTAAGCATAATTTTTATTATTTGGGAGTTGTTTTAAAATAATTGGTAAATTTACCTTGGAAAATCTTGTTCACCTAAGCTTTGAATAAATAAGTTACTTGAAAAGCACAATTTATCCTCAAAATACCCTAAATGTAGGGATGTACAAGTCTGAAGTCTTTGGATTGTTCTTGTCATATAAAAATAGTACAGGTAATATCCATCAAATAATCTAATGATAAATAAAACATACAGTAAACCCAGGTGTTAGATGATACAGCCAAGCCAGCAAGAAATTATTGAAATCCTCAAGGCTCCAAACAGATGTTGAAAAATGCAATTTGGCTTGCTTTTGGGTACATAAAAATAAACTATGTGCTAAAAATATTTGAATAATTCAAGTGTTTACTCAGTATTAAGAAGCAACAAATTGATTAACAAGAGCACAGGAAGCAATAAGTATATGCAACAGGTTTAATGAAACTGGATTCTTTTTGGCAGCTCTGGTGAGTGATACTTGACACTGAAGTCAATATTTAACTTTGAAATCTGTGTTGCTTGCACTTATTTATACAGAAATTTTGTGCATAGCAGGTAGGTTGGAGCAGATTAAAGATCTCTTCCAGCCCAAAGCTTTCTGTGACTTTAAATAAAACAGAGATACATAGCAGAATTCATATCTTAAGGAGAATAAGACTTTTAATTAGCATATGATTGTTTCTTGCAGCATTAACATTTCTTATGCATTGGTCAGTTCAGAGTCCTTGCTGATCAAGCAGATAATACTCATTATTTCCGGATGTTTCTCTTCTCACAACTGTATTTCCATGTTCTTAAAAAACTTAAATTGGTAGCTGGAATGTGTTCAAATAATCATGTCTTAATCTTGGTTTTTGTTGAGTAAGAACCTTAAATTTCACTGTGAAAGACATGGTCTTGAAAATAATTTAAAGTGAAAAAATTGAGTTTTGTCAATAAAATAGCTTCAAAGGTATATTCAAGTGCTCCAGTGGGTTTTACATTCTTTGAGGAGATGAAGCCTCAGGCCCTGAGAGATTTGGTGTTCCCAGGAAGGACAGGAATGCACAGCTGCCCCAGAAGGGCTGGGCCTGGTGAGACAGAAGCTGCCAGAAGGTTCTGTCACATCCTGGTGCCCAGAGCCTGTGCGGGAGTGAGGCCCAGGGCTGCCACAAGGTCTCCCTTGCTGCCCACCCTGGGCAGAGACTGGAATATAATGTCCTTTAGAACCCTCACTCCGCAAGTGTTGTGGATGGAAGCAAGATGGAGGGCACAGGGTGTTGTCCTGGGTTTCTTATTCATGGTGCTTCTTCCTTCTTCTTCATGGGTTTGGGTGGCATTTTGTAATTGGGCAGAAAAGTCCCCATTGTGGGCTCTTTGGGATCAGTTATTGGGTTAAAAGGGAAAATAATCTAGGTGTCAGTTCTTAATTGGATAGTTTATAGAGGGGCTTGATAGCTAGCTTGCAATCAAAGCTGAGCTATAGAAGAAATAACAATTGATGATTTTCCAGTGTATCCATAGCAAAGAAGAAGACATGGCTGTCAGCATGGAAACAGATTAGAAAAGATACATGAAAAATTTTGTAAGCTAGACTATGTGCATAAGTAGAATGTTCCTTATTAAATTTCTTTAGAACTTTTGCTAATTATATTGACGCTAATTGCTTTGTACCAATGAATATAATAAGTTATTGTGATGTAGTTGATGACTTAAGATCATGCTTTGTTAAGAGTATATAAGCTGGAAAACACGCAGAATAAAAAACTTTTTTCTTCTTAGACCCTGATCACATGTGTATGTCATGTCCAACCTGATGGTGAGATTAGTTTAATCTTAAAAGACCTTGTAACAAGAGATTGTTGGCCATTTTGTGCCTTCTACTGAAAAGCTGCCAAACTCACAGCAGTGAGACTGTTTTACTCATAAGAAATAATAAACACCTGAGTCCAAACACAAATTACTGCCTCAAGTGCCTTCAATCCAGACCCAGAGAAACCAATGACTGGTACCACCGCACACAAAGAGCCCACAGCATGGCCACAGGAACAACCAGCACAACTGTGAGTGTGTCTCTGAGGGAGCCTTTGTCCCTAAATAATCAATATTTCACTCCCTCCTTTGATCAACTGCTCTCAATATGCCTAAATTGCTTCTTGTGTATAAATATTTGGCACATTGGGTGACAGCTCAACAGGAAGCAAGTTTATGATTTCCAGAGTGGCTTTCATATCTAAGCAAGTAACAACTTAAAATTCTGGTTTGAGTTAATGAAGATGTAGTTAAGAAAGTCAGTGGGGATTAAAGATGGATTCATTTAATCATTAAACATCTGTGCTGATCAGATAAATCACTTTGTCACCTTCATTGACTACCCTAAGTGTCAGTGGCCACCATGTGAGCCCAGGAAATTTGCTGCTCTTGGTACCTAATGGCAGGGTTTGATAAAAGGTCAGTGTTGGGACAGAGCTACATTTAATCTCTGACCCACCCTTCAGCTATGGGTGAAAACTCAGGTCAAACACATCCTTCCTGATTTTACAGCTACAAGTGAAAAAGGCTGGATGATATTTATTTCTTTCAAAGCCTGTGACTAGAAATTCATCTTTAGAGAAGATTTAGAAGGTCTGACTGGGCCTCCATTTTATGAAACAGGAGACTTTTCAGACATATTCATTCAGTCCAAGTTTAAGGTAAACTCTTGGCTCGTTCTGCCTGGGACAGACACCTCATATTCTTGCCATGGAATTAGTGTCCATTGTAAAAATATACAAAGAAACATATGTTTTAGCCCAATCACCAAATCATCATCAAATTTTATCTGCCTCAAGATGTGGAGTACCAAGGACTGCCAAGTAGACAAGATCAGGAAGTGTTTGATGGAGGAGAACCAGGCAGAGCCAGCTTTTATCAATAGTTCCTGAGGTAATGCTGGTCTTGCTGATAAAGGCAAAATTTTAAGGTCCTCATAACAGTTGTCTTAATCTTAAAGTGTGGTGTAGAGACCTTAGTAGCAACAAACAGAAGAACTTTTACATCAAAAAAGATTTATAAGCATTAGTGGGAGAAATAACAAAAGCTAAAGATGACTCCTCCCAGTCTGGCCCTTTCCTTCTTCCTTCACAGGTGCTCTGTGGTCAATGTACTCATGTACCTTTACTGTCCTGCATCTCTAAAAATGAGGCTGAGAACATCAAGATGTAGGTTGAATTCTATAATTTGGCTTGATGTGACATGGTAGATGGATCATCACACATTTTATTTGGCAGGGAAACCTGCTCTGCAGCTTGGAAAGGTGATGCACAGCCAAATGTCAGCTCTGAAAAGCTTCAGTGAAGACTGGGGAGAATCAGTGGGAATACTATAGGCTGTATGGTCAGCACAATGGAAAAACTGATAAACCCACATATCTGTGTGAGAATGAGCTGAGTCCTTAGAGATGAAGAACTTAAAATGTAATCTTTTGGATTACTAGATTTTTAGTTTAACAAAAGCTGATTGAGATTTTAAGCAGGTATTAAATAAAGTTTTGGACTACATTCTTTGAATTAGGAAGTGATATGAGTGATGATTTTTTATTCCTGGTGCTTTCTGTCTACTGGAAAAAGAAAACTTGGAGTAAATATTGATAAATCCCCTTTTCTGAATTACACTTGTCTGGGCAGAAACACACATATTTGCTTGAAAAATACAATTATATTTTGAAAAAAAAATTGAAAAAACGTTATAGAGTTTCATGCCCTTCAACAATTTCATAATGGAATTCTCTGACTTTACTTGTAAATTCAGTTATAATTATTATTATTTTTCCTAAAGTCAGACAGAAATATTGATTCTGGTGTTTCACAGCTTTGTAAGATGTTCCCTCTTTTTTTTCATCAGCACCAAAGGTTCATAAAGACATGAGCAAACTCATTTATGCCTTCAGGGGTTTTTTTCTTAATAAGCTTCTGCAATAACTAATTGGAAAGCAGACACATGTTCTTCTGTTGTTCTTTTCAATACATTGATCATTTCTATGCTGAAAAACTTCTTGTAAGCAGAATGCTGAGATAATACCATAATTCCTTTGAGGTCCTGCAAAACCTAATCTGCTGTGCAGAAAAGACTGTTCTGAAATAGTTATTTTCTAAATTAAGCCGCTTCTGGATGTAACAACAATAATGAAGAGTTTCTCATCAATTAATGAGATGTTATTCTGATTTTCTTTTGTCTTTGCATCATTTACTGTTTCCTTCTATCCTGCTAATCACACAATTATAATTATAAGTTGGGAAATCTGTATACAAAGTAATCTAAGTTTCCATCCCATATAAGATTTACATGTTGAAGTAATAATTTGATCAGACATAAATTTAGCTGGCATTTTAAAATTCACACTCATTCACCTCAGAGTTATTAGAAGCACTTTTTAACAGCTGAAAGCTGATTTTAAGGTTTTTACGTATTAGTGGAAAATGTAAAATCTGTATTAGTTGTTTTAGAACAGTCATAGTGAAGCCAGCCTAACACAAGCTCCCAGAACTACAACAACAAAAAAAAGAAATTCCACACTCTCAAGTACCTGAAACTACTTTGCCAATTTGATCAAATGGTACAAGATGGTCACATGGATGATTATCTTGAATGCCTTTATTTTAATTGTACAGAATTAAATGAATCAGGCTGCCACATGTTCTGCCTTTATTTTGTGAATGGAAAGCAGGACACTTGGCTTGGAACCTGCATTGTGTGATCGCTCAACTCTGTAAACAGAAGAGCAGAATTAAGATGTACTCACTTTTCACTCCTGGACTTTTGAAATAGCTATTTAATGAGGAATGGAATATTATTTCTAACTTACATCTTCCTATTTTAATTCTTTGGTATTACTCAAATTATTGCTGTGTCTGCTCGATCCTAAAGCACATCTTGGGACAATCATAACTCCTGTTCTCAGCCTCTTTTTCTCCAGTACTTGTTGCTTTGACTTTTTTCCATGCAGAGATGGATTCTCAGTCACTCATGTGGCATTTCCAGGATATTAGTGAAGATTACAAAAGGAGAAATAGTTGTTCCATCCTTCCAAAACTCACATTATTGGGTACTCCGATAGAAGCCAACTTGAGTTTGTTTGAATTTTTTGAACAATCCGTACACCTTTGTCAACCATGTCTCACCCATGTTCTCATGCCTATCCCTTTCCTCACTCTCCTCTCTGCACAACTCTCTTAAATGCTGAATAAAAACCAAATCATTATGCATGTATTCATTTTCCTCCTTTTGTAACTTCTCTGAAATTCTCCATCATCATTCAGTTGTCATCTTTGAAAGTAGCAACACTCCAACATTTCTTTCCTTCAGCTTGACACCAGATATTATTGCTCATTTGACCCTTCCCCCCTTTTCCCCTTTTTCTTGGAGAAATCTTTATATTTTCTTTTCTTGGGCAGCCTAGCACACTTTTAGCAAATTTCCTAACCAACTGGATCTCTATGGCTGTGCAGCATGCCAGCTGCTCTATCAGCCTTTTCTCTTCATGCAACAGTCTGCTGGTTTTCTCTCTTCAAAGTCCTCCTTTAAACTCTCTTCTGTCATTTGACTGATGTGTTTTACCTGGACACAGAAGAAAGTGCATAGAAAGGCTCATTAATAAGTACTCAAACATCTTCTGGGAATAAGACATACAAGTGTGGGTATGGATTATATTTCCATTTTGTGTGAACTATAGCAATCAATCTATCATGTTCTTGAGGAAAGAAGGCAAAGTTACTGATCTGAAGAAAGGGCTATAATGGAATAGAGAGTTCATAGCAATGACACAAAGTTTAGGAGGCACCTTGAACATGTCTGTTGTGTCTGATCTCCCTTTCAGAGCAGAAAATAAATCCTAAAGAAATGAAGGGCCTGCTTGGTAATAGCTCTGAACATATATATTGTTTGCAATATAGGCTTGCTTGAATTGGTATGCAGCATTTTGAGTCACATAGCTTCAGGCAACAATTTTTAGAGGCAAGGACATTTATATTAAAAAATAGGATAGTGTCAGAGCAAGGTTATCAGGAATCTCAAAATATTTATAAATGTTTTACATGTACATCCCTGCAGAGGAAAGTTGAAAAAGGGGAAAGAGATAAAGAGGCAGGTGATAAACTACACTATCATCTGCCTTCAAGATTTCTTAACTGAGAGTTATAATTCAGTACCCTCTTTAGAACTGCAATCCTCAAGGTTGGATGAGCTTTTCTTCCACAGCTGGGCTCCACAATCAATTCAGAATATGACTTTCATGGCTGACAACCCAAAACATTGCATCTACAGGTTTTGCACAGATGTTGCCTGAACCATGCTCACATGAGATCTGCAGGAACATCTTTCTGGCACAGATAATAAGTGGTTTTTTTGTTCTTACTGCACCTGCTCATTACAGAGAATAGAGTCAGGTACTCTTTAAATAGGCAGATGGGTTACTACAGCTCAGAAAAGAGTCAGCTTCTCCTGAAATAGACTGGTGGGGTTCCTACAGCTGTCTGATGTGGAAGCATTAACCTTGTTCTGCTGCAGTTACATCTTTCTTGACATGCAGGCAGGATTTGCTGCACACAAGCACTGAGGGCAGAGCTGTTCCCTTGGTTTTAATGTCATTACAAAATTAATAAAATGGACTGCAGTACCCAACCTGCTGTGTGTATTTATCATGAGGACTAGGCCTTCAGGTTCACTAAAACAGTTTAGATTACATGTTTCCACTTCAATTGGAACAGGAAGACTTCTATTAGACTGTCAAAGTATTATTTTTACAAACCTTCTTGATTATTGCTCTTCTTCACCATGCACATAATGTCCATAATGTCAGTTTAGCCTGTTTTTATTCCACCTACTGTTATATGAAATGATTTCATGGATGGGGTGAATTTCAAATAAAATATGCCTGAAATTAACTCTCTTCTTTCTCTCATTAACAGTAATAGCACTTACAGCAAAAGATTTCCCATCCGGTGGGATTTTTTTAAAATAATAATAAATAGCCCAATTTTATAAGGAAAATCCATTTCCTCTACAATTTTTGTAAAACTGACATATGAGTACATGACTAAATGTCTTGCTGTCTCTGTGTTCATTCGTGTGACTACTCACTTTGGCACGCTGATTTGAAATACTAATTGCAATAATTTCCCTGTTTCTTTTCCTCAGTAAAGTGCCCTGCAGAAAGAGACTATCAATGGCATCTTTTGTGGTTCTTCAACACAGAATAAGAGCAAGGAAGACAAACCTTGGCAGTCTCCATGGAAGGAGTTTCTTTTTCTATTTTGCCTCAAATTTATATTAATTATTATAAACAGTTCAAAAGCTGAAAATATTGTGTCAAACCTCTACTTTTTGTGACAGGTTAAGCTTTACATTCAGATTACAAGGTGGATGGATATTTTGGGAAATCAAGTCATTCAGATGGTAAGAAGTAGCTGTGGTGATAGCATGCTGTGCTGGTTTTGGCTGGTCTAGCTAATTTTCTGCACAGTAGCTGGTGTGGGACTGTGTTTTGGATTTGTGCTGAACACAGTGATGATAATAGAATAAGGTTTACACAGAGCCAAGGCCCTTCTGCTGTTCATGCTGCCATGCTGGTGTGGAGACTGGAAATGCTTGGGGTGTTGGGAGGAGACACAGCCAGGACAGCTGACCCAAACTGACCAAAGGGATGTTCAGTGCCATATGAAATTGTGCTCAGGATATAAAGTGAGGGGAAGAAAGAAGAAGTGGGGGGTACATTTGGAGTCATGACATTTGTCTTCCTGAGTCACACGTGATGGACGTCTGCTGTCCTGGAGATGGCAACACCATTGCCATCTCCAGGACAGCAGGGAAATTTTCCTCCAGGAAAGCAGGGAATTCATTCCTTGTTTTGATTTGCTTCTGTGAGCAGCTTTTTCTTTCCCTGTTAAACACTTTTTATCTCAACCCATAAGTTTTCTGTCTTTTTCCTTTCTGATTTTGTCCCTGATCTGACTGGTGGTGGAGTAAATGTGTGGCTTCCTGGGGCTTGGCTGCTGGTAGGGGTTAAACCATGGCACACGCAAAGATGCTCACAGTGATTTCAGAAAGGGAGTAAATTGTAAAAGCCCTGTTCCTTTGGTAATTTCCATAGTCCACAAAAAGAAGGGGAAAAAGAATTTTCAGTGTCCTGTGCCAGTCATGATTTGAAAAGTGGCTATTCTCTGACTGTGTCTGAGCATTAAATGGGCCCCATGGTGGGCAAACCAAGTGCAAGAAGTGATGTTCACCTGAGAGGATTCTGAAGGAGCAGATACATACTTTTCTTCTTGACTCTAATAATGATAATTGTACTATCAAAAAGCCTAGGAGAAGGTGTTTTGCTCTGGAGTCCCTTAAGCAACACATTTCTCAGGCAAAAATCACAAATATGTCACTCTTAAGGAATGCATAATGTAAGTAGAAGTGTGGATGAGCAGACCTAGACCAATGGGGAGAAGAAGTGAGGAAATTCTGGTTGGAGTATTTTACCATTTGTAAGTGTCTTGAAAGGGAAACTTTTAATGGCTTTTGGTTCTGTGGAGCAGCAGCTTGGTCCTGCATTTGAGAATATGGGACTTTGTAGGCACTGCTGTCATATGACAATCCCTTCAGAATTCAAATACGTGGCACTAGAAAGGTTGTGAGCAGCAAAGTGTTTACCAGAGGAACCAGTCAAGTGAAGTTACTTGTTTTATGAGGCTTTTACTACATCCAAGCTTTAAAATATGAGTTTCAACTGTGTTATTAGGGCTTTAAGTGTGCCTACACATGTAACAATAATACAGTGTAGAAACAAAACTTTAACGTCTCATAGAAATTCATAGCCGCAGATGTTTCTTGGAAGATGACACTAAGATGTAGCAAACAAACTCAAAATTACAGTGCTGGGAGCATGGAACTAAATCACCATGGGCTCAACCACAGAATGGCTGCATCACCTTTTATACCTTTGGTACAACCATCCCCCCCAAAGTCCGCCAGTCAAATCTCTCTTAACATACACATAATTTCATCCCTTTAATTGTGAGAGCCAACCTTCACATTACCCATCTAGAACATTTCTGATTTAAAAGGAAGAAGACAGGAGAAAGTTTCATTCATGAGAGTTTAACTGTTTCAGAACAGACAGCCCCATTGCTCAGTGGCCAGCTGCAAGTCACACATTCATGTTAGGGTTTTCATGCACTTTTTGTGGAAGGAGAGACTAGAGTGGAAACAATCATGTCCTGGATGGTGCTGAGTGCTATTTTACAAAAGCTTACCACTGTCCTATTAGGTTAAAATCCCCAGGAGGTAAATACAGTGAAGTCAATGTGGTTTGAGGCCTAATCGGGAAATCTTGAGCCCAAAAGAGTAAAGACAAATTTCCAGTTTTGAGACTGATTCAGCCCCTGCACTCTGGTGAGCAAATTTTACTTGTGTCTTGCATCCTACCCACAAGGCACAAGCCTGGCTGAGTCAGGTGGTTAAATCAAATGGAGTCCCATTGTGTTGCCAGAGCAACACAAAATTCAGGATGAAGACCATGACACATTTTGATTCCCCTCTATAAAATGTACAAAATAACACCTACTGCAGCAGATGCTGCTGAGTTCATTAGCTAGTGTATGCATTCAATGTGCTGAAGAAAAGCAGAGATTTTATGCTTGTTATATTGCAGATAAATATTTGAATAATAATCTTGTATGTTAAATGGGAATTGAACACAGTGTTACAGCATGAAGTTTCCAAATTTTGTAGCCTGTGGACCAAAATCATCTCACTGGATTTCTTCATAGTAGTTTAATTGTGCTCTCCAAGTCTCAATTCAATCTCCTTTGTGTAGAAGTTTTAGGAAGTGGATCAGAGATTTCCTTCTCTTTTGGACTCAGGTTCAAAGTCCTGAAAGATAAATTTCCATTGGTGGCAAAAAGATGTCTCCATCATACTGAGGTTTGTGGAAAGGGGGGCTGGCCTCCATTTATACAAATATATGAAACAAGAGTCCCGTAGAATATCCTGTGACACTGCCGTACCACCCTGGCTTTACTGCCCTGCCAACTGGTGATCAGAGCACTCCAGTCTAAGTGAGGAAGACTTTTAAGGTAAGAAGAGACATTAAATCTGAAAAAAAAACAGGCAACCATAATGAATTATTAGTTTTCTGTAAACAATGGCGAAAATAAAATATCTTGTAAAGCCTTGAACCAGTCATAGCTAATGTGATCCTGTGTATATCCTTAGTGATGTCAATACTCAAAGTTATTTTGAGTAATTAGTGAAAGGCATGGATGTTGCATTTCAATTAACTTTTCTCAGCTATAAAGTATGTAGTCTTATTATGGTTGTGGGCATTTTGGGATTGTCTGCTTTTTGCCATCTTTATTTTATGGCATGATATGTATTTCTCTGATGTAACAAGTCAGTGTAACATTTCTTACTCAAATAGTCTTGTTAAAAAAGAGATTGTTTAAGAAATGAGTAATTATTATTATGGACAGCAAAATAAAATAAATTGGCTGCAGGAAGTGCTCTCTGTGAACGAAAATTAGTTTGGTATCTTTCTGTTAAGTGTTTTTAACAGCCAGTGGATGGCTAAGTGCCCATTTGTCCTTGGAAATAAGTGTGACAAAAGAGGTTAGAACACAGCAGTTCTTCTTTTCAGAAGTTTTTGCCTAGTAAGAATGCCTAATGAGAAAAATCAGGAATTGATTTGAGATGGTAATGGCACTGTATGAAAACGTGTCACTTAAATATCTCAAGTTCATGAAAATAGTAACTCATGACTTTTCTAGATCAACAAAAATCCTGTTTTCAGAGACCTTCTCCCAGCTCACGTTCTCCTTTTTCTTTTAAACTAAGTCTACTTAAAGTAAGAGATCTAAAAGAGGACCTTTTATAAAGTTTATAGACAGATGAATTATGGAACTATAAAGTTTATAGACAGATGAATTATGGAACTATGAGACTTGCTTTACATGTGAAAGTTTACAGCTTTTTAAAATGAAAAAAGGCTGTAAATGACAAAAAAATGTATATGGCATTGGTGATCTGTCTTTTTCCTCTCATTGTATAAATATGTCTGAGTTCTGCAGGAGGATTATGTGAGTATCCATCGACACACATGCATATATCAGAAAAATGCATCAAATGCATCAAATAACTTGTGCTGCACAGAAATGCTGGTGAGGGGTTTATTTTCTTGGTCAGCCACTTGAGTGTTTCCTGGTTCATAGACATGAGCATTCCTCTCACAGTCCTTCAGTCCACATCTCCTTATGAATCCATTATTGCATCTTCAAATGAACAAAGGAGGAAAGATAAACAAATCAGCTGAAGGTAGCAAAAGTACATGGCCGGTTTATGGAAAATGCAAGATGAAAACATGATGGAAAACAATTTACAGAGAGGTTGCATAATCTGCCAAATTGCTTCCAGCTACCAGCAGCTATGTAGGGACCACTGGGCTGTGTTGCTCCACAGCAGATCTCTTCTACTTCTCTTTTTCAGAAACTGTACCTAATTTTCTTCTCTCATTGTTTATTTTCTGTTACCTCATGTTTTTAAGCATATAGCTTCTAATATTTATTTCACTCCTTTCATGAGATCTTCAATACAGTTGAGATTTATTCTTTAATGTTAAATATGTTTCAGGGAGGAAAATTATTTATATAGGCCATTGCCTATTTTTTAAAAAGTTTTTCAAAATGCCTCTCAAATGGCCTTCTGTCTTACCTAGTTGGTCCTGCTTCATTCAAACTGCTTGTCTGTAACTGAACAAGTAGAGACTTGAATACAAAACATCACCAGAAGAGAAGAAAAAGTGCATCAAATTTGGTTAACAAAATATAAAAACTTGAAGGTCAAGTGAGTTTTTAAAGTGTTGGAGCAGAGTTATATTTTTATGATCCAAAAAATATGTCTACAAAATTGAGAGACCTAAATAAATAACAGAGCAATAAATCATAGTCTGCCATTCTGTCTTAATTCATTTCAGTGAAATTGCTGTGCAGAGTCATTGGATTGGTCAGGCCCATGAAGAAATTCAGTAAGTTACTACTTTTTTGGACATGCTGGATACATTCATTAAGATTGACAATTGCTTTTAATTATAGAAGTTGAATTCTTCAAGGCAAGTCATTGATATTTACTGTAGAAATTCCTTTAATTTCTAAAAAGTGGCTATATAGGATATATATAGAAAAGAAAAATGCAAAATATCTGAATATACATTTATATCCCACTTTCATGCAAGATTAATATTTGAGTGGTGAAAAGTGTCATTTTTCACCAGATTTCTTCAGATAGGTAATAGCCAAGACAGTTGGCTGATGCTTACTTCATGTAACCATTATAACATAGCTAACATAGCTTTAATTTTTGTAAATGTGGGGGAAAAAGGGAAGCAACGGGCATGAGGTCTAATATGGGAAAATTGGCTTTTGTAAGAAAAAAACCCCACAATGATGATGTTCAACACTGGGATAGCAACCCAGAGAAGCTGTGAAACTCCATCCTTGGAGATACTCAAACTTCAGCTGGACAAGAATGTGAGCCTTGCTCTTTAAGGGTCTGAGGTTTAATGAAACCTCAGCCAAAATATATCTTTTATATCTCAGCCAAAAGTATCTTTGGTTCAACCTCCTACTGAAAGCAGGGACAGCCTCAATGACCTCCTGAGTTCTCATCCAAACTAAGTCATTTTGTGATTTGTGGTCTTAGGCAAATCAACAAAAGTTTTTTCTTGTATACTATCCTTGTAGTGCTATCCTTGTAGATGCTAACCATTTTCAGTATAGGTCTTCATTACTAGCATCCATTGTATTTGCAGAAAAGTGACCTAACAGAAATACAGTTTTTTTCCTACTCCCTATACACATAGAAAGCAAGTTTTGAATCAACAACCAATTGCCAGAAAACTTGATGGGTTTACAAAGCCTTTAACTTGTCAGGCTTTGATTTTCACACTAAATATTTGTGTTCTTCCATGACATTGAATAAGAGAACCAACACCACCATAATAAAAAGTAGGTCAATGGCCATGCTGTCTGAGCACTTGGCCATTCATAATTTGCCTCTGCTCTATTCAGAGTTCATCTATAAATATGACCAGTCACTGTTGTGTTATGAAATAACTGAGTATCTGAAATATGAGTGAAAGAGAGATGCTTTGATTAAAATTTGCAGCTTGCAGCATACTCCTAAGGATGTTGTCTGGAAAAGATAAGGATTCATATCACACATATACAAGCTGGAGGAATTGGCAGACAGGAACGTCATGAAGTTTAAGAAAGGGAAAAAAATAAATCCTGCACCTGGGGAGGAGCCTCATGCATCAATATATGCTGGGGATTGCCAGCTGGGGATTGCCCAGCTATAAAGCAGCTGTGCAGAAAAATACCTGAGGTTCCTGGTGGACACAAGGTGAACACGAGCCAGCAGAGTGTCCTTGCAGCACTGAAAGACTCCTCAGATGCCTTTTAGGCAAAGTATTGCCAGCAGCTCCAGGGAGGTGAACCCTCCTCTCTCCTCAGCACTGGTGGGAGGACACCTGGAGGACTGTGCGTGTCTCAGGAGGGACAGGAGCATAATGAAGGTATCCAATCTCCAGAGAGACTGATGGAGGGACTGGAGCATCTCTCTTATGAGGAAAACCTGAGAGAGTTGGCATGGTTCAGCCCAGAGAAAAGAAGGCTCAAAAGAACATAAATGCACAATAAATCTATATAATGAATTTAATACAATGCAAATAATATTATTATAAATATAGGTAATATATAACAAATTTATAGAAAAATCTGAAGGGAGGATGTAAAGACAGAGGCAGGCTCTTTTCAGTCAGTGATGCCCAGTGGCAGAACCAGAGGCATTAAATGGGCACAAAATGAAATACAAGAGGTTCCATCTGACCAAATATTTTTATTTTGAGGCTGATTGGGCACTGGTACAGGCTGTCCAGAGGTATTGTGGACTATTGATCTTTGGAGATATTCCAAAGCCATCTAGACATGGTCTTGGACAACCAGCCCGAGATGGCCATGCTTGAGCAGGGCTATTGGGTGAGATGACACCTGGAGGTCTCACAGAACCCCAACTATCCTGTGATTCTGCACTTCTGTGATGTGAGTGGGGGGGCACAGTACACTGCAGAGGTCTGGGCTAGAGGTCAGGAAACCAATCTTTCCACAGGAGTCAGTAATATGCATTACTGGGGATGAGAACAAGGAATTCAGGTTAAATTGGAATAATTTTTTTTCCCAGATACTATCCTCCATTTTCACACCCTCTAAATCTTTCTTAAAGGGATTATATATCTTCTTTCTAGTAGGTTTAGAGATATGTTGACATTGCTACTTTTTCCTTTCTGATTTTCTTTCCCTTAGAACTGGTGATGCAACAGCTGTGGGGAAATGTTTAGGAAATTAATCACATACTTTTTTTTTCTGGTGATCGATCCACAGTTTTGGGATAGAACTATAAGGAATCAATGTGTTGCAATCTTCTTTGTTGTTTTTTTGTTTTGGGTTTTGTTTTGTTTTGTTTTGTTTTTTTCATTCTGTTTTAAATCTTAGAATTTTTTACATTGGAAAAGACATGCAAAATCATTGAGTTCAACCATTAATCCACTACTACCAATCCATTACTAAACCATTTCCCCAGGTGTCACATCTACATATCTTTTAAACACCTCCAGTAGTGGTGACCCAACCACTTCTTTAAGCAACTTGTTCCAGTGCTTGACAACCCTTTCTGTGAAGGAGTTGTTCCTAAAATCCAATCTAAACTACAAGGATCTAGAAAGTCTTAGGAAGATTCACAAATCTTGGTCTCCATCAGTGCATAACTGTGATGTCTGTGTGCATCTACCGGGTGTTACTGCATTTTGTTATCATCATAAATTGACTTCAAATGGTCAAATAAAAATCGTTGTTTTCCTTTTTTACTAAAAGTCAAATGTTTGCTATTCTAAGTTTGGGAATAAATGTGTGTATTGCACCAAGTCCTTTAGCTTGACATTTCACCCCTGGTCATTTGTTAAATAATAATGCGAAATAGCACATATTAAGATGTAGTTAGCAATATTTTGGAACAGAAGTACAAAATTAATTTCCTAATAATTACAATCTATTTTAAAGTATCTGTTATTTACTTTAATGTCAACAGTAAGAAGCTTCTTTGTCACACTGACAAAGAATAAATGCATCTGGCTTTCTTAATACATTCACAGTGTGTGCTGCATTGACTGTGATGAGAGAAAGTGTGTGGATTAGAGTATCGTAATTCTGTTTGATGTGCTGTTCGATTTTCTTGTTATCAAACAAACATTTTACTTTGTCTTGACATCACTGAAATATCAGTAAAACTGGATGATTTGATGTGTAATTGAAAAAGGCAGGAGGTATGCTTTGTGTTAGATTTGTTGTTGTTGTCATTACAAAGAGAATTGGTGAGGAAATATTTATTTGTGAATGTCTGTGTGTATTGCTGAGAGAGGAGCTTACATGCAACCATGCTTTTTGCTATTTACTCCTGTTCCATCTTTGATAGCTCATTTTTGTTTCCAGAAAGCAGTCCTGGAGTAGAGAGTTAAACTAGCCCATACTGGACCAGGCCAACAGATTCTTGATGTCTGAGTAATTGACCATCTAGGAAATATTATGAAATTTTGGTGGCTGGTTAATAAAAGTGAACATGTGGAGGAGAGTGAGGGGGTCTTTATTACTCAATGGCTTCCATTGCTAGCTGTGCCACACACTTTGAAGGAGCCTATATTTGGGGTGGGATTTGTCTCAGAAAACACCAACATAAATCTCTGAGCAGGTCCTCACTCTAATTACCCTTTACAATCAATGAGTAGCCTGTTTCCAGTTAAAAAAAAGTTAAAAAAAAATTTAATCTAATCTGAAAGTAAATGTTAACATGGGATCAGATGAATTGATTCCTTAATTCCACTGATAATGTTGACTCCATCTTTTTTAGCTGCAACAGAAGCCCCAACAGCAACCTCTGATATAGCCAGGTCTGCCAAAGGGAGTCTGAGGCCTCAGTTTGCCAGGAGAAGCCAGGGGATGTGACAAACGTGTGGAGGTCAAGCCAGGCCAAGACAGAATTTGATTTCATTCCATTATCTTCTTTTTCCTCAGCAACAAGCATGTGTCAGAAGCCAAGGTCAGTTACCATCAAAGTTATTTCATACCATGGTAAAAGAGATGAAATCTAGTCTATGATCACCTTTTCTTTGGACCTTGCCTTGCATTGCACATGAAATTTCTCTGATTGAACAATCAGAGCCAACGTCCCTACTAAAAGATAAAATATCTGCACAGGTGATATCTCTGCTTGAAACAATTGAAATAAAAGTAGCAGTAAAACTATCACACAGAAACAGCTCACATTCCTCTGTAGAAGATATATTTGGAAAGATTTGAGTCACATTTACAATTTAATTTAGGCAGAGACTAAATGAAAAGAGAACTATAGGAAAATATCAGCTACAATGTCTATCTACTCCTACTTCCTAATCACATTGCCAGATTTGAAACACCACAACGCAGATTAAGAAGTGAAGCAATGCTAATGATGGAAGATGGAGGAATTCATGGTGAATTATTGAATATCTAGATAGATCAATATGATATATCTTCATGGGACTTCTGAACAAGTAGACTGTAATGTTCTAGTTTGCTTAGAAACTGCTCAGAAGCATCTGAGCCTACCTACTCAGCATTAATTAAAGATTAATTAAAAATTTATGGAAGATCATGGACTATTCTTGTAATTTTGCCTAGCTGGTAAAAGTTCATAGCAATGAAAAACTTGTATAGAAACAAAACCTAGTTTCAAGGGCTACACTGAATTTCTAGTCAATGTAATTTTATTCTCCATCTTCTTTGTAAGAACAACTCCTTGCACTTTTGATAACCTCAGCTCATAATCACAGACTCATAGAGTACCAGGTTGGAAGAGACCTCAGGATCATCTGGTCCAGCCTTTCTTGACAAAAGCACAGTCTAAAGAAGATGGTCCAGCATCGTGTCCAGATGAATTCTAGAAGTGTCCAATGTCAGGGAATCCACCACTCCCTTGGAGAGATTATTCTCATAAACTTTTCATCTTAATTGGAATCTCCCCAGGAGTCACTTGTACCCATCACCCCTCAACTTTTCCATGTGACTCCTGTAAGAAAGGAGTCTGATCTTTGTTGGCATCCTTTAAACACTGGAACATGGTGAAGCTGTCTCCCCAGGCCCTCTTTTCTCAAAGTTGAACGTGCTCAGTTCTCTCAGCCTTTTCCCACATGTCAGGCTTTTCCCTTTGCTCACCTTTGTGGCTGCCCTTTGGGCTCTGTCCAGCCATTCCACATCTTTTTGTGTAGCCAGGCCTGGCATTCACAGTATTGCATACTGGGGCCATTCCTGGCCCTAGAATCCCATTCTGCTGGCTCAGTAGAGTGGGATGATGAGTTCCCAGTCTCTGCTGAGCATGCTGTGGTTGATGCAGCCCAGCCTCCTGCTGCACACTGATCACTCATTCTGAACTTGCTGTCCACCGGGACCTCCAGGGCCTTTTCCACAAAGCTTCCACCCCTCCAGGCAGATTCCAGCCCGTGCTGCAATCCTGGATTTTGCTTTCCCAGGTGCAAGGCCTTGCATTTGTCTTTGTTGAATTTCATATATTGCTGTTAACCTCCTCTTTCTGCTAATCCAGATCTGTCTGGAAATTTTCAGAATATACACAAGCAGTGTAAATGATACAATTACAGCATATTTAATGTCATCCAGCACTACTAGAACTGGATAAAATATATATTTAAATTATTACACATTTGTTTTTAGCTTAATTGAGCCAGCAGTAATTAATAGATTATTGTGTGTGTGTATTGCAGAATATGCCATTAAAATATGCTTTGGAAATGTCAAAACATGTTGTTCCAGCATGGTCCAACATTGATCAGCTTCCTTGACAGCTGGAGAGCCTCCCAGGAGTTTTAGTTTGAATGCTTCAGGCCCCTAATCTCTCCTGTGTATTTGATTTTCCAGATGGACAACTGTTCCAGGATATGCTATAATCTTACTGCCCCAGGGTTCAAATAAAACAGGTCAGTGTACTTTAGTGTATTCTGAATTTCATCCAGGCCAAGACTCTGACCTACAGTACAAATCCAGGATGAGAGGTAGTGCCCTTCAGCTTGCATGAAGGTGGATGTCCAGAGGGCTGCAGGTTAATACTGAGTTGACACAAAGTATTTCTGCTCAGTGTGATGAGCCAAATGTGTCAATTCAGGTTGACACAACCCAAAAATGAAGACAGCACAAACATACCAAAATTCACACTGTTAGTGAGTAGGCAACATTTTCTATCAAAAACCCAACCAAATTATCTCCACAAAATTCCCCATCATCACTTTTTACAAATCCACTTTCTCAAATGTTGCTTTTTTTAGATTTTCAGTTCTGTGGTATCTGGACAGCTGGCAGAAAAAAGCAGCACTCAGTTGGACTCAGTGAGTCTTTCAAACCTTCAATCAATCTTGCAAGGGCAGCAGCTTTAAAATTTGTAACTGGGAATGTTTATATATTTCCTGATCTTTTCCTGCTTTTCTAGCTTCGTCACTCTCTCAACACACACATTCACATACACTTATACTCCCACCTCTGAATGTTGGAGAACCTCTTGTGCACTGTCTAGTGTCACCCTCTCTTTCAAGCACAAGTTCACTCATACAACCCTCTACAGAGTAAAGCTTCCTTACTTTCTTTTCTTTAATCCCTTTCTTCTAATGACAGCTAAATCCTGTAAGGTAAAAGATGATATCTCTGGGAAAAACTGAAGTAGGGAACAGCATGCAATTCACATCTCTCCTTCATTCTTTACTGGAGAAGATTAGTGTTGTGGTAATTATGGTGTTCCCATTGGAAGCATAAAGGAGTTATAAAGTCACAAATTGCTTGCTCTTTTCCTTCAACCTCAGTTTCACAAGGTTGAATCCTATCCAAATGGGATGTCTTGTAAAGTATTCTTGTGGGTTTTTTTCATGCCTCCAATGCAAACTTTTTAGGATATCAGGATTTTTTCTTTCTTTCTTTTTGAGGTCTCTCCCCCTTTTTTAGTTATTTTTTCCAATGTCAAGTGCAACAATTCATTAAAAATAAAACTCTGTTATACCTATAATTCCAAGAGAGCAAAAAAGGTCAATATCCTCCCTGTCTGGTCCCTGGGATGCTCCTGCAAACCTACTGGTTGGTAATTTAGCAATCCCTGGCTCCCCATGTGCCCACCAAGGCTCTCACTGATGGTGTGGCAGGAAATGGCACACCCCTTCTGGTCTTGCAAATCTTACTTCAATAAGCAAAGCTCTAATTGCTGTTTTCCCATGACACATTTGGCCTCTCCTAAATGTTCATGACAGTGAGGTTCTGATCCATTGTCTCCTTGTGTGGCAGTGCCAGCCTGCTGCTCAGGATGGCTGTCAAACCCACCACGCCAAGCACCACACTGCACCCTCACTATGGCAAGGCTGCTCATGGCATTACAGCAGATGCTGACTGATGGAATGAGCAAGCCCAGGACACCTACACATGCACAGCCTGTACCACTCCCACCTGGGGACACTGCTGCAGCACCCAGCTCTGCAGGACAGGGCCATCTCTGTCTGTGGGCTCCAGCCCCAGCACGGTGAACCTGCAGTTTGGTTAGAAAAGTGCAGGTTGTAAGAAACAGGGCAAGGAAGGCAAGACATCATGGCTGAGTTGAGACCTGCTGGTCAAACTAAAGGGCAAGAAGGAAATGCACAGGCAGTGGAAGAAGGGACATGTGTCCTGGGAAGTGTATGGGGATGTGGCCTGCTGGTGTAGGGTTGGGGTCAGGAAGGCCGAGGTGCAGCTACAGCTGAACTTGTCAAGGGATACAAAGAAAAATTTTCTTTGTAAACATTTCTAGCCAAAGAAGGAAGAGGATGCTGGGGTTGAGAGGAGCTCTGAAGAGAAGAACTTTGGGGTCCTGATGGATGAGAGGCTGGACATGACCCAGAAATGTGTACTTGCATCCCAGAAAGCCAAACATGTTCTGGGCTGCATCCAAAGCACTATGGGCAGCAGAGGAGGGAGGGGATTCTGCCTCTCTGCTTTTCTCTGGTGAGACTACATCTGCCATGCTGCCAAAAGCTCTGGAGCCTCAGCACAGAAGGACCTGGACCAGAGGAAGGCCCCAAAGATGGTCAGAGGGCTGGATCATCTCTCCTGTGAGGACAGGCTGAGAGAGCTGGCTTTGTTCAGCCTGGAGAAGAGAAGGGAGACCTTGTGACATCCTTTCAGCACATGAGAAAAGATTTAGCAGGGCTGTAGTGACAGGACAAGGGGTAATGGCTTCAAATTAATTTGAGAGTATATGTAGACTAGATATAAGGAAGAAATTTTGATATGAAAAGGCTGAAGAAACACTGGCACAGATTGCTCAGAGAGGTGATAGATGCTCCATCCCTGGAAGTGTTCAGGGTCAGGTTGGATAGGGCTCTGAGCAACCTGATTTAGTTCAAGTTTCCCTGCCCCTTTTCAGGGGAGTTGGAACTAGATGATCTTCAAAGCTTCTCACAACCCAAGCCATTCTTTGATTCTGTGTGCAAGTGGGATGGCAACAACAATTCAGTACACTTATTCTTCCAGGGATACACATTTACTTCTGATAGCCACAGGTGTGTCCTTCCTTTGTTCCAGAGAGTGTTCTCTCCCTTCTTCTTCCAGGCAGCCAGTGTTTGCCTGTCTCAGCAGATAACACGCCATATAAAAAAAAAAACAAAACACTTCATAAATTCAATCCCTTGTGAAATTTTTAGAAGTGATTTCTAGAGCATCATGTGGCATAAGGCCATGGGAGTACTTAAGTTTTATCTTTTGTTTAATTGCCTGTGAAGGTCCTGCCCTTGGCACTGTAGTTAATGGTTAAAACTGTTTTGTACTGGATTGCAATTTATTGTAGTCAACAAAAATAAAGTTCATTGTACTTGTCAATAAGAATCTTGTCTCCTGTCTCAATATTCTTTATGTAGATCAAATTCCAACCTTTTTCATTCCATACAAACACACACAAACCAGCTGATTTCTCTTTATAATGCATGCTGAAGAGTCTTGATGATTTAGGGAATAACCTAAAAGCTCCTACAGTGGAGAAGGTGAGCCATGTCAAGGAAATAAAGAGGCATACAAAGCATACCCCCATGCTTTGTAAGCATACCCCATGCCCTGGTCCCCTGCCCATGCTTGTAGAGCAAAGTAGGAGCCATTATATAAAAGAGCAAACAGGTTTTAAAACTGGTAACTTAAAGAAAGAGTACATGGGTATTTGAAAAAGGTGAGAGTTCAGAGGGAAAATTAGTTGCTAGGCAAGATAATGGAAATATCCTCCATGGTTTTTTTTATAGGAGGGCAAAAGACATCTACTAGCCAGACCAACAGCTTGCTCTCCTTTGAAAATCCACCCTTTTCTCTACCGTGAACTATGAATTTTAACATGGATTCAATATTGCCCATTTCTAGTGGGGCAGTGGGGGAGAGTCAGGGTTTGGGATTTTGGGTCAAGCTTTTTTGTTTGTTTCTGCTTTTTGCATATTCCATTTTCTACTTGAGGCTGTTTGTTGGAACAGTGCCATGAAATACTGACATGCTGTGGAGGCACCAGCTCTGGTGAGACACAGGCTTGGGGCCATTCTGGTGCCCACTGCTGGGTGTTCCCTGGGGCCAAGCTCAGAACAGAGCCATCCTTGAAGCTTTTTTTTCCCCTGAATAAAAGCTGCCAAGTTTCTAGTCCATGGAAAACCTCAGCATAACAGCATCATGCAGTCTGTGTCCTCACTGCTGGAAAAGACAGCTCTTCTCACAGTGTGAAGGAAATTTCTTTCTCTTCTTCCTACTCTGTTCCATCCTTGAATAATGTGCCAAGTGTACAATTTATCCTGTTTCATAGTGCAAATCACTGCCCCAACAGGAAGTAAATTGCAAACCCCAACTCACTAAGATAGTTTCCCCAGTATTGATTAATAGATTAACACAGAGCTAAAGATAAAAAGTTGAGAGCTCTTTATGCCATTCCAAAGACCTCCCTTTTCTCTTTTACTGTTGTAAACATATGTAGAATTATTAAATATTTCTTTTATAACTTATTCATAATTTACCTTTGCTTTTGTTCCCCAAATATACTAAACTTGTCTTCTGCCATTTATATCTCTTTTTTTGTAGCCTTGAAGGCTGCTGTACACAGAAGGAATAACTATAGAGCAATGATATTCAGAGGTTTACCAGGAACACATAAATATTTATATGTACTCCATTCTGAAGACTTTCCATTGAGACAAAGTACATGTATAATGGAGATATGTGTATCTCTAATTTTCATATGAGAGGCACAAAACAGATGAGACAGTTTCATGCTTGCTTTCATTTAATACATTGAGGTTGAGGTCAATGCTCTTTTATTTTTCCTTTGAATATCTGCAGTTGTGTTGGCTTTTTGTCTTTGCTTGGAGTGCTCAGTCATGAGGAGGCTTCAGAGCTTTCTGCCTCAGGAGCCCTGGTCCCAGCCCTGATCACACCCAGGGAGGTTAGTTGGTCTCATCATGCTCTCTAGTGGCTGCTTCTCTGCTGAGCAGCTGCCCTGCTCCAGGGAGGACCAGCTCTGGAGCAGCAGTGATGATGCAAGACTTGGTAGCTTGAGCACAAAAGGAAAAACTGGAGGGATATTTTGGCTTCATCCTAGTCAGTCCTAAACCATGTCTTAATCTCTCACCTCAAAGAACCAGAGAATAAATGTCTTGATTATAGTCATACCAATTTTTAAAATAATTTCAGCTTTCCTCTTCCTGACTATAATCCCTCCATTTGAAATCTGGAGTTAATAATGATGAAACTGACAAAAGTATGGCTAAAAATTCAATTTTTTATTTGCCTCAACCTTTTATAAAAATTGCAATAAGAAGAGCAATTGAGGTTAGTGGGAAAGGCCTCACTGACTTCTGCAGGCTTTTAACCATGGGACCAAATATAACTCTAGTTCTCTCTGACACTAAATTTTAGGAGATTGCAAATTTTCATGGGGTCTTCCCAGGAACAGAGTTTTTCATGCATTTTAAAATTATAGACTTGATGCTGAGTGTGTCCTTGATATACAGAAATAATCCACAGAAGTTTATAATGAAACTGGATTTTCAACCTTTAAAAATCCCAGAGAAAGATTTGGTTCAAATTCTGACTGACAATGCAGATCAGAATTATTTTCTGAATAAAAAATAAAATTGCAGTAGAATAAAACTGAGATTCAGCAAAAACAAATGAATCACTCTTGATCATACTTCAAGCATAGAGAGAGTAAACTATCAAATGAAGGAGATTATAGGATTACTTACTTTTTGACAACAGCTTTTAGTTTCTGAAGGGTTACTTCAGTTATTTTCGTTACTGCTAAAATACCATAAGAGCAACAGGGAACAGCATTGTGAGGGACTTGTTCATGGCTCTGGTCCTGGACAGTGGCATGAGCTCCCTTCTCCTGCTCAAAAACTTCTTTTGCAGTCCATGGACGCCCTGGACGTTCACACCCTGCTCTGCAGGCTGAGACCAAACTGGCTTGTTGACTTTCTGCCCACACACTGGGGGTGACACTGTGGGGATTTAAGAGAGAAAAATAAAACTGATGTTTTCCATTTGTGGGATGTAGGTGGTCAAGAGAAACAAAAGCCCTTGCAGAAGTTCTACATGAGATACACAGATGGCTTTGGGGGTGTGGCAGACTCTGTTGATGCTAAAAAGATGAAGGAAGCCAAAAAAGACTTGTGACAGATGCTTTCAAGCTATGGAGTATTTAAAGAAGATTGCATTAACTTTATAAATGTTAGAAATGTTTCCTAACGAAACTCAAGTTTTTGTCAGTAGCTGTGCTCCCAGATAAATATGACATGAGATGTTTCCTTCAAGTTGAAAAGGATGTAGGGAGGTAATTAATACTGTTTCAGCTTTGCAACAGCTTCAAGTGGAAAATGTATGAGGTTCATTCTCCAAAGGGGCAACCACACAAATTGCTAAGGCCCAAAGGCAAACCAAAAGAAGCTTCAACCATTTGTAAAAATAACAATACTGACTGGGGACAGAAATGTCTTTTAATAACTCACTGTGACTAACAAGGACAAATGCTTCAGAGCCCTAAAAGTGTTGGAAGACAAGTGCCCATCAAGTAGGTGCATTGGGTGGCTGTTGTTTTGAGGCACATTTCCTAATCAGTTATTTTGCCCTTTGTAAATAGTTCATAACCTTGGGAGAGCTGAAGAGGCTGCGGAAAAGTGTCAGAGCAGCTGCTCAGAGAGAGGCTTGCAAAGGGTTGGAGGGGGTTTAGTTAAGGGCCAATTAACAGAGGCAGCACTGTGGGGTCCTGCCTCAAGAGAGCTGCCAAGTTGGGACATCATAAGGGAAATGGAAGTGCAGTTACCTTAGAAACGGGAATGAGAACCTTAATAAATTATTAACATATCTGAAAATTAAGCAAAACCAGTATTTCAATTATTAGAAAATGAGGTTCAAAGATCTCCTTTTGGAAACAAAGAGTTTTAGGAATTAGCAAGCTGAGTTGGTTTTTTGGGGGGTTTTTTTTGCCACAAAAAGGGAAGACCAAGAAAGACCCAAACAGCAATTATTTTTTTTCTTTTAAACCCACACAAAATTAATGTGGTTTCCCTCCTACACATATTTAATCTTTTAGTGACCTCCTGGATTTTGTCTCCTAATTCTTCTTCCCTCAGTTCAGTTTATTTGGGATGGACTCTAACAGTCTTGGCCACATGGAGAATTTCCAGTTTGACCAAACCAGGGACAAATGGAAAGTTCTTTTTGGCCTTTGGCCAGGATGGTTATCCTCCAATGAGGTGCTCTAGGCAGCAGCCCCGAGAATGCTAAATGCTGTGAAATCAGGAGACCATTAAAACCTTTGATGTTATAAAAGAGCTATGTTAAATTTGTTCATAAAAATGGAGCTAACTTCAGAAGAAAGTTAGAAAGGAGAAATGTTACATCAGACCTTCAGGTATCTCCCCAGACAGGAGAGTATTCTTCTTAGAAGTAATTGATTTGTTGGTTGGAAAAAAAGTTGATTTCTCATTACTTACCATGTCTAAAGTATTTCTAGAAATTTTGCAATGTGGAAATGAGTTTATGAGATAATAAATGAGGATGTACCTGCAGTTTTTCCACTCAAGACCAAGTACCCAAAACCTTGAGAAAGAAAATTGCCCCTGCTTAAACCCCCAGTTTGATGCCCAGCTACCTCACTGGGAAACCTAAAACCAAGAGGATTAATATAAAAGCAGTTTTGGGTCAGTCATGTAGGACTGAAATTCCTAAGGGGAAAAATGGACAGAGGAATCATGTTTCTGCCTGAGAAACACTGGGCTGATCATCAACCAAGAAATCCAAATATTTGCTTGGAAATATTTTCACAGCTTGATCTGTCATGCTGGAAAGTCCACACTCTGAGTGTCTCTATCCAAAAGCAGACTTGGTGCATGAGTGTGCATCCTGCTGCCAGTGAGTCACCTGGAGGATTTGGCATTCAGTTACAGTATTGGGGAAAGGGGAAAATGCAGTTTATCCTGTGCAGGATTATTGTAATGACATCATTCAAGCAAATAATTCCAAATGTTGTGCCTGGAGCAGTGGATAGCTACATTGCTCACTGGTTCCTTGCCTGCTGGATGCATGTTTACAAAAGCTAATTAGAGTGGACTGTGTTATTTACAGTGTTAGACTTTAGAAGGAAAAAGCTTACTGTATAATCTCTGCCTGAAGTGTGTTTGAGCAGAGATTACTGTAGGGGAACTGAAAGGAGCCAGCAGGAGCAAACAGCAATTATTCTAAAACAGGCAAGAATTTCTATTCCCTAAGTGGCAGTATGAAATTTTCCCACACTGATTACCTGATACTGGATTATACAGGGTAGATATTTCTTTCTGTATGAACTGCACCACTTTGGGCCACAGTTTGTTTCAGACCCCTCAGCTTCACATTAAATTTTCAATACATTTAACATATGTAACAGAAATCAGAACTAGGAAAGGTCATAGTTTTTTCCTTCTGGTCCTTACTATCCCCTTCTTTTTAAAGTTTAGGAGCCAGTTCCTCTCCCACAGCAACTTTTTAATTTGTTTGGGGTTTTTTTGTAGTTTGATATGATATCTACTAAGGTTAGGAGGAGGTAGATGGAACCTGGGAAAGCTGAAACCTTTACCTTTTATTAAGCTACCAAGGCATAAACATGAAATCCAAATATTTTCTTTGATGGAAAAGAATCCCTGGATAACATAAAGATTTCTATCATCTTCACCAGGAGAAGGTTATGTTTAGCAAGCCTAGGGTCTCTCTCAAGGAACACTTGGCAGAGAAGGTGGTCAAAAAAGGATTAGTAGCCTATTTGGTCCTAGTTTTCAGGCAAATCAATCAGAGCTTCATGTTAACAAGTTTCAAAGACTTCAGCTGAGTCTCTTCAATACATGCCAGCTATGGCAATCCCATTCATACCCAAACCCTAGCAAACATGCTGGAGAGCATTGTGTTTTCCAAAAAGTTGCTTTATCAAATGATAGCACACTTTTGTCAACAGGAGCTTCACAGGAAGGTGCAGAAACAGGAAAAGGAGATTGGGAGTATTAGAAATCTCTGCTGGCACTATTGTTACTGTTTCATTCTGATCTTCTAAGATTTTCTAAGCTTTCTGATTTTTACATTCTTGTAACAAACTTTCTTACACGCTTTTTGTAAATAACTTATTGTTTTGTATTCTTTTATAGAAAAACAGAAATTTGATAGACTGTTAGATTGTTTAGTGTCATTGGAGAGGTGGTACTTTCACCCTCCAATCCACTGTCACTTTTAGAAATCTATAAATGTTGAGTCAAAAAATAAACTTCCCTTTTTGCCTTAAGAACAGCAGTGTGTGTGCATTGTGTTATTTTGTGTCCTATAGTAACACTACTGCTTCAGTGGAAAACCAGTTGGATCTAATAAATAAAAGAGAACTGGAAGCACATAAAATAATTCAGGATATTCCCATTCCCAGCCCACATGTTCAGCCCCAGTTTCAAATTCCATAGACTGTACTCAGCACAGGGAGAAAAGTCTGAGCAGGGAGGCAAGGATAAAATAGCTTCCCTTCTTCATCTTCATTTAGACAATCCAGACTTGTGTTCCAAATGTACTCTTTGCTGTTGTAGCACAAAATGACATGTCTAAGAGAGGGAAAAATACCTGCCACCAATACCATGCAAGAGAGGAAATATTGACTTTGATAAATGGGAATTTTCTCATGTTTGTGCTTTCAGCACTTTACCAAGGTGAGTTCAGCATCACGGGAACCTGTTTCAGCAAGTTCTCACATTCTGCTTGGTGATAATATATGTGTAGAGGTGAAAGATTAGAAAAAAATTGGAAGATTTTCATTTTTTCCTGTTGTGGAAGCCAATTAAACTACTTCTGTACATTAAGATTCAGATTCTTTTATTTTTTATAAGGATTTGCTTTGTTTTACTTGGATTACTTACATATCAACATATTTGTTAGACTATGCAACTGTTTCTGGAGGAGCTTTTAATGTATGTGAACTGATTTGTAACAGCAAGATTAATAATTTATTTAGTTATCCCAGAACATTCTGTGAGCTTGATTAAGGTAATATTCTGGAAATATCTTTTTTGTCTTCCTGAGCCCTGGAGAGCTTCCTTTTAAAAATGAAATGTGTCAGCTGAGTGTGCAGAAAAAGAGAGGATAAAGCATATTATATATAGATATAGATATAGATATAGATATAGATATAGATATAGATATAGATATAGATATAGATATAGATATAGATATAAATATATAAATACAAATATATAAATATATAAATATATAAATATATAAATATATAAATATATAAATATATAGATATATAAATATATAAATATATAAATATAAATATTTATGTGGGAAAACATCTTACATATACTTTATGTAACACTCTAGTCAGCAACTGTGAATAAGAGAGAGGGTATCAGAGCCCCTTGCCTGATGTCTTATAAACAGGTTGAAGAACCATCCATTTTCTTCTTGAACTGATGAGCTACAAACATTGCAGTAATGATTTCCTTCAAGTGTCTGTGTAGAATCCTCTGAGTGTGAATCCAATTAAGTAAAGAAGCGGCAAAAAGAGCTGCTCCTTTCAGGACCATTCCTATAACCAGTGCATTTCAGAGACAGCAATGAAACAAAGATCCTGAACCACAATCTGTTGCCAAATGTAGCCACACCTGGAGGCCAAATAAAAATTTCAGATCTACCTGAACATTGCAGGAATCTGCAAATATAAAGTGAAAGTTGTTTTCTGTGGACAGGGTTCATCATAAATTCCTCAGCCTTGCTTGAGTATTGAAGCAACTGTAACTTCCTACAGCCTCAAAAGTTTCTTTGTCAGAACATTTCTGAGGTTTTCCCCAGTGGTTGTCCAACTCTGACACACCAGTGAGGATGACACACACTGCTGTAGGCAGCAGAGAGGATTAGAGCTCCTGTGACTGAAATGCCTTTGCAAGTCAGAGTGCTCAAGGAGGCACAAGCCCAGGGAAAGCACAGCCTGGAGAGAGGAAGCTGCGGTGAGGCGAGAGGGGCAAGGACAACTGCAAAACCTGACAAGGAACATCAAAGGAGAAATACAAAGCTGAGATTTGAAAAGGTAAATTTCAAAGCCGTTTCCATCTGGTTGCACTGATTGCACTTAAGAAGAACAAATTGAGAGCAAGCTCTCTTCAAAGGATAATGAGACCTGCAAAGGCACAAGGCAGGCCAGGGACATGGTGCCAATTTGTTGAGAATGCAGAAACCTTCCCAAAGTCCCTGTCCAAGGGGAGAGGGATAAGGACACTGGGGTTATAAGAGGGTTAAACACACAGATGCATAAATCCACTGTCAGAATTGTCATGCTGCAACCAGAATTTCATTGCCAGAGATACACAAATGTAGAGTTCCCGTTCACCAGGAGCAAAGGTAAATGTGTGTGTGGGCTGTGCCTTGGTGCTAGAGAGATTTAAATCCTCTCCTTCTCTGTATGTCAGCTCTGAACTTAACTTTTCTTAAGATGTGAGCCTAAAGCTTATTATCCTGATTCAGAACCACCTTGGAAAGTACAGTCCATGTCTAAACTCTTACTGAGCTTGCCTTTTGAACAGAGGGTTTTCCTTCATACCTACACATGGCTGCTGATTTGACTTCAAAGGTCGCAATGCTGCAGCATTGCATTAGCATAATGCTGCCTTTGGCATTGTTTTGGAATTTTGGAGTCCTTCAAGAAAGAAATCTCTGTACAGAAGAAGTTTCCATACAAAGGAGTGTGTTTGTCAGGCTATTCATCTCTGCCCACTGCTGAAGTGGTCTGTATCAAACCTCTAAGTGTGGGAGGCAGTGACTTTAAAATGGGTGAAAAGATTGCTTATCCTCCAAAATCTGACTGTATTGCTGTTTGGCATTTTGTTTGGTGAAGCTCTAAAGGACAAAATTGAGGTATTCATACATGTTTGGACAATGTCTATCATATTAAGTGTACTGTGAAGGAGGGGAGGTAGGTAACAGATGGGGATAAGTGATGCTTGCACAAAAAAGAAATTGAGTGCAGCAATATTGAAAGCTGAGAGCTAACAAATGAAAAGGCATCTTCAGGAGCTGCAGAGAAAGCTGAGCTGTCACTGATTTAGCGCCTGAGTAGCTGGCTTGGATATCATGGGCACATGTACCATGGAAAAAACTATGGAAGTTCCATTGGGAAAACTCCAATTTAAGTTCAGTTGCTAGGCTCAAGACTACATCTTAGAATTTTTCTCTTGAGTATACAGAGAAAACCAGGAGTAATGCAAAGGGACTATAATATTTTTATCTTTTTTTTTTTTTTTTAACGGAGGACAATTTTAACTGAACGTTGGGAATTCCATGGTAGCTGACCAGGGTAATCAACAGCCTACTTCACCACCATCTGCTGTTGAGCTGCACACCTGGACCAGCCTGGTAATTTTTCAGTAGAATTGGAATCTCCTATTTTTTATCCTGGAGTAAAAAGACTCCTCCATCTTAGAATTGCAACAAAACCAGTCTGTGCTGGCCCTATACTATGAGCTCCTTAATGAAGGGATTTGTCTTCTATATGTCAAAATCATCCCAAATCATCTTTTTAATAGCCAAACCCCAAGCTCATAGCAAAGTCTGGTATTCATATCTTTCTGCATAGACTACATGAAAAACTTGTATGAAATGGGACAAGGGTGCCTTTAAGTGCCTCTAAAAGCACAGATGATAACTAAAACCTGAAGTATTAGAAGTAAAGAAGCAGTAACAGTCAATGGTCCTTTCAGTATGGCACAGGCTATTTTTTATTCAGCCCTGCTTATCATAATCATCTTTAAATATAAATTTTCTCTATGCTTTAATCAGGGAATTTTTCTACTCCTTTAAAGCACTAAAGCTGCAGTCCCCATACAAGTGCTTCCCTTTTCAGTAACACCACTTTTGTGATGCTTGTCAAATTTTGCTGAACACTGAGAGAAATGACCACTCTGTGTTCAGCTATTTTCTCATGTAGTGCTCTCCATGCAATTTGGATTCCCTCCATTTGGCCCTCTTCTCAGCTGAAATGAAGGCAGTGATTCAGTCACAACCTCCCAAAAAAGCATCTGTTCACTGAACCTCAAAAAGAGCTGCATGCCTATTGATCTTTAGCAGCTAAAAGGCAAAGTGACAGCACCTCCCCTCCCCAGTAATATGAGCTGAGGACAGGTCTGATGGAAAGGAGATTTTCTGTGTGGAAAAGTTCATAAATATGATGCTGCATGTTTGCTAACTGATGACAATGCAGAGTGCCAGCACAGCAGATAACTGAATTGTCAAGGATAAAACATCTATTTTTAAAGGTTGCTCCTCCTACTGAGGTTTGATGGTCTTTTTTTTCCAAATTTTCACTGCCCATTCTGTTGAATCACCGTATCAGCAGTGGGAAGAACCTTATCCCCCTTAAGGAATTCTGCTGTCTCATTGGGACAGGGAAAGAGGATGGTGCAAGTCCAGGAGGAAGCCATAGAGGCAGCCAACCTCAGGGTAGAGGTTAATTGCCTGTTTTTATTTTGCTGTCATTTTTTTGCCCAGTGTACACAATGCCATCAGGGGAAATAGATGTTTTTGAGCCAACATGGATAGTTTGCCATAAATATTTAGCATTTTTGCAAAGATGGCTTTGATTATAGATCTGTGATAGGTTGTTAACTGAGCTTCTGCCTTGATATTTGAATCCTAAGCTAAAATGAAATTCCCTGGTTTTGTCATTTTGGATTCTGAGACTGGGCCAGGCTACCCAAAAGGAAACACAGCATTTAGGTAGGGTCTGGAGCTCTATAATTTGCTACCTTTTGTTGTCTGCAGGCTCCTTAGTTTGCTTTTCCTTTTTAGTATACAATTTCCTTAGTAGAAAGGACCTTCTCAGAAATTATAGTGCATTGTTCAATGGCTTTTCTGACCTCATACAAAAATGCTCCTGATTTGTTTTGTTGGCTGCTCCTCCTCTCACAGGGACAAGTTCTGCCTTTGTGAATTCAGCACTGTTAAAACAAAAGGGAAACCTACAAAGACCATGAGAAGCAAATGCTCCATATATAAGTATACAGCTAGATTTGTGTGTATAACTATAAATATATACCCACATATACTTGTTACACAGTTGTATAAAATTTATATTTAATCTTTATTCTTATTTATGTATTGATATTTACTTATATTTTACTTAAATAAGGCTAATATGACAGATCTGACAGATGTTAAAGTACATTTATATGCTTAGAACATAGCAAAAATAAGTTTTCATTTGGCAGATATGTGTTTGCCTGATCCCTTTACCAGCATAGTTTGAAATGAACATAACAAGCAGCACATATTGAAAATGTACAAATGCAATGTTGCTAGGAAGAGGACAGGCTGGACCACTGTGTCAGCAACATGTACCAGGGAGCAAACCAGCAGCAAGGGGGTGGGTATTTTGTGGTGACTGAGAGGTTTAGCACCTGCAGAGTTAGAAATAGAAAAAAAATCCAACAGATATTAAAAAATATATATGTTTACTCATGCAATTTTTCTGGTTGCAATTTTCAGAGACGGAGGCACTCAGCCATGGCTGCTCTCACAAGCATTTCACAAGCAGCCACAGGAAAGGGAGCAGAACAGTTACAAATGAATCCCAGGAAAACACAGGTGACTGGTGGGCAAGCCAAGGTGAAAGTGATAGATAGTGACAGGGATGCCCACAGCTGCCTTCACAGCCACCAGAAAGTGATGTGACTTCCCTGAAACTTGCACCACGCCTTTTCTAGTGGTTAATAGCTTTGTTCAATGTCAGACTGCAGGAAATGGCCTCTGGACCACTGCTCTTGGGTTATAGTGATGAAGCAGATGTGGGAAGTTGCTACTCTCAGGCTGCAGGTGAGGAAGGAGTGATGCTTTCCCTGCTTTTTTACAGCTTAGCAACAAAGTGCAGTGTACATCCCTATGCTTGCTGACAGTAATTCCTCTGCCTCTGAGGCATGGACTGAGCTGAGAGAGGTTGGGTGCAGTGGTTTTGGGTGGCTTTTTCTTTGTGAACAGAGGGGTTTCTGAGTTATAACCCTTCACAACATGGGCTGATCCCCTAACCTTGCTGTAATTCTTTCTATTCTTCCCTTTCACAGCTGAGGTTCACAAATATTAAGGAGTTTATGTAATTAGCAACTCAAGACAGTCTTCCTCAAGTGCTCCTTTCATCAAAGTACACATTTTGCTTAGACATCAGTCTCTGGTCTCTTGATTCATTTCATATTATGCAAAACATCTTTTGAAGGAAGAGAGCTCATGCAGTGCTAATATCTGGGGTCTGCCAGGCTCCAGTGATTTCAAAGGGCTCTTGGAGCATCCATCTGAGGACAGAAATGAAGTTCCACTCCTAAAACTTATTTCCACCAAGTCAACCAGAGTTCAGAGCTCTCAGCTTCCTGCAGGCTGTGCTTAGCAGTTTGTGGTATTGGTTCCCAGTTCCACAGTTTATCTAGAAACAGGATAGCAGGGTTAAACAAGGAGTTCTCAAAAATTCCATTTATGAATAAAACATAGTAATTTATTCTTCTGCATTCAAAATAAAAGAGCACATTTTCCTGTCATCTGTGTAAAATTTTTTCTATTAACATCTGGCTTTGTATTTTCTGAAGACTATTTCAGTTCACCTATTATAAATATTTATGACATAAGAAGAAATGCTGGGACTCTTTCAAGGAAAATAGTTGAGAATGGATCCACATATTTCAAAAATAAATGCAGAAACTATGTGTTCAAGCTATGCCATTATTAAATCATTCCCAGTGAACGTAGTGGGGTACTGTTGCAGTGAGAATTAATATATTTTTTACCTGAATGCAAGTCCAAAAATTATATTACTACAACAAAACAGGATTTTTAAGTGAAAAAGCAATACAAAGATTCCCAGGTGCATTTGTGAATCTATCAGTTAGGCATCTTATAAATAACCTTGTTCATTTAAAAGGCTAGTTTTACACTTGATAAAATATAATCTTCATAAAACCCATGATAATCTCTCAATTTAAGCTCAGATCTTTAAAGAAATTAGGTATAACACACTGAACAGAAAACGTAATGGAAATATTAATTGTTTAAAAGAACAAAATTAAGATGGTCTCCAAAACAAAACAAACAGGAAAAAGAAAAACAAAAATCATCCTCATTAAAGCAGGAATGTGTGCACTATTTTATGTAAGTAAACTTCATTTAACCTGTGTTTTACCTGTGTCAAAGAAAAACTTGCTTGTTTTGTTAGCAGAAAATAGATCAGAGCAGTCCATAAACCATCCCTATGAATTATTTTATCATTCCTACATTCTGTTCTCTGTAAATAAAACAAAGCCAAATCCTGATTCAATGAGCCAAAGCTTGCCTTCAGATGTGGGCGTGCATCTCACTTAAATGTCAGGTACAGGCAGGTGCTCAGATCAGAGGGAAGAATTTAACACCATGATGAAACACTGGGGAGAGGAGCCTTGAGAGGGAAAAGGTCTAAGGGTATTTTTAGGGCAGTAATTTTTAATCCAGATTTGAAACTGCCAATTTTCAAAGAATTTTCCAGTGCTTTACATTTTTTCTGTGTTTTTTTTTTTTTTTTAATTATTATTTCCTGGTCAAGACCAAGCAAACTGTCCAGAAAGAGTTCAAGAAACCCAAATCAGTTTGAAAGAGGTCAATGCCAATTCTACTTCAGCAAGTGGATGAAGCTCTCCCCTCTCAGTTGCTTATTTCCCTACTTCCTTTATGGTTCTTTTTCCTGCTGTCTGCTTCAAACCACATGGACATGTCAATGTAAAATTTGCATTTGGCTCAGCCTGGTCTGTGATACAATGATTGCATCCTGTTCAATTTAACCTTCAGTATTCAAAGAAAAAAAAACTTAACAGGTTAATACTGGGTGATGGTAACTGTCAGAGTCACCTGAATAAAAATGAGTGTCAGAACAAATCAGATTTTGGAACTGAATGTTCTTGAATATTCAGTTTGTCTCAGGAATCAGTTTCTTGGGACTGGTGTAGTCTGTTTCCCTGGATACCTTTGGCTAATATTGGTCCAGCTGGATGGAATCCATCTGAGCTACCAAAAAAACCTCTTCAGTGTTTCATCTAGTTTAGATATTATTGTGATCTTAATCTTGATAGTCACAAAACAGAAGGTACTGTGGTGGTATCCACAGCAGTGAGCAAGAGGATCAACTTTTTTTTTTAAGGAATTTAAAGAGCTCACTCAGAGCTGTTGCATTAAGCATTTCCACACAATGCCTATTCATATAGATATAAAAGTATTCCACACACCTCATATAATTTGATTTCATAATGCTTCTTAAGGAGGAATATTCTTCCCACTAACAGAGAGGGAGAGCTGGATAATGAGATGTTTCAGTTCCTACAAAGATCATGGCAAAAGCAGGAATTGCAAAGTGGGTCCAGGGTACTCCAATGCTGCACCACAGCTCTGCTCAAGGACTCTGTGGTCAGACCCATATGAAAAAACAGCTAAAGAGAGCACTGTTCAAAGTCTGGCCAATTTATCTGCAATGAGTAAAAAACTTAACAAGGAGCTCTTGCTCTTTTTTTTTTGCCTTTTAGCAAGTTTATTTTGTAGCCATGTTAACAGTTATGACAAGAGGCTTAAAATGGACTCTCTGAATCCAGATGCATATTTTCTATACTGCAAAAACAGTAGGAAATGTCCTTAAAACTGCTGTTAGAGGGTGAGAACATTCAAGTAATAATTCTGGAGGCGCCTATCTTGCACCTTTACTGTGTACTGCTTCCTTGCAAAATATCTGTGGGAGAATGAATGGGGAAGTGGATTTACAAGAGTCATTCACAGAGTAATTGTAACCCTTCACCAAAATCACAGGTAATGTAGAGTTCTCCAGCATTATAAAACATTTGCAGGAAGGCTGAAAAGGGTTTGGGTTTCCCAGCTTCAGAAGACAGGAGTGAGAGCAAAATCAGCTCTTTTGAAATATTTAACTGGACCTTGGGAACCAGGTTATGATGAAGGATAAGAATGGATGGAAAATACCATTTGCTCTTCAGCATCTACTTAACTTGTTCATGGGTGTTTGCTATCAACAGTCTTTGAATGATCCAAGAGAAAACAATGTTCCCAGTTTCATGGTTATTTTACTTCTGAAACCAAAAAAGATGATATATTCATAAGAACACAGCACTAGAAATATCATCAAACACCAGTACCCATCCCTCCCAGGCCCATCCAGAGTGGGATCCTACAGTTGCAGTTAATTGAGTTGTATATTACCACTCACAAGCAAGTTAAATTCTGTGAGTTTTTCGATGTTGCACGGCACTTTTTGCACCCATTCTTATGAATATATTTTAGTCTAACTTTCTGTATAATACAGACACAAGATGTTCTTTAAATAACATGTCTGTCAAGTTGTGTTATAATTTGGTCCTTCTTGTAGGCAGATTTCCTATCCTGACTTAAAGAAACGTAGAACGACAGACAGGTCACCCCTTTCCTGAAGAAACATTTGCAAAGCTAAATTATAAAACCCATCAACTAAACACACACACACAAAACGCCCCTGTATGCCTGATTTCTTGCCTCATTTTGTTTTGTCTCTCAGCCTTGTGGTTTCCTCTTGCCATTTATGCCAGAGTTTTGCAGCACCAGAAATCTCTTCACTCTGAGATACTTGTGCACAGTGATCAGGTCACTCCTTAGTCATCACTTAGAGTACACCATGGACTGAATTGCTTGAATTACTCCAAAAGGCATTATTTCCATATCTCTGGTAATAATTTTGTCTTTAGGAAGAACCAATAGAAGAGACAAGCAAGCAAATATTTTTGAAAGCACTAAAAAAAGTAACATCTAGATCGATCTTAATTTATTTAACATCACTATTTATAAGTGAAATAATTCTTTTTTAATTTCTCATAAATCGGGAAACTTACAGAAGATCACAAATTCCATAGCTGCCTGCACTCCCAGTGCCTCAGGTAGCAGCACATGTAAAGAGAACCCCTTATGTAAGGTGACAGCAACCACATGAGGTTGATTTGTTGCAAATGTAAAGTGCCAGAGATGTCCTCCATGTCAGAAAATATTTTATGAAGAAAAGAAAGAAAGAAGAAAACGAAGAAAGAAAACCAAACCATAGCTTTACATAAAGCAGAGGCAATGTCTGACCTTCAGATCCTTCAGAAAGGAGTCCTGTATTGATACAGAAAAAAAAATCTGCTGTATGGAGTCTACCTCTATTTCTCATAAACTTGTCCAGAAGGAAGGAAGAAAGATTCTTTGGAAAATAAATCATAAATACCCTGGGTATTTTTCGTTTCAAGAAATGAAAATAATCTTTCTCTAATTTGCCTAATATGATCATTGCTTCCTTTACTTTATGTCCTAAGTTCTACATGACAGTGTGGCAGTTCAGCTAGATAGGTTGCCTCAGCAAAAAGTTGATTGTCTTGCCAAATGACAATTACAGGGCATTAATGTGGGCTGTTAGTACAAGATCTCTCTCCACCTGCAACTTTGTTCCTCCTTTTGATGTGCACCTGGGATGCTACCCAAAAAGCTCCAAGGTTTTTGTAATTACAGAAAGTATCATCTGTGATTATTACAGATCCTTGCAGTGAGAAATTTGATGGCAGATTCATTTTACCTGACTGCAAGTGTTTGTAATGCAGGCCCACCTGAGCTTGTTACACAGGTACCATTTTAGAATCAATAGAAGAAATCAACATTCTTAGGGCACATACAGCCCATTTTAGCCGTTGGCTGCAGGATAAGTGTTGATACCTTTTCACTGACTAGATTTCTGACAGTGGTCAGATGCTATGACTGATTGTTGGAAACTGCCAAATAGGTGGGTGTGATATATTCCTCATGTCACCATTTAGCTTTTTATTAACTTTGAAACAGTTTTGTTAACTAGAAACAGTTAACAAGAGAACTGTTACCTCATTCTGGAGTGCCCAGTCACTGCAGACATTATACTTGGTATTTGCTGGCTCCCTCGACGTGGGCTCCAGGTCAGTGTCACACTGGCTCAGCTATTTCTGGTACTTCTTTAGGAACATGAGCACAGCCCTGCGTGAGCATTTGCTGTTGTCACAGCAGCTGCTGCCTTCCGTGCCATCCATGTCTACATGTGGTGATGAACTCACCAAGGCCATTTTTGGCCTGACTCTGGTGCCAAAGTCACTTCCCAAGATAGAGATGCAGAAGACAAAATGGTACTCTTCACAAACATTGGAAGAAAGCAGTTTGGCCAAAATTATGTGAGCACAATAACGTGCCACTCTATTTTCTCCTGAAATAGTCTTAGGGTCTATACCTGTTTTACATCATGCCAAATCTTGCTGTAGAGATGAGTTTTGTATCTGTCCTGTAGGACTTAAAAGTCTTTGTTAGGAACACAACATGGCTTTAAATTTGGTTAATTTGCAATAGCAGAAGTTGGTTCTTTTTTTTTCTGTGTGGGCATTTTTCTTACTCCTTACCACCTAAATAATATAGAAAATATATGCAGCTGAGCAAGGCATTTTACTAAGTGCCTTTGCTCTGGCCAGTTGTAATTGCTACACACTAACAAATCCTACAAATTAAACTGGGTTTTGTCCAGGGATGAAAGATACTAAATGCTTTCTTGTTGGAGTGTGAAATCAGTGAAGACTTATGTCTTCATCTGATATGATCTGGCAATTTGTCAGGTTTAGAAGATCCCAAGTGAGCCAAGGATGTAGGACAGAGCAGCATCATGAGAACAGAAGGAATGGACTCAGAAATCAAAACGTCCACCTCAAAGGTATGAAACAGAGAAGGGACAGACTGACCTACATGTTCTATTTCAGTCGTTCCTCCAGTATTACACTTCTTTTTGTATGTCATCTGCTAACTCATGTCTTCAGAGTAGATAAATCTAATAGACTAAAATCACTGCCTACCTGATTTCCTCGGGAGGATGGGTAGGCTGAGATTTATAATCTCAGGGGATTACCAGGAAGTACCAGGTTACTGTGAGAAGTTCTGAAAAGTTCTAAAAATAGGGAAAATTGTCCTCCAGAGGGATCTATTTCTGCTCACTTACAATAAACAAAAATTTCTGATAAAGCTAAAATAAAAAAGACTCTTCCAAAGCTGATGCCACACTTTGGAATGGAGATGTCCAGATTGTAGCTGGGTTACATGAACCACAATTAGGTATTGCTCTTGAGATACCTGTCACCTATTGAAATTTGGTGGAAACTATAAAATCAGTGAGTTGGTAAGTTATTAGAGAGTCAGACTGACCCACAAAAGTGTGTACCAAGAGCAGAACTGCAAAAGCTTTGCTTACAGTTCCTTAATGTTAAAGCTAAGCCAAGCAGCAAGGAATGATGTTACACACTGCAAGCCATTAGTGTGTGGAAGATGAAGACATCTGATGCAAAAATACTCCACCAAAAAAACCCCAAAAAACAACAACAAAACCCCAACCTCATAGCTTCAGCACTAGGAAAGATTTTATTCATCATAAAATTTACCTTCTTAATTAAATTTTATGTACTTGGGAGATCACTTCCATTCAGTTTTGTGGGGATTTTTCCTAAAAAAGGAATGTCTATGCATATGTAAATGTCCCTCAGTTATCCCCAATTAACATTTTAACTACTGAGCCAGCTTCAATAATGTTAATTGAGACTTTGAAACCCTAAAGAAATTCTTGTGACTTTTATGAAAGTAGGTCACCAGATTGAACAGAGACCCTTCTTAAGTATTGTTGAGTGTCCTACAGCAATATTAGGCTCTGCATGGGGGAAATAAAAGACCTTATAAATGTTCCACCTACCAAGAAAACTTCAAATGGACCCCGAAATAGGCCATGAGACATATTTCACATGGACAAGTTCCAGCATATACAGCGATATTTATTTTTTGGGTTGCTCACAGAGGACTCAGAGTCAGCAGCTCTTAGTCCAGGGTGCTGTTAAATAACTCTGACTTACTGGATGTAGGAAGAGAAGCTGATTCTAAGAATTCTGATGAAAAAAATTTGGTGTATGTTTTATTCTTACCTAATAGTATCTGTTTCTTACATCATAGTTTTAATCATAAATTCATATTCTGCTTAATTTTGTTTTTAGAAGTATCACAGAATTTGGGTTTTGGCAACGTGAAAGTAATCCTCCTGAGGAGACTAGTTTTACATCAAGAGAGTGTATTTGGAAGCAGAATGAGACCTGATAATTTGAGACATTCCATGGATCTGGTCATGTGTTCTCTATAAATTTATCAAAAAAACTCCCATTATATTAATTGGCCTTGGGATCAGGCCCTCAAAAGATGGTGCATACAGTGTAAATCTGGATGGGGTTTTTTTTGTTTTTTTGTCATTTGAATTTAGACAAGTTACACTTTTTGCCAGCTCCCAAGCTAAATGACCAGTCATCATAAACTGTTAACATTTTTTTTTGTTAATTTGAAATGTCGCAGCAGAAATGCCCATCCTCTTCCTGACTTGATAATATAAAAAAGTCCAAAATAATATGTCCTATTCAAGCCCAAGTATTTTCAATAGCAGCTTTTATAAAAGATAGTCCATAGTCCAGCCCAAATGATGCTGCTCCCATATAATTTTTCTATTGCATGAACAGAGAAACTTTTGGTAAATTTGATATAACTGTACAACAACATCTACCATACTATGATTTTAAATACTAATAAAAAAAACTTAGTGTTAGAGAGTATGGTCATTGAGAGCTATTTAAATTTCTTCTCAGGCCTAAGAAATTCAGTACCATGTAATTGGGTTTGGCAATAAAAGCACAGAGAGATGATTAAAGTTTAGATATTATTTGTTTTAATATGAAAGAGACATGAAATTCTTTTTCACACAATTCTGTTTTTAATTTGCATACATTAATGCTTTTCTGAAATTAAACCAATGCAAATAACTTTCCATTGGTCCAAGAATAGAATGGCAGTAAATATAACACTGAGGAAAATAGCTAAAAAGGCAAGAATTTATTGGAAACAAAGATAGGTAAGCTTTGTTATTTAGGTCATTTCAAGATTTAATGTTTCTTAGAGTCAATTTTTTAGAGTCACTATTATTTCATAATGCCACCTAGCAGTCAGAAGTCATTATAGTCCTCACCAATTTGTCCTTTATTTTACCATGCTTTGTAAAGATGTCCAAGTAGTTGGTTAGAAATTAGCACACAAGAAAATAATTGTGGCAATATGCCCATTACTGACTGCATAAAAATCTTGCTTTATAAAACATTTCCAAAATGTCAATTACACAAACAGGACATAAAACCTGGTTGTGAAAAAAAAAATTGCTTAAGAATCTGCATTTGCATTCAGGATTACATGACTGCATTTTATATTATCAATAAGTATTCTTTATTGAAAATAATTATTCCTCTTTGACTGTAAGAATGATTTTCTGAAAAGTACAGTTAAAGAACATAAGTAACTTGGATAATGCTTCCAAATGGAAACAACAGATAAAGGCTTAATGTTTTTTTCACTTTAAAAGTTTAATTGAAACTCTAATCTGCTTACACAGACAGAAGCAGTAGTTTTCCTTTTTCCCAGTCATCTGAAGAGAGACTTGATACAATAAGTACTTACTGAGTAGGAAAAGACTAGCAAAAGCAAGGATCAGTCACCCAAAATGTTAGGCATGTATTCAGCTACTCTACTCCAAAATTGTTGTGCTCCATGAATAAAACAGTTCTTCATTCCAAAATTGTTAAAATTTGTTCACTGGAATTAGAACACACAGAACAACTAAGTATTTGGTCTATTAAATATTTAATCAACTGACTACATGCTTCAATTATTTTTTCCAATTACCATAGTCCTTGATCCTGCCCCAAAAAAGTTTCAATGTGTGTGTCACAGTCCAGCCAAGAACTACTCTGTGCCCAGTGAATTACTGTGAATGGAGTGAGTTCCCTGCATATTATGTACTTCCAAGCTGCCTCTGATACCAGTGACACTAGAATTTGTGTGCAAGCTGAGATCAATTTTCTGGCTGCTGTCACTGGAGTATTAACCTTCAAAGCCACCCCATCTCATCCTGAGCTCACAACCCTTCCCCATGGTCTCTCGTATGTGCTTCTCCAAAGGGCCAGTGAGATCTTCAGTGGAGCTGCCTACAGAAAAACGTGGGGAAGGAATAAGACATGCAGAGTGCTTGGCAAATTTCGTAACTGCAGTCACTCTATTCTCAAAAGTATTCCTATTAATAATGAAAGTCCTAAAATACCCTTATTTAAAAAAAAAATCCTCTCTCCATATCCAATTTCAGATTTAGTAGGGCACCTAGATTTGTCAGTATCCAAACAAAGGAGTCTCTAGTCTCAGTTTTCTCTTGTAGTCTTGGGCACTGCAGCTGCCTGCAGCTTTACTTCTCTTTCCTCACCTCCACTAAATATAGCACAAAAAATTTTAACAGAGGATCTTTCCCTTCATGTCTTGGACCTCTCCAAAAGTATCAGTGCAATACATTGTCAATGGACCACATGTAAATAGTCCATTTCTAGGAAAATGAGCTGATTACTATTGGACGAAATCAACCTTATGTTACATATCTTGACTACTGATTCTGAATTAACAGAATATTTTCCACCTAGAGTACACTGAAGTGGCTCTATGGTGACAGCCCCCGCCACCAGATCAGACATTTCCTCTTAGTTCTAGCATGGACAAGGTCAACCTGTGAAGGTTCTCAGAATCTAGGCAATTTTTTTGGTTTTGTAAGGGAAGAGGCACCCTCTCTCTAAGTTGTCTGTCTTCCTTCATCAAAATAGGAAATACACGGAGTAAACAGTCCAGTTCACTATTTCATATATACCCACCCCTGCAGTCTGACAAGGACTTCTGAAGTTGCGACATCTAGAAAATTACTGAAATTGAGAAATAGTATTTATATCATTATACATCTGCTTTCCCTCCCTTTTCTAACAAGAATGAACTCTGCCTGAGACTTGTAACAGAGCCCATTAATTTTTTATGTATCTGTTCACTTCTGGACGGGACTGGATCTGGAAGTTCAAGCTAGAAAAATATAACTTCATGTTTATATGCCAAACCAGAAGGGAAATATTGTTATTTAATGATGAAAACATATGGTGCTTATTGCTCCTGTGGAAACTAAATCTTTACATTCTATCAGTTAGCAATGTGCTGGGCATATCACACTCTACTGTATTTTAATCACTGAGTGCTGGCAAGCTTTTTTAAATTAAAAAACAGATAAGTTATAGTGTCTGGGTATCTTTCTTCTTTCTATTTCTCTCTATAAACAGAAAATTGGACCAATCACAGCCTGAGTGTCTCTAACCTAAAGCCCAGGGAAAAAGGAAAATTTGATTATTTGTATTTATTTGTAGTAAAAATGACATAAATGCAATTCGTACACAATTCATGTCTTGTTGACACAGCTGGAGAAGTATAAAAGGGCTTTAGTGTAAATGAAAAATAGGGATCTTGTAGTTTAAAAAGAGATGGTTTAAGAAAGATAATGTCTCTCTTTTTTCTCTCTGTTTAAAGCATTTTAACATGTACATCATTAAATTTTCTATTGCAGCACGGACTCAGAAAGTGCATCATAAAGTTAACAACAGAGTCATAAAGCAAAATTACATAAATTATACAAGTAGAACTTGAGTCTAAACCACAGAAACATAATTGATGTTTTCCAGAACTACTCATAAGCAGTCCCATAAGCAAGACTTTTTATTTTTTCATTTCTGGATATGAGATCATTAAAAAAAGTTGTAACTAACTGGTGCTGCTAGGACAGTAGCACAGAGATGGAGAACAGGCAGGTCCAGCAACAGCAAATAAATAGTCTGATCTCCTTTTTGCACTCATATCAGGACTCATACTTCTAACATGAAACCAGTAGAAACAGACCAACCTGCTTCCACCAGAGCCTGAACACTTCCAGAAAGTGCAGAAGCACTTAATGTTTTGTGAGAGTTTCCAAATTATGTTTAATATATACAGATATAATAGAATATGCTTCTAGTGTCATTCCATTAGGCCCACTTCTCTCAAAGAATGAGGACAAATAGCTGCAGAAGATGCAGGCCACATCTTTGAAAGAAATCTGACATCTTCTTGAACAAGCTAAGAGCCTCAAGTCTCAATTTATACTGCACTGCCATAATTTATGCTGGCTGTTCAAGTGGTTTCCAAGCAGCCCTAAGCATTTCTTGTTTGGGCATGCATTTCCAAGCATCTCTCCTTTTCAACAAGGAACTATTGCAATGTCAAATGTAAAACCTAGACATAAAATCTGGGACATAAATGGGAATGCACAAAGATGCTGGCCCAGAATCAACTCCACCATGTGGACTCGTTCCACTTGACAATAATCAGGAACCATGGGAGCTGAATGACAACTTTGCAGACCTGAGTACAAACCCTCTTCTTGGTGCTGGTATTTCTTCTCCATTTCAAAGCTGTGGGATTCTTCCTCAGCTGCAGATGACCCCAATTTTTACCTTGCCCCAAGTAGAAAGCAATGTTGTTCTTAGCTAGAATTTCCATTTTGGGTATTTCAAGGTCCTTCAGAGACATGAAGGAATTTCACTTTACAATCTATTCAGAGGGGGAAACATTCCTACAAGAATTTGCTCACTGATTCAGGCAAAAGCAACAAACTGGTAGAGAACAGGAGCATGATACAAGGGCACCATTCACTGCAAAATGTAACACAAACAGCAGAAAAATATTTCTCAGGCCTAGGCAGCCACAAGTCTTGTACCTAATTTCTTTTCTCTCCAGGCTTCAGAAAGCAGTTCTTCCTCTGAAAATATCTACAAGGCTTTGGTGTTCCTCTCCCAGGACAAATGAGAAAGAAACAAGTTAGGAAGCACTGTTATTATGTCACGGAGTCTTTTTCCATAAAGTTTTTCTTTTAAAATCTGAAGCTACTTTCTGTTTCACTCTGGAGGATAAGAATCCATGTCCATCCCTGCAGAGCAGGGCCAGCTGCCCATGCTGCCTGTTGGTAAGCACAGGGATCTCACTAATCACTGCAGCTCTGACTGCCCCTGATACTTCCAACACACAGTAGCATCAAGGGTTAGCCACCAAAAAACCCCAAAGTCACTAAGAGTTAGCCACCCGAAAACACCAAGGACACAACTTTATTACTTCCCTTTGCCCCTTGGAGCATATCTCATACCTGTGTCCATGTAATGTTCACAAAAAAGCACATGGAGGCACAGATGGGTATCCAAAGCTGCATCCACTGCAGACACTACAAGTAAAATTTTAGATGATAATCTAAATTCCACTTGAAACTCAATGACAAAATTAATCTCTGAGTTTGCTTTAAAATGAATTAACAGTGACATCTCTAAATCACTTCTCTCCATAACAAAAATTGTTCAAATTTTTCAAGGTTTTTGTGGAGGTGTTTTTGTTTTATGTTTACTTTTTTTTTGTTTTTCAAAGGTTGTTTTGAGGATCTGTGTAAAACAAATATGCTTGATTTAAAGAACTACTGGCCTGTGTGGAAAACTCTTTTTCCTTTCAGTATTCTTTCCATTAGGCCTGTAGAGACACACTTATTCAACAATTTATTCATAAGAATCTGAGTACAACTGCAATGTTTGACCATTTATTATTGATAAAAGCTGGGAAAGGACAGACACCTACAATGTTTTTCATGTTATTTGCAGAACCTGTCATTCCTGTAAAGTCCACATCAGTCAGGTAAGCCTCAGTGTAAGGGTCTCAGCATCAAGTCTTGGGCTGAAATCATTGCTGTCACCCTCAACTGGGTACAAATGGAAGGGCAGTAATTACCTTCATTAGCCACATGACTGAGGAATGGGGCTATTTAAGTAATGACACCTAACTAATTATAAAACACTTCATGTCCCTGTCATCTAAGAAAATTACCTACATTCAGATGAGATGGAGTAGTCAAAAGATTATCTAGCACCAAGGATTATGGCTCTAGCCCACTAAGATAGGAGTCTGCTCTCTCTCCTTCTTTCCCCTGCCATTAATGCTTTGCATTACACATTTATCACTGGTTACTCCTCCACTGCATCCCAGATTGAGCATGACCTGTCTTCATGCACACAAATAACAGAATGCTGCTTGATTTGGAGATTGTATTTTAAACTTCATGCAGGCAAATCCACTGAGCTCTTTGGAGCAGCACCTCTTAGCCTATCACCAAATGCCATGTTTCTTTCCTCATCTGATTTAATATAAAAAATCCCTGGGAGTTTTCATAATAGAAATGTATTTCTTGACTACAGGAAGCAGCCCCCAACTGCCACCTGCAACATTCAGATTTTTTCTTTAAAAAAAGCTTTCCCTAGATAGAAAATACAGCAGATCATAAATACACATTTCTGCAGCATTTAACTCTTGCTTACATAATTGTTCTGCTCCAGGAATGTTACATATTATTGTTGCTACACTGCAAGTCAACAATCATCCTTATTTCAACTAATTTTTGACATACAGAATATTCCCCTGCAATTTCTGTTGAAAAAATCTCCCGAGTTTCTTTTATTTCAGTTATTCATTCTTGCTCTTCCAGTGTGAATGGTAACCCTCTGGATTTGTGGCATTGTAGAAACAAAAGGAAACTGGCTTTCTTTTCTGTCAGTCTTCAGACTGAAAGTGTGAGTTGTTACCTGCCCCATGGTCCTTTCTTTATTGTCACCCACAGTCTTTTCTTCACTAATGGGTAGAGCAACACTTTCTGTTCCACACAGCTGGAACCAAAAAAATAACCTGCGGGAGAAGGAACAATTTGGTAAAAACTGTGTGAAACTACTGTGCAAGGCTGTTGCTATTAGAGTAGGTTTCCTTAGAATAAACTTTAACTTCCTTGAGCATAGATGGGTCAGACTATCTTCCTGAGCAGCAAAGGAACACTATATTGCTGCCATATGCACCTATTAAATTACAAAGACAGATACATTGGCGTGTGAATTGGAGAGTTTTAGAAGCATTTTAGTCAGCTGTGCTTTCTTCAGCAGCTCAAGGGCAAAAGTAGAGAGTTGGACATTTTTCCTTAAAATGCCTTACTTACTGCCATGCACCATCCTCTTTGCCAAATGTGGCCATTAGCAGCCAGGAGCTAAGCACAAGATCCTGAAAGTAGGAAGTATTAGCCCTGTCTTAGAGATTTCTTTTGTTGCTTTAACCTAAATAGAAAACCTGTTCAGTTTTAACCTCTCTTCTCCATAAGTTTATCTGCCATCACTGATCTGTGAATGGGATAGGGAGCAGAAAGTTATTCTCATTAAACAGAAACATTAGACAAACCTTCTATACATCCTTAGCATCTCTAGAAAGTATCTATTAAATTCTGGGGGGGAGTGCAAAGGTACACAAAACACAGGAAAATTTCCAAACACAGCAAGAGTGCTTGTGGAGAGCTTCTCCTCTGTCTTGTTGAAGCTGGAAGATAAACTGGGAATGTGCTCCTGACTGCATTACCTCACCCAGCACAGAATGAGCAGGTACACTCTTAAGATGCAGCATTTTGGACATCAGTGGTGGATTTCTGTGGCAAATAAACTTCTGGGGGTTTATGTGCGGAGTTTGTAAGAGACCTGGCACTCTCTCTCCATACGGTCCTGTTGAAAAGGATAATTTGCATTTGCAATGTCAAACTTTCCTCTCATCTAAAAAATATTAAATTGTAATAATTTCCCTGTTTAGCTGATGACAGCTGTCTTTGCAATCTGTTGCAACAAGGTGTCTACACAGCAGCTCTTAACTCTCCTTTCAGCTAAGCTGTCTCAAAACAGCAAATGTTGGGCTGGGAATTGTAGGACATACTCAAAAGCTTCAAATGTAAAGATGCATATGGGCAGCCACAACTGCTACAGCTAATTCCCTCTTGTCAATTATGATGCTTGTATCCCATATCATCAGTTCTGCTTATGCTGGATATTAAGTTCTGCACCTTTAAGTCTGGTTCCAAGAGCAAAGGGGGGAAGAAGCAGCAACAGTTTGTTTGCAGAAACTGCACTTGGGCCCCAACATCCTGCTCCTGGACTGTGTTGTCTGCAGTATTGATAGCAAGAGAGGAGTTAGTTAAAGTTTTAGTTAGTTTTGGTAACTAGCAGAGGCAGAGAATTTCCCCAGACTGCGGCTTTTCTTTTTCTTGGAACTGATCAGCCTTGCTCTGGACTGAAAGCCCAGAAAAACACTGGGAGCTCACACCTGTGGTCCATCAGGGCCTAGGACATGGCATTTTCTGGCACAAGGAGGGACAGATAAGAGACTGAGTGAGCTGAGCTACAGCCCAGACAAGGACTCTCCCTCTCAATCTGCCATCTCTTCAGAACAAGAGGTTCCATTACAGAATCACATAATCACAAGGTTGGAAGAAACCTTCAAGATCATTTGAGTCCAACCCATGCCCTAACACTTCAATTAAACCATCGCACCAAGTGCCACATCCAGTCTTTTTTTAACAGATCCAGGGATGGTGACTCCATCACCTTCCCGGGCAGACAATTCCAGTACTTTATCAGTCTTTCCGTGAAAAACTTTTTCCTAATATCTAACCTATATTTCCCTTGATACAGCTTGAGACTGTGACCTCTCATTCTGCCAGCTGCTGCCTGGAGAAAGAGACCAATCCCCACCTGACTGCAACTACCCTTCAGGAAGTTGTAGAAAGTGATAAGGTCGCCTTTGAGTCTCCTTTTCTCCAGGCTGAACAATCCCAGCTCCCTCTGCTATTCCTCATAGGGTCTGTGTTCCAAGCCCCTCACCAGCCTCATTGCCCTCCTCTGGATGTGCTCAAGCATCTCAACATCCTTCCTAAACTGAGGGCCCAGAACTGGACACAGCACTCAAGATGCTGCCTCATCTGTGCCAGCTGATGGAGTGGAGGGGGAGAATGACCTCCCTGGTCCCGCTGGCTATTGTTTAATTTTATTAATTTTTCCATTTTTGTGAGTACTTGTTAAATAAACAGTTTTTCCCACTTTTCACAAAGGACATTTATGTCTTCTGAACTGATGAGGGGTAACTTGAATTTGCTTTCTAAAGTTTACCCCCAAATTTGCCCTAAACCAAGACAAATAGTTTTTGGCGACCAATGTTGGGCTCAAGAAAGAGGAAAAAAACCTGTACTGATTACATTTTGGTTTTACTTACTCTATATTAGGATAAACCACGATACCCTTATTTTTAAGGGGCTAACAAAAGCAGAAGCAGCTTAATGGCAAAAGTAACCACAAGGGAAAAGTGTCAGAAGCACCATCTCTTACACTGTAATCCACAGATGCCAAGTGAAAGGATGTCTGAAGAGTGGCTGCCACCTGCATAGCCACATAACCCTATGGGATGTCACTAGAATTTACTGTTAGAATCTGTCAATATTTCTGTCTCTCTAGAATGTGTTTCCTCGCAGAAGATCTTCAGATAAATCCTGCTGAAATAATTCTTTTGTTTACAAAGAGCACAGACCATAATATCCTGAAGTTTAAATCTCCATGTACCCATCAACATTTTCATTTATTCTGGCATCATGTGTCTCACGTAGGATTCAATTAATTCCGTAAGGTAGGGCTGTCTAAAATTTATCTGCCACTTTTAAACATGCACTTTTTTCACCTATAATAAAAAAGAGAAAAACAAATTTAACAAGAACAAATAGTTATGGAAATCAGGAATCTATTTTATAATGGATCAAAAGAGGACAGTTTGGGGAACCTGGAGATGACTGAGAGGGAGATGCTTAAATCTGGGGGCTAATAGTAGGAAGCAGTAAATTCAGAGAACTGTGTTCTAGGAAGAAAACTTTTTAAACTGAAAATTAGGAGGACTCTTAACAGCAAGGGAAGTTCTGTAAGAAGGTCCCAGAGAATCATTAAGATGATGAAGTTTAATTATTTCAGTAGAAGAGATTAAATAATGGAATCTTGGAGTGTGATTTGTTCAAGGGGAGATTGTAAGATAGTAAAAGGGTGAGATAGGGACTTGAAATTAAACCATACATTATCAGGATAAGATCATTTGTTTGGCTTCCTAAAAAGGGGGATGAAAAGAGACAAAACGGTGAGTTTGTCATGCTCTGTTCATAGCAGTATTTAATTAGTTCACTGAATACTTCGCAGCTCTACTTTTGCCTGTAGGCAGTAGAAAGAAATATTATTTTCTTGCTTGTTGTCTAACTTTACTTCTGGGAGACAGAGAAAATTGGTTTTCTTCTGAAACATCAGCAATTAGCTGCCACTGGAAAAGTCCCCTGGGCAGAATGGTTTGGTGCACCAGCGACAGCCAGAAGCTTTCCAATATTCGTGCTATCTCACTCACATGCTCCTGCCTCAAAAGTGTTCTCATGTTGAGGTTAGGAAAAAATTTCCTGTAACCAGAATCACAAGGACCTTAGGTGACATGTAGCTGTGTGGATGGGTCTTGAGGTCCTTGATGGCCTCACCCAGATCTGTGGACTAAAGTTATTCACCTGCTCAAGTTCATTTTGAACAGAAAAAACCCACCCTACTCTGGATCTCATATTGCAGGAAAGCAGGACATCGATCAGATACATACAGGTAGGAGCTTCTTAAGCTTCTGATGAGGAAAGATGATGGATTTGTGGGTGTTTTGGGCTTTTTTTTGTTTTTGGTTTATTGCATTTTTTATTCATGCCTCCTTCACAATATTTCCTTCTGAAATCACTGGTAAAACTTATTCTCCTTGTTAAAAAATCATTACCACCTCTTTGATGGATCTTAAAAAGCAGACAAATAGTAAGGGAAGAGGACATCATTCTGCTTTTCCAGTTAGTTGGCAATACCAAACATAAAAAGTCTCCTGTACAAGTGGAATATTTGGATTAATCTCTGTTTTCCACTGACAATGATAGGGAGCAAATACCTTCAGTTTACTTTTACTTCCTAATTGTATGATATAAAATTAAAGCAAAACAAAATGTATGACAAATTTACAAAGTCCTTTCTCTCCTATAATTTATCGCAAAATCCATGCCAGATACAGCAAGGAAACAAAAAGCTTTTGATGTATTTTCACCTTAAAATAGGCACACCCAGATATAAGCTTTATGATGGATGAATTGACCTTGAATTGAATTTTTTGATTTTTTGTTGTATGACGGATGAATGGACACTGACTTCTTTCCATTAATTGTGTAGGGAATGGAAGATGATTATTCCCAAATGGAGAAGTTTCTCACTGAATGCCCAAAGTCTGAGCTAAGTCTGGGAAACCTTCATCAGCTCCATGCTTCTGCTACCTAAATAGTATAAATTATTCAGGGGGGAAAAATCTTCTGGTGGGTCAGGTATCAGATGGAGACACCCCAGGTTTTTTTCATAATCATAGTACTGCTCTTCTTTTTCCAGATCACAGATACACTTCATTTTGAAATTTAAATCATCCCAGGGTCATGGTTGGTTTCTCTCTTTATCTTTACTGCAAACATCTTTTCTCAGTGTAATGCTGAGGAGGTGGGTTTGCACATATGCATAGGCCCTAATAGCTTGTGACAACCAGAGATACAGAAATCTAGCAACATATTTTACAAAGGTATGTAGTTGATACAACATCAAAGTGATATAACAAAAAAAACAGAAGTTATAATTACATCTTATTTTGAATGTAACCAGCATGACATTTTCACTTAAATAAATTTCATGAGACAGAATGTGTTATACTGAACTAACACCTTTACAGACTATGTGCTTTTTAAAGCAAGTACATAAATTAAAAATATCCTTAAGGACAAAATCCTGCGTTTCTTGAAAGTGCAATCTGAAATTTTGTTTTCCAAGTTTTTTTCCTTGCCAATTATTTTATTATACTTTTTATGATTTTTTTTTTCTGTGAGAGGTTGACTTTCATATTCCACAACAATGATGGGAAAAGCCTTCAGTCATTTCAGTGCTTCATCCAAACTCAGGAGCTTCCTTTAAAAGCTCTTTTCTTTGCTCATGCACATTGCCTCTGTTGTAAGCATACTGCAAAGGTCAGGTGTAGTATTCATATGCCCTCTGAAGAGAGAGAAGCTAGGAGACAAGCAGAGAAGAAGGAAAGCACAATTCTTATCTCGCTTGCTGTGCCTGTGTTGCGCTAAAGTAGAATGCAATATGGAGACTGTTTACCCGAAGTGAGGATGTTTTGTTCCCTTGGCCTATCAGGGCCAAGAAGTGTGTGTGTGTCGGATTGTCATGGGACAGTCCCGAGAGAATGAGAGATGAGTGGGGTGTGAGCAGTGCTGAGCAAGAGTGAGTGCACGGCAGATTCAGTTTAGATACAATGTACACAGTATAGCAAAATAAAGTAATTCTTTAGCCTTCTGGTGATGGAGTCAGATGCATCATTCTCTCTCCCCTTTGTCCAAGTAGACTTTTATTTACAATAGCCAGGTTCTGTTAGTGAATTGCGAATTTGTTAGGAACAACAAAAGAAAAATATCTCTTTGCCTCAGTGCCTGCCCTCTGCCCTCCCGCCCCAACGGCCGCTCCAGGCCCTGCTGCCCTCATGGCGGCACTCCTGGCCCCCAGGACTCCCCAAGGCCTTCGCCAGGGCACCTTCCTGCAGCCTCAGTCCCTGCACAGGACCCAGCAGAGACCTACAGATGGGCTGTTTGCAAGGGCCTGGGGGGACAGCACCAGAGTCATGGCTTCCCACTGACAGGGGGAAGCCCTGAGGAAGAAATTGTTGCCTCTGAGGCTGCTGAGGCCCTGGCCCACGCTTTCCATGGAAGCCATGGCTGCCTCATCCCTGGCAGTGCTCCAGGCCAGGCTGGATGGGGCTGGGAGCAATGTGGCCTAGCGGCAGGAGTGCCCATGGCAGTAGGCTTGGAACAAGACAATTTGTAAGGACCCTTCCAAGCCAAGCCGTGATTCTGTGATCATGGGGGCTGGGGGCAGCTGAGCTTAATTTCCGATGAGAACCAGTTCAGCCCTGTAAGTTTGGTTGAAGAAATCTCCCCAGTCCAGAATCACAGTGTGATATTTATCAGTGATATTTATCAACACTATAGGTCTGGCTGAGATCAAGAAAGTCTTGCATGCTCTAGACCCTGCAATATTGCATTTTATTGAAGCAACAGCAAAGCAGTTTCAGGCTTCCCAGTCGTAAGTACACTAACTATGGAGTATTAATAGGGGTTCCCAACAGAGAGCGACACTGTCTATGGCTGTATTTCCATACAAAAATATGAGAAATGGGGTATGCATTATATCTATTTTAAAAATACATTTATGTAATAGAAAGCTTGCTTGTCATAAATGCAGTAACTACAGAGTATTAATATGTGTCACTACAGATAGTGTCAGGATATACAACTAAATTTATATTGTTTGGTTAATATTTTATTTTGATGACCTTTTTCTGCTATATAAATATTTTCAAATTTAATAAACTTTTAGTTATAAATATATTTTTCTGCGTTATTATATAGGAATTATACAGAGTTGTATTTTTATTTCATTTCTATATGTTTTTTTGATTGTTTGAATGAAATATAATATGTGTATAATATATATTTTATAAAGATATCTGTGCAATAAAAATCTTGCCTCTCATAAATGCAGCCACTAGAGAGTATTAATATATGTCACAACAGTGATGCTGTAGTGTTGCAGTGTGTGGTTTTGAGAGTAATTCCGTCCTAGTAGTCAGTTTTATAACTCTCCCCTATTTTGTATTGTTATAGCATATTTTATTACCAATGGTCATTCCTTTCCTCCTTGTGTTGTTGGTTTTGCCCTGGTTGTCCATCTCCCCAAAGACCTGCCCTTTTGTTCTGGTTCCTCCTCCCATTGGATGTCAATCCCTCCCCAAGCCTGCTCCTTTCTCTAGAAACTTCCCTATCAATTTTGTATCCTTCGAGGTCCCATTGGTTTGTTTAGGTCATTCTCTTCCCCTGTAATCACCGATTGGTTTAAACATTGTATTCCCAGCCTTGTGTTCCAACCCCAGTTTCTCCCAATTGGCTAAAGATTGAATCCTCCCTTGAGACCTCCCCATTTTTACGTTGGTGAGTGCCTTTGATTCAGTGTCTTTCTGTTCCTCACCCTCTGGTGGATAAGCAGCATTGGAAAACATACAGAAGACCTCTCTCTGTTCCTTGTCCCTACTCTCAGCACAGTCTACCCCCAGTGCAGTCCACCCATGCCATAGAGACGCTGTGCCCTACAGTTGCACCCCCAGATTCAACAACTTTCTGGGGGTGGCCCACTCTCGCTGACAGTGTCGGGAGCTAGCTGGGCTGAAGAAATCTGGCACCACAGCAGTACAGATTTTCTATATTGTTTTTTAAAATAGTATGATAACTAATAACTTTTCAATATAACATGTATCCATTAAAAACACATTTGCTAATAAAAATCTTGCTATATACATATACACACACACTATAGTTATATATTCATCTGCCTATCTGTCTCTGTAGCCAGTGAATTCCTGTCTTTGCCACAGCACCATGAGCTCCTTCTCTGCCACCAGCTGCCAGTCCCACGAGCACAGCTCTGAGCACAAGTCCCACTAACACTGGCCATAGGCCGGCACTCCTGCCAGGCGATGGCGCAGATCAAGGGAGGCTTCCATCGCCTTCGAGTGGGTGGCCAGGTCCTGTGTCAGGAGATGGAAGAGGTTGGGTGGCTCCACTGTTGGTACATCTGGGGGCAAACTGATCTCCTCCAGAAGCCTCTGGCTGCCCACAGTAAAATTCTCCAGGTGTTTCGCTTCCAGGGATAATCCGATTGCTCCAGGATATCTGCGAGCGGAAGCACAAACTCTCCCTATGTGCCTGCACGGTGTTCAGCAGGCACATGATGATGGTCTTGATGGAACAGATGTCCTGCATACAAGAATACCAGCCAAGAGTTTCAGGCATTTGAGGAGCGAGCTGTCCTGGGGGCCCTGCTTGAAGCACTTGAACTCTGCCACAGCGTAGGTCTCAGGCCAGATTGGGCTTGGTCGTGGGGCCCTCGAGGTCAGCTGCTCACAAAGATGTCTGAGGAGCCTGGCTGCACCCCGAAGAACAGCTTAACCTGGAAGTCTCCTTCCTCGTTGATCAGCCTGAGTTTGCAGGAGCGTTCAGAAGGCAGCAGCACTAAACACCAACTGCGTGACCAGGGCAAATGCCACCAGGTTGATCTCACCAGCACACAGAACCAGTGGGCATTTTTCCTTACATGGAGGTAGGAGTGATGCACAGGGTGTCTAGGAGGTTGAACTGCCGCATCCTCCTCCTATCCACCTTGCAATGGTGCAGGAGGCACAGCAGGTTTGCCCCCAGTTGCTCCCTCAGGCACTTGTATTCCAGCTCCACACAGACACTGAAGTTCCAGGCCAGGCCTCTGCCCCTCAGTGTCAGGTGGAAGATGTGGCCTCCAGGAGGAGTAAGAGTACCAGCACACAGTACATGACTTCTCCTCATGGGCAGTCCAACTGTCAAAGGCATTGCCAAAAGCAATGGCTCCTTGCAGCACCAGGAAGACATGTTCTTCTCAAGACACACCTGAGGACACTTGTGAAGTTGTCCCTCAGGGACAATGCTGTCCTCTCACAGTCTGTGTACAGGCCACTTAATGGGTTCCTCTAGAAGCCATCCCAGATTGTAATTCTCATGTCTTTTCCTCTTCCTCTTCCTCATTCTCCTCCTGGCCACTGCTCTGCAACTGACGCCTTCTTTGCATAAAGCACAGTGCCAAGAGAAGGAGCAGGAGCCCAGCAAATACCCAAACTTGCCAGTGCTGCAAGGCAGACCAGAGCAGGTCTCCCCAGGATTTGCTGCTTGGCTTCAGCATTAGCTGCTCCAGCTCCTGCTCCAGCCGAATCTTCTCCTGTTCCTGGAGCTTCACATGCACCTCCATTTGCCGGCGTGTCGCCTCATCCAAACCATTGCCCACAGGCTGTGGGTACTGGACAAGGCTTTGCAAGTGCAAGAACCAGAATACCTGGGAATCCATGGCCTGCAGGAGGATGGAGAGAAGGCCTCAAGTGGCAGTGGCAGGGAGGCAGCTGTCACTGGGGACAGCAGGGATGCCCCTGCAGCAGTACAGTGCAGGTCCACCAAGCATAAACAGGCCTCCAGGGGCTCCCTCCACATAGCAGCAGAAGCTCCTTGAGCTCCTGTCAAATGTAAAATGAGCTGACATGACCCTTGGATGCTTTGGTCACTGAGATCTCCTCCCATGGGATGGCATCAGTTCCCTCAGCACTGATGCCTCTGCTCGAAGCTGTGTTCTTGGAGCCTTTGTGCCACCCCTGGGTGTGTGGCAGTGAATATCCTGATGGTGGGGAAGGGGCCTCTGCCTGGTAGCCTCTCTCTTCCTGTTGTGCCATTGTGAGAGGACACTGTCTTGCAGTGATCTTGAAATATTTTTGAGTAAGGTCTAAGGTGATTATTGGTATTATTATTTTGAGTGATGTGCTTTGTAATCTGTCTTCTTTATTTCTCCCCTTTTTCTATACACTGAGTTTGTTGACAATAGACAGTCATGCACAGCATTAGTTTCAGGCTTGCTGGACACATGGTGGGTCTATTATATTGTAGCAGCAATAGGATCAAGTCCAATCAACCTCAGAAACCATACTCTCTAATCATTGCTACCACTGGGAAAAAGATATGCAGACAAAAAAATCATGGACCATCTTGAGCTTCTTTGTGGAAATAAAGGAAGTGGCATTTGTGTTGTTCAGTTGTCAAGTTGCCAGCTGAGTGACCGATGATGATACTTGCTCCCTTGCTGTTCAGCATGGAGCAGCAATTTCAGCAGTGAAGAGAATTATATTTCTCTTCTATGTAAAAGGATACTTTTGCATCTGATGAATCTGTAAAAATGTGTGGAATAAAAGTTTAAAAGTCACCTACTCGCTCTTACTGGTATTTCTACTTGGCAATTTTCTGCTTCATGAGCAGACAAGTCTTTCCAAAAGAACAGCTATTGAACAAGAGCATTGCTGTTTTTCATTTCTACTGCATAAAATGCACTGATCATACTATGAAAGTTTGCCTGCTGTATTCCATTAGCAATAATCTGTACGATCGAGACGAAGCAATAACTTCTGTTGTTGCTTCTGTTGAGTGACATTTTTAATCTCAGTTTCCAACTAGAAATAACATTTTGAGAACCTCTTGAGTACATAAAAGATTTCTGGGACAAGTGTCAAACAAAATAGACTTAATCAGCAGAAATTATTTGCAGAGTTTTGTCAGTGTACAAAATAATGAAAATTTTATTTTATTCCTTGTTTAAACTTCAGAAATACATAGCTGGTCTGCCAGTAGTATTCAAAATTTGACGTTCTTTTAAAGACTTAAACATTTCACCAATATTCAAGAGCATTCATTAACTCTTGTGCTTACTTTATTTAGTAAGCTGCACTCTTGCTGCAGTTCTAATGAACATGTGTTTGGAAGTCTCCTTGACTAAACTGAATTTCAAGGTTTTACAAATTTTTTGGAACTGAATTACTTCCAGCCTATTTTGAGCTTTGCCAAACACTTCAAATTATATACCATCTAGGAGGATATCAGTCCTTACTGTAGCCAACTGTTTTTAAATAGCTATATTTAATGAATAATAAAGAACTAGAAAAAAAATCTCTAGTCCTCCAAGACAACAACATAACAAAACCAGCAACTACCCCAAAAATGAAACAAACAAACACACATGCACGCACAACAACCCCCCACAAAAACCCCTCAGAAAATCCAGAGGGTCAGCAACAGAGTTTGGACAAAATCCAGTCATGGTGATGTCCATCCCCAGTGCATATTCACTGACCTACATCTGCATATTTGCAATGGTAAGTCAATAAATGGTACCACAATGACATATTAAGACTTACCAGTATCTGAATGGCATTTATTTTTTAGTACAGATTGGATGCTTCAAATATTCTCTTTTCCTCTGCACCTAGAGAACAGCTGTGTGTGATTACTGTAGTATTTTCTTGTCACTGAAAGGAGAACATAATACTTCCATTTCTTACTCTGAAATTATTTTCTTCTTTTGGCTGATAATAAGCAGGTATTTGAGATCTGATTCAAAGACAAGATACAATCAGTAGATGTTCTTGCTTGGATAGCCTGGTGAGAGTATTAATTGGGCTGTGGGCATCAAAACATTCTTTGTGTGTTTTCCAGAATCCACTGAAATTGCTGTTAGCAGCTCAGCTAACCATGAGATGGGAACTGCATGTGTGAAATGACTTTTGAATTACTTTTGTTTAGGAGAATCTATTTAATTTTGATATTATTTTTTAATGTTGAATGTTTGGCATGAAAGTATGGCATAGGTCTGATTTTTGAAAGAGAAGTTTCCTGTGAGGATCAGATTCTCTGAGGTCTTTACCTTAATCCTTCCTATGAGATCAGAAATACCTCACCAGTTCCCACTTCTGGAAATCAAGTTGCATGTCTGTTATGCGTGTGCTAATTGTTCAGTTGTTTAGTAGTATGATTCAGTTATCGCCCATGCGGACCCAGATGGTTCTCCTGAGAGTGCCCTCCCCTTTAACCGTCTCTCAAGTTGTCTTTGTTCTGTCTCCCTTTGTTCCAGACCCTTTCCTGCCTGTCAAGGTGGCCCTACCCCTTCTGCCTTGTCCATCAGAGTAAACCCTGCCATTTGTTCTACAATGTTCTGTGCCAATTATCCCATGAACCAATCCCCTATTGGACCCTCTCTCCTCCCCTGACCCTGATTAGTTATTATCCTGAAACCACAACCTAAGAGTTACCCTATTGGTTATTCTGTTGCATCCATCCCCTGTTTTTTTGTTGGTTCAAAGAGCCATGCATAGAGGTACTTGGCTGTTTGTGAACCCTTTGCTTGTGAACCCTTCTCTTAGTTAGCCTCCACCTTTCCTCACCAATAAATGGGTTGGAATCTCCCCACAGAAGAGTCTCCCCTGCCTTCTTTATCCAGTACTTGGTGCATTGCTGTAGAGCACCTTGCAGAGCAGTGGGCTCTGAGGTTCTGATTTTGGCAACACCCCAGCCAAGTCAGCTCCCCACACTTGTTGCTGCCCCGGGACTTAATTGAGTTAGCCAGGGCTCTGGCAGGCAGTGGCAGATGTCCATTCTCCACCCTTTGCTGGTGGAATGTCCATCCCTCAAAGCTCAAAATCTTCGGAACTTCAATGAGGAAGCCTTGCTCAGCAAAGCTATTCAGAGGACTCATTCACATTCAAATCATCAAATGAAATGAATGAAGCTAAAACTTCTAGATTAACTTGGATCTAAAATATCTCCTTGGTTTTTTTTGATGGATTTGGGATTTTTATTGCTAATAATATGGAAAGGTTATTTGAAGAAATACAATATGTAAAGCGGTATATGGATCTTTCTTAGAGCCCCCAAAGTTTTTCAGTGTTTTGGAACATGTGGCTAGTTTATGCAGTCATTTTTCTAATGAAATGGGCCCATAATCTACAGAAAACAGTTTGTTGTTTTGGGTTTTTTTCCCACACAGTGGGTATTTCCTTTGGGGAAACCAGCTCTTCCTGAAAGAAAGAATAAAAGGGGTGCAAAGAGATGAGTACTGAAAATGCACAAACAATGTTTTGATGTGAGATTCTATAGCAGATACACATTTCTAAATCACTAATTTTTTTACATTCCTATGTAAAGATAAGCATAGAAAAGACATAATGACTTTGAGGGTTTTTCAGTAACAGTTTCTAAAAATAATGTAGGAGTCATAAACACAATGTACAAGCAGTCTTCTTCATCTGTTTGACAATTTGCAAACTCCCAAGGGATTTCTGATATGTTCTGCTCCGAGCTGTTGATCATTAACCCAGTATAAATCAGATCAGCTCATTAGGAAAGGCCCATAATCTAGGGAGAGCACCAAAATGCAGGATATGATCATTAATTTTGACAGAAATATGAACCAGGGGAACAGAAATAGAGGTTGTTGGAATTTTTTGTCAGAAATAGCATACTTGCTGAAAAAGGCAGTTTTAGACTAACAAAATAAATAGGAATTCTATTCAGATTGGGCAGATTTTTTTAATTTAAAAATCTTTTTTTTTTTTTTTTTATTTATTTCTCCATATAGTGGTGGAAACAGTTTGACTTTTTTTTTTTAATAGCACTTATTTTTTAAATGGAGCTTGGTTTTATTTTAGGAGTATATTAAAAGCTGAAAAATTAAGACATCTTTTAAATTTGTTCAAAACAGATTTCTTGGGGGGTTATTATTGTTAAAAATAGGAAAAGAGAGATTACTTAATTTTAAAGGAATTAGGTTTGTTTGTAGATTGTTTTATTTCTCTCAGCTTCTTACATTCACTTGACAAGTCAACCTCTTACTAATAAATGCCATGTTCTGTGCTGCTGAATGTTGCAGATTTCCACCTTGATTACCCATTTCCAGGAAGAAAACACCTGGAACACATGTGGACTAATCCAGATGATAACAATTCTGGTGCTTTTAGCAAATTTTTTCTGATTTATAATACTTCATAGAGGAAGAACAGTCATGATTTGTTCTGATATAATATGTTTTGCTTTGTTGTAATGCTGTTCATTTAGGTAGAATTAACAGTTACTATCATGACTAAAGCTGGGAAAGAAACTGTAAATCACTCGAGCTGAACATATAGCCCTGAATCTAGAACTCAGGTCTCTAATAATAGGTTACAAATGATGCTTAGTATTTATAGAATTAAATTCAATTTAGGTGCCAAACAACTATTCTTTTCTCATTCCTGGTGTAATAAACTTCTGTTTATCTCTCATCAGAGCAGAGAGAAAAGCTGATATGTCAGCTGTCTAATGAAAAGGTCTTGATAATGAATAATTTACTATTCTTGGAGATGTTTGTGAAAATTAAGTCTCACCAAGGGTATAACTGTGCAGCCACTCAAGTGAATCAGAAAATAACACTCTGTAAGTAGTTTTAAAATCTGGCTCAGAGCAAAGAGAACTTCGTCTTTCTGGATAACAGTCTGTTTTCACATAGCTAAAGGCTGTCATTCATGTTTGTACTGAATATATTTCAGCTAAACAACACTAACATGGTGACAGAGAGAAGAACAAGACAGCACCTCCATCACTGGGAAAGTAAAATAGGCTTAAGAATTCACAAGCCCACAGTATATATTTCCAACAATTACTGTAAATGATTTTGGATGCCTTGTTTACTGAGTGCTATGTGTTCAAGAAAAATAACTAAGGATAAAGTTAAGTTCCCCTTCATTTTTCAAGAAAATCAGGCCCTTGAGGGTGAGTCCTGTTCAAGTTGTGCTTAAATAGAACTCCAGTTAGGTTGAAAATAACCACGTGATTTTGGAAATGCTTGGTTTGGGTAAGGATGGGTTTAATGGAGAGCATCCCCATCCTGCTGTTATTCAACAGGGCAGAGAGCACCCAGTACTGTGAGCTGCTGCTGTGTGCCTGCCCAGCAGGGAGGCACTGCAAAGCCCTGGGGCCCAAAGAGGCAGGGAGCTGGCATGGAAAAGGGAGAAACAGCCTCAGTCTTTGGTCTTGCAGGTGCCATCAGCAGGGACTGAAAGCTGAGGGTCACCTCTGAGCTCGGCTGCTCCCAGTGGATGTGGGAGGAGGTAACACTGCACTGCTTCTGGCTCAGGTGTTCATACACACATCAGGAAACCACAGCCCAGCTGCTCAGCCTGGAGAAGACTTCAGGGAGACCTTACTGCAAGGGAGCTACAAGAATGATGGAAGAGGGGCTTTCCACAAAGGCATGCAGTGATAGGGTAAGAGACAACGGCTTTAACCGTGAAGGAAGGTAGGTTTACATTAAATGTTAGGAAGAAATTCTTTACTATGAGAAGTTCCTTATTATCCTTTACTACTTCTTTACTGAAACAGGCTGCCTAGAGAAGTTGTGGATGCCCAATTTCTAGAAGTGTTCAAGACCAAACTAGATGGGGCTCTGAGAAACCTGGTCTCATGGAAGATATCCCTCCCCATGCCAGGGGGGTTGGAACTGTATGATCTTTATGGTCCCTTCCAACCAAACCATTCCATGACTATGATCCTATCTCACCAATACTGCTGCTTCCTCATCTGACCAGAGGTAGAAATGGTGAGTGGAACAGAATTCCACAAGGACCCCTCTCCTGCTCTGGACAGCAGATCAAACACCACTGTTGCTCCACTCAACAGCATCTTAAAAGAATGCTCTGGCCTAGTCATAGTTACTCCTTTCTTTTCCATTACCTGTAACTTGATTTTGAACAACTTGCTATTGGCTCCACAATCATCTCACCCCTCCCTGCTTTCACAGAAGCAGTGTAACCAAGGCTGTAACTCAGTCACTTCTCACCATCTTCTGCATTGAAATGATTTTTTTTTTTTCAATGTCAAAACAACAGTTCTGGCTCAATTGAATATGGTCTCTGCCATTAATTCTCCACCTTATTTTTTTGTCACTAAAAAATTTTCCTTCCTTCACATGACCATGTTGAAAGTTGGGGGTGCAGGAGTCCAGGATGGGAATGAACAGCATTTTATAAAACTAGGCCATTCTCATGGTGTTTCACCCATCTAAGGCAAAGGGTATAGGAACAATTGCTTAAAAGGATGGCTTAGCATTTCACTATGAAGTCCAAAGTGCCCAATTCATCTTTTCTATTCCAAATGCACCAACATTTACAACAATTTACAATCTCTTTCCTATTTCTCTAAAACACATTGTGGTACTATAAACCTGAATTGCTTACAACCATTACTGCTTCTGCCAAAAAAAAAAAAACCAAAAAACTTCATCCAGATTTAGTAATGTCATATGAAGCATCATAAATACTATTAAATTAGTGGTATTTCCTTACCATGCCTGAATCATAGGTGTTCAGAAATGCTTTATCTTTGTTATTTTAAAATGTGTTCCCTTCCATTCACAAGACTAAAAGGTTTCAGTTCTGATTCATTTTCCTTTTGTAGGAATTAAAATTCAAAGCATGACTTTAGAGGGACTCTAAAATTGCTTCCTAAATTAATCTTTAAATCAGCATTCTGGGTTTTTTTTTTAATCTTCTGAGGCAATATCCAGAATAATGAGACTGTTGAAAATGTGAATAATATGAATGTCACTTCCATACTTTTTGGCTTGGAAAAGAAAAAGATTTTGCTTTTTAACACAGAAGAGTCCAATCAGTCCCAAAGGTAATTGCTGCAAGAACCAGAGTGAAAAAGTTCCTTGTAGTGTAAGTAAAGGACAGTGCTATCTTCTGTCACACAAGGCAGCAAAACTGTTGTGTAGTAAGTGAGTAGATGTTAGATGTGAAATTAAAAGAACTGTTTCATCCCAGATGAATATCTGGCATTGGATGCAAGTGGAAGAGCCCGAGAGATCAGTAATGACACCACCAAAATAGGAAAACATCTCATTTTCCCCCTCCTTTCTCTCTCTCACCTACACTGTCACAAGCTCTGAACAATATCTCAGGCAGCTAAGAGCTGTGAAAAAATTGAATGTAATTTGAATGTTGGAGTAGCTCCAATGAAAAATGAAGGTGTCTTAGAGTTAGGGGCTACAAATTAGATCTAAGGTAACCAGTGGGATTCTCAGTAGCACTTGAGAACATCAGATCCTTTTGTAGTTCTAGGAATGACTCAGATTTTCTCGGGATGTAATAAGAGAGTAATTAAAACAACACTGTAGGATAAATCCTGGGCTCTCATACCACTGTGAAGATAATTAGTATGGATTTTCTGGTGGTTTTATTTTGTTTTATGGGTTTTTTTTGGTTTTGGTGGGTTTTTTGTGGGTAGGTTTTTGTTTGTTTGGGGTTTTTTTTCTGTTTGTTTTTTATCTTCAACAACTCTGTATTGCAAAACATTTACAAGTTCTTGACAGAGATGAGAACCTAAGACTTCTCCTTTCCCAGGCAAGTACCCAGCCACTGTCTCCTCCCAAATTCACACAGAGCCCTATAACCTCAACAGTTACCTGGCCTCTGCCAAATGCTGTGAACCAGCTACTCCTCTTTCAGGCTACAGAGAGAATTGCAGGGCAAAACCCACCATGAATCTGAACATCACTGAGACAACAACCATGTAGTCATGCAAGTAAGAATATGCAGTCAGGTCTGTACAGCATGAATAAAAAGCAAGACTTTTTCAATAAAAGACCTTTTGACACAATGTGTGAGATGGTATATTCTAGATTTCTTAATTAAGAGGTTTTTTGAACAATATACAGAGGCATCCAAAAGAACATTCTGATGGTGATGGAATACTTCAGCTTTCTTTAGAAAAAATTTACAGCAGTATAATCATCCATGAAGTGTTGAAATATATGGGTTTTGGTGTTGGGTTTTTTCCTCTTTTTTTCTGCCTCCTTGGGAGCTAAAGAATCAACTAGAAGAAGAATGACTGTTTCAGCTCTTTCCAGCTAACTGGGAGGAACTGACAAAGACTCCAAAGATAAGTGGTAATTTTTTAGAAAATGAAGAATAGCATTCACTAACTTTTAGGATGTGTGAAAGTGCTCTGTAGAGTAAATCTAGGAAGAATCTTGAATGCTTGTTATGCAAAGAGGTAGGCAGGATGTCTAAGGAACACAGTCCAATTCAAAGCAGGCAGGTGATCTGATAGAGAGTGTGGCGAGGTGTCGGCCTTATCGTTCAGATGTCCGGCTAGCAGACGGCGGCCAAACACCCAGCTGCAATCCTGCCAGCACCCTCTATGGGCCTTGGGTTGTGCTGGCTGTGGATGGGCTCGCTGCTGCCAAGACGAGGAAGAAGGAGCTGGACACTCGCTGGGGACAAACTCAGGTTTATTGGAGATCCCAAGAAGTCAACCAGGGAGTGACCAAGAACAACGGGAGGAGCAAGGTTTTAAAGGGAGGAGGTGTCTCAGGGAGGGGTTTACAAGGAACCAATAAGGGAGTGAACATAACATGACAGACATTAGGAAAAACCAATTAATACAAAGTAAGGGAGGGGCCCCGGGACCACAGCCAATCATAACCCCTAAAGGGAAGAAGATTCTAGTAAACTGGGAGGAGTAGGGGTGATTGACCAGGCCCAGGGAGGAGAAACAAGCATACATATAAGGGAATGGAGGGGAGGAGGAATTACATAACATAGGGGACTGACAAAACCAATGGCAGGAGTAACTATAGTAACAAAATGAGTGGCAGGGCTAAGGCAGGAAAACTGGGGAGGGCAGAACCATTATATAAAATAGGGGGGTACAGTACAGAAAATAGGGGAGAAACTAAATGAACTTAACAAACACACCACAACAAGAGAGTGTATTATATATCTAGAAATAAACTCCCCAGGTGAAAAAGTGAAAAAGACAGGTAGGAAGTAAAGCATAGTGGTTGTGGTTGAATTATGAGCCCTTAAAAGGTTTGAAAGTAATGTCATTACAAATTTGTACAAGTGACTAAGAATGAACATAAGTGGCTAATATTGTGAGAAGAGAAAAAAAAAAAACAGAAAAATATACAAAATTATTCTTAGTGAAGGAAAGAAAAATCTATATAAATACTTCTGAAGCAACAGAAAAAAAAGCAATGAAGAAAAGAGAAATTCATTACCAGATGGGAAAACAAATCCTGGCAAAAAGCTAGTGACATGTAGAAGCTACAGTGCAGTTTGCCTTCTCTGAAAGGCTTCATTACAAAAGTGGCACATGACACAGAGCCAGAATGAAGTTCAACAAATAATGAAGAAACAGAGAAAAAGCATTAAGGATTATTTAAGGAATAAACAGATCAACAGTTGATCTGCATGCAATTCACCCTGTGGTGCTTGCAGGAGTATCTGGCTAAGTCACCTCATAATTTGTTGATATCTTTGGTACCACATAAGGGATGGGTGGTAGTGAGAACTGAGGAGAGAAAAACTTTGGATCATCTCTAAAAAGAAAGAGGGATCTCATAGAGAAATTCAGGTAGCTCAGCCTCACTGCTGGAATGAGACTTTAACACATTTTCATTACATAAACTATTATAATAATAATAATATGGCAAAAAACAGCCAGCACAGGATTTTCAAAAGAAGTCAAATGAAATTATTCTAATTTGTTTTTGTGGTAGGAAGACAAAGGAGGTGCAGATAGTCTATTCAATTTGCATTGCGGATAACTTATAAATTTGAATTTAAGGGTTTGACGCTGTCTCCCTTTATATTCCTGTAAAAAAGGAAAAGTTTTCTAGATAAAATCATTGTATTTGCACGAGTGATTGGTGAAAAATGCAGGCAGAATACTTTACTGGGGGGTACTGCAGTCCATTTGTTTCTCTGTGTGATATTTCAATTACTAAATGCTGGAATCAGGCACATAGTGATAAAATATCAGGGTGGCCTCCCAGTGGAATGAAGTCAGACTGTGCACAACCCCTTTACATTGCAAATTTGACATGAGCCAACGAAGTGACACTGGTGCAGAAAGGCTGAGTGCATTTCATCGTGGCATTCACAGCTGTGCTGCATGTGAAGAAAGAAAAAGGGTAAATAAGTCTCTGTTAGTCAATGTTTATGAGGTCCCAACTGTAGTACTGGGAAGGCTCAGTGGAGAAAAGGAAAGAGAGGTATGATTTTTGAAGGAAGGTGAACAGGCCTGGGCCTGTTTTTCCAGGAGAAGAAGTGTTGCAGAGCTGGAGCCACCCACCTTTCTTTGCCTAAGGCAAACTATATCTATCCTTTTGTTTCTTAAAGGTTAAATTGATAAGGACACCACAGTTTTCCTAAGACATCTATTGCAGCTCTCAATTTATTTTAAATATTGCATTTCTCCTCAGCCCCTGTTGCAGTGTGTTCTCTTTGTTTGGTAGGTTTACTTCTTAATTTGTGGGTTTGTTCACTGTTTTATTTGTGGGTTTTATAATCCCTCTGTATTGTCCTCCCCCTGTCTTCAGAGTGGCATAGGCTCCTCATCTTGTATCTTGTGTTTCTAAAATTAGACATACTCCCTCATTAAATGTCAATCTTTCCTTTGTCACCTAGCCACTCCCTACCAAGTCTTAATCCCCAGCCTTCCCAGTTGTCAATCCTTCCTTTCCTTGCCCTTTTTCCCCAGAATCCTCCTTGCTTTCCCCTCCCATTGAGTGTCAATCCTCCCCCAAACCTGCCCTTTCTTCTGGAGAATTCCCTGCCTATTCTGTATCTTTTAGAACCCTATTGGCTTACCCAAGTTATGTCCCTCCCCACTGCTCCCTTACTGGTTCAAAAGTGTAAAATGTCCCGCCTTCGACCCCTCCCCAACCATACCCCTACTGGTTTGCTACCCTAAACCCCTCCTCCCGAGTGAGGTTATAAAAGCTCTTGTTTCGCCTGAAGTCTTGTCTTGGGTGCTGGTCATGAAATAAAGGCACTTTTGTTTCACCCCCATGACCCGTGCTGCTGCCTTTTGCTCCTGCACTGAACCACTGCTGGTAGCAGGGATTTGCGGAGCTTGAGAGGCGGATCTGTTGCGCCCCTGTTGTCATCGTCCTGGTGGGCACAGAGGCACAGTCCGTGCAACATGACAAGCCCCCTTATTTTTAGGTTAAACACTGTTTTTTGTCTCCTCTCTTGTAGGCTTTTTTAAAACCTCTCATAATACTTTTAGGTTTCCTTGAGTTCAGTGCATCTTCCCTAAACACACTGCCCAGCCCTGACTACCCTCCTTAACGTATCTCTTTTAAGGAACTGCCACTGTCAGTTCCCTTCATCACGTCCTGTGCGTATTGCTCTCTCATAAGCCCTAACTTGTCACTTTTGTGACTGAAGTGCACTATCTTGCACTATACTGGGGCTGCAGGACTGCAAGACCTGTCATTTCACAGGCTGTAGTAAATATTCTATCCTCCAATCATTATGCCTTCTTAATCAGAAAAAGATCTCACAAAACCAGTAGGTATCTGCTATTTTAAATTTCCCTACTCAAAACACACTTAACAAACCAACCAACCAATCAACCAAAATAACAACTCACAAAAGAAAGAATTTCTCAGCCTTTCCATTCTGAGGAGGCTGTAGTCTGATCCTCCTAAGACTCCTCCCATGGGACACCTGATAAACCCCCAGCCCCGGGTCTGTGTCCTCCCTCTCTGCTCTCTCTGCTCTTGGCTCTCTGGGCTTTGCTTGGGCTCCTGGGCCTCGCCTCCTGCAAAATAGAATGTACTCGTGTGCTTAACAACGAAGAGACTTGCCTCTTCTTTTTTTTTTTTTTCTTCTTTTTTTTTTTTTTTCAGATGTGGTCTCCCTGGACAGATTGTCACTGTAGCCACAGGCTGCTGCAGTATTCCAAGGATTGGATGAACCAACTGCTTTTTCCAAAAGCCCCTGAGGGAATGACATTTTGACCATTTTAATAATTTCAAGCCAGATTTTCTGAAAAGCTTCACCAGTTTCTCTCCGAGAGGTTGATCCACTTAGATTTCAGTTTGATGCCATGTACAAGATATCCCCCTGTTACAGCCACAATATTCTCTTTCTTTCTTAAACACTTTGATGTTTTTCAGCAGTTCTAACCCACTAGATTCCTATTATATACTTCCAAATACACAAAAATACAACCAAAACCTAAGAATTGTGTCTCCTGAAATGGGTAAAGATTTGGAAATCTGACACAGTTTTAGCTTGTGACTAATGTCAGTTATAGACTTACAACTTTTTTTTTTGTTACTTGCACTCCCGCAGGTGTTTCATAACACTAAAGAAAACTCACAAGCATAATATTAGAAACAAGCTTAAAGCTTCCAGTGACAATTCTCAGCTAAAACAGCATAAGCAGGATCAAACTGGTAAAACTTACTGTGCGAAGACTTCAAGAACTGGCAGATAGAGAATAAAATATTTTAGTTGCAAGGAACCTATAATGGTGATCTAGTGGAACTGCCTGAGCCCTACAGGGGTGACCATAAGTTAAACTAGCGTGACAGTGGCACCATGACAATGTTTCTTGAGCACTAACAGGTTTAGGGCATTGACCACCTCTCTTTAAGAATTCTGTTGCTGCGCGAGGGCGTAAGTGGCCCTAGATCCGGCTAGCTGTGAAGGTGAGAGATGGCCGACACCCTCCACGCATAGGAGAGCCAGCCCCCCTTGGCGTCCTGGCCTCGGGCTGGGCTGGATGGCGGAGCTGGATATCGCGCAGGAGAGACGAGAACAAGAGGCGACCACTTGCTGGGGTTAACAGTGGGTTTATTGATGGTCCACGGGAACCAACAGAGGGAAGAAGAACCAGCAGCAAATGGCAAAGAATAGAGGGAGACACAGCGTTTTAAAGCAGAGGGGTGGAGAAGGGAGGGAAGCCCAGCTATCCAATAAGAAATCATTAGGGGAAGTACCGAACATAACTGACATACAAAACTAAGCAGTGAATACAAACAATAGGAGGGGCCCCGGGACCACAGCCAACCACAGCCCCCAGCTAACCGAAGGTTCCAGAAGCTTGGGAGGAGTGGGGGGTGATTGACTGGGCCCAGGGAGGAGGAAAAACTTACTTATAAGGAGAGACAGGGGAGGGGAAGTTACATAACTTAGAGGATTGGCAACTGAGGGAGAAAGGGTAACCATAGTAACTTAACTGTAACAAACTCTGAGGCGGGAAAACTGGAGAGGAGGGAACCATTTACAAAGAATAATAGGGGGAACATACATAAAATGGGGGAGCAAACCGAGAAACTTAAAAACACACTACAACATCTCCCCGTTTCTTAACAAATAAAAGAAGGAAAACAGGAATGTCCATAAAAACTCAAAAGTCGGGGACCCGCGGCTGGTCCGGCCAGTCCTCGCCTTCTTCGAGCTGGAGGTCGCCTGCCCATGGATGTTCGTGGGGCGGCGCGGTGGACCCCTCTTCTTCTGCAGCATCTTTGGCCTCCGAAGAGAGGTCGTCCAGCTCGAAGTGCTCTTCCGAAGGAATCGCAGCGTGGTTCACAGCGGGTGAGGAGGCCTTTTTTAGCAGTCTTTGGACCAGTCCGCGGATCACCATGATCAGAACTGAAAATATAATCAAACTCAAAACAACTTTACAAACAGATTCTAAAATCGAGCTGGCCCACCCGCTAAGGCCCCAACCCTTGAACACGTCCCCCAGCCAGTCAGATGTTTCTAACTTGACCTGGTGTACGAGGTCTTGGAGTCGCTTGATCGAGTGTCTGGTGTCCTCAGCCCGGGAGGACAGGTTCAAACAGCAGAGGCCCTCAAACTCCTCACAATGGTGGTGATGGAGCAGCAATAGAAAATCTATTGCTGCTCTATTCTGGAGTGTTGCCTTCTTTGTTATTTCCTTGTCTGTGAGGAGGTCGTAAAGCGCAGCTGATGTAAGATTCGCTTGCTTAGCTACCCAACACTCTAGGCGGCCCAATTCACCTAGAGTCTTCGCTACCGATACCCAAGGCAACAGAATGGTAAAGGCAACGGATTTTGAATGCGACCAATGGGTAATTTCGTCATCACAGTCTTCTGTGAGATCTTTCAAATCTCTTTTGGCTCTGCCCAATTCTGCTGTGATGTTTGTTCTCTTCCAATTGACAATTTGGGTGATGTTAGGAGTAAACAGCGTCAGCCGGCCAAAAGTACACGGCCCTCCGACCAGGCCAGAGGGGATGCCTGCCCACGCTCGGTCGCCACAAATTAAAAACATGCCTCTTGGAAGGGAGTAAGGGGTCCGTCCAGTAGTGGTGGGGCCGAGGATTTTCAGAACGGCCCGGCACCACTGCTTGACTTGATACTCTTCCTTGGACTGACGGACCACCTCACTACCCTTCTCTATTGGGGTTATACCGTAGTCGAACTGAAAACAAATGGAGGCGTTGGCTGACCCGAGGAGATGTAATTCTGTGGGCTCGGAGGGTGCAGGATCCAGCCTGACCACTCCGTCTCTCCAGGCATTGGAAGAATCAAAACTGGGGAGAATGGTAAGACTCTGGGATAGGACTGGGGAAAAGGCACATTGGAACGTAACGGGGAACTCGCCTGGAGAGAAAGGGATCCCCACAAGGCAAGACGACATCGGGTCCTCTGCTGCGCCGGTGTCGAGGCAGATGCTGTCCTGACCTAAGGCACGCCAGACGTTAACTTTTGGCTGGGGGATGACCCACGGCTCCGATGGTGTCAAAAGGAGTCCGAAGGTCATTGCGACTACCAGCAGCAGGCAAGGGTTTGGGACTAGCGGTGATGTGGTTGAGGCCATCGGGGAGATGTAACTGAAACGAAAGAAAATAGTGAAAGTATAACGAAATCATAAAAATGGTTCCTCTCCAAACAACCAGTTCAAATAAAACCTACGGGGAGAGATCTCAGGAGCTGGGGGAGAATAGGAGGAGATGTGATAGATAAGATCAAGAGGAGGAGGAGAGGCCAGAGGAGAGGGCTCCTCGGGAACTTGGGGAAGAGCTGGAGAAAGGGAAGGAGCTGGATGGTGTTGCTTCCTCCGCTGCCGCCAACATGCTTGCTGGACCTGTGGCACTGTCTCCTGCTTGGTCCTCTGTTTCGGGACGAAGGGCCTAACCCAGTTAGATGGTATCCACCTGGGGCCTGAGGGAGTGGACATATCATATCCCCTCCCCCAGGTTACCAGGTCAAAGGGGCCCTCCGTCCGCCAGGTCTCCGGATCTTTTACAAGAACCGGGGGCCTGGCCTTAGGCTGCAGCTGCTGGTGACTTCCGAAATGCCGGACCACTGGAGGATTCTGGCTGTCGAAAGAGCAATTCAGAAAGTTGGGTGCGTACAACGCTCTCGACAGCCGGACGTGGGGGGTCTCCACCTTCATTGCCGGTTGTTGTTGGGACAGAATCTTCTTGAGGCTCTGGTGGGCCCTCTCCACCATGGCTTGGCCTGTTGGGGAATAGAGGATGCCGGTCTTATGGACTATTCCCCATTACTGCAGGAAGCTCCGCAGCTCCTTGGATGTATATGAAGGGCTGTTGTCTGTTTTTAAGGCCCTAGGGATGCCCAAGACAGCGAATGCCTGAAGCAGATGCTTCTGGACATCCGCTGCCTTCTCACCTGTGTGGGCAGAAGCATAGATAGCCCCGGAGAAGGTATCCACTGAGACGTGGACGTAACGCAATTGGCCAAAAGATGGATGTGTGTTACGTCCATCTGCCACACCTCACAGCTTGCCAGACCTCGGGGATTAGCCCCCGATGCCACGGTGGGCATCTGGTCGTGCTGGCATTGGGGACATGTGGCCACAATCACCTTGGCCTGATCCTGCGTCAGATTGAATTGCCGGACCAGACCAGGCACATTCTGGTGGAACAGTTGGTGGCTGATCTCAGCCTGGCTGAACACATCTGGGAGAGGGGCCTGCATAACGGCAGCCGCGGCCAAAGAATTGGCACGACGGTTGCCCTCCGCAATAAACCCGGGCAGGTCTGTGTGTGATCTTACGTGCATGACATAGAAAGGGTGCTCACGGTGGGAGACTAATTCGACGAGCCTATTAAGTAATTCAAATAACTTTTGGTTGGTGACCTCCTGAAGAACTGCAAATTCAGCTCTCGACACTACACCTGCGACATACGCAGAATCTGTAACCAAATTGAAAGGTTCAGGGAATCTCTGGAATGCCCTGACGACTGCGTCTAACTCAGCAATTTGTGGAGAGCCCTCCACAACAACAACATCGGTCTCCCACTGCCGAGTCTGAAGATCCTTCCAAGTCATCACTGACTTGTGGGATGCTCCAGACGCGTCGGTAAAAACTGTCATAGCATCCAGCGGTTCTCTGCTCTGAACCTTTTTCAGAGACAATTTAAATTCCGAATTGAACAATTTGTGGGCCGGCCGATCTACTGCAATGCGCCCAGTGTAGCTGTCGAGTGCAAACTGAAGATATTCATTAGTTTGCAGCAGTTCTTCAAAGGTCTTTAAGTTGGCCCGATTCTAATTTAAGTGGGATAGGTATGCACGCAAAATCACAACCTGCCAGCTCCCTGATCCTCGATCTAGCCTTGAGGATCAGTTCGGCTACCAACTCTTGTGGCCGTGTCATTCTTTTGGACCTCTGGTGACTCAGGAAGACCCACTCTATGATTAAGAGCTTATCTCCTGAGCCCTGGTCCTTCAGGCTTTCGTCCCACTGGTGGATCATGCCGTGGAGGTGTGGCAACTTTCCCAGTATAATGAATTTGAATGGCAGGCCCGGATGGTAACGATGGGCCTGCCTGGCCAAAATAACTTTCTGGATCTTCTCCAGAGCTACCTGTGCCTCTGGGGTGAGAGCCCTAGGGGAACTAAGCCCCTCTCCCCCTTTCAACAAATTGAAAAGGGGGGCTAGGTCCTCGGTCGAAATGCCCAGCCAGGGTCTCACCCAATTTAAGGACCCACACAGCTGATGGACATCTGCTAGGGTCTGGACCTTAGTCCGAATAGCCAATTTCTGCGGAACAATGGTCCGCTTTGTAATTTCCAGGCCCAGGTATCTCCAAGGTGGCATCCTCTGAATTTTGTCCTGCTGGAGCTCGAACCCTGCAGCAACCAATGCATTGGTTGTCAGGTCAAGCGCATGGGCAAGCAGACTGTGGTCGGGTGCACACACGAGGATGTCGTCCATGTAATGGTGAACAATGACAGCATCCCCGAGGGCTGTACGTACAGGTGACAGCAGCGAAGCAACGTACCATTGGCAGATCACAGGGCTGTTCTTCACGCCCTGTGGAAGCACCCGCCAATGGTAGCGCTTGGCTGGGGACTCACGGTTGATGGACGGAACCGAGAAAGCAAAGCGTGGGGCATCGTCCGGGTGAAGGGGAATTTCAGAAAAGCAATCTTTGATATCAATCACTGCCAAATTCCAATTTTGGGGGAGCATTGCTGGGGAGGGCATCTCTGGCTGGAGAGGACCCATATCAATTATTAAATCATTAATTTGGCGGAGGTCGGTCAGGAGCCGCCACTTATCCTTATTGGGCTTCTTGATAACAAAAACTGGAGAATTCCAGGGAGACATAGTCTCCACAATGTTGCCCTTAAGTAGCTGCTCCTGAACGAGCTCATTGAGGGCCTTCAATTTTTGTTTGTTAAGTGGCCACTGCAAGACCTGTACTGGTTTATCTGATAGCCAATTCAGTTTCCAGGTCTGGTACTCTTCAGTGGCCACTGCCCGAAAAACCTGGGGAGCCTTAGGTAAGTCAATTCTGGCTCCCCATTGGGCTAAAAGGTCTCTCCCCCAGAGAGGCTCCGTGTAATCCAAAACGAACGGGCGTATAGAAGCCAATTGCCCGTCAGGCCCCTTAATTTGGACAATGCTCTTTGATTGGTTAGCCAATTGTAAACCCCCGACACCTGAAATCGTGCCCGCTGCACTTTGCAAGTCCCAATGTGACGGCCACTCCCGAGAGGGAATGATCGTCACATCTGCACCCGTGTCCAATAGACCCCTGACGATCTTTTTGTCCCCGCCCAACGAAAGTTGACAGGTCGGGTGGGGTTTCTCCCTCCCCACTAGCTGTGCCCAGGCTACCGTCGGCGGTGATGACTTTTCCGCAGGGTTCTTCCAGTGATCTTTCTCCAAAACTGGGATAGCCTGGGCAATTATCTGTCCCTTGGGGAGGAAGAGTAGGGGTCGGACACAGTACAGCCCTACCGCGAAACGGTCCAGGTCGGTGGTTACCAAACCCGGGACGATGTGGATGTCTCGCGGTGTGTGCTTGGTGTCTCCGACGACGGTCCACCTGCAACGTCCCAGTTTCCTCCAGCGACCCGGGTGTTGAAGGTCGACAGACACCAGCTGGATATCACTGCTAGGGAAATAAAAGTCCCTAGTTAGCTGCAGCCTGTATGGAGAAACAGAGGACAAGGTGTTAAGTGCAGGCAAAGTACCACAGCTAGGCTTTGTCATATCCGTAAGGTATGTCAAGTCCGGCAAAGTGAAGGCGGGCAGCTCTCTCTCCACTCCTCCCTCCCCGCATTTCATTGTTAGTCCCGCCGCATTTGTGTCATCACGCAGGGAGGGGCTGCGCTCTGGGCTCAGTTTTTTGAGCCCTTTGCCTCCTCCTTCTCCCGCTTCCTCCTATATTCAAGATAGTCTTGGCGCATTGGGCACTGGGGCATCCAGTGCCCAATTTTGCCACAGAGATGGCAAGGGTGGGTGGCCGCGGATCTTCGGCCGGGCCCTGGTGTTCCTGGTCCGGCGACGGGGGCAGCTTGAAGGTCGACGAAATCTGGGTCGGGGCACTCTACAAAAGACACTGAAGATCTCTTGGGGCGCGATGGTAACACAACTTGCCCTACTACTGCCTCGATCATGGCCTCCACCGTGGGCCGGGGACTTCTAGGGAGAGCTCAGATTGCTCTACGGCACTCAGCATTGGCATTGCTGTATGCCATTCGGCGGAGTGTGCTCTCCCTATCATCGTCCCCAGTCGCGTGCGCCTGCACATAGCGGTAGAGGCGCTCGATGAAGGCCATGTAGGGCTCTTGTGCCCCCTGCCGGATCTCGTCGTCTTCCCATTGGGAAGTCACTCCCCGCAGCTTGTGGAGTGTTTCCACAAGCTGCATTGGGAATAATGCCTTCGCCTGTGCTGCCCCCTCAGCCCATTGTCCCTTGCCCAAAAGGTGTTCAACGGACACTACCAGACCGTCCGCATCATGAGATGTTGAAGGACTCACCCAAAGACTTGGGAGAGCCTCCAAGATCTCCCTCCTCCATTCAACCACCCAGACCCGGAACTCCATGGGCCCTGTAAGGCTGGAGAAGAGAGCTCTCAGGTCCGCTGGCACCAAATCTCCCTGCGCAAGGGCATTATGGAGCATCCCCCGGAAGTACTCGGACTCCCGGGAGTAGTCCTTCTGCGCCTTGCACAGTTCCTTGATTTGGGGCTGTGCAAGCAGCACCCACGAGGCCTGAGAACTCCCCTCCCCAGTAAGGTGGTACGTCACCGGGGCAGCTTCCAATAAAAGGCACCTGCCCCGGCGTCCGGTCATCCACGCCCCCGCCCCCCCTCGGAACACAAAGCGTGGGAACCAGAAGGAGGAGCGTGGGAACCAGAACTGGAGGAGGTAGAGGCGGGGTCTGGCAGTTAGGCGGGGTGAGGGAGTGGGCACGGCACACCCACATTCTCCACCTCCTTGATGGAGATCGGAGGCGGAGCAACATAGGAGGGCGGAACAGGGGAGGGGTGAACCGGGGATGGAACCGAGGGAGGAGTTTGAGGAGGAGCTAACGGAGGAGCAGAAGGTGGGGAAATGGGAGGAACAGAGGGAGAATACGAAGGAGGGGCTTCGGAGAGAGAGGCAGGGTCTGGGGGGAGGAAGGGATTGGCACAGGGGAGGAAAGGGTTGGGAGGAGAAAAAGGAGCTGTGGCGGGAACGACCGCGTGGTCGCCGCCATTTCGGGCTCCCAGGAAGCCATCTTGGGAACCATCAGCAAACCTAAGAAACTTAGGGTTAGAAACTGGGGACTTGGGGACTGGGACAGAAGGAGGGGGAAAAGAAGAAGCCTGGCCAGGGCTCCTCAAAGGGGGAGGCCGAGCAGGTCGAGGGGGAGCAGGGGCAGGATGGACCCCCTGCCTCTGGTCGGCCTTTACAATCCCCCTCAAGGGCTCCAGCCGACGGAAAGAGGGAACAGGTTTGGGGGCAAGGGCAACAGAACGAGGGGAACGTGGGGATAAACCAGAACATGCAGGACTTTTCTTAGGCTCCCCTGACGGACGGAGTGTTGCGTACACTCTACCCGCCCAATAAGCCACAGAGGCCATTTGTGTCTCACCGGAGATAACAGCCTCTTCTAATTTGGCCACAACGGCTGCCCAAAATCGTGGCTGTCTAGCAAGTTCCGGTGAGATGTTGGGGAACTTAGAAAAGACCCACTTAACCAAACTTTTTAACTCTTGCTTGGGAGCCTGATGACCACCCCCAAGCAGCAAACCTTTAACAACATAATACACCTCTTTCTGGGATTTTCCCAGGCCAGCACCCATGGCTCCTTTCTAGGACAGAAATTTCCGTCGCTAGAAAGGAGGAAAATCCTCCGATGTTACCGCCACGCGCCTGCAAAACAACGAAAACTTAAACACCGAGCCGCACGCCGCTGGCCCCCGCTCCCCCCAACCGCCCCAAAGTCTGGGACAAAACTGGCGGGAAGGATGAAATTAGGGAGGTGGGTCCGGAAAGCTGGCACCCACAGGAACAAGAAAACAAAGAACGCGGGGAGTGAGGAAAGTCCTCAAGGAACAAGGGCAGGGGGTAGGTCCCCAAAGCAGGGCATGTACCCCTAGGGAGCTTTAAAAAGGGGAGGGGGGAAACCCAGAGAGTCCCCTGGTCGGGGCCCGAGCTTACCAAAACCAGCGGCGGCGAAACCAAAAGGACAGGTGGTGGTCTTCGTCTCTGGAGTCGTCTTCAACGGGTGCGAAGAGTGTCGACTCCAATCCCACAGGGAGCACTGCCCCTAAAACGGGGCCTGCTACTACCTGGGGTAGCTGACGTCCAACAAGAAAATTAAATCCAACTCCGTGGGGTCCGCTCGATGGTCAAAAGTCCACCTCTTCAGGCCCCACGTTGGGCGCCAGCTGCGTGAGGGCGTAAGTGGCCCTAGATCCGACTAGCTGTGAAGGTGAGAGATGGCCGACACCCTCCACGCATAGGAGAGCCAGCCCCCCTTGGCGTCCTGGCCTCGGGCTGGGCTGGATGGCGGAGCTGGATATCGCGCAGGAGAGACGAGAACAAGAGGCGACCACTTGCTGGGGTTAACAGTGGGTTTATTGATGGTCCACGGGAGCCAACAGAGGGAAGAAGAACCAGCAGCAAATGGCAAAAGAATAGAGGGAGACACAGCGTTTTAAAGCAGAGGGGTGGAGAAGGGAGGGAAGCCCAGCTATCCAATAAGAAATCATTAGGGGAAGTACCGAACATAACTGACATACAAAACTAAGCAGTGAATACAAACAATAGGAGGGGCCCCGGGACCACAGCCAACCACAGCCCCCAGCTAACCGAAGGTTCCAGAAGCTTGGGAGGAGTGGGGGGTGATTGACTGGGCCCAGGGAGGAGGAAAAACTTACTTATAAGGAGAGACAGGGGAGGGGAAGTTACATAACTTAGAGGATTGGCAACTGAGGGAGAAAGGGTAACCATAGTAACTTAACTGTAACAAACTCTGAGGCGGGAAAACTGGAGAGGAGGGAACCATTTACAAAGAATAATAGGGGGAACATACATAAAATGGGGGAGCAAACCGAGAAACTTAAAAACACACTACAACATTTTCCAATGTTCAGCAACTCTCTCAGTAAATAGATGCTTCCTAATGTCTAGTGTAAAACTTCCCTCATGCATTTCTGAAATGTTCCCAGTTGTCCTGTTGCTATGTTTAGACTACTATCAGCAGATCACAGAATCAATGAGGTTGGAAAAGACCTCTGAGATCATTAAGTCCAGCCCATGACCCAAAACCATTTCAACTAGACCATGGCACTGAGTGCTACATCCAGTTAAACACCTCTGGGGATGGTGACTCTACCACATCCCTTGGGCAGCCCATGCCAATGTCTAATCACCTCTTCTGTGAAGAAAATCTTATTGTTATCCAACCAATAAGTCCTATGGCACAGTGTTGAGGCTGAATCCTCCAATACTGAACTTAGTCTCAAGCCCTCCTGAGAGCTCCCACAGCTGCTGAAACTCACACATGATCCCCTTTCCTGCTAAAAACACATCTCCTGAAGGATCTCTCATGCAGCAGGGGGCTGTTTTCCTTTTTTTTCAAAACCGTGGTGCCTTTTAGTTGGTAATCCATAATTCAAACATCCTCTGTGCACTGTGTGCACACATGGTGTTCTAAGGGGTTGATGAACTCTTTGCTTCCTACGGCTCAAGGGGCAGCCCAAGCCCCCCAAGGCCTGCTGGGGACTCACCTCAGTGGGCTGGGCTGGGGCCTGTGGGAAGGCCCTGGCACAGCACCGCACCTCGCCCCAGGCTGCCCGCACCTGTCTGGAGCAGAGGCTGGGGAAGGAGGAGGGCAGTGCTGACTCTGAGGCTGAGGAAGAAGGAGGGTGGTGCTGGCTCCGAGGCTGAGGAAGAAGGAGGTGCTGGCTCTGAGGCCAGGTGGCAGCAGAAGCAGCCCTACCCTCATGGGGGCCCTGGTGCTACTGCCCTGTTGAAGGGGCCCAGACACAGAAACATGGGTAATACAGCCGTGTTCTGCTTTGACAGCTCACTTTCAAGAACACACTAAATAGCTTTAACCTTTATGTAAAAAATAAACACTATTAAAGTGATGAGTTTAGTAAGTATACCAGAGTACAGACTGATGAGTTTGGGAAGTATACCATAGCACAGACTAATACAAACCAACATAAAAATTGTCACATAGTAAGTGGTGTATCAGACCTCATCTAGGATTATTTGATAATGAACAAATCTCAGTAACTAGAGATTAAACTTTGTTAACTAGATACAACAGTTTAAATTCAGCACACACTTTATTAGCTGGCTTCAGTTTTCAAAGTGAAATCTTGTCAGAGTAGACACTGAGTGACTGTGACTAAAGTGACTATCTCAATTTTTTCTTTAGTTTATACTCTTGTCAATCAAATAACTATTTTTTCTTATTAACCTTTGGATTTTTCATGTCCACACATATCTACAGTGCTTTGTATCAAAACATCCTATTTCAAAACCCTTTCCAAGTTCAAGGAGACCTACTCCTTTTGATGCCTTTATTGTGAAATCAGCTTTGGGTGGAGGCCCGAGGGGTGGTGCACACACCGCTGTGCAGCGAGGCGAAAGCGGCCAGAGTCCGGCTAGCTGAAGGATAATGGCTGACACCTCAGCTGCATCGAAGGCCAGCCCCCCTTGGCGTCTTGGCCTCGGGCTGGGCTGGATCGCAGACGGCTCGCAGCGCTGGAGAGACGAGACAAAGGAGCGACCACCTGCTGGGGGTGAAGGTCAGTTTATTGATGGTCTGGGAGCATCAACCAAGGGAAGGCACCAACCAGCAAATGGCCAAGAACAGAGGGAGGAACAAGGTTTTAAAGGTAGGGGGTGGATAAAGGAGGGATGCCCAGCTAACCAATAGGGAAAGGAACAGGGAAGTACAACACATAATCGACATACGGAAGTATCCAATAAATACAAAGTAAAGGAGGGGCCCCGGGACCACAGCCAACCACAACCCCCAGAGAGAAGGTTCTCGAAGGCTAGGAGGAGTGGGGGGTGATTGACTGGGCCCAGGGAGGAGGAAAAGTTTACTTATAAGGAAAATTATGGGAGGGGAAATTATATAACTTACTTAACTGACAAAGCCAGGGGGAAGGGGTAACCATGGAAACGTAACTGCCAAGAGGGCAGTGGTGGGAAAACTGCGGAGGACAGAACCATTTTACACAGAACTAGGGGGAACAATACTTAAAATGGGGGAACAAATTGAGAAATTTAAGAACACACTACAGCACCGCTGCTCCCCTTGGCGATGTGGAGGAGGAGGTAGGCAGTTTTGCTGTACAGCAGAGCTGGGGCTTCCATCCTCACGAGCATGCCTAGGAAGACACCTTTGGGTTCGTTGTCTAAGGTCCTCACCCTGGTCCAGTTCTTGTTGGGTCATGGTGACAACTTGGAATTACACCGATGGAATAGAAAGGATAGGCCTCAAGAGCAGAACAGGTCACTTGGTCTCCTGAACTGCAGGTTGGCTCATCTTTTCTAGGATGTTATTCCTTTGAATGGTAGCAGGTCTCTCTTAATTTATATATACACCTGTGATGTCTCCTTCTTTATAGCTAGAGCCATTTTGGGAAGCAGTAGAGGTAATGCTTGATGGATAAGGGGTACAGGTAAGGGACTGTTGGGTAGGGTGATTAACAATACTGGTAATTAACAGAATCAATGCATTCAACCTGGTGATTAACATTTAACAACCAACAAACATGGTTAACTATTGATGAACTGAGTTAACCTATAAACTTGTTCATAAAAGCTGGCTTCAGTTTTCAAAGCTAAATTTTGTCAGAGTAGACTTTGTGTGACTGTGAATAAAGTGACTATCTCATTTTTTCCATAGTTTCCACTCTTATTAACCTTTGAATTTTTCATGTCCACACATATATCTAGAGTACTTCATATCAAAACATCCTATTTCAAAACCCTTTCCAAGTTTTAGCAACCAGACCTGACCTCCTTTTCTTTCTGCCTTTCATCCACATGACATACTTCCCTTTAATTAAAAAGTTTACAGGAAATCTGGGGCTTGAAGGAGCAGAAGTATTTGCCAACTTCTAGTATAAGGAGGACAGTGATAAATTATTCTATGTTTTTAGGAGAGGAGGACAACAAATATTTCATAAGGTTGGAAGGGACCTTAAAAACCTTCTTGTTCCCACCCCATGGCCATGGGCAGGGACACCTTCCACTAGATCTTGTGGCTCAAAGCCTCATCCAACCTGGCCTTGAACACTTCCAGGGATGGGGCATCCACAGCTTCTTGGGTAACCTGTGCCAGTGCCTCACCATCCCCCACAGTAAAGAATTTCTTCCTAATAGCCAATCTAAACCTCCCCACCTTCAGCTTAAAGCCATTCCTACTTGTTCTATCACTACATGTCCATGTGAATAGTCCCTCTCCAGCCTTCCTGTAAGCCCTCCATTTGGATCACTAATTTATAGCAACAGACTTATTATCTAAGACAGATGAAATATAGGGATGAAATTTGTGGAATATGCTTCACTAAGAGGTTTTTAAAAATGGCTTAGATAAATGTCTGTTGGCTGTCATCTATTTGAAAGATTAATATTGTGGTGACATATGAACACAGAGCTACACAAAGGTCTTGGAGACCATTTCAGAGTGCTGTAAATATAGATATAATTAATGGTTCATGTCATGCCATCTCAAAAACTAAGTACCCTGCCTAGAAACAGAAGGCATTGCCTCTTCAACATAACATCATTGAAAGAAAAAAGAACCCTTTAACATTCAAATGAGATTTCACTGTTGTGATAAAGAGATTTCACAAAGGGTAATAAAGAAAATGTGAAATGTCAACATACCATATAAAATGTTCCTTAGACTATTCACAAGATTATGATTGAATTTGAGCTCATTATATAAGTATCTTCAGCAGAAAGCAAAAATCTGCACAGAAAAGCCAAGTAAAAGAACATTCTGCTCTTATAAATAACTCCAGAAGGCAAGACCAGCATTGTACTTGAATATTATGTACAAACCTCTCAAAGTTTATGGTTAAAGAAAAATGGCTGAAGAAAGTATTTCTTGGGCTGATTTGGAATTTCAGCTTCAATATATTGGGAAAAGAGTGCTAAGACCTGAAAACAAAAAGTTGTTGAAAGACTGTTGTGGATATATGACAAGGTTAGAAATAAAGCCTATTCTCTCCTCTTGTACTTTGTAGTTGGCACAGGTCACAAATACAGATCAGTGTTTTGTGGCAGGTTTAGCAAATGAGACTCAGGTTGCATTGTGTCCTTATTTTTCCTCATCCTTTTGAATAGTAAAAACAGAGAAACCAAAATATTTGGAACCAAGCTGCAAAGTGAGCTGTTTTTATTATTAAAAAAAAAAAAAAAAAGTGGGGTTTTAGAAGTTTTTTTTCAGCTTCTGGACTCATAAAAACCAATCCACTAAAGAAGTAGGACCCTGTCAGGAGATTCAATTCTACTGAAAATAGGCCTTTCTTTCACCATTCTTCCTCAAGCCCTTTGATGTCAATCTCCACTATCACATGGATTTTTCAGGCTAATAATCACAAGTCTTGATTATAAAACCTGAATAGCAAACAGAAAAATTATGCTTTCAACCTTTTTCTTTTTAGCTCCTTTTAACAGTATTTGCTTTATTTGCATGTCTACAAAATAAAGCAGTTTTGCTAACAACCCTTTGGTATTTGGGTAATGGAAGAGCTGGGAGAGCAGCCAATGGCTGAAAGCAGAACCCCTGCCCAGTGACCACAGTTCAGCTCTACTGAAGGTGTGAAATTTGTCTCTGAAACATGGTCCTTTTTGACTCACATCTTTAGCCCTTTTGTTCTTGGCTTTTTTTTTTTTTTGCTACTTTACTTTCATCTCTATAATAATGCAGCAATATAAAAACACATATATAATAATGCATACAAGTACATGGGCACATGGTATGGATATATTTCAGATGTATACTGATGTTCAACAATATTTTGTTTATGTCAGTTGGTTATAGAATATCAACACTGATTTCAGCAGAATTAATTGTATTTTACTGCAGTGTTTCTAAGGGCATGATTGAACTTTTCCTTCCGTAAGTATGAATTCCACCATTAAGAAGCCACTTTTAATACAATTCCTAGAGAGAGATGATGCTAAAAGCATTGGTTATATATGCATGAAAAGAAAATACAACCACTTAATAAGGATATTTTGGGAGAATGAATGAGAAAAATCCAGTATTTTTTTTCCTAAGAGCTGCGAAGTATTTGAAAGTCCTTTTACACAAGTAAAGGCAAAACCATTGGCTTCTCAGTGTGAACGTATTTTTCTATCCAGCCTTTTTGCTTTTTGGAGCCAACATTCAAATTATCTTGTTGATTACATGGAGTAATGTGTGCACTAAATAGAATACTAATGTTTCTAGGAAGAAATGGTTCCAGACACCTATCTCATTTTCTCTAGACACATCATCTGGAAACTGGTATGATTTGTGGAATTGTGCTCAGAGGGTAATAAAGAATCCTTTGGTTAAAAGATGCTTTAACCCAGACTTGACAAAATAAGCAAAGTGGTTTTGTCACATCAGGTAAGGATGTTTCAGTTTGTTCAGGCTGGTTTTGTTTTGATAGGTTGGGGTTTTTAAGAAAAAAAAAGCTTTTTATGGCCTTTTTTTCTGAGAAGGTGAATATCAATATCAAAAGACAAAATGAGACAATCTTGCCTTCCCTACATGACAGAGAGCTGCAAATGACCAAGAGTAGCTTAGACATTGGAAATTGTAGCACGGCATGCATGGCAGAAATCTTGCCAATTCAAATTTGCAAGTTTTCTCCACACAAGAACACATGAGTTAATAGCCATATACCTGTGTATCACATTGAGCACACATTTACCTTCTAATCCCTTAGCAAAAGTGTCGACCTGCTGGAGAAATATATTCAAATTGGTATTACACCTTGTGACAGACAGATAACTTGAGAAGGTAATCTCTGTAGTTACAAATGTTTGGGAAGAATATGGGAATGATAAAGCATGAAGACTTCTGATGGTTGGGGAGGCTCTCCAAAGCACAGTGAAGTCCCATTTCAAGCACAGCTGGTGGCTTTGTGCATACCAAGAAGGTCTAAGAAGGCTTCTGGTGAGAATACCTACCCTCTTAATGAAGTATCATTCTGAATAAAATAAAAAAATAATGTGACAAAGAAAATTCTCAGGATAAACATTCCATTTCTTTCGTGTTTACTGAATAACTGTGAGTAGATTGTGACCCTGACTGCACATATTGCTTGAAATTTGACTTATTTAAGCAAAAACTGAAAATATTTGCATTTATGAAGTCAGGCTGAGACTTAATGAAACAATTAGCTAGGTTAAAGTTCTCTTATAATCACAGGTAGAAGAAATTAAATAAAATAGGACAGAGACTACAGCATCTTTTATTTAATATTAGTGGTATTTGCAGTAAACATAACAGAAATATTTATTTCAAAAGGCACTCTTTCATATTCTGCCTCTCCTGCTTTTTCTTTCTGAATAGAAGACAGCTGTGTAGCTAGTGAGTGGAAATCTTCTTCTGGTTTTCTCCACTGCTGATATTTTCTAATGACATTTCATTTTTATATTGCATTTTGTTTGAATTCAACAGTTCCACAGCAAGCTGTACACAGTAAGCTACTTGGAAATAGATTCCAACTTATTCCAACCCAATCTATCTGACAAAAAATATTAACTGAAAGTACTTATTGCCTGTTTGCTAATACAGCACGTCATCACTGCCACAGATAATTTGAAGTGATCTGAGGCACTGTAATAGAAGATGAAAATTTCAAGGGGGATCAAGAACATTTTCACAAACTGGATGCCAGTGTAGTATGTGATCCTTACAGAAAGCACCAGCAATTAATTTAAGTCCTCAGAGTGTCACAGTAGATACTATTAGTCACATTAGGCAGTCTTATTTGGGATAAAATGAAGTTTATCTGATAAAAAGCAAGAAGTTATTAAATTACATTTTGAACATTTTTCCAAACTAAAAGATACTACAAACACCAAAGACAAAAATTAATTCCTGAAAGATTAATGAAGTAAATAGAAATCAATGAGGACAAGAATCTCAAACCAAGAATGAGAATGTTAGAAAGGAACTAAAGCTAAGAAAACTCAATGCAACAAGCTATAGGAAATGTGACATGCAGTAATGGACCATGGTGGTCACACAGACTTGTTTTCAAGCTAAAAAAAGATGGTTTTGTGGATCCTTTTGAGATCAGAGACCAGACTGCTGGTCAGATGACAGGTGTCTAAAGGCAGACCTAGATCTCACGATGTCTCAAAGACTCAGGACCATTTTGCCGAAACTGCTCAAATTTACATATGAAATAAAAAATGTGTAGTATTTCCTCTTTATGCAGTGCTGCCCAGTCTGTAGTTTGGTTCCAGCCTGCTGTGGAGTGCAGTACTTACTGGCCATCAATCACATGCTTTCAGAAATGACACAAGAAAAGACACAACTGCAGAACAGGAATGGACATAGAGGGCTTCCAGAGCAAACTGGATAGGATTAGTTAAACTTCACAGGATATTTAGTGTTAAATAGTCACAGAAATAGATGCTGTCCTAAAGCTATGCTTTCAGTCACATGTAACTGATGAGCTTGTTTTATGTGAAAGATACTATTTAATCCACATTTTAGGTTTAAAATGCACATGGGAATAAAGATGGAGGCGCAAAATGTTCCTGGAAGCTTGAAACTTATACAGGAGAAGAGCATCCAAACCCCATCCTCAAGCCCACTCAAACCAGCAGATTCTCTTTATCCTCTTCCCCTTCTCATTAAGATTTTTTTTTGAGTTGCTGAAATTGTTAAACTGATATTGACTACATAATCAAAGTCTACTTTGAAAGCAGCCTCAGTCAGACACACCTTCATTCCCTCTCGGTCCAGCACCTCCTGTGTCCCAGTTGACAAGAAACACAGATTTGGGGCGGTTTTGTGGGTTTTTTTGAGACCTTCTCTCTCTCCTGCAGGTGTTGGGCATATCCTAGAGCCCTTTAACATCTGTACAGCCAGGGCACAGTGTACAACACACACAGCCCAGGAACTGCACTGAAGACACGTTAAGTGTGTAGGAAATGAGCAGGAGCAGCTGTCCCTGAAGGGCAGCAGCCCAGGAAAGGGCCTGACCTGTGGGAAGGAGACGGGGGAGAAGAAGAGAAAATATTTTACTTCTGCCTTTGTTTCTCCCTACTTGATTGTATTTTAAATTACAATAAATTAAATAATTTATCTTGAGTTGGAAGGGACTCACAAGAATCATCTAAGTTCTACTTCTGGGGCTGTACAACACACGCCAAAAATTCTACCACATGCTTGAAAGCACTGTCTGAATGCTTGAACTCTCTGTCAAGCTTGGTGCTGTGACCACCTCCCTCGGGAGTCTGTTCAGTGCCCAACCACCCTCTGAGGGAAGAACATTTTCCTGGTATCCAACCTGAACCTCCTCCGACTCAGTTTCAGGCCATTCCCTTGGGTGCTGTCACCTCTAACAAAAAAGATCAGTTTCCCTCTGCTTCCCACCATGAGGATGTTAAAACTCACAATGAAGTTCCTCCTCAATTTCCTCTTCTTGGGGTTGAACAGACCAAGTGTTTCTCCTATGGCTTGCCTTCCAGACCTTACACCATCCTCACATCCCCTGCTGGGACACACTAATGAGCTTTTTATTTTTCTTGTTTTGTGGTTCCCAAAACCACACACTTGCAATTCCCCAAGTCAAATCTGTTTTGTCTGTGATGGTAAATGACAAATGGACTTCCTTTCTGCACCTTAACCTGTAAGGTTTTCTGTGTTGCTGTTTAGGTGGCCTGGAAAGGCCCAGGGATGGCCTTGAAGAGCCGACGCTTCAAAGGACGAGGAGAGACTTCTGATCTTGTCTCGGTCTTGGTGTTTATTAATTGTTTATCTAAAAGATTTTCTTTCAGCCCGACAGAGGTCTGCACAGCAAGTCAGCCATGGGCACACTGCGAGCCCCCGGGGCGGTCACTTATCTTTATACCCGAAGTTACGTGTACAATATTTATCATTTCTCCCCAATACCTTCTACCCTTATTAACCGGTGCACTTTTAGTAATGACCAATCCCAAAGTGCCACCACCACCACAGAAGATGGAGACCAAGAAGAAGAAGAAGAAGAAGAAGGACAGGACACGCCCCAATTCCTCCATCTTACTTCTTTAGACCCCCCTGTACCAAAATCCTAAACCCTGTGTTTTACACTTTAACTAACTTATCCCTTCACCATTCACCCAGTGAATTCCTCCCAGTCCTCATACAGGTCTCATCTCCTGTGTAGGATCAAAATCCTGCCACCAGACACTTCTGGCAACATTCCAGGATTCCCGAGCCCCCCAAGGGTGGTCTCGGCCTCTCTGCACCTCCATCCTGAGGTGCTGAGATCCCGCATTAACCCATGAGCGTTTCCTTCCTATACTGCCCTGGGTCATGCTAAGAAGGGAGAATGGGTGGGTGGGTGGCTGCTGGCCAACGTCACCCCACCACAGCAGCTCTTGAAGGCACTGTAGTTGTCTCAGATAAGTGAATATGTTACATCTGCAAATGTTATAGCTACTTGCAACTCTAATGTAAAACACACTGCAATTTCATTATTTTGGATGCTGTCACCACTCGTGACGTAGCCCACCAGAGCCCAGGTTAGCTCTAAACATGCCGGTGGCCTCGCCAGGAGTGGGGAACGGCAGGGGCTGGGGTTTGCCCACAGGCGAGCCTCAAGAGCTGCAAGCTCTGCAGTGCACACTGTTACAGCCACGGCAGCAACCAGGCAAAAGAGAAAACTCTTTATCTTACAGTTCCACAGAAAAGGCTTACTCCAGATGAATGTAGTAAGGCAAAAGAGCCCCCAGTACCTCCGTGCACAGGATTAAATAGAGTTACAAACCAGGGGGTGGATACAGAAAATCAACCAATAGGGAAACTTCAAGGGTGGAGCAAGGGGCTTACACCAACAGCGTGGGACCAATCAGGATAGGGGGAGGAGAGGGGAGGAGAAGGGAAAGGTCACATGGGCCAATTGGGCCTGGTAGATTAGGGAATTTCCAAATGGGTGTGTCAATCAGGGATTGGTCCAGGGAGAGAGTGGCAGGGAACATTCTGGAAAAAGGGGCAGGCTTGCCTTGATAGGCAGGGAAAGGATTAGAACAAAGGGAGGGGAATAGCTTGAGGGACAGCTCTGAGGGAGGGTACAACTCAGGAATAAGCCAATTTATGGAAAACATTGGGGAGATAACAGAATGAATTATTTAACAGCAACTTAGTGAAATAAACATGAACTGTAACACAGTCACTCTTCCTTCCTTTTTGGCGATAACTCACAAACTTCAAAGATGCTAGTTGAGATATAATATTTTTTGTAGGACTGAAGAAATATAGTCCAAATAACTGTGAAAGGAGAAAAAAAGTCCCAAACCTGCATTCAGTTATTTATCTATAGATTCTGCTCTTGATTTTATTTCCTTGAAGATGTGTAATTATACTTACTCATTTTTATGAAGTAGATTATTCATTAATATATTTCACAGCAGAAAACAAAACAAAACAAAACAAAAAAAACAACCATCACAAAATCCCCCAAATCATCAGTCAGTCTGGGGTAAAATTTCAATTAACTAATTCTTGTTTAAATAGTCTTTATTCTTTATTTAGTCTTTATTCTTCTGTAAATATTTAAGGGCACAGCAAACAAAGATGAAAGGCAAACAAACAAACCCCAACTCACAACAACCCCACCAAACCCAGCAAAAGTGGAGATGAAGAACTAAAGTGCAGATGATGAAAATCAATGTGTAGCTATCCATGGGTATGCATAAGATTCAGTTTATTACAGACTGGAGCTATATTCTGTCATTTTGACCCATTCTAACATCCATCAGGAATCATAACAAGCAGATTATTAAATCCTGAGCTAGTATCTCAAGTGTTCATACAAAAGCACTACTGGTATAATTTAAAAAAAACAAGCATCAAATAAGCAAGCTATAAGGAGTTCTCCTGTTCTAGCAAAATGGGTGGATAACCTGATTCAATAGCTATTTACCCTGTTTAATACTCATAATATATAGTGATTTTTTTCCCTATTATTACTATTGCATTTGCAGTTTAGAAACAAATCCCAGCAATTATTAACCATACTGCATTAGAAAAAGGATTAATCTCATTCTATTTACTGTATCTCTAATGCTGATATATTTGTCATTGCTGTTTAGGCTTCTGTTCTAGTAGATACATACTGGATAAATGGAATTAATGTTGTTTCAGGCGTATTACATTACATCACATGGTACTTCACTGAGTATTACGTGTTTTATGATAAGGAAATTTTGTTCTGATCTCCACTATTTAATAAGTTCTCTGTGTTGACACATGTACAGGGGCTGGCAGTGAAATGCTTAAGAAGATTTTTGTATTGCACTATTAAATGTCATTTTTCTATGTTCAGCTGTGAGTCTGAAGCGTAACTTTTGCAATGCCTTTGGAGGAGCACTGAACAGCCGTGCCAGGTGAAGTTGTTACTTGTTTCTCCTTCCTACATGGTCCATTGACAGATGCTGCTTTCAGCTCTTCAAACTGTGTTTTACAGAAACAAAATTTCTGGATTAAAACAATTTTTCGTAATGTCAGGGTTTCAAAAGTGACCTTCTCTGCCTAGGAAAAGGGTAACAGATTTCCCTTGTGTTGGCCTTCAAAGCTAAACAAGAAATGTAGAATGAAAAAAATAAGCCGCTTATTGCAAAAAACAGTAAGCTATCCTTTGGGTTTTCCTCTTATATCTTAGTGTCAAAGAATTAGAGAGAACTTCTTTTCCCTAGTAAGATGTAATAGTAACATACCAATTTTAAGAAAGTCTTGTTAGGAGAAACCTGTACACATTCAGAAAATCAGGAATTGGGGAAACATGTTGGTTCCTTAGGTTGTGCTTGCCTGAGGTTGGTGAGGATGAAACATCTCTTTTCACCACTGCAAGTTCTGCAGTCTATTCAGAAAGAATTTTTCCATTTTACAGCACAATAATATCACTGATGTCACCAAAAAAAAAGAATAGGCAAAGCAAGTGGGTAAAAGCTTCTGTTTGTGATTCAGTTTTTAGCATCTTCCTGTAAAATGGCTGTGAATAAAGTAATCTGAGTTTGAAAAGCAAGTGAGCTAGTCATGCTTGAATACAAGAAAATGTTTTCAGAAACTTTGTGAAGAAACTATTTATTTCTGATTGATTATGGCAGTTCTTTTTGTATTCTGGAGACAACAATGGTTTTCATTTCACTAAAAAAAAGCTTTGCTAAAGATGCCTAAATATTTCTATATATAACCTTGTTATGCTCAAATCCTATTAAAAATTGACTATTCCTAACAACTGGTCAATCTAAAAATTTTAATTATGTCATCCTCTTGGTTTTGCAACAGATTTCATTTTTCAGGTCACAGCATTGCAAAATTCAGATAATACAGATTTTTTTTTTCTGAGTGTACAACACAGAATGTTTCTTTTAATGTAACTTTATTTTTCTTATATTCTCTGTGGATTTTAGTGATAGAATTTTTCTTTGCAGAAGCTTCAACAAGTAGAGTTTTATTTTACAGTCAAATAATACAAATCTGTTTTCTTTGTCCTACAAGTTCATAGGCACAGGACCCTCCATGGACTAAGTATTCTCTTATATAAAAAAGAAATACTGGAAATACAATAGGATCACTTTATTTCTCCTCAAGAGGGATCTGGAATGAGTACATTAAAAGATGTTTTTGTGAACAAGATTATGTTTGATTCTCTAACTTGAATAATTATTAATATCAATTGATCAATATTAATTTTTAAAGTGAATTACATTTCAGTATCTTGTACATGCCCTTTCCATGTTCCTCTTTATGACCAATAGTGACTCTTCTCAGCAGTCCAATTGACCCTTCTAATGGTAAAGGATCCTTCTCTTTACTCAGAAAAAGTTACTTTATAGAAGCCAACATGTTATGTGAGTGTTAGCAAGGCTGTATTCTTCAGGTATCCATAAATTAAATTTGATACAGGATAGACAGAGCTGAGCAGCATTAAAAACCCTCAGTGCTGTGGTTTAAGCAGCACTCCTGCAATGAGTACTAGCCATAGAATCCAAACTGTGAGAACTTCAAAATACAGAATCAATAAACAGTGATGTATTAGAGTGAAATCAAAAAGACGAGAGTCCTGCTAAGCAATAAATAGCTCCACAAATACATAACAAGGAGTTTGAAGTATGTGGAAGGAATATTGAATATAAGGAACAGTTGCTAGTACATGAATGGAAATGTCAAAATGAAGCAACAGAAAATATACAACCTAAATAACGGAGATTTGCTTAAGGCAGAGAGCAGGCAGTCTCTGTGCGGTGGTTACACAGTATTTAAGGGGAAAAAAAATCCTAAAAATGGCAAACAGCTTAAAAGCAGGGCAGAAACACAATTCACAAATTTGGTTTTCGTGTATACTCAAAGCCATAAAATCTTATTTTATTGAAACAAGTAGTTTTCAATAGTCTTGAATTTGGCACTACTAGAGCTCTAAGAGAATGAGTTACTGGTCTGGCTCAGTTGTCATAGAAACAATTATTTACTTCCATCTGGATAATCTTTATCATTACAGACCTGAAGCCATTTGAAAAAATGAGTGAAATTATGTGATTTTGGTAATTATTTTTTTAAAAAGGAAGGCCAACTGCCCTAGATCTTTCTATTCTTAGATTAATGGGGAATTGTGCTTACAACACCATAGAATGATTGGGGTTAGAAGGGACATCTAGAGATCATCTAGCCAAGTCCCCCTGATCAAGCTCCTGCACAGGATCACATCACAGATGGTTTTCAGTGTCTCCAGAGAAGGACACTGCACAACCTCTCTGGGCAGCCCATTTCAGCTCTCTGCCACCAATGAAATAAAAAACTTTTCCTCTCCTTGTTGGGCCCTCCACCACCTGTGACAAAAAGCTATTATTGATGGTCTACAGGGTCTCCCCTGGGATGTGTATGCCCTGCAGATATCAATGGTTGGGATTTTCCATGAGTCCAGGGCCTGTGATCTCGGCTATTCCCAGCTGTTTGTAGAAAGCCTCATCCACTTCCCTTTTCTGATCAGGTAGCCTGTAGTAAACACCCAGTTTCACCCATGTTAGCCAGCCCCTTAGTTCTTATCCATAAAGTCTCAACTGATTTATAAAACTTCATAAAATTTATAGCTAGGTCCTGAAGGAATAGTCTTCATTGAGTAGGAGTCACAGGCTAGGTGAATCATAGAATCACAGACTGGGTCAGGTTGAAAAGGACTACAGTGGGTCATGAGGACCAACCTCTCAGGGTCATCCCAGAGCACATGGCACAGGATTGTGTCGAGGCAGCTCTTCGATACCTCCAGAGAGGAGGCTTCACACCCTCTCTGGGCAATCTGTACTGGTGCTTGATGGCTGCACAGTAAAGAAATTCTTTCTCATATTCAGGTGGAGCTTCCTGGGCATCAGTTTCTGCATTTCTGTCCATTGCCTCTTGTCCTATTGCTGGGCACCACTGAGCAGAGCCTGGTTTGTCCTCTGACATCCTCCCTATAGACACTGAAAGACATTGATGAGGTCGCCTCTCAGTTTTCTCTTTCTGAGGCTGAACAGGCCCAGCTCCCCCAGCCTTTCCTCATAAGAGAGATTCTCCAGTCCCTTAACCATCTTTTTTTCCTCCACTGGTCTCAGTCCAGGAGTGTCTGCCTTGTACTGAGGAGCCCAGAGCTGCACAGATCACTCCAGGTGAGGCCTTGCCAGGGCTGAGCAGAGGGGCAGGATCCCCTCTCTGACCTGCAGGAAATGCTCTCCCTGATGCACCCCAGGATATCTTTGGCAAATAAACAAAGTTCATATTTGTATTCTTGAACTAAAGCAAGAAACCTTCCTGCAGAAGAAAATTCCCACAACTAGCTGGCCTTCTCCAGCAGCAATACTGCAAGGCACCAATGTGTGAGTTGTAACACATCCCACTTGCACAGGGACATTTATTTAGTGATGCAATGAACACAATCTGGAACTCACTGAGTCATCTCATTAAAACCTGTGCTGTCACTTTTGCAAGTTGACTAGTCAAACTAGACCTCCACTTCAAAGAAGCAGCATTTTAAATCCTAAAGTGAAACAAATTACACTTACCAGAACTTAAAATATTTCAAAGGTGTTTGCTATGGTCTGACACTTAGGGGATTAAGGAAAAGTGAACGTTATGTTTGTCATTACAGAGGGATATTGCAAGAGTCACTTATTGACTGAGCACTCTTATAAAGAAATAATTTGATTCAGGGAAATGTTCCTATTAATTTCTATTGTAAATCAACCATATGATTTACAATATGACCAATGATTGTCTAATTCAGCTCTACTCCAGCAATACAGCTGCTTAATCCCCTATGCTGGTGGGTAAATGTGAATTGGACTTTCCAAAACATAAGGGAAACACAATTTTAGTTTATTTACAAAACAAACAAAGTGAAAAGCTGGTAACTGAATAGAATGACAAAAAGAGTTTGTTCTTTAATTATTTGCTAAGCAAATGAAGAGTTATGTGAAGAGTCCAGGCCCTTGCAGCACACAGACTTGGAGGGACTTCTATCCCTCCATTGACTTGGATCTGCAAGACAAATTCAGGCACTCTTGAGACTCTGCAATGTCTTTGCTATTAGCTGTCCTCTCTAAAATGCCTTGCAAGAGAACATTAGGCAATCCAGGTGTTTTAATCACATAGGCTTGAGATTTTGCAAATAAATGCAAAATAAACAAAAATATGACAAATGAGCATTGTATCAACAGATTTTACACTGTAGTGATAGTAACCCAAACATAAACTTATGTGACCATTGAACTGCAGTAAGAACTATCATTTAGTTCAACCACTCTGAGGATATGGAAAACATTATTATGAAAAGCTGTTAGATAACAGGTCAAAACTGGCAGCATGTTCTTGCAGCCCAGAAAGCCAGCTGTGTCCTGGGCTGCTTCAAAAGCCCCAAGGACAGTAGGTTGAGGAATATATAATGTATATTCTCCCCCTATATTCTGCTGTTATGAGACCCCACCTGGAGTCCTGCATTCTACTCTAGGGCTCACAGCATAAAAAGAACATGGGCCTGTTGGAGTGTGTCCAGAGGGCCACAGAGATGGTAAGAGGACTGGAGCACCTGTCCTATGGAAACAGGCTGAGAGGCAAGACATTAAGATGGCAAAGATACAGATTCTAATTAGTTTCATACTGTAAGAAAACTTGTGATGTTGTGTCTGTCAATTGGTGGGACAGCAGTGAAAAATTCATTACCAAACTTGTTTGTCTTTGTTCAAACAGCAGTCCATCCAACCCATGTACAAAAAAAGACATTATATATGTGACTGTGCTCATACTGGCCTTTGCTGTGTTAAAACTGAATCTTCTCAAGGATATACAGAAGATATATTATATATATACCAGAATTCTCTGCATATCCTGAGCAATAAAGCAAAGTCTTTTTAATGGCTGAGCAGCTGAAGATTGGATGTGGATGGTGTAGGTTACAGTTTAAGTGAAAATACAGGACTATTTTGAATACTTCAGAAACTAGATAGGGACACAGGGATACTTTACTATCTAAAAGTTTATAAATTCAGTGTAAGAAATTGGCTTGGCTGAGAATTGTAATGAAAAAGCATTTTTCCCTGATTCCCTACTTATTTCCTAGATTCAGCTTTCACATTCACTAGGCATTACTGGTATTAAAAGCATAACAAAAGCCATACTGAATTGTACTAGGATTGCACTGCTCTGATATCTTGTGTCAAACTGCACAAGTCTGGGGAAGTTTATTAGAAATTTGCAGCAGCTGAATGTATGGCAAAATAACCCAATGATCATATTACCATTCAAAGATTAACTAACTCAGGGCTGGAAGGAAGATATTTGCTTCCCTCTAAGTCTGTGCTGTAATTGTAATGAATGATGGGTTTTGTAGACAAAATTGTTACCAGTCCTTTTCTAAATCCTCTTTACTTCCAGCCTAAAACCACCTCCTACAGCAAAGGATTCTATCAGATAATTAAAGTGTGAAATGGAACTTATTCCTTCTTTGCAATTTTCAGTTCATCACATTTCAACTACATTTAATGCCCTCACATATGTTTACTATGGAAAAAGGGAGACAGAATTCCTTGTCTGACCTTTTCCAGATTATGCAGTATGTGTACATTTTGTCTTATGACTTAATTTATTTATTTCCATTCCATAGTAAACAACCCTGTGGTTTTCATGGTTTTCACTTCTTCTTTAGTTTGATATTTATTCCAGGTGTTTGGACCTTTGTCAGCCCTTCTCAGGTCTTCTAACTGCGCTTAAGATGAGAGGAAGAACAACATACTCCAAAATGAGGTCACTTATTACATGATATTCTCATTATTTGCTTTTGTTTGAATCTTTCATTTTATTTAGTTTTGGGATTTTTTCTGAATGGGAAATTGAAAGTAAAACAACGATCTCTACTGAATTTTCGTATCAATTTAGTTTATAACTAGCTCGATTTTATTACAGTATTATGCACTAGTTTACATTTAGCAACAGTTGGTTATATCCAGCATTTTCTTGATTTCTAAAACTGCTTATCTGAACTTTTGTTGTTTCTTTCAATCATCTCTAGGTTTGACTAACCTGTCTATTTTGTGTCACTATGAATCATTCTGTGTTCTTACTAAATAATTCTAAATGAAAGGTTTCTGTAATACTTAATGTAAAGTGCAAGCACTAAATGTTACATTTGGTTAGATAACCACTACATTAAAGTTTGATTCATCCCTTGTGTAATTCCAGTGACACAATTAGGATTTTACCCAGGAAGCTTTTAGCCCAGCTGCAATGTTACATATGTTTGTGCAGGAAAAATATTAGTAAGTGACCTGGATCCTGATTCAGGATGCCATTTGATGTAAAAACAGAGGTACAAGTAACTGACTATGATCTCAATGAAAGGTGCCATCTGCAGTTAATGGCTTCAGAATATTTTCAAATATTATTTTGAACAGACACAAAAGCATTCAGAACTGCTTTGAGTTGCTCATCCCATGCATTCCTTTCCTGTCCCGCCCTAATCCAGAGTGCCATGTCCTTAAACATGGAGAAATGGTGCTACTGGGACAGAGAGTTACAACTACACGTATCAGAAACAAAAGGCAACCAACATTTCTTCTTACTCTTTGGGGATTGCAGAAGAAAGTAATGTAAGAATTTTAATAAATATGTGAAAGCAAAAGAACAGAACTCCAGACTTCTACTGAAATCACTGACAGCATTACTCCAACAGGTTTTACATTGGGTAGAAACTGTTCAAGTGCCTGTATGTTAGTTTTTCTGTACTGGTGTATTGTTGCTTAAAGAGACGGCACAAGTATAGTGGAATTAATGGCTTATAAAAGACCACATTTTAATCTTGGGATTGGAAAGCACTTGGAGATTATTTACTGCAAATCAGCATCACAAAACTGCATCACTTCACATGGTAATCACATCATTCAATGTAATTACGAGCAACAAGTGAATGCTTGCTAATGTGCTTAGGATGCAAATTGGAGGCCTTTATTTCAGGTAGGACAGCTTTATTAATAAAGACCTAACATTAAATAACTTTCAGCCTCCAAAGTGGTCGTGTCAGAATTGAGACACTCAGACATGCTCAGAAGAGACTTCTGCTTACCCATGAAGGTTTTTTTAATCACATGGCAGTTAATTAATTGTGTCTTAGGGGATTTGAAGACTGCAAGTCTTGAAATGCTGACAATCAGGTACAAAATCCTATTGACAGGGCAGTTACAATAGAGAGACTAGTGCTGAACTTCAGCCCAAAGCCTGCACATATCTATAGTTTATCAAAACTTCTGGCTTCCACGTTTCAACGTAGACAGCAGAATGCAACTGAGGCATGGGTGCTTGGCAAAGAACATTTTTCTTTTTCAGGCTACCTCCTGCCACTTTAGTACTGTTTCTATTATTTGTCTTGTTCAAGCAATGACAGCTTCTCCCTTACTTGCAGATGGTCCCAGCCTTTATTTGAGAATGCCCAAAGGAAGAGCTACAAGTGGTAACTCTGCTGCCTCTGTGACTTTGTTGGGGAGCAGATCCAGCTGGTGCTTGGCACATCCCTGCCTCCTCCAGTCTGTGCTTTCTCAAGTGTCCTGTTTACACCAAGGCCAAGAGCACAAGGACATAACAGGAGCTACCTCTGCAGGAAATCCTCCTCAAGTCCAAGTGCCACTTCTAGGACTGCTCTGATTCTAGACTGCTCTGATTCTAGAGTAGGGACAGCAGAGACAGAGAATGAGGCCTCTTCTAAACGCTGAGGATCCAAGTATCTTGTCATGGTCAAGGTGACAGAACTTCAGCTGTTGATCTTTTAAAAAAGAATTATAAATTCTTGTATACCCCTGAAGAGGCACCACTCTCATTTATGCAACTAACCTGCAATATCCAAAATACCTAACACCAAATGCTGCCAAACTGAATCAAGCAGATCACTGCTCTTTCTATCAATCAATCTCCTGTTCTAAGATAAGCTGTTGCATTCTTATGCTTGTAGACTCTAAACCCCCAGTGTCTGAACAAACAAGAGAAAAAACAGTTAAATAAGGGGTCTGTACAATGCACAGGTTGTGGAGAGTGGACTGTTTTCTTTTGGCAATGAATGTCAATAAAATTTAAATGGAGATTACTTTTCTATTATGAAATACTAAATAAATAAAGTTATTCTTAGGGAAGCTGCAGTAAGAATCATCATAATAAATTTGTTTCTCTAACAGTAGGCATCTAAAGCAACACAGGCTCCCTTGATAGAAGCAGAGATCTATTTTTCTAGTCCTGAAGGAGGATTTTTAAATTTTATTTATATTCCCTGCTAATCTACTAACTACAGGGAGATCCCAGATTCTTAAAGTGGGTGAGGAAAAAGCATATTGGTATTCTGTGCTTGTATCAGAACACACCCATTTCAGAATTTCTGGGGAACTTATAGAGAAGATCTAAAATAATAACAGAAATAAATGTATCACTTGGAATAGCTGCAGCCTCTGTAAAAAAAGCTTTCAATATATTATTGAAAAAAGACTTAGCTACACTGGAAAAGACAGGGATCTAAATGTTAAGAACTTACAGGAAAGTGATAGAGGGTATTGTTAAAGGATAAAAGGAGTCTGAACATAGAATCAACACCAGCACTGAGTACCTCGACAACAGTTTCATTTATAATTTAGTAAACAGAAGAGAGTAGGCAATGCTGAGAAGGTCAAAATGAGACACTGTCAGCAGACTAAGTTAAGAATTTCATTAAATGAGATGATCTAAAGTAATAGTGTAATAGAAATTGGATCAAGTTCAATAGTAACAAATGCAAGATGTGTTAATTGAGGACTGTTAAATCTGCAACTATGAGCTAAAAAAGGTTAGATGAAAATTACCAAGGAGAAAAAAGAAATCATATGTATTTTATAGCAGCAGACTCAACTTGATAATGGTTTGACATTTATTCTAGTATCTTCATCTGAAATACCTGTTTCATTGCATGGCACACATTTAAGAGCATAAAATACCACACAATCAAGAAACCCATCAACTTTTTTTTTTTTTGTTAGAGAGTGTTAGAGGGCAGATATACTAAGCATTCAGATCACACTGAGCTGGGTCTATCAGTCAAGCAAAAGGGCAAGGAAAGGACATGTTTTAGCTGGAGCTTTATAAAGACTTATGGCTTCCAGTAAAATTCCCCGAAATTGTTTTCTGCAGTATATTTCAAATACACATTCAGAGGTGGGTCTGACCTCCACAGGCTGATGATGCTTTCACTGGGCAGCTGATTGGCTTCTCATTCTCAGTCTCTTGAGCACAAGGAGAAGACTTTAATGTTGCATTGAAAGGTTTTTAATCAAGATGTGCTATCATCCATCTTAATCTTTAATATGCTAGATCTGTCTTGACTTATGAAGAACCATAATGACCAAAAAAGAAAAAAAGTGGTTTCCTCAGAATACAATAGAAAACACTTCCTTTTTAATAAGGTTGTCTATGAAAAGAAATTCACCTTTGTGTATGATCGGAAATGTTTAAAAAATCAGTGTTCTTTGCTAGTACCACCTTTCAAACACATACCAGAAAGGCTTTATGCTTCTCTTCCAGTAACAGTGATCACACTCATTGCCAGAGTTGCTTTAAGTAATGCAGTTCTTGGCCATACACATCTTTCTAATCCCCTTCTTATTATAGGAAGGAAGAACAGGGATGGCAGGAAGGAGGCAGCAGTAACATTCTAAAAAATAACCAGAGATGTCAGACTGATACAGATGGTGAACCAAAGAGTAGGGATTTCCACCAGTATGATCTTAGTACTGCTTCAGAAAAGTGACAAAATTTATCAGTTCAGAATTCATTTTCAAATACTGTCATATTTTGCATAAACTGCAGAAGTCTGCTGAGACTGGACGAACAAGTTCCCCTGAGCATTTTTAACCATCCAACACACCAATGGACTCTGACACACACAGCTAGAAAGCCCTTTCCCTCCTTCTGGAATTATTCATAATTACTTTAAAACAAAATTCGCATCCATCTGGGGGCGTGAGATTTGCCTGAACTTGGGAAGTGTCAGAGTGGCTGAAGCCTTCTGTACCTGCAGCTCCTTCCAGCAGCACAGGGTGAGCACAGCAAGGGAGGCATTTCTGAATCGGTCCATGAAGCCACCACTGGAGGCTGCTCCCGACAGAAATGCTTTAACAGTTCCTTTATGCAGTAGTGAAAATAAACCTGTAAACAACTTCCTTCTGAGTATGCCTCTGTAGAATTCATGTCTTATTGATTCTATAAAAGATACTTTTTGCATTGTCTTTAGGAGCTGGTTTCCTAAATACCTCACAGTAGAACAAATGTATTATTTCAGAAGCAATCAGCATTTTATAGCTGTGTTATCTAGACAGGAACAGCTACAAGCTACAGAACTGAAGGGCCAGTCTCTCTCTGTCTATTCCACTTGTTTCCAATCTGCAATGTTCATTTCCCTGGAAATCCACTGAGTGCTTTTCAGAAGTCCACAAAAGATGGAAAAGAAAAGCCTATTTGCAGGCAACCTATGTGGGCCCAGAGTGTCCACAGAAGGAAGTTCCTCAGCCCCTCTGGTCAGCACTGGAACACTCCTTTTATAAAGATTCCTTTTCCTTATCCCTAATGAAAAATGCAATTTCTGTGCCTTGCCTCTTGTGCTTATCACTGTGCACCTGCAAGAATATGGCTCCACCTTCTGTGTAACAACCCAACAGGCAGCTGTAGAAAGAGATAAATTTCCTTTAAGTCTCAGTTTATTAATAAGCACGAATAAAATTTATTTGAAGAAATATCAAATCCATAAATGAAGAGGTGCTCACTAATACTCATTTATTATGTCCTTTATCACAACACTGATGTGCACACTGTACCAGAAAGTCAATCCTGCTGCATGTTGGTATCTGCTGCCCCAGATCCATAAAGTGTGTTGCTTCAGCCCTGGTATATTTTGTGAAAGTATTCTGCCACCTAAAGGAGATATTTCAGACAATACCTCCTTCAAACAGTTGGTTTGCCATGATGAATTGAAACTATATGTAGTTATCACAATTTTAATTTTATGATTAACAGATTCAGTTTTCACAATCTGAAACTATTCCTCCCTCAGACAGTCCTTTACTGAAATTATTTCATTTCAGTAGGCTTCATGACCTCAGCCCCTCAGTACCTCACTTCTTCACTTTTAAATTGTACATGCCCTAGAATTAAAACAGTACTTGAGATTTTTGTCAATGACTTCTATGTCTTCAGAAATTGCTGGTATTTTTTCAAGGCTTTTAGCTCCTACTAAAAATTAATTCCTCTCAAAGCATTTAAAGCAAATTCTCCATGTCCTTCTGCAATCTAAAGGACTACAGTTGTATCCCTAATTTAAAAACAAAAAAAGCAGAATTTCTGAGAGATTGACTGAAGGAAAGAGAAAAGGCTAGCTTAAAAATACTCTGGACCCTGAGCCCAAACATTAAGGTAGATGAAGAGATGTACAAATATAGAAAACTCTCCAGTTCCTTGACATATGGAGTAGTTCATTAAACCAGCTAATTGATAACAGATCTATTATTCATGCTTCCTCTAATGAGCCAAATATGCTTTGCAATAATTCTATTGCCAGAGTTCCTTATTCTCAGCTGAAAGCAGTGACATCCAAACCAATGTTAGACAGAAATAGTCCCAAAGCCTGAAGTTCAAACACAGCCCTAATGTAAATGAGTTTTTACTCAACAGGTTGAGTCCAAATTGTGTTAAGTGAAAAGATTTGGGAGCAGAAAGAGAAAAGGTAGTAATTCAAATAGACATCATGTTTAAATTATCTGATATTTTCCCTTTTTTTCTAACCATTATAAAAAAAAAATTAACAATTTTGCTATATCTTCAGATTGAATTCAACAGTAATTCTTACTGGAATCCAAAGAAAAAATAAATATATGTTTGGGTACACTGTGTTACTATCGTTGTAGCCCAATATTTACCAACATAATTCTCACATCATCTAATTTTCTCAAAATTATATACATTTACAAAATCTTAACCCTACATGATTAAAACATTCTCTACTTTTCATTTAATGTGTAACATAAATTATAGTTCAGAAGAAAAAATGCATTTAATAATTTATTTTCTTTTTTAGAACACTGGAATAACTATTTACATTTTTACACTTGGGCATTATGCAATTACTTACATTGAGATCCAATTTTCAGGCCTGCACAGAAGGAGAATTAAAACCTTCCCTTATTTTTATGTGTATTTCAATATTCAGAGTTCTAAATAAATCTGTGTAATTGTGAAGTAATTACAAGAATACTGAGCTGTGTGTATCTCATGTTCTCTCTCTTCCAGAATCAGTCATCAGTGGCCACATCATCCTTGTTATCCTGGGGGACCCTGCTTTTGTGGTTTCCAGATTTTGATTCTGTTGTGTTCAGTAAGGCAAAATTAATTCATTTACCCAAGATACCAGTAAGAATATCATTTCATTCTTGTCCAAAAACTTAAGAAAAAGAACTGACTTATTTTTCACTATTCACAGGAACTACAGGCACAGGTAGCAAAAATACTGTCAGGCTTCTCAGTTTCTTCTTCAGCAAAACACTTTATATTTTAATTCTCTGGTACATTCTTGCAGTGCAGAGATGTAATTCAGTTTGTATTTTTTCATGATCAAAGCAAAATGTCTATACTGACATTTTTTGAAAGCTTTTATCAACAGTTTTTATTAGCAAAACAATCTCATTTCATGCTGACAAGACTAAATTTCTTTAAAATTGTACCACAGTTGCTAATGACTTCTTTTAATATTCTATGTTTTGTACATACTGGTTTATGCTGTCCCTTAAAATAAGGTAAACTCTTCTTTTCACTTATACCTCTGTTGATCTCAGTTACATACTGTCATGCACTTAACATGATGCAAGCGGCTACTTTTTCTTTGTATAGCTCAATTGTTTCCTGAAGGAAACAAACCAAACACTTCACACAAATTTCTTTCTCTGGCCTTCATCTGGCAATTGCTTTAAGATTTTTTGACTACAAAAACGAATTAAGCATTAACATAAACTAAAAAAATCAAGTGTGGAAGCCCAAAGACGTGCTATAAGGCCTGTAATACTTCAGGTTGGGAGAGGCAGAAGAAGGCAAGGAGAAACACCCCTCTAAGATTATGGAGAGAAATGCTTTACCAGCACAGGTTAATGTCTTAAATTCTATTGGTTTGTACAGTTGTTCCATCCCAGTTCAGCCCCATTCACCTTATATTCCCTAGAATGTTCTCTAGTCTCCTGATCCCCATTGGTCCCACTTTGCCACAGTGTTCCACCCCCATTACCCTATTGGCTCCCCTGGTTGGCTGCCCCACCTCTGCACCAGTTTCACCTGTTCCTATTGGCCCTTGACCCTCAGAACCACCCCTTTTTCCTCATATAAAATCCTGTGCCCTCAGTCTGAGTTGAGCTTTGTCCCTGAACTCCATTTGGGGCTCAATAAACCATCTCCAGATTTCCATACCATAACCTTTTGTTTGCCTCTGTTGTCAGGTACCGTAGCTAGCGTGCTCTGGCCCCGAAAGCGCTGGTCACTTACAGAGGAACCTACTGAAGCTCACTGCTTCAATCAAGATCCTCTTAAACTATTAATGTGTTGTATTGAGTCCCACCAAGCAAATCTGTTGCTCAGGACCAAAGGTGTGAGGTTGAATAAAGCCAAGTGCCAGGTGCTGCAGCCAGCTCACAATAAGCCCCCCAGGCAGTGCTCCAGGCTGGAGGCAGAGGGGCTGGAAAACCGCCCAGAGGAAAAGGACATGGGGGTGCTGGTCCACAGCCACCTGAACATGAGCCAGTGTGCCCAGGTGGCCAAAAAGGCCAATGGCATCCAATGGCGTCTGTATCAACAAGTGTGGCCAGCAGGACCAGGGCAGGGATCATCTCTCTGTGCTGGGCGCTGGTCACGCCCCGTGTCAAAGGCTGTGTCCATTTTCGGGCCCCTCAATACACAAAAGACATTGAGGGGTTGGAATGCACCCAAGGCAGTGGAGCTGGGGAAGGGTCTGGAACACAAGTCTGATGAGAAATAGCTGAGAGAGCTGGGGTTCTTCAGCCTGGAGAAAAGAAGAACCGGGAGATTTTATCACTCAGTGCAATTCCCTGACTAGAGGCTGTAGCCAGGTGGGGGGTTGGTCTCTTCTCTCAGGTAACAAGAGAGAGGATAAGAGGAAATGGCTCCACATTGCACCAGGGAAGGTTTAGATTGGACACTAGAAAAAAATTTTCATGGATAGGGTTCTCAAGCATTGAAACTGACTGTGGAGAAAAGGGGTGAAGTCACCATCCCTGGAGGTGCTCAGAAACAGCTAGAGATGGCACTGAGTGTCAAAATGGTTTATCTGTCAAGGTGGTGTTCAGTCAAGGGAAGCGCTTGATGATCTCAGAGATCTTTTCCAACCTATTTGATTCTGTGATTCTGTAAATCAGAGAATTTTTCTGGAAGAACATCAAAGTGCTTGGTAGCATAGTCTCTCCATGTAAACATTCCAAAAGACTTTTGTTTGATTTGCAGAGTTTTTATACAGTTAGGAAATGAACATCAGTTTCATAAAGGTCAATTTAATCTTCAGACTGCTGCTCTCTAAATGAGACAAAAATACTTCTAAGGCTCAACAAGTACAAAGGATCTTACATAGCCTTCTGAGAAAGTGTCAATAAACATGCGCTGCAATTATAACTGGAATCTCGGAGAATATTCTGAGTTGGAAAGGACTCACAAGATTCATCAAGTCCAACTCCAGGCCCTGTACAAGACTGTCCCCAGGAATCTCACCATGGGCCTGAGACCAGTCCCGGACACTTCTTGAACTCTGTCAGGGTTGGTGCTGTGACCACTTCTCCGGGGAGCCTGTTGCAGTGCCCAACCACCCTCTGGGGGAAGAATCTTTTCCTAATATCCAACCTGAGCCTCCCCCGACACAGCTTCAGGCCATTCCCTCCAATCCTGTCACTGGTCACCTGAGAGAAGAGATCAGTGTGGCCCCTCTGCTTCCCCCATGAGGATGTTGAAGACTTCATTGAGGTCTCTCTTCGGTTTCCTCTTCTCCCAGCTGGACAGACCAAGTGACTTCAGCTGCTCCTCCTCCTTCCCTTCCAGGCCTCTCATCTTTGGATACTCTCTAATAGCTTACATTATTTTATTGTGGCCCCCAAAACTACACAGAGCAATTGAGGTGAGGCAAGCACCTCAGGTGAAACCCATCCCTAATTGATAATCACAGCTTTCTAGGGCAGCCTGAACTCTTTCCTAACATCTTCTAGGTAAAGATTGAAAATTGAAGGATTGCTCCCCACCACCACATCAACTTTCTGAAGGATCATTTCTACATTTGCTGCTTGCAAAGAAGAATGGTACAGAGGAGTCCTAAGAAAACCAGACTCATGAATGATTGGAGTGGCAGACTATGCCAATCAGTGATTTCCACTTGATAAGATCTTAAGTGTTTGGGGATTCAGATTTTTTTGATCCATGTTTATTGACACTGATTTTTTGGACTTTCAGGTCCCCTCATTTTTATTTGGAACCTTGTATTAATAAAACTACTTTTTAACTCCTTCCTGCATCTACTCTGTAGTGTTGTAGCATTACGGAGGCCCTTGGAGCATCCAGCACTCAAAAGCTCAAAGCTCTCTGCTACTCAAGGAAGCTGACAAAGTAGGCAGGATGGGCCTCAGCGTGATCTCCAGCAAACAGGGTTTATTGGTAGACAAGATCAAGGTGCAAAGCTGAAGAGGCTCCAGGGACAAAGATAGGGAAATGCTGAGGGCACTGAGTTTCATATGGGAAGGTGAGGGTGGAGTTGAGGGTCAGGGTCCAATGGATATGGGGAATAATGGTGCAAAGGAGGAGACAAGGGTCGGGTCAGCCAGTAGCGAAACAGGGGTGGAGGAATGCAGTAAAGAAGGGCCAATGAGAGGACAGATAAAGGAGAACATTTTAGGGAATGTCCAAACATGGGGAATAGCGGTTGAACTGGGGTAATTAAGCCAACAGGCCAATGGGGTAACATAACTTTACATTTATCAGCATGTGTCTGCAAAGATCTATGGGACAAGCAAGCTTTTGAAGTCTATTTTTTCCATGGATGGGGATTTGAGACTCTGATGGTTGGTCCCTGGGCCTCCACAGTACTCTGGTGTGGAAATTTTTTAGAAAAATGCATTAGTAACCTATTAAAGCTGAGTAGAAATGATGTAAGGAAACCAAGTGAAATAAAATCAAAATTGACCACCAGGGAATTCTCCCTGTCAATGAGGATGAAAAGGGATCTGTGAATAAACAGCAGGGCAATAGTGTAAGGTTCATTACAAAACCTGGTGAAAAGAGGAATAAATGAAACAATGAAACTGTAGAAGACCACCTGATATGATGAGTGAAGGATGACTTAGCTCTTTTCTTTTTCTATAGGCTGAGCCCTGATATCTTTTAAAGTAAATGCCATGCTGTTGTCTGTGGGAATCTTGCTTGTGTAATGATACCTGGGTTTAACTTTATGATTTTACAGACCAAATTCAGCATGGGCATAAGTGATCATAATTACAGCTGGCATCAGTGGGGTAAGACCTAACACAGTGCATGAGTTAATTGGATGATGGGATTTGCATTTCCCATGTATTCAAGCACTGCTCAGTGGCACACAAGTGTGCTTAGAATACTATTCAAGGATTAACCTTCAGTTTGTGTTTCTAGTGCCTACAGTGTCTGGAATAAATGCTTACACATTCACAACTAAAACTAGAGCTAGCTCAGATACTGATTATTTTTACTTAATTGTTTTCACATCTTTGGAATGATAGGAAGAATATTTTTCTATTAGGATATCTGTACTACAGATAGCACAAGAAGCTCTCTTCTCTACGAATATCCTACAATATTTACAAATATCTTAAAACCTCACAGTCCTCCAAAGTTCTGCCCTGGATATCTCTCTTGTCTTGAATTCCTTCAAATCCCAGTAGGAAGCATAGAAAGAAACACAAGAAATTTGCATTGCTCAGCCTTGAAATGTGCAGCTTAACTGCATAAATAGAAATATTTGCAAGTCATAGTTGCCAGCTTTACTGGAATGCACAGCTGTCTGCTTAATGCATCAAAACAAGATTTTGCCTGTATAAAAAAAGTCAGGTATAAAAAAAACTATGTGTCTTCCAGCAAAAAACCCACTGTGGTAGAAGGACCACAGTGCAGTCAAAGAGGCAGGTAATTGTTCAGGTCACTGCTTCTCTGCTCATTATAAATCAAAGCCAGGAGGATGCCCTGTGTGGCCATTCTGTGCAGTCCATGGCTGGTTTTATTCACCTTTGTGTCACCTTTCTGTCACGTCTATTACTTTGCATACAATTCCAGTTATAACCCAGCACACTCCTGGAACTCCAAGGGCAGCAGCAGAAGAGCTCAGCTCCCAGCTGGATAAAATCATAAACACTACTTTGCAGCTCTTGCTCTGCCTGGCAGCCCTTGTCAAGGTTGACTGACCATGTTGTGAACTCTTGTGAGCTGCTGTTTCACAACTCAGACAAAGCTGTGTGCTCTGCTGCTGTGATATCACATATTGTCACAAAAATTGGCACACAGAGAAGGGCTGAGGTTTGCAGAGAGAGGTAGATCATCTGGAAGGAAAGACCAATGTAGATTGAGCTCTGGTTAGCCAGAAGATTCTCTCAGCTTCTAATGGGATCTCTCTGGGAAGGGAGAACAGGTATCAGTGATTCCCTCCATGTGCCTTTCCAACATGACATGAAGAATGAGATCAGGCAGCTCCTGAAAATTGTGTTCCTTACAGTCAGCGACTGATGGAAGATGGAGTTTTCTGTCCTGGACACAACATTTTAGTGTCACTTGCTAATCACCACTCTCTGGGTGCTTCTTAGCATCTCTGAGAAATGTACATGTGTTAAAGTGTCACCCTTGTTGAGCCAAAACAGGAGGAGAAGTGCAGGTATTGTCTTCCAGGGGCTCCTCAGCTGGGATTGTCTCACCTGTGCCCTGAGTTTGATGCTGACCACGTTTACAGCAGAGCCACTCTCAGCTGAGCCTGATGCAGGCTGCTGGTGGGAGTCCTAGCCCAGAGAACCAGCAGAGTCATTACATAAGGAAATGAAAAGAAGGTTGTGAGTATTTGAATCTTCAAAGAGTTAATTGATTTGCTGGTGCTCACATAAAATTTTGGGGCAGAGTTAGATGGGACCTAGAACTGCTCCATCCCACTCCAGTGTCTCCCAGTGCAACTGTTCTTTGCTCTGCTGAATCCAGTGAGGCAGAATAATCTGGTTTTCTGATTTCTGGGGCTGTCATGCCGGATGGTAACAGTAGTAGCAGGAGTCAAAATGTCATCCTTTGAGAGATCCACTTGATTTTTCCATGCAGGAGCTGATCTATGAACTAGGGATATAAAATTCTAAGACTGCTAATGGCAGAGTCATTGTCTTTTGCTGAAGATGACTACATCATCATCATATGACTGCTGAGCATAGATAAGAGAGAAATAGTGGATCTGTGTCTTAATAATGGAGTCACTCTGGATCAAAAACTCACACGCCCAGATTTTATTTCCAGTTTAAATAAACACTATTAATATTTTTGCATCTCAGTAGTGCCCAGAATTGACCAGGTACCCTCAGGGTCCTAGGAAACAGCCCTGGTTTGGGCTGCTGGCAGACTTTACAGACAGGCAGGTATTTTTGAATGCACTGGCGATGAAGCCATTAAGAGAGGGGTCCATGGGCCTTGGCTGGGAGCTGCCAGTTCTTCTACTGCTGTTTAGAACAGTTAGGTGCTTAAACTCAGTCACATTACCTGAGACAAAAGCAAGCACATGGCAATGTCAAAATAGAGATATGGAGGAACCATGTATTTGTTATAAATCTTTTTATTACTAGGTGTTTTTCTGATTCTATGCTTAGTATTTCATAGGGACACATTCATGCTACCATAAATAAAATTATGACAGTGCTGTTAAAACAGTTTCTTTCCTTCTTGTTGCAGTTGTGTTTGTCATAAATATTCTTCCTCCTTAAGGATGACAGTTAAGTGTTTTGGTATCCATATCCTGGTGTTTTCTTAATGAGACAAAATTTCTGTGGAACATTTAATGAAGTTTTATTTTCTGTTGTTCCTTTTTGTGAAGCCAAATATTCCTGCATAATCAAATTGTTGCTTGACCACAAAATTCCAGCATCTCTCAAATGCCTTTTAGACTTTTGAGAGACCAATTCTCTGATGATTTCTCTGTAGCAGACCTGCTTTCAGCTCCTGCTTGCAGTTGATATCATTGCGGTGTAAACTGAGCAATGACTGTAATCAAAACTTCAGTGTTTTCCCCAGAACACAGCAGGTTGCTATGTGGGTGGCAGCAGGGCAAGGAGAGTCTGCAGGAATGTTTTTTTTGGGGGACTTATTGTTGTCAGCAAAGATTTAGCCTGGGGGTGTATTGACAGAAAAAGAAGCTGAACACTATAAATTGAAGAATGAACTGTATTTTCACAAGCTGCTCTCTGTTGGTCACAGAGAATTTCATGTTAAAATTCTGCTGTTATCAGATCACTAAGCTCAACAGCTCCTTCCTGCACAAGGTCTTCTTTCAATTACAAGTACATTTTCCCCTTACAGTAGTGAAGTTGAATTCAATGCCTTTACTGCTTTTGATGTCATTTTAACTCCCACAGACCTGGATTAATGTATTATTTTTATAACTCAAAATTGAGCCAATTATGATTCACAAGTCACAGAAGGAACAATATTTTGAACAGACTAAGATTCACTGACAAAATAATACCCAGATATTTCACTTATTTAATGGCATGTGCAATTCTGCAAGATTGTTTCTTTACCACTAGCCTGATAGAGTTCTCTCTGAGAATTTGAACCTGAGTTTTTTAAAATATATGCAGTACTGTGACAGCCTGCTACCTTTTAAGTGTTCCATGGCACTGAAAGAACTCTCCAGTTGCACATAATGCTGAGAATGTGTCCCAGATTCATGACTAATGGCTGAGTGTTTACTTTGCTCAGTACCAAGGATAAAGTTTTCACTGCCTGTTTCCAGTCAGTGAGAGCAATGCCCACATTACCTGTCAAGCATGAAGTCCAGGGGAGTTCCATGGCCAGGTTGCACATTTTTAGCTCTGGCTTTCATGGATGCATTTCCAGCCATGCCTTGGCACAGGCAGATGGATGCACTCAGAGTGCTTCGTGCTGCAGGAGGATGGCTTTGCTGCACAGGCTGCATAGGCACCCTGATTATACCAGTAAATTAGATATAGCTGGGGAGTGTTCTTGGTCATGGGAATGTGACAGATTGTACTGTGAGACTGTGTGTGCAGTCCCTGCTGCAGTTTCAGCCTGTTATGAACAATCTCCCAAAAGCTCCAGAGCACTGCCTGCACATTAAAGCAGTCTGGGGGCCATTCCCAGGACATGATGTGCATGGAGCCACTCTGCTGGGGAGGCTGAGAGGGTTTATTAAAAACATGCCAGTTGGCTTCTGGGCCTAGGAATATTCCTAGGCACATTCATCTCTAGGTGTGGACATTGCCATAGGGTCCCTTCAGCACTCACAGATTAACTACAAAGGACATGGCTGCAGCTCTGGGCTTGCTGTGCCTCGTTCAAATTGGCCACCTCACCCAGGGCTCAGAGGAATCAGGCTTTCTGTGTTCACTGCTCCTCTGGGGACTGTCCTGCCCAACACCAAGATCCCTATCAGTCTTTGCAAAGCCTCCTTACAGCTGTGAAAATCCTCACAGAATGATTGGTCACAGACACCAATCAAACAGGACCAATAAGTGCCCTGAACTATTGATATTCGCCAATAATCAACATGTCACACATAAATAAGGTGGCCTGGATTTACAACTTCCTCTGCCAGCCCCTGAGCATCAAGGTGGGTGAAGTCCCAGTGCCACCAACCCAAACTGAAGCCAAAGCCAGAAGCCTTGTTGGTGGTCAGTGGTCTCAGTGTGAGTTGGCCCTGTAAGGTAAATATCTGATGACAACTAGAAAAGCAAATATCTGTGTTGTCACAGGGCCTGCAACATTCAACAAATTGTAGTGCTTCACATGAAGAAGCAACTTTAAGGAAACCAGAAGCAGAAACTTCTGATTCATGCTGGCAATTAAATCTAATTTGTGAATCTGTGCTATTATCAATTACTTTTGCATGCCAGTAGATTTCTCAGTTAAACATAGCATCCTTTCTCTCTCTTTTATTTTCTCCCTAATTATTTTTAGAGAAAGAAACAGCAGCACATACAAAAATGAAGTTAAAGCAGGGGTGCAGACAGCCAGGCCAGGCCCGAGGTTCATCCTGCAAGGTAGAAGTGTGGGAAATTGTTCATCACTGCAAGCAATGGAAGAAGAAAAACAGGTGGCCTAAGCCAAAGTGGAGTTAAGCCAATAAAACAATAATGGAGAAGCTAGGAGGTAAAAGTTGTTAATGAGTATTAGGAACTTTAGTGAGTGAAAAATACCGAAAGCCATTAAACTGAGTGTACTGGCTTACCAGCAGTGACTTGTAAAGGCCAAGATTGCTTATAGGAGTGTTAAATCAGGAAAGCCAGTCCCCACAGGATAGAGGAACACAGCAGTGACCTTTTTACCTGGGAGGGGAAAAGGTGGGAAATGTGGAATATAAGCTGGAGAAAGGTCATGGTTTCTTGGGAAATCCCTGTTGAGCAGTGTGGCATCCGATCCCTGCACTGGGGAGGGAAGTAGAGCTCTGATCTGCCTTTTCATGAGTGTCTGCCTTGTTTCCTCAGCCAGGGGCACCTGGAGTGCCTTCCTTAGCACAGACTGAGGGACACCCTGGAGAGAAGATGGAGTGTGAACCAATATCCCAGCATTCAGTGTCTGAACAATGTGCTGGGTACAAGGACTGTCATAGCGTTACTCAGAAATTCTGGTCAGAACTCAATGCAATAGGCCAGAATAAACTGTGGTGCCATTTAATTAACATTTCTGGGGACAAAGTTGGCCTGGTTTAGCAGACTGGTCTTTCAAAACAGTTTTGATTTCCAGTGGGAGCAAAAAGTCAGGAAAAGAAAAGTAAATTGTCCACCTAAGCCAAAGGAAAAAAAAAGGCAAGGGAAATTATAAATTATACATTCTCTTTTCTGTTAAATAAGACTGTAGTTGCAGAGTACACACACACTCCTTGGTGCATCTAGAGCTGTTCAAGAATAGAAAGTAAAAAGTGCACTGAAGTGAAATCTCAATTTGAGTTGTTTTTCTGCTGCAGGCAATGAGATCTGGAGCTGTGCCATATAATTCAGTGCACAAATACTAAACCTGAGGTATTAGCTCATATAAAGAGAAGATGGAAAAGGCTCAGTCTCTATAGATCTGCCTCAGAACAAGTGATTGCCCATGTTACCAACAAGCCCACACCTCAAAGCAAACACAGCACCATGGAGCACTCTCATCCAAGACTCAAACACGTGCTGAGGAAATCTCCTATGTATTCACTGATGGATCTGCCATCTCCCTGTGGCTGTGCCTGGAATTTTGGGCATTCCAGCTGCCAGCAAACACTTGCCACTCTGCACCAGAAGTCTACCTGAAGGTGAACTCAATATATTTGTGGGCTCCACCAGCTTTAGGATCTGGATCTCCATGGGAGCCTGAACTGTAGACCACAGACAGGCACATACTGGCTTTTGGTGGGGTGTCTTTGTTTTTGGGTTTCTGGTTTTTGGTTTGGTTTTTTTTGTTTTTTTTTTTTTTTTTTTGTTTGTTTGTTTGTTTGTTTGTTTGTTTGTTTGTTTTGTTTTGTTTTTTTTTCAAGCAATGAACACTGAGTGACATCAAAACCACTCCCAGGTAGCCAAGACATCCACATGGGAATTAGAATTTCCCTAAAGCCTGTTGGTGACTCAAGCCTTCTTGGGGCTGGGACAGCCCACAGAATCCCAAAGGACACAAGAAGCTCATATTTAAGCAACTCAGTTAATGTCCTTATGGTCACCTACAATGGGTTGTTTCAGATGGAACAAGAGAAGTCCAGTGTGTTCCCAGCTGCATTACAGGTCTGCAAGACTTCAGACAAGCAGTTTTAGTTTCTCATTTTTCATTTTGCAGTTTATAGGGAGTACTAAGAGCTTCTTAAATTTACCTGAAGAAGATGAGACAGAAGTTAAATCATTAATGTGAGTGCCATGAAAGTTTTATAACATTTCTGTATATTACACCAACAAGGAGTTACCTGTTAGTCTTCAAGCCTTAAACATATCAAGCTCTTTTATGTCCTGTTTGGAGACTAGCAGTAATTCTCACAATTGCCCTCCACTATTGTACTGACTTGTAGCAATGATATGTTCTACACCTACTCTGTAAAAAAGAAATTTAAAGTAACAAGAAAAATAAATTATTGGTGACAACGTCCCGTTTATCTTCTGGACAAGTTGGGGGGGGGGGGGTTGTCTTTTATTTGCAGTATTACTTATACTTGATCCATATTGACCCATTCTGTGAAGTGGTTTAGTATTGTATAAACACTTCCAAAAAATCTCCATGTTTCTTGTTACTGCATCTGTGATTTACAGGTCAAAACAGAGATAAAGGCAGTTGTAAAAAACATTTTTACCCACTTTAAAAATGTCTAATTTTTGGACTTTGGATAGACTGTGAGCATTAGAGATTTATTATTGACACTTTTTAGAAAATACGCCTTATATATACCTGACCTGGTGACTAAGGCAAAATGATCACCAAAAGCTTCATCTGTTCTCTGTGAGTTAGGTGCTGTTAGGACTTAAAAAGCAAAGTGTGTGCAACGGACAGATCATATATTTACAGGATCATTAATAGGGAAAGAATCCTTTATTGTGAGACAGTGGCCCAGCTTGGGTGTCCCATCCCTGGCAGAGTTCAAGATGAGGCTGGATGGGGGCATTGAGCAACCTGGTCTCATGGTATCCCTCCCCACGGCAGGGGCTTGGTGCAGGATGATTCTTCAGTTCCCTTCAACCCCAAACCTTTCTGTGTTCTTATGATTATGAAGTTTTGTTTCTATTTCTAAGGTACCCAGCACAAGAAAAATGTGTAGTCTTGCCTGGCAACATCAGCCTGTCTCACTGAAATAATTAATCTGTATGTATGATAAAGATAAGAAATTCAGTTTCAAGGCCACACTGGATCTGATTCTAATGACCAGCTGTGATTTAGAAACAATTTACCTTGTGTAACAATACAAATTCTTCTGGACCCATCAGCTGGAAAAAATTCTACCCTCAAAACACCATCCCCAGAACAAAGATTGGCATTACAGATCAGGCATTTTTTCCTATCATCTTCATGATCATGTGTAGAAATAACAAATTAAATATGAAGTGCATGCTTTGAACTCTTATCACCACAGCAAAGGGAGAAAAAATACCTTGGATCTGCCAGTATTAAGAATAAAATGGAAGTCAAGCATTAAGATGTGAGGATAAATAGCAATGATGTAGTGGACTAAAGCATATAAAACACAATATATTTATAAATGCTGAGAAGCTTGTGGTTACTTGTTAAGCATTAGTATATGGTAAAGACATACCTGGAATTTGGTGCCAAGCTAAGTGGAATGATTTCTAGGAAATCTGAATGAATGGTTGAAAACTATGTCCAATTAAGGGGTCCTGACCTGTCTGCAAGACCAAAGCGTTGAGGAGAGTGAAGAGTGCAATGGGTATGACATATAAAATAAAATGAGAAAAATATAATGGCATCCTAATAAGAAACGTACCATAAATTTGATTGAGACTGATTCATGCAGAATTTTAATAGGAATTTCAGAATGTGACAACAGAGTGCAGCCACTCTTATCAGAAAGGAGTGTCCTCTGTGTTCACATGAGTGTGGCACAGTTTGTGTGTTTGTGAGCACACACACCTCTGACTAAGGCTGTGCTTGGGGAAATGCTAAATCCTCTGTCCCCTCACTCGAGGCAGCCTAAAGCCAGGACCCAGTGCAATGTGAATCCTTGCTCTAAATCCCTGCATCTGCAGAGGTGCAGGTGCAGTTGGGCAGAAATTTGTTACAGATCAAGACAAAGGCAGGCATTGGGATTGTCATCAATATGGTTGCTAATAAAAGATATTATCCCAGAAGACTAAGGCATATACAAGCAGTGCAGGAGACAGTGGCCCACGTCTAAGAGCAAATCAGGGTTGTAGTGGTATGGACAAAGCAGCAGATCTTGTCCTTCAGGACAGAACAAATTGCTTCAGACACAGAGACTGGCTGCTTAGTTTCTACAGTTTCCTGGCCTAAAGGTGTTGCTGGCATCTCCACATCATTTTCCTCTGCACAAAGACATTGCCTCTAATGACTCCACTCAAGGTAAACAAGGTCAACCAAGGCTGTTCACATTAGGCTACTACAGGAACTCTCATTAAAATTTACAGCCTGTGCAGTGAATGGATGAAACCAGCATCTGTCTGTATTTGTGGTGCTGCTCTAGCACATCAGCCAGGATGGCTTGAGAGCTCCATTTCCCCAGCAGCAGCTCAGGGAGTTGGGCAGCAGCACCCAGGACATCTGTGCTGTGCCAGAAGAGACTGGCACAACAAGAGCTCCATGAGCTAACCTCGGGCTTAAGAACTGACAGCAGAGATCTTCAGGCTCTGTGGAGCCCCAGGCAGTGAGGGGCTACAGCATTTACCCATCTTGCTGGGTGGATTTTCAGTTTGTAGGGAAATCCAAGCTGTTGTACTCTTCCACTAGAACCTGATGTAACTGGACAGGGACTTCTGTCCATACATGCTCCCAAGAGTCATGGCTTGCAGGACTTGGATCAAAACCTGAAATACACTCCAAGCTAAAACTATTATAAACAAAGCCCATCTAGGAACTAGAATCCTCCAAAAGAAACAAGTTGCTAATTCTCCTGGAAATTAATAAACTATTCTCTTCTCTTCTGCTGAGGCAGACTTGGTTTCCTGAAGAAAATAATCTCCCATCTGTCTTTGACTATTAGCTCATATAATGGATCTGACAGCAGATGGAATTTGTGCCTAGAAGAAGTGCTGACCCCTTCCTGAGAAATGAATAAATCTTTCATTTACCAAGCAGACTCGATATAAATAGAATGGCAGTCAGCAAAAAGGAGGTGGTCTCCTGGGAAGATAAATAGCTGGTTATGTTCCTGACAGCAGGAATACAGTTAGAGGAAAACTACTTTCATTTATTTCACCTATAACAAAGGGGAAACAAACTAAGGAATGCTGTTTTCTGAAGCAATGTCTATCAGCCTTTGCCTAATCCATGGAAAAAAGATTCTAAAATGGTCAGATGTTCTCTGGTGTTGTAAAACTGGGCCAGACAGAATAAGCAGGACCTCTTCCACTTCCTATTATGCTGTGCACCTATTTGTAATGATTTCATGGGCTTGCTCTGAATTTTCACCAGTTCTAATAGTCATCATCCTGCAGCATGAGAGCTGACAGCTGCTCAATACTGAGTACTAAAAAGCCCAGATATTAAACAACTCTGCTTTGGCTTTGCTCTACTTTCTCTGCTTTGTCTAAGGTTTTACAGACCAGCACAAACTGTTTGAACATGTGCATGTTTTCAGTCTCTGAGATGCAGAGACAATCATCAAGCAAAACTGTGCTTAAGCCAGCTGGGGTCATACTGACAGCACTCTCAGTTGCAAGAGGGTTTAGACAAGCTCAAAATCTTGTTTGGTAGCATTTAAATTTACCAGGCAGAAGTGAGTAATATTGCATTTGAATCAACCTGTTAGTAATCACTCCTCTGTCCTTTGATTTATAAGAAAAACAAATGAAATTTTGCTGTTATGAGGTATAGTTATAATTTTTCAGCTCTCAGATTACCAGTTAATTATACAAACACAGTTACTTTTGGCTAATACAGGCTTTTCTTTGTCTTTTCTTTTTGTTTTTCCTGTGTTCCTGTAACACAACTTGAAGGTAGATTAGCCCTGAGCTTCACTCTGTGGAAATCAGTGGAATGAGAGGAAGGATAATTATCTACCTTTCTGTATGGATACATATATACAAGAGCTGTGTGGTTCAGCTGACACTCTGGGGGAAAGGGATCCATCCCATTCAGAGGAATTTTGACACACTTAAGAGGTGAACTTCATGTGAACTTCATGTGAACTTAAGGGAGTTCAACATGCCCAACTGCAAGGTCCTGCACCTGTGTCAGGGCAATCCCAAGCACGAATACAGAGGCTTAAGAGCAGCACTGAGGAGAAGGACATGGAGATGTTGGTGGATAAAAAACTCAAAATGATCCAGCAATCACACTTGCTTTTGCAGCCCAGAAAGCCAAGTGTGTCCTGGGCTGCAGCAAAAGCAACATGGGCAGCAGGTCAAGGGAGGTGATTCTCCCCCTCTGTTTTTGTGAGACCCCTCATGGAGTGCTGTGTCTATCTCTGGGCCCTCAATCTAAGAAGGACCTGGACCTGTTGGGGCACCTTTCCTGTGAAGGCAGACTGAGAGAGTTGGGGATGTTCTGCCTGGAGAAGGCTCCAGGGAGAACTTACAGTACTTTCCAGTACCTAAAAGAGCTACAGTGTTGAAGATTGCAATGCAAGTTGTTTTCCATTACCATCTGTATGGCAAATTACCTCTGTCAAATGAGCAGTTTGCTTTATCTCTCTCTCTGAGTGACCACATTCACACCTCCCTCGGGAGGGGACATCTGCTGATAACAGCTATTGAATGTCACTGCATGGCTGATAAGAACTAGAACATCCCATTGTGAGATGCTCTGCCCAGAGGGAGGAGCCAAGCATTCCTACCCGGATATAATCCAGAGGTTTTGAGACACCAGCACGGCTTTCTCCATGGGATTCACCAGAGAAACAGCAGCTGCCTCTTCTTCCACTGGATCTTCAGAGGAAGAATACATCCTTCTCTACAGGATCCCCTTGCTCCAGCAGAACCACACCTGACACTCCAGGGTGTCAGGTTGGGTTCTGACTCTGTCAGTGTTGTTCTAGTGAACTGCATTGTTTATTTTACCTTTTGTTTGTTTTTCTTTTCCCTATTAAACAACTGTTATTTCCTGCTCCCATATTTTTGCCTGAGAGCCCCTTAATTTAAAATTTATAGCAATTCAGAGGGGTGGGGAGGGTCTACATTCTCCATTTCAGGGGAGGCTCCTGCCTTCCTTAGCAGACTCCTGTCTTTCCAAACCAAGACAGATTACAGGAAAAGCTGGAGAGGGACTTTGGACAAGGGCATGCAATGACAGAAAAGGACAAATGAAAGACAGCAGCTTTGCAATAGATGTTAGGAAGAAATTCTTTGCTGTGACATGGTGAGGCACTGGCACAGGTTACTCAAGAAGCTGTGAATGCCCTGTCCCTGAGGAGTGTTCAAGTCCAGGCTGGAGCTCTGAGCAACCTGGTCTAGTGGAAGGTGTCCCTGCCCAAGGCAGGGCGTTGGAGCAAGATGATCTTAAGTGCCTTTTGACCCAAACCCTTCTATGATTCTGTGATATATTGTTCTATATTCAGATTTGTTATTAGCAATTTTGATTCCACCTAGCTTTATTTAATCTTCTTTTTTAAACTAGACTTTTAACTAAAAATCCACTGGTTTCACTAGGAGCACTTCAGTGTTCATGTAAAGAGTAGGGATAATTCTAGAAATAACTTCGTTCATATTATGCACAGTGAACTGAAACAATGTCATTCCAAACCGTTAATAAATTCAGCCCATTTCTGAGAATCCCCTTGAGTCGCATTTGCTTTCCCAAGACATGCAGACTAATAATTTAAATATTAAATAGTATAGCATTTTTATCTAGCAAACTCAGGTTCTGATAAAAGGGCAACAAATACAGAGCATTCCCATATGTGGTGCAACTTCTCTGTGTTCTTGAGAGCTGCTCTAGTCATAACTTTTTTTTTTTTTTTAGTTTTCCTTTAATCAGAGAAAATTATGCCCTGAGTTTCACCATTCCCAGTGACATTTACCAATGAGCTGATTGTTAGAATATTCAGGGTAGACTCTTTGGTGGGGTAGAACTGGTACATAAGCATCTTGCTATAGTCCAAACAGGAAAGACACGGGTTAGAAATTAACTACCCCAAAAAATGGAGCAAAGCATGGTGAAAAGTTAAGGATTGTGGCTTTTTTTCAATCTCTGTTTAATTTAGAATTTCTTACCATCTAATGCCATATGACAGCCTGGAAGGAGAAACTAAAACTGGCCTGATTCCACCCCTGTGGTGTATGTGAAACCCAGGTAACTTTCACAGTGTGTTGACGTAGAAGTGATACCAAAGAAATTGTCCCAATTATTCCTCATGCAAGGAGGAGGAGAGGAGCAGAACTGCTCCTTGCCCCCGTTCCCTGAGGCATCCTCCAGTGTGGCAACGTAAACAGTTAAAATTGATAACACTCCATTGCAGCTTCCCTTTTATACATCCATTATTCTGTGACTGCCAACTATTTCTGTAAATATCTGAGGTTCCATACATCCCTAAATAGCCTGATCTAAATGGACATAACCTCATATCCATCTTCTGTCAATGGGGAGCTGGAAAGTGGTGAGAGATTGTCTCCAGAATCATTACTGTAGGCACATCTTGTTTAGGGAACTTTATTAAGTTTTCCTATTAGCAGTTCTGTCCATTGTAAAGGTCTCCTTTTTAGCACTTGGGAATGCTGGAATTTGTACAGCAAGAGATGAATGGATCAGTGCTGCTGACTAGAGATTCCCCTCCTTTCCTCCCCTCGCATGGGGAACTTCTGTGACCCTGAATCATCACAGTTGATTCTTCTGTTTTCTGCTATGGAGTTATATCAAGGAAAGCTTACAGTCAATGTCCTACCTAACAACATTTGCAGGTTTCTTGGTTAGAAAACTAATTGTTGAAAGATTTTTTGAGGTTCAGTTGCACAATATTCCTTTCATATGGGAATGGATATCCATATCATCTTTTTGTCCAACCTCCATTTTTTCAAGGGGCCTTTTTTCTCCAAATTCTTAACATTTCATTTATTCATATTCTCTCCATCTTCTTTCTTTTGTTCCTGTTTAAAAATAATAATAATATTCTATTGCAGTGCAAAGCCTTGCAGGAGTTCAGCCTGGAAATGCTTACTTGTGTGAGAACTCCCTTAATGCTGAAGTACCTTCAGTGAACATCAGCAGGTCTGTGGAAAAGAGTGTGGATAGGCACAGGTGGGCAAGGCACCATGCTCCCCCTTGTCACAGGTTAACAGGCACTGAGGATGTCCAGGGGTGGCAAACTCATTCTATCCCTGTGTAAGAGAATAGCTGAGAGATCCAGATACTCAGTCGAGTTGCTAGGAAACCTAAAGAATTTTGAAGTATGCAAGGTTACAAGGCTAATCTAAAGTTAGACTAATACTGTGTAGCATCCCCATGGCAACCAGGAGTGAACGGCATGTGAGGTGAGAGCAGAGGAAGAGATGGAATAATAATCAGCAATAAAACCTTGGCAGGGCTCAGTGTGATTATGTTATCAATGAGTTAAAACGTGCTGCTGGCCTGCTGAAGTTCAGCCTCTCTTCTGGGGACACAGGTTCTCCTGGCTGGTCCAGAGCAGATAGTGGATGGCATTTCTAAATTAAGGCTGTGCTGGCCAGCTCTGAAAGGGTTGCTGCTGAAAGGGTCAAATGAAAGAGAAGTTGACCTGAACACATGTGATGTAACAAAACTCTATTTATTATTTAATATAAGGAAGAAAATTTCCATATCAGATCAAATAATTGTGCCACTCCTCTCTAAATTTCCTGCTGCCCTAATCTGCTGTGTTATTTCCTCTAAAGCACAGTCTGCATGTGTACAGACTGTGCTTTTGCCAGTACATACACTGTCTTAGGTATGCAAACTATATCTGAAGTAGAACCTGGGTAAGGAAGTCAGTTGATTGAAAAATCAACTTTTTCCAGTATTGTCCTACAGCAGTGGGTTTTATCTGTTCATGTTCATGCTCCCATGTAACCAAGGACCAAGGCTTCTGCCTGAGCAGAGGTCTAAATACTCTGCAGACTTCAGGCTTCATGGCCACCACCATGGTCCAGCAGCAGAGCTTGCATTTTCTAGCCTCAGCCTTGTGATTCAGCCACTATTGCACATGAGCCATTACAGTGTTTCCTGAAGTGCTGAATGTCATGAGCTAAGCTCTCCTGAGTGGTAAATTAAAAAACTGGTAATGCCCCTCTCCTGAGGTTCACTCACTCAGAAAAGGTCTGATTTTTGGGGTCTTTGAACTAAGTTTATTTGAATGTTTTCATTGCATGGTAATGTTTTATTTTTTATGGTAAACTTTTATTTGAATGTTTCCATTGCAATGTTTTTCATTGAAAAGTAAATTAAAGCACTTTTGAACAGACTTCTCAATGCTAGATAATAACTGCCTTGACACTTCACCTGAAATCTTCCTGATGCTCTTCATGAGTCCTTGAGAACACAACATTGGTAAATCATTAGAGAATATCACTGTACACTGCAAAAATACTGAGGTGGATATTTCTCACTCAGCCATCATCAGTCAGTGCTTCTGCACTTTGGGTTTATGCAAACACTAAAGTGGGACAGGTTGATCCTCTCAGCTGGACCACCAATGGATGGATGGATGTGCATGAAGTTCATGAATATTCTTTGGATGAAACCAGGTAATGCTCTTTTGTGCTTCACAGCTGAGTGCTATTGCAGAGTAGAGATCTGAGCTCCTTCTGGTTTGATGATCTGAGCTGCCTTCTGGTTGCTCCTCACATCCCACTGGCACAGGCCCTACATGGGAATGCTTTCTGTTCATCCTACCTGAGCTGTAGTGCTTAGCAAGTTAAATCCTCGTTTCTGCTGAGATTACACAGGCAAGCAAAGCAGGCACTGTGTAATCACCACGTGCTCTGGAATGAATAGAATGCAGTTTGTGAGTTATGGGTACTCCTGAGCACGTGAGGCATTAAGACTCCTATTTTCTGCTTGGTAAACAAGGGTTCCACAAAAGTAAGCCCAGCAAAAGACCCTTCCCAAGCTCCTTTTGCCATATAACATTAGAATATCTTAGACATTGAGTTCTTTGATTAAATGTGGATTCTTCCAATGCAGGCATCCACACCAAATCACTTTGAACTCTCATTCAACGTTTTTACAAGGTGGATCATTCACCTTAAAGCAGGTGCAAACAGCTGGTCAAAGAAATCACATTCATGATTTCACCAACTCACTGTATGTCCACCAAGTGTAATAAGAGGGTCCCAAACACTCCTGTCACAGAGCTGTAGTATAATTCTTTCCACTGTACTAATTTCAAAGATAATGAGATGCCATTCTACTAGCTAGAGATGTGGCTATAGAGAATGCTCTATTTCCTGTTCTTAAAAACAAAAAATGTTGCCAACAGCTCCAGATAGGGGTAACCTTGAACATTTTTGGCAACCTAGAATGTAAGCAAGTTTGGTAAGTTTTTCCTGCCTTGGTTCATGCCATTGGATGTTTAAAAGAGGAAACAACTGATCTGCTAATATGACAATGAGTTACTTGTTTAAGGTTACACAGTAAGACTGAGGCATAGCAGAGATCTGAATTCAGTCTCTGGGAGCCTATAGATGCCATAGAATCATAGAAACAAATGGTTTGAGTTGGAAGGGACCTTAAATGCCATCTAGTTCCAGCTTCCTGCCATGGTCTACCCTCTAGACCAGGTTGTTCAGGGTCCCATCCAGGCTGGTCTTGAGCACTTCCAGGGATGGGGAAGCCACAACTTCTCTGGGCAACCTTTGCCAGTGTCTCACTACCCTCTGAGTAAAAAAAATGCTTCCTAATATCTAATTTAAATCTCCTTTCTTTGAGTTTGAAACCATTTCTCTTTGTCTTGTCACCATCTGCCCATATAAAAAAAAAAAACAGTCTTTCTCTTCTTTATAAGCCCCCTTTATAACTCTACTGAAAGGCTGCAGTAAGAACTCCCTGGAGTCTCCTCTTCTCCAAGCTGAACAACCCCATCTGTCTCAGCCTCTCTTCATAGGAGAGGTGTTCCAGCCTTCTGAGCATCCTCTTGGCCCTCCTCTGATGTCCAACAACTGCTCTGTCCTCTTCCTAACTGTGTTTTTTCCTCTTCAATCCAATGTCAGGGAAAGGTGTTCTTCCTGACAGATGAACTTTTCACTGGCTCTAAATGACCTGGAGCTTCATTGAGAGGAGGGAAAAATCCAAATTGTGAAAATACTGAGTTCAACTCAAATCTCAAAGATGTCCATAAAAGACTTTCAGCTAATTTCAGTGAGCTATAGATCAAGTTCACAATGTTTAAGCAATAAAACACTGTGACATTCACATTAGATAGTCAATGGTCCATGGTGGCACATGTGGAAAATCTCTTCACATCATAAAATTAATCTATTCCATGATGGGAGTCAAATATTTGTTACAACTAGAGAATTGAGAACTAAATAATTTTTAATGCTTTGGTCTTTTATGCTTTCTCTGAAATTGTTTATATTTTCTATGTTTTAATCTACATTTCCTATAACTCCAATTTAATACATTTAATATAGTACTAACACTGAGTAATAGAAATGCTTACAGAAAAAAAACAGACATGAACTCTTCAAAGAAAGGACAAAAACACTCATTAATTTCTTATTGAAAATAAAAAGCATTAAAAAATATTTGAATCAGGTTATTCAAAAAGACCTAATTTCAATGTAATTGAGAAATTATGCTAGGTTAGGTAAATAACAATTGACTTTGAAAAGTGGCTAATTTAGCTTGTTGATTATAAATTTAAATGAAGAGAAGTTTCCATTACAATATTACTGGATAATTTCATTAATGTTTCCAGACTTGGGGAAAAAAATAAAAGCAAAACAAAAAACCAAACGATCATGGAATTTGATTTGAAGTGCGAGGAAATAATCCAGTGACTCCTGCAAGTTTTCAGACAAATCTTGCTGCTCCAGCTTGGGATCCTCTAGGACTCATACTAAAGGCTAATAAATGAGTGATTTACTCTCTCTTTTAGGAATCTGCTTGAAATTTTAGTGGAAGACTAGGATGCTATTTTAAAAAGTTAGCTTTAAAGTATTTCCAACCTGGAAGCTTCATAGCTTGAAGATGTCATATGTGATGCACAGAGCTGGTTATTAGGTGAATAAACAGCCTATTTCAGGCTTTTGAGGACTGTTATCGAAATATTTCCAGCCCTTAATTGGATCCAAACATTTTAACCTCGCAATGATTTTCTAAATTAAAAAAAAAAAAAAGTTCTGCTTTTAATACTTTTTCCTTTTAGAAATGTTTCCTTTCTATAACAAGCTGTTATCAGGAGAGATGTCATTCCCCTGTGTGGCAATATCCTCTTCTCTTGCCTTTGCAAGAGACTTTTTGCAGATTCATTATCTACCCATCATTGTGTTTCCAGTGCACTTTACAGTATCTGGGTTTAAGGGTAATTTTTCTTCCCATTTTTAAAGCATTTTTTTCTAAATTTGGAAGCTGGTGCTGCCACAAGCCATTCTTTCATTCAGCTGCACACCCCAGGCCTGAAATGAATCCTGGCATCTGTTCCCTGAAACCTGAGCAGATGGAGGAGTCCAGGAGGGAATACTTGTACCAGCCTAAGGTAGCTTTGTCTTTTTGTGGTAAATGTTCTCCAAGAGTAAAACTGAACCCCAGAATAACCTGTCAGGAACCCTGCAGTAGCTAAGGGAAGGGATCTATAAGTATGTACATTAGTATGTATGTCTTTGGGGAGAAAAGAAACAAGTTTATATTAGCTAAACTACAAAGCAACTATATTTTTGAATGTATTTGTGGCCATATTGAGTAACTTTCCTTTAACTATCTTGTGATTGTCCATATTGATCACCTTAGGTTTGTGGCAGTTGTCTTTAGACAGGTCCTGAGCAAGAGAGGAGTAGAAAACCTAAACACATTTTCAGGAAAATCCAGTTAAAATATGCAGTCACACTATAAATATAAGAATAAAAGGACAATTCGGTGAAAATGTGTGCAAGGACACTGGATGCTCTGTAAGATGGAGAGAAAATAAACTCAATATTTCATCTGTTTCTTTGGTCCTTCTTGCAAAGCAAATTAGTGACCCTGTAAACCCCAGAGAAGGATGTACCATCTCTGCCCCAGATACTTGGGTGCTGAATTTTGTCTTCTATTGCATGAGGTCTTCTGAAGGTCCCTTTGGGACGACCTAACCCCATAGCACTTCAAATGTGGTTCTGTGGGTTTTTAATTCATTGAGTAGGAATCTGGGGGGCCTGAGACCCAAACAGAACTCCAGTCATTGGGAGGGACCTGGCTGCTGGGATGAACAGAATAAGGAACATCAGCATTGATGAAAGCACTGCTTGAGGAAGAGCATTTTTAGCTACATATTATTACATTTATGCTACTCAAATTTCTTTGTTTCTTTTGGAAGGAGTGCAGCATTTGCCTTCACATGGAGGCTAATTCTGAATCCTGGGAGTGAAAGGCTTGGTAAGAAGGATTTGTCTAATTGATGAGGGCATAGTGACTTCAAAGTCTCTCAAGAGTACATTTCTTTTAATGTTTTTTTTTTTCAATTCTGCACACAGAAAAAAACAACATTGATTTTATATCATGCATTATACAGCATAAGAAAATATCAGCAAACATCTGTAAAGCATAGTACCTCTAGTTCTTGACTGAGGCACTGACAGCACCATTCAATTCAGGATTCAATTCTCTCCATTATGTACTCCTTGTATTTCTTGACTCCTTATCATCTTGCCTTTACAGTTTTCCCTGATTTATTCTGTTCTTGTTTTGTAGTGAAATAAGCATGATGCCAGCCTTTTATTGGCTGATAAGCCTTCCATCTCTCCTGACTCTCCCCGTGGGTGAGGACTCTGCCCAAGAGGAGCTCCTGGAGGTGGAGAGCCCTCACCTCACAGTGAGTGACTGCACGTGCTGGGTTACCCTGCTAAAGCTCAGGAATCCTGAAGTCATGTGTGTAGTAGCAGTTCCATTTGACATCCTGAATCTACAGTCCATCAATGCTGACAGAGCTTTAAATGGTTTTGTGAAGTTAATTCTGTTTGAGTACATACTTTGGCTTGCTCAATTTATAAGTCTCTGTGACAGAAGCCACCAGCAGTTTTTTTAAAATAATATGAATTATTTTGATCAGAAAGAGTCCAGTGAGTTAGAATGTTCTGGGAAATAGAAAACGGAAACATTGTTTATATTATTAAAGAACTAAAAAATATACTGGTGCCATTAACAGGATTTTGCTATTAAAATAATAACTTATTCAGAGACACTTTGCATTCCTAGCTGAGCAATTAGACCAGGCTTCTGGAAACTGTGCTTTATTTCAGCTGTTGTGTTGACTTGCCTTGGGAGTTCAAAAAAATTACCAGCTTTAACGTGTAGACAAAAGAAAATTAAAAAGTTTGGTAGAATCACTAAAATTTTTCCATACTTCTACTTTGAGTACCAAAGAGAAATGTAATATTCTTATTTTATGTCTGGTCACATTGAGATAATGAAATCATTTTCTGCCTGGATTTCTTGAGCTCTCTGCATTTATTCAGGTTAATTTCATCCTTGTCAAAAAGTGACATGTATGAGTAGCTTTAAGAAAACAAGGTATTTCCCTTAAATTCTGAATAATGAAAGATTTTCTGCCCACTGAATTTCATAACTTTTAGCACTGTAAAAGGATGTTATTTTAATTTTTTTTCTAAACAACACTTAAATTATATTTCTAAACTTCATCCAAGAAATTTTTAAAGAAACCATATTCTTATAGTTTTCATTTAATAGGAAAATACTATTCCTGTGTCATTTTCCACTTATAAACCTTCCAGTTCTGTTATCTTTGGAAAGGGGAGAATATACCTTTTATGGTCATCCACATAAGGAATGACAAAAATAATTGTTCACATAGACCCACATGGAGGAAAAATCTTTAGTAAGAAGAACAATTTTTGCTTGACTTCAGCAACACTTAAAATAATGTGAGATGAATTCCACCTTGGCTGCTTTCATTCAGCCCACTGCAGTGGGCTTGATCAGCCACCTCAGATTTACCAAAGAAATTGTGCCATAGTAACCTGGTCACCTCCCACAGCAAAACTTTGTCTTCTGTCAGCATGGGGAGAGCGGTGGACATTTCACCATGGACAGCAAAGCATTCCACATTCTTCTTCTGGACAAAATGTGTGACAAAATGTCTAGACACGGACATGAGATTTGTTTGGTGGGCGGAAGATTCTAATAGGGATGGGGAGCAATGATTTTACTCAGGGTAGCAGCCTATCACAAGAGGGGTCCCCCAGGGATTGGAAGTGTGCTCCACACTTGGCAACAGCTTCCCAAACGATCTGGATGTCAGGATTGAAAGGACTGACAGAACACTCTCATCGTGTTCTGATGACACCAAGCTGGGTGTTGAGGAGGACACATCAGAAAGAAGAGATCTCAGAGAGACCTTGGATAGGCTGGAAGAGTGGGTTGGTGAAAACTGGATGAGGTTTAACAAAGACAAGTGCAGATTCCTGCTCCTGGGTAACAGAACCAAAGAGCCCTTTCAGGATGGGCTCTGTGTGGATGGGGAGCAGCCTTGCTGACAGGGGCCCTGGGGCCTGGTGGATGAGTGTCTGAACATGTGTCAGCAGGGAAGCTGCTGCAGTAATGAAGGTAAATGAAGATAAGATAAAAGAAGGTAAATGAAGATAAATGGGATCCTGGGCTGCATCCACAGGGATAAAGATTTACTTGTTGTGCCTGGAGTACAGTGTCCAGCTCTTGTCCCCACAATTCACAAAAGGAACAGTCAGACTTGAGAACATCCAGTGGAGGCAGGCCATGAAGGTGATCAAAGGGCTGAAGAGCCTCCTCTCTGAGGAAAGACTGATGGAGTTGAGTCTTTTAACTTTGAGAAGAGCTGGCTCAGGGATGACATAACCACAGTATTGCAGTACTGAAAAGGGCACCTAGAAAATGGTGAAGGCTCTGTGTTCACAGGGAGTCACAAGGAGAGGACAAGGAGCAACGAGGACAAGTTGCACAAAGAGAGATTTAATCTCAACATAGGAAGTGAACATCTTACAGTGAGAGCAATGCATCCCTGGAACAACCTCCCTAAGAATGTGGCTGAGTTCATTTCACTGGGGGTTTTCAAGATGAGGCTGTATGGTGTGCTAGAGGATCTCACCTTGGCTCCCCTTGATTGGATCAGGTGATCCTTCCAGGTCTCTTCCTACCTGGGCTATTTTATTATTGTTTCATATGGCTTTGCCTCAGTTCCTCACAGGGGTGATTTAAAATGGAATTCTGACCTACTATTGTTGAATATAAGCATACCCAGCTTATATACCATGCACATCTCAGCTGATGATAAACAGTAAGATACCACACCTGGGCCTTAAGAGAAAATCTTGCAGCTATAGGGCAGATCTAGGTATCATTAATGAATTTTGCCAGACCATTTTCATGAAAGAAGCCAGTGGCTGCTTTCTTGAGTCATTTCACTCAGTAGAAATAAGAACTGAAAATTCTGAAAATCAATAAAAACATTTTGGAATAAAAGAAGGATCAAACCTCTCCAACCATTCCACATCTGAACAGGCTCCATAGTGCTCATACTAACAGAAAGCAAGCAGAGATAACTGAGAAACAGATGAAGCAATTGAAAAAGCACATTCACAGTAATTTTCCCACACAATTTTAATGTAAGCAAGAATCTTATCTATGTACAGAGCTGAGTAACTCCCAGCAAATATAAGCATGGGCAGCAACCTGCATTTCAAGCTACAGATGGCTTCTGCAGCTTTTCCTGTTTGAAGTGTCATATCAGTCCTGTGTCACTGAGTCTCCAGGGTCCCAAACCTGTTGTTTTTTTGTTTTTTTTTTTTTTAATATATAACAGAAAACATTTTCCCCTCCATTTAACTCATGGAATAAAGTCTTAAACCAGGAGCTCTGTGAAGCTGAATTAATTTGTGTCTGTGGAGCACTGTGAAGCACTGTGGGGAGACATCTCTTAAAATTGCAAAATACTTTTGCTGTTACAGTCAAACTCTCAGTGGAGTGATATGAAAAGAATGTTAAGTGTGAAGAAATGTGCACTTTGTGAATGGTGCAGACATTTACTGACTGCAGTGAGCAAGTGCTGGTGTCTACCTCATCCACTCAGCTACAGAAACAGTCATTTAGCACTAATTGCAGCTTTTCTCCTCGGCAAACAGGTATGCTGAGCCCTTCTTGAAATTCAAGAAAGAGGGTGGCATGGAAAGAGAGTTTATTTCTTTGGTGCTGACATTTTGCTGTGCTGGATCTCACAGTGCAATCACATTCTGTGAAATGTTTAAGTGGAAAGTAGCATGTTTGCTTCTCTTCCTCCATTTTTGTGCTTTCAATAAATGCAGTTTCATGATTTTGGCTGTTTCTGTGGGTCACTTTTTCCTCAAGGTTTGAAGCAAATTGCTGCAAGGTTTTCTTGGCCTAATGGACTTTGGTTGGGCTTTTAGCACAAGGTCAGGTCCAGCAGTGGCTGTAGTGCTCAGTGTCTGCCTCCAGAGCTGGGGTGGGATTTGTGTACAGGTAATTCTTGGTCATTCTTCCAAAAAAAACCCCATAAGCAAAAACACAAACAAAAACAAACAAACAAACAAAACACAAGAAAATGTGGAAAAAGAAAAAACTCTGGTACTTGTGACCGTGTTCTCAAGGGTCCAAGGATGAGGGAAGAGATGAGGACCTGACTCCATGTTTCAGAAGGCTTGATTTATTATTTTATGATATATATTATAATAAAACTATACTAAAAGAATAGAAGAAAGGATTTCATCAGAAGGCTAGCTAAGAATAGAATAGGAAAGAATGATAACAAAAGCTTGTGTCTCAGACTCTATGTCCGAGCCAGCTCCCTGTCATTGGCCATTAATTAGAAACAACCAACATGGGCCAATCACAGATCCACCTGTTGCATTCCACAGCAGCAGATAACCATTGTTGACATTTTGTTCCTGAGGCCTCTCAGCTTCTCAGGAGGAAAAATCCTAAGGAAAAGATTTTTCATAAAAGATGTCTGTGACAGGTACTGAGATTGGTTAACAGTGAGCAACACCAAGACACCGATATCTCACCTACAAACAAGAACACTTTAGCCACTGGAGATGTAAAACACTTCAGGATTCTCATCCTGAGTACTTCTGCTCATTAAGAGATTGGTACCAAGCATGTGATTACCCTGATGTGGTTACCAAGCTTGATAACCCCTATGAGAGGTGACTGCTGGGGAATCCCAGGGTTGCATGGCTGCACTCAGGGCTGCTCTGGCTTCACCAGCAAGGAGGTGATAAAAGTGCAGCAGCCCCTCTGTCCTCAGCCCTTTGTGCTCACAAGGTAAAGGCTCCTACCAATCCTCTCTGGTGCCAGTGACCACAATTGTGTGGTCCCCATGGACTGGGGTCATGACAGCCTCTGACATCTCTTTACAGGGTTCCTATAAAATAACTGATAAAAGCAAATTTATTGCAATTTGGATCAAATTCCTTAAGTAGAGCTCTGCACTGAAAAACTGCTGAGGATTTATGAGTGAAAAACAAGTTATCTATAATGATCTGTAAACACTCCCTCCTTTACTAACAGCAGAATTGAGCCTAAGTTTTTCCCCTTAATGAAATCTGTGTTATTTATCTTGCCCTCTGTGGCTGGACTTTTTTCCTAAAACACAATAGGGTAAGGTCAGCTTTCTCAGATTCTGTAAGTGGGCTGGGAGCTGCCACTGAACTAATGACTCATTTTCTCTAGCTGCAGAACATAGACATGAACAGCAGGTGTTTATTTTTTTTCCTCCTTCTGATGTATCATTTAGGAAGAAATATGTGTAGAAGTAATGAGAAAATAATGAAAAGATAAATTCTTTAGACATGACAAGTCTATCTTGTGATAAGCTGGTGAAGAATAATGAAAGCAGCAAAACTCTCAGATCAACCAAAGTTTACAGAGCAGACTAAAAGACACAAGGACTTTCTTTCACAGTCTTTAACTACAGTAAATATCATCATCCAACACCCTTCCAAAATGATTCTGCAATTTGCCATACAACTGAGGAAGAATGGCAGAAATCCTAGATAAGAGAGGGGATTAAAGCAAAGCACAAAGGATTAAGTGACTCATGCAAGATTGCAGAGGAGATCTGGCAGAGATGCTGTGGGGTTCCCAAGCTCTATCCTGTTCACAGAGCAGAAATGTTAGCCAAGCAGGGCATGACAGTCCTGTTTGGAAATGTTCTGGTAAAATGTTCTATTTTTCATTTTTGTAAAATTACCATTTGCTGTAGCTTTTCATATGACTACAAGAGGTTTCATGAATTTTAGCCAGAAGAGATTCTTTAGAAACAAGATGGAAATTCTAGTCAGAGTCTCACAATGTCTTCAGATATGGGAAAATTAGACCAAATAGCTAATTCAAATAATATTCCACTACTAATTAGGATGGGACAGCTGTAACAGGAGAGTCTAGGACAGTCTGGTAAGGTGTTTGGTGTGAGTGCAGATTTTCATATCACAGATTCTTGCATTCAGCCACCAGCTAAGGACCCACTTAAAGGGTCAGGTTGGTTGCTGTAGCTGACCAGTTAGTTGGATTTCTCTGTGGCTCTGGCTTAATATTGTTCTTTAAATGAGAAAAAAATATTGTCATTCTGAAATAACACAGAACATTTGTATTTTCAACTCTAAAACAGTATTTCTCCAGATATCTGTATCCTACATTTCTTCCCAGGTTTACTTTTAACAATATGCCTAATGCCTACCAGAAAATACTTTCATTAGGCACAGAATCTGTGCATGGATTTACAAGTTCAGCTTCCTGCATTTTACAATCAAGCCCTGTAGAACACAGTAAAAATGTCATGGAATCATGGAATCTTGGAATGGTTTGGGTTGGAAGGGACCTTAAAGATCATCTAATCCACCCCCCCTGCCATGGGCAGGGACACCTTCCACTAGACCAGCTTGCTCAGGACCCCATCCAGTCTTGTCTTCAGCACTTCCAGGGATGGGGCATCCACAGCTTCTCTGGGCAGCCTGTGCCAGTGCCTCACCACCCTCAGAGTAAAGAATTTCTTCCCAAAATCCAATTTAAAGCTGCCCTCCTGCACTTGGAAGCCATGGCCCCTTGTCCCACCAGCTCACTTCAGGCAGCCCATGCTGCAGATCTGCTTGCTGTGTACAGCTTCTGACCCCTCAGCAAACAGTGTCTGCATCTTCCCTGCTCCTGCAGAAACCTCAGAAGAGCTGAAAGCTTGGATAAATTGCCTTTCCTCTTCAATGTGCTCCTGGGTCATGGTGGTTTACACTGTTTCTAATCTCTAGATGGTAATTTCTTTTCCTAGATGGGAAAACTTCAGTGCTTAAATCGACAGATGTGTTGTTTGTTGCTCTTGTGGCTGCTGTTACCTTTTGTTTATGCCTTTATGTTTAAGTTGGGATGCCAAACTTCCAACATCATTTCTCATGCATTTTCTGCATCATTAACTGTTTAAATTTCCTGTGCTTGGACGGCTGTTACTTCTCTCTAGCAATTCCCTCCAACGTGGCTCTGTTAAAATGCAGAAACTGTTATAAAATCACTATAGAAAATAGACCAGATGGCATCAATAACTGCTAATATACCCTCATGTTTATGCTCCAGCACGTGTCTGATGGATGGGATAAGTGCTAGTCACTGGTATTCTGTTTTGTGTCATTGTTTGCTGAGGTTTTTGTTTTGTTTTTCTTTTTAATTAACCATATGCTCCCTAGGAAACCTTGAAAGCATTTCACATGGTTCCCCAAAATACACCTGCATTGCACCTTAAAAATGGACAGCATTTTGAAACATAACTCCTTTTTCTTTGTAAAAAAGGAAATATATTGTATGAACAGAAACTGAACTGCTTTCTCTCCTGAGTTTCTATTCCTGTTTTTCGCCAACTGCTTTCTAATGAAGAGCCATCCGTTCACATGTTTACTGGTCTGAGCTGCATAGTCTCTAAAGGCGTGGTTTGGAATACATTTTTTAATCCAAACACCAGAATAATTATCAATATGACCAGACAATAGTTGGAGTCACTTTCATTGTCCAATCTCCTAAGACTGCTGACACTCCTTAGATGTTTGTGAAAGCAGTGCAGCACACAGATTGTCACACACTGATTCCCTGTACAGTCAATGAAAAGAAGCAGTCACATCCCTGAAATCTGGAATCCACAGTGAATGACTAAATGTGCCACCCTAGTTATGCTCTTCCATCATTCATGCAGTCAGCTTTCATCTGGCAGCCTTCGGTTGAAGGTTTCTGGATTTTCCCCACGGTCTCACTCACTGTTTTCTCTCACATGTACTCAAAGCAGAGAGGTGACACTCATGGCAGAGGAATTGTTTCTGGGGTTTGTGACTGTAGGTGATTCTTACAGGGAAGGGACAGTTGATCATGGCAGGGAAAAAGTCAATTTTATGCAGGCTTTACTGATAATTTGATTCTAGCAAAAAGGTTAGAGCAGTCTGGTTTTCACTGGCTTAATGGAGATTCAAAATTATCCTAAATCATAGAATGCCCTGGGTTGGGAGGGACCCACAAATGTCATCAAGGCCAGCTCCTGGCCCTGCACAGGACAGACCCAAGACTCACATCACATACCTGAGAGCATTGTGCAAACACTCCCTGCACTCTGTCAGGCTTGGTGCTGTGACCACTGCCCCTGTTCCAGGGTGTGTTGCTTGCATTTCGTAGTGGCTTTTAGGGCAGCGTTTGTATTTCTCAGCTTCCCAAAACTTGCCTAACTAAATTAGCAATCCAGCAATGTAAGCACTGACATCTGAGCAAGTTTCTTGTGTTCCTATTACCATTAATAGAAAACAAGTCCACAGAGTCAGTGAAGCACAGGGTGAGTTATTTGGCCAAACATAGGTATCGACTTTGGGATGACATAAATCACACCCTACTCTTCATTGATCATCTAGAAAACCAAATGCATCTTTAAAAGATGCTTCTGCCACTTTACATTGTCTCATATGGTAGCTTAATTAGCGTGCTTTGCCTCCCACCTTAGTTTCTTGACTTGTGAAAGTGAGATTGTAAAATCAGCCACCCAGTTTGTGAGAGATGAAGATAATGAGTTCATGTTTGTACAGTGCTGAGGAAATATTGTATCCAACAAGCTGTGCCTTAACCATACAGTCTGAACCCATACTGATGAAGACATACTGTTTACATGGAGACAGCAACAGAGCCATAAGCTCTGGTTGTGCTGGCAGCCCTTCAGGGTCTCTGCATGGCTTTCAACACTGGGTATTTTGTAAATAGCAGTCTTAGGGCAGATATGTTGGAAAACTTGCCTAGAGTAAAGCAGAATGTTAGCAACTGAGCTGGGATAGTGATTTTTTTTGTATATAGCTCCTGTAATAATTGCTAATTGTCAGCTATAATGTTGGTCTGTTTTCCTGTGATTCCCTCATTTGCTCCTGAGGGAATACAGATGATTCTTATGTCACACTCCTGTGTTGGCTACCAAAAGTCTAAGAAATGGCTTCAGATATTTCAGGATTAAAAGAGAGATAAATATTATTAATTTTCATTGCAAGTAAGGTAGTTTCTTCAGTGTTCTGCAGTGTTCATGTATCCAGTGAGTCAGGGTGTTTCATAACTCATCAGATATTGAGCTGATGCTTTATAGCTTTCCTATGTCAGTAGGAAAAACTGATTGTGGTTGTTAAAAGCATGGATCAGTGCAGAATTATTGCTACCCTTTATATGTTATACAAATATCTTATAACAAATCTTGGCTACAGTATTTCTTCAAGGCAGCTGAGTTTGATAAATCAGTAACAGTTGAAATCTCTGGCATCAAGACACAAAAGTTGTTCACTTATTCTCCTGGCAGAATTTTCAGCAGCAGTTAGATTGCCATGTCCTTAGAGGTGGGGTAAGATACTGTAGACATGAGATAATCTCTGAGGTGATAAAGTCAAATGATAAAACTTTACATTGTAGCCATGTATATAAAAGATGAAAAGGCATAATCCTTTTAAAAGAGTAAAACTGGCAACACAGATCTGATCTGTTGAGCAGCAGCCTGATTTGCCCTTCTCCTCCCTGAAGCAATCATGAAAATTACAGTCTCATTTTCTACAGAAAATTCTACAGGAAGGCTAAACAGCACAATCACATACTGCTCTCATGGAATAAAGAAAGGCAATCAGAATGGATTGCACAAACACATCAGGAGAAAAAAAGAAAAAAAAAAAAAAAACAACAACAACAAAAAAAAGGCCAAACCCAAAGGAAAATGCGACGCCATTTCTATTTCTTATCTGAAAAGGACTAATTACAAAAGAACAAGAAAATTAATATTCAGTATTCAAATATTAGCTAAGTGACATTGGGTTATTAAATCTATTAATTTTTAAGATGAGGATAAGAGTCCAATATAGGATAAAAAAAAAATAGACTAAGGAATTTTTCAGGGAATAGTTGTGTTCTACACAGCAGTATAGTCAGCACCCAGTAAAGAGTGATATCCCTCAAAAGTTCATACTGGGACCAGTAATAATGAATATATTCATCAGTGACATAGTGAGTGGGGTGAAGTGCTCCATCAGCAAGTTTACAGAGCACCAAGCTGGGAGGTGCAGTGATCTTTACCTGAGGGATTGGATTCAGCAGAGGCCCCTGGGCAGCACTGAGGATGGGCACCATGCAAACCTCTTGAAGTTCAGCAAGGCCAAGTGCCAGCTCCTGCACCTGGCTTGGAGCAATCTAGAAACAGAGTGGAGGATGAAGGGATTGAGAGCAGCCCTGCAGAGGGGGATTTGGGGATGCTGGTAGATGCAAAATCAGAGATGCACTGGCAAGGTGCACTCACTGAGCAGAAAACCAACCACATCCTGGGCTGCATGAAACAAAGCATGGAGAGCAGGTCAAGAGAGGTGATTCTGCCTCTCTGCTCAACTTTTGTGAGAGCCCGCCTGGAGCAATGGTGTCCAGCTGTGGGACTCCCAACATCCTTTTGGAGAAAGTTCAGAGGAAGCCATGAGGATGCTCAGAGGGGTGGAGCACCTCTCTGGAACAGACAGGCTGTGACAGAGTTGGGTTTGCCCAGCGTGGAGGAGAGAAGGCTCCAGAGTGGCCTTATTTTGGCCTTTCAGTATAACAAAGGGGCTTGTCAGAAAGATCAAGAGAGATTTTTACCAAGGCCTCTAGTTACAGGACAAGAAGAAACAGTTTTAAACTGAAGGAGGGCATGTTTAGATTGGACATAAGGAAGAATTTTTAATAATTAGGATGGCAAGACCCTGGAACAGGTTGTCCAGGAATATTGTGGATGTCCCACCACTTGAATGGTTCAAGGTCATGACGAATGGGACTTTGAGGACCTTGATCTAGCAAAAGATATCCCTGACAAGATTTGAACTAGGTGATCTTTGAAGGTCTCTTCCAATTCAAATCATTCTGTGATTCTTACATTGATTCCTGCTACAAAATGTAATTTCTATTTTGAAATTATCTTCCATGTATAACATATTGAAAACATCAGTCTTCATTATTTTACTGTAATTAGTAGTAGCAGAGTCTGAGCTAGAGATCAGTCACTGGCTCTGGGAGCCACATATTACAAATATTTCTGAAACATCTGGGAGAGTGCAAGAGATGCAACCTCCCCCCAAAACAGGATAGCAAGAATGTGGTAAGCATGACCTATGAGAGAATCAGAAAGTGAGAGTATGGGAAAGTATACAACAGTCCTCAAATATGCAAAAACCTTGTATTTCATGTTCTCTATGAAGGAACAAGAGGAAATCAGTAATGATTTGTAGGAAGAATGACTTCTGGCATGTATGAGGATGGTGACATGGAGTGACAAAGCTGCTGTCTCAATCTCTGGATGTCTCTAAAACTGCATCAGACAAGGTCAGATTATCTAAACAAGAAGATTGTCTGAACAGTCACTCAAGGACCCAGCAGTTACAGCTCTGTTCCCCAAATACATTCTCACTGTTCTGTGTGGAGAGAGCAGAGAGGGCAAGAGCTGACAGATGGGCTCTGCTCATGAAAAGCCATAACTGCATCCTGTACAGATTATCTGAGTTATACAAATTGATCACTTTGAAAACTCTCTTATTGCCCTGTTCATAGGGGAGCTGATGTGGAGGTTGTCAGAGACAGCCTCATTATGTGAAAGGCACTAACAAGGGAGGCTGGATTAGCCTGTGTTTGGAGCATCCCTTCAATTGCAGTCCAGACACTTTTCCTATAACACATGGAACAAGAAAATACATGGGTACATTCTGTCTGTAAGCAGGAGTAATTGATGGGGTAGTTTGCTCACTTAGGCTTTTTCAAAGACAGGTTTTCACAGACATTAGTGTAAGCTTGACAAACAGTTGACATTAATTTCCAGTGGAACAGAAAACTTTTTATAGGAATGTAGTTATCTTGTTTCAACTAATGGCCCCTGGAGAAGGTTTATCTTCAGCCAGTATTTCAGCTTCTGTTTTCCCTCCAAGCATTCTGCTCCACCTCAGAGTCAGTGTTTGACTCCTTGCATCTCCTTGGAAGCTTCTGAGTTGCCATCTGTTATCAGAACCCTCCTCAGCAGAGCCCCTTCCTGCTCACCTCTGCCCTAATCCACCTCTCCTTCAGGTCACTTCTCTGCCTTTAAGCACAAACAAACATATAACACAGAGATCCTTCCCTGGCTGTCTCCCAGCCTCCAGAACCCAGGGATGCAGCAGTGGTTAACTGGGGATGGCATCTTGCTGCACTTGAATGGCATTGAGGAAAAGCAAGTGTGATTCAGCTAAAGGCTATGTGGGTATGTCAGCAGTTACAAAACCCCAACTGGACAGCACAGGAGTGTGAAATGATGCTTCTTTTAAAAGTGAGGCCCTTGAGGTTTAGAAACACATTCATTAAATGCACTGGTGCCCAGAAGTTATTTTAGTTTCGAGCCTTTGACCAGAATGAGGTCACTCTACATTTGCTTCCCTGTTAAAGGAATTTGTTAATCTTGAAATATTTATGCTGAGCTTTAACAGTGTTGCTTTAGAGGCTGCTTCTTTTGTGGCACAAAACTTTTTCTGTGCTTTATTTCTATGGGATAGATGCATCAGGAGAAACCAACTGTGGATCTGGTTATTTGTGCAGGAGAATACATGGAATCAAACCAAATATCTCTGCCTCTCACATACCTACAGAAGGCTGCTCCCAATTCTCCACCCATAATTTCTTCTACCTAAGACCATGAATAAAATCTCTTCCCATGTATTTCCTGGTAGATTTCATATGAAGATTTAAATAAATTATTTTAAACACCTTAAAGAACATAAAGAAATGCAAGCTGGATCTTCTTTCTAGCATGCCTTCACCTGAAACAGAGCACGCTTCCATTGAGAAAAAGACCCTTCCAACTGAAAAAGAAAACAAGAAAATTATTACCAAATGGATATATATATATATGAATTTGAAGAAGTAAGACACTGACTGGGTACAATAAAATCCTTCCTCGTTTCCTTAGGAGAGCATAGGAAAAAATAGTACTGAGATCAGTGACAGCTCCTCGAGGAAGGTGGTGACATATTTTGGAAGGATATGTGGAAACAGACAGTGTAAAAGGCCGTGGAAGACAGGTTTTATGAATAAAAAGAAGCATCAAATTCCACTTTTGACACATACCTTCTGAAGTTCTGTGAGTTTGTGGCTCTCAAATAGCCCAAGAATAGACAGTCATACTGACAGGTCTCAAATGGTCAATTTTAAAAACAGCCTCAAATCTACTTATTGTGACATGAGATTCCTATCAGACCCAGCTATGCCTTCTATAAAATATTTATTGCTTTTCTGCTGAAGACTAGTAGAGCAGCAGCTTCAAAACTTTTCAGTCCTGGATGAGGAATTCAGAGTGCTTCACACTAACTAATTTAGCTTCCCTTTTGCCTAAAGCAATAAATATGAAATGCTCTGGACAAGAGATATGTTCTAAGATCCATCATGGTGTTATGACTTGAAGTTGCAATTTTCAAGGGCTGGGGAAGGTTTAATCACCAAGTGAGACCTTATCACACTTACCCAGCAGCAAGACAGTTGCAGATCTCAGATGGAAACTTTTAAAAGGTGGTTTAATTCAGATGAAAAGAATGATTTTCCCAATCAAGAGAGGCAGTGGCATTTCTCCTAACATAATCAACATCAGCTGCCAGATCAGGATGCACTTTCCTGGAACACTGTTTCCTCCCACCAGGTGTTGGTATGTGAAGATGAGAGGAGAAGAACATCCCTAAGGAGCAGCTCCTCATCTCCTGATTGCTCATTCTGCAGTAGCCCTCACTGACAGATCTCCTCTCCTGTTTGTGAAAGGAGGCAGGTACACAACCATAAAGAAGAAACCACAACTTTCATCTCAGAACTGACAAAATCAGAGTGACTTCAAACTAATTCAGACCGTAGGGGTGAATTCTTGGCCTAAATAAAATCAAGAATAAAATTTATGCTATAACTTGGAACCTCTTGAAGCAACAGGAGACTTTCCATGGATTTCAGTAGGCTGTGATTGGAGAAAACAGGAGAAAGGAGAAAAAAGCCTTATTAAGTAGATAAAAAAATGTAAGTGCTGAACAGGAAGACAGCCTGTCACAGCCAGGTGTTTAGCACAGAGCAGCTACACACACACAGGAGTGGTCAGCATAGCTGTCCAAAGCTCTTGCATGAAATTTTATGGAAGGGGCAAGGTAGAAGTTAAAGGGTTCTGAGGCAAGACATTTTCCTTTCTCTTCTGTAGAGAAGAGAAAGGAAAATGTCTTGCTGATTAAAATTGAGCACAATTGAGACAAAGCAGCTTAGTACTCGCTGAAAGATTACATCTTTAGGAAATGGCCTGCTCTCTATACATGCCATTTCATCTTTTGCCCTCTGTTGCCATGACCTGGATAAAGATGTGATTGTTGGGAAACACCTCTTAGCACCCTGATGTGGTCCAGAGGCAGATCATGGTGGTGAAAGCTCTGCACCAAGCCCTGTCAGAGCCCTCTGCAATCTCATGGCCATTAACCCTGCCCCAGGGGTATTTCCTCTGCTCAGCTCCAGCCACTCCTCTCCCATTGCCAGGGAGCCATTGCCAAAGCCCACTGCCACCTGCTTGTGTGACCTGGCAGCTGCCCCAGGGTTCTGCTGCCTGCAGCATGGTAAACGTGGTGTGAATGTGGTGTAAGTGCATGGTAATTGTGGTGTAAATGTATGGTAAATGAATGGTAAGCATGGTGGCCCTGGGCACAGGGCACACAGGGGACATATCTCCTCAGCACAAATCCAGAGCTCACAATTTTTCTTGCCCAGGCTAACTGGACAGCATGTCAATGGCCAGGCAGTAAGCAGCCAAAAACATAGATGAAAAACTGCTAGAAAGAAGATATTACTGCACTAGGAAGGCAGATTGATTTGGCATTTTGCACAGCTTGGACATCCAAACAAAAAATGCAGTTGTTTTTACCTTGATTTCAGGAAAACAAAATGTCAAGAATGTATTTTTTCACTAAATTTACCTCCATCTGAGTACCTGTCTATAGTAGCAGCAAGACCCTGAACAGGGAATAATGAGCATTGACTCCATGATTGCAGGAGGCTGATCAATTGCTTTATTCTAATATACTGCACTGTACTATACTATACTATACTGAAAAACCCTTCACCCTTCCCAGACAGTCACAACACACAGACATGGATCCAATTGGTCAGTGAATCCAAATGCCATCACCAGAGTCCAATGAAGGAATCACTCTTTGACAAACAATCTCCATAACACATTCCACACGTGCACAACAACAGGTGCAGCAAATGGAGATAAGAATTGTTTTCTCTGAGCTTCCTCACAGCTTCTCACAGCTTCCCAGGAAAATACTGGGAGGGAATTATGTCTCTCTCTGTTGAGAGGATATGTGATTACCACACCTGCTGTCACTACTGCTTTTTTCCTGTCCTCATCTGTCTGAAACATTCTTATCTGAAGTCTTCTCTTCATTTATCCATAGGGCACTGAATACCCCACAGCCCAGATTTCTCTTAGACTGAGCATTCATTCAACACACATTATTAATCCTGTTATGCTTGTGAATTCTCAAGCGAGTCTAAAATTTGCAGGTTTATAACAAACAAAAAAACCCCACCCAAACAAACAAACCAAAAAGCAAGAACACACACAAATACACAAAAATCCATCCACAACTTTTCATGGCTCAGAGCTCAAAAACTGATTCTACTGAGAAGGCTGAGAACTCAGGAAAGGCCAGGGGATCACAAGTAATTGTGCTACAGCTATTTAATGAGCTCCCAGTCACCTGCCAAATCACAGTAAATTTGATATTTATTTTCATATGCTATCCCACCTACTGTGCGAAATGCATTTTCTGAAATCACTATTTGACTTGTTAAGTAGTTAGACCACTTGCAGATAGCTGTTAATACTCTGAGGATGTTTATTTACAATCAGGTCTCTCTTCATTTAAAATGTATATATGAAAAGCAATAGCAAAACACTGCTAGATGATTCACATTGTTTCTCTCTGCTTTTCATGAAGGCCTTGGTGAAAAACAGAGCAAATTATCAGTAAATTTCCCATAAGAATTTGAAATTAACTTGTTTCATCTGTGCTTATGCAAGTTTCATTCTCCTTTCTGCAAATATGCAAGTAATTGCTTTTTACTGTCCATGGAAAGTGAATTTAGAGATGCAGTTTTCACATGACAGTATTTGTGCTGGCAATGATTGTGTCCATTCAGGAGAAAGAAATGTGAGTTACCTGAGACAGCAGCACAGCTCAGCCTTTGAATATCACAAATCAGTCTGTACAGCTAAATATCAGGTAAAATAGTTATTAATTAGGCTATGGTAGCAAGTTCAGATTGGAGAAAGTGAGAATCTGTCTTTCTGTATTCTAAACCCAGAAAATAAGTGACTAAATTAACATATTATTCATGTGCACTTCTCTTCAGATCTAATTGCTGCCCTCTTTACATGTCTTTTTTATGCAGGATAGTCTAATGATTATGAATAGATAATATGCTCTTGGGGCAATGCTTACATGGTTTCAGACTTGACTTCCTGGAGTATAGGAAGAGGTGGCAGATTAAACTTTATGGGCTGTGGTTCCTTCACTCTGTGTGGGACAACACTTAAATGACATTTTCCCAGGCACTGGAATCAAAGGCATGGCGCTTTGGGAGAGAAAATTGCTGTGAGCTGTGAATTCATGTGAAGTGCAGTGGCATTTGCGAGAGGGGCACATCAGATCCCATCCAGTATCACACTCCGTTGATCCAGGGGGAGAGAGGCACCGTGGTGTGGCTGTGCAGGAGCTGTGCCCAGCCTACAGGTGAGCAGTGTGTCACCTCCTCTGCTCCTCTCACCTGTTCTCACCATGTCCCCTGGCCTGGCAGGTCCCTGGCTGTTTGTTTGCCTTGCTGAATTCCCTGGACAGTAGTTTATATGCATACCGAAAACCAAATTAAAAAACCCAAGACAGACAGAGTAATTCTAGAAGGATATTACTGCACAGGGAATGTCATTGCAATTTTGTCTTTATGAAATTATGGACCTATATAATTTATACTCAGAAGTGTGACGGTGTTCACAGCGGTTCTTGGATGAGGGGAGAGACGAAGGATCTGACTCCATGTTTCAGAAGGCTTGATTTATTATTTTATTATATATATTACATTAAAACTATACTAAAAGAGTAGAAGAAAAAGTTTCATCAGAAGGCTAGCTAAGCTAAGAATAGAAAGGAATGAATACAAAGGCTTGTGGCTTGGACAGAGAGCCCGAGCCAGCTGGGCTGTGATTGGCCATTAATTACAAACAAGTCTGTGAGACCAATCACAGATCCACCTGCTGCATTCCACAGCAGCAGATAATCATTGTTTACATTTTGTTCCTGAGGCCTCTCAGCTTCTCAGGAGGAAAAATCTTAAGGAAAGGATTTTTCATAAAAGATGTCTGTGACACAGAAGTGTGAGGGATATTGTAGATGACCCATCTCCTGTTAGATCCCAGCAATGGAGCTTGGCATCTGTCGTGGGGTGACAGCCTTTATCCCAATATCGTGTGTTGTGTCTGGCAGCTGTGCCTTTTCTCTCTTCCCCCCCGGCCGTCTTGCCGCAGCGGGGCGGGGAGGGAGGAGTGAGTGCGACCGGGCACTTTCGCTTTTGGCTTTTGGCTGCTTGGCTTGGCTTGCCGCTGCTTGCTTGCTTGCTTGCTTGCTGCTGCCTCGGCCCCTAGCTGATAGCTGCTTTTTTCTTTTTTTTTTTTTTTGCTGCTTTCTGCGCTGTTTTTTTTTTTCTTTTCTTTCGTTCCCTCTTTCTTACCCTCCCCTGAAGATACTGGACCGGCTCCGGATCTGACCTGGGACGTCCAGGACCCCCGGAGTCTGCAAGGGAAGCTCAGCGCCCTCCACAACACTGCCTGGTTTCTTTCCTTTTCTTTTCTTTTGTTGGGGAGTGTTCTTTTGTTACTTGTCAATAAATAGGTTTTGTTTTCCACTTTGCTCCTCCGAGAAATTCCTTCTCGAACCCGGTATTGGGGGAGGGGTGGTTGGAGGTTTGTTTTTTTTTGGGGGGGCTCCCTTTTGGAGATTTCCCCTAATTTGTCCTAAACCAGGACAGTATATTTTTTGGTGCGTTGGCCGGTAATTGAACCCGGGTCAACTTCTTGGAAGGCAGCTATGCTAACCACTATACCACCAAAAAAATACACTGTCCTGGTTTAGGACAAATTAGGGGAAATCTCCAAAAGGGAGCCCCCCCAAAAAAAAACAAACCTCCAACCACCCCTCCCCCAATACCGGGTTCGAGAAGGAATTTCTCGGAGGAGCAAAGTGGAAAACAAAACCTATTTATTGACAAGTAACAAAAGAACACTCCCCAACAAAAGAAAAGAAAAGGAAAGAAACCAGGCAGTGTTGTGGAGGGCGCTGAGCTTCCCTTGCAGACTCCGGGGGTCCTGGACGTCCCAGGTCAGATCCGGAGCCGGTCCAGTATCTTCAGGGGAGGGTAAGAAAGAGGGAACGAAAGAAAAGAAAAAAAAAAACAGCGCAGAAAGCAGCAAAAAAAAAAAAAAAGAAAAAAGCAGCTATCAGCTAGGGGCCGAGGCAGCAGCAAGCAAGCAAGCAAGCAAGCAGCGGCAAGCCAAGCCAAGCAGCCAAAAGCCAAAAGCGAAAGTGCCCGGTCGCACTCACTCCTCCCTCCCCGCCCCGCTGCGGCAAGACGGCCGGGGGGGAAGAGAGAAAAGGCACAGCTGCCAGACACAACACACGATATTGGGATAAAGGCTGTCACCCCACGACAGCATATTTTTAAACTGATGCATTAGTGAGTGTCATATTCAGACAGCCATCTTAAATTAGTAGCTGTGATTAATATAATTAATTACCTACCATAATGTGTGCCCAAGTTTTGGTAGGACCCTTTCGGAGAGGGAGATCACTTGATATATTAGCTGGAAAACATCCAGACAGTTTATATCTAAAATGATTAGGAAGTAATAAGACACATTTCCTGCTTTCACAAATAATTCTGTAATGAGGTTGTAGAAAAACAATGAAGTTTACAAGTAATAAATCAAAGCAATCTTAAAGCTTTTGATAATTGCACTGCAAATAGAACCTGGAAATATTTTCTGGTAAAGAGTCTTTGTCATGACTGAGCAATACAGCTTTGAGGACTGACTATTCACTAACTGAGGGAACAGACTGGTCAAAGGAAGAGATGATCCTTTGGTGGATTTGACACAATACTGCTCATTGGTGTTTTTACTTCTTAAAATGGCTTTTTGAATAAGCAACCTGAAAAGGCTAATTAAACCCAAATAAAAATTATACCTTTTCTCATGATCAATCTTCACCTTGTGACACAAAAAGGAAACAAAGAGTTGGTTTGCTCAAAAAAATCCTATCAGCTCCAAAACCATATATTATTAATACATTTTCTTTCTCAAGAAAGTCCAAAATTATTTCACCCCTTCCCCTTCTTCTAATGTTCAGGTGAGCAGCAAAAAGATTTCTTTTCTCTGCCTTAGCCATGACTCCAACAGAAATTTCTTACACTTTGGCACAAAGTGTAAGATGCATTTTATACTCCAGTAAGAAGTATTTCAGACAGAACAATAATTTCTCCATCATATTAAATTTTCACCAGTCTCTGCTGTGCTGCACTGCAAGCACACATTGTAACCTCTGTGAAAAAGAGGAGGCAAAAGTTACAAAGGGATTATTTGATAAACAAAAGCAGGGGATGCACAAAGGTTATGCTGTCCTTATGAGCAGTGTAGTAATGGCAATACACTTCTGTTGATAATTTTGAGGTAACAGAAATAGGGCAAAATACACAAGTTTTTAACAGTCACATTCATGCCATGAAACAATGAAGCAATAGCTCCCATGGTGCTGTCCCAGATGATATCTCCACTGTGCAGGATTGTAGGATGAGGTTCTGGCCCAGTCCTGAATTCTGTTTACAGCCTCATCTGCCTCCTGACAGCTCCAGTGCTTTTTAGCTGGTGGGGGTGTCCATAAAATAATGTACTGGGCATGAATCTGTGTGCATATGTATAACACATTGTAGAATAAAGAGAATGATAGCATTTAAAGAAAGAACAGAAAAGGTTATCCTTTGGAAAGATAGAACAAGCAAGACAAGACTATTTATTTGTTATAGCCTGGAAAGCTGGGAATATTGTCATTACCTAAACAACCTTATAACTTCCTCCTGCAAACCCTTTCTGTGCTCAGGCCAGCTGGAAAAAACCTCTCAGAGGGGTGCTGTGCTGGCACACAGACACACAAAATCTCTGATAGCGCCTTCACTAAAGCTACATCAGTGTGCAGGTATATGGACATTTGATACAAGTTGTATCAGTTTGTTGTAAATCTTTACTTGGGAATTTTGCTGACTCCATCCAAGCTCACAGAACATGGAAATATGGTAACAAATGAGCTCAAATAAGAACGTGTAGGATGAATTGCAAAGTCCTTTACAAAAAAGTGGATCCTTTTTTTACCTCCCCACACATAACCACTAAATATTCTCAACCTGTTGGTATTATCTGCACCAAGAATGGCATCTGCTATTGCTGTTTTATACCAAATGTTCTTCTAAACCTGTGCTGTGTTTTGGCCCTGCTGCATGCCACTGCTAAAGCAGAAAGCAAGGAAAGATGTTGTGAGGTTTATAAAGTTCCAGTGAGGTGAGGTGTGTTGTCACTGAAGCCAGAACCACCTCTGTGTGTGACAACGTGCTGAGACTAATAATTCTGACTTTTGGTTGCTTACTGTGTGCTAAGGACATTATTTCATTGCACAATTGAGATCATCAAGTATGAGATAGCCTGCTTGTATTGGACCAGGTTATTTGGGGTCAGATTGCCTGACAGAGTGTCCTGTCTCCAGCAAGGATCAGCCAGTGGATACAAAGGAAGGAGCAGAAGAAAAAAGCAGGCATGCAGTGATTCCTCTCCAGGGTGCTCTGCAGTCTCCAAATCACTTCTAACTCACAGATTTCTTGGAAAGTTGACAGCCTCCATTAGAGTTGGACTCCGTGAAGTTTCCCAGACACTGCATCCAAACTTCTGGCACCCATAGCATGCTGAGAGAGGGAGTTCCCTGTTCCCACTGGGTCCCCACTAAAAAGCTTGTTCTCACAGCCCAAGCAGTTCTTTTCCTTCTTATTGCCATCTAGAAGCTCAAACTTCAAACAAGCTGCAACTCTAAAGAAAGGAAAACAAATTCCAGATGACCAATAACCCATGTTTTGAAAACCAGAGTGCCCAGATTTCTTTTCCATCTCTTTCTAGCTCACCCACATGTCTCTTCTGGTTGTGAGACATTTGAATTTTAACTTCCCCAAGGATGACAGACCCATTTCCTAGAGCAGGCTGCCAAAATCTGTCCTTCTGCCAAACCTCACCAGCAGCAGGCTCCTTCTTGCTCTACCAGAAAGCAGCAACTCCATCTTTCCTGCTCTTCCACATGACCAGAACTTGGGAGGAAGGCTCAAGGCACCAGGCAGGACTGGTTCAGCCCAAACTGGGACCACAGGTACCAGTGGTACTGGTGAGCTGCTCCCAGCTGCTCCATGTGCAGACAGCTGCCTTCTTCTGATGCCTGCAGCCAGACTGTGCTGGCTGGTTTTTTTGTCAGAACAGGTAAAACTTCCATCACATGCTAAATGCCAGCAGGACAACTGGTTTTAGAGATGCTTTTCCACCGTTTTCTGCTTCTAAATTTGTATTATGATAAATATTTAAGTGCAAATTATTTTTTTCCTCCTTTGATAAAAGTAAACTGTGAACTTCCTGTGAATGAAAAACAATGTAGTGATTGAAAATAATTTTAACAGATGACTCATAAGTCTACATTGGTTTTTGCATCAGCAAATAAAAATTGGTCAGGAGAGATGGAAAAAAGTACATTGAAGTTTAACTACCAAATGCATCTTCCAAGCCCTCATTACCAAACCCTTTTCAAATGAAGTCTTTTTCATCATAAATCACCCAGCTATGTTTTGCATTTGCAAACTTTTTTTAATTAAAAAGCAGAATAAAAATTGAATAAGCACTCCTAGTGACACATCTCAAGAACAAAGGGCTCTCCAAAATGCAAACAATTAGAGAAGTCTAAGTTATGTAGGCATTCACACAAAGGGAAAAAATCCCCCAAAAAACAGTGAAGGAGGAATTATTGTGCCAAGAGAAGGTTTTTCCAGCTTTTACTTATTCACTGTTTCTCCCTTATGGACTTCTGTTGAAACTCTTGTAATTCATCAGCAGCCTTTTAGCTTAGGGGCTCTTTCCCATAGGACTCTGGACTTGGCCAAATTGGACCAAAATGACCCATTAATATGGTCAGCTATTGTCTATGTTCTTCTGCTAAGATTTGCCAGTACTGACTATTTGAGGTGAATAGTGAGTGGATGGGGTGACTTAAAGGTTGGCTAGAATACTGGAGTGTTACATATTTTCTCTTTTAAAAATATTTTCTTCTAATATTTGGAAATGAGAAGAAGGGACTCCTTCCCTTTTCTTTCACATTCTTTCTTGAAACTGTTTCTTCTCTTACTTATTTTTTTGTTCTCCATTATGAAAATAATGCATCCTAGTCAGCTCAGGGAGAAGGGGATGTCCCATCTTTAGAAGTCCTTGAGTAAAAAGTTAAAGGACATGTAGGAAACACAAACATAAAGAAGTTAATTTTTTTGCTCAGGATTGTGTCAATGACAGAAGAATATTTAATGAGGATCAAACCTTGAATTTCTTTTGCTGTGAACAAATTCATTTGAAACAATGACAGCAGCTGTTTTATCTCAACCAAAAGGAGCAACAGGATGGAGTCAGGTATTTTATTCAGCTAACACAGGCCCCTAAGGATTGACCAAAGAGTCACACAGAGAGTAAATGCTGCTTATTCCAAGGCAATGTTTGCCAAAGAAATCTGAATTTGCTCCCTTCACAGAGCTTGTACACTTACTTTTCTCCTGAGCCCAGATTACTGAGCAGGATTCACACAGCTCCTGAGTAAAGCTTGGTGCTCATGGCATTCATCCAGCAACTCCCCAGACAGAGTCCCTCCTTAGCAAAGAGCCTTCATTGCACCTTTCCCACATATTTAACCACCAGGATGTATCAAATGGATCATCATGCAGCCAAGCCTCTGTTGGAGCTGGGTCACTGTGCCAGACCACAGGAGGTGGATAAATGCTGAGTGGTGTTGGGGCCATGTCCCTCTTTCAAGGACTATTTATGCTCTTCATATTGGACAGATGTTGGCTGTCTCACCTCCACCACTCTGCTACAACCTGCTGGCTGCTGGATTTCCTGAGGACCTGAATCCCTGGGTATTGCAGGCTAGAAACCTCCCAGAAGATCAAGTGAGCCTTTCTTAGGAGCTGCAGTGGGTACTCCTCCCACCTCTACACTGAGCACAGAGTGTACTCAACACCCTTCTTCTGTGTTTTGTCTGTGGTCAAGTATTCTTTGGTGTTACTGCACTGTCTTTTGAGAGGTTTTCTACTGGTGGGTTGATAGGAAATGAGAGGGGATTACCTGGGCAATGGCAGCAGCACATTGCAATGAACACAAGAACCATGAAAGCTTCTGACCTGCTGCAGTGTGGACATCTGGCTCTGTTCATCCAACAGGTCAGGCTGTTCCAGGGATCCTAGCATGACTGTACCTGCTCAGTGTCCTCTGCAGTCAGCCTGGACCCTGCCTCTGTCATACCTTAATGTTTCTGTCACAGGTGTCAATGGGAACTTCTAGACAACAGTCCAATGATTCTTCCCTGCCTCTGGGCTGTCTGTATCTGTGGGGAGAACATTCACCTCTACAGGAGGCAACTGTGAAGTTCTTGGCTGTGGTATTTACATTCTCTGAACATGATACTTTCGCCCAGGGTTGTTCTCCTGGGAAGCTGGAAGGCAGGGAGAAACTTTAGAGAAAAGAAGAACAATTTTTATCTCATTTGCTTTTCCTGTGTTGTGTTTATGTAGAATGTGTTTGGAGATTGTTTACCCACAGGTGATTGTTTGATTGAACTTTGGTGTGAGTCATTTTGACTCATTGGCCAATTAGGGCAAAGCTGTGTGGGGACTCTTTCCAGAGTCATGAGTTTTCATTATTATCTTTTTAGCATTCAGGAAGTATCTTTTCTGTATTTTTTAGTATAGTATAGTATAGTATAGTATAGTATAGGATAGGATAGGATAGGATAGGATAGGATAGGATAGGATAGTATTCTTAAATATAATATAATAAAGTAATAAATTAATTTTCTGATAAGATAGAGTCCTCCTCATCATTCCTTCCTTCATTGGTGGCCCTGCATTTACAATACTTGGCAAACTGCCCTTGCTTGGTGTGTGTAGCATCTCTGAAGTTCCCAGATGTGAGAAAAGAAATCAGACCTGGAAGTGAAAGGCTGGAGCCAGACTCAGAACTGGGACTTCAGCAGAACTTGCAGGATCGAGCCAGATTGGCCCCAGGAGATGAGGCTGGGAAATTCACCATCAGGATGGTTGTTGGCTCTGGGCATCAGGCCAATCTCATTATCTTGGGCACAGTCAAAGAAGATGAACTCACAGACTACAAACCTTGCACTGCAAACCACTTTCACAGCTCTGCTGTACTAATTATGTTAGTATTGGTTTCCCTTTCAGCCTAAGCAATTGCTGGTCCTGCCTCACGTGGCTCCTGAATTCCAGCTCCTGCTCTCCTCCCACAGAACCCTGCTGTTCGGGGACCTGCTCCCTGTCCACAGCCACTGTGCCCATGACAGCAAGGCAGGTGCTTGTTTTGGTGGTGGGTGAAGCTGTTTCCATACACAATTGATAAAGGGCTCTGGGATGAATGACAAGACACTCTGTTTGGTTATTGAGGCCAATCTCTGGACTGTTTTTCCAGGTTCTATAACAGCTTCTTCTCATAAAGGGCTGGAAAAACTTAATCAGCTGAATAATTAAATCCATATCAACAGGCCTGCACCAGTTCAACCTAACTATGCTAATAATGCTCTGGATCAGCACATGGGGAAAGTCTCAGAAACTGCTGGTTTTTTCCCATCAACTGCTGTTAGAAAAAAGGCTTATTTTCAACTGCCTGCTACATCCCTTTCTCTCTCCCCTGAATAGCCTTGTTCCGCTTCCAAGTCACAACATGACCAAACCAAGAAACTGCTTCCTTTGCTTTCCCCACAGCCTCAGGAATTAGGACCCACAGAGGAACAAATGCAGGAGCACACAGACATCTTTAGGCACACACATGAATCCATCTTTTTAGACAAAGGATGGCACACAGTTATTTTTTTGTTGTCGAACTAGACTCAGTACCACAAAAATTATCTCATGAATTAGGATTTAGAAATCACCACATTATTAGTTTTATTTTAATTACCAGCACATGTGTCTGAAATAGTTTTTGTTCAGAGTCCCACAAGGGCTATTTTAATGGTAGCTGGACAAGAGAAATACAAACCTTTCCAAGGAAAAACAAATGTTAGGGAGATTGTCTTCAACACAAGAGATATCCCTCTCAGACATGCAACATTTGTGTTTCTTGGGTTCTGTGGCATCCAGCTGCTGGCATTTGCTCAGGGTAGGATGACATTGGTTCAAGTCTCTGCCATGCACAGCCCAGCAGCAGGATGCTCACCTCTGTCATGGGTTAAACAAAGCACAGTGTGCCCACTCCTCCGAGGGCTGAGACCCAGACATCAGGGCTGCTTGGTGGATGGAAGCTGCCTTGGAATGAAATTGGAGTGCTGTCTCTGTAAAACAGAGCTCTAGGCTGACTGCAGTGTTTATTCGTTACAAATAAACATTGAGAATTATTTAAGGTGGTGGTTAAAATCTCCCTAGAACTTGAAATGAGCATGCAAGATTTCTTTATGGTCTGAGGAAAGAAGATCTTGTTCTATTGATGTCTTTAGATCAAGGATTTCTGCTGCTCTCCCAAGGACAGATAAGCACAGACCATTAAAGTGTCTCAGCTTTGTTTTGTAGTAAATATTGTAATAAAAACTCTATTTCAGACTGGAGGCATTTGCTAAGCAAGGGTGAGGAACATCGATCTGAACTACTTAGCTAATCAATACTTCTTTTGCATGCTTATCTGGAAACTTTTGATCCTCCCAACTCCAGCTCCATTTCACCCATTACATTAAGAAAGATTAAGCTTGGATTTATTTTTATAAACAACCTGATTAAGAAAAAATATTTTTGCCTCTTTTTCAGTACTTACATACTGAAAAAGAGGCAAAAAATATTTTTTTCATACTTACATACATACAAAGTTCATAAAACCATCATCTAAGTAACATATTTGCATCTGAGAACTGCATTTCTGCCTGATGGCTCAGTAAAGCAGCATGTTCGTAATGCAGATAACACATTAATTACTTTAGGAACTGACAGCACATTCCTGCATATTTTGCAAACTCTGAAGTCTGTTGTGCTGAGTAGAAGGATGCAGTGTTTTAATGGTTTCCACTACAGATTGCTGGATCAGGAGGAAGCAAAGGAGACCTTCAGACAGTGGGAAGGAAAAAAGGTCACAGGCCTTAGTATTGTTGGGAATTTCAATGACCCCAATAGCAGCTTCCCAGTGAAGGGCAGTGGGGAACCCCAGAGTGATGCACTGGGGGAGTTCCTGAACCAAGGGAACCTCAAGAGGGGAGTGGAGAGACCCACCAGGAGCCACAGCTGAGCACCAGGAGAGCCGTGCAGGGCCAACAGTGACAGCAGGCAAAGCTTCTCCCCATGGAGAATCCATCCCCAGGGAGTGCTGGAGCCAGGAGCAGCGCAGCACTGGGCGGGCAAGAGGGGCACTGCAGCTCTGCCAGCCCTGCCAGGCAGAAATGGTCTCCAGAGGCACAGGTCCCTGTCCCCACGGATGCAGCTACACAGCCAGAGCTCAGGGGGAGCATCTGCCATCCCAGTGCCAGCAGGAACACCAGCAGATCAATTCCTGCCTCTGAGCCTGGGGTCAACAGCAGAATTTGGGTGTTTTTTTCTTCATGGGTCTATCTACATGACACCAGACCCACTGGAACAGATGTGACACACCAAGGGGGGAAAAGGAACTTAGTGCAAAAGTGAGCAGGGCTGATCAAAAGAACTGTAAGCTGGATTTGAAGGGGAAAAGAGAGAATATTAGGTTCACTAGAGATAAACCTCTCTAGCAAGGTGGCACACAAATGCTTGAGGGGTGGTGTGAGGGTGGGGACCTCCAGGCTGAGCTGAGCACACTGGAGCCATCTGGAATATCCCTGTGAGGACGTGCACAGCTCCTCAACCATCACCATGGGCCCAGGGGATGGAGATGCAGTGGCAGCAAAAACGTAGGGATGATTCATGGTCTCAGTTCAGGCTACTTGCAGGAAAGTAAAGACACTGCATTTTGATAAGGGCTCTGTGAATTAAGAGTTTGGATTTGGCTGTCAAGGGGATGTCATGAGTTCACCTCACATTTCAGCCCCATGGTGTTTACTGTGGGCATCACTCCAGCCTGCACTGATCCACCCACTGCACCACTCTGTTATTTCTCAGTGTCCACAGGGGATTCAGACCAACAGTGGAAATGAAAATAATTACAGGATGAGGTTTTGAAGGGTGAGGAGAATGAATATGAGACCTCATTCTTCACTTACATCTGTGAACTGCAGAAAAAGTTGGTGAATTCACAGTAATGCACTGCCCATGGCCAAATCCAACAACAGGACAAAGCATAGTAGAATAGATTCCCTTTTTTTTTTTTTTTTAAGATATACTTGGATTTTAAGCTTTTAAATTTCACAGGTTTCATAAAACTGACTAGTTCAAGCTTTTGTTGGCAGTTTATTTTTTTAGGTTGCTGTAGATGGCAATGTCTTTCATAAATTATCTTTTTTGAATTTACTCCTAAGCATTTTTTCTTTCAAAGCTCATTTCAGTACTAACAAGAAAAAACCAATGAATTTACAACAGAGAGTTTTAAATAAAAAGAAGGTAAATGGCCACTAATACACAGCTTTTCCAGGTCAAAATGGACAGTCAAATAATATCACTGTGATGTTACCTTTTTAAACTTTAGAAAAACTTTAAGGAAGACTAATAAATGCATGCTTAGCAAAAAACCATTAAGTAGGCATTTCTGAAAAGGGAGGAAGTAATGAGTTTGAAAATATCTCATTATTATTAAAACATCCATCCTTATTTGAGTGGGAAGGAGAATATAATAATATTTTATGACCTAACTCCCTAAAAAGAAATTAAATATTCTGAATACTCTAATACTTCAAATAAAACTGCCTTTGCTCAAATATTTTGTGCTTTTCAGTGGATAGGGAATATCCACTACATCTCTTACTGCAAATTCTGTCATAAGCTACATTTCAGTGATTTTACTATAAAGCCCATAATTTACCTTTAGAAAAACTGAAGGTAACCTGGATCATAACAAAAAGGAAACAAAACAAAAATGTTACAACTCTAAACTGAACATGGACAAACAGCCACTGGTCAGTTTCTCCTATGATATATGCTCGCCAAAATGAAGAGTTATTTCCCGAATGTATATTTAAACAAGGTCTAATTTTACTAAAAATCTAGGATCATTTGTATTGAAGTTTGAAGGAAAATAGAAGACCCATTCCAGAGGATGTTAAATTATTCTGACATTTATTTTTCATTTGAGGCAGAGTCCACAGCTTCTTCTTCTAAATTTTGTATTTAGAAGTAATAAAAATGTTTTCTTCCAAAAAACCTAAAATACTTTGCTCCAAACACAGTTTATTCCATTTGATTAATTACATATATAGATTTGAAGTAAGTTACTTTTAGGTGAAAGGAAAAATATTATTCTGAAATAATCTGGACAGAATTAAAGGTTAGGGAGATGCATTCATTTGTGAGTCCGGGAATTTCTCCACAAAAATGTATTTCTGCAAAATATCGCAACACAGCCATTTTCTTGTGGTAGATTGCTTCTGCTGCTGATCTCCAAAGTGGCTGCAGTTCTGTGTGTGATGAACTGCTTGCTCAGTTTGCCTCTCTCCTTTGTGCTCTCAGTCCTCTTTGCAATACACAGCTTGTCAGAGTGATTCAGAAAGTGCCTCCTTCCCACTTTATATACTTAAAAGCCCAGCATAAAAATACCCATTAAAACCCAAATAGTATTAATCTCTCACTTCTGTTCTGAATCCTAAAGATGAAAAGAGGAAAGATGTAATTTACCCATCGTCTTGCTTCAACTTAGGGTTAATTATATGTAATTATATATAAATCAAGAAACATTTGTCATTTTTTTCCCCAAAAAACATTCAGTGATTGAGACACCAGAACTCTTTAGACAACCTGTTTTCTGCATTGTAATTAATTTTTTTGGTGCTAGTTTAAAGTTTTTAAAAGTGTCTAATCTTAAACACTGGAAATTTCCCTTGTTTGGGGTTTGAATCCAATAGGTCTTCCTTCCACAGATCCCAGTCATGTCATCAAGCAGATTGTAGCAGGTTGTTGCCTGTTCTTCAGGCTGGCCTGTGAAACACTTAAAAACAGTTATAGATTGTCCATCCAGTCTTCCCCTTTCAAGGCCAAGTAGTTGTTATTTATTCAATTATTCTTTGCAAGTCATGTTTTCCAGATCTCTAATTATCATATCTAGGTTTTCACCATTTAGTCCATGTTAGTTTCCTGATTTCTTGATGCTGAAACCTGGGCTTTGAGCTTCAGAATACACAGAATACATGGAATACATGTTACAGGTAGTTTCTTTCAAGTGTCTCACATAGTATCAGCAATTTTTTACTTCATTTTTTTTTTTTTTACTTAATTTTAGAGCCTTTTGGGGGTTTTGGTTTAATTTTGATTTTTTTTTAGTTCTTGAGTGATTTGGGGGGGATTTTTACAGAGTTTTTCATGGGTGAGGAGTGTTGGGTTTGTTGTGGTTTTTGTGGGGATTTTTTAGCAGAATAATACTGTTGGATCTTATTAATGTCATCAAATTAGTGAAGTTGCTTTTTCCATATCCCAAACTTCTCTGAATTCCTCTGAAGTTTGTACATTGTTCTGAAAAAGATGTGTGTTTCAAAATCATACCACATGATGTGCTATGACATAACATCTAAAATCAAATCTCTATTCCTGTAACATTCTTCTTTTTGTACCTCCAAGTGCATTTATATTTGCACATTTTTTCTACATTGGGAGAAAAATAAAATAAATTGAGAAAGCAACTGCACTAAGCCCTTGTAAAAATGTCCAAACATGCAAATATATCTGGGGAAAAAGCAAAGGAAGTATAGACAAGAAGTAATTACTCCAAACACTTATAATAAAAGATGGACTTATTTGTGTGAAGAAAAAAAAAAAATTCATGCTCCATTAGGTTGCTATTAGAAACCTCTCTCTAAAATAAAAAAAGAGATAAAATCTCTGAACAATTTCTTAGAATTCTTGACATCTGTTTAGGCAGAGGAATTTATAGAGATCTGAATGTTGCGAAATTTTTGTTGTGAAGCAAATAATGATGACAATATCGTTTTCTCCAAACTTTTTGGAATAAGCTCTAGACAAATTACAAAGAGGACTCTTTCCTGCACAAGGACGTCTGAAACACCAGTAACCTGGAGAGTCTTAAAATATGTTAGGGGAGACAGCAGAAATGCCAACACCCTTTTGTGCTCAGGAAATCAGACCTTCATCATGTTTCAGTAGCTGAGGTGATTTACCACGGAAACAACCTTACAAGCACCACAGAGATTTCTTCACCACAAAACGATGTTCATGTTTATTTCCCATTAAAAACATGACTTAACTAAAAAATAATAATAATACTGTGGCAGTCCTCTGGGTAGCAGTGGGTTACAGCCATGCTGAGGTTAGGCAGCCATGGGGAGAGGACACTGGAGAGGTCCCACTCTTTTTGGGAGCTATTCCAAGGAACCATGGTCAGAATCCAGTGATCAACTTAATTTACAATTAACAATTAACTCACCTAAAATGAAAAGGCAGGCTGAGCTAAGAGAAAGAAAAACAATGCTTCATTTTTCAGCTCAGCCCACTCTCACCTTTACCTGCCTTTCAAAGTAAGCAATGAATGTAGGGAAGGAAGGTTTTCTGTCACTCTCTGGATAGGGATGAGGAAACCAAGGCTTTGGTTTTGCTGGGAAATCACTGTGCTAAGGTGGTGTCGTGTTTGTAATGCCATGGACACAACCCTGTGCTGACCCAGCTGGCAGCATCACAGATGGCAGGAGCTGGATTCACCAAAACTGGAACTCTCCCAGCAGCTGCCTTGTGACACCCTGCCTGTACCATGAGCACTGCCTAAATCCCTTCAGATTTGGAGATGGGAATAGACTGCAAAAATTATTTAACCCCAAATCTGGAAAACTCCCCTTCCCACATATCACCAAGATAAATGACGACTGCTTTAGAGAGGCCTCTTATTTCAGATTTTTCTGTTTCAGCTGTGGTTAGATATTACATGGTTCATTTCACCAGCACATCTATAGATGAACACATCTCCTGAGCAGGCAAGGATGCCTGGCCCTCCTGGGGCAGGTGTGGCCCCTGTCCCAGCAGGGACAGCAGCACCATCTGCCCAGCAGGGCCAGGCTCTCCCTAACTCATCCATGCACAAACAGTACAGTCATGAAACTGATGGGTGAAAGTCTGGGATAAAATGGAAGGAGGGCAGCTCTACACAGCTGTAAATCACTCCCCACCCTGCTGACACGTGCACTGGATGGGATTTAATGCAGGGATCACCTCTCTGCAGAACCCTGATCCAACAGACAGGAGTGATTTGTCCCCTTTGGTGAAGAGTAGGATGGGGAAAAGCAGTTTCAGGTTTGTAGACAAGGGAATAGTAGTGAGAAAGCTGGAAACTGCCCCAGTGAGCTGGATTTGATCTCCATGTCTTCACAGAGCCATAGGAAGAGGTACTTTGGTTAGGCAATGTTTTAGGAGGGGATGGATTTATTGCAGCCTAACTGAAAATGCAGAGTAGGTTTTGTGTCAGTGGGAACTGTGCTGCTCAGAGACAGACACAGAGGGGGAAAAGCACAAGCTCTGGAAAAACAAGGATTATACCATTACTCTGGGTATCCCAGAATTGCCCTGTCTTCCTTTACCTGCAGTTCTCTGTGCTTCCTCACTGTCAGAGGGAATTGTGTCTTAAAATTTCAGAAAGGTTTATGCAGACTAAGCCATTAATATTTGTGAAATACTCCTGTAATATGAACAAAAAAGAGAAATGTCCGGACAAAACCTAAGTGGGGCAAGCTTTGACTGATACTCCTCCCACAGGGCTGATACCAGGCATTTAGGAATGACTGATGCAGAATATTAAAATAAATGCTATATTAATGAAAACATACAAGGGACAGAGCCATGGCAGACCATCACAGGGATCAGCCCACCTCAAACAGTTGCATTGATGATGCCAATTTACATCAGTGACAGAACAGAATAATCTTTTTTACAGGATTCTGGCTGAGACAAGTTCTGCATCAGGGAGAAATGAATATGCACAGAACTGCTCACCATGTAAGGTACAAGCTGGCATCTCTGGAAGCAAATTTGCAAGTATTTGTTGGCTTGCAGGCAGATGCTGCCTCTGCTGCTGCTCATTCTTTTGCCATGCAGTGGGAGAGGATGGAAGGAACTTTCTGAGCCCAGGTGAAGAACGGCCACCCAGCTCTTCAGCAGGACAGGGGAGAAGTGCTGACTCTCAGAGAGCCCCCAGTGCCTGAAGGTGGATGTGGAGGGGAGCATTTGCACCCTGGCTGTTCCCAGAAGAGCAGCACAGGGCAGGGTGTGAGTGGATCAGAGCTCCTGAGCCTCCTGCCCACCCCATGGGACATTACCATTCCTGTCAGCATCTTTGCAGCCGCACAGGGAGAACTGGCAGGAATGTCAATGTTTCAGTGCAGCTGCAAGGAAAGGCTTTTGTTTTGTAAACAGAATAATCAGGTGTGGCAGGTGTGAGATTTTCTTTAAAATTTGGCCTTAACAGAAAATTCTGAACATTGATAATTCAGACTAAATACATTTCTTAGGTGAAATTTCTAAAGAAATGAGAATGCTGCTTGTCTATCAGTTCTGTCAGACCGTACCAGGCAAATTTAAAAACAAGTAAAACCAACAACAAAAAAAAAAGAAAACAAAAACCCCACAAACAAAAAATTAAAAGGCATCTTTTTTTTTTTTTTTTTTTTTTTTTTTTTGCAGAGAAGTCTAAGGGAATCACATCACTCATTCTACAAAAAAGATCATTACAGGGATCAAAATGTTAGTGGAAGACAAGGATCTGCAACAGCTTCAGCACTCTTAATCCTCTTGAAAGGATAAGTGTAGGGTGCCACAGGCAGGGGAGATGATTGTACAGAGAATGTGCTTTGCAGAGATTTTGGCAGTGAGACATGTGGGAAGAAGCAAGGAAGAGGGAACACAGAACGTCCCTGTCCTGCAGCCATTCCAGAAAGGAGAGTGTCAAATTGATTAGACACGAAGTACAAGTGGCATCTCTGTTTTACATTTTCTTAGAGCCAGGTCCAGAAATATCACCCAGGTGGATTCATACTTTGCTTACCCTTTCCAGAGACTGCTTCCAAAGATATCAGCCATCCTGGACATTTTCCTTTGCAATGCTCTGGGTTAGTAGCTATGAGAGTCAGAACATTAAGAGGAGCCCATTAATTTTGCTGGTCTGTCTATGGCTGTTAATTTTCATCTTCTAGAAAGCGAATGCAAGCTGTTATGGCTCCAGACAGCTTCAATGCATATACAACATATATCCAATAAATGAGCCAGATAGCATGCACAAAGAAGGAAGTATAATCTACTAAACCAGCTGACAAAACAGGTGTTGAAAAATTTCACACCTCAGATTAACTGGTCTGTGTTTATTAATTAATATGAAATATGATTAGCAATAACATAGAATGTAGAATCTTTTTCTGTTTTGCTTCTTAATTAGTACAATAAAATGTTAACTATTAAAGAAATTTATGTCCCAGCCTTATTGCACTGGAATTTCCCACTGTTGTGTTGAACACTGAGAAAAAAAAGCTGTGTGGTAATTCTGCAATGATCTACATCCTGAATAATTCAAAAGGGAAGTTCACTGTATGCCTGCAACTCTGATTACAGTGAAAGACAGTGGCACTAGACTGCCCACTGATTAAAAGCATCTCCAGCACCTTATTTATAATTAGAGACCTGAAAAGAACAGTGCAGGAAAATGTGTAAGTGTTCCTCAAATATCATAGAAAATGCTGGGGCTGTGGAGTGATAAATGACCTGACCTGTAATTCAATCTTAGCTTTCTAATGATCTCATTGATCAGTCCCATCTCCCAGCTGTGATGCATGATATCATCTGAACCCTCTGCTATTGAGTTATGGCTTTGTTATAAATCCCACATTACCCATTATCCTTACATTGAATATACTCTACCTTATTACAGTAGCACTCAACTGCCCTGTCAGACTTGAGGGGCTATTGGTTTTCCTGTCAGGAATTCTGGTTCTCAGAGCATTACAGATCAGCTAGGAGAACAGACTCTGAGCTGAGCATCGCTGCCTGACCTTAGGAAGAGGAGGATGAGATTGGGATTTGGGTGATAGCCTTGGCCTGGCAAAGAGCTTGTGCAAGTCCTTGCTCACACAGGCTACACACACAACCTTGCCCAGGGCATTTAGTGGTCCAGGGTGTGGCTGTATCCCCTGGCAGACTGGGGAGCAGAGGGGTCTGAACCTGCTCCTGGATAGTGAGCAATATCCATGCAGGGCTGAACCCTCTGATGGAGAAGGGGCCTGGCTGAGGCTGCAGGAGCAGCTTCATTGTGCCTGACTGTCTGTATTTATATGGGGAAGGTGGGGTGGATCAGGCTCCTCTTCTTTGGGAAAAAAGGATATACTGGTAATAACAGTCCTTTGGCACAGGGTGAGTTAACAGAACACCTTAGAATTCCCAGTGGGATGGAGCCCCCTGCACACACTTCACCATTGTGCTGGCATTGACATGGGAAATGCCATCAGTTTAGGAGGGGAAAATGCTTCTCAGTGCTTTGGGCTGCATTGCATGATGCCATAATGGGTCTGTGTTCTCCAAATTGGCCCAAACTGGGGCACAGCTGAGCAGGGCCCTGTGTAAGAGCTGCCCAGGGAAGGGGCTCCTGAGACTCCAGGCTCCCTCCTTGCCCTCTCCAAAACACACAATTTCTTGGCACTGCTGAGGGCAGTGGTGGCTGAGCTCTGGACTCCTCAGGTATCCACAGTGCTAAATTAGAGGTGTGCTGTCATTTCCCAGTGCAGGGAGCAGCAGGAGGGGCTGCTCCAGGAGGGACACAGCCAGGAGAGACCAAGCCCAGGCAGACCCTGTGCCTTCAGCAGCAGGGCACAGAGCCCAGCTCCAGAGTGACACAACCCCTGACCAACAGCCCCAGGCAGGACTCTGGTATTGCAGGGTCCATCAGAGAGCAGTCAGGGGTAGCAGGATGTGGGGCTGGTGACAAACTGCTTTGTCTCTTACTCATTTCTGTCTCTTGGATGCCACCAGTCTCACCTTCTAACCAATCCCACACAACAGCATGGCCAAGGACCTTCTTCTCCTTTCTCTCCTGTCTCAGGTCAGCTGTTCTGCTCCTGCCTTTGGTCAGACTCCAGTAGAAGGTCAGTGTGTGTCTGAACATGATGAGGATGTGCCAGACTAGGAATTAAACCCACTGAGCCAAGGAGGTGTTTCCTGCTGTGGATCTCAGAAGGCTGAGCTCACATGGGCTGTGCTGAAATGGCTTGTCATGCCTTCCAAAAGCAGGAGCTGAAAAGAACAGGGCTTGCTCTTGCTTAGCACACTGATGTCTTCTGATAATGCCTCTGAAACCCAGTCTCTGTCTGAACTGTCTCTGCTCTTCAACAGAAAAGCATGTTACCTTTTTTTCCCAAAGCATAGTGATTAATTAAACTTGTCTGAGTCAGTTTAATTCCTCTTTAAGCCATTTTTCTTATTTTAGAACATATGATTCTGGCATTGTGACATTTTAAAGTTCAGTGACAGTTTGGGGGTAGTCTGCTCTGAAGAGTCAAGGTGAATTTTCAGTGAGCAATTCAATGATGCTTCAAAGAATTCTCACCAAGGTACTTTAAAAAGTCCAGTCAAAAATAAATTTTAAAGTGGTGTCCTAATTCCAGCCATGAAAATCTTAGCCTCATCTGCAGAATGGCCTGGATGCTTACCTCCGTGCATGGGATCAGTAAAAAAAGGTGTAAGAAAAAAATCATTAGGACCTGTTCAGTGCTTTGCAAGAAAAATCTATGAATGATAAACAAGTACAATGGATATATATATTTTTCCCCATAGCTGTAGCTATTAATTCCTTTTTAATTTGCAGTGCTCACTCCTTGACTAATAAAGAAAATTTATTTCTGCTAGTGAAAACTGGTATCTAATCCTAATTTTTGAGTCATCATAAATGTTTATCCATTCACCCGCTGTAAGCAGACAGGGCAACGAGTGAGTTACTTGCTCACCTTTACTGATCAGCTGATTCTTCCTAGGGAAAGACCAGTTTCCTTTCCTGAAAAGATCATCAGTAAAATTGTCAGAACTTTGTTATGTATTGAGATCAGGCTGGATAGTTCTGTGTATTTTGTTTTCAGTCAGTTCCACCACATCCATCTACTTTTAGTAAAGAAAAAAATCCCAGCACATTGTGTACTCATTTGTATGTGCTGAATCTAGTGGAAAAATGTGATAAGGTGGGAAGGAAAGAATAAAGTAAGATTCCCAGAGCCAGCTGATATCACTGCTAATTAAAAGAAACATCATTAGTTTCCCTGTTCTGTAAGTTAGGTGCATTTAATAATGTGAAAAGGAAAAAAAAAACAAACCAAAAACTGACGCTGTTTTCACGAATCACACCTTAAGACATGACTTTTCTTTAAGGACACATTCCAAAAGCCATTAATGAATCTGCATCAACTTCCGCAAACTTTGGTTCAAACCTGAGAAGTTTCCAGTTTGCTTCCAGCATCGAGTGTGAATGGTGCTCATTAATGTTCTGGGTAAAGACATCCAGCTCCATCACTTAGACCTTTTATTTAGGTGTCCTCTTCTAGAGATGTGTTTCAGTGGCTGCAGCAGGGGCTGGGGCCATTTGGGATGCCCAGCAGCTCCCACCTGGGCTGCAGTGTTGGTCCAGAAGGGCACAGCTCAGCCACTGCTCTGTCAGCCCCACGCCTGACCCACAGGAGCTGAGAGAGCTGGATGCAGCCTTTGGTCCCAGTGGCTGTGGTGGGACCTGGAATGTCTGACTCACATGTGACTTTAGGCATCTAAATTCATTAGTTATGAGCTGAAGCCCTTCCCAAGTTTCTACCTGAGCTCTGGAGAAATCAGCAGAGTGCACAGCTCTCCTGCATCAGTCTGAGGGCCACATGAGGTGTTCCTCATCTCCAGAGATGGAAACAGAAACAGAGGGTGGCCTGATGTTACCTCCAGGGAAGCAAAAATGCTAAAGGGTAAAGGCTGGGTAGGGTTAGAGTTGCTAGGCTAGTTCAGAACATTGCAGAGAAACAGAAAGTTCTCTCAATACTTCTGATTACGAGTTCATTTGAAGGCAGGAAAACATTCAGGATGTACAAGACATGATGTTAACAACAGGCAAGCTTTGTGATCTGACAAAGGGTAGGAATGGTGCTACAGACCTTTTAAATTGCATTTCCTTCCTGACAAAGCCATTACAAAGAAAAGCTTCCTAGTGATCTGTATAATAGAGGAATAAACTGAAATGTGTGTTTCACCAAACAGGCCCAGTAGCACTGGAGCTGAACTGCCCCTGAGGACAAAACAAGATGCCACACTCTTTTCTGGACCTGTGTAGTCACACCAACCAATGCAAATGCACTGTGACAGCCAGACAGCCCTAATCACCATCACAAAAAGCTGTCACTGCCACACATTTATCCCCTGCTGACAAGCCAGATTCAGGTCCTCTGGTTACTGAATCCATTGCATAGTCTGCTTCAGCAAGATAACAAAAATGCCAGTAGGAAGTGTGAAAGGAGCTGCCCCATTTATCCATCCCTGTGAGGCACTGAAAAACTGTTGCTTCTCTGAGGCTGGAGGCTGGCTGGGGAGGGGAGAAGGGGCAGCCAGACAGGTTCCTTTTGGAGCTGTGCTGAAACTCAGATTAACACCCATACCAAGGATAAAATATGTGAAGCACTCAGTGTGTCTGTTTTATCACTCGTGAATATAAATTAAAGAGTTTAAGTGGTCCTTAAATAGCTATTTGGACTAATATTTCTCATTATAATAGATTACATAACTGGCTGCTAGGAAGCCAAACTGTAAAGATTATTAAAAGCCCGAAAGCATTCAGCTCCATTCCTTACATTTTTTTGTCAATTGTGTGAATGCTTATCAAAGCTGGAATAGAATGAAGACATCCCCACAGACACGTATTTGGTAACCATTAGATAGCATATGAAGCAAAGATCCATGACTCCTTCTCCAGGAGCAGGAGCAGGTAGAAAATGATGTCAGAAAGCTGCATTTTGTGATCAAGCACCTTTCCTTCAGGGATTCCTGGTGACACAAACCATGGAGTTCTGTTTCAGTCTGGATTATGTGAGCCTAACCTAGCCTATGCTATTAGACCTATAAGTGAGGTGTATCTTACCTTTAATGCTCTACAAATCAAGACACCAGTGTTACTTCCTAGTTTATTCTTCTCCTAGCAGTGACTCTGTGGGAACAATTAATTCTTTCTGGTTTAGGATGTGTTATCCCACATCTGAATTCACCACAGTGTATTTTGGAGCAGCAACTGCCACCCTTGCCAGACAAACCAGTAATCCTCCTTCCCTTCACAGGACACCCTCTCTGAATATAGGTTTAGAAGATAAATGCAAAAATGTGTCTTGTTGTAAGATTAATGTCTAGGAATGGGTAAGATTGTTACGTAATTTCAGTGCCTGGCCTGGCAGATTTGTATGGGAACTGGGTATTTAAGAATGATCATCCTGATGAAGTTTTAGAAACATGAAGGTACTCTAGAGGAAAATTTGGACTTTTGCATATAAAACTATGCATATTTGATGCTCAATTATGTGTAAAACACTTGCCCAGAGTGCAAAAAGCAGAAAAACCTGGCACGTGCCTCGTTCTCAGGTTCTCTTCACCCAAACAGAGCCCAGTGATTGGGCACCCTTGAGTGTGTGGAGCATGGTCTGACCTACTTAGCTCCAGAGGGCAGCTGAAACATAGACAGGTAAAATAAAAGAGAAACAATAGCTCTTGCAAGTGTAGCTGCAATCGTGGGGTTCGTAGCTCTGTGGCATCCATAGTTGCCATGGTGATGCTACAGAGCACAGCAATAGGTCCAGGTGTAGTTAAGGTTACCAATTTCATTCCATACCTTTGGATTCTCGTATCTTTGCCCTACAAATACTCCCACTAAATCAGGCATGTACAATTCATTGTGAAGATATTAATCTGAATCTGTTCCATTTTCACAGTGCTTGAAAATAAAGCAAAGCTCACCTAGAGGATGAAGGTTTTATGATTGTTTACAACCAGCCAGCTATTTCCTTTTTTTTTTTTAAAGTTAAACAAGATTTGCTTAATCCATTTTCCAGCTGGGTTAGAGGAGATGGAAAATATTGTTTTGCTTGAAAAAAAAAATCAGATGAACCTATAAACAACTTACATGCCTTTAAAAGGCACATTATAAAATTGTTTCAGTATAGGACTGCAAATTTAACTTATGCATGGGTGTCAGAATCTGTAAATGTCATTTGATATTCAGTTATCAGTCCTGAATACTCCCTTCCCACTGAATTCACAGCTGTATACCTTTACCCCAGTGTGCATAAGGAACAAAACCACAGAACACCTAATGAAAACTAAGAACCAGAGGCAAAGCAATGCAGCAGTTACACAATCTTCTGAGCACAAAAAGCTGCCTTTGTGTGCACCTATCCCACTGTTTCTATTGTCACAGTACCTGCCAGCTTGGTTATAAATGAAATAAAGAATGAGTCCATCAAGAACCTCTACCTGTAGCATCAAACACGAGAATGAAGCAGAGTTGTTTGGCTAAGAGAGCTCCCCTGCTCTGTTTGTGACAGCCAGTGGGTGACAATGCACACCCCTAGTGAGATTACTGCTATCAGACAGCCTTTGAGCCACCTGCCATCCATTGTTCACCTGTTAGCAAAGCCAGACCTGTGCTGTCACTTGAGTACAGGAAAGCCACTCTCTCCTGGTCCTGGGAAAACTTCTCATTACAGTGGTGACAGAATCATCTCAAGGAGAGGAGCTCCCTGACAGTGACTGTTTTCTTCAGTGTTTTCAGTGCAATTCAAGGGAAAGTGAGAAGAAAACAAAAACCTGAGAGATGATAGCAGGTGCAGTTAAAAGAGTCCAGGACAGCCTAAGATTGTAACAAAAAGAAAGAGCACAAAGGGCTGAAAATACCAAATAGCCCTTCAGAGAGCTCAGTTCCTTCCACCTGCCTTAAACAGACCCTCTGTGGATCCTGAGTCTGCCTTCCTCTCCATGAGGACATCTCTGTGCTCAGCACCCTCCCTGATGATCAGAACAACTAATCAGAACTAAATCAACCACATGCCAACAGATCATACTGATGGGGGAGTTTATAAGAGCCCCATGCTCAGTAGTTTTCTTTCTCAGACTCTGTCCTGAAGTTTGCTCAACTTTCAGTGCTCAGTTTTCCCCGCTTAGAAAATGTGGAGGGAGCCAAACATGAGGTAGCAGATAAGCAAGAGAATTTACTACTCCAAATCTGTGATAATTTAATAATATAAGAACTAGGTCCATCTATGGATAAAAAAAGAAAAAAAATTGAAAAATTGTATTGTTGGTTTTACACTGGCACAAGTGGGAGTTGGAGTAGGGCACAGTCTCACCTCCGGGGTGGGTTGGAAGTGGACATCCAGAAGCAGCACACCCATTCCTCTTCCATGGATTCAGATTACTATCTCCATACCAGTTTGACACCTCTTACTTCTACTAATTTTTCAGCGGCTACCCCAGTACTTTCTCCCTGGCTCTGCTCCAGCTTTCTTGTAGCAGAGGAAAGAGGACAATAGGAGACACTTCCACCCTGTCAGAAATATTTTTTTCTTACTGGGATGCAGGTGCCAAGCACCTACTCATCTCTGAATCCCTCTGCCTGTAGAAAGCTGAGCCTTGTTCATTGACTTTCAGATCTGAATACAGTAAGGAGATCACAGACAGGAAAATCTGGTCCTATTCCTGAGGTGGATGCTATAATATACCAGTATTTGTGACATTTGAGGGTTATTTTAAATCTGTTTCCTCAAGTTTTTACCAGAAAGTGAGTGTTGTATGATGCATTTTTTAAATTCATTAATTTTCACAAATTTACATGCTCAGCAAAGACTTTAACTAAAGTCTAAGAAAGAAGAACTTTGAACAGAGATATTCATGACATGAGGCTTGCATCAGCCACCATATTACATTTCCCTGGAACATGGAAACAGAAAGCTCAAGAGGTCAGTGCACACTGTATGAGTTGGGTATCCTGGACTTACACAGATCCTTATGGACAGAGACCTGATTGCACAATCTGTGCATTTAATTGCCTTCACAGTTGTCTGTATCAGAAATTGAAATGTTTTTTGTATTTTTTGCTTGTTTTTCAAGGGTCCTGGAGGAAACTCATTCTGGCTTATGACAGACCCTTATGAGTATGGGTTATGTAAGAAGCAGAACATTCACATACAGTGCTGGGCAAAATGTAACAGGTCTTTGCTGCCAATTTCCAGTCTCTTTCCTAACTTTCTCAGGCCAAGCTGAGCCCAGGCTCAGCTCTGGATAGAGCTGACTCAGCTTTAAATACATCTCTACACTCCTCTGTTTGGCTGCAAGCCAAGCTCAACTTACATAAGGAGATGTTGCTGCTGTTCTGCCCTGTTCTTTGCAGAAGGATGACTCAGTCAGTCCCCTTGTTTTGTGCTTCACTTGTACAGATTTTGTAAAAAAGCACATTTATCCTCATTACTTCTGCAAAAGGACATCAAACTGACTTTTAATTTCACTCTAGCTGATTGACCATGACTGCTCTTGCCCCAAATGAAAATTGGGAGTGCGTGCTACATCCAATGGTTTCAGGCACCTCGTTTCTCTCCCTGGAGCTCCAAGCCACTGAAGCAATCAAGTGGATATCTGGATTTGATTTAGGGTTCACTCCAGGCACACACACAGTCAGGAGGTCCCTGTTGAGGCTGCAGCAGGGTAACTGTAATGGGAGCTGAAACAGAGAAGATTTCTCAGTGCTGGGAGCCAAGGCCCCTGGCCTGGAACGAGCCCATGGCATGCCAAACCACAAATGAACCTCTGCAAATCTCATCCACCACAGTGACCCTTTCCTCCACAAGACTCCAGAGAGCTGGAGCTGAGGGATTTCTGCATGGCAAGGCTGTGGCTGTAGATCATTAGGGAAGCATTAAAGGGGTTATTTGGTCACACACACAAATCAGTTGATTAGAAGCTGGACACAAATTCATTGCCTTTGTGATCCCTCAAATCCCACATGGTTATGATTGCTTTATTGCCAAAATGAAAGGTCAGATTGATTCTTGGTGTAATCCTTGTGGTTAAGAGCATGCAACCCAAGAGTGATTTTGGCCCTGGTTCTTTGCTAGTGGCTAATGCTTTACAGCAAAGGCAGTGCAGTTATTTGTGTTTCCAATACTCAAAGAATGGGTTTACATGTGTGCAATTCAAATGTACGCTATTTGAAGTACACAAAATGCTTATTCACACAGGACCAGGCTTTGGACACTTCTTTAACATCAAGACAGAAACCAGTTCTGTGGAATTGCCGGGAGATCTGACAATAAAAGGCGTATCTATGATGGAATAAACTTGATTATCTCTGTGCTTTTGCCAAGGAGACATTACAGCTTACAATCCAAACTATAGCTAATGTCTGTGCAGAAGAATATTGTTTTCTGTTTCCACCATTTAAAAATAGTTATGCCTCCCTCTGCCTTATCCCATTCTCTCTTTCATACTAAAGTTGGTTTTTTTTTCCAGTGGAAGGGTGCATAGAATTGATCCAGCATTCAGCACAACTGAGAGCATGAAAACCTTCAGAAAGAGACTGAAATTACAGAAGCCTATTTCCTTCAGTGCTCCTCCTTCTGATTCACTCAATATTGCAGACATAATAAACTTTTATGCTACAGATGTCTAAGAAGAAAAGCTGTGGAAACTGCAGAGCAAAACAACTTGTATAGAAGGAATGTAAAAACCAGGGAGAATTAACAACTCTTTTCAGTTTAAATACATTGATAATAAAAACATATATTCATGAATCTGCTGTATTGCTCAGGCTGGAATGGATTTGCTTTGTGAATATCCCAAGCTTTGGTGTTTCTAATTTTTCTCAACCTGGTGTTGGTTGCATACCTATGAAAAGGAAGGGCCTTGACAGTCTCTTGGAAGAACTGTTAACTTTTCCTCATTTTTAGTTTTTCTTAGATAAAGTAAGTCGCCTACTGATTACATGGTTTTGGGCAGTAATAAAAAAAAGTGAACCTGAATGAATCATGGAGTTAAAACTTGTCCATGAATCATAAAGTTTTAACTAGGACTGAGTCATGCCAGGATGAAGCAGCTGTACTGAGTAGCACCAGGTTTTCTGTCAGAAGGGCTCTCAAGCAAAGGATGTCATCATGCTGTCCCCATGGGCAGCAGGGCCATGGCTGGTCCTGCCAGGGCTGCACAGGACACACAGCACAGAATATACAATACAGAATATACAATGCATATAATATGTAGAATATACAATGGATGCGGTTCCTTGTATGACATCTAAGAATAACTCCTGGGAGCTGCAATTGTCTGAATCCCATATCCCAGCTGAGTTACTAGCAGCAGCCACAAGTCCTATGAACACTACTGGAATTCTGGACATCACTATTTGATCCTGGCAAGAGATGCCCTGTATGATGGATTGTTTTGTCTGACAGCATTGCATGGTCCAGGCAATAAAAAGGAGACTAAAAGCTTTCTGATAAGAAGATTAACTTTTCCTCCACCCCTCTTAATCACCATAAGCAAGGCACATTGTGGATTGCTCCCATCTAGCTGCAGTTACCTGCCCTGTCTGCCTGGACATGGGCAACACACAATGTAGGCCAAAGAAAGGTGCACTGGCTTTTCATGCCATTTGAGCCTTTGCTTCCAAGCTGGAAAGACCCCAGCAATGAACCACAAAGCCCAGCAAGTCCTGTGGGCTTTGCCAGCAGTAGATCCCATCAGCTCTCTGAAGACAAGCTGCAATCCTGAAGCACACCTACCCTTCCCATGTTCCAGCTGGCTGACCTAGGGACCAGCTGTGTTCAGGCCTAGGGACCAGCTAGGTTCAGATCTTTTTGATCTATGATCAGAGGCCTTTTTTGCCATGGAAGAGTCTGCCCTCCCCTTGTTGTGTCTCCCTTGACTTGCTCAGCCAATATGGATAGAGGAGCTTTCCAAGTCAGTGATTGAAATGAGATAAATAAAGACTCAAAGCAAAAGAAAATAGCTCACTAATGTGTCTGTTGCATATTTTCATAGTCATAGCATTATGGCAGTGAAGAGGTTGGAAGTTTGTCTGTCTATTTACAAGCTTGGTAACAATTTTTTTTTTATTTATAGTACATTTAACATTGCTATCTCAAAATCTTCTTTTATGGGATCACCTTCCACTCTACAATATGACATTATTATACTGCTTTGAGTAGTCTCTGGTTTTTAACTAATGAGTAGCCTATTGCCTGTGTAGCCATGCCAATCAAAGAACAGCCTCCCACAAGAGTTACAGAACTTCTCACACTTCTGCATAGACCCATCAAGGAGGAACATTCAGACAAAGCCATATAATATACTGACCACTCTTATTTTTTCCAATCCCATACACGTGTGTCCAGAAAATTAGGATTTCAGGTCTAAGTCTTCCTGTAAACCATTCCCTCTGCCTTCCTGGGCCTTTACCTCTTGCATGGTAAGAGGCAGGCTCTCAATAAGATCTCCTTTTTGAGTCTGCTTGAGATGGATCCACAATTAATTTTTGCCCTTTAGCCACTGCAGCTCATCCTGGCATCTTGTAGGCTTCTGATAATCACCCCTGTCATTTCCCACTGACCTCAGACCAGAATCAGATGCAATTGTAGGGATACTTTGCCAAGGAGCTCCTGTTTTAAGGCTGTGAAAAGAGCAACATCTCTAAGCTGCCTTTTGCAGTTTGCATCTGCTCTGCTTGTTGGCCTTTGCATCCTGTGAGCATCTTGTTTTAACCATAGTACCAGCTGCTCTCTGACATGACTCTGCTCTCTGCTATTGATTTGTATGTCAGTGGCAATCATATTTCTTTGATTTCTGTGAGAACCAGGACTTAAAGTAAATGATCACAGAAAGCCAGTGATATGTCCTGTATTGGAGGTGGTTATGAGTAAAAGCTTAAGAAGCTTTTATTTAACATTTTTCTGCCTTTCCAAACCACTTTGCTTTCTTACAGTAGTCAGAATTCCTGTTTTGACCTTTCAATGCTGGCACCGTTTTTTGTGTAAGTCCCACCATTCTTGATTCTGCCTTTATAAAGCAGTGTTCAGAACAACAACTCCAGGATGAGGGTTGAACCAAATTTGCCACTCCCACCTTCATGCACAGGATAATCACTGAACAAATGGTCTAAAAGCAACATGAAGAATCACATAACCATAGAGTCAGAGAAGTCAAGAAGAAATCAAGAAGCCATGCAGACCCCTGCCATGCAGCTGGCAGTTTCATGAGGCTGACATCATTTGTGACAGATGGATGAGATTTGTTATCTCATCCTCAAACCTTTTGGTGAGTTTAACCGTCCCACACAATATTTCTCCTAAAGGCTAATCTAAATGTCCCTTACTATAATTTAAGGCAATCCTTCTTGTCTGTTCCCAGGCAATGCATTCCATTTCTCACTGAATCTGTAACACCCAGATATGTGTTTCACAGACACTTCCAGAATTTCCCTCTCTCTGACACTAGTCTTCTCTGAAACAGAATGAGTGTACAGAACAGAGTGTATCTGCTCTTTTCTGCTCTCCCCCAGCCTCTCTTGAGGACATCTTATCTTGATGTGTGCTACTCCTTGTACAATCTGAGCAGTTAATTTGTGAAGTTAATTGTACATCATTGCTCTCTTGCTTATTTCTCCCTGACCTACTTACTGTTAGGATAAATCACATCAACAGACTCACACAAGGTGTGGGAACTGTGTGTGTAGTTGAGTTCTGGGAGGCTTGTGGGGCTCTTTCCCAGACTGGAGCAATGAACCAAGGATGAGATGCTTCTATTCTATGTTGTAACAACAGAGATGATGGTGTAGATGTCTTCATATGTAAACTATAAGAAATGTTGAGTGAGGTCCCTTGCACAGTTCTGTGATCATCCACAAGTGATGCTAAAATTCATCTTTTTATATCTTTAATGATGCAGACCAGCCTCAAAACTGGTTTCAATGTTCTTCATGGAATCATTCAGCAGAAAGGAGTAGGCAATGAAATCCTGCTTTTATGGCACCATCATTCAGAAGGAGTGGTGTCACCAACTTGAGGACTTTCTGCTATTGTAATCTAGATATGCACAAAGTAGATTCCAGTTTGTTACGGTGCTGGATTTCTTCAGCCTGATTAGCTGCTGACACTGAGAGCAAAAGTAGGGCACCCCCAGAAAGCTGTCCAATCTGGGGTGCAGCTGTAGGGCAGGGCAGCTTTACAGCACAGATGGACTGTATTGGGGATAGACTGTGCTGAGAGCAGGAACAAGCGACAGGGAAAACTCTTCTGTATGTTTCCCAAAGGATTTTATTCAGCAGAGGATCAAGGGAAGAAAGGCACACTCAGAGGCACACACCAATTTATAAACAGGGGAGGCCGCAGGGGAGGATTCAATCTTTAGCCAATTGGGAGAAACTGGGGGTGGAACAGAAGGCTGGGAATACAATGTTTAAACCAATAGGGGATCAAAGGGGAGGAGAACAACTTAAACAAACCAATGGGGTTTTGAAGGATACAAAATTGATAGGGAAGTTTCTAGAGAAAGGGGCAGGCTTGGGGAAGGATTGACATTCAATGGGAGGAGGAACAGGAACAAAAGGGCAGGTGTTTTGGGAGATGGACAACCAGGGCAAAACCAACAACGCAGGAGAAGGGAACAACCATTGGTAATAAAAAAATGCTATAACAATACAAAATAGGAAAGATTATGAAACTGACGACTAGTACGGCATTACATTCAAAAACACACTGCAACAACACCAGTTTCTACATAGGTAGGAGTAAATAAAACAGCCCACTGCTCATTCACTGCCCCTAAGGCTGAGCAGCATTGCACCAGTGTCATCCATGTGGATAAATTCTCCATCACCATCAGAATAAAAAGATGGTGGCACCAGGTCTGGTGCGTTTGCCTTGGGTCTGTGGTGGGGCTGTGCCAGAGCCAGGCCCAGGCTGTGCTTGGTAGAGGCAGCTGGTGCAGACCACAGGGTGATGATCAAGCATGGAACACTGCTGGCCATCACTGCAGCCAGTCTCACTCTCTGCATAACACATGTGCTGAGACAGAGCTGGCAAACGCCTTAAGGTCTACCTCAGGCTGTCAAGGAATGCTGCATCGTATTCACTGATGTGCTGCACCTTTTGATCAGTGAAATGTGTTTGAGCACTTGAGTTTAAATATCCATCTTCTAAAGAAAGGGAAAGAAGGTAAAAAATAAAATATCTGTAAAAGCATGGCTGAACCAGAAGGTCAAAATTGTTATAGGGCAAAAGACTGGCACTCTGCACCAACTAAATCAACTTCCCAAGCCCACTCACTCTCCTCATCCCCTGCATGAGCTTGTAGATAGTTAAATTTAGCTGCAATAAATTCTTTTGCAGGCTAGTCTTCATGATTAAATGAAATCATTCTTTGATTAGGAGTACAGAAAAAAATTAGGATGAGTATCGCGAGAGTAAAAATGGAAACACAAGTTAGATTGTGAAAGGAGTCATCTGGCAGAAGTATGTAAACAAAAAACAGCAGGCATCCCAGAATAGCTCCTCATGAGAGAAAACATCAGAGTGACTGAAATCTAGGCATGCAACTATTGGAATAAACTACAGGAGATTTGACACATTTTGGCAGATATTTGCACCAGTTTTTGAAGCTTTAGAAGCATTTTGGTTAAAAAAATCCAAATTTGGTGCAAAATTATAACAATATCCAAAGATTATAGAATAAACAAAGGAAAGTTTCATCACTCACTTATAACAAAGAGGCTACAGGTCAATCACAGCCAATATTTTGTCATGATTTAGCCAGTTATTTCCTCTTCGGGTAGAAACCACTGTATGAAATAATAACAAATGTGATTTTTACAGTGGTTAAAAACCTTTTAGCTATTCAGCTTCATGGAATGAGGTTCTTCACTGACTGCTTGACAGGTATAGGTAATTGATGGATTATTCAGGAAATTCTACCCAGGCAGGTGCCATATGCCAGAAGAAGAATTAATTTCTATCCTTGCTGCTTGGCTTATCTCTCCTGTCACGTGCAAAATGTTGGCAATCCTCAGTAAGAATTGTTTATCTTCATAAAATTATGTAACTTTCTATAAATTTAGCAGTAGCAACACAAAAACAGCGCCCAAGCTAGTGCATGGCTAATGCAATGCACCATATGCTGCCTTTTACAGGCAAACTCACAACCATGGATGCCCAAGCAACATTCAGCACAATATCCACCCTGTTTTGTCACAAAGTCTTAATTCCACATTTTTGGAAAGACTCAGCTTTCAGGTTATTAGATAGCCCTCCTTTTGCCGCTGCTCTGGATAATTAAATCCATTAAATTACTACAAATTGCAAACAGATAGTATTAATATTGGGTGTGCCTGTTTCCAATTTAAAAGTAGAAATAAAAACCCAACAACCTACCTCCCAGTGATGTGTTCCTAAATTTTCCAGCTAATATTCTGTAATAATTTTCCTTCATTTAAGACAAGCAATTTCCACACAATTTGGAGACTCCTAGCTCACATTTTTTAACAGAGATTTTCATTGATGCAGCTTCAAAGATCCACATTCCACAGTGTAGGACTGTGCATCTTCATTGCTTTTCAGTCCATGGTGCTTTATTTTCTGTAAGAAAGAAAAACTTTCTTCTAACTGACATATATCAAATCTTAGAAAAAATACAGCCTACAATCTGCTAGGAGAGAGAAATCATCAACCAAACCAGTTCTGAGCATTGTCATTTTTATCAGAGAAAAAGTTTTTACATTTTATTTCTCCTCTGGAGGCTGGTACACATGAAAGATGAATTAGTTCAATAAAAACTTCAGTGGAGAAAACTTGTTCTTTAGCTCTTGCAAGATCTTGTGATTTTAAAGGCCCCAAATAAAATTCTCCTAATAGCTTAAGTGAGAAAAGTTACCAAAAAAATAACCCAAATTCAGAAAAAATACCTCAAATGTGTCTTTAACTAATTCCCAAGTCTTTCCTAGAAATGTAATTTATGAACTTTGGGGTTTTTTTAATATGTCTGACGTAGTAGCATGAGCAGCTTCCCCTTTCCTGGCTGGCAGCAATGCTTATCTGAGTCTGTCTCTTGGTCATCTTCATTCACAGAACATCTCTATGACTTAGCTTGTACAGATAAAATTAAATCCTTCAGAGCATATGCCACCAAGGGCCTGAATGGGTCTAAAACAAAATAATCTCTTAATGTAGATTCATCTCTGGCTTGGGGCAGACATCAACAGATTAAGTTCTGATTCCTGTGCCTGCAGGTCAGGCTTTTAGTCACAGGTATTGCATTATTGGCACCCAGGGTTCATACTGGAAGTTATGAATCTGTCTGTGTATGCAAAAATTTGGGTCTGTTTTAGAAACCTTGGTGCCCTGCAAGGCCTGTGTGTGACACAACTTCAGGCAGCACCAGCAGAGATCACCAGAGCTCACCAAACCCTGGGCTGTGCAAAGGAGGAAAGGGATGACAAATATTAATGCATAATTAGCCTTCCACAAAGGGCAAAATTCAGCTTTTGTGAAGGTTTCATCAGTTTTGAAATTCAGCTTCTTTCCTAGGGAGAACTTTGACCCTCCCCTTCTGAAATGCTCTGGGACTGAGGCCTGTGGGGAAGGAAAGGGGTGTGAAAAGTCAAGGTATCCATCATTCAGCAATCCAAATGCTGCTTTCAAAATGGATTCATCATGGCTTTCCACTTCTGAAATCATTGAACACATACTTTAACATTTGCACAGGCTACAGTTTATGAAGATGACACAGAATAATCTCAATTCATTAAACACTAAAAAAGGTCCCTAAACACTTTAAAAGGTCCCTGGCACCTTTTATTTCTGTCAAATAGCAAGAATCCCAGCAAGACCTGCTGGTGTTTCCATGTAGGACCAACACTGGAATAAAGCCTCCATGTAACAAAGCCAAGGAATTTGGTCCTGCTTTGGTGAAACCACAGTGAGTGAATTGGTGCTGGAGTTAGTTCTGGCTTCTTTGTGCTTCTTAGCAGCTTCTGTGAAGAAAGACACATTGCCAGGGAAGATTTAGAGGAAGACTTAAGGTTCTAAGCAATGCTAAATGTGACACATGGCACTGGGAATGCTTTAGAAATGACATGGTGCCATTTTTTATGCTTTGGAGAATTTCTCTCTGTCAAAGACTTCCTTTTATCCCCTCCAGGGGTTTATAATTACTGTCTCCTGCAGATTTCAGTGGCCAGGCCCTCTGAATGTGTAGTGCCAGGGATCCCTTGGAAAGTGCTGTCTCCCATCTGATGCTCCTCACTGGCCTCATCTCTGCCTCAGCACCTTTGTGTCTTCCCCTCTTCTGATTCAGCTGCTTTCAGATGCTGTTCCAGTAGCAGTAATGAGATGGTGCTGATATTCATTTTCTTAGTGCAGGGCTAAGCCTTTGAAGAAATAGTGCATTGTGTGATAGGAACTATTTTGATGTATTTTGACACACAGCAAGGGAATTTCTTCACTACTTTCATGTGCTTTATGACAGCTCCTGAGACATCAGCATATCCTGGGAGTTGGGAACTGGCATATTGTCTGTGAGCCTTGAAAAAAGTGCAATTCACAGGTAAAGGGGAATGAAAATATTTTTTTAAACCCCAAAACATAGCATATATAATACAGGAAGTTGATCTACAACATTTAGATACTGTTACCTCTCCTTAAAACATCAGGGAATTTGTAATAAGTCTCAGTGATCTGAAGACTCTTCTAGAGAGAAAGACATTCATTACTGCTCTTAAGAAAAGCTGAAATGCTGGTCTTTTGGATTTGATTTAATATCAGTCAATTTACAATCAGTTCTGGATTTCAAATCCATGATAATATTGTTGAGGGAAAGATTTCTCCTTATCCAGGTGAGATTCTCCACAAGGACATTGCTTCAGCCACTCCCCTTTATTATTCTTGTCATTAAAAAACATCTCTTAATGTGCATCCTAAAGCTTTCACTTCAGTTTCAGGCCACTACTTCTTATCACATCATCCACTGAGAATTATCTTCTTTATATTTGTTGTTACTCTGAAGTTATATATAAACTACCCTTTCTGAATCTTCATTGTAATAGATGGTAAAAATTCAGCTTCCTCTATGTCCCCACTTTTATCTTTTTTGTCATTCTTTGTATTTCTTTGCTTCTCTGCTGCCATCCTAACAGGTACCATTCTTTTGCTGACAAAACCTATTTTTTTACCAATGACAGAAGAAAAAGAAGAAGAAAGGGCATTTTTTAAAACTCTCACTTTTTCCTTTACAACGTCATAAAGATTAAAGGTAAAATTCTTTAGTTCCATTTGAGACCTGTGGTTGTTCCTATCTTTTGACCACCAGGAAAGATCATAAATTGCCCAAGCATTATGGAGCTTATAACAGTATTTGCTCTTTATAGCAACACTGTTTCATACTCATTACATTTTCCTTTCCAGAATATTTCTTCAGAGAAAATAGTACAAAATTTTACCACAATAAGAACCACTGTGGGAAAAATTGAGCAATCCAGGGACACTTTTTGCAGCATATCCTTCAGAGAGATGCCCAGCAAAGGTCTGTAGTAACTTAATGTTTCTGTTGTTAGAGATGGAAGTGTGTCTGCATATAAAAAGTGTTCTTTGCAGAAATGTGGCTTTGCAGCCACTCCTTCACACAAGCAAATGTGTAAATTTGTAGAATGAGATGCAGATAGACAATGTTCTTCTAACATTTCCCATGGAAGCTTAGTTCCTAAAGACCCTTGGCTAAACAAATATTTTGTATGCATTTTCATGTCAGAATGAGCATCTTTGAGTCTTTTCTTCTTGCACTTTGCATTTTTATGTGAATTACTCACTAGCTTTGCCAGTATTTTTGTGTCCTGGTACACTTGAGTCTGCTCAGGAAAATACTGATATATGTCATCTTTGTTTTTACCAAATTGCAGTTGTTCCTTGGCAATATGACAAATATCACAGGTACCTGCAGTCCAGATTATTACACTGCCAAGCACAAATATTTTTATGTTTTCTTTGCACTAAAAATTCTTCTGGAGAACCTGAGGAATTTTCTGCTGCTTCTGCTGGGGACAGGAATCTGCTTTTATACCAGGATTTGGGGTTTTTTTTCTCTTTTGTTGTCAGAGGATGTAAAACAGGAGAAGAAATAAGCAGCACCAGATAATTCATCTACAAATCCTTTACTATTCCTATCTTCTGATTACTCAAATCCATAAGAATAATCCAGTTCTTACTGTTTATTCATATTCATGCTAAGTTCAAAAAGAAAGTCTGAACTGAAAAGAAATGGTGTTTCTTCACAATCCATAATTCTTTCTCTCTCCTGAGCATTCACCAGACTCCACAATTATATAACTGTGTACTTTATTTACTTTATTTACTGTGTTCTCTGCAGCAGCTATCAATTTATCTGCAGAATTCACAAATGGAAGGCATCTAATATTGTCATATTGATAAATAAATACTAGTTAATCGTGAGGTGAGTTGGAAATATATATCCTTTTACTATGAAGGATTTGTCTGGTACATAGCATACTAATTTAGTATTGTGTAACATAATTATATATTCTATAATAATAAAATCTTGGATTGTGTACAATACCAAAAGTGAGGAAGTGTTTCAGGCTTGGAGAAAACTGACTTTGGTTTTGCTGTATTATGTACTATTTTGTCTCATTATCACAAGCACAAACCTCACAGCAGTGAATCATGGAATCACAGAATACTTTGAGTTAAAAGGGACCTTAAAGATCTCTTAGTTCCCACTCCCATGGGCAGGGACACCTTCCACTAAACCACATTGCTCAGATCCCCATCCAACTCAGCCTCAAACATTTCAAGGGATGTGGCAGCCACAGCTCCTCTGGTCAACCTGTTCCAGGGAATCTTTGCACAATGTCTGTGGGATACAGTGAAATAGGATGAAAAATGTCTATCAGTGGGGAGAGAAATGAGGTTGGAACACCTGTGGGCAGACCCTGGTTCAGCACTGCCAAAAGCAGCCCTTTGACTATTTACAGTAGGGTGTTCAGACCTTTTGCTGTGCTTTATCTGTTACATTGCTAATGCTGATCCAGAATGTACACTTGACTGATTGTCTCTTAATTACCTGTCATTAATATAACTTTAATCATCCTTGATCCTGATGTGAAATAAACCTCTTCAGTTGAGTAGGGTTCCCCTGCAGCAGTCACCATCGCTCATTATATATTTCCACGAATGCATAGTAATTACTATGAACTAAGTTAATTAAATACTTTGGTCTTTAGTCTGGTGTGCTGTGGTTAACTCTAGCAGAAGGTAAAGGCAATTTTAACAAGAGGGAAATGGAACTTCTTCACTTTGTGGGTAATCATGCACTGGAACATGTTGTCCAGAGAGGGTGTGGAGTCTCCTTCACTGGAGATATTCCAGAATCATCTGGACACAATCCTATTCCATGTATTCCAGGATGACCCTGCTTGAGCAGGGAGGTTGGACCAGATGACCACACTGTGATCCTTCCAGCTTTACCCATTCTGATCCTGAAAATACAACCAAGGTGAGGAAATGTTCTTTGTTATGTGTTGTACAGCACCTGGCTCAGGGAGGCCCTGGTGGTTTTCCTTCATCCTGGAGGATGTCCAGATGAACTGAAACAAAAACACTGAAATTGTATCTTTTACTGACTACTCACAATGCAGCCATCAACAGAGATGGTTATGGAGAGCAAAGAGGAGCTACCTTCATCTTTTCTCTCCCTTTCTTTGATGTGCACTAGTTAAGAATAAGAAAATTTATACATATACATATTCTTATAGGTAATAGAAACAATCTCCTTAATCTTGACAGTAACTGTTGTCCTGGGAATCTTGGTTGATGTAAAATGTTTCATTAACTCCAGATAAGTACAGAGACTTTGAACTTCTAGGTTTTAAGACATTTTGTGATGCATTTCACAGCAGGCAGGAATAAAACAAAACAACCAAGAACTACATTTTTGTTCAAATTATGACTGTGGGAAAATAACAAGTTGGCTTGCTTTAATTGTGTTCTCAGCCCTCACCAAAGGGTTTTTTAAGATAGCACTCGATTGTCAGCAAGGTGCCATAGAAATGAGCATGGTCTGTGTGGTGTCAAGAAAGTAAATGGCTTCATGCTTTGTTCTGAGAAATGCTGTCATTTGGATTTGAACCAAATGGCTTCACAGGGAAAACACTGCTGCCTTCTGCCAGCAGGCTGCAAACAAACCATGGCTGAAATTCATGAGTATGGAGAAAGCTAATCTTGTGCCTGTGCTCTTCTGAAAGCTTATACGCAATACTGAAAAACCATTGCGCTCTTCCCTCTCATTTACTTCTGAATGCCTTTCACAGTTCTTGGAACTATTAATTACAAGGGTAGATTTAATTGTGGCCCTAAGTGCATTCCAGATCCTTACTGCTGGTTTTTGACTTGAAGGACATAAAATCTTTATGACCCTGCAGGAGATTATGACTTTTGTTGCTTCTGCACATACAGCAAGAGTAAACAGGCCACCAGATGGGAATACAAACCCTCCCAGTTGTGTTCCCAGAGCTCAGGAACTCAGAGAGTGCAAACTCAGAGAGCTGGATGGTCACTCAGGGCTCTGCACTGCACCAAGGTGAAGGGTGGCAGGATGAGCCCACTGATCCCACACATCTCCTCTGGGCCTGGAGCAAATGAGATATTCCACTAAGCAGGAATGGCTGTAAGAGCTCAGGCATATTATGGACTGTCACAACACTCAGCTTTGCAGAAACTCTTCTCTTTTTCCAGAGGTTTAATTCTGATCTGAGTTCCAATAGTCCCACATCAAGAGAAGCCCAGATTTACATCAGTGATCAAGATCTAAAAGTCCACCCTCTACCATATGCTCTGTTAAGTGAGAAAACAGGCTGACTGGCACTTCTATTACTACATTCTCCATGTCTTGATGAGCAAATCCAACAGAGGTGTCATTCATGTGACAACATGATGGCAAAACACAGTGGAATTTCTCCACGACCACTCTTACTGAAAGAGAAAATGGGGATGGAAAGCGAAAAACTTCAATTTTGCAGAATGCCATTTTCAGTTCGCTCCAGAATGCCATTACTATATAACAAATGTGAGCTAGCAAGCCACTGCTTCTTAGCAGAAAATTGAAGTATTTTGTTGGGGCTGTGGATAGTTTAATATCTGTGAGAAATCAGCTGCAGGAGATAGCGAAGAAAGAAAAAAAATGCTATAGAGCTTGTGCAGAGAAGCAGGATTGTCTCTGCCTGCTTAGAATTCAGAGCAGAACTTCTGCATTCTTACTAAAACCAGGAGCTTTTGAGACATTGCACCTCAGTCAGGTTTTGTCCCACATCATGGGAATTTAGCCATCTAAAAATTAAGCTAAATTTAGTCACCATTGTGAAAATTCAGCACCCTCCCCTTAGGTTGTTTTTTTTTTCTTTTGAGGAGAACAAAATACAACCAATTAACCTCCTTCTAAAGGGATCACACGATCACACAAACATCTATGGATCAAAGAACATGAGGCAACATTAAAAAGATAAATTGAAAACAATTCAGCAATAAGTTGCATGAAAAAACAAGTGACATGAATAGAATAGCATTTGGTGGCCTGGAATTGAAAAGGCAGCTTGTGCCAGCACAGGAGAACTACTCTGCTTTGCCATGTTCTTAGATTATATAATAAGAAAGCATAAATAGAAAGACAAGCCAAGGTAGCCACAGAACCAGAATAAATATGAGATCAATGAACCATTCCACCCTTAAAAGATCTTCACCCAAATGGCTCTGGGACATTAAAAGCCAGCAGTCTCTGCCTTGTGTTAATATGCAATAAAAATAACTGCAAAGAGCTGTATCTGATCTGGGAACAATCTGTCCTTTACCTTGTATTTGTGTCCTTTACCCACATTACAGACCTTTGTACTGCAAACTGGAAAGCTGCTAGAAGGTCTCCCCAGAGCCTTCTCTTCTCTCTTCTCTCTTCTCTCTTCTCTCTTCTCTCTTCTCTCTTCTCTCTTCTCTCTTCTCTCTTCTCTCTTCTCTCTTCTCTCGGCTGAACAGCCTCAACTCTGTCATCCTGTCTTCATAGCAGAGGTGTTCTCTCCCTCTGATCATCTTTGTGGTCTCCTCTGGACTCACTCCAACAGGCTCACATAGTTTTATGGAAAGATTTTATGGGCCACTTGTCAAGCCTTTTGAGACCCTTGTGGATGGCACTCCTTCCCTCCAGCATGGCAAACAGAGCGCACAACTTTGTGTAGTTTGGTGAACTTGCTGAGGGTGCACTCAAACACTCAATCCCACTGTCCATGCTGCCAACAAAGATGTTAAACAACACAAGTCCCATAAATGTAAAATGCATATACAGTTCCTTGTAGCTACGACTGAATTCCACCCTTCCTTTCACTGCAGATTGTGCTTTTTGATTGTTATTTTCTCTCTAGTTCACATGCAAATGTACCCAATACTTCCTTCTTTTTTTCTTTTTAAACCTGTCAGGCTGACAATGGAAAACATTCACAAAAATGTGAATGTTCACAGTCTTACTGAGCTGATGCTCATCAGCCTTCTCAGTCTGAAATCAAATTATAACTGAAATAAGAGATTGGTAAATAGGGGAGCCTTTGAGACTGGGATTTTCTGTTTCGTGTAGTACCTAGAGAACTGCATATCTGTGCTTCATGAAAATTTTCTTCTTTGTGGAAGAAAAGCCCTTTGAACAGAGGAAACATGCAAAAAACTTAGTCTGAGAGGTTACTGGTGTTAGTCAGTTCCTGTACAGTTAATTGATAAAATCCAACAGGAATTAATTGTTTGTACATAAACTTTTGCTGTTGGCCAGAAGCTAATGCCCGTTTAAGCTCTTGGGTGTCAGTTTCCTTTGCATATTTGATTTTCCTGGTGTAGCAGTTTCTTACTAAAGGAGGTAGGATGCAATTGGGAATTTCTGATGGTGCAAAAAAGTGGGTATGTGGTTCTACCTTGGACCTTGAGTTAATTCACAGAAAAGAGGAGCTTGCTGCTTCTCTTTGTCAAGAGCTGTGGGCTTTGAGGGGGTCAGGTGCCTGATTCCCTGTGCAATTTCAAAATAAGCTTTAAAAGTCAGATCAAGCTCATGAGAATAAGTGCAGATTACTCACGTTTTCGGGTGCCAGTCAGCTACTGAAGGCATGTCCTGTGTTTGGGCTCTCCCTGCCCATGTAAGCAGCAGGGGCAATAAATTGATTTTCCTGCAATGTTAATTGGCAAATGATCTCACTCTCATCATCTTGATCCATTAGCATTTTTATCCCAATTTCTCTCATCAATTTGAACTGAGGAACAAGCAGCTGAGGGGATCTTTGGCTGTAACCAGGGCTAATGCACCACAGCTCTCAGGAAAGTGAGTGTCCTTATACACAGCTGGGATATGGCCAGAAAACTAATTGGGACTGAAGAGACCAGAAATACATCTCCACACATTTAAAATCCATCAACAGGAGAGACAGAGTTTAAACTGTTCATGGAAAATAATGAACAGCCTTTTTCACATTCACTTTGAGAGGTTTCCTCAAGAATATCCTTCATACAGGTGTAAGTCTGTCAAGAGCAAAGTCCTCCTAATTCCCTCTATTCCCAGGGCTAGCAGAGTATTTCATTTTTTATAGCAAGATTTTCATCCAGAAGACACCAATTAAATTTTGAAAAAGCTGTGTCAAGAGCCTCATGGAGTTCCTCCTCTCTGCAGCTTCCTCTGGGATGTCAGAGCATTGGGGAATCTTGCTCCATGTTTTCAGTGCCCAAGCCACCAGATGCACGGGCTTCTGTGCCATGTTTTGGGATTAAATAGGAAATTTTCTGAGGGGAAGAAGACATGGAAACATTTCTAAGGTAAGAAATGAGACAAACTTCTCCTGTGCCTTTGGAAATGGCTCCATTTGGGCATTTGAAGCTTTTGCCACATGTTTTATTAAGGGATGTACACTTCAAAAGCTGTTATTTCTCTTCAGTAGTTTCCTAATGCACTCTCCACTGCTCTCCCCTCATTCTAAAATGAATTTTTACCTTTTGGGCATCTTGGGCAGAAGATGATTCCATTAAGGGCTGGCAAGCTGGAGCTCCCAGGACAGCATCACTCCTGCCCACGCCTGGCACATCCCTTGGCAACACTGGAGAACATTCACTGCACATCCTGCTATTTATGTTTCATGGTTCACATGTTGGCTTTCTCTCCTGTATCCAAGTTTTTCTGCTGGAATTGCCTCATGTTAGATGCCCTGTTAGTGATGGCCAAACACAAGTCCCCATCCGGTCCCTGGGAACTAACCAGGAAATTTATTTCACCTGCTGCAAGAGCCAGTTTTTCCTGCTTGTTTTTATGGAAAGCTGCAGGACCTGATTAATGTCAAATATATCCTCACTGTTAAATAATTGCCATATTCTCAGATGAATACAGCAAGAGTGCTCCCAACATTTAAAGCTGATAATCCTTCACGTGGAGTGGTTTTTAACACAGTGGAGCATCCCATTCTGTACAAAGTCCTGCCTTCATTGTCCCTTTAGCACGTTCCAGACTATCTCCTTTCCTGTGTGTCAATGTCATATTTTCTGGAAAAATCCCCTTGCCCAGGATTCTCCTCCTGGGAAGCTGAGAAGCCTCAGAGAAAAAGGAAAACAATATTATCTCATTTGCTTCTGCTGTGTTTTGCTGCTTGGGAATGTGTTTTTTGAGATTTTTTACAGGTGATTGTTTCATTGGTTTCATGTGAATTGTTTTGACTTATTGGCCAATCATGGCCAAGGTGTCAGGACTCTAGAAGGAGTCATGAGTTTTTCTTTAGTATCTTTCCAGCCTTCTGTCTGTATCCTTTCTGTATTCTTTAGTATAGTTTAGTTTAGTATTCTTTACTATATTCTAGTATTATAAAATGATAAATTAACCTTCTAAGAACATAGAGTGAGATTCATCATTTCTTCCCTTCCTCTGGGAACCCCACAAATACAACACCCTTGGGTGTCCCTCCATTCTTATGGTACATCCACATTGGTATTCCTCACTTGAGCTCCTTTCAAGGAGGCCAGCTGGCTGGGAAAGAGTGAAAATGACTGGTAAGAAGCTAAAGGTGACCAAAAATCACCACCCCCACCCATCAACTAGGATTTTTATAATATTTTTTTCTTCCAACTTTTCTGCATCAGAAAGCCCAGAGTGGCACCAGAATGTGCTCTGCTAGAGTACAGCAGGTGCATAAAGAATAAAAAGGTGCAGGATTTCTCTCTGAGGGGATTCATGTTCTAGATATGTGACTCTGTTTACAGCTGTCTAGAGAGGAGCTAAACACCTCAATATAGATCCAGAATAGAAATTTACCCTTCTAGCCCCAAATAAATGTGCTCTGGGGAGAAGGGAGAGATGTAATGCTCTTAAATATCCAGCTGAACTTCCTCACAGTGAATTAAAATGTCTAGCAAAGAATAAAAGCAATATGTATTGCATATAAAAAAGATGAAAACATAGGGGAAAATATTAATGATTGTTGTGTGAAATGGTATGAGCTGGATTCACAGAGGTGTGTGAAAACCTCTTTTAGGTCTCATTTGGTTTAGTTTCTCTCAGATTGCACTTCAGGATTTGCTACTTGAGTGTGATTTTGCAGAACTATTTCTGGAAGCAGCTGAGCTACATTCTGGGAAGCAATCCCAGCAACTGAGCATGAAAAATAAACTATGATCATATACCTGATGCACTATTTCCATTTTCAGCATGCATTTGACTGGAAGAAGAGGAGAAAGAACAGCTTACAAAAATTTTACATGAATTTAAGCAAGCCATCTGTAGAATAAGTATACAAATTGCATACTGTGACAGCAAATCAATTTGAACCTTGATGTAAGCAGAAATTATTTCTATATGAAGTCATACCCCATTTCTGGGTAGAATTATATACTTTGTGAGAGAATAAATAAGGATATTACTTTAAAAGAAGGATATTAAGTGCAGTTGAGAATACAGAAATATTCAGATTAAAATAATATAAATTACTCATACTCATACACAAAATTTGCTCATAGAAAAATGTGACAGCTACTGCCATTACAAAACCAGTGAAAGCACAACAGTGGCAAAAAATCTATCATGAGCCTAAGGAAGCTCAGTTTCTCACAGTGTTACTTTCTGTGAACCAAAGTATATGCACAAAAGGTACTTTGGATTTTCTACAAGAATGGTTGTCAATTTTGTCCATGCTTCTTTCTAAGTTCTTAAGGCACATCTAACTGAAAAGGCTTTTGGATGCAGATGAAGTTTCCAGTAGCTTTGGTGATGTCTTGAAAGAATCAACAGATTGGAAAGATAACAGTGGATTGCTGAGTGAAAAATAAATGCAAGGGAGATGTTTCCCTGTATGTAACTCTTTGTTACTGAACACTTCAAGCCAGAAAACCTCCTCAACTAAAATGTACACTAACAGTGTCCTACTCCTGATGTAAAATAAGTGTGGGGAAAACAACATGGACTTATATTCACACCCACAGGTTGGGCAGAGAAGTGGTTGAGAGCAGCCCTGTAGAGAAGGGCTTGGGGATGATGTATGACGGAAAACTCACCCTGAGCCAGCAGTGAGCACGTGCAGCCCTGAAAGCCAAATGAGCCCCGGGCTACAACAAAAGGATGCGGGCAGCAGGCTGAGGCAGTGATTCCTCCCCTCCACTCTGCACTTGTGAGACTCCACCCTGAGGGCTGCATCCAGTTCTGGGCCCCCAGCACAGGAAGGACATGGAATTGTTGGAGCAGGTCCAGAGGAGGCCACAAAGTCGGTAAGAGGATTGGAGCACCTCCTCTGTGAAGACAGACTGAGAAAGTTGGGGCTGAAGAAGAGAAGGTTGGGTAGAGATCCCATAGCAGCCTTTCAGCACCTGGAGGGGACCTGCAGGGAAGCCAGAGGAGGACTCTTCATCAGAAATTGTGGTGATAGGACAAAATATGGGTTCAAAATGAAAGAGGAGATTTCAGTTAGATATTAGAAAAATGTTCTTTACTGTGAGGGAGATGAGACACTGGAACAGGTCACCCAGAGAAACTGGATGTCCCATCCCTGGAAGTGTTCAAGGCCAGGCTGGATGGTGCTGTGAGCCACTGGTCCAGTGGGATGTGTCTCTGCCCATGGCAGCAGGGTTGGAACCTTCAAAGTCCAGGCTTTAAATTTCTTTGAGGTCCCTTCCAACCCAAAACATCCTGTGATTCCACGATTCTATACATCAGTTAATGTCACTGTTTTTCTTTCTGTCAGTGTGCGCAGGTAGGAATGAGGAGATGATTGTTTTCAAAATCCAAAGGAAAGTGGCAAGACAGTCACTCTCATGCGAAGCTGAGGGGTGAGGATGAACTCCATGTGCTGCAAAACAGGCTTGGGAGAAAGGCCAGACTCCCTGTTTATAGCACTGGCATGAGTGATGGCTCTGTTTCAGTACCTGCTGCTGGCATGGGGAGGTCCAAGCACCATCCCCACTGGGAGGTGTTTCTTCCTGGAGTGCATCCAGCAGCTCCCACTGAGAGCCCTTAAACAAGAGCAAAGCCTGAACAGAGCCTGAGGATGGATAATCCATACACTGAAACACTCTGTTGAGCAGGTTGTGGAGTTTCCTGCCCCAGCACGAGAGGAAATACCTGACTACTCAAACATTACTACCTCCTTTGGAAGCCACAGCCTTTGCTCTCAGCTGTGCTTTGATCTCTGAGTATCTGCCTTGAAATCCCACTCTTCCCAGTCTGGAAAGCTCAGCCCCTGATACATCTGGCCACTGCCATCACATCATCTTTCAGAACAGAAGTTTTCAAGACCAAAGGCATCCAAACAGATAATCCATAATATTCAAATTTCACATACAGCATGGGCTGCTGGAGACTACCACTGATGGCAAAAACCTTATGCAAGCTATCAGTAAAGTGAGGGTTCAAGGATTTTAAGTCAAGTGGGGGCCACTGGTGGTCAGAAAACACAAATCAAGGTGGCACAAGACTCCAGGAAACCTTCTGTTCCTTCAGATCTCCCAGCCAAATATTTTAAAGCAGTTGATAAATAATTCCTGGTGCAGAAATGTTCTTTCCTTCAGAAGACAGCAGAAAGTGCAGATTGTTTTTAAGAAAGACACAGAGGCTCTTTTTTTTTTTTTTTCCAGGAGAATTTCAAATATCTGCTGACACCCTCAGGCAGAAAGGCAGATTTTCTTTCGGTTTAAAAAGCATATGCTCTCTCTCTCTAAAAAAACCCAAATGAAAACACCCTTCATCCAAAGCAATTGAGGAGGGCTGTTGGCTAATTTTACACAATTCAGCTGCAAAAAATATCTAAAAGTAACTCATCTGCAATATCCAGTACTCAGAACTGTGGATAACAGGCCACAGCTCCTATAACAACCTATAACAGAAATCTGAAATATGTTTTTTTTTGCTTCTTTGCACTTGGTTCTCCAGAGTTTTATACCTCTATAAAACTTCTTCTTTCCCTAGACAGTAAATATTCTCAGAGTAAGAGCTCAGAAGGCCCAGAGCAAGCTTGGGGAACTGCTGAAATTCAAGCAGTAGGTGCTGCCTTCTTCAGGAGTAAGAGAAAACCAGGAAGCCAAGGGGCAGAATGGCTCCATGTGCAAGCAGCAGCAATAGGGCTGCTCTGTTCCTGTCACCCTGGTCCTGGGCACCACAAAGGTCTGACCACATCATGCTGATGTCACCCAGAGTCCCATCCCCAGCCTCCTGCTACTTATATTGCTCTTTCTGGAGTGACAACTATGTGTGATTAGGTAGGAGTTTATGTACACATTTAAAAATAAGTTTCTTCTCCTGCAAAATTTAAAAGGAAAAAAAATGGGAGGAAGAAAGGAAAAAGCTATTTATTGTAGTATCATTATCTTAAATTGGTTTACTTCTCCTTGGTGAGATATTTTGCATTTCTGAGGCTTGTTTGAATCTTCAGGAAGCTCATTTCCATGTTCTTCGCTGCTAAAAGGAAACAACAGGGACTCTGCTCAGTTCTCATTCAGATTTGCCATGCTATTTTCTGGTGGAGGTGATTTACCAGATAAGGAAACTATCTGTTACTGTACACCAAAAAGTTTTCAGTTTTGCTGTGATCCTGCATTCAGCAGGAATTAATTCAGTAATACAGATGTACTGGAGCTGGAGTCATCTCCTCTCACATTACCAACACAAGACTATTTGAAAAGGTCTTCTTTACAAACTACTAAAAACCACAGAGTTGCCACATTTTTTTCTCTCTGTATTTAACATATATCTCTTAACATTTGTTCTGGCTGGAATTTTTCTCCAAGGATAGTGTCTTGCCCCAAGGAGTAAGTGCCAAGTTGCCATGTGCAAGTGTCTCCCATTGACTTATGAATGCAGGCTCCAACAGTGAAGGTCACACAGAGAGTGATAAGATGATAAGAAGATTGTTACAAGACAGCATAAAAAAGGTTGGGGTTTATTTTTCCCTTGGAAGAGGAATGATTCATTAGAAGTGAAGAAAAAGTGAGATGTGAGCAGAGGAAAATTAAGAAAAGTTTTTCTCAATGGATTGAAATCACTCCAGGCCAGACTGCACCAGCCAGATGGAAATTTCAGTGCAGAAAGGACAAACATAAAGAGCATAAAGGAATTTCTACAGATAGAAAACTTTCTTGATCTTCACAGCCCCTCCTTCAGGTTTCCAAAGGTTCTTTGGAGGGTTTTGTTGTTTGTGGAGGGAGTTTTCAAACTGAGAGCTAGATTTGAACAGTAATCCTCTCATAACCAATCCTGGTCTCCTTTCTTGCCCTTCCCCATCTGTAAGGAACAGCCCCAAGAAGCTCTCACAGTCATCAACACTCAGTCTCAGAAACTTGACCTCATACATCAGGGAACAGGAAAACAATATCAAACAGAAGAAGAACTCTCAGACACTTGGGGAATAGTTTAGAGGACTGATGTGATTTGGGAGGCACCCACCTGGAGTTAGCCCACAGCACTTCCCCATGGGAAGAGGTGCTTTTAGAAGAAAGGTGCTTTTAAAGGAGAGGTGCCCTGAACTCATTCAGTTGCCAGAAGTGGTGTAGCTGTTACCTGTTGTCAGTGATGAGATCTCTCCTAAATGCATGAGTCAGGACCCTTCTGCTGAACTGAGATTTGCAGCAAATCCTGTTTCAGTACAGCAATGATTGAGATTTCATCTGAACAAAACTGAGAAACAATACACAAAGAAAAACCCTTGAATGTGTGAATGGTAAGAGGGGTATGACTGGGAGGACCAGCATCATTAGGTATCTGCATGAAGTCCAAATGCAATTTTAGTTCCCTATTGCCAGTGAAGCATTCAAAGTCAGACAGGATGACAAGGACAACTGTGTTCCTGCAGCTCTCACTCCAGTGAGACATTCAACTGCAAGAACAGGTGATAGCAACTATTGGATGAGGAAACATGATTGAAACATTGGGATTGAGACGCAATTAGAAGTATCACTTTGTATTGGTCTGAAGAAAATGCAGCGGTATAAAATTCTGCCTGTTCTTCTGCAGTCAGTAGACAAATAGAGGATCAGCAGGAAAAGAAAAATAAGGGAGCATTTTAAGGGGGAACCCTTAGGGAGGGTATAGCAGTGCAAAGAATTGCTTGACAACAACATCCAAGAAATAAATGCACTAAAAAACAGGAGGTTTGTCTGAGGGGTTCATTTACACAGACAGTTACTTTTAAAAACTTGTGCTCTTTTTAGCCAAATCTGACTCTCTTTAGTTCAAGATGGAAGGGAGGGGGAAGGGGAGGAAGGAAAAGAATCTAGCAGAGAAAGAGAAAAGAAGGAATAAAACCAAAGGTGTAAAGTCAAACCAAAATCCAAAACCAGATTGAAAGGTTAATGAATGCACATAGCTCAACTGGGGTGCTGCATATTGAAAACTAGAAATCATATTGAACAAGGGAGTAATCAAGAAAGGAAGGAAAAGGAACACACTGGGCCATGGCAGAGGCACCATTAAACTCCCTTGATGTAAGTCCAATGCTTTTTCATAGAGATTCATCCAGTGCAAATGAGGTCCATAATTGGAAAATATGATTTGCCACCTCTTTCTTTCCCTACTGAAAACATTTCTGCTGTTTTCATTTTTGTAGAAATGGCTTGGACAAATATTTCTAGTTTTATATAGCCAGATTTATTCCAATAGCTTTCCTCCAAGTGCTCTCAGAGCCCAAGGTGAAATCAGCAATGCTGCACAAGGTGCCATTGCCAATGACCACAGTCCAAGGCTCAGGGTGTCAGTGGCCAAGGACCAAGCAGTGCTCCCATATTGTATTTGCTGGGAATGTCCCAATGAAGGCAGGAATGATGAATCTGACTCCATGTTCTCAGAAGGCTAATTTATTACTAATTACTAATTTATAATACTATGTTATATTAAAGAATACTAAATACTATACTAAAGAATACAGAAAAGATACTTACTGAATGCTAAAAAGATAATAATGAAAACTTGTGACTCTTTCCAGAGTCCTGACACAGCTTGGCCAAAGAGTCAAAAACAACTCACACCAGAATCCAGTGAAACAATCACCTGTGGGTAAACAATCTCCAAACACATTCCACATGTGTGCACAACACAGGAGAAGCAAATGAGATCAGAATTGTTTTCTTTTTCTCTGAGGCTTCTCAGCTCTCCAGGAGAAAAATCCTGGGCGAAGGGATTTTTTCAGAGAATGTGAATGCCACACTCACTGACAGATTCATGAATGGACATCAGCAGAACTGAGGGCCTATAAACCAGTCTTCAAATGCTACAGGAAAAACAGTGAGGAGCTTGCAGTATTTGACCAGCTTGTTCAGCAGGTCTGCACAACTGCTCTGCACTGCAGAGAGAGAACTTCAGAGCAGGGAAAGTTTGGAATTTATGCTAAAAGTGGGAGCCATGCATGTTGTACCTCAATGCAAGTACCTGGCCATATCTGGCATTCTGGGACTTAGAGAAGCTGAATCTGGTTTCCATGTGAAGTTTCATTTCCAGCCCATGAAACCACAAAGAGAATGGTTGACAGAAGTGTGCAAGGAAGATGCAGCCTTCCCTACTAGCATCACCTGGGGCACACACTCTGCAGCACACTGTGGAGAGGGTGAAGCCTTTCTTCCTCCCAGCTCCTGGTTAAAAGGCTTTGGATGCTTCCAGCCTGAGAAGTTGCCTCTGGACTTTCTTTGGCTGTTGCAGTATGACATTCAAGGAATGTGAAACTGTATTTTTATTTTACCAATCACACTAAAAGAACTTAAGCATAGGTCAAGACAAGGTAAGCTGACAGAATGATCTCATTAAATAATAATCATTTTCAGTAACAGTTATGCAGAATCTCAAAAATCTCTCTTTTCACTGCTTCTTTCCTTCTGTTTTTAATAGGATATTAAAAAGTCAAACAAATAATTAGAGGACAAATCCATATGTCTGCTATAACTGGAGATTTCTTAACTTAATATGATCAGGGTTTTTATTTGTTTGCCCCATAGAGCCTGGCTGCTTCTTAGCTGTGGATTATGGTCTCTCATAGAAAAAGCAGCTTTTGTCAGCTTTAAACTGAAAGAAGTTGCTCAGGTGAGTATTTTTAATCTGAAAAAGTCTGGAAACCAGTAAAAGTAGTTGGCTTGAAGAAGAGGAGTTGGAATGTGTTTTGGTGCAATAAACAGTTGGAGACCTCATTAAATTCTCTGGGAGACAGAGACTGGCAGAGCTCACATGTTCTGCATGAGGTCTGGATTTTATTAGACTACATGCTGTGGACCTGTCATATTCAATAAAATGAGACTTTGGTTTCTATTTGTTTCTTAATTAAAGTGTTTCTTAGGAAAACCTGCTCCCTAAAATATGATACCAGTAAAATAAAAAAATACTATCTAACCATAAATGGTCAGTGCCAAGTGACTTGCCTAAAGCAATAGTAAAACCCAGAAGCAAAAATGCATTTCACTCTTTCAGAGCTCATATTCCTGTTTTGTTTTTTTAAAAATCTACCTTGTTGTAATACATTTTCAACACCCAGTTCCTGCCTAGGGTCCTGGTCAGGGTCTCAGTGCCATAAGGTTTTCAGTATAAGTGGGTACTATGTAGTCATACAAGAGGAAGGAAAGTGAAGAAACAAATAATGTGTTTCCTTTACTTTTTTAAACTGGAAAAAAAAAAAAAAAAAGACAAGACAAACATCTGATGACTCTGCATGAGTTTAAAAAAATTCCAGAAAAAGCAAAGAGAAAGGTCACCTTCATAGCTCAGGGTGTGCTTTGTAGTAAAGGTTTTGCCCTGGGATTTTCTCCTTCAGATAAAGTCAAAGAAAACAAAGAAAACAACCTTCAGTGTGAAGCTGGCAGGCATATCCATAAATGTGCACATTGTTTCCAAATCTAGGTGGATAAAGCAGAAAAAGAATATTGGGATTGTTGAAAACAGATTAGAGGCTGCCCTAGGGAAGGTCAAGCACAAGGACTGGACAAACCCTGCCAGGCAGAGGGACCTTTACTCACTCCCAGAGCAACTATACAGTTTCCTGCTAAGACATTAAGTTACACTGCTAAAATTATGTGGTTTCAAGGTCTGAAAGGGGCTATTAGTCTTCTCAGTAAGTAGTTAGACTCAAAGAAACCTGCCTGAAACAAAGTGTTATTTAACACATTACACAGAGTATCTTTAAAGAGCTTACTTTTTAAAATGGTGAGATGATAGATCATCATCCACATAAGCAAAATAAAAACTCCAAAATGATGTACAAAGTATCCAAGAGTGAACAGCAAAACACTTTTTTTTTTTTTTTGTTGGGTTGTTAGGGCTTAAGTGGTTTTTTTAGTTTATTTCTTCTTGTATAACTCCCACATCAGTAAAACAGCCCTGAAAATGAATCAGCAGTATTAACTCCCTTGGCAATGATGTGCTGTGAGGGGCAAGTTCTCCTTTCTCATGTATAGTTAAGAAGTGCATTTGTTTTACTCTTTTATACTGAACATACTGTTCTTTGTCCTCACCGGGAGGCAAACAATCAAACAAACAAACAAATCCAACCAATAAACCAAAAATAAAACCCCAAATCTGAAAGCCCCAGTGAAGTCAGAATTTAATTCTCTATTAATAAAGGAGGGCATTGGAGTCTGTTAAGAGACTGGGGAGTGTGTATGGAGAAAAGGTCCCTTAAGTGCCAACCTAACAATTCCATGGAGCTTTTTCCATGCAAGTTCTGAAAGGAAGCTTTATTAAATGATTTACTTGTCCTTTAGACATGGCACTTACCTTAGGAGAATCTGGCTGGAGGCTGTCTGCAGCCTGCTGTTAAAAACACTGCCTTGTGCCAAGACAGGAGTGCAGGAAGAGATGAATAGATCCAGAGATTCAGTTTTGTCTGGCATTTTGAGGTGGTTAACTTTGCTCAGAATGAGCTTTTATCAGCAGTGCAGTTACCGCAAACTCTCACTGGGCTCAGTCTGGCACTGTTGGGTCTGGTGGCACCACTGTGAGGAGCTTTGTGAGTGGGGAGCTGCTTGTGCCTGGTTTTTATCCAGACCTGATGGTATCTCCAGTATTGCTTAAAGCACAACTAATGCTGCAACTACCATCCTGTTGCATTACTCTGGGTCTGCCATTCCTCTCACATCCTCCTTCCCTACAGCATATCCCAGTTTACCTTCCTCATTTTCAAAGATCTCCAGTCACTTCTGCCCTTCCTGTCCTTCTTATCAGTTAGCACCCAGGTTGGCTCCATCCTTTACTCTTTAGGTGGCTGTTGTTGATTTAAGTCCTTCTCCCTGTCCCAAGTTCTTTTCTAACCTCTTCTTTTTATTTGTGAGATAAATATAATTTTAAAAGTTTGAAGCCTATCAACCTGTCTGCAGCTCAGCCTCACCTCAAAACCCACTTTGGGTTAAAGCAGCAGCTGCCATACAAAAACCCCAGCTGGTGCATTGCAACAAAACCTTTTGATTGGGAATTTAGAGAACAATAAATTGACTTAAAGCTTGTCAGACCTTCCCACTACTGCTTGGTATTCATTTCCTTTTCCTATTATAATTTCCCTGAAAACTGAGGCAAGTTCTTGGTGCCTGGAGCTGAAGCCCACTGTGCAGGAGGATGATTCCTGGCCAGCAGTCAGTCTGCATGGCATGCACAGAAGGAAAGGGATGTTTATGTTTGTTTAGGGCTGTTAGTGGAAAGTTGTGGACTCTGGCACTGAAAACTTAGCAGATCTCATCTGTCACATCCTTGCAGACTACAGCCTTTATGGTACTAGGGACCATGGAATTTTGGACATGGATAAGCTAACATATTGGCATTTTTGTAGCCTAGCATGTGGAGGTGGTGTTTGCTGTTTGCCTCACAGCCACTGCAGAGCTTGCCTGAAAACAAAAGGCAGCTTAGTCAGTTTTCCCATATAAGCAGCAATTTTTTGAAGAGATGCAAAGAGGCTTTCACAGCTGTTAAAAAAAGCAATGCCAGGACACTTAATATACCTTCCTTCTAAATTATCTCTGCATTTCAGAAAGGCTACAGCATTTGTACAGGATTATGGTATGCTGCATCTGCCTGGAAACTGTGGTTTTGTGGGTTCCTTACAAACTGTACTTTAAAATATCAAAGACCCCACATTTCTCTTAACTGTTCTTAAACCTCAGCTTGCCATTTCTTAGTCTTCCCCCTCAGCCACCACCCACCTTCCTGCCTGCTGCTCTCAGTCTGGTCTGTATGAACAGGGGCAGGGGCTGAGCAGAGCCTGGGGATGAATGAGATCACTGCTGTCACAGGTGCTGGGTGGGTCTTGGGCTCAGGGGAAGCTCCTTGATCTGCAATATCCCTCTCCTGCAGCCCTTTCCCTCCTGTCCCTGATGCATCCCTGGGCTGTGCAGCTGCAGGGCTCAGAGCAAAGCCCTCCATGCCTGGCAGAGGCATTGGCCACAGTGATGCTCCTGAGGAGCAGGCAGCAAGAGCAATCCATCCTTTCCCAAAGCCATGGATGGCTGCAGTGAGAGCTCCTGCTCCACCCAGGCTAAAAGCAAGTTCTATTAAAATGTCCACATTTTGTATAGGTGGAGGCTCCCCTCACACAGTGCCCTTCCTCCTCTGATGAGGAACCAGGAAACCCCAAATGAGGGAGAGCTGTGGAAATGGCAGCTCCCTTGTGTTGTCTTATATATCAAAAGTTCTATTATCATTATAGTGCAAGGATTCCATACTGCCAGAGTTTCATGCCTCCTCAATGTCTCTTGCAAGCAGCTTCTCCAAGCACTGACTGTTCCTGATCCTTGCAGCAGCTATCTGACTCCAGATTCCCCCAATCTGCTCTTTTATACCACTTGATCTTGTTGGCTACAGGTGTGGCCTGTTAAGATCAGGCCTGCTTCTAATCTTTAGTAATTGGTCCAGCTGCAACTCATTGGGAGATAACATTACATTCTATACCACCTTCATTTACCCATACTGTATCCCCTACACCCCTGGGCTGAGGAAAGCTGAGAGTTTGGAGAAACTGTGAGGTTTGTGCTTTCAGAATGCTGAGAGCGTGAGATGGCCTCACAGAGGCCACCAAAGACAGAGCTGCAGTAGGTAATACGTGATGTTAAAATGGTTTGTACTGTGGTGCTGCTTGGAGGAATAATTTCCAACATGGATCTTTCTCACTCCCCACACCCTGCAGAGTGCCCACCCAAGCCAGAGGGCAGGGCTCTGTCTGTTGGGCAGATGTCTCTTTGCACAACAGTCAGCTGGGCCGTGGAGAAGCTGCCTCTATGCCACATCAGTCCCACTGTGAAGATCTCACCAACTCTCCAAAACAGCCTGAACATTTTGTAATCTACTTCTTAGTCCTTGATTTTTGGAAGATTTTCAATGCCACCATTATATATCTCAACATATATCTAGATTTTCTCCAAGTAAGGCAGGAGTAATGACCTTCCTTCCTTCCTCTCCTTCCTTCCTTCCTGGGTCTACACTACTACATTCATACAGATACTAGAAAACAGGCACAGGTCCATTATATGTGATTGGGTTAATGGGGGTTTTATTTTGCCTTTCAGCTGTCAGTTATGCAGCTGCATTAAGAACACTCAGGAAATCTCCCTCGTCTCCATGATTCCATGCTTTGTCCATTATTTTGCCACCATCTCAGAAGCTGAGTGGCAGATAAAGAAAGAAGATCAAGAGCTGTGTTTCATTAGAGATGCAAGCTTAGAACCTCAGTGAAGTTATAAAGACAGGGTAGCATTTAATATTGCTAGAAAGCTTCACCTTACCTGCCCCACAGTAACTATTAACAAGCCTCTATGCAAATGTCAGCAACTCCCTCAGCAGCAGCTGCTCAGCCCACATTTTCAGGCCCTAAACCAGGCACCAGCAGCAGCAAATTTGCTGTCTTTCCTGCCAATAATGTTTCAAATATTTTTGCTGTTCATGTAGTTATAATATCACTCATTGTAGCAATGTTGTTGTTATGAAATAAAAAGCTGCATGACTCAGAAGCCTCCTCTGCAAGGATGTGAAATAAGTGTAAAAATATGCAATTTCTGCATGTGACAGACAGCTTTCCTTTCCAACAAAAGTTGCAAACTGCACGTCCTTTTAGTGCAAGTAACAAGACTCCTGAGAGCCATCTTGCTAATGTGAAGGGAACAGCTCAGAGAATTACATTTGTTCCTATTTTATTTGCTCTGTTTCACAATGTTCAGGAGTTGTTATTGTCTAGTTCTTTAGAATTACACATTTTAAGACAAAGCTATAGCAGAGCCTTTAGCTGTGCAAGTCCTAATTAATTTAATCTGCTTTTTTATGCTTTTGCTGGATACTTGCTAGAAGTCAAGCTGGTGGGAGATTCAAAAACAACTCATAAGGTGCTGCTGCTCACCCAACCCATGGCAGGGGCACAGTCTCACCCCCTTTGTTCCAGCACCTACCTCTTGCTATAGAGATCAATTTGTAGCAGCTCCTAAAGCCCACCCTGGACAGTGATTGCTGACAAAATGCAACCATCACATAGAAATTTCAGCATCTGCAGAACTGGGCCATTAGACATTTCATGATAAATAATGCTGCTGGTTGTCAGGGTACAGATAATATAAGGTTACTCACAGATAAAATAAAGGTTACTCACAGCAGAATGATTGGAGTCTGAAAGCAGAAGCATGTGTTCATTTGTTTTGAGATGTATTTGAAAATACAGTTCAGTATGTGCTAAATTAATGATCACAGGCAGAAATCAGATGGTTGGTAGAGGAAAAAGAATCCACATGCCACGTGCCTGTTTCTGCTGTGATGTGTTTGGAATTAGTTTAAATATATCTCTTACATCTGTTGATTTTTGGTTCTACTTTTGAGTAATAATCCAATCTGCATCAGTATTTAAAAAATAATTTAGCTCCATACTGCAGCAAAATTTATTATAAAACCATAAATAAACCAAAATGAAGATTGCCCAAGTCCCAGGACTGTAACAACATAAATGAATAGGGTTGGATAACTCATTTTAACACACACATGAAAATTATTTAAGCTGGCAACCTGCTGGGTTTCTTCATTATATCAGAAGCAACCTTTAATGTTATGTAACAGCTGTAAATATAGCACTGAAGCAATTAATGGTTAAAAGAGGCTTGACAGAAGCACTGTCTTTCTTAATTATTCAGCTATCAGGCTCAGAGAGGCTTTGTTGATCCAGCAGCAGCAGAATTCTGCCCTCCAGTGTAATTCTGACTGGTGCTGAGCATCCAGTGAAACTGAAGCACTGCTCAGAAAAAGAGGGAACTTATCTCCTTTTCCATGATAAACATAATTTGATACTTTTTGTCATACCTGACTGCCTTCTTTTAATAAACACTGAGCTAAGTGCTGTGTCAGAGCCCAGTTGCCCAAAGAGACCTTGGGTCTGCAGTTTTGTCCCTATTTAGGGACACTCTGAAGCACCTGGTACTGTGGGATCACACCACAGGTGCTTTCCTGAGCTGGCAATAGCTAATTATGGCCATACACAAGTGACCTTCTGGCCTTTTTGGCCAGATCAGCTTTGAAAATGTTCCATTTCACTCTATTCTAGTAGAACTGTGTTTCTGCAGTGCTAAAACACCTCACAGGCTCAGGCTGATTTCAGAGTGGTTTTAGCTAAACTCTTTGTGCCCTAATGCAGGACAGGGGGTACCACTCTCTTCCTCTGTGCATCTCACACATTATTACAGCTACACCAAATACTAAAAGCTCAGTAAAGAGTCTACTTGACAAATACAGGACCTTACCAAGCCATGGTTCTGTGACCTGACTGTCAGGGATTTGCAGTTTGTGGGGTGAAGTGTTGGGTTTGATGCCTATCCCCCCAAATTACTGAGACCCAGTGTCCAAGAGGATTGCCTTCCCCTGCATGTCCTCCTGCCTGAGGCACTCAGAGGTGCAGATCCTTCCTCCTATGGAAGGAGTCAGAGGACACTGCAATCCCTTGAGGACTGGTTGGCATCAGAATCCTCTCTCCAGGTGTGTCCCCAACAGTCCAAACATTTTGCCTTGAAACAGCACATTATGCTCTCTTTTTTACAGACAGTCAAAAGTGGTGGAGTAATCATAACAAGGATCATTTATGTGGAATGAGGTTGGAGCACAAAAGTAGCAGCTTAAATGGAACTGGACCACAGACTATATCATTGGGTTTCTGAGCTGTAGTACATATTTTAAAACCATTGTAAAATTCTGGCTGCTCTCTGTAGTTTGGGATTTAACTTGTAAAATCAAAATGGATGCAAAATGTTTTCCTTTAAAAATTGAAGTGCTTTTTTGATTTTTTTTAAAAAATCAGTTCAGGTCATAATAAAGCCAAGATTTGTACAAGGAAGGAAGGAAAGAAGGGAGAAACAAGAGAAACATTCAGAACATGGGGCAGTAGTGAGAATCAGGAATGCTTAAGAACAATGTTTAGGTTGTCATGTCCCTGAGGACTGCTGGGGAATGAGTCTCATGCAATTGAGTGGAAATGCCATCTTACCTGAAATAATCTTACGAAAATATTTGTTCTAAAAAAAATTCCATTTTCTGGGAAGGAAGCAGAGCAGAAAAAGATTTTTAATGTAAATCTTCATAAACAGCTGTACTTTAATAGCTGGCTGAGTCCAAATATAAAAGCACAGTTGCAGATTGTATAAGCATGGGTGAATATTTTTTTTTTACCTTCCCAATAATAGACTAGACTTTCCAATAAATAGGCTCATAAGTTTTACTTCTAAAACTACTGAAATTTTTATATGAGTTTAACACTAGAGGGATTTCTGTTTATATTAACATTTCAGGAATCCAATTTATTTTCCCAATAGATATTTGATATTCTTGTCTTGGCTGCTTTAAAGGAAATATTTTCCTCCAATGTTTAAGAGTGTACATCAGGGGAAGTACTGCCTTTTTTTTGAGGCTAGAAAGGAGCTTTTATCTGGTTTCTATAAATTTAGGACAAAACTAGGAAGCAATCCAACTTACTGCAATCTCAACTGCATACTGTTTAAATTGTCAGATTCACAGAAAAATAATTGACATTCTGACTGATGGATTTATCTTTTCTATAGATGTGAACAATTTAAAAAGAATTACCAGAATGCAGTTACATTTTATGGATTTCACGTAATTCTCAAAATTTCATAATGTGGAAGTACCTTATTTGATGGGATATGGATGTCTAGCTCATTAGTTAGGAACAGGGCTGGAATACTTGGACCCTTGGCAAAATTGCATTGTCACTTCTGTGAGTATCAAAGATGGTTTTAACCATGTTATTCTCTCAGTTATGGCATCTCTGCTTCCCACTGCTTGCTGAAAGCAGAAACAATCTGCCTAAAATATTCCCCTCCGTCAAAGTTTTAATTTTGTTTTTATGTAAATAATGCATATGTGGAAGCACTGGTGCTGCTGTCATTAAGTGGGAATAAACCTGGAGCTTTCAGCTCTGCAAGCACAGACCCACACAATGTGAGCAGAAGGAGCAGTTCTGTCACATTCTATTAAATAACAGGCTTCTGCAGCCACTGTTCTCACCATGGGGAGGGCCAATCTGCATGTATTAAACACTGGTTATAATATTAAACGTGGAGGTGCCAGCAGAGGCTGTGGGGCCCTCATTTGATCACTTTTAAAGGGCAGGAATCAGGCAGGGCATGAAGAGAGGCTACTCAGGCTCTGCCTGCAAGCACGTCTGCCTCATTGAGGCTCTGCTACAGTCATTAATAACCACCACGGCTCTGTAATTCCAAACAAACCACACTGGAAGCAGCAACTGCAAATGAAATCATTAAAGTCAGCTTTGCTTTGCTGAATGTTAATAGGCTAATTGCCCCTCAGACACTTAATGGAAGCCTGTACCTTTTCTGTGTGTGAAGTAGTGAAAGCTTACTTAAATGCTGCAAATGTGCCTCAAATGATCCAGTTAGAGACACTACGTGCTGCAGAGGTAAAAGAGAAAAAAAGTTCCTTTTTCTCAAGTCTCAAAGTGATGAAATCTCGATTGCAGGGGAAGGCTGTCTTGAAATGCCTGAGAAATAACCCATTGCATTGATATTCTGTCAGAGTCTTTCACTGCTGAAGACAGAGAAGTAAAACAAATAAATCCTGTCACTAAGGAGCGAGCTGAACTCAATACAGTGCACAATGTTTGCAAGGTCAACTCCCTGCTCTCTACAGGCTGCTCTGTTTATAACTGCTGTGCTCAAAACCAAAGCCCACTGCTGATCCCCATGTGCTGACAGCACTTACTCTCACACTGAAGCCAAAATAATAAATCTCAGCAAGCATTCTTCAAAAGGAGACCTGCATCCTTCAGGGTTAACTGCATAGAAGAGGAAAGCAATGTCAGAATGGAGTCAAACTTTAAACATACTTTGGAAAAACTTTGAAGATTGCTTGGGCTCTGGGAGGGGAAGAGTCCAGAAGTCACACTGATTTTTCCATCACTCTTCTCTTTCCATACAATATTTATTTGTCTGGCTGTAATTCACATTTTCCGTATGTTTCACCCTTATTATTCTGTGCCTGAGCTTGAGGAATCTCTTTTCTGTAATTTATTAATATCTCTCTTCCTCTTTCAAGCTACATTAAGGAGGCACAATTGAAGTGATGTGCTGCTGAGGATGAGTGGATTCCCTATCATCTTCTACACAGCTGTCAGACCCACAGAGCATGTTCACTCAGTGAATACACAGATTAAAACAAGTGTGCAGCTCTTTTTAGCTGATCACACACACACTCATTACCTTCCTCATGACCATGAAAGAGGCTGAATGAATTTCCTCCCTCCTCAAATGTGTCCATTCCATGGGAAGAGGGCACAACAATGAATTTTAGGGTCCCCAATGACTCAAAAAGGCAGCCAGTCATTCTGCTACAACACCAAAAGGAGGTTCTAGCCATCAACCTCAAGTCCTGAACCCTCCTATGAACATTTTAAAATCAGTGAGAGAATAGATGATTGAGGCAGAGAGCAGATGTTTAGGACATGGCTGCTTATAGTGTGAAACAGAGAGGCATTTTCCTCTGTTGCTATCAATAAGGCTGAGCTGCTTCATTCTCTTACTTGAGGGAAAGTAAAAGCTGCTTTGAAATGCTACCCCTGCCTTGAGGAGCAGTCACAACCAGCCAACTGCAACACCTTCACTAGGAAGGACAAAATGGGTGAAACCATCCACCTGTGCTGCACAGCAGAACTCAGTGTATGCCTCACCACTCTTCCTGTCTCATTAAATTAAATCAAATCAAATCACCTCTGAGGTTTAGATGGTAGAATTGTGCACAACAGGGATCTGTCTGGGCTTTCAATTCTGCATGAAGTGTGGGTTAGAGAAATGTGCCTTTGCAGCTCAGTTTCATTGATGTGTGAGCTAGTATTCATGTCAGGTTTTCTTTAAAGGATACTTGAATGGCTCTATTTTTAGATTTTACTGTGATGTTATTTCATCAGCAACTGCATGCATAATGCATTATCAGCAACAACAAATTTAATCATAGCATAAATCAGCCAAAAAAGATGCTACAAGAAATCAAAGTCCAAATTGCTTTGCTTGGGGACTTGAGTAAATGGATTTTGATTTTTAATTTCTAAATTCAGAGAGGCTCTGGGGGCATGCTCCCCAGATGTGCAGCTGATTGGTGAATGTGTGTTGCAAGGCTATTCAGGTGCAATCCCAAAACCTGAAACATCATATTTCAATCTGAAAGAGCTTTTACAGATTTTCCTTAAGAGAAATTGAGACCATCATTTGGGTCTCTCATCCAAATAATTCAGTTAAATTTCTGACTGATGTCCAAAGCCACTTGCTGATCATTCACAAATTCCAAACTGAGGAAGAAGAATCTGCAAAGTAATTTCAGTGTAGTCCCCCAAGACCCAGCAAAGAAACCTTTCACAGGCACAGAAGGCTCACAATGTTCCAGTTTAATTTCCAACAGAAAAGAAAGAGTAATTATCTGGGGCTGTGGCCTGTTATTAATGTGTTAAGGAAATAGAATTCAAATCAGACACCTCACAGAACAGCACAGAGACCTCATTTTCAGCTGGGAAAGCTTTTTACTTGTTGCTGCTGGTTTTGTTGTGGACAATCCATTTAATCTAGCTCAACAGCTTTAAAAAGTGGGTTAAATATGTTACTTGTGGGGTCAGATTTGCAGGGCAGAGCACATTCCTTTTCCTTGCAGGTAACATGGATGTGAGAGCCCCAGCCATTTCAGCTGGGACAGCTCAGCTGTTTGTGCAAGCAGGTGTCTGCTCCTGTTTCACACTCTCAGGAAGCAGAGGCAGGACCAGCTCAGGGTGTGCTCTGGCCAGGGACAGCCTGGGCTTGAAAGGATTCAGTGATTAGGGCACCTCTTGCTTCCCAAATAGCTGTCCTGGGTGAGATGGCTGAGCCAGATCTAGGGAGCAGGGCAGCAGCTGGATGTCTGCATCCCAATGGGACAAACCTCAAAGTGTCCTTTAATTTAATCCTGTCACATACCTGTGACAGCAGGAATATTTTGTCCTGACCTCTGTGACTCTTCTTCACAGTGTTTTATCTTTTGCAGGGAAAATCTTTCTCCTCCACACCTCTGCAATCTGGAAGAGCCTTTTGTAATTCTCTGTTTCATGGTTCTATCACATTTATCTTCAAGTTATCTCTTCCCTTTGATTAGGCCTTTTATTTCTCTTTCCCCTGGGTTATCCACCTCTGTTTCCATAGTACATAATTGAGCTGCTGAATATTCATTATTAGTCTCTGGAGTCACATAAAGATCTCTAGAGGAGGATAAAACCCTCCTTGGTTGTTTTTTGGTTAGATTAGATACAAAATACTAAATGTAACTTTGTATGCAATATCTCCCCTTAGTTTAGAAAGAATTGGAGAGGGAATATTTATCCTTTCGTAAGGGAAAGGAGGGAAGGGAAAGGGGTTGAGCACTGAGAGGGAAGGAGGGAGGAGGAAGAAAGTCGACGGAAGGAGACCCGGACACCAATTAGATCATCACAGGTCTCATTTTATTGATCGGTAGAGCAGGTTAAATAGAGTTCATAATGAGCTTCATACATATTGCAAAAGTTGAGCTCAGGATTGGTTAGTTACATATCAGCAACTACACCTACTTCTGCATTCTTATGGTTATACTTTTGATACTTTCTACATATTTTCAGGAAGAATCTCTCTTCCCTATCCTCATGTTGAGGCAAGGGCATCCTGTCCTTGCCTGTCATTGGTCACCGACTGCTGACTTCCCTTTTTCAGCTTAACCAGCGGCATTATGTCAGTATGGCCTTTCTCAGCTAACCAATTATTAATAAAACTCTCCACAGAAGAAAGCAGCCAGGCAGTCAGCAAGAAGGGGAAAGATTACAGTCCAGCCACTATGGTGTGATTCCCCTCTGTCCTGAACAATTCCTTTGTCTCTGTCACAATTCCCCCTGTCCTGAAATCATGTGTTTACTGAGGGTATTTCATCATTTCTTGGTAATGGCATCAGAACAAACAGACTTTGAAGGCAGCAGGAATAAAGAATCCAAGCAGTTAACTTTTTATTCAGTCAAGCAAACCTGCCAGATAGAAGCTCCCTTTGCAAGCAGAGGTCCAGCAGGGCTTCAGATGGCCCAGCTATTACTGGGAGAGAGGATCACAGGAGAGCTTTGAGACATTGCTTCACCAGTTTTAGGCATGGTTTCATTCCCTGGGGATCCCAGCCCCACTGGAGCATGGACTGCAGCAAGGGAAGGCTGTGTGCCACCCTGCCTGCTTTGCCTGCTCCAGCAGGAGGATTTCCCTCACCTAGGAAGGGACAATGGCATTCCCAGGGGGCAGTTCAGGGCATCTGGAGGTGCCATCCTCAGCACAGACTGGTTGGTTCAGCCTTGATGAATGACCCATCTGATATTGCAGTTTATAAGCTGAACAAACAGGTCAGGAAAACATGGCAGTTTGGAAAAACAAATCAATATCTGTTTCTTCTTAATAAAATTATCTGCATGACAGAAGTATTTGAACAGTTTTGGATTTTTTAGGCAAATGCTATGTTTGGCTGTAAGGAAATACATCTAATATCCTCATTTAGCATGATTTCAGTTTGACCTTTTTATACTTTGCACTAAGAGAAACATTCTCCAGTGACTGTGGTCAGGACATTAAGCTAGATCTATATCCAGGGATACAATGAGTGTTGAAAAGCAGGAGCAGGAGAGATGAAAGGCTCTAGCAGGAGAGATGAAAGGCTCTAGCCTTTCTAGGAAGGTAGAAGGACATACACCTGCATGGGACACAGCTGGACCAAAGTCTCCTCAAGCACCAGGTGAAAATTACCCTGATGCTCCTCTCCACTCTGCACTGCTGTTGCAGTGATATCTTTGTCCAGGACATGCCTCAGCACAGGCATTTATCCATGGAGGAGCTGTGCAGCCAAGCAGGGTATTCCACATGCTACATTCTGTTAAATTCACCAAGAGGGTTTGCTAGCAGTTTCTTACATTTGTACACACGAGTTCCCTTGGTGAGCCTTTGTGCTGACAAGGGCAGACATGCAGCATTTACATCCTGAGAGGTAATGATGGGATGTATTCCCATGATCATTCCTTTCCACGTACTCAAAGCAACCCCCAGCACTTCAAAGCTGCCTGTAATGTTGCAAAAAAATAGAAGTCCAGGACACGTTGTCAGTTTAAAAACAAAAAACAGATGTGTGTTAGAGAAGGCATATAAATTGCAAAGCAGTACCTTATGGGTGATGATCTGTCTGAATGACACTTCCTCTGCTGCTTCAGGGAGTTTTCAAAAACAATGTATTCTAGTGAGTAATGACTTGAAACCAAGTCAGAAAGAGAAACTTTCTGTAAAAGGCTACTTTTAATTTGGAACATGAGGTATTATTCAGAAAGTATCAAATATCTGTTACTCATGTAATGATTCTTTACAAACCTATTACAAAGCTTTTCCTTGGTAACTGCTGTGTTATGGAAAATCTAAACCCTGGCACATGATAGTCTTATCTTATACTTTGAATTGAAAAGGGAAATAACTTTCACTCAGATTCTTTACTGTGTATGTTTATAATCCTTCTTTCAAAACAAAATTAAATCTAATAAATATCCAAAACAAATTTCCTAAAAGCTGAGAGTTCCCATGGGCTGGTGCTTTTTGGTTCAAACACTTTTCCTTCATTTTGCCTTTGATTTTGCTTTGGCTGGTCTCAATATGAAGCTCACATGTTAAGGAGGCAAACAGTAAAAGGAAAAAAAAAACCATAAGTCCTGAAATTTAAAAACTGGAATTACTCACAGCCATCAAATCTCTGCACGAGTTATAATTAGCTCCATTTTTCACCCACATGAAAATTAGTAAAGGCTATGTTTGACTACTACACATAAGCAGTTATACCAGAATGTATTGAGGGAATGTCATGTATAGTAAGTGCTGACAAATTGCTAAATTTTTTTTAAAAATTAATCAGGAAAGACACAAGTTCCTCCAAATACTTTGGACAGAAAAGGAGGGTTCTGTCACATTGTCTGATCACACAGATGGACCAGATAAGTATTTATTTGTTCATGATAAACACACAAACACGCAGTGCTCAGTGCTGGTGTTTCCAAAGGCAGCACTGTGGAACTGGGTCAGACCTTCTGGGGGGAAGGAAAGAGGAAAAAGAGCAACCTGCAACTCTGACAGAATTTACAAACTCTCTGAACCATAAAACATGGTTCTTCTTGTCTGCCATGGAGAAGGTAAGGAGGGTATGGAAAGTTTTAGCAAAGGCACAGAAACTCCAGCGAGTTTCTCATCATTAAAAGCCATGCAATAACTAATTTATTAGTTAAAAGTAAAAGTTCAAGTCACAACATGGCAGTTATGTTCCAGTTTGAATAATTCCAGCCTGCACAGCTGAAACCCCTTGCCTGCTTAAGTGGACATCATCTGTGGGCCACCCATTCCTTTTTAGCACTCTTGCTTTCCAGGTTTCCTCTCATTTCCATCTCTTTGTTTTGAATTTCTTTCCCCATGCATAGGTTAGCTTGAGTCTTTTTCCATACTGAGTTTCATTTTGTTATTTTCAGCTTGGCTCTGAATGAGCTAGATGATGCTCATGCTGCAAAGCATTGCCAATCTTGTCATACCATCTGTTTCAAAAATTAGAGAAGAAGCTGAATCCCTTAATAGGATGAAATAACTGTACTTTGCTCTGGGAGTTTTCTTCATGGGTTCTGTTTTTTGTTCACTTGTTGATAGTTCTGTCCTTTATGGCCCTGTAATTTAAATACCATTATGTTTTCTGCCATTAAGCCTCCCTGAAAGCTTAATTTTGCCTAAGACTGCTGATGCTCTATACAATCCAATTTATTTTGCACTTTGAAGCAGAAAAGTCTTCACAGATATTTCTAAAATCTCAAGCAGTAATGAAGAACAGCATGTTTTATGAGACAATAACTAGATGCATCTTCTACTGCTTTTTAAGGCCATATCTGCATAGATTTTTAGATCATCACCTAAAACAGTAAAAGGCAATAATTTTATAATTCCTCTTTAGAAATGGTTGTGATTTTTGCTTGAACTGAACCTTACTTGTTTTCTTTTGTGAATCCTATTACTTCTGCCTTAGATGTGGAAGATTTCAGAAGGGCCAGTGAGAATGTGCTCCTCTACCGCTACGGCAAACAAGGAAAACCAGCCTTGAAAAGGTCTAAGAGAAAGGAGTGAGGAAGCATTGTTCCTCCTCTGTGCACATCTGAGCATGAGCTTGTTACACCCCAGTCACACCCCATCCTCCTGCTCCTCTCAGCTAACTGGCACTGAGGATGAGTGCATAGGTCTGCAACAACTGGACATGAAGAGGATTTTTTTTTTTTTTTTGCAAAGTCAGTGAGCAAATGTAATACAATTAAAAGCTATACTTTCTCCTAATATAGTCCTATGTATGTATGAGAGAATTGTTTTTTGTTCAAAATTATTTCCCTAATTTCAGTGTTTTCTACTGACTGATCAGACCTGGTTCCTCCAGAGGGTGGCATTTTCCTCATCTGAGGAACAAGGAACAGAGCAGAGCTGGCAGAATCTCATTACATGGGCATTTCAGCAAGAGGGTCACCAGAAAATGTTCAGGTCCATAAATAAGCAGGAGAGTGACTGAGGAAGATTCCAGCAGTGGCAGGGGATTCAAGAGGAGCTGAACACTTCAACACTTGTTTGAAGCTCACATAGCAGCTGCTGACGGATTTCTCTGTTTCTGCTGCAAGCTGCTATTGATGGGGAGAATCACAGGTCTTGTTGTCCTTTTTCTCTGCTAACCAGGTTTATCTTCAGAACTTTAAGCTTTCTTCCTTCAATTGAAAGTTTTCTCCTGCTGGACTTGCTAGAGCTGTTCCAGAAAAAGGCAGTTGTAAGTTAAGTGTTGAAGGCAGGAACCACATCACAAATCATAGATAGAAATAAGTGAGTGGTAGGGGTCTGTGCACATAAATCACCTGCAGTTACCAGCCCTGCACAACACCCAAGTGAGTACTTGGGTGCCTCAGCCCATCACCTTTGGACAGAGGTGAATTTCTCTCTTCCCTGGAGCTGGGCAGTGGAGGAAAAGTCCCTGAACAGTTCCTTCTTCCCTCCTATCTCTTTACTTCATGTAAACAAACCACAGATTATAAAGTCATGGGAATTGATCCATTTTACAGGAGTCAAACAAATTTAGAGGAGTTAGAACGGCAAGCTTCTGTGGCATCATATTCCTTTGTAAAGCACTGTTAGTGTTTCAAATAATAAGGTGCAAAAAACAGGATTAGAAAATAAGTGTCTATTAGGAAGGATTAGACAACAGCTTCAACTTGAGAAATGGTTTTTCAGATTGGATAATTTTTAATAAAATGCACATCCTTCCTCCATCTGATTTCATTTCCTAAGCCCTGAAGTCTTCCCTCTCATAGGCAAACCTTGTTTCTATGGGATTTTTGATTGCATAAGAACTGCACATATTCACAAGATTTGAGTTATTTTTAATTTTTATAATCTCTGAGATTAATTATTTATAAACACTTTTTAGAAACTTTCAAGTTTGGTGTTACTAATTTAATGCATCTTTTCTTCCCAAATCCTTTTGATAGTACATTATTATGCAGCTCAGTTCAATCAATGATGAAGCTTTTTCATTCTAATTAGTCATCATATTTTTAATAGCCTACAAAATAAAAATGACAAGTGATTTATTTTTCTGAGCCCACAACCAAAGGCTTGGTACATAAACATAAACTCTAAACCACTCTTTTCCTCTAAAGTGTAAATCAGTCTGTGGCACTTTAGTTTGTTACATGCACAACACTGGATTGTGATGGATAACATGCAAAGAATTTTGAATTTCTACAGTGTCATGTTTTGGTAGCAGATTTAAATTATTATTATATCATTATACAATACCATTCATGCTAGCTGAAAGCATCTATTTACCTCTTCCCACAGCAGGCTCTGTACAAAGAGAAAATATTCTTTTATTCTGTTCAATAAGTGAAAGTCAGCATGGAGTTCAGTGCTCTAAAAACTCTTTGCCACTTAGACTTTCTCAGAAAAGTAATGCTATTATGAGGATCTACTCAGCAAGGAGGCTGAGTAGTTAAGCATCCAATCATCAAAGTTCTGAGCTCGTGTTTCTTGTGAAAGAAATGAGCAATATAGGCAATCAATTTTCTTCTGAATCTGCACATTTTGGATTATTTATAGATCCTGCCTCATCTTTGAGGGTTTATTTTTGTTTTTGTTTTTTAAATTTTGTTAAAGACCACTAACTAATTTGAAAGTGAGAGAAGAAATTGCCTAAAATACTGATTTACACCAGTCAGTCTGCAATGATACCTGTTAATCTCTGCTGTTAAAACAGAACCAGTTCTTGACAATATTACACAAAAGTAGACAAAAGTTGAAAGAGATTCTCACATAGTCTCTAGAAAATTCTAAATTTTTCTAAGCTTTTTTGATTGTTTATATCTGTAGTTGCCTGAATTCCATGGATTCATGTTGAGGCTTTTTACTGTTTATATGCTAACAGGCTTTAAGTGTTTTCTAAGAACAACTCCTCTTTATTGAGAAATTTTTATTCCTTTAATGTTTGTTAAGTAAAAGTCCAGCCCAAAACAATGATCTATCTTTATATTAAAATAGTGACTTTCAAGGAAGAAAATAATTTAAAATTACTGTGATTTAACATCAGGATGGCTGAGTTACATGAAAAATACAGTTCCATACAAGCCTGCTATCCATAACACTTTTTTGATGTTAAGAGATCCAATTTAAGATGTTCCTTTCCCTGCTACTCTACCCTCTTGACAAAGCAGCTAAATTCTTACCTCTCAAGAGAGAAAATGGCTCAGTTTCCTAGTCCTAGTTTCATTTAGGTATGGTACTGCTTTGGCTAGATAAAGGTTACAGCTGGTACAAGGCTGAGGTTTGGATTTGTGCTGGAAATGGCATTGATAACACAGAGATGTTTTAGTTACTGCTGAGCAGAGCTTACACAGAGCCAAGGCCATTTCTGCTCCTCACAGAAACAAGAGCAGAAGGAGCTGTGAGGGGACACAGCCAGGACAGGTGACCCCAGATGGCCACAGGTATCTCCAGGCCATTTGCTGCTGTACTCAGCATATAAAATGGGGAAGAAGAAGGAAGGGGAGACATTCAGAGTGATGGTGTTTGTCTTCTCAAGTCACTGCTATGCACAAGGGAGCCCTGCTTTCCTAGGGACAGCTGACCCCCTGCCTGCCCATGGGAAGTGGGGAATTAATTCCTTGGTTCACTTTGCTTGATGCTCAGCTTTTGCTTTACCTATTAAACTTTATCTCAACTCATGAGTCTTCTCACTTCTACCTTTCCAATTCTGTCCACCATCCAGCTGGGGGAGAGAGCAGGAGGCTGTGTGAGGCTTAGTTGCTGGCCAGGGTTAAACCATGGCAGAGGTTTTATGGCATATCTGCCATACACCTTGGCATATCTGGAGTACTCTTGAGATGCCAACTCACAAAGGTTTCTGGCAGGCAGTTTGACTGAGTGGACAGTTCTACCTAATCTGAGGGATGTAAGTGATAACACTCTACAGGAGATGTGTGAGCACATTGGTCCTGTAGCCTTCAAGGAAGGCAGAATAATTGTACTTTTACAGATTCATAAAAGCAAAATACTGTGCTGCTTGTCCCAGTTTGTTGTTAACTTTTCAAGGGGGTGGGAAGGAGGAAGGAGATTGCAAGGTTCACATTGCAGAAAGCAATCCCAACGAGAGATGGTGCTGCACATCCATTTTAGAGTGAAGTTCTGTCTTCTGCTAAGTGTTGGTTATAAGAGAGAGAGGGAGGCAAGTGCTGTCTCCCTACAACGTGGTTGTTGCAATCAAACCACTCCTTTGCAAAAGCAGTACAGTATTTATTTTCCCTATTGTGGCCAACAGAATTTATTCCCACTCTCACTATGAGAGATCTGTGCAGCATGAAGTGTGCATCAGCTGACTTTCTCTTTTGCTTCACATCAGTTTCAAATTCTAAATGACCTCTGAACCCTTCTTTTCAGTCGGGCTGTTCCACAGTTTCAGCAGCATGTTTTTGCTGTCAGAGATACAAATTTGAACCTCTGTTAATGAAATGATGCTCCATAAGCATCTTGGCATAGTTCATCATTATAGGCAGTTTGACTACAAAACTTGAAGATAGAAGGTCGGATTTTAGGCATTCAAGTCTCTTTATTACACAAGAAAAATGGAGGTTATATGTAGAAGATAGTGGATCCCATAAGGAATGGTGTGCTGCTCACTCACACTAACAACCAGGGAAGTCTTGCTGGAGACGTGAAGGTTGGGGGCAGCCTTGGCTGCAGTGACCATGAGATTGTGGAGTTCAGTTCCAGGTGAAGAAAAAGCAGGGCAGCAAATAAGATTGTAAGCATGGGCTTCAGGAGAGCTAACCTGCTGCTCAGGGTGGGCTCCTTCAGGCAGTGGATCATGAGTGAGGCTAAAGACCTCATAGCAAACCAAAAAAGCGGCTAGAACTCAATTAATTCCTTAAGGAACCTATCCTGAATAGCCATCTCAGATCCATTTGGACATGAACCTCCCAGTGACTGACCCAATGCTTCTCACAGCTGTGATGGCCTAGATATGGGACAAATATGAAAATGTAAAAACTGGAAAACTGTGAGAAGATGTTTTAGGATACAAAAGTGTTTGTGATGCCCAATGGGATGCTGAAGAGCAACCACCAGCTGGTACACATCACTGAGAAAGTGGAAGCAGGAATAAGTCCAGAGGGAATTGGATGATGTGGTTGCTAAGTCACTCTTCATGATATTTGAAAATTCATGGCAGTCAGGTGAAGTCCTGGGTTACTGGAGGAAGGGAAACATTGTCTCCATCGTTAAAAATACAAAGGAGGTCCCTGGCAACTACTGACCTGTGAGCCTCACCTCTCTGCCTGAACAGATCCTCATGGAAGCCATGCTAATGTATATGGAAAACAAGGAGGTGGTTTGGGACAGCCAGCACATTGTCACCAAGGCTAAGTCCTGCCTGACCAACCCAGTAGCCTTCTACGATGGAGTGGCTACATCAGTGGACATGGGAAGACAGATGTCATTTATCTGGATTTCTGTAAAGGCTTTGACACAACAGACCCCCATAACATCCCTCTCTCTAAATTGGAGAGAGATACATTTGATGAGTGGACAGATTGAGCAGCCCTGCCAAGAAGGACTTGGGGGTGCTGGTGGATGAGAGACTGGACATGACCCAGACATGCACGTGGGAGCTCATCAATCCAAATGTGTCCTGGGCTGCATCCAGAGCACCATGGGCAGCAGGTGAGGGACGGGGTTCAGCCCTTCTGCTCTGCTGTGCTCTGGTGAGACCCCACCTGCAAGCCAGCACAGGGAGGATGTCAGCCTGTTGGAGTGAGTCCAGAGATCATCAGAGGGCTGGAGCATCTCTCCTATGAGGAAAGGCTGAGAGAATTGGGATTTTTCAGTCTGGAAAAGAGAAGGCCTAGGGGTGATCTAATTGTGGCCTTCCAGTACACAAAGGGAGCCTACAAGAAAGATGTAGAGAGACTGTCTACAAGAGCGTGTAGAGAAAGGACAAGGGAGAATGGGTTCAAACTGAAAGGAAGTAGGTTTAGATTGGATATTAGGAAGAAATTCTTTACTGTAAGGATGGTGAGACAGCAGAACAGGTTGCCCAGAGAAGTTGTGGCTGTTTCATCCCTGGAAGAATTCATGACCAGGCTGGACAGTGGATTGAACAACCTTGTCTAGTGCAAGGTGTCCCTTGCCCACAGCAGTGGAGCTGGAAGCAGACAATCTTCAAGGTTCCCTTCCAACCCAATCCATTCTGTGATTCTATAATTTTAATGATGTGGCAAAGCCCTGACTACAGGATTTTAGAAATAAAGATCCACTTAAGAAGCTGTTTCCAATTGCCGTGAATAAAAGCTTGAAATAAGACATAGTTGTAAAAATAAGTCTCAGATATCTGAGGGAAATAAGAAGAATCTAATTCTTGCTATTAGTGCTTAAATCTGATGATAGTTAAGCCAGCCTCATGGTTTAGCAGAAGCAGGAAAATTAGCACAGAAGATGAACACATTTTCAGTGCTTGTATCACTGACACTATGTGTACCATAACAGCCAAGATAGCAGGTAGGAGGATGGCCAGTTTGCAATATTATCAGAATATCTTGCTGTGGTACAAGTTCTTTGTATAGTGGAAGAGAATATTCCTTATGCATGATGTTTCAATTACTGGTCCTGCCCCAAATATAGGGAACCCAAGAACTGATGCCCCTAAGAACACAGAAAGGAAGGGGCAGAGTCCTGAGTCCCTGCTCATGGAGAACATGTTTATTTATAACACGAGTACTTTATATAAACTATATTTTTCAGGCAGCCAACAAGTTTAAGAGAAGGGTAAATTTAGAGGAAAATGTTCTGATATAAAGTTTATTTCCTGCAAATACACTTATTAATCTAAACTACAGAATGTATAAAAATGTTTCTGCAATCTGAGTGTGTAAAATACATCATAGAGTAATGCAGGAACTAGGCATCAGTGTCTCAGCATGTCCCTAGAGATCCTGAAATTAATAGCTATATTTATAACTAAATTATATTCTGAATCCGAGCAATGGCAAGGGACGTTGTGTACGAACTGAGGCATGTTGCTATTCTAGAGAGATACTGACTCACTAAAGGAGGAACAGAACTGGGTCAGCCCTAGCAAAGGCTGAATCTATGCCTGGAAGAGGGGTACTATTATCCCTGAAATATTTCTGAAATTTCAGTTCTTCCTTGTGGGCAAAACACTGGGAATTTATTCTGTAAAATGCAAATATTCAAAACCTGGCGACTCTTTCCTGCTTTTGATCTGCCAGTTCTGAATGTACCTCACAGCTGGTGGGCACAGTGTCCTGTTGCCTGGCTGTCCCCTGCCCTTACTCCCATCAAACAGCAGTCCCTGAAGGGTGCCAGAAGTACTGTGGAGAATGGTCTTAAGCCTCCCTGGTGCCTGAGACCTGCTGATGGGGCCAAAACCAGGCTTTTGCAGGATCCGTAGAAGTGGGTGATTAAAGAATGGCACTGACGTTTCCTTCATCCTTTAGGTTTCTCTCACCCCAGCTTCATCTTTCTTGGATTCTCTCCAGAGACAGAAGTTATCAGAATAATCTCCAATTCTCTAACACTCAGAGTAACACTGAAGGGTGAGTCAGTGTTTTACAAATCAGGAATTGTCTACCTTTTATCATCTATATGCTCCATTCACTTCTGCAGGTGTAACAATGCATCCATAGCTATTTATTTTATAAACACAGAAGTCTGTAATACAGGATTTGTTAGTACATCCCATAGTATGCTGAATTAGCCTGAAATTTAAGAAGACTTCACACAGCCTGGAAAAGCTGTAATGGGTGGCCTTTTTGAGCTCCTTTCATTTTGAATTCAAAGTCACAGTAGAGCAGCCTGGTGACATCAGTTACTGTCCTCAATTATTTTCCTCACCATACTCATCACCACAGGAAATCTACCACCCCCTCACCTAAACAGCATGAGTGCTCAGCTAAGATTTTCCTTTCTTGTAGCAGTTTCCTGATCTGTTGGGTGTTATTCCTCAGCAAGGCATGGGATGGGAATGCAAGTAGGTCACCTTTCCAGACAGCCATCACAGCTGGAGACAGCTGGGAGGAAATACTGGGCCTGAGATAACATTCAGGGAGCAGCACAGAGAAATTATTCCTATTCCTTAAGTTCTCCAACCAAACTTTAGCTCACCTTCTGTCGCCTACCTTATCCCTGCCATAGCTTCACCCAGATACAGTTTAGTTAATGATATCATGGTAATCTATCCTCAGAATTAAAGAAAGGACCTGCTGATCAAGCTCTGCTGATCAGAATTGTTATCTGTCAAGAATTTCAAATACATAGAGACTTGTGGGAAAATACATTTCAGGTTGGACAGGTAATCACATAAATATGTTTTTAATGAATGCTGTGAAAACCAGTTTAAGATTGCAAAATAAAGTTTTAATTCCTCAGAAACAACAACATAAAAGCAACCTCAAATGACAACCACAACCATTCCCATCTGCTTTGAACAGCCATTACAGACCTCCCTAACACAAGCCTAAGAGACTGAAGGTGAAAGGTTGCTGGAGTCCTTCTTGGTCTTTTTTGAGAAGAAAAGGGATGGATGACATCAAGGATAAATGCCAAACCACTTTTGGGTTTTTTTCAATTTCAGTTGGCTTCAAATTCAGGATACTGCCTCAAATGGCAGGGTCTAAGAACAAGATGATCTTTAAGGTCCAATCCAACCCCAACCATTCTGTGGTTCTATGATTCTTTTGACTTGTAAGTAAAGTTGCTTCTTGTCACTACAGAGTTACTGAAAAAAAAATAAAACAACTGTTCCTTCATTTATTTTTATTCCTCCTTTCACTTTATGAAGTTTTGCTCCATGAGAGAGAGCAAAGTGATAGTGTGCTGTCACTGTGGAAAGGTGTAATTTTATGGACCACTTCTCTGGGGAATGGGACTGATGAGGTAGGAAATACTAAGTGTCTCACAGCACATAGCTTCTATAGCTGGGAGGGAAGAGGGGTTTATGCAAAACTGTTCCTTTAAAAATGTCAAATAGGGAGATGAAGCCTTCCCATGAAAAAGGCTTTGATTATGTGACAGCAATGCTTTCCATCTATGCTTTGAAAGAGAACAAGAGTACAGGGAATACTGAAGCACCTTCTGAGCCAATAATAAGTAGAGGCAAGATTAAAGTGACTGAGTAATTGCATCAGAAGTTTGCAATTAATATCTGTCTAAAAATAGTAGGATAAGATGTTAATCTTTTGCATTTTATACAATACCGGGGGAAAAAAGTACAGTTCTCTTTTAATATTGACATTAAAAATTTTAATGTTAATACAAAAAAATGTTTTACTCAGCTTTCACTTAAGAATCAAGTGCACAAGCACTAGTTGTAAACTAAGGCCTGTTCTCTGTAGCTTTTTAAAATACAAAGAGAGTGACACTGCAGCTGTAGGATGATGCCTGAGAGCACAGCCCATTTGTGTGGGACCAGAACATGTTTAGAATCCCTGACAGAAGTCAGATCAAACATTCAAATGAATTCTTTGGACACCCTCCAAAATGAGCTCCTGCATTTGGAGATAATAGAATTGCCAGTATAAATCATACTGAAGATGCATTTGACTGCAAATGCTGTTAATGCATCTGATGGGTGACACACATCAGCTATGAGCAGTGACAAGCAAACACTTTATCCTATGCCTGTAGAGGCTAAACCTGGTTAGATTTATTTGCAAGTGTATTTGTAGTTGCAAGACATTTGAAGGTGGTCAGGAAATGACTGCAGTGGCTCAGAATCACACCAGGGCACAGTATTTTTTGGTTGTATCTGTGGGTTACTCTTCAATATACATGTTGATAGTTGTGGTTTATTTCAAATAACTGACTTCTAATAATTATTTCCATGTTACAAGCAAAGCAGATTTTAAGTTAGCTCTAAGTGAGAAACACTTCCTATAAACAATGTTCTTTTACACTGGAATATAGATAGCAAGATCCATTTAACATAACATGAAAGACCAGATAAGCATAAGACAGAACTTCCATTTTGTCAAGCTTTACTCCTTGTGACATCAGCTTTTCTGTTTTCAAAAACCATAAGGATATAGTACTGTCACCTAAGATTAGTCATACTACTGCAACACATGATGGAATTACTTTCCATTCACTGCAGAGTGAATGGCATCACAGAAAAGGGGAGGAGGAAAGAAATGACGAAGGGGAAGAGGCAAATCTGACAGATCTATTCAGAAATTCAGAACTATTTTTAGTCCTGAAGATTTGATTAATGTCAGTAAAAGGCTAACAAGTGAAAATCAGATGCATCTCACTTGTAGTATATTGTGCACAATCACCAAGCAAGTGGTTGTGTGGTAAATTAGAATCCCATTCCTGTGTCTTGGACACAGAAGCATTTTAAACAGGTCTTTCTGTAACATTACAAAAAATTTTAACAAGGTCCTGAAAAGGAACATTTTAGCTTCAGATGACCTACACTTGTCTTCATAAATGTTTGCCACATAATAGTCCTGGTGTTAAAGCATATTTTGCCTTTGAACCACATATTTTAGTGATGCATACAAACCACTGCATGCCAGAGTAAAAATACAACACACAGTAAAAGTTACACACCATTTTTGTCAGCTGATTCCATGCACTCATCTGAACAACAAAACATGTTAGTGGGAGGAAAGAGATGACTGCTATTAGAGTAACCAGTTATACTTCCATAAATTGAAAGCAAGTCTACAGGATATTGCTATAGTTACAACAGGATATGCTGCTTCTAGGAGTCCTTCAAGATAAAAGTAGATATTTAATTTACTTAATTTTGTTCTTCTGAAGATTCAAAACATTACATAGGGATTAAAGTCTATACTTTAAAAAAAAATAAATTCATGCGACCAACAAGGAATGGTGCTTCCAATGGTCACACCTATTTTCTTTCCTCTTCATATATCAACAGGTTGTGAACAATACCCTGTAAAGGAAGCAAAGAGCTATTCACCTTTTTCTGGTGTCCATACAGAAACACAAGTAGAACTCCTAAACAAAAAATTCAGATACTTAAAGAGCATGATGCAACAGCCTTTTAGTCCCTGACCCATTTACAGTTTAAATGATTATTATCATGTGCAAGGAACTTGACAAATATTTAGAATACAAAGTAGTAGGAAAGAGATTCTTGCAGAGTCTATATTCATAAAATCTGTCCAGCTTCTTTGGATAAAAGGCATTATCATAGAATTATAGAATGGCTTGGGTTGGAAGGGACCTTGAAGATCATCCTGTTCCAACCCTTGCCATGGGCAGGGACACCTTCCACCAGACCAGGTTGCTTGAAGCACTCTCCATCCTGGCCTTGGACACTTCCAGGGATGGGCCATTTCCCTGGACTACCTGTTTCAGTGCCTCATCACCCTGACAGTGAAGACCTTTTTCCTCATATCTAGTCTAAACCTATTCTCTTTCAATTTGAACCCATTTCCCCTTATCCTGTCACTACATGCTCTTGTAAATAGTCTTCCTTCATCCTTTGTTTAAGTTCCATCCAGGCACAGGTGTATTAAATTGATACATTCAGGTATATTAAATATTCTACTCAAAATTTAGGCACAAGTACTACAAATACTGTGCAGCATTTTTCATGGTTTTTTGTGGTTCATGAATGAAACAAAGAAAGAAAATTTTCACAAAGCTCAGGAAAAAAATGAACAGTTTCTTCTTGGCAAATTCAGCAATTGGAATTCAGTAAAATTCAGAAACAGAAATAAGAAGACCTAAGGTTTGTGCTTAGTCCTGTTCACATCTGGGCTGCAGACTTGTGAATGTAATCACTGTTCTGCTAAAGTCAGAGGAATATCTGCCAGCAGGATCATGGTTTATCCATATTTACAGTCTTAGGGTAAGGACAGAACATCTCCAACAGTACAATCTAAAGGACTAAAAAAATTAACTGCTATTGTTGCTTCAAGTGTTGAGAACAAGGATTGAGGATCAGGCACAGCAATTTCTTTCATTAATGACACTTTTGTTGGAGAAAGGAGTCACATTATTATTTTAACTGGACTAGAATTTTTTTTTGCTGCTTTTATTTTCTTCAGTACTATGAGGTATTCAACTTAGAAGGTTAAAAATACATACAAGCTCTCTTGCTTCAGAAACTTATAAGTGAAAACCAGTTTAAGATTGCAAAATAAAGTTTTTATTCCTCAGAAACAACAAATTGTTGCTATTCCTGAAATGAAAGTCATATCTCTGCAAGCTATTTCAAAAGCAAAAGAAGTATCTTTTTCATGCTTTCTTTAGAAGGCAAATCATAAAGCCAGCAGAAAATAGAAGCAATTGGAATAGATAAGCAATTTAGAGACACTTGTTTAATCTCGGTAATTACCTATTCACAGAGGCAGAATTGGTTAGAAAGGGCTATAGATATTTTTCTATTTAAAACTTTACAGAATTTCCTGAGACATGTTAAATACAGAATAAATGTCATCTCTCTTCTGTCAAAATCATCCCAAGATAAAGAACAGAATATGTTCAGATAATATTTTCTACTGCAGTCACAGCAGATGAACAACTCAGAGCTAAATTTTGTCTGTTCACATGTACACAAATCTTGCTTATTTCACTGAATTTCCTTCTGTCAGGCAAAGCAATGTCAGAAAGCAACTCTGCCAGTGATTTTGTGAACAGCATTTCTTGAAATGGTTTTAGAGTTCAGGAACATCAAGAAACTGCATTTTAAAACTATGTCCTCTTTATACTTTTTGTGTGGTTTGGGTTTTTCAATCAGATTGAATAGTATTTAAATACAGACTCAGTCCTTCATTCTTCCATTGGGCATCTCAGCTTGGGAAAATCAAATTACTTTGTTCCCAGAGAGCAGGAATAAGCTCAGAGGATTAAGATATGGCACTTGGCTGGGCAAGTTCTAGATCACTCTGGGCAAAATTAATAAATTTCAGTGCTTAAAGAAAAAGAATGTGAATGATAGCATCAGGTCACTTCACAGACAGCAGTAACCCAGCTGTGGCAATGCTGCCTTCCTGGCTGCCAACTTTTTGATCAGTTTTGGCCCTAATGAATTTTGTCTTTAGGGTGGCCCCTAATGTGAACCCTTAATGAAGGACATATGGCTCACAGAATCAGTTTTGAGCATGCAGGACCAGCTGGCACACCTGAGAGCAAAGCTGAAACCAGTCCCACATTTGGCAGGCACAGATGTCACATCAGGGCATGACCTCCTCCCAGGCTGATGCATTCAACAAAAACTAGATTTAAAAAAAAACACCTTTACCACAGCTTTCTATTTCTGAACTTGGCATATTCATGTAACTAAATACATGAAAAAGGGGAGAGGAGAGGAGAGGAGAGGAGAGGAGAGGAGAGGAGAGGAGAGGAGAGGAGAGGAGAGGAGAGGAGAGGAGAGGAGAGGAGAGGAGAGGAGAGGAGAGGAGAGGAGAGGAGAGGAGAGGAGAGGAGAGGAGAGGAGAGGAGAGGAGAGGAGAGGAGAGGAGAGGAGAGGAGAGGAGAGGAGAGGAGAGGAGAGGAGAGGAGAGGATTGGGAAATACTTTATGTCTTTGGTGGGAGCAGCTTTTAGTCAGTATTTCAGTTCTGTAGGCAAAATTCAGCTTGATGACAGTGGCAATGTGGGCAGGAAGGGGGGAAAAGGAAAGGAGGAGATGCCTGAAGAAAACCATGAGAAATTAATGAAGGGGCTGAGAAGACCAAGGGGCTGTGAGGCATGAAGGGGAATTCCCATGCTTTTCGGGGCTTTTTTTTTTTTTTTTTTTTTTTTTTTTTTGTAGGCTTTGGTGAGGAATGCTGAGATGCCAGTAGGACTCTGGAAGCCTTTGAGATACAGCAAGCTACAGGGGCTCTGCCTCCACCCAGTCTCCTCTTCCTTAGTCCCCCTGAACTATAGGGTCTGCCCACCTCTCCCATAACACAAAAACCCTATCTTGTCCTTGGCAAGCAGTTACAGTTTTGCAAATTTTTCAAGGAAAGAAGCAACAACACCTACTCCTCTCCACTCATGGGGGTGCAGAGGGATTAAGAAACAAGATGAACCTTAGATCTAGGAGACAAGACTAGAGGGGAAGCTTCTGGAGGCATGGGAAATCAGTAGATAGGTATTGAAAATGATTGCTTTTCTACAAGGCGCCATTTGGTAGAGCAGCCACAACAGCCCTCCTCAACAAAATGCCAGAAAGAAAAACCTAAGTTTTCTGCATTGCAAACTCTAGGTCCCAAAATTTAATCTGCCTGTGCCTCAATTCAAATGAAGTAAAAGTGTCTTGTCCACTCATCTCAAAATGGGGCTATAAAAAGCAAATTAGAATGTACATTTAGTGAGGAAATAAATATTGATGAGCACTAAGGCAAAAGTCCACCAGGAAATTAAGTTACAAAAGGAAAATCTGAAGAGGTAACAAATACTCCACTGGGGCAGCAATGCAGTGAACAGCAATGAGCAAACAAATTAGAGAACAGTTTCTCATTTGGTAAACACTAATTGCTGTGTACCTAGAATGTGGCAGAAGTCCAAGTGGAAGCAAATGTATATATATATATATATATATATATGATCAGGTACGTGCAGTGCAAAACTCCGTGCTTGAGTCTGAGGAAGGAAATTAGGTAGGCACACGCCACCTCCTGGCATTTCTTAAACAGAGCTTGTGACTTATTTATCTACTGCCCACATTGTAACTTTGCAGGAAAATGCAAATCTGACCTATGAGCCAAATAATAATGGCCGCAAAAAAAAAATTACATCTACTCTGTTATTTTCAAAATAAAATCTCCTGCACATTTTGCTCCATGTAGCATTATTTCAAAATTTATCTAAAAAGACTGAGTGGGTTAAACATTATAACACAGCTGAAAAATCTTTTGGACTTATCAGCAATTGGAACAGGGAGGAGTTTATTTTTTAAAACAAATTATGTGAGTTGACCCAGGACATTCATTACCTACTCTTAACCCTGGTATTTCAAGTCAGGCAGCATTTCCTATGAAGATGAGGTATCAGCAGAGAGGCAGTGGGATTCCTGTGCCTTGGTGTCTGCTGCAAGCGCAGGAGGGAGAATGCTGTAGTGAGCACAGACTGTGCATTTCAGCCTGTGCATTTAAACCAAGAGGGGTTCCAGGTCCTGCTGTCCCAGTGCCACTCTGTGTGTCTTGGTATCACCGACCCCCCTGCACAGTCCCAGTCTCCTCCTTGTGTCCACACTTCTGGCATTTGCCCCAGCCCAGGTCTCCTCTCCAAACAGACCCTGTTTCCTGACACAGGGTAAAGAAACCTGAGAAATGTTTTGGGATAGAAAGGGTTGAATATCCTACTTAATCTTGATACTCTTAAAATAGTCGATATTTTACTTCCCTAGCATAATTTTATATCCATTTTCCCAAGACTTATTCCTGCCCTTCTTTTTTTTTTTTTTTTTATATATATTTCCTAGGAAGTATTTTTAACATCCTAAACCAAAGGGCAAATTGGCATTAGGTCAGCACAATTCAATTAATTTCATTTTAATCCTGCCAGTTCACACAGGCTGAAAATCTGGCCCACTGTGATAGGAAATTAGGTCTATTTTTAGTCAGTGGAGGCTGTCACCCACAGGTCGTTTAGAAATGTATTTGGTTATTTTTATGGATGTGACATGTCTTTATCCAAAAAGTATCAACAGGAAAAACAGTTTTTTTCTGTGACCAATGGAACCAATAAATCTTGATTTTGCATGGGTTTGCATACCTGTACCTGTACCTGCACCTGCACTGTGATAATTCAAATTCTTCTCTTATGTTCATAATGATCTCATTCCATGACATTTTAGTAGCCCCCACATTCCCTCACTGCCATCTGGGAAGAAAGAAGCACAGTCAGGTCTGGCTTGGTGTTGTATCTGTTCTGTCTGCTGTTGGTTATGTCTGTAGCTCTCAGGCACAGCACGGCCAAGCCAAGAACCACAAAAAAAATACTGAGTTCATGTGAGGCTTTTCTTTTTTTTCAGTGAGGTCATTAATTCAGTTCACTTTTCCCACATTTTAGAGATTTTCACAAAACCTCCAGAACCATTTTACCTGTGAGACTTCTGTCATTGTCCAGTGTGGCTAAAATTGACCTGTTGGTTCCCAACTTATTAGAGACTGGTCAGTGTGATTGCAAAAGCCTGAGAAACCAAGGGAAAAAAAAGTTATAGGACATAATGTGCATTATTTGTTGCCAGTACTTTAAATGACACAGAATAAACAGTTTTTGCAGCAAAAGCAAAGATTCTTGGAGCACATTCATTCTTTTCTAGTAGGTTTTAATTGGTTACCAAAAAAAAAATATAATCTAGCCAACACTGAAAATGAAAGAGAAAAATTAGATTCTATTTTTGAATTGTATGGTAATCAAAAATTTTGACACTATTTTCCTTTTTTACAGCAAAGGGAAGAGAATACTTCAAGTGAAGATCCACAGAATATGCCAAGGTACATCAGCAGCTCAGTAGAATGGAGTGGGAACTTGACTAAAACATAAAGTCACTGATTTTGGACCATAAAATACTTTAGTGTGACCACCTGTCCATGTGCCTAGCTCTCCTTACAGATAGCATTTCAGGAAATCAGAGTTTCACATGGAATGTTTGAGGCATGACATTGTCATCCACTCCTTTGGTGAAAGCTCTGTACTTCCTCCTCCTTCTGCCCTCAGTTGGACAAGTTAAATTTTAATCACACAGACCTCACTTGGATATGGTACTGAAACCCCATTAAATTTATAGAAACACTGCCTATGCTAAAAATAAAATCTATCAAGATTCTGCCAGAAAAAAATCATAATTATGAACATTCCTGATGTCAGAAAGGATGGAAAATATGTAATCCAATGAAATAAGAATGTTTCCTCTGAATAATTTTGTTGTAAAGCATTTTTAAGGCAATTAATGACTTAATCATTCAGAGGATTTATTCTTATTTGTTACCAAATACATATCTGTGTAGATATATGTCATATGAGAACCCTTCTTACTCCCTTGAGTATTCTGTAATACTGACATGATGTGGAATTAACTCTCCAAGTATATATGGCCATGGTTTTGAAAGGTATGTGGGGATTTGGGCTGCAAGTTTAAGATTTTTGCTCTAAGACATCTGTGAGACTTTTCTGTCAGTGGCTGCTCACCTCTTCCTGGGAATTTATAAAAAAAATGTAGTCATTCCAATCTATTTTTGCTGTCCCTCTGACAGATGTCATCCCAGTGAGCAGAGCTGTCACTGAGAACTCTCACTTGAGATGAAACTGGGTAAAAAACCTGATATCAAACAAGAACTGTTGGATGGTCTGGAATTGGCAGGAACTCTCTGCTTTGCTTTTCACGGCTGGTTAATATCGTCACTTTGCATCCACCATGGCTCCTGACAAAATTAACAATGGCAGAGTGAAAGTGCTAACACGCCCTGGGGATTTTATCTCTGCACTTTAACAATGCTGTAATGGGTTGACCTTGGCTGGATGCCAGGTGCTCACCCAGCTGCTCTATCACTCCCCAGTAGGGCAGGGGAGAGAAAAATAAGGAAAACAACTACTAGGTTGAGATAAGGCAGTTGAGGGTCTGTGAGTGCATAAGCAAAGGAAAACAAAAATTGATCTCTACTTCCCGTTGGTGATCAATGTTCAGCCACTTCCCAGAATCAGGGCTTCAACAAATGGGGCAGCTACTCTGGAAGGCAGACATTGTTAAATAACAAATGCCACCCATTCCTCCTCCCTGCCTTAGCTTTTATATCTGAGGTGATGCCATAGAATATCCATTTGGATAATTTGGGTCAGCTGGCCTGCTTGTGCCCCCTCCCAGGATCTTGCCCACTCCCAGGCCCTTGACAGGGGAGCATGAAGAATGTTACAGAGACAGCACAGCTGCTGTGCCAGCAGTGCTCGGCAGCTGTGACCGTGGTCACAAAGGGTTTTCAGGATGAGAGAGAGATGAGAATGTTGATTCCATGATCAGAAGGCTTGATTTATTATTTTATTATATATATATAAAACATTATGACTATATTAAAATGAATAGAAAGAAAGGTTCTCAGAAGCTAAGAACAGAATAGAAAATAACTATAACAAAGAAAGGTTCTCAGAAGCTAAGAATAGAATAGAAAATAATTATAACAAAGGAGCTCTCTCCAACTCTGTCCCAGAGAGAGCTTGGTCCTTGATTGGCCATTAATTGTACACATCCAACATGGGCCAATGACAAGTTCGCCTGTTGCATTCCACAGCAGCAGATAACCATTGTTTACATGCTTTTTCTGGGGCCTCAGCTTCCCAGAAGGGAAAATCCTAAAGAAAGGATTGTTATGAAAAAATGTCTGCGACAAGCAGTAGCAAAACACTCGTGTGTTATCAACACCCCTCCAGCTACCAATGCAGAGCATAGCATTGAGAGGGCTGCTAAGGAAAAGTGACCTTTGCCTCAGTCAGGCCCAATGCAGTCTCCATCCCTTATTCCGTACTATTTGAGTCATACTCAAATCCCACATAATTTATATATCTTCCAAGTGTTCCATTCTATTTATTTGTCATTACTGGGATCCATTCTTACCCACACACATAACTTAAAGTATGTCCCTAAACCATCTCCATACCTGACCCACATTTTCATTAACCTTTGTCCCTCATCCTTTCACAGATAAATATTATTTTGCCATTTCATGAGCTTCCTTCACCCCTCCGGATCCATGACTTGGAGTACAGTAGGCTTCTGATCCTTGATCACTCTGGCTTCTTGGAGTGACTTTGGGTTTCCCCTGAGGTCCTCTGTGCATTAGGTTACAATGTAAGATCTAAGCAAGTATATATTCTATCTGTTAAAACCAGGTGGGCCAGTGTTCTTTATCTCTTCCATGACCCATCCCTCACAACTCTCTCTGGGGGGGATATCTTCTGTTAATGGGCCATCAAGTCTCTGTATGACTGATAAAATTATATCCTCCCATTGTGAGATGCTCTGCCCAGAGGGAGGAGCCAAGCATTCCTACCTGGATATAACCTGGGGTTTGGAGCACCACAAGCAGCCTTATCCACTGGATTCCCAGAGGAAGACTCCGCCCGTCTACATCAGCACTGAACCATCAGAGGAAGACCACATCCTTCTACAGGATCACTGCTGCAACAGAACCATATCTATTACTCCAAGAGGAATACAGCCACCATTAGATTGGTCTGCTACCAACACCCTTAACAACAGGGTTATCAGGTTGTATTCTGACTCTGTCAGTGTTTTGTACAATTGCATTTATTTTAATTTTCCTATCAAATTGTAGTTCTGACGGGCTCTCCCACTGGTTTGCTTTCAAACCAGTACACTTTACCAGAGGCTCCAGGTGACACCCTGCTCCCCTGCTGCAGTGTAGAGCGTGTTCTGCATGGCTGGTCCTGTCAATACAGGACCAAGAGCTGTTTCACAGAATCACAGAATCACAGAAATTCAAGGCTGGAAGAGACCTATAAGATCATCAAGTCCAACCCATGTTCTAACTATTCAACTAGATCATGGCAGCAAGTGCCACATCCAGTCTTTTTTTGAACTCTTCAAGGGATGATGACTCCACCACCTCACTGGGTAGATGATTCCAGTACCTGACCACTCTTTCTGTAAAATACTTCCTTCTTAATTCTAACTTGCATCTCCCTTGACACAGCTTGAGACTGTGTCCTCTTGTTCTATCTGTTGTCGCCCGGAGAAAGAGACCGACCCCCAGCTCACCACAGCCACCCTTCAGGAAGTTGTAGAGAGTGATGAGGTCGCCCCTTAGTCTCCTTTTCTCCAGGCTAAACAACCCCAGCTTCCTCAGTCGTTCTTCATATGGCTTGTGCTCCAAGCCCCTTACTAGCCTCGTTGCCCTCCTCTGGACACGCTCAAGCAACTCAACGTCCCTCCTAAAGAGAGGGGCCCAGAACTGGATACAATACTCCAAGTGAGGCCTCACCAGTGCCGAGTACAGGGGAAGAATGACCTCCCTGCTCCTGCTGGCCACACCATTCCTGATACTGGCCAGGATGCCATTGGCCCTCTTGGCCACCTGGGCACACTGCCAAAGGCCTCCTGTTGTTCAAGGCCACAATCAAAATATTTCTTCTTCTGGATCACTTGCTAAAGGGGCCAACAAGCTGACTATAACCTGGAACGTGCATCCCAAAAAACTCAATTCCTCTCAAAGCACCACACTCCCGAACCCCACTAGGCCTAGGAAAGCTTGTGTTTCCTTCCTGTTAGCCACTGAGGACAGCTATTTTGTTAACCACTTCCATGGATTGCATCTATCCTACCATTTTATTTCCCAAGAACTTGATCTCTTGTTGTTATGGAGGGAGGGAGGGAAAGGTTAGACAAGTCCTGCCTTTGACTCAGATTTCTGGCAATAGCTCTGTTCGATGCAGCCTGCACACCAAATTGCTCTCGCTTGCAAGTTCTTAAGAATGGCTGATTAAGTCTATTATAAAATGGATTATTTATTGAATAGATACAAGATTAACAGATACAAGATTTTAAACAGAATACTTACTAAGCAGGACAAAACAAAAAGAATTATGAGTAGATAAAAAATACAGTGCACGATAAAAATGCTACCACTAAATTGATGATGGAGTACATATAGAATCCTTTCACTCAATTTCCAGAAAAATAACCACAAAGTTTGCATCCAAACTTTGGGGGAAAGCCCTACATGTTTTCAGGGTGTGTGTAGGAGATTTCTGATTTGGTGAAAGTTTTGTGGAGCTTTTATAGTTTGTAAAGTGAAGTGTCTGTCAGTCAGAAGTTCCAGCTTATCTCCCTACATCTTGTTCTCAAGGCCAAATGTTTATTGTCAGCTGGGAATTCCACCTCTGGCACCAGAGATAACTCCCTACCAGACAAATGTCCAGCCTGGGTGATCTCACCAATTCATGTGAGGGGGAGAATGCCCAGAATCACACCAGCTGACAGAACAGATAAGCTCTTCTGTGGTAGGGGGAGAGTCCTGCCACACCTGTGCAGGTTTGTTTAGCTTACTTTGTTTTATGGCAAGAGCAGCTTTCAGAAGAATTCGGATTTTTTTTTTTCTTTCTCAAAAACTTCTTCTGCTGTATTGCCCACACAAGGACATCATTGATATGTTGCAGGTGTTCTGAGGCTCCACCTTTTCCTGTGCAGTCTGGGTCAGTCCATGGCAGATGGTTGGGCTGTGTTTCCACCCATGGGGCAGTCAATTCCAGTTATACTGGACACTCCTACAAGCAAAAGCAAACTTTGGTCTGCACTCTGCTGCCAGAGGGACTGAGAAAAATGCATCAGTGATATCAATTTGGCTGCCTTTGACTCCTGCTAATATTGGAATTTCAAGTCATCCAGCACAGTGGCACTTGGAGGCAGTGTGACTACATTCAGGCCACGACAATCCACCATCAGCCTCTACTCCCCATTAGACTTTCCCACTGGCTACATGGGGCTGGTGGAAACATATCACCAACCATATTCGGATGGTAATAAAATGCTGTAGTTGCCACCCATTTATAGAATCAACCATAAAAATGCAAGGTTGGAAAAATACAACAAAAAACATATAAACAAAATTATTATTTGGTGTCTCATTATACAATTACAACATTTCATTTTCATTTCATTAAATGCCTTTGAGTGGCTTTCTTTAATGGTGGCTGAGCAAGCAATGGAGTCATTGCTATGAAAACTCCTGTTTTTCATTACTGAAAGCTGAAATTAATGTTATAATGGATTATAACTGCTCAGCAACTGGATTATTAATGTTCACTAATGCACCCATTACTCATTTCTGTGAATGAGTAATGAATATTCCCTTATCTCTTTTTCTTTATCTGCAACATTTTACAATTAACATTATCCTTCTTACACAGGTATAAAACCATTATCAGGTTTCTATTATTCCTGCATTATATTGTTATTGGGATACGTTAATTTTTTGAGATTTTTTTACTTTATTTTTTTTCTTTAAAAGTTCTTGAAGAGCTCATTCTCTTAGACCATTTAAGGCTAACTAATTCTTGATACCTTTTGAACCTCCATGAGCACTTCAAACTGAAGTACTTATTGCTGCTTGCTGTAAATACTGAACATATCATTGCAGTCTTAGGTGACTTGCTAATCCAATCAGAAAATGAAGAACCTTTTGCTACCAAATTACTCATGCAATTCACATTTTATTATTGGCTGCTGAACAAGATGTTTCAGTCTCACATTTTCGATACTACTCAAGTGAAAGCTCTAAAAGTTCTGCTAATATAATAATCACGGAATCACAGACTGGGTAAGGCTGGAAGGGACCACAGTGGGTCATCTGCTCCAACTTCTCTGCTCAGGCAGGGTCATCCCATAGCACATGGCACAGGACTGTATTCAGACAGTTCTTGAATATCACCAGTAAGGGAGACTCCAGCAACTCTCTGGACATTCTGTGCCAGTGCTCCGTCACCCACACAGTAAAGAAATTCTTCCTCATATTCAGGTAGAACTTTCTGGGCATCAGTTTCTGCCCATTGCATCTTGTGCTATTGCTGGGCATCACTGAGCAGAGCCTGGTTCATCCTCTTACACCTCCCTACAGACAGACAGACATTGATGAGGTCCCCTCTCTGTTGTCTCTTCCCTCAGGCCCAGCTCCCTCCAATTACCTCTCTTGCTATCCACGGGACCTGCTCCAAAATGATGAGCATCATTTTTTAAAGAAGGTAACTTGGGCCATGGAGTTTTGTGCATATGTGGACCAGCATGTGTACAAACTGTTGCTCCAGAAGATTTAGGAGATATTCAAGCAAAACTGGCCAGTCCACTTTGATGGGCTTGGGATGAGGGGGTGTAAAACCAGATAGTTTGGCTGCAAATTACCCATGCAGCAATGTTTTATATATTCAATTCAACTTTTTCTTAATCTTACTGGGTAGGTTGATTGTCAGCCAAATGTGGTCAAAGTATCAGGTCCATCTTTCATTGACAGTAAATGAAAAATTGGCATTGGACAAAAAGGTGTTCAGATACTCTTCTGATGTCCTCATTAAAATGAAAAATTCTTGTAATTCACAACTAAATTTGCTACCCATTACATAACACATAAGGAAGCTCAAAGAGATCAACACGTATATTCATAGACTACAGCTGTTTCCTCTGTTTTGAAACTGAATTAGAAAAACAGTTGTTTTAAACAACAGCACTACAATAATGCTAAGGGCTTTATTGACTTTTATTAAGTATTACATACCACATGGTTTATGTAATAATGTAATAAGAGAAGCCTGCTTTGAAACATATCAGCTGTCTTCAAACAAACCTCAACCCCAACACTGTATTTATTCTGCTATCTGAACTCTGTAAGGCTACTCCACATACACAGATGTGTTTAAAACAATAAAAATGGGGCAAAACATTTTGAAAACCCTCAGAGAATAAAGGTTCTTCATCACAGAAACAGGAACTATAATGTCAGGCAACTTAAATTGGTTTTAAACTGTTTTAGAGAAATCAGGATGCTACTCACAGTGTTACATTTAATATCTGTGAGCAGTGGCTCCAACCTGGCTTGCTGCTTGTTTTGTTTAGAGAACTAGTAAGATCTAGCAATTGCACTGGTTGCCAGCATTCTGCTGAAACCATATGGCATGACGAGAATGTCCTGCATGCCCTTATGCACAGAGAAAAGAAAAATGAGACAAATAGCTGGAATGAAACACTTCAGTTAAGAGAGCAGACTGTAGCTGATGGTTAGAAAGATGATCTTTGAACTAAAGCTGCATCTGAAATGAGTTAAAACCATGATAATGCGTTTGAATTTTTGGCTGATTAAAAAAAAAATAAAACTTTCCTCTAGGTTTCAGAAAATGAGGAGGATTATTATCACCAGCTGTACTTAAAGGACAAAGGGCAAATGTAGATCTATGTAGTTCTGACTATTGTTGGCAGAAACCTTAAGAAATTGGCTGCTAATGCCAACATGTTCTGCTTTGCAGGCAGTAACTCAATACACATATTTATGGAAGGCTGAATGTTCACTGTGTCTTACCACTTTCATTATGTTTGGCCCCAAGAGTTCAAAGCCATAAGCTGCATTTCAGAAATGATATAAATGAATAAGAAAGACTACAGTTTATTCTTTTAACTTGCTCAGTTGCACCCACATGTGAGAGCCTGTCCAATTTTCCCAAATTAACATGTTTTGGATACTGCTGAAAACTGTGAGACGCGTAGACATCTCAGTTCCTCAGTTTCACAGTTTTAGGGATTGTTTTCAAGGAACACAAGTGAAACACTGATACTGTTTCTACTATTGGTGAAAGGAAAGTTTCAAGCAGTTTCAAAAGCGTAAGAAAATGAAAGGCTAGTTTTTAACAGATGAAACAATAGCAGAACTGAATAAACTGAAAGATATAAACTCAAATGGATTAACATGTTCTCCTTTAGAAGGAACTACAACAGGAAATGGGTTTTTAGGGCTATAGGCTGGATCAATGGACCAAGACCAATGCATGAGGTTCAACAAGGCAAAGTGCCAGGTGCTGCACTTGGGTCACAACAGCTGCAGGCAGCACTGCAGGCTCAGGGAAGAGTGGCTGCAAAGATGCTGGTGGGAAAGGCCCTGGAGGTGCTGGTCAACAGTGGCTGAACAGGAGCCAGTGTTGCTCAGGTGGCCAAGAAGGTCAACGGCACCTGACCTGTATCAGCAACAGTGTGAGAGCATTGAGTCTCACTCTGTACTCAGCACTGGTGAGGCCACACCTCAACTTCTGTGTTCAGTTTTCAGGTCCTCATGATAAAAATGACATTGAGGGGCTGCAGCATGTCCAGAAAAGGACAACAGTGCTGGAGAAGGGGCTGGAGCACAAGTCTGATAAGGAGCAGTTGAGGGAGCTCAGAGTTTTTAGCCTGGGGAAAGGAAGGTTCAGGGGGACCTTCTGGTTCCCAACAGCTGCCTGGAAGTAGGTTGGGTCCAGGTGGGGGTCAGTCACTTTTTCCAGGCAAAAAGCAACAGGACAAGAGGAAACGGTCTCAAGCTGCAGCAGGGGAGGTTCAAGCTGGACATCAGGAGAATGTTCTACACTGAAAGGGTGGTTCAGCATTGGAAAAGGGTGCCCAGGGAGGTGCTGGTGTTCAGCCACTGGACTTGGCACTCGGTGCCCTGGTCTGCTTGACAAGGTTATAGGTGGGGTTCAATGATCTTGGAGGTCTTTTCCAACTTCAACGATTCTGTGAAAGACCCGTTTTCCCTTTGCTTGTCTGGAAAATCTAGCATCAAAGGCATCAGATCTGGAAGCTGGCAGTATTATTTCAAGGAAAACAGACTAAGAGATTGTGCTGCCTTGGGCTTCAATGGGGTTTGGTATCACGGTCTGTGTAGGTGAGTTTTCACACCTGTGAGGTGTGAGGTCTGTGTAGGCCGGACCCACCGGACTCGGCACCAACTGCCGCCCGAGGCACCGAGCCGCCCTCACGGCGCGGGGCCGAGCACGGGACACGGGCAGCGCCGCCCCCAGCAGCTGGCGAGCCCACGCCGCAAGTCTTCTGGGAGTTGTAGTCCGCTTCGGCGGCCTCCGCCCTCCCGGTCCGCGCCTGGCGGGGCTCAGCCAGCCCCATAACCCGGGGCTGTCCCTCCTTGCCATGATGGGAAGCTTTTTCGTCCGCCAAGACCCCTCGGTGTCCTCGCTGTGTGGGAGGGATGGACGGGAAAGGAGACGGAACTACTCCGGATGGAACTACAACTCCCGGCGTGCACTGCGCTACAGAGCACTTAACCGGGCGGGGGGAGCCGGTGAAGATGGCGGCTGCTAAACGGAGCCGGATGGGAGGCTGAGGTGAGTTTGGGGCAGCTGGGCAGTGCTCCACTCGTATTCACCCTCGCGGTCTCCTCCTCGTTGCGATCTCTCTTTTCTTTCCCCTTCTCCACGCTTGGGAACGAGGAGGACGCGCCGGAGGGGTGGGCGCTGAGGGAGTGGCGGGAGGCTCGGGCCGCCGGGTTGGCGGTGAGGAGAAGCCTCTGGGCATGGCCTCAGCCTGGACCCGCCGCGGTGGCGGCTCGGGCGGTCCCTGTGGGCGCTGCTCCCGGCGGAAGGGCTGGCAGGGTGGCAGGGTGGCTCCCGGCGGAAGGGCTGGCAGGGTGGCAGGGTGGCAGGCTGGCTCTCCGCCTCGGACGGGTCTGCTCGCCACGGGAGCTCCGGGGACAGCGAGCGCATCCCCGGGCGGGGCTGTGGCTTTGGGAGTTCCCTCAGCAGGTTTTTCTCAAACGGACCTTTAGACAGCGAGATAATAACTGAACACAGTGCAAATTGACAGGAGGGCGACACTGTGAGCTTTCTTGGCTTCTTTAAAGTTAATGGTGCATCACGGAGCCATGCTTTAGGTAATTGAGGTGTGGGTTCACAAATCCTGTTGCTGAAGACCATAGTACGACGTTTATTTTTGGATACATCCAGAAAGTTATCTCGTGGTCCTTTGAGCTGAGATACAAATATTGTGGTTTAGATTGTGTCTATGCTGCTGTAGCACTTGTGGGAAAGCCTATAACTAACTTTAAACCAGAGTTTGAGTTGCTGTATCAAAACCCAGTTTGGCAGCCCAGGTGTTTCACTTTGCAAAGCTACGTGAATGTTTGCTGTGCAAACTGGGTAGGTAAACTAAACCCAGAGTTAACAAATTTTGGGATTTTATAGGTAGTTACTTCCTAAAGCACTTGTAATTAATTCTAAATAATATGAAATATTTTTCTAGTAAGTTTGGGACATCTTGGTGTTAATGCTCTTAAACGTATGATACAATTTCTTTGAGAAATTGGTGGTTTGGAGTTGAGATCTTGATTGTAGTGCCCTGATAGGCCTAAAGGCTTATCCATAGGTTTTATTTAAGCCTTTTGACAACAATTTTAATATTTGGCTAAAAAAGGCCGCTAGAAGGAGATTCACTTCTGATTGAGGGAAAAACCTTACAAAAATGTAATAAAAATACAGTTTGTGTTTCAGCATCTGTTTTAGATGTTACCAATGTTTGCCGTTTGTGATCGACGGTAACTTCTCTCTACTTTTGGTCCAAACTCGTGCAGTAGAAAAGAATGAACAAATTTTATGTTGCATGAAAGTTGAAGGGGATGTGAAATTACTCACCAGAGTTGGCAATTCAAGTATCATGATAAAATCTAAATTATAAAAAGTACAGGTTAGAAACAGCTTTGGTTGGTGTCAATGACTTTTAACTGCCAAGCCTAGCTCCATAAGGGATCAATCCTTGACAAGTTACCACACAATTTTTAAACAATTTGAAGATAAGTAATTTTTTGAAATTAAAGCAAATCATGTTTTCTGTAGTTGCATTCTGTCTTGGATAAGAGAGCAGGGTTGAGCCAGCTTCATACATGGCATTTCCTCTCCAGATGAGAATCAGATAATTCAGATTAAAGTCAGGTATTTCCCAGAATTACTGTGGTATGTAAATCCATTTTATATTACATTTTTTGGGTTCTGGGAATCACAGTTGGAGCTTAACAGTCTATACTTAGGAATGAACATGTGATTTATTAATCTTGCATTGCACTGGCCATTTGCCTACTTTCAAAGCTAAAGGCATTGATTAATTTTTCAAAGAGGAAATATGAGTGGGGAGCTAAGTGATTTATAAAGTAAATATGCAGTGGATTTTAATTTTTCAGTTCATGCCTGTGTGGCTGTGAGAGGTGCTTAAGCCTCTGCCTTTATTTGGCTTAAGTTGGAGCAAGGGAAAGGAGCCCAGATGGCAATTTCATTTTGGAGACTCAAAATAAATCAAGTTAAATATTTATGGTGTTACATAATAACATAACAGAGGGCTTATTGGAAGAAAATAGAAAATCTCAAGTGTGCTGACTTCTCTTTCTTTACCTGTAGCACAAGGTTATATAAATTTTTCCACTTTAGGTCTCTTGAAGAGGTCCATTGTATTAGGGCATACAGGAAAACAATCTCTGCTTTTCTGGTTGGCTTTCAATGCCATTTCTGGAATCTTGTGATAATAAGAAATATTTGTGCTTATAAACTATCCTTTAATTTCAGATCCTGGGTTAGTTACTGAAAAAAAAAATGGAACAAACTGTATTTTTATACTTGTTGTGATGAACAATAAATTGGCCTTGGGTTTCCTTGCCAAATGGTGTAAAATCATCTCAAAGGAAAACTGAAAGTTTTTCTGTAGAAAACAATTTTATGTGTCATGAAAGTGTTCCTCTATCTTTTAAGGCACATTCACTAGCTTTGCACTTTGATTATAATTACATTTAGAACTATTGTTATATCCTTAGAAAAAACACAATGACTCTTAGTCCTCCACAGAAAAGCAGGTGTGATTTTGTTTACCCTCTTCATATGCAGGAGTCCAGTGCTTTGGTGAAGAAAGCAGTGTGTAGTAGTTGATATCCATAAATTGCATCTGGTGATCTGTCACAGGTCACAAATTGACATGGAATGTGTTAAACAGCAAGTGTTAGGCCAGAAAACTAAATGGCATCACGTGATTTTCCATAGTTCTCTTTTAGAGAATTAGCTAAGTTCTGCTTCATCAAATTCTGTGAGGGGGTTTTCCCTCTTTTGTTAGGTAAAATTGTAGCTCAGTGACAAATAGCTGAGCAAACTCAGAGTGGGGAGTTTCTTGGTTTGGTTATTTCTGTTCTGCTGTAACAGGTGACAGCAGCTGTGGATGAAACTTTGTCCTAGACCAAGTGAGACAGAGATTGAAGACTTTATGGAGAGGAAATTGTGTGCTCTGTTCTGCATGTAGAGGCCAGGCCACCTCCATGTGGAATTTTTGGTCCTGTTACAGATCATAAAATGACTAAAACCCCAGTGAATTATTTTAAAACAGATATTTGCTATATGTCTTAGTTGATACAACTTTTCTAGTAATTTCTGCAGAAAACTCTTCTTAAAATCTTGTACAAGTGAGTTGACTTTGCTGGCAGCAGTGGCTGTGTTTAAGGAAAATGTATTGAATTCCTGATTGCTGGAGATGGTCAGTAAAACACTTCTGAGTCTCTGGCACTTGACTCCCTGAAACTCTCACCAGGTTCTTTTCTTCTTTATTTTCTTTTATATCAGTAAATCTGATTTCTGTAATGTTTCAGCTAGGTCCATAACTGCATTCTGAACCAGAGATTTTGTTTCTCCATGTGTCTGTTGGACATGACAATCTGCAGCATCTTTCCTTTAATAAAATTACACTGTTTCTCATGCTGCCCTTGGAGAGGGACATACAGCTTTCTAATGGATGGCATATTTTAAATAACTTACTTTGAAGTACTATTTTTAATCCCAGTTGCTGTCAGCAAATTGTAACCCTTGATTGAAATGCATATATGAGAATAAAGTTTATTTTTAGCAACTATGAACATTGCTTTAATATGTGGTCATTAAAACATATGTTGACCAAATGAAATGCTTATTCTCACATTATCCATCTGTGGAATTACAATTTTTCGGTGTATGTATACATACAATTATTAGCTGAGTATCTTTTATTTAAAATTTATTGTATTTTTGAAGAAAGCAACACTCAGTATCATTAACTGACATTTTGTTCTTATTTGTGGAAAAGTACATTTGTGTTGAGTTTCCATTTTACAATTAGTAAATACAGAAAAATCTTCAAATAATTTGCATTTTAGTGCTAATTGGAGGGACAGTATATTTGGCTACTTTTATATCCAAAATAGATTGTTGTAACTTCAGATGAGTTCATTTTATGAATATGTTTAATTGCATCAAAAATCCTTTGAGCTGCTATTGTGTACAGGAGATTGCACTCTGATCTGAAATCTGCCTTTTTTGATACTGGGAGAAAAATGCCCTAGAAAGGGCCACACAGGTTTTTCAGTTGTTTTTTGCAGTGTTGAGCAGAAGCCTCTCTCAGGCATTTGAGCAGGGCAGAGCTGTGGTTCAGAGCTGAAGTGGAAATATCCTGTGAGATGAGCAGGATTTATCATCCTGAACAGTGGCACCTGGGAAGGTCACAGTACACAGCAGGAAAATGTTTACTCCAGCATCAAAGGCAAGAGCAGAATGACTGCATTTCAGGAACAGGCAAAATTACATCTAGTCTGGTCAGCTAAGAGGATGTCTGCATTTCTGTGGTAACAGCACCTCTGGTACTGGATATGAAGAATGCTGATTCTGCATGGGTTACTGAGCATATTTGGATGTAAATTGTCTGAAGCTATGGTCCTGACTTTGTTTTTTTGTTTGTTCTCTTCATAGCTTCTTATGTTTTTACAAAATTGAAGACAGATCCCCGATTAACAATGCCTGGCAGTAAGTACTCTTATCTTAAGTACATTAATACAATATATAGGAGTGTTTGCTGTTATTTTCTTTGGGGTTTAAAAATTAAAAAAAAAAAGGAGAAAGAATTCTTATAAATGACAGCAAGTATAATGTTTCTAAGATGTTAATATTATCTAGTCTCTGCCTTTGTAAATCTCCATATATTTTACAAATAATAATAAGAGCTTTGCATTTGCCTTCTTGATTGCAGCTTCACAGTATAACATTGAATTTTATGATTTAGACTGTGTTCTGAAATAGTTGGATTCAAATCTAAAAAAGATTTTTGATATTAAAAATCTATATTTTGATATAGCTATAATGCTATCTTTGGAAAATGACAACTAGTGTTTATAGAAGATAGAATTGCTATTTAGGATAAAAAGTGATAAGACTTAAAATTTTGACATTCAAAGTTAAGTGAGATTTTTGAGGCAAATGTTTCTATGAATCAAATTATTTACCTTCAAGAGTAGCAAATTTCTCTAACTCAAAGGATCAAATTATAAAATGTGTTAGAAAAATATAAAATTAACTATTAATAATTTTTTCTGTTTAGAAAAAGTTCTATGTGATCTGTAGTAAGATTGCTAACACCAGTCTTTGGATAAAGCAATCTGCTTTATCAAAAAAGTTACAGTACCAGTCACACTGAGTGCATTCTGATACAGGTTTGTAGTGAATTTCATGGATGCTTAATTTCATGAGGAAGTCTTTGAGCATTTGTTCATTGCTGTGATTTGTAATAAGCTGTGACTCTGGGGCACTAGAAATGCCTTGCAGTTGTTCTGTGTTGTGTCATTTGAAATACCTTATTTCATGTCAAATACCTTAGTGTAAGTAAGATGTGTCACACCTGTCATGTGAACGAGTGAGTGGAATTTTTTTAACCAATTAAACTGAAAAAGTAAGGCACTTTTTTTTATTTGCTTGGGATTTTTTTGTTTGGTTGGGGTATTTTGTTTGGGGCTTTTTTGTTGTTCTTGTTTTTGTTTGTTTTGTTTTGTTTTGTTTTTGTTTAAACCAGAAGTGCTTATGTTTAGGGTCATTGATATCAATGCAAGTAGAGTTTGCATCACTGCAGTCAGATGGGAGCTAAAGGAGACCCAAATAACTGATTGCAATGTTTATCTGTGCAGGACATCAGAACTACAGAGCCATTTATTTATCTTTGCCTGTGTTAATGAGTGTAACTGCATGGGTGAAGAAAAGGAAAGCTAACAGATGTGTGCATTGCAATTCTTGTGAAACAACAAGTATTTTCATAATATTTTACTTCCAAAAGTTATGGCAGTGAAGAAGTACAATGGGATTTTAAGGCAAGCAAGCATCCTTTTGTGGCTGGTTGTCCTTCTAATCAATAGAGGTAGAGCCTTCAGGAATTCAACTCTGTTGCATGTGGAAAGGAAATCTGCCTGCTAATTCAGGCTTCCCCAAAGGTTCCATAGGATTCTTTTCAGAACATATTGATGAAACAAGCTGCTGCTGCAGTGTTACTTTGAAATTTTAAAGTATTTGTCCTTGAAATCTGAAATACTCAGTTGTTTCTGAAGGCTGGGGGGTTTTGTGTGTTGTTTTTATTTTATTTTATTTTCACAATAAGTTCTCTCATCCCACACATAGGAAGTGCATATAAAACTTATTCCTAAACAAAAGGTTGTTATGGTGAGATATTTTCCAAAAATATCTCTGTTTTCTGTCATGTTACAATGAGTTCTTTACAAATGAAGTAGAAAAACAGTATCTAGTTACCAGGAAATTTTGATAGACTTCTTGGGTCATACTGACCAACTCCCATATCCACTACTGTCCTGCTTTGTTTCCTGGGTCTGTGTAGCAGTTCCTGGTGGTCATTTTATCCCTCCCTCCCTTCTTACAGTAGTTGAATGAATGTATAGGTCTGAAGGCAGTGTTCTGGAATACCATGAGAGATCCAGATGACTGGAATTACATAGAGACTGAGTAAAAGCTTCATTAGTCTTTCTGGGGAATTCATCTGTACCTGGTGATACTTCAGAGGTCAGTATTGAAGTTACTGTGTGTGAAGCACTGGCAGGACAATGTGCTTTTTAACTCCTTCAATATTAGCTGTGGAAAAACAGGCATGAGTCAGGACTGGGCTGTGCTACTGAGGGGGGAGATGAGCAAAGGTCATTTAGCCACAGCTGATGGATGATGGATGCTCTTCTCCTTCAGCCTCAGCTCAGCCATGGCTGCTGGGCTCTGCATGAGTTGTTCATTGCATATTTGGATTATCACATTTTCTATTGATGTTTCTGCTTAGCAGTCCCACTTAGGAATGTGGGGATTTAGTGCTGCATTAAGTCCTAAAAAATGTTAAGATTTTAGTCTCAATGCAGTTGTAATAGCCCAAATAGAAAATGTTCAGTCTGCTCTCCTTACCTTGAGAAGTGAAAGTGCTTGGCTTTGCCCAGCCATGACATGGCATTTGTGTTGACATCTGCAGTGGAGGTGAGGTGCTCTGGCATTGCTGCAGCACTTGGATCAACCTTGCCAAGGTGTAGCTTTTCCCTGCACTTTTTATGTTTAACTTTATTACAAGTTTTTCTTGTGCAAGTAGAATGGATATTGATACAAATGGTTTCAGATATGGATGGTGTCTTCAGCTGAAGCTGAAATGCAAATTCTGAAATGTTGAGGAAGCAAATGTGTTTTCTCATTTCTGATTGAGTACAGTAGGAGTAGGTTTGAACCACAGGTGTTTTAGTAACCGTTTAAGGTGTGCTTTATCACAAAAAAACTGTGGAGTAAAAGGTTAAATAGTGCTTTTATTTAAAAGTGAAACCAAAAAATATGTAACTAGATAGCCTCTGCAAGAGGCAGTATGTGTTTCTCACTTGCTTCTTGTGCTCTTGAGTTTCCCTGTTGAGTAATTTGTGCAGATAATTTAATTTAACATACTTCTGTTATGGAACATGGGTGGTTTTGGTAGGTTTTTTTTATTGGCTGCATTTGGACTGAAAATGCTTCTGCTAAGGAGAGAAAGCATTAGCTAAGTCATACCAAAATATTTGTTGAAGACTCTCTTTTTGAACATTATGTTCTAGATATTCACACTTAATCAGATGTTTGAAACACAGCTTGTTAGAGAGTGAGGTTTTTCTTTTCTAGAAACAGCTGACCTACTTACTGCATGTATTCCCTGACTTCAGTGAAATGTTTAACTGAAAAGGCAGCTTTTATACTAAAATGAAATCTCTTGAACTGGAAGAATTATATGTGACACAGGTGAGAGTACCTGTTGACTATGAAAATATATTTTACTGTGGTAGCTCTGTGTTTGAATTTTTTAAACTTTTTCTTAGCTTGTTCTTTTCTCCTTTGGCTTATGCCATTAGCATAACTATATCTTTGGTTTTCAAGGTTTTGTTAATAATAATTGTAAGTTAAATTGTTTTTTACTGATTGGCAGGTCCTTACGATTGACTCTAACATATAAATTAAGAGAAGAAATAAATAAAAATGAGGATTTTGCCAAATGTAATGTTCCCACATTCTTCCTTTGATTTATGGCTGTGAAATGTAGTAATATATACACCTCCCACGCTCTTCTGTCAGATATTTGTCAGTTGGAAAGGGACCATTCTGATTTAAGAGGTACATATATTAGTTATGTAGAAAATATTCCATGATTTGGCCTGTTCTTGGTTGCAGTGAAGAGGCAGTTTTGGTGACTTCACAATGGCTCCAAGCATGCTCAATAAAGTACATAATATTTTATTTCCTTGGCCTCCCAAACACCGTGTGGCTTTTTGCCCCTTGTCTGTGCAGAGGCAGCTCCTCTGACAGAGGTGGAGGGTGCTGGGGGCTTCCCTGCTTTGTGCAAGGTGAAAACAAACACAAATGGAACAACTGAGTAGTGCCTGTCAGTTTCTGTGTTCATGCATGCTACTTCTTTCCTTGTGTTACTTCATGGTCTTTAAACAAATAAATGACCCACTCCTCCCTCAAACCCAAAAATACCCATCAGACTTTAAAAATTATAATTTTCTATGTGCATAGAGTTTCCTTGCCAAGTGTAGGAGGGAAAACAGCACTTGAAATGGAATTTGAAATGAGTGAATTCTTAACTGGCATTTAACATTTTTAATACATTTTAAGAGGCAGATAACTTCCTCATTTTGGTTTCTCCTCTCCCAGCAATTTTGGGAATGTAATTTATTTGTGTTTTATGATTCTAGTTTTTGTGTATATATAATAAGTAGATATTAACAAGATTGGTAATGGGAAGGGAAGATTTATCACCCTGTGAAATAAAACTCTGGAATACAGTAACTGGAGATGTGTTCCTAAATGTGTCAGTAAAAATATTTCAAGGACTAAGCTTTCTAATGTTTTTAGTGAAAATCAAGCCAAAGTTCCCATTAATTACTGTCTCCACTCTTTCCATCATTTTACTTTTTTCCTCATCTGGAATATGTTTCTTGTGTAGCCTTCAGACTTTACAGTGGGACCTGCTACTTAATAAAACACTTTTTGCCATTTCTTAGTTTATTTTTTAGGCAGGAGAAACCCTCTTAATTTTATGACAGCATTATTGACTACTTAAAACAGTGTTACATAGGTTATCATTCTGTAACATTTTCATATTTCAGCTATTACAGAAGAGTTATATCAGGGGGTATCTGACATTTTTGTTTGCTGCTTGAATCTGGTATTTTTAGGATGTGACACATCGGTGGCCCTGTATCATGTCCTTTTCAACTACTAACCTAAGGGAGCACAGGAACTTGGAAAACAGCAGCCAGGGGAAGGCCATGGGCTTGGGCTTCCTTTGGCAGTCTGCCACTTGCTAGGACTAGGCCAGAAAAGGGAAATAACTGTTTCAGGATGTCTGTAACTATTATAATGCTATGGTTGCAGAATATATAATAGATTCTTTGCATGCTAATATGCAAGAATTGCTTTCAATACGAAAACAGCTACAGGGCTTTTTTCAGCTGATTTTTAGGTGACTGCATTGAAAAGAAAAAGTAGTAACTTCTCCAAATGTATGCTTGATTTAGCTAAGATAAACAAAACGGGAACTTGCAGCTGGAAGACTGTAGCTCTTTGTGCATCTGTTTATTTAACTCATGGTACCCTAAACAACTTTGTGTGCCACCGAATTGGTGCTTCCTTATTTAATGAATACTCATGGATTTCTTTAAGACTTGTTGATTTGGAGCAAGTGTTCCTTTTGTTGTTTTCTGTTAGCTGTCATTTCTATGTACACATCATTCTAGCCCCATTGTGGAAAGTTAATGTTGAGGAGCAGTTCCATAGAGAGTCAAAACCACTCATATTAAGACAAGACATGATGAGTGATATCATTATCATCATTCATCCTTCCATTTCTTCCATTTGGAACACACTTTATTGTAGCCAAGAAATGAACAATGGTGTTGCATCCATTCCTTGTTAAAACATGAAGAAATAATTTTTTCAGTTGTTGTTACTTCTGTATGCACAATCTGGGCATCTAAAATAAAAAATGAAATTCTTTAGAGATGAGCTTCATTCAGTGCTCATCACAGCCTTTGTGTGCTTTCAAACTGTATGTGGACATTTCCCCAAATATTAAAATGTAGCTTAGTAACTTTCTGGGGCTTTATTAAAATACGGCTGTCGTTGTTATTTACAGAAATGGCTTTGCAGCTAGCAGTCGATTAATCTTCATGTGCAGCCTTGTTTGCTATTGATTTCTGAATCATGGGAAGAAAGGGTAAGAAGGCTCATGCCGATTGTGCATGCAAGTGTCCTATTTTACTTTTTGTGCATGGCAACAAAGCAGAATTGATTTTTGGGGAGTGGGGTAAGATTTCCATTATGTGATTAAATGCATGTCTCTGGAAATGCCAGGGTGAGCTCCTTTTGAAAGTCTTTTGGCTTTCCCTTTCCTTGATTAATGGACTTCCTTTCCCACTGTTGGCCTTTATGAACCTCAGTAGCTCTCTAGGGAATCATGTTCCTTGCGGATTGCTGAAGATTAAAAATCAGCTGTGTATACCACTTTTGGCTTTCAAAGAATGCTATTTCATTTCTAGGAAGCTACATTATTCAAGATTAACTCATGCAAGAATTAGATATAAATTAATAAGAGGGTGGGGTAGGTAGATGAGTGAAACTCTTCCAGGTCTTCTGAGAGTTCAGGAAGCATTTGGACAATGCTCTGAGGCACACAGTGTGATTCCTGGGGCTGTCCTGTGCAGGGCCAGGAGTTGGATTTGATCTTTGTTGCAAACCTTTGGAGTCAGAATATTCTACAATTCTATGATTCCTAGTGTAACAACTTGTAGATCCCAAAACTTCAAAAATGATTGGTGCTTGTGTAACTTGTGTCCTGCTCGAGGTCTGTTGAAGGTCTCAGTCCTTTCAGTTTTCAAGAGCACAGTTGTGATTCTAAATTGTACTTGGACCTGTTATGGTATTTGTTGATAACAGTCTGTACTTTGGCTGGAAATGGGCATCCTGAGTCTTTAATTGTGCTTTGAGAATGCTTAGTCATTCCTTAGCAAGAGAATGAGAAAGGAATTCCAATCTAACACTAAGCTGTATGATTATGCTAAATCAGTGCTCCTTCCTGATTCTTTTGTAAAGCTGCTAATGCATAAGGAAATCGGTGAAGATAAAGCTTCATGGATATTTTGTTACAAGTGCACTAACAAATACCCGATAATTCATGTATTAAAAAAAATCCCTGTGTTTGTTAAACTAGGATGTAACTGTGTAATGATTGGGAAAGGACTTTAGGATGATGATACCCTATTTGTGAACTTCATATGTAATAAAATATGAATAGTTATAATTGATCTGTGTCTGACATGATTGAGCTGGCAGAGTTCTCTTGTCTCATAATAAATGGAGTGCAGGCTGTTTTCAAGAGTTTCTAGGTGCTTGTGGTTTTTCTATTAAATGAGTTTGTGATCTATTACTGACATTGGTTTAGACATGAGCTTGAAGTTCCTCAGAACTGACAAAACATAATTTGTGCAAATTGAGTCTGATGTTGGAACTGCAGTGTGGTTAGAAGTGCTGGTTGTGGGCAAGAACTGCTGGATTGCTACAGAAACCAGTGAAAACCTGTCTGCCCACAGATGTCCTGTCTGATTTCTACAGAAAGCTGAGGCACTCAAGATTTACTGCTTAACAAGATGTATTTATTAGACATAAGATGTATTATTAAAATGACTTCTTTGTGTCTAGATGCAAAGCTGTCTCCTCCACTGACCATCTTCTAGACTGGCCAGGTCAGTCTGGTGGGAAACAGAAGTTGTGGTGGAAAAGGGACTTGCAGTCTTTAGGTACTGAAGGTGCCCAGAAGAGCAAATCACTGTGTCTGTTCCTCTCTAACTGATTAGACATCAGGAAGGGAGAAATTGCTTTTTCACCAGCTGGGGTATGTGGTTCTAGATGGGGATATGTTCCACCCTTCTATCGCACTGCCTGGGAGAAGAGCTGCATTTCAGTTCTTGGGGAAACCTGGACTCAAGATGAAGTACTCTTTAGAGCTAATGGGAAAGATAACGACCATGAGAATATTTTATAATTCATATTGATCTAGAAGGGTTTTTTCAGTGAAACTGAATGTCTTTCATGTCTATGTTTAAAACTGGGTTGCATATACTTCTGTTTGCTGGAATGTTCAAAAGCTGCTCTTCTTGAGGGCAGGATGAACAAGGTAAAACTGTTTGCAGAGAAGGGAAGACATGAAAACTGGAGTGTATTGGCAGCTCCAAGGACCTGTTCTTGATAATATGTAAAGAGATCTTTTTTCAAATTTTTGATTCCATATTCTTTTAATGTTCTTTTTCTTTTAATGGAAACACTTATGTTTCCAAGTCCAAGTTGCAATATCTCATTTTGTAAATGCTTTCTGGGAAAGTTAACCAGTTAGAAATAGACACAAGCAGAGCACTTAATTGAAGATTGGTGATATTTAAACAAGATTTTTAATTCTGAAGCCAAAGTATCCTCTGTGACTGTTTTCAAAGTAACATTACAACATTTTTGTTTAGCATTTTATTTTTCATTAATGTCAATACAATTTAAAGACTTTTGTTACTGAACAGGAACAGATGCTTTGTTGTGTTTTGAGCTCTGTGTATGTGCCTCAGTGGAATTGCTTCACTGTTTTCTCAGCTGAATATCACAGTAGGGTTCTAGATTCACAGAAATACTTTCATCCACTCTTATGTTACTTTCTGTGTACATTGTATGTGCGTGCAGGAAATAAAACGTGTAATGTGGTCTTGAACTACTTGTGAACAGAGCATTTTTCTTTTAATTAGGAAATGTTTTTCAAAATCTGTGCAAATTTATTGAAGCCTGTAGCTGGCTTTGCTCAAATGAAGGTAAAACTTGTTTTTGAAGCTCTGGTCATGCTTATATTGGTATTTGGGATGTTTTAATAGAAGAAAGCATCTATAGAACAACACTCTTATGTGTCCTATAAACAGGTCAGTGCTTGATGTTGAACTAGTTAAAATCTAGTTTCCTGAGCTAAGCTTATCTTCTCTATTAGCTTTGAGGGTTCCAGAGAGAAGGCCTGTAAACTTTTGCTTCCTCATCATCAGGACTTTTAATCATGACATTCATCCATGTTTCACTCCAAAAGCCCTCTCGTGCCTTGCTTTTCAAGTGGCAGTGTGGTACCTGCTCCCCTGGTCTGTCTCAGCCCTGGGGTTTGGGCAGGTGAGCTGCCAGGCACCACTGGGCAGGAGTGGAGAATTAAATCCTCCCAGCCCACCTGCTGCAGTGAGGAGGTGACACAATGGTTCTGAGCATCCATTTTTCTAAGGAAAAAGATGGGCAGCAGCATAAGGTTCTGGGAGTTCTTACCACTACAGCTGTATTCCTTCCCTGTGGATTGGATTAAGAAAGCAAACTGCATCCTTTTAAGAAAATGGAAAAATTTTTCATGTGGCTTTACGTTCAGGTTTTTCAATGCCAAAGCTTCAGGTGCTTTCCTTCTAAGAAGACTTGAAACCCTGGTGGGCACTTGCTGACCAGTTGCTCATTGGTTTGAAGTGGCTTGTTCATCTGCCCTGTCATCTGTAGGGCAGGTGGTAGTTTATCGGTGCCATCCTTACAGCTCTCTTTAAATAATAAAGACGTGTAGTATTGACAAAATCTTCATAAAATTCTCAAAGTAGAGAGTGTTTGACACTTTTCCATCAGTTTCTTGGTGTAGGGAAACAACAGCTTTCAAAGCAGAAGACGCTACTCTGTAATGCAGATTTCAGTTGACCAAGAAGATAAAACTTTAGACATCTTGGCAATTTTCCTATGTGTCAGGAGCTATTCTAGTTACTCTTGGGATGCTGACCTTGGAATGAAAACAGCTTCTGAAAAACAGAACTGTTCATGGTGTTTCAGTGACTGTGTTCTGAGATGCCAAGTAATCCCTATGTGCTGCTGCCCTAAGCTTGAGAACTTAAAGGTTCAGTTAATTGTAACTCCTAGCTCTGTGCTCTTGTCTAGCTTCCCATTGATTCCCCTCTCATCCTCAGGTATACAAAGGGGTGTTCATTTAAAGGCAGTATCTTAATCTACATGAGTTCCTGTAGCAAAACAGAAGTCAGCAGCAAGTGTTAAAATAACTCTTTTCCTTGCTGGAAAAGACAACTCTTTTCCTTGCTGTGTCCAGTAGTATGAGGAGATGCAATGGAAGGGGAATTGTGGAACATCTAGACCAGAAATTTTAAGACTAACTGGGCATGGGCAGGAAGGCACAAAGAAAGTCCCTGTCTGCTGTGCTGCCTGGGGTTGGAGCTGAGAAGATAAGGTCTGACCAGCTCAAGCATCTGGAGGCTTTCTGTAGCCTGGACTTAGTCCAAAGTACTGAGCCTTTTAAACAAGTTTATATATTCTTACCAGTAGTTGGCCAACCTGCTGATCAGAACTATGGTTTGAAGGCTCCTGAGGCAGACAGTGACCCTTTTGGAATAGGTGTACCCCTGGCAACCCTCTAGAGCTGCTTCTTACTCACCTCTGGCCACCCGGGAGATAAGCTGAGTGTTGCTGCTTGGCCTGTTACCTTTCAACCATGCCTTGTGCAGAGTCTTTCCTCTCCTTCAGTGTCTGTCTCAATCCAGAGGTGCACCAGCCTCTTCTGGCCTTGTGTTTCTCCCCAACCTGCCACAAAAAGGGAACAAAGTGGTAGGAGAGGTGCAGGTGTGGCAGCCCCTCTTCTCAGTGGAGTGTTTAGTGAATTAGGTGGCTTGGCCTTTGAGCACACATGACATTTACAGTGCTCTTCTCTGTCACCTGCAACTCTCTTCTGCGCCTGGCAAGTGTTCAAGGATGCAGCATTCTGAAAATGACTCATCTGGGTAAGAGAATAGCTTGGGGCCACAGTAAAAGCGGGCTTTGAGCAGAATTGTCTGCAGCTCAGAGGCTGCTTTATGCCAGAATCGTCACTGTGCTGGGGATTTTCCATTCCCTGGTACCCATGGATGCTGGGAGGAGCCAGGCATTTGGACAAGCAGATAGGTGGGTTAAGTAGCAGGAGTAGAACAAGGGCACTGTGATAATGCCTCTCCTTCTTTACTTCTTTTATTCAGAATTTAATAGCAGGTAAAGAATGTCCTCCTGGCTCAGGGTGTTACTGGATGTGCTCAGTGGGTGTTTTGGCAGTGTCAGGAGTCTGCTCCATGCTCTGCTCTTTGCCTGGATGGAGGAACAAAAGCAGTTCATGTTCTTCAGAGAGCACACACAGCACTGTGAGCCTCTCTTCCACTCTCTGTTTCCTTTAGTCCATTCATTTATTTACTTCCCATTTTTCACTGATTTATGAAACACTTTGTTATGAAATCAGTATTTGTTTAGAAATAAAGGTACGATGAAACAAAAACTCTGTGTTTTATTCTGTTCACTGGATTTATCACCTAGAACTCATTTCCCAACTGCAAACTAAATCCTGAAGGCAGGAATGAAAGCTGGACTTTGCCTGTTCATTTTTTCCCCTGAACAGATTATCAGTGCCAGCTGTGAGGAAGAGGGGTCAGGGAGATTTATGTAAATGTGTCTTTCTTGTCTCCTGAAGTCTCTTTTTTGTATTGCTGCAGTGATAGAAGTCAGAGAAATAAATGACATTGGCCAGCTTAGTAGGAATATAAGGACAGGAATTAAGAAGCAAAACTCGTATCATAGAGCTTCTTCCACTGGAACCAGATTAGTTTTAGGTAATTTTAGTGCTGCATTAAAAATAGAGAGTGACAGTACTATCTCAAAGCAGGAAAGGAAGAGGTTGTCTTGAGGAGAGCAGAAATGAGCAAATAAAGCAAAGTTACTGTGTGAAACCAGCAAAAGTGGGGGAAAGGAGAGGTACTATGGAAACACTGGCAGTGGTAGAACTTAAGGAATGCAACTGGAGAACCTGATGTAATGGAAAACTTTCTTTTAATGCATTAGAGGTCTGCAAAATACACTATCCCAAAAAGAATATCTTCCTGGGGACTTGTTCTAATTGCTACTGGCTCTGGAAAGAATACTTCATTGAAGAAGCTTGGTGGTGAGCATTATTTGACTAGCTTGGGGTTTTTTCTACTTCTTTTTAGTAACTTCATGTGCATTATCATTTCTTGCTTCATAAAAAGTTTACATTCAAATTATTTTTACATGCTTTTTACCATAGCTAAATGTGCATCTCTCCATGCTAATTGCAGCACACAGTGCTATGGGTTTGGAGAAGAGTGGCTGGAAAGCTGTCAGAAAAGGACTGGGGGTGTTGGTCAGTAGTGGCTGAACATGGGCCAGGGTGAGCCCAGGTGCCCAGGAAGGTCAGTGGCAGCTGGCCTCTCTCAGCCACAGTGTCCCCAGAAGGACCAGGGCAGGGACTCTCCCTCTGTACTCAGCACTGCTGAGGCCACACCTCAAATCCCGTGCTCAGTTCTGGGCCCCTCACTGCAGGAAACACATCGAGGAGCTGGAGAGGGTCCAGAGAACAGCAGAGCTGGGGAAGGGACTGGAGCACGAGTGTGAGGAGCAGCTGAGGGAGCTGGGGGTGCTCAGCCTGGAGAAAAGGAGGCTCAGAGAGAACCTTATCCCTCTCTACAGCTGCCTGGAAGGAGGCTGTGCTCCGGTGGGGCTTGGTCTCTTCTCCCAGGAAGCAAGAGACAGGACAAGAGGAAATGGCCTCAAGTTGTGCCAGGGGAGGTTTAGATTGGATATTAAGAAAGGAATCTTCACAGAAAAGGTGGTCAGGCACTGGGATGGGCTGCCCAGGGGAGTGGTGGAGTCACCATCCCTGGAGGTGTTCAAAGAACATGTGGATATAGGACATGGTTTAATGGTGAACATGGTGTTGGTTCATTGATGGTTGAATTCCATAATCTTAGAAGTCTTTTTCCAACCTTAATGATTATATGATTCCAGTTTAGAAGAACTCTTGAAGTCATATTACACCAGAATTAACTTGAACTTTTTAGCTTACTATGATAAATTTTAAGGAGAAAGCTGGTTTTTTTTGGGTGTAGTTTTCATTTGTTTCAAATAAACTGAGCACCAAAATATTTTAAAAAATAAATGTAAAATAGTCAAACCCAGGTATGGGTGGAATCTTCCTCATTAGGTGTTACTGCTGGTTTGCTGTCATGGAGACCAAAAGTTCACATCACAAGAGGAATATCCTGTTCTCAAGACAAAAATTTCATCTGCATTTTGGACATTTTCTTGGGTGCATTCTGGTGGAGAGAGTCTGGGAACCAGGCCCTGAGGAGTCAGCTGGCTTTGGGTGAGGGGACGAGAGGCTCCTCTGGGGAATGAGGCTTCATCCTCTTCTTCCTCTCTGAGTGATGAGCCCCCTGTGCCCTCTGGGAGTGCATTCCAGGGACATTGCAGTGGCTGAGCCCTGTGTCCTTACAGCAGCTGCTCTTTTTATAGCAGGTTGAAGAATATTTTTAATTAACTCCCTTATATGGCTGGAATAATTTCCTTGTTATAAAATGTCTGATCTCTTTTTTATAGTGGAATGAGAGTACCCTTGAAAGTCATTTTAGTTCTGAATTAAATGCATCAACTGGTATTAACAGTTCAGAAATAACCCAGTATCGTAAGTGGTTATGGTTAAAGTGTTATTTTATGCACTTTCATCAGGATATTTGAAAGAAATTTATTTTATTTATATTTCTCATCTCAGATACAGAAAAAATAGTAAAATGAAAGTTAAATGTATTACAGTCAAATTTTTACATAGTTATATTTAAGTACATTGAACAACCAAATATAATTCTAATACTGCTGTGTTGCTTGATATTAGCAAAACATGCATTTCTCTGTAGAGTGAAACTTCTATGTTAATTGCACCATTTTTGATAAAATATGATTTTTTAAAAAAAACTTGGACAATTGCAAGTTAGGAATGACCACATCCAAGCTTGGGAGATAATAAAAATATTCAGGGAGAGAACATGAAATCTTGTTTCAGGTTATTAATGCTCTGTAAACAGTTGACAACAATATTCGACAACATGGCAAACTATGGAAGAAATTCCAGCATTAGATAAAACAGATTATTTCTTTTCCTAGGTTTTGATAGAAGCAAATGTGGCAGTTTTAAACTCAGCTGGCAGAACTTAGTCTTTTATCTTTTATGAAACTTTTGTTTTCCTGTAATTTTGTATGACTAAGATACAGCACAAATATTCAGGCAGACTATTTTGAAATACAGCTTTATTGTAATGTGATTTTTCTAATTTACAACATAGGATTTCCTGTAGTAAACTGTGTGGAGACACTTTCTGTGCAGCTCAGTGTTTTCTCTGAGTTTATTAGCAGTCATCTTTTAAACATTGAAAGGGTATGGAATTTTTATGTAGTGGAAATTATTAGCTGTGTTTTTATTAAAAGCAGTACTTATAATTTCCAGGGTTTATAAAAATGTCCTTATGCAAATCCTTTATTTGTGTATCCCAAGTGGATGTAATGTAGGAAGTGAAACAATAAAATGCTGAGAATGAATGGGAAGCTGGAAAGTAACTTTAGAATTGCTTAACTGAAAATTGATTTTCTACCTGCTGGATCATAATCATGTTAATGATTTAAATTCTGTAATCCTTGCTTGGAAGTGTTAGTAGAGATAATGTTAATTTCATTATTTTTAGATTGTTTCTTTAATCTTAGATGTAAACCTTTCTGTTTAAGAAAGTCTTTTTGGTCAGTAGTCTGCCTTAAATACATTACTCTGTATCTGTTCTCTAGGAAGACCAAGTGAGTAGGTTTTGCTAAAATATTTATCACTCTACAGTGATATGTGACAGCTGTCTGAGGATAGTTTTACCTGAAACTACATGGATTTTTTACTTCTAGTCAGAGAAATAATGAGCTGTGTGTTCCAGGCGAGTTGAAGTAATGAAACTGTCTGTGCAGTTTCATTGGAGCAATGTGTGTGAATCGCACATTGACAATATATCTTTTATTCTTTGCTCTTTTCCTGTGCCTGGCCTTGTTACCAGAATTTGATCCTGAGGTTTTTCACGTGTTAGCAGCCTTTATGCAGATGTCACTGAGCTGATCAGATAAGCTTACAGTGTTGCAGAGCCCTGGTGGGAAGGAACTGCAGCTGTGTGAGTGTGAGAGGGAACATTTCTGGGAAAGGAGACAATTCCCCCAGAGTGAATCCATAGCCAGGATGAGGCAGTATGTGCAAGTTCCAACTGTTGAGCAAGAAAAAGCCTATGATTATAATTCTGCTTTTCAGCCGAGGCCATGTATGTGTTTGGGTAGGTGAAATTACCATTTTCTGATGGTGGGGCTGTGTCTTACTGCTCTTGTGTAGAATAAATGTGTGTAAAAGAAGTACCTGTGCAGCTGGTAAATGTGTACAGTTCTAACATGAAAAATGCAGATTATCAGACTTCTTTAGCAGAAGAGAATGTGCATGTTTGAACTTGATAAAAATCTCACTATTGGAGAAGCAAACAATATTTTTTAAACTTTATACATTAACTTTCACATTACAGTGCAAAATTCTCGGTAGATATTGCTTTAACCTCTATATTTGCTTGCATAAAATGATGTAAAGATGTGTGCAAGGGGGAGGCCATTAAAATGTAAATTTTGTCTGACATTAAAAAGAAATTGCCATAAGATTTTTCCTCAATAAACCTGCATAAAATCGAACAGCTTTTTCTTTTATTTGTGTTCTATAGACCTACAAAACAGTCTGTTTATGTGAAATGAATGTGTTTATCCAAATAAATTTTTATCTGTGTTAAATTGCTATCCGAGAAGCAGAGAATCCATTTTCAGTTGCTCAGCTTCTATCCATCTTTGACAAGATTCATCTTTTTGGTCTATGTAGTAAAATGTTCCTAAGTTTTACGGGTTACTTTTAATGTAGTTTGTTGACTTGATCTTGTGGTGCTTTTGTTCTGTTGTCTTTTTTTTGGTTGTTGTTGTTTTTTAAATATTCATACATTCTTTAAACCTATTCCTACGATTTTTTTGAACCTTTCATGCTTATATGAAAATGATATAACTGAGCAATGATTAGTAGTTTTCCCACAAAATCTGTGTCGTGACTGTTAACTATTCTGGTTTTTGATTTAGGTTGTCATTCATTTCTGTGTTGTTTGGAGTGCTTGTCAGTTTTATTTCTGACAGTACTCTGCTTGGAGGCTGAAAACTTTGACAGATTAAATCTCATTTTCTGATACTTGAATGTTCTGTTTAATGTAGGAAGTTCTTTTGATGGTATTAACATCATAGTTTTTTAAGTTTATACTTCGATGATACAGAATTTTTGACAAGTTTATGGGGGGTTTTTTCCATGTAAACAGTTCTATAATTAAATACATAGCAATGTAAAGATGCTACCAAAATCCAAGATGAGGAAGAAATTTCAAGTCTTCTGCATACTTACTGTTAGGCCTTTTTTTGGTTTCAAAATTCAATATGTTCTATAAATTCGGAGAGCAGTATTTCAGAAGAGCAATATTATGTTTCCATTAAGTGAAACCATGTGGTAAGGCCGTCAGAATGAATTGGTACTGTTACCTGATCTTTTTTATCCATCTCAAAGAAGGAACTGGATCCAGATTTTGTGTTAAATTTATGTAATTAACACAGGTTTGAAACACCAATTTAAGATTTAAATTGCAGTTCTTTGCAAAGATTTTCTTCTTCTGTCACTTAAAGAGACAGAAAATAATTCTAAAAAATATTTTGATTGCCTGTCTTGCAATATTTTAGATTGTTTTCCTTCTCTTATGTTTTAGGTAGTTGCATGCTACAGTTATTGTTAGAATATTTTGTTATATTTCGTACTGGTCAAACATACTGTTTACCATGGACCAAAGTTAATGGTCAACCATGAGGTAGAAAACCAAGTACAAAGAGTACTGAGCCACAGAGTGCTGCAGAGTTGCATACCTATCTGAAAAAATATTTAGCAATAATATGTGGGGTTTGGTGGATTTTGAAGGTCTTACTTGAATTTCCCAATATGGAGTGGTATACAAGACACTGATACAGTACTGCTTTCTTACTATGATTTTCCTTACTTCTAAAATGTTGCATAGCATTGCTCTCAAGAGAATATTTTTGTAGAACTGTCTAGATTATTCCTATTTTAAGTAGGATTTTAACCTATTTTCATACCTGCATTTTCCAGCATATTGAAGAACTTTGATTTTATCTACTTCATTCCTGCAGCTTTTATGTAAATGTTGATTTTTACATTTGTTAGAGCTCCATGAGTAAGACATCAGGCCGGAGTGATATGAAGAACTTGACAGTATTGCAAAGTACCATTAAAAAAAAAAATTCTCAATATTTCAGTTGTTTATTCCTTGAGTGCTTTTTATTTTCATAATTGTGTATTGAAGTAATGAGTCAGTGTTGATGTTACTGGTGGTACAGGACGCTTAATTCATAAGCTGGGCGCAATTCAAGTCCATTGGGAAGAACTTTGAGTTAAGGCACAGTTTTAAAATCATAGATCTATATTTAATAATTGTCTGTGATAAAATAAGTGGCAAGAATTGCCAAAGTATGAGCAGAATACATTTTTTATTCAAGAGACAATAGTATCAGAAAGCAGATGTAATTGAGGGAAAATGTCTGCTCCTGTAGAGTCCTGTAATTAAAACTGAGCACAGTAGGTGAAATCTTTGTTATGAACCTCCCATATGTTCTGATAAGGGTGGTTAAAAACTACTGAGATTACTTAAATATCTTAAGTAAAGAAATACAAGTCTTGATGCTTTTGCAGAGGAATTGTAATCATCAAAAGTTTCTGCCAAGATACCCTTTATTGTTTGCATTCTTTACTGTTTTTAGCAGTGTTGAAAGATTTTTTGAGTATGTAAATGGAAATCTTTACTAAGACATTTGTAAGGTATTATCTGCTCTGAATCTTTCAGGTGTTGCAGTTTGAAAGACAGAATCTGCATTAAAAACAAGGAATTCTACCCTGATAAATAGTAGAATAGATATCTAGAAACTCTTTTTTTTTTTCTTTTGTGCTGAGTTTTAACCTAACTCCAAAGTTCTAGTAGTTCTTAGTGCTAGAAAAAGGACCAAATAATGCTTTGCAGGTTTGTTACCTTTTTAAAGCAGGCACTATGACTTTTAAAATTAATAACATTGAAGTTACATGCATTGTTCTGATTATATGGATTAGTAGTAGAGTAGAAATGAGATCAAAAAATCTAATTTCTCTGCTTCAAGTGACTGTCATTTCACTGATGCCTGGTAGAAGGAAGGATAAGTGACAAGAAAGGCAGAGCATGTTTTGTATATTATGGTTTATATTGGTTTATATGGGTGCCTTTAAAACAAATTTCATTTTTATTTTCTATTTTTTTTTAGAATAATGCACATAATGCACATTTGGGTGTTTTGAAACAGTCATTCATAGTGAAGATAAACCTGCAAATGAAGCAGCTTTGGTTTTAATATGACTCAATTTTAAAATGCCTTGACTTTTCTGCATGTTTTGAAGTGTGGATGGCAGCTGCATTTCTGGTACCCGAGATCCTTGCACATTTTCTCGTGTATTCCAGTGTGCCAGTCATTTCCCTTATTGACTTACTTGTACTTACTTTCAATTCCCTTGGTTTTTGCTTTCTTGCTGATAGCAAGCTGAATTCAGTGTTATCTTCTTCCTCCATGCTTGTCAGCTTGTCCCTTCAATGAGTCCCTAGAAGTGCATCCTAAATCCCCTTGGGTAAATCTCTCCGCAGGAGTTTGCTGCTGCTGTGCTGCGCTGCGACCTCGCTACAAGCGCCTGGTAGACAACATCTTTCCTGAAGATCCAAAAGTGAGTCATGCCTTTAAAATTTTAAGGGATTGATGCTTGAAAATCTGTGATAATACCTTGTGATTTAGCAGGTTTTTTTTTTTTAATTTTCCTTTTTCTTTTTTAACATTTTATCATAAATTCTTCTTTAGCGCTTAATAGCTTTAAGATAGGTTAGTAGAATAATTTATCTGGAGAGGGATCCATGGAGATCATCTGGTCTAATTCCATTTCCAAAGCAGGGATGCACACTGAAGAATAAAATTAGTTTGTTTTGCTCAGAGAAAAAGAGATTTCATTAAACAAGGTATTCTGCTGCAGAGGTAGCACTTAACTTCATCACTTTTTAGAACCCCAGACAATTGCTTTCTTGTGCTGGCAGGTGTGAACATTTTCTGGTTTTTTACAGGGTTTTAATTGTTTAACTCTTGACTTACTGACTGTGAACATTTTTATAGCCCTGGTAGGCTGTTGTGACCCAAAAAGGTTTTTCTGGTGTGTGTGTGTGTTTTTTTTTTAATTTTCCAGATACTCATCTACAATTTTATTTTTTCATTTCACTGTAACAGTCTTGGAGCTATATTAAAGCCTAACTCTTACTCTCTGTGAAAATAAATAACTTCTGTTTACCATGGAGGAATGCATTTGTCTATACATAATCATTTGACAGTTCAGACTGATCAAGAGCTTATGTTTCTGCTGCTCTGTTTTTTTAAGTGTATTACCAAATTTTTATATCTTTTGTTATAGTAGAAGTAAGCAGCACAATCAGTATTTGTGTAATATTTGGTTTATGTTTACAAAGTATGTTGGCTTTTTTTTAAATGATGATGTTACTCAGTGCCAGGTATTATGTAAGTGCATAATAGTGGCTTTTAAGGAAATTTTTTCTGTGTATACAATATATTGAATGCATGGAACAGTATGGGTTTATAGGTTTATTTGTTCTAATCTAGTTTTTGATACAGATGTAGAAACACCTGGAAATGCTACAGCTGTAGTGTTTTAATTTAATAAATTGACTCAATGGCTCTGAGTTGGCACTTCTTAGCCTCTGCTTTGGTTAGTATTCATTGGGTCAATGGAGGACACAGGCCAGTTCATGATGTTTCCCTTCAGTTGCACACTTTCTGTATAGTATCAGAAGATTTGCTTGATAAAATTCATTAATCAATAATTAATGTCTTAAAAGATTTAAGTAATTTATTTGAAAAAGAAATGTTTATGAACTTCCAGGGGGAAAAAAAAGACAAAAAGTCTTATCCTGTTTACCTGATAATTATGATCATAACCTCATCTGAGCAGATCTGTGTTATAGTTCATGTTGGAACTAATATCTGAATCTTTGATCTTGCTCTGACAATTAGCTCTCAGATGCCTGGGCGCCAGCCTTGTTCAAGATATGACACAGAAAAAATAAAACATTCAAACTACAATATTAAATATTTAAACTACAATCTTGCTTGTGTATTTTATCAAAATTATGCATTGAATATACTTGGTGGGGGGATGGGAAGGGAAAAAATTACATTGTGCTATTAGGAAAGAAGTGTGTCTTAGAACTGGTCACATATCTTACTACAGACCTTCTCTTAGAATACTCATTCCCTCACAAAAAAAGGGTGGAGCAAGCTAGTTGCTTCATTTCCTTTAAAAATATTTTAGTTGTTTCATGTTGCTGGTTTTTAAGGTTATGGCAGTTTTGCTCAATAGTTTTGGAGTTTTTTCAGTAGCTTATTTCCATCTGTAAGGCTCTGATTGCTCTGATCTTTAAATATTAACTAGAAAAAAAGGAAGAACACTTGGAAAGCTTTATATTTCCTATGAATTGTTTAATTTTCTATTTTGTATTTCTGTTTCTAGGATGGTCTTGTTAAAGCTGACATGGAGAAACTGACTTTCTATGCAGTTTCTGCACCAGAAAAGCTGGATCGAATTGGGGCTTACCTGGCAGAGAGACTGACCAGGGATGTGGCCAGACATCGCTATGGGTAAGGAGAGAAGTCATTAAAAATAGATGCCAGCAAGTCATGGAATTTCATCATGTTTGTTCTGATCAAGTCTGGAAAGCAAGGCAGACCCAGTCTCTTTGTGGTCAGTTACCCTTGTCTGACTGCCAGGCTCCCATCCAGCTGCTCTCAGTCCTCCTGCTCAGCCAGATGGAGAAGAAAATAAAATGGAAAGCTCATGGGTTGAGATAAGGACAGGGAGATCTCTTTTTCCCCGTGATGGAACTGAGTGACTTAACTTGGGGAGGATTGATTTAATTATTGCCAATTAATGACAGAGTAGGATAATGAGAAATTAAAACAGAGCTTAAAACCCTCTTTCCTCCAGCTGTCTTTCTTCCCAAGCTCAACTTCACTCCCAAGTCCATTTCCTCCACCCCACCAAGCAGTGCAGATTCGGGCTGGGGACTGTGGTCAGCTTATACCATCTTGTGTCTCCTGCTACCCTGCTCTGGTCTTGGCTCTGTCCTTGTAGGCAGTGCTTTAGGAACTGCTCTGGCATGGCTTCTTTGCTCAGGGTGCAGTCCTTCAGGAACAGGCTGCTCCAGCATAGGATCACAGATACTGCCAGAAAAGCTCCTGCAGGGGCTGCTCTCCATGGGGCCTGTGCCTGTTCCAGCTGGGCCTTTCTGTGGGCAGCAGATTCCTTCAAGGCACAGCTGCTCCAGCTGGGGGTCCTCCATGCTCTGCACTGTGGATATCTGATTACCTGTGGGCACTTCCAGTGTCCTTGAGGAGCTCAGGTTTGGGAAATTGGGGGTAAGTCTTGGAGCTGGCTGTGTGTGTCATGGGGACAACTCCTGGTTTCTGACAGAAACCACTCCTGCAGCCCCTTGCTGACAAAACCTGGCTATGTAAGCCCAAAACACCTTTGAATGTCAGTCAGGATATAGGAAAACAGCATTATCTTTCTTTTCAGCCCTTTTGGCTAAATCAAATATTTAAGTGAGTAATATTTTAAGTCTAAGAAGTGGCAGGAATTGTTAAAGAAAATCAGCATCCATTACAGACCACCATTTTTTGGCCTTCGTGACATCCAAAGCTGTTATTTAACTTTATAGAAAGGAGAAATGGCCAGCACTCAATTCTATACTTCCCTCCCTCCTACACAACCCCATCTCCTCCCAAAACAAGAAAAAAAGAGAGAGAATATGGATGTAGAAAACAGCTCCAAGTGTCATTTTTGTGCAATGGGAAATACACATCTTCCATTCTTTCTTTTCTATTTTTTTGTGGTAAGATCCTAAGTTGAACTAATTGAGTTAATGATAAATGCAATACATCTTTATGTGTTTCTCTAATTAATTTTCAGTTATGTTTTAATTGCCATGGAGGCACTGGACCAACTTCTAATGGCTTGCCATTCTCAAAGCATAAAACCATTTGTGGAAAGTTTCCTTCATATGGTGGCCAAGCTTCTGGAATCAGGCGAACCAAAGCTGCAAGTCCTTGGGACCAATTCTGTGAGTAAGCTCAGATGCTAAATCAAATCAGAGTAAATCTTTGCTTTGAAAAGTAGTTTGAGAAGTCTTAAGGGGTCTGCCAGTTGACATCAGTTGGAAGATGCTGTCTGTAGCAGGGTGTATCCTTTGGGCCTAAACCCAGAGCAGATACCAGCTGGAGGCAGATAAACTGTTTCCCTGCAGCATCCCAAATTCTTTTGATGTGTGGGCTCATTCCCTCTAAAAATAACTTTGGAAGGAACAGGAAAGCTGTGCTGTGAGTTCATGTTTTGGGTCTTTAAGCAGCCCTCCTGGAGCCAGTATATAGGTAAGACAGAATTTTGTTTTCTGGCAGCTTAAGCTACACAGAAAGATTCTTCTTAGCTGAAAAGTAGCTTTGAGTATTGCAGTGTCACCCTCTTATCAGCTTAAATATTTCAGGATTCAGATCTAGGCTTGAAGGGCATAACTAAAAATGTCAAAATGAAGATTTAGAGATCCAGTTTTCCAATTAGAGTGATGGGTGCAATCAAGGGTATAGCTCTGTAATACTTGCCTTCTAACTGCTGTATTTTCCAGCTGGTAAAATTAGAATCTCATAAATTCCAGGATTGTGATGTGGACTGTTTTCACTTAGAGTTATTGCTTTTACATGAGTACAGAGTACTTGCTTTTCATGTAAATGATTGCCATTGCTACCAGTGGGGATTTCTTTGTGGAATCAGTAAAGATGTTGGGCTTTTGGGTTTGGTTCCCAGCTGATGAAATTAAATGGAGTTGCAGCTCAGGAAGACAGGAGGGCACAGTAACCTGATGTTACCCCAGAGTAGGATTTCTTGTTATGGTGAAATAAAGAGAGTTTTGCTGTAATGTAGGGTAGAAGTGTCCTTTTTTCCCCCACTAGCAGGGCAGCTGTACTGAGGATAACAATATCTGTATCTCATTATACATATAAAATTTTGCTTATTCATTTAAATATCATTGAGCCAGGCTACCCTGCTTCTTTTGATTTGTTTGTATAATAATGCCTGGGCAAGTCCTTTTAGGGAAATGACTTTGGAACTTGTTTCCTAGGCTGCTAAAGACAAGGTGTGCATCACTTTCCAGTTAAAAATCATTGGTTAGTGCCAACCTCCACTCTGATGTACAAGGCATGTGTCACTTCAAAATGCATGTTACTGAGCAGGACTTCACTTAGGGTAATCTGTTTGATATTCCTGTTGGTTCCTAAGTCTTTTATGAGTAGAGGAGATTAGAGACTTCCTGAATTAGGAGATAATTTGTGTTTGTCTTCTATAAAACTCACAAAAAAAAGGTTTCCCTAAATGAGAGGAGAAACTATGTGAGGAGAGAGATTTTTTATGGCTCTTCAACAGCATTTCAAAACCTTATTTTAGCCAAACTCTGTTCATTTCCCTAGGTACCTTCTAGAGTTAATGAAGACAAAGGATGCAAGTCTATTTGTATTGACTTAGAAGGAACAAGGGTAACAGCTTGTCTGTTACCAAGGGCACTGCCTTACTGTGTTCTTAAATAGATTTTGTTACATTAACAAAGAAAGTTTACCGCAATATTCAGCCTTTTTTCTCTCCTTCAGAAGGAAATAAGCAAGCAAACAAAAACCAAAAGGCAAGGGAGATGGTCTGGTGACAGAATAATGCTTCATGTGCTTAAGCTGATGAACCACTTTGGAGTGTGAACTGGGATTGTCTACAAGAGAGGAATGGGTTGTTTATGAAGTAAATGTTTTTAACTGGTGAGAAGTCAGGCAACCTTTGGAAAATTTTACATAGTATTTTTAGGAAACTCACTTTAAGGCCCCTACAAATTTATAGTCTGCTTACATTTAAAATATATGGAGTATGATTGTGGCTCTAAGTAGATTTTGATTATTTTCTACCCAAAACTTCATTGATATAGAAAAGCAGTGATGTCTTTGAAGTAAAATTCAAACCTCTTTAGTTGAGCTATAGGGTTTTTTCAGCCTTACAGATTTTGTTTTAGCTGTGATTGGTTAAAAGGTTAAAATCTCTGTACAGAACATCTTTGGGTGGTTTAAAAGCTTGGAAAGATTTGGAAACTCCCACTGCCTTCCACTGTGGTTTGCTGACTTCCAGGTATTTGGTTTTGGGTGCAGAACTTACTCTACTTTGTGCCCTGTATTTCAGGAAAAAAACCCAAAACTTATACTTAGATGTTTGTCAACTTAAATTATTTCTGGAATTTAAATTTCTTTTAATTTATAATAAAAAGTCAATTTGTTTTTGAAAAGCAAACCTGAAGATGGCTATTTTAGATAAATAATTGTTTGGGTTTTATTTATGCATTTTTAAGCCTGATCTTCAGGTTACGTATAATTAATTTGTTGCATTTATATGTTGCATTTATAAATTATGTTAATTTATTTCCTACAGCAGTTGTTTGTTTGGTTTTTTTTTAATAGCATAATTGTTAATCTATTTATATAAGGCAGATACTTAAAAACAGTAAAATTCAATAGTGGATATAATGAATAGGTGTTGAGATTTTTTTTATATAGACCAAATTTCAAATTGCTAATGCCTGTGAGGTTCAAAATAGCTTTTTCTAGCATGGAAGATGTTTTTATAAACCATGTGCTAGGATAGCATATGCTGGTCAGGAAACTGAAAACACGTGGTGGGAAAAAGTGGTATCTCCTTGGCTTATGTGTTAAGGATCTGAAGGCTGATTGCAATAAGCTTTTCCTTAGAAATTTATGACAATACTGTATTTCTCTCTCTAATTTTCTTGCAGAATTTCAGTAACTGAGTGTCATGTAAAGCATCTCCATTGCTCAAGTGCAAAGGATTAAACGTATTGCTTTGGTCTGTTGTGTTTTTTACTAGGATAGAAGTGACAAGCTTTAAAATCTTTCACCTTGTGGTCAAAATTTTTTGGAATAAGAGATCCAATTTATATCTATTAGTCTATATCCAGCTTATGTCTATTTCTGAAGTTTTTAAAGAAGGTTCAGAAAATTTCTTTAGTGAGCAGCTGGTCAAGAACAATTGGATACATGATAAACTTTCATCTTAAGGTATATTTACAAGACTCAGTTAAATAAAAAAATATTTTAAGCTAATTTGGAATGCTGATGAGGTGAAGTCTTTGTATTTTGTCAGTAACATATTGAGGTTTCATGCACAAAATACAGATAATATGTGGAACCCATTATTACCACATTTTAATTATGTACCACAAATGCTTCTTTAGTTGATAAGGTGTTTCCTTTTATAAAAGCAGTTTCTTTGCAGAGCAGTGAAGTAATGATCCCATCAGTGACAGTGCTGAGCTTCCTGTGCATGAGAAGGTGGCTGTTATTGCTGGGTATCATCATTTGTATTTTAAAGGAAGACAGACAGATTCCCAAGTGGAAAAGTGATCAACCAGTGGCTGAGACAAGACTTTCATATTTTTAGTGTTGGCTTTTAAAAGCAGTTGGTTTGGGCAGAACTAAGTGCATATGTATGTAAAAATAGTATCAAATGTCAACACTTGAAATTAAGCTATGTCAGAATTCATATTCCCAGCAGGGTATTTACTTGTTTGCCTTGTCTCAGCTTGCTAATCTGGAAGAAGCAATGAAAATTTACCCTTATTGCAAGATGCTTCTTTCATTCCATGTACCAGTACAGAATTTTATGCTGGTAGTGATTTAATACACAATGGAACAATTCCTTTTCTAGCATGCCTCCTCTGTCTTTTTAATAGGATTTAAATCTCAGGGAGACAGATTAACACACAGCACTCTTTCTCATTTTGTGAGTTATTAAATTATCTTAGAAATTGTGTGCCTGCATCTGCTAGAATTTAAGTGCTTTAGGGTCACTCAAAGTTAAGTATTGCTCCCCCCACTCATACTTGTGCTCTCTGGTTTTGCAGTTCCACACTGCTGTGACCCTGTAAGCCAACATTCCATTGCTGATTTTGTTACACAACTGTACATGTGGTGGTCAGGAGAATTTTTATCCAAGGGACACAAACTAAAATAGAATGTGAAATTTTCCATCCTATTCTGATAAAATTGAAAGTGTCAGGTGACCCCAGGTATTAATAAATAAACTAAATCACCAGTTTTCATTGCTGAGAACCTTGTGATCATTTTCATGCTGCCTTTGTAAAGTTAATGTATCCAGTGTGAAGTCAATGTATCCAGTGTTTGAAGCTTTTCTCTTCAGGAAAATTGAAGTGCTTGTTCTTCTGGCATTTATTTGTTGTAGTGCACACATAACATTCACACTTCTCATTAAGGCTGTGCTGTGTGGTTTGGAAGAGTATTACATTTATAGGAGATCATGACTTCCCGTGTGACAGTTTCATAATAATGAAATACAGTACCTTGGCCTGTGAAAGGTGATAACTGCCAGTATCAGCACTGTGTTTGAAACAAGAGAAGACAGACTGGGGAGCTCAGATATGAAAAAAATAATTCTCAGGGCGAGCTTAGCATTCTTACAGGGAGATACTTTAAGTAACATGACTCAAACTCAAATATGATGCATGGTGATTATTCTTGAATAAAACTGACCTTCTTTAAAGACATCCAGGGCCCATTAAAAGTTATGATTTTTCTCCTCATGTATTTGCTACATAACAGTGATAAAACAGCATAAATGCATAGAAGAAATTTTGTCCTTGAGAAATTATAGGATTTACTCATAGGGCTTGCACAGTCTCTCTCTCTCTCCCTGGTAATATAATCCAAATTTCTCTACTCAGTCTGGAACAAGTATCTTCTGAATAAATAATATGTTTCTTCTTGACTTTGTGGTAGATTTATATGTTTTTATACTGATTGAATTTTTTTGGTTTCAAAATAAATGGAAATAACATACTGCCAATGTAAGTTCCTTTCTGTACCTTCTGTATTATAAAATATAAAAGATGCTTGTACTGGTAAAACTTCCATAAGTTACCATAGGATGCTTGAAAGCATTTACTGTGAATGACATGTTTATATCTATAAAAGCTTTGTAAATAATCCCTAGGCAAGTGCTTGGACTTTCAGAAGAGTTTTATCCTTTTTTAGGTTGAATAAGTGCTGTATTTGAAGTTTGTTTGAAAACATATGCTTAGGAGTAAAATATTCTGTAACAACAATAACAACGCCACCACTGCAAAGTACAGAGTGATGTCTACTGGAAAAACTTAACATTTCTATGATGGAATGGAATTTTACACTTTACTGAATGACAGTGCACAACTCTAAACTGTTACCACAGAGAACTTTCCTGTGGCCTCAATGCCCAGTCATCTGAATGCTAATCCTGGATTGTGCTTCAGAAATGCTGTAGGTTCAGTTGGGGAAATTGTTTTGTTATAGACATGAGGGCATAAAAAACCTTTGCCCTTTCTGTATCTCTTACTGTGCATGCCATTTTGAAAGGTGTAGCTTCCACATGTTTGTGTCCCTGCTGCAAAGCTGCCCCTGATCCAGAGAGGTACTCAGGATGAGGGAGTCCCTGACACTTGCTTGGCCTAAAGTCATCATTTCTTCTTACAAAGCAGTTTCCTGCTACAATAAATCTTTCTGCTAGCAAAACAGTTATTAGAATGTATTAAACTTTCCTGTTGGGAGATCCTGTCAATCAAATAATTAGTACTTCAGATAATAATATTAAAGGCTGATACTAAATTAGCAGCATGAATTAATATTCTCACAAGCACTCAGTGCTTTGTCTTCTTCATACTTTGTTTCCATTCTTTTCCATGCTTTTATGGAGGTTTCTGGGTGAATCATTTGTCGATTTGAGCACTTGAACATCTGGAAAATATTAAGATAATATTGTGTGGGGTTTACTAAATCCTTGGTCTTGGTGCCTTATTGAGATGTAAGGACTAATGAAATTCTTGACCGAAAAAATAATCTATTTCTGTTTTGCTAGTAACAATTTCATGAAACAAGTTAGCAAGCCACAGTACATATGAAGCATTTGCCAGGGTATCTTAGGAAGGAAATTATCATTTTTATAACTCACTCTATTGGAGAAAAATATGAGTGCTGTTTGTAGATCATCTTTCAGTCTATGGCAGTGGATCATACAGAATTAGATTTTGACTTCTGTCACTTTTTTACCACCTGAAATACAGGATATTCCTAACTGAAGGACTTGTAAAATGGACTCATACTGTACAATTTTGCTCCGTTTTCAGTAACAGCTGAGAATGTAGTTTTATGAACTACATAATTTTCAGTTGTTCCTGTGGCTTTTAGAGGGTGAACTGGTAGTGCAGCTGAAAGGGATAACTGTTCTAGATAAAACAGAAAAAAAAGACTAAACAAAAGACTAGAAAAAATGGTAGGGTTCTTTTTTCTGAAATACACAGCTTTGAAAACCTCAAACCCTCCACAAATCAGTGTGCTGTAGATTATGCTAAAGGGCTTTGGGCCTCTCTGGGTGTCTATGGGTAATGTGCTGATGAAAGCAGGTTTTACATCATGAAAAATGCAAAGGAAATGCCTCAGCCTGTGCTTAGGAATTGATAAAAATGGTGTGAGTAAAAGCAGAAGGATCTTAATGGAACATCACTCTGCTTCAGAGCAGAGCTGGCATGGTGTTTGACCTTTCCTGATAGTGTTTTGTTTTGCTTTTTATTTCCCTGTGTAGTCTGTTCTTAGAACTGTCTGTGATGGAGAATCCAAAAGGTCTTTAGGCAGTCTGCTCACTTTAGGAAGGGAGGGGTTTTAATGGCTTACCTAGGCTTTCCTTCAATATAAGCCTATTATTGATTTTCTTATTACCATTGGACAAAGAAAACTATTTCTTCTGTTTTTATAGCTGTCTTCTGTACCTTTTAAGACTGATACATTTTAGGCAGCTGTAGTTAGGGTAATTTGGTGTATTTCATTCATCCTTTACAGATGTTTATGTAAAGCTTTGTCTATTTCTTGAATTATTTGAGAACTGTATCAGTTAGTCACCATTTTAGGCTGTGATGTTTCAGCTCCACTTCATTTAAGGGCTTATTTGGCCCAGTTAGACAGCAAAAATTTCTTCATAAGTGCCATGAGTAATGCAGATGTATCTTAATATATTGTTCTGTTTTCCATGCCATCTTATTGGCATTGGCTAAGTTCCTTTTCTTCATTCAGCTGTTTCTGGCTAAAATGCTGTTTTGCAATAACCATTCTCAAATTGCTTCCTTGGTTTTTCAGGTCCTGTTTTCAATTGTTCAAAAACCAGGCAGCAAGTGTGCCTGCAGCTCTGGCCAGCTTAGTGTTCTTTGCAAATTTGATGAGCCCAGTCTGCTCATCTGAGTCTCTAGTGAAGCTCAAATCATATTTTTGTACTGTGATGATTTACAAGTGTTTCCTTATTTTTTTCCAAACTCTTGTACATCTCTCTTATGGGGAGTGTTCTTTTGACAGTGCTTTTCTAGCTTTCCTTTGAGAATTTTGTGTATTTTTTTGTCAACAGCATCACTGAAATTTTGACAGATGCTGCTTCATCTGGATTCACAAAAGTTATTTACTTGTCATAGGAATAGGATGGATTGATGTGATTTGTTCTTGACAAATCCATCTTGACTGTTACTTACCCTTTTGAGACTTTGTAGATGTTGGCAAATTGGCTTTTTTTTCCAGCGTTTTTCTGCGAATGGACTGGAGTTGACTGGGTTATAATTCCCTGACTCTTCCTTTTTCCCTTTTCTCTGGACAGAATTGACAGAATGCCTCCAAGTTTATTTCCCTTGAATTTTGGTACATCAGAATGTTGCTAGGTAACCTGGTAGTGACAGGGTTGTGTTTGATTGCTTGGGCTGCTCTGTACAGCTGCCTGAGAGAGGCTGGAGCAGGGCGGTGTCAGGCTCTGCTCCCAGGCTGACAGAGCTAGGACAAGAGGAAATGGCCTCAAGTTGTGTCAAGGGAGGATTAAACTGGATATTAGGGAAAATTTCTTCTCTGAGGGAGTTACCACCATTGGAACAGGGTGCCTGGGGAAGTGGCTGAATCACCATCCCTGGAGTTACATAAAGTGAGGTTTAGTGGTGGACTTGACAGTGTTAGGGAAATGGTTGGACCTGATGATCCTGAGGGTCTTTCCCAGCCTAAATGATTCTGCCAGTTGATGACTCCCTGTTCAAGTGTTAGATGTTTCCGTAGTGCATAGCATGTTGCATTTCATACAGTTTCATGCTTCCATGGCTATCTAAATGAAGTTCTTCTGGGAAGACATTTAAAAGAAAACCCTCCTATTAAGATTTTTCTTCTCTGAAGTTCTAAAGTGTTGTCAAAATTGGGTTCTTAATGCAGTTACTTCATGTTACTTGTTAAATTAAGCTTAGATTAAGCTTATTACTCATTATTCTATTTTAGGAAATTGGTATTAAAAACTTTTTTTAATGTATTTCATTTTCTAGTTTGTCAAATTTGCCAACATTGAAGAAGACACACCTTCATATCACAGGCGCTACGACTTCTTCGTGTCCCGGTTCAGTGCCATGTGTCATTCCCGTGACCCTGATCCAGAAATACAAAATGAGTAAGTGTCATTCTGCAGGAATTACTGAAAACTGGTCACACATTAATGCTGTCTGTAATACAGCTCTTATTAAGGTGTTTATTGGACTAGTTCATTCCAAATGAAAAAAGTGACAGTTTGACTTTTTGAGTAGCACTGAGTATTGCAAATCTTAGGTAGCTGGAACTCCTAGGATATTTAGGGGTAATTTTACCTTAATAATGCATGTTGGATTGTGTGGATTTTCTCCAGAAAGGCACCACTAATTACTGTAAATGCACAAGTTCATAACTTACTTGAGATATTAATGAGGCTACTTATATGAAAAGCAAAAGCATATATTTAGTCTGTTCTTTGAGAATTACTCATTAAAACTGTGATTTCTTAAATGTCTGAACTATGCTCATTTGTGTCCAACTCAAGAGCCTCCATGAGTGGGAATTCTATTTTCCCCATTCTTACATAAGTGCCACAGTTTGTTTTGCTGCAGCTCCCTCCTGAAGGATGTGTCCTTCCCTGCAGCAGTTTTTCTCCTTGTTTGTACATCCCTCTTGTCTCCTGCTTTGTGTGTAATCCTATTGAAACTATCTCAAAAGATCTAGAATGAAATTGGGTTCATCTTGAATGCACAAAACTTTGTTCAGAAATAGCTAAGATACAAGCAGCTGCAGATTTAGATATTTACGAATTGAAATGGAAACAAAAATAATTACAGAACTTGGTTACCTCTGTAGTTCATCTTAGAAATTTTTAAATTCAGGAAATTTAACTGAGCAAGGGCTTGTTAAGTGTTGTCCATACCTGAATCAAGATTTAAAAAATGAGGGGTGGATTTTAAGAGAAATAATTCAAAATTTTAGTGAGGCTTGTACTTATTTCATTTGATAGCTGTACTAGCTTCTACTTGTGTTCAGGAAGTAAATTCTCTTCCTACCATTTATTACAATGAATAATTTGCTATTATCATTTCAAAAAATAACATTTTGCTATTCATGTCATTGCACAAATTCTCCTGCAAGCTATTTTTGTTTAATAAAATGATGACAACAGCTAGCAGCTAGACCAAGTCTTTTTTTGAACTTATGTTATTTTTTTCTTTTTTTATATTTCATTGTTGTTGATTACTTCTCAGTTGATTTCATTCAAATGGTTTTAGAATTAAAGTGGTTGTTCCTTTTGTCCATTAGGCTTAAGTAGACAGAAGTATCCTTTGCTTTCCATCTTGTGACTCTTTCAGAAATCTTTGAAGATCTTTTCTGACTAATCCATGGCCTTAATTACAACTTCTAATGGCACAATCACATGGCTATGCTAGATATTACTTCAGCTGTTTTGTGGTAGCTTCCCATTTTTCTTCAGCTCTGGAATAGGCTGAGATTGTGTGAAGTTTCAGCTGATGGGAGGTAGATTGGTGGGTTTTATCCAGGGGACTCTTGTCAGAGGCGGTGCACAAAGTTTGAGACTTCATTGAGTGGTGTCAGCTTTATCCTTACAGGCCATCTTCTGTTCAGTTGTTTGTTTTTTTATCTCCTTACTGACTTCAGAGGTGTTCAAAGAAAGCATGGGCAATCTTAATGGTTGGCCAGTTTTCCCAGTTGCTGCTTGTGAGAACCTACTGGAGTTCCACAGTACTTCATGCCCTGCTGGGTGGTGCTGTGTTGCTCAGCTTCAGTAATTCCTCTTTTCCTTGCTCAGGATCCGAATTGCTGGAATCAGGGGCATCCAGGGAGTGGTTAGAAAAGCAGTTAATGATGAGCTTCGAGCAACCATATGGGAACCCCAGCACATGGACAAGATAGTGCCATCACTGCTGTTCAACATGCAGAAAATAGAAGATATTGACAGGTAAGTGTATTCGTGTTACTGGTGTGGTTTTTTAAAACAGTCTCTAGGCTGAGTTTTTATGGTGGATATCCCTTTTCTTTTCAGTGGAAGCAGCAACTCACCTTTGCTAGCTGAGGCTCATTGAAATTGATAGTGTAGGTTTGCATAATGGTTCTTAATGTTTCTTGTCTTAAAATCTTTTCAACCATGTTTATTCACTTGTTCAAGATTCTGTTGGCCTAAAAGTTATTCTAGAAATTATATATCCATATTTTGACTTGATAACAATCATAAGCTCTTTGTTTTAGTGGATCCGGTGCAGAGATGAGTAAGCAAAGACTTTCAGGTGACTCAAATGATTTTGCTACTTAGATTTGTTAGAAATTGAGATTTTAATTCCTTTAGCCATTACTAAGAACTGCTTGTCCTGGCTGAAACAGTACTTTGAGTAAGGAATTAAAGTTTTATTTATATGTAAATCACCTTCTCTTTGTTGCTTTCAGTGAGTCCTAGGCATATTACTTGCCACATTTGCAAAAAGATATTTAAAAAGATCTCTGTGACATTTAAGGTTGAGGAGATGCCAGTCACCTTACAATTGAAAAGTCTCTTTTTTTTGGTCCCTGTTTAAAGACTACGTAGGTGTAAAAACTGTTTATTGGTAGCACTGGGAAATTTCCATAAAATGAACTTCAGCAGTGTAACCAAATGAAATATTAATTCCATGTCCAATTCTGGCTGCTTCAAAACTTGCCTGCTAAGAGGCTCAGCAGCCTTCCTATAACAACAAGCTTGTCTTGCTTTCACTCAGCTTTCTAGATCTGTCAGTTTCTCTTTATTTAGTTTGAGTTTTGGCATTTATTTTTCAATTCCTCAGCTTTATTTTTGTTGTGTTATTTCTTACTGCCAGTGCCTGTCTCATCTCTAAAACAAATTTTCAGACCAAATAGCTAAAATCAATAGTTGCCTGTCTGTCCATGCCTTATCTATTTACTGTATCTAACTGAGGGCCCACACAATATTTATAGAAATATCCACGTGAATGTTACATCTGAAGAGTGAACTGAATAAGAGAGAAAGGTTTCTGAAGCTGCTGTTTGAGCAAGGAGAGCCTGGTTTGCCTTTGCTTATTCTTGCAGAGCTTCTAACTGCAGGTGGGCCCTTTCCTTTGGTCCTCTTTGCAGTGCCCTCAGGCATTCACTTTCCTTTTTATAGCAGAAGTAAATTAACTACTGCTAGAAAAACTGACTGAAGTAGGATTTGGATTAACCACTTAAAGTGGATCAGTTTCTATGTACTGCAGGAAATGACATTTCTCATCTGTGGAACAAGGCAATAGTAGTGGTAGAAAAACAAACCTGTCAAAAAGCAACTTAAATTTCTGAACTCTTGTGCTTGAAACTTGTCCTATTGAACATGAAAAAAAGACTAATGATTTTCCTAGTGGTAAGTAGGGGCCTTTTATGATGTGCATATGACAGAAAAGCTGAAACAGTGTTTGTAAATTGTTACCTGCTGGTCTTAAATTATGTTGCAGACAATTTCTCATTTTATTTTATGTGTGACTTCATATTTGTGGAGCACAGAGACATCTTGGAGAGTAGGAGTAAGAAGCATATTGTTGTGGCAGATGGAGTCAAAGCATTATTTGAGAAAGAGCAGAAATTCCAGAAAATACCCACAGCTTAAATCCATAGAAGAAAAATAATTTCTGATTATAGCTAAAGTATATACAGGTACTTACCTTGGAAGTCACTGGAATTTTAGCTTGTGGAACTTCACAGCTTAATTCAAGATTCTTTTGAGTACATACAAGATGAGACATTTCTTGGAGTTAAGAATTTACTATTTAAATGACATTATAAAAATATAGTTGTATTTGTGGATGTCATTATTTGTTCATATACCTGAGTGCACATTTTAGTTACATGCCTATCAGATATTATGTTATGTGTGAATCTATTTATGTGCATCTCCACGATAGGGAGGGGATGTATGAAAATAGTAATTCCCTTATTTTATGACATATTCTTCATAACTGTGGAACTAAACCTTCCAGCCTTATTTCAGGCAGAGGGACACTACCACTTAATGTAAACTTGACTTCAAATCCTTCTGATACATCTAATGTTCATACAAATTTTGCTTTAGAGGAAAGTTAGAATTTATTTCTTTCTCAGGGTGTGTGAATCATAGTCAAACAGAGTACCTCCTCTGCTCAGAAGTGGTTGTTCAGTCTTATGACATGTCCTGTCATATCTTTGGCCAGCCCTGGTTTTTGGCATTTAAGAAGTCTCATGCTTAAGTTGCTGAGTTGCTGTGAGCTGAGTCTGTGAGTTTAAGTCTGTGATTAGATGTTTGCTATGCAAACTGCTGTACTTCAACACATCCTCCTTCCAGTTCCTTGTTGCCACTGCTGATAGAGATTACCCTCACAAAGGCCAGTAGAGCAGCTACAGGGAGTTGTCCTTGCCCACTTCATAGTAAAACACATTTTCAGCCCTCTTGTGGTAGTACAAAAGCTTTAGGTGCAGAGGAATACTACTGTTTTTTTTTCTTAACTGTTGCAGTTGGATTTTTCAGATGTTTTCTCATATTTCTGTAAAAATAAAGTCAGTGAAATAAAATGAGCATGAGATACTCATTTGAATCTAGAAACTTAAGAGACTGTGCAAAGCTTTTCTATAAAACTGACAAGAATATTCAATATTCATTGTATATTTGCAATTCCAAGGAATTCTTACTGAGAAATACCTTGAGGTAGGTGTTGTTAAAGTTCAAATAAAATGTTACTCCCACAGATGACACAGGATAATTTTAAACATTTTGATGCAGTCAAAGAGTAACATTTTATACTAGGAAGATTCATCTAAAAAAAGACTTCCAAGCAGTGCTGAAAAGTCACCTTCTGTAGGTTTGCATATATAAGCACTCAAAACATAACTTATTTTACTTCATTTTAACTGGAATTCTTTCAGACAGGCTAAGCTCTGGGTGCTATTCTTTCTGCTTTCGTCTTTCCTCCCCACACACCCACCTTTGCAGTGCTGTTGTATTTTAGGGAATCTGTGTCAAAACAGCAATGGAAATGACAGTCCTACACTGTCTCTTGTACCTTCTCTCCCATCTCCCTAGATCAGAGTCTAGGCAGTACAGGGGAAGGAAAAAAGGGGAGGATGGGTGGCACAGCAGTTGATAGAGCTGGAGTTTTGTGGTACTCATGGTGGATTATGTACAAATTCTCATACCTTTTAAAATTCTAATCATGCTGCTCTTGTAAAGCTATTTCTCCTTATCTAACAGAGTTCCTGAGGCTCTTCTGTTATTAAAATCTGACAAGCTGTTGTGGTAACTCCTGAAACACTGATGTTTCCAGAGGCAACAGGATTTTCATATGGCCAATTTTAGATTTCAGTAGTATTGAAACACTATTGAAACACAGAAAATCATTTGCCATCAACAGCTATATTACAACTATGATGTTAACATGTCCATTTGACTACTGATATTTCAATGTGCAATTTTCTATAATGCTCTAAAGCATTTGTGATGCTTAAGTAAACTGAATGCTCTTGGTTGACACTTTCAAATGTATTTAACACACAAGCTTGCACTGCAGAACTGAAATTATGTTTAAGGGTTTAATGTACTGGTTTCTGCAGTCTAAAATTAAAAATGCATAATGTTAATGTAAATGAATGAGTCCTCACTTAAGTTCCTATAATGTTTTGTGAGAGGAAAAAAAAGGTTGCCACTTGTAGGTCCAGTGACTCTTGGTAAGTAATGGAGGTACCTCAGGGGGAGCTGTTTGCTTCCTTTCTGAAAGCTGTGTTCACCCTGTGACCTGTCCAGAGTAATGATGGAAGACACTGAGGTAGAGTGTGACCAACTTCTACACTGTCTATTTAGAGGTAACTGTGTGGATGATAATGTTCTAATCAGTTCACTCATTTTTTTTCAACTCACAAGCCATCTGTTTGTGCAAAAGTATTGGAGTTTCATTTAATTCTCACCCACACAGTATGGACTCAGTAGTGGGCAGGTGAATGAGATCATTAATCTGAGCAATATTACTAAGATTCTGTCTAAATTTTTTTGGTGGTTTCACAGCCTTTGTTATTGTTAGCAATACATAGTGTTTTGTCAAAATGTGATATGTAAAAGTTAACTGTGTATTTGCAGCTTTTGTGTTTGCCATATAAATATTTACTAATACAGTGGTGAGTACTGAGTGAACAAATGATGATCTATGGTCCTGCTATAAAAGAATAAAATATGTTATTCAGAATTCTGGTTTGATGCATATTTGAAATGCACTTCTTGCCTAGTTGAAGATCGTGACTCATGAATGTTTTAATACCAAGGGTGGATGCAGTAAAGAAAAGGTTACCTGAATATTAGTCAGTAATATAATCAAAGCACTTTGTCTTATTTCAGCAGAATAGGCCCCCCATCCTCTCCTACAGTAGGAGTGAAAGAAGAAAATCCTTCTGTGCTGGCTGAGAATTGTTTCAGGGAACTACTGGGACGAGCAACCTATGGAAATATGAACAATGCTGTCAGACCAGTTTTTGCGTAAGTTGAAAATTTGTGGAAGATCTGAAGAGGTTTGCTTTATTTCATCCTCAATTCTCTTGCATTAAATTTTTTCCTACTTTTCAGTTCAAAGGTTTCCATTCACATTTCTTAAAAAATTGCCCCTCTTTTAACCTCTTCTCTCTCCTCCATCTATAAACTTGAAGGAAGTTATGGAGGAATACATGTTCTGCTTTATTGATTTTTACATGCAAAATACAATAATTGACATGAGTTGTTGCTTCAGCTGTTTTTTTTTTTTTAAATGTGAAACTATCCAGGCTATTCATGTCCTATAGATGAGGGTCACAATCAGTGGAGAGACAAACCAAGTAAAGTACAAGTAGCACAAAGGAGTACTGTGCCCCATAAAGTCACAATTTATGTTTTCCTATTACAGCGTCCTGAATGGGTCGTTGCTGGTGAGAGAGAGACGAGAATCTTGTTTCTAGATCAGAAGGCTGGATTTATTGATATATCATATATAATACATTATTACTATACTAAAAAGAATAAAGAGAGAGAAGTTTGCAGAGCTGCTCAAGCTAGGCTAAGAATAGATAGAAAGAATCTATAACATAGTTGTGTCCAAGGTCTCTGTCCCTAGCTTGCACTTTGTGATTGGCCCTTAATTATAAACATAGGAACATGAGCCAATCAAGATGCCCCTGTTGCATTCCACAGCAGCTGATAATAATTATTTACCTTCTCTTCTGAGGCCTCTGCCTTTCAGAAGACACAGAAATCCTGAAAGAAAGGATTTCTGTGAAAAAATGTCTGCGACATATTCCTGCCATTTTCTTCCAGGACCTGTTTCGATATTCTTTGATGAATATCTTTAACAACTCATTTAGGGGTGAGTGGCAGATATGCACACAGTATGCACATTATGCACAAAAACACACAGTACAAATTATACCTCTTGTATTAACACTCAATGATACCACTTTCAAACTCTGGCTTTTCCTGGTGATGAGGACACCTGCTTGCTTCTTCTTGTAGATCTTTCAAGGTACATGTCAGGTACAGGAATACATTCTCTTAGATGGCCTAGTTCTTCACACAGGAATTAAGTACTTTATTTATACACTGAAAGACCTTCAAGCTATCAAAAGCCATTTTCAAATTACTAGTGTTAACAAAAGAAAGATAAGGTTGGTGTTGAAGGCAGTAAACTTTGTAACCCCTTGTTTATCCTGAAAAACATTGACTACAAAGAACTTACCACTCTCTTACTTTCTGTATATATCTGTTATACCAACCTGAGAGGAGTTTCTGTTGCAAAGTTGAGTGTTTTATTAAAAAAACACTCTTTCTTTCCTAGATTTAAAATTTGCATTCCTCCAAAATACCTGTGATCACAGGGAACACCTCGTTACTACACAGTCTGGATGGATTACTTGGTACTATACTGCAGCTGCTTTCTGACCACTTCTCAATTCTTTTAGTGGGTTTATCTCAAAACTTTATCATCATTTGCAGTGGATTGCGTATTTTGAATCATTTTAGTAGCAGGGAAGTTTTCTACGAATAATTCCTGATTCCACAGAGAGAGGTAGTGCTTGGTTTGGGATTTGAGAAGGTGTCATAGCTGCTTTTTCTGTGGCTGATCTAAAGCCTAAAAGCCTTTAAAGTTTATTTCCAGCCTATTTTCAGTTCTCACATGCTATGACTGTAAGGGACCAGTTGGTTCTGTGTGCACAGCATGTTCCACATACTGCATTTATGCACTGAATGAGTGGATAATGACCAGTTACTCAGAATGTTATCTCCTCTATGAATAGAGAGTTTTGTAATCATCACTTCTGTGTTCCACTTTGAGGACAAATTGCCAAATGTGTCTTTTTACCAATAACTGCTGTAAAAGGTTTAGTATTTTTGAAGAACAAGAGATGCAGAAAATGCAATTTCAAGCTGTTTGTCCTAAGCAAAAAGGGTGTGCTATATCTAATGAGCTTCACTTTGTGAATGACAGAGCAGTTAGAGTGAAAGTTTGAGATAGAGAGTCTACTGCACTTTATTGGATTGAAAAACCTGACTTAGCTTCTGATTAGAAAACAGTTTCTTCTAACAATGTTCAGCTCTTTCACAGGTTTTAAAGAAACTCTGGCAATATACATAGGGCCTCATTACAGTGCTAACATGAAGGTGCAGGTTCAGTTCCCCACCTGAAGGCTTGCTTCATGTGAGATCAGGCAACATGCTGCCACTTCTTGGCAAAACTGAGAGAGCAGTGCTGCTTGCATCATGAGGCAGGGCTTATTTAGTGATTGAGGGGTTTAACTATGATGAAGATAGTAGAAATCTGAAGTCAGTCTCCTGGTATTGGTTTGGATTGACATTAATTCTCCTTGCCTTAGGCAGAAAATCTCCATGGTTATGTCTGCATGCAGTAGCTAGAAACTCTCATATAATAATTTGCAATAAAATCTTACAGATCAATCTCACTAATTGCTTAATGAAAGTAAAAAAATGTTACATTAATATTATTTGAAAAAAAGTTCTGTTGTGTCAATAGTCAGAAGCTGTTGAGACATAACTGGCATGGATTTGCAATGGTGAATAGATTAGACAGATTCAGAGAGATACAGAAATCTGGTGAAACTTTCCAAGTGCAACAACTGCATTTCCATTCTTGTCAGTTATCGCATCAGGTGTGCAGGGGTTTGGAAAATTAACAGACTGGTGTTCAATATTCTTTCAACAAACATGATGCATGAGCAGAGTATTTTATATATTCCCATACATGCATGACTCAGTTATGCTTTCTGATCCTCGGTACCAATTTATCATTATTACTTTAAGGATTACTTGCATGTGCGGCACTGAGAAAGAATTCAGGCATCATTAGTGGCTCTCTCCCCAGAAACTTGCATTATTGGTTCTGCTCTTCCTTTGAAATTGAGAGACCTAATTGTGCATTTTTGCTACATATGTGCAGCAGATCTCAATGGAAGGCAGTTTGGGATTTGTTAATCCAGCAAGAGAATCTTTTGCAATCTTCAGTAGATATTCTTTATTGAAAGAAGTGTAATTTGAAAAAAAGAATGAGTTAAGGTGTGACTTGATTTTAACTAAAGTAAATGTAGCATACTAAAAATACCCTTTACTGTCTCTTGCAAGAACAAAACTACATTGAATGCACTTATTATGGTCAGTAAAATACATCACCTACAGGAATCTAATCCTGCTGTCCTTAGGAGGAAAATTTCAGTATACAAAGGATGCTGCCCACTGAGCTGTTGCACAAAGCTTCAGCCAAGTCTGTCATCTTCTCCCTGCTGTCTTCCCAGCAGTTCATCTACCTGAAGTAGCTGATACTTGGCCTTTCTGGCAATATAAAACTGTATGTCTTGTTTAAAGAGGAATTTTTGTTTGTTTGTTTATTTGTGTGATATGGGATGCAGTTGACCATAATCTGCCTGAATGGATTTTTGGGGCAGATGAATAGGAACTGTCAAGGATAACAGAGAACACAATGCCCTGAAAGATTAAAGGATCAGTTCCAGTCAGGAGAAGATAGTGGAGAGTAGGATTTTCCATTCAATGACACCTGTGCACAAGAAAAGCAGCTACTCCCAATAGGTACTCAAGTTGGATATTTAGTAATGTAAATCTGCTCTTATTTTGGCAGGCAAATACTTTTAAAATTCCTGACATTCTTTCTTGTAGGGATTTCTGTTAAAGGTATGTGATGTGTCAAGATGGCAGAACTTTTTTTTAATTTCTGCAATAGAGTGCAAGATAATTTAGGGCATAGGAGATGCTTTGTGTCACCTGGTTTAATCAGCCTTGAAGGAGAGCTGTGTACAGGTGACTGGGCTGGGAGCAGCTGCCCAGTGAGGGAATTGAGATCTCCAGGTTGTAGGCAGAGTAAGTTACAGCATCCAGCCAGTCCTCCTGTGTTCACAGAGCTGGCTTCTTTCACCTCCAGAGCTTCTCAGTTTGTTGCTTCAAACAACTTTATGTTTCCTAAGTTCTTTGAGAAAAGGGAGAGCAGTGATGATTCTGTAGCTGAGATACCTGTTTAGGAACAGAAATTCATCTTCTTTTACAAAGTTTTTTTGTTGATTTGGCTGGCATATTTTGTGTTCACTGGCAAATTTGTTTCTGGGTTTGTTTTGATTTTTTTAAAACCTAAATCATACCTATTAAAATGCATGCAAAGTTACCTTTTCTTCAATCTTCTAGAATGAAAAAACACATTTATTTTTTAATGCTTTTTTAGGGACACAGATTGCTTTTTTGCAAAAATCTGTGTGCCCTATTCGTAGCTTTCAACACTTCTGCTTAAGCAGAATTTTTTGTATTTGCTTGAAACACTGATAAATTTTTTTTCATTTGTGGTTCCTCTTCCACTTATAGAGAATCTGATGCATTTTTGTTGGGATTTTGTTTTGATCCTTCTTGCAGTAAGTGTTGAAATGCTTCAGAGCGTAAAGGCATATACACACAAAGAGCAACTCTTTTTTTGTTTTCCATATATTTTATTTATGAAACCACCATGAAAACAAAAATATTTCTCAGAGTTTCTATTCTGGATGGAGCATTCAGCCCTAATTATTTTGCAGCTTGTAATTCAAAACAACTTCCTTATCGTCTGTGAAGTATAAATTTTCAAGGTGTTACAACCTTCAGCAAATTCCTTTAATGTAAAAAAGCATCTAATGTCCCAGCACTCTGTGGAAAGAGTGTATTCTTAACTGTATATGTTTGATGTATCTAGGTTCCTTAAATTTCCAGAACAGGAATCTCTTTTCAACCAAATGTTTTGTGATCATATCCTAAACCTACAAAACCAGTACTTTTCTGAAGTTCTAAATTTCTCATAAGTTATTGTATAGAAATTTTATGTTAGTAAATAATCCCTTTGAGGTGAATTTTGAGAAAATTCATAGGATACCATTTGTTATATCTGTACAGTATAATTTCTTCATTATGTCTTAATTTTTGCTTGCAGACATTTAGACCATCATAAACTGTGGGATCCTAATGAATTTGCTGTTTCCTGCTTTAAAATCATCATGTATTCTATACAGGTAGGATTTTATCTTGTTTTTTTTTTCCTTGTTTCAAGCACTGGAGAGAGGTTTCAATGCTCATCTCACTATGCTAATGGTAGACAGTAGATGAAGTCAAAGAATCCAAAAGATTCAAGGGAAGGTAGTGGGGTGGTCCTTCTCCAGAACAAGGAGCAGGGTGCTGGTGTGACATGGTGCTTGACAAAGAAATCTCTCAGGTTGGTTATTTTTCTATGCCAATACAGCTGTGCTGATTTTCCAGCCCAAAAGACCAAGTTCACATGCAACTGTTATTCTGAGGCTTTTTAATAGTGGACAGCCTGTATTGTGGCCTTAAGCTGAAGGAGGGAAGGTAGAGATTTTAATATTAGGAAGAAATTCTTTACCAGAAGAGTAGTGAGGTACTGCAACAGCTTGTACAGGGAAGCTGTGGCTGCCCCATCCCTGGAGGTGTTCAGGGCCAGGTTGGATGGGGCTTTGAGCAGCCCAGTCTAGTGGAAGCTGTCCCTGCCCATGGCAGGGGACTTGGAACAAGATGGTCTTGAAGATCTCTCACAACTCAAGCCATTCTATGGCTGTCATTGTCTGCTGTAAACCTCAAGGTATTATTCTTTAATTGCATCAAACAGAGATGCCCAGAAGATAAAAGTGTAAAATTCCAGGTTTGTGGGAGAAAGCTGAGTTTTCTCACCATTTACATCAATAGTGCTGAATTCTTTGAACTGCAGTTAGCTGAGTGAGGGACAATTTCATGCTTCCTCTGTGCTTGCAGATGTTCCTGGATATTTTAAAGAACTCTTTTGTACACTGGGCTGGCTGAATGAACCCGTATTTCTTCATCTGACATGGCATATTTTTGAATCCATATTTAGTCATTAATTGATTGTACTTCTGATAAGTTTCTGAATGAAAATGTTGCAGAATGGGAACATGGTCATGACCATAGCTGAGTGATGTATGAGCTTATTCTTGTTAAAGTCACAGATGAAGATTTTCTGTCTGTTTTCTTAATAGGCACAATATTCCCATCATGTAATACAAGAAATCCTTGGACACCTTGATGTCCGCAAAAGGGATTCAGCACGAGTTCGTGCTGGCATTATTCAGGTTCTTCTGGAAGCAGTTGCAATAGCAGCTAAAGGATCAATAGGTAAGTTGTATTAAATTAAAGGCATCAAGTCAAAGGATAAATTTGTAGGATAGTGCTCATTTTCACTTTGATTTCAGAGTGATTGGAAACATTTTGAAAAGGTTTTGTGTATAATGTTTTTTTTCCTTTTTGCTGATAAATGCTTGAAATCTTACTTAAGTTTGCAATTACTCCAAGCATATACACTTGGTTATTTGACTCTTATATAATCCTTTGCATCGAAAAAATGATTGAAAAAATTGTGAAAGGCAGATATTCCTGTGTGGAAAGAAATCATAAAGTCTGAGAGAACCATGTGTCACTACAAAATGTCAAGAGCACTGTTGCTTTGTGATACAGCTGTGACCTGAATATTGCAGAAGTAGAATGATCTTTGAGAAATGTTTCCTTATTGAGTGTGAAGAAGCTGAAATAAGGTGAAATAATGTAATTTAAAATTAAGATAGTTCCTTGAAATAAGAGTAGTTATCAAGAGGTGCATGCTCTAGTGCTCTTTTCATGAAGTTCTTTGGTGTCCAGCTGAAATATTGTTTTGCTTCATTAGCTTGAGCCTGAATGTGTCCTTCCTCTTGCGTTCACAGACTTGTGAAATCTTTTACCATATGATGAAAAGAGCTCATTATTTGCTCCAATGTATAGAACTGGATTTTAGTAGCAGGTTTTGAAATAACTGAAGTTCAGGGGCAAGTACCTGCAGTTAAATCCATTCCTGGTGCTTAATTCCAGCAACCACTTCTGTTTTGTATCTGAAACTTGCATGGTGAGTTGTCTCTGGGCTGTTTGCACTCCCCTTTCCCACAGGACAGGGACAATGTAGAAAGAAAGTGAGAAGTTTCATGGAGCAAGATCAGGACAGTTAGATGGGTGGAGCAAAAGCTGCATGCACAAGGAAAATCAGGTTACCTCCATCCTGACCAGACCAGTAGTGAATCATAATGGATTATACTACATACCTAACTGTATTTCCTGATTCCAGGTTAATTTCTAAAGTATCAAAGTGTAGGCACACCTCAAAAGTTTTTCTCTAGTCGTGATGCCTCAAACACTATAATTCACTTTGTTCTCTTCATTATCCTACTCTCATTACTTGTGAAAATGGATTGAAAAGCCCAGTTTTAATTTTTTTCAGACATCTCCCCCTTGACAAGTGCAATCAGTGTTATTTGTTGTTTCCAGGCCCAACTGTTCTGGAGGTTTTCAATACCTTGTTGAAGCACCTGCGCATCAGCGTTGACTTTGAGCTGAGTGACCGGCGCAATTCCTGTGAAAGCTCCACTTTGAGCATCAGCTCCAAGGAGAGTGATGAGAGGATTGTCCAGAATGCAATTATTCAAACAATTGGTGAGTTATACAATTGGCACAGGCTCACTTAAAATTTCTCCCCTTTTCCTCTTCCCCAATGAGATGATATTGGACCAACTTGAATCATGAAGCAATACTACTACACTATTACCAAATGTGGTTTCTCTGATTGTATTTGCCTCTCATTCTCAGGCTTGCTTTATGTGTTTGATTTCTGAAAGGTTTTTCTTTTAAATGCTAACTGAACACGTAGCCAAGAAGGTTATGAAAATTAAAAATGCTGGTGGACTTAAAATTAATTTTAATTATATTATTATGTGGCCCTTGAAATGTAGAAATCTCTACGTTTGGTGCAGAACTACTATTAGTCCTTCTATGAAAATCACTGCAAAAAGTTGTATACAGTAATAATACATTTTTTCATAGGTAGTGCTTTGAAATTGATAGAAATGAATGTTAAACATAGTAGCAACAATGACACCTAATGGCCAGTTGTGCTACCACGACTTAACTGAAGTACTTTAATGCACAGCAGTTGAAATTATTTTCTCAGCAATGTCTCCCTGTTTCTCAGATTTTCCCTTGTGACAGTGATGTTGTATATTGGGGTGCTTTTTTGATATGCAATCCTATTCTTAAAGAACACGGGAGATTAGCTTAAATGTTTGTACCTTTGCTTGCCTTGAAGAGCACTAACAAGTATATAGTAGATTATTTCTCACCATTTCAGTAACGTTCCCAAGTTAAAATGTTCAACTCCCATCAAAAAAAAATCCCACAAACCAACCTTTTGTGAAGCTTCTTTCTACTGAAATTAATGGTATACTATTTCATAGTAATAAAATAGACTATCTGGAGTTGGAAGGATCATTGAGTCCAACTCTCTGCTCCTCCCAGGACTGCTTCAGCTAAACCATGTGCCTGGGAGCATTGTCCAGGTACTGCTTGACCTCTGTCAGGCTTGGTGCTGTGACCACTTCTCTGGGAAGCCTGATCTAGTGGCCAACCTTCCTTTTAGTGAAGAACCTTTTCCTAATGTCCCATCTGAACTTCCCCTGATGCAATTCCATCCCATTTCCTCATGTCCTGTCACAGGTCACCAGAGAGAAATCAGCATCTCCTGTTGATTTAGTCCTAAAATACTTGTAGGTCTCTGGGACTTCTGTCCCCTCACTTGTAATATTTATTCTCCAATAAACAGACAATACTATGTGCCATGAGAAACACAATTCTTCACTAGGTACAAGTTAATAGACTCCAGATATTTAATTTTTAAATTGTATATTTAGAGGAGGATAAAATTAGGTTTTAGTATTCAAAGATGAAAGTATCATGAAAAAGACTCACTAAAATCATTCAGTAAAAATAAATATTAGATTATGCCTTAAAACAAGTCATATGTTTATTCTTCATCTATTTTGACCTGTTAATATATTCCTTGTATTTTAAAGGCTTTTCTTATAAAGAGAAGAGCCCTATATCTCTTTTTCTTCTGCAATTTCTTTCTGTTTTTATTTAGGATTTTTTGGAAGCAATCTTCCAGATTACCAGAGATCAGAGATTATGATGTTCATTATGAGCAAAGTACCAGTATTGGGAGCAACTTCACAATCACTGGATCCCAGTAACCTTGGGTTTGTATATCCTGTATTTTTCAATTTCAAATTAAAAATCTAGATTTTAGAATCCTGATGAATTAAGAAGTGAAAAACATTAAGAAAAGCGAAATGCAAATTCTCACTCCTTAGGGGCTGTACGAAATACTATGCAGAACCAAGACAAGCTCAGTGTCAACAATATTAAATCAACCTACAGACATTTTACTGATAAAAATTACCTGATTGGAAGGTCATTTATTTTTCACTAAAATACTCTTTATCTCTGCATTAGTACAATTTTTTCTGAAATTATGAACTTTATGGTTGTTAATGCTGTAATTTTTATATGTGGGTTTTGAACATGAGAGGAATTCAGTTATAAATTGCATAATTTACAAACTGTTTTTAATGTTTGTTCTTTTATTTAAATTCTGTACAAGCTGACTTCAGATTAAGAAATAACTGCAGAAACTCCAGTGAGTTTTGGATTTTTCCTGTGTATTCAGAAATAGGAAAAAGCTGTAAGTGGACAGACTTAATAAACCCACAATTTACAAGTCACCCTATACTGGATACTCTTCCTTGTAACAGGAATAATTTTGTTTAAAAGACTTCATTTCCTCAGTGTGGGGAAGTCACTGAAAAGGCTGCAGCTGTTCTTTCCAGATGTGCACAGACACTTTGCACCCCATAAGTGATCCCCTCATAGATTAAGTAGGAAGTCATTGTCATTCTCCAGCTTCTTAGAGCTTTTCATAAAATATCCCTGCAGCATGGGATGCTATTCCATGGAAGATGTAAGTCTGTGCCAAGCAGTTGTCACTCATTGTGGAAGTATTTGAAGCACCAATCCATATGAAATTCTCTACTTGGATTAACAATTGAGGGTAGTGGTTGTTTTTTTTATAACTATATAATTTTCCATTTATGAGATTCTGTGTAAACATGTGTATGAGCAGTGTGTTACTATGATGTGCATATGTCACTCTGAGATTGCTGATAAAGTCTGGCATTACTTAGAATTTTGATTTCTGCTGCCCAAGACATTTGATTGATACAGACAGCCAGGATTGTACCCGTTAAGGTAGAAGCTTCCACTGTTATGTAATGACCAACTTTTGTGAAGAGGGTTGGTCTTCTTTTACACTATTTAATGGGGAAAATGGCTTGAACTTTTTTTACTTTCCTGAAAGAATCTCTGTGAATGGAACAATTTATTCCAAGCGCACTTCGATCTCCTAAGACCTTGCAAGAATAGTGACTATGTACCTTCAGCTATTTGGCTACTTTTAGTACCTGCAGGAGGGAAATGAAAACAGATGAAGAACAGGTCAAGTAGTGTTTCATGCACCTTCCTGTGATATGAAAGCTGAGGAATCTTTCAGTTTTTCTTACTGATTTTGCCAATAACTTTTTTTCCAGTCTCAAAGTTTTGGGGTCTGGCCTAAAGAAGAAATGTCCACATTTCTTAAGACTCCAGAAGAAATTTTCAGTGCTGATGCTTGTGAAAGTAACAAACTATCAAGCTTGTAGTGGTCAAACATTTTAGAGATTTCTGAGTAAAACAAAAAGATTTATACCTCCTTCACAAATACAATTTCATTTTTTCTTCAACTGAATGTGCTCCTTTTTTTCAGCCTTCCTATAAATGTGTCTTTCAAAAACATTTAATTATTGCAGCTCAGTTGGAGATACTTTCCTTTATCTATGATCATTCAGCATCCCTTCCAAGACTGCTGTATTCACTTGTCAAAAATGGGAATAATGTCTAGAGTAGAATAATATTTCAAAGATATGCAAGAAAACCTAATTTGCAAATTTTTTTTTCCAATTGCAGAGATTTGGGAACCAGGAGGATTCAAATCATGTTATTGAGATCTTTACTTATGGTAAGCCTTTTGTGATCAGTATACTATGTTATAAACACACAGTGTTTCACTTTATGTATATACTTACATATAAAAGTACAGTATAACAACACTGGACTATGAAAATAAACATACATTCATATTGCACAGACCTGTAATTCTATTGTGTAATATTGTGAAAGCATTTTTCCAACTTACATTCCAAACAGCACAAGAAATACACCTCCATCTCTTAGAGCACTTCAGTGAATGTCAGTTGTAATTGGATCTGCAGATCCAAAAGAACATCCTAGAGTAGGTTGAGTTCTGCCAGCAGTACTGGCAACATCAAAGTGAAATCACTTTCATCTCTGAGTCTGGAAAAGTGGTAATTAGTAATATGGCCAATGTTTTTAAAACCATAGGAATGGATACCTCAGACACAGTTGTTCTTTCCTTCCTAATGTTTCCGAAATTTCTTGTAAGGTTTGATTGAATTTTTTATCACAAATACATTTTTCAGCTGTAAATCTTCAAAGAGTATTTCTGGAAATAGACCCAGATGGTAAAAATCAAAAAGAGGCTAGTAAAGGAGGCTCCTGCCAGTAGAATCCTGGCCTGTTTTGTTGCGGAAGCTCAAAACTGTTTAGTGACTCAAATAGGGCAATGATTTCACAAACTAAAGCAGAAGAATGTCCTCTTGGAAAATGAGTTTCTATCCCTGCTTTGGCATGAAACTCGTGTATGGTGTTAGACAAAATCTGAAATCTTAGACTCTGGTTTGCAAAAGAGCTGGGCATTCGGAGTTGCAATTTAAGGATAGAAAACTTCTTAGCAAGGACCTCAGGTGGTCGTTTTGCACATTGTCTTCATTAAACATAGGCTCGGGTATGTCTAAACTGTTCCTGACAATATTCATCTCACCAGTATTAAAATTGCATTAAAACAGGTAAGAATCATGATTTTGGATGCTACAAAGCCTGTAAGTGTGCCTTAAGGGAGTCAGAGTGTACATGTGGAAGGGATTTAACATTTTGGACCCTGAATTTTGGTTTGCATCTCTTTTAGAATATGAAAGTAAAATCCCATCATGGCACAGAGGTGTGAAAGTCACTGTTCTGATGCTTAGTAAATTAATAATTGATAAATATTTTGGAAAAAACCCAGTATTATACGTCATGTATTCTATACAAAAGAAAGTATTTCATAACATAATTAGCCTGTTGTCAGGTATACACAGGCAGACAAGTTAATGCTATATAGGCAGTTGAAATCTGGCACTTCATTAAAAGTGTGCACTTAGTTTTGCAGCCTTGCTGCTTGTGATATCAGTCATTTTCCATGTTCAGAATGATTGATCAGATACCTTCTTGTCCCCTGGTGCTCCTGTCAGCCACATCCCCTGGGAAGCCTCAGCTAAGCTGGGGCACTGTGCTCACTCAGGTTTAACCCAGAGCACCAGGGAGCACCCAGGCACTCACTCACCCAGCCCCAGAGGCCTGGGGAGAGAACCAGAACAGCACCAGTGAGAGAAGTGGGTTGAGATGAAGACAGTTTAGTAAGTAAAAAAAGGAAACCAAGAAAAACAAAACTAAGAAACAAGAAAAAGAAGTAATGATAAAATAAAACAAAATCCCAACTGCTCACCACAAACCAACTGATAGCCAGCCAGTCCCTGAGCAGTGGCAGCCCTCACAAATTGCCTCCTGTTCTGCTGCTGAACATGACACATTTTAATATGGAATATTCCTCTGGAGGTGTGTGAGCCCTGCTCAGCAGTAGCCAAATCATCTGTGTTACCAGCACTGCTTTGGTCACAAATCCAGAACACAGTATCCCATGTGCTGCTGTCAAGAAAATGACGTCTCGCCCCCAAAACCAGTAAAACACAGCTCTCATATAAGAACTTTAAGGGTATGGAATGCATATAAATTATTATGTAAGCCTTGGATGAAAATTGCTTATTGTAATTAAATTTGGAATAATTTTGCTCCCCTCATCCTCAACAGGTTATATGTACTTTGTAAAATATTTTGAGATTGTAATATTCTGGTAACCTCCATTTTAAGGAATGGTAAATTTTAAATACCTCTGGCTACTGTAGATGTTCAGCTAATTAAAATTTGAATTAGTAGTTAGTTAGAAGTTTATTTTTCTTTATGTACCTGCAGAATTTGCTTTAGTTAAAAGTAACTGAATGAGACATGTGTAGGATAGTAGTAATTTTCAAAATAGCACTATGGCACCAGTTTTCTAAGAAAGTGATATTTGTTTACTTCATGTTTTTCAATAAAATAGTATCCATAAATTACTGAGGTGTACATATAGGCCCTGGTTTCTCATTTTTTATTTCACCTGAGCTTACTCTACCATATGCGAACAGCTCATAACCTGAAATGGAAAAATCTCTATTGTCATTATTGACTGGAATTCCTATCATCTTCAATTTATGCCCTGCAGCTTTTCATAGGCCATATAAAAAAACCAAATCATAAATCATACCTTTATTTTTTGATTCAGAGTGTGTTTTTAAAGAAAGGATACTGAAAAATCCTTTTAGCCTGAGTGACTTAATTTGAAAATGTATGCTGACATCCTTCCAAATTCATACTGAGGTCAGGAATTTTCAAAATTAATACAATACTTCAATTTGAATCTACCTTGTGGATGCCAAAGCAATCCCACTAAGAAGTGACAGCTGTGATTAATTCTTACAATGCAGTAATGCCACATGAATTTTATTTCAAACAATGCACAGGTGACTTCAGGATACAAAGCCACAACAATCAGTAATGCCCTTCCTGCCCCCTTTCTGGACCCATTGCTGTCTCCGTCACTCATGGAGGACTCGGAGCTGAGGCAGCTGGTGCTGGAAATCCTGCACAACCTCATCGACCGGCACGACAACAGAGCCAAGCTCAGAGGGATCAGGTACTGCTCTTCATTTATGGCCTGCTGAAATTCCAGTGCTTCACTTGAATGACAACTGCTGTTGATTTTTAAATGTTTTTGCTAAAATGAATTATTAATGTACTGTTTTGGTAAATGCACGGTGCTCAGTGTCATTTATTCATGGCAAGAGTTTTACAGGTAAGCCTCAGAGCACAGTAACTTAAAGAACCATTACAAATATCATAGTTCTATCACAAATTCTATCATGTAGAAGACAGAATTTAATATTTATTTTTATTTTATGTAGATAAAAAAATACATGATTATCATGATTATTCTCTTTATATATATGATTATTCTCTTTCTGGTTCTCCATCTTCAACTGAAATTTGAATATTCTTGTTAAGCATGGATATAATTAAAATGGGAATTGGGTCAAGATCTGTTTGAATAGTTCCTGTATTCCACATTCTCCTAATTTCCAACTTTATTTTTTTGTTCTGAAACAACACATCTCTTTCATTTGTAGAATAATACCAGATGTTTCTGATCTAAAGATAAAACGAGACAAGATTTCAAGGCAAGATGTGAGCTTCATGAAAAAGGTAATAGAATGAAACATCACTTTTCTATCTAGAAATAAGTAAGTGAACCAGTGCTTTTGCTTTTCTTCTACAGCTGTGGTTTTGCAACAAGGCACAAAGATCAGTTTCAAATTATTCTAATCAAGTTACAGTGATTTCAGTGTTGAGGTTCTCTAGATACTTGAAAGATGATTCCATGCAATAAAATTTTAATTTATGTCTTCAGTTAAAATCTTTATATGCATGAAATTAGAACAGCATATGTCAAAACCATGATTCTGAAAAGATCTCCCCAGTGTTAGATCCCTGCACAGCATTTAATTTTTGCTCTGTAGCATTTTTTCACTAGTTTGGCTTTTATTTTGCTGTATTTTTAGACAATTTTGTATTTAGAAATCTTTTTATAGCTGTGGTACAGAGACTTGTGTCTTATGTTTTAGGTAAAGATGTCAAAGAAAGTTAACTGTGCACAAAACAGTGATCTTCTTAAAAGATTATTTTCACAAGACTTTGTACCAGGTGACTTCTCAGTATATTTGTCTCTAAATAAAACCAGGGTTATTTTAGATGATACTAAGTGGAGTGAAATGGCTTACAATAGATACCTTGGGTATTATGTGGGAAAGATGCATAAAGTTGTTACTGTGCTCTGTCATTCCTGACTGGTTTATCTGTGTAGGTGTGTAAACAAACAAAAAAATAATACTGAAGTAGGCCAAAATACTGCGTGTAATAGTATGCAAACTAGAGTTGTACAGCATCTAAGTAACTTTGCAAGATAAATGTTCTTGCTATAAGTTAGTCCAGTTAATATTCTTCCAGTGTGTGTTCAACTGGAATAATACAAATATAAAAAATACTCCAACATTGGCAATTATTAGTAATGTGTCTTTTAAAAAGTGAATTAAATTTTAATTCATTAATTTATTATCTATGATTTAAAGCAATTTGGATTAGATGTATTTTGCTAGATGAAAGTTGTAGCTGTCAAACTAAATATTTGAGTTGTTAATATTGATCTGAACAAAAGGGCAGAAGAGGAAAAGAGATTCTTCACAGGTCAAGAAAAGAGCATACAACCTTCTAAAAAATATGTTAACCCTGAGCAATGAAGTCAGTCAATGATTATCTGTGTGATACTGTTACTCACCTGGTGTAGGTGTGCATGTTAGCAGCCTGCTCCACCCAGATGCTCTGCATAATCAAAGGACAGGGATGAGGCATTTCCAGAAGTTCATAAATATCTGGACGGCCATTTGGGCTTGTTTGATGCTGCATGGGGATCCTGAGGCAATTTGGTGTCACATCCAGGTGGAATGGAACCAAACACAGGCACATAACTCTTGGTCTCAGACCAGTTGCTCAGTTTATATTTATCCTTTCTTTGAAGGGAAATACTTAACTTCTTGCATTTTCCAGTCATCTAGAAAGATACATATTGATAAAATTCACATAATCATTTATTTTCCTATTAGAATGCAATTCTTTATCAGTGGGATAAAAAAATTAATTACTTTTATTTTCCAAATATACTGGGTCTTTAAACAGCTAACCTTTATTTTGTAGTAGCTTCTGTGCTTTGCTGATAGCTGTGTTCCCCTCTTTTCTAAATCCAATGTGGATTTGAGCAACTCTGATTTTAGAGATAATGAAAAGACCAACAATTCCATCATTATTTCTCAAGTAAATATGTCCTGTTTGAAAAAGAGAGGTTGAAAATAATTTTTCTTCCTCCTTCTAGAGCTGAATTAATACATCTAGAGTTAGTATTTAGGTCTTGAAAATTATTTGTGTCAGCAGATACAGACTTGTGTCCCCCTCCAGTTTAAGAATTCTGGGGTGGTACTGAGCTCTCTGTTCCATACAGCACCTGCTGCTTATCCTGTGTTTCTTGTGTTTGCATTTTTCTTTTGTGTTAAGGTAATAGTTTATTTACTGAAATTTGGTTAGGCACAGTATCATGAGAAGAAAATCACTTTTGAAGTGGAGAGTCTTTCATTAAATGACCTGTATTCTTCACTAGAGCTGCAGCTTCCCTACACATGGCAGTAGATGAGCCCTGCTCACCTTCTGAAACAACTTCTAGCAGAATTTTTTCTTGGTTTGCTGTTTGAGGGGAGCTGCTTAATGAACAAATTTGATGTCTTCACAAGGATAGCACTTGGAGCTCATCAGTTCTTGAAAATGAGTTCTTGAAATGTCCCAAATGTTCTTGAAGAATATTTCAAGATTGCTTTTTGGTTTCTCCTTTTCATAAATGGGCATTTTTTTTCCTAATATTTCAACAGGAAATTAATTCTAACAGCTGATACTGTGCAGTAGTCATGCAATTCTCTGTATCATCTTCTCTATCTGTACATTTGTGCATAAAATAGAACAGTGTTTATAAAGAAGCTGTTATTAGAAACTTGAAGTCTACTTGATTAAGTAGACTTGTGCTTGCTTATCTATGTGTACATCATGTATTTTATCCTTTTTTTTTGTTTTTTTAATTCTCAGTTGATCTAACATCAAAGTTGGCCCTGTTTGGAGTACATAGATGGACCCGAAGACCTTCAAATACCCTTTCTAACCTAAATTACTGTATTATTTAATACTCATTTTCCCTTTTTTGTCTTTCATAGCATGGTCAGCAGTTGTACAGACACATCTACCTAGGCTGCAAAGAAGAAGACAATGTCCAGAAGAACTTTGAACTCCTGTTTACATCTCTAGCTCTTACCACAATAGAACTGGCCAATGAAGAAGTGGTGATTGACCTCATTAGAGTAGCAATTGCCTTGCAGGTATGGGTCTGTGTTGGGTTCATTGACTGACAATTCAGTGTGTAATTGGAGATGTGAAGAACTGGGGGGTTTTGTGTATTGATCTTCAAATTTGAAATCCCATAATTTGGTCTGGACTTGATTGGTCACTAAGGAAGTGCACTTTGTATGTACCACTTACTGATGGGGAAACTTCATCTAATCAGTTTTGTAACAAACTTCCACAGCATGTGCTGTTCAGGAAAAACAGCAGATGTGACATTTTTTTGAAACATTTAATAGAATCACTGATACTCATTAGCAGATTGACAAGGTGTTCTCTCAACCTATGATCTTGTGTTCTGTATAAAATGTATGGACTGTCTGCGCTTCTGTATAATTAATTGATTGGTTGGGAATAGTTACTAAACCACGCTATGAAATCTTACCTTAGAGTAATATTCTGTTAGTGTTTTAGGCTTTATTCCTTAACATTTCCTTAATAGGTTCAAATATTAACCCATGCTTGCATACAGTCCTCAGGAAAACTGGGTAACATATTATCTGTGTTGAAATCAAAAATAAAGTACTGCTAACATGTGCCCTGGGAATTTGATGAAATCAAGCCCTGTATGTGCAGTATATTCTGTCATTAACCTTATTCCTAAATGTACAGCTGTATTATAAAATATCTGAAATGTAGTTTGCATCCTTAATTTTAAAATATGTAATTGAACCAAATCCTTACTTGGTGGAAATGACATTAGGAGTTTTACTAGAGCAAAAATAATGCAATCTGAATAAACACAGAAGTGCCAATATGCATTAATTAATTCCTTCTATTGTGCTGTATCTGTGATTCACACTGGTGATCTTTATTATCAAACTGCTGTTTGTAATTTTCCTGAGAAAATATTATGATCAACAGGTGGTAAGGACAAGAGACTACCAGTCACTAACCTGTACTTCCTGTCTGAGAAACAGAATTTTGAGTTGAGTAAATTTATTTTTCTTCATAATGGTTGAATCTTTTAAGCTCTCTAACTTCAGATCAATATATTCCTATTTCACAAGTGAGCTGAAAGACTAGAATTTTAAGATGAGAGATACCAAATGTTAAGTAATATCAGATAAACATCATATGTCAGATAGTGTTACCAATGATAATTTGACTTCCATGTATTCAGGACAGCCTGCTAACTTTGTAAACATGATGCTACCCCTTCTATTTCAGGACATTGCCATCATCAATGAGGATAATCTGCCAATGTTTAATCGTTGTGGTGTCATGGCATTGGTTGCAGCATATCTAAACTTCCTGAGTCAGATGATTGCAGTGCCTGCCTTCTGTCAGCATGTCAGCAAGGTAAGACATGGTTAAATACTGCAGGTAATTTAGAACAATATACAGTCTGCTGTAAAATCAGTAAATAACTTGTGTCAGGTGCTGGCTTGTTGTGTTGATCTCTCCTGTTTGTGTCCACTGACATTGTTCTTGATCTTCAGTCTCTCGTGGCATTTCTTGCTGACTCTTAAGATAATAAATAAAATAATCTTATCTCAAAATACAGCATTTTATTTTGCTTATGGTGCCATATATAAAGGGCCAAATCTCTATCTGGTATAATGCTTGATGGCCCCACTGTCATTGCTAAAATAGTATTGACATGCATAAGACCATGAGAATCAGATTTTTAGTCTAAAAGGTGAGAGCCACAGTCTCTTTCCCTGGTTAAAAGAAATCCCAGATGTCTCATTTGTGTTGTGGTTGATATTAGTGAAGGTTAGGTGTTGAAGAAAACAGCTATGGAAACTATTCCATTTGTACTATTTGACATGGGGGGTTTTTTTCAGGTCATTGAAACCAGAAGTGTGGAAGCAGCTTATTTTCTACCAGAAACAATTTTCAAAGACAAATCCAAGTAAGTAGACACAAAATGGGAATTAGTGGACAGTGAAGCCCCTATTTTGCTATTAAAAATCATACATCATTGAGAAATATTCCATATGTGAAAACAATCAGAGGTTTTATAGTGTTCTGGACAGCCAGAAGAATCCCAACATTAAAAGCATGTACACTTAGAGGGGAAAAAAAGGGGCTTCAGACTTTTTTATAGTAGTCAGAGGCATTTATACACAATAGGATCCTCAGTGTGCTAACACAGCAAAATAAATTTTCACTGAATCACAGAATGGGTGAAGCTGAAAGGGATCTCAAGGTCATCTGTTCCAAGCCCCATGCTTAACAGGGTCACCTGGAGCAGACTGTGCAGGATCACACCCAGATGCTTTGGAATATCTCCAGGGATGGAGACTCCACAGCCTCTCTGGGTAACCTGTGCCAGTGCTTGGTCACCCTCACCTTCACACAAAAAAGTGTTTCCTGATGTTCAGACAGAACCTCCTGTGTCAGTTTGTGCCCATTGCCTCTGGTTCTGTCACAGAGCAGCACTGAGAGGTGCCTAGTTCTGAGGCCTTTCCACCCTCCCTCCCTTAAGGGAGCTGTTACACACTGATGAGATCCACCTTATTCTCTCCATGCTGAACTGGCCCAGCTCTCTCTCTCTTCACTGGAGTGATGCTCCAGCCCCATAATCCACCTTAGTGACCCTGTGGAGCCCTGTGATGGGCTCCCTACGTGTCCTGGCTAGCCCAGCTCCTGACTCAGCACTCCAGGTGTGGCCTTACCACAGCTCAACAAAGGGCAAAGATCTCCTCCCTCCACCTCCTGATGCAGCCCAGGATACCCTCAATCTTTTTTGCCACAAGGGCACACTGCTGGCAAATGACAAATATTAGAGTTAATTAATTACTATTAATATTAGTGTTGCTGTGCAGGTTTGGCATTTTTTAAAATTTAACAGAGATCATATTCTCTCAAGATGTAGCAGAATAGGTGAAGAACATATTTCAGATAAACAAGAAGTGTTAAAGTAATCTAAAATACTGCAGAGGTTTTCAACGGACTAATTTTAGGTGTGTATTCATTCCTAAAAAACTGACCAAGCTTTATTTCCATCAAATCATTATCATTGACCCTTCTTGGTTGCTTACAGACATTAGAAAAATATTTTACTTAACCAACAAATATCTATTGGTAGACAATAACTTCAAATATATGTTTTGACAGTCTTCCAAAATCCTTAGAGAAGGATGAAACAGATCTCTTTTTCCTGACCAACAAGATTGCAGAATCATTAGGAGGCAGTGGATACAATGTGGAAAGACTGTCAGTTCCATATGTGCCCCAGGTAACAGGTAAGTGGTGATTTGTAGCAGCACCACTTAGTACCAGTTTTTAAGAATGTTTTCCTAATGTGTTGTGTGCCAATGAAATGTAATGTGACTGGTAGGCAACAAAACCTAATCAGATCATTTTGTCTTCTCAAGGTGTTTTTTTTTCTCATGAGCTACTGTATTATTGCTAAGAAATTTCGAAGATTTTTTTTCGTTAAGGAATGGAAGTGAGGCAGAAGGTCCTAGAACACATTTTGACTCTTTTTAATGAAGTCTCTGCTTCAAAAGAATACCTGTACTGACTTATCTAGAAAATGAGAAAGAATATACAAGTCAGCTTGCTTTATCCTTTTCATGTAAACATTGGATGAAAGATACTCCATCCTTTTGCCACACTGTTTTGTGCTGATTTATTTGCCTTAGTTAAACTGTCAATGAGCAGATATTAATTTAAGCAAGAATGAGATATTTTCCTCCATCAGATACTTATACAAGTTTAATGTCAGGTAGCAGTGGAAATGAGGTGTTGCCTGAGGAAGGTTTGTGGGAGTTGGTGTGGCACAGGCTGAGTGAATAATGTGAGAAGGACTAGCTAGTATGTGATATTTGTGTGGTTTTCACTTTTAATATATTTTCAACAGCCAATTGAGCAAATTACTTAAAAAAAAAATTGATTGAAAAATTTGTTCTTAACCATGACTAGGGGATACCCCAGCCCAAAGCATGGTCTTTTTAAAGTACCTAGCAGTAAAATGTGATTTCTGTATTCTCTAGCTCACACATAGAAAGAACCAAAGTACATACAGATAGTGCCAGACGTGTTCTCTTGCAGTCTGATTCAGAGACATTGCTGCCTGCTCTTGAATCTCTCTTTTGGATAGTTACTGTGGGAGGAATTGGGCTCTCCAGACAGCAGATGTGGTTTTGTCCCAAAAATGCAAGCAGGCACATTAGTGATATGTTCCAGCACAGCCACAGTGTCTGTTTTCTGTTGCTGGCTGTCTACTGAGAAAGAAAATGTTCCTATGCTTATTTCTTCTGGCACCTAAAACCAGTTAACATTATATTTTAGTATTGGCAGAAGAGGTGGGCAGCAAGTGAGGAAATGTTACAGGCTTTGAGTGAATGAGAATGGAGTGAGGAAGATAGCCTGGTTTGAAATTTATGTTAAGCCTCTTCTAGAAGCTCAGATATATTTGTACCCAAATGACCTCAGTAAGATTTTCTTGTACACTTTGCTAAAAATGCGTTCCCACACAGGAAGAGACGCAAGTTCTGACATCAACATTAATTGAGTTTAGCTGCAAGTGTGATTAGCTGCCTCTGCAGGTGATGAGAAATTGCCATATTTAATCCTTAGTAAATGTGAATAAGATGGGTTCAGGGATTTTGTCATTTTTTATAAAGAGCAGCAACCAAAACTTTTTTCTTGACTGTTGCCATAGACAGTTAAGTTCATCAATCTGTGATCCTGTGGAATATTGAGCTTCCCAAGCTTTTCATTTAACTGAATCAGGACCAAGCGAATATTTTGTAATTCCTAAGCTTTTCTTTTTTTACAGCAATGAAATGTTACATTTCTGCTATTAAAATTAGCTAGAATGTAGTATTTCAAAAGAGATCATTAATCTTAATAAAGAAACAATCCCTTTTTTTGTATATTCCTGTGAAACCTAGGGTTGAACCAAAATGCCAGTAAATATTTCATCCTAATTATTTCTATTTCCAAATATCAGTGTTACGATGCCTAACAATGCCTTATAGAACATAATTTTCTCATCTTGTCTTTGTTTCATGTCTTGATACTTCTTAACAACTAGAAACACATTCGTATTTGCAAATTTTTATACCTGTTTCTCTTTCTTACTTGAGGGAGAAAACTAATTTAAAAGTCTTCAGTCATTTTTTGTCTACATATACTTACATATATATATATATATATATATTTAATTTGACTCTATTTCCATCAGGCAAAAAACCTCATAAATGCAAACACAAGTCAAAAGGTAAAAATGAGCTGTAGGTCAGCCTGCTCTCCTGCCCTGTGGTGTGTCCCTATAGGATGTGCAGTCAAAAATGCTTTAGAAGGCCTAAAGAGCTTTAGGCCAGAAATTGTGTTGTACTTGGTGGATTTAGTGTTTCCTTATGTCTTTTTTGTTTCTCCCCTTGACATGCCTGTAGCAATGTTAGCTGCTGTGGGGTTTGCTGTTGTGTTTGCTCATGATTTTGTACTCTACCAAAAAGTAGTTTCCTGTTTTGTTTTCCTGAGCAGGTACTAGAATCATAGGTATCATTTTTGTGATGGTACTAATTAGCTCTTTGAGTGACATTACAAAAACCTGTAGAAAGTTGGAAGAAGCTCTCAATTGTTCAAAGAATGATGATTCATCTTAATCACTGGCCATTCAAGATAATGACTGCACAAAGAACAGAGTCCCTCACCCAGGAAAAGAGGCACCTTAAAGATCATCTTGTTCCAAGCCCCTGCCATGGGCAGGGGACACCTTCACTATCCCAGATTGTTCAAAGCTTCATCAAACCTGGCCTTGGACACTGCCAGGGATGGGGCAGCCACAGCTTCTCTGGGCAGCCTGTGCCAGTGCCTCAGCACCCTCATGGGAAAGAATTTCTTCCTAATATCTAATCTAAATCTACCCTCTTTCAGTTTAAAGCCATTGTCCCTTATCAAAAGTGGTGGAGCCCACCTTGGTCAGTGAGGTGACACACAGAGCTGCTCCCATTGCCCAGGCAATGGAGCCAGGGCTTCTGGGACAGCCTTGGCAGGGGCTGGGCCAGTGGGTGTTGGGGCTCCATCACTGTCCTTGAGCCCCTGGGCTCCTTCATGTGTGTGGATGAACACTGTATTTTATAAGAGAAAAAAAAATGGTAATTGTCACAATTTTTTACCCACTTAATATGTTGAAATTAGAGATAAATGGGCATATTTGATATGCAAGTTTAGTGAGACATCCATTACAAAAATGAATTCTGTCCAAAGTAGTCCCTAAAATGTATCTCCTGGTGTTTGTGTGTCAGTTCTAGAGAGAGCAGCAAGATGGCAGCAGAGATGTGGTTTTGTTGGGTGTTTTCTCTTGCAGGCTGAGGTGCTTTCCTTAGATTTGGAGTGTATTGGGTCATGTACCAGTGAGCCATCAGGGATTAAAAATTCAGTAAATCCTTCAGAATGCCATTTCAAATGCTCAGGGTGTCTGAGAACCTGGCAAATATTAGTAGAATTTAGGTGTTTTTCACTAATCTTGTTCTTTCACTGCCTCTTGATCTTAAAATGACATTTCATTTATGTGACTTCTGAAAGTTGTTTCTTGGTTTTTAAAAGCTGAGCATGTTCAGCTCTGCTGGAATGAATTCTGTTTGTTCATGCTCAATATTTGCACTGCAAAAGCACTTTGCTTGGCTAGAAGTGGTTTAAACAAAGGTTGCAGAAGAACCAGCATAAATTGCCTTGTCATGGGGGTGTTTTGCAGTTCTTCTCTTTTTTTAGTATGAAGTGCCTGTAGCTGCTTCTAACTGTGCAGTGCAAGTCATCAGATAATGATAGCAAGGTCCAAACGGCTTGATCCTTGCTAAAATCTAAAATGTGACATTGCAATTCATGATTTTGTAAATGACACACACAGAAGTCAGGCCACTCAAGTGTCTGTTTGTCAGAGGATCTTTGTGACAAGTCTTAAAATGTATTTTTACTGTTCATGAGAATCTTTTGTTAATATATTAAATGTCAAAAATGAGAAAACACTAGTGGTGCAATGTCCTAGGACTGCAGTCACAGAAGGAGATTCCATCATGATGGATCATTTGATCATAATCTCCTTATGCATTAATTAAATTGTTTTGCTTCTTTTAGTATCAGCACAGTTGGTCTTACTCTGACAACTTTTTAGACCAGCTGGACCTGCTAAAATATTTGTAGGAAGTGAGAAATGGAGAGAATTTTTTTCACCCAGTAGATTTTTAGACTTGCTGAATATGGTACTTGTAGCAACAAGAATAAGGAAGGATTGTTGTTCATTTCCATTCATAAATCTTTGTTTCTTCTGTCAATGAATCATATTCCATAAGCCCTTTTCTGTTTCAGAATACCTTAAAATTAAGACATTAATATTTCAATTTCACAATAAAAAAAAAAAGGTCAGGCTTTTGTAAAGGATTTTACAGCTGTGTATCATCATGTGCTCTGTTATTATTATGCATTTGAATAAGACATCAGTTTTTTAAATTCTGGACTTTCAAGGGAAAGTTGAAAAGACCTATAATGAGAGGAGGGAGGGACTATGAAAAGGTTAATTTTCTTCATATTTAGTAATTTAGAGCAGTAACTCTAAATGTATCATTTTTCACAGTTCAAATGATAAAATAGATGATCTTGGGTTAAACAGGCATATGGAAATAAATCTGCATCTGATGGGTAGAAATTTGACTGAACATGTTTTAAGAGTGTTATGCAAAAAGTGAGATAATTTCTTCTTATGCTAGATGAGGACAGACTCTCCAGGAGGAAGAGTATTGTGGACACAGTGTCTCTTCAGGTGGATATTCTGTCTGGCTGTGGCATAGAGGATAAGGTATGAAAATCACAGATTATTTCAAAGCAGCATCCTCAGTGCAGGGAAGGGGAATGTAATTGAAGTATTCCCAAGAAGTCAAATATCTGATTATTCTAGCAATGTTAAGTATTTTGGGGGATTTGTTTTTTTAAGTTGTGAATTTGCAGAAATGTGTTGTCAAAGACACTCTCATTGTATAAATAAATAAAAATTAAACATGAAAATAAAAATCTTATTGTTTAAAAAGTTCAAGTATTTGTCACTACAGTTTTTACAGATTATGGCGTAGCAATACGTTTATTTACATGCTGAACAACTGGCATTTTATGAGTAGATATTCTAAAATATTTTCTTTGCCTTTTGTTGGATACAATAAATTTCAGCATCTGTACCCCTGTATCATTTGAAGTATTTGAGAGACTTGTTCAGCAGCCTGGGGCTGTGAGATACAAGCCTAGAGAAACAGAAGCCTGGTGGAGACCTGCAGTCTCTGAGTGGGACAGGTGAGGACTGGGCAGGCTGTGTGCACCAGTGTCACTGTTCCTCTCCAGAGGAGTTTGACATGCAGCACAGGAAGGATAAAGTAGCAACAAAAACTTCATATGTAGGTTACAGGAGCTGATATTAATTATCCCTTAGGAAGACCATATTATAATTAAAATTGTCCCACATCGTTTGACACTTCATTTGAAATATTTCTTAAAATAAATTTCTACTTCTACTGGATATTTTTCAAGGTTCTGCTGATTTTTATTAAGTAGATATCTACTGCAATGGAGATGAGCTGTTGAAATGGAGGTGTTTGTACCTCAGATGAGGTACAGATGGTTCCTACTTTAGACATCTTCAAGCACAACCTGCCTGGAGACACAAAGCAAAATGTGTGGACTGAATCAACCTGAGTGTTAGTTAAAAATTCAGTATTAAGCTATAGCAAAGGAGCAAGCTTTACTTTAGACAGAAGTGATATGTTTTGCATTATTATTGTTATTATTACTGTTATTACTATTATTATTCCTTTCTGCTTTGTGCTCAGTATACCTCAGATGATCTTTTGTGTTCACTTCTTGCTTTTGTGCTTTAGCAAGGATACAGATAAAAGTAGAAAGAATAAAAAGGTGTTTGAAAAATGAGACAATCAGATCTTAACTTTTTGAAGCTAGTAAATGCTCCTCACAGGACTGAGGCTATTTGACATAAGTATTCTTTTTTAAAATCACTCATTAAATGTGTTTATGTGCGATTGAACAACTCCCTTGTAAGTAGAATTAAATGAAAGAAGTTTCCATTTCAGATTTCAAGTTATGCTGATGTTATGTCAAGCACTGATACATAGACAATTTTGAAGTGGATGTAGTGGTTGTAGATAAAATCTTTTTATGGATTCTCAGCTTAATGTGATCTTAATGTAGTCCAGTGTCTTAGATAGTGAATTCCTTTTTATCTCTTAAAAATGTGAATTTTATTAATCAGGAACACAGGAAGCAAAGTATTCCTCCTTTACTTGCTTTATGAGCTTTGTTTACAAGGCAGTGGATAAAACAGACTTTTCCAGTTAGCTGACTGCACCTTCATATCTGTATATGAAATCTGGTTTTCTTGCTGTGTAGATTAGTCAGTATAGCAATCCATAACCATTAGCAGAACTCAATTGAAAAAAAAAAAAACCAAGTATAAATCTTTATGATTGAGAGGATTACCTACTTCATTAATGGAAGTTTTAGGACATAATGATGTATGATATCATTTCTGCACTGAGATAGAAGACTTTTTATCCATAAAGTAGCTGTTACTGTATACAATGCAAATGCAGTTCTTCTGTCAGGAGACTCAAAGTTTTTTTGTGGTGCCCAGTTTGTTAGTGAATCTTGTTCAGGAAGGTGAGTTATTCCATAGTTATCTCTATTCATAAGGTGAAAGCACTTGTAAATGCAGGTTGTGCTTCTGCAGTATTAATTAACCAAGTATAATTCTGGGTAATATCAGCAACTAATGTGGAGGTTAACTACCACTATGAAAGGCAGCCATAAACAGCTAACATTTACCAAATGTGAGTTGTATAAAAGATGATTTCAGAACCTGAATACTCTGGATCTATAGCCATATCCACAAATATTTGACAAAAAATTATTTATTAATTTTTATTTATTTAGTGGTAGAGAATACATGCTTATTAATTAAAACCTGTTAGAAAAATATAATTTACAGCTGCAGCTCATGAAATAACTCATGTAAAAAGGAAACAGCTACTTCGTTTTCCCTTAACAGCAGTTCAAGCCAATAAATTAAAAAATTGAAAGAACTATAATCTTCCTAATGGAATAAATGAACTTTTTGCTGCCTTACCCCTTATCTTAAATCATAATTGACCATTCTAAAGAGTTAGTGTTTATCAGGAAGAATAAAATTGCTGCCTGTTCTCATGTTGGAAGGATTGAAGTGGGGAAATTCAAGCCAAGAAACCATGTTATGTTCAGGTGAAGACTCTTCTGCCATCTAAACATTCTCCCCTAATGCCAAGAGGGTGGCTTCACTATAAATATATTTACTGGTATAGAAACTAGGTCTATAACAAATTGAAACACTTCAGTAGTTTTGCATCCTCAAGCAATTCCTGGTGAAGTGCATCTGCAGCAGCAAATGGATGTTCCTGTCTGTAGATGAACAGATTCTCAGTGCATCAGACATAGCTCATTATGAAGAGCCCTTTAACTCCAGTGTTTATGGTGTAAGCACCAAATGATTTGCATCCATCGTGGTACCAAGTTGGCCTAAAGCAGGAACCATTCTCCACTCTGCACTCCACTGTCAGCTCCCATTTTACATGACATTCTGGTAGCTGAGTTGGGCCAATTGAATCTGCTTTCCTAGAGGAACCCCTTTGGGGGTTCTCTCCCAAATTTGCCCTGAGCCAAGACAACACTCAGCGAGCCTCAGGAAGCAGTTGATGTTATTGGGAACAGCTGCCTAAGAACCAGTACTGAGATTTTACAGTATAGAAACACTACAGTTTATTCCTGACCTAAAGGACTCCTCTGCCTAAATCCAAATCCGTTTATAAAGGATGTTGCCATAGAGCATCTTGAGTACAATTTGGAAAGTTTTCCATGATCTCAATTGATAAAAATCTCCTCACTAACTGCAGGGGCCTAAAAATGTGAATTAGTGATCTGTTGCCTGTCACAGAAAGTCCAAATGAAGTTATTGGAGACTTGTAAGGCAGTAAAGTTCTGGCTGTTTTTGCCTTCTGTGTTTCATTATATTCCTCATTTTTTAGAAGCTTATATGTTATATGTGATGATTAAGGAGTTTTGTTTCTATGTGTTTAGGTTGATAATACTGAAGAAATCACCTTTGAAGCTTTGAAGAAAGCCATTGGTAAGATTTGTTACATTTGTGTTTGTGCAGCATAGTTCACATTTACTATGGAATTGCTGAAGAAAAGGGAGAGGCTAGAATAACATAAAATATTACTTTTTTTTTCTTTTCAGCTAATAAATTTATTAAGAACCCCAGTTACTTATTTCTGAATCTCTGAAATGATACCTTGATAATGTTAGTGAATTCATTTTCTGAAGTTAATGGGGCTGAATGAAAAGCATCTGGAAATGTCTGTCATCTATTACATTTGCAGTACAAAGCTATAAATGTGAGATATTCAAGTTACATTGAGTGATTACTTATGAGGTAACTTGAGTATTTTTTTTGTATTAATATTTTTGGGTCTTCAATGCATTCAAAAACTAGGTTGTAAATAACACATTGTGGATTTTAAAGTACTAAGATTTTTTAAAAGAATATTTTTCTGACAAGTGACATGGCTGTGTGAACACAGAATTATCCAAATTCCTTATTTCATGTTACTATAAGTAATTGCTAATTAATGCTTTTCAGTCTACCAAAATCCTGTTTAAAATCTGGATTAAACATTGATGTTAAGAACAGTAAACACATTCTGAACAGTAAGAAAAGTCTGGCCACCTGTCAGCATGATACTGGGAGATTCTTGTTTCCTCTTGAATCTGAACCTGTGTGCAGTGAGTGAGAAGTGCAGGCAATAAAGCAAAAGAGAGCCTGGATGTTACTTTTAATTAAAGACTTAGTAAGAAAGGGGAAAAATTTTGGTCCTCAAACCATCTTCCTGAAACTTTATCTGTGTTTTGCTTTAGGAGCAATGCCAAATGACTGATCACTTGAGAATGGTTGCACTTCATGCACAATCCTTATTCACTTCTGCAGTGCACATTTGATATTTCTTGTACTTCATAGGCAAAGATTGCATTTGTCTTTAATTTTTTTTCATTATTCTTTTAAGATAACAATGGACTTGAAGAACAGGAAAAGGAAAAAAGGCGTCTCGTGATTGAGAAGTTCCAAAAAGCACCGTTTGAAGAAATTGCAGCTCAATGTGAAACCAAAGTGAGTTTCTACAAAATGTTAGCACTGAGGATATCAGTGTAGGCATTAGTGGGCATGTGCTGACTGAAGGTGATTTGAGTTGTTGTGTCACTGCTGCTGTTACTTGTTTAGAAGTTCAGTTCTTTGTTTTCTCTCCAGTGCTATCTGGTGGAAGATTCCAGTAATTTGTAGTGTGTTTGTGTTTGTTCCTAGACCGTTTGGAAGATAATGGGTAATTTGTTCATTCTGCACCTTAATTCTTCTTCCTTGCTCTCTTTGGAATCCAGGTTCACAGTCCATTCCTGTTTCATTCTGGGATAACTGGAGCAGGATTTAACCCACTATGTATTTTAAATAACTAAATGTATTTCAGGTTTGTTAAACCCCTGTCTGCCACAGCAGAATTTGCTCTAGAATTCTTGGCACTCCAGGACAGGCTCACCCAATCTCAAATACATCTTTAAGGCTCAGAATCCTTGCAGCAATGAGAAAGGAAATTAAGAAATGTGGCCTAGATTTACATGTGGCAGTGTGGAACACACTCACCTGAGTGTGGCGTGGCACACCCATTGTAGCTCAGTTCATTATCTAGGAGTTAATAATCCAATTTTGACTTTTTTTTTCCCTAGGCAAACTTGCTTCATGATAGACTGGCACAGATACTGGAACTCACCATCCGGTAAGGCTTTATGCAAGAAGAATATCATACCTGAAAAACTATAATTTTTAAAGAATTGTGGCTGTTTTCAGATGGTTATGTCATAGTGTTCTCAAACACATATATTGGGGAGAAAATAATTGCTGTAAGTGAATGCTGTGGTTTAGCCCTGATAGGTCCATGTAGCCCTGTGTAGCCACTGGCTTAACCCTCCTCAGCAGGATGAGGAAGAGAATTGGAAGGGTAAAAGAAGAAAAACGATGGGTTGAGATAAGAACAATTTAATAGGTAAAGCAAAAGTCACACATGCTAGCAAAGCAAAATAAGAAATTCATTCACTTCCCATGGGCAGGCAGGTGTTCAGCCATTTCCAGCTAAGCAGGACTCTTTGGGAAGGCAAATGCCATCACTCTGAATGTCCCTTTTTTCCTACTTCTTTCCTTGAAGCTGTTACTGCTGAGCATGGCACCATATGACATGGGGTATCCCATGGGTCAGTTGGGGTCAGCTGTCCCATTTGTGTCCCCCCCCCAACTTCCTGCCCACCTGCAGCCCACACCCTGGCCCAGCAGTGTGAGGAGCAGAAAAGACCTTGACTCTGTAAGCTCTGCTCAGCAGTAACGCAAACATCTCTGTGTTATCAACACTGTTGCCAGCACAAATCCAAAACACAGCCCTATACCAACTACTGTAAAAAACAAATCATCCAAGCCAAAACCAGCACGCTGAAAAAGAGTACTTTTTGATTTTCTTACTTCTTTGAATCTTCTTGATAGTGGATAATGTCCAGAAACCATGTCACTATGTCTTACAGTATCTCTGTGTCCATCAGTAGTATTGCAGGATGCTGTTGTTTTCCCAATGCTGCATCTGGTTGAGAAAATAATTAGATATTGACCATCCCGAGCAGTACATGGTGTTATTATAGAGAGTTGTGCACATCATTATTCAGAATAAATAGTATTTATTAGCAGTAAGATGCATTTTGATAGTTCTGTAACATCAGTGAAATTGATGATGCAGACAAGAATATAAAAATCCTCAGGGCATGATAATTTAATTAGAATTTCAGGATGAGGATAAAATGCTGTTGGTATTTTATTATTTTATTATATACTGTTGGTATATATATGGAGGTTAGTTTAATCTTGTTTCTCTCCTGTAAGTATGTAAATTTATATAAAAGCAATCCATGTAAGTGTAAATTGTGTATATTGGTTGTGCTTCTCACACAGTCCTCCGCCCAGCCCCTCAGGAACGATGACCATGACTGCTGGACATCCTCATTACCATTCTGTTCCAGTCTATGAGATGAAGTTTCCAGATCTTTGTGTGTATTAAGTGTCTTCTGAAGTCTGCTGGACATTATTTAGAGTAGAGTACAATAGAAAGAACAAGATGAGTTTTCAAATTTTATTGTTTATTGTATCTAACTTTAATATAATGATGGACATGAGCCAAATACAGATTATTTTAGCCAAATTCATGAAACTGTCTTGAATTGTTTTATTCTGTAATATATTTTGAGTTAGGTTTTTCACAGACCATGTTTCTTCATTTTCATATTTGAGTACATGTAAAAGATTTAAAACTTGTCTTGCCATATAGGTAAATATTTCAGTTACTCTAGGAATTTGTATTGCTTCAAATTCCTTTAATTTGAGATATTGTAACTGAAAAACCTATTAAAGCCTTTGTTTGGTTTGGTTTTTGGTTTTTTTTGGTTGGTTTTTTTTGGTTGGTTGTTTTGTTGTTTGTTTGTTTGGTTTTTTTACTCCTCTCCTCCTCAGTTCTCTGTCAAACTAGAATGCTTTTGGCTTGCTTCATCTCATTCAATGTAACCAGGGGAGCCCTACCTGAGCTCCCTTTTTTCCTGCTGTCACAGCTGCTCAACTTGTTTGGTTTGGAATAGATGGAAAAACCAATACCTTACCTGTGTTCAAATACAGTGAATGAATTAATGAGCACTTATTAAGTATATTTTGATGCATCACATAACATGCTTTTTAGATAGCTTCATCCAGTATATGTACTGTGTTTCTTGCTAAAAGTTAAATCTTAAGCTTTGCATAAGAGAGGAGAAATCCCCTCTTGAAGCACGGAATTGTGCAATATATTTCATGTCTTAAGATGTATGGTTTACAGACTGTACTTTTGAAAACACTGTAGTATTTTACTGTCTGCTTTAGTATAAATACAGGAGAGATATATTTAGTATAGCAGAAAATAAACTGAGGGCATTTTAAATCATAAATACTAAAACTATATTCTGTGAGACATTTCTCTGTAGTTTATAACAGCTTTTTAGTGATATTTTAGAAATTGAAAGTAAACTCAATGAAACCATTTAAAGATCAAGAATTTATTACATATATTTTCAAGCAAAAGCATTTTTAGAGACGCATATCTGTGTTTGTTTTTGTTTCATTTCTCAAACCTTTAAGGTAAATTTCATAGGTTTATGTATCTGAGCATATACTATTCAAATGTAAATAAAGTAAAACTGATAAAGTAAATCATGGACATTTGATGATAATTATCAAGGCTATCTTTATGACTCACTAAATCCTGCCAGCAAAAAAAGATAAACAGCATTCATTGATGCCATGAACAGTAAATCTGAAGTCCCTTAATTTATCTGAATCTGACTGGGGCAGTGTAAACATGAATGAATGCTCTCAAATATCTATAATAAATGTAGACATTTAATTGAGTGTTTTGGATGAACAGTGAACATGAAGAAAGTAACCTAACTTCAGTTAGGCCTGCTTTGAGTAGGGACTTGGTTTAGATGACTTTCAGAAGTCCCAACCTAAATTAATCTTTGATTGCATAACTCATGATCTGAAGGATTATTAGCCCTGCTAATTTGCTGACTGGAGCATTTGCAAACCCATTGTAAAAAAGATTTTAATTTTTTTTAACAGTACTTCAGTATTGTACTGGACTACATTTAAAGGCCTGATGTGGCATGACATAGGGAAATATCAGCTACTTAAACCTATGAGATGACATGCTGAGTTTCAGAAAGCATTCACAAAGCTCAAAAGGTAATTGAGACCTTCTTTTCAGTTTAACAGTGCAATCACAGCTGTTAGTGGATGACGAAACAACCCCTTATCTACAGCATTCCGTTGTGATTTTTACTGCTGCAGCGTGTCAGCCTGATCAGACCACAGTCTACACATAAATAGGACTCTAGCTTTTAGTTTTCACTTTTTTTTTCCTTTTTTTTTTTTTAAGGTAAGACTAAGAGTTTTTGGCCTGTATAAAGACTGTAATTTCTTAAAAAGTAAATCCAACATAGGGATACAATGTAAAAAACCTACCCAGTCTGTCATTTTTTTAAGAATAACACTTGGCACTTTTGTACAAAAAGAAGGAGTCTTAAGTATTACAGAATGTACTTCTGTTTGCACTTGTGCAGTATGGAGACTGTGCTGTAAATACAGGATTGTTTCTGTGATTGAATTCTGTTGCATGAATGCTGCATGTGAAAAAACTAGATTCAGCATTTCATTTTCTGTTCTGTTAATGAAGTATTTTTCCTTTATGGTAATGATAGGTTTCTGTGTTTCCAATGTTCAGTTTGGGAAATGCAGGTGTTGTGCAGGTGTAGTGCAGGGAGTGAAGAGTTTGTAACCCTCTGTGTGTTCACATGGTATTTCATTTCTTCCTATGGAAATTCAGGGAGTCTGTAAGTTGAGAATTGGTTCACTGAGTCTGTAAGTTGATAATTGGTTCACTCTGGCCTTTCTACACACATGGGAGATGGGAGTGACTGTAAAATGTATTGGTATGGTAGTTACTGTTATATGAGCCAATGAATGAAGCCAAAAGAATTAAGAATGCTGTTTGTTGTACAGTACAAAGCTGCTTTGTTTCACTTCTCTTTAAGTTCTTCAGACAAGCTGCAGAACTTAAAAGCTCCTTATGCAAACTGGCCCTGTGTTATCTGCAACACACTGAGCACTGTCTTAATGGTTATAATTGGTACCCAGTTTAAATGTATTCCAGCTGTTGCTTGGGGTTCTCTTTCCTATTATGTCATCTTGAAAAAAATATAGCTTTTGGTAGTGAGTCACTTTAAGATAAATTCATGGTCATACTAAAAGGTAGAAATAGCCTGTTGTCCAAAACCAGAGTAGGGCTAATTTGTCTGTTGTTCCAATGGTAATATATTCTGTACTGTATGTAATGAACCAGTTTCAATAAATGTAAGAACACACTGTGCAATCTATATTTAAGCAATAAAATAAACCAAAATTTAAAAAATAACCTTTTATAAGGTGTCAGTTAATTTTTATTGCTCACAATTTATATGTCAATTACTAATTTTTTAGCATTTAAAATAGCCCTCAGTTTGCACACCCATTTGTTTTTTACAGATTTTACAGCATTGCATCATTAAACTACTACATTTATTTACTATTAAACCTGCACAGGCTTGAGAGATGGGGCTGTAAGAATCTCATGGGGTTCAGCAAGGCCAAGTGCAGAGTCCTGCTCCTGGGGTCAGGGCAATCCCAAGCACAAACACAGACTGGGAGGAAAATGGAGTGAGAGCAGCCCTGGGGAGGACTTGGGGGTGTTGGTGGGTGAGAAGCTCAGCAAGTCCCAGCAATGTGCTCTGGATGCAGCCCAGAAACCAAACCTGTCCTGGGCTGCACCCAGTGCCCCATGGGCAGCAGGGCAGGATAGGGGATTGTCCCCTCTACTCTGCCCTTGGGACACCCCACCTGAGGTCCTGCATCCCACTCTGGAGCCCCCAAAACAAGAAAGATGTTCACTTCTCCAGAGGAGGCCACAAAGTTGGTCAAGGAGCTGGAGCATCTCTGCTGTGGGGACAGAGTTGGGGCTCTTAATCCTGGAGGAACATGACTTCCCCTGGCTCTGGGGAGACATGATAGCACTTTGTAGTTCCTAAAGGGGATTCAGGAGAGCTGAAGAGGACTTTGGGCAAGGGCATGCAGATAAGACAAGAAAGAATGGCTCCAGATTGAAAGAGTGTGTTTAGATCTAACTTTAGATGTCAGAAAGTTCTTTCCTGTGAGGGAGGTGAGGCACTGGAACAGGCTGCCCACAGGAGCTATGGCTGCCCCATCCCCTTAAGTGTTCATGGCCAGGTTAGAAGGGGTTTGAGCAACCTGGTCTAATGAAAGGAGTTGGTGCCCATGGGGCAGACAAAGAATTCAATGATTAAAAGTTAAAATATTGAAGTAGGAAATGTTTGTAGATTAGTTGTTAATAAATCTATTTTGGGAAACATGTAGGTTTTGGCCAAGCCTGTGAAAAATATGGTGTAAAGTGACTATGAGAATGAGAAAGAAAAAAGCTATACTAAATGTTTCTTTTTTATCTGCTTGTCATTTTAAAAATTATTTTAGCAATGATCTCTGATTCTGAATAAATGTAGCTAATCACGACTAGATTATTTAAGACTTCACTTTATCATCACAATTCATGTGGTAGTAATTAGGGCACAACTTGAGTGTTAAACTCTTCCTGAAATAGAGTTACTGGGGAAAAAAGCTCAAAGGAATTAATGACAAATTGCCTGAACAAAAGCATATTTATATTGTTATTTCTCTTTTACCTGATTGACTAAATGATCCATCCCTATCTCTGCAATCAGAAAATTCAGCATAGTTGAGTGAATGTTTGCATAACCATGAAGGTATTCATAATTAGCAGAAAGGAATGGGAGTTTATTTTAAGGTGAGGTGTTCAGAGCAGCAGCACCACTCTTGTCAAAGAGATGAACTGATGTTATTGCAGCTCTGCAGTGCAATTCATTCACCTGCTTACAGGCCGTTTTCCATATTTCAGCTTATTTGTCTCACTTTCTCATTGCAATATTTATTTATAAATTCTGTGAAATGTAAAATAATTTTTCATCCCTATAATAAAAGCTGATAAAAGTTGCAGTGTAATGCAGATCTCATCCTCAGCATAGGACAAAAATGGGCATTTTGCAGTTTTAGCAATTTGCTTCAGCTCTGAGGTGTCCTTTTTCTGTACAGCATAAAGGGGGAGTTAATTAAAATCTTGTCTGCAAATAGAATTTCTCACATCACTTATTTGACCTGTTAAAGGAAGATTTTTCACTAGGGCTGAAGGTGTAGCCACTGAGATCCAGTGGGATTCACGTGACTAAATACCTTTGGGGTTTATTTTGGGAGTTTGTGTGGTGGGATTTGTTTGTTTGTGCTTTGTTGGGGAGGGGGGGTGATAATGTTTGGTTTTTTGTTTGTTTGTTTAGGGTTTGTTTGTTTGGGGGGTTTTTAAATGTAGTAATCCTTTGCACTTTTAATGTAGGAAAAAGGGGGTGTATCACCAGCCAGAAGTTTATCCAATATAAACTGCTCATCCAAGAACATTCACAGGCATTTTCACCTGCTCTTCTCACACTGTTCAGTTCACACAGGATCACATGCTGGGGTTCAGTGAACTGCTGCAGGATCTGGAAGAACACAGGCAGCATCTCTGTACCCAGCATGAGGGTACATGGAGAATGTCATTGGATATTAGGGATACATGCTACAGTCATTGGTCTGTAGGAATACTTTGGTGACACAGTTCAGTCCTGTAGAACAAGATAGAGAAGAAATCCAGACCTTTCAGAGCAGCTGAATGAGTCACTGGGAAGTTTGCAACATTTTTTGTCCTAGGAAGTGTTGGTGAGTCATGGAATCATAGAATGGGTTGGGTTGGAAGGGATCTTTAGAGGTTTGCCATGGCCTGATATTATACCTCTCTCCCTTCAAGTCTGTTTTAAAGCCTGTCAGTCAGTCCTGATAGCTCATGAGCAAAGACCCTCTTGCCCATGTGAGAAATGTGAATCCCATCTGACACAAACAGGTCTGGTGTTGTGCTGATGATCCTATTACCACAAAACCCCAAATTCTGGCTGTGACCCCAGCCATGGGGCCAGGTACTGATAGACAGAGCCTGTCTGTTCCTGCATGACCTATGCTCCACATTTCCTATCAGTCATTCCAAGGTGGTGAAGTCTCTTTTGATCATCCTTGGACTGTACATTGTGACTTCATCACCCCAACATGGAAGAGTAACAGTCCAAGGGCTGTACCAGGCTGGAAAGTTTCCTGCTCATGTCCTTAACTTGGGCCCCAGAGAAGAAAGAGGCTTCCCTAAGAGGAAGGTCAGTCCAGCATTTTGGACCTGTTGCCCTCAGAAAGGAGTCACACACAGCTATAGACAGGAATGAACAAAAGAACTTTCATGCAATTACTTTAGCTTTGCTTCTGGGTGTTTCCTGCTAAGCTCAGTAAAGGAAAAATGTCCACAGAGGGAGTAGTTGCAGGTTGGTTTAATTAAAAACCTGGAAAACTTGGACACTATCAGCAAGATCCAGTCTGAACCAAGTGCACAGTTAACAAAAGTCAGTCTGATCATAACAGTTTTTACATTAAAAAATCAAGTGAAGTTATATAGAACACTGTCCAATAATTATTTAAGGTAATATCTGACCTAGACAGATGCTCCATAGTGCTGACCTCCCCACAGTAAGGAGTTGATACAGCCTAACACCTAATCCTAGTCTATGATTATGTCATTTGTGTGCTGGAGAGTGTGAGGCAGCGTGCAGAGGATGAGGAGGGCAGGTGTTCAGTGCCTGGCTGCTGTCCTGGCCCTTGCCAAGCCCCTGGAGGTGGATGGTGTTCTGCCCTCAGGGTTATCTGCCCTCGTGCCCCCCAGTTCTGGCATTCCTCAAGTGACGCCGCGTCCCTCTCCTGGCTCTCCGCAATCCTCCCCGCCGGGCTCCTTCCTCCTCACTGCTCTCCTCGGAGCTGGAAGCCCCTGTGCCTGTTTGGGAGCCTGTTTGGGTGCCTGCTGGAGCCCTTTCAGCAGAGTCCCCTGGGCAGGAGAGCTTCTCCTCCCGGCAGCCCTGCCCGTGGGGCAGCTTCAGGCTGGCATTGAAGGCAGCAGAGGCCATGCACTCGGCCGCAGCCATGTCACAGGCACAGAGGAGCTTCTCACACGTGCTCTGCCCAATGCCTGAAAGAGAAATTTCACAATTCACCTTTGAAAGCTGTTGAACTTACTTCTTGTATAATTTGCCACAGGTAGATGAGGTTTTGAAAATAAAATTTTCAAATCTGCCATGAATTTTAGTCTCCAAAGTCACCATTAATTTCCTAAACAAAAGCCTGGCACCAAGGTGCTGGGCAGTGGAAGGTTCTGCTGGCTTTAGTTGAATTTGTGAATGTAAAGACACAAGTAGCTGACTTCCTACCATAACTATAAAATGTCTGAATGTAAGTTTCTCAGCCTGACCTGGTCTGTAGCAGGCTTAGATCCTGCAATGCCCCCATGGCGTTCAGCAGTCTAAGATACAAAATGCCTAGTCATGATGACTGGACCTTAGAAGCCCCTTTTTCCCCCTCAGACCCTTGCTTATCTCTCTGTAAAACTACAGGTCACTTTCCTTTTGACTCCTGCTATTGGACACTTTCTAAAACCCCTATATCCTATAAAACCCTTACTTTTGCCCAGCTCAGCAGAAGAGCTGTCCCTGAGAACATTCACAGAATATTCAATAAAAACTCCTGTGGAACCTCACACAGCCTTCTCCTCTCTCTGCATCTGCCTAGGCACCTAGCAAGAATCAGAGAGCTGAAATCACAAATGACCTGATAATCACTAGAGCTGATATCACTTAAGCTGGCTAAGGCAGCCAGTGGCTGGGGACCGCTTGGGAACTGGGACAGTCTGTTCCAAACAGGACTGCGCTATCCGGATCCACTGCAGCCTGCTGGGGACACCCCGAAACCCGGCAGAGGCCACATTACTGCTCACATACACAGCAGTGTAATAACCTTTGTCTCAACTAGGAAAAAAGTTTAAATTTATAGTAAACATTGCTAATTTTTTGTAAGCTAAATATTTCTGTCTCCATACTGAGCTCTAGCAGCTCAGTCATAGTGTCATCAGTCTATCATGTTGATATCGTCATCAGGACATGAGAGTTTCCTCTCACACAAGCTTACATTTTGGTGAGTGATCAAAACATACAACTTCAGATCTCAAATTTATTTCTGCATGACATCCAAGTTTCTTAACTTGCTCCATACAGCAGTGATGAGAGAAGCAGCATCTAAATAAAGAGTAGAAATAAATGGAAAATACTTACTCTTCCTGAATCCCAGAACTCTCACAATTCTTTGTGTTTATTTTCAATGCCCATTAAAACAAAAAAAAAATAGTTTTCATACCCTGGAATGTTTTTTCCTATGAAGAACAAAAAACAACCCAAGCTGTTCCTACCTTCTTCCTGTATTTCTTCCTATTTTCACCTTCCTCTTCCTAAGTCTTTTCATGTCATGTGTTTAAAGAGGGGTGTATTTTAAATTCAAGACACATAATTACAATTGTAATTGACCTATCTGCCCTGAAAAGTGTCTTCAGTGTTCAAATCTTGGCTAGAAATCTGAAAATTGCATCATGATACCCAGATCATGCCATCATTTAATCAAATTTTTCATTCCTGGGCTGTCTTGTTTGTGTATGAGTGCAGGAAAAAGGAGTGTGCTCTGCTTGGACCTGATGTGCCCCAACTGTTATTAACTTCCTCAGAGGAGGAGGTTTTTAGCTGTAAATGCAGCACTCCCAGAGATACTTTTATTTGTGCAATTGTCTGCATTGCCCCTCATCATCAGCCCTGCTGGCTCTTGGCTGCAGCTCTGACAGAACTTTGCTCCAGCTTTGACACAACTCTGCTTCAGCTCTGTTCCTTTCTGGAGGACAATGTGCCCTGGGTGGATGTTAATTCTTCTCTTCAGAAGTCACTTTTCAAGCCACCTCTGAGCCAAGTGACCCTTATCCTCATCCCTTTGATATTCTCCTCCTTCTGCTCTGCTCACCTCCCATCATTCTCCTTTCTTATGTGGAGTTAGTAAGTCCTCTCCAAAACATTGCCACAACAATAGAATGTGGTTTAGTCACATGAGAGTATTTTGTGTTTTATGTACTTAAGTGGATTTTTTTCCCCCAGAATGTGCCCTGACTACTGCTCCATAGCTGTACAATGCCCAGAAAATGTTGTACTGATCTTCCTTGGTCCATGGGCGCCACAGTACCACCCACAGGTAATGGCACACACAGAGGAGCCCTCACCTGTCCAGTGCATCCGCGGGATCTCCTCTTCCCTCTTGGCCACAGTAGCAGCCATAGGACTCAAATTCCTCTGGGCATCTCCCAGTTAGGCAGAACAGCATTTCTCCAAGCTGGGGCAGCTCCCTCTCCACTCTTCCACGTCCTCTCTCTTGCAGAAAGGTCAATCGCTCGCACACTGCAAAGCAAAGTTGTTATTTGACATTGTGTTCTCACTGCTTGAGGGCTCTCTTGTGAAGGTAGAAGTGTTTCCAGAGCTATCAGAAACTTTGAAGGACAACACTTCACCACCTCTAAATTACTGCTTCAGTCCATGAATTATGGCTCTTAGAGTACTGCTGACTGAGCAAGACAGCAAAAGGGCAAGGCAGTTTAAAGGGGAGAGAGATTTCTAGGAAGATAGAACATACAAGTCAAATTGGACTGCAATGAGAATACTTAGCAGTCCTTTGTAATCTTTCAAAGGTAAATTTTTCTTTTGGAATATTCAAACTCAGCTGAGTATTCAATGGTTTATGTCTTGCTGATTTGGAAAATGCAGTCCTAACCTCTTGTGCTTCCACAGTAATAGCTGGGCAATGACCATGTTTGGCTGAAGGAAACAATATTTTATTAAAATATCATTTGAAATATAATCCAATTTGAGCTGCAGTGCCCCTGGGCCAAATGCAGGAGTCATCTGTTGTAATGACTATTGCTCTGCTGAGGGTTTGGCATCACCAAATCCCAATCCTAATGTGTCTGTGGCTCCCTCTGCTCAGGAAGAACTGATATTATGGGAATTATTAATAAGATTTGAAAAAACACAATGTTCCATATCAGGAAGAAGACATCAAAGGGACCTGTTCTGGGACTTTGCAGGGGAAAGGATGTAAGAGGCTGATGCAGGAGAAGGAGGGAGGGAGAGTTTCTGTTCCCTCTGCATCCTCCCTTCTCCCACAAGTAATCCCATCTCCCCCCCTGCAGCTCTAGTCTGATTCCCTGCTCCTGTCAGGGTCAATCCTGGATTACTGTTTCCAACAGGAAATTCTGCCCATGTGCCTTCCTGGGTCTTGATTCATTCATGTTAAATCCCAGAATAAACCACAGGCTCAGGGAATTGATCTGTGCTCTCTAAAAGCTGGTATTTTAAAATTGTATTTTCCATTTTAGTGAAAGGTGGGGTTGATTCTTCTGCTCTTTTCCAGTTCCAGGGCCGCTTCTCTCCATTGGGAAGCCTAAAAAGATGGATGAGACAGTCCTTGAGTGTGAATTTATAGCCAGGACAGGTCTAAAATGTCTTAGGATCTCTGGGATCCCCGAGCAGGAATTGGAACAGAATCAGAAATGATGAGAAAAAGTCTGACTGGCAATGGCAAAACTGTGGCAAAAGGTCAGAATGAAGAGCAGGAAAATTCCTATTGCTGCTGCTGCTTATAAAACAAAGCAACTTAGAGATGTGATTAAATTACTTCCAGCAAACAAAAGCAGGGAGAAACATTCCCTGAGCTCATTTTAGATACTGCACTATATGAGAAAAATTTCCTTACAAGCTAATAATTAGTAGTTTTTATAAGTGTTGCTGACAGCATACTGGCAGAAGAGATTAAAGTGATGGAAGCTTTTGCAGATGTCTCCACCTCCTCTTCTTCTAAGTACCAATACATATGTGCTTAACTGGTTTAAAATAACTATAATATTTATATATAATACATACCTGTTTTTAATACAGAGGCTGCTGAATATTTCATCAGATGTAATGGGGAAAAAGCCCTTTATTTACCTTTTCCTGCAGGTCCCCTCTCAGGCAGTCCCAGGTCCAGAGCTCTGCCAGAGGAAGCTGTGCTCAGGCCACCCTTTGCAGGGCTTGTCTCTGGAGAAGGCAAATGCACTGATTACACTTGTGAAGGGAGAATGACTCTTCTTTCAGGAGTGTGTCCAAAAGTCCATATTCCAAACTATTATCAGCTGCAGTCTCCTAAAATGTGTTAATTTTTAGTGGGAGATTGTTTATTAGTGTTTAGTTAAGCTTTCCTGGTCAGGTGGCAGAGGGCTTCTCTTTCCAGGGCAGTCAGTGCTATTCTTCCTGTGTTGTACACAACCTCCAGATTTAAATAACAAAATAGTTTCATCCTACATATCCATGAAAAATGCTGGCTCCTCACATAGCTGTAAACAGGAATAGGGGAGTGCTCTAAATTAGAAAAAGTGTAATTAATTTTTCACTTGCCTTTTGCTTTTGTCCTTGCAGGTGTGCCTGCAGGACTCCTGTTGGTGGAGACAATTTTGACTTGCATTGAGTTACTGTCTCCTGGGAATGAGGCTGGGGAGGTGGTTATCTCTTCCGCTGGGACCAAAGCTTCCATGAATCCATCTTCTTCTGAATAAGCAGAAAAAAGAAAGCAGAAGAAGAAATAGAAAATAAACAGCAAGATTTTAGTTTTAGATAGCTGGTGAGAGTAATATCCTCAGGCAGAACCAGTGAGAATTGATGGTCACAGAGAAGGAGTGTCTGAGAGGAAAACTGGAAAAGCAGAGTATCCACACTGGTCATTTATGCACATCCCTTGCCTTTCAGAAGAAAGGACTGTGGTTAACCATATCCAATTTAACTCCTGATTGTTTTGTTTTTTTTTTTTGTTTTTTTTTTTTTTTAATTCTCTATGTACTGAGACAAAGAGCTTTGCCAGGTGCTGAAAATCATATTTGCTGTTTAGTCAGCTGTACTGACAGATAAAGTAGAAGCAAGATGTCATTTGCTGAGTAAATTGCTTTAAAAGTGTCTGTCTACCTGAAGTTTCTACAACTGAGAGTAACATCAGTGAAAGAAGAAATTATTTGATTGATGCAGAGCTGGGTGACTGAAGGGTTTACTGAGTTGTAACCACAAGGAAATATTGAGGGCAAAAATAAGTTGAAAAATAATTATTTTTGGGAGATTCTTTATCCTAAAAAATATTTTGGTTTTTTTTTTAGATTATCTTATTTGTTTTTAGATTATCTGACACTTTATTGTTGATCAGGAATGTTTTGTTGAATTTGGAGGTACTTAAAATCTTTTTATACCTTTTTTATATAATCTAATTTTTAATGAAAACACTTATCAAATGGTTTCACTTCCTTTTCTAAATGTCAATGTGAACCATGTGGCATTTCACAAAAGAAATACTTTTAAAATACTAATGGGCATGTATTTTCATATTTTTAAAGCTTTCTTTTTGAATTCTTTGGCTGAATTTATTGATTGGACTAAAGTCAAACTCATTAAGCTTGTCCCTCTGATGTTCTGGTTTTAGTATGTGTTGAAAATAACCTGTCACAGGATAAGAGAACAGATTAAAAGAAATTAAAGCACTGCTAAGAACACAGCAAAGCCCATGAAAGGTGGCAGAAAGGGATCAATAATCACACACTGGTTTTGATAGCCCAGCATGGTGCACATTTTATGCCACTTTGTTTGGCAGTGAAATGTTGAAATGAAAGTGATTCCTGCTGGATGTAAAAAATAAAACCAGAGTTTGGGAAATTCTACACTTAGCTAAGAATAGATATCACAAATAATCTCGTGGGAGCTGTGCAGACCTAAAACACAATACACAGATTTTCTGGTGCATTCAGTTAATGTTGGAGAATATTTGGGGATTTTGACCAGTGCTTAGTACAGCAGTGCTGAATCCATTGGGGTGGGAGACAGGGACATTGTTCAGACAGTGTAATCAGAGTTAAAAATGACTGCTCTCTACTCTTCATATGCAGTTTTCTCTGACGTTTTTCTGGTGGATTTCAGCCTGTCTGGATAATCCTTTCTACCTAAAAGGGGCCAGAGGAAACTTCCAGATCTACCAAGGTGCTCCATTTTCAGCTGTGCCTACTGGTGAGGCTGTGCTCAAAGCACAGACACCTGCAAAAGCTGGAACAGGTTTTACACTGGGAGAGAGTTCCATGAAATTATCTGCAATAAAGGAGGAGGCAAAATCAAAATAAACCCTCCTGGCAGCAGATGCTGCGAATGTAATTTACAGAAACAACCATTATATTATTAAACCTTATGTGAAGAGGCTTTCAGAAACACTTGGATGAGGAGTGCAAATGAGTGGCTGGAGGCAAGGAACAGCTAATGCTTCTCAGGTTTTATTGCCTGTGTATCTTCTATCTGACCCTGATCTAAATTTGATTCTCTGACAGCCCTGTTGCCACCATGTACAGAGTTTTAACTGTGATGCTTTTAGATGAAGAATTGCTGTGTCAGCCAAAGAAAAACTGAGGGTCACTGACCTTTAATTGAGAGGATGGGGGGAGCAGGAGCTGTGCCTCTGTGGTCCCTTGAGGTAACTGTACAAAAAACAGAGGCATCATGGTACTGGCCTGCCAGCTGAATTTCTGCCATGCATTTCTGAAATTACTTTGACTTAAAGCATTATAAAGCTTAACCAAACAGCCTGGAATTATAAAGATGGTAATTAGGAGAAGCAAAGTGTTTTGCTGAAGGATGTGCAAGTCAGCAGAAGAAATATTATCCAAAAATCCTGTGCTGAAGATTTTTGACTGTGACACCACAGAGCTTCACAAATGAAAATCCATATTCACCTGTAGTCAAGAGTGCCAAATTTGTCAACAAAATTTAATGACTCTTACCTCTGGCTTTGGAAGTTGCCAAGACTCTGTCACGGGGCTCAAAAGAAGCCACTGTTGAAAATAGAAAATATAAACTCAGGAAACACTTTGCCAGCACAGTTATGGACAGTCAGGCTGCTGAGAAGAGCTTTTTCTGAAAACAGGAAGATACAGGCATAGCATGGAGAGACATTTGCCTGTTTTTCTCAGTGGTGTATTGATGGTTGTAGACAAACTGATACTCATAAATTAATCTCATTGCATGCAAATAATGTACATAGCACTAACACAGGATTCTATGAAAGAAGTGCAAATATGGCTGAATTGGGAAATTCAATATAAGGTCCATTTGACAAAGAGACTAAACAGGGTTAGGTCTGCCATCCCAGTGTTGTGCACAGAAAGGTGCTGGGCTCCTTGTGAACACCTTGTGTTTGCCTGCACTGAGAGTCAGGTATGGATAGGCAGCCATAAGTCCAAGTAATTCCCTGACCTCTAACTTGTTTTCTTGCCCTGACAAAATGATTTTTTTTTGTCAGCTGCATTTTGGTAAATTATAAAAATAGCTATCAAATGATCTAAAAAATCATCTCCACATTTTTTTTTCTGTGTTGTTAGGATGTCATGATGTGAAGACTAACTTGTTAAATCCTTTGAATGAGTTTCTCAATGATACTTAGCTTTGGTTTAATGAAGCTTCCACAGTTGTCAATGTTGAAGATTCTTTGGGCTTAAAGAGGAAGACAACTGGTTAAATAGTAAATGGTTCTCCAAATGTTTCCTTCAAAGACTGATTAGCAACATTATCTATATTGTTTTCAGCTTTCTAAAATTCCTAATACAGGTTTTTGTTCTTGGAACCTTATGATGGACTGTGCCTCATTAGGGAGCAGGAGTAGTTATTTTCAGGAAGTAAAACATTGCTTCAGAAGTGCAAATACAGATGCTCTCATTCCTTCAGGAGTTCTGTTTTCTATTACAAAGTGTCCCAGAAGCAGACAGAAAAACATGAACCAACCCTGGAGCTGCTGCTAGGTGAGAATGAAAAATATTGTAAAAAACTACTTTGATCATCCAGGAGAGCTATGAAGGAACAGCCAGCCCTTACATTCAGCATAAAGCCTTTTCAGGTACCTACACTTGTGCATGTGCTGCTATTTAAAAATATAAAAACCAAATAAACCTACAAACCTTTAAATGTCAGAAACATTTTTTTTCATAAAAAGAAAAAAAAATCCATGTGGTTTTCATTATTCCAGATTCACACTTAGGGCAATGGCACACACAGAGGAGCACACTAAAGCTTTAAATCAGATTCTCAAAAAAATCCAGCTTTCCACCTCTCCCTGTGCAAGCTGGTTTGGTGGAAAGATCCCTGCCCACAGCAGGAGATTTGGAATGAGATGATCTTTAAGGGCCCTTCCAACACAAACCCCTCTGTGATTTTCTGGGTTAAGCAGTGGCCTGGTTGCACGTCAGTGCATGTTGCTTCTGTGCTTGGCAGATTTGGGGTCTATGAACAGAGAAACATGGAATCACCAAGGTAGGAAGAGACCTTCAGATCACCCAAGCCAGCTGTCAGCCCTGCCCTGCCTCTATAATCCCTAAACCACCAAACCACATTGCACAGTGCCAGATCCAAACTCCTCCAAACACCTCCAGGGGTGGTAACTCCAGCACCTTCCTGGGCAGTCCAATGTCTGAGTGCCTGAACAGAGAAAAACTTCTTGTGAATATCTCATCCGAATCCTCCTGTCTCATCTTAAGAACATTTCCTCTGATTGTTTTCCTGCAGGCACAGCAGAGGAGACCAACCCCTACCTCACCACACCCTCCTGTCAGGTGGTTTTGGAGAGCCACGAGGTTCCACTGAGCCTGCTCTTCTCAAGACCAAACAAACCCATCTGCCTCTGCCACTCCTCATAAGAAATGTTCTCTTGTCCTCTCATGAGCCTTGTTGCCTTTCTCTGGACACACCCCAGCCCCTCAATGTCCTTTTTAAAGTGAGGGAGCCAGAGCTGAGCACAGCACTCAGGGTGCAGCCTCCTGGTGCTGAGGGGTGATCACTGCCCTGGTCCTGCTGCTCACTCTGCTGCTGGCACAGGCCAAGGTGCCATTGACCTTCTGGGCCACCTGGGCACTCACTGGCTCCTACTGAGGCAGCTGTGCACCCACCAGCACCCCCAGGCCATTTTCCAAACCGCTCTGGTGCCATTTCAACCTTAACAGCAGTGTGGCTTTGCTTGTGATGGAGCCACAAAACAAAAGTACTAAACTGGGTAAGAGTCCAAGACTGGTCTCCCTCTCAACTTCATATCTTGGCCTTCCCAGAGCTACCAAAGGCTTTGGGTGCTTCTGTCCCTGGCCTGTCACGTGGTGGTGCTCACCATGCAGGCAAGAGAACAGATTCTCACTGCAGCAGTGAGGTTTTGCAATTACCCACTCCTCATAAAACAATCATTGATCGTAGCAGAAAAAAAAAAGACTTCCATGACAACCACTCAGCGTTGCTGTTTAGGGACTCACCAAGGAGGCTCCAGAGTGAGGAGGTTTCAGCCTGGATCTCTTTGTTACAAGTAAATAAAATAAAAACTGGTGGCTCATTGGCACAAATCATGCTCAGAATTTCCTCGTGCTACTGCTTGATCTTAATTAATTCAATATCTTTTAAACATAAGAATATGTAATTGGCTGTGGGTCCAGTGGTTGGCACCCACAGAGGGCATCTCTGCCAAACAGCTCACCTGCTCCAGCCTGTGTTCCCAGGGAAAAAAAGCTGTTTTGATGAAAACAGGTTTTGTTGTAGAGCATTCATTCTCAGCCCTTGGGAAACTCACTGTAAACACTGGTTAAACACATTACATGCGCAAATTGAAAAATTGCACCTTCTCATTCAATCTTGAACTCCATCACCAAAACATTACATCTAGTTTTACAGCAGTCCTTTTGGATGGGCAGAAAGAAAGCAAATATATTGTATTCTCTCAGCTGTTGGGAGCTGCAAGCAGGGCTTTGTTCACTCTAAGTTGCAAACCTTCTTCCACAGATGCAGTCACAGCCAGTGTTTCATCATTCCCTTGATGAACCAATGCTGCAAAAAGAAAAAATGTTTTACTCCAGAAGCTCGTGGCTTAGGATGCTCCTTAGACTGTGTCCTGGAATAACATGATCAGAGTCATCAAAAAGGAACTTATTTCTAAATATTATTCTGACTACAGCAGCAGTATTAAAATATTGCTTTAGTATTTATACCCTGCTGATACTAAATTCTATTGAGCTACATGCAGTATAATAATAAAAAAAAAAAAAAATCCCAAAGAGTTTCAACCTCAACAAGAGGAATTGGCTGGCAGTCAGCATTCTTTAAATTCCCATTTCTTCAGCTTATTTTTCTGAGTATAAGCTGGTCTCAATTTAATACATTCCAGACAAGAATTACAGAGGTGACCTACCCTCCATGTGTCGTGTTGTCAGCTCTCTCTTGCTGGTTGTTTCTGAAAGAGAAAAGTCTCTCATAAAGTGTGAGAAGGGGATTTTTTCACTGTTTGATCTGAACTGCACAAATCAGGAGCCCATTGAATGTATTCCTATTAAATATTTAGTCAAATACATGCCCATTTCACTCAATTTTTTCTCTGTAATAAAGAACCTACCAAAATCCTTTGCCTATGGATTCATCAGATAGGGAATTTTTTTTTTCCAAAGTTAGAACTGGACAAAACAGCTGCACAGAAGGATTATAATATGTGTGAACATTAAGTGAAAATGTTTCACGCACCTAATATTAGCAGAGGCATCCAGTGAACTCAAATGGAATCTGTCTTTGTCAGCAGTGATAAAATCAGCATGATTTTCCTGTTCGCAAAGAACAATTTCCCCTTTACCTTTGGTGTGTTGGATCTACCATACTGTATATCAGGGACATCTGATCCCAGTAGAAGATTACTGTCTTAAAAAAAGACACAAGCTGGCTTTGATGCAAACCTTCCTGGGGCATTTTCTTCTCCCTTGATGCACTCATGAGGGTGTGCACACATCCAGGCTGTGACTCAGGTGTGCGTCTGTCTGTCCTTAGCACTGGAGGCAGTGACTGTGACCCAAAGTATTAGAAAAGCTAATGCTGATTTTCACATCTCCCTCAGTTTGGGAACCCAGAGCTCCTGCCCCTGCCATGCTCTGGTTGCAATCCATATGAATGAAGTTTTTAATCCAGGCCTGCTCCCATGGGGAAGGCATTTGATCTTGCAGGGCTGTGATTTCAGCTGCAGAGCAGAGATCAGTGTGTGACCATGGGGATAAACCTCCCCTTCATCCTTAGTAGGGTTTATTTCCCTCCAGAATAGAAACCAAGTAACTGAACAGAGGAAGCCTGTTTTTGCTTTTCCAGTCAGTTTTTGAATGGTTTAAGGGAAGATTTGGCTTAGCAATATTTTTAGTATTTTCTGCTAGTGACATCACCACAAGTATCCCTCATTTATTTCAGGTGGCAGAAGCTTCGTGAAGAAAAAGATTTCTTCACATCTAACTTGAATTTCCCTGTTGCAGTTGTGTTCCTTGCACCCTGTGCACCTCCAGGAAGGTCTGGCTGCATCTTCTCTGCACACCCCACTCGGTACTGAGTGTTAGGAGTATAACAGCTGCCCATTTTTTAAAAGGTCGCAGAGTTCACAGGTTGGGCCAGTTGCTGCCAGGGTGGAGTTCTAACTGTTTGTTATTGTAATCACCTGTCATTTTCATTAAATACCTGTCCTGATGGTATTCCCCCTTTTGTGGAGTGACACCATGCTGCTTCCTGGAGGATGGCACAGGGGGTGAAGAGGAGGAGACCTCGGAGTTAGCATACAAATAACATTGGTCCAGCATGCAACGGGAGAAGCCTCTCACCAAACCTAGCCCAAAACCCCTAAAAACAACGAGCCAACATGAAATGGAAAAATCAAAGTGATGACCAGACGTGAGGAACAGAATCTAGTGTCTGCTAAGACCCTTTAAAGATGTTGGCTACATGAGGACATCAAATATTAAACCAGAAATTTAGGGTATCTCCTGATGCTCTCCTGAGGATGAAACCCCCAGCTCTGCCCACAGACCAGTGGACAAAATTGCACTTGCAGATCCATCGCTTCTCCCCACCCGAACTGATCACTTTTAATAAAGGCATTAAAAATGAGAAATGTCTCCTGCCTTCATTTATTTTACTGAGAACTGCAAAAAGATCCCCCCCAAGTCTTCTCCTCTTTCCTCATGGACTCCAGCCCTTTCCCCAGCCCAGAGGCCTCTCCTGGCCCTGCTCCAGGACAGCAATCAGTCTGCCACCACCTTCTGTCCTGGTACTCACCCAAGTAGCAGTAAATGGACAGGACACATGAAACTGAGACCAGGTTTATGGCAGGAAAGCACCCAGCTCCTGCTTCATTCTCGTTGGGTCACATTGGGTGCCAGCAGAAAATCTGGCAGGAGGGGGCACTGGGTCAGATCCCAGTAAATGGTTATTACCTGTAACTGGAGATGGGCAGAAGGAGACATCCAGCCCATTCAGGGAGGAGTTGATCTGGGCATTCACAAAGCATTCAATGGCATCTTTGTCACAGGTGCAGAGGAACTGTTCACAGGGATCCACAGACTCTGGAGATAAAACAAAAATCCAAACAAGGCACCATTGAAAAATCCTCTCCACTTTCTGCTTTTTCCTCCTGTAAGGTTTGTGCCTGTATTTTGTTAGTCCAAACCTATTTATACTGTGCTTCTCCATGCAAAACATGGACAAGCTTCATAGTCCAACTCTTGCTTTAAACACCAGTTGATCTAGCCTGGCATGACTGTCAATAAATTATTGCCTCTTTGGTTGTTTCTGCAGAGTATTGAGGACTACAGAGCAAGGCTCTATTCTTCCATGGAAAACTTAATCCAGCTGATGCTGCATTTAACATTTCACAGACTGAATCAAAATATTCTTCCTAACTCCAAGAGATCACAGTCCACAATCCAAGCCTTTCATGGATAGGTGATTTGCTCCTTATAAAGAATCAGAGAACCTTAGAACAGCTTGGACTGGAAGGTGTGTTAAACCTCACGTCATTCCACCCCCTGCCATGGCAGGGACATCTTCCACTAGCATAGGGTGCTCAAAGCCCCATCCAGCCTGCCCTTGAACACTTCCAGGGATGAGGCATCCACAGGTTCTCTGGGCAACTTGTGTCAGTGCCTTACTGCCCTCAAAGTTAAAAATTTCTTCCTAACACAAAGGATATGAAACATTTTCCCAAGAAATACTGTTTTCCCTCTTCAAAATTTCCTACCTTTCAGAATTTAAGAAAACATTGACTTTTCATAGCTGTCACACTTCTATTTTGTATTTGTGATGGGGACTATACAGAAAGAGCTTAAAAAGCATTATTAATGCTTAAATGCACTTGGGCAATTAGAGATTGGCCTAAATAAAAAAAATGGTTTTAATTTGAAACAAGAAATGGAAATTGGATCAGATTGTTGCTTAAATAGGATGTAAGGGTATTCGTTTGGGGATTCTGCTCCTCTTTGTTGGTATCCTCAAACCATGTTCTAGCATTTAGTCTTTTCTGAGAGCCAAAACTAGATGAAAAATTATTTTACATGTTATTAGGCATTAAAGAACCCCACTCTTGTCAGGCTTGTACCAGCATTGCATGGAATAGCTCCTGTTATAACACACAATCTCTGCCCTCACTGGTGACAGAGCTGTAGCTGAGGAGTGTGTGTGACCCTCTGAACAAAGAATTTGATCCCTCAAAGTGCAGAAAAATCAGGCCTTGATGCCTCAGAAGAAGATAGTTTTTCAGGTCTCTCCTCAGCATCTGCTGCATTTCTGATGTGTGCAGACATCTCCAGCAATGCTTAGTGGCCTTGCAAAGTAAGGGAAAGCCCAGGAAGAGGCTGCCTCTTGGAGGAGCTCTGGGAAGTGAAGTGATTAATTTGTCTATGACTCCTGGTAGGTAGACCAGAATGAACTTCTGGTGAGGCTCCAGTGTTAAGCTCTTTTGACAGGTCAATCTCACCACAGGTCAGGTTTTTAGTAGAGCAGCTGGCATCTGCAGAGATCTTTGATGGGTCCCACGTGCACTCCATCTCCAGCGCTTCCTCGTAGCATCTGCGGTGCTGAAAGCAGCATCTTAAAGAGGAAATAACAGAGAGGTCAAACCGTTCAGTTTGATCCCCAGACAAAAGAAAGGCTGAGTGCTGCCTTTCCCTGAGTCAGAGTGGCAGGATAACCATGGCTGCATGCAAAACTGAATGGTGGGAGCAGGTCTGCCTGCTGTGGGTGACCAAACATTTCTGTCTTGCTGTGATTCCCAGGTGCTTGCAAGGACTTTGCAGGCACTTCATATAAGAAATCCACTGCCAGTGCACAAATACTTCCCCTCAGCACTGTCAGCTCACTGACAAGCAAAGCCCCACAAGTCAGCCCTAGAGATCTTGGATCCAGTCCTGTCCCAACCTTCCTCACTGCAGATTTGGAGAACTAAACTGAACCTGGCACTCAGGGAGGGTTAAGGGCTCTGCAATGTGAATTCCTGTATCCCATTGGGACTATATAAATACACACAGTTTTATCCTCCATTTCTTGTACTTCTATGCAACATCACAATTGAAATGCACCATTTAGCCATTGGAAAGGGTCACAAAATATTTTTCTCACACTGGAGTAAAGCAGTTTTCTCCTGCCACTATACATCACAAGCAGTCAGAAACCTTGGGTTTTCCTGCATCCCTGTTGTTCTGCCAAACTCAAATTGCCTACAGGACCACTTCAGCTTTGAGTAGCAATAAAAAGTCAAATAAACCAACAAGCTCTTCTTCAGTCCTCTCCTCTCTTCAGCTCTTTGCATCTCCACAACATCTCTGTGCACTGACATCAGCTGTAAATGAAACTCCAAGTAAAAGAGTCATCATTTACCCCAGGTAAAATTGTTTAAACAGTCTTGCTGTTAGATTCAGATTGAAATACCCTTATTTCAGAGAAATGGACTCAAAACACAGCTCTGTTATTGAGTTGTGTTTGTCCTGGAAAATGCTGAAGACAAGGACAACACAAACATCTGAACCCAGCATCTGCTGCCAGGAAGGCTCACACCTGCTCCTTGCCAGGCTCCCTTCTAGGGAGCCCTTCTGCACATGCTACACATGCACTTTCACTTTTTCACCTCCTCTATTTAGAAAGAATTTAATATTAAATAACTCTCTGTATTAATAAATAATTATCACAATATTTTATTTGTCTTCACAACCAGGGGAGCCCAAGGAATGTATCTAAAAAAAGTGAGGGCAAATATCATTCAGCAGAAATGCCTGATGGCTCCTCTGCACCATAAATTCTACTGTGCCTTGTTCTAGAGATGAGGCTGAAATCTGTGTGAGCTCCACCAGGAACAGGGTTTTGAACACCTGCCTGGTGATGTCCCAACAGTCGTCTGACTCTACATGAGGTGTAGTGTGGTGTTAGCTTCTAAAAGCTCTTCTAACTGCATAAGAAGTCTAACACAAACTCTGCACTTCTTGTTTGTTTAGAGATTCATGATAACATCAACATTTACAGCAACAGTTAATCTAAAAATTCAGTTAGATTCCCTTTGCAAGCAGGGAAGGGATTGTTTCCCTGTCATTGCAAGACATGATTGTCTTCTGGGCCTGCTTCTCTTTGACAAGGTCTGTGGAGGCTCCTAATTTAGATATGCCCATGAGCTACTCTGGAAATGGGAAAAGGTTGCTCTCACAGGCACTAGTACTTCCCCAAGTACTTCCCCATGCCTTAAAAACCTGCTGTGAGGCATTGAGTCCTTTTCTATGGAACAGAAATGGCGCAGGCAAGCCCCAAGATTTGCAAAACTATTTTCTAAGAAATAAAATCAGTGAAAAAAAAAATGCAACACTGTGGGAACTGTCTGTGGGAGAAACAGGCAAGCCACTGGTTTGGAGGCCCCCTTGAAGCAAGAGCACATCTCTGTCAGTGGCAAAGCAATAATCAGTCTCTGTTTGCTGCACATGGCAGTAGGAATCCTGTGCTGATAGGGAACGCTCACCCCAGGGCTGCACAACAATTTGTAAACACAAACTGGCTGTGTGGGTGATTCTCAGGACAAACCTGCTGATGGATGTTTCTGCAGTCTCTGGGTTTGTGCTGCTCTGCACTAAAATGGAGCTGAGTGAAGCAAGAGCCCAGGTGCTCAGCTCTGGGGTATCAATCCATGGAACTGACTCAGGCTCCCATTTCAGGATGTCATCACAATTGTTCAGAAAACCTTTCACAGAGAAGTTCCATGGCTTATTTCCAGTAGCAGGGTTAGATCTCCATTTTCCCAGCCATCCCGTGCTGCAGAGTGGATGGATTAATTTCCACCTATGTATAGGCTTAGCCCTTTCTGAGCCATTGCTGTCTTCACTCAGGGAATTAATACATTACACTGTTGGAAAACCCATTTTCTTCACAGACATGGATGTATCTTGATTCTCTTTGAAATTCCTTTCCCATCTCCTGCTGATATAATTAAACAACTATTTGATTGTCCTGGCCTGAGATTACATTTTCTCTCACTAGAGCCAGATGGTGTGGGTCTTACTTACCCCCAAATAAATCTATCTTTTTTTTACTGTTTCTAAATAATTTACACAGGTGTTATGCTTTGGGTAATCAGAGCAGGAGGGCATTTCTTGCCAGTCAGGGCAGAAAAGGACCTCTCATGGGTGTGACTTACTCATCAGCTTCATCCACGGGGAGCCCTTCCATCTCAAACCGGCAAGAGCAGCCGTAGTCCTCGAAATCCCTGGGGCAAAACCCAGTGACACACTTCATTCTGTTCACAAAGTTGAGAAGGGCAGGGAAGTTGGTGAAGATGGACTGTAACCAGGTGAAGTGAGAGCCCAGGCAGTCTGGAAGGAGAAGAGCCATAAAGCACCTGGTCAGCGGAGGTGAGGCAGGTGTGGGTGATACTTGCATGAGCACAGAGCCCAGACCAGGCAGGGACATTGGGCAGTGCTTGGCACTCAGCAGTGCTTGGTGTTACAGTGGCCTTTGGGGAGATCTGCATCCACAAAAATCACTGTTTCATCTTAATAAATATATAAAAACAAACCCCACAGGATTTCTATTCGTAGCTAAAGTACAATTGGAACAGGTACGTACCAAAAAATAATGCAACGCTTTCCACATTTTGAAAGACTCCATTGAAAAGTGTGGCATTGTCTAAATGAAAACAAACAAACAAACAAACAATGCTTACTTTAAAAAAAAACCATTTCTCCCCCTACCAGCCTTCCCCTAGTCTCACTTCAGTTGTTAAACCATTTTGAGATGAGTCCCTGGCTATTTGCTCTCACTTCCCTGTGATGCTTCTGGAGTACAAGGATTCCCACTGCCATGCAATATTGCAGAAAGTAAAGCTTAAACCTTTCTTACTCAAGATTCTTTCAGGTGTGTTAAGCAGCTCTGGCAGGAATGGTGGTGGCTCCAGTTCTTGGCCACCTACCTCAGCAAATAAATTTGAGAAGAAAAAGGTTTAAATGTAAAAAAAACAAAAAACAAACAACAACAACAAAACAAAAAACCAAACCAAAACAAAAAAAAAACCCAAAAGATCACAATTAACCAGCAACATATATTTCATTATGACACACTGCATGCATTTTGAATATCTTCATACACTGGTAAACTGATTTATCAAAGACATGAAGTACTTGCTCAGCTCCACCCCCACCCTGGAAAGCCCAGAATTGCACTGGTGTGGACTGGTGTGTACTGGTGTGTACTTCAATTCAAAACCCAGTCCCCGTTGAGCAGGTATTGCTGCTGGGGATGAGCTAACCCTTGTCTTCCTGTTCTCCTCTGAATAGTTGCCCTTTCAGGGACAAATTAGTAGAATTATATAAAATTGGTTTAGTGCCCACCTATGTCCCAAGCACTCTGTAACCCTGTGCTATAATGTGAAGCAGGGTTATTTAAAGTGATCTGGTTTTTCTAAGTCAATCTTGGCCTCTTGCCTTAATGCCTCATTGTCTCTCTTCCTATAACTTCATATTTCAACTTAATTATCTTTTCTTCCTTTTGAAGATGACATGGTATATTTGGTGTATTTCAACACTTCCATTCTTTCTGTTGGCCAAATTCTGATTTAGAGTAAAATCTAACATTTGTTCTCTCCCTTCCCATTTTTAACCTGGTTTTTTTTCCTCTGCATGATTTCAGAAGACAGTGTATTACTTTGGATTTATTTAACCTTGGCTTTAAAAAAAATGTAGTAAGTAAAGTGTATTTGCTGTCTCAAGATTCTATATATTTAAAACTGAAAAAGCCCATGGTGTTAAATTCATGGCATAACTTATGTCTCAGAATAACTGGCATTAGGAAAGCTGTCCTTTTTGTCTGAAAAAATTCTGGGAAAGAGCTGACAGTTGTCTTGCTCATCTGTTACATTTTCCTGCAATAAATATAGAAGTAAAAGAGTAAAGCAGAGTAATGGTGTTTTTAGACAGGAGGCTTAACTCTATGCTTAGTAAAGCATTAAGAAAAATAGGATTTTTCTTTTTTTTTAAAGATCATATATAAGTGCTTTCTCAGGATGACCACAACTTTGTGATGTGAACAAGATTTTCATGGTAATAGTCATATCCTCCCAGCAATTAATTTCTCAAGTTCAGTTGCAGAATATGGGTATAGGATTGAGTGAGTCAGGAGGAGGTTCTTCCTCTCTTGTGTTATTCTTTTCCCTGAAACTCTTGGTCACAATGAGAAGCTTTTAGATAAAGAGTAATCCATCAAAAGTGTCCTTCTCTGCAGCAGGACTAAGGGGAGAAAATTGCTTTCCACAAACCAGAAAAAGTCTCCTAAATAAAGGCTGATCTTTTCACAGAACTGTAACAAGTCTGTTGAAAGCCTCATTGCCATGAGGAATTCAGCTTCAGGCAAAATAATGGCATGCCTTGCAGAAAACCAGCATTGAATGCTATATTTGTACACATGCTTGCTAGAGAAAAACTAACCCTTATTTTCTGGCCTAAAGCCTGTATTTCCTCTGCAATGACAAACATCACCTGGGCCAGGTTCTGTCACGTGCAGCTGGAGCCAGGTCTGACACACTGCACAACACCACAGCTCAAACCAAGTGTTGAAGAAGAGCCATTAATCATTTGGTTCTTTCAGCAAAATGTTTGGAAAACAGGAAAATTCCATAGAGTTGAAATGTGTCAGAGGAGAAAATTGACAAAACCATATTCCAGGGGTACTGGAACTGTGATTGCTCCACTATCCTTCACTTGCTGTTAGTTCTTCTGGGCAAGCTGAACTGTGTACTCCCAATTAACACATAAATGTTTGAAGTTCCCCTGGAGAGGAATGTCTGCTCAGCACTTTGGTAAATCATTGGCTCTTCTAATCCTATAATTACAGAGAAAAACTTTTTTATTTGTCACCAAGTCAAGATCAATGAACCAATGTTTGCTAACAGGATTGCTTACTTTTGTTTAAATTGGTGGTGGGAGGAACAAGGAGAAAATACTTTCTGGAGTAATTATTCTCTTTTCCTCTTTTGGTATCATGTATTTGGAAATACTGTCCTGTATAATTCCCTGTAGAGGCAGTCTAAGATTTCACTACAAAAATCAATCCTCCAAATCTCAGAAGACCCTGGGGATGACAACTTGTCTCACCTCTCTCCAAAACCTGTTAAAAAATTCAGTACATTTTGAAGAGACTCCTGTATGATACATCAGCTCTTGGGCTTTCCCATTGTACACCTTATCCATGGAATTTCTTTTAATGTTCAGTTACATATAAAATTGTTTCTGGACTGCATCTGTGATTTTCCTACCTGACAACAGTTTTCTGAAATGTTGTACAAAAAATCCCATCAAAAAATCCTCACTGCACCTCCAGTTGTCTTTTTCAGCCATGGCTCACTGAAATGTCCTAAATCAGGGCATGGATGCATTAAAATCCTTGGGAAGCAAAAACCTTGACTATGCCAGAAAAAATCAGGGTGCAGCAAACCCAAACAATTTGATTTATTCAAGGTAAATCACATTAATTCCTCTCAAAGATGCTCTTTCATGCACAGATATTTGCTTCAGTCTCAAAGCAGAGATCAGCAGAATAAATCCCACAGAAATATAAATCAATAATCCTCCCCAAACCTAAACATGGTAACACTTTAAATATTCATGTTCTCATTGTATTTAGCTAAAGGGAAAGAATCTAAACACTGCTGCACAGCCTTTTAAGGTTTGGGGGACTTTTTTCAAATGTTTTGTCAGAAAAATGTATGACTCTCCAGATATTTTTGAGTGCAGTATCAATATAAAAATATATATTTTTAAATAAATAAATAGTTCAGATATTTGGGCATTTGCTATCACTGCAGTGGGAAATGTGAATATTCTCTCTGATTTCTCTCTATATAGTAGGAGTCTTAAGGTTCAGCTCCATAATTTTAGCCTGTATGTTTTGTGTTAAACCTGTTTAATTTCTGAACTGCAATGCAAGCAACCCCTCAAAGGAGAAGCTGCTGGTGAAGCTGATGAAGGTCAGTGCAGAATTCTTCTGTGCTGGGTCCTGAGTTTTCTCTTCCCTAGAAATATCCCCATGAATTGACCAGAAATGGTGATAGACCTTGTAAGAGTCCTTTTCTTCACTTGCACATCATAACTCTCTCTGACACTTCTACACAGTGCAGAGACTGCAGAAATTTGAGATGTTTGTCCATCCCTGACTCAGGGAAGTTCATTCACTCATGACAATAAAATCCAAAGAGTTATATGAAGAAAAAGGTATTCATACTAAAATTTAAAAGAGGAGCTTTAGGTGGACATGGGTTCTATTTCAGGATCTACTGAACAGTTTGGAGAATTAAGATAATTCAAATATATTTAATGAGTAGAATCTCTTTATATGGAACTTATAAATTTGGAGTCTTAATGGCTTAAATAATGACAAAGTGCTAGCAAAAAGAAATTGCAAATTTTTGGTTGTATTTTCAACCCCACTACTTATTTCTTTGCTTCACTACAAGTTGTGAGAAAAATATTTTATAAGCACTTCATAAAGAAATGTCTTCAAGTGCACTTGGGTGTTGAACACCAAAATTTGAGCAGAGAGCAGGTGTGTTTCTAAGGGACTGTTTCCAAATGCTCATACTTAAAATAGTATTTTGACATAATGTCAACTAATCATAAAAATACATTGCCACTTACCACTGTACACCACCATGGACATAGACACCAGCAGAATTACAATCATTTTTTGTTTAATCCAAAGACAAGAAAAAAGTCACACAGCAGACTGGTGTGCCTGGTGAGTCAAGTAAAATGTTAGACAGAATGTTATCTCTTCAATCTGGGATTAGGAAGACACCATCTTGGGAAATCATTCTTTTGTAGCCTGGATATATTTCTGCTTGATAAAATTCAGTTTTTACCCTTCTCATAGTAAATGCACATATTAAAGGAAAGATGAACCTTATATATCCTTATTTTACCAATGTTGTCTAAAAGTCTGACTAACAATATTAATTTTGGTATTGCTTTGAGTCAAGAGACTATGAAGTTGCCATGTAGCAATAAAATGGTGTGCTTGCAGTTTCTTTTGTTTTGCAAACAGTTTTCACATCTTCCTTCATCTCATACAATGTGCAAACAATTCTTATGTTTAAATGAAGATACTGTGAAACGCTGTGTAAATGAAGTTATTCTGATATTATATCTATTGGAATTCAGTTTATCCACAATCCATTATATTTACTTCATATCACAAAAAATTGTAGTCAAACATTTATTCTAATCTATGTTGAGACTCATCTAATATATCATAATTTTTCCTAATGAGGAATAAATAATGATGTTATTTGGAGATCTTCAAGATATGTGTGTAAGAAATTCTTCTCAATGTGTTGCACTAGTATTCATGAAATGGAAGATGACAGATTGGTTTTTAACTACAGTCACAAATTACTTTAAATTTCAAACAAGTAAGTCAAGCATAGGACATTTTACAGCCAAAAAAATGAACACACACACATATATGTACCTGCTTATTATTATCTGCTTTTCTTAACTCAAATATGGAATGAATTTCTAATAGAAAATCTTGTAATATTTTATCAGGAAGTGAAATTATAAATCTAACAGCTCTAAACATTTATAGTCTATTTTCCCAAATCTCTTCCCTATGTTTTTTGTCTATTACTGCAAAGTTACAAATAGCTTATTCTACTTTGTTTTCTTCTTGCTTCCCTTATTATGGAGAACATCTAGAAAAACTTACCTTGAGGGATATTATCCCAAAGCAGCTGGATGGAAAACAAATGAGTATCAGAAAAGCCAGTACTAACTTATTTATACCCACTTGGATGTAGACCTCACCCATGTGATTCCTTCCTTTATCAAACCCACTTCAACATTTATTAATTAATTCTGCCATGAGATTCCTTGGAGTCTTTATGCCCAGTGTATCTGTAATATGGCTCCAGCCATGTAAAGGATCTATACTGGGAAGTCTGTACTGCAGGTGCCTTCACCATATAATAACTTTCCCTAATGCTCTTGGCTGTAATTAAATAACAGACATGCCATTGTTATTAATCACTCCCAAAATCTCTTGGGCATGTGAATGTGGCTTTAATGGCTTAGCAAGAGAGTGTTTGGTGATGAAAGATGAGTGAGAGTTTACACAGCTTTAAACACTGGCATTCCTCAGGGTTGGGAAGTCCTCTTTAATCTATCCCCAGTGGCTCTGGTCCAAGGCTGAGTGAAATGCAGGAGAAGGTTGGTTCAGTGAGCTTGGGGCAGGCTGCTTTCCATCAGGAAGGTGTGCTTTCTGCCAGGGCCAGACACAGCTACCCTTCAAAGAGTCCTTCAACAGAGACAAACTGCCCACTGAACTGCAGCATGGAGAAGTGAGAAGTCTGACAGTTGGGAATTGTAAAAATACTTACATGAGCAAAAGGCCCTTTGACTCTGTGACCTACAAAGTTTTCAGGAAAAAAGGTTTTCACGGTCACCTGTAAGATCTTCATGGAGAAGCTGTTGATGTCTGAGCTGGATGTGCCTGGGGAGGTGGTTGAAAATGGACTGGTGAGGCCACAAGGGTGGTGGCCAGTGGCACAGGGTCTATTGGGAAGCCAGTGCCTGGTGGTGCATTCCAGCAGCCAGTGCTGGATCCAGCCCTGCCTAGCATCTCCATGAATGGGCTGGATGATGGGGCAGAATGGACCCTCAGAGAGCTGGCAGGTGACACTGAATGGGATGAGTGACTGGAATTTCCAAGGGTCATGCAGCCATCCAGGACCTCAACAGGAACTCCATGAAGTTCAACAAGAAGAGCCAAGTCTTGCATCTGGAGAGGTGCAGCCTCACACACCAAGATGTGCTGGTGGCCACCTATCTGGGAAGCAGCTTGCTAGAAAAGGACCTGGGCTCCTGCTGGACACAGGGTTGAACAGGAGTGAGAGGGGTGCCCCTGCAGCAGAGAGGGCTCAGCATGTGCTGCATTGGGCAAAGTGCTGCCTGCAGGTTGAAGGAGGGGTTCTGCCCCTCTGCTCTGCACTGGTGAGGCCACATCTGCAGGGCTGTGTCCAATTCTGGGCTTCCCAGTGTAGGACAGACATGGAAAAACTTGGGACAGGTCAGAGAAGGGGCACAGAGATGATGAAGGGACCAGAACATCTCTCATGAGGAGGGGGCTGTAGGAATGTGCTTCTTGTTGATGGAGACAAAACTATCCTTTGTCCCTTTAAAAAGGAAATAAGGCCAGAAGTTTTTCTCTTTGATTAGGTGAAAAAGGCATCTCATAGGACCCAGGGGACTTCACCTCAAACTTAAGGATAGCTAACTGGACAGGAGCCAAAAATTCTTGCCTAGGCCATTTACTAAAAAAAGAAGAGAACAAAGAAACTAATTGCTTTTGTGAGGTGTTTCACCAAGGGCAGGAGGGCCTCTTGCCCCTAAATTGGTTTTTCTCTGTAAAGAGTTTGTTATTTTGTCTTTTATTAAAACCTTTTTGTTTCCAACACTGCAATAGAAGCCATCCTGCTGATTTTATGCCTTCTAAGGTAGCTAAGCTTATTTGGGTGTGCAATAGACCTCCAAGAGCTTATGAGATGTAGCTGGAGGAGGCTCCTATTTCAGGGGACAAGAGAGCTGGGACTCTTCCCTTGAGGAGCCTTGGGGGGATCTCATCAGTCCGTAAACACCTGAGGGCAGGGTGCAATGGGACAGAGCCAGTCTCTGTGCAGCAGTGCCCAGTGACACAGCAAGAGACAATGGGCACAGACTGAGGCTGCTGCAACAGGGTGAGACCTCCCACAGCATGGCAGTGCCACAGCCATGTTATGGCACTTCTTGAACTTTGTGAAGTTCTTGTTGGCTCATTTCTTCAGCCTGTTGAGGTCCTTCTGGATAGCAGCGTGTCTTATTCCCAGCACATGCTCACTGTATTGACATTCCTATTTATTCCATTGGCCTAACTTTCAATATCTGCTGAAATTGGTACCACTCCAATCTATCCTGCTCTTTGACATGACAGAAGTTCTTCTCTCACACTATTAAGCACAACAGCAAAATGTATTTTAGAAGAGAACTACTGCATCCCACCTCTCCCGGGGGTCAGCATTGCTCATATTGTTATTTTCCTCCTTGGCTTTGCCTTTGAACATCTCTCTTCAGTGAAACATCAATGTGCAGCAGCTATAGTGCAAATAAACTTCTTATTTAAAAACAGTATTAATGGCTTGATGACATACTCTGGTAGCATAATGTTGCTGCAGCGTAGAAAACTATGGGATAATGTAATTGATTTGGTTATTCTTTCATTTTTTTCTAGAACTGCTTTTTAGTTCACCAGACTTGCATATGAAGGAAATGAAAGCTGGGTTGGAAGGGGCCCTGAGCAACCTGATCTGGTGAGACTGGAAGTAGAAAATCTTTAAGGTCCCTTCCAACCCAACCATTCTATAATTCCATGTTTCTGTGAATCCTGGCGAGCTCACACAAATACATCTCGAGTACAAAAGATTCTGTCACTTCCTGGGTTGGCACAACAGGAATTGCTAAAGTAATGAAAGTTTTTGATTTAGAAGGTAATCTGCATGTGTTTAACACCAGAGAGTTCTGCTTGTCTTCAATGTTTCAGGTTGCTTTTAAATTATTTTGCATTCGTTAATTTTGATTACTGTGTCTCATATATCAATAAAATAAATAGAAACTGTTTGCATTCATTAGCCAGCCATGTAAATATCTTTTATAAATAAGATTTTAAAAAGACTTGTAATGTTTTTATTGCAGTTACATCACTTGTATAAAAATCTCTGGTTTTTAGACATTATTTTTACAATGACTTGGTGGAGGAGACATTTCTAGGTTAACATCTGGTTAATAGCTTGTCTGATTTCAAATATTTACAAATAACAGGTTTCTTTCTGAGAAATCAAAAAGAAAACTAAAACTGCCACCAGTCTTCCAACTTGCAGTAAAATTTCTCAGTGCTCTAAACTGATGTACAGATGTTTTTAAGGCATTTTTGCTTCAATGCTGGAAGAACACAAGAAAATATTAGTTAGAAGAGGTTTTACAAGAAAATGTTAAAACATGCATGAAGGTAAAATAATTTTTTTAATCCTTTAAAAATCATTATCAGATAAAATAGCTATCTGATGACAGCAAATATTTTGTGGATATGCAAAAATCTTTGTTATATCTTCATAACAAGGTGTGGAGAGATATAGAGATATAAAGTGAAAATGTACTTACTGTGGGAGTAAGCAACCCTTTTGACTCTTTCGCAGACATAACTTGCATTTTTCACAAACCAGGAATAGTATTCAACACAGTATCTGAAGATGGAGTTACAGATAGGAGATGCAGTTAAAGATAAGAGGCTTGTTATGTTTCATAAGGTGAGGGACGTTGGACAAGGGCATGGAGTGATAAGGTAAGGAGGAATGGCTTCAGACTGAAAGAGGGCAGGTTCAGATTAAATAGTAGGCAGAAATTCTTTACTGAGAGGGTGGTGAGACAGTGGCACAGGTTGCCCAGACAAGATGTGGATGCCCCATCCCTGGAAGTGTTCAAGGTCAGGTTGGATTAGGGTTGGAGCAGCTTGGTCCAGTGGAATGTGTCCCTGCCCATGGCAGCAGAGTTGGAATAAATGGTCTTTAGTTCCCTTTCAACTCAAAGCAATCTATGATTCCATGATAAGCACAGTACATCATGCTGCTACTACTAAATATGGAAGTAAAAAGCTAGATTCCAACCTCAGTGATGCCATTGGATGTTTGGAAAGATGCAACTGGGCTTTTTTCCCTTAGCTGGAATACTGAAGCCAGATCAGGTACGGATCAGTGCCCTGGGACACATTTGGGTCTCAGCCAGTGGCCACAGACCCTCCATAATAATCATTGGTGATTGAAAATTGTCATTTGGGAACAAAAAGCCCAAAGGAGTATTTTAAGCAGACCAAGAAAGAAAAAATAGTGCCAGGTTTTACCTCATGGCTTCCTTTCTGGAATATCTTCTCTGACCAACACAGAGGCACAGCTGAAAGAACCTGCAGAGCTCCATCACACAGGGGTTGAT